>NC_139010.1:67873475-70273475 GCF_964374135.1 Grampus griseus
TACAGTATTTCTTTCTCTTAGTATGATAATCTCTAGTTGCATCCATGTTGCTGCAAATGGCTTATTTCATTCTTTTTTATGGCTGAGTAAACCACATCTTCTTTATCCATTCATCTGTTAATGGACATTTATGTTGCTTCCATGTCTTGGCTATTGTAAACAGTGCTGTTATGAACATTGGGGTGCATGTATCTTTTCAAATTAGAGTTTTATCCAGATATACGCCCAGGAATGGGATTGCTGGAGCATATGGCAACTCTATTTTTAGTTTTTTATGGAACTGCCATACTGTTTTCCATAGTGGCTGTACCAATTTACATTCCCACCAACAATGTAGGAGGGTTCCCTTTCCCCCACACCCTCTCCAGCATGTTATGTATTTGCAGACTTTTTTTTTTTTTTTTGCGGTACGCAGGCCTCTCACTGTTGTGGCCTCTCGCGTTGCGGAGCACAGGCTCCGGACACGCAGGCTCAGCGGCCATGGCTCACGGGCCCAGCTGCTCCACGGCATGTGGGATCTTCCCAGACCAGGGCACGAACCCGTGTCCCCTCCATCTCAACCACTGCACCACCAGGGAAGCCCGTATTTGTAGACTTTTTAATGATGGCCACTCTGGTGTGAGGTGGTACCTCATTGTAGTTTTGATATGCATTTCTCTAATAATTAGCAATGTTGAGGATCTTTTCACATGCCTATTGGCCACCTGTATATCTTCTTTGGAGAAATGTCTATTTAGGTCTTCTACCCCTTTTCTGATTGGGTTGTTTTTTTGTTTTATGAGCTGTTTGTATATATTTTGGAAATTAAGCCCTTGTCAGTTGCATTGTGCAAATATTTTCTCCCATTCTGCAGGCTGTCTTTTTGTTTTGTTTATGGTTTCCTTTGCTGTACAAAAGCTTGTAAGTTGGATTAGGTCCATTTGTTTATTTTTGCTTTTATTTCTAAGGGAGACTGACCTAAGAAAACATGGGTATGATTTATGTCAGAGAATGTTTTGCCTATGTTCTCTTCTAGGAATTTTATGCTATCCTATCTTATATTTAAGTCTTTAAGCCATTTATTTTTGTGTATGGTGTGGGGATATGTTCTAACTTCACTGATTTACATGCACCATCCAACTTTCCCAACACCACTTGAAGAGACTGTCTTTTCTCCATTGTATATTCTTGCCTCCTTTGTTGAAGATGAATTGATCATAGGTGTGTAGGTTTATTTCTGGGCTCTCTCTTCTGTTCCATTGATCCATATGTTTTGGAGCCAATACCATGCCATATTGATTACTGTAGCTTTGTAGTATTGTCTGAAATCTGGGAGGGTTATTGTTCTAGTTCTGTGAAAAATGTCATGGGTAATTTGATAGGGATAGCATTAAATCTGTAGATTGTTTTGGGTACTATGGCCATTTAAACAATATTCTTCCAATCCAAGAGCATGGGATGTCGTTCCATTTCTTTGAATCATCTTCAGTTTCCTCTATCAATGTTTTATAGTTCTCAGCATGTAAGTCTTTCACTTCACCTCCTTGGTCCTTGATGTGATTTAAAAAGGTATTTTTAACTTTCCCTTTCTGATATTTAACAGATTTCTGTATGTAAATCTTGTATTCCCCCTACCTTGCTGAATTTATCAGTTCTAGTAGTTTTTGTGTGGAATCTTTAGGGTTTTCTATATATAGTATCATGCCATCTACAGATAATGACAATTTTACCTCTTCTCTTCCAATCTGGGTATCTTTTACTTCTTTTTCTTGTCTGATTGCTGTGGCTAGAACTTCCAATACTGTGTTGAATAGAAGTGGTAGAGTGGGCATCCTTGTCTTGTTCCAGATTTTAGCGGGAAGGCTTTCAACTTTTTACCATTGAGTACAATATTGGCTGTACGTTTGTTATAAATAGCTTCTATTATGTTGAGGTATGTTCCCTCTATACCCACTTTGGTAAAGAGTTTTTATCATGAATGGATGTTGAATTTTATCAAATGCTTTGTCTGCATCTATTGAGATGATCATGTAGCTTTTGTCTTTTCTTTTGTTGATGTGGTATATCATATTGATTGATTTGTCTATGTTGAACCATCCTTGTGAACCTGGGGTGAATCCACACAGGAAGCAAGTATGAAGTTGAAGTTTAAACATTGGGCTGTTGACGGCACAGAAGGCATGTGTCTGTGTGTGTGTGTAATACAAGGTGGTCCCATGAGAGAAGTTAAGAGGAGACGACTCAGTGGGCTGAGCATTTAGGAATGAATAATAGATTAACCATAGAGGATCAGTTCAGGTTGATCATTTGATGAGCAAATATGATTAGCATTGTTGTAAACCCCTTCCCTGCAAGAGACTAGTATAAGAAACCCTGTGGGAGATCATGAAGGGCAGCGTTATTTCACTGGTCAGTGTGATTGGTCCCAAGGCAGTGCCATCTGACAGGGCAGACAACCAGAGGTGGAGGCCCCAATGTTTGCAGGCAAGGAGGCAGAACCATCTTAGAACATTGGGTGACTTGCTCAAGGACATGCAGCAGAGTTAGAGAAGTGTTCTGAATAGAGCTTCAGGGTTGCAGTGCTTTCCTCCTGGCACCTTGCATCCCTGAGAAATTCATCTGGCAGATAAAGAAAGTGGGATGGTTGAGGCACAGGGTGGATGTGTGTACAAATGAATTCGTTTTCTTTTTGGCAACTTCAGGGAAGGTGCAAAGGAGCTGACAGATATAGCTGTGGGAAACTGATTGAAACTTTCTCACGTTGCATGATTATTATTACTATTAATCAAGATAAAACCTTACTGTGTGCTGACAGCGTGGCTAGCACAGTGCCCAACATAAACATGGATGCAGTCTTCATTTAAAAAAAAAAAAAGACAGTAATTTATAAAGCAGCAGGAGGAGAAGACAGATCACCTAAGTGAGGCAGGGCAGGTTTCATTTCGTTTCTTCTTAGGGCCTTCTCACAACTGAGAGGCTCTGCCCTAATTGTAGTGGCCTCCAGCTTCTATGATTTGCATGATGTTTGTCTGCTAAGAACACATTTTGCTCAAAAATCATTCCAGCTGTGCTCATATTCTTTCTATTTTGTACCACCTCCCTTTTAGATCAGAAATAAAAACAGTTGTCATACTTTGCAAAACCTTCATTATAAGAACTGAGAAGAAAAATAATAAAAGGGGGATGCTCTCAAGAGAAAAACTTGGAAGAGAACATAATATATCAGCCAAATAGAAGGAGGAATTGCAGGAAATGGCCTTCTAGCTTACAACTGTGTCAGACATGGGGAAAAAAGCCAGGTTGATTAAAACAACTTATCAGCTTTAAAAAAAAAAAATCAGAATGATGATGTCTGGGCATATAAATTATACCTCCACCCATCCAGCCAGGAGAACACAGCAGTGAGACTGCCTGGATGGAATTCTCCAGGATCTCACTATAATCTTTATATCCCTTTCTTATCTCTTGCCTTCTTTTTGCAGTTGATGTTTACTTCAGTAAGTAAAAAAATTATTTTTTCTCCCTTTTTTTGTTATTTCCAGCCCTTAAAGCTGACCTTAAATGTGGGCCTCCTGGGCTCAGGCTAATGATGAAGGCATAGAAACTGCTCTGTTGCTGGTCTTACTCCATGAAACCTTAACCACTTGGACACTTACACAGTAGACATTGATTATTGTCAACTATTGTGTGAGTTAATTTTAAATTTATAAACATCCTTGGGGGGCACCTACAAAGTGCCAGGCATCAGGGATGCTGTGATTAAAAAAGTGATGCATGTCTTCAACTTTCTTATAATCTAATGGGGGAAAGATTATGCAAACAACAGAGTGAGTTTACACAGAGTGCCCATAGTGTGTCAGGTATGTGGCTGACATCAGATATATTTGTGGGCACCCTCTCCCTTATCTTCTTAAAGTATCCTGAAGGATGGAAGGAACCATTACAGAGGAACAGGACCAAGGAGGGGTGTGGTCAACTCCACCTGGGTGAATGTGGGAAGATTTCATGTATGAGGTTGGCCTGAACTGAGAGGGAATTTACCAGGTGGGCAAGGGAAGGAATGAGGAAATGAGATGAGTGACGAAGGCACAGGGGAGAGAAGCAGCAGAGTGTATTAGGGAGGTAGCCATAGGTTTGGAATGACTGGAGTGCAGAGTTCAGGGTTGGGAGCTGGCAAGAAACAAGCATGGAAGGGAAGGCAGCTATGCTCCTACTTCTAAGCTGTTTAGCTGTGGCTGCAAGGAACTTCTGTATCATGGAAGGGTGGCTTCGAGGGGCCCAGAGTTTATGGGTGAATTAAATGGTTAATGTTTGGGGCTTGGAGAGCCTTCTCCCTTTAAAGCAGAAAGTCTGAACAATGCCAGCAAGAGATGACTTGGGGAGTTCTTACTGCCCAACAGAAGCTGATAGAAAATGCTTATCAGGTTGGATCAGCCGCAGGATTTTAGGTTTTGGGCTGGCCTTACCCATAAGGAAGAGCAGCCCCATGGGCTGCAATCAACTCTTGATCACTGAAAGCCACGAACACCTCACCCTTGCGACTGTCTCTTTCAGCTCACCAAATCCTGACAGAGAGAGAGAGAGAGAAGCCTTGTTGGGGAATAAGACTGAAGCTAAAAGAACTGAACAGTTATAATGGTAGTTATTACAACAGCTACCATTTGTTGAGCACCTATGGTGTGCCAGGCACTCTACAGGGTACTTTGATATTTCTAGGCTGTTATGAGCAGAGCATGTAAGATTAGTATTATTATTCCCATTCTAGAGATGAGGAAACTGAAGCTCAAAGAGATGACGTCACTTGCCCAAGATCTAGGAAAGTTCTAAAGGGACAAGGGAGTGGTTTGTGTTGTGCTCACCACTGCGACCCCAGAGTCTAGCATATGTTAGGTGCTGAATGTATACTTGATGGTGAATGAATGGACAGTCATCCAACTAAAAGTGCCCAAGGTGGGTTTGGAATCCAAGTCTGTGGGATTCAGGAGCAATTCTTTCCACTGTCCTCCACTGTCACAGAGCAGAGTGTCACTGCCAGAATCAGTGTGGTAACAGCAAATGGTTGAGGAGATCCAAAGAGAGAGAATTTGCTGTGGCCCTGAAGTGGTCAAAGAAGGTGTCATGAAAGAGTCGGGTTTTAGCAGGGCTTTGAAGGTCAAAATTTGGGTGGCTGGAGGGAAAGTTCAGTCTGTTCTGGGTGGCTTGAGAAGCAGAGTGATGTCACAGTAAATAGCTCAGCCCCTGGAGTCAAACTTTCCAGGGTTCAAATTCTGACTCTGCCTCGAGGAGGTTGTGCGATGCTGGGCCAACCTCTTTGTGCCTTAGATTAGTTCCAGATAATCTATGCAAATGACTTTACACACAGTGCCTGGCACACAATAACAGCTGGATTAGACCAGAGCAAAGCACTTCTTCTATTTGGAGTGAAGAGAAGAGTGGGGAAGACAGGATGGGATCAGAATACCCTGTGTCTAGAAAGCAGAGTAACGGATCTGAATTTTATTTTCTACTTAAAAATATGGAATGATTCTGACAAGGACTAAATTGTTGCTGATTTGGTGTCATTCCTCACTTACTGCGAATTGAAAAGTTGGCCTTTTGCAGAAGGAGCTTGAGTGTCCCAAGTGACTGGATAATTTCTATGTTCCTGATTTTATGTCCAGGAGTTTCTCTGGGGCCTTGGATGACAGCCTTTGCTCAGGCCCAGTGAATGGAGGCCAACCTGTTAGCAAAAGCAAAACCCAAGAAGCCCAATAAAAAGTAGATGGGGTAATAAATAAACCCCCTGCCTAGAGAAAGGAAAACCTTATAAACTGAGGAAACCAGCCCCAGCCCTGTCACTAAAACCACCGCACTGAGAGATGGCTGCAATATTCTCAGCCTTTTTGCATGTTAATGCCTGAAAAAATGCAATAATCAAGCTTGCAGATGTGAAATTTACTTAGGAGGCAGCCTGTTTGCTGTGATCACTGGCCTGGGATGCTGGCACTTGGCAAAACTTTGCCAAGTGGATAAAGATGCCAGCCTTTATCCCAAATGATAGATCAGCATTGAATTAAGATTTTCAGTGAGCATTCTTCATCCATTGCTTTAGAATAGTTTACAAGATGGTGTCCTGTTATTTCTACATGTTGATACATCAGATTGTTTAATTATTGCAGACAATTTATCTCTGTTCTTTCACCCATCTTTCCTCAGCCCCTCCCCACGACTGCTTCCTTCAGAAGGTTGAAACCCAGAAGATAATAGAACAAACACAGCCCAGAGAAATCTACATGAGACACCCCAAAGGCCATGGTCTTGGCAGGTTGTGGCATTAAAAGGTACATATTTGAAAACTGCTGTTCGTCTTATTAAGACAATTTTTTCCATTTAGGCCTTTACCGAGAGAGTTGGAAAAGTTAAGATGGTTCAGTAAAGGATGGTAGAGAAAGAACTGTTTAAAGGAGATATGATGGTTTAAAGCACAGAGGAGAAGCTTGGAAACAACATATGATGGTTTAAAGCACAGAGGAGAAGCTTGGAAACAACATATAACTTAAGTTATTAAGTCTTCTAAGAAGAATGACAAAGGTAACCTGTTGTCTAAGGTAGGTAGCAGAGTAGTGGAAATACAGAATGGGTTTGGTGAAATCAAGAAGTGCTGGGTTCCCATCTAGAATCCATCACATGTAACTGTGGAACATCAGACGTGCTACTTGGCTTATTTGGCCCTCAGTTTCATTATCTGTGAAATAGGGATTGTGATTTCACACTAGAAACTCTGGTCTGAAAAGCCAGGTGCAAGGCCCCTGCATGAAGCCCCCTGTGAGCACGTGAAATCTGACAAAGCACAAAGGAAAAAGAAACTTAGTTTTCAAGGTTACTGTTTTACTCAGTGGAACACTGCCTTTGGGGCAGAACAGGAAAGCAGCAGAGGCTAGCTGAGTTCATTGTCCCTGGAGATGGACCAAACAGAAATGCAAGCAGTGTGAGTCCACCTGAGGGTGACCTCAGGAAACTCAAAATACAACTTCCCCAATCCTAGCAGCAGAAGTAAGGCTCTTTGGTGGAGACAGTGGAGTGGAAGGACCTTGGACTCACCTCTTCTCATGAGCACACCCAAAACACAACTTACTGCTGAACAGCCATTGATAAGGACTGGAATCTCCCGAAAAAGATACTCTGCATCCAAGGGTATGAAGGAAGAGAGGAGAGACCACAACAAGATGGTAGGTGGGGCACACGTGCAATATCATGAAATCCCATACCCCCTGGGTGGGCAGTCCACAAACCAGAGAATCATATTGCAGAAGTTCTCCCATAGGAGTGAGAGTTCTGAGCCCCATGCCAGGCTCCCCAGCTTTGAAGGCCAGCAGGGCTTGACTGCAGGAGCACCCCAGGACTGTGGGAAGTGGGGACTCCACTCTTGGAGGGCACACACAAGGTCTCATGCATACCAAGCCCAGAACAAAGGCAGTGACTTCACAGGAGCCTTGACAGGACCTACCTGCTGGTCTTGAAGGGTCTCCTGGGGAGGTGAGGTGTGGCTGTGGCTCTCCCTGGGGATGTGGACACTGGTGGTGGATATTTCAGGGAGTGTTCAGCTACGTGAACTCTTGAGGAGGCAGACATCTTGCTTGGGTCATCAGCACCATAGCTGGCCCCACCCATCAGCAGACAGGCTGCCTAAAAACTTCCTGAGCCCACAGCTGTCTCTAGACACACCCCTTGACATGGCCCTGCCCACCAGATGGCCAAGACCCAGCTCCGCCCACCAGTGGGCAGGCACCAGAAGCCTGGACAAGCCTCTAGACCAGCCTCACCCACAGGGGACAGAGACAAGAATCAAGAATACTAGAAGCTGGAAGCCTGCGGAACTCAGTCTGCAAACACAGAGATTTAGACAAAATGAGATGGCAGAGGAATATTTCCCAGACAAAGGAACAAGATAAAACTCCAGAAGAACAAGTAAGTGAAGTGGAGATAGGCAATCTATCTGAGAAAGACTTCAGAGTAATCATGATAAAGATGATCCAAAAGAAAGAATGAATGCACAGCGCAAGAAGTTACAGGAAATTTTTAACTAAGAAATATAAAGAACAACCAAACAGTTAAAGAATACAGTATTTGCAATGAAAAATACACTAGAAAGAAAGAATCAATAGCAGAATAAATGAGGCAGAAGAGCAGATAATGGAGCTGGAAGACAGAGTGGTGGAAATCACTGCTGTGGAACAGAATGAAAAGAATTGAGGACAGTTTAAGAGACCTCTGGGACAACATTAAACACACCAACATTGGCATTACAGGGGTCCCAAAAAGAGAAGAGCGAGAAAGGGCCTGAGAAAATACTTGAAGAGATAATAGCTGAAAACTTCTCTAATATGGGAAAGGAAACGGTCACCGAAGTCCAGGAAGTGCAGAGAGTCCCAGGCAGGATCAACATGATGAAACACATGGTTATCAAATTGACAAAAATTAAAGACAAAGAAAATATTAAAAGCAACAAAGGAAAAGCAACAAATAACATACAAAGGAACCCCCATAAAGTTATCAGCGGATTTTTCAGCAGAAACTCTGCAGGCCAGAAGGGCATGGCATGATATATTTAAAGTGATGAAAGGAAAAAACCTACAACCAAGAATATTCTACCCAGCAAGGCTCTTGTTCAGATTTGACAGAGAAATCAAAAACTTTACAGACAAGCAAAATCTAAAAGAATCCAGCACCACCAAACCAGCTTTACAACAAATGCTAAAGGAACTTCTCTAGGCAGAAAAGACAAGATCACAAGTAGAAACAAGAAAATTACAAAATGTGAAAACTCCCCTTTAAAGGTAAACATACAGTAAAGGTAGGAAATCATCCACACACAAATATGATATCTAAACCAATATCATGAGAGGAGGAGAGTACAAATGCAGGATATTTTAAATGCATTTGAAATTAAGAGATCAACTTAAAACAATCCTGTATATTTATAGACTGCTATATAAAAACTTCATGGTAACCACAAACCAAAAATCTGTAATAGATACACAAATAAGAAAAAGCAATCCAAACAGAACGTTAAAGATAGTCATCAAATCACAAGAGAACAAAAGAGGAAAGGAAGAAAAAAGACCTACAAAAACAAATAGAAAACAATTAACAAAATGGCAGTGAGAATATACATATGGATAATTACCTTAAGTGTAAATAGATTAAACGCTACAACCAAAAGCCACAGACTGGCTGAATGGATACAAAAACAAGACCCATATATATGTTGTCTACCAGAGACCCACTTCAGATCTAGAGACACATACAGACTGTAGTGTGGGGATGGAAAAAAGTATTCTGTGCAAACAGAAATCAAAAGAAAGCTGGAGACAAAGAAGGACACTACATAACAATCAAGGGATCAACCCAAGAAGATATAACAATTGTAAATATACAATGCACCCAACACAGGAGCACCTCAGTATATAAGGCAAACGTTAACAGACATAAAAGGAGAAACTGGGGCTTCCCTGGTGGTGCAGTGGTTGAGAGTCTGCCTGCCGATGCAGGGGACATGGGTTCGTGCCCCGGTCTGGGAAGATCCCACATGCCGCGGAGCGTCTAGGCCCATGAACCGTGGCTGCTGAGCCTGCGCGGCCGGAGCCTGTGCTCCGCAACGGGAGAGGCCACAACAGTGAGAGGCCCACGTACAGCAAAAAAAAGGAGAAACTGACAGTAAAACAATAATAATGGGTGACTTTAACAGCCCACTCGCATCAATGGACAGCTAATCCAGACAGAAAATCAATAAGGAAA
Organism: Grampus griseus; assembly: GCF_964374135.1. NCBI lineage: Eukaryota > Metazoa > Chordata > Mammalia > Artiodactyla > Delphinidae > Grampus > Grampus griseus. The sequence continues at coordinate 67,883,232 of NC_139010.1, forward strand.
CACAGGTCTTAAATGAGCATTAGACCAAATGGACTTAATTGATATTTACAGAGCATTCCATCAGACAGCAGCAGAATACACGTTCTTTTCAAGAGCACATGGAACAGTCTCATGGATGGATCACATGTGGACCACAGAGCAAGCCTTGGTAAATGGAAGAAAACTGAAATCATATCAACCATCTTTTCCAACCACAATACCCTGAGATTAGCAGTCAGCTACAAGGAAAAAAATGCAAAACAACACAAACACTTGGAGGCTAAACAATATGAAATGGGATTGTAACACTGATTTTGTGGTACTGTTCTGAAGAATGAAATTATGTTGAGTGCATAGGACAGTGCTTGGCAGATCACAGGTACACACTAAATTATAGTTAACAATAATAACTGACGTAAGTAACATTCTGTTGCAAGAAAGCCAAGTTAAATAAAACATGCTGTCTATGCAACTTGCTACACAGAACATGCTGTGTTGCAACTTGCAACAGCCTGACAGAAGCTGGAATTTGTGGGATGTATTTGGGATGCAGAAGCATGAATACTGTACTGAGTTGGCAGGGACTATCAGAAGCCAGGCTGGGGAAGATAAAAAAATCGTTCCTGGGAAGGCACCAGACAGGTTGTCTTTAGTCTCTGTGGGGACTCACTTAAGTCCAATAACCTTGGCCCAAACCTCGATGACTGTTGCCATAGAAACCAGCACATGTGCCCAGCAGGAGTTCATTTCTCAAAGCTTCCAGCCCATGCCAACTCCAGAGGTGAGAGAGCTGCTCTTTATCCCCGAGTGGAGGTCCTGAATCAGTGCAATTTGTGAAGCCCTAAGAGCTCTGTCCCAGAGGAACCACAGGACCAAAAAATCCTGCCATGGTCACCTTCCCATCCCTAAATGATCAACACTCACCTGAAAAAAGAAAATCCAAACATCACCATCTCAGATCAGCTGACGACCTGTAAGACGTAATTTTCCAAGGAAAGCGAAGGGCCTGCATTTTTTTTAATACCATGCAGTGGTTTGCCCTGAAACAGTTTCTCACAGTTTCCTTTTCCCAGGAAACATCTATGTATCTCAGGGAACGCCCAGCTCTGTTCCTGGCTCTTTGTTCATTCCTTTGGTACTGAGTTTATATATCACATTTTTCAACTTGGGGAACAGTTTAAAAGCTGAGCCTTTATATCCCTCTAACAAAGGAAGAAGAAAGAGAAATGCTTTTGACCAAAGTGCTTTCTGCCCAGGTTTGACATCAGGTGGGCTGATGGCCAGCTGGGATGGCAGGGACTGGAGAAATTTAACCAGTGAGAAGATTGGAAGATAAGTAGAGAACTGAATTTTTGAGTTAAAAAATGACTTCTTAGGCTATTATCCTGTGGTTTGCTGGAATTTCAGATATGCATCCACAGAAGATCTATAAAGTTTGGTATGTGCACATCAGCACAGATACCGAGATGCTCTGAGAAACTTCTTTGACGGAGGGTACAAGACTGTAGACCCCTGAAACTTTAAGTCATAGTTCGTGCGTTGACACTTTTCCTTTTCCCAATTAGCACCACCTCCCCTCAATAACAAGCTGTAGGGGTAGAGGAGAGTTAATCCTAGAAAATTCTGTTTACAATATCTTTCTAATTTAAGACAAGTTAATTTTCTATAGATTCAGACCTTGAGCTTCATGTGCCTGAGTTTGGGGGGTGCCCGTGCTCATTCAATAGTTCCAGCATTAAGTAAAGGTCAGTTCTGTACTTCCTAAAGAGGGAGGCAATGTATAGTTGGGAGAACGGTTCTCTGGGCCAATCTCTCAGGTACCTTCTGCAGCACCCAGGAGAACAGGTATGTGGAGCCAGGTATGTGGTGGTCCCTCCCCCTCTGCCCTCCCTCAGAGCTTGTTGTCTCTCCAGGACAGTGGACCACATCCTTTGCTTCTAGGACAGAGGTTCTCAAATTTGAGGGGACATCAGAATCCCCGGGGGGTGGGAAAAACTTGTAAACAAATGCAGTTTTCCAGGTTCCCAGAGGTTTTAATTCAGTTGATCTGAGGTGGACACAGCTGGTTTTAAGTATTAAAAAATGACATCATTAAAAACTAACATTACTATGTACTTTGTACATTATGTACCCTTCCACATATGTAAGTATATACATATGCTTTATCATACATAATTAATTCACAATTATACATATCAGGTGTTATCTATCCCATGTGTATAAGCATGTACATCAGTCTCTTGATCTTACATAACACATTATATAGTCCAAGTCACATTAGATTCCAGTCCCTACGAATATTCAAACATATAAGAGGAGGTAAGTCGTAACAAGGTGAGCACCCTGGAAAGTGTGATGAATCAAAGTGTAGCTTAAAGAAAAGCATCTAGTTTATGCCCAGGAGATTTCATACTGCATGAACACTTGGTGCTAAAACTATCCTACCAAGCTCAACTATCATAATTAAGTAAAACAGTCATCCAACATCCAAAGTATAGGAGCTAAAGACAGGATGGTGGAGCAGAAGACCTGGAGCTCACCTCCTCCTGCACGAACACAGCTAATTGCTGAACAGCCATCAGCAACAGAGACTGGAACCTACCAAAAGGGAATTCTACGTACAAAGACAAGAAATCACAACAAGATGGGAGGAGGGGCACACTCACTTATATGATCAAATCCCATACATCCCCAGGTGGGGGACCCACAATGAGAATAGTTATATTGCAGCAGTTCTCCCATGGGAGAGAACTGAGCCCCATGTCAGGCTCCCCAGCCTGGGGGTCTGGCATCAGGAGGAGGAGCCCCCAGAGCACTTGGCTTTGAAGGCCAATGACGCTTGATCGCAGGAGCTCCACAGGACTGGGGGAAACAGACTCCACTCTTGGGGGATGCACACAAGGTCATGTGCACACCAGGACATGGGGCAAAAACAGTGACTTCATAGGAGCCTGGGCCAGACCAGCCTGCTGGTAGTGGAGGGTCTCCTGGGGAGGCAGGAGGCAGCTGTGGCTTTCTCTTGGGACATAAAGGCTGGTGGCAAACATATACAAGAGCACGCATCTGAAGACTGACATCTTGCTTGGGACATTAGCAAAAACAATAGAAAAGATCAATGAAAGTAAAAGCTGGTTCTTTGAAAAGATAAACAAAATTGATAAACCTTTAGTCAGACTCATCAAGAATAAAAGGGAGACGGTCCAAATCAATAAAATCAGAAATGAAAAAGGAGAATTTACCCCCAACACCACAGAAATACAAAGGACTGTAAGAGACTACTACAAGCAACTATATGCCAATAAAATGGACAACCTAGAAGAAATGGACAAATTCTTAGGTACAATCTCCCAAGACTGAACCAGGAAGAAATAGAAAATATGAACAGACCAAATACAAATACAGAAATTGAATCTGTGATTTAAAAATTCCCAACAAACAAAAGTCCAGGACCAGATGGTTTCACAGGTGAATTCTATCAGACATTTACAGAAGAGATAACACCTATCCTTTTGAAACGATTCCAAAAAAATCCTCAGAGAAAGGAACACTTCCAACCTCATTCTATGAGGCCACCATCACTCTGATACCAAAACCAGACAAAGATAACCACAAAAACAGAAAATTACAGGCCAATATCACTGATGAACATAGACACAAAAATCCTCAACAACATACTAGCAAACTGAAGCCAACAATATATTAAAAGGATCATACACCAAGATGAAGTGGAATTTATCCCAGGGATGCAACGATTTTTCAATATCTGCAATTCAGTCAGTGTGATACACCACATTCATAAATTGAAGACCAAAGCAATCTTGAGAAAGGAAAACGGAGCTGCAGGAATCAGGCTCCCTGACTTTAGACTGTACTACAGAGCTACAGTCATCAAAACATTATGGTATTGGCACAAAAAGAGACATACAGATCAACGAAACAGGATAGAAAGCCCAGAAATAAACCCATGCACCTATGGTCAATTAATCTATGACAAAGGAGGCAAGAATATACAATGGAGAAAAGACAGTCTCTTCAATAAGTGGTGCTGGGAAAACTGAACAGCTACATGTAAAAGAATGAAATTAGAACATTTTCTAACACCATACACAAAAATAAACTCAAAATGGATTAAAGACCTAAATGTAAGACTGGATACTATAAAACTCCTAGAGGAAAACATTGGCAGCACACTCTTTGATGTAAATCACAGAATATCTTTTTGGACCTGTCTCCTACAGTAATGGAAATAAAAATGAAAACAAACAAATGGGACCTAATTAAACTTAAAAGCTTTTGCACAGAAAAGGAAACCATAAACAAAACAAAAAGACAATCTACAGAATGGGAGAAAATATTTGCAAATGATGAGACTGACAAGGTAATCTCCAAAATATACAAACAGCTCATACAGCTCAATATCAAAAAAAAAACAACCCAATCAAAAAATGGGCAGAAGATCTAAAAAGCCATTTCTCCAAAGAAGACATACACATGGGCAAAAGGCACATGAAAAGATGCTCAGCATTGCCAATTATTAGAGAAATGCAAATCAAAACTACAATGAGGTATCACCTCACACCAGTCTGAATGGCCATCATCAAAAGTCTAGAAGTAACAAATGCTGCAGATGGTGTGGAGAAAAGGGAACCCTCCTACAATGCTGGTGAGAATGTAAGTTGGTACAACCACTACAGAGAACAGTATGGGGGTTCCTTAAAAACTAAAATTAGAGCCACCATATGATGCTGCAATCCCACTCTGGAGAAAACCATGATTCAAAAAGATACATTCACCCCAATGTTCACAGCAGCACTGTCTACAATAGCCAAGACATGGAAACAACCTAAATGTCCATTGACAGATGAATGGGTAAAGAAGATGTGGTATATAAATACAATGGAATATTACTCAGCCATAAAAAAGAATGAAATAATGCCATTTGCATCAACATGGATGGACCTAGAGATTATCATATTAAGTTACGTAAGACGAAGACAAATATATGATATCACTTATGTGGAATCTTAAAAAAAAGATATAAATGAACTTATTTACAAAACAGAAATACACTCAGAGATGTAGAAACCAAATTTATGGTTACCAAAGGGTGGGGGGAGGGATAAATTAGGAGTTTGGGATTAAAATATACACACCACTATATATAAAATAGATAACCAACAAGGACCTACTATATAGCACAGGGAACTATACTCAATAACCTATAATGGAAGGGAAAGTAAAAAAAGAATATATTTATTTATTTATATATACATATATGTATAATTGAATCACTTTCCTGTACACCTGAAACTAACACAATATTGTAAATTAACTATTTTTCAATCAAAATTAAAAACAATAAAGTATAGGAGATAGAAATTTAAATCAGGGGCTATAGATAAGGTACCATAAGGGAATGATGAAAAAATCATTGAAAGTACCAAAAAGCAAAGTTTACCTCTTTTAGCTTTTGCATAATGGTTTAACTAGAAAACTTTAACACAGAGAACTTAAGTTAAATACTCTGAAATCAGATGAGTTATTTATGGACAGTTTACAGGAATAAACTCATCTATATGGCAAAAGAGTAGGAAGATGTATGAGTAGAGGTGACAAACCTAACAAGCCTGGTGATAGCTGGTTGTCCAGAAAAGAATTTTAGTTCAACTTGAAATATTACTTTAAAAACATAACTTTTAACATAATTGTAAAAGTTATGCAAAAAAGGTACAGCTTTTAGTTACGGGATACAAATTTCCCTAGTGAGTAAGCATTTACAATACCATAGTTGGCTTAAAGGCAGCCACCAATTAAGAAAGCATTCAAGGTCAACCGCACATTCATCTTAATACTAACAGTAAACAAACCAACTCCTAATTTAATACTGGACTAATCTATTAATTAATAGAAGTACAATAATACTGTCAATATGAGTAACAAGAAATGGTTCTCCTTGCATAAGCTTACATCAGACGGGTAACCTACTGATAGTTAACATTAAGATGAACCTAAACACGGGACTTCCCTGGTGGTCCAGTGGTTAAGAATCTACCTTCCAATGCAAGGGATGCAGGTCCAATCCCTGGTCGGGGAACTAAGATCCCACATGCCGTGGAGCAACTACGGAGCCTGCGTACCACAACTAGAGAGCCTGCATGCCGCAGCTATTGAGCCTGCATGCTAAATAAATAATAAATAAACCTAAACAAATACCTCATTATTTATTAAAACGTTTGTTAACCCAACACAGGCACACATTTAAGGAGAGATTAACAAAAGTAAAAGGAACTAGGCAATCACAAACCCTGCCTGTTTATTAAAAACATTACTTGTAGCACTTCTAGTATTAGAGGCACTGCCTGCCCAATGACATCTGTTTAATAGTCAGGGTATTCTGAGTGTGCAAAGGTAGCATAATCATTTTTTCTCTAAATAAGGACTTGTGTGATTGGTCACACGAGGGTTTTCCTGTCTCTTTTAATCAGTGAAATTGACCTTGCCCTAAAAAGGTGGGAATAACATAAGATGAGAAGACCCTATGGAGCTTTAGTTAATTAATTCAAATAATAATAACTGAACTTTAAGGGATAACATAACTTTTAATGGATTAACAATTTTGGTGGGGGTGACCTTGGAGAGTAGAACAACCTTTGAGTGATTAAAACTTAGACCAACTAGTCAAAATGCTTTACACCTATTGACCTAAGACACTGATCAACAGAACAAGTTCCTATTCTAGAGTTCATATTGATAATAGGGTTTACAAACTTGATGCTGGATCAGGACATCCCAATGGTATAACTGCTATTAATGGTTTGTTTGTTCAACAAGTAAAGTCCTACGTGATCTGAGCTCAGACTGGAGTAATCCCAGTTGATTTCTATGTATTATAGATTTCTCTCAGTATGAGAGGACAAGAGAAATAAGGCCTACTTTACAAAATGTCTTCAAACTGATTATATAATCTACATTCAATTAAATTATACATACCCTACTGTAGAACAGTGTCTGTTAGGGTGACAGAGCATGGTAACTGCATAAAACTTAAACCTTTATCCACAGTGGTTCAAGTCGTCTTCCTAAGAATATGTTTATAATCAACGTTCTTTCACTAATTACCCAGTTTCACTCACCATAGCATTCCTCACTTTAACTGAATGGAAAATCCTAGGCTATCTGCAAATCCAGAAAGGGCCAAACATCATCAGCCTCCATGGATTATTACAACCCATTGCTGATGCAGTCAAATTATTTATTAAAGAACCACTACAACCATCAATCTCATCAATTTATGTTTACTATTGCACCAATGCTAGCCTTAACCCTGGCTGTCACATTATGAATTCCTCTTAACACACCTTATCCACTAATTAATATGAACCTAGGCATACTATTTATACTAGCTATATCAAGCCTAGCCGTTTATTCCATTCTCTGCTCTGAATGAGCTTCAGATTCAAAATATGCATTAATCGGAGCTCTATGGGCAGTAGTACAGACAATCTCATATGAAGTAACATTAGCAATTATTCTGTTATTATTCCTACAGATAAATGGATCATTTATACTTTCAACAGTAATTATTACACAAGAACACCTATGACTATTTTTCACATCCTGACCCCTAGCCAGAAACTGTTTTATCTCTACTCTAGCAGAAACCAGTGGAGCCCCACTGGATTTAACAGAAGGAGAATTAAAACTTGTATTCAGCTTCAGTGTAGAAAATGTAACAGGCCCATTCACCCTATTCTTTCTAGCAGAATATGTCAATATCATTATAGTAAGTATTTTCACAACCATCTATTTTTAGGAGCATTTCACAATCCCTACATGCCAGAATTATATACAGCCAATGTCATCATTAAAACACTCCTGTTTTGATTACTGTAGCTTTATAGTACAGTCTGAAGTCAGGGAGCCTGATTCTTGCAGTTTTGTTTTTCTTTCTCAAGATTGGTTTTGCTGTTTGGGGTTGTTTGTATTTCCAGACAAATTTTAAGAACTTTTTGCTCTAGCTCTGCAAAAAATGCCATTGGTAATTTGACAGGGATTGCACTGAATCCGTGGATAGCCTTGGGTAGTATAGTCATTTTGACAATAAACTTAAAATCTTTTGCACAGCAAAGGAAACCATAAACAAAATGAAAAGACAACCCACATAATGGGAGAAAATATTTGCCAAGGAGGGGTTAATCTCCAAAATATACAAACAGCTCATGCAGCTCAATATAAAAAAAACAAACAACCAAATCAAAAAATGGGCAGAAGACCTAAATAGACATTTCTCCAAAGAAGACATACAGATGACCAAGAGCATGTGAAAAAATTCTTAACATCGCTAATTATTAGAGAAATGCAAGTCAAAACTACAATGAGGTATCACCTAACACCCAGTCAGAATGGCCATCATCAAAAAGTCTACAAACAGTAAACGCTGGAGAAGGTGTGGAGAAAAGGGAACCATCCTACACTGTTGGTGGGAATGTAAATTGGTACAGCCACTATGGAAAACAGTATGGAAGTTCCTTAAAAAACTAAAAATAGAGCTACCATATGATCCTGCAATCCCATTCCTTGGCATATATCTGGAGAAAACCATAATTCGAAAAGATACATGCACCCCAACCTTCACTGCAGCACCATTTACAATAGCCAAGATATGGAATCAACCTAAATGTCCATGGACAGATGAATGGATAAAGAAGATGTGGTATATATACACAATGGAATATTACTCAGCCATTAAAAAGAATGAAATAATGCCATTTGCAGCAACATGGATGAACCCAGAGATGATCACACAAAGTGAAGTAAGTCAGAGAAAGATAAATACCATATGATATCACATATATGTGGAATCTTAAAAAATGATACAAATGAACTTATTTACAAAACAAACAGACTCACAGACATAGAAAACAAACTTACAGTTACCAAAGGGGAAGGTGGGGAGGATAAATTAGGAGTTTGAGATTCACATATAGCCATTACTTTATATAACATAGATAGCCAACAAGGACCTACTGTATAGCACAGGGAACTCTACTCAATACTCTGTAATAACCTATATGGGAAAAGAATCTGGAAAAGAATACGTATATGTATAACTGAATCACTTTGCTGTACACCTGAAACACAACACTGTAAATCAACTATACTCCAATACAAAATAAACATTTTTTAAATAAAAGTAATTAAAACAAACAAAAAACCCACTCCTAACAATCTCCTTTCTATGAGTTCAAATATCCTATCCACAATTTTGATATGATCAACTTACCTCTTAAAAATTTTTTTTTACCACTAATCTAGCCCTATCTATATGAGAGGTTTCTCTACCTTTCATCACATGAGGCATCCCACCACAAACATAAGAAACATGTCTTACAAAAGAGTTACTTTGATACAGTAAATAATAGAGGTTTGAACCCTCTTATTCCTAGAATCATAGCAATTGAACCTACCCTTAAGAATTTTACTTTCAGTTTTTCACCACTGAGGATGATGTTGGCTGTGGATTTGTCATATATGGTCTTTATTATGTTGAGGAAAGTTCCTTCTATGCCTACTTTCTGCAGGGTTTTTATCATACATGGGTGTTGAATTTTGTCGAAAGCTTTCCCTGCATCTATTGAGATGATCATATGGTTTTTATCCTTCAATTTGCTAATATGGTTTATCACATTGATAGATTTGCATATATTGAAGAATCCTTGCATTCCTGGAATAAACCCCACTTGATCATGGTGTATGATACGTTTAATGTGCTGTTGGATTCTGTTTGCTAGTATTTTTTGAGGATTTTGGCATCTATGTTCATCAGTGCTATTGGCCTGTAGTTTTCTTTCTTTGTGACATCCTTGTCTGGTTTTGGTATCAAGGTGATGGTGGCCTCATTGAATGAATTTGGGAGTGTTCGTTTTGCACAGCAAAGGAAACCATAAACAAGATGAAAAGACAACCCTCAGAATGGGAGAAAATATTTGCAAATGAAGCAACTGACAAAGGATTAATTTCCAAAATTTACAAGCAGCTCATGCAGCTAAATAACAAAAAAACAAACAACCCAATCCAAAAATGGGCAGAAGACCTAAAAAGACATTTCTCCAAAGAAGATATACAGACTGCCAACACACACATGAAAGAATGCTCAAAATCATTAATCATTAGAGAAATGCAAAACTACAATGAGATATCATCTCACACCAGTCAGAATGGCCATCATCAAAAAATCTAGAAACAATAAATGCTGGAGAGGGTGTGGAGAAAAGGGAACACTCTTGCACGGCTGGTGGGAATGTGAATTGGTACAGCCACTATGGAGAACAGTATGGAGGTTCGTTAAAAAACTACAAATAGAACTACCATATGACCCAGCAATCCCAGTACTGGGATATATATACCCTGAGAAAACCATAATTCAAAAAGAGTCATGTACCAAAATGTTCATTGCAGCTCTATTTACAATAGCCCGGAGATGGAAACAACCTAAGTGCCCATCATCGGATGAATGGATAAAGAAGATGTGGCACATATATACAATGGAATATTACTCAGCCATAAAAAGAAACGAAATTGAGCTATTTGTAATGAGGTGGATAGACCTAGAGTCTGTCATACAGAGTGAAGTAAGTCAAAGAGAAAGACAAATACCATATGCTAACACATATATATGGAATTTAAGAAAAAAAAATGTCATGAAGAACCTAGGGGTAAGACAGGAATAAAGACACAGACCTACTAGAGAACGGACTTGAGGATACGGGGAGGGTGAAGGGTAAGCTGTGACAAAGCGAGAGAGAGGCATGGACATATATACACTACCAAACGTAAGGTAGATAGCTAGTGGGAAGCAGCCGAATAGCACTGGGAGATCAGCTCGGTGCTTTGTGACCGCCTGGAGGGGTGGGATAGGGAGGGTGGGAGGGAGGGAGACGCAAGAGGGAAGAGATATGGGAACATATGTATATGTATAACTGATTCACTTTGTTATAAAGCAGAAACTAACACAACATTGTAAAGCAATTATACCCCAATAAAGGTGTTAAAAAAAAAAAGAATTTTACTTTCGGGGGACCTTCAAGATGGCAGAAGAGTAAGACACGGAAATCACCTTCCTCCCCACAGATACATCAGAAATACATCTACAGGTGGAACTGCTCCTATAGAATACCCACTGAACGCGGGCAGAAGACCTCAGACCTCCCAAAAGGCAAGAAACTCCCCATGTACCTGGCTAGGGCAAAAGAAAAAAGAAAAAACAGAGACAAAGAATAGGGATGGGACCTGCACCAGTGGGAGGGAGCTGTGAAGGAGGAAAGGTTTCCACACACTAGGAAGCCCCTTCGGGGGCGGAGACGGCGGGTGGCAGTGGGGGAAGCTTCGGAGCCACGGAGGGGAGCACAGCAACAGGGGTGCGGAGGGCAAAGCGGAGAGATTCCCGCACGGAGGATCGGTGCCGACCAGCACTCACCAGCCCAAGAGGCTTGTCTGCTCACCTGCCGGGGTGGGCGGGGCTGGGAGCAAGGCTCGGGCTTCGGAGTTGGGATAACAGTGAGAGGACTGGGGTTGGCAGCCTGAACACAGCCTGAAGGGGGTTAGTGCGCCACGGCTAGCCGGGAGGGAGTCCAGAAAAAAGTCTGGAGCTGCTGAAGAGGCAAGAGACTTTTTCTTGCCTCTTTGTGTCCTGGTGCACGAGGAGAGGGGATTAAGAGTGCCGCTTAAAGGAGCTCCAGAGACGACGCTAAGGCTGCTGCTGCCGCCCCCAAGAAGGCTGTGTGCAAGCACAGGTCACTATCCACACCTCCCCGCCCGGAAGCCTGTGCAGCCCGCCACTGCCAGGGTCCCGGGATCCAGGGACAACTCCCCCAGGAGAGCGCACAACGTGCCTCAGGCTGGTGCAACATCACTCTGACCTCTGCCTCCGCAGGCTCGCCCCGCACTCGCACTCCGTACCCCTCCCTTCCCCAGGCCTGAATGAGCCAGAGCTGCCGAATCAGCTGCTCCTTTAACCCCGTCCTGTCTGAGCAAAAAAACAGACGCCCTATGGTGACCTACACGCAGAGTCGGGTCCAAATCCAAAGCTGAACCCGGAGCTGTGCGAATAAAGAAGAGAAAGGGAAATATCTCCCAGTAGACTCAGGAGCAGGAGATTTCATCTCCACAATCAACTAGATGTACCTGCATCTGTGGAATACCTGAATAGACAACGAATCATCCCACACTGAGGAGATGGACATTGGGAGCAAAGATATATATATTTTTTCCCCTTTTTCTCTTTTTGTTAGTGTGTATGTGTATGCTTCTGTGTGTCTGTATACCTTTGCTTTTACCATTTATCCTAGGGATCTGTCCGTCCGTTTTTTGTTTTGTTTTACTTTAAAAAACTTTTTTCATAATAATTATTTTTTATTTTAATAACTATATTTTATTTTACTTTATTTTATTTTATCCTCTTTCTTTCTTTTTATTTTTTCTCCCTTTTACTCTGAGCCACGTGGATGAAAGGCTCTTGGTGCTGCAGCCAGGAGTCAGTGCTGTGCCTCTGACGTGGGAGAGCCAACTTCAGGACACTGGTCCACAAGAGACCTCCCAGCTCCACGTAATATCAAATGGTGAAAATCTCCCAGATATCTGCATCTCAACGCCAAGACCCAGCTCCACTCAACAACCAGCAAGCTACAGTACTGGACACCCTATGCCAAACAACTAGCAAGGCAGGAACACAACCCCACCTTAGCAGAGAGGCTGCCTAAAATCATAATAAGGCCACAGACACCCCAAAACACACCACCAGACGTGGACCTGCCCACCAGAAAGACATGATCCAGCCTCATCCACCAGAACACAGGCACTAGTCCCCTCCACCAGGAAGCCTACACAACCCACTGAACCAACTTTAGCCACTGGGGACAGACACCAAAAACAACGGGAACTACAAACCTGCAGCCTGCGAAAAGGAGACCCCAAACACAGAAAGATAAGCAAAATGAGAAGACAGAAAAACACACAGCAGATGAAGGAGCAAGATAAAAACCCACCAGACCTAACAAATGAAGAGGAAATAGCCACTCTACCTGAAAAAGAATTCAGAATAATGATAGTAAAGATGATCCCAAATCTTGGAAATAGAGAAAATACAAGAAAACGTTTAACAAGGACCGAGAAGAACTAAAGAGCAAACAATGATGAACAACACAATAAATGAAATTAAAAATTCATTAGAAGTGATCAATAGCAGAATAACTGAGGCAGAAGAACGGATAAGTGACCTGGAAGATAAAATGGAAATAAATACTGCAGAGCACAATAAAGAAAAAAGAATGAAAACAACTGAGGACAGTCTCAGAGACCTCTGGGACATTAAAAGCACCAACATTCGAATTATAGGGGTCCCAGAAGAAGAAGAGAAAAAGAAATGGACTGAGAAAATATTTGAAAAAGAATATAGTTGAAAACTTCCCTAATATGGGAAAGGAAATAGTTAATCAAGTCCAGGAAGCACAGAGAGTCCCATACAGTATAAATCCAAGGAGAAACACGCCAAGACACATATTAATCAAACTATCAAAAATTAAATACAAAGAATACATATTAAAAGCAGCAAGGGAAAAACAACAAATAACACACAAGGGAATCCCCATAAGGTTAACAGCTGATCTTTAAGCAGAAACTCTGCAAGCCAGAAGGGAGTGGCAGGACATATTCAAAGTGATGAAGGAGAAAAACCTACAACCAAGATTACTCTACCCAGCAAGGATCTCCTTTAGATTTGACGGAGAAATTAGAACCTTTACAGACAAGCAAAAGGTAAGAGAGTTCAGCACCACCAAACCAGCTTTACAACAAATGCTAAAGGAACTTCTCTAGGCAGGAAACACAAGAGAAGGGAAAGACCTATAATAACAAGCCCAAAACAATTAAGAAAATGGTAATAGGAACATACATATAAATAATTACCTTAAATGTAAATGGATTAAATGCTCCAACCAAAAGACATAGACTGGCTGAATGGACAGAAAAACAAGACCCGTATATATGCTGTCTACAAGAGACCCACTTCAGACCTAGGGACACATACAGACTGAAAATGAGGGGATGGAAAGACATATTCCATGCAAATGGAAATCAAGAGAAAGCTGGAGTAGCAATTCTCACATCAGACAAATTAGACTTTAAAATAAAGACTATTACAAGAGAAAAAGAAGGACACTACATAATGATCAAGGGATCGATCCAAAAAGAAGATATAACAATTGTAAATATGCAGCCAACATAGGAGCACCTCAATACATAAGGCAAATACTAACAGCCATAAAAGGGGAAATCGACAGTAACACAATCATAGTAGGGAACTTTAACACCCCACTTTCACCAATGAAGAGATAATCCAAAATGAAAATAAGGGAACACAAGCTTTAAATGATACATTAAACAAGATGGACTTAATTGATATTTATAGGACATTCAATCAAAACAACAGTACACATTCTTCTCAAGTGCTCATGGAACATTCTCCAGGATAGATCATATCTTGGGTCACAAACAAGCCTTGGTAAAAGGATAGATCATATCTTGGGTCACAAACAAGCTTTGGTAAATTTAAGAAAATTGAAATCATATCAAGTATCTTTTCCACCCACAACGCTATGAGACTAGATAGCAATTACAGGAAAAAATCTGTAAAAATTACCAACACATGGAGGCTAAACAATACACTACTTAATAACCAAGAGATCACTGAAAAAATCAAAGAGGAAATCAAAAATTACCTAGAAACATGGGCTTCCCTGGTAGTGCAGTGGTTGAGTCTGCCTGCCGATGCAGGGGACATCGGTTCGTGCCCCTGTACGGGAAGATCCCACATGCCACGGAGTGGCTGGGCCCGTGAGCCATGGCTGCTGAGCCTGTGTGTCTGGAGCCAGTGCTCCACAACGGGAGAGGCCACAACAGTGAGAGGCCCGTGTACTGCAAAAAAAAAAAAAAAAAATTACCTAGAAACAAATGACAATGAAAACACAATGACCAAAACCTATGGGATGCAGCAAAAGCAGTTCTAAGAGGGAAGTTTATAGCAATACAATCCTACCTTAAGAAACAAGAAACAGCTCAAACAACCTAACCTTACACCTAAAGCAATTAGAGAAAGAAGAACAAAAAATGCCCGAAGTTAGAAGGAAAGAAATCATAAAGATCAGATCAGAAATAAATGAAAAAGAAATGAAGGAAACGATAGCAAAGATCAATAAAACTAAAAGCTGGTTCTTTGAGAAGATAAAATTGATAAACCATTAGCCAGACTCATCAAAAAAAAAGAGAGAAGACTCAAATCAATAGAATTAGAAATGAAAAAGGGGAAGTAGCAACTGATACGGCAGAAATACAAAGGATCATGAGAGATTACTATAAGCAACTATATGCCAATAAAATGGACAAACTGGAAGAAATGGACAAATTCTTAGAAATGAACAACGTTCTGAGACTGAAACAGAAATAGAAAATATAAACAGACCAAATCACAAGCACTGAAATTGAAACTGTGGTTAAAAATCTTCCGACAACCAAAAGCCCAGGACCGGATGGCTTCACAGGCGAATTCTATCACACATTTAGAAAAGAGCTAACACCTATCCTTCTCAAACTCCTCCAAAATATAGCAGAGAGAGGAACACTCCCAAACTCATTCTACCAGGCCACCATCACCCTGATACCAAAACCAGACAAGGATGTCACAAAGAAAGAAAACTACAGGCCAATAGCACTGATGAACATAGATGCAAAAATCCTCAACAAAATACTAGCAAACAGAATCCAACAGCACATTAAACGTATCATACACCATGATCAAGTGGGGTTTATTCCAGGAATGCAAGGATTCTTCCATATACGCAAATCAATCAATGTGATACACCATATTAACAAACTGAAGGAGAAAAACCATATGATCATCTCAACTGATGCAGAGGAAGCTTTCGACAGAATTCAACACCCATTTATGATAAAAACACTGCAGAAAGTAGGCATAGAAGGAACTTTCCTCAATATAATAAACAATATGACAAACCCACAGCCAACATCGTCCTCAATTGTGAAAAGCTGAAACCATTGCCACTAAGATCAGGAACAAGACAAGGTTGCCCACTATCACCACTATTATTCAACATAGTTTTGGAAGTTTTAGCCACAGCAATCAGAGAAGAAAAAGAAATAAAAGGAATCCAAATCAGAAAAGAAGAAGTAAAGCTGTCACTGTTTGCAGAAAACATGATACTATACATAGAGAATACTAAAGATGCAACCAGAAAACTACTAGAGCTAATCAATGAATTTGGTAAAGTAGCAGGATACAAAATTAATGCACATAATTCTCTGGCATTCCTGTACACTAATGATGAAAAATCTGAAAGTGAAATTAAGAAAACACTCCCATTTACCATTGCAACAAAAAGAATAAAATATCTAGGAATAAACCTACCTAAGGAGACAAAAGACCTGTATGCAGAAAATTATAAAACACTGATGAAAGAAATTAAAGATGAGACAAATAGATGGAGAGATACACCATGTTCTTGGAGTGGAAGAATCAACATTGTGAAAATGACTCTACTACCCAAATCAATCTACAGATTCAATGCAATCCCTATCAAACTACCACTGGCATTTTTCACAGAAGTAGAACAAAAAATTTCACAATTTTTATGGAAACACAAAAGACCCCAAATAGCCAAAGCAATCTTGAGAACAAAAAAAGGAACTGGAGGAATCAGGCTCCCTGACTTCAGACTACACTACAAAGCTACAGTAATGAAGACAGTATGGTACTGGCACAAAAACAGAAAGATAGATCAATGGAACAGGACAGAAAGCCCAGAGATAAACTCACGCACATATGGTCACCTTATCTTTGATAAAGGAGGCAAGAATATACAGTGGAGAAAAGACAGCCTCTTCAATAAGTGGTGCTGGGAAAACTGGACAGGTACATGTAAAAGTATGAAATTAGAACACTCCCTAATACCATACACAAAAATAAACTCAAAATGGATTAAAGACCTAAATGTAAGGGCAGACACTATCAAACTCTTAGAGGAAAACATAGGCAGAACACTCGACATAAATCACAGCAAGATCCTTTGTGACCCACCTCCTACAGAAATGGAAATAAAAACAAAAATAAACAAATGGGACCTAATGAAACTTAAACTTTTGCACAGCAAAGGAAACCATAAACAAGATGAAAAGACAACCCTCAGAATGGGAGAAAATATTTGCAAATGAAGCAACTGACAAAGGATTAATCTCCGAAATTTACAAGCAGCTCATGCAGCTCAATATTAAAAAAACAAATAACCCAATCCAAAAATGGGCAGAAGACCTAAACAGACATTTCTCCAAAGAAGATATGCAGATTGCCAACAAACACATGAAAGAATGCTTAACATCATTATACATTAGAGAAATGCAAGTCAAAACTACAATGAGATATCATCTCACACTGGTCAGAATGGCCATCATCAAAAAATCTACAAACAATAAATGCTGGAGAGGGTGTGGAGAAAAGGGAACCCTCTTGCACCGTTGGTGGGAATGTGAATTGGTACAGCCACTATGGAGAACAGTATGGAGGTTCATTAAAAAACTAGAACTAGCATACGACCCAGCAATCCCACTACTGGGCATATACCCTGAGAAAACCATAATTCAAAAAGAGTCATGTACCAAAATGTTCATTGCAGCTCTATTTACAATAGCCAGGACATGGAAGCAACCTAAGTGTCCATCAACAGATGAATGGATAAAGAAGATGTGGCACATATATACAATGGAATATTACTCAGCCATAAAAAGAAACGAAATTGAGTTATTTGTAGTGAGGTGGATGGACCTAGAGTCTGTCATATGACTGAAGTAAGTCAGAAAGAATAAAACAAATACTGTATGCTAACACATATATATTGAATCTAAAAAAAAAAAAAAGTCATGAAGAGCCTAGGGGCAAGACGGGAATAAAGACACAGACCTACTAGAGAACGGACGTGAGGATACGGGGAGGGTGAAGGGTAAGCTGTGACAAAATGAGAGAGTGGCAGGGACATATATACACTACCAAACGTAAAATAGATAGCTAGTGGGAAGCAGCCGCATAGCACCAGGAGATCAGCTTGGTGCTTTGTGACCACCTAGCGGGGTGGGATAGGGAGGGTGGGAGTGAGGGAGACGCAAGAGTGAAGAGATATGGGAACATATGTATAACTGATTCACTTTGTTATAAAGCAGAAACTAATACACCATTGTAAAGCAATTATACTCCAATAAAGATGTTAAAAAAAAAAAAAGAATTTTACTTTCTTCATACTAGCACCTTATAGTACATTTTATAGTAAGGTCTGCTAAATAAGCTATCAGGCCCAGACCCCAAGAATGCTGGTTTATATCCTTCCAGTACTAATAAGCCCTATTGTTTTTACTTCATTCTACTGACCGTCATCTCAGGAACCATAGTTGTAGTAACAAGCTCACACTGGTTAATGTTATCCCCATTCTAATAAAAAATTAACCCATAAGCTATAGAAACATCCAACAAATATATTCTAAAACAACCCACTGCACCAATACTACTATAATGGCTAAATTATTAAACCAATATATTATGGTCAATGGACATTACAAAAATCTTTAATCCAAAGCATCCACCATCATAATAACAGCCCTTGTCACAAAATTAGGGCTTTCCCCATTTCACTTCTGAGTACCTGAAGTAACACAGGGCATTCCATGAACAGCAGGCCTGATGCTAGTAACATGACCACCTTGCACCCCTATCAGTTTTATACCAAGTCTCACCATCCATAACCCTAAACACACTATTAATCATAGCTATATTATGAATCGTAATTGGAGGCTGAGGGGGACTCAACCAAACTCAACTACAAAAATTATAGCCTGTTCATTCATCAATGGCCCATATAGGATGAATAACTGCTATTATAATGTAGAATTCAACCACAGAAATTCTAAACATACTAATTTATATCATAATAACATTATCTTCTTACCATTTATGGCCAGCTCATGTACCAGAAACTATCATTATCACACACATGAAAGAAAACAGTTTCCATCACAATCCTTATCCTCACCATTAAAGGATCATTAGGTCTCCCACCACTATCAAGATTTTTACCCAAACGAATAATTACTAGGAGATAAAAAAAATAACATTCTACCAACACTAACAGCCATCAGAGCACTACTTAACATATATTTCTAGATGCAGCTAATATACTCCACAGCACCAACTATATTCCCTTCAATAAACCTAAAAATAAAATGACAATTCCAACATACAAAACAGATAACCTTCCTATCATTACTAATTGTAATAGCTACACTATTACTACCCGTAACACACATTTCTATCAGTGCTGGGCTAGGAATTTAGGTTAGTTTAGACCAAGAGCTTTCAAAACCGTAAGCAAGTATAATTTACTTAATTCCTGAAAATAAGTATTGCAAGAATCTATCCTGCATCAGTTGAATGCAAATAAAACATTTTAATTAAGCTAAATCCTCACTAGATTGATGGGCTTCCACCCCACAAAATCTTAGTTAACAGAAAATACTGTAGTCAACTGGCTTCAATCTATTGAATACTTCGCCCACCTTCCCAAGGGAAAAAAAAAAAAAAAAGATAGGAGAAACACAGGCAGAATTGCAGAATTGAAGCTGCTTCTCTGAATCTGCAATTCAATTTGCTGATTGAACACAGGGCTTGGCAAAAAGGGGGCTCAATCTCTTTCTTTAGCTTTATAGCCTAATGCTAACTCAGTCATTTTACTTATGTTCATAAACTGCTGATCATTTTCAACAAAGCACAAAGATATCGGCACTTTATATCTACTATTTGGTGCTGGAGCTGGAATAGTGGCAACACCTTAAATCTATTAATCCATGTTGAGCTATGCTAACCTGGAGCGCTACTTGGAGATGACCAAATCTGTAATGTAGCCCCTGCATTTGTAATAATTTTCTGTAGAGTTGTACCCATTATGATTGGAGGGTTCAGAAATTGACTTGTCCCACTAATAACTGGGGCACCTGATATAACATTTCCCTGAAAAGTAATATAAGCTTTT
Organism: Grampus griseus; assembly: GCF_964374135.1. NCBI lineage: Eukaryota > Metazoa > Chordata > Mammalia > Artiodactyla > Delphinidae > Grampus > Grampus griseus. The sequence goes on from NC_139010.1 coordinate 67,903,349, forward strand.
GACTACTTCCCCCATCATTCTTACACCTACTCCTATCATCAACAGAAGCTGGTTCTGGTACTGGTTGAAGTGTATATCCACTTCTAGCCAGCAATCTGGCCCACACAGGAGCCTCTGTTGGCCTAAGCATTTTTCTCCTTACATTTAGCAGATGTCTCTTCAATTTTTGGTGCTATTAATTTTATCACTATGACAACTAAAGATTGGCACTTGCCATCCACCTCTACAAGGATTAAATTATGAGCCGCAGCAGCTGCTGACCTTTAATACCTGAAAGGATTTCAGGGTGAAGATCCGGAGTGAGGCACTCTATGCCCTGGGAACAACTGGCAGAACAGGTCTTCAGATAGATATTTTCAGGAGAAGATTTTATGAGCCCAATTCTTGCATCTCCTTGTATTTAGAAAAGCACTAAAATCCTTCATGGGTGACTTTGCTCCTTGTTACTAGCAGAATCCTTCTGCAAAAAAAAAATGTGCTTGATTGCATGTATTCCCCCTGCACCAAAATCACATCTATACTGACCTTCCCCCTACCTCTCTGGAGCAGCTTCTCAGAGTGGTCTGAAATGCTGTCTCCCCGGCTATAGTCCTCATTTTGCCCCAAAATAAAACTTACACAAAACTCTCATGTTGTGCGTTTTTTTCAGTCAACAACTATAATCTTTACTATAAAACCAGCAGACATATCTCAACACCAAACACCATTATTTGTTTGAGCTGCTCTAATTCTAGCCATATTACTATCATTATCACTCTCAGTTCTAGCAGCCGAAATTACCATATTGTTAACAGAAAGAAATATAAACACTACTTTCTTTGGCCCTGCAGGAGGAGACCCAATCCTATACCAACACCTATTTTGATTCTTTGGTCACCCTGAAGTCTGTTATTTGTAGCCTACCAGGGTTTGGAATAATCTCACATATTACATACTATTTAGGACAAAAAGACCCTTTCGCCTATATGGGAATAGTGTGAGTCATGTCCACTGGCTTTTTAGGACTTATCTTGTGGACCCATCACATGTTTACAGTAGGGATAGATGAACATACTTTACATCAGCTAAAGTAACTATTTCTATCCCGACAGGAGTAAAAGTATTTAGCTGATAAGCAACTCTTCACGGAGGTAATATTACATGATCTCCCACTCTATTATGAGCTTTAGGCTTTTTCTTTTTACAGTAGGTTGTGTAACAGGAATGGTCTTAGCTAATTCATCCCTGGACATTGTCCTCCATGGTATATACTACGAAGTAGCACACTTCCATTATGTAATGTCAATGGGAGCAGTGCTCACTACTTTTTGGGGGGGGGGGTTCACTATTTATTTATGACAAACATTCCACATCCAGGTTCCTCTATAGGCAGAAGTTCTTTGAGACGATGCCGTCTGCCTTGGCCAGTCAGAGAATGGAGTCATCTCACTCACCCATCCTGCGAATGGCCCTGCAGATAGCGTAGGTTTTAAACTGGCCATTGAACCTGCCTGTCACCTTGTCAACCTCAGCCACGTTCATCTGGATGGACGCATGGTCCTTGGCGCCGATGACGCGGTTGCCGGCGGAGCATTTCCGCAGCATGTACAGGTCCACGGACTCGCTGGCATCGTTCTGCGTGCTGAGGGAGCGTCTGGTGGTACCACAGTGAGCGTGAGCGCAGAATAAAAAAGCAGCAGTGTTCACTATTATAGGAGGCTTCATGCACTGATTTCCACTATTCTCAGGTTATACACTTAACTCAACAGGAGCAAAAATTCCCTTCATCGTTATATTCGTAGTAGTAAATATGATCTTCTTCCCGCAGCACTTTCTTGGCCTTTCAGGATGTCACTACATTACTCCAACCACGCTGATGCACACACAACATGAAATCTTTCATCTATAGGCTCATGCATCTCATTAACAGCAGTACTGCTAATAATCTTTATAATTTGAGAAGCTCTTGCATTCAAATGAGAAGTCTCAGTAGAGTAACAACTACTAACCTAGAATGGTTACATGGATGCTGCCCACCATATCCTATGTTTGAAGATCCTACTTATGTAAGTTTAAAATAAGCAAGGAAGGAATCGAATTCTTTTCAACCAGTTTCAAGCCCACACCATGACAATTATGTCTTTCTCAATAAATGAGATTAAGATAAGTTATGTAAGTTCATCAAAGTTAAATCACAGGCAAAAATCTTGTATATCACTACGGCACATCCATTTCAACTAGGCTCTCAAGATGCAACGTTACCTGTCATGGAAGAACTTTTACATTTTCATGATCACACATTAATATCCACTTTTAAAATAGAACTTAACTAATATTGACAACTAAACTGACCCATACACATACACTAGATGCACAAGACCTTTTGAACGATTTATCAGCCATCACATAATTGCCCTATCATCACTACAAATCCTTTTCATGATACATGAAATCAGTAACCCTTCCCTAACCGTAAAAACTATAGGCCAGGGGGGACCTTGAAGATGGCGGAAGAGTAAGACGCGGAGATCACCTTCCTCCCCACAGATACACCAGAAATGCATCTACACGTGGAACAACTCCTACAGAACACCTACTGAAGGCTGGCAGAAGACCTCAGACCTCCCAAAAGGCAAGAAACTCCCCACGTACCTGGGTAGGGCAAAAGAAAAAAAAAAAAGAAAAAACAGAGACAAAAAAATAGGGACGGCACCTGCACCAGTGGGAGGGAGCTGTGAAGGAGGAAAGGTTTCCACACACTAGGAAGCCCCTTCGCGGGCGGAGACTGCGGGAGGCGGAGGGGGGAGCTTCGAAGCTGCGGAGGAGTGCACAGCAACGGGTGCGGAGGGCAAAGCGGGGAGATTCCCGCACAGAGGATAGGTGCCGACCGGCACTCACCAGCCCGAGAGGCTTGTCTGCTCCCCCGCCGGGGCGGGCGGGGCTGCGAGCTGAGGCTCTGAGGCTCGGGTTTCGGTTTCGGATGGAACGCAGGGAGAGGACTGGGGTTGGCGGCTTGAACATAGCCTGAAGGGGTTAGTGCACCACGGCTAGCCGGGAGGGAGTCCGGGTAAAAGTCTGCACCTGCCGAAGAGGCAAGAGACTTTTTCTTCCCTCTTTGTTTCCTGGTGCGTGAGGAGAGGGGTTTAAGAACGCTGCTTAAAGGAACTCCAGAGACGGGCGCGAGCCGCGGCTAAAAGCGCGGACCCCAGAGACGGGCGCGAGCCGCGGCTAAAAGCGCGGACCCCAGAGACGGGCGCGAGCCGCGGCTGAAAGCGCGGACCCCAGAGACGGGCGCGAGCCGCGGCTGAGGGCGCGGACTCCAGAGACGGGCATGAGACGCTAAGGCTGCTGCTGCCGCCACCAAGGGGCCTGTGTGCGAGCGCAGGTCGCTCTCCACGCCCCTCTTCCGCGGAGCCTGTGCAGCCCGCCACTGCCAGGTTCCCGGGATCCGGGGACAACTTCCCCGGGAGAGCGCACAGCGCGCCTCAGGCTGGTGCAAGGTCACGCCGGCCTTTGCCGCCGCAGGCCCGCCCCGCACTCTGTGCCCCTCCCTCCCCGCCGGCCTGAGTGAGCCAGAGCCCCCGAAGCAGCGGCTCCTTTAACCGCGTCCTGTCTGAGCAAAAAACAGACGCCCTCCAGCGACCTACACGCAGAGGCAGGGCCAAATCCAAAGCTGAGCCCCTGTGAGCTGTGAGAACAAAGAGGAGAAAGGGAAATCTCTCCCAGCAGCCTCAGAAGCAGCGGATTAAAGCTCCACAATCAACTTGATATAAATTGCATCTGTGGAACACCTGAATAGACAACCAATCATCCCAAATTAAGGAAGTGGACTTTAGGAGCAAGATCTATGATTTTTTTCCCGATTCCTCTTTTTGTGAAGGTGTATGTGTATGCTTCTGTGTGAGATCTTGTCTGTATAGTCTTGCTTCCACCATTTGTCCTAGGGTTCTATCCATGGTTTTTTTAAAAAATTTTTTAAATAATTTTAATTTTAATAACGTTATTATACTTTACCTTCTTTCTTTTCTTTCCTTCCTTCCTTCCTTCCCTCCTTTAGACAACGAATCATCCGAAATTGAGGAGGTGGTTTCTGACAGCAAGATTTATGATTTTTCCCCCTTTACCTCTTTTAGTGAGGGTGTATGTGTATGCTTCTGTGTAAGATTTTGTCTGTATAGCTTTGCTTACAACATTTGTCCTAAGGTTCTATCCGTCCCTTTTTTTTCCTAAATAAGAGTTTTTTAATTCAATAACTTTATTATAATTTTATTTTTACTGTATCTTCTTTCTTTCTTTTTTCCTTCTTTCCCTCCTTCCTTCCTTCCTCCCTCCCTCCCTTCTTTCCTTCTTGCCTTCTTTGCTTCTTTCTTTCTTTCTTCCTTCCTTCCTTCCCTCCTTCTTTCTTTCCTCATACTTCTACTAATTACCTCTACTTTTTCTCCCTTTTATTCTGAGCCGTGTGGATGAAAGGCTCTTGGTGCTCCAGCCAGGAGTCAGGGCTCAGCCTCTGAGGTAGGAGAGCCAACTTCAGGACACTGGTCAACAAGAGACCTCCCAGCTCCACATAATATCAAACGGTGAAAATCTCCCAGAGATCTGCATCTTAACACCAGCACCCAGCTTCACTCAACGACCAGCAAGCCACAGTGCTGGACAACCTATGCCAAATAACTAGCAAAACAGGAACACAACCCCACCCATTAGCAGAGAGGCTGCCTAAAATCATAATAAGGCCACAGACACCCCAAAACACACCACCAGACGTGAACCTGCCCACTAGAGAGACAAGATCCAGCCTTATCCGCCACAACACAGGCACTAGTCCCCTCCACCAGGAAGCCTACACAACCCACTGAACCAACCTTAGCCACTGGAGACAGACATCAAAAACAGCGGGAACTACGAACCTAGAGTCTGCAAAAAGGAGACCCCAAACACAGTAAGATAAGCAAAATGAGAAGACAGAAAAACACACAGCAGATAAAGGAGCAAGATAAAAATGCACCAGACCTAACAAATGAAGAGGAAATAGCCAGTCTACTTGAAAAGGAATTCAGAATAATGATGGTAAGGATGATCCGAAATCTTGGAAATAGAATGGACAAAATGCAAGAAACAGTTAACAAGGACCTAGAAGAAATAAAGATGAAACAAGCAACGATGAACAACAAAATAAATGAAATTAAAAGTACTCTAGATGGGATCAATAGCAGAATAACTGAGGCAGAAGAACGGATAAGTGACCTGGAAGATAAAATAGTGGAAATAACTACTGCAGAGCAGAATAAAGAAAAAAGAATGAAAAGAACTGAGGACAGTCTCAGAGACCTCTGGGACAACATTAAACGCACCAACATTCGAATTATAGGGGTTCCAGAAGAAGAAGAGAAAAAGAAAGGGACTGAGAAAATATTTGAAGAGATTATAGTTGAAAACTTCCCTAATATGGGAAAGGAAATAGTTAATCAAGTCCAGGAAGCACAGAGAGTCTCATACAGGATAAATCCAAGGAGAAATACGCCAAGACACATATTAATCAAACTGTCAAAAATTAAATACAAAGAAAGCATATTAAAAGCAGCAAGGGGAAAACGACAAATAACACATAAGGGAATCCCCATAAGGTTAACAGCTGATCTCTCAGCAGAAACCCTACAAGCCAGAAGGGAGTGGCAGGACATACTGAAAGTGATGAAGGAGAAAAACCTGCAGCCAAGACTACTCTACCCAGCAAGGATCTCATTCAGATTTGATGGAGAAATTAAAACCTTTACAGACAAGCAAAAGCTGAGAGAGTTCAGCACCACCAAACCAGCTTTACAACAAATGCTAAAGGAACTTCTCTAGGCAAGAAACACAAAAGAAGGAAAAGACCTATAATAACGAAACCAAAACAATTTAGAAAATGGGAATAGGAACATACATATCGATAATTACCTTAAATGTAAATGGACAAAATGCTCCCACCAAAAGACACAGATTAGCTGAATGGATACAAAAACAAGACCCTTATATATGCTGTCTACAAGAGACCCACTTCAGACCTAGAGACACATACAGACTGAAAGTAAGGGGATGGAAAAAGATATTCCATGCAAATGGAAACCAAAAGAAAGCTGGAGTAGCAATTCTCATATCAGACAAAATAGACTTTAAAATAAGGACTATAGAAGAGACAAAGAAGGACACTACATAATGATCAAGGGATCGATCCAAGAAGAAGATATAACAATTGTAAATATTTATGCACCCAACATGGGAGCACCTCAATACATAAGGCAAATACTAACAGCCATAAAAGGGGAAATCGACAGTAACACATTCATAGTAGGGGACTTAAACACCCCACTTTCACCCATGGACAGATCATCCAAAATGAAAATAAATAAGGAAACACAAGCTTTAAATGATACATTAAACAAGATGGACTTAATTGATATTTATAGGACACTCCATCCAAAAACAACAGAATACACATGTTTCTCAAGTGCTCATGGAACATTCTCCAGGATAGATCATATCCTGGGTCACAAATCAAGCCTTGGTAAATTTAAGAAAATTGAAATTGTATCAAGTATCTTTTCTGACCACAACGCCATGAGACTAGATATCAATTACAGGAAAAGATCTATAAAAAATACAAACACATGGAGGCTAAATAATACACCACGTAATAATGAAGTGATCACTGAAGAAATCAAAGAGGAAATCAAAAAATACCTAGAAACAAATGACAATGGAGACACAATGACCCAAAACCTATGGGATGCAGCAAAAGCAGTTCTAAGGGGTAAGTTTATAGCAATACAAGCCCACCTTAAGAAGCAGGAAACATCTCGAATAAACAACCTAACCTTGCACCTCAAGCAATTAGAGAAAGAAGAACAAAAAAACCCCAAAGCTAGCAGAAGGAAAGAAATGATAAAAATCAGATCAGAAATAAATGAAAAAGAAATGAAGGAAACAATAGCAAAGATCAATAAAACTAAAAGCTGGTTCTTTGAGAAGATAAATAGATAAACCACTAGCCAGACTCATCAAGAAAAAAAGGAAGAAGACTCAAATCAATAGAATTAGAAATGAAAAAGGAGAGGTAATAACTGACACTGCAGAAATAAAAGAGATCATGAGAGATTACTACAAGCAACTATATGCCAATAAAATGGACAATCTGGAAGAAATGGACAAATTCTTAGAAATGCACAACCTGCAAAGACTGAATCAGGAAGAAATAGAAAATATGAACAGACCAATCACAAGCACTGAAATTGAAGCTGTGATTAAAAATCTTCCAACAAACAAATGCCCAGGACCAAATGGCTTCACAGGCGAATTCTAACAAACATTTAGAGAAGAGATAACACCTATCCTTCTCAAACTCTTCCAAAATATAGCAAAGGGAGGAACACTCCCAAACTCATTACACGAGGCCACCATCACCTTGATACCAAAACCAGACAAGGATGTCACAAAGAAAGAAAACTACAGGCCAATAGCACTGATGAACATAGATGCAAAAATCCTCAACAAAATACTAGCAAACAGAATCCAACAGCACATTAAAAGGATCATACACCATGATCAAGTGGGGTTTATTCCAGGAATGCAAGGATTCTTCAATATACGCAAATCTATCAATGTGATAAACCATATTAACAAATTGAAGGAGAAAAACCATATGATCATCTCAATAGATGCAGAGAAAGCTTTTGACAAAATTCAACACCCATTTATGATTAAAACCCTGCAGAAAGTAGGCATAGAGGGAACTTTCCTCAACATAATAAAGGCCATATATGACAAGCCCACAGCAAACATCATCCTCAATCGTGAAAAACTGAAAGCATTTCCACTAAGATCAGGAACAAGACAAGGTTGCCCACTATCACCACTATTATTCAACATAGTTTTGGAAGTTTTAGCCACAGCAATCAGAGAAGAAAAGGAAATAAAAGGAATCCAAATCGGAAAAGAAGTAAAGCTGTCACTGTTTGCAGATGACATGATACTATACATAGAGAATCCTAAAGATGCTACCAGAAAACTACTGGAGCTAATCAATGAATTTGGTAAAGTAGCAGGATACAAAATTAATGCACAGAAATCTCTGGCATTCCTATATACTAATGATGAAAAATCTGAAAGTGAAATCAAGAAAACACTCCCATTTACCATTGCAACAAAAAGAATAAAATATCTAGGAATAAACCTACCTAAGGAGACAAAAGACCTGTATGCAGAAAATTATAAGACACTGATGAAAGAAATTAAAGATGATACAAATAGATGGAGAGATACACCATGTTCCTGGATTGGAAGAATCAACATTGTGAAATGACTCTACTACCCAAAGCAATCTATAGATTCAATGCAATCCCTATCAAACTACCACTGGCATTTTTCACAGAAGTAGAACAAAAAATTTTGCAATTTGTATGGAAACACAAAAGACCCCAAATAGCCAAAGCAATCTTGAGAACGAAAAAAGGAACTGGAGGAATCAGGCTCCCTGACTTCAGACTACACTACAAAGCTACAGTTATCAAGACGGTATGGTACTGGCACAAAAACAGAAAGATAGATCAATGGAACAGGACAGAAAGCCCAGAGATAAACCCACGCACATATGGACACCTTATTTTTGATAAAGGTGGCAGGAATGTACAGTGGAGAAAGGACAGCGTCTTCAATAAGTGGTGCTGGGAAAACTGGACAGGTACATGTAAAAGTATGAGATTAGAACACTCCCTAACACCATACACAAAAATAAGCTCAAAAAGGATTAAAGACCTAAATGTAAGGCCAGAAACTATCAAACTCTTAGAGGAAAACATAGGCAGAACACTCTATGACATAAATCACAGCAAGATCCTTTCTGACCCACCTCCTAGAGTAATGGAAATAAAAACAAAAATAAACAAATGGGACCTAATGAAACTTCAAAGCTTTTGCACAGCAAAGGAAACCATAAACAAGATGAAAAGACAACCCTCAGAATGGGAGAAAATATTTGCAAATGAAGCAACTGACAAAGGATTAATCTCCAAAATTTACAAGCAGCTCACGCAGCTCAATAACAAAAAACAAACAACCCAATCCAAAAATGGGCAGAAGACCTAAAAAGACATTTCTCCAAAGAAGATATACAGACTGCCAACAAACACATGAAAGAATGCTCAACATCATTAATTATTAGAGAAATGCAAATCAAAACTACAATGAGATATCATCTCACACCAGTCAGAATGGCCATCATCAAAAAATCTAGAAACAATAAATGCTGGAGAGGGTGTGGAGAAAAGGGAACACTCTTGCACTGCTGGTGGGAATGTGAATTGGTTCAGCCACTATGGAGAACAGTATGGAGGTTCCTTAAAAAACTACAAATAGAACTACCATATGACCCAGCAATCCCACTACTGGGCATATACCCTGAGAAAACCAAAATTCAAAAAGAGTCATGTACCAAAATGTTCATTGCAGCTCTATTTACAATAGCCCGGAGATGGAAACAACCTAAGTGTCCATCATCGGATGAATGGATAAAGAAGATGTGGCACATATATACAATGGAATATTACTCAGCCATAAAAAGAAACGAAATTGAGCTATTTGTAATGAGGTGGATAGACGTAGAGTCTGTCATACAGAGTGAAGTAAGTCAGAAAGAAAAAGACAAATACCGTATGCTAACACATATATATGGAATTTAAAAAAAAAAAATGTCATGAAGAACCTAGGGGTAAGGCAGGAATAAAGACGCAGACCTCCTAGAGAACGGACTTGAGGTTATGGGGAGGGGGAAGGGTAAATGGTGACAAAGCGATAAAGAGGCATGGACATATATACACTACCAAACGTAAGGTAGATAGCTAGTGGGAAGCAGCCGCATGGCACAGGGATATTGGCTCGGTGCTTTGTGACAGCCTGGAGGGGTGGGATAGGGAGGGTGGGAGGGAGGGAGACGCAATAGGGAAGACATATGGGAACATATGTTTATGTATGACTGATTCACTTTGTTATAAAGCAGAAAGTAACACACCATTGTAAAGCAATTATACCCCAATAAAGATGTTAAAAAAAACAAAACAAAAACTATAGGCCATCAATGATTCTGCAGCTATGAATACACAGATTATGAAGATTTTAATTTTGATTCCTCTACGATTCCCACATCAGATCTAAAACCAGGAGAATTATGACTAATAGAAGTCAACAACCGAGCAGTATAGAGCTAGTCATCGAATATTAGTTTCAACTGAAAATGTTTTACACTCATGAGCTATACCTTCTTTAGGTCTAAAAACAGCTGCTATCCCAGGGTGCCTAAATTAAAGAACTCTAATCTCGACAGGACCAGGCCTATGCTGTGGACAATAATCAGTATTAGTTGTTTTCCTGTGTTCAAAGACAGGACAGAGGGAGACGGCTGAGACGTGGGGTGAATTCAGAGCCCATGGTGGATGCCCTCTCTAAGCTCCAGGATAGGAATGGGGCCTCTGGGGTCCCAGGCCACCCACCACACCCTCCTGAGCGGGATCTTGGGAACATTCTGTGTCGGTGATGAGGTGGTCCGAACACTAGTCATGGCCCTGACGCTGCGTCCTATGAGGGCCCCATGCTCTTGGGATCATGCCCCACACTGTGGGTCTGCCCTGTAGGGTCCTTCCTGCCGCAGAAGCAGAGACCCCCCAGCAAGCAGCCCCGTCCCCAACAGGCAGGAAGAGGGCAGGGGAGCAGGGCACCAGAGGAATCTCACTCAGACACCAGCATCCTAGGGGTGCCAGTGGGGACAGCCATGACATAGATGAGGCACAGCTCAAGGGACGGGGCCAGAGGGCCCCACAGGCGACTGGTCAGGTCCCAGCTCATCTGTGCCCCGGACACCCTGTCCCTAAATGCAGATTCTTCAGATGCAAACAGGCAGACCTTCAGACTGAAAGTCAGCTCTTCCAAAATGACCCCTCAGCAAACACTGCAGGATTCCACTCATATGGGGGCCCTAGAGTCGACAACTCATGGACCGAAGTGGACGGCAGTGCTGGGGCTGCAGGAGCGGGTGGGCAGTGAGACTTTCATGGTTGTGGAACTTTGGTTTTACAAGATGAAAAGTTCTAGGATGGTGGTGATGGCTCCACAAGGTGAACGCACCTGATGCCTTGGAAATGTGCACTTAAAATGGTGACGATGGTAAAGGGTGTGTGATGTGTGTTTTATTTCACTTAAAATAAAATTTTTAAGTGATGTCTTGTTAATTGAGATTCCAATTCGACTCCCCTTTACACAAATGGGTGAGGCCCAAGCACCGTCCTCCACCTCTGGGGCCATCGTTGTACCCTCACATGGCACGTGGGGGACCATTCTTAGGCGCCTAGTCTGTGCTGAGCTGTGTCCAGGGGAACCCAGACAGCGGTGATCCCCATGGTTTGGATATGATATATGATATGCTGTGATAATATGATACCACTGAGGGTTGCCACTCAGCAGAACACGGAGCAGCAACCCGCTCAAAGGTACCCGTCTCCATATGAACGTGACAAGATTAAGAGAAGAAAAGGGTCCATAGGTTAATCAGGGCAACACCCTCAATTAAGTTGTTAGAAATCTCAGAAGGGACGAGACACACTGCGGGCAAAGAGCAGATATGGGGTCTCCCCCTGCACACGAGACTGACCCATACAGATGGGGTGAGACCCACACAATCCCGACCCTGCACCTGGGGACACACAATCACAGTCTCCAGGGTGACCTCACCTCCCCAGACCCTGCACCTGGGGTCACACGTCCCCTTGGTCAGGACACCATGGCTGTGCTGGCTGAGCCCCCAACGTGGGAAGGAGCTGGGTCCCCGGGCCCTCCTGGGACTGTAGAAAGAAGTGTAGGGTCCATCTCCTCCCCCCACGCCAGTCCCAGAGAAGTCAGTCCCCTCCTCTTTTCATTTGTGTTCCATGTGATTTTCATTGTTTTTAAAACTTTCATGCTAAAGTTGAACACACTACCTTGGTTCAGACAGGCTCGGCCCTTGGCTCTCTCTCAGGTGTTGAGAAAACTCATGAGACAGCAGCACTGAAAGAGGAGGGGCAGGTCTAGACTCTGCTGAGCAGAGATGGTCGGCTGGAAGGCGATCACAGGGGCACATCTCATCTGCTGCCCATCGGCCTTAAGCCACGATCCACGTGCCCAGCAGTCAACTCACCAGGTAATCCTGTCTCTCTCCTCACTCTGTGTGTGCTGGTGAACTGGAATAATTACCACAGAGCACACCTGAGGAGTCTCCATGAGCCCCAGGTAAAGTGAACCTCACAGGGGTAAGGACCAAGGTCCCTACCACAGCACTGACCCCGGGGAGGGCCATGAACCACACTCAGAGCAGAGGCTGTTACTGAGACAAGCCCGCCTCAGCTCCAGACCCCAGACATTTGAGCACTGACATTCAGACACAGGCACGGAGCTTCCCAGAACTAAGGCCAGGCCTGGTGTCTACCTAGATCTCCACATCCCCCCTGAGGCTCCCAGGACTGAGGCCAGGCCTGGTCTCTAGCCAGGTCTCCATGTCCGCCCTGAAGCTCCCAGGACTGAGGCCAGGCCTGGTGTCTACCCAGGTCTCCACATCCCCCCTGAGGCTCCCAGGACTGAGGCCAGGCCTGGTCTCTACCCAGGTCTCCATGTCCGCCCTGAAGCTCCCAGGACTGAGGCCAGGCCTGGTGTCTACCTAGAGCTCCACATCCCCCCTGAGGCTCCCAGGACTGAGGCCAGGCCTGGTGTCTACCTAGAGCTCCACATCCCCCCTGGGGCTCCCAGGACTGAGGCCAGGCCTGGTGTCTACCTAGAGCTCCACATCCCCCCTGGGGTTCCCAGGACTGAGGCCAGGCCTTGTCTCTACCCAGGTCTCCACGTCCGCCCTGAAGCTCCCAGGACTGAGGCCAGGCCTTGTCTCTACCCAGGTCTCCACGTCCGCCCTGAAGCTCCCAGGACTGAGGCCAGGCCTGGTGTCTACCTAGAGCTCCACGTCCGCCCTGAAGCTCCCAGGACTGAGGCCAGGCCTGGTGTCTACCCAGGTCTCCACGTCCGCCCTGAAGCTCCCAGGACTGAGGCCAGGCCTGGTGTCTACCCAGGTCTCCACGTCCGCCCTGAAGCTCCCAGGACTGAGGCCAGGCCTGGTCTCTAGCCAGGTCTCCATGTCCTAGTGCACACAGAACACAGTCAGGTCTAAATGTTCTCGTTGCAGACAGCATATGGTCAGATCTAAGCATATTCAGTATAGACAGAACACGGGAAGGTCTAAATCTACTGTGTAGACAGAACTTGGCCAGCTTTAAACTAGCTTAGGGCTGCTTTCCCAGGAGGCAGGTCACACACGTGGGGTCTCTCATCTCTGGACAGGGGCTCACCCTCCTGTGGGAACCAGGATGTAAATATCTTGGAAAACGTCAGACTCCACACTTCTCCCACATCAGGAAGCTGAACAAAATCTTTCTGTCATCAAACATTTCAACGTGTGAAACAAAAACGATACCAATTTCTCTGGCCACATGATGGCCAGGATCCTGGAGTAAGCCAGGAACTTCTTGTAGCGCAGCCCAGTATCCTGCAAGGACAGACCAGCAGCGGCCTGATTCCAGCGCCCTGGGCGCCTATCAGGAGGCGGCCGCACTGGAAGCCCAGGCAGGACAGTCCATCCCGCCATCTGATTGCAGGTGGAGCACATTCAGGGCAGCCGAGAGCACCACACTCTGGTCCTGCTTCCCAGCAGCAGGGAGGGCTGATGGCTCCTAGTCAGGTGGCTTCGTGCACCAGGGATGATGCCCAGTGTGTACCTTGCTGTCTCTGAAGGAAGAACAGGGGGAAGAGGTTGGGGCACAGAGGCCATCCAAGTGGAGAACAAATGGATAAACCCTCCTGTCTGGGCGTCGGGACCCTCCGAGGAAAGAGGCGCTAGCCCCATCCAAATTGGGGAACACAGGAGCTAACTTCAGGCCCTGGAGGTCAGGGCAACAGGAGGGGTGCACCCTGGCCCTGGCCGGGTTCTCCAACTGTGACTTGTAGCTTAAAGGGGACCTGGGGCAGATGACTGAATGTAATGGGGGCCTCAGGTGGACCCTGAATGGGACTTAATGAAGGTGTGAAGGACTTTACTGAGACAGTTACAGCAAGCAGAAGACAGACTCTGTGTTAGGACATTCTGCTCCATTCGTTTAAATGCCCGAGATCCATGACCTTTACATGGCTACACAGGGTCATCTGAGCAGATGCGTGCTGACGTATTTGGGGCCCAATTCAGCCTGTAATCAACTTGCAAGTGGTTCTGGCAAACACACACAGGTGTACACACATGCGTGCACAGGCACACACACTAACGTATGCACGTGCACAGCACAAATATATGCATACACTAGCACATGAACACACATGCACACGCACACACAGCACACATATGCCCATGCACACACTAACGAGTGTGTGCAAATGCACAGATGCCCCTACACACGCACATGCGCAGCACATGTATACACACATGCACAGGCATAGCACACACACAGGGAATAAATACTATGAAATATTAATTCCCGAAAATAGTGAAGCTCATATGTATTTTTCCCTTTTTCTTAGCTTTGATGTTTTTCAAAATAAAAAGTTTAAGAAAAAGTTAATGGTAAATAACTTTTGATTCATAGGACTTTCTGAAGTTATTCCACAAATATTTATGATGTGAGAAATTAATGTACATATTACTTGTGTCCACTGATGGATGAATGGAGAAGCAAACCATGGTCCATCCATACAATGGAATGCTCTTCAGCCTAAAAAGGAAGGCAGTTCTGACACAGGCTGCAGTAGGGATGAACCTTGAGGGCATTATGCTCAGTGACATAAGCCAGACACAAAAGAACAAATGATGTTTGATTCTACTCATACAGGCCCCTAGAGCCGTCGGATCCATAGAGACAGAAAGTAGGATGGTGGGTTCCAGAGGCGAGGGAGGGGAATGGGGAGTTAGTGTTTAATGGGAACAGTTTCAGTTTTGCAAGATGAAAAAGTTTGGAGATGGCTGGTGGTCATGGTTACACAACAGTATGAACTATTTCATGACCTCAAAATGTGCACTTAAATGGTTAAGATGGTAAATTTTACGTTATGTGTATTTGACCACAATTTTTAAAACTTTTAAAAAAAACAACAGGAAATAGTCCATGAATGCAACAAGATGCACAACTTTACTAATAACCCAGGGAATTAAAACCATAAGAAAAAACTATGCCTACACGTACCAGACCGGCAAACATGAAAGACACTGTATCAACTATCAGCAGGATGTGGAGCAATGGAAAGCCTAATACACGGCGAGGATGCACCCACTTCTGAAACAATCCGGCCTCAGACAGTGAAATCCGTGCACACAGGGACCCACAGTGCTGCGCCCAGTTAAATACACACCCCCGAGCACCGCACCAGGACACACAGACATGGACTACACAGCCACAGGAGCTAGAGCCAAAACCAACCTGAAGGCCATCACAACTGGATACAGAAATGAACTATGCACGCTCATACGAAGGAATTCCACAGCAATTATGTTTTAAAGTTACTAAAAACTATAACAATTATTTAAAAAAACTATATCCACAAGATGAAAGAATCTCATGGATACAATGTTGAGCCACCACGAGCTACAAAGCAACACGCGCAGTAAACCTGTGTACAGAGCCGGGAACCAGGCACAGCTGGGCTGCCTTATTTATGGATGCGTGCCTGGGGGTACACTCTGAGGACAAGATTACTGTCACAGGATTGGGAGAACAGCTGCCTCAGCGTGGGGACGAGGCTTGACAAGGGAAGCGTACTCCTGGGTGCCCACTCGTCATGTTCTATCCCTTAATTCCCGAAAATAGTGAAGCTCATATGTATTTTTCCCTTTTTCTTGATCTTTCTGATTATTCTTTACTTGTATATATAAAAAAATTCTTTTTTTTTTTCCTTTGGCTACACCGCATGGCTTATGGAATCTTAGTTCCCCAACCAGGGATTGAACCTGTGCCCTCAGCAGTGAAAGCGCAAGTCCTAACCACTGGACCACCAGGGAATTCCTTACATGCATATAACATAATTCTTAATATTAAAGTTTATCATTTTTGTTTATAAAGAACAGAGGCCTGCTTCTCCCAGGGAAGCAAAGGAGGATGGTTTCTACCAGTGAAATCCCGATGCCGTGGCTTCTTCAACCATCAAGCCTGATGGCAACTCCTGTGAGTGGGGCATCGGGGCCACGACGCTCAGAAGGAGGCTCTGGGACCTCAGTCCTGGGTCCCGGCCTCCGAGGAGCCCACCCCTCCCGGTCAAACCTCTCGGTCATTGTGTGCATGACGCCTTTGCTTTCGTTGCTCTGGCACAGTTCGGCTGTCACCGTTGCTGGGAGAGAAAGAAGAAATGTGCAGATGCAAGAAGCGGGCTTCAAGCTGACCCACCTCCTGCTACGGAGCTGACGCCACCGCTTCTAAGAGAGGACGCGGGCCCACAGAATGCAGCCTCACCGGCTGAGCTCTACCCATGCCAGGGCCCGCGTGTCTGACGCCACGGGGAGAATTCCATGAGGTGCCCCCAGCCTGCCTGGTTGGACGTAACGGGGCTTTCAGACACGCGGGTTCTGTCTGACCCCACAAAACTGGAGGCCTCCAGGTTGTCACCTTTGATAACTGCGTTGAGATTTAATTCCCACACCACGCAATTCATCCATTTTAAGTATAAAGCTCAGCGGTGTTGTATATACTCACAGGGTTGTGCAACCATCGACACAACAATCCATTATAGAACATTTCCACTGTCTCCTCCAAACGCCCACCCCTCAGAGGTCACCCCGCATTCCCCACAGCCCCGGCATAACTAATCCACTTTCTGTCTCTATGGATTTGGCTGTTCTGTGTGTTTCGTGTACGTGGAGCAACACACTAATTGTCCGTTTGTGTCCGGCTTCTCTCGCTGCGCATCATGTTTTTGAGGCTCATCCGTGTTATAGCCTGTGTCAGTGCTTCACTCCTTCTCATGGCTGAGTCATATTCACTCCCTCTGCTTTTACCTCTATAATTAATTATGACTCCCTGCCCACACTGCATAGCGCTGATGAGAAGTTTACCTTCCATTATTCTTGGGGCATAACCTGCACTTTTAACCAACACCCAGAGGTCCTGTGCAGAGGCCGAAAGCCCAGCCCTACCTGGTGCACAGACACTCCATGTGACCAGATCCCAGGAGGAAGGGCAAGATGGTCCTGCATGTTTAGGGGGCCAGCGCCCTATGGTCTCACGTGCAAGCACCTCGCTGGTCAGCGTCCTGCGAGCTGTCCCCAGGGCACCATGCGGGGGACACAGAAGGGTCAGGGGTCACGGCACCACCTTTATTTCAGGCCCACTCATGGCGACTGTCTACTTGGAAAGGACTGAGGCTCCAGGGGAGGGTCCTTCCTGCCTCTTCCAGCTTCTGGGGGCTCCAAGAGTCCCTGGACTTGTGGTTGCATCCCTCCCACCTCTGTCTCCGTCTTCATGTGGCTTCTCCTTTGTGTGTCTCCTCTCATGTTATAAGGACACAGTCACACAGGATTAGGGCCACCATAATGCCCTTGTATTACCTACTTACAAAACCAGGTCCTACTTCCAAATGGGGTCACGTCCTGAAGCCCTGGGGTCAAGATGTGGATGACTCTTTCAATGGGGGGTACACAATCCCCCTTCACTCTGAAATAACAGATCCCATAGGACTGGTGTCCTTATCAGAAGAGGATATCAGGACACAGAGACACAAGGTGCACACCCAGGACCACTCTCAAGCGTATCTCACCCAGGTCCCATCCCTGGCTTCAGCCTTGGTCCCATCCTTGCTGGGCCCGCACAGCTGAGTCTCAGCAAGAATCCTGCTGAGTCCGTGGAGAAATGACGGCACCAGAACACACCACCCCAGAATGTGCTTCTTTGGCATGTGGGTAACTTTGATCTAAAGGCTACTGAGAAGCAGCAGATGTAAGAAAAGCTCTAGATCAGGGCACAAGCTTTCCTCCTGCGAAGGAAATTCACATTTATGGAGGAGATGCCCACTGAACAAACCTCACTAAACACCCTTGTTCACCATGGTTTCCTGGCTGCCTTTCTGTAACTTACTCCCGCGAAAAGAAGCCCAAACCTCTTTCTTTGAACAGTCCAAGATGGGTGACCAGCCCAAGTTCTATTCACCCTTGGGGTGAACATCACCGGTTGCCCCCGTGTGTATGTGTGACACCATGAACGCTTCTGTGAACCAACATCATCCTAATGAACTTGTGTCTTTCTCTTGTTGATCTGTCCTTGGCCAGTCTTGTGCATGGGGCCCCAGCCGGAGAAGGGGCAGAGGAAAGATGCTCTTTCCTCCTGTGCAGAGGACCCTCCCTCGATATCTGGTCACCCCAGATACCAGGTCACCCCAGATATCTGATCGGTTCCTCATCCCCCACCTCCCCTAGGTAATGCCTGACTGCAAGGATTCTGGTAGGTCAGTTTAGTCAGAATCCCCGCTGACCCCTGATGTCTACTCTTAGCAAGTGTCCGTCGTGACCCCTTCATTCTGCTCATCAATTGTAAACCCCTTGCCCTCGGGGGATTCAGGATGGAGTCCAGTTCTATGCAGGGGCTTCTTTTCCCCCATTGCAATAGCTCCTGAATAAAATCTGTTTTTGCTGCTTTGATCACCATCTGGCTCAGGTTCTAATTGAAAGAGGACGCAGGAGGAAGAGAAGATGTCTGTCTACACGCCAAGGAGGGAGACCTCAGGAGAAACAACTCTGCCCACACCTAGACCTCAGAGCTCTAGCCTCCAAAACCCGTGAGACAATAAATGTCTGTTGTTTAACCACCCGGTCTGCGGTGTCTGTTATGGCAGCCCCAGGAAACTCAGACACCATTCTCTATGGAGAAGTGGTGAAGAGCTGGGTTTGCATCTGAGCTCCACCAGTCACCCCAGCATCCATGCCTCGATTTCTCACCTGTAAAATGGGATTGGTAATAGTGCCCATCTCACAGGGTTGGAGGGTGGATTCCGTGAGCTAAAGCGTGTGAGGAGCTCAGAACTGAGGTTCACGATAACCATGCAGTGTGTTGGTCGTCACCCCGACATTTTGGACCCTCTCCTCTGAGGGGGAAGAGTTCCCTCTAGTCTGGGGGAGGCCCATGCACCAGGACCATCTCCAGCTGTTAGAAACTCTCTGTATATAGCTGAAGAGGATCAGAATTTGCCACCCCAAACACACCACTTTGGCATAAGGGTCATTTTGAGCCAAAGGCAATTGAGAAGCAGTGAAAAGAAAAACTCTGCCCTTCCCCATCTGCCTTATCCCTTCATGAGGATGTGCCCCTCCCTCTCCTGTACCAGGAAGGGGAGAAGAAATCTTATCATCTGAGAAGGTTCCGACTTCAGTCTGCGGAACAAACCTCACTAAATCATCTCTGTCTTCCATTATTTCCCATTTATTTACCATCCCACAACTTACTGCCATTAGAAGCTGAAACCTGTTTTCCTTTGTCTTGTCACTTCTCTACTAACTTATCACACTTGGTTAAAATGGCGCATAAGTCTTTAAGTTTGTCTCTTTGGGTCTCCACTTCCTTTTTGTGAATGGCTCTTTACACAGACATAATAAACCTTTTGCTCCTGTTAATCTGTCATTTGTCAGTTGAATTTGCTGATCTCTGGTCCAGAACATAAGCGGGTAGAGGAAAAGTTTTTCCACCCCTACACGGCACTGAGCACACCAACAGCCAACCCCCCATTGGTTCTTGCTCTGCCTCAGCAGCAGCAGAGACCCCATACCTCTCCCCATCTATGAAAGATACGCAACTAGCACCCCGCCTCCATCTTCCCTCGCAGCCTGTCCTGTGGCTCTCTCAGCTCACGCCCTGTCTCATAAATGCCCACCCCCTGGGAGTAAGTATGGAACCACAGACCACTGGGGGCATGTGACACTCAGACAGCAGGTGTCCAGGTGGCTGGAGCTAGACTTTGCCACGCAGCACACATGGGAGTGACTGCATCCTCGTGCCATCCAGCCACGATGGCCCCACACATTCCCCCACACAGGTCTCAGGCCAGGGCTCAGACCCCCAAACCCCACCCTCAGGACTCTGCAGTGTGGGATCACTGCACCACAGGGCCCCCACGTGGGAATGTGCTCAGCTCTGACATAGGGACACACACCTCTGCTGTCCTTATTAGGAGAACAAGGGTGGGTCTGCACCCCTCCCACCCACCCACCCTGTCACACCCCCTTCGCAGCCAAATGGAGTACTGACCCTCCTAGATCCTATTCCAGTTGGGCCAGGTCTCAATGATTCCAAACCAAGGGGCTCAGGTGACTCCTGGGATCTCACAGGGATTCCCCATCTTGCTTTCTAAGGGAAAACCACTGAGTTTCAAATGAAGGAAACCAGAACTCATCAACCCAAAATGTGCCCATCTGGCATAAGGATTATTCTGAGCGGAAGGCCACTGAAAACCAGCAGATGCAGGAAAAGCTTTAAGAACAGGGCACATCCAATAAAGATGTTAAAAAAAAAAAAAGAAAAGAAAAAGAAAAAGAACAGGGCGCACAAGCTTTTCTCCGTAGAGGAAATTCACCTTATAAAGGAAATGCCCACTTGTGGCGACCTCTCCTTCTCCCATAGCTGGAAGAGGAGGCATCTTAACAATTCTCATCAATGCACACAGCACCGACTTGAATCTGCATCACAAACGCCACTAAACCCCCTTGTTCACCGGGCTTTCCTGGCTGCCTTTCCATAACTTACTCTCCCCAAACCCTTTCCCTTTGTCCAGTCCAAGATGGTATTTAAGTCCTCAATTCTCACTGCCCCCTTGAGTAATATTTCTTCATAAACTTCCACATGGACATATGTCATGTGATCTTTCATTCTCTTGTTAGTCTGTCTTTTCTCAGTTTTTTTTTTTCTTAGTTTAACTTCTGGGTTCCAGGCACTGAACCCGGAAGGGGAGAGGGCACTGGAAGTGGCTGCCACCCATCGTGAAAGCCATATTGGAATCTTCAAGAATGGCGTGAGCGGGTTGTTAAACGCAGCTAGTGTTAGAAATTAACTTACCCTACAATTGAATACACTATATGAAGAATAAAGGCAGCAAATTCTAAAAACTCACCACTATCACTGTAGACTTCGCTGGCTACGTAATGCATCTACTACTGTCTCTGCTCGGGCTCTTACTCCCTCCCACCCATAGTGTGTGTGGTGGAAACGTTCGCTGGGGTTCTTCCCAACTCCGCTTTCAGGAACATCACATTGGAAACTTGAAACTGGCCACCGTGGGAATATCTACACCACAGAAATGGCAAATGCCAGTCTTGGTTGATTGTTTTGTTGATGGTCTAGACTTAGAAAGTGATGGGGAAAGTGTGACACGTGCAGACCAGATGCACAGGTGTGTGTCTGCGGTGCTGCATTGTAATGACTGAGAGAATATTCTTCCACATCCGAAACCCAGGATGCGATTCAGTAGAGGCTGTTGACATCACGGAGGAAAAAATGAGGTTCAGCTCAATGGGGTTCGTAGTGTTATTCCTTAATTACAAGAAAATACCAAGGAATGTTTGTGACGTCAGGACCACTCTCACCCGTCAACTGGGGGACCACGTGTGGCTGGGAAATGGGAGCTGCGTAAACATCCACAGAAGCATCCGTGAGGCCCCAGGTTCTCTGGAATCTACACCAGAGTCCTAGCTACTAGTATATTTGGTGAACTGTGTACTATACAGCCTGTGTATCAGTTTAGCTAATAAACATATATGCCCATATACTCACCTTTTGGGGGAGCCCGTTGACAACAGAGGATTGTGTGTTATGTTATTACATGATATCAGCATATTATCACCTTTGTTATCTGTGTACCACTGTCCTTCACATCAGCTTTTAAACTGTGCACACATGCTGGTTCTTTTCCCTGGGGAGCCAGGTCCTGCCCATTGGCCAGCATGCCCCTGCCCTTGACCCTGTCACCACCTCTGATGGAACTTGGACCCTGAAACATCAGCTCGACTTGCACCCAAGACATAAGTGTCCAGGGGTATGGATTTTCTAGACTTTCACCTCAATTCCACGACTTGCCGAATTGGATAAACACAGCCATTTTGCACACTCGGTTGTCAGTGAGGGCAGCGGGCAGAGCTCCTACGAGACGGAGGAGGAGGAACACAGCGTGTCCAACTGGCAGGTCCACAGTTACGGCTGTGGTGAAGCCAGGCGCGGTTCTCACAAGAGAACCAGACAAGGATGCTGTGCTCTAGCACGTCCGCATCTGGGCACCATCACTGCGGGAGGGAGGATCACCTTAAGAGACCTCAGCCTCACTCAGGCCTGAGTGAATGAAGGAATGAACAAATGAAGGAAGGAAAGGGCAGTGACCCAGCAAGGGGTCCACAGGGACCCCAGCCCCTTTGCCAGAGAAAGTCCAGAGTCACTCCCAATAGGGAGCTCACCTGACACTTGCATTGCAGGCCCTTGACACATACTCCTTGACCCCAACCACGAGTCTGTTCAGAGTGAATGAACAAACGTCACCCCCAGATACAGTCACAGGAGCCCCTACATTTAAGGTCACCCCTGTACCTTATAGGCACACAGACACTTCTACCTACAAGATTCAGTGTTCCTCCAAGAAAATCCAGCTAAAACATGAACCTGAAAATGGAGAGATCCCCCTCCCTGTACCTACCTCGTACCTCCCCTAGGCCCCCTGATCTGTTCAGCGTCCTCAGGGGCACACACCTAGTCAATCTGCCGTAGCTGTTCCAGAAGTGGGAGTGGTGGTGGTCATTGCTCCATTACTAGCATGTTGCTTTGCAATTTTAATCCTCGTCAAAGTAAAATAATTCCTGGGGCCTCATCTACATTGAGACAGAACAGAAACACCCATCCACAGTGCAGACGAATTCACAAAGCAGGCTGGGGAACTCAGTTCCCACACAGCCCACCTGGGACTCAACACTGGGCAGTGTAAGGGCAAATCTAAATTCAAATCTCGTGTCTTAATTCCCCCTTGAGAATAAGGGAAGACTCCTCTCCTTCCCCTTTCTTAAGACATTTGCTTTAGAAAATGTGGGGATTCCTTCTCTGTCTCTTTGAAGTGTATGAACATCTTTTAAAGGCTGAACACGCCTCTGACACTATCACAGCTCAGAATGTTTCCTGCAGGTCTGGGCATATCTCTGAAATGTGATGGAGAAGGACATGCCTATCGCCTGGCTCCTGGGAGTAGAGGCCTGGCTCCAAACACAGAACCATCGCCTTCATGAAAAAAATCAGTGACTTTTTATCCAGGACCATGGGTGGAGAAGGGTGAGACTCTTCCGTCTCCGTAGCCTCTCAGTGGGCCACCCATGATGCCCTGGGATGCGCGCCCCACTGTGCTTTCACGCTGGTTCCAGAGTAGATGGTGTTTTCTCTCCTGTGTTTGTGGAATGTCCCCCCAATCCTGTCACAGCCCAGGGTCTGGGTGTTCCCTCCTTCTCCTCACAGGCCGAGGGTCCTTGGTGGTGGGGTGGGGTGAAGACACTGGAACCTTGCTTACTGGGTACTGAGCATCCCTTACCCCAACACTGAAGGGAGTCCTGCTTTAACCACAATCACCCATTTCCAAGGAGACAGAAACTGTGATTGGTGAGTGGAGCTGTGTCTCCCAAACATGCTGAGGACTTGGTGGTTCAGAAGCCTCCCTCCACTGCAGACCCTGGGTCTTTACCTGTCGCCCTGCCTGGACCCTGAAATTGCTCTTGAGCCTCTGTGCCTTGGCTTGCCCACCTGTGAGAGGGACAAAGGCCCTCTCGACAATGTTAAAGGTGACCGAGGGTCCAAACCCCCTCACCCTCTGTGTCTGGGCAACGACTTCCTGTGAAGACCCTTCCGCACAAAGACTCAGCTGAGACTCAGGCGCCCCTGTTTCCTGACCAGGCCACACGGACCCAGTCCCTCCCCAGGCTCATCAGCCAGGAGCTGACCCGCTCCTTCCCGGGATCAGTCAGAAGAAGGGCTGGTTACCCACGCGTTCCCCTCCTCCCCAGCCCGAACTGTGGCCACTGCCCGTCCCCTGGGTGGAAGCCCCGCTCAGGGCACCTCCTGAGTCGGGGCTTCTGATCCATGTGCCGTCAGGCCACCTCTCTCGCCAACCCCATGCCTGGGCCTCTTTATACTTGTGTTTACTTGTCTCCATGGAGAAACCTCCTTTGCTCCAACTCTCCAGATGCTTGCAGACTTTGTCGGGAGTTATTCCTATTGTCATAGTCCCCCCTCTAGAGCAACAGTCCTCTTCTGTTTTTATATCCTCTCTCCAAAGTAACAGTACCCCTTTATAGTAACAGTCCTCCTCAACTGTTATATCTCATCACGACAGTAACAGTCCCCCCATAGAGTAATAATACTCCTCTGTTGTCATAGGCCCCCCTCTATAGCAACAGTCCACCCTCTAAAGTCTTCCTCTCCTGTAATAGTCCCCCTCTACTGTCATGGTCCCCCCTCTATCGTAGTAGTCCCTCCCCCTAGTAGTATACTCTCATCCCCTTGTAATAGTTCCCCTTCCTCCTTGCAATAATTCTTTGAAATAAAAGTCATTGCAAAGGTGACATAGAGCGAAACACTTATTGCAGGGCCCAGGTGTGAGTGGTATAGAGGCCCCTGTGGACGTGTCTCCCCATCATGTAGGGCACCTGTTGGTGTGTCTGTGTTACCATTGTGGGGACACCTGTGGGTGTGCATCTGCATCCCCATCACAGAGGAGACCTGTGCCCCAAACACAAGTCACGTGACACTAAGAGTGTCCTGTCCACTCCTGTCCCCATGTCCCCAGACCTCTGTTTCATCAGAATCTGGATCACTTTATAACAAGTCCCTCATCCTCCCATTTGCCCTCATCTGAGATGGTGGTGGGTTCATCCATGGTGAGGGGAAAATCGTCCCACCACCGTGGACACCAATCCTGTACTTGCCACGCACTCGCCTCCTCCCAGGTGCACAGGTGTGGGTCACTCGTCCTCGCCCTTGACAGCAGATCCCACTTTCTGGTTTCCAAGTACAGATTCAGGTGTGCTCAGCACTAGGGCAAACCCAGAACCGCCCAGGCGAGCCCCACTCCCCAGGTGCAGCTCCAACCTCGAGCCCTGGGACAGCACCCTTGGGAGTAAGCCGCGTGCACCTGTGCACCCTGAAGCCTTCCTCACTGAGCACTTCCTCAGCGGGATCCACTCCATCCTTTGCCTTCTCAGTCAACATGGGGCTCAGGTGAGCACCAGGAGAGGGCTTCACAAAACACACAGGTTTAGGAGAAGTTAAGGCTCCAGTCCCACTGACCCACCTTGGCCAGGTGAGACACCTGAGCCACCAACCTGTGACTACGCAGGCAGGCTTCTTCTGTCCCCATGCACATCTGCGGGTGGCGACACACACAGTAGACACTCAGGACATAGTTCTCAGGTGAATGAACGTATGGACGTGCACACAGCCGGCAAACCCACCTGACATTCCTGTTCTCCTTCTCCCCCGGCCCTGAACGCCCAGAGGGCTCCTCAAATGCTTGCTGGGCTCTCTAAATGCTCACCAGGCCCCTGAACACTCACTAGGCCCCCCCGAGGGCTCACTGGGCTCCCCAAACACTCTCCAGGCCCCCCAAATGCTAGCTGGGCTCTCCAAATGCTCACTGGGTCTCCTTAATTCTCACAGGCCCCCCCCAAATGCTCACTGGGTCCCCCAAACGCTCACGTATACCGACTCGCCCTGATGGCCCTGTCGCCACAGCGTAAGGATAGGAGACCTCAGTCAACAAGCTCTTCCCCAGCCCCAACCTGACCTGCCTACTCGGCCAGCGGCACGGGAGACGGTGGGCTTGTTACAGCTCCGGGAGCTGCAGTCCAGGGGCTCCTGCGGGCTCAGGGCTCTGACCCAGGGGGTCTCCCACCCTCTGTGTGGCGGACACGAGAGTCTGCGAGCGGAGGCTTCCCCCGCGGCCCCGGCCCTCCAGCCCCTCCTGCTGCCCCTCCAGCCGCTGAGGCCTGGCAAGGAAGTAGGAGCTGAGGCCTGGGGGAGTGTGGACCACCCTCGACCCCCACCCCACCCGGAAACTCTGAACTCAGACAGGCAGGGGGGTCCTCACCGCGACCTCGGAATCCAGCAGAGTTTCCGGCGGCTCCTCCGACCTCCTCTCGCGTCTCTTCCCGCGGGAGCCTCGGGCTCGCACTCAAATACTCTGAGCCCTGATTGGACGTTAAACACCCACTCCTGTGAGGGTGTGGGAGGAGCCACCTCCCGGAGCTGACGGGCCCAAACCCCAGCAGGGCAGCAAGCCTCGAGCTCCAGAGGGAGCCCGTCTGTGGGGACGGCACTGCCGGACTTGGGGTCCATAGCCTGCGGGGACCAGACCCTTACAGGGGATGTGAGGTCATCTTGACTGTGACCATGGCATCCAGTGGTCAGATGATGGGATATGAAGACATTCTGAGTGTGACCCTGGGGTCCAGTAGTCAGTGGACTGGATGTGAGGATGTCCTGAATGTGACTTCGGGGGCCAGAGGTCAGAGGATGGGGATGTGAGGACATCCTGGGTGTGGCCCCAGGGTCCAGTGGTCAGGGGACGGAGACATGAGGACATCCTGAATGTGACCGTGGAGCCCAGTGGTCAGAGGACTGGATGTGAGGATGACCTGACAGCCTGGCTGAGCTCTGGCCGCTGTCCATCATTGGAGTCACTGGACCCCAGAGTTGGAGCGGACAAGACTCTCACCCCAGGGCTCCATTGCATCGTGCCCGCAGCGCCCACGCCTGTGATCTCTGGGCATGTTGGTCAGCAGACGATCAAGTCCCCCACTGAAGTGTCCGGCCCTCCCACCCTGGGTGGAAGTGGATCCCCAAGGTAGGTCCACACCTGCAGACCCACCTACCCCGGTGCTGGCCCTGAGGTGACTACAGCCCAGGAGGGTCAGTCCCTCCCCCTCCCCCATCCCTATCTGCTTCTCTTGGTCAGAGGTCCACTCAGTGAAGCGCCTTGTCCACCCGCATCCCCCCATACCGGCTGGAGGTCAACAAGGCAGAGTAGAGTGGTTCAGAGGGCTGATTGGGGTGAATTCTCCAGGTGGCCTCTCTCCCCCTGCGTTCGGAACCCTCGTACCTGGGGGTTGGGGAACTCGGGGACGGGGACATAAGGACATCCTAAGTGTGACCACGGGGCCTATGGCTGCAGGTGGACTTGGGGCCAGCCCTTCCGTTATGGGGACGTCCACTCAGCCTCCCAGCAGCATCCAGCTGGCTCCTCTTTCCCTCCCTCCATCCGAACTCAGGCCCCATCGGCTCCCTCCCTCCTTCCCTCCACCCCCCGCCCCTCGCATTTCCTGACCCCTCCTCCCTGCCTGCAGCCCCTCCCTGGCCCCATGCGCTCCTCTCTGCCCTCCTCCACAGCCCAGGGCCCCAGGTAGAGCTTGTTAAATGGGGCCTGGGCCACCTCCACACTGCCTCCTTCCCGACTGGGCAGGGCTTCCTGACAGCCAGCCTTCACTCACCTCCCCCACTTTTTCTTTTGACTTTAAAACTATCCACTTATTTTGTAAAAGCATACAATAGGGACAAATCCACATCTGTGTTGAACAAAGCATTGGTCTTTTTGCAAACACTTGTTGCTACGTTTAGGACAGACAGGCGTACAAATCAAACTTGCCGTTTCTGTTTATTAATGATATCTGAGCCTCCAATCCTAAATAATAAGTGGATAAGTAAAAGAATAAATAAGTCAGCCTTGTTTAGGTTTTGCACGCGAACAGGTAGCGAATTAAGGAAGAAGGGGAGAGAGGAGGTGAGCTGGAGAGACATCTCTTTTTTTTTTTTTTTTTGCGTTACACGGGCCTCTCACTGTTGTGGCCTCTCCCGTTGCGGAGCACAGGCTCCGGACGCGCAGGCTCAGCGGCCATGGCTCACGGGCCCAGCCGCTCCGCGGCATGTGGAATCTTCCCGGACGGGAGCACGAACCCGTGTCCCCTGCATCGGCAGGCGGACTCTCAACCACTGCGCCACCAGGGAAGCCCGAGACATCTCTTTGGAGAGTGCTTCCCAGCAGAAATGCCAAAGAGGTATACGTGAAAGCAGTCCCTGTTTACCCCAATGTGGCGAGCTTAAGTATTACAGTACTATGACACAGAGTGGAGAGAGAGAGAAAGAGGAAGGGAGAACCTTAAAAATATAAGGCAGCTTTGTGGAATTTAATCTGTCCTGTTGCATCTCAGCCCAACTAAGTCCAGTTCCCGTGATGGCCAAGAGTGATGAACTGAATATCTTCTAGAGCCAAAGATAATTATGTCCCTGGGCCTGGTTATAGAACGCCTCCTCCACCAGAGCAGTGAGTCCTGACAGATGAATGGGATGTTTTCCCACATGGTTTAACGCCATTGAAAGAATGGCCCCGTGTGTCAGGTCCTAGAGCCCTCATTCATCCAATTAACATCTTCCACTGGAAACCTTCTCTGGGCCAGTGCTGACACTGAGGCCTCAACGATGAGGAAGAAGCAGTCCCAGACCTCAAGGAGCTCCTGATCTAAAGGGATAAGAACAGTGTGGTGGGGCTCTGCCTAAGAGCATCCCGTCTCCCGTCCCCCCACTACTACTCAGGAGAAGCCCCGTGAGAGCCACCATGCGGCAGTGGCTGTCAGCAAGAAGGCTGTGGACATCCTCCAGGGTTCTCAGTGTGCTCGTATTTGTTCCTTATTTCAGGCCTTCCCCC
Organism: Grampus griseus; assembly: GCF_964374135.1. NCBI lineage: Eukaryota > Metazoa > Chordata > Mammalia > Artiodactyla > Delphinidae > Grampus > Grampus griseus. The sequence continues at coordinate 67,932,098 of NC_139010.1, forward strand.
CACACATCAAGGGCTAATCTGTGCGGGGGGGACACGGTGGTGAATGAGGCAGACCGACTGGGGTTCTGTTCCCAAAGAGCTCACATTCTAGGGGCAGAACATGGCTTCCCCAAATGAAGAGGGGGGAGGAAGGCACCCCGTCACTGTTTCTTGTGACCCTCAATGTAGGTGAGGCATCAGATGCTAGCTATTGTAGGAATCCATTTACCCTTAATGAGCATTTACCCTTAACTACTACCCTTATTAAGTAGTTTGCCAATGAACATCCACTCTTTTGCTTTACTTGCACACATATAAATACCTGCCTGGGGCTGATACAGTTTCCCTCACTGTCCCAGATCTGGGATCAACAGGCTCCGTGAAAAAGCAACAAAGTTTTTCTCCAGCTGGTGAAGGTTAAAGGGAAAGTTCTAAGTTAAAGGGAGCCTTTGGATCTCAGCCAAAAACCCTGAGCCTGGCAGAGAGAGGCCAGTTAACTGACATCATTCAATGAACAAATGTTCATTGGTTACGTACTATTTATTTGGCACTTAGAACTGTACAAAAGTTTGTTGGTGATACTGACTTTTGTTGGTAACAATAAAATTAAATTGTTTTTGCTTCCAGAGAGTTTAGGATCCAGATGAGCAGGACATTGCCACGGGGAAGGGTTGAGTGATGATGCAAAGCAGTGGCAGAACAGAAAACAACATTCCAGATGGTGGCGGCCACAGCAGCTCTCAGAAAGGCGTGATGCCTGTGTGCTGTGGCATTTGGGGGTTTTTGAGTTGGTATGACTCCTGGTGGGATCCGAAGGATGGGTAGCTCTCAAAGAGGGGCAGGGCAAGCAGGAAAAGGTCATTTGAGTGAGCAATAGTGTGATTTAGTGATAAGGAAGGAGAGAGAGAAGAGTAGAGGCTGGTGGGAGTGGAGGGCCTGGGAGAGTTGGGTACCCTCCTGGAGTGTGGAGAAGAAAGGGCCTTCCAAGGTCAGTTGCCATGACCCTTGCACTTGACCCTGGAGCAGAGTAAGATACCCAGTGGTATGCTCAAGGTAGGGGCATCTGGACAAGGTCCGCATCACTGTGTCTCGATCCATCAGCCCATAGCGTCCTCATGGATGGGTACTGGCTCAGGAGCTGGGGTACAGTTGGAGCCAGCCTGGAGGGGGAGGGCCTTGGATAGCAGGATGAGGCTTTGACTTGTATCCTGGATGCAATAGGAAGCCACTGAAGGTCTCTGAGCAGGAAGCTATGTTATAATACTGATGTTTCATTAAGAATAATTGGCAAGTCAGTGTTGAAAATTCCCCATTAGACACTTCCTGCCTCAAAGCCACTCTATGGTCGCCCTGTCACCTGGAGGTTTTCCTTTTTTCCCTCCTTCTTTTGTGTCGAGGCACATCAACTTCTCTCCTCTCTCCCTCTTCGGGATTTCCTCCTCAGGAAGTTCAGGTTTCTTGCTTTTTTTTTTTTTTTTGCGGTATGCGGGCCTCTCACTGCTGTGGCCTCTCCCGTTGCGGAGCACAGGCCCCGGACGCGCAGGCCCAGCGGCCACGGCTCACGGGCCTAGCTGCTCCGCGGCATGCGGGATCCTCCCGGACCGGGGCTCAAACCCGTGTCCCCTGCATCGGCAGGCGGACTCTCAACCACTGCGCTACCAGGGAAGCCCAGGTTTCTTGCTTTTTTTACGCAGAGTAATTTCTTGGTCACCTTTGTGTCTTGAACTTGCTCTGGGAGCCTTACCCTTGACCATCAAGCCGGTTCACAAGGTGTTTCTTCAGCAGAAATGCAGTGTTTGCCCCTGAAAGATTTCAGTGAATAGAATATTCTCCGTATGTCTCTCTATATTATATGCAGTACCAAATTTTATGCCTGAATTGTATTATTGGTAAAATCTCTGATGGGTAAAAGACCCCTGCCCCAGGACTGGTTTTCCTTCATCAAGGACTCCAGTCTGTAATTTGTCCCGTAGCTCTTTCACTTAAAATCTGTGGCCACAGAAATCAGAAATGAGTTGATGAGACAAAGAATGAGAGGTTGCCTTGGGTATAAATGCAGATTCTTATTGTGGGGCTTGGGGATATGCTTTCTAAACTGTGGGTTGGATGTTGGCTTGATTTGGGGTGTGAGATGGTTGATATTGCAAAAATATGAGGGTAACGTGGAGAGGGGGCGGAGTCTGGCAGGTGTGTGTGTGGGGGGGGGCGGGATACATAGTCTTTTGGGTCTCTGGGCTCACAGGTCTGCCAGCATTTCCCGTCAGCAAGTGACTACAAAAACAAAGAGGAGCTTGGATGTTGCTTAGCAGAAGACAAAAATCCTTACAGAAAAGTCCTGGCCTGCTCGCCTCTCTGTCTATATTGGGAAGAATATTGATTCTGGAAAAATTTTGCTCGATCTGCAGAAGTGTTAGTTCAATAACTTACTTCTAAGATTCTAGCCAAAGCCAAGAATTTGAGTTTCACTATTATTTAATAGAGTTTCAAGACAGCATTAAAAAGAAAGATTTGCCTGTGTTGGTGGCTGAAGAAGGCTTGCTTATTTCCCTTTCTGCATTTATTTATTTTATTCTTTGCACAGAGACGCTGATTATAAAAAATAGCACTAAGGTTGTTAAAAACCAGCTTTCCTCAGCCTATTCAGAGTTGCCCTTATTTCCAATTATCCAACTCACTGGCTGCTAAAGTATTGCTCTTTCAGTGCTACAGACAAGAGGAATTAGTTACAGAGGCAAATTGCGTTGTTGTGTTTCTCTCCTGAGCCATCGTTCATGTGGAGGGGCATAGTGCTTGGACCCTTATTCAAAGTGTAAGTGTACATGAAGGCTCTCTCCCATTCTGGGTCCTGCATGAACTGCCTATCCATCACCTAAATGAGAGCCAGCAAAACGCTCTCACCATCATTTCTGTGGTCCACATACCCTCACATCTTGATGAACCACCACAACTTCTAATTATTTAATATTCCAAATTACATAGTGCCCCAAATACATTTGCAACTCGGAGCACCTTGTAGGATGTAATGCTCCACATTATCAAAACGTTTTACAATGGCAGTGACTATGTGGAAGAAGAATTCTCTTTGCTGTCACTCAGATCTGGGTTTGAGTCTTGCCTCTGCCACTTATCAATTCTATTGAATCTCTGTTTTCTCATCTGCAAAAGGGGAAGGAGGCTTATCTTAGAGGTGATACAAGGGCTGGATGAAATAACTCATAAATCACATTGCTTGGTATCTGGTACCCAGCAGGACCTCAACTAGTTTCCCTCCTTGATTCAGCTGGATTCCACTCAATCCATCCTACCTACTGAGCGTCTACTGTACGCCAGACATGGAGTGGGGCCCTGGGGATACAGCAACGAATAAGATGTAGCTGCACTCTCTGGAGTCTTGCATCACTGATTAAGCACAGTAGTGTATGCAGTTAACTGTTTAAAGTAAAACTGTCATGGGAATTCCCTGGTGGTCCAGTGATGAGGACTCAGCGCTTCCACTGCAGGGGGCACGGGTTCAGTCCCTGGTCAGGGAACTAAGATCCCGAAAACCGCATGGTACGGCCTAAAATAAAATAAAATAAAATAGTAAAAGTGTCATGAAACTTCTCCCTCTCCTGACCAGGCTGGCGCTGTAGGGAGCCAGATTGCTGGGGAAGCAAGGTAAAGCTTAAAAGCCAATTTAGCGTCCTCTTTACCCAGGCGCCTTTTGGTCTTGATTCTGTTCCCGTCTTGCTGTGGGAGCTAGAATAATCCCTTCCTCGTATCTAGCCTCTAGAGTCTTGGCAGGTAGAAGTCTCAGAGCTTTGCAAGGCATGAAAGACAAACGATTACAACTACAGTTGTCCAAAATAGTTAATTTTTAATCTAAATGGATTTTTTTGGAAAAGAGTTTTAGGTCTAGAATTTTTCCTAAAGGTTGAGGTTTGGGAATTCTGTGAATTTCCAGAGGTGGCACACTCTCTTGGCATCATACCTTATCTCGCCTAATGCTGTGTATCAGGCTCTGGGTTATATCCATGCCAGGTTGGGTAGTTCCTGAGTGTGCATCTTTTGATCTGTAAGATGGAAGAGGTGATGGACAGGCCCCGGAGGGAACTTCTAGCTCTAGGAATCCAGCAGTCCACACATTTCAAAAATCTTCATTTGCTCAGTATGTGAATGGAGACGGGATGGTGCCGGGAGTAGGTGTGTGTGATTCAGTAGAAGAGGGAGCAGGCTGGTTGAAAGCAGGCAGGATGCTGAGTGCATCCTCATGGAGACAACCTATGGTGGTGCTAAAGCCCCCCCACCATCCCTGTAGCCTCTAGTTTTTACTCCCTAGTATTGTTCTTGCTCGTGACATCATAACCGTATTGCCTGGGATCCCCCAGAGGATAGAGCAAAGTAACCAAGCAGATATGGGGAGTTCACATTTTCATGAACTCAGAGGTTGTAAAATAAGGAAGGAAATAACCAGTTTGTTTGACTATCTGGCCGCATAAGGGAGAAAGGATAAGCCCAAGTGGAGGAAAAGGTGAGCAATGGCTTATGATACTGCATTGGTACAGACCCTGAAATAAACAAGCACAAGCACCATTTAGGCAAAGTTATCTTTGGCATTATCCTGACTTGGTGGTGTTGCCTTTTAAGCGGGCTCTTCTGAGTAGCTAAGAAAAGAGGCCCGGAAGGATATTAGTATGTAAGCTGCTAGGATGAAGCTTGGCTGCTGTCAGTGGTGTCTTGTGCCTTTTGACCTTGATTTTGGCACCAACTGGCTGTGGGAACTTGAACCTTCCTCCATGATGGCCACTGGAGTCTCGGGCTCAGAAATTTCAGAGCTGACAATGGCAAGAAAGACTGAGCAGCTACCATGCATTAAAAACAGACACGAGATAGACAAGCATTTGTGTCAGCTGCAGGGAGCTTTTCCTTCAGAAGTAAGTACAGCCTCAGCCAGTCCAAGTCATGGATTTTCTAAAATTAGCGTTTGATTTGGGATGGTTGCTAGGCTCTGTGTGGCTAGGTAGCCAGGATGGTCCCTACTTCCTCCTCTTCCTCTGGCCATCGCCTCCCTTTTCCTGTTTTGCCTCCTTTTCCTTCTTGCCTTCTCCTTTCCCCTTCTCTTCCTTCCCCTCTCCCACTCTTTGAAAAGAAGCTCAAAGCTTTCTCCTGGGCTCTGCCCATGTTCACACAGCCTCCCAGAGGTCCCTAGAGGGATCCTGCCTCAGTTGCCCAGTGGAAACCTGTTCGTGAATAATACCCTTTATTAGTTTTATTCCCTTCCCTGACTCACTTCCCCACTCCTTGTATGGGGCTTCCTGGAATTTCCTTCCAATAAACTACTGGCTTCCAAATTCTTGTTGGGGTCCGCTTTGGGGGGAACCTGAGCTTAAACCTACAGATTCTCACACAAAAGGTAGTACTCTGTACCTGCTGCTCTGTACTTTCCTTTGCTCATTAACAAAATATCATGGTACTTGTATCATGCCAGTATGTTTGTTTCTTTAGGGCTCCATCATAGGGCACACATACATACTCCAACCTCTACAGAACGTCACATTTCATTTTCTAGACAATTCTACTTGTTTAGACTCTTAAAGAATCTTACAGACTCTTTTTGTTGTTTCTTGAATTACAAATGCTTATGTGCTAGGTTGGGCCCTGGGGTGTGAAAAACACAGGCTCTGGGTGATCCAGGACTGGAGTCAAGTTCAGCTCTCCCATTCCAGCTACATGACCTTGGACAGGTTACCTAAGCTCCCTGAGCCTCACTTTCTTCTCTGTAAAATGTAGAGAGTAATGCCTACCTACCTCAGAGCACATGAGATAAAAAATAAGGCGATGGCTGTGAAATACCAAGCATGTGATAATAGCTGCATGATGGCGATCTCCATCAGACCTCTGACCCCAGCCCTCGTGGGGTTCCGAATATGTAGTAGCATGTGTCGCCTTGCTCTCTAGCTGGTGAATCTATCTGGACTGTTGTGGGACACAGAGGAGGGAGGGCAGGAGGGATTAGATTCCACTGAAAGCATCAGGCAGGGCGTCCCAGGGGAGGTGACATTTGAGCTGGGTCTTTGGGTGATTAAGATTTCACTAAGACAAGGAAAAGGGAAGACAGACACTTCGGGCGTTTTTCTGGGTAATTCCAGCTCACCTGGATGGAGGTGAAAGGACTCAGGAAGTCCCACTTAGGGCATTCACTGCAGGAGGCTGGGCACTTTGCTTATATTAATTGCTTGAGCGCTAATCCTCCATGTCATCAGGTGTTTCAAATACAACACTGGCCTTGGTACCTCAGACGGGTCAGTCCTCAGTCCAGTGGTGACAGCTCTTTTGTTCCTTCAGTCCCTGAGGTCTGCAGAGAACTTGGAGTCTCCTATGTCACCCTAGTCTTTAGGGCAGAAGTTGCAGCCTCTACGTTTAGAGGGTTGGCCAATAAGTTCGTTCAGAATTTTTTCTAAGATGTTGCAGAAAAACCCAAATGAACGTATTGGCCAACCCAATATTTTATTTACAGCATCATCTGAGAAGGGAAGATCTGGCAAAGCCCGGTCCATGTTCCCATATGCCAGTGGGCCACCAGCACCCTGGAGGAGCCGTCCCCCTTGCCAGGCAGGACCTGAGCTCTCCTGCTTGCGCCAGGCCCCCATCCCTCCTCACCGCTGAGCCAGGGACTCCTTGCTCTTTACCACTGTACTGGCACTTTTTCTTGATAATAGAGGAACAGTCCTCTGTATCCATGTCTCTATCAAAAAGCTGCTTGGCCCAGTCCCACTGGTTGCTTTCCTGGCCTCGGGGTGGAGTGGTCAGTTTTCTGTATTTGCAAATGGGCTGTGAGAAGCAGCTCCATTTTAAAGAGCCCTTTGATTTCTTTCCTCTTTAGGAGGAACTTTTTAAAAGAATTGCCTTCTCTCTCTTTTAATCAGGACTCAGCCCCAGCAAATGACTCACAGAAGAGACTTCATTCTCGTTGCTGATAACACAGTGTGTCAGGCTGGCTTTTCTATCTCCTCCCTCTAGACCTTGTCTATCCCCACCAACATCTCTGTGCCAAATGGTGTTTCCCTTAAGAGTGAAGGTAATTCTAAGCGGTCCAAGGAGTGTCTCCTAGAACGCGTGGTAAAAACACTCTTCCTGCAAGAACCCATCGCTTTTTGCTCCCGTGGTACCAGACCTGTAAGTGGGGCAACTACTCTTTAAAACTACATCACTTCTCTGGGTCCATTAAGCTCCCTCCTGAGAGGGCATAAGTCCTCGTGGTGGTTTTGTGGCCAGTCACACCTCAGGAGTCACTGTCTTGACTGATGGAGGTAAAAATTGCTTCACTTGTTGTAAGGTCATCCAGACAAATGAGGTGAAGTTGACTCAATTGGGGACCAAAATCTAGGCTGTCCAATTGAAGCGAATGGGTCAGAAGTGAGAGAGCTGAGACATAGTGCTTCCCCTCCCCCATTCTGGGCCTCCCCTCTTCCAGGCAGCAGGCAGTCCATGAGGTGGCCTCTGTCTTTGGAAACACCTGGGAAATGGCTCCTGGGATCAGGGAGAGATTCTCTAGAGGATACTTGGGCATTTTCTGGTGTCTGGGAGATCAGTTGACAGTTTTTTCACCTTTAGAATTTTCTGGGAAGGAAGGGGTTATGCCTGTGACCCCGGGAATAGGTTTGACCTCTTGGTGGAGGCCACAGCTCCACCCAAAGGACGGAGCTAACTCAGGGTAGAAATCAGTCCCCAGGGTTCTGCACAAAGCTGGGCCCCATAGGCAAAGCTGTCAATCAATCTGGAAACAGAAGAGTCACCCGCGGCCCTTCTTAAACATGCAGGTTTCGGGGCCCCAGTTGCTAACATTTTGATTTGCAAAGTCCTAAGTGGGACCCTGGAATCTGTATTGTAACAAGTACTGGGCAATTCTGTTGCAGGCGCATGCCAGATCACACTTTTGCAGAACCCCAGCTCAGTGTTTCTCAAAAGCCATTTCATACATTTTTTTTCAACTCGTAGTTAGGAAAGTGCTTAAGGATTTATGAGTATGTCCTCAAAGTGTGGACTTCGGCACTGCTTCAAGAAACAGGCTTATTATTTTGGATTTAACACAATGGGATTATAAATTATTCATTCCCATTTGAAAAAAGGAACTTGACTCAACATTTGGGGGCTGAATGCCGCATACAGAGCGCTTATGCTAGTTCTATAAAAATGGAATTCAGTTTCCATCGAGGCACGTACGCTGCTGCCTGTTTTTCCTTAACTTGCAGGTCGCTCTGCCCTGCTGGCTGAGTGCCGGCAGAGAGGTCGCTGTGGGGCAAAGTTGGCCATTCTTACCTTCCCCGTACATGGGCCCAGGTCATTGGTTCCCAAATGTTGGTATGCAAATGATCCCCTGAAGAGATTATTAAAAATGTATGTTCCAAAATTCTAGTTCACTAGAGTCAAGTGAGGCCCAAGAATCCACATTTAAAAAAGAAAATTTATTGAAGAATTGTTGATTCACGATGTTGTGTCAATTTCTGCTGTTCAGCAAAGTGACTCGGTTTTACATATATATATTCTTTTTAAAATTTTTCCATTATGGTTTATCATAGGATATTGAATATAGTTCCCTGTGCTCTACAGTAGGATCTTGTTGTTTAACCATCCTGTATATAATAGTTTGCATCTGCTGATCCCAACCTCCCAATCCTTCCCTTCCCCACCCCCTCCTCCCCTTGGCAACCACAAGTCTATTCTCTATGTCTGTGAGCCGATTTCTGTTTTGTAGATATGTTCATTTGTGTCATATTTTAGATTCCACATATAAGTGATATCTTATGGTATTTGTCTTTCTCTCTCTGACTTACTTCGCTTAGTATGATAATTTCTAGGTCCATCCAAAGAATCTACATTTTAACCAGCATCCCTAATGGAACACTACTCTACCATAACTCTGGGAAGGGGGCATCCTTGGGGCACCTAGTTGTTTATCTATTGGGCATTCTAGGCAGACTCTCTGGAGCCTAAAAGCTTTTCTGGGCCTGACAGAAAGAAATGTTTGAAACCATAGTTTGGAGCCCAAACTGTGTTGCCTGCAAAATAGGAAGAGACGACTACAAAATCAAAATTGTTTACCAAATATAGCATGCCAACTCTATTCATTATTAAATTTAGTATTCATAAAAATTTCATGACATTTGAGAACAATTTGTAGGCTAGATTTTTTTTTTCACTTCACAAGAATTCCTGAATAGGCATGGTAATCATTAAGCCGCCTTAGTCAATGGTAAATGACTTGTAACCAAATGTCAAAGGCAAAATTGTAAAAATCACCTTCAAGATATTTTTGTGGCAAGTACTTATTTATAGTCACGTGTATACTTATGTTTATTACAGGAAGTTGTTATGATTTAATTAATAGGTTTGATGTGAAGCCGGGATGGGTCCTTCAGAAGTGAAGATACTTAGTTCTTATAATAAAAGGTCTGCAATGTCCTTAAGGATACCTTCAGGATTTTTCTCGTCTTTGGGTCACTGAGTTTATAGTAACCCATTTACTTATGAAGTAGACAGAGCCGTAATGCCCATTTTACAGAGGAGGAAGTCAAGTGGTTTACTGATTTACCCAAGGACAAAGAGGCAGTAAATAACAGAATTCAAACCTAAGTATTAGTACTAAAAATTTAGTGTCAGGAACCATACCTCCAAACACCCTACATACTGCTATCCTGGGAGAGCTAGATCTTTGCATCCATGGGGAACTAATCATAACTGTATGAGGCAATTTGGAGACTCTTGACCAGAGTAGAAATGAATTTCAGATTTTGGGTCAGAAAGAAACATATTGACAATAATCTTTATGTGTAAATGAAGCCAGCTGGCAGAGAGCTGGCTTTGGAGCCATGATAGTACAGCTATTTCTGCTGAAGATAAGGAAGGTGGAGAGCGGGGCTGTTACTTGGTATATATCTGGATCTGCTTTTCGAGCACATTAAAATCCTGGCAATCTTGAAGGGTTATTCCAATAAAGCCAGGGCAAGATAGAACATGGGTCTAATCACAAAAGCAGCAGGGTTGCTTAGAGGATAAGCAGTCAATATAGAAAAGAACCAGCTGACTGTGGAGTCTGTGCTTCTGACCAGACTGCAGATACCACTCTCCCCCACAACTTCAGCAGAGAGTCTGGGCTCTTAACACTCACCCACGGCGGCCTCCCTACTACCACTGCTCACGTTTGTCACACTACCATTTCCTCTGGAGCTTGAAAACCTTTTTAAAAAGGGCTTGAAGGAAGAGAGGTGTTGATCATGTTATTTTTCTCCATCTGTGAACAATGAGAAATACATGTTCATTGCAGAAAAATGACAAAGCATGGGTAAGCCAAAGGGAGGATAAAAGCTCCGAAATTTCCCCATCTAGCATATCCGCCATTCATATCTCAGTATATATCATTCTGGAGTTTCTTTCTGTGTAAAGACACGTCTCTTGGGCTTCCCTGGTGGCGCAGTGGTTGAGAGTCCGCCTGCCGATGCAGGGGACACGGGTTCGTGCCCCAGTCCGGGAAGATCCCACATGCCGCGGAGCGGCTGGGCCCGTGAGCCATGGCCGCTGAGCCTGCGCGTCTGGACCCTGTGCTCCGCAACGGGAGAGGCCACAACAGTGAGCGGCCCGCGTACCGAAAAAAAAAAAAAAAAAAAGACATGTCTTTTGATACTACAATGGGAGCACTTCTGTTTCATAATGCTTTTCCTCCACATGACACGTTGTGAATGTTGTACCATATAAACAGGCACACATCTGTGGATACAGTTCTTGTTTGATTCACTACCTTTATTATAGGGCTGTACCACAAATTTATCAATATCTTATTATTAGGGAGTTCAGCAGTTTCTAAATTTTTACAGTGATAAACAATGCTGCAGTGAACATCATTTTGCATACACCTCTTATTGTTCTTAAGGAGGAAGAATTGCTCAGTATGTTTGCATAGTTAAGGCCCTATAGAGAAACATAGAGAACTGAAAGAAAGTGGGCATTTTAGCTCTGAATGTTCAGCAAAGCACTTTTCCTTGGCAGAAAACTCTGATAGGTTGGCAGTCCATGTCAAGAAATGTGAAATGTCTGAAATTTCACTCTATTTGCAAGATAAGAGGTTAGCCTGCCATAGATTCATGGAGGCTGGCTGAAGAGATGAGACTCCTGGGTCAGAAACAAAGGATGGTTTATTACTCATAGTAATAACAGTAACCCAAATATCAGCATTTTCACCAGTTTCCTGAGCCCCAATTCCCACAGTGTCACATGAAGGGAGCCTGATGACAGCTGCACACACAGTGGAGTGTGTTATAGCAACAGAATCCCAAAGTTAGGCCACCCAAATGTTTATTATTCTGGACAATAAGCAAACCTACCCTCTGCTATGGAGGGACAGAAACTACCTCTATTTTCCAAGGCTGTTCACTATACAAATATTCTTGAAAAGATAGTCTAGGACAAGGGTAGTCAATGTCTGTCTTCCCAAGATGTTCAGAAGTGTGATAAACCCACAGACTCATGGAGAATTGTTTCCCAATATTCTGTCTATCTGCAGGTATGAAACTTACAAGGATTTTTGGCATAAAGTGTAATATTAGCAATTACACATATGTTTTGGACTGAAAGTTTGTGTCCCCCCAAAATTCATATGTTGAAATCCTGACTTCTAATGCGATGATATTAGGAGAGGGTATTAGGAGATGGGGGTCTTTAGGAGGTGATTAGGTCATGAGAGTTAAGCCCTCATGAATGGGATTAGTGTCCTTATGATAGAGACTCCAGAAAGCTTTCTTGCCCCCTTCTGCCATATAAGGACATACCAAGAACACAGCCATTTATGAACCAGGAAGAGGGCCCTCATCAGATCTAATCTGCCAGAGCTTTGATTTTAGACCAGGGGTCCCCAACCCCCGGGCCGTGGACTGGTACCAGTCTGTGGCCTGTTAGGAACTGGGCTGCACAGCAGGAGGTGAGTGGCGGGCGAGCGAGCTAGACTTCACCTGCCGCTCCCCATCGCTCCCCATCGCTCCCCATCACTTGCGTTACTGCCTGAACCATCCCCCGCCAACCCCCATCCATGGAAAAATTGTCTTCCAGGAAACTGGTCCCTGGTGCCAAAAAGGTTGGGGACTGCTGTTTTAGACTTCTCAGTCTCCAGAACTGTGAGAGACAAATGTTTGCAAATGTTGTCTGTGGTAGTTTTATTACAGTCGTCCAAATGGAGATATTTATATCTATCTATCATCTATCTATCTATCTATCTATCTATCTATCTATCTATCTATCTATCTATCTTCATTATGAGATATGGGATGATGGATGCTGACAGAAGTACTAAAAAGATAACTTTATCCAAAACAGATATCTAAAATTCTCCCTGAGAGGTCAAGCCAGTCTCCTGCCTTCACCAAGAATATCTTTTCCATCTATTATTTCCATCTATTCTCTTGCTAGTACCAGTTTGTGCCAGGTCACAGTTCTGGAATAATAAAAGAATGAGAATACATCTTACTCTCAAATATACCATATCAGAGCTAAGATCATTCTTAAGCTTGATCCAGCAGTGAAGTATCTGAAATTCATGGTACATTTTGGAACATAATGAAATATACTACTTTGTGATATATTGAGTTTAATAAATCAGATATCTATGAGTAGAGAAAAGTAGTAAAAAATATACCTATAGCTTAAAAAAATTATGGGATAAAGCTTTTAAATTGAGAAAATATCATACTTTAACTTAATCATATGTGACCTGGAAGATTGCCTGATTTTAGTAGTGGACTATCTCTATATACTCATGGAATATTGGTGTTACATGGGCCCTTAGATTGAGAAACTCTGATTCCTGGGATCACCTTAGTCTAACCACATCTGTTGTTTTCATCTATATCAGGATGCAGCCCCTATTAGGACCCAGGTTCCCCAACTCCCAGCGCACTACCTTTAGTACAGCACCACACTGCCTGACCCAACTGCTCTCCATCACCCTTCCTGATAAGAAGGTTCTTCCAAGGTCTCAATTAATCACTTAAGTCTTAGCAAATATTTTTTTACTTGTTCTTCTGGTATTATAGGAGGACATCTTCCTTACATAGAATCACAAAACAAAACAAAAAACATACAGAAACAAAACAAAACAAAAAGAACCAAACCGATTTTTGTGTGATTTTTTTCTCTTTAAAGATGAAGACTCATGGCATATGAATACTTGCATGACTTTCCTCCCTCCTGCCCTACGTTTCTCCATAACCCTCCCTGCCCTCTCTCTTTTACACATCTTTTGGCAAGAGGTAGTCTTGATTTTTTTTTTGAAAATCCATCTTCCCTTTATGGTTTTTTTCCTCTTAAGGTTTCTGTTTGATTTCTGCCTCTGTGGGATGAAGATTTATTTCAGCCCTTCAGATTCCTTGGATTTGGTCCCATATCTCTTCAGATGGATGACGATGGACCTTTCAATTATCATAAACTAGTCAAGTAACCTCTTCATTTCAACTTCTTCATTTTTATTGCTGACTACATATTTGGCAATAAATGCTGTTGGAATTTTCAAAACATGGTCGCAAATTCTTAGAACTTCTCTCATTGAGAGATGGGATCTGTGTCCCTTATTCTTAAATCTGGGCACTCCTGCACCTGCTTTGACAATACAGTCCACTGTAAGTACAGCTATGTGACTTCCCAGTCTAGGTCAGGAAAGGCTTTAGGCTTCTGGGAACACTTGTTCCTGGAGTCCTGGGCTGCCCTGGAAAAAAATCCAACCCTGAGACTGTCATGCTAGAGAGGCTAGAAATAGCTTTTCTCATAGTCAGTCTCAGCCAAACCTGCCTTCTACCATTAGAGCCCAAGCTCCAGTCATCAGAGTGAAGAAGCTCTCTTGGAATTGAATCCTCCTAACCTCCAGCTGTTGAGGCCTCCATCGTCCTATGAATCATCTCAGCTAAGGGGTCAGACACTGTGGACCAGAGAAGGACCAACACTGCTGTGCCATTTCCTAATTCCTGACCCAGAGCATCCTTGAACATAAAAGATCAGTGTTGTTTTATAGCACTAAGTTTTCGGTAGTTTGTTATATGACAATAGATAGTTAGAACATACTGTGGTACCTAGAAGTGGGGTGCCACTGTAACCAAAACCTAAAACAAAACCTAAAAGAGAAGCATTGGGACTAGATGGTGGGTGGACTCTGGAAGGGCCTTGAGGAACTTGTTAGCAGAAGCCTGACAGACTTGTGGAGGCTGATATGAGGGCTGGAAGGGAAGTATGCACAATGTTACTGAAATCTGAAGCACAAAGGGGCCTTGTTTTGTAACGGCAGAAAGTTGGTCAACACTGTGACCTGTGATAATGCGGGAATCGATAACGTACTTAATGGACTCGATATGACTGAGGAGAACTCTAGGCAGAATGTTGGAAGGGCCACTTGGCTTCTTTGTTATGCTTTTGATCAGATCAAATGCGGGTGGAGAAAGATGACTTAAAGAATAAACTGTTTAGTTTTTGAATGGAATTTGTAGCAAACATAAAAGACTCTGGACAGTTTTTCCACCCAGAGAAATGTTCTCAAACAAAGAACCCCAGGGGAAAATTTAAATCCAGGCCACTGTCAGGAAAATGTGGTCTCAGGTCAAGAATGTGACTGTAAAACCCTCCCTTTTTGGGTAAGACTTCAGAATGGTTTAACATGATGCCTCGTAGACACTTTCAAATAGACAAAAATCTGCTAAGGACTTTAAGGATGTGTCTCACAGACCCTAAGAATATTAATGGCTTCATCCCACAGTGACCTTATAGGGAGCCCAGGAAAGAGAAATGTTTATCTTGAAGATATGTGTGAATGTAGCTTCTGTCTAATGGAGGAGATTTTAAATTGATCATAGGAGACCCATGAAGTTTTTAACGGAATCATACCAGATTGGATTGAAAGGGAATGAAAAAGTACAAAATGAAAAGAGACCTTTGCCCCTTCCCTCCCCAACTCTATAGGCAGGAGGCAGATGGAGAAACTACTCAGCTATAGTCAATGGCAGCTCTGATGGACAAGAAGGATGACTCAGAGGGCAGAGTCAAAAGCTCGGGGAAATCACTCCCAAAGAGCAGGACTAAGCCCTGGAAAAGGAACTGGCGACATGTGCCTGGCTGGGTTGCAGCATTGCCATGGACTGATCAGTGATGGCTGTGTGTCTCTAGTTTTCCCCCTTCTTGAACAAGAGTGTCTATATTCATGACCTCATGCCTGTTTCACCATTATGTGTGTGTTGGTGGGGGAGCATGGAGCATATAACTAGGCTCTTTTGTTAACAGGTTTTCAGGTCAAGAGAAGCTATAGCCAAGGCACTGAACTTGAAGAGCCTCATTTGCACGTGCCCCTGATTTAGAAGATAACATTCAGTACCTTGAGCTTGAGGATGATGCAGTAATGGGATGAAACTCTGAGGAGGTCTTACGAGCGGGCTGAGTGTATTTTGAACGCAGGAAGAATGTAAATAATTTGTGGTTAGAGCTAGAACTGCAGTGATTTGAAAACACGGCTGAAAATTTTCTCACTCCTTTCATTGAGAGGTAGTGTCTATGTCTATGTCTCTGAATCTGAGTAGGCTTGTGACAGCTTTGACAAATAGAATACAGCAGAAGAGATAGCTTCTGAGTCCAGGTCATAATCATCCATGCAGTTTCCTCCTTGTACTGCTGGGAACATTTGCTCTTGGAACCCTCAGCTTCCATGTAAAACGTCCAGCTACCCTGAGGTATCTGGCAAGGCCACATGTAGGCTGGCAAGGCCACATGTAGGTACTCTGGTCAAGAGTTCCAGCTTATCTGGTCCTTTCACCATCTCAACTCAGGTTACAGACATGTGAATGAAGAAGCAGTCATAGAGGAGGATTTCTGTTTCAACTGTTCTAGCCCCAGCTGTTCTAGACTCCTCTGGCCATTGGAGCCAGCAGAGCTGAAGGCTCAAACACCATGGAGCGAAAATAACTTTTCCTTCTGTACTCTTTTCAAATTCCTGACTCATAGAATCTGTGAACATCATATGATTATTATTGTATGTCATTAAACCTTGATGCCGTTTACTATGCAGCAACAGATAACTGGCACAAGGCTGTATCATTTAATTTCTTGCTCTTAATTTCCAAACATGTCAGGTGGTATAAGGGCCTAAGGGTTGTACTTGGAGAGAAGAGGTCTGGACCAAAGGGATTCCTTGGAGGAAACTAGGGCGAGCCTTTTGCTTGGCTCATGGATGGATGAAGAGACTTGGGCATCTAGAGGGACTTGCCAAGTATCAAAGGAGAATAGAGTCTCCCAATTATGGACAAAGACAAGGAAATGCCCAAGGCTGCCTTCTACTCCAGATTCAGTGAGGTGCTGGGGAGGAGTATGTGCCTTTGGGTGAATGGTGGCCTTAGAAGAAAATCCTTCGCTGTAAGGGTGAGAAAGCTAGTTTACGGTAGGAAGCATGGCCTTAAGATTTTGCTGGGGCATTAAGTGGGGCAGAAAAAAGCTTTGATCCATAACAGAAAGGAAGTTCATGGGGACAATAACCCAAGATCTTCCTTATCAGGAATCTGGGACATTTGCTTTCATGACCCTTCATGTTGTATATCTTTAATTTTTATTTTATTTTATTTTTTACTTTGGCTTCAATATCTTTCTTAAGAGTAATGACTTTTAGTACCACCATTGAAAGTCTAAAGTTCTCAGATATAAAACTGTCCTCTTTTGAATTCTTTGGTACATGAAATGGGAGCATCTCAGCATATTAGGCTTGATAACAAGCAGTCATCCCTGCAGGAGATCTGGGTAGGCTGGGCTTCTTCCTATTGCTGTAAGGTCTAGAAATGCTGTGGAAAAAAATACACTCTTTCTGGTTTTCAGAGCAGGGGTTGGTCCTTGACTTATCTGATGAGATAGTTTGTCTTTGAGCAGACACTTGATTTGACAAAGGCACGTGGTGACGTTGGCTCTACTTAGATGACTTGGTCGATATTAACTGAGAAGATTTTATTCTGTGCCAAGCATTGCTCCAGGCTCTGCCTTAAGAAAAAAAGAAGTGGTCTGAACCCTGGTTAAGCCATTAGTTGCATGATGAAAAAATTTAAGTCCTCTAAGCTAGGTTTGCTCTCTTGCTTATAATAATACCCCTTTTACAAGTTTCTTGTAAAGATCAATTGAAATCAAAGAAGAATAAATGGAATAAGATTTATAAAATACTTGTACGTTCCTTAACTCATCAGGAGAAGATGGTATCTTATTTAATCGTTGATTAATTCAACAAACTTTTACTGCATGCCCTCCTAGTACTTAGCACAGAGCAGAAGCTCAATCTACATTTGCTAAATGGATGAATATATGCAAGAGTGATAGCTGTTAGTATTTACCTGTAAGATTTGGCTGCATAGCCTTCAGTCCAGCTGGAGCAGAGGCTGGTGTGAGATTCCCTTGCTGCTGTTGCAGAGCTGAGGCAAGTGGGATGCCTGGGGACCATGGCTCTCTCTGTGGGATGAGATGACCCCCATAGCAAGGCAAGGTGAGTAGAGGTGTGGGGTTGGGATATTCATTTTGGGAGGTTCCTTAAGCCAGTGAGTGGACATAGGAAAGGGCCCCTAGGGGTGATGATAGCCCATGGTTCTTCCACCTTCCCTCCCTGCTATGCTGGCCTTGCTGGTTCTTTGGTTGTCACACTGCTGGGTCAGGCTTGTGCCAACCTCCAGGAAAATGGAGATTGTCAGGTTTCCCTTACTGAGATGACCAACCCACTCACTCCTTGCCAGTCCCAGATTCACTGGATTGGAGGGTAGTTGGTAGGGGGAGGGAGCCAAGGAGAGAAAGTGGAGGAGATGAAAAGAAAGGGAACAAATGCTGGAAAAAGAAAAGAGAAAGAGGAAGGTTTTCTCCAGGAAATGTGCGATTCAGGTAATCTAGATGTTGTCTACTGCCTTCTGCCTCTCAGAGATCTGGATAAACGTGCTTTGAATCCCGAGATGTCTGAAAACTTTCCCCTGGGTATCGGAGAGCCCCACACCCTGCTTGTGCAGGCTTCTCTCTGCTGTGGAGTGTCTATGCCCCAGCACGCAGACTCCACCTGGTGCACTGTTTCCGATAAAAAATTCAGCCACAAACAGATTGCACCTCTCCAGTGAAGGTGTCGGCTTCACAGGCTCGGATGCTCTGAGGGGCAGCACACGGTGCTGGGTACTTGGCTACAGCTCCTTCCTTCTCACTCTGGCCCCATAACCTCTCTCTGCCCACCACCTTCTGCATGGGGGAGTCAGGCCCCAATGTAAATGCATTTCTTGTCGGAAACAGCTCTGCAGTCTGCCTTCCTCTGGCTCCTCTTGGAAATCTGAGAAATAAAACTGTGAGGAACAATGAGTCCAATCAAGAGAGATTTGGTGTCATTTGAGTGCAGCTGTAACAGCCACTCCTGTCTTTCCCCAAAGACACGGAGACACCCACCCCATGGTCTCATTGAGTACCTCCTCTGGGCTCGGCTCCAGGCACAAAAAGAAGGGAAGACATCTGAGTGAGGAGGTAGACACACGTCTCAAGTGAGTTAATAGTGCAGACTCTGGAGGGCGCCTTCCAGTCATGGCTAACAGCTCTGCAGAGGAAGCCAGGAGGGTCTTACATTCATCCAGGGCATCAGGGTTAGACTCTGATGTCATTGCTACATGTTTCCACACATAATCCTTGAGCTACTCTGGTAAGACTATAAGAAGACATTCATCATATAATATTAAAATTACACCCCTTGATCTGTTGACAACTTGTGAAACATAAGCATTTAAAATATGTTATAATTTTGTAACTATGGTACAATATTTCTTCATTTTCAACACTCTGAGAGCTGCAAACCCCAAAACAAATACATATGGCTTAGGCTTCTCTTTCCTCTGAAAGACCATGACAAGCGGCAATTTCTATGTGTTCAGAAACTTAGAAGGAGCCTGAGAAGTCCGTGGGGCTGGTGTCTGCATTATGTTCTGCTCACTGGTTGTGTATATAGCAGAAGAAACAGCAAAGGCAAACCTCGTATCTCCAAAATGAGGTTTTTAAGGATCACGGAGCTGTCACAAAGCTGAAATGGCAGACACGTGGGTGCTCCCATATTTTTTTTGGCTATCAACCATGGCAGGTCCGTTAGAGGCTGCTGGAAATACATGCTGAGCTGCGAGAGTCAGCAGAGAAGGGATCAGCTCCCGTTGCCCAGATCTGGCTTGAGAAACGATGACCTTTTCATGGCCATTCCACCAGGCTGCTGTGTTCTTGCTGTCTTAGTCAATGTTTCCCTTGTTGCTGTAATTTCTGCTTTAAACGGCCACTCTGCAGCCTTGTTCCTTTGTTCCCTCTTCAAGTTTTGCAAGCTGCACGAACCTGCCATTACATAATGATTTATACACTTTGCCTTGTATCTGCAAAAAAAAAAGAGCCTATGGAAGAAGCAGGATAGCAAGTGATCTGGTCCTCTCAATGTGACTGGAAGAAGAATAAATAAAACCTTAAAAGTTTGCACACGGACAGAGTCGTAGCTGTAATGGATACTGTCAAGAAGAGGCAGCCCTGTGCTACCCTGTTATTAAATGCTCCCCCAGGAGAGAAGGGCTTCCTTCCAACAGTGTATCACTTTCTGAGTTGCAGGGAGGGAAAATTGGCAAAGGACACCATGTCCATGTTTCCTTAAAGGAGAGACTGTGAAAGTTTCTACTGAAATTGTCCTTTCCTTCTGGGTGTCTGGCCACCAGGACTTGAACGAACCTATGGCATCCAAGCCCTCCCACAGGAGTTGGCTTTGACGATGCTTCTTTCTTTAGAATAGCGGCTGTGTCTAATTCTTTATGTCCTCAGGATCCAGCACAGTGCCTGGAGCTTGGTAAGCACTCACTCCCTATTTGTGGCTTGACTGAGTGATTGAATGGGAAGGAGAAATGAATGCATGCCATTTAGGGCTGAAGAAAGAATGGGCTGCAAAGAACTATCATCTCTCTCCTCCTTCCTCCAAAGGGGTCATTTAAGTTGAACTTTCACCAGATGCCACCTGATCAAGTTTTTGTGCTTGTTGAGCAGATGCAGAGCTGTGACCAGTGGTGTCAGTCAGCCTTCCTAGGAGATAATGGCAAACGACGAGCATTTATGGTTCCTTTGAAGTACATAGTCAATGGCTTCATTAGTCATGAGTATTTGAAGTTTACCAGGAATAGTCTCAGAAGTTTCTGTAGAACGTTTGAGAATTTACTATGTGCCAAGCACTCTTCTAAGCATTTCGGCCACAATTGCTTAGTTAATCCTTCTTCTTTTCTTATGAGGTAGAGTCTAATGTTACTCTCAGTTCTACAGAGAGACAAAGGCTGAGCGCTTTGTCTTAGATGACAGGTTTTGTAAATAGCTTCACTGAGACTGGAACCAATATATTTATGGCATCTCAAAGCCTCAGGCTGAGCTTGAAAGAGGTATTAAGTTGTGAAGACTCTTAGGATGTTCCCACGTAGCCAAGATGGGGAGTGAGTGGAACAGAATGAGGCGTGTCACACTGTCTGTGGTCCTGGGAATGCTGAGGTTCTGGAGAAGCTTTATTGAGTCACTGTATTTAGTAAGTAAACTATAAATCATGGTGAACCCTCTGAGATTAACCACTTTGGTTAAAAAAGGGAAATGCTTTAGTGAAGCAGATGAATTGAAAATTTGAGAGGAGTCATCAACTAAATCATCTGATCGCAGAAAGAACGTAATATACTAGTAGGTCTGGAATAGATAGGGGAGATCATCTACTTCAGTGGTTCCCAGATGTTTTGATTTCACAGGCCAGTCAAAAGAATGTTTGGGGCTGATGGAGTTGACAAGTTTAAATTTTGTTAGAAAGAATATATACACATATACATATTTCTACAAAGCCACTGTGTACCATCACCAACATTTCTTAAAAGGAAGGGCACTTTAGCTTCAAAAAGTTTAGAAAGATGAAAGATTCAGAACAAAGGATATTTTCTCTTAAGAAAAGAGACGTGGTGACTTTATGTTGGCATTTAAAGAGAAATGATATCCAGTCTTTTTTCACTTCCAAGGTGCTCTCAGTTACAAAGCATACCATCAAGTTAAATGCAAGTAAAAGGGTGCATCTGATTTTGGAAACATTGAAGTAAAATAAGTTTTGTTTTCTTCTAAAAAATTAATGCTATCTTTCCTCAATTCTTTGATATCATGTGGCATGTTTTTGATGTTTTGAAGCTTCCATATCCAATGGTGCACTGAGAAACTAGATTTCAAATTTGGGTAGTTTGTTGAAAGTCAGTTTCACATAGAGATGCTAAGAAAAATGGTCTCCATATTGTTCAGTTATTTTCACTTCGTTTGTAATGTTCTGGGTGATCTGAGAGAAATGTGAGAGCAGCCCTCAGCTCTCCAGTCTCTGTTCCTCCCTTGTAGGTGTGTAGAGCGAAGGTCTCTGTGTTGACCTCTGGGTCTGTGGAAAATGACTGTGGTTAGTTCCCTGTGCTATGCAGTAGGACCTGGTTGTTTATCTATTTTATATAAAGTGGTATGTATCTGTTAATCTCAAGCTTCTAATTTATCCCTCTCCCCCAACACTTTTCCCGTTTGGTAACCATAGGTTTGTTTTCTGTCTGTGAGTCTGTTTCTGTTTTGTAGATGGGTTCATTTGTATTGTATTTTTTTTCAGATGCCACATATAAGTGATATCATATGATATTTGTCTTTCTCTATGTGATTTACTTCACTTAGTATGATAATCTCTAGGTCCATCCATGTTGCTGCAAATGGCGTGATTTCATTCTTTTTTATGACTGAGCGATATTCCACTGTATATATGTACCACGTCTTTATCCATGTCATCTGTCAATGGACATTTAGATTGCTTCCGCGTCTTGGCTACTTTAAATAGTGCAGCTATGAATACTGGGTTCATGTATCTTTTTGAATTAGAGTTTTCTCCAGATATATGCCCAGGAGTGGGAATTGCTGGATCATATGGTAACCCTATTTTTAGTTTTTTAAGGAACCTCCCTATTCTTTTCCATAGTGGCTACACCAATTTACATTCCCACCAAGAGTGCAGAAGTATTCCCCAAAAGGCTCTCTTTTTGATAGTTTTTTTTCCCTAATATGGTGATATGCTCTGTACCCTAGAAATATACTTCCTATTCTTAACTTTTGCCTTGGCTGCAAGGAAGCTCAGAGGTTAATTTATTGTTTGATTGATGTAATTAAATTAGCCATGGTTTTTGATTAATTTTTTGCTCCCCTCCTGTCTTCCAGTTTTAAAATGTACATTTTATGATCTTAATTTTATTTTTCCATTTCTTATATAGAACTATTTTATTTAAAACTATCTCAAATTCTCTTGAGAAGTGGCCAGAGTGGCCATTTCAATAACGAATAAGTCAATCTTCTCTTCTACAGTTTTGAAGCAGTGAGGGAAATGTTAAGTAAAACTTTCAATCTCTCGACACATAGACATATATATATGTATGTATATAATTCTTTGAATACTTATGACTCATTGACAATCAAACAGTGTTGACTATTTTTCTTTTTACTATGCTTTTCTTTTTCTTATTTCTTTTTAGTAGCATGGACCCTCATAAATCACAGATCTCCTCAATATTTAAAAGAAATTTAACTGAAATAACCCATGAAATCTAACTGTGGATAAGTATGCAAACTAAAATTTTTCTTTGCTTTTGGCTGAAATTACAGCAGCTCAGTGTGGTAACAGCTCATGCTGATTAGGTTGTTTAATTTGCAGTCAGACATGTCTTTGATATAGAAAAACCCAGGAAATAAATTGTTAATTAATAATCACAGTATATTTGGAAGTCTAAACTCTCAAAGCCTAGTGTTCATGGAGAAAAAAAATAGAAGGGGCTTGTTGCATCCACATGTTGGGCATGTGGTTGTTCACTCTGCTTCTGGTCATCTTGGAGGGCAGGCCCAGCACTAGGTGATACCATGGAAAGGATTCTTCCTCTGTGGCTCCCACTGACGGGGCTTCTGTTTTCATTCTGAATTGAAATAATTTTCCTTGGAAATGCAGCAGCAGTCTTGTACCTTAATCTAATGGGGCTCCCTATTTCTGTGATTTATTATTCTTCCTTCCTCCTGTTCGCTTATTCCCCAGGTTGGTCACTGGGGATGGATCTATTAATTCATTGGGCCGATGGATTCCATGCATTCACATGGAGGCCCTGGAATGGAGGAGAGTGTGATGCTGGTCGTGTGCCTTGGACATTGGCTAAGAGGCTCGACTGGCCACCCGTCTTCCACTTTGGATAGAATAGCTGTTATTGGACTGGATAACTGCCTCCTTATCCCAGGACTGCTTTTAAGGAAAGAGTACTAGACATAGATCAGAAGTGTTAAATTTGAGTTCTGGCTTTGCTATATAACAGCTCTCTGACCTTGAGAAAGACTTGGAACCTCTCTGAGCCTTGGTCTCCTCATTAGTAATATTTGAATACTTGATCTTGTCACATCATTGGATAATTGTGAAATTCAACCAAGATATTTACTAACTGTAAAGTGCTATAGCGCGGTAGTAGGCATTTATCTGTCTTCCCAGACCAACCTCTCTGCCTTGGGAAAAGCATCATCCTTCTCTTGGGGGAATTGCTTTTCCTTATCTTTCACTCTGACATGTGGTCCAAAAGGACCTGACATCTTGGAAGATAAATCCTTTTCTCTGGGCACAGGGATTGGTCTAAAGATAGGCATTTCTCCTCTATCAATTACCTATGGCTGCATAGCAAACCACCCCCAAACTTAGTGATTTGATATAACAGTGACATTATTTTCACGATTCAGTGGGTTACCTGGGCGGGTCTTGTGCGGGTCTCAAATACATTCTCTCATGTTGCTAAAGTCAGCTGATGGCTTGACTGGGGCTAAAGGCTCCATATACTTAAGGGCTTGGTGTTGGCCAGTTTCTGGGCCAATCTCTCCATCCTGGGTTTCCTTTCATGGCAGTGGGAGCACTCTATGAGGACAAAAATGGAAGCTCATGGTCGCTTGATGCCAAAAGTTGGACACCAAACAACATTACTTCTACTGTATTTTGGACAGAGTAAATCACAGGGCTAGCTTAGATTTAAGACAAAAGGAAATATACTTCACCTCTTAATGGAGGGAACGACAAAATCATATTGCAGGGGTTTTTGTGTATAGGAATGAAGGAATCACTGCAATAATACTTGCAAATCATCTACCACATTATTAAAGCTGGAAAAACTTGGGGCCAAGACTCACTGGCAGCCTTTGTTCCAGCCTTGGGAAGGAATTAGCGTGAAGTAGTTGAGAATGAAACTGACTTCTGGAGAGAAGCAGAAACAAGAGCTGGAGGGCTCTGAAAGGATCAGAGCCTTTAAGACTGCTTTATGCCCGTTCTTGCCGTTTGGATCACATGAGCAAATTAATCCTCTTCCCCTCTCTCCTAATCTAGTTTAAGTTGGGTTTTTGTCATGTGTTCTCCGGAAGACCAGCTGAATAATACTTATTCCTTTCCCTTCGCTTGCTTCCCCTGGAAAAAGGATGAAACGATGGAGAGTAGAGATCTATGAGTTTTAAATTAATTATGTACATGGGCACAGCAGCGCTCCCTTTTCATCCTCCACCAGCTCAAAACTGAATTGGCTGGCAACTTCCTTGCCACCATTATTCACTCTTTTTTTTTTTTTTAAAACACATAACTGGTCTGCTTATTATGGAACAACAATCAACAATGAATCAACATTTTTTTTTTCAAGTGGGAAAATAACATCGCGTGTCATAACGTCTTGGGGATTCCATTTTCCTCCTACCTATATATTATGAACCCTTTAAATTGGATAAGAGTAATATTCACTCCTATTCTGAGGATTAAAGTGACCGTGAGCTCCCAGCAAGCAGCATTCTGGCGAGAGATAAACTTTAGAATGGCACCATCCGAAGAACAAGCGAGCGTACACACGCAGGTTCCTTCATCTCTCCTCAACAACGATCTTAAAGTTTGGACCTGGAGAAGCTCTGGTAGCATCTGTGTCAACAGTATGACAGAATCTATAACCTTGTTGCCAGTTTGGATTAACTACTTATAGCAATGAACAAGCCAGACTTGATCTCAAAGAGCTCTCAACAAATCAGTTCGAGCCCCTCCCTCCTCTGGGGTCATCTTTTCAGGATAAATGGGTTGGTGGTCTTTTGAGACTGTAGATTTTAAAACCTTGTAATCCTGTGCTCCAGAAATGAAAAGCAAACTGCAATCTTTAATAACCAACAGAGGAGAGGATGATCATTTTCTGCAGTTAACTTACCACATATACCTTTTCATCTTCAGACTTCTTTTGTTTTAGGTAAAATGTCATTATCCAATTATCTTAGCAAACCTCTCCCCAAGAATTTGACCTTTTCAGTATTCTATGATTTAATTCTCTAACCATATTACCTTGTCAAAGCGTGTCTTGGTCCAACTCATAAACAGTAAATATTTCTAAGCACAAGGTCTTCGGCTTGACCTTGGAAAGTGTCCCTGTTTCTTGGAACAGGGTCACCAAGAGCTCCCATGTAGGGGAGGTGATACTGAGATCTCCTCTTGGGTTGGCCTTTGGAAGGCTTTTTCTCTAGAAGACAGAGGAAAATGGTCTAGTGGGATGTTTTATTTTTCCCTTTATGAGCCTTTGTCATTAAACACGTTTCCTAAGCCATTTCCCACTGGATTAGAAGGGATGAAAGATGATTGGGAACTAATGTTGTGTTACAGGGTTTAAGCTCTGGATTTAGACAGACTTGAGTTTGACTACTAACCTTGCCATTTATCATCCACATAACAATAGGCAACTCACTTAACTTCCTTGATCCCCAGTGTCCTCATCTGTAAAATAGAGATAATAATACCTCCTAGGATGGTAGTGAAATTAAATGAGAAAATGTAAGTAAAGTATTTGGCACTGTGCCTGGAACATACTAAGTGTCCAATAAATGTTATCCATTATTATTGCAGTATTTAATGTATATAATTTAATTAGATACAATTTAATTTATCTAGGGAGGTTTGTATGCTGTCATGGGGCAGAAGAATCAGCCTGGATTTTTAATGTAATTCTTAAATCTTAAGGCAATCTCTACTTTTCCAGAGTGAGCAGTAATGTAACTTTCAGAAATGTTTGTATTAGCAGGTCATTTATACTGAGAAACTGAAGACAGTTGTCCTAATGTTGGACTTTGAACACGGAGAAAAGTTCGTCCACATTTTGTTAAGAAGAAATGGTCATTGGGAAGCCCTGGTCATTTTCTACTTTAAATCAAAATAGAGAGGGATATTTATAGGATTTTGGATAATTATCAAAGTCATCTGAATTAGTCATGATGTTGGATAAATGTCCATATTCTTTTTTTAAAATTAATTTTCATTAGAGTATAGTTGATTTACAATGTTGTGTTATCCATATTCTTAAGATGACTATTTAAGAGCAAATGAAACTTCCCTATCTTCTGAGTTAAGTGCCTAGCAGATTTTTATGGGGAGTATAGAATTTGCTTTGGGGTTTAGGCCTAATTTTTGAGAATGTCTCTTTAAAGACATAGCATATTGTGCTGAACCCAACTGCATTAACTCCAAATTAATGTACTATCACGAGTCCTAGAGCTAAGACAAACATATATCCCAGTTTGCATAGAACAGACCTAATGAACATAATTGCCCCAACAACATTATTAATAGCACTCATTTCATTTTTAAAAGTGTGCTGATTTAGGTAACAAATTATATGGTCACACTGTCTAAATCCTCATGGTCTATCTACCTTTAAAATGTTTCAGCTTTTTATTTTTATGGACCAAATTATCATTACCACATTCATATTCTCAATTCTTAGAGGTAGGAAGATATTTGTCTGTCATGATGAAATGGCATTTGTCCTTTTATGAGACAATGGTAAATACATAAGCCATTGGATTTCTCTCTTTGCCTTGGCTGCCAGGCAGCTCAAAGCTAATTGGGAGCTCAGTTGTAGGACCTTCCTTAGCCTAGGATTTTTCAAGCAATTATTCCCTTCCTTGGCACTGTTACTTGGTTCTTGTTTTAATTTTTTATTGTGTTTGGGATTCCCCCCGCCCCCTGTGGATGGTTTCAAATCGTTTTTAGAAATAAGTAGAATATAAAAATTGAAAAATAGAAAATGTTATGAATGTCTTATTTGTAATATTTAAAGTCTCATGCAAATTCATATTAATACACAGGGCTGGATTGATTAAACACAAGGATTCCCATGTGGATATCTAGAGTTCCCTTTTCTACATGGTCACACGTGACGATGTGTGATAGTTTTTTCTCATGCTGTGGTAGACTGTATCATTTGGCCCTAATGCTTTATCCCTTCCTGTATTCATGACTTTCTCCAGGGAACTGCAGTGGGTGTGGGACAATAATCTGGGCTTAGTCCCGACCTCACTTTGGGCTGGTTGATTCTCTGTGTGGGTATTGACAGAACTGAACAGTAAGAGCTGCAACCTTGGAGTCGAAGCATGGCAACCTTGAGCAGGTTTAGCAGCGAAGGAG
Organism: Grampus griseus; assembly: GCF_964374135.1. Lineage (NCBI taxonomy): Eukaryota > Metazoa > Chordata > Mammalia > Artiodactyla > Delphinidae > Grampus > Grampus griseus. The sequence continues at coordinate 67,959,603 of NC_139010.1, forward strand.
GGATTTCTCTTCCCTCAAAGAACCATAGCAGCCTGTGTGAGAACGTCTACCGCAGCAAGGAATCTTAGCACCAATGGGCAAGCACTGCACTGCATGGGTCTTTTTTCCAACAGTAACACCCCATGGCAAGAAGAAGCTACACCAGTGGTGACTCAGGTCCAACTATCTCCCTTTAGATACAGACTGGAAAGATCACTTTTGGACTACGTAAATTCCAAGAGGGAACATCTTAAAGGAGGAAGACGCACACACCACATTTCCTACTAATAATACAGGTGGAGGATTAAATTATTAATTGTAAAAACAAGAGACGTGACCATATCTGCCCGCTCGTGGAACTGTTCACCCCAGTTTTACTGTCATCCTCGATGTGTATGGGATGGAAGGATGAGGAAGAAAGTACGGATCTTAATGTACGATATGGATTGGGGATGAGACGAGGTTAATAAGGCAATGCTTTGGGGGAAAGGTGAGCCCTGAATTCTGATTTAAGGCCCACTAAGTTCAGAATAAGTGTAATCTAGACCCAGGTGGCATTTATCATGGAGCCCTGCCCTGCTGTGCTGATTTGCACTCTGAGTCAGCGGTGGCAGGAGCTGCTTAATGAGACATGAGACAAGTGTGATGCAATGGAGAGATCAATGACCAGTTAGTCACACAGATGCAGACAGCTTTGGAAGGTGAGCTGAAGCCATAGAACCCTGCAACCCAGATTTTAGTCCAGAAGTATTGCGTTAGAGCAATTTTAAGCAGATGCCTTCTGTGGGTTTTTAAAAAAAATGAAACAGAGATGTCCCCTAGAGGGCATTTCAGATTCTTATTTCTTGTTTCACTTCCCAGGAAATAGAGACATAAGGGAAAAATTCCCTGGGAGGGAAATATAATTTGGTGATAGTTGTTTATTTGCTTCATTTAAGATTCAGCGAAACCAGGACTGACCCTGTCCTATAGCTTTCCTCCTTTGGCTGTATCAATTTCCCTTTATTTTCCTTTGGAGCTGAGCTGGAGGAAGCGGTAACCTCGCTTTGTTTTGCTGCCTCACGCTTTGTGCTGACATCAATCACTTGCTCGACAGAACATTTATTTTACCTGTTTTTCTCTGAGTTGAGCATCTGTTTTGTTTTGTTTTTCCTTTTAATGGATTCTCAAAGCTCTTCTGAATTTATCCTCTCATACATAAACTGAACGTTGGAAAAGTTGCTCTTTTGTAATCTATAAAGATAGCAGATATCTACGCCCAATATCTACTTTCTTACAGAAACATTTCTCCATAGTTCAGACTTGAACATCAGTTCCAGGTCACTTGGAAAACATCCCCAGCCATGATAATCATTAATGAACAAAAAAATTGGCATGCAAATAAAATATTGGAACACCCGCGAAACCAAATCGATTTCTGAGTTTGTACTTAACGATCGACAGCAACAGTAAAAACAAATGTAGCTTTTGTGCAATGTCAGTTTTTGTTAAAGGCGGCAAATGTACACAGGGGCTGTGTGATGTGGGTTAATTTGAATCCCGTTGGCTATTTACTGACTGAGTGACCTTGGGCAAATCTCTTAGCCTTCTTGTGCCTGATATATAATGTGGAGCTACTAACAATGGTTCCCATTTATGGGGCACTTTACTGAGTGTCAGACATGCTACAAGCTCTTTACATTTATTCACTTAATAACTCTCCCAACAACACTTGAGGTAAGTGCTGTTCTGTCCATCCTCATTTTATCAATGGGAAAACCAAGGCACAAAGATGCTCACTAACTTGGCTAATGTTTCCAGCTCACTAACTTGCTGGAAAGCAGGGGAGCTAGGATGTGAAACCAGGAGGTCTGACTCTAGGGGCAATGTACTGCTCTGATGATCATTGTAATAATAACCCACCTTGTTAACACCTTGGGCTGTTGAGAGAAGAAAAGGAGACTTGTGTCTATAAAGCACGCACCACACTGGATCTGGCCAAATGTTCTCTGGTGTTGTGAAGGCTAGACCATTCAAACTCCTAGAGGACCACCCACTGCCCAAGTTTGAACTTGAACTTTTGAATTTGGGGTTCAGCTCAAATGGCTCCGGTTATTCTGGTGCTTTTTTTTTTTTTTTTTTTTTTATCATTTTGAAAAGGAAATTCTGGAACAAAACCAGAGTTACCTACTGTAATCTCCACATCAAGGAAACTGGTATAAATGAGAATAGGAAGATTACCAAGGAATTAGCTGGTGAGCGATGGTCAGCTGCTGTCCACTTTGTGACATTGAGAAAGCTGGACTTGAACGTGCCATCCCCGACCTTTGAACTTCTGCCCACCCCCTTTGCCATCTTTGTCTTGAGAGTCCTCCCTTCTCTCTTCTTGGAATTGACATCACATCAGTAGAGAGCTGGAATCACATTTCATTTCCTCTCGCTTCCTCTGGTGCTGTGATCGCAGTGAAGCACTGCAGCCCTAGAAGAGACAGAATTTAATCTGTTTTTATTAACAAAGTCAGATCATATGTAAATGAATTTCCTGAAGAGCCATTTAATTAGAAGAGGTTTGTTCCCCCCCATTAGGTGAATCCCTGATGGAGGAAGACCTTGGAAATGCCCCACACCTCTATTAAAGTTCCCACATGCAGGATGCAGGAGGGTGTCCATTTTGGAATTAAAATTGTAACCTGAGTCTGGCCTAATTCTCCACAGGGGAGACTTCCTGAAGGACATAGAAGACTAGAGCTGAAGCGACCCCTGGCGTTAGCCAGTATGATCTCAGTGAATTTGAGGTTCTTGTCTCATTGCAGAAAGAATTCAGAGACGAGACAGGGAGGTGAAGAGAGTAAGGTGAGGATGTATTTAAGCAAGAATACACTCTCAGAGGGAGAGTGAGCAGACAGGTAAGTAGCTGCCTGGGTTTCTTTGGCAAGCTGGTTATGGGGGGCATACCAATGAAGGGGCAGAATATTCATTGGGGAGGAGGGTTTTGGGGGTTGTATTCCCTGATTTTCACCCCAGCTCCACCTTCCCAAGGGGAGAAGGGATTTTTGTCCTTATTTAGCTTTTATTGGAAACGTCATGGCATCGGTGCCCGATAGATACTTCCTATCTGCCAGGCTAATTTCATTGTAATTCCCGTCTTCCCCCACATTTCTTTGTGTGCCTCCAGGACACACATCACCCAAAATGTGAGGTTTCCTGTCAGTCTGGAGGTTCCTACTTTTCCTTGTCTGACCATGGACCCCCGCTGTTTACAAGATGCATGATTTCCTGCCCCCTGGCCTGTGCCCCCCTTTCTTTGGTCATATCTAGCTACCTGCCTGCTGTAACAGTTACAGCTTCCTTAACATGGCAGAAATGGACACTGACACCCGTGTCTTCCGAGAAGATTCCTGAGTGATGTTGGTGTTTTAAGGAAGTGACCAAAAGACTTAGTTAATTGATGAAATTTGCTGCTTTCATTTTGTGTGTGTGTGTGTGTGTGTGTGTGTGGGTATTTCAGCTGTGGGTACTGCGTGAATTACTATTTACTTAACATGTATCCCAAATGCTGTTATTACATAGCCCTTATGTAGGGGACAATTATTGTTTTATGTGCCCAATACTTCTGGCACCTACTTCTTCTGATTACTGCTCCTCTCAGCCCCCAGCCCCCCACAGGAGGAGTCATCTTATTAGCTGGCTGGATCCTTTTGTGCACAGTTTATTGAACCAGTGGCAGACACATGACCCAAGTTGGGCCAGCAAGTTCTTTCATGCTAAGGCCAGAAAATTAATAAAACTGTATCTCTTGTAGGTGAAACTATATGGTGAAAAGTCTGGGTGCCGTTGGCTGCCATGTATTGCATCACATGCAGAAAACTGGTTGGAGGGAAAGAGAAAAGGTTGACACATACAGAGAGAAGCAGAATGGAGAGATGTCATGAGGATGTCTGAGTCTTTAGACATCCTTTAGACTGTATCTCTGTCCTTCCTTCTTCTAGTTTACTCTCTCACTGGATTCCTTGAAGCCCCCAAACCCCTTTTTTACTTAATCAAATTAAATTCATGTTACTTGTGGCCAAAAGAATCCTAATATACCTAGGAAAGCAGGAAGTGTCTTTTCATCCAAGGGGCTGCAGCTAGGCCAGAGGCTGGAGTAGAAGGATTGAGAGGACAGGAAAAAACTTCCAGAGGGAATGACATTGGAATAATGTGGAAGAGGCTTTCAGACAGCTGAGCACAGAAGATACCTTAATGCTTGCCCAAGGAGGAGGGTGATTGATAGACACACTAGTATAGAACAGAGGACTTTCGAAGGCATCACCAGAGGCATATGGTGCCTCTGGCTGTGTGGGCACAGTTATTTACAACAAAACCTTATTTCTTCTTATAAAGCTCCAAAGGAAACCCTTTGGGTATTGTTCATGGGAGTTATCCATACTGGATGGATCACACATCATTTGCTATCACTCCCTGGGTGTCTACATTAGGTTAATTATGTAAGTACACGTTCATACCAGAATATTGTCCATGAACAAGGCTAGTAAATGTTTGAGAAAAAAATTACTGCAACCTATCTCTGTACAATGTGAAAATTGATTTTAAGCCCAACATTCTCATCTCTAGGTCTTCAATACCTACATAGCCAGTACATATCACAGACTGTGAAGTGAGATGTCTGAAAACTGTGGCATTTAAGACTTTTTTCTCTAAAGCAACTCTTCCACTGAAATCTCCTCCTCATCCGAGCTGGCAGAGTTGACACTTATTAATTATTTCAGTTCCTGATGCTCCCTGGGGATGTATAAGAATCCAGGGGGAGTGGCCAAGATGGCAGAGTAGGAAGACCCTGAGCTCACCTCCTCCCACCGGCACATCAAAATTACAACTGTTTACGGGGCAACTAACTGGGCAATCCACACACTTGAGGATAATCACAATTGCAGATGTTCTCCCCAAGGAATGAGGGGTCTCAGTCCCACATTGGGCTCCTCACCCGGGGTCCTGCACTGGGAAGATGAGCCTCCAAAGTCTGGCTTTGAAGGCCAGTGGGGCTTGTGCATGGGAAAGCCAGAGGGCTGCTGGAAACAGAGATCCACTTTTAAAGGGTGCATGCAAAACTACACATGCTCCGAGACACAGTGAAGAGGCACTAATTCGGAAGGAGCCTGGGTCAGACACAGTTGCTGATCTTGGAGAGCCTCCTAGAGAGGCAGAAGGAAACTGGGACTCTCCCTGGGACATAGATGCTGGCTGCAGCCATTTGGGGAGCTCATTCTACCGTGAGGGCACTGGTGCTGGAAAATGCACTGGAGTCCTCTCTCTAGCCTGTTAGTGCTGAGGCTTACCTGCCCACCAGCTAGATAGTCCCAAGAGCCCTCCAGGCCGGGCAGCCAGCCATGCCAGGACCTGACCCCACCTACCAGTGGCCTGCAGCCTCCACATGAGGCTTACCAGCACACCTACAGTAGTTGGCCATGCCACAACAGAAGGGCACACTCAGCCCACATAGGGGGCACCCCCTAGATCATATAGATCTGGTGACCAGAGGGGAGTGTGCTGCTGGGCCCTAATAAGATGTATCCTACACTTCTCCAAGATCGGGAAATGTAACTGACCTACCTAATTATAGACATAAACGTAGAGAATTAGGGAAAATGAGTTGACAGAGGAATATGTTCCAAACAAAGAAACAAGACAAACTCCCAGAAAAAGAATTAAATGAAAAGGAGCTAAGCAATATACATGATGAAAGTTCAAGGTAATCATCATAAAGATGCTCAATGAGCACAGGAGAAGAACAGATAACCAGAAGTTTAACAAAAAGTTAGAAAATATAAAGAGAAACAAAACAGAGCTGAATAATATAATAACTGAAATAAAAAATACACTAGAAGGAAGCAAGAGTAGAGTAGATGATACAGGGGAATGGATCAGCAAACTGGAAGACTATTAATGGAAATTACTTAGCTGAACAGAAAAAAAGGAAAAATTAAAAAAAATAAGGACAGTTTAAGAGACCTAAGTGAAAGAAGTCAGAGGAAACCAAATACCTTATGATTTTACTTATATGTGGAATCTAAAAAACAAAATAAATCAGCAAACATAGCAAAACAGAAACAGAATCGTAGATACAGAGAACAAACTCAGGTTTGAGTCATGTTTATAATATGTTACTCACATGGTAAATGAATAATTTTGGATGAATCTCTTAACCTAAGATATTAGTATCTCCCCTGTAAACGGAGCTTAGGATACTTAACTTGCAGGGTTGTATGAGCTGAATGAGATAATAACATTTTTCATGATACCCAGCTACACCCCAGGGTGATTAAATCATACTCTCAAGGTGGGATCCAGGCATCAATGCTTTTAAAGCTCCCAGAGAATTCCCATGTGCATCCCAGGTGGAGACCCACTGATTCATGGGGGCTCACCTCATGACAGACATTGGTTTAAGCATTTTATTCATATCACTGTTACTCATTTTGATTGGCAATTCACGTAGCCTGAAACCAAAATACCAGCGAATATGCATAAGTGAAACCGTATGTGCTCAGATTTTCTTTGCCTGGACAGAAACTACCAGGTTGCCCCCTCTTCTTTTAGTTTCAACTATCACCGGAATTTTTGCCTTGATTCCTCCTTTCTCCCCTTTGTGTGGAGATCTGCTAGGGCAACTTCTATAGGGTAACCATTTTCCTGCCAATACTCATGGGTGAGTTGCCAGGGAGACCTCAAGGCAAGAGAGAGGGCGGAGTGAGATCCACTGAGTTCCTCAACGTTTAGAAGACGGCTGCTGGCATCCTTGGGAGCCATTTCGGCACCCGTCTAACCTTCTTTGCCTCTCCCAGAGCCTGTGGAGAACTTCCACAGCGGTTCCCACAATTACCCGGGCCTCCTGGGGACTTCCCTCATTCAAAGCCCAAACCCAAGGGGAGCTCCGCTCAGCAGCAAACCGACAGTGGCATCTGCTAACCGCAGACCTGCCCTTCGGGGCTCCTACTTGGCCTCTCTCTTGACCATTATGTTCCTCATGCAAATATTTTCTTAGCTACAGGCCCAGAGACTGACCTTTCCCATATCACAGGACATCTTCATCAAAGCGATGAGACCAGAGATTCGAATGTTTGAAATGGGTGTAAGTGAGAAAGGAGGGGGTGTTTGCTTGATTTCCTTTGTCAGGTCCTCTGTTTTGCTTTATTTGGTTTCGTAAGAGAAACACTTCTAACTTACCCTAATGATGCTTGGCCTCTTTGCATGACCTTTCCTGATCATTCTTGGCAGTGGTCCTCTCACTTGTAGAAGCAGTAGTTAGCTGAGGGCCACAACGTGTGGTCTGGGACCATTAGCATTAGAATTACTGGAGCTATGGGAGGCTTGTTAAAAATACAGATTCTTGGGCTTCCCTGGTGGCGCAGTGGTTGAGAGTCCGCCTGACGATGCAGGGGACACGGGTTCGTGCCCCGGTCCGGGAAGATCCCGCATGCCGCGGAGCGGCTGGGCCCGTGAGCGATGGCCGCTGAGCCTGCGCATCCGGAGCCTGTGCTCCGCAACGGGAGAGGCCACAACAGTGAGAGGCCCGCGTACCGCAAAAAAAAAAAAAAAAACCAAAACAAACAAACAAAAAAAACAGATTCTTGGGACTTCCCTGGCGGTCCAGTGGTTAAGACTTCGCCTTCCAATGCAGGGGGTATGGGTTCAATCCCTGGTTGGGGAGCTGAGATCCCACACGCCTCGTGGCCAAAAACCCAAAACATAAAACAGAAGCAATATTCAATAAAGACTTTAGAAATGGTCCACATCAAAAAAAAATCTTAAAACAAAAAGCAGATTCTTGAGGTCCACTCAGACTTAACAGATACAGAACTTCTATAAGTGGGGCTCAAGAGGTTGAATTTTTAACCAGCACCCTATGTGATTCTGAGGTGCAATAAAGCTTGAGAATCATTGGTCTTAAACTCAGTATTCTTACCTTTGTGTGAAATTTTAGCACTTGGGTTTATATTATCTTTCTTCATTTTCTCTTTGAAGAAAGCTGTTCCATGCATGAGGCAATAAGTATATACGGTTCCTGAGGGCTTGCATCCGCCATTGCATCCAGCTCAGCACCAACACACAGAAGATGCTGGTATAAACGATCCTGGATTGACTATAGTTGCAGCTCAAAAAAAGAACACGATTAGTGCCAATTTCCATTTGATGGCCCAGTGCTTGGAAAGTGCTGGGCTGAGGCCAGGTCAAGGGACTAGCACCCTCTAATGATGCCAAGAACAAAGTTTCCTTCTTAAAGGAAATTGTTTTTGGGGGGGGGGCCTGAGTTGGGTCTTTTGCTGCTGTGCACGGGCTTTCTCTAGTTGTGGCGAGGGGGGGCTACTCTTCGTTGAGGTGCGTGGGCTTCTCATTGCGGTGGCTTTTCTTGTGGCAGAGCACGGGCTCTAGGTGTGTGGGTTTCAGTAGTTGTGGCTCGCGGGCTCTAGAGGGCAGGCTCAGTAGTTGTGGCGCACGGGCTTAGTTGCTCGTGGGATTGTCCTGGACCAGGGCTCAAACCCGTGTCCCCTGCACTGGCAGGCGGATTCTTAATCACTGAGCCCCCAGGGAAGCCCTTAAAGGAGATTTTTAAAAAACAGATTAAGGACAGCAGGTATATTGGACCTGGGGCTGCATCCAAGGTCTGGCTTAGCCTTACTTTAGCCAAAATGCTTGAATTACTTCTCATAATTTCCGACACATTTTAGAAAATGAATTGTAATTAGGGTCTCTTTTTCTTCCATTGTTTTCTGTGGCTGCCTTTGAATTCAAATTACCCCAAATAAAAATAGCTACAGTCACCCTGAGATAGAAAATGAAATCTATTAGCCCCCCAGATTTTCTTGGTGTTAGTTACTGACCGTGATAAGTTACAGTTTATGGTCAAGGTATAATTCTAGTTCTGGGCTTGTCAGCTGGATCAGTATAGTTGAGTGAACAGTTGCAGAGACCTGTCTTGCACAGCTGTTGCGAACTGCTGCCTGATTTACTCACCTGATTCTGCTCTGGGATTGCTCAGGGTGGAAGAGGTAAAGCCTTGTTTTACCTGAATCTTCCCCTGATTTTTGCATATTGTCTTTTCTTGCCAGCTGTTAGCTCTGCAGCTGGGCTCCTTGAAGGCTGAGCCCTGACCTCTTTTTAGAGAGTGCTTAGTCTCTCTGAACCTCTGTTTTTGCAGATGGAGCCCATCTTAGAAGATTTCCATACCTTTTTTTTTTTTTGAGTGTGGCTTCTTTCACTTGGCATGATACATCTGAGACCATCTGTGTGATCTGTATCAGCAGTTCATTCCTTTTCACTGCTGAGTAGTATTCCGTGGTAAGGAAGTAATACAGTTTGTTTTTCCATTTAGTCACTGAAGATATTTGGATTGTTTCCAGATTTTGTTGTTAAGTATTTGCCATAAAGGTTTGTGTGTAAACTTCATTTTCCTTTGAGAGTGGGATTCTTGAGGAGCGTTTCTGAGGATGAGTTCTTTGGAGAATTCTGTGTTGAGTGCTTCTCCCATTAACTGAAGTCAAAGAGTGAGGATTCAGCAGGGCCACTCAGAGAGCTTGATATTTGTATGTGCAGTTAAGGGGATAAAACTGACTGGTGTTTGGTGTGAGTGGCTGGCTGACACATGAGTGAGAAAGGCTGTGATAAGGTCCCTTGGTTGGTAGTGTTTCTTGGAACACAACCACCCTTTTTCTTTGTTCAAAGTAACTCCTGTTTCAAATGGAAAGTGTGACCTCTCAGGGCTGTCAGTGCTCTTGCTTTACTCTGTCTTAGGTATAATGTGTTTACCGCATATTCACTTTGAGTCTTGCTAAACTCCCAAGCATCTTGGGTCCACTGGATTTCTGTGCTCGTGGGGCATTGAAATACTATATGCAAATGGCAAGAAAGGGTGGGCATGCATTCTGCATGTATCTTCTTGATTCACTTGCATGTTCCATGGTCCCAGTGGATGGAGGAAACTCCATGTTTCCAACTACAGAGATGGTGAATGCTGAGATGTGACCAAGGGGCTTCAGTGGCTGTTGTGTCTTTGAAGAAATGAATCAAGTGTGGATCCACGTTTAACCTGTTCATCCGATCTTTTTCCTTCCATCTTTCTCCTACAATGTTTATAATAGACTTGACTTGTGCTGATAATGTGGGATAGAGCATCCTCTTGGTTTCTTGGGACAAAAAAGATTTCTCTGAGGCCTGGTATGGAAAGCCCAAGGCTTGGGTTCAAATGTTGCTCACACATTGTGCAGTCTTGGGCAAGTCAATTCTGAGTCTCGCTTCTTCCTTTTAATATGGGAATTAAACAATTTTTATGTACAGGGCAATCATGAGCATTCACACAAGGGAAATAAACCTGGCACAGAGGAAACACGGTAACTGTTCAAATCCTGGGGACAGACATCTGCTTGGCACACGCCTCGCATCTTCTCCGTCTCCTTTCCCTTGCTGGGCCCTTCTCCCCACTGTGCCCTGCAGACCTGGCCCCTCAGTTGCCCCGGCCTCTACAGAGAAGGGGCTTTGCAGATGTAATCTGCTCGGTAGGGCTGGAGGTGGGCGTGTGTGTGTCTTGATGTGGCAGCGTGCAATGAACTTCATCAACAATTAGGAAAACCTTTATGTAGATCAAAGAAGTGTTGGTGGAAATTATTTGGTGGTTTGAAGACCCACTCCCTACCCTCACGCCCCCTTTGACTCTGCCATTGCTGCCACCTCTGCAAAGCACTGGGCTAGGAGTCAGGTGACCTGCTTCAGCTCTCTCTCTCTCTGCAATTCTTGTTTCATGTCTTTGAGCAAGTCATATTGCCTCTGTTTATCCTTTTTTTTCCCTTACCTGATCACTGGAAATTTCTAAAGTAGAGCTGATAGTGTTGTCAAATTTGAAAAAAAAAAATATGGAACGCTTCACAAATTTGCGTGTCATCCTTGCACAGGGGCCATGCTAATCTTCTCTGTATCGTTCCAATTTTAGTATATGTGCTGCCAAAGTGAGCAGCATATTGCCTCTTTGAACTTCAGTTTCCTTATCTGTAAAATTTTGGTTAAAGAGTGCTTATTCTACCTACTTGCCAGGGAATTTGGAAGCTATAACACGCTGTTATCAACATAAAACATTATTATTACCATTATCTAACACGTTGTATGATTTCAGTTTAGTGTTTTATCTTGCTCAAGAATGACAGCTCCCTCCCCCATCTTTTAAAAGTGGACTAGAGATACTAAATCCAAAGGAGTGAATTTCTAATTGTAAAATTTCTAGTACTGTGGCCCTAGGATAGTCTTGCTATTTGAGAGTAGGGAGAACTTCCTGGTATCCCTAAAACAAGTGTAATTTCAGCAGTTGAGTATTTTGCTTACATCTCAGGCTGCCTCTGATTCACACTCCTGAAGGCTCATTTCAGGCCTGTGGGTGGCTTGGAAATTTGTTTTAGAAACAAGGTTTATGTGTCAATTGCACTTCCTCTGTTGTTCTCTCATTGTCTATTTCTGACAATATTTGCATGAAACCAGATATTTGACTTCCAGAACATCTGTTTTTACAATTAGTTTCCCATCTGAATCTACAGTGTTCTGCCTGGGCTGGAAGAGCTTCTCTGCTCAGCGAGATTGGGGATGCGGGCAGCAGGGGGAGGGGAGGCTTGGTGGCGATGTTTACGAATACAAACAAGTTTGCCGGGGGCATCCAGCCTCAGAGGAAGATGTGATGAGTGTGGAAACCTTGGGTAACTAGTGCTGTTTAGCCCAATTTTTCAAATGGGCTGTATTCTTTTAAACATTAGGACTTAAAATGATTTCGCTGTTTTGGTTGGAAATCTTTCTCAAATGTGGGGCTCCTCCTTACCTCCCAAATTGGAGCATGTGGAATTAATTGAGCTCTTCTTGCCTGCTAGGCTTTGGTTTTTGTCCTCTAAATGGAAAACATGGAGTCTGATCCCTAAATGTCAGCACCTGCGCTGTATTATACTGTTTGTGATGCTTTTTGGGTTTACTTAGGTCAAAGAGCTTTATTCTTGTACTAAATCGCCCTAAGGCCCGAGGATGTGAAGGAGTGGCTGAAAAAGGAGGTCTGTGGCTGGTCTAGTGAGATACGGGGTGCTTGACATGAGCTGGGCCACAGACAAGCAGGGGGTCCTGCCTGCATCCCCGGGCTCCCTGGCCTGGTCTAAAATCCTCACAGCTGTAGGAAATCACTGAAAGGTCTTAAGCAGGGGCATGAGTGATCAGATTTGTATCTCCAAAGGTCTCTCAGACTGCAGGTGAAGAACGAAGTGCGGGCGTGCTGAGGAGGTGCGTGAGTACGGGGGTCCAGGCGGGGGACAGGGGTGTGCGAACACCCTTGTGATCTTGCGTCTGCCCTGCTTGCCTCTCGGGATTGTTCTGCGTGCTTTCTCCCTTCTAGCTGCTGCCTGTGTCCTGCCTTGCCGGGTTGTGCTCAGATCCTTAAGTCAGACTTGCCCCTCTATTTTCCCGTAGAAACTCTCTTCTGCTTATTAAGCACTTCTGCTCATCTTGCCTTGAATCTGAGCAATCCTGCATTCCAGCTGGATTATCAATTCCTTGAGGGCTGGGCGCAGTCTCACTTGTCTTTGTGTTTCCTGTAGAAGCCAGCTCAAACACGGGCCTGTGTTAGATTACACATTGTTCTATAAATGTGAAGTGGCATTTGAAAATACAGGAGGCAATGGGTAAATTTGTTGTCGAATAAGTGAAAGAATGGATGGATGGTAAATGAATTGGTGGAGTCAGGGAGGGAATTTTTGTGATGTGGTTCTTGAGAAGATCCTATAACCAGACCCTCAAGTTAGAATTGTGTGTAAACTTAAATTGCCTAGATGTAAATTCTTTGTATTTTAGTATATTGGATTCAAAAGTTCCATTTTGTGCCTGCCCTGAAGACATTTTGGTTTCCTTCCTGGTTCTTAGCTATGCTCTTGGTGGATGAAACTGTGAGAGAACTGAATGCATCTATTTTGGAGATAGTCGAGGGAGAGTTTGAAAGACACCTGTTATCAGGTTACTCCTGGGACTGCTCTTGCTTGCAGAGTTAAAGAGAGCAGTCACCTACCTGCATGATGTCACTTCAGGGAACTCTGGAGGGACTCCTAATTTCTCCTCAAAATAATCCTTCTGCTGTTACCGAACGCAAGTCCGTGTGCCTGACGCACAGTGAGGCCAAACAATAGGGAAACGTCAGAGTTTGGAGCAGAGATATATTGCAGGGCCCTGCAAGGAGACGGGTGGCTTATGCCTTAGAAACCCCGAACTCCTTGCTCGAAGGCTTTCAGCAAAGCCCTTTTACAGGAAAGGTGAGGGCGAGGCACGGTTGTTTGTTGCATATTTCTTAGTGTTGGATCCTTTGCTCTCGCTGCTGTCCATGCAGATCAGGTCACCATGTTCCTATAAGCCTCCATAAAAATGTTACTCCCTGTTCTGCAACTTTTTATCTAAAGGTGTCATACTCTCGAAAGTCATAGGCTTGAGAATTACACAGGAAAGGGAAGGGGAGGCATTAAATTCTGTCTCCATGTCTGCTTGCTGCTTTTAACATTTTACAAATTACTCCTCATTTTACTTGTTCAAGGTCCCAAGTCTCGACTTTCACCCTCAGAGATCCAGACCCTGGCTAAGAGGAGGGGATCTCTGTGTGGGCCGTTGCCCTGCCAGGGAGCGCTAGTCCAGCACCCAGCCTGTGCCCTCACGCCAGTGCCCAGGCCCAGCTGAAGGGCCAGGTGCCCAGACCCTGCCCACCTGTCATCCCTGAGGGAGCCAGGTGCCCAGGACCCAGCCGGCCCTCAGGCTCCTCAGGCCGCACAAACTGGGGGCTGGGTTCAAGTCCTGCATGCAACCCAGGGTGACTGCTGCCGTGGGAACAAGTGAGATGCTGACCATTGGCTGAGTGGGCCCCATAGGGGCCAAGTGCTACAGAGGAATGGTGCCCCCGCTGCCCCTGGTACACTCCCTTTTCATGGAGGCCTTCTTGAGTGGGGTCTACAGTTTTATAGCCACAGCCTAATGTTCCTGGAAGAGGTCAAACTCTGCCTCAAATGGGTTTCCAACCAAGGTACGAATGACCGTTGGCAAATCTTTTCTTGAGAGAATTGAGGGTCCACGGGGGTGGTGGGGAGAGTGGAAGGGAGAAAGGGGAGGTTGGGGAGTGTGGACAAGCTCTGTGGATTGATCATCGTGTCTGGTTTTCCACTTTACCTGGTGTTTCAGTCAGGATTGTTTAGGTCAGGGATCAGTGAATGTTTTCTGTAAAGGGCAGAACATACATGAGTATTTTAGGCCGTGTGGACCGTTCCGTGTGGGTCACAACTACTCCAGCCCTGCCCTTAGTGTGTGAAAGCAGCCGCAGGCAATACATAAATGAAGTTGGGGGTGGTGAGGGTGACAAGGGGAGCTGTGTTCCAGTAGAACTATTTACAAAAACAGGCTTTTTGTCCTGCCAGCCATGGTTTGTTGACCCTAGTCTAGGTCATTCTTAATTCAAAAGACAAAAGCAAAGCTCATAGCTCATGGATTAACACATAAAAGGATTATTTCTGGCTTATACTAAATGTCTAGTGTAAGTCAAAAGAGTGCTCACGTGGTCATTCAGGGACTCAGAATGACAAAGTGTCCATCTTAACAGAGCTTCTACAATCACCTTGGCAACGAGAAGACAGATGGTTGAACTGCATCCTGGCTCTTGAAGTTGTTGCTTCAAAGAGACATGTGTCACTTATATTCACTCTTCATTGGGCAATGCAAGTCACATGGTCACATCTAATTTTAAAGGGATAGGGAAGTGCAATCTTAAGGGCACAGAGGCACCCTAACCAGAATTCTGGGCTGGGTGATTTGCACGAATGAGAAGCACACATGGGGAGATCAGAGTTCACAAGGATGCCTCTATTCTCTCCTCACTCCAACAGAAGGGGCAACTGTGGCTTCCTGCCCCTCATTCAGTATCCTCAGGGCAGCGCGTCTCCCAACAGCCTGGCCCGAGTCAGCATTTCCGTACCATTCCCACCACCTACTGGAGGCTTAGGGTGGTGCCTCTACTCACATCTCATCCATAAGTTCATCTGGCATTTCTGATTACCAGAGCCTGTTAGGATTAGAAGATGAGTTACTCTAGCTGAATGAACTAACCTGTTGAAGAGCTTCACTTTCCAGTTTCTTAAAGAAGCCTCCTAACTCAAGTTCTCAAGTTCCGGACTCTGTAGAGGATTTTTTTGGCTTGGCTGGCCTTTCAGTAGTTTCCAAGAAATAGTCTGAAAAAGACATTTTGATGTGTATTAATCACATATTAAGCAATGTTTGGGCAACCTTTTATTACCTGGGACTAGACTTCCCGTCCTGGTTCATTTCCTACTGCTTCCCGTACTTCACAGTACACTTCAGCCCAGCCACGCTCTGAAAGGAGCCATGTGCTTACATGTCTTCATGTTATTACCCATGCTGCTCCCCCTGCCTAGAAAGCCAACCCTTGGGTTGATCACCAGACCTAGACCAGTTTTGTTAATAATGTTCCAGATCTTGGGTGGGTAGCGAGTTCGCTAGTCTTCATTGTGTTATTAAAATCGATCAATAACTCCAGTAAAAAACGGCTATCATCAGCCAATGGTGAGAGTGTGTTATGAATTAAAGATTGTGATTCATCCAATTCTGGGAAACTGAGGTCAAATAAATAAATAGATAAAATCCTATTGAGCAGGGGTTGGCAAACTATGGCCTGAGGGTCAAGTTTGACCCATCACCATTTTTTTTTTTTTTTTTTTTTGGTGGTACGCGGGCCTCTCACTGTTGTGGCCTCTCCCGTTGCAGAGCACAGGCTCCAGACGCGCAGGCCCAGCGGCCATGGCTCACGGGCCCAGCCGCTCCACGGCACGTGGGATCCTCCCGGACCGGGGCATGAACCCATGTCCCCTGCATCGTCAGGCGGACTCTCAACCCCTGCGCCACCAGGGAAGCCCCATCACCTTTTTTTGCAAGTAAAGATTTGTTGGAACACAGCTACACTCATTTGTGTATCATTTATGGGGTTTTCACACTGCAATGGCAGGGCTGAGTAGCTGTGATAGAGACTCAATAGCCCATACAGACTAAAATATCTACTTTTTGGACTTCTGCAAAAAATGTTTGCTGTCTTGTGCTGTTGGTATGGTATGGTGAGCACTGGATCCTAGCCGTGGGGTCAGCACAAGAAAACATTGTCACCTGAGTGCATTGGGGTTGAAGAGATATTTCTAGTGAGAAGGGATTATGCAAGAGTTTCCCTAGGAGAGGTCACCTTGAGTTCTGTTTCTGTCTCTGGTGTTTTATTTACTAGTAACAGAATCCCAAATCAAACTGGCTTAAGCAAAACTGAGGGGGTGGGGTGGTGGGTGGAGACAGAGCAACTGGCAAATGTAACCAAAATTCAGAAAAGGCAGGGGTGGAGCTGACCTGAAGCTTGGTTTGTTTCCCGGAGTTGGAGGCACTTAGTCTCTTGCTCACTAGTTTTCCTGTCTGTGTTTCTCTATGGATTGTTTCATTTTCTGTTGCAAATGGACTAGGAGGCAGGGAAAATGCCACTGGGGGGCTCTGAACTTGCATCTCCAGATTTCGGGCTGGAGGAAAATGCTTCCAGCTTCCAATTACAAAAATCACAGGGCAAAGGACATGGAAGCAACCTAAGTGTCCAGCAACAGATAAATGGATAAAGATGTGGCACATATATACAATGGAATATTACTCAGCCATAAAAAGAAACGAAACTGAGTTATTTGTAGTGAGGTGGATGGACCTAGAGTCTGTCATACAGAGTGAAGTAAGTCAGAAAGAGAAAAACAAATCCTGTATGCTAACACATGTATATGGAATCTAAAAAAAAAATGGTTCTGACCAGCCTAGGGTTAGGATAGGAATAAAGACGCAGATGTAGAGAATGGACTTCATGACACGGGGAGGGGAAGGGTAAGCTGGGACGAAGTGAGACAGTGGCATGGACATATATACACTACCAAATGTAAAATAGATAGCTAGTGGGAAGCAGCCACGTAGCACAGGAAGATCAGCTCCGTGCTTTGTGTCCACCTAGAGGGATAGGGAGGGTGGGAGGGAGATGGGAGAGGGAGGAGATATGGGGATGTATGTATACGTATAGCTGATTCACTTTGTTATACAGGAGAAAGTAACACACCATTGTAAAGCAATTATACTCCAATAAAGATGTTAAAAAAAAAATCATAGGGCAAGACTCTAATTGGTGGGGTTGGATTTTATGCCCACCTCTTGGACCAGTCACTGAGGCCAAGCCTGAGAGATACTATGTTTGGCCTGACAGTGCTTATATGCCCACTTTGGTGATGTGAGGAGCAGACGTTTTACCAGAAGACATGACCATTGGGAAAACTGTTGTAAATTGCTTCTCCAGTATGTCTTTTCTACAGCTGGGGGTATTCATGGAATTGATGGGCAGGGGCCAGTGGATCAAGGCATTTCTAGATATACATTGTTTGCAAACAAATGAAGGAATCAGCGATTTGAAACACTATCCATTGGTTCTGAGACTTTTTAAAAGGGAATAATTAGTTGAATTTTAGTAAATTTACAGAGATATGCAAACACCACCACAATGCAATTCTAGAGTATTTCCATCACCCCCAAATATCCCCTTTACCCATTTGTTTCCATCTCCAGCTCTAGGCAACCACAATTCTGATTTCTCTTTTTGGATTTGCCTTCTTTGGACATTCATATTAAGTGGAACCATGCAATGTGTGGTCTTTTGTATCTGGCTTCTCACGTTTAGCATAATGTTTTTGAGATTCATACATGTCATAGCATGTGTCAGTGTTGTTTTTCTTTATTGCTAAAAAATATGCCATCGCATTGATATACTACATTTTGTTCCATCATTTGATGGACATTTGAATTGTTTCCAGGTTATGCTATTGCAAATAATGCTGCTGTGAACACTTGCCTGAAAGTCTTTGTGTGGATAGTTGCTTTTATTTCTTTTGGGTAGATATAAAACCTCTGTGACTTTTTTTTTTTTTTTTTTGTGGTACGCGGGCCTCTCACTGCTGTGGCCTCTCCCGTTGCGGAGCACAGGCTCCGGACGCGCAGGCTCAGCGGCCATGGCTCACGAGCCCAGCCGCTCTGCAGCACGTGGGATCTTCCCAGACTGGGGCACGAACCCGTGTCCCCTGCATCGGCAGGCAGACTCTCAGCCACTGCGCCACCAGGGAAGCCCCCTCTGTGACTTCTTAAATTTCTTTTCTTTTCCTTTTCGTAGTTCTTTTCCATCTAGTAGTTTTTGAAAATATATAGGGTCACTTCCAATTTGTTCTGGTTCATTGGTTTTAAAAAAACTTTCAATTCAATTAGAAAGTTAATATTTGGATTCTCTGTGGGATTTAGCAAATGAGTATATTCATTCTAGTTTCTGATTCATGTTCCACTTTAGTTCCTGTCCCTAATGGCAACTTAAAAGTCTATAGCAGATTCTGTGCTGGAAATAAAGGCAGATTAGTGTACAAGGAGAAAACCCATCGCTATATTAAACTCAAGCTTTGCAGTTAAATTGTTTTCTCTCCTTCATCCTCCAACCCACATCCCCACATCCATCCTTGGGTATAGGATTTTATTCATTTCATAAAATGTCCCACAGTCATCTCTAGAAGGTTGTGGATTACTGCCTTAGAGGCCGCTAGGAGCAGGCTGTCAGTGTGTGTGACACAGTGATTCAAGCTTCCAGAGCGTAATTCTGTCTGGCTGCAAGGGCAAGGGTGTCTCCTACAGGAATACAGTTGTACCTCTGGGAAACAAAAGGCAAGGTCAGGACTGGTCCTTTCTTCTCTTTGACCTGTTGCCCTTCAGACATTGATCTTATTTTAATGCAAGCTCCAGCATTTAAGGGTGATTTCCTATACTAGTAAAAATGTATTTACAGGTAAAGGAGAGATGATTGTAAAAATCTCACCTATGTCTGGCAGCTTTCGGTTTTGAACTACAGAGGTATCTGCTATGTATGGCCTATCTTTCAAGTAATTGCATTCCTTTTTGGGTTCTGGGATAACTTAAAATGGAGAGTTGGCAAATGATCTAAGAAATTATATTCGTGTTAACTGAGAGCCAACTGGCAAACTGGTTCATTGTATAACACTGAGAGTCACTCTTTCAGCTAAACTTCCCCACTGTCCTTCTAAATGTCTACCCTGTCCCCTCATATCACCATAATGCAGGACGAGAGGGGAAGGTCAGACAGAGAATTATTGGGAGAGATGGTTTCTTGTGCTTGCTGTAATGACCTTGGCCTTTTGACCTTGGAGTTACCCATCCACCTTCTCCTTGTGAACTCCTGGCATCTCAGTATCTGAGCATAAACACCAAAGAACAGACATCTTGGCTGTGGACGTCTCCTTTTCTAGAACTAATATTTCAGTAGTCAAAAATCCAAGGTTACCCAACATCTGCCTATTGAATAGGGGAGAAGAGGAGATAGCGGTACTAATTCAGTGGTTCTGTTCATTAAATAGGGAAAGGCAAGCTAGGGCATTATAGGATTGCTTAATCCACAGTGCCAGGGAGCAGGGACAATTTATGACCTTGGAGAAGCTGTGATCTTGAAGCCCAGAATCTTCCCCTAATTCTACTAAAGCCATTCTAACTCTACTGTGTTCCACCTCGGCATGTTCCTGTGAGACCGTACACAGAGCACTTTCCAGATTTTATAGAAGACGTTAGTCATGTGAAAGTGACTAAAATCCACGTGACCCAACACTTTGCTTCAACATTCTTTCCTCTTCTCTGAAGAGTGCTTATCCATTATCCCAAATGAAATTTTTATTTTTGTTTCTAAGAGTTGGAGGGGGCAGGTAGCTGGACAAATAGAGCATTTGAATCAATTACAGTCTATTACTAGAGCTTTCCCACCTGGCCCTGGGATCCTGGGCAGAGATAACATTGGTCTATTTGCACGCAGTCCCCTGAGAAAGCCTGCTGTTAGTTTTGACACTGCAAGGAGAGGGTAGTTGAAGTTTTTTATCTTCCTGTTTGTTCTTTTTTTGGCTAGCATCCATTACCCTTCTAGTCACAGCTCGCTTGTTTTCCTCTGGGGAACACTCTGCCCGGAGTCTAGG
The DNA here is from genome assembly GCF_964374135.1 of Grampus griseus. Taxonomy (NCBI): domain Eukaryota; kingdom Metazoa; phylum Chordata; class Mammalia; order Artiodactyla; family Delphinidae; genus Grampus; species Grampus griseus. The sequence goes on from NC_139010.1 coordinate 67,979,681, forward strand.
TCCATGTGGTCTTAATGTTGTAAATTAGGCTCCCTGCTCTTAAGTGATCCTAAGACTCAGGTGTGGTCAATAAGAGCTTTTCCCTCCCCTCCTGGATCAAAGTTTAGGAAATGGGCATATGACCTAATTTGGACCAATGAGAATCAGAGTAGAACTTTTGCTTTAACTGTGAAAAAATAGAGGTTCCGATTTTCTGTTGGGCTGGCTGCCAGAATTTTCCAGAATTGTATTCTCACAACTTCATCCTGCCACCACAAGAGTCTGTCCGATAATGGAGCAGAGAAAAACAACACCGAGAGATGTAAGAAACCTGATCCTGATTCCTTCTCCTCTTTACCATGATTATTATTTTACTTTTTTATTGAAGTATAACATAAGTACAATAGACTGCACTAATCCTAAGAGCCCAGCTCAATATATCCTGACATATTTGGAAATATGTATACATTTGTGTTACCACCACCAGATCACAACGTAGACTATTTCAAGGGCCTGGTTCTCTCATGCCCCTTCCCAGGTAACAACTTGCCAGAGAGGATGAGGAGTCCATACATTCTTAATGGGGTGATACCAACCAAGGGGCTGAGAACTGGTTCTTGGGGGAGGGAGGCAAAAAATCCTTAGCTGTTACAATGGTTTGTGTCCTACCAAAGGGCCACAGTATATAAACAGATATGCAATATACCTGTGATATTAACATTTAATGGGGGAGGTGTTTTAGCAAGAAAATGTCTAAAAAGGCTCCTTGTCACAGGGGTTGGGGGGACAATAAAGGATAAAATGACTAAGATACACGGCACTAATCTGATTCTATAACTGAATCAGTCTATATTTTGCCTGTTCTTGAACTTCATAAAATGCAACCATACTGTGTGTGGCTGGAGTTTGGACCCATTGATGGCTGGCTTCTTTTGTTCAGCACATATTATTGTGAGCTTCATCTGCGTTGTTGCATGTATCAGCTGTTTGTTCCTTTTTGTTTACTGCCGAATTACTTTGTTGCATAGATATGCTACAATTTGTTGATCTGTTCATCTCTTGAGAGATATTTTGGTTGCTTCTAGTTTTTGGCTACTGTGGTTGCAGCTGCTATAAACACTTTGTATATGCATTTTGATGGGCATATGTTTTCTTTTCTCTTGGGTAAATGCCTAGAAGTGATGGTGCTTGATCACAGAGTAAGCATATGTTAAACTTCACTAGATAGTGCCAGTTTTCCAGAGTGGTAGTACCAGTGTTCTGCAGCAGTATATGAGAGAGTTCCAGTTCCACATCCTCCTAACAGTTGTTATTTTCAGTCTTTTTAATTTGAATCATCCCGGACGGCAAGTATTGGCAAATATCATTGTGGTTTAAATTTGCCTTTCTTTGATGTTGAGCACCATTTCCTAAGTCTTTTGGCCATATGGAGATCCCCTTTTGTGAACTGTTTTTTCATGACTTCTGCCTGTTTTATCTGGATTGCTTGCCTTTTTCTTATTGGATTGTCAGATACATGTATTGAAAATATCTTTTTCCAAAAGCTATGCTTTGCTTTTAATTCTCCTGATGATTACTCCTGATGAATAAAAGTTCTTAGTTTGTTGAGGTCCAATTTTGCTGTGCTTAAGAAATCTTTGCCTATTCCAAGGTGATAAGGAGTTCTTCTGTGTCTTTTCTAGAAGTTCTGTGCATTTTGCTTTTCCACTTAGGCCTATTCTTGAATTAATATTTATGTATGACATAAATAAGGATTACGGTTAAAGTGGTTTTTTCCATTTGAATATCTAATTGCTCAAATGCTATCCATTACCAAAAAACCCAACCATTCCCCCATTAAATGAAGTTATGTCTCTATTATAAATCAAGTGACTATATGTGGTCTGTTTCTGGATTGTCTATTTTGTTACATTGGTCCATTTGTCTAACTGAAATAATAGCATGTTAATGTAAGGGCATTTTAAGAAGTCTTGCAGTTAGGGTAAGTCCTCCAAATTTATTCTTCTTCAAAACTATTTAGGTTATTTTAGACTTCATGCATTTTAATATAAATTTTATAATAAGCTTGTCAATTTCCACAAAAACTTGAGATTTTGATTGGAATTAAATCTATAGATGTATTAGGAAGAACTGACATCTCAAAAATGCTGATTCTCACAGTTCATGAAAATGGTATATTTTCTCTGTTTATTTAAGTTTTTAATTTCTCTTGGCAATGTTTCACTGCTTTCAGTGTAGAAAATTAAGCACATTTCTTTATTCTTAGACATCTGGTATTTTAAAATGCTACTGTAAATGGTATTTATTTTTAAGATTTTAGTTCCCAAATTTCTCTTGTTAATGTATAGCTGTTGATTTTGGTATATTGACCTCACTCATGAAACATTGCTAAATTTACTTATAAATTCTAATGATGTGTTTGCAGATTCTGTGGGAACTTTTACATATCCAATTATATCATTGGCATAAAATGATACTTACATTTCTTTCCTTCCAATTTTATACTTTTAATGTTTTTTGTTGCTTTCTTGCACTACCTAGAATTTCTAATACAATCCTGAATACACGGGGTGATAGCATATATCCTTATCTTGCTTCTGATATCAGGGGGAATTTAAAACTATTTCATCCTTAAATATGATATTAGGTAAAACATTTTAACTTTGAGAGATAATTTACAAACAATAAACCGCATCCATTTGAAGTATACAATTCAATGGGTTTAACCATTGTGAAACCACCTCTATAATAAAAAAAATGACCATTTCCGTCACCTCCAAAAATTTGTTGGTAGGCAGAATTCTAAGAATGATCTCCAGCGGAGCTCATCCTAGTAAAAATCCCCTCCCCTTTGAGTGTGGATGGAACCTGTGAATATTATGAGATGTCATTCCCATGACTATATATGTTATACGGCAAAAGGGAGACCATTCAACTTGGCCTAACTTAAAAAGCAGAGCATTTTCTCTGTCTGGGAGAAGCAGAGATTTAAAGCATGAGAAGGACTTGACCTGCCTTTGCTAGTTTAAAGATGGAGGAGCCACATGAGAAGGTAGTTTTATGAAGCTTAAAGTGACCTCTGACTAACAGCCAGCAAGGAATCAGGGACTTCATTCCTACAAACACAAGAACATTCCAACAACCTGAATAAGCTTGGAAGCAGATTCTTCCACAGGACTTCCAGAGAAAAGCCCAACTCCGCCTTGATTTTGGCTTTATGAAACCCTCAGCAGAGAACCCAGTTGAGCCTGCTTAGACTTCTGACCTAAAGAACAATGGTGAGATATTAAAAGAGTGTTGTTTTAAGCTGCTGTGTCTTGTGGTAACTTAGTAGGTAGCAGTAAAAATCGAAAACACATTTTGATACCTGGAAGTGGGTGCTACCATAACAAATACCTAAAATGTGGAGTCAGGCAGATGTTGGAAGAATTTTAAGGAGCATAATAGAAAAAGCCTAGATGACCTTGAGAAGGCTTCTAGTAGAAATATTACATAGTAACAGGTATTGAGAGTGAAACATGTTATTGGAAACTAGAGGAAGGGAAATCCTGCTATGTAGTGGCAGAGAGCTTTGCAGAATTGTCTCCCACTGTTAGGTGGAAAGCAAAGCTTAAAATCACGAACTTAGACATTTAGCTGAGATTTCCCAGCAAAATGTTGAAGGTACAGTCTAATTTCTTCTTGCAGCTTCTAGAAAAATGTGAGAAGAGAGATATAAATTGAGTGAAGAACTGTTAACAAAAAGGAACAAGACTTGATAATTGGGAAATTGTCAGGTGGCAAAATGTGATACAGTGTAAAAATGGCTGCTGAAAGCATGGCATAGAGAAAAGGCCGAGGATGTAGTTATTCAAACTTTTGCTGAAACCTCAGAAAGATCAAAAGATCAGAGTATTCAGCTACACAAAAGACCCTTCCAAGAGATTATACATCTTCTAAATCAAACCAGAAGACTTCTAGGACACTTAAAAACATTGTTCCTCCACCATTTGAGTAGAAGCCAAAGGAGAAATTCTACCTGTGAATGACAGCTTTAGCTGTGAAGTTGTGGAACTATGGAGTTTCATCCTGCCTGGGGACCTGTGAGTGTGATGAGATTTCACTCCTGGGAATGTGTTATGTTATATGGAACAGTTTACCTTAAAATAAGGAGATTATCCAGGTGAGCCTAATTTAATCACAGGATCCCTTAAAAGCAGAGAGGTTTCTCTGGCTGGTGGTAGAAGAAGAAGGCAGAGGAGAAGTCAGAAAGATTCAAAGCATGAGGACTCGATGCTCTTGCTGGCTTTGAAGATGTAAAGGGGCCATATGAGAAGAAATGAGGGCAGCCTTTAGGACATGAGTGGTTCCTACCTAACAGCCAGAAAGAAAATGGGGACCTCATTCCTACAGCCACAAAGAACTGGATTCTTCCAACAACCTGAATGCACTTGGAGGCACATACTTCTTCCTGCCTGCCCCCTGCACTCTGCACACACATATGACCTGCAGGTAAGAGGCCAGTCTGGCTGATACCTTGATTTTGGTCTTGTGAGACCTGGAGAAAACAACCAGTCAAATCCACCTGGACTTATGATCCTCCAAATTGTGAGAGAAAATTTTCACTGCTAATATTGTGGTGTTTGTTACACAGCAAAAGAAAACTAATAAAGCTAGTCTTTTAAATTTTAGCCATTCTCGTGAGTATATAGTGGTATCATTTTTGACTTTATTTTTAATTTCCCTAATGATTAATGATGTCAAGCATCTCTTCATATGCTTATTCTCTATCTGTATATTTTCTTTGGTGAAATAACTGTTCAAATCGTTTGCTTATTTTTTAATTGGATAGTTTGTTTTCTTATCCAGTTGTAAGTGTTCTTTATATATTTCTGGATATAAGTCCTCTGAGAGATATATGTGTTGTGTTTTCTGTGGGTCGCCATTCTGCCTTCTTAATGTTATTTTTTCAAATAGCAAAATTTTACAAATTTTAATAAAGTTCAATTTATCAATTTTGTTTTTTAAGGTTCATGGTTTTTCTGTCTTGCTAAGAAATATTTTCCAGTCCCCCAAGTTTGCAAATATTTTCTCCTTTGTCTTCTTCTAGGAGTTTTATAATTTACTTTTTCTATGTATGGTGTCATGTGAGGGACAATATTCATTTTTTTCCCATTTAGGCAGCTACTTGTTCCAGCACCATTTGTTAAAAGGTTTTTCTTTTGTCCATTGAATTTCCTTGGTATCTTTGATGAAAATCAATTGACCATATATGTATGGGTCTATTTCTTGACTCTATTGAGTTCTGTTTGTGCATACATACACACATTTATATTTAATTTTGCAAATACCACATTGTCTTGATTACTGTAATGTTACAGAAAGTCTTAAAATTAGGTAGTGAAAGACCTCCAATTTTGTTCTTTAAAAAAATTGCTTTGGTTATTTTAGGACAACATCTTACCAATTTCTACAAGAAAACCTGTTAGAATATTGATTGGGATTGCATTGAATTTATAGGTCAACTTGGGAATACTTGACATCTTTATAGCATTGTCATTCAACTCATGAATATGATATTATACCTCTCCATTTATTTAGATCTTTAATTTCTCTCCAAATTTTTTCTTTTTTAGTTTTCAGTGTATAGGTTTTGTACAATGTGTGTTAAATGTATTTTGTATTTTAAAATGTCTATGGTTTATGGAATAGTTTTTCTTAATGTCACTTAATGATCATTCATTGCTACATATAGAAAGATTACAAAGATATTTTGTATGACACTGATCTTGCTAAAGTCACTTATTAGTCCTAGTAACTTTTTTGAAAATTCCTTAGAATTTCTAAAAATAATCATGCAATCTGCAAATAAAGAAAATTTTACTTCTTCCTTTTCAGTCTATGCCTTTAAACTCTTTTTCCGGCCTCATACTTGCTATGATAACCATGCCAGTGTTGAAAGAAGTAGACACCCTGCCATTTTCTTGATCTTAGACAAAATAATTTAGTCTTTTTACACTAACTACAAGTATTTTTGTTTGTTTGCTGTCTCTTGTTTTGTTCTTGTTTTTGGTAGATGCTGATTACTCATTTGGAAAATTCCTTTCAATTCTTAGTTGACTGAGAGTTTTATCAGGAATGGCTATTGAATTTTGTCAAATGCTTTCGCTTCATTGGTTGAGGTTATCTATTTTTTTGATCTGATAGCATGTTGAATTCTATCAATTGCTTTTTGAATGTTAAATCAATGTTGTATTCATGAGATAAATCGCACCTAGTCATGATATATTATCCTATTAATATATTGCTATATTCAAATTGCTAAAATTCCGTTTAAGGTTTTGGCATCTATGTTTGTGAGGGATATTGGTCTCTAGTTTTATTTTCTTACAATGTCTTTATCTGGTTTGCTGTCATTGTTATGCTGGCCTCATGAAATGAGGTACAAGTATTCCCTCCTATTTTGTGGAAGAATTCTTATTGAGTTGATTTCGTTTCTTCTTTAGATGTTTGGTAGAATCCTCCATAATGTCAACTGGGACTGGTGTTTTCTTTGTTAGAAAGGTTTAAACTACACATTCCATTTCTTTAAAAGACATGGGACTATTTATGCCTTCCATTTCTTCTTGAGTGAGTTTTCTAGTTTCTATCTTCCTTTTTCCCATGATAAATTTGGCCAGACGTTTATCAATTTTACTGATATTTTTTGGTTTCATTAAGTTTCTCTATTGTTTTTCTATTTTCAATTTTATTTAATCTGTAACCTTGTCTTTATTATTTTTCTTCTTCTGATTTATTAGAATTTAATTTGTTCTTCTTTTTCTAGTTTCCTAAGGTGGAATCTTAGATTATTGACTTGAGACTTTTTAACATAAGCGTTAAATGCTATGTTTAACGCTTTTAAACATAAGCATTAATGCTCTGTTTCCCTTTAAGCACTGCGTGAGCTGTATTCTGTAAGTTTTGATATATTATGTTTTCACTTACACTCAATTAAAAATATTTCCTAATTTTCCTTGTGATTTCTTCTTTGACCCGTAAGTTAAAAAGAAGCATATTGTTTAATTGTCAATGATTTAGGGGTTTTCCAGGTATCTTTTTGCTATTGATTTCTAGTTTAATTTTTTAATGATTAGTGAACATAGAGAATATTTTGTATGATTCAGTTTTCCTTATATGCTTTTTTATGGCGCACATTATTATCTACCTAGGTGAATGTTTCTTGAACACTTGAAAATAATGTGTATTCTGCTGCAGCTGGATGGAGTATAATTGTATACTATATAATATTCTATATATTATATATAGAATATATATTCTATATTCTATATTCTATATATTATATTATATATAGAATATATATTCTATATTCTATATATTCTATATATAATATATATATATATATACTATATAATATTCTATAATTATAAGTTAGGTCAAACTGGTTGGTAGTGTTTGTTCAAGTTTTCTATGTGCTTACAGATTTTTTGTTTTCTTGACCTATCAGTTCCTAAGACAGGAGTGTTAAAGTCTCTAAGAACAGTTGTGGATTTATATATTTATCCTTTTTATTCTATAAGTTTTGCTTCTTGTATGTTAAAGTTCTGATATTAGATACATACACTTTTACAATTGTTACAGCTTCTTGATTAATTGAATTCTTTATCATTATGAAATGATCTTTATCTCTGGTAATATTTTTTTTGTTGTGAAGTTTACTTTTCTGTTATTAATAAAGCTACTCTGAATGCTTTCCCACTAAGTCTAGCCCCACAAATTCCCAGATACCTATAAATCTTATTTTCAAAAATAACTTCATGTGTAAATTATCACTTCGGTATTGATCCTCAAATAAATCAAAACAAATTCAAAAGGAAAATCTAGGAAGAGGGGAGGACACTCGTCTAATAATTTTAGACACAAACACCAATTCATACTAAGCCCATGAATAAATGTGAGAAATAGACAAACTTTTGGCAGTAGTACACCAAAAAGCTTCTCTTTATCTCTAATAATGTAAAGGGAGATCAGCCTACTGATATGTTTCATATTAAATTTGAATTTGTCTGTAATGACAAATTTGTCTATAATGACCATCACTTTCTGTGTGCATCAGCATTCCCTCCATGGCTTTTATTATACACCACACTCCAGTGATTTGAGATGTGGCATTTTGCCAGTAAATTGGCCAAGATCCTAAGTCATACAATACCTGTGATTTTTGGTCTATGAAAACTCAGCAACCCACAAAGACCTGGTATATTCCACTGGACAGCAATGAGCTAGGATGAGTTAAGCAGTGTGGCGATTGCTCTATTTCTATAGATGACTAGTTATAAAGCTTGACTTAAGAATGGCTTTGCTTGTTTCTTCTGATTGTTTCCTGATGTGGGTGGTGAAGCTGGAGCTGGCTGGAGTGGATGTGGGGTGGATGGGATCAGGTATTGGGTTAAATAGCCGTATTCATCAATGTGAAGGTGTTATTGGCTGTAACGGATGGTTCTGCAGTAGATGTTACATAGCCTTACTACTGCTGTTTTCCAAGCATCAACTTTTTATGGACAATTGCGGTTCTTATCTATCTGCTACTGACTCAGGCAGTGGGAAAACTTGTATCAAGTTGGTTGGAGTACCTCTTTAGTTCCTCTCCTAATCCTCTCCATTCTTCAGAACCCACCTCTATTTTCTGAGATGCCTCTCCTGACTACTTTAGTCTTCATCAGTCTCAGATGTTCTCTGACATTATTGGACATTCCATAATTCAGCATCAATTATGCATGACCTTCTGCACTGTAGTTTTGAGCACTTGCTCCCACAAATATAACAAGAGCTAATTGATTGTTGAGATCAACTCCTACAAGTAAAAGTACCCATAATTTCTGTTGAATGAGTGAATGAGTCAAAATTTGGGATGTTGGGTTTGGGGAGAATTTTGTGTTTTTGCTATATATGAGAAACTGTCTGCAATATTTGGTTTCTGTATCAGTATATACCAAGTGAAATTTCTTATAATTATAGTATAACATCACCAAGACATTACCAAGTCTCAGAATCTGAAAACTTAATACAATGATTTCAAATCTGGCTCATCATCAAAATCACCTGTGTAACTTTGTAAACAGTTAAATATCCATGATCAGAGACTCTATTCAATACGTTTGAGAGGGAACCTTGAGACTGAATTTTCAAAAGTGCCCAGATAGTACTGTTGATCAGCCAAGCTTGGGAACCTCCAACTGCTGGCTAGTCCTGTGATCAGAGCGTAGCCAAGGTGAGCTGCACTGTTGCGTCAGCAGACATTGTACTCCTTTGAAGGAAAGCAGCAGTGTGGACATGACCCAGTTGCCCCTGTTGGTGGTCGCACAGCTAAGGATGCAGAATTTGTTTACGTTACAAATTTTATCTACATGGTTGATTCTACGAGGGATCAGTGCTAGGCTTCATTTCATGTTCCAAGGCTTTGTGGCTCTTGATGTAAGAATAAAGGAAGAAAAATTCCAATAAAAATGTCTAATAAAAAAAGACAACCAAGCAAAAACTTTTAAAAATATTTTTTTCATGAATGTATATAAGACGAGAGAGTAATCATTTACATGTGCTATCTAGGACAGGTAAAAAAAAAAAAAGTAGGCATTGGTATTTTTGAAAGGACATTGTTTTGTAGCCCTTTGTTAATTACCCATGTGAATTCAGGCTTCAATCTTAAGAAGGGTTGGTGGCCCTCATCTAACTTTAGCCCCAGGCACTGGTACCTGAGTTGAAGGAGAGCTGGCAGTTCTCACTGGATGAGCTGTGCTGAAAAGATTCTTCCTGCATTGTTTCAATTCCTCCAGCTTCCTCAATCAACTGAAGCCATCCTTCTGGGCTGCAGGGGAATGGCTAATCTGATGCCCCAATCAGATGAAGAGTTTCAGTATCATTGGCATCTGCCCCTTGTGAACTCTGGCGAATAATAACCCTTTGAGCTGGCCCCGAAAGATAGGTGAACACTGCCTCGAAGGGCAGATCTGCAGGGTTGTCGTAAGGGATGTTTTTCTTTGTGGCATTGGCATTGTACTCCTCACAGCATCATAGAGTACGTAGCTCCACTTGGAACTACATCAAAACAGTGTTCTTCAGAGTCCTATGGAACACAAGTCCTACCTACTTTTTTCAGCTAAAAAGATCAGGATCTGTGAGAGGATAACCCCCAGGTGAATGCCCCTGTGACTGTGTTACGTACAACATTCTAATTCCAGAATTTAGCACAAGGCTTGGTTAGAGTAGCAGCTCAATGCACTAGACCAGTGATTCTCAATCAGGGATGTTCTGCTCCCCGGAGGACTTTGGCAAAATCTGGGGACCTTTCTGGTTGTCACAGCCGAGGAGTGGAGGAGGAGAGTGCTACTGGCATCCAGTAGGGAGAGGCAGGGATGCAGCTAAACATCTTACAATGGCCTTCACAAACCTGGGTGTGCTGCACATACCTGTCAGAGTGGTGCATTCCCTCCAATGCCTTTGGTGGATGCTGTTACAAAATGGATGTGCTGGTTTTCATGGTGCAGCTAGGAATAATTAGGGAGTCAAACCTGCCCCAACAAACTACTGGCCACCTGGAAAAGGCCTCACAGGGGAGGCCTGTACAGCAGGAGCTCAGGGGCAGGGGGGCTGGGCTGGCTCTAGGAGTGTCTCAGGGGTGGGGCCACTCTGTGACAGAGGCATCCATGCACGTAGGGCAGTTTTTCAGAAACTTTGCTCATCTTTTAATTTCTTCTTTGGTAAGCTAACTGGCCTCTACTAATATCTCAGATTTCTCACTGCTCTGGTTCTCTGAAGATCAAAGATATAAAAAATTAAGAGAGAAAGAAGCACCTGACAAATTTGGACACGTATCAGACCTTGCTCACATATACTTCATTGATTTATAAAAATGGCAAATGTCCATTATATATAAGATTCAAGCAATGCTGACAAGTGAAAAAAGGCTACAAAACTCCTCAGATACCACCACCCAGAAGTAACCAGTGAGCATTATTACGGATGTCTGCCTTCTGATTCTGTGTGGGCAGAGGGATGTGAGCGAGAGAGAGACAGAATGTTACAGAAAGAAGGGTAATGAGATGGATGGATGGGGACAGAGGAGCAAAGGAACTTGCTGTAGGTGACGCAGCTGGCTCTGATTCTGGTCGCCACGGGATCCAATCCAGTGTTAAAAGCTAATTTAAAAAAAGTAAAATCATGATGACGCTCATTCAGATATAAAATAAACATGTGTTAAAGATCATATTTAACTCATCACTAATAAGGAAACTGGTAAGATGTTGTAAGTGGTTCAAAGAAAAATCCAAAGAACAGACACATTGATAGATCAGGAAAGTGGGTGTAGGGAGGAGTGGGACTTGTCCCTCTACCAGAAAAACCTCTGATTGCACGTCTATAGAAAAAAACTTTTTGCATTGATTGATGTTATGCACAACTTACAGAGTTGTAAAATTGCTCAGAGGCAATGAAAGACTAGAACCAGATAATCCTGAGGGTATGAGGCAAACAATGCATGAGTTTCCTTTGGAGACATCCAGTCATCTATTCTGCTTATTCTAAATTTCCTTATACGCAGATGTTCTTACTTTAAGACCCAGATGTCTTCTGAGGTTTCTATTTCTTACTCTTGCCAAAAGGAAAAGGAGTTTCTGAGCACTGCAGGCACAGCTTCAAGAGTCAGAAAGAGCTAAAAGATCTTTGTGCATTTATACTTTTTATCCTTTATTTTTAAAAATCATATGCTTTATTTGAATAAATGAAAAAATCCAAAAATATGTAAATAAAGTATAATAATTTCTGCACTCCTCACCTCATACCTCCCATAGCCACTGCCTCTGGAGGTAACTAATACAATTTATTATATATTCATTTATATTATATATTCATTATGTTTCACAATAACACATAAACATTTAGACACATGTAGGAATTTTGGTTGTGAAAGGTTACACAAGTGGAAACATACTATATGTAAATATAACTGTATCAAGCTTCTCTCCTTTAAAATAATACATTGAGGCTATCTCAGATACACAGATACTGAGCGAATGCATTCATGTAAATAGCTGTAGGACATGCTGTGACATGGATGCCAGTCTCCCAGGCTCTGATTCCTGGAATTGAGTGAGGAAGAAATGCAGACGGTTGTGGAATAGGAGAGAAGTTGTCCTTGCAATGAGCACGGTGGGGAGTGGGGAAGGAGCCAGGCTTGGGCCAGGATGGAGGCATAGTCACTCTCCAATCATGCTGGTGTTTCACAGTCAGTCAGGGTGTGAGTGGAGAGCACCATTCATTCATTTTAAAGAAAATAATTATTTCCTTAGTAACAAAAGCCAAATAATTTTCAAAGAAAATTGATATATTTACTGTTGGGAAAAGCAGTTTCCCTACCCCACCTTCTAAGAAATACTGAAAATCTATCACAGCAATCTTAGGACATTGGAGGAGTGCTTGCTACTAGCAGATTAAACATTCCTATTCTATGAAATAATGTCATTTGCAGCATCATGGATGGACCTAGATATTATCATACAAAGTGAAATAAGTCAGAAGGGGAAAGACCAATACCATATGATATCACTTATATGTAGAATCTAAAATATGACACAAATGAACTTATCTATGAAACAGAAACAGACAGACATAGAGAACAGACTTGTGGTTGCCAAGGGGGAGGGGAGGTGGGGGATGGATGGGTTGGCAGTTTGCGGTTAGTAGATGCAAACTATTATATATAGGATGGATAAACAACAAGGTCCTACTGTATAGCACAGGGAACTATATTCAATATCCTATGATAAACCATAATGGAAAAGAATATGAAAAAGAATGTGTGTATATATATATATGTATAACTGAATCATTTTGTTTTACAGCAGAAATTAACACAACATTGTAAATCAACTATACTTCAAATTTAAAAAAATCATTCCTATTCTATAGAAAACCCCAACATTAAAAAAATAAAACAGAAAGTTGTTTGTGTGTTAAAAATTAGTGATCAGAAAGAAACTCCTCATTACTAATACAAATTTATGTTATCTGGAGCCAAGAAAAAAATGTTTGGTGATTGAGTGGGAAAGAAAAGGAGTGTAAAAAAACCATTTCTGAAAGGGCATGCTATGAGATTTACTTGTACAAGACTGCTTCCTAACTAGAAGGAGGCAAACCCTTAAAGCATTGTGAGCTTGTTAACCTGGAGGACACGGAAACCAAGAGCCCTGAGAGGAGGGAAGGTCAGCAAGGAGGGCCTTAGGCCAAAGGGCAACTGAACTGCCTTTCCTACCTGTCCCCAGGCCTCAGACCAGCAGTTTTAAAAAGCCAACTCCTTTATACTATCAGGGGTACACTCTGTCCACACTGGCCTTTTGTTCCAAAATCAACACTTTTTTTTTTTTTTTTTTTTTGCGGTACGTGTGCCTCCCACCGTTACGGCCCCTCCCGCTGCGGAGCACAGGCTCCGGACGCGGAGGCCCAGCGGCCACGGCTCACCGGCCCAGCCGCTCCGCGGCGTGTGGGATCCTCCCGGACCGGGGCACGAACCTGTGTCTCCCGCATCGGCAGGCCGACTCTCAACCACTGCGCCACCAGGGAAGCCCCGATAAGCTTCTTAAAGGTAGAAACCATCTCGTTGAAGACAAAGAGCATAAAAATAGAAATAATATACAAGGCAGCATGTAAAGAATTTTTAATAGCGAAGTCTTAACACTTCTTGAAAAGTTTGGAGGTTTTCAGCTGAGAGGAATTCTGAGAGGCAGAGAAAAGTGTTTCTTACGCGGCAGGAGCTAAATACACGTGTGAGGTTTAGAAGGAGAGACTCCTTTGAAACTGGGCTCTCAGAAAGGTGTCAGTGAGGCAGTAAGGTGTCATAGGAATGAAAATAGCAGTAACTATGACCGTGGTAGGAAGGACAGTAAAAGGGACTTGTGTTTATTAACCACATCATTTCATTAGATGATGAAACTAGATATTTTGATTATTCCCATTTTAGAGATGAGAAAAACAGAGGCTTAAATCAATTTAGGGAACAAGTGAGACTGTGGTAGAGTGACTAGAAACCACAGGCTTAGCCCCCAGGAACACACCTGTAACACACCTGTAATTGAGAAAGTTACTATTACTCATTGCAATGGTGGGAGAATACGCTATGGGGAACCGTGGGGTATCTCAATAAGGGGTGTTAGAACTATTGCTGGATTTGGGATTTAGATGGGTAAAATTGGGGAGTGAGTAAGGAAGTGGATTCTCTCTTGATTGAGCAATTCTGTGATCAATTAATAAATCTTAGCTAGAAGGAGGGCAGACCAGAGAGGATAAAGTTATAATTGGTACGAAAGTAGCAGCCATTCATTCAGCCGAGGGGAGGAGGGGTGTTTGATATTTTGTTTGTGTAGTGACATCTGAGTGGATGTTCTGTGAGACCGTGGCCAGGAGGAAAACATGATTTTGCTCTAAGCATCAGCATTCCTAATATCATTAAGGCTCAGCTATGAGTTGCCAGATGTTAGGGGCTGCCTTTTCCTTTGCAACACGTGATTAGTTCTGGCAAGGGGCTGAGCCAGTTGACTTCACTTTCATTGTCTGTAAACTAGAGCTGTGAGAATTAAGTGTCACACAGACAAAGGACCCGACACCTAGCCCACAGAAGGCTCTCCATCACTGGGTTATTTCTGGGGGCAGAAGACCAGAGATGGTGAGAGGATGGATGGGATTTCCCATCACTCAGGAGATGGGGGAAGGGCATCTGATTGTGCCATGGCAGGAGTACTGGCAGGGATGTGGGGACAATGTAGTTTCCCTTGAAATTCCCATGAATTGGCTAGACTCACCTTTCAGCTTCTTTTGGCCCTTAGGAGCTCTGTTCAGTCCGGGTCATTTTTTTTTTTTTTTTCCCAGAAAAAGGCAAAGGCATCCTCACAATTTCCCCAGCAACATTTCCCTTTGTTATTCTGGGCATAGAGAGAACAGCATCAGCCTCTGGAGAAAAACTGTTTTACAAGAAAAGGTGCTTTTGTTTTTTTCTTTCCATTGCAGATATTGGTGAAATAAAGCTGAGCTCATCATTTAATCTTTTCCTTTTATATAGTTATAGACATTTGTTTCTTAGGATCGTAGAAAGCCCTGATGCAGCAAAAATGTTTGCTGCATAATTAATTTCCAGAACATCAGGTGATGACTGAAGCTCAGCTATAGTTACAAGGAAATAATTTTTTTTCAAACCTGAAGATAAGAAGTAGAAATAGCTGTTCAGTTTTAAAGTGGATCTTATATGTTTCTAATGAGTAAACTAATAAACAGCACTGGTATATGATTTGTTTGGACATTTCTAGTTAACAGTGAGCCCATGGTATGGAATATCTTCCAAGTGACTCTCAGGTAGGTGGGGAAAGGTCTCCTTCTGCTGTTTAAGGGTGGGCACATTTCATTAGAGCTGCTGTCATGGTGTCAGGGAAAATAGGGCATTTTGCCCTTTGAAAGGCAATTGCTATTCTTACAAATGATATCATTAAAGGAAATGACAGTGTTTAGCAACGTAAGCAAAATGAGAACTGCAAAAAAATGCAGCATGCCTCTGGATGACAAATTTTCCTTTATAAAGAGAGAAGATGGAGAACTTGAAACATGAAAATACTTGCACAACCGAAGAGAAAACCCTAGAAAAATTTCAGTTTCACACTTACAGGATGATATCTAGACCGATCTAGATGAATTTAAAAAAAGGAGAAAGGGAGGCTTTTCTGGAGGCTTTAGGTTCTTTTATATCGTGGGACTCACAGATTGTTCAGGATATGATTTTGTGCTCTTCCAGATAGACTAACTTGGCCAGGAAACTTGCCGAAGGCTAGATTTCTCGTCTGAGAATGGTGATAGTAGGTTTCTTATCACGTTCTTGCTGTCATTAAAGGAAATCTGAGATTTGGGGTCTGTTTGTCTCTAGAAAAGTTTCCTTTTCTTCATTTTTGGTTGCATCCAGCACTTTTTCATCTTCAAAGATTCACATACACTTCCTATCATGTAAGCTCAGTGATTTATATTACACTTGTGGAAATTAAAATCCAAAGAAGATAACCAAATTTTAGCCAGGATTGACCAAATTGTATCTGTGTACGATGCCAAGATTTAGTCCCCCTAGCTTCTCCCTTTTCTCCATTTACATATCATATTTATTAATGTTTAATTATGTTGCACATTTTAAATTAGTTTTCCTATGATTTATAGTTAGAACCCAGAATCAATCTAATAATTACAGACTTACTTGGAACTTGATTTTCTTTTTCACATTTTTATGGGAGTCCCTGTGCTAGGCAGGCTCTAAGGAGGGAGCACAGTGTACCATTAAGTCGATTTGCAATCAGGTAGGGCTGGATGAATACACGTTAGCAGCTGTATTAGTTGGGCCCTTTTTGCTTGCAAGTGACAGAAACTTAACTCTGTCTCTTACTACCATATGTCGCCAACTCTGTGGGAGGCACAGAGTGCAATAGGGCTTCAAGAACCACTGGAACTCAGACCCAAAATGTGCTGGTGAGAACAGTGGAAGGACCACGGGCTTCGGAGGCAGACAGCCTTGGGTTCCAATCCAGCATCTGCACTGCTCACCACCTGTGTGAGCTCAGCATGGTTAAGAAGTCTCCCACGTTCAGTTCCCCCTGAAAAATGGAGGTCGTAGGTATGTCCTTGTGAGGTGGGCATTCAGTGAGATAAAACAGATCTCTGGGGTTAAAGGATGGAGGGCCAGAGGCCTGGGAAGGCAGGCAGTGCCCAATCTTCTTTCTGCTGTAAAAACAGCAGCATTGGGGATGGAGGACAAACTCAAGGTCACACCTCCCCACTCACTTCGTTCTGTTTTGGTTTCTGATCCAGCTTCTCAACAGCCATGTGATTTTACTCTCTTGTTGTAGGGGGAATGATTCCTTAACCTGGAGGTTCCAGCTAACAGTAGGACAGGTGGGAAAAGCCATCTTCATAGAGAATGAGAAAACACTACTAGACCAAGGTGGCCACATGGAGGAAAGTGTGCTGACTCCACCAAATAGGTGTAATTATTTCACCCCCAAATGGGCAAAGATATAAATGGACAAAAAATACCTTAGAAGAGATAGATGCAATAGTATCTAGCATCTAGAGTTGGAAATTGAGAATTAATTTCCTTGAAAATACTTTCAACCTTCAGGGGACAAATCTACCCAGGCTTTTAAGCATAAGGATAGAATAAAATAGTTCCAATTATTTTGTAAGAAAAAATAATAACTAATATAATTGCAAAGAGCACATGAAAAGATTTTTTATATATATGTATAGATATTAATATTTTATTAATATAAGATATAATATTTTACTTGGGATTTGATTTGGGCATCTGTAAACATCATAGCAAATAGAATCCAGCAGTATATTAAGAGAAAAATCAACCATGACAAGGTTCATTTTAGGACTGCAGTAATTATTTAATATTAGGAAATCAGTATAATTTAGTTTGTTAATAGCAAAGAAAAACCACCAGTGTAATTGATCATCTTGATAGATGCTTAAAAAGCATTTGATAAAAATTAACATTCATGCCTGACACAAAACCTCTCAATAAAATGTCAATGAATAGATATGTTCATAGTATTAAACATGTGTTTATAATCCATGGCTAGCCTCATGCTCAGTGGTAAAACTCCCATTGAAGTCAGAAACACAAAAACAATGTTCATTGTCATAACTATTACCTGGCAGTGTTTTTTTCCAGACATGACAATTCTATTAGAAAAAGAAATAAAATGAATAGAGGAGATAATACCATGATTTGCAGAGTGTGAGATACTGTGAAGCCATTAAAAGGACAGTAGGTTCTCCATATACTGACTCATAAAGATGTCTACTCCATACTGGGGTAAAGTATAGGATATGAACAGTAAGTAGGATATGATGTCATTTTTGTAAAAGCAGAGTATATGAGTGTATGTAGGGAAGTGAAAACATAGAAAACACTCATGAATTGTATTTAGCAAATATTAACTCTTTTCCTTCTGAGTGATGGGCTAACAGGACACTCTCATTTCCTTCTCTGTGCCTTTTGGGAATTGCTTGACTTTTTAAATTTTTAATAAATAATTTGCCCAAGGTCAAATGCAGTTTGACTTTAAATCCTATGCTTTTAACCACTCCTCTATTACTCTTATTATTAGAAAAAAAGTCATTGTCATTTCCAAAGCACAAACATAAGTTTTATGTATATAACACACATATATATGAAAAATTTTAAATCATGACATAATAGGATATCTAGCACATGGTCAATAAATTATATTTATTAACCTCTCTAAACCCTCCTTACCTTAAATATGAACAGGGACTATGCTTATTCAGCTTTGTATCCCCTAGCAGTAAGCAGGTATCCTTCACAGAGTATAAATATTAAACAGACATATTTTATACATGTAAATATAACGAACACTAGGAATTTGGATTACACTGTACAACGAGCAGCGGAGCCTCCTGAGAAGCACCCGTGACCTTCCTCTATGATGAGCAGCCATGCTGGCCTGCGGCCTCTACGTGGACCAAGTTACAGCCACTGGCAGGGGTCCAAGGAGTCGTGGATTCAGGCCCTGGTGTTGAGTGGGAGAAGCCCATTGAGAGATGACTTTCCGATGCAGAAAGATATGCATTTCCTCTTCACAGAAATCTGGCTCCTGCAAAAGCCTGAACAAAGACCTCATCTTTCTGCTCAATGCCATCCTTCGTGGAGGTTGTGGGGAGGATGAGCCTGTGGGGTAGGTGAATGCTCCTTATAAGACTCAGTGGGTACCGACAGACCTGAAGGCCCTAGCTGAGTTGTCTGGAAAATACCGCTCTTCAGTTTTCCTCAGCTAGAATACAGCACCTTGTGTTTTTTCCACGTTCTGGTTTCTGAACTCAGAGAACATGAAGAAAGGCTCATATTGACATGAGTACTGGCCGTGGAGGGAACTAGATGTCCCAACAAATGGGTCCTGTCATGTGGTGCTGGATGGATGTTGCCAAATCTCCCTGCAGGTGCCCTTTCTGCCTTGGATGGGGGAGGCTTCACGAGAAGACCCACTGTAGGCTGAGCGTGTCCACGCGGAGCTGCTTCTTAGGAGCCTGTGAGGGGCCAGCGCCACCTGAGTGGCTGTTCAGGGAATGGGCAAGTGGAGGGTGTCTTTGCAGTATGGTGAGCTTCCTAGAGCTTCTCCCCTCCTTTGTACTATACCCATTACTGCCCCCCCCATCTCTGTTCAGGACTGTGTGGTCCTGCGCTAACTATGGGGAATGGATTAAACTCCTCTCTCAAATTAGCTCTCAGGGGGCTTCCCTGGTGGCGCAGTGGTTGAGAATCCGCCTGCCGATGCAGGGAACATGGGTTCATGCCCTGGTCCGGGAAGATCCCACATGCCGCGGAGCGGCTGGGCCCGTGAGCCACGGCCGCTGAGCCTGCGCGTCCGGAGCCTGTGCTCCACAATGGGAGAGGCCACAACAGCGAGAGGCCCACGTACCGCAAAAAAAAAAAAAAAAAAAAATTAGCTCTCAGGTACCCAACTCTCTTTACGAGTTACTTTTCCCTTTTATTGGATGTAGGTTTTGGGTTCTTCCCCTTAAATCTATTTATCTCATCTCTCACTCCCACCTCCTCATAGTTTCCATGATCTAGGTCTCCAGTGTTGTGAGGAATAACTAAGTGATTGAGGACCAACAACTCCTTCATTAGGTGGGGAAGATTGAGAATAACTCAGTGTGTCTCCCCGCCCGCCATGGGTATTTTCATATTTGCACTGAGCTCTGGCTTAACTTGAGGAACTAATTGGTAAAGAAGGAATTACAGGCAGGCGCTAATGGGGTAGATGGATAAATGGGCAGTTTTCATTAGCATTTTTCTGATCAATGAGATAAGTGACCACAATGTACATTCTACCTTATGGAGGACACATACAAATCCTATTTGTGCCTTCAAGGAAGTAGCAACTCACAACACAGAGACATAGATCATAAACATATAGATTAAAAGTATATTCACACAAGGATTAAAAAAACTGATAAAATATAAGGTGTGACATAAGATGTGCTTAGCCAATCAGGGAATAAGATGAACTGGAAACAGTACTCTTTGAGCATCTGTTGTGTGCCAGACACTATACCAAGCACTTTCATATATTCTTTCTACCTACTCCTTCCCAAACTCTTTAAGTTAGGTTTTATTATTTTTATTATGAATTCGAGAAAACTGAGGTTCAGAGACGTGAAGTAAATTGTGTTGAAAGTCACCCTGACTGCAAGCTTCTGTGAGATCACGAGTTCTCAGCAGGGGTCAGCGATGAGGTTGGCTTGTCCATCTTTTAGAAACACAAGACTACAGAAAGGAAGCATGTTCCTAGGCCCACCTTCATCAGAAATACCTGAAGATTTTGCTGAATAAACAGATTTCTGGGCCTCACCAGAGAGCCATTAAATCATTATTTCTGGGAGTGAGATACAAAATCTGAATTTTTGAGAAATGTAAAAAATAGAAAAGAGGATAAAGAATAATATATCTTAACCTTGTTGTGATTACTGAGAATTGACAACTGAAAATATCTTTTTAACTGTGAGGTTTATTGAGGTATAATTTAACGCAGTAAAACTTACCATTTCTGGATGAGCAGTTCTATTAATTTTGGCAAACACAGAATTATGTAACCACCAACATAATGGAGAATATAGTTGATATCCATCACACCATTAAGTATGATGTTAACTATAGTTTTTTGTAGATACTCTTTATTTTTATTTATTTATTTATTTTTTACATCTTTATTGGAGTATAATTGCTTTACAATGGTGTGTTAGTTTCTGCTTTATAACAAAGTGAATCAGTTATACATATACATATGTTCCCATATCTCTTCCCTCTTGCATCTCCCTCTCTCCCACCCTCCCTATCCCACCCCTCCAGGCGGTCACAAAGCACCGAGCTGATCTCCCTGTGCTATGCGGCTGTTTCCCACTAGCTATCTACCTTACGTTTGGTAGTGTATATATGTCCATGCCTCTCTCGCGCTTTCTCACAGCTTACCCTTCCCCCTCCCCATATCCTCAAGTCCATTCTCTAGTAGGTCTGTGTCTTTATTCCTGTCTTACCCCTAGGTTCTTCATGACATTTTTTTTGTCTTAAATTCCATATATATGTGTTAGCATATGGTATTTGTCTTTCTCTTTCTGACTTACTTCACTCTGTATGACAGACTCTAGGTCTATCCACCTCACTACAAATAGCTCAATTTCGTTTCTTTTTATGGCTGAGTAATAGTCCATTGTATATATGTGCCACATCTTCTTTATCCATTCATCTGTTGATGGACACTTAGGTTGTTTCCATCTCCCAGCTATTGTAAATAAGGCTGCAATGAACATTTTGGTACATGACTCTTTTTGAATTATGGTTTTCTCAGGGTATTATGCCCAGTAATGGGATTGCTGGGTCATATGGTAGTTCTATTTGTAGTTTTTTAAGGAACCTCCACACTGTTCTCCACAGTGGCTGTATCAATTTACATTCCCCCCAACAGTGCAAGAGTGTTTCCTTTTCTCCACACCCTCTCCAGCATTTATTGTTTCTAGATTTTTTGATGATGGCCATTCTGACTGGTGTGAGATGATATCTCATTGTAGTTTTGATTTGCATTTCTCTAATGATTAATGAAGTTGAGCATTCTTTCATCTGTTTGTTGGCAGTCTGTATATATTCTTTGGAGAAATGTCTATTTAGGTCTTCTGCCCATTTTTGGACTGGATTGTTTGTTTTTTTGTTATTGAGCTGCATGAGCTACTTGTAAATTTTGGAGATTAATCCTTTGTCAGTTGCTTCATTTGCAAATATTTTCTCCCATTCTGAGGGTTGTCTTTTGGTCTTGTTTATGGTTTCCTTTGCTGTGCAAAAGCTTTTAAGTTTTATTAGGTCCCATTTGTTTATTTTTGTTTTTATTTCCATTTCTCTAGGAGGTGGGTCAAAAAGGATCTTGCTGTGATTTATGTCATTGAGTGATCTGCCTATGTTTTCCTCTAAGAGTTTGATAGCTTCTGGCCTTACATTTAGGTCTTTAATCCATTTTGAGCTTATATTTGTGTATGGTGTTAGGGAGTGATCTAATCTCATACTTTTACATGTACATGTCCAGTTTTCCCAGCACCACTTTGAAGAGGCTATCCTTTCTCCACTATATATTCCTGCCTCCTTTATCAAAGATAAGGTGACCATATGTCCGTGGGTGTATCTCTGGGCTTTCTATCCTGTTCCATTGATCTATCTTTCTGTTTTTGTGCCAGTACCATACTGTCTTCATTACTGTAGCTTTGTAGTATAGTCTGAAGTCAGGGAGCCTGATTACTCCAGCTCCGTTTTTCATTCTCAAGATTGCTTTGGCTATTCAGGGTCTTTTGTGTTTCCATACAAATTGTGAAATTTTTTGTTCTACTTCTGTGAAAAATGCCAGTGGTAGTTTGATAGGGATTGCATTGAATCTATAGATTGCTTTGGGTAGTAGAGTCATTTTCACAATGTTGATTCTTCCAATCCAAGAACATGGTATATCTCTCCATCTATTTGTATCATCTTTAATTTCTTTCATCAGTGTCTTATAATTTTCTGCATACAGGTGTTTTGTCTCCTTAGGTAGGTTTATTCCTAGATATTTTATTCTTTTTGTTGCAGTGGTAAATGGGAGTGTTTTCTTAATTTCACCTTCAGACTTTTCATCATTAGTGTATAGGAATGTAAGAGATTGCTGCGCGTTAATTTTGTATTCTGCCACTTTACCAAATTCATTGAATAGCTCTAGTAGTTTTCTGGTGGCATCTTTAGGATTCTCTATGTATAGTATCATGTCATCTGCAAAGAGTGACAGCTTTACTTCTTCTTTTCCGATTTGGATTCCTTTTATTTCCTTTTCTTCTCTGATTGCTGTGGCTAAAACTTCCAAAACTATGTTGAATAAGAGTAGTGAGAGTGGGCAACCTTGTCTTGTTCCTGATCTTAGTGGAAATGCTTTCAGTTTTTCACCATTGAGGATGATGTTGGCTGTGGGTTTGTCATATATGGCCTTTATTATGTTGAGGAAAGTTCCCTCTATGCCTACTTTCTGCAGTGTTTTTATCATACACGGGTGTTGAATTTTGTCGAAAGCTTTCTCTGCATCTATTGAGATGATCGTATGGTTTTTCTCCTTCAATTTGTTAATATGGTTTATCACATTGATTGTTTTGCGTATATTGAAGAATCCTGTATTCCTGGAATAAACCCCACTTGATCATGGTGTATGATCCTTTTAATGTGCTGTTGGATTCTGTTTGCTAGTATTTTGTTGAGGATTTTTGCATCTATGTTCATCAGTGATATTGGCCTGTAGTTTTCTTTCTTTGTAAAATCCTTGTCTGGTTTTGGTATCAAGGTGATGGTGGCCTCGTAGAATGAGTTTGGGAGTGTTCCTCCCTCTGCTATATTTTGGAAGAGTTTGAGAAGGATAGGTGTTAGCTGTTCTCTAAATGTTTGATAGAATTTGCCTGTGAAGCCATCTGGTCCTGGGCTTTTGTTTGTTGGAAGATTTTTCATCACAATTTCTATTTCAGTGCTTGTGATTGGTCTGTTCATATTTTCTATTTCTTCCTGATTCAGTCTTTGCAGGTTGTGCATTTCTAAGAATTTGTCCATTTCTTCCAGGTTGTCCATTTTATTGGCATAGAGTTGCTTGTAGTAATCTCTCATGATGTTTTTTATTTCTGCAGTGTCAGTTGTTACTTTTCCTTTTTCATTTCTAATTCTATTGATTTGAGTCTTCTCCCTTTTTCTCTTGATGAGTCTGCGTAATGGTTTATCAATTTTGTTTATCTTCTCAAAGAACCAGGTTTTAGTTTTATTGATCTTTGCTATCATTTCCTTCATTTCTTTTCCATTTATTTCTGATCTGATTTTTATGATTTCTTTCCTTCTGCTAACTTTGGGGTCTTTGTTCTTTCTCTGATTGCTTTAGGTGCAAGGTTAGGTTGTTTATTCGAGATGTTTCATGTTTCTTAAGGTAGGATTGTATTGCTATAAACTTCCCTCTTAGAACTGCTTTTGCTTCATCCCATAGATTTTGGGTCATCATGTCTCCATTGTCATTTGTTTCTAGGTATTTTTAAATTTCCTCTTTCATTTCTTCAGTGATCACTTCGTTATTTAGTAGTGTATTGTTTAGCCTCCATGTGTTTGTATTTTTACAGATCTTTTCCTGTAATTGATATCTAGTCTCATAGCATTGTGATCAGAAAAGATACTTGAAACAATTTCAATTTTCTTAAATTTACCAAGGCTTGACTTGTGACCCTAGATATGATCTATCCTGGGGAATGTTCCAGGAGCACTTGAGAAAAATGTGTATTCTATTGTTTTTGGATGGAATGTCCTATAAATATCAATTAAGTCCATCTTGTGTAATGTATCATTTAAAGCTTGTGTTTCCTTATTTATTTTCAATTTCAATGATCTCTCTATTGGTGAAAGTGGGGCATTAAAATCCCCTACTATAAATGTGTTACTTTTGATTTCCCCTTTTATGGCTGTTAGTATTTGCCTTATGTATTGAGGTGCTCCTATGTTGGGTGCATAAATATTTACAATTGTTATATCTTCTTCTTGGATCATTCTCTTGATCATTATGTAGTGTCCTTCTTTGTCTCTTCTAATAGTCTTTATTTTAAAGTCTATTTTGTCTGATATGAGAATTGCTACTCCAGCTTTCTTTTGGTTTCCATTTGCATGGAATATATTTTTCCATCTCCTTACTTTTAGTCTGTATGTGTCTCTAGGTCTGAAGTGTGTCTCTTGTAGACAGCAAATATATGGGTCTTGTTTTTGTATCCATTCAGCCAATCTGTGTCTTTTGGTGGGAGCATTTAGTCCATTTACCTTTAAGGTAATTATCGATATGTATATTCCTATTCCCATTTTCTTAATTGTTTTGGGTTCGTTATTGGAGGTCTTTTCCTTCTCTTCTGCTTCTTGCCTAGAGAAGTTCCTTTAGCATTTGTTGTAAAGCTGGTTTGGTGGTGCTGAACTCTCTCAGCTTTTGCTTGTCTGTAAAGGTTCTAATTTCTCCATCAAATCTGAATGAGATCCTTGCTAGGTAGAGTAATCTTGTTTGCAAGTTTTCCCCTTCATCACTTTAAACATGTCCTGCCAGTCCCTTCTGGCTTGCAGAGTTTCTGCTGAAAGATTAGCTGTTAACCTTATGGGGATTCCCTTGTGTGTTATTTGTTGTTTTTCCCTTGCTGCTTTTAATATGTTTTCTTTGTATTTAATTTTTGACAGTTTGATTAATATGTGTCTTGGCGTATTTCTCCTTGGATTTATCCTGTGTGGGACTCTCTGTGCTTCCTGGACTTGATTAACTATTTCCTTTCCCATATTAGGGAAGTTTTCAACTATAATCTCTTCAAATATTTTCTCAGTCCCTTTCTTTTTCTCTTCTTCTTCTGGAACCCCTATAATTTGAAGGTTGGTGCGTTTAATGTTGTCCCAGAGGTCTCTGAGACTGTCCTCAGTTCTTTTCATTCTTTTTTCTTTATTCTGCTCTGCAGTAGTTATTTCCACTATTTTATCTTCCAGGTCACTTATCCATTCTTCTGCCTCAGTTATTCTGCTATTGATCCCATCTAGAGTACTTTTAATTTCATTTATTTTGTTGTTCATCGTTGCTTGTTTCATCTTTATTTCTTCTAAGTCCTTGTTAACTGTTTCTTGCATTTTGTCCATTCTATTTCCAAGATTTCGGATCATCCTTACTATCATTATTCTGAATTCTTTTTCAGGTGGACTGGCTATTTCCTCTTCATTTGTTAGGTCTGGTGCATTTTTATCTTGCTCCTTTATCTGCTGTGTGTTTTTCTGTCTTCTCATTTTGCTTATCTTACTGTGTTTGGGGTCTCCTTTTTGCAGACTGCAGGTTCGTAGTTCCCGTTGTTTTTGGTTTCTGTCTCCAGTGGCTAAGGTTGGTTCAGTGGGTTGTGTAGGCTTCCTGGTGGAGGGGACTAGTGCCTGTGTTCTGGTAGATGAGGCTGGATCTTGTCTTTCTGGTGGGCAGGTCCATGTCTGGTGGTGTGTTTTGGGGTGTCTGTGGACTTATTATGATTTTAGGCAGCCTCTCTGCTAATGGGTGGGGTTGTGTTCCTGTCTTGCTAGTTGTCTGGCCTAGGATGTCCAGCACTGTAGCTTGCTGGTCGTTGAGTGAAGCTGGGTGCTGGTGTTGAGATGATCTCTGGGAGATTTTCGCCGTTTGATATTATGTGGAGCTGGGAGGTCTCTTGTGGACCAGTGTCCTGAAGTTGGCTCTCCCACCTCAGAGGCACAGCACTGACTCCTGGCTGTAGCACCAAGAGCCTTTCATCCACACGGCTCAGAATAAAAGGGAGAAAAAGTAGAAAGAAAGAAAGAAAGAAAGGAGGGAGGGAGAGAGGGAGGGAGGGAGGAAGGAAGTAAGGAGGGAAGGAAGGAAAAAAAGAAAGAAAATAAAGTAAAATAAAGTTAGATAAAATATAATAAAGTTATTAAAATAACAATATAATAATTAAGAAAAAAATTTTTAAAAAAAGAACGGACGGATAGAACCGTAGGACAAATGGTGGATGCAAAGCTATACAGCATAAATCTTGCTCTCAAAGTCCACCTCCTCAATTTGGGATGATTCGTTGTTGATTCATGTTTTCCACAGACATCAAGTTGATTGTGGAGCTTTAATCCGCTGCTTCTGAGGCTGCTGGGAGAGATTTCCCTTTCTCTCCTTTGTTCTCACAGCTCCCAGGGGCTCAGCTTTGGATTTGGCCCCGCCTCTACGTGTAGGTCGCTAGAGGGCGTCTGTTCTTCGCTCAGACAGGACAGGGTTAAAGGAGCCGCTGATTCGGCGGTTCTGGCTCACTCAGGCCGGGGGGGGGGGGGGCGGGGGGAGGGAGGGGCACGGAGTGCGGGGCGAGCCTGCAGTAGCAGAGGCCAGCGTGACGTTGCACCAGCCTGAGGCACGCAGTGCGTTCTCCGCGGAAGTTGTCCCTGGATCCTGGGACCTTGGCAGTGGCGGGCTGCACAGGCTCCCCAGAAGAGGGGTGTGGATAGTGACCTGTGCTCGCACACAGACTTCTTGGTGGCGGCAGCAGCAGCCTTAGCGTCTCATGCCTGTCTCTGGGGTCCGCGCTGATAGCCGCGGCTCGCGACCGTCTCTGGAGCTCCCTTAAGCAGCGCTCTTAATCCCCTCTCCTTGCAGGAAGAAAATGTCTCTTGCCTCTTCGGCAGCTCCAGACCTTCTCCCGGACTCCCTCCCGGCTAGCCGTGGCGCGCTAACCCCCTGCAAGCTGTGTTCACACCGACAACCCCTGTCCTCTCCCTGCGCTCCGACCGAAGCCCGAGCCTCAGCTCCCTGCCCCGCCCGCCCGGGCAGGCGAGCAGACAAGCCTCTGGAGCTGGTGAGTGCCGGTTGGCCCTGATCCTCTGTGCTGGGGTCTCACCACTTTGCCCTCCGCACCCCTGTTGCTGTGCTCTCCTCCGCGGCTCCGAAGCTTCCCCCTCTGCCACCCACAGTCTCCGCCCGCGAAGGGGCTTCCTAGTGTGTGGAAACCTTTCCTCCTTCACAGCTCCCTCCCACTGGTGCAGGTCCCGTCCCTATCCTTTTGTCTCTGTTTATTCTTTTTTCTTTTACCCTACCAGGTACATGGGGGGTTTCTTGCCTTTTGGGAGGTCTGAGGTCTTCTGCCAGCGTTCAGTAGGTGTTCTTTAGGAGTTGTTCCACGTGTAGTTGTATTTCTGGTGTATCTGTGGGGAGGAAGGTGACCTCCGCGTCTTACTCTTCTGCCATCTTCCCGGAAGCCAATACTCTATTGATTTGAAGAAGTTGTCTCTTATTCCTAGTTTGCCAAGTGTTATTATCATTAGTATATTTAAAATTTTGTCAAATATTTTTTCTGCATCTATTGAGATGATCTTTTTTTTTTTCTTTTTTACACTGTTAAGATGTTGAAGTACATTGATTTATGAATGTTGAACCAACCTTGCATTCTCAGGATAAAGCTTACTTACCATGATGTGTTATTATTTTCATAAAGTGCTAGGTGTGATTTACTAATAGTTTAAGAATTTTGCATCCACATTCACAGGACTGTTGATTTGTAATTTTATTTTTTTGTAGTGTTCTGCCAGAGTTATGATAAATGCTAATGATAAAGTGATAACATTTTGTGATAATTGCTTTTTTTTCCAGTAAAGCCAAACTTATTAAGTATTTATCAATAGGCCTCTGTGTACTCTGGCTTCTGGCTGATTTTGGCCCACAGGATGCCTTGGCAGAGACAGGAAGGAAAGAGGAGAACGGGCTGGTGCCTTTATTTTTATCTGCTTTCCTCTCTGACAGACCTTGGCATCTTTCTACCTAAGACCCCAGCCCTTGCCAGGAAGTTGTCTCTGTATAGCTCTCTCTGGATTCCAGAAATTGTTCTCTCACCTTCCTTCTTTGGACTGGAGTAGAAAACAGTTCCCTTTTCTGGTTAGCCTTGGTATTGCACCTGTAGCCTTCCCTTAACCTGGTACACCTTTGTAAATTACTCCTTAAAAACCTCAGTGGCCCTCTTTGTGTGGTCTGTTTGGTTTCTGCTGAGACCCTGGCTGATACATACTTTACCAGCTTTCAATCCTTATATCCTATTATTTGGACTTACAGATATCTTTTAGTTTCATTGAAAATTAAGTTTCTGTTTCTTGATTGGTTTGGGGGATTTTTTAAGAAGACAAGGGAGCAGAAAGTACTTCGCTTGAAGAGAAGCTTTTGAGACCATATATTAAGTGAGTTACTCTTCCACACTGGAGTGTAACAAGTATTGTCCATGTTTGGTTTAAAGATGACAGAGTCACAGAATCCATGACCCCTCTCTTTCCCACATGCCAAGGAGAATGAATCATTGCCTCTTCAGCGTTCCCAGATAACCTTGAACATGACGGTATTGCAAGTGCTGCATATGTCTTGAAGGCAAGAGGCACACCTCTTTTGCCTTTGTGTCCCCAGAGAATAGCATAGAGATGAGAAATAGCGCTAGTTCTCTGGTTACAAAGGCCCACTCTCAAAGGGTGACTCACGATCCAAGGAGATTAAGATAGCAAATGCTGTGCCTCTGTGTGTGGGACTGTGTACGTGTACACGTGTGTGTGCATCCAGTCTCTAAGCTTTTGGCACATGCCTTGCAGACTTTGTACCAAAGTCACACAGAACTGAGGCCTTGAAACTTTTTTGAGGACGTGAGGACCCACAATGACTGGTGTTTGCTGAGTATGTAATACCTCCTCAGTCCTCAAATGAGGAAACTGTAGAATGCAGAGGAACATCCCACAAGGGTATTTAGTGTGTAGCTATGTAAGACATATAATTATCATATTTTTTCATTAATTAACATAAACATTAATAACAAAAAAATGATCATAGTATTTTTTAAATCTTCTCCATCTCTTTTCTTCACCCTATTTTCTCCCTTATTTCCACTTAGATCATTTCAAAGTTTTCAGGTCACTAAAATAAAAATTTTTTTTTAATTTATTTATTTTGTTTTTGTTTATTTTTGGCTGCATTGGGTCTTCATTGCTGTGTACCGGCTTTCTCCAGCTGCGGCGAGAGGGGGCTACTGTTTGTTGCAGTGTGTGGGCCTCTCATTGCGGTGGCTTCTCTTGTTGTGGGCACAGGCTCCAGGTACGCGGGCTTCAGTAGTTGTAGCTTGCGGGCTCCAGAGTGCAGGCCCAGTAGTTGTGGCGAACGGGCTTAGTTGCTCTGCAACATGTGGGATCCTCCAGGACCAGGACTCAAACCCATGTCCTCTGCACTGGCAGGTGGACTCCTAACTGCTGTGCCACCAGAGAAACCCTAAAACAAAAATTTTAATTACTTGTGTGTGTGTGTAAGCCTTGCTGTATGTTCGTACCTTTCTCTTCTCTTACTTTTGCTCTTTTTCTCTTGTTCCTAACCCTCATTGTACGCTGCATCTTTTCTTTCAAATGTGAACCTTTTAATCTTCTGTGGGCCAGGCAACTTGTTAACAAGCCAGTTAGCACAGTGTACTACACAAAAGTCAATAAGCCTTGGAGACAGAAGGATTAGATGTATGACACAAAATGGTCTCTGTTCTAGTTAGATACTGCTCAAATTTTCACATGTATCAGAAGTCTCCTGAGAATCTTATAAAATGCAGATTCTGATTTAGTTGGCTTCTGGTAGACCTGTTATTCCTCATTTCTAACAAGCACTCAGTGACCCTAATGTTGCTAATTTACAGATTACACTTTAAGTACAAAGTTAGACTCTTGGGGATCAGCACAAATTTAGTCATTAGTTATGGGGACATTATTGTTAAGTCTTAATATATATTTTTAAATGCTATTGGTTCATGGTCCCCTTTGAAAAGTGTTGGCTTCCTGACAGATGAATCAATTAAAAGGATCTAAGCAAAATATGACTTAGCTGCCATTTAAAAAGCAGAACTCTGTGAATGAGGTAAACATGTGTGAGGAATAGATGTTGGGCCAAGGGAGAATCCTTTCAACAAGAAAAAGAGACACAGCTTGCCATCAGTCTGCTTCAGGTGGGTTAAAATAACTTTAGGAGAACATGAAGATTGTGATAATTCTGTCTGGTTTCTCCTCAAAACCTCAAGTGCTTTAGGATATAATCTTGGTGTCATTTATCTTCTAGAGAGTGTAGGGAGAAAACTTTGTAGTTGTCTTCTGAGATCTTGCTTAGTGGTTTGGAATGTTGAGAATTGTCCAGCATGCTTTGCAACCGTTGACCAATTCAAGAGGAAAGCTTTTCTTTTCACTTATCCTTTCTCAGGCTCCTCTGTGTCTTAGGATTGTTCTGGTTCCCTTCTTCAAAGGTACTTTATGGGAAGTTGATTTAGACAAGGGGTGAAAATTTGGTATTATTTTTGCCAATTCAGATTGATGGTCAGTGGCTGAGGGATTACTGTGTTAAAAAGGATTCTAAAAGGATTTTGTTAAGATTCATAAATGTGGTCTGCTAAGAGGGTAGGAGTGAGGCATGTGCGTCAGATATTTGCCATTTCTAACCCACCCTTAGAAGGCAGAAGACTCCTTGAAAGGCTAGTGGGACATTGGTTCATTGGCCTTAAGCCCTATAACCACTGGAATCAGCCCCGCGTGCTGTTTCCCCCATTCTTTGTTTTCAGTGCCATTGCCCCTGCATTTGAGGATAATGTGCAAGTTTTGGCATGATGAGTTATTTTTAATTACCCAGTCAGATATGATTTTGTTGGATGTCTTCTCATTTTTATTGTCTGTCCTATGCCATGAGCATTTCTAAATAGGCAATCGTTTCCTAAGTAAGAGAGCAGCAAGATTTGTTAGTTGGTCTCGCTGGCTTTCTTTTACTATTTTTTTTTTTAAGATTATCACGATGTTATGGACTAAGTTGTGTCCCCCCCCCATTCCCACCCCCAACTTCCTATGTTGGAGCCCTAACCACCCACGTGACTGTGTTTGGAGATGGGCCCTTGAAGGAGGGAGTCAAGGTTGAACGAGGACTGGTATTTTTTTTTTTTCTAAAGAAAATGTTGGGGGTAGGAGTTTACTTATTTATTTATTTTTGCTATGTTGCATCTTCGTTTCTGTGCGAGGGCTTTCTCTAGTTGTGGCAAGCGGGGGCCACTCTTCATCACAGTGCGCGGGCCTCTCACTGTTGTGGCCTCTCCCGTTGCAGAGCATAGGCTCTGGACGCGCAGGTTCAGTAGTTGTGGCTCACAGGCCTAGTTGCTCCGTGGCATGTGGGATCCTCCCAGACCAGGGCTCAAACCCGTGTCCCCTGCATTAGCGGGCAGATTCTCAACCACTGCACCACCAGGGAAGCCCACTGGCTTTCTTTTTAAATAATCAGGCAGTCTGCTCTCTGAAGCTTGTCTTCCCAGCTGGGAAACTGTCACTGGTCACTCTTGGGTTGATCACTAGAGAACAGCTTGTCTTGCTGTACTCTGGACTGTGATGTGATCCTAAGTCCTCGTCTTGAGGCTCTGCTGACTGTAATGAAGGTTTATGTGGTACCTCCAGCCTTTGAATAAAATCCCCTTCACAAGGCTGGAGCTAAGGTCTCTTATTACACTCAGCGGGGACCCTTTTTTTGCAGGATTGATTTTTCATTAGCCTAAGAACAATGACAAGCCAGTGTTAACATGGGTCAACCCAGAAATGAGCTCTGGGTTTGCTGGCCTTCAGTAAGTGGTTTTGTTCAGTGGGAATTGAACTGGTTTATTTGGATAGCTCTGGGTCTGAGTTCTGCCACATCTCTCTCTAACTAGTGACCTTGAGCAAGTCATCAGCCTCTCTGAGCCTTCGTTTTCTCACCTGCAAATTGGAGACAATAACAAGTACCTCCTGGAGGGGGTATGAATATCCTGTGTATTCAGGATCCAGCACAATGTTTTTCACATTCTTAATACAATAGATACTCATTCAGTGTCCTTTTCTCTTTTCTCCCCACTTGTGTTTGATGCAAGGTCTTATTGTGTTTTGTTTTGATTTGATTTTCCTTTGATCTTAAGAATTCAAGTGTTCTGGGGTTTTGTTATCATGGGATTTTCTAGGTAAAAATCAAGTGTCAAGAGAGTTGAGAAGAGGATGAGGTATTAGTGATACGAGGGCTCAGGGACAAGTTGAATAGAGAGGTGGGCAGAGTCCAGATGTTTCCAGATTTAGTGAGTCTTTAAGGAATTGCCAGGTTATTAGACACAGGGCTTCATTTATTCAGAGGCAACTGAAGCATGGCAGGGGAAAAAGTACCATGGAAATGTTTAGAAATATGTTTTCCAAACAAGGCTGGACTCAAGCCAAGCTGGGATCTAGGTGGTGTTTCATTCATTCATCCACTGAATCGTTCATGTCCCAGACATTTACTTAGCACTTTGGGTGTGCTAGGCACTACATCAATCCATGTCTCAGAGAGCTTGTGGTAGAGCGGTGGAATGGTAATTATATAATACTTGATGCCTGTCTCTATTTAACTAAAGCAATGAAGATAAAGCTAATTTTATTAAATATCTTAAGACCAGCCCTCTCTTTTCAGTATTTGTCCCCCACCCCAATCCATCTTCCCTTCTTCTGGGGCATTAAAAAAGGGTACCTGGAGAAAGATGGGATGTCCCACTTTCACTGGCAGCTTGCTGTCACTGAGTTCTCCCCATTGGAATTTGAGCAGAAATGATGGGTGTCCTGTGCTTAAAAAGAAATCCTTTGCTATGAATTTCCCCTCTTTCTTCCCCTCTGTCTGCAATGCCAGACAACCTTGGAGGGCTTTGTCGAGGATAACAGAACCTCCCTGCTGGCCTGCTTTCCGGGATGACTTGATGGAGCAGAGCTGGCCACCGGCCCTGGGCTGGCACAGGAGAAAGCAATGATCTTCCAAGTACTTTAAGCCCCTGAATTTGGGGATCTCTTCATTATATCTTCTATTGTAACAAATTAAGTAGTCATGAGTTTTTTGAGGTTCAAAAGTAACTCAAAATAATATGAATGTCATTGGTCTAACAGAAACTTAGAAGATTTTGTTGGCCACGTGAGATTCCTGAAGATACAGGGGTCTGACAAACTCTGGATCCAATCTCAGCTCTGGAACACTTATGTATCTAAGATTTTATACAACCCCAAAGGAAAATAAATTCTCAAGTCTTCAGA
This sequence comes from Grampus griseus, assembly GCF_964374135.1. Classification (NCBI taxonomy): domain Eukaryota; kingdom Metazoa; phylum Chordata; class Mammalia; order Artiodactyla; family Delphinidae; genus Grampus; species Grampus griseus. The sequence continues at coordinate 68,013,372 of NC_139010.1, forward strand.
CACCAAAGAGTCAAGATCCAATCTTTTTTCCAGGGCCTTCCCTCCTTTGCTAGTCTAAGATTTGCAAACACCAGTGAGGAAGCAGGTGAGCAAGTATCTGTATTTTACATATGAGTGGATCAGGTTTCTCTTGGTGGTAGTGGGGAGTGTTGGAGATATGATTTGGGGGCAACAAGGGAAGCAACAGGAAAGCCCGGGTCTGACCATTCGAAATCATGCATGAGAAGATAGTGCCAGAAAAAAAGGAGGGGATATCTTCAAGGTCATCTTGTACACTTAATCCAAGCATCCCTGGACCTACCTAGAGGACGAGGACCTTATCTAGAAGGCAAGCAGCCTCATCCTAGCTCCATTCAGCTGAAACCTCCTCCTCTGTACCTTGTATTGTCGGAGTCAGCCTTTCTATGGTTCTCAAAGATCAATGGCCAGTATAATCTACACGAATGGGAGAAGACTCTCCCCTCTTACTCACGAGTAATGAGTTCATTTACTCATTCATTAATCATGTAGTTACTGAACACTTATTTTATGCCAGGGAGATTGTAGTTGTGTATTTTAGTGGGTATGTAGCTGAGAGGACTAGAATGTGCAAGAGGCACAATACAGGTGCAAGGAAGGTAGTAAATGCAGCAGGAATCAACACAGGCACAGCACAAGGCAGGTGTCTCCTGTCACTCAGCTGCCTTTGTCTCCTGTGGTAAAGGCGTGTGATTAATTACACATAGAGACTGTATGTATGTCCCCTCACTTTCTAATTGCAATTAGTCACAGAAGCACTGAACATATTGCTTTTCCTGAATGTCAGGACATTTCACTGGATTCCCCTTGGTTCTCCGAGAAGCCACAATTAACTTTACTAATTATTCTGTTCACCACATGCGCTTCACTTAATGTAGAACCAAACTAATGAATGTTAATCTTTTAAAAACTTTTTTTTTTTCTAAAAGCCATCTTGGCTGCCATCCAGTTAACACCAGCAGTGGTTCCTTAGACAAAACCACGAATATCATCAAGCCCGTCCAAGGCTGGTGGGAGAGAGGAAGCCAACTTCAGTTTCAAGAATTTGTTCCTTTCTTGTCCAGGGAGGGAGAGGCTCTCTGCTCTGGTAAAAAGCCATGTGGTACTTTCGGGTGGGTATGCTCTGAAAGATTTTCTAACTGGTCAAGCAAGCGTCTCTGCAACGACCCATCCGTAGCACCAGGTAGTGGAGAGTTGGCAGACCAGAGATGTGTGCCAAGGACTAGGCTAGGAATGCAGGACAACTTAAAAATGCACAAACTCCTGCTCTGACGCCAGCAATACACCTAGAGTTGAGCAGGGTGCTTTCCTGTCTTTATGGTCCAGGTAGCTTCTTCCTCCTTACGCTCCTATGATTTTTCTCAAGATTTCTGTGAATCTGTGTGTGTGTGTGTGTGTGTGTGTGTGTGTGTGTGTAAGGGAAGGCTTACTTGCTCATGGCTTTTCCTATGTCCATGTATCTTGCCTCTTCCCCACATTGTGTTGATTCAGGTGTGAAACTCAGCAGCTTTGATTTTCACACACACATGCACTTCCCCAAAGCATTCATGAGAATTTGAGGACAAGATAGTAGGCGAATTTACATCACACCCCCACCCCGCAAACAAGCTCAAATGGAAAAGCTGACATCACTGTTTGAAGACATCCTTTAGGCACCCCTCTCCACGGAGTTCTTCACCCCATCGAGTTCCAGCTGAGTCCACCTGGCGAGAAACAACACATTTTGCTTTGTCTGCTGCACAGCATTTTCATCGTTCTCCTCTGGAACCTTGATGATTCTTCTGCCTGTCAGCTACAAATTGGCATTTTCCATGGGCACTTGCCATCTACCTCTACAAAGATGAAATCATTTGCTGCTGCAGCTGCTGACTTTCAACAACCCCCGAAAGGAGTTCAGGTGGAGAGCAGAAATGAGGCACTCTGTGCTCTGGGAAAAACTGGCAGAACAGGTCTTCAAACAGTTAGATATTTTCAGGAGCCAATTTTATGAGCCCAATTCTATCTCCTCGTACCTAGAAAAACACTAAAATCCTTCATGGTGGCGTCTGCTCCTTGTGACTAGCAGTAACCTGCGCGAGACTAGCAGAAACCTTCGTAAAAAATATGTGCTTGATCGCATGTATTCCCCCTTCACCAAAATCACATGTATACTGACCTTTCCCCTGCTTCTCTGGAGCAGTTTCTCAGAGCTATCTGGGATGCTGTCTCCTGGGCTGCAGTCCTCATTTTGCCCCAAATAAAACTTAAGTCACAACTCTCACGTTTTGCACTTTTTTAAGTCAACATGCCTCAAGCATACCCATCAATATTTTTTTTTTTAAAGATCAGGAGGAAGAGGGAGAGGTAAGAGGGAATTCCTGTTGAAACAGGAATTATTGTGCGAGCTGCTACGACAATACTTCTTTTTACGTCAGCATCACCGCAATGCGTTCTTCTAATTACTACTTAAAATACCTGGCACTCCAGTGAGCTTTTTAATACGCCACCTTTATTGAGTGTTGCTGTAACCTTGTGAGCCAGGGCAGCCATGTCTCATTGCCACATTTTGCAGGTTAGGAAACTGAGCCTCCAGGGGTTGAATGTCCAAATGGGCATAGCTTGTTTTTGGTAAAATGTTCTTTCTGCCTTATCTGGCTCTAAGATGGCTGTTTTGTGGGGGTATAGGAGGGATCAGGAAGTGGTGAACCATTTAACCTGGGCCCTTCTCTCTCTCATTCCGCTCCAAATTCCATCTTGCTTTGAGGCTATGCTCCGAGGTACATGGAGCAGAATGTGAGAATAGCCAACCTGCATTGGGTTATTTGCAATGTTTCTCGACCTTGACTCTATGGAAATTTTATGCAAGATAATTCTTTGTTGTCGGTGAAGGGAGATGTAGTATGATGTTTAGCAGCGTCCCTGGCCTCTACCCACAAGACGCCAATAGAATCCCTGCTCCCAATCCTGTGACAATCAAAAATTTCTCCAGATATCGCCAAGTGTCCCCTAGGGAGACAAAATCACCTGTGGTTGGGAACCACTGAGTTGTTGTCACACACCCATTTTCGTGGTGGTTTCTTGTCTTCATGACCTGTACCATGGATAATCGATCACGTTGAGCATCTCAGAGCAGAGGTGCGAATCACGCAAGGCATATGGTAAAGGAAAAGGATTTGAAAGAGGACACGTGCCTTCACTCTGCTGAAGACAAAGGAAGATAAATGTCACCCCCCTCCACGGCAAGAGCTCTTCTGATGGGGCATTGCTGCTAATGGCTCCGACTTTTACTACAAACGGCCCAAGCAGTGCCAAGAACCACACGTCAGTCCATTTCAGGAAAAGATGGCGTATTTGAACAGCTTGACGCTGTGAAGGCATAAATTGTTGGGAGAGACGAATGTGAGCTGGAGAGATTTGTAGATGTGGCAGACGGTAACCCTGGTATTTCACGTTAATTGTTTTGCTCAGGCAGGAGACCTCCTGTGATTTACATTCTGGAGCAGGGGGATGACGGACTGAGACAGACAGCTTGTCACCTCCAGAGAAGACGAGTGGGGATGTGACAGCAACCTTGGAAGCTCTCATTTGTTCCAGAGCATCAGGGCTGCTGTCACGTGCCTGGGGGGAGGCCAAGCGGGAAGAGCGGGGGCCTGTACCCAGTAGCTGAATGGAAGAATTGAAAAATAGGTGGCAAAATCCCTTCCATCCAAGGACTCAGAAGTGATGTGCAAATAAGCAGGGGGAGGGCACCAGACAGACGCTGGGGTTGGGTTTGTCTAGCCCATCCTGCAAGTGGGAACCCCGCCATACTTTGTTGTGCGTGGGCGGAGTTGGGAGGGGCAGTTAGAGACTTCAGAAGGAACGGAGGGTGTTTGTCCAGACCAGGAAAAGCTTTGATCAGTACAGAAGGGTGGATTTAATCTTTGCTCACCTGGTACAGCTGAGGAGGAAACAGGAAAAGGTCACGTTGTCTCCCGAGTCAGTATGTTCCTTTACTTTCGTCTTTCCAGAGGCTCTTTGTTCAGAAGCTATTGCTCCTTTCTCCAAACTGCAGGAATGAGCTAAGACCCTTCTGCGCTGAGTGGAGCTCAGTCAGACCGGGCTAACTGCAGACTCAAGCAGAATCATGGTGGGTCCTGGGCCCAGAGGCTCTGGAAACCAGCCAGAAGCAGTAGGAGGAGATGTTTACTGGTCAGTGTGTGGTCAGGACTGGACCAAGGAGCCATCAGGGTTGTCAGACCCTTAGTAAGAGATGTGGTCAGGGAAGTGGTGGCATTGACAGGGCAAGGTGGCTTCATTGGGTAGCATAATGTCAGCCTGGCCAAAGCTGGAGCCATGTTTCCAGAATCTTCTTCACTGTGAGGTTCGGGGTCAGAGTGGGCCCAAGGGGACTTTGTGTGGATTTGGAAGGTGGCAGTGAAGCAGCAGCCGTTCCTCCAGCAGGTGATCATGGTCATCCGTGGTGACAGATGGACACCCATGTGCCCTGTGGGTCCTGGCTTGGCTTGCACTCCACTCGGTGCCCAGCTTGTCCTACGGAACAATGGCCTCTGACCAGTAGCGGCCCAAGTCCGCCACAGGTGTGTGGCCTTGACCCACAAAGACAGCAGCTCCGCAGATTCTCCAGAAGCCCCTTTCCAGGTCCGCCTTTGTGGCCGGGTGGCCTGGCCTCTACGCCCCCCCATCAGCTCCACCCTGTCCACCTGTGCCACGTGGACCACAAGTGGGCTGGTCAGTTACTATTTCTTCGATTTTTCTGACTCCTTCCAAGCTTCCCTCTACTGGCTTCTCCCACATTTTCATCTCATTCCTTTCATAAAGCTCTTATCTCTGTACAGCTTAGAGTGCATTGTTTTTCCCACTGGGCCGGATTGACACAGCGGGGAGGGATCTTCTGAAGTCTGATGGCCTTTTTGTGGGAGTCAAACAGTCGCCCATACACGGTTGTCCCTCAGTATCCCTGGGGGATTTGTTCCAGGAACCCCACAGATACCAAAATCCACAGGTACTCAAGCCCCTTTTATATAAAATGGTGTCGTAGTTGCATATAATCTGCACATACTCCCATAGACTTTGTCACCTCTACGTTACTTAAAATATCTAATCCTGTGTAAATGATAAGTAAATAGTTGCCAGATTGCAGCAAGCTCAAGTTTTGCTTTTTGCAACTTCCTGGAATTTTATTTTTTGGACTGTTTTCAATCTGTGGTGGGTTGTATCTGTGGATACAGAACCTATGGACGTGGGGGGCTGAGTGAACTCCAAGGAGACCAGACCTCCTGAAAAGTGAGTATGGTGCAGACCAGGAAATATTTCTTAAGGAAAAATGATCCCAGCATTTATTCATTCATTCATTCATTTATTCATTCATTCTCTTCATCAGTAGAAAGGAGAGGGCTGTGCCAGGGAACGTGCTAGAAGTACAATGGTAACTGGTGACTAAAACAGAAATGGCTGCTTTCCTCAGTGGCTAGAGTTTAAAGAGGATGGCAGAAAATTAACAAATAATTAGCATGTGACTATAAATTATAGTTTATCAGGCACCTATCACAAACAGCATGAGGCAATAGAACATAGTATAGCCGAAAGCGAGGCCTATTTAAATAAGGGCGCCCGGGAAGACCCCTCTGAAGAGGTGAGGTTTAGGCCAAATCTTGTAACAGAAGATGGATGCCTCCGCAGGAAGAGTGTTTGTTCTCTGCTGAGGGAACCGTCTGAGTGAAGGCCCTGAGCTAGGACAGAGGCACGTGACAGAGTCATGGGAGAACAGCGAGGACATTTTGTGTAATTGTGACCAGCTCTTTGACTGAAAAATACCAGCTTCAAGCCAGAACAGAGTGAGACCTGAGACCCCCCAGAACTCCGGCCAGCAGTTGGTGTGGACCCACAGGAAACCAGAACGTGGAGCTGAGCATCCGGGAGAGGAGAGAATGTTCATGAAGAAGGAGTCAGGACCGTGGTCCGGACCAGGGCTGCCACTGGTCCATACGGTGCCTTTGTGTGAAGCAGAAAGAGAGGCCCCTTCCTCTGAGAGACAGAGCCCGGGGCTGGGGTTCTTGGCTTGGCCGGCGGAGCCAAGGCTGGATTTCAGCTCCCACTTCGGCAGGGGCCCAGCCTGCATCACCACATGTCACACCTGATGGGGATAATGAGTCTGTGTTCAGCTGCCTGAGGCCAGAAGGATTTCTGAACCTCTTGCTAAAGAGGGATTTGGTGAGTAAGTATCCCACCTCTGACTCTATGGGAAGCAGCTAGCTGCCCGTGTACCTAAGCTAAGGGCTAAGTCAACTGGCATTTCTCACGATGCTATTGTTCATCTCAATGAATTTCTTTCGTCATCTCAAAGGCTTTGGGGGCACTATAAATCTGATGTGCAAAAACAAGATAAGTCCCCTCCCCCTCCCCCTTCCCCCATCAAGAGGTTCATGCTAGGCCTCCAGGGGCACATACGCAGCTGGGATGATCTCTGGTTGGGGTGAACCTGTCAGTTTCTATAGTGGGGAAAAGAGGTGAAAGGGGGGGACTAACGTTTACTGACCCTTACGACGTAACTGGATGTTAGACATTTTACCTACATTTGTGATTTAACTCACGTAACTATTCATGAAGCAGGTATTTCCAACCACATGCGACATGGGAAGGTCCATTAGCTAACTTGTCACCATCTCTGTAAGTAAGTGCATCAATGGGATTTGGTCGCAGTTCTGTCTTATCAGGACTCTGTGTGAAGAAAATAAGAGCAGATGCCTTTGGAGTTGCTGTTAGCAAAACAGTTTGGAAGTAGACACAGGTGGTGGTGGGCCTCCGATGTTGGCTAGATTCCTTTATCCGCCTGTGCCAACGAGGTATCTGAATTTCTCTGGGGTGAGGAATCCTAGGAGAGGAAATGTGCCGATCAATGTACTATAACTGACACTTGACTAGCCAGCAAGCCAATACCTAAAAGAGAGGAATTTTCTCCCAAGGCAGCCTTTGTTTGCTCTCCCCTGATCATATCAGGCTTATTGTCAGTGTTTCTGATGTGCTCTTGGGACACTGGTGCCTGTCAGGGAGGAGAGCCATGTAAGAATCCGAGTGTCACCTTCGGAACAATCGCTGGGACTGTACATTATAATCATTCCCAATTGATGTTGAACTTGGACCTTGAGCACATGACCTAGGACTGAATTCAATTTCTTGATCTTCCTTATGAGAAGAAAACAAGGAGGCCATGTGTCTGAGCAGAATTCTTGAGCTGGAAAAACCTCAGCACTGCCCAGATCACTGTCATCTAAGTTATCAAGAAGAGAAAAAACACCTGCTTCCTGTGTGCAGGTGCTGAACCATCTGAAGGGATGCTCCCACCTCCCTGAGCTGGCCCAGAGCCGGCTTTTTGACTTTATGTTGGTTTTCGTTGCTTTCTCTGTCTGTGACTGTCTCCAGGGGAGGAATCTGAAACTAGGGCTTCCTTGCTTCTGGGCACACAACCTCAAGTTTGAGAAGCAAAATGTCATAATGTCATTGTGTCTGTGTGTGTGTGTGTGTGTGTGTGTGTGTGTGTGTGTGAAGGTGGTGTGTACATATAGGAGAGAACCATCAATCTACTTCGATCCAAAAGAAATCTGGAGGAGATACAAATCAAATGTCCATGTGCTCCTTGTCTGTTATAATAACTCCTATCCAGATGTCAGCAGATTTAAAAGGCTGCCCAAGTGGTGAAAAGTTGTGCTTTATTTGCCAATCACTACATATGGGTGAGGCCAGACATTCTCACTTTTATTTGTCCTTCCCTAAAGTTTTGAAAAAAATACTTACCTGCCGAGTGCTACCTCCTCGGAGGATTCTTAAGCTAGAAGCAAGCACCCAGGCATGAGGACAGCTTCATGTCCATTTTGCTGGTCATTCAGATAAACTTTATGACCCAGGGAAAGTATTGAGTCATGTTATTTCCTTTTGATGACTTGAAACATGACAGTGAGGAAGGAGTGATTTACCCAAGTTATAGCAGGTTGGCAGGTACAGGGGAATAGAGCTTGACTTAGGAGAAAAAACAGAAAAGTAGATTTTATCTTAACTGTAATTGCTTCTAGACATGACAACTTTTACCTGGCACCTGATCAATATTAGAGGCCTATAGTTGGCCTGATGCTACCAACTGAGAGAGACCTCCCTTTGCTGCCTAAGATAATGTAGTCACCCACCTGTGGTCCTTTCCTAGCTCCCTGTGCCCTGCACTCTGAACAGTATTGGTCACAGTGATAGAACCCAACTCAACCTAAACTACTCAATAAAGGGGACTTGACCCGTGTACTAGGCAGTTGGGGGATGATTGGACTTAAGAGACCAAATCTAATTAGATTTTAGGATACGCAACCCATCTATTAGAATCTGTCTGCTTCTTTCACGTCTCTCTACAGGCTCTCCCCACTAGGTGGTCCATGATAGCTTCACACTTACATCCCACCAGTTGGACGATCCTAGCAGAAAGGGTCTTCCTTCCCAATATAACAGTACCCAGCTCTGAAGAGGCTGACTTGGGTTGATGTACACACCTGAAACAGAAGCAATTTCTGTGGTGGGTGAGGCTATATCCTCATCGGCCAAGCCTGGGTTCCCAGACTACTCCTAGAATCTGAGAGCGGAGCTCCTCCAATGACAGGGAATATGAATGGGGGAGGAGGTGTGGTTATCAGAAGGGAAAATGGAGCCCAGGCAGACAAAACTATTCGTGTTTACTGTATCATTTTTCATAATTTGTCATTTTATATTTTGAAAAGACAGACAAAAATATCTGTGACCCCCAACAAGTCTGTAAGTTCCATTTTTCCGTTGAGCCCCTCCTCATGCTGGAAAGAAGTTTCTGGTTTGGGTGTTACCTCCCAGAAACTCCATATCCTCTGTCATCACACTCTTCAAGATCCTCTAGTCCTCCTGGTATCTCAGGATCTTCTGGAGGTCCTGCCTAAACCTTTCTTGCTCCCTGTTGACCTCATATTCTGTATTCCCATTGGAAATGGAGAGTAGCTGATAGTATTGCTCTGCCGGCTGATAGGTCTCAAAACCTTTCTTTACCTATAGATCTTCAGGTTAAATAAGTCTGATTCTATAAACTATTTCATAGAACTACAGTTCTTTTTTTTTTTTTTTTGTGAGCCATGTATGGAATTTTTAATTTTCTAGTTGCCACACCAAAAAAGTAAAAAGAAATAGGTGGAATTAATTTTAATAGTATATCTTATTCATTCCAAACAACCAAAATACCATAATTTCGACACGTAGCAAATACAAAACTTTTTTTTTAAAACATCTTTATTGGAGTATAATTGCTTTACAATGGTGTGTTAGTGTCTGCTGTATAACAAAGTGAATCAGCTATACATAAACATATGTTCCCATATCTCTTCCCTCTTGCTTCTCCCTCCCACCCTCCCTATCCCACCCCTCTAGGTGGTCACAAAGCACCGAGCTGATCTCCCTGTGCTATGCGGCTCCTTCCCACTAGCTATCTATTTTACATTTGGTAGTGTATATATGTCCATGCCACTCTCTCACTTCGTCCCAGCTTACCCTTCCCCCTCCCCGTGTCCTCAAGTCCATTCTCTAGTAGGTCTGCGTCTTTATTCCCGTCCTGCCCCTAGGTTCTTCATGACCAGTTTTTTTTGTTTTTTAGATTTCATATATATGTGTTAGCATACAGTATTTGTTTTCCTCTTTATGACTTACTTCACTCTGTATGACTCTGTAGACTCTAGGTCCATCCACCTCACTACAAATAACTCAATTTCGTTTTTTTTATGGCTGAGTAATATTCCATTGTATATATGTGCCACATCTTCTTTAAGAACTACAGTTTTTCCTAGAGTGGTAAGGGAAGACCTTACGAGCAAGTCAGAGTTGTACAGAGCTAGGAAGAAGGTGTATTAGACAGGGTCTCTGCAAGAAATAGTCGGCCAGCTCAACGAGTATCTTAAGAAAGTTTAATGAAAAGACAGTTTACAATGATGAGGATACAGTTAAAGGAACATAAGAGGGATGGTGAAGCCACCAAAGACTATGACCAGCAGGAAGTGATTACACCCCAAGTCTCGAAGGTGTTTTGTGACGGTTGTAGCCATAGGAGAGGGTTTGCTCGGCATGAGCTGTGGCCTTGAACGTGGATCATAGCCACTGCCAAACTGTGGCCAGCAAGGAGGGAGCTGAGGGAAGAAATACCCCAACTTTCTTTCTCCCCAGCTTCTAATTCTTGCCAGTGCTTTCCACTGGTCAACGCAATCAGATACCAAAAAGCAAGGGAGCCTGGCTGACACTGTCCACAGAGGCCAGCCTCCTGAGGCTGAGCAACAGACATTGGAGAGCAGATGTGGAGGGACAGAGAACAGAGCATATCCAGCACAGGACTTGATCAAGCTGGCTCTATCCGAGAGAGAACACGTTCAATTGTTCTAAGAACTGAGTGTACCTGGACACTTTGAGGAATGGCAAGAGGGTTGAGTGGCTGGAGGCGGATGAGTGGAGGAGGAATTATTTTTGAAGATTCAGAAGATATTCTTGACTTTGACAGTGTCTCCAATGAAAACCGATATACAGCACAATGAATCCAACCGTTGCTACCTGGAATGTTACAACTGATAAGAGATTTTGACTTGTTGGAAGGGTGCATCAATACAGTTTTACTGCATCTTCCTTCATTTTTAAATTGCCGACTGCTGTGTGTGTGGCAGGGTGGCGAGGCAGGGAGGCTTATAACACTAGCTGAAATTACCTCCTTCTGTTCAGCCCCAGCTGACCAGGAAGGCAGAGGGCCAGGAACAGATAGTTGGGCCACATCAACTCACTGTATAGCTGTTTCCAAACAGGGGAGCTAAGACTCTCATGGAATAGAGAGTGGGAAGAAAACTGTAGGGAGGCCGGCCTTGAGACCTAAACTTCATTTTTTCCTGGTCTCTAACAGCTCTGCATCTACAGTATCTCTTGCCTGTTAGTTTCTAGTCCAGGCATGCCAGGAGCAGTCATTTCCATAAGAGGTAGTTGATTCCTTCCCCTTATCCTAATCAGGTATGTATTTCTTCTCTTTCCTAAGAAATACACAGAAACGTGGCAGATTTCCATGTCAGTGGCTATTTAAACCTTTTTTCTGTTGTGTGCACACCAATGTCTTCTGCACATCTGTGTTTCTTACTTCCCCATAGACAGTGAGCTTCTCAAGAAAGAGGCAATATTTGGAACTGACTAGAAGCTGCCCCCTGTTTTCAGTGCCAGGTTTAGAAGCCATTGGCTTCTTAACAGGAAGTGACATGTTTTGGATGAATTTCTAGGAAGTCAGTATCAGTAGGCTGAACCGGGAGTGATTGGAAAATGATTTGTGGTAGAGATCAGCATTATGCTCCACTGTGGAGGAGAAATAGGATTTTGATAGATAAAGGGGAGAGGAGGAGGTATCTTGGGCTGGTGTGATAGAATGAGCAAAGGCTTGGAATTGGGTAGGATTGTGATTTATTGGAAGAAAAGTGTGTAGCTGGAGTACAGGCCATGTGCTAATGAGAAATAGAAGGGAAAGCTGGAGGCCAGTGTTGAGGACTTTCTGCTCCTCTTCCCACTAAGTGGAGGACTTAGCATCAGGATGGGAGTTGGGGCTTGGCTAGGACTTAACTGGGGTGTGTCTGTGATGTCAGTATATAGCAAAGGGGCAACCCAAGGTAGTGTCCTGAGCACAAGAAAAGCAGAGAACCACAGAGGTGGTGTGCACAAAGTAAGCGATCAAATGAGCTTCTCTAATATAGGCTCTGTCCATGGGGATGGTACAAAGAGGCCTCCGATCTTCGGGGGAAAGAAAAAAGCTGGTTCTGAAGCGAAGAGAAGGGTAAGATAAAATGGGTAAGGTGGGGGAGTGGAGGGTAAGATTGAGGGAGTTCATTTGGAAGGACCCATGGGGGAGGGCAGAACCAGGAGGGATTTCTGAGGCTATGATGATGAACAATGGGATTCTTTTCATGGGGGGCCTGGGAGGGCCTAAGGTGGTCACAGTTCCCTGCCCCCCACCCCACCCCGAACAAGCTCCCCTCAAGGGCTCCTGGCCCTTTGTCATCCCTGAATGCTAGGCTAAATGTTGTGGGCTTGATCTTAGTGATATGTACGTGGTGGATGTATCCAAACATGGCATTCCTCCCTTGGGGAGTTTCTCTTCTCCCACCATTCCCAAGTTGAAGCTTTGTCTGCTAATTCCAGATGCACGGATGAAAAAAGGAGGTATTTAGCAAGACTGTCGGTGGGGATCTGGAAGAAAAGCGTGCTGCTCACTATAGAGCAGAATCTTTTTTTTTTTTTTTTATGTAGTATAATATAATGTGTATGTAAAGCTGGAGCACAGGCAAAGAGGAGACATTGTGAACTTGCCGGATACTCGGGCCCATCGGCAGAATCACTGAATGTAACACCTACAGATTACAGAGCAAACTCTTAATAAAATTCCCTTTAGACTTTCCCATTAGTTCCCTATATATCCATCCTAGTTTCTGTCTCTAGCAACCACCTTATTTTCCCTCGTTTCCTTCCTCTTGCCAGACTCTATAAATCCCTTCTTAGCCCTAAGCAATCAGACCTTGCTTTCTGTGATCGTGACCCATTGAGCAAAACAAAAGTGAAAAAGGAGCGCCAGTTTCTGCCTCAAGTATGTTCCTTAGAGGACCTCGTGGTCCAAGTCTAAGCAGCTTATAAGGAGAGTCACTCCACAAAACGGCTCTTTACAGGGAGGAATGCATTCCCTCAGTACTGTCACACCGGCTCTCCTGGATGAGGCCACCAGAAGTTGAGCACAGAAGGGTATATGTCAGGATGAGTCTAGCAGCCCCAGCGTGGGATGGGAGGGTAAAGGGATGTCAGGGAAGGCCACGTGATGAAACAAAGGGAAGATTGCTGCCACCATCCCAGGGGCTAGCGGGGAGGTAGGGTCTGGACAGAAAGACAGTAACTGTTCATTGGGTGCCTGCCACAGCACAGGGCCCTGAGGCTACAGCAATGCATCAGATCATCCCATTGCCCCGCAGACGCTCAGAGGAGAGGAGGACATATGGAGTTGCAACCATGGCTTGTCCTCGGGGCGGACCGTGTCCTTGTACCAAGTCTGTGCCTTTAAGAGTACGTGAAAGTGGACAGCTGAGTAGGGCCTTGAGGTCGGGGGTGGGTAGTCCTGTAGGAACGCTGCAAAAGAAGGAAGAAAATGGAAGAAAGAAAATACGTAGCTTCTGGCTGCAGGATAAAACTGCACACCCTTGTCTTCATTTCGGGAGGCAAAGTCCGAATATGACTTACGGCTTTAAGCAACATGCGGATTTCTGCCAAGCACCTCCCCCTTGTGATTTTTGTTTTGTAAATATTTCAAGAGCACATTGTCATCCCAGATTGTCGTTTCCAAATTGGCAATGGGAGTGATTATGATAGTAAAGTATTTTGATCAGAGGCAATTTGCGAAGGGCTTTAAAAATGCCCATGACTCTCTAGATCCTGCCTCCTCCTTGGCTTGTCCCAGTGCCAACCCACAAGGCAGCTCAGCAGACCTTTTAATCCTGACAGTCTTTGTGGTGGTTTGTTTCATTGCTTTTTAATGAACTTGTTCTTATAGTTAATACTGGTGAAGGGGGCTGGCCATATCAGCCTAGTTCTTTGGAATAGAAAATGGGCATCTCTGAGGCTGGGGCCTCTGTGGCTCAGTCTCTAGGAAGTTTGGAGTAAATTTCCACACTGTAAAGCCCTGTTTATTGGGTTGAACATACATCTTTAGTGGCACTGCTTAGGTAGTCACTACTTCTGATGTCTGCCACCCTCAGTGGTCCCTGTACATCTGCAGCAAGTGAGCCTGAGTCACACAGCTGTTTGAAGACATTTGTTGATGCCTGTCCTGATACCATAGACAGACTACAGCAGTTGACCTTTTACGAGGTTTCAGACAGAAGCAGGGGTGCCGGCAGAATTAACGTGGTGCTTCCTTCTCTCTCGTATTTTTCATGCTTCAGAGTCTAGGACCTATCACTCAGATGTCAGCTGAGGCCTCTTGCCCCTTCAGGATCTGGTGAAATTCCACAGCCCTGTGGGGCAACTGCAGCCTCCTGCTTTCTTGTGCTTCTCTCTGTCACCACCTATGGGCTATTCCTATTTCAGTTGCTAGAACGGAGAACTCAACTTCTCCAAAAAATCTGCTCTGATCTAAGGTTTTATCTGTCTATTCTTTATTGTATTTTTTCGGTAGACTTTATGGATGTGCAACAGGGAGGGGTCCTTCTCATGGATCACCTGACCATCTGTACTCTACTAGGGTTTTCTCTCCTGTTATTTCTCCCTGTTTCTTCTCTAGCGCAAAAACCTCCCTGTTCTCCTGAATCAGAAGTGCCGCACTCATCGAGCTCCTTGACATCTCAGCTTCAACTACAAGTAGTTTGCCAAGGAATTTTTTTTTTGAATTTTCTTTTCTTTTTTTTTATTCAGCAGGTTCTTATTAGTTATCTACTTTATACATATTAGTGTATATATGTCAATCCCAGTTTTTTTCTGGACAAATATACACTGTCCCTCGAAGGAATCCCGGTAGTTTTGATTTCCTCAATTTTGCTACAGTATTAGAGTAAAAGGATAGGGTATGCAGTGGAGGACTTATCAGAACTCTGATGGAGAGGGGTCAGTGCTCATCTGTTGATTAGTAAGCGTGAATCACAAGTTAGTCCAATTTGACTCCCATCCACATCCCTTCCTAGGAGTACCCTGAAGCCAAAGTAAACTTTTTCACTCTTCCGTTTCATCCCTGCCCCAGTACATGCTGTTTATGTTCATCCTTCCTCTTCATCTGGAAAATTCTTTAAGATCCAGTTCCAAGGGTCTTATGATCTCTTCATCTGGGAAGCCTTCCCTGGTGCCCCTCATTGGAGTAGGTTGCATTCTTCTCCCTGTTCTCTTAACATGTGGTACAGACTCTACCATGGCCTTGACTTGATTGAATTTGTTTGTCTTGTTTGCTGTCTGCCTTCTCACATGACAGAAGCTCCTCGAGAAAAGAGACTGTCAGTATACATCCTTGTGTCCTTAGTTCCTAGACCAATATTGGGCAAACATAGGGGTTCAATAGATGTTTGTTGAATGAATTAGAGCTTGCATAATGTCTATAGTGGGACAGAAAGATGGAATCCATATGTTTTTGGATTAAGGGGTCAAATATCTTTGAGTTACTATATTCTCCCAATTTTTAAACAGTAGACTGAAAAGTCATGTCATAGATTTATGCATTACACTTGGAAAAAATCTCTCTCTTGTTTCCCACTTCCCCAGATTATTCTCTGCTTTGCAAGTAACTTTCTAGAAGTTCAGCTGCAGGAAAGGATTGCCCTGTGGGCAATCCCTGAAGGACTTGCTGAAAAGCTAGAGAGATAGAGACTGGTGGAAGGCAGGAGGCCAATGAACTACGTGCTAAGTTGTCGGGAAGGGTTTGACAGGAGCTGTCTTTATGAATAGATAAAAGAGGGAATTGCCTTTTGACCATTCTTAATAATATCTCAAGGTCTTTTTAGGAACATAACATAGCTATGATTCCTGCAGATGGCAATTATATGACATATTTGGTTCCGTTCTCTCCTGTCTTGGCCTGTCTTCCATGGCAAACATCAATAAATGATCATGAAACTCTTCTCGCCTGAGCCATTCAGAGACTTCAGGATCCTTCTCAAGACAGGATTTCAGACAATCATTGCCAGTTAATCTGATCTGATGCACAATTCATGTGCCTAGACTCTGCACTGGCCACAGACATGGATGACTCACCTCTCATCCTCTAAACTTCCAGGGCGTTTTCTTATTCTCATCTCACATGCAGTCTCTGGCTAGGGGCTTTGCAGAACCTCCTGCTTAACTACCCTCAGATATATGAGTCCTATGATGGGCCATGTGCAGTTTGAAAAAGTGTTCTTCTTCCTTTCCTCATTCTCATGAGGGCATCTACCTTCTGGGGGTTAAAAAAGGGTGTAGAAATGAATCCTGGCTCTGTCTCTTCTATTTTATATCCTTCTATTTTATACCTTAACCTCACTGCAACCTTGTGAAGAAGGTATTATGATTGCATCTCACACATTCAGAAAAGAAAAGTTTCAAAGTTAACATAAGCAAGTGTCTGACACAGGGCCCATAATATTGGTGCTCGGTCTACATTAGGATAAAGGCAGCTAGGAGGGGAGCTCATTGAAGCAGATGCTGTCCTTACATGTAGGCAAAAAGAAAACAAACAAAAAGTCAAAACCAAGCTCTACCAATCTAAACCGAATTAAACCAAACCCAAACACACAACGGCAACAAAAACCCTGGCAGCCAAGTCTCTGTGCAGCAATATATTATCCAGTGAGACCGAAGGGGACTCTTCTTGCTATTACCCTCCTCTGCCCTCTGCCACTGAGCAGAAGACCTTCTGTTCTCTGTAGCTAATCATTGATCAGCACATACCTTCAAGTTTCATCTCTCTAATTCTCTGTCTCCCAGTTATCCAAAGAAATAATTCGGCCAAGCAATGAAGGCAGGCATGTTTGCTAACAGAAGGATATTTCTGCCTCTGTGTAATAGAAATGAATATTCTGTGAAATATCAAGTAAGCAGTCACTGTGCCAATCTGTGACCTGGAGCCCCTCAAGTTCTCAGTGAATCTCTGGTGTTTAATTATGTTGAGGGTTTCCAGTATCAGCCTCTAGTAGTTTCCTCTGGAAACACCTTCAACCACTTTATGGCATCTAAGTAGAGGGATTAGAGTAATGACAGTTCAAAGAGCTGATGGGAGCCTGCCATAATGAGCCAGGACTGGGTCCAGGACTCAGGGCTTTGGTTTAAGTACCGAGGGTCACGTAGATTACATTTCCATTAGCACCATGAGTGTTTGCTGTATGAGAGAGGATAGCTACTTCAGACAATGTGCCCCAGTGCAGCGCTTCAGCGTCTGCAGAGGCCTGGGTTCATCAACGATGATCCCCTGGAAGGAGGAAGCAGGCCACCCCTAACTGGCCTAAAGAGTTTGCTGTGTGAGTGGGTACCTGAGGCACCTCTCAACAGTCCATTTGTCACCCTCCTTTCTGTGATTCTGAGGAATATCTTCTGCTTTATTAATAAAATTAATGATGAAGGTGATGATTACTGCTCACCTTTACTGAACATGTTCCACAGTGCATGGCATGTGGCAAGAATTTTAAGCACCATGACCTTTGCTCCATAAGGAGGTTCAATTTTTATCCATATGTTACAAATATTTGAGCTTGAGGTTCAGGTAAGATGATCACTTGCCCAGGGCCTTCCAGCTAGGAAGGCGTAGAGGTAGGGTTCAAACCCAGGTGTGTCTGACCCAAGTCCATGTTCTAAACTGTTAGGTTACACTCTTTCCTTTTTGACAGAAGGGGATTAATCGTCCACGGCCCATGTGAGGACACAGGGAGCAGTGTAGCTGGGCTCTGATGTGGCTGAGAAGCATTGTATTAGCAATGGATGAAGAACAATCTAATTCGCTGTGTTGAGCTGGTGGGAAAAGTTTTGGGGTTTTAACACGTGTCTCGTGTCTTACTATTCTGTGACATGACTTTGTGTCGTTCAGACGGAGGGGGAAATGATCTGTTTTGATGACTGATATGGCTCTCTGTTTTACAACCACAATCCATTGAAAGTGGCAAAGAGCTGAGAAATCATTCACTCAAGTGCTCACTTCCCATAGTTGAGAAAAATGTGGTACATGCCTTGTCCAACGTCAGGCAGGTCAATACAGGTAAGAGTTGTAACCAGACCCAACCTGGTCTGTTTAGATCATTCCAATACTCTGTTTAAGATGTCAGGTACACCGCCCCTCTGAATCGAAGGCAACTCACAATATTATGGCTTTACTGTGGCAGCCTTGGGAAAATTCACTCAAAATTTAAGAAAATGAGAGGGATATAGGGAAGGCAACATGGTTAGTGGAAGGAAACTTGGAATGAAGTGCTTGCTCATTTTTAAATTTATTCTTTCATTATTTATTTAAATCACAGGTACTGTTTGGAAATACTGATTCTAGAACCAGTTCTAGTGCTAGTTGTGTCATTTATGTTGAGCCTCTGTTTCCTCACCCAATACATGAGAGTATTAAAATTCATCAAATAACTTAAATATGGAAAAAATTTGATCTCATTGGTGAGCATAGAAATGCAATTTTACCCACTACTGATTCGCCATTTTTGTTTTTACCTGTTGAAACAGCAAAAACACATAGAAGATAATGCCTAATGCTAATGAGGATGTGATAGAAAAGGCAGTCTCAAATACACATTGGTATAAATTTTCGGAAAGGAAAGTAATGGATTAGTAAGAGCTATTGAAACTCCTTGACCCAGTGATTCCATTTCTGAGAATCAATTCTAAGTACATTCTAAGAAGGAATCTATGTACACAATGATGTTCGATGATGTTTTTAATATTACATGAAATGAGGAAACAACCTAACTGCTAAATCAAATGGATAATAGTTAAATAAATTACGGTCTATCCACACTGTGAAATGTTAGGCGGCCAATAAAGAAAATGAGTATCATGAGGTTTCCATGGTAACACGGAAAATATTTGATGTAATGTTAATTATAAAAAAGAAAATACTCATTATTACCATACAGATAAAGAAAGAGCTTCATAGAAAAAAATAATCAAGGGCTTCAAAGTATTGTGGTGGGGTGGATTTATGGCTTGTTTCTTTTTTTTTCCCTAATGTTTTTATTGGAGTATAATTGCTTTACAATGGTGGATTAGTTTCTGCTTTATAACAAAGTGAATCAGTTATACATATACATATATCCCCATATCTCTTCCCTCTTGTGTCTCCCTCTCTCCAACCCTCCCTATCCCACCCTTCTAGCTGGTCACGAAACACTGAGCTGATCTCCCTGTGCTATGCGACTGCTTCCCACTAGCTATCTATTTTACATTTGGGAGTGTATATATGTCCATATATACACTACCACTCTCTCACTTTGTCCCACCTTACCCTTCCCCCTCCCCGTGTCCTCAAGTCCATTCTCTATTAGGTCTGTGTCTTTATTCACGTCTTGCCCCGAGGTTCTTCATGACCATTATTTTTTAGATTCCATATATATATGTTAGCATACGGTATTTGTTTTTCACGCTGTATGACAGACTCTAGGTCCAGCCACCTCACTACAAATAACTCAGTTTCGTTCCTTTTTATGGCTGAGTAATATTCCATTGTATATATGTGCCACATCTTCTTTATCCATTCATCTGTCGATGGACACTTAGGTTGCTTCCATGTCCTGGCTATTGTAAATAGAGCTTTAATAAACATTGTGGTACATGACTCTTTTTGAATTATGGTTTTCTCAGGGTATATGCCCAGTAATGGGATTGCTGGGTCGTATGCTAGTTCTATTTTTAGTTTTTTAAGTAACCTCCATACTGTTCTCCACAGTGGCTGTATCAATTTACATTCCCACCAACAGTGTGTGAGGGTTCCCTTTTCTCCACACCCTCTCCAGCATTTATTGTTTGTAGGTTTTTTGATGATGGCCATTCTGAACGGTGTGAGGTGATATCACATTGTAGTTTTGACTTGCATTTCTCTAATGATTAATGATGTTGAGCATTCTTTCATATGTTTGTTGGCAATCTGTATATCTTCTTTGGAGAAATGTCTGTTTAGGTCTTCTGCCGATTTTTGGATTCGGTTGTTTGTTGTTTTGATATTGAGCTGCATGAGCTGCTTGTAAATTCTGGAGATTAATCCTTTGTCAGTTGCTTCATTTGCAAATATTTTCTCCCATTCTGAGGGTTGTCTTTTCGTCTTGTTTATGTTTTCCTTTGCTGTGCAAAAGCTTTTAAGTTTCATTAGGTCTCATTTGTTTATTTTTGTTTTTACTTCCATTTCTCTAGGAGGTGGGTCAAAAAGGATCTTGCTGTGATTTATGTCATAGAGTGTTCTGCCTATGTTTTCCTCTAAGAGTTTGATAATTTCTGGCCTTACATTTAGGTCTTTAATCCATTTTGAGCTTATTTTTGTGTATGGTGTTAGGGAGTGATCTAATCTCATACTTTTACATGTACCTCTCCAGTTTTCCCAGCACCGCTTATTGAAGAGGCTGTCTTTTCTCCATTGTATATTCTTGCCTCCTTTATCAAAGATAAGGTGACCATATGTGCGTGGGTTTATCTCTGGGCTTTCTATCCTGTTCCATTGATCTACATTTCTGTTTTTGTGCCGCTACCATACTGTCTTGATTACTGTAGCTTTGAAATATAATCTGAAATCCAGGAGCCTGATTCCTCCAGCTCCATTTTTCGTTCTCAAGATTGCTTTGGCTATTCGGGGTTTTTTGTGTTTCCATACAAATTGTGCAATTTTTTGTTCTAGTTCTGTGAAAAATGCCAGTGGTAGTTTGATAGGGATTGCATTGAATCTGTAGATTGCTTTGGGTAGTAGAGTCATTTTCACAATGTTGATTCTTCCAATCCAAGAACATGATACATCTCTCCATCTATTTGTATCATCTTTAATTTCTCTCATCAGTGTCTTATAATTTTCCGCATACAGGTCTTTTGTCTACTTAGGTAGGTTTCTTCCTAGGTATTTTATTCTTTTTGTTGCAATGGTAAATGGGAGTGTTTTCTTAATTTCACTTTCAGAGTTTTCATCATTAGTGTATAAGGATGCCAGAGATTTCTGTGCATTAATTTTGTATCCTGCTACTTTACCAAATTCATTGATTAGCTCTAGTAGTTTTCTGGTGGCATTTTTAGGATTCTCTATGTATAGTATCATGTCATCTGCAAACAGTGATAGCGTTACTTCTTTTCCGATTTGGATTCCTTTTATTTCTTTTTCCTCTCTGATTGCTGTGGCTAAAACTTCCAAAACTATGTTGAATAAGAGTGGTGAGAGTGGGCAACCTTGTCTTGTTCCTGATCTTAGTGGAAATGGTTTCAGTTTTTCACCATTGAGGATGATGTTGGCTGTGGGTTTGTCATATATGGCCTTTATTATGTTGAGGTAAGTTCCCTCTATGCCTACTTTCTGGAGGGTTTCTATCATCAATGGGTGTTGAATTTTGTCGAAAGCTTTCTCTGCATCTATTGAGATGATCATATGAATTTTCTCCTTCAATTTGTTAATATGGTGTATCACATTGATTTGTGTATATTGAAAAATCCTTGCATTCCTGAGATAAACCCCACTTGATCATGGTGTATGATCCTTTTAATATGCTGTTGGATTCTGTTTGCTAGTATTTTATTGAGGATTTTTGCATGTATGTTCATCATTGATATTGGTCTGTAGTTTTCTTTCTTTGTGACGTCTTTGTCTGGTTTTGGTATCAGGGTGATTGTGGCCTCGTAGAATGTGTTTGGGAGTGTTCCTCCCTCTGCTGTATTTTGGAGGAGTTTGAGAAAGATAGGTGTTAGCTGTTCTCTAAATGTTTGATAGAATTCACCTGTGAAGCCATCTGGTCCTGGGCTTTTGTTTGTTGAAGATTTTTAATCACAGTTTCAATTTCAATGCTTGTGATTGGTCTGTTCATATTTTCTATTTCTTCCTGGTTCAGTCTCGGAAGGTTGTGCATTTCTAAGAATTTGTCCATTTCTTCCAGGTTGTCCATTTTATTGGCATAGAGTTGCTTGTAGTAATCTCTCATGATCTTTTGTATTTCTCCAGTGTCAGTTGTTACTTCCCCTTTTTCATTTCTAATTCTATTGATTTGAGTCTTCTCTCTTTTTTTCTTGAAGAGTCTTTGTAATGATTTATCAATTTTGTTTATCTTCTCAAAGAACCAGTTTTTAGTTTTATGGATCTTTGCTATCATTTCCTTCATTTCTTTTCCATTTATTTCTGATCTGATTTTTATGATTTCTTTCCTTCTGCTAACTTTGGGGTTTTTTTAAATTCTTCCTTCTCTAATTGCTTTAGGTGTAAGGTTAGGTTGTTTATTTGAGATGTTTCTTATTTCTTAAGGTAGGCTTGTATAGCTGTAAACTTCCCTCTTAGAATTGCTTTTGCTGCATCCCATAGGTTTTGTGTCATTGTGTTTTCATTGTCATTTGTTTCTAGGTACTTTTTGATTTCCTCTTTGATTTCTTCAGTGATCTCTTGGTTATTAAGTAGTGTGTTGTATAGCCTCCATGTGTTTCTATTTCTTACAGATTTTTTCCTGTAATTGATATCTAGTCTCATAGAGTTGTGGTCGGAAGAGATACTTGATACGATTTCAATTTTCTTAAATTTACCAAGGCTTGATTTGTGACCCAAGATACGATCTATCCTGGAGAATGTTCCATGAGCACTTGAGAAGAATGTGTATTCTGTTGTTTTTGGATTGAATGTCCCCTAAATATCAATTAAGTCTATCTTGTTTAATCTATCATTTAAATCTTATGTTTCCTTATTTATTTTCATTTTGGATGATCTGTCCATTGGTGAAAGTGGGGTGTTCAAGTCCCCTACTATGATTGTGTTACTGCTGATTTCCCCTTTTATGGCTGTTAGTATTTGCCTTATTTATTGAGGTGCTCCTATGTTGGTTGCATAAATATTTACAATTATTATATCTTCTTTTTGGATCGATCCCTTGATCATTATGTAGTGTCCTTCTTTGTCTCTTGTAATAATCTTTATTTTATTTATTTATTTTTAAAATTTTATTATTTCTTTTTTTTGTGGTACACGGGCCTCTCACTGTTGTGGCCTCTCCCGTTGTGGAGCACAGGCTCTGGACGTGCAGGCTCAGCGGCCATGGCTCATGGGCCCAGCCGCTCCGCGGCATGTCAGATCCTCCCAGACTGGGGCACGAACCCATGTCCTCTGCATTGGCAGGCAGACTCTCAACCACTGTGCCACCAGGGAAGCCCAATAGTCTTTATTTTAAAGTTTCTTTTGTCTGATATGAGAATTGCTACTTCAGCTTTCTTTTGATTTCCGTTTGCATGTAATATGTTTTTCCATCCCCTCACTTTCAGTCTGTATGTGTCCCTAGGTCTGAAGTGGGTCTCTTGTAGACAGCATATATATGGGTCTTGTTTTTGTATCCATTCAGCCAGTCTATGTCTTTTGGTTGGAGCATTTAATCCATTTAAGTTTAAAGTAATTATCGATATGTATGTTCCCATTACCATTTTCTTAATTGTTTTGGGTTTATTATTGTAGGTCTTTTCCTTCTCTTGTGTTTCCTGTCTAGAGAAGTTCCTTTAGCATTTGTTGTAAATCTGGTTTGGTGGTGCTGAATTCTCTTAGCTTTTGCTTGTCTGTAAAGCTTTTAATTTCTCCATCAAATCTGGATGAGATCCTTGCTGGGTAGAGTAATCTTGGTTGTAGGTTTTTCTCTTTCATCACTTTAAATATGTCCTGCCACTCCCTTCTGGCTTGCAGAGTTTCTGCTGAAAGATCAACTGTTAACCTTATGGGGATTCCCTTGTATGTTATTTGTTGTTTTTCCCCTGCTGCTTTTAATATTTTTCTTTCTATTTAATTTTTGATAGTTTGATTCATATGTGTCTTGGTGTGTTTCTTCTTGGAATTATCCTGTATGAGACGCTCTGTGCTTCCTGGACTTGATTAACTATTTCCTTACCGATATTAGGGATGTTTTCAACTATAATCTCTTCATTTTCTCTTCTTCTTCTGGGACCCCTATAATTCAAATGTTGGTGCGTTTAATATTGTCCCAGAGGTCTCTGAGACTGTCCTCAATTCTTTTCATTTTTTTTCTTTATTCTGCTCTGCAGTAACTATTTCCACTATTTTGTCTTCCAGGTCACTTATCCGTTCTTCTGCCTCAGTTATTCTGCTATTGATTCCTTCTAGAGAATTTTAAATTTCATTTATTGTGTTGTTCATTATTGTTTGTTTCATCTTTAGTTCTTCTAGGTCCTTGTTAAACGTTTCTTGTATTTTCTCCATTCTATTTCCAAGATTATGCATCATCTTTCCTATCATTATTCTGAATTCTTTTTCAGGTAGACTGCCTATTTCCTCTTCATTTGTTAGGTCTGGTGGGTTTTTACCTTGTTCCTTCATCTGCTGTGTGTTTCTCTGTCTTCTCATTTTGCTTAACTTACTGTGTTTGGGGTCTCCTTTTCGTAGGCTGCAGGTTCGTAGTTCCCATTGTTTTTGGTGTCTGCCCCCAGTGGCTACGGTTGGTTCAGTGGGTTTTGTAGGCTTCCTGGTGCAGGGGACTAGTGCCTGTGTTCTGGTGGATGAGGCTGGATCTTGCCTTTCTGGTGGGCAGGTCCATGTCTGGTGGTGTGTTTTGGGGTGTCAGTGACCTTATTATGATTTTAGGCAGCCTCTCTGCTAATGCGTGGGGCTGTGTTCCTGTCTTGCTAGTTGTTTGGCATAGGGTGTCCAGCATTGTAGCTTCCTGGTCATTGAGTGGAGCTGGGTCTTGGTGTTGAGATGGAGATCTCTGGGAGATTTTCGCTGTTTGATATTACGTGGAGCTGGGAGGTATCTGGTGGACCAACGTCCTGAACTTGGCTCTCCCACCTCAGAGGCACAGCCCTGATGCCTGGCTGGAGCACCAAAAGCCTGTCATTCACACGGCTCAGAATAAAAGGGAGAAAAAAAAAAAGAAAGAAAAAAGAAAAAGATAAAATAAAATAAGATAAGATAAAATAAAAAAGTTTTTAAAATAAAAAAAATTTTTTTTTAATTTTTTAAGTAATTAAAAACAAAGAAATAAAGAAAGAAGAGAACAACCAAACCAGAAAACAAATCCACCAATGGTAACATGCCCTGAAAACTACACTAAAACAAAAAAACAAAAAAACGGACAGACAGAACCCTAGGACAAATGGTAAAAGCAAAGCTATACAGACAAAATCACACACACAAGCATACGCATACACACTCACAAAAAGAGAAAAAGGGGGGAAAATATATCGTTGCTCCCAAAGTCCACCTCCTCAACTGGGGATGGTTCCTTGTCTATTCAGGTATTCCACAGATGCAGGGTACATCAGGTTGATTGTGGAGATTTAATCCACTGCTCCCGAGGCTGCAGGGAGAGATTTCCCTTTCTCTTCTTTGTTCAAACAGCTCCCGGGTTTCAGCTTTGGATTTGGCCCCGCCTCTGCGTGTAGGTCGCCTGAGGGTGTCTGTTCTTCACTCAGACAGGACGGCGTTAAAGGAGTAGCTGATTCGGGGTCTCTGGCTCACCCGGGGGAGGGAGGGGTACGGAGTGTGGGGCGGGCCTGCGTCAGAGGCCGTTGTGATGTTGCACCAGCCTGAGGCACGCCGTGCGTTCTCCCAGGGAAGTTGTCCCTGGATCCCGGGACCCTGGCAGTGGCGGGCTGCACAGCCTCCCCGGAAGGGGGGTGTGGATAGTGACCTGTGCTCGCACACAGGCTTCTTGGTGGCGGCAGCAGCAGCCTTAGCGTCTCATGCCCGTCTCTGGGGTCCGCGCTGATAGCCGCAGCTTGCTCCCATCTCTGGAGCTCCTTTAAGCGGCGCTCTTAATCCCCTCTCCTTGCGCACCAGGAAACAGGGAAGAAAAAGTCTCTTGCCTCTTCGGCAGCTCCAGACTTTTTCCCGGTCTCCCTCCCGGCTAGCTGTGGTGCACTAACCCCTTCAGGCTGTGTTCGAGCCGCCAACCCCAGTCCTCTCCCTGCGCTCCGACCGAAGCCCGAGCCTCAGCTCCCAGCCCCGCCCGCTCCGGCGGGGCAGCAGACAAGCCTCTCGGGCTGGTGAGTGCCGGTCGGCCCTGATCCTCCGTGCGGGAATCTCTCCTCTTTGCCCCCCACACCCCTGTTGCTGTGCTCTCCTCCGCGGTTCCGAAGCTTTCCCCCTCCGCCACCCGCAGTCTCCGCCCATGAAGGGCTTCCTAGTGTGTGGAAACCTTTCCTCCTTCACGGCTCCCTCCCGCTGGTGCAGGTACCGTCCCTATTCTTTTGTCTCTGTTTATTCTTTTCTTTTGCCCTACCCAGGTAGGTGGGGAGTTTCTTGCCTTTTGGGAGTTCTGAGGTCTGCCTGCGTTCCGTGGGTGTTCTATAGGAGCAGTTCCACGTGTAGATATATTTCTGATGTATCTGTGGGGAGGGTGATCTCTGCGTCTTACTCTTCTGCCATCTTGAAGCTTCCCTCTGTTAGTTCTTGGGTTGTTTCTTTTATTTCCTATTTTCTGAAGTTTTTGAAATATGTTTATGTTACCATCTTACATGGAGACAGAATAGTGTTAAGAATAGGCCATGGTGTTAGACAGAGTAGCTTTGAATCCATCGTTGCCACTTACAAGCAGTGTGATTGCCTGAGTTTCTCTCTCTATAAAATGGGTGTGATAATTGGAACTATTTCATAAGGTGGATGTGGAGATTAGATAAAGTCATGGAGGGTAAGTGCTCATACAGTGCTTGATTGGTTGAAATCTGTTAGTGAATATTAGTTATTATTATTTTTATGAGGAGTTTTAATGTATTGTTAGACCACAATGACTACAAACAAAAAGAAAACAAACATCCATTGAATTGAATGACCTCTAAGGGTTTTTCTTGCTCTAAGGTTTAACACTTCTTATTTGAAACACGTTTAAGTGCATTTTTCATGATAGAGATATATTTGTAGCTTAATATGGGGCCCAAATGTTCTACCAAAATTGGATAATTTTGAAGATACAGTTTCCTTGGGAAATAAAATGAGATTATTTCTGTCTGTTTATAATCCGAACTGGCCCTTTCTTGGGATGTAGGGAACATGCAAAGTTTTATATTTAAGAGACTTGGGAGCTGGTTGGTTGCGAATTGGTCAGTTCCCTCACTTTCTTCTTCTAATAACTGCCTTTGGTTCTATATAAAAATAAAAAGATGTGATCATTATGTGCGCACTTAGGAGCAATGGAAGAATCTGTATGATGTTATATGTTTAGAGTTGTCCTACATCTTGCGTTTCCTGAAGTTTTGATGTGTGGAGGATTTGAATGGTTATTCTCTTGGTGCCAGAAAATTTATAAAATCTCTTATGTATTTCTAGAAGCAGTTGTATAAAAGTTTCCTGGGAGCAAAATGGTTCTTTCAAAATGACTTTTGGATGATACATGTGTAAGCGAATCAGACAGATATCGATTAAATGTCCTTCCAATACAAAACAGATGGACCAGATGTGTGAAGGGTTTTGCCAGATCCCAGCATTTGATATCCCCCAGTGACATTCAATTGCTGATTTCCAGCAAAGGCTTGAAAGGTGGAAATTTTGCTTGGAAATGTTTTAGTGGAATAAGGAGTGATGCAGAAAGACAAAGAGTCAGCTCTGAGGCAAAGAGAAGCTTCCAGCCCTTTTCTTCATATCCATGTAGATATTATGCAAAAAAGGAAAACAAAAAGGTGAACTTGGAAAAATTCTGTGTCATATGTGCTTATTTCCCTCCATTCTGGTGAGATAGCATGAAAGGGACCCAACTGCTTTAAGACCAAATGTGGAAACCAAGTCAGGTTTCATTAAGAGGAACTTCAGAGGGAACCCTGACCTTCTGTAAATGTAGTAATTCAAACAATGAATTTCACAGAGTTTTATACAACGGGAATCCTTCTCTGTCTGAAATGTTATATCATACTTTTCTGGTT
Source organism: Grampus griseus (assembly GCF_964374135.1). Classification (NCBI taxonomy): domain Eukaryota; kingdom Metazoa; phylum Chordata; class Mammalia; order Artiodactyla; family Delphinidae; genus Grampus; species Grampus griseus. The sequence continues at coordinate 68,040,933 of NC_139010.1, forward strand.
TTATAGACCAATGGGTCTCCCCTTGAACAGATGCTTCAATTCATCTGAGAGTGACACTTTTTCAAACTGTCTTGCTGACCTGTGGCAAGTTGAAGAATTGCCAAACAGTGGTGGCAACTCTCTTGTATTCTATCTCTGGGAATACTCTTATCAGTTGTGTGATAGTTTTGAGCATCCCATCCAGGCACTCATGGGCCATGGTGACCAATTCCCAGGCTTGATAAGGAAAAGTTGAAGAGAGGTCAAGGCGTGTGGTTCCTGAAGGTGGTGGTGGAGATGAGGGGGCATGCCACCTGAAGATTGGTCCTGAATGGAGATAGGATAGCACTTGATTCTGGAATGAGTATTTCTGAGTGCCTTTGAAGCTTGGGTAATTTGGGTAGGGGGAACGTTGCAAATGTTGGGCTCTACATCACCTGCTTTCATATATATTCAGTATCACCTTTAAGTTGTATCCATTTCTAGCCACATTGTTGAAGCCTATCTTGGCCAACATCACTCAGCTTGGTAGCAGAGGTCTAAGAACTTGAGGAGTGACTCCTGAGATTTCTGCTCTAATCTGCTTTAGCCTGACCAAGAAATGCCATTTATGCCATGGTGAGACTTAGAGGTTTGGGAACTCAGATATACAAGATAAGGTTTTTTATTTCTTTTATTGCTGGACAGAGGCCATGTCAAAGTCCACTGGAGACAAAACCAGACTCTTCCTGTGTCCCTGACAGAGTTATCAACCTGTTCCTCAGGATTTCTATCACTCAACAGCATTTGGAGAATATGACATTGTTAATTCTGATGGACTCCTCTTAAAACATCTTGGGTCAGATGCCTTTGGTATCAAGTTGATCAATGGAGCCTTGATTCCTGGCTCCACTACTGCAGCAAACATTCTTGACACCTATTAATTTGGAGGATATAAAAATCTTGTTATCATGAATTTGCTGCTAAGTAATTGACAGCTGCTATCCTATTCTTTCCAGTCCCTGGTAAACATATTCACTGGTTGAGCCAATCTGAGCATGATTAGGAAGTAGACAGCTTTTCCTTCAATGTTTCCGACCTGGAAAATTATCCTCATATCAATTTAGTCTACTGCTCTCTGATGAAATAGAGTAAACCCCACTGCCTTGGTAGGGATTAGTGGATCTGAGCAGTGGCTGCTCAAACCACCATGCTGTGCTGAATTCTTCCCAGCCTGTTCTCACCAGATCACATGGTCACAGCAGAAGGTGAGCAAACGTTGGAAGAGGAAACGCAGTGCATATAGGAGACTCCTCTCATTCCAAAGACACAACTTTTCTGAGCCAGGTTAATGCCTTTTTTTATTGTCTCTCTTGGTAGAGCCTGAGCTATACTCTGATGAGGAACCTGAAAGCTAGAACAAGAACCAAGGAAACCCTTCATCTCCATGGTTATTTTTCAGGGAAGCTTTAATCTGTCCACAATAGGATGATAGGATGGTGCTGAGTTCTGATGCAGGAAGCAGATTGAAGTCAGGACCTGCAGAAAAAGCAAAGGCTGGGGGATGAGCTGATGTTACCTGGGAACAAATTTTCAAAAGGAAGACTCCTTCAGTATTTTGTCCTTGTCTTCATTTTAATGATGAGGAAACTGACCAGGGAAAGCTGATTTAGAGTTTTTTTCCTCCATATAACAGAATAGGGCATGGTTTGGTGGGTGCAGGGTGGGGATATTGTAGCAATGCTACTTACCAAACCTCTGTATTCAATCTTATCTCCTATTTCATCCCCCCTTCCCATCACTGATCTGTTTTCCATTTTGTAAATGGAATAGCAACCAGTCCAATAGGGCAGAGTGATATGAGAGGCCTCATGTGACACATAAATAACTGACCAGACATGACATTTCAAAAACAGTGTAATCTTTTGGAAAGCTGGTTTCAAAGGTTAAAGCTAAGACACATTGTACATCAGGCCATCATAATATCTCACGATTGAACACAATTCATGTGCAGTCTTCCCCAAGTATTCAATGACTGGAATGTCTGATTTTATCACACTCATAAAATACAATGTAGTGCTTAAGATGTCCTGGAACCAGAAGGGCTGGTTTGGAGTCCCAGCTTCACCAACTTATTAGCTGAGTGGTCTGGGCTGAGTTATCTCACTTTGCTCTCTTGTAATATGAAAACAATCTTCACAACCACACGTGAAGTAGTCACTGTTGATGAGTCAGATAGTGTGGGCAATCATTAGTATCAAGTAGTTAGATAGTGTGCTTAGCACAGACACAATATCAATTTATGATAAACAAATAATTAGTAAATGCCTGCTGTATGCAAGATCTTGCATTAGGCATCAAACTTACCTCTCAGATTTATCAAAGTTTATCTTGAAAAAAAATAAGGCTTTTAGTGCCACTGTTGACAGGCCCAGCTAGTCAACCAGAAAACCAGATAAAAGCTCTCTAATATTTACAACAAATTCAAGCTAAATTTGTGAATGAAGAGTTTTCTATGTGAGCAATTTCTCCAACATCTGCAAAAGTTTTGAGTTTATTGACTATTCCTTGGATGCCCTTCCAAATGATTAATTTTGGTGCCAAAATTACTGTTTATTTCTGGTGGCGTGAAATTCCACACCTAACTCCCATCCAAAGGTACATCTGTCTCTGTCTTCTTTATGTCTGCCTGTTCTCTTCTTAGTGATGCTTGCATCAGGATGATGCTTTTTGTAAAATTGGACTCGTAATAGATGCTGGAGTGAGAGATGGGGTACAAAACAAAATTAGGCTCATTTTTGGTTGCATTTAAGTGCTAACTACTGCCCCAAATGGTAAACTACAAAAATGATCATTGGACCCTGAGGAGTTGATGGATTTCCTACCTCAAATTGCTAGACAGTTACATGAGTGAGGGTGATTTTCCTGGTGTTAAAACTGTTCCCTGGGGATAATTTTAGGCACCTTGGGAAGCTGCATTAACTACTTTTGGCCACTAGACAGCCATTGCTAAGTGGGCACTTAAGTGTTCACATGACTATAAAGTGGTGCCCCAGTAAGAATAATTAGCAAAGATCTTTGTGGTGATAAAGGTCTGGGAAGTTTTATTGGAAGAAATATCCTGACTATATAATTCTCTTGAAGATGAACCTTTGCAAAAGATAAAACTTGCAGATATGTAATGGCTTGTTAATTGCTGCTCATTTTTATAAGACCCTGCTAGAAAATCAGGCCTTATGGATTTTAAAGACATCTTGTGAGTATTAACATCATGCTTATCCACAGTACTGTCAAATAGGCAGTGGAGGTTAGGATGTTGCTTTACAAGCAGAAAGCTGCAGGACTTCATGGGAGGAGCTGAAACTTTAGAATCCAGAAAACCTGAACTTTAATTGGGCTTGGCTACTTCCTACTCATGTGGCCTTAAGCAGTTCATTTTCTCTCTTTGGGCCGCAATTCTGTTGTTTGTAAAACAGTGGGATTGGATTAGATCAGGGATGGCACATTCTTGGCAAGTACGCTACCTTCCTGTCAATCTGCGCCCTTAACAGACATTGCTGATTGGTCAGAGCAGAATTTCAGGCTGAGCGTCAGAGGCCTCCGATCAATGGGACCTCTCTCCATAGGTCAACCACCATGTTGACCCATCACAGAGGCATCTGTAATGGGATCAAGGGAAGGTTACATGAGATGCTGAAATGACATGCCCAGGTAATTGTGGGTTGAATTTTTCGAGCTTCACAACTGAATTTCAATATGCATGATGCCACCAGAGGCAGAATGAGTAGTGGTCAAGAGGATGATCCTATGTTCAAAGGATGATTGTGAGGTTTATCTAAGGTAAGGCATGTAAAATATTTAACACAGTGACTTCAATATCCCTAAATGCTTAGTAAAAGCTAGCAATTAATATCCAACCCTTGTTTTCTGATGGGATAGTTAGGAGTTAATGAAGAAAATATTAGCTCAGATAATTGCAACCCCTTTCAAAGAGTTCTGTCACCTTGCTAATAACCTTGCATCCCAGAAGCCCCCTTCCAAAAGTTGCTCTCACAGCACTCTGAGCTTTCAGTAGTGGCTATTGATTGACAGGAACCTTGGAAATTGTTTTGTTTTATTTTTGGAAAGCAAACTTTTGGTGTAGCCTTATTTGTATAACCCTATCCCGCAGATCCTGCATCTTAGTCACATTCAAGACTAGCATCTATAGATTTTTGTCCTACCGGAAAACATAAAGTGAAAACAATGTAAAACTGCAAGGAAAGTGACTTGCATTTTGGGATATTGGATGGTCTTCTGCCTGAATGATCCTGCATTGTAGGAGGATTGTACTAAGCATTGTACTAAGAAGTAGTTCTTCCTACTTTTTCTTTTAGCTTGAGCTGGGGACCAAGACTGGAACCCCCTTCCTTCTTGTGGTTCTAAAAATTCTTACCCTAATTTCTTTCCTGCCAGAAAGAGTGCACACTTATATACCCGGTCAAATTATGTGTCAAATAGGGCTATTTGTGAGCTGTCACCATGGAATTCATTTAGTGGACATCCTAAGAAAATCTCCCAGTGAATTTGATCATTTTCATTCCACTGGCAGAGACTTTATTTACTTCTTACATAGAGAGACAAAGACCCATTCATGAAGCCAGCTGATAACCCTGGGCCTCCCCGCTGCTCACAGCCAGCCAGACCCTAAGGAGTCTGGATATTCCCCCAGTAACCAGCACCAGCAGGTCAGACATACATTTGACATTACAGAGATGCCATCATACATTTAGGGAGAGGTTAAACTCTTCCAAGACAAAGGGTTTACACTGGGGCTCCATTCATAGGTGAGGAAACGCAGGGGAACACAGGGAAGGCTGTGTGGTTGAATCCTGGAGCCCACCAAAAAAGAATCTTCTCCAGAGAAACTTGACTCTAAACTGCTGGTGCTTCAGTGGGGATCCCAGAGGAGTCCCCCAATTCTGACCGAAGTTATTTCCAATCAGAGATGTTTTTGCCCACTGACTCGGCCGTGGTTGCCCTACCCCTGTCCAAGCTCCTGCCTCTTGAGTTCCAGTCCTCTTTCATGAAGTATCACTGAGCTGACCCTGAATAAAACATCCTATGTTTAGGGCAATGAGAGTGGCTACAGGGCAGCAGAGTTTTTTTGTTGTTTTTATTTTTAAATTTTCTCGAATAAGAGATGTACTGTGCTCACTGGAGGGTGAAGTATTTCCATAGAGACCTATTTGCCTGCTACCTCATATAATGAGAAGTAAAATTCCTGACATCTTCACCCCAGAATTCATGCACTTTTTATTCATTTACCAGATGGACTCTTTTTTCATAACCCTAAGTAGGTTTATTTTACCGTGGATGTAGTTTACAGCCGACACCTTCTACGGCACATGCTTGATCCGGGAGTCAATTGTTTTTGGTTTAGACATGTACATTGAGATTTCTACTGAAATCCTCATGTCTATCTTTCTACCAATTTGAATTATTTATTTTCTAACCTTGAATTTACCAAATAGCTCTCTATTCATTCAACACATATTTATTGAGTAACTACTATGTGCAAGGCATTGTTGTAGGTGCTGAGGATACGGCAGAAAACTAAACAGAAAAAACAAGAGCAAAATCACGTTCCCTCCGTTATGGTGTTTTGCAGAAGGCAATAGAGAAAAAGCAGACAGAGGAGGAGCTCTCTGCCCTCCCCTTATCTGCCTGAAAAGCAGGGCATAAATTCTCATTGTGAAGGTCCTACCCACCCTTTCCTGTACCAGGAAGGGAAGAACAAGTTTATCACCTGAGATGAGATAGCATCACGAAGAGTCTACATGAGGGAGTTCCCGGCAGTCCAGTGCTTAGGACTCGGTGCTTTCACTGCTGTGGCCAGGGTTCAATCCCTGATGGGGGAAATATGATCCCGCAAGCTGCGTAGTGCAGCCAAAAACACAAAACAAAACAAAACAAAACAAAAAAAAGAAGCATCTACATGAACAAACGTTACTAAATAACCCTTATCTACCATTAGTATCCCCCATATATTTACCTTCCCACTCCTAAAAGTCCAGAAGCCCCTTCCCTTTGTCTTGTCACTTCTCTACAAATTTATTGTCCTCTGTCAGAACGGTATAAAAGCCTCCAAGTCTAGGGGCTTCTTTGGGACTTTTTGATTCTTCCTATGAAGTTTCCTCCCCTCCCCATCCCCAATCTTGTTGCCACATAAAACATTTTACATCAGGCTTCCCTGGTGGCGCAGTGGTTGAGAGTCCACCTGCCGATGCAGGGGACACGGGTTCGTGCCCCGGTCCGGGAGGATCCCACATGCCGCGGAGCGGCTGGGCCCGTGAGCCATGGCTGCTGAGCCTGCGCGTCCGGAGCCTGTGCTCCGCAACAGGAGAGGCCACAACAGTGAGAGGCCCGCGTACCGCAAAAAAACCCCACAAAAAACATTTTACATCAAATGTGTATGCTTTTCTCTTGTTAATCTGCTTTTTGTCAGAAAACATTTTCTCTCCTTCATATTATACTTTTGTAAATTGCTGGATTCAGTTTGCTCGTATTTTGTTTAGAATTTCTACGCCTGTGTTTATGAGAAACATAATTTTCCTTTCTTATAATGTCTTTGACAGGTTCTGTTATCAGGGTTTTGCTGGCCTCAGGAAACAAGCTGGGAAGAGCTCTTCTCTCTCTTTTTAAAGTTTGTATTTGATTGTTATGATTTCTTTCTTAAATGTTTGGGTTTACATTCTTTATTACCACAAAACCCTGTGAATTTCCCTGTTGTAAGAGATACCTCTGTGTATCCTACTTCTAGCTCATCACTCGGGGTTTGCTTTCTAGTTGCTGCTGAGATGCTTAAATATACTTGCTTTGGGGCTGGTTGACAAGTGCTGCTCCTGACCCTGAAAACTGGAAAGTGTTTATGTTTCGGTAAACACCATTACGAGTGATGAAAGGATGATCGCAAATGTATTTTGTGTCTACTGTAAACTTATGATGACACAGCCTGAAATCAAAATCTGGGAAACTTGGAGTCATTTATAAATACACATCATAGGAAAATGTCAATGGTATAAGCATTAAAAAAGATCTCTAAGCCAATACATTATTAGGCTGTGGTGGAAGTGGAATGGAAATATGATTTCAAGGAAATAAACCAATGATAAAATTTCTGTCTATTAAAAAGAGATTGCTCAGGTACTTTCTAAATAGATGACGCTGAGGCCCCAAATCACTATGGTATTTAATCCCATCAAATGGATTTTATTTTTATTTTTTTAAAGAACTTTATTTTATTTATTTTTATTTATTTATTTTTGGCTGCATTGGGTCTTCGTTGCTGTGCACGGGCTTTCTCTAGTTGCGGCGAGCAGGGGCTACTCTTCGTTGGGGTGCACGGGCTTCTCGTTGCAGTGGCTTCTCTTGTTGCAGAGCACGGGCTCTAGGGGCACAGGCTTCAGTAGTTGTGGCACACGGGCTCAGTAGTTGTGGCTCGTGGGCTCTAGAGCGCAGGCTTAGTAGTTGTGGTGCACGGGTGTCGTTGTTCCGCGGCATATGGGATCTTCCCGGACCAGGGCTCAAACCCGTGTCCCCTGCACTGGCAGGTGGATTCTTATCCACTGCGCTACAAGGAAGTCCCATCAAATGGATTTTAAAAAGCAATCCAATGGTTTTATTTGAAAATATCAATACTTGCATCATGCTGGAAAATGTATTCTTTGTTACTATTCAAACATATAATGACAAATTTTAGAAGTCACCTTAAATGTGTGAAGTTTTTTGCTTACAGAACTTCTAATAGAATTTGGAAAGAGTTTTGAATAATAGCCTAAACAGAACTGGGATTCTGAGGAAGAAGAATTGAGGAAAGAATTCTGAGTATGCCACCAACAGTGTCCACCACATACATCTCCCAGAGGAGCACGTAGTAGATCACTCTGGAAGTTCTCATACTGTTTCTGCCCAGAGGGGCTCTTGATTCTGTCTGGCTTCAATGTATTCACCTAACTCCAAGTAGAGTAGAATGTATGTACCAAAAAAGATCTTTCAAGGAAAATATCCTGATCCAATGTATATAAGAACATCTAATTCTGAGACAAGGGGAGCCTGTAAACATCTCAAAATATAATATTGCTCTTCGATTAAAAAAAAACAAAGGAAAAATATGTGCATGTGTTTAAGGTTATGTGTGTGAAAGCATAAACATATCTCAAAAGATAACATCTAACTGCCATTTTCTCTGGCTGTTATTCTTTTTTTCTCTTTTTAAATTAACATACTGTAAAATTAACTTTATTTTGGTGTAGGGTTTTATGAATGTTAACACATGGATGGAGTCATCTAACCCGATTGCTATCAAAATACAGAACAGTTCTATCATGCCTAAAAAATTCCCTCCTGCTGCCCCTTTGTAGGCATGCCCTTCCTCCAACCCTCACACCTGGCAACCACTCTCCGTTGTCTGTCCCTATAGTTTTGCTTTCTCTAAAATATCAGATAAGTAAATCATGCAATATGTCACCTCTTGAGACTGGCTTCTTCCACTTAGCAAAGTGCCTTGAAAATTCACCTATATTGTTGTATTTATATTTTTTTCTGAGTAATATACATTTTATGGATATACCAGAATTAGTTTATCCGTTCACCCATTGAACCACATTTGGTTGGGTTGGCAGGTTTAAATACTACTGCTGTAAATATTTATGCACAGGTTTTTGTGTGAATATAAGTTTTCTTTTTTCTCATGGAACAAACTAGGAGTGGGGCTTCCTAGTGCGTGTGGGAAGTGTATGCTTTATTTGATGAGACGCTACCAAGTGGTTTGTCAGAGTGGCTGTACAATATTTCGTAGAGCAATTTATAAGTGTTTTAGTTGCTCTGCTTCCTTTCCAGCACTTGGTATTGTCAGTTTCGTTTTTTAAACCCTTCTTGTAGGTGAGAAGTGGTATCTTGTTGTGGTCTTAATTTGCATTTCTTTAATGGCCAATAACATTGAACATCTTTTCATGTGCTTATTTGCCATCAGTATGTCTTCTTTGGTGAGGAGTCTATTCAAATTTCACGAAAGAGGGCTTCCCTGGTGGCGCAGTGGTTAAGAATCCGCCTGCCGATGCAGGGGACATGGGTTCGAGCCCTGGTCCGGGAAGATCCCACATGCCGTGGAGCAACTAAGCCCGTGTACCACAACTACTGAGCCTGTGCTCTAGAGCCTGTGAGCCACAACTACTGGGCCCGTGTGCCACAACTACTGAAGCCTGCATGCTGCAACTACTGAAGCCCGTGTGCCACAACTACTGAAGCCCGCACACCTAGAGCCCGTGCTCTGCAACGAGAGAAGCCACTGCAATGAGAAGCCCGCCCGCCGCAACGAAGAGCAGCCCCTGCTTGCTGCAACTAGAGAAAGCCCACATGCAGCAATGAAGACCCAATGCAGCCAAAAATAAATTAAAAAAAAAAAAGTAAAAGGAAATTTTGTGAAAGACTGTGTTACATGGAGCACAGTTTGGGAAACTAATTCAGAGCTAGAAGATGATAGGTACCACAAAGCAGAGCAAGCCACCATCTTTGGCATAAAGATCTCATTACATTGGTCCTAAATACACTAGAATTTCCTCCAGACCTACTTTTGTGGGTCCGTTTTATGAAATTGGTATTTAGATTCAGGGAGAGGAGTGGAAATGGGTAGAGAGAAAATATAAATGACAAATCAAGTTATACATACTGACATTTGTATAATTATAAGAGTAACCTCTAGTAAGTGTATTATCTGCTTTTATCTTCATTTTACTAGTGAAAAATATTGAGTCATGCTTTAAGACTTTCATCAGATTTAGGGGAAATTTATGACTTTCGGCATTTGCTTGGGAGATGGGGGGGGGGGGAGTCAGCTGGGAATGGTCCTGAGAGCAGATTTGGAGACTGAACTTAGATGCTTGATCTTGTTTGGTATTTCATGTATTGTTAGTCATCATCTTTGCAGGTGGGAGCCCTGGGCAGTCCATTTAGGTCTGCTGTATCCACTAGATACCATGGGCACTGTGTCAAAGAGCAAAGCATTTACAAGACCTCAAGAAAGCTTGAAATGTGGGAAAGTGGTTGTCTCTAGAATAAGGAAAAAAAATAAAAAAGAGAGAGAGAGAGCTGAGAAATCAACAGTAAGCATTTAGATGACTAAATATTGTAACATCAGGTCAACTCTAACTCCACTCAACTCTTGTATACTTTTTTGTACACAAAATTATATTTATTGTAGGATGGTAAAACACTTTAACACTTTTGATATTCTGTGAAGCGGGGCCTTCAAAAATGAGTTCCTAGATCTTTAAATTCATTTTGAACTTTGTATTTCAGGGTCAAAGATCCTTAGAGTTAAGAGAAGGGAACCACGCTCTTTCCCTCAGAGCTACTTGTTAGATGCAAGGTATTTGTATCAATTAAGGAGGGCTAACCACTGTAGCAAACTACTGCCTAATACCAGTCTGTCAACACAATAAAAGTTTATTTCCTATTCCTGTGATGGTCCAGCAGAGGTATGTCTTGTTAGAGAGCTCTTGTGGGTAACTTCCTTTTGAGTGAAGAATTAGGGACCAGACTCCATCTGTCTTGCGACCCCACCTCCTCTGGTCCTTGGGGTCTCTCTTTTCAGGGGAAATAGAGTGTGGAGGAACAGCAAAGGGATTTTAGGGGTTAGGCCTAGAAGTGGCATGGCTTGGTTCTGCCCATATTTCAAGGGCCCAAGCTCAGTCCTGTGGCCCTGCCTACCTGAAATGCAGAGGCTTCAATCCAGCTGTCTGTGGACAGAGGAAGAAAACGGGCTGTGGTGGACACGTAGAATTCTCTGCTTTGCTGTTCATCAGCATTTGTAAATGTAGATTACCTTCTGATCTCTTATGTTTCCTAGCCTCATGAGAAAGTGTTGACTTCCTTCCTTGATAAGAAACCTTGGTATTTGAGAAGAAAACAATTGTGTTGGTTTTATTTCCTTTTGGACCTCTCTGTGGTATTTTCATGTTTTCTATTTCCAGCTTGTTCTAGTTGGCTTCTAGTGCTCTAGCTGACTGCTAAGTGCAGAACCCCCTTTAACCATTGCAGTAATGTAAGGTTTCCATGGCCTTCTGTTTTTCATGCCCTTAACTCAGGGGCTGAACTTAGAAGTAGCAGAGACTTACTCCAAGCATGGGGAGAATTAGGCAAATCAACTCTATCTACTCTAGCCCCAAAAGACAGGCTTTGGGAAATAGTTTTGGAGGTCCATGCAAGTATTAGACTGAGGAAACACTTAACAGGTGTAGTCCACGTCGTCATTTAGGAATGGCCTTGAGCACAGAAATTAGTCTGTTTGCCCTTCAGTTATCTCCTTTGTAAAATAGCTACTGTAGCTTCCACCTCCTAGGGTTTTGGGAAAGATTAAACAAGATAATGCAGATAAAATGCTTAGCATATTATTGGGCACGTGGTAAATGCACACTTTCCCCTAAAAATGGGATCTGCTTGTTACCAGTCAGGTTTCTTATTTGCAAGCCTTAGAAACTGAGTTTGGAATGGTTTAAGCAGAAAGACATACAGCTACCTCACAGAATTTCCAGAAGTGGTGATGAATCAGGCTCATATGCCACACACCCCGGAGCAATGCCCCAGATATACTTCAGAATGGTTCTTGGGATGCCTGTGTCACTGCTACTGCTTCCCTTTATTACCACAGCACAGGACCCTGGATGGTGGCCTTAGAAGTGGTGCTGATGCTGTGTCTAGAAACCACAATCATGGCTGCCACTGCCACTACCTGTCACCAAACTGGATTCTGAGCAGTCCCAGCTGCATCATGCCACCAGCCTCCTTTTGAGTGACAAATTAGGGACCAATTCAAAGTTGAGGTCACATGACCATGCCCAAGATGCAAAGGAGTCTGGGAAAGTGAATATTTGACATTTTCAGATTTGATGGGAGGTGTTCCTCACCCAGGCCTAGACCTCTTTCTTCTTTTTGCCAGTCCCTGCCTCTGAGACCCCAGTCTGCCTCTAACCTATGACCTGTGGCTGTGACCCTATTGCAGTAGTAATAGTAAGCACTCAATAACTGTGGATGATGTGCCAGACACTGTGCCAAGCATTGTGTATGCATCAAACCTACTCACTTTATACCCATTTTACAGAGGATAAGACTGAGGCTCAGAGAAGTCAGATGAAATTCTGGTTTAAAGATGACAGCATAAAGTCAGTAATTCCCCCTTTTTCTTCCTGGAAAGTATCCATAAGCAATAGAGAGTGAAAACATAACAACTTTATTTTTGAGGCTGCTAGGAGATAGCTAAAGCTTTGCATTCTGAGAAAATTCGCAGCTGCTTTTCTCTACTGGTTTAGGAGAAATTTTACCTACATAGAAGCCTACATATGAACTTGGGGACAAAAAGGATTATGTTTAGCCAGGAGCATGGCCCCAGCTCTGCCCTCACGCAAACCTCCACCCATTAGCTGGTCCAAGAAAATCTTCCTTTCTTTGGAGACAGATAACAAAAAACGAAATAAGCATAAAATCCATGCAAAGATAGCACAAAGACAAAAATGGGAAAATTAGAACAAACTATGGCAGAAATCAGAAGCATTACCAGAGAGTTGATACAAATTGTGACCAAAACTTTAACCATGATTTTTAAAAGAGAGAGAGAAAAACATATGCTGTCAAAACTCAGGAAAGAAGTATGTGTGTGTATATGTATGTGGGGGAGAGGAGACTTAAATCATCATAGACATGGAGAAGAAACTGGAGAAAACACGAGGGAGAATAGACTGCTAAAAACATGATAAAGGATGTAGATAGTAGAAATAAGAAAAATAAACAATGTTAAGTTGAAATAGAGAGAGGAGTAAAGCAAGTTAGAGAGAAAATGATAGATGGTGGGCAGGCAAATTAAGTCCGACATACGTACAATTGTCCTCCCCTCCAAGGAATAAAAAGGAAATACTTTCCAGAACAAATATCTAAAGACACAATTCAGAAAACTTCCCTGAAATAAAACTTGAATTTACACGATGAAAGGACAAACCCTGAAGGAACACAACTTTGGCGAAATTATAGAAGCAAAAGGAAAGCATAGATAAAAGGAACTAACAAAAATACTGTGTGTGTGTGCGCGTGTGCATGTGTGTGTGTTGCTATTGTTGGTTGAAGGGTATAGGGAGACAGCTGTATCACAGGGCAGACATCAGCCAGAGAGGCAGGAGGGAGAGCAGACTGAGAAAGCTTTTGAGTTCGACTCTTGATCTTGCCTCTCTCCAGGATTATTTTGAAGCAGATAGGAATCCCAGACAGTCACCAGTTGATGACATTAACATCACTGTGGTCAACAATGGGTAATGATGAGGCAATAAAAAAGTCCTGCTGGGGCTGAGGAGATGGGGAAAAGTTGTGAGCTGACTGCCTTCCCCTGGGCAGTCTCTCCTTCACCTCCTCCTTCTCTTGGCACCCTGGATGAGTGGGTTAAAGTCTAAGGATAAACCCTTTCCCAGTACTGTTTGTCTTTACTGAGTTTGAAAGAGAATCTATGATCAGAGGAAATGCTTGATTTTAGAAAAGCAACAAATAGTGACACAGTGATTCTCCAGTGCTTGGAGCTCTCTTTGTTTTCTCTCTCCTTAACTTCATAGACTAGAGTTAGGACTTCAGCTCCTCCCTTCTGTACATGCCTGGAGAGAGCAGTTGCTACCCCAGGAGATGTGAGCTTGCAAGCTTAAATAACCAGATATTCACAGAGGATAATCACTATAAAGACAACACATGGAATGACGTATACCAATCAAAACAGAATCCTCGGAATGGATGACACACCACAGCCTGTCTTCAGAGCGAGTGCTCTCAGTGGCCAGGTGTACCAATGAGTGTCTATCTGCTGCACCCTCCCCACGGCAACTGACTGCCTGGACATCTGGGTGCAGCAGGCTCTGGATACCTGTCTCTGTCCCCCATCCCACCTGATACGCTCAGTATGTTGTCTTTGATTTACAACGCTTTCTGGTGACTCTTTGCCCTGACGGATATGAGATGGGCTTTACTCTGTGCTTGCCTCACTATCAGGACCTGCTGCCAGGAAGGCAGATTCTCATCACCTGCCCTGCTTTGTTGTGGAGTCTAGGGCAAGGCTGTTCTCCTTTTACCTCTTCCCATGGTACTGCCTGGCCTTGTCACCACCCATCATCCTCCAGTCTTGAGAGACAACAGTCTTGTCTGCCAAGAACATGAGCTTCTTTTAAATTAGGTCAATGCCAGCTGAGGTAGAGCCTGCGTCACACTAAATAAATCTGAAGCCACATAGCAACATGAAATAAAAAGCATTTCTCTTGCCTAAAACAAAGCAAATCCCCAACAAATGCTGGAACTGAGCATCTTCCTCGACATACTTCTTGTGGTAGGAGATCAGTAAACCCAAGCCAAGGATGAGGGCCTCTTCCTACTTTCCCTATTTTCCTTCTCTTCCTTTTTATCTGGTAGCCCTTGGTGCAGAGGCTGGGCTGGTGGGTGAGCACAGAGTATGTGGCCATCTGGTCACCAAAAGAGTAAAGTCACAACAAAGTTTTGGAGCTGGTATTAGAGAGGGGGTAATCTGGGGAAAGCCACACCCATATGTCCAGGCAGACAGGTGGCATCATCAGGGGTGCAGAGGGCAAGCATTCTTTTATAAAACTTGCCCTTCTAGGAAATTCAGTCCCAGATACCTCCTCAGCTCTAGGCTTTAGAAATTGGTATTCACTCTTGAACAGGATGGTTTCTTTCTGCAGAACTTAAGCAGAGCTCATTTGATCAAATGATGTTTCATGAATCTCTGAGGTCTTTTACATGGAGAGTGGGTCACTGTGATGAAGAAAAGATGTTTAAGGGAGTCCTGGAAAAGATCAGCCGATGGGTACAGTGATAAATTACAGGGGTGAGTGCTGGGCACTTTTTAAAGCTTGTCATGAATTAATCCTTGGAGCTGGTGTGAGATTTTTTTTAAAATTTTTATTGGAGTATATAGTTGCTTTACAATATTGTGTTAGTTTCTCGTACAGCAAAGTGAATCAGCTATACATATGCATATATCCCCTCTTTTTTGGATTTCCTTCTCATTTAGGTCACCACAGAGCATCGAGTAGAGTTCCCTGAGCTATACAGTAGGTTTTCATTAGTTATCTATTTTACACATAGTATAATAGTGTATATGGGTCAATCTCAGTCTCCCTATTCGTCCCACCCCCGCCCTTTCCCCCTTGGTGCGAGATTGGTGACATTTCCAGAGAGTCTAATTTGAAGTTGATTGGGTGTCTCACATCCTTTGAAGATAGGCTCTTCTCTTAAAATGTTAAAAAATAAAGCACAGAGGAACTTACCCAGCGAGAGTGGCAAAACAGTCTGGCTGCTGACACATCCCTCTAACATCACTCAGGAAGAGCAATGTGTCTGTTTGAATTGGTTTTGAGATGCAGACAGTGCAATGGCTAAATTGTCAGCTGGCAAATTGGATAAGCGTGTGATTCTGCCTCTTGGGAAAGATGACATACATTTTAGTATGTCTAAGACTTGTTTTTTAAAATCCTCGGTGCATTTAAAATATCAAGCTGGCTAGGCTGCTCTGATTGGTTAAACAGAAAAGATTCACTGGGCAGCCAGCTCACCTTCCCACCGGACACGACCTAGGCTATCAGAACCTTGTGCTATGACCCACCAGGCATGCCTAGTTCTCGGATGCCCAGTATCATGATAGATTATAACACATGCAGTCCATGGCTGTTCCAGACTTTTCTCTTCTCTAAAGGGCCAGGACCACTACAAGGGTGTTCCTGGCACTAGGGGGAAGAGAATAACTGAATTACCGTTTCCTACTCAGAATAATATTCTCAATGCCACAGGCCAGAATCAGTTCTCAGCATTCATTTGTCCAGTTGAGCAGTTTCACGATGACAACGTTCTGTCACTCTTGAAGGCTTTTAACCAATTTGCTGAGACGATGGAAAAATTTTAAATATACTTTTGTAATAACTTTAGATTTATAGAAAAATTGCAAAGAAAGCACAGAATTCCTTTATATCCTTCACCCAGATTTTCCTAATGTAGTCTCTTACATAGCTGTGGTTCATTTGTCAAAACTAAGAGGTGATTACTGATACATATTACTATTGACTAAACTCCAGACTTCATTTGGATTTCACCTGTTTTTCTACTAATGTCCCTTTTGTGTTTCAGGATACCACATTGCATTTATGTCGGATGTCTCCGTAATCTCCTCTGGTCCTTACCAGTTCTCAGTCTTTCCTTGTTTTTTAAATGACCTTAACATTTTTGAAGAATAATTGTTGGGTATTTTATATGATGGTCCTTCATTTGGGTTTCTCTGATGTTGTCGTCTTGTATAGACTAGGACTATGCATTTTGGAGGGAGACTATCACAGAGGTGAAGTACCCTTCTCATCACATCATATCAGGGGATACATGCCGACAACATGATTTATCGGTGAGATGGCAACTTTGATCACTTACTTAGGATGATATTTTCTAGGACGCTGCATTGGAAAGTTCTTATTTTTTGCTTTCCGTAGTCTGTACTTTGGAAGTGAATCACTAAGTTCAGCCCATATTCAAGGTTGGGAGGGAAATAAAACTTCACTTTCTGGATGGGGAGTATCTACATGGAATTAGATAAAGAAGATATGCCCCCTATATATTTATTTATTCAATTATTTATATTAGCATGGGCTCTATTGTATATTATATATTTATTTTATACTTTGAGTTATGATCCAATACTATTTATTGGATCATATTTTTTTGCTTAACTTGTTCCAGGTTTAGCTCCTATGTTCCTTTGACATGCTCCCATCCTCTTTTTTTTTTTTTTTTTTTTTTTAACACTCCCTTACTTTCTGGCACATAAGATGCTCCAGGCTCATGTTGTATTTTATCTATCCCAACCCTAGAATCAGTCATTTCTCCAAGGAGCTGGGCTTCCTTTTATTGGAGAACGGTACTAGAAACCAAGATCTAGGCTCAGGTGTGCTTGTTGCACTTAGATTGTCACTGCTTCTAGGCCCTGTCAAGGACAGAGCTAGGAAACTTAGGTATGTGTACTAACCATTGTATGCATACATATCTATAATTGTTTTTGTGTGTGTCCACCTCTCTATATATTAAGCTACACATGAGTTCACAGTGGCATCTGACAAATCAAGTACTAGAACGTTCATGCTCTCCTTTCCCTCTTACTTATTTGTAATGTCTTTCTCTGACAATAAGAAACATAGCTCAGAATATGAAAGATTTTGATAGCTGTCATACTTTTAATTATTTGTATGTGGAAGAATTCTGATTCCCTGCATATATCTGAGTATTAATAAGGAAATTCAAAGCAACGCTGCCACTGGTTCATTCTAAACTTCTGGCTCCATAGGAAAATGATACTCCACATACATATTGATGATTGGAGGCACTAATGGAGTACATTGTGCCCTCTGAAACACCAAAGAAAAGTTCACACTCTGTTCAGTGGAATCTTCAGCATATACTATTGTTTTCAATTTCTCTACAAATTTAGTAAACTCTCAGGGGATGTGTGAAAATGTCAGTCCAGCATGGTAGAAAGGTGTAAATATTAAGTGATTCTCCAATTATTTAAATAAATTTTAGCAAGGAGGTGCATCTGCAAATACCAAATCTGTGAAGAATGAAGATCGACAGTATTTTTCCATCTTTACACCAATACCACCCTGTCTTTGATTATTATATCTTTATATTAAGTCCTAAAATCAGGTAGTGTTAGTTCTCCTATTTTGTTCTTTTTCAAAGTTTTTCACTATAAATTCCCCCGAAGTCCTGCTTTAGCAGTATCCCACAAATTTTTATGTGTTGTGTTTTATTTTCCTTTAGCTTAAAATAAGTTTTAATTTCCTTTTCGATTTCTTCTTTGATCTATAGGTTTTCTAGAAGTGTGTTATTTAGTTTCTGAATATTTGAAGATTTTTTAGAGATCATTCATTTATTGATCTTTAATTTGATTGTGTTCAGAAGATATATTTAATAGGACTTAAATCTTTTATACTGATTGAGGCTTCATGTACACTCAAGAAGAATGTGTACTCTGCTGTTACTGGGTGGAAAATTCTGTGTCGATTAAGTCAGGTTAATTGATAGTGTTGTTCAAATCTTTATCTTTACTGATTTTGTCTGATTAGCCTATCCATTATTGAGAAAAGGATATTGAACAAAATCCCTAAATTGAACTATATCAACTAAAATTGTAAATTTGTCTATTTTATTTTACAGTCTATCAGTTTTTGCTTTGTATGTTTTGAAGCTCTGTTATTAGGTACATCAGTGTTTAGGATAGTTGTACTCTTGATTAGCTGACCTTTTAATCATTAGGAAATGACCTTATTTATCCCTGGTAATATGCTTTGCTCTAAAATCTACTTTGTCTGATATTAATGTGGATACATCAGCCTTCTTTTGATTAGTGTTAGCATGGTATATCATCTCCCGTCTTTGTACTATGCCATAAAAACTATTTCTGTATTTATATTTGAAGTTCATTTCCTGAAGGCAGAGTATATTTGGGTCTTGCCTTTTTTTAAAAATTAAATCTGACAATCTCTACCTTTGAAGTGTGATATTTAGAGTATTTCCATTTAATGTGATTATTGTTATGACTAGGTTGAAATCTATCATCTTGCCATTTGTTTTATTTTTTTTTTAATTTTATTTATTTTATTTATTTTTGCCTGTGTTGGGTCTTCGTTGCTGCGCGTGGGCTTTCTCTAGTTGTGGCACGTGGGCTTTCTCTAGTTGCGGTGTGTGGGCTTCTCATTGCAGTGGCTTCTCTTGTTGTGGAGCATGGGCTCTAGGTGCACGGGCTTCAGTAGTTGTGGCACATGGGCTCAGTAGTTGTGGCTCGCAGGCTCTAGAGCACGGGCTCAGTAGTTGTGGTGCACAGGCTTAGTTGCTCCGGGGCATATGGGATCTTCCCAGACCAGGACTTGAACCCATGTCCCCTGCATTGGCAGACGGATTCTTAACCACTGTGCCACCAGGGAAGTCCATTGTCATTTGTTTTCTACTTAGCTATCTGTTCTTCATTATCTTTTTTTTTTTTTGCGGTATGCGGGCCTCTCACTGTTGTGGCCTCTCCCGTTGTGGAGCACAGGCTCCGGTCGCGCAGGCTCAGCGGCCATGGCTCACGGACCCAGCCGCTCTGCAGCATGTGGGATCTTCCCGGACCGGGGCACGAACCCATGTCCCCTGCATCGGCAGGTGGACTCTCAACCACTGCGCCACCAGGGAAGCCCAATATTGTTATTTTTAACAGTCTCCTTTATTGACTGCTTAGCTGTAATATATTGTTGTCATTTTAGTGGTTGCTTTAGGTTTAGAGTTTACCTTCTTAACAGACCACTGTCTACCTTCAATTGCCATTTTACTATTTCGTGTTAGTAAAGTGATGGGTACCGGACAAATGCAATCTAGTAAACTGCCCACAAGCTCCTTGTCAGGCAGGTGTTCACGTCCCCGTTTTAGCAATGAAGAAATTGAAATTTAGAATTACATAGTTTTCTCACGATCAATCAGCTATTTTGACATATAGCTACAATTTAAATTTGGGAAAAGGAGAATGATAAAGTTTCACTATTTTTCACCTTGGTGGGTTTATAGGCTACCAAAGAAGGAAATGGCTATGTGTTGCATCTCAGCTAAGGAGACTTGGCCTTAAAGCCACCCATCAATTTCATAAATCCCAAGTGTTCACGGACCACCTGAAAGAGTCAGTGAAATGTTTGTATCCATTTTTTAAATTAGAAATAAAGTCTCTTGACTACAAAGATCCAGTGAGATATGAATGCCTTCATAAAGCAAAAGAATGGACTCCATGCTGCCTGTGGCATCCTTCCCCTCCCAGAAGCTCTAATTCTCTTTTTTCTTGCTTCTTCATGTAAGAGTCAGTTTTCTTCTCTATTATAAAGTTTCCATTTAAATGTGATGTGAAATGTCTTCCATCCAGAGGACACCTGGAATCTTCCACCAGGCTGGAAGGGCAGCTGAGTGTGGGCAGAGGTGACAGATACCAGCATGTCATGTCATGTTTTTTAGGGAGAGAGATAGGGACATTTTCTAATGTGGCCCCATTTATAGGAAGGAAAAGCTTATCTTTAGTTAATTAATGTGTGACCTCTCGGCAAAATTCAATAACCTAAAAAATTCAATTAGCCTAACATCAATAAGAGTGGTTTCTATGTGAAGCGTATAGACTTCAGAATAACTATTTTATACTTGTACTATTTAAGCATCCAGGACTACTGCTTTCATGAAGGCTTTACTCATTTGGCAGTGAAAGAAAATCTAAATAAGTGGTTGTTAGCTTGGGGTCCCTGGAACCCCTGGGAGTCTATAGGTATGCTTTAGGTGCATGTACATATTTCCCAGGGATGAAGATCCATGTTTTTTATCAGCTCCTTAAAGGGGGCTGTGACCCAAGATAGTTTAAGAACTCTTACATGAATTATAGATAAAATATTCAACATGGCTCAATAAAGGTGACAGACAGTTAATAAATGTAATTCAGGCACCACTTAAAACATACCCATTTGGAACTTTAAAATGGTTGGAAAAACTTGGACTTGACTGATAGGGGTTTTTATACAAGTTAACATGAGATTCCTGCAAGTCAGTAAAAGGGAATAAAATTTAAATTAGAATATTCAAATAGCCAATTTGTTTCCTGGCACTCGATTTTTCATATATAGGAAGCGATAGAAAGAAAATTATTATTGATTGGCCAAAACAATTCCTTTGGAGTGTTTTGAGGTCAGGTGACTTCTGAGTTATTGATCCTCTTGCACAGAACTACAGATGGTCAGAAAGATGACTCTGAGGCATAATGTGATCAGAGTTTTCAAAAATTAAACTTTGTTTCGAAGGCAGCAAGTTGGGCTGATGCATGTTAGAAAGATTTCAACAAGGGTGGAAATCAAAGGTGGATTCTGGTTAACTCTCAAAGAATGAGAAAGTTTAGTCTTTCGTTCCCCGAACAGCATTAGCTGGTGAAGGTCTCACAGTAAGAGGGTCTATTTGTGTAGCACTTGATATTTCACTGGGCTCCTTTTTTTTTTTTTTCTCGATTGGGGGGTATAGTTGATTTCCAATGTTAGTTTCTGCTGTACAGCAAAGTGAATCAGTTATACGTATACATATATCCACTCTTTTTTAGATTCTTTTCCCATATAGGCCATTACAGAGTATTGAGTAGAGTTCCCCATGCTATACACTTACCTTTTCCAGTTCTCATGCGGGCCCTTTAAGAATGGAAGGCAAGAACTTCCCTGGCGGTCCAGTGGTTAAGACTCAGAGCTTCCACTGCAGGGGATGTGGGTTAGATACCTGGTTGGGGGAGCTAAGATCCCGCCTGCCTGGTGGTATGGCCAAAAATAAATAAATAAAGTGTCTATTGAAAAAAAAAGAATGGAAGGCATTAGCTGAGGAGGGGGTGATCTCATTTAAGAATTCGAGGGGAATGATTCATGGTGGCCTCAGTGTTAAGAGAAGAGGAAATGGTTCCTATAGCAGCAGCCAACACAGCCAGACCACCATTTCCGGAGCACTTCCTGCCAGACACTGCTGTGCCCTTCCCCTTCAGGGCAGTGTAGTGTCTCCTTCTGAGAAGGGAGATGAAGGGGCCATCCCACGCTTTTCTTAAATGGGGAGCACTCCAGTGGTCTGGGCAGCTGGGGCCTTGTATTTCAATAAGTTTTCCCCTCAGAGGCACACACAGTACCAAGATTTCTGGGGTTTTTCTTCTGAGCATTTCAAAACTGATTAGCTGAGCAGAATCACAGCACTACTGTGAGGTCACCTGGCCCTGATGCGCTCCCTGGTCAACCAGAATTGGCCTACTTACCCTCTCCTGCTCTCTCTGGACATGGCGTTTGCACACTAATAATGTGATAGCTAACATCTATTGAACACCTACCATATGCATGGCATTGTCTGATAAAGTGAGTGCACTTTCATTACATCTATATTTACTGTAGGAAGTAGATTCCTTTTACCAGCTCCATTTTTAGATGAGAAAGCCAGGACTGTAGGAGGTTATTTGACTTGCCCGATTAAGTGGAGCCAGGATTTCTGACTCCAGAAACTTTGCTCTTTTAAAAATTCTTTGACACCTACATTCCTTCCTCCCTTCCTTCTTTCTTTTTTCTTTCTTTCTCTAACTTTCTGTTATAGCAAATGTTAAACATTTACAGAAGTAGACAGACTAGTTTTAACACCCTCCCTGCCCATCCCCCAGGTACTCACGCTAAACACTTATGAGTTTCTGGCCACACATTCATTTCATTTATAGCCTCCTGTACCCTCTCCCCTGTACCTAGAAGCCAATCCCATGCAGGCATATAGCATTTCATCTGTAAATGTTACAATGTGCGTCCGTAACAGAAGCTGTTGGTGCCCTGTGTCACTTCTGCTTGTCCACCTCTGATTTCAGCCGTAGCTACGGCAGAAGATTCTGTGGGAACTCAGACTCTCACCGATAGTAAAAATGTCCGTCACTCCTCAAGTGTGTGCCATGTGTGTTTCCACGTTTCTGCAATGTGTGGAGTTAGCAACACTGGAGTTTTCAACTCATCCAAAGGGGCCTGGGAGTGGGAGACACTGTCCTGGCCTCCCGTGGGCCGATGGACAATTCTGGGGGGTCTTCTGTTTCCTCCTCAGAGGTCTGAGTAGAATCAAACACGCATCGCCCACAACTGTGATCTTGAAAACTCACCTTTGATTAGCTTTTGCTCTTTCACCATCTTACTCTCCCTGATGCCTCGTCCTTGCATCACCTCCCCTCAAAAACAACCTGAACCCAAGTCCCTTTCTCAGGCTTTACTTTTAGGAATAGCTCAATATTTCTAGGACTTTTGAAGTCTCTTTAGTGAACAGAATTAGGAAATATATTGTTTTATTTGTTTGTTTTAAAATAAAATACATCTTGAATTCATCCTGATACTTCTTTAAACTAGCACTGTCTTTCTTAAGTCTCACAACTGTACCTCTTTCTCCCACGCTGAGAATTCCATTTCTCAAGGACACCTGACATAATAGAATTAGAATAGCGAGTAATTACTTGTTTGCTTTATCCTACAATACACATAAAAATCTCAAAATCACAATTTCAACATCATCACTAAAATGATATAAGTGTAAACAGATTAAAATTTGGATTTTTGTTTTTTAGCCTTTATTTTTGTTCCACAAGGGATATACCTTATAAAAGGTACCTGGGTCTTTTTTCATGTAAGAGAATGTGTGATATAAAAGGTCCTAACAAGAAAATGTTTTTGTTACACATATGGCCGTGTCTGTTTGGAATTTAGGACCTCTCATCGACATGGTAGTGAACCAGAGAAGCTTAACTTGATCTTGAAGCAGGTTGAAGTCCCAGTCTTCAAGTATGGCTATTTCACAGGTGAGTCTGAAGAATTACATTTCAGTGGTGTGACACCTCTGCCCTTCTCTTTGGCTGACAACAGAAGCCCAAGGAATCACGGAATTAAGAAATTCTTTGTATCAAAATGTGAGGAGACATTCTTTATCTGTTAGTTGGGAGCAAACCTGCTTTGGAAATAAAGACTCTCTAACAGGGAAACACATCCATGCCTCACACTCAGCTGGTGGTTGCCATTATACCCACTACCCAGGCCCAACTTCAGGGACCAGAGAGTCTAGAAACCGCCTCATCCATTAAGTGGCCAGACTGCTTCAGGCTAAGGTCTATGCCAACATCATCTCCTGTTTCACGGTCTCCTGTTGGGTTATGGCCTCTAAGAGGCAGACAGCTGTGCCGAAGTGGACGAGATTCCAGAATCTGAGAACTGGGCACAGCTACTGGCCATCTGAGCCTCCAGGGAGAAGTCAGAATCACATGTGAGTGGAAGGACTTTAAACATCTGATGAAGAACTGTAGACCTTATGAATTGTGGCCAGCTGTATGGCCCATGTTTCTAGACATCTCAACAGCATCCTCATCCCTGCATCCCTCTGTGTCTGTCACTCTCCTGTCATGGCATCACTCTGACAGGCCCTGAAAAGCCCTGTAGAATTTTATGCCATATGGCTGAGACATCCAACACCTATGCAGTGCTGAGAAAAACACTGGATGTGATTAACGGAACCTGTTTTGAGCCATGACCACTGTCAGCTAGAGCATATAATAGAAAGCAGGGCCAAGGAGGAAGTATAGGTGGATTTAGGTGCAAAAAGAAAGAAGTTTCATTTTGGGGTTGAGGTTTGGTCCATTCTGGCCCTTGTAGCTGGGCCAGCCTCTCCCACGAGTAGGTGCTGCATGTCTGCAAATGTCTAGCTGTAGGCACGGCTTCTCAAGTTCTGTGACATCTCCTGTTTTCTGGCCTGGCTCCAAGTGACCAATATGTCCAGACTTTTCATCAGAGATGGTCTTTATATGACTGCTGAAATGATGAAACCACTTCCCTGACTCTGGTAGAGACAGAACTAACGGGAAGACTGGGACTTGCTGCCTCCCTCTCTCTCCCCTTTCACGTGCCTTCTTCTTGTCCTGTCTTGGCTCAAGAAGCCATATGGCTCACCAGCTGCCTGGAGGATAAAGACCAGACTCCACAGTCAGGCACTGAGACTTTCCCATCTTGAAAGTACATGACTTCCCTGGATGATCCTTGTGGGCCAGCCAGATGGCAGGTCTGCCACCCAAACATGCTCTGTTCACGTTTTCTTACACCACCCACCCTAACCTTGGCAGTGATCCTTCAGAGTACCCATTCAGTCCCATCCTTTCCTGATCACCCAATCCCCAGGGGTTTATTTTTCCTCTCAGTCACCTCATGGACAGTATATTCCTTGCTCCTAGGATTCCCTAAGAACTCACAGCTTAGTGACTTGAAATGCTAACGTTTAGTGTGTGTGTGTGTGTGTGTGTGTGTGTGTGTGTGTGTGTGTGTATGCACATACATGTTTGTCTTGACTCTCAAATAACTTAGAAACTCTGTTGGCTCAGGGGCTGTGTATCATCTTTCTTTTGAAAATCCCTGCAGTGTCTAATACCATGTTCATTGTATAACAAGATGTTAAATGAGACTTATTATTGTTTAGAAATGGACAATTAGGACTTGCAACAAAGGGCCAAGTTGTGCACCCCAAGTTCTGCAGTGAGTCAAAACATTTGCAAGGCAAATGTCTCTTGGCATGTTTAATAGCTCTGCTATTAAACCTCATCACCTTCCTCCATTTCACGTGAATTTGTAGAAACCTGACAGCTGGGTGTGGGGTGTGGGATGAGGGAGAAGGACCCAAGGAAAATTGTTGGAGGAGTAGAGTTGTCAGCCCTTCTCCCCTCAGCGGGGATGGAGGGGGTTGTAGTCACATCCAGAGTCTCACCAAGTTAGGGGGAGGCTGTATCCCAAAGAACACATGCCTTGGATGAGGGTGGTACTTTTAGGAAGAGGGAGACGTGTGTCATCTTTCCTGGTTGCAAGTCTACTTAGTGCCATTGATGACCTACTCTTTGCGCCTTATTTGGGTAGCGGGAGAAGAAAGATGGCTAAAGGTGAAAGTAGGGAGGCAGACAGCAGCAACAGTGGAGCAACGAGCATGGCCACGTACATGTGGGTTAAGCATCCATCAACTAGATGTGGATAGAAGGGGAACTACATTTGTGTGACTGGGGCTCCCACTCCTCGCTTAACCAGAAATTCCTAGTATTGGGTTGGCCAAGAAGTTCGTTCAGGTTTTTTGTAATATGTTATGGAAAAACCCGAACTTCTTGGCCAACCCAATATTTTACCTCCTTTTTTTTTTTTTTTGAAGAAAGGATTTTATGGCTAAAAGAGTAATTAAAATCCATTGACCCAATTTATCTTTCAACTCTTTAAACACACCTACCCATCCATGAAGCTTGTCATCATTCAAAAAGACCCTCAATGAAAAAACAATCAACTCCTATATGCCTGGCTCTAGGCCGGATGCTGGGTTACCGAGAATAATAAGACACAGTTAGCAGGTTGATTCTTGTGGTTTTTCTCTCCTCTTTGCCAAGATTACCTCAAGTTGCAGAGGCAGTCCGGAGACAGACACTTATAAAAGTATTTGGTACAGATCAGTGATTCCATTCTCCTGATCTGCAAAATAAATGCTGCTTGTGGGGTGGAGGGGGAGGGCAAGACTACTTCAGATGATCAGATGCCCGTGGCTTCCTGTCTTAGCTATGCATCCATAAGGGGTTTCAGAGAAAGAGATAAATTGACAATTTAACACATTGCATAAGACCTGGAGGGGCAGATAATCAATACTCATCACATTTGCCGCCAGTTGCAAATTCTTGGAGGCTCTGAGTTGGCTCAGTGCTGCCCCCACTTCTGGTGTACTCTCCAAACCCTGGCAGTGCCTACGAGAAAGCTCCTCTGGTAATGACGGAATTGCTTTTTGCTGCTTGGAATTTATGGCAAGTGAAATTGCAGGACATGAGAGAGTCTATCAATTTAATTTCCCCTGAAAAAATAGTCGTGCCTGGTTGAGCGATAGCCAGCCTTGAAGAGGATGGACTCAAATCGAGAGAAGAGTAAGAACCCCAGCTACACATTTTGAACTGTAAAACAAATGCGCTGAAAAGAAAATAGAGAGCCTGCACCGGAAACCAGACATGCTGAACAGTGTGGTATTAAAAGAGAAAAAGAAGAAGAAAGAAAAAGAAGGCTCCCGTTTCCTCCTTTGTCCCAGGGTGGTTACCTTGCCCAGGGATAGGCGGCAGGGGATGCAGGATTTAGGAAAATGCACAATGAACTTTCCTTCATAAACTTGAATTCTCTCCTCTCTCCCTTTGCTTCTTTCACAGAAACTTAGAACACGTCCCTTGTCTGCTTTACTGGGCCTTTCTTCTACCTCTCCTTGCCCTGAAGCCCACACTTAAGTCACAGTGGCTCCCGGAAGTGTCCCCTAAATTGTACCGTCGTCTCTGCCGGGAGCATCCTTCCTGTTTCTCACCTGGCCAGTTCCCTCTCATCCTCTCATCCCATCTGCTCAGACATCACCTCCTCTGGGAAGATTTTCTCCCCGGAATGGATTGGCTGTCTTTCCTCTGAGCTTCCTTCACAAAAGTCACAATAAGATAGTTATCTGTTTAGGACCTTGCTTCCTTCTCAAGGCCAAAGGCTCCTTGAGTGCAGGCAGGGCCCAGTTTGATGCTCTATGGCCCCAGTGGGAAATCCTGCTCCTGGATCACAGGAGATGTTCGGTTCAATTTGTTGAATGAGAGGTGAATTATGACAGGAATGAGTACATGTCAGCTGTGAAGAAGGCTTCCTGGAAACAAACCCTGATGGTCATGATTTTGCCATCTTGCTTGAACCACCTGCCTGTTGTCTTTTATAGAATTCGTCAAGCCGCTCCATCAGGTAAGATCTTCCAGACTGGAGATGTCCAACGTTCTCTGGCAAAAAGAGGGTCAGTCCTCACTTCTGTCTCCTGGGTCAGTTGGGTTCTCCTTGTCTCCAAATGGCACCCATAGTGATCTTTCTAATGCAATCATCTGGCTGTGTCACACCCCAGCCTAGCATTCTTGCACAGTCAAATCTCGATGACTTAGGGAAGCGTCCAAGTCTCCTTGTGGTTGGAACTCATGTGATCTTCCCACCCCCATTGTGTGCAGCAACCTCTCCATTCTCCCAGAAATACTCCCTCCGTTCAAGTCGTAGGTATCAAGCTGCATTTCCTTTGCCGAACGCTCTACTCTTCTTGGCCTGGAGAATTCCAACTCTTCCTTTACAATCCAGTGCAAATGCTACCCTCTCTCTGAGTCTTTGCAGATTTCTTCACAGAGCTCTTCAGCTGCTTTTCTGTGCGGCCATAGCAGTTTGTCACGCTGACCCCAGTCTCACTGGGAGAACGAAATTTAAAAAGGGGAATCCTGCACAGTGTCATAAGCGATGCTTGTGTACATTCTGTACTTTAGCCATCACAGTACTACTCCCGCCCTGCAAACAGTCTGTGATACGTCTTCCACCCATGCTTGTTGTAAAAAAATACCGGCTTCCAAGTGCCAGCCACAGAGGGTGCTGCACCTCAGTGCCCACTAGGCGGTCCTGAGTGGGGGAACTCTGGGTCCCCATAATTGTGCCAGAACTCACTGGCTAGGAACAGGGCAAGGGCTGTTGTGCACTGCTGTGTTCTGTCTTGAAACCCAGAGCAGCTGGAGGAAGAAACAGGGAGAGGAGGCTGGCAAGATGTTTGAAGTTCCTGCCAGCAGTAGACCCGATACCGCTCCCTTGAGGTCATCAGATGCAGCAGATTAACGTCCTGGGGAAAAAAGACAGATGTCCTCCCAATTTTAGGAAGAGCTCTTTATTTCTAGCTATTTACATTTAAAGGTTCTTTCTTGATCAGAATAACACCATGGTATTTACTTTTAAGTTATTTATCTTTTTAGATGCAGAATTGTAAGGAAGAAAATAAAAGTCACTGGTACAGAAAGAGACTAGATACAGTAAATGTTACTAGTGGTTACCTGTGAGAGACATTATCACTCTTTAAGTATACCTGGGATCATGCTTTATTTATATAAAAATTTTAATCTTGTTTTATTCATTAGCTTTCTTCTCATGTCCTTAAATATTCTTCATGAGCCTAATTTTCATTGACAGCCCCATGATTTCTTTATGGACATCTCATAATTTGCTACCTTATTTCTAAGTTAGACATCTAGATTCTTTCCAGTGTTATGTTTCACTGAGTGCCTGGTAGCTGTGATGGTGGTTTTGTTTTCCTGGTGGTCACTGGAAGGTTCCCAATGTGAGAATCATCCCGAGGCCATCTTGAATAGCCATTCCATGTGTTTGGAATTTTGAAATACGTGGACAAATTTTCATGTATTTGTTGTGGAATGATATTATGTGAGCACTTGGGAAGCTCCCCCAGGAGGTCATTGTGACTGAACAATGGTCCAAGAGCATTTTAAACATAGTCTTTGGTGCATTTATGCTTTCCAGGAAAGAATCGCCCTCCCCCAACTAAGTTTTCTGAATTAATGCAGTTCTCTAGGGAAGCCTATGGGGAAACATGATCTCTTGTTTAATGATGTACCATCAGTGCACTTAATGCTGATTTCCACATCACCCAACCGAGGTTTGGAAGTAATATTCTCTTGCTTTTGTGTGTTTTCCTGTGGATTATTCCTGTGGAATAATAATGTTAACACCTCCAGGAGAGTTGACTTCCAAGCCTGAAGTGGGGACTGTCATTATTTAAAACATCATGATTATGTAAATCCATTCAAACTTTCCTCTCTGGCAAAGTTTGTTACCATCTTTTTAATTCGTTCAGTGCCTGTCCTTACCACCCCACCCCAATAGAATAGGCTGGTAAAGTTACTGCAGTATTTTTTAAATGTGAGATTGAGACAGGGTGAAGAGGTAAGGAGATTTTTAAGGAGACAGCTATGAAAGAGACCAGGTTCAGTTGAGGTGCCCATCAGCCTGGTCCTTTGGCTTTGCAGCCAGCATCCCTCTGTCCTTTCCTGCTTCTCTGGTTTCCTGGGCTTGCCTTCCTTGGAGAAGCACTTTGTTCTTTGGATTTTCTCTATACCTTACAATGTCAGATGGAAATTATGGAGCATTTTGAGACCTTGGAGCCAATGATGGAGCCAAGAGGTGACTTGGTAGTGCTTTGGCCTCTCCTTCATCTCCAGAGTCATCCTCAATACTAACAATTCTACTGGTGAGAAAACAACAGCAACGATATGGACAAATAGCATCTTCTTTGCTGTAAAGTCTCTTTAGAAATTTTGCCGTTCTGATCTGTATCATATGCTGTGAGTAACATGATTGTTCTTGCTGTGTAAACACAGCTTCCAGACGATTGTTTGCCAAGCAGCATGCCACCACCAAGCCCCTCCTGTGTACAAATTCTGGATCTGCTTAAAGAAGTGACTTTTAGTTGACTTTTGGGTTATGGGTCCCTTTGAGACTCTGATGAAAGCGGTGGATCCTCTGCTAGGAAAAAGTGTGTAGATCCTACATTTGACACACAATTTCATGGTGTTTACTTTAGCCCTGATGCTGGTTAAAACAAAGCAAAACAAAAGAGCAAAAATCCTTCTGAACAGACCCAAACACTCTCTAGAAAAGAAAACCAAGTCTGCAGAAATAAATGGTTGGTTTGGGTCTCTTTAGCAAGTATGTGACAGAGCTGGGACTAGACCTCAAGTTACTAAATACTGATTCCTCCAAATTTTAGTGACTTGCTTTTTTAGTGTAGCCAGGGGTGATAATCAAAATATTGACCAAGCACTGTAGCTTGGGAATACTGATCTGATGAATCAGTTGATTTTCTCTGTCACCTCGGGGCTTTATTCAAAGCTGCATGTACCCTGAGATGGGAAAAGGCCTGGGAACCAGCCAAAGACTTAACCACGAGGAGGGGTTTCTAAGTACAGCAGCAGGCTGATGTGGCAGGCAGGCCTGATCTGCCCCTGGCAGCAGCTTGGTTCTCTGCCCACAGAAGGAGCGGTCATCCAAGACTGAATATGAAACGAGGCCATCGGTGTGCTGACAGCCTGACCACCAGCAACTTGAGCTCGGGGATGGTTCCTTGAACGATGCGCAGTTTGAGGTTTGCTGGGAGACAGAGCAGTTGATTCTGGTTTCCTAGGCAAGTGCTTCACATTAGACAGTTGAGTGCTGGGTGTGGTTTAAAGTGGAACGATGCAACATCATCAGCCTTAACAAGCAGCAACGTGGACAGTGCTGACGGGGCCAGTGGCGTGGTTTTGCATAATCTCTTTCTTTGCAAGATGTTTCCCTGCAAGCAAGATTTCCCATCTTCTGTGAGTCAGCGAATGTTAAATCTCTGATGGGACTCAGAACTCATCTAATGCAAATCCGCTCCCACTTGCCCTGCCTATCTGCCCCTTCTGACCCCATTTATGGAAACAGGGTGTCAGAGAGGAAACGTGATGGGCTCAAGAGGTGTACAAATTTAGTACCGAAACTCAGTTCTACGGCTCCAAGCGCAGTGCCATTCATAATATTACTTGTTAATTGGGAGTTTAAAACAAAATACCATCTTTGTAAAGATTTTTTTCTTTAGCAATTTCCTAAAACATGTTTTCTTCTATTGCCCTATTATATATTTTACGGTAAAACATACTATTGAATGTCTCAAGTCAAAACAGATTCAGTGGGGCAGTACCCTTGCAGGGAGGTCAAAACTGCTTCCTGCAAACAAACCGTCTAAAGTGAATTTTCCTGAATCTGCTATGAGCACAATTGTTTGGGGTTGGACATGAGCAAAGCTCCGGTACCATGCGATCTCATCTCAGCAATGCCGCAGAGGATCATTCCATGGCCAGGGTCACAATGTGTCCCGTGATACATGCAACTCTGTGGGATTCCAAAGCCTTTGACTGTAGCATGTCATTGCCTTAACCTTTCCAAAATGGCAAAAGAGACATTTCCTGCACCTAAGTGTTTCTCCAGGCAAACATTAGCTTGCAGTGTTTTATTCTCACTTACCCTCCAAAGAAGTCTGTTACTGAAACTTTGGAAACAAAGATAAATGAGACTTTCCTCCAATCCGTTTTCTGCGATTCCCTTATATGCTAAATTACCCCATGCTGTTTGTCTTTCTACGATATTTCTATGCTCCATTTGAGCTCTGGAATAGATAAGAATGTCTGGGTTGTGTCAACAGGATTATCGCAAATCCTCTTTCTAATAGCTCTGCGTGCATTGGCATACATCAAAGTACTAGTTTCAACTGCCAGAGTCTCCGTAGTCATGAATATCTGCATATAAAAACTAGGGTTTTATTTGCATATGGATTAAAACATGATGTAGGTTTTCCTATAGTTTATGTTCCCTAAAGTAGAGGTATAAATGGGCCATGTTTTCTTTGCACTTTTATTTTTACTTATGTTTTAAAGCATAGTTTATTTTTTATTTACCTTTTCCTGATTATAAAAATAGTATGTGCTTACTGTGAACATGGAAAAATGCAAAATAATAATGAAAACAAAAACATGTTCCACAATCTTACCACCTAACTGCATTTTGATGTACCTACATTAGGACAGGCTTTTCCCCCAGAAGTTGTCAGCATACTCTGTATACAATTTTATCCTTCTCTTTAAATTGAACATGACCGTGTTTGCATTTTACAATGTTTTCAGACACTTTAAGATGCTCTTTCTATACCATTTTTAAGGGCTGCATTATATTCCATCACATAGGTGCACCGTAGTTATCTAGGAGCTATTTAGAGTGTTTCCTCCTATTATTTTTATTGTTTCTGATGCTGTAGATAACACTATGAGGATGTTACTACACCCCAACTTCAGCCTCTCTGATACATATATATCTTATATTTATATCTTATACATACATATCTTACAGACAAGAGTGGTTTCTCATTGTTACGTAAGCTTAAACATCTTTGATTACAAATGAGATCATATTTTTTCCATATGGTTCTAACTAATTGTATTTATTTTTCTGTAAGCTCTCTTTCCCAGTCATTTCATGAGTTGTAGTTTAAGACTGAAGCAGAGTACCCGAGGATGCCATTATACGAAGCTTTTCTGTAGAAAACATAACAACTACAAAGACACGAATGCCTTTCTTCATTATCAGGGGGACTCTGCCAGTCCTTCTTAGAGATGCATGAGCTTGGGGCATTTTCTTATACTTAAGCTGATGTAAATTTTTCTGCTTATGACTTGGGGAACAAGTTTTAAATGAACCCCTACAGAAATGCCAAATGTCAGTTACCAGCATTGGGCGCTCATTTGGGATAATTGAAATAATGTCTGTCATTAGCCTGGGGGTTGTCCCAAGAAGTGGACGAGTGCTCGAGGTGAGGTCTAGCATGGTGGAGGTGATCCTGGGCATTTTCCGCTCGACATATGCCTGTAATGAGATGTCTGCACCTGAGGGTTGAGTTTAATTGGTAACTTCCTCCTCCTTCTCTGCTCCTGTTGAAAGACAAATCAACTTGAGACGTTTGAATGGTGCCTTCTCTGAGGAATCCTGTTCAGTGTTCTCTCTGAGAAATAAAAGCTCCATCTTGTGGGGCTTAAGTGACTGGAGATATTTGACACTTGGCATTTCCCAGCTTCATGAAGAGGAATCAAAGAGATGAGGGTGAGAAGTGCTCATTGTTTCCACAGCCACCAGCACCTCAGGGGAGCAGCAGTCTTCCCAACTGTGTGTGTGTGTGTGTGTGTGTATATGTGTGTTCTTAGTTGAATGAGTTCAACTGTTGTGGACCCAAAAAGTGAAATTATTCAATATTAAAATCTTGAAAGTTGATGTGGTCACGTCATCATCTCATTGCATTCTGACCCATCCTGAGTTAAAAGCAAGTGTGCCTACCTGTTGTACTTACACCGCCAAGACCTGACCCAGCTGTTTGCCATTTACATGGTCTTAAGACAACTGAGGCCTGGGAGGACAAGGAATTTGCCCAGCCCTAAAGAGAAGTTGAACTATTGGTCTCTAGATTTCTTTGCAATGCATTTTTGTAGACTCGTAGACTCTCTGACCTGCCCTCAGAAGGAGGCATCCTTTGAATTGTTTTTGCATCTTAGGATCTCATCTGCTTGTAATTTGTTGCCTAGTCCCCTTGTGACCTAGGTCATTGCATATCTGAGATGGATGGCGGCGTTAGGGGTTGAATCGGTGACTTGGGAGCATTTTTCCTCTTTAGGAACCCAACAGGCCTGTGCAAAGACCAGCTCCCAGGTTTTCTTTATTAGTTACACATGCTAACTATGGTGCTCACCCAGATAGAGTTACTGTCTTTTTTTGACCCCAACCCAGAGCTGTATATTTGGGAGCCCAGCAGAGCTTCTCATGTGATTCTAGTTTTGATTGATGCCCCACATAAAAAGAAGTTGAGATGTCCATTTACCAGCAGGAAGTCCTGGGAACTGGACCCCCCTAAAAAGCTCAGACCACAGAGCCAAGTCAAAAACAAGACAAGGAATTCGTGTGTACTTACAGCTAGAAGCCACAATGTGCGTGGGTGGTTTCTTGTGGGATAGGGGGTAGATTAAAGCAAACAGCACAACTGAAAAGCAAATACTAAAAACCCAAAATTCCCAAGACATCCTTTAAAGCATGGAATGAATTTGGAAAACAAAATTCATTCATTCATTCATTCATTCATTCAACAAATGCTTATTGATGTCCTCAGATGCCAGTGAGCAAGCGGCCAGACACTAAGAACAGAGAGGCAAGATGGTGGCATGTTTGGACTCAGCCCAGGAATCACAGATTTAAGATAGGTTGCAAAAGAAAAGAATAAGCAGGAGACGGGACACCTGGCTAGTTTGATGGTGAGAGAGCAGATTCCCAGATAGAAGATACATGTATTAGTTTCCTGTTGTGTCACAAATTGCTGCCGCTGCAAACTGTCACAAACTTAGTGGCTTAAAACAACACCAATTTGTTCTCCTATAGTTCTGGAGGTCAGAAGTCCTAAGATGGGTCCACAGGGCTGCATTTCTTCTGGAGGCTCTAGGAGAGAGTCAGGTTCTTTGCCTTTTCCAGCTTTTAGAGGCCACCTGCATTCATTGGCTCATGACCCATACTCCACCTTCAAAGCCAGCAGCATAGCGTCTTTCAATCTCTCTCTTTCTCCTTCCGCTTCCCTCATTACATTGCTCTCTGTTTTATAAGGACCCTTGTGATTACATTGAGTCCATCTGGATAATCCAGGATCATCTCTCATCTCAAGATCCTTAATCCCATCTGCAAAGTCCCTTTTGCCATATGAGAAACATACTCACAGGTTCTGAGGACTAGGACATAGACATCTCTAGGGGGCTGTCACTTAGCCTACTGTGACATGATAGCAAGGAAATTGTATATTTTGGGACATGATACAGATTATCGTTTGCAGTTGTTTGTTTCTGGGGTAGGGACTCCTCTCACTCTGCATCTTGGTGTCCTCTTCCCCCACCGCCACCCCAGTGCCCCAAGAGAGAACACACATGGGTGGTTATTTCCAGTAAGATTGCGGAAAGGAGAATTACAAGTAAAGAGATGAAAGACAGGAAGAACTCCTGATTTATAATTCTTCTCATTGGAAATATCTCCAGTCAATGAACGCACGGTTTCAGGCAGACCCACATTAATAAGTTCCGAGTTAGTGGCCTTGTAGAAGAGGGCAGCATGCTGACTGTAGAAAGATGGGCCTTTTCTTCACAGTATTGCCTTTTGGTCTTACTCTGCCGGCCCTGAGGTACAAGGGTGAGGGAGTGAGACAGTTAGGTCTCTTGCCATCTGATCTGTGAGGTCCCTCCCATCACACCACACATGCACACACAGACACAAACATGCATACGCACAGGCACACAGACACACACACACACACACACACACAAGCATGTATACACATTCACATTTGCATACATACACGGTGATTTTTTTCTCTATAATTTTTCATTAATAGACTATTTTTTGAGCAGTTTCAGGTTTACAGGAAAAATGAGTAGAAAGTTCCAATATACTCCTTCATCTTCTCCCCAACTTCCCTTATTAACATATGCATATGTGTGGCACATTTGTTAAAACTGATGAGCCAATATTGATATATTATTATTGTCTAAAGTCAAAAATTTATATTGAGTCACTCTGTGCTATGCATTCTACGGATTTTTGACAAATGTATAATGACATGGACCCACCATTACAATATTATTCAGAATAGGTTTACTGCCATAAAAATCCCCCTAAGAATCCCCCACGCTCTACCCCTATCATTTAAAAATTCTCTGTGAATTTTAGGAAAATTTTAGTCCCTTTTGAACTAATCATTGTGTGGCGCCTTCAAAGACCCTATAGTCTAGTGTTCTTGGGTGTGCGCTACCTTGTCTGGTTCCTATATGGGATTAGCTCAGAGGAGAAGCTTTTGCCCTGGAGCCAGTGGTGGGCCAGAGGCAACTCACCGAGACCTGTGAGACTCCATCGTATGCATCTCTTTCCAACTCTGAGTTCAGTGAGGTCAAGACGATAGTCTCAAATCTGCCAGGATAGAGGTATTTACACCATGGAAATCAGCAAATACAACAAATCAAGTTTTTTCCCCACCAAGAGAGCCAGACATTAAACATTGACCAGCACACCACTTCCTAGAGTTCTCCCATCACCCTTCTTCATGGCTGGGAAATGGTGACACCACAGCACTTGCCTGGGATCCGGAGAAGGAAGCCGTAGGTTGGGCATGGCTGGGTCAACTCAGTAGTTTGTGTCCTTGATGACTTTGTAGGGCAAAGGTCATCCTGCAAACCCTAGACTGCTCAGCTGTTTACTTACATGAGAGAGAAAGATAACTTGTATCTTTTCTGAACTACTATATCGTGGGATCTTTTTTTAATAGCAGCTTGTCTTGTACCCATTTAAAACAACCTGCTCATTTCTTGCCTGTTTACTCCTGTTCAACACTTCCTCACCTACCCCCTCCCCAGGTTTAGAATGAGAATGTACATACAAGATGCAGCAATTCTTACCCTCTGTAATCCATTTCCCAAATAGAAGTACAAGGGATCTTTTGTCAGATCATGTCAGTCTTTCACTTAAAGCCTTCCTATGGCTTCTCATTGGGCTTAGAATAAAGCCCAGACTCTGTACCATGGTCTTGCCTCTTTCTACTCCATCAGTCTTGTCTTAGGTCTTCTCCCCCTCGCTACCAGGTTCCATTATGCTGGCCTGCCTTCTGTTCAATGAACATGCCAAGACTGTCTACCTGTGGCACCTTTGCACTCACCATTCCCTCCACTGAGAATGATGGCTGATTCCTTATCACTTAGTTATCAGCTCTTGGAAGTCTTCCCCTCTCATTGCTTTTTTTTTTAACATCTTTATTAGAGTATAATTGCTTTACAATGGTGTGTTCTCATTGCTTTTTGTTTTTGCACCTGATTTTATTGCTTTCTAGCATTTATCATCACCTGAAAGGATCTTGTTTATTGATTGGGTTACTTGCTGATAATCTGTCTCTCCCCAGATAGAACATAAGATCTGTGAAGGTAGGCATTCTTCTGTTTGATTCACTTTTAGGCACCATGGGTATGCTGTTGTACAACCACTGTGGGTGCTCATTTATCAAGTGAACACATGTTTATCCAACAGAGCAGAATCAGCCTTGTTTCTTTCCTCAAAGGGCTTATGATCAATATGCTGGTGCCCTTGAAGCCTGTCTGCCAGCCCCATTAGACCACTTCCGCATGGCACGAGCATGGGACAGTCTGCAGGGACAAACTCCACTCTACAAATCAGGAATTAATTACAACACCAAAGCAACCCAATGCATTTACATAAATTAATTAAGTTTAACTTAATTTCCAGCTAGACTGTAGTGCTTTTTTCCCCCTTTGGGAATCTTCCACTTCATGAGAAGATAAAACAAAATAATTATTCAGATTTTCATCTGGAAGTTTGTTGGAAACCAGGAATGGTTCTGCAGCTATTGATGTCAGAGTGGGGAGGGAGAGAGGAGGAGAATGACTTTTCTGAGCCCATATCTAGCCCAACTCTGTTGACTTTTTCCAAGTGTTTTTCTTGGCAATGCTGAAGGGGTCTTCTTGCTTTCATCAGCTAGAAATGGGAGCTGATCAGCTAGAATGTGGAACTGCTGGCAGCTGTTTCAAAGAAAACTCATCTTACATGGAAGACTTCCACTGAAACCTACAGGGCCAGGCTTTGAAGAAAGTGAAATGTCTTTAGAAATCTCTGCACTGTCTTTATTCCAGGGTTACTGCCAGTCTCTGGCACTCCAGGCTCAGATGCACAGGGAAACCTCCCCTTCTCCTGAATCAGTGGTGCCCTTTCCATTAGATGGAAGATTCCCCACAAAATGTGCAAAGGGATTGCCTCTTGCTCTGTCGACTTCTCTCAGGAAAGGGAAACTTTCCCCAACCCTCTCTCAAGCTGTCACTGAGAACAGGACTGGAGGGGCGGATTTGCCAAGCGGCTGTCAGAGCTGACACTGAAGGCAGCGTCAGCAGGGAGCCTGAGTTGCCGTTGGTGACATGATCTTTTCTCCTGCGCATCCCCTCGGGTTCCCTTCAACTCTTCTGAACCAATGACACAGATCTCAAGCTCCAAGAAACAGCTAAATTACTCACCAGCTGATTCTTCTAGTAATTGGTGAGAATGAACAGGAGCTGTCTTTTTAGGGCCTGCCTGAACCCGCTTATGGAAATAGGAGGCAGGTGTATGGAGTTTGCTTCAAGGTGGGCTTACTCAGGGAGGAGTTTGCCATGAGCAACCCTGGTATGTAAATTTCTCCCCTTTCTTACCAGCTCCTCAGCATAGACCTGTTTCTCTCACTGGCAAACCAGTGAAAAGGGCTCTCATGAGAAGGAACCGAGGAATGGGAGAGTCCACTGTCTAGAAACTTCAACATAAGTGCTCTAACTCTGAATATTCATATTGATGATTTAGGTTACTGCTTGCAGTAGAAAGTCACTGAAAATAATAATGCAACAGTGTTTTAAAGATATTTAGACATTTCAGACAGAAGTCTATCCCAGCTTAGTATTCTAAGTTGAGGATGGTAAGCCCTCGGTATTGGGTTTCACTTCCTCTGCCTCTGTCACAGCAGACATTGCTGAACGATCACAGCATTCTTTCTGGTTGAACTGAAATGCAGTGGGAGAATCCTTCTGAACACAGTGTTCTCAGCAGCCCCTATAATTGATCAGAAATGTCATGCAAAATGAAACCCATTTGCCGTCCCTGTTCTAAGTTAATGAGGTCTACTCTATGTGTGTGAGCCCAGGTGCCACCTGGGATGGCCTCAACTGAAATGCTCTCGTGTTGTTCATTTCGATCCCAGACTCATTTTTTTCTTTGGAGACAGTCTTCTGCCCAAAGTGAATCAGCCTTCTTGTTCTTCCTTCTCATCAGCGTTTCTCTCTGGGCTCACTTGAGTGTGGATCAAAGGGCACCTGGGAAGCCTTGTTGGGAGCACCTCTTCCTGTGGCCTTTAAAAGTCAAGTCCTGAAAGAAATGGGTCCTCCCAAAGACAAGAGCCTTGGAGGCTGGGTCTGGACCCAGCTTCCTTAAGGAATCTGTGCTGCATAAATCTGGCCTGGAGCCATTTTCTATGAGGTTCTCACTGCGGTGTCCCATGACTGATCTTATTTCAGGGAAGTGTATGTGTTCTCTAGCAAATTACAAGGAAGGTCTAGTTCCTGAAATCGCCCAAAGGTCAATTAACGTTTCTTGGGGCCTTTTCCCTCAGCCGAAATGTCATCGTAAATGACTCTACAGGGCAGTGGAGGGTGGATGTTTTATAAGCCAATACCATATGTTTGGCGTGATTAAAATCTTCATCTCAGTCACCTGCCTGACCAACGACTAATAGCCATGAAACAAAAGGATTAGAGTCCATTCATATCCATTAAGAAAATGACTGGAAACACTACTAGTCTGGGCTCAATGGGGCTTAATCTGATTTCAGGAAGAAAGAAGAGATGTACAATTAAAGGAGAGAGGACAGGCAGAAAAGAAATCCAAATGAGAATTTTCCCCAGAGCCCAAGGCCTTTTTGGTTTGCTCCTTTCCATGAGGATGAAGTACTTGTCGAGTTCTCCCTACTATGGTCGACTCTGAAAGGGTAGAGAGGAAGGAGAAAATACTAGCAACGCCTGTCCTTGGAATTTGTAGGCTAGTAGGGGAGAAATACCACATATTGAGGAAGCAGCCAGAGAACTGGCAAATTCATGTCAGCATGAATTTAACATCTTTAACATCTTCTAGGTGCCTGGCACTCTTGGAGAAAGAAGAGAAGGAAAATGAATAGCGATAGTTGACATTTACATGGGTCTTACTATGGGCTTTGCATTAAATGGTTTACATATTAACTCAGTCTTCACAACAACCCTATGATGTGTATACCACTACTATCCCCATTTTGCAGATGAGGAAACTGAGGCCCAAAGAAGTGAAGAAAAGTCACGCAGACAGCAAGTGGAGGAGCTGGGATTTGCCCATGGATAATCTGACCCTATAATCTGAGGTTTTAACCATTGTTCTGTGTTGCCTGCCAAGGAGATGGGGTATTCCCCACCCTTGAGGATTTTCATTTTCCCTGGGGCTATTGGGCCTGGGTCTGTGGAACAGTTAGGCTAGAGGCAGAGGATGGAACCATGGAGGCAGGGAGTACAGAATGATGTCTCCAGGACGGGGAGGGGTCTGAACTGACCTTTGGACATAGATGTGCATACATGAAGGGAGTCTCTGCACAGAGAAGTAGAGAAGTTCTAGACCAGGAAAAGAGCAGAGGCAGAGGTGACCAAGAGCATAGCTGCAGTTAATGGCTAAAGGGTTTGCAGCTGCCCAAGGAAGAGGACTCACTAGATCAAAGGCTGCTGTTCACGTGGACAGGGGTCATGGCGCTAGGCCCTGGGGATGGAGCAGAGACTTGGAATCTGAAAGATTAGGTTTAAATTTTGATTATGCCACGTGATCCTCAAGTGACCTTAAGCAAATTACCTAACGCCTGTTAGTGGAACTTCTATTTCAGTTTCACCAAATGCAAGATGGGAAGAAGGGCTACAGAAGAATAAGGAGAATCACGTGCCTTGTAGAGAATTCACTTATTTATTTCTTTAAAAATATTCACTGAGTACCAGTTATGTGCCAGATGTTGGGCTAGACGTTGGAACAATAAACAAAAGAAACATGAGGGCTGCCCTCCTGGAGCTTGCCTTCTAACTGGGGAAGCAATAATAAATAAGCAGACAAAATAATTTCAGGTTACCAGAGGGGGGATGAAGAAAACTCAGGGTTAGGGCCGAGTGGAGTTAATGGGTTTGACCGTGCCAAGGACAGTGTGTGTCAGGTAGGAAGCGATTGATACATGGGGGCTTTCATTTTACATAATTATCAGGTGGAATTCAACATAGGAGAGGAGCCCATGGTGTCAAATACTCTTTGCTGCCTACCCAGCAGGTATTTCTCCTTTCTTCCTTGCTTACAGACCCCAATTGAACCTATGATTCATCTTCCAGCACAGGGAAGAATCCCAGCCAATCACGGCAATCCCACTCACTTTGCCAGGGGCTGGTTTAAGGGAAATCATGTGACTCGGTTCTGGCTGAGATGTGGGGGGGCTTCTGGGTGAGACTCCTCCTTGCTCTAAAAAATGACCGACCAAACAAAAGGCATATAGAGAAAACAAGCTGTGCTCTGTCCTCCTGATGCTTGCATATGAATGTTGAAAATGCAGTAGGCTTCCTGGGACCATGAAGGAGCTGGCTAGAGGGCAAGCCAGCATGCTGAGTGTAGCGGAGAAGAAAGGGGAAAGAATATGCCTTTATAATGCTCGTTGGGAGGCACTGAATTCATTGCCTCAGAGCCACGCCTTACCTCTTAGGTAAGATAATACTGTGGTACTTACTGTTCAAGGCATTTGGGGTTGGATTTTCAGCAGCCGGAGCTGACTGATAGAGGCACAACATGGTGACAATGAGGGCTCCTAGGAGCAGGCTTCTGGTTCTTCCTCAGGGGTGGCGTGGTGATAATAGGAGAGGAAGAGACTTCGACTCTGTTATTGGTGTGCAGCTTTGGAAGATCCAGCCCCAGATTTAGCAAAACAACCCTGAAAGTAAAGTAGGGAAGTCCTTCCTGATCCCGCGGCCTGCCGGAGTGTCTCCTGGGGACGCTGCTCTTCAAGTGTGGGCGTGCCCACTCCTGGGAACCCCCAGAGACAAGGTGCTGAGGGCACAGAAAGCCCAGGGTGCTACACCTTCAAGAAACTACCACTTCCTACAAAGATGTGGGAAGTGGGCTTCCCTGGTGGCGCAGTGGTTGAGAGTCCGTCTGCCGATGCAGGGGACGCAGGTTCGTGCCCCGGTCCGGGAAGATCCCACATGCCGCGGAGCAGCTGGGCCCGTGAGCCATGGCCACTGAGCCTGCGCGTCCGGAGCCTGTGCTCCGCAAGGGAGAGGCCGCGGCAGTGAGACGCCCGCGTACCGTAAAAAAAAAAAAAAGTGGGAAGAAACTCCAGAATGGACCTTTATAAAGATACAGATCATAGTATATTCACTGCTCTTCCCCCAGTGCCTAGAACAAGTCCCAACACAGAATAGGGGCTCAACAAATATCTGTGCAATTAATAAAGAAGTGAATTGAAATAAACATGGATATGTTTTAGAACTGCACAAGTGTGGCATGAATTTTAAAAATCCAAACAGGTAAATATACCAAGAGTGTGTCTTTATATTTTCTATCACTAATGACATTTGTTGAAAATATTTAAGGAGCTCTCGCCTGGGCATATCCAACTGGACTTTAATCTGAGCATTACCACATATCATTAAGACCATGTCTTAATCCTCTTTCCTGGAACACGTTTCTACACGTACAGTCCTCAGTTCTCCAGGACAGCTGAGGGTTTTCCAGGAGCCAAATGAGCATCCTTCATCCAGGATAACTAGGAGGAAATAGGATCTTGAATGGCACAGCTGGGTGGCCTTTGCTAGTGCAATTGTTCTCACCTAATCTGGTGTCCCCGTGCTTAGGGCATCACTCTCTATGCTGCAAAGCCTGGCCAGAAGCCCGTTCAGTTTTCCTCACTGCCTTGGCCCACAGTGAGCTGACTCACATACCTCATAATCTGCATAATGTATTTCTTATCTATCATAGGCATTAAAACATCAAGGGGCAGCACAGCACAAAACCTGGCAGAGCCAACATCCTGCTTCCTCAGCAGAATGTACACTCTACCGGGCAGAGGTCACGCCTTCTGCTTTTTCGTACATCTCTGGGTCAAGTCCTGGTGACCTCACTTACCACTATATTCTTACAGCTTTTTGAGCCTCAGTTTCTCCAGCTGTAAAACGGGTACTACACTAATAGTTCCTTCAAAGGGTTACTGTAACTATTAATGGGGGAGAAAAATGTAAAGCGTCTCCTACAATATCTAATACTAGCTGGCAGTCAAAGGTTACTTTCCTGTTATTAGGTTGTGGTATGTGCTCCACCCCTGTTCAGGGATTTATTGAATAATTCATCCTCTGGTAGCTGAGAGCAGACTCTGCTCTCTCGCTTCATCGGGACGGTGGTCTGAAACATAGAGGTTCTCAAACCCGCTCTGAAATTGTCATGGAGGAGAAGGCAGTGGTTTCAGGAATGGAAGCCCAGGCGTAGCTGGGCCAGCCTCCGCTCTCTGAGGTGCTCACCAGCTGCTGGATTGACAAGAGCCACCGGACAAGCAGGAGGCAAAGTGAACAGCTCTCAGGGTGTCGGAGCTGGCAAGGTCTGCACCTGAGCAGTGTCCTCTGGAAAGTGAGGTTACCAGGAGCCCGCAGAGGGTCGTGGGAGGAGGATGCCTGAGAGCCACCAGCCCTCTGGAGGGAACGTGGCTGATGCACGGAAGCCAGTTCTTTCACTTTGATCTTTGTTATTGATCTCACTGTGAGAGCGTTTCAGTAGGGATCAGGCAGGAGACTCATGCTGGTTCCCATTCGGCTGTCTCCCCCGAGACACAGATAAAACTACCGAGATGCCAACAGTCAGGAAGTCATTTACTCTTCACTCACTTCTCCAGCCTGGGCCAGTGGTGACCACCAACGTATTGACCATTGCTGAAGTCCAGATGCATCAAGCCTATGTAGAGGACGAAGGTGGGGGATGGACCACTGATGCTGGGTGATTTTTTTTTTTTTTTTTTTTTTTGTGGTACGTGGGCCTCTCGCTGTCGTGGTCTCTCCCGTTGCGGAGCACAGGTTCCGGACGCCCAGGCTCAGCGGCCGTGGCTCACGGGGCCAGCCGCTCCGCGGCATGTGGGATCCTCCCGGACCGGGGCACGAACCCGCGTCCCCTGCATCGGCAGGCGGACTCTCAACCCCTGCGCCACCAGGGAAGCCCCTGGGGGATTCTTTAGAGGCCAGTGATGCCACCTCCTCATTGTACAGCGGGGGAAACTGAGGTCCACGGAGAAGACAGGACTTGTACTATCACATGGCCTGTGGATGTTGAATTTGAATCTGATTCTCCATCTTATGCTCTTTCCAGCCCTAAATGTAGTTAGAAGCCCACTTCTGCTCTGGAAGACAGAAAATGGCCTCTGACCATAAGAGCTAATCTTATACAACCAACCCAAGAAACACAGAAGGCTTCGGCATGTCTCTGGCCTGGATCCACAGAGATCCTAGGCCAGGAATGGATGGCTGGACTAACTCTTCCTACCTTCCCAGCCTGAGCCCTTTGGAGCTTTCTTGTAACCCGTGAGGTTTGTAAACCCGCACATTTGATTCTCTCCTGTAACGTGGTTTTCACAGGAACATGGGCCAGAAAGAGGTTCACACGGAGGGTTTAACTAATACTAGAAATAATGATAATGTGATCGTTAACATGCCATGCTCACGGGGTCAAATGCTGTTCTATGTCCTTTGTGCATATTAACTCATTTAATCCTCACCACAATCCTGTCCAATCAGTTTATAAAGGAGGAAACTGAGGCATAAGAAGTAATTAGCCCAAGATCACTCAGCTCGTCCACCGTAGAGCCGGGATTTGAATTTAGCAAGTCTGACCTCGGAGCCCCTGCTCTCTCCCACGATGCCTTACTGACCCAGTTGCAGCAAGGGCCACTTTAGCACATGGCTGCACTGCGATTGTTAGTTTTTAAATTATCGATTACAAATCCTGTCTCCCTGTCCTCAGGAGCTCGAGGTAGAATGGGCTCAGAAAGGCAGCAACTTCCCTCCCCCATGTCCCATCCCACCCCTCACACCCTCACAGCTGGAGGTAGTC
Source organism: Grampus griseus (assembly GCF_964374135.1). Lineage (NCBI taxonomy): Eukaryota > Metazoa > Chordata > Mammalia > Artiodactyla > Delphinidae > Grampus > Grampus griseus. The sequence goes on from NC_139010.1 coordinate 68,085,665, forward strand.
ACCTGCCCCAGCCGCACTCTTAGACACTTGCCTGCGAAGGCAGAGGAAGTCAATCCTGAATTGAGCTTTCATATTCCCTTCGGGTAAAATTTGCACAGTCTCACTTGTGCGGTGAAAAATCGCCATTTGATCTCTCTCAACTCTATGAATCTTGCCAACTGGTCTCCGGAAACCACTCAGGTGACAGGAAATAAAGAAAAGGGAGCCCACTCTTTCTCTCCAGAGGTGGGGTTAGGAGGAGGGAATAATTCCTCAAGGTCTCCATCCCACCGCGCACACACACACACACACACACACACACACACACACACACACACTCACACTCACACCCAGCACTCCACTCTGCCAGAGGAACACTCACATTGCCTCTGAATTATGTGCCTTTGATTAATTTCTAAGGAAAAAGATCAGCTTTGCCAGAGCCTATGTTGTGTTTTCTCTAAATCAGGGCAAATAACATTACTTCTCCAAATGTTGCTATTAGAATGAGATTTATATTTACCTAGAGAGGCTGCTCCGGAGAGAGATGCAGTGAAAAGTTGATGCTACAGACAGAATAATCTGCCCTGCTGAAATGTGATTTGCTGCAGAGGGCTGTTTGGGCTTTGGATAAATGAGGAAGATAAACACGATGACTGCTGGTGGTTTTCAGTAACCTGATTACTGCGTGGGAATAGATCTCTCTCCCTCTTTCTGTGTCTCTCATCCTCTCAGCTTGTGAATGAGCCAAAACCCCAAATTTTCCAAACTAGAGGACTGAGCTGGTAAGGCCCTGACATATGCCCACATCCAGGTTGTCCCACGTGCCCATGGGCACACATGCACGCACTTAACACACACAGCACATGTGCACAGGCATGCGCACACAGTGGCGTTTGGACCTCAGCTTGGGCAGCCTGGTGGGCAGAGGAGTAACACTTTTCCCGCCACGGTCATCTTTCCTCCAGCCAGAGATAGTGCACATTGGGCCCTAAAGGAACTACCAGTATACTGGCAGGAAGCAGTTTGTCCCACAAGATAAAGCTGTGAAATTCAGACAGAGTAAAAGGAAATTCAGCTATAAACCCCTTAGGTGCTCGGAGTTTTACTACTTGTGGTTTTAGGCTATGGAATAAAAGTATTCCATGGGTGTAGCTGGCTTTGCATTACTCCTGTGTATTTTGCAGATCAGAGTCAGAGTTGGAAAGAGGAAACAGGAATTCTAGATTCAGGCTCTAGCCTCTGTTTGTTTAACATTTGTGAAGCTCTCACTTATGAAAAAGGCTGTCCTGGGTCTCCGAGGAGGAATCAAATATAGTCCTTGCTCAAGGAACATCAACGCATGACCCCAAGTAGACTGAACGTAATCCCAGTAGGTAAGTAAGAGGTACCAAGTGAGAGGCACAGAGGGAAGTTGCTGCGAGAGGCATCACTTCCGACTGTGGAATGAGGCGGGACTGGCACCTCGCCCTTGAGTCATGTCGTGGAGGAGATGTAAGATTTGGACAGAAGCTGGTGGAGGAGGGAGAGAGCATTTCTGGCAGAGAGAATAGCATAATTAAAGATGGAGAGAGAGGAAAGTGGGGGACGTGTTTGGCGATAACAAACAGGCTATTCTAGGGCATTGGGCACATGTGTGGATGTAGAAGAAAGTGGGTGGAAAATAAAATATCTTTTCTGTGTTCTTTTTGCTCCCCGTCTTCAACCACTTCCTCTTCAGTGCAGTGTGATCATTCTCTAATCTGAAACCCATTTTCCAGGAAGCAGTCGCTCTCACCAGGTATCAGTAAGGGCTCTGTGCTCAGGACAGAGCATCAAAGTGGAAGGTTCTGGAGGACGTCTCGGGGAAGAAACACATCTTCTACCTGCCTCCCTGCTCCCTTTGCCCAAGTTATTTCTTCTGCCTGAATTCTTCCTCCTTTCCCATCACGATTTGTCTAAATACACACTCATCCTCCAAGATGCAACCCAAATGCACGTTTCACAGGAACTTCTTCCTTCCTGTCCCCAGCCAGAAGCAACTACTCTTTCTCTGGAACCCTGAAATCCTGTGTTCCTCTGGGACGTTATTGGAACTCTCCTGTCAACAGTGGAAAATCCCAGCTGATTAGTTGTACCCCAGTTCCCAATTCTGTGTGGTCTCTGCGTGTCTATTCCTGTACAAAGTTCTTATTATGGATCTGAAGTCAACTGCCAAACTGGGCTTAATCAGCATAAACTGTCTGAAACAGAGAAGATTAAAGGGTCAAATGTTGAATCAGCTTTGAAACTTTGAATCAGCTCATCAAAAAAGTGGCCAGCAGCGTGAGAGCAAGACGGCATTAGTCCAGCGCCTCTGCTCGGGGTCTGGGAAGGGGCCAGTCAGTTCTAAAGCCCAGCATCCTCCAGGGAGGCATTGAGAAAAGGATGCACCACCACCCGGAATACAAGACGTCCTCAGGTGTCCCTATCAGTGGACTAGAAGGCCCAGCATCTACGGCCCCAGCCTGGGTTCTTCCAACTGCCTCTAAACCAAATGAATCACCTTCTCTCTCCCCAAACCTGGCTTCCTCTCTTGCTTCCAACAGCAACCCATCCATATAGTTGTGCAGTTCAGAAAACCAGAAGGCATCCTCAGCCGCTTCTCTCTTTCATCCTCCTTTTCTAGTCTACCGTCGTCTTGTGATTTTATGTACATCATTTAACTCCATGCTTTCTTTCCACCTTTTTCTACAGTACTCAACCAAGCCATGATCACCCCTTCCTGGGTAATTGCAGTAGCTCCTAACTCTTTACCCCGTGCTGTCTGGCCTCCCTCATGTCCATTCCCACACGTCAGCTAGTTTGATGTCAAATCTACAGCTGCTTCCCAGCCGGCCAGGGACTTCCACTGCTGTCAGCTGGGGCCCAGTCATGCAGCCTGGTAGGTCATGGCAAGGAATTTGAAACCATTTCACCTCTTCAGTCTCATCTTACCTGACTCTTGACTTGTCTGTCTGAACTTCAGATGTCATGGCCTCTCCCCACAGCATTTGCAGATTGCCTTTCTCTCTGCCTAACACGTGCATCCTCCTAGTTTTAGTTTTAGCTTTAGCTTTGCTTAGTTTTCATTGTAATTGTTATTTCCTCAGGGAGGTCTTCCTGTATCCAACAGACTGGACCATGTCCTTCTCTGATGGGCTCTGAAGTACCCCGTGCTTCTTGCTCAGCACTTTTTTTAAAAAATTAATTTAATTTAATTTATTTATTTTTGGCTGCGTTGGGTCTTTGTTACTGCACGTGGGCTTTCTCTAGTTGCGGTGAACGGGGGCTACTCTTTGTTGCGGTGTGCGGGCTTCTCATTGCAATGGCTTCTCTTGTTGCAAAGCACGGGCTCTAGGCATGCAGGCTTCAGTAGCTGTGGCTCGCGGGCTCTAGAGGGCAGGCTCAGTAGTTGTGGCGCACGGGCTTAATTGCTCCGCAGCAAGTGGGATCTTCCTGGACCAGGGCTCGAACCCCTGTCCCCTGCATTGGCAGATGGATTCTTAACCCCTGCGCCACCAGGGAAGCCCTCGCTCAGCACTCTTAGCACTGTTTATAATTAGACATCAAGCAGTGACAAAACTATATCTTTCCTACTAAACAGAAGCTGCCTCAGGAATTGAAGGTACTGTGGCTGATTTCTCATTATTGTATTCTTGGGAGATGGCAGGGCTCTGAGCACCTAGAGGTGTTAATGCATATTTATTGTGAATGAATGAATTTGTTGATAAGTTAATAAGCAAATGAACCACATGGCTATAAGTAAGGAGCAGAAGCAGTAGTCCCTGGGAAAGCTTCTGTATAAGTCTAACAGTAAGGCTGGTCTCTGATTTGTTTTCTTTTTTTCTAGAGCTCCCCTGGCCAGCAGAATGTCACTACTGCAAAGAATATGTATATGTCAAGCCCTGGACAAGGGACTGGCTCTAATTTGGGGGGTGTGGGCGTCATCTTTTGGGAACAAACCCCTCCCTGGATATTGGGACCTGCATTTTGTGTGTCCTGCCTCAGACTAACCTCTCTTCTGAGGAACCTTCCCATGTTTATATCAGTGAAGTCTAAGAGAGTTGTGGCCAACTTTCAGTATTACGAACTTTCTAGACTTTGCCTTAGAAAATGGCCTTCTAACTTGTCTTCTTGGCTTCAGTTTCTACAAATACCAACCACCCTGATATTAATGCCATTTGCATTCTCCTAAAGCAGAACCTTCAATCTGTCATTCTCTTGAACAAAACCCAACAGTGTCCCCTCTACCTATAGGGTGGAGCCCAAGGGATATGACTGAGAACAATTTAATCTTCATCTAAAGCATCCTTTTCTTCAAACATAAAATGATCTTTAAGGTACTTCCCAGCCTCATAATGTTATAATTCTGACCCCTGAGTGTGGCACTTAGGACGCTTTCTGGCCTCATCCTACTTCCCCAATCCAGTTGTAGCCAACCCTGGATCCCAAAACACACCTACTGCTGGGGGTGGTGTGAGGGAGGGGGGGATGTCTCTTCTCCCTTCTGGCCCTGCAACTTCCCATGTTCATCTTTCCCTGGCAGAATTACCAAGGCATAATTCAAATAAATCCTTGATGTGTACTTCTATTACATGATATCAGGCCTCTGCATTGGTTAGGATAGGCTAAGTTATGCTGCAGTAACAAATGTACCTCAAGTTGTAGTGTCTTAACACACAGCAAAGGTTTATTTCTCCTCCATGGTACATATCCAGTGCAGTTCAGCAGGAGGCTCTTCTCCTCAAAGAAACCTAGGAACGTAGGCTGACAAAGGCTCCATAATCTAGAATGTTTCTGGGGAGAAAAAGAACAGGTAGAAAGTTGACATGCTCTTCTTGTTTTGGTCCAGAAGTGATACTCATTACCTCCACTCACAATGTATTGTCCAAAACGAGTCACAGAGCTCTGCTTAAATGCAGAGGGGCAAGGAGATGTGGGTAGCATCTAGATATTCCCTGATCAGTAAACGCTTCTGCCAAGGCAAGTAAAACATTAGTGCATACTAAATTATCAGTAAAGGTCTGCTCGTCGTGGGGCGCAGTGCCAACTGATTTTCTTTCGATTCTGAGCACAAACAGTGTTTTATGCCTGGAGGTCTTATTAAGTGACTGAAGGCCAGACTTTGGCCTTGCCTTGATACTAGCTCTGTGTTATGTTTGTCTCACTTTCCTTACTAGAAGATAAATGCCTTTAAAGCAGGGGCCCTTTCCATTATTAATAAGTAACTTCCTCAAGCAGCAGGGTTAGAGGCAAGCGCTCTGGGTATGAGTGGAGCTTTATCTCTGGCAAGCTGCATGATCTTGGGCTAATTATTTAACCTCTGAAGACAGAATAACCATGAATTTCAGAGCAAGGGTACAGAACCTCCTTTGTTTACATACCAGCTCTGTCACCCACTATAGGTACAACTCTGGGAAACAATCTCTCAAAGCCTCCGTTTTCTCATCTGCACAATGGAGATAACAAAGTATCTACCTTACAGGGTTGTTGTAAAAACAATGTGTGCAGACTTCTTGCCTGGTGCCTGGCATGGGTTAAGCACTTAGTGTCAGCGCTTAGTGAACCCTGGTTTCTTCAACTATAAAACCAGCATAATGACTCCCTCCATGCTTATCCCATGGTATCCTTTGGGCACCAAATCAAAACGAGCAGAAGTTAAAAGCACATTGTAAAGTGTCCCATACTATTAGGTGTTTCTGCTGTTATTAGGCAATGCAGATATAAAAGAAACAAACCTCTAATGCAGGTTTGGGCACAGAGTAGGTGACTAACAGATATTTAGTGAAATGAACTAAATATAATCAGTAAGAACAAGTGGCTTTTCTAATTGTTTGGCACCAGATATACCCCCATGAATATTCCTGTTTGCATTTCAGGTGGAAAGTTCTCAGCACACTTCCAGGCACACACAGGGGTGTCCCTCCTGGTGGCTCAGGGCGTTCTCCATGGCCTGGGAAACTTCAGCTCCCTCCCTCATATGCCCCATCCATCATGCTTCTTGTCCCCCAGTGCAGGTGGTAGTTGAACCAGTGGGCCTGCTGCTTGCTTGGTTGCATTCGTATCATTGGAGAGAAACTAGAGAGAGCTAGTTTCACTTCGAAAGGGGAAGTGATCCAGTCTCTCTCTGGTCTTACTCATTTTTCACTTTAAGACAAGACAGAAGGAATCATATTTCTTTCTGAAGTCTTTATTTCCCTGTCAATAAAAATCTTGTTAGCTGCCTGGCTGGGCAGGGTTTAACACTGGCATGCTCATTTGGTCAATCCTGCTTCTATTCCTTTATTAACCCTGGTTCGGTGTTGGACAGTTGAAGTGCTGGCTCCTTCAAGATCAGAGCTCTCAGGTGCAGTCACCGGCCCAGGACCAGTACGTTGGTTTGGAATCTTGTCTTCTCGCTAGTTTGATGAACATTCACCACTCATCCTACAAGGAACTGTGAGGGACGTAGAAAAGCATTAGAGGCGGCTGGGGATGGCATCATGGGGAGGGATGTGGGTAAGAGCGTGGTCGCTGGAGTCCGATTTCCTGGGTAGGAAGTGTGACTCCATCATCTGTGGACGTTTCTGTACCTATTTATGCTCAAGGGTCCCAGGTTGCTCATATTGTTGAAATAATGAATATAAAGTACTTGGCTTCGTGCCTGGAAGGAAGGAGGTAGGCAATACATTCTCACAGTGATCATGATTATTCAGTGTTAAACTGTGGATTGAAAAGCACCTATTATGTGGCAGGAGCTGTTCTCAATGCTTGGAATGCATCAGGGAACAAAACAAAAATTGCTGTCCTCATAGAGCTTACATGAGTAGGATGACGATAAAGATGATGATAAAGATAATGACGATACTGAAGATGGTTCCTGTCCTCCGGGAGCTTAAAATCTACTGGGGGAAATAAAATGAATCCCCGTGTAGCCATGGCCTTACCCTGTGACACTTGCAGCCCAGTGAATTTCTCTCGTACTGCACAGTAGGCTCGTTGGGGGTCCACAGAACGCTCTATTCATCTCTGGGCCTCCACTGCCTAGTTTTCTGAGTGTATTAGTGAGTCTCTTGTATTAAATTTCCAGCCTCAAGACAGGGTGTGGCCTGTCATGGGAGAGAAGGATGGCTCAGGGAGGCCCTGTTAAACCAGAGAAAATATGACAGGGTGATGGAGGACAGAGATCATTCATTTCTTCATCCATTCATTCAGAAATATTTCTCAAGCACCTAGGAGGTGGCAGGAACTGTGCCAAACACTGTGAGGGGCACAGAGATGAATGAGGCACGTTGCCGGGTCACACCTCACCAGAGCCAATGATACGCATGGGTGGCTATTTCCCTACGGTCATTGGGTCATTGTGAGGAATCTCATGCCTGCGTTTCCAGCCTTCATCCCCTCCCTCTGCAGTGGGAGGAGGGGAATGGCTGCAACTGAGGGAAGTGTGTTTGGGCAGAGAACCACCCACTGGAACACAGACCAAGGAAAACCAGAGGAAACTGTTCTGTCCTCCGCGGTCTGACTGGGAACAGCATTAGCAACGTCAGTGTCTCTAGAGAAGAAAATCAATTACGTGAATAACTGAACTGTAAGTCAGTGAGAAAGGTTCCACACCCAAGTCAATACCTTCTACAGCCGATGCTTTGAGAGTTCATCATGACAAGAGAACATTGATGTTGCAGCGATGTGAGGATTAGTTGGTCACCCTTAGATGCTGTATTTGTTTCACACCTGGTGTCACCTTGTCAAGGCCCTGCTGTTAAAGACAGGATGAGTTCTCTGGGATGGAGATGACCTCCTGAGTGATGGGCATGTGAAGAAGCAGGAGAAGGAGGAAGAAGAAGAAGAGATACTGACACTTTAATGGCGCTGTCTGTTCTGAGGGCTGTTACATGTGGTCCTCCAAACAACCAGTAGAGTGGACAGGAAACGTATGTATCTCTTAGTTTCAGTTTCCTCAGTTGTAAAATGGGACAAGAGACTTAGCCAAGGTCTTAAAACTAGTAAGTGTCAGAGAGGAGTCTAAAACCCAGGACTCCAGGATCCAAGTTTAGTGCCTTTCCCACCATACCAGCCAGCTCACTGCTTGTGACATAGACTTGAGTAAAGAAACTTCTGGATGAGTAGATGGTTTCTCTAGAACACTAGTTCCTTAACAATGTTAAAGGTATTACACACACACACACTCACACACACACACACACACACACAGAGGCATTTCTATCAAATAAGTCAGCGGTCACTAGAATGAGGAAAGGTAAATGGGCTTCATTGCTGCAGGACTTCTCAGTGCCTTGACAGGCTCACTTAACAAGGGACTCCTCGAGACTATTCAAAACAGGGAGAAAGGATACAATTCCATTCCATTCCACGCTTTCTTCATGGATTACTTGTAAGGACTAGTTTTCTAAGAAACATGCTTACAGAAACCCTGCTTTGATTTGTCATTTTCTTTTTTTCGAAAATTTTTTTGAAAAAATTTTTTAAATTAATTAATTAATTTATTTTTGGCTGCGTTGGGTCTTGGTTACCGTGCACGAGCTTTCTTTAGTTGGGGTGAGCAGGGGCTACTCTTTGTTGCAGTGTGCAGGCTTCTCATTGTGGTGGCTTCTCTTGTCGTGGAGCACGGACTCTAGGCGCGCAGGCTTCAGTAGTTGTGGCATGCAGGCTCAGTAGCTGGGGCTCGCAGGCTCTAGAGCACAGGCTCAGTAGTCATGGTGCACGGGCTTAGTTGCTCTGTGGCATGTGGGATCTTCCCGGAACAGGGCTTGAACCCTTGTCCCCTGCATTGGCAGGCGGATTCTTATCCACTGAGCCAGCAGGGAAGTCCCTGTAATTTTCTTCTTTAGTTCCCTCTAAAAACCTCAGGGAGACACCTGTATGAACCAAGGGAGACTCAGGGGATGGTAGCCCCGTGATTAGCGGCAAATTTGTTTCTGGCCTGGGTGATCTTTACATCCAGCCCTCTGTTCTTACACAGGTCTGTACTTCAAAGGCCTCATATCCCCAGGAGAGGGCTGACCTGGTGATCAGGGGGCTCTGCCACCACCCTGAGGTGTGACCTTAGGCAAGTCAAGTTCCCACTTTGGGCCTCAGATTCCTGTCCTGTAAATAGTGCATGAGTCTCACCGGGACAGCTTGTTAAGATGCAGAATCCAGAGTCCCACCCCAGAGGTTGCCATTCAGTAGGTTTGGGGTGAGGCTTTGGAATCTGTATTTGTAATTGTCATGTCAGGTGATTTTGGTGTGAAAGCCTGTCTACACTAGGGCCCTGGAGAGATTTATTCAAACCAGTAAGGACCACAGAGAGACCTCTGAACATATGAAAGAGATGAGGAAATCAGCCTTGCACATCAAGTGATGTCAGGTATACACATCCTGCTTACCGCCTACCTTTCTGAGAAGATGGCCATCCCCCATCTACATCTTCTCCTTACCTGGGATTTACTATTCTCTTTTTATTCATCTCTAGTTGGTCATTATTTACGAACAGCTCTCTTGGGGAGTGGGGAGGAATCCCTTTCTTTATCTACAATTCACTGCCTATTACAAGGTGTTAAAAAAAACCCATAAATTATATCACACTTTTAAGTGTATATGCTGGAAATACCACCATGGTGGTAAAAATCCATTTATAATCTGCTTAAAAGCTGTTTTGAAATGATGGGTTCTAGAAGAGAAGTTGGCCCTTTAGAAAATTTTTCTGCTATACTGAGAATTACATAATCCCAAGCTCTGTTTGGAGGCGACCTGCCAAGAGTTTGGGCTGCTAAAAGAACAATCATTTTCCAATTTCACTTCAAACCAGACATGGATAAGAAACTTTAAAATTAGGAAGGTTTTCAAGTGAACATAAATTACTTTGGTAATCAAATGTAAGTTATTAAAAAAAGGTTTAGAGAAAAGAAGTAGGATTGGGAGTCTGAGAGTACTGAAATCCTTCCCCCACTGGCAAACTGGCAGAGGAAGTTTTGATTATGAAAAAACTGTGGTGGCAGTTCCCACTCCTGACACCAAGATGGTTGTCCTTCCCAGTTTTCACTGCTGTCAGAGGGAGAGGCAGTAGAAACAAGCAGAAGGTATACAGATATACTTAGTGTCTTGGGCTTATTTTCTAGTTACTTGTGCTCATATTGTACACAGGCTTTTTACCTTACTTTTCCATGTGACATTATAACACAACAGTTTACCCAAGTTGCTACAAATCATTATATAACATCATATATAAAATTTCATTGTTTTCCATCACACTAGTACACTCTAAATTCATTTAGTCATTACCCTTTTATTGGACATTTTGATTATTTCTATTTTTTTCTCTTGTAGAAAAAGAAAAAAATTGCAATGAACTTTCAGTGCATAAAGAGTTTTGTGTATTTAGAATTATTCCCTTAGAAGAGATTCTAATATAGATTAAATTCTGGTACCACAGCAGTGTAATTGTCCTCAATTTTTCTTTATTTTTTCAAAATGCTTGGAAGAGCTTTCGAAGACAAACTGGTCTGAAATTACCTCCTGGGAGGGGTCTGATTTCAAAATAAAGATTTATGAAAAGAAAAAAAATCTGTGCAAGTCTAGGTATAAAATCAGGATGCTACTAACTACTAATTGATCATATTTATGGTTTAATAAGAAAGCTATGAATGGAGTTCTGTGTGTTTAATTCTTTAAAGCTTCTTTTGCATATATATCATCTTTTCACTCATTTGAGTTGAAAGCATCACCTGAATGTTTAGCCACAAAGTCTAATTCAGGGTAGTAACAGTGATATATTTCAATATATTCATGTTAGACATGAAAATACTCTGAAAAATTTTCATGTTGCTGTTGTACCCATCAGGAGAGTTATTGGGCTGTTGTTTGACCATTGTTCAAAATGAAGAAGCAAAACACAGCTTGGAGGAGGGACTTGTTTTTTAGTTCACAAGGCTAAGTAGAGGCAACACTGATGCCTGGGGCTGTGTTTCCTGATTCCCAGACCTGTGGTTAATGGGAATACTTTTATCACACTAATGTAAATCAGTCTTCATCCCTCCATGTATCTCTATGTGCAGTAAATGGCATAATGATTGTACCTAGGAGGGGGTCAATACCTAGATGCTGGAAATAAAAGGATTAAAAAAATGATTCTCTGTTCTCAAGAAACTACCATGATAATGGGAGAATCATAAATGCCAATAGATTACCTACAATTTGAGTATGTGTAACTCTGTTACACAGTTAAATATTGAGGGCACACAAAAGGGACGTAACTAACAAGCAGAGAAGTTGGGGAAGGCTTCTCCAAAGCAAAGACATCTGAAATCATCCTTAAAGGAAAAATATGTTTACAAGTCAGGGATTAGGTGTGTGTATTGGGGAAGGACATTCAAAGCGGAGGGCACAGGAGGAGCCTAAGCAGAGAAGTGGTAAGGGTCATAGACTCTTCTAGGAATGGTGATATCAATTCAGTGCCATTGGGTCTGAAGGCTTGGAGGGTGGATGAATGGGCCACAAGGCAGGAGGCCCTGGGCAGTAGAAGATGTGCAGCTCATTGTAAGAAGCTTGGACTGAGAGCACCGGGCACTGGGCAAAGGGAGTCAGGAGTGTCTTGCAGGTTACGTTGTGTGTGTGTGTGTGTGTATGTGTGTGTGTGTGTGTGTGTGTGTGTGTGTGTGTGTGTGTGTGTGTGTGTGTGAGGGAGAGAGACAGAGACAGAGACAGAGAGACAGAGACAGAGAGGGACAGAGAGACAGACAGACAGAGATAGAAAGAGAGAGAGGGGGGCTTCCCTGGCGGTCTAGTGGTTAAGACTCCGACACATGCAGACGGGAGATCATTTACGAGGCCTTTGCCAGGAGGCAGGTGAAGGTTGAGGATCCAGCTAAGGCAGTGATAGCCAGGCTGGAGAGAAGAGGCCACATGTAAGAGATACTGATAGAATCGAGCTTTAATTAAATGTGGGGACTAAAAAAGGATCAGCTACTTAGGATAATTTTAAGACTTCCAGTTAGGGAAAGTGGGGGAGGAGTAGAGCTGGAAGATGCAAGAAAGAGAATCAGTTGGAGGGAAGAAGGATAAGAAAGTGAGTTACGTTTGGGATGTTTGGAGGGGATCCAGGTAAAGCGCGGCAGTCGGAGATGTGAGCGGGGCAGTTAGAGCAGGGGACAGAGATTTGGAAGTTGGAGCAAATGTAGTTTGGTGTAGTTGAGGAAGGAGTGGGTGGGGTCATCCAGAGAGGACAGGCAGAGGGAATAAGAAAACAGGAAGGAACCACACCTGGGAAATGCTGACCTTTACTAAAAGGATCCAGCAATAGAGCCTGAGAAGGAAGGGGAGAAGAGGCAAGAAAAAGTAGCGATTTGGAAACAAAGGGAGAAAAACCTGTTGTTTCTCTGCCTGAAAATTTCCTACTAGAAAGAGGGTCAGTATAACCCAGTTAGGACTCTTTTTGCAGCAAGTGCTAAACTGGACAGGACACAGGGCCCACAGCCTGCCCTGGGGAACGCAGGATGCATGGTCGTCTTACCTTGGCAAGAGCCGACTGAGGTAGCCGGTGTTGCCCTGGGGAAAGCGTCTCAGGGAGCTGCTGCAGAACTTAATTGTCCTCATTTTCTAAAGCAGTTGGGGGAACAGATTAAAGAAGGAAAGAAAATAACCGCACACGGTCACTGGCTCCCTGATTGGTGCTCCATTTACTTCGTCTCCTTTAATGATTTCACCACCCCTACAAGGGAAATGGAGGTGGTATCTGCTTGGGGAACCTCTTCTTCATCCTTATGTTTCAGGTTCCATCACAGACCTTTCCAGTCTCTCTTTCACACTCCCATCCCCAAGAAGCTGCTTCCTTTTTCCAATTGGTTGGGTGCTAAGGGTCTGCACACCCATTGGCCCATCATTCTTTTCCCAGGTGGTTTAAGACCATAGAGTCCCTGTTTCCTCTTCTTGTTCTGGAAGTGATCTGATCCTCTGTCTGATCCCCACTATTCTCTTCTTTGTTGCCAAGAGTAACCCTTGGGGAAGGTAGATGGTTATGACTATGTATTTTGCCTGAATTTGGTTCAGTTTTTGGAATAGGGAAAAATATTAGAAATATTAAGAATTACTGGCTGTGGATTCAGGCTGCACTCCCAAATCCAGTTATTAAGGTGATGTTGACAACCGCCCCCCCCCCCCGCAATTTGACTCATGGCTACTTTTTATTTTATTCAGATTCTTATCTGGAGGAGGAGAAAAGCGTTATTTATTGACCTGTTCAAATCCCAACATATGCTCATTTTACATATGAGGAAGTGGAACTCACTCACTTTATAAATGTCAGAGCAGGAGTTAAAGCAGAGTCTAAACCGAGAGAGTCAACCCAAACTCCTCGTCCTATTTCTGTTTCTCCATGCTGCCTCTTCAGGTTGACATTATGCTGACAAAAAGAAAGAAAAGTCTCACAGTCAAATTATGTGATCCCAGTTACAATGATTCACTTAAGCCAGCTTTTGATGTCCTGCCTGCTCCCAGGCTATCGGTTCAGGAAGTGCTCTCTGGTCTGTTCCCACGAGGTGTATTCTGAGATGACCTTCTCATCGGCTGTGCTGGGAAAGAACTATTGACACGGCAGACACTCTTCCTTTCCCTAAAGATTCCACTTCTTTGGATGATGCCAGCGTTCCTAATGGGGAACAGGAAGAGGGTCCAGTTTCTCTGCAGGACCATTCAAGCATTTTCCCAGGGCAGGATGATCCTTGGGAAAGTTACAGGAATTTCCCTGCAGGCTCTATCGTGCTCTAGGCTGCAGAGAATTCTTGCCTGTTTTTCTCTCACCCTAACCGGCACCTCAGCAGCCCCTCCCTGCCCCCTAGCCAAGCAAGGGCACGCATGTGAGAATGCCTTGCACTTAATCCCAAAGTAACACTGTATTACTTCATTGGTCCTAACAATCGCTCTGCGGGTTCATTTTCCCAAGTGAGGAAACTGAGTCATGGAGAAGTGATGAGCAGTGTCCCAGACATAGATGGGGACTAAGCTAGTGTAAAACATGGGTCTAGGTCTCTCTTCTTCTGGAGCTCTTTACCCTATAAGAGTGAGTATGTGTATTTAAAAAATTATATCTCAACATATAAAAAAGGAAAAAGAAGTGACTTGGAAAGAGTAGAAACTGAGAGATCCTCGTACTCGGCTTCCCCTCTCCTTCCTGTGGGCTCCTCCAAACCCCTTCTACAGCGTGCCCTGGCGCAGATTAGATTCTGAGTTATGTATTTTCTGACTTTAAAGTCTGGATGTTTGGACCAAGAAACAAAAAGTCTTAAGACTGAGACTTGTGGTAGGCTGGAAATGTCTTTAAACCAGGGTCACCAATTTTAGGTTCAAAACACTATCTTCTGGCCTTAATTGAGGCAAAGTGGTGTAGTGTGAAAAGTATGGGATTTGGAATTAAAAGACCCAAGTACAAATCACGGCTCTGCCACTTACTTACCATGTGGCTTTTAAAAACATTTTTTTTATTGAAGTGTAGTTGACTTACAATGTTGTGTGATTTCTGCTGTACAGCAAAGTGATTCAGTTATACCTATATATTCTTTTTTTAATATTCTTTTCCATTACGGTTTATCATAGGATATTGTATATGGTTCTCTGTGCTATACGGTAGGACCTTGTTGTTTATCCATTCTATCTATATATAATAGTTTACTTCTGCTAACCCCAACCTCTCCATCCCTCCCTCAGCCCCCTCCCCCTTGGCAACCACAAGTCTGTTCTCTATGTCTGTGAGTCCGTTTGCTGTGTGGCTTTGATGGATCATGTAATCTCTGAGTCTCAGCATTCCCACTGGGGAAATGGGCTTACGTCCCCTCAGCCTCACAGAGCCATGGTGAAGAGCATATGAAAGGACACATGTGAAAGCTTTTTTAAATGTTATTTATTTACATGTGTGTGTTATTTGCTATTGTTATGGCCACTTCTGTCCTTTGAAGTGGCTGAGTTGCAGATATTTGCAGGTGCCACCTTACATTAAGTAGAAGCTAGCAACATTAAGTTGGCGTTCTAGTTTACATTTTCCAAAGAAACCTTGGAAAATAGTTAACAGCAACCACAAGCAGGTGGAGGAGGTTAATGGGTATAAAGAAGCTGTCACTGACCAAAGAAAAGAATCTGTTGGGTTTCCATGGTTACTGCCTTTTGGATATTCAGAAATCAGAAGTGCTCTCAACATCTTTGAGGCAGCAGTGAGGTTCACAACTGAAATGAAGTGGCAAAAACCACCAAGTATAGACATTTTTTTTTTTTTTTTGGCTGCGTTGGGTCTTCGTTGCTGCGCGCGGGCTTTCTCTAGTTGCAGCGAGCGGAGGCTACTCTTCTACTCAGCTACTCTGAGCGGGCTTCTCACTGCGGTGGCTTCTCTTGTTGCGGAGCATGGGCCCTGGGGACGCAGGCTCAGTAGTAGTGGCACACCGTCTTAGTCGCACCGCGGCATTCCAGGACCAGGGATAGAACCCGTGTCCCCTGCATTGGCAGGCAGATTGTTAACCACTGCACCACCAGGGAAGTCCCCAGACATTTAAAAATATCCAAATTCACCCTGTGAGTTGTCATCTGTAAAAGATACATGCTTTGAGAGCTGTGAGACACGTTGAATTTGGGACTGAAATGACACACAGCTGGTAGTTTGTTGATGGGACAATATTGAGCTGGGCTTGGCCACTGCAGACTCAATCAGTGGGTCTCAAAAGCCTTCTGGGCACAGGTGCTACCTTCCCACTTAGATCATGGTGAGGGCTCTAAGGCTGGAGATGTGGTTGGAGATTTGGGTAAGGAGTAAGGCACGGTGGGTGAGCTGCTGAACAGATACGAGCTTGGGAAGCTCCTACCCATTCTGACACATTTTTTTACTTTGCTAAATCTTTAAAAAATAATCGAAAGTCAACAACCTCCAGCCAATATGACGTCACAGTTGTACATCTTGATAAGAAAATTTGAATATACATAAGCCAAAAACTAGTGAATAACTCTGCACACTCTCTGCACTGCTTTGAGAATTAGATCAGTGTCATATCCAAAAAAATTTTTATTTTAAAATAATAAAATTTAAAATAATAAAAATTTAAAATATAATAAAATAAGACATTTTATTTATTTATATTTTTGGTATGCGGGCCTCTCACTGTCGTGACCTCTCCCGTTGCGGAGCACAGGCTCCGGATGCACAGGCTCAGCGGCCATGGCTCACGGGCCCAGCCGCTCCACGGCATGTGGGATCTTCCCAGACCGGGGCACAAACCCGTGTCCCCTGCATCGGCAGGCGGACTCTCAACCACTGCGCCACCAGGGAAGCCCTAAAATAAGACATTTTAAAGTAAAAGAAATCGTGGATGAAATCCTTCTGTTCCTCCCATGCAGCTGGAGTATAGGAGAAAGGTATTGACCTGGAATTTTATATGGGATGATCAATGTAACTTTTTAATTTTATTTCTCATGGCTATATTTTTCTTGGCTCACTTCCATTTTGCAAACGCTTGAAGTACAGTACATTTGATGTGGAGGTAATAGGTGAGGATTCAGTTAGATTTAAAATCTACATCGTAGATTCCTTGGCATCTTGGCACTTGTTCAAATGAAAATGTGTGGCAAAATGTGTTTTTCAAAGTGAGCTTTTGAAGGAACAGAGACCTGAAATGTAATGCATCTTGTGGAGAACAAATGGTTTAACAACTTTGCAAATTAATAAAATAAATTTGTTTCTTGATTATTAGGGGTTCTTCATTAGGATGGTTAAAAAAAGAAAAGGGGAAAGAAAAAACGAAATCTCAAACCATCTACAGATGCAGGCAGACACGTCCACTTGGGACTCTCTGAAGCTATTTTAATATCTTACTATTCAAAGCGTGATAGGAGGACCAGCTGCAAAGAATCACCCAGAATTTTGTTAGAAATGCTGGATCTTAGGTCCCACCTCAGACCTTCTGGACCAGAAGCTTCATTTAGTAAGATACCTAGGTGGCTTCTATGAACATTACGGTTCCCTTGGCTTTGGTACTTTCAGTTCTCAGGGCTGAACTTTGGGAGCAATCCTAAACTAGATGCCGGACTAGACCTCTTGAGTCCTAAGGAGCCAGACCACTGATGTTCGGAATGATGGTTTAGTTCCCAAACACACAGGAGACATAGTTCTGTGAGTGACCAACTGTCCTTTTGTATAAGCGACTGCCTCTGGCGCAGGGCTGTGGGTGAATCAGAGCATGTGATTTATTGGACGTATATTTAGAAAGAAAACGATTGCCCAAAGAAGGAGGGCGTGGGACTTCCCTGGTGGCACAGTGGTTAGGTAGCTGCCTGCCAATGCAGGGGACACGGGTTGGATCCCTGGTCTGGGAAGATCCCACATGCCATGGAGCAACTAAGCCCATGCGCCACAACTACTGAGCCTCTGCTCTAGAGCCTGTGAGCCACAACTACTGAGCCCACGTGCCATGACTGCTGAAGTCCACGTGCCTAGAGCCTGTGCTCCACAACAAGAAAAGCCACTGCAATGAGAAGCCCACACACCGCAAGGAAGAGTCACCCCTGCTCGCTGTAACTAGAGAAGCCCGCACGCAGCAACAAAGACCCAAATGCATCCTAAATAAATAAATAAATAAAACAACCTTTCTTTGGCTTAAAAAAAAAAGAAAGAAGAAACAATATCACTCATATCTGTTTTTCATTATAAAATAATATTGCTGGTTTGCAGGCTTTCTAGACTCCTTAGGGTATTCTATTGCCAATCTGAGGGGTTTTTTTCTTTTTACATATTTAGAAGCTATGTAATAGAAATGTCGTTGCATGGGAACAAAAATATTTTTCTCACAAAATGTTCCCATTCAATCAGTTGCCACATATTTTTGTTCCATGCGGCCCTTCATAAACTAACAGTATCTGTAGGCAATGCAATTGACATAGCATCAGAGGAGTAGGTTTATATGTTTAAAGTGGGTATATGATTTCATGTCCAGGGATTTATTTTTAGACAAAAGATCACTGATTTAAAAAAAAATTTTTTAACATCTTTATTGGAGTATAATTGCTTTACAATGGTGTATTAGTTTCTGGTATATAACAAAGTGAATCAGCTATATGTATACATATAACCTCATGTCCCCTCCCTTGTGCGTCTCCCTCCCACCTTTCCTATCCCACCCCTTTAGGTGGTCCCAAAGCACCGACCTGATGTCCCCATATGATGCAGCTGCTTCCCACTAGCTATCTATTTTACATTTGGTAGTGTATATAAGTCAATGCTACTCTCTCACTTCGTCCCAGCTTACCCTCCTGCCTCCCTGTGTCCGAAAGTCCATTCTCTACATCTGCATCTTTATTCCTGTCATGCCCCTAGGTTCATTGGAACCTTTTTTTTTTTTTTTTTAGATTCCATAGATATGTGTTACCATACGGTATTTGTTTTTCTCTTTCTGACTTACTTCTCTCTGTATGACAGACTCTAGGTCCATCCATCTCACTATAAATAACTCAGTTTTGTTTCTTTTTATGGCTGAGTAATATTCCATTGTATATATGTGCCACATCTTCTTTATCCATTCATCTGTTGATGGACACATAGGTTGCTTCCATGTCCTGGCTATTGTAAATACTGCTGCAATGAACATTGGGGTGCATGTGTCTTTTTGAATTATGGTTTTCTCAGGGTATATGCCCAGTAGTGGGATTGCTGGGTCGTATGGTAGTTATATTTTTAGTTTTTTAAGGAACCTCCAGACTGTTTTTCCATAGTGGCTATATCAGTTTACATTCCCACCAACAGTGCAAGAGGGTTCCCTATTCCCCACACCCTCTCCAGCATTTATTGTTTATAGATTTTTTGATGATGGCCATTCTGACTGGTGTGAGGTGATACCTCATTGTAGTTTTGATTTGCATTTCTCTAATGATTAGTGATGTTGAGCATCTTTTCATGTGTTTGTTGGCAATCTGTATATCTTCTTTGAAGACATGTCTATTTAGATCTTTCGCCCATTTTTGGATTGGGTTGTTTTATTGTTTGATATTCAGCTGCATGAGCTGCTTGTATAGTTTGGAGATTAATCCTTTGTCAGTTACTTAGTTTGCAAATATTTTCTCCCATTCTGAGGGCTGTCTTTTCGTCTTCTCCTTTGCTGTGCAAAAGCTTTTAAGATTCATTAGGTCCCATTTGTTTACTTTTGTTTTTATTTCCATCTCTCCACGTGGTGGGTCAAAAAGAATCTTGCTGTGATTTATGTCAAAGAGTGTTCTTCCTATGTTTTCCTCTGAGTTTTATAGTGTCTGGCCTTACATTTAGGTCTTTAATCCATTTTGAGTTTATTTTTGTGTATGGTGTTAGGGAGTGTTCTAATTTCATTCTTTTACATGTAGCTGTCCAGTTTTCCCAGCACCACTTATTGAAGAGACTGTCTTTTCTCCATTGTATATTCTTGCCTCCTTTATCAAAGATATGGTGACCATATGTGCATGGGTTTATCTCTGGGCTTTCTATCCTGTTCCATTGATCTATATTTCTGGTTTTGTGCCAGTACCATACTGTCTTGATTACTGTAGCTTTGTAGTATAGTCTGAAGTCAGGGAGCCTGATTCCTCCAGCTCTGTTTTTCTTTCTCAAGATTGCTTTGGTTATTCGGGGTCTTTTGTGTTTCCATATAAATTGTGCAATTTTTTGTTCTAGTTCTGTGAAAAATGCCATTGGTAATTTGATAAGATTGCATTGAATCTGTAGATTGCTTTATAGTCATTTTCACAATATTGATTCTTCCAATCCAAGAGCATGGTATATCTCTCCATCAGTTTGTATCATCTTTAATTTCTTTCACCAGTATCTTATACTTTTCTGCATACAGGTCTTTGTCTCCTTAGGTAGGTTTATTCCTAGGTATTTTATTCTTTTTGTTGCAATGGTAAATGGGAGCGTTTCCTTAATTTCTCGTTCAGATTTTTCATCATTAGTGTATAGGAATGCAAGAGATTTCTGTACATTAATTTTGTATCCTGCTACTTTACCAAATTCATTGATTAGCTCTAGTAGTTTTCTGGTAGCATCCTTAGGATTCTCTATGTATAGTATCCTATGTACATAGTATCATCATTTGCAAACAGTGACAGGTTTACTTCTTCTTTTCCGATTTGAATTCCTTTTATCTCTTTTTCTTCTCTGATTGCTGTGGCTAAAACTTCCAAAACTATGTTGAATAATAGTAGTGAGAGTGGGCAACCTTGTCTTGTTCCTGATCTTAGAGGAAATGGTTTCAGTTTTTCACCATTGAGAACAATGTTGGCTTGTCATATATGGCCTTTATTATGTTGAGGTAAGTTCCCTCTATGCCTACTTTCTGCAGGGTTTTTATCATAAATGGGTGTGGAATTCTGTCAAAAGCTTTTTCTGCATCTATTGAGATTATCATACGGTTTTTCTCCTTCAATTTGTTAATATGGTGTATCACATTGATTGATTTGCATATACTGAAAAATCCTTGCATTCCTGGGATAAACCCCACTTGATCATGGTGTATGATCCTTTTAATGTGCTGTTGGATTCTGTTTGCTAGTATTTTGTTGAGGATTTTTGCATCTATGTTCATCAGTGATATTGGTCTGTAGCTTTCTCTCTTTGTGACATCTTTGTCTGGTTTGGGGATCTGGGTGATGGTGGCCTTGTGTAATGACTTTGGGGGTGTTCCTCCCTCTGTTGTATTTTGGAAGAGTTTGAGAAGGATAGGTGTTAGCTCGTCTCTAAATGTTTGATAGAATTCACCTGTGAAGCCATCTGGTCCTGGGCTTTTGCTTGTTGGAAGATTTTTAATCGCAGTTTCAATTTCAGTGCTTGTGTTTGGTCTGTTTATAGTTTCGGTTTCTTCCTGGTTCAGTTTTGGAAGGTTGTGCTTTTCTAAGAATTTGTCCATTTCTTCCAGGTTGTCCATTTTATTGGCATATAATTGTTGTCGTAATCTCTCTTGGTCCTTTGTATTTCTGCAGTATCAGTTGTTACTTCCCCTTTTTCATTTCTAATTCTATTGATTTGAGTCTTCTCCCTTTTTTTCTTGATGAGTCTTTGTAATGGTTTATCAATTTTGTTTATCTTCTCAGAGAACCAGCTTTTAGTTTTATTGATCTTTGCTATTATTTCCTTCATTTCTTTTTCTTTTATTTCTGATCTGATCTTTATGATTTCTTTCCTTCTGCCAGCTTTGGGGTTTTTTGTTTTTCTTTCTCTAATTGCTTTAGGTGTAAGGTTACGTTGTTTATTTGAGATGTTTGTTGTTTATTGAGACAGGCTTGTATTGCTATAAACTTCCCTCTTAGACCTGCTTTTGCTACATCCCATAGGTTTTGGTTCATCATGTTTTCATTGTCATTCGTTTCTAGGCATTTTTTGTTTTCCTCTTGGATTTTTTCAGTGATCTCTTGGTTATTTAGTAGTGTACTGTTTAGCCTTCATGTGTTTGTATTTTTATAGATCTTTTCCTGTAATTGATATCTAGTTTCATAGCATTGTGGTCAGAAAAGATACTTCATGTAATTTTAATTTTCTTAAATTTACCAAGGCTTGATTTTTGACCCAAGATATGATCTTTCCTGGAGAATGTTCCATGAGTACTTGGGAAGAAAGTGTATTCTGTTGTTTTTGGATTGAATGTCCTATAAATATCAATTAAGTCCATCTTGTTTAATGTATCATTTAAAGCTTATGTTTCCTTATTTATTTTCATTTTGGATGATCTGTCCATTGGTGAAAGTGGGGAGTTAAAGTCCCCTACTATGATTGTGTTAGTATCGATTTCCCCTTTTATGGTTCTTAGCATTTACCTTATGTATTGAGGTGTCCCTATGTTGGGTGCATAAATATTTACAACTGTTATATCTTCTTCTTGGATTGATCCCTTGATCATTATGTAGTGTCCTTCTTTGTCTCTTGTAATAGTCTTTATTTTAAAGTCTATTTTGTCTGATATGAGAATTGCTACTCCAGCTTTCTTTTGATTTCCTTTTGCATGGAATATCCTTTTTCATCCCCTCACTTTCAGTCTGTATGTGTCCCTGAGTCTGAAGTGGGTCTCTTGTAGACAGCATATGTATGGGTCTTGTTTTTGTATCCATTCAGCCAGTCTATGTCTTTTGGTTGGAGCATTTAATCCATTTACATTTAAGGTAATTATTGATAGGTATGTTCCTATTACCATTTTCTTAATTATTTTGGGTTTGTTATTGTAGGTCTTTTCCTTCTCTTGTGTTTCCTGCCTAGAGACGTTCCTTTAGCATTTGTTGTAAAGCAGGTTTGGTGGTGCTGAATTCTCGTAACTTTTGCTTGTCTGTAAAGGTTTTAATTTCTCCATCGAATCTGAATGAGAAACTTGTTGGGTAGAGTAATCTTGGCTGTAGGTTTTTCTGTTTCATCACTTTAAATATGTCCTGCCACTCCCTTGTGGCTTGCAGAGTTTCTGCTGAAAGATTAACCTTATGGGAATTCCCGTGTATGTTATTTGTTGATTTTCCCTTGCTGCTTTTAATATTTTTTCTTTGTATTTAATTTTTGATAGTTTGATTAATATGTGTCTTGGCATGTTTCTCCTTGTATTTATCCTGTATGGGACTCTCTGTGCTTCCTGGGTTTGATTGACTATTTCCTTTCCCCTGTTAGGGAAGTTTTCAACTATAATCTCTTCAAATATTTTCTCAGACCCTTTCTTTTTCTTCTTCTTCTGGGACCCCTATGATTCTAATGTTGGTGCGTTTAACGTTGTCCCAGAGGTGTCTGAGACTTCCTCAATTCTTTTCATTCTTTTTTCTTTATTCTGTCTTGCAGTAGTTATTTCCACTATTTTATCTTCCAGGTCAGTTATCTGTTCTTCTGCCTCAGTTATTCTGCTTCTGACTCCTTCTAGAGAATTTTTAATTTCATTTTTTTGTGTTGTTTATCATTGTTTTTTTTTTTCTTTAGTTCTTCTAGGTCCTTGTTAAATGTTTCTTGTATTTTCTCCATTCTGTTTCCAAGATCTGGATCATCTTTACTCTCATTACTCTGAATTCTTTTTCATGTAGACTGCCTGTTTCCTCTTCATTTGTTTGGTCTGGTGGGTTTTTACCTTGCTCCTTCATCTGCTGCATATTCTCTGTCTTCTCATTTTGCTTAACTTACTGTGTTTGGGGTCTCCTTTTTGCAGGTTGCAGGTTTGTAATTCTCGTTGTTTTTGGTGTCTGCCCCCAGTGGGTAAGGTTGGTTCAGTGGCTTGTGTAGGGTTCCTGGTGGAGGGGACTTGTATCTGTGTTCTGGTGGGTGGGGCTGGATCTTGTCTTTCTGGTGGGTAGGGCTGCATCCAGTGGTGTGTTTTGGGATGTCTGTGAAATTATCATGATTTTAGGCAGCCTCTCTGCTAATGGGTGAGGTTCTGTTCCTGTCTTGCTAGTTGTTTGGCATGGGGTGTCCAGCACTGGAGCTTGCTGGCTGTTGGGTGGAGCTGGGTCTTAGCATTGAGACGGAGATCTCTGGAAGAGCTCTCGCTGATTGATATTACGTGGGGCTGGGAGGTGTCTGGTGTTCCAGTGTCCTGAACTCGGTTCTCCTACCTCAGAAACTCAGGCCTCACACCAGCCCAGAGCACCAAGACCGTGTCAGCCACACAGCTCAGAAGAAAAGGGAGAGAAAAAGAAAGAAAAAAAATGGATAAATAAAAATAAAAAAATAATAATTAAAATTAAAAAATTAATAAAAAGAAGAAGAGAGCAACCAAACCAATAAAGAAATCCACCAATGATAACAAGTGCTAAAAACTATACTAAGATAAACATAAAAATCAGAAGGAAGTCAGTTGCAGACAGCAAACCCCAAGTCTACAGTTGCTCCCAAAGTCCACCACCACAATTTTGGGTGGATTCGTTGTCTATTCAGGTATTCCACAGATGCAGGGTACCTCAAGTTGACTGTGGGGATTTAATTCACCACTCCTGAGGCTGCTGGGAGAAATTTCCCTTTCTCTTCTTTGTTCGCACAGCTCCCGGGGTTCAGCTTTGGTTTTGGCCCCGCAGCTGGGTGTAGGTCTCTGTCAGGCTTCTGTTCCCACCCAGACAGGATAGGTTAAAGGAGCAGCTGATTAGAGGACTCTGGCTCACTCAGGCTGGGGGGAGGGAGGGGGTATGGTATGCGTGGTGAGCCTGCGCAGAGGCCAGTGTGACATTGCAACCGCCTGAGGCGTACCGTGTGTTCTCCCGGGGAAGTTGTCCCTGGATCCTGGGACCCTGGCAGTGACGGGCTGCACAGGCTCCCAGGAGGGGAGGTGTGGATAGTGACCTGTGCTCGCACACAGGCTTCTTGGTGGCTGCAGCAGCAGCGTTAGCATTTCATGCCCGTTTCTGCTGTCTGAGCTGATAGCCGTGGCTTGTGCCAGTCTCTAGAGCTTGTATAGGCGGTGCTCTGCCTCCTGTGGGCAGACAGGAAAGGAATCCCCTCTCCTCAGCACCCTGAAACAATGGTCTCTTGCTTCTTAGGCAGGTCCAGACTTTTTCCCGGACTCCCTCCCAGCTAGCTGGGGCGCACTAGCCCCATTGTTCACGCAGCCATCCCCAGTCGTCTCCCTGGGATCTGACCTCCAAAGCTGGAGCCTCAGCTCCCAGCCCCCACCCACCCCGGTGGGTGAGCAGACAAGCGTCTCAGGCTGGCGAGTGGTGGTCAGCACCGATCCTCTGTGCGGGAATCTCTCCGCTTTGCCCTCCGCACCCCTGTTGCTGTGCTCTCCTCCGTGGCTCTGAAGCTCCCCCACCTCCGCCACCCGCAGTCTCCGCCCATGAAGGGGCTTCCTAGTGTGTGGAAACTTTTCCTCCTTCACAGCTCCCTCCTACTGGTGCAGGTTCCGTCCCCATTCTTTGTCTCTCTTTTTTCTTTTGGCCCACCCAGGTAAGTGGGGATTTTCTTGCCTTTTGGGAAGTCTGAGGTCTTCTGCCAGCATTCAGTAGGTGTTCTGTAGGAGTTGTTCCACATGTAGATGTATTTTTGATGTATTTGTGGGGCAGAAGGTCTTACTCCTCCACCATCTTGGAAGTCCCCCAATCATTGATGTTTAATTTTTAAAAAACATACAGTGTTAAAGAGGAGTTCAAACTAAATTCCCCAAAAAAGCCTGCAGAGGAAGTAAATTTATTCATTCACTTTATTGACTCATCAAATTTACTGATTTTTTACTGGGGATACAAAGATGAATAAAACACTGTCCATGGCACTGAAGAACTCACCCTCTAGTGGCAGAGAAAGAAAGAAGACACCACAGGGTGATGAGAGCTTTCAGAGAGTACACGTGGGTGCTCTGGGAGCACACAGTAAGGGTTCTTAGTGAAACTGATGGGTGGGGCAGGAGCTGAGGGAAGTCTTTCCCGGAAAAGGTGACCTCTAGGTGGAAGCCACAAAGCTACTCCCTCAATTCCTTCAAGTCTTTTCTCTGTATCAGTGAAGTCATCTGACCATCTGTATCAAGAGCAATAGTCACTCCAAACACTGTCTTCCTCCCCACGCTTTTACCCTGCTTTGTATCCGCCGTGGCACTTATTACCACCCATAGTAGCCAGCCTCCAAGACAGACCGAAGATCCCTCTATCCTGGTATCCGTGCCCCCAGGTAGTCCCCTCCTGTATTTGATCATGGTTAAGAACCATATGGCAGAGGAAAAGGTATGCCGCTTCCAAGGTTAGGTTATGAAGGATACCATGGCTTCCATCTTGACCACTCTTTCTCCTGGGTCACTCACTCCAGGGGAAGCCAAGTGCCAGGTTGTGAATAGATCTCCAGGGAGGTCCACATGGTGAGGAACAGAGCCTCATGATGATGCCACATGAGTGAACTTGGAAGCAGATCCCCCAAAGCCAGACACATCTTCAGATCAACCCTCATGACAACTTGACTACAACCTCATGAGAGACCTTAAGCCAAATCACCCAATAGTCTCCTGACTCTCAGAAGCTACGAGATAATATATCTTTGTTGTTTTAGGGTTCTAAATTTGAGGTAATTTGTTACACAGGAATATCTAACTAATATGCCATTATAAGTTTACTTATAGTACATTATAAGTTTACTTATTATTGTCTCTCTTCCTCTGTAGGCTGTGACCTATGTGAGGAGAATCACTTTGCTTTGTTCACTGCTATGCCTCTAGTGCATGGAACCCAACCTAGATCACAGTAGGTGCAGAGTACACGTTTGTTAAATGAATGACTGAAACCTGCTGATGCTCATTCTAGTGATTTGAATGAGGATCCATCATGTTTCTATGCATACGGGAGGTCCTCAGGATGGGAAGAACTAGCTTTATTTCTCTTCTGATCTAACTGGTTGGGTGTTCTGTAAGTGAGGAACCCCACAACTAATAGAAAGAACCCAATCAAGCTCTCCAGAGAGCAAAAGCAGAGGCATGATTTCAGCTTTCATGTTTCACATGTTTTTATTCAGTGACAATGCACAGGATAACTGACTTTTCCTATTTGGGTTCTCTTCAAAGCCAGTGACAGCAAACCACTGTTGGGACTGGCCATCAACGCAAAGTGGTAATGGAGCACCAGAGCTGGCTGCTTCCAGGGAAATATGGTCCCTGAATTATGAACCAAAACAGACTCCATGGAAACCAGAATCCAATCCCTCTCCTCTAACTGCCCAGCCTTGGGTGCGGTAGAGCTAGCGAGGGCCAGAGTTCCTCAAAGCTGGGGGAATGCATGGGCCAAATCTAAGCCATAACTGTGGGAACCCAAAGGCCAAGAGTCCAAAGGAAAACATGGAAACTAAAGAAGCAGGGTGATAATGGGCAAGTTGAACTGACTAGGGTCTGGGGCAAAATGAAAGCAAACCAGGAATGCCTAGGACAGTCCTAAATCCAAACTTCCCATAGTCAGTAGTTCTTAACACTGCCTTCCCAATAGAATCACCTGGGGCAAACAGTTCTGGTTATTAATGCTTATTTCTTACCTCAAATTCACCCTTCTATGCTTCACTTTGAAATGCTAGGACTGGTATTCAGCCAACAGTATTACTCCTTTATCAGCTCTGCCAACAGGAGGCGCTAAAGGAGACTGAAATGATGGACTATGGAGAAAGGATTTTGCTCCATGCCCTTTGCTTTCTGTTCCTATCAGTGTCACCCTGGCCACAGCAGTTGGTTCTAATAGCAAAAACTGGTTTCAGCTTCCAGTTTGCCACAATCCCAGAACCATTTGTATCTGAGATACAAGCTCTAGCAAACCAGATACAAGCTCTTCTGAAGTCTGGGTTGTTTCATTCAGCTCCACATGAGCTCAGACACCAGCAACAAGTGACAGCACCCATTCTTCCCAGAGGTCAGGGTCTCTGCACTGCAGGGACCCTCCTCTACACTCTAAGTTTTAATAGCCCTGACTTCATTCCTTTGTTTCCCCCACCTGTAGCGGTAGTAGCTGCTTCCTGCATTCCTCACTAACTGGTTAAATTTTTAAAAAAATATTTTAATTAAGTTCTTTGTTTCTGGTTTTTGCATCCTGAAAGGACCTTGATTGTAGGTACATAAAAATATATACAGTTGTCTGGATTCTCCCATAACCAAATGTTGATTTAATTCATCTGCTGTGATCAGGCACAGGGCATCTTAAAAGTCCACAGGTGACTTTAATGTACAGACAGGGAAGGGAACCACTATACTAGAGTGTTCTTGTGGACCTCTGTGGAATGGTCCAACTGACTTAAAGATACAGGGTCAAAGCAAGACTCTGAACTGTCCCCATTCTAAACAATTACTTCAGCTGCCTATACTCATGTTTACCAGAAACCACCTTCTTTTTAATTTGATGGAGTCCACTCATCCATGAAAGAGTAAGGGTTCTTTGGCTATTCACACATCCTACTCCTTAGCAGATGGTACCAACCATCTGGGGGGGTTCCACGCTTTGGTTTCCATATTCAGAATGACCCTGGACTTCAAAAATACCTCTGGATATCCCATTCTGTGTGGAATCAACTGAGGCAGGAAATTACTAAATGACTGTTTCCCTGTCACTAAAAGCAAAACAAGGGACAGCTCTTGGGTATATGCAAAGGTCCCAATGTTCACAGAAGCATTATTTACAATTGCCAAGATATGGAAGCAACCAAAGTGCCCATCAACAGATGAATGGATAAAGAAGACGTGGTATGTATATACAGTGGAATACTACTCAGCCATAAAAAAGAATGAAATTCTGCCATTTGCAGCAACATGGATGGACTTGGAGGGCCTTATGCTAAATGAAATAAGTCAGACACACAAAGACAAATAATGTATGATATCACTTACATGTGGAACCTAAAAAATAAGACAAACTAGTGAGTACAACAAAAAAGAAGCAGACTCACAGATATAGAGAACTAACTACTGGTTACCAGTGGGGAGGGGGAGAAGGGCCAATATAGGGGTAGGGCAGTAAGAGGTACAAACTATAAAGAACAAAATAAGCTACAAGTATATATTGTACAACACAAGGAATATAGCCAATATTTTGTAATAGCTGTAAATGGTTACGTAAACTTTAATAAAAAAAGGTCTTTAGATAAAAACAGCAACAAACTTGCATTAGCATTCAGAGAATATCCATCTTACATAGGTTCTTTGTGTGCAAATTCAATTCCCTAGCTCCTGATTTTCATTAAATAATTCGTGTGTGAGGGGAATATTGTCAACATTACGAATGGGGTTTCTGTTTAATTCCTTTATATAACTTATCGCCAAATAAACTCCCAGAAAGGCATTCTAACCAACTGGATGGGACCTCACAAAGAAGGATAGGTTGTTTCTGCAAAGGGAATGATTTCAATTTCCAACAAGCAGGAGCTTGGGAATGTGTGGATCTGGTGACTTGGCAGGAAGAACTATGGAATGCAGTTAAAAGGATGTTCCCAGCACAAAGGCTCCCTGTTTCAGGTTTCTGCATAATGTATCTCCTTGAGTCAGACAGGGAGATGTACTTCATGAAAATTACCACCTTCCCTCTGAATGAACTTTTGTCTGCTTGGCTGTCTTGCACCAGACCATGGAATGATGCTGATCTCAGATGGCATACATCTCAACAGATAGGAAGAGCATCCCCCCGCCTCACCCTATCTCAAATAACCATATAACAGTTCAGAATAAAAGGGAATAAACAGACTCACAGGAAATTGGTAAAATAACAAAAGATGTGCATACACACAGACTCTAAATCATGCCACATGACACATTTTTTGACAGGCTTCTGCTCTCATCTCTCAGGGAGAAGCCTAGACCCAGCACCTGTTCTACTTGTTATTTCTTTAAGAAAATGAGATTTGAGGTATAATAGGCTATAAAAGAAGTGTGTTTAAGCAAAACCACTTACAGCCTTTCAAGTACTTCTAGTTTCTGCTATTGAGAGAAACTTGGGAAAAATACTATCCAGTAAAGGAAAAAAATCTTGAAATGAATTGGGGATAGGAGGACATTTCTTTGATCTTCCAAAAGCTTTCTTTAGTTTGTTTGTGGTTTGGGAGAAGTAGCCTTAAGTGGGGTAAGGTTGTAGATTTCTAGAGATAGGAAGAATGGCTGAACAAATCATTGATTTGAACCGTTGCTTTGGTGCCATGAATGTCAAATTAATCAGGAAAGCTTCCACCATGTTCTACTACTCAGAAACCTTCAATGACTCTTAGGTACCCACAGGAAAAATCCTTGGATTTGGATCCCACCACAATTTTGTACCAACTTCCTTTTTTCATTTCGGTCACTTGGAGCTATGCCATAAAAATGTTCCATTTTAGCCTAAGGATTCATGTCTTGCATTAATAATTAGGAGCACTCTTTTTCATATCTCAGCTCCCCGTATAGTAGCAACTGTGCCATCTTGGATAAGTTCCTCTGCCTCCTAACCATCCATCCCCTCCTCTGTAAACTGAGAATGATAGTAAGATAGATCTCATAAGGTCATTGTAAGGAATGCATGTAGGTGACCAGTAGGCCCAGTTTGTATGCGGGACTCGTGCTAAAATGGGAAACCCCCCCACACGCTGGGATGAGTTGGTCACTCTACACAACTTACTGTAAATGAAACATTTAGCACTGTGCCTGGTGCATAATAAATGTGATGATAGCAATCATTATATATATTTACTTCCTCTTTTCTAAACATCGCTTGTATTCCACCTCTCCAAGCCTTTGTCCCCTCCCTCCCCCCTGCGCCCCATGCCTGCCATTGGCATCTCTTATCATCTCTCCTTTGCTTATCAAAATCCTATTCATCTCATTTCCCTGACCAGACTGGACACTAGTGAGGGTGGGGCAGTCTTACTTAGACTTGTGTTTCCTGTAGCTCTTGGCAGAGTGCCTGCCACGTGGTCAGGGGGTGACCCATACATGTTTGTTGGTATATTAACTAATGTCTATTCTTCACCTTAGGAAAAAATCCACATCGGTAACTATATCAAATGAGCAGAAAACACACTTGCCTGGAAGGTATTGTTGCCTAAGAAGTAAACTCATGCCACAGCGGAAAGATCTAATGTCAAAGTATCAAGTAATAAATTTATAGTTGCTGTATATTCACTTTCACAATTGCTATTGAGATGTTTCAATATTTCCTCAACCATCGCACTTGAAAGGGACAGACATATCATTCAGAGGAATCAGACTTTCTTTTTAGTTCCTTGTAAAATAGCTCAAGGAGTTTTTGTTGGCATCACCAGGAGAAATTCTGACACTGCAGGGTCATGCTTTTGCACTCAGTGGAATGTTTTAGAATGTTCTTTTTGGAAGAGATTGTATTTCACTATTTCCTTTGTGTAAATATAACAATTACCAACACAAAGAAACTATTCTCTGAGAACTAAATTGCTTATTAACAAAAGATTTGAAATGGACTTGAATTTCAAAAGGAAACAGAAGAAATTGAAGACATGTATCTTTAAACAATAATTACACCGTTGAAAGTCATACACTGGACATAATTTTGCAGATTCAATTTACTTGTTATTAGAGGAAAGATAGAAGATTAATCTTATAAATTGAAAAGTATCTGGATTTGTTTTTTTCAAAACTTGACTTAAAATGTGATACTTCAGATTTGGGAGTTGTGGTCCTTATTCCACATCTCGGCTGGCAATTGGAGAGATAAGTCCACTTCTATGGTGACAGTCTCAGAAAAGTTTAAGAGCAAACAATCCTTTTATTTTACTTATGTCTTTCCATCCATTACAATTGGATCCCTGTGGAATGCTGATTATTCAATTTTCAGAATCATGCTTATTATATTTTCCATCTCATTTCAGAGTTCATCGAACCTGAGACCCAACCGTAATATGCAGAAGCAATTGCTACTGTTTTCTCTCGTTAATGCAAGCATATGTTATTTTCCTCTGCTGCGGTTCTTAAACTACAATTCACGTTAATAAGATCTCTAAGTCTGAATCCAGAATGACTGACGGGCTCTGAATGTGATATAGGGGGATGGCAATTCATATGAACAGGCCTAGGGGAAGAAGAGTTTATGGTCATCATGGTTTTGTCCCACTAGGGCAAGACAACCGGGTCATACAGGCTTGCAAAGATTATTTAATACCAAACGTTTCCTCAAAGGAGGCGGGAAGCCACAGGCTCCCCGGGCCCAGGAATCCTGATTAGAGAATCTGTAGCTGTCATCAGCCACAGAAGATCTAAATAACCAGGGCCTTCTATGATCTGGAACAACACCCCACTCCCCTCCATCGCCACCCCTGCCCAGCCGCATACACAATGCACCCATGCTCTATTTCAAGATAACGAGGTAAAGCAGAGGAAATCAAATAAAACAAAACAAAAGAACAAGAAAACCCCATGTAATAAAAAAAAAAAAGAGCAAATTTTTGTTATGCTGAATTAAACAGACATTTAGTGTAATTGACACATTTTTCAATAATGTATGGCAGGATTGAGTCTTTGATAGCAAAAGAGGTGTTACAGAATACTGGTTAAGAATACGGGCTTTAGGGCTTCCCTGGTGGTGCAGTGGTTGAGAGTCCGCCTGCCGATGCAGATGACATGGGTTCGTGCCCCGGTCTGGGAAGATCCCACATGCCGTGGAGCGGCTGGGCCCGTGAGCCATGGCCGCTGGGCCTGCGCGTCCGGAGCCTGTGCTCCGCAACGGGAGAGGCCACAACAGTGAGAGGCCCGCGTACCGCAAAAAAAAAAAAAAAAAAAAAAAGAATACGGGCTTTACAGTTGGACAAACCTGGTTTTAAACCAGGTCCTGCCACTAATTAGCTCTGTGGTCTCGTGAACTAAGAAGTAGACTCTGCATTCAAAGATTTAAACTGATTGCACATTTCTGCCATTGCTTTTTTTTAAACCATTATTTAAAAAATAATTTTTAGCTTTTCAAAATTATTCTTTAAAATGGTAATTAATTACCTTCGATCCAACTAATTCTGTGCAACTATTACTTTCATTTTTGCCTCCTCTTTCAATTCGTAGTCATCTACATAGTTATACTGATATGGTTGCAATCACAATTCCCATATTATTTGGTAATTTTTCTCTCACTTGATACTTTAGCTTAAAGATTTTCCATGTATTTGAATCTTTCCAATTATCCTTTCAATGAATGCATTATCTTTCATCATAGTTCACACAGCATAATTTACTTAACAATTCCAGAATGCTGCACGTAGAGATTGCTTCCAATTTCTTCTTGCTGGTATTGATGATGTTGTTAACTAACATCTTTATGCATACTGCTTTTTTTTTCCCTGACGAGTTATTGACTCAAAGGGGGAAAAAAGCCCTCGTGTATTCTGAAACTGACTGCTGGAGTCTGTGAAACAATATTTACATCCTTGAAATATGGCTTTGTGTAAGCTGCAGAGTTCCCTTCGGTTTCCAGCTAGAAAGGAAGGCTTGAGACCCAGTTCTCAACAGCTGTCCCTTTTGAAGAGACCTTTTGAAAACTGTCCAGTGGCACTTGGGCAAGCCCATTTATTTTCGCGTTCCTCTTTTCCCTTTTAAACGCTGTGTTACAGGAATTTGAGGGCAGAGTAACTAACTTTTAGATAATTAGGTCCTTATAATGCCAAATCCAGGAGGCAAGACAGAGCAACCGCCCTCCACCATGTCAGTCCCTTACAAACCCGTGTTTTCCTATAATAGTGCTGCTTGAATAACCACCCACTCAATTCCAAAGCAAAGAGAGAGCCATTTCTGTTTAAATGTAGTACATCAGACACTGCAAATATGACACTCCAAATCAGAAAGGCCTATGAACAATTTCAACCACATTCAGAAACACCCTTTTTAACAATGTGGCAAATGTTGCCAATTTCAGGCCCAAGGTCGTAAGTCCCTAAAGTCTGTATTGTTTTAAACTAAAAGTCAAAAATAATTGAGTGATTTTCATTTTTATGGGAAACAAGAGTTATTACAAAATGCAAAAAAAATCAAATGAAATGAAATTCCAGCCGCACCTACAACGATGCTTTAAAAGGGAAGTCTGGAAGTCTGGTGCTATTTACCAAAGGCATCACCAGGCTCGGGCGGCTGAGCAAGTGTAGACTGGAAACGTCTCACGAAGCGCGATTTAGGTCATTTTTATTCATTGTGTTATGCAGAGTCATAGACCTCAGAAAAACACACTAATAAAACATCACGCTCAACTTAATGGTCTCCCCTCATTCGGCACCATAATGATAAATGAAATGCCATTAGCATAAGGCAAGTCCATTTGTTGTAGTCTGTGGAGCCCAGGACTGTGACAGAATTGGAATGCAGAGAATTGACTCTTCACGGTTGAAAGAAAAAATAGACCGTGTTTCGTAACCCCGCGCCAAAGCCCAGATGGAAGTCCAAGCTCTGAGAAGGATCGGGGTCCCCAGGCTGTGAGCACGGAGTGCTCAGACCGAGGTACGTGGACTGGAATGCTGCTTGGAAAGATTTTTTAAAGTAGCGTTTGAGAAAGACCAGAAAAGCAGAATGTTGGATGCTACCAAGGGAGTCTCCCTTGCCCTGCAAAGATCCTTTATTCAGTCATTGTAAAAACACCTTTGTGTTATGTTCCTACCATGGGCCAGGTATGCTGCTGAGCCCTGGGAATACAGATAGAACAGAGACAAGATCCTGCGCTCCTGGAGTTTACATCCTTGAGGAAGACATTAGGATAAACAAGTTAAAAATGACACTTTTATAACACTTTTCACTGTCTGGAATTATTTAACAGGATAAGGGATAGGTAGGCTTGTTAGATATAGCAAATAAAAATATAGGAAACCCAGATAAATTTGAATTTCAGATAAACAGCAAATACTTTTTATTCAGTGTAAGTATGTCTCAAATGTTGCATGGGATATGCTTGCACTAAAAATATTCATTATTTATCTGAAATTCAAATTTAACTGAGCATCTTTATTTTATTTGACAACCCAGGGAGTGAGTAGTTGGGTGAGTGCAACGTGAAATAGGATGGTCAGGGAAGGTCTCTAGTCCAAGACCTTTTCAAGTTGTGAGGAGCTGCCTTTTAAATCTATGCGATAATAACAAATAGCAAACACACATACAGAACTTGCTTATGTCAGGCATTGCTCCAGGCACTTTACATATTACTACCTTAGTTAATCTTCACAACACTGTTTGACAGATAAGAAAACTGAGGAACAGACAGGGTAACTAACTCATCCAAGGTCACTTTAGTTAAGTCCACCATTGGAAGCATTCCTTTTCTTTCTTTCTTTCTCTCTTTCTCTTTCTTTCTTTCTTTCTCTCTTTCTCTCTCTTTCTCTTTCTTTCTTTCTCTCTTTCTTTCTCTCTCTCCCTTTCCTTCCTTCCTTCCTTCCTTCCTTCCTTCCTTCCTTCCTTCCTTTCTTTCTTTCTGTGACAATTTAGCTATAATGCTACTCTTCTTTTAAAAATTAGTATAGTTGATTTACAATATTATATAAGTTTTAGGTGTACAACATAGTGATTCACAATTTTTAAACATTAAACTCTATGTATAGTTATTATAAAATATTGGCTATATTTCCTGTGCTGTACAATATAGCCTTATAACTTGTTTATTTTATACATAATAGTTTGTACTTCTTAATCTGCCGTCCGCATCCTGCCCCTCCCTTCTCCTCTCTCCCACTGGTAACCACTAGTTCGTACTCTATA
The DNA here is from genome assembly GCF_964374135.1 of Grampus griseus. Classification (NCBI taxonomy): domain Eukaryota; kingdom Metazoa; phylum Chordata; class Mammalia; order Artiodactyla; family Delphinidae; genus Grampus; species Grampus griseus. Next base: position 68,120,722 of record NC_139010.1, read on the forward strand.
TTTGTGAGTCTGATTCCTTTTTGTTATATTCACTACTTTTTTTTATTTTTTAGATTCCATATATAAATGATATCATACAATATTTGTCTTTCTATTTCTGACTTATTTCACTAATCATAATACCCTTAAAGTCCATATATATATATATCACATCTTCTTTATCCATTCATCTGCTGCTGGACACTTCCATATCTTGGCTATTGTAAATAACGCTCCTATGAATATCAGGGTGCATGTATCTTTTAAAATAGTGTTTTCATTTTCTTTGGATATATACCCAGGAGTGGTATTGCTAGATCTTTTGGTGGTTCTATTTTTAGTTTTTTGAGGACCCTCCATACTGTTTTCTACAGTGGCGCAGTGGTTAAGAATCCACCTGCTAATGCAGGGGACACGGGTTTGAGCCTTCGTCCAGGAAGATACCATATGCCGCGGAGCAACTAAGCCCATGCCCACAACTACTGAGCCTGCACTCTAGAGCCCTCACACCACAACTACTGAAGCCAACAATGTACAAGTGTTCCTTTTCCTTCACATTCTCACCAACATTTGTGATCTTTTTGATGATAGCCATTCTGACAAATGTGAGGTGATATCTCATTGTGTTTTTGATTTGCATTTCTCTAATGATTAGGGATGTTGAACTTTTTTCTATGCCTGTAGGTCATTTGTATGTCTTCTTCAGAAAAAAGTCTATTCAGGTCTTCTGCCCATTTTTTAATCTGGTTGTTCGTTTTTTGGATGTTGAGTTGTATGAGCTGTTTATATATTTTGGATATTAACCCCTTAACAGTCATATCATTAGCAAATATTTTTTCCCATTCAGTAGGTGGTCTTTTTGTTTTGTCAGTGGTTTTCTTTGCTGTGCAAAAGCTTTTAAGTTTAATTAGATCCCATTTGCTTATTTTTGCTTTTGTTTCCTTTGCCTTAGGAGACAGATCCAAAAAAAAATATTGCTACGATTTATGTCAAAGAGTGTTCTGCCTGTGTTTTCTTCTAGAGGTTTTATGGTTTGGGGGCTTAGATTTAGGTCTTTAATCCATTTTGAATTTATTTTTGAATATGGTGCTAGAAAATGTTTTAGGAATTAACCTGCCTAAGGAGGTAAAAGACCTATAATTGGAAAACTGTAAGACGCTGATGAAAGAAATTGAAGATGACACAAACAGATGGAAAATTATACTGTATTCTTGGATTGGAAGAATTAATATTGTTAAAATGACCATATTACCCAAGGCAATTTATAGATTCAATGCAATCCCTATCAAAATACCATGGCATTTTTCACAGAACTAGAACAAATAATTTTAGAATTTGTATGGAAACACAAAAGACCCCAAATAGCCAAAACAATCTTGAGGAAGAAAAACAGAGCTGGAGGAATCAGGCTCCTGACTTCAGATTACACTACAAAGCTACAGTAATCAAAACAATATGATGCTGACACTAAAACAGACACATAGATAAATGGAACAGAATAGCTCAGAAATAAACCCACACACTTATGGTCTATTAATCTATGACAAAGGAGGCAAGAATAGACAGTGGAAAAAAGACAGTCTCTTCAATAAGTGGTGCTGGGAAAACTGGACAACTACACGTAAAAGAATGAAATTGGAAGCATTTCATTTTACTAAAATCATGGAGGTTTCTCAAGACACTCTTTCATTCCAGCCAGCCGAGGAAGAGACTGTCTTCTCCCCATTAATAAACACTTCCTGCTCCTGCTGATGACATCTATAGGGTTATTTAACAAACTAATAGCACTTTTTATTTAAAATCACTCATATGCATTTTTCTTGGAACACCATCTAAACCCTATGAATTAAACTTTATCATTTTCTTCAGTTTACAGATGAAGAAACTGAGGCTTGGAGAAGTTAAGTCACACGTTATCATGATCCCATGGTAATAAGCAACAGAACCAAGGCTTGACCTTAGATCTGTAAGATCATCCTCCCAGCATCAAGCCTGCATCTACCAGGTGCTCAATAAATACAATTTGAATTGCATCGAATATAGTGCGCTTGTAGTGTAAACACCTGACAATTAGCTTTTTTGATTGTAATATAAGCACATGATATCAAGCTTTTGATTGCCAAGCAACCACTTCAGAGACATCTGTTTGGAAAAAAACACATTGCCACCTACACAACTAGATAAAAAGCCAAGCCGCCCTGTCTGTGAAGTTCTCCTTTTAGAGAGACCTGGCTGACCTAGGTAAGTGACCTTCTGACTGCCTGCTTTTCTCTTCCTGTGCTTCAATTCCCAATCTTATGTTTTAAATTCACCACTAAATAGTGAACCCGCGAAACCTTAGGCACCCCAGCCTCGACCCCAATAAAGGCAGGACCCAAGGTCCACACTCTTTTTCTCTCTACCCACGACCTCACTGTGTGGCCTTGGGTGTGTCCTGTACCTTCCAGGACTTGTGAGTAGTTAACCTTGTCTTTTCAAAGCTTCTTGATGGTTGTTGCTGCGGTGTATCTTGCTATCATAGTAAGAGCCACAAGGGTTGGTCCAGCCACAACACTGGCTCTGGTTGGGGAAGTGCCTTTGGGGGCTCTCACAGGTCGTATGGGGCCCAGGTGAGTGCCCACAGTCATTTCTAGCCAATAGCGTCACTATCAATAGGCTGAGACTGACATAAAACAGTGCTTCAACAGCCCTTCGCTAGGTGTTTTCTTTGCAGAGGGGCTGGGTATTTCTTTGCAGAGAATATGGTGTTGGCCCCGTGAAGACCAGTTGCTCAAATGACTTCACAAACTCAGATGCAGGTGGTCCAAAGGGCTGGATGCCCAGACCTCCCACAGAAGTTTAAACATGTTAGGGCAGAAGTGGTACTCTTACTAGTTTTATACACATGTGAATAATGTAATCCCCTGCCCTTTCTCAACCAAATGATTTTAGGGCTGCGAAGTATGGTGCTGAGAAAATCACCCAGATGTGAGGCTGGATTTATGTCCATCATTAGCCCAACTCCTAAGGCGATGAGATCTGTGATGATTGTAGCCCTTTCCCATTTGCCTCCACAGATGTCAGCCTTGGTCTCATGTGGGATGGGTTAGCTTTTTGGTCACTGAGGGAAATCTCCTTGATTTGGTGTGGCCTCTCTGGGTAAACCCCTTTTTGCAGAAGAGCCATTTTCTTTGCTTCCCTGTTGGATTGAGTCGGTGGCTGGATTTCTTTCCCTCAGGGGCCACCGTGATTTCAGCAACCTAAGGAGGTCTTCTCCCCAGGGCAGCAGTGCTGTTCTTGGCCAGATTTGGATGAATGAAGAGTCTGAGGGAAGTCTGTGGAGTGGGTGGGGCAGAAGGTGGGACCCCGGCCCTTTAGAAGGGGTGGGATCAGTGATTCGTAGATAGCGAAATGGGGTTGAAAATCCGAAGTCCCCACCCCTGCCTGCCCCTACTCTATAGCCTGTGGGTTGAATCGCAATGTGTGGGATCCTTTATACTAAGAACCACAATGATAACTGCTTTCTCTTGCACAGATCCTGTTCCATCGATCATCTGTGTGGTCCCCACGAAAGCTCTGGGGTGAGCCGGGGTGGGGTGCTGACCCATAACCACATGAGATGAGGATTCTGAGGGACAGGAAAGTCACGAGACTTGCCCAAGGCCTTGCAGTATGTAGATCACAGACAGTGCTCAAAGGTAAGTGTTCTAACTCCCAGTTCAGTGCTGTTCATTTCTACTTTAAAAAGGTGATTACAGGTACGTGGACAGGGGCCGATTGTCCCAAATCACACACTCACGCCTGCACTACAGAACCACCCGGCACTCCCCGCAGGCGTGCCCTTCCCCCCTTTACGAGTTCTCTGTGCAAGTGGCACCACGCTCTCACCCCAAATCACTCCCCCTTCCCTGCCCCCAGCCCCAGTCTTGGATTTTGAAGCTCTTACGGTACCTCCATTCCGGAAAGCTTGGTCAACCGGCCGCAGGGTGGCAATCTTGGTTGAATCTTCCTCATGGAGAGAAACTCCCCATCCCCGTTCTGATCTGCAGTGTGGTGGACACCTCTTTTCTGCAGGGATGGTGGACGGAAATGCCAGATGCTTGATGAGTGGTGGGCATCTCTTGTAAAAAGTAAAGGATGCTGGCTGGGTCTGCTTTGAATAAGTGTTTACTGTTGATTTAGAAAAGCAGCACGGGCTAAAAATGCAAACATTTGGGGTGTGAGCCATAGGCCAATGCAGAAAAAAGAGGCAAAGACTTGAGGTCATGTTCAGGCATTTATCACAAATATGAAATGTCAGGTAACACTGCATTAGCTGCTGTGGGCAGAGGGAGGAAAAGAGAAACGAATCAGAAGCCTATGAGGGTAGAAAGAGCATTAGCTTTAGAGTAACAGAGACTTAGGTTTGAGTTGAGGCTCTGCAGCATATTGGCTGCGTCATACAAGTCACCTGACCTTTCTCAGGTGCGTTTATCCTCATTTTACAGATAATTGTTATGAGTATTCATTCACTCAACAAGTACACTGAGTGTCTACTATATGCCAGGCTCTGTTCGATGAAGCGAAATACAAAGAGAAGATACCTCCTTCAGAGAGCTTACATTCTAGGCAGGAGAGACAGACTAAAGAAAAACAGGAAATTATCAGGCATTGGTGGGATACAAAAATTAAAAGGCTGATGTGATAGAGAATGGCTGGGAGGTCAAGAAAGGCTTTTCTGAAGAGTCAACATTAAGAAAGCTTCCATCCAGGTCAAGGTCTGTGGAGTAAGTGCTAGGCAGTCGACAGCTAATGCAAAGACCCTGGGGCTGCAGAAGCCTTAGGGGGCGGCAGGGTGCAGCAGGAGGGCAGGGCAGGGCTTTGGGGCATGAGGGCAGAGCAAGGGGTTTGGACTAGATTCTAAGTGTGATGGTAGCTGTTGCAGTGTTTTGACTAGAAGCGTAACCTGATCTGATTTGCATTTTTAAAAAGATCTCTCTGGCCACTGTGTGAAGAACAGATCATAAGCAGCAGAAGCAGAGAGCCTGACCGGGAGGTGATTGCATGGTGGTGACTTGGTTGTGGTTGTGAAGATGGAAAAAAATGGGCAGATCACGTTTGGAAGATCAAGTGCCCAGGACATGTTGATGGATTGGATGTGATGGTTGAAAGCAGAGAGATCAAGGATGAAATCTGAGTTTTTTAGTTTAAACAATTGACAATTGATGCCATGCGTTGAGGAAATAATGTATGTGAAAGCAGTCCCGAGCTGCAGTTAATATCCATGTGGATGACTGAGTGAGTGGGCTGAGTATCAGGGGCAGGGAGGAGACCAGACACACCTGAAAGGAAAAGCTACCCAGGTGCCATGAGAATACATGTAGAGGCGCCTGACTCAGGCTGGCTGAATATGCCCACTTATTACTGTGGCCAGGCTCCGTTCCCTACAGCCCAGGACATTAGGCAAAATTCTATGGGGAACTGGGAGATGACCTGGTTAATGAGAAGCAGGAGGGGGAGGGGGGTTTCTGGAGCTAAGGATCCAGCAGAGCATAGCCATGCACATAAATAATGTTAGGTGGAGGCTTTCCCAGTGCAAAGCAGACAATCTCTGAACCTGTATGGCTAACTCACACCCTTCTAGTGGCGATAGGAAAACCCGAGCTCCAAGTGGAGGAAAGCAGTCACATGACTCTGGCTCATACTTCCAGGTCCTCCTTCCATCTGAGCCCTGCTCTGAGGTGCAGCCGAGCAGCTAGTGGAAGCACATTAGAGTCAGGGGCTGGACTCACCCGGAGACTGACCTTCCAGTCCCAGCTCAGCTCTGTGCTGGGCAAAGTACTAGATGTTTACATCTTTTCTCACTTTCAGTCTTCACTACAACACTGTGAGATGAATGTTATTATCCCCACTTCATTAATAAGCAAACTAAGCCTCAGAGAGGTCAACTCATTTAGCCAAGGTCACATAGCCTCAGTGCATGGTTTTGCTCTCATGGAGTTTCCAGCAGATCATCCTGTCTTATTCCTTATTGAATCCCCCGAGGTCTTGCACACAGCAGGGACTCAGTAAATATTTGTTGAATGGATAAATAGTGGCCCCAAAGCTTGTGTTTGATCACAAAGCCACACCGTTCCCTTTGAAGTGTAGATTGAACAACTGCCTTCAACCCAGGCTTCTCTACGTGGTAATGAGATAAATCTGCTTCCTGGAAGTCCAACTCACAGGTCTTAGAAATGTTTAGAAAGACAGACTGCCTGGGGGCTCATTCTCACTGGTCCCCCCCCCCCAACCCAGGTGAGGGGGGTCTTACGAGAAAGGCAGGTTGAGCTCACTAGTTTCCAGAACTCACCAGGAGATTGGCACCTGCAGCCTTGGTGTTTATATTCGGATTACATTTGATGGCATGCTGAATTGGCGACTAATTATAGCATGCCCAAATAAGGTACTTTAATTGTAGCTTCTTTAATTCCAATGAGAGCTCCGCTTGGAAAACAGGAGGATGAATTGGATACAGATCTGCTTGCTCTGATACCTAAGCATGGCTTGAAAAAGGAATTACCAGGAAAGTCAGTGGTTTATTCCATCAACTCCTCATAGGACACTGCTTTGTAACTGCAGGGGAAGCTTCCCAAGGGAGGGTCTGCTTGCAGTCTTTGCAGCCTGATTACTAAAGCTGGTGGCCCGGCCAAACCTGGGGGCACACGTGGGTGTGCCGGGAGGCTGACCCTGGCCTGGGTGCAGCCTCCTTGCTGCTTCTCTCTGGGAACAACTGCCCAGCTGTCACGGACATTTCTGGAGAGCTTTGCTCCGTCAGCTTGAAAGGCAGACTCTGTGCTGTTTTCTGTTGGAAATCATTTCCTGATCTCTGCCACCTCTTGAACTGTACAAATCCAATCCAGAGCTTTTTGAATAGAGGCTTCCTGGCATTTACAGATCCTTTGACCAGCCTTCTGTGTTTATGTAATGAAATTCCTCCTGTCCCCCAGCTGCTAGGCTACCAATGTTTTAAGGAAAACTAGGTCAGTCTAGTGGTAAAGTTGATTGTTGGTAAATATCTTATTTAAATCACTTTTAACTCTTTCTACAAGATGAATTTGGGAAGGCCATGAATTTCAGCCACTTTTTTTTCTTCCATAGTAGCCTTAAGACCCAAAATCAGTTGCTTTTAGGTTTCCATTGAAGACAAGAAAGTCTTTCCATAGCCCTGGCTCCTTCTTGCCCCCTACTCTTCAATGTAATATTTCCTCCAAGCAGAATTATGTTGGAGTTCTCTTGGGACTTTTCTACCTGTCACTATGGTTGTAATGCCTGTAATGAGAAAACCTTGCCTACAGTGTCAGACAATTGCATGTAAGTGATCTCACTCACTCCTTATAACCAGCTCCAGAAGGCAGGCAAGGCAGCTGTTGATACTCTCATACTGCAGCTGAGCTCAGAGAGGTGAAATCATGGCCATGTCATCCAGTCAAGTCTAGGGCCTGCGTTATCGAATGCCATCCCCAGACTCTTTTCTACAGCGCCTGTCAACACCTTGTTTTAAAAACAGTACACTGTTTCTCAGCAGCCCACGGTGTGTGCACCTCAAGCCAATGTTCAGAGAAGCCCTCCAGCTGATTCTTGGTGTTTCATTTTCAAACGTGTATATTGGGTTAGAACCTAGACCCACTTAAATGAACAAATATCTATTAAGTGCCTATGTGTGCCTGGCTCTGTGATGGCATTCAGGGCATAGAGAGACGGTTGAGAGAGTAGAAAGCATATCGCCTATGGATTTAGATTCTGGACAGACCTAATTCAAATCACAGCACTTCCGGGGACTTTGAACAAGCTACTTAAACATTCAAAACCTCACCATTAAATGAGATAACGTAAGGTGGCCAGCACCTTGGAAGTGCTAAATTAATGGTAGCAATGCTTTACGTACAACATCTCTTTAATCCTTACAATACTCCTTATGAGGTAGATATTATTCTTATCCCCATTCCATAGATTGGTAAACTGGGGTGACTGGCCAATGGTAATACAACTGCATTTTGCCCCCAAACACAGCTGGGGCTCTTAATGACTGTCCTGAACTGCTTCTTGCGATGAAGACAGGGACTGTCCTCTTGTGCTTGTTGTAGGTATATGACACTGTGGCATAAGTTGGATTAGGGGGAGGGATCTCTGTCATTTAGACTCATTCCTGCCACATACTGGTTGGGAATAGAGGGTGAAGGAAAGAAACAATATTTGTCACATTCGCTGACTCCTGTTTACTGACTGTATGCTGATGCTGGTACAGCTGGCCTTCCATATCCGCAGGGTTCCGAATCCACGGATTCAATCAACTGTGGATTGAAAATATTAACTAACAAAAGTCCAGAAAGTTCCAAAAAGCTAAACTTGAATTTACCGCACATTGGCAACTATTTACATAGTATTTACATTGTATTTACAATTGTTTACCTAGCATTTACATTGTATTCGTTATTATAAGTAATCAAGAGATAAAGTATAGGATAGGTTATACGCAAATGCTAGACCATTTTATATAAGGGACTTGAACATCAGCGGACTTTGGTATCTGAGCTGCGTCCTGGAATCAGTCCCCCATGGATACTGAGGGAAGACTGTATAATGATTAAAATACAGATTCACTTGAAAACAGGCCTGAATTCAGAGCTCCTTTTGTTGTGTGTTTTTCAAGTAATAGACTCTGAAATCCCAACTATCTCCCGAAAGGTGGTTGAAAATTCCGACATTAAAACCCAGGCCCTCTTGCTAAAAAAGACTGAGAACCACTGTACCAGACTTCTTTTTCAGGTGAACCATCTAGACGGGGAGCTGTTACCTTCTGGGAGAATCACAGGTGCTATTCTCTCCACACACAAAAAGGCTGTATGCACACACCCACACACAGCTTTGCATACAATTTCAGGTAGTTCACAGATATCTCCCCTCCCCCAACTCCCCAGGCCATTTCCAGACTGGAATTTGGAGTCCGCAGGTCTGTGGTTGAATCTGAGTTATCACTTGCTTAACTTGTCTGAGGTTCAGCGGCCTCATCTGTCCATCTGGGTAGGAGTGAGGATGAAAGTAGGTGACCCCCAAGAAGAGTCCGATGCCCCTTACCTGCTTGCTATGCACCAGCCCAGCACCCGGACAGCTAGACGGGAAAACAACCAAAGAACTAATGCCAAAAGGCCACTCCCATGCGAAAGGGAGACTCCCATCCCCAGATGAGCTCCCACTCCCTGAGTAAGCGCCATTTAACTGCTCATTTTATAGGCTTTTTCATTACCCTCAATAATACACACGTTGTGGTGCCCTTGAGTGAGTGTGGGCAGGGCTATGGGAGCGACCTGTAAATGCGAATGGCTCCTCGGGCCAGCTTCCCTCTGGCTAATTGCTGGTGGGGGTTGATGAGCCAGCAGGCCCCCGCCTGCCTTTCCAAGCTGAGCTGAAGCTGCCACGCGGTGCATCCAACCCTACTTGGTCCTGCCCATTTCCACTGAGGCAGGGAGACTGCCCACCCTGTTGCATGGGCTGCACCTTGATTTAGAGCCTAGGAGGGCACTTTGCAAGGGAGGGTGGGGGAAAGATCACCACCCCGTGGGCTCTGAGGGCTTTAATACCTTGCTAGAAAAACTGTGGTCTGTAGACCGTGGGGGCTTATTAGAAATGCAGAAACTAAGGTCCCACTCCAGGCTTAGAATTTTTTTTTTTTTTTTTACATCTTTATTGGAGTATAATTGCTCTACAATGGTGTGTTAGTTTCTGCTTTATAACAAAGTAAATCAATTATACATATACATATGTTCCCATATCTCTTCCCTCTTGCATCTCCCTCCCTCCCACCCTCCCTATCCCACCCCTCTAGGTGGTCACAAAGCACCGAGCTGATCTCCCTGTGCTATGCGGCTGCTTCCCACTAGCTATCTATTTTATGTTTGGTAGTGTATATATGTCCATGCCTCTCTCTCGCTTTGTCACAGCTTACCCTTCCCCCTCCCCATATCCTCAAGTCCGTTCTCTAGTAGGTCTGTGTCTTTATTCCTGTCTTACCCCTAGGTTCTTCATGACATTTTTTTTTCTTAAATTCCATATATATGTGTTAGCATACGGTATTTGTCTTTCTCTTTCTGACTTACTTCGCTCTGTATGACAGACTCTAGGTCCATCCACCTCATTACAAATAGCTCAATTTCGTTTCTTTTTATGGCTGAGTAATATTCCATTGTGTATATGTGCCACATCTTCTTTATCCATTCATCCGATGATGGACACTTAGGTTGTTTCCATCTCCAGGCTATTGTAAGTAGAGCTGCAATGAACATTTTGGTACATGACTCTTTTTGAATTTTGGTTTTCTCAGGGTATATGCCCAGTAGTGGGATTGCTGGGTCATATGGTAGTTCTATTTGTAGTTTTTTAAGGAACCTCCATACTGTTCTCCATAGTGGCTGTACCAATTCACATTCCCACCAGCAGTACAAGAGTGTTCCTTTTCTCCACACCCTCTCCAGCATTTATTGTTTCTAGATTTTTTGATGATGGCCATTCTGACTGGTGTGAGATGATATCTCATTGTAGTTTTGATTTGCATTTCTCTAATGATTAATGATATCGAGCATTTTTTCATGTGTTTGTTGGCAGTCTGTATATCTTCTTTGGAGAAATGTCTACTTAGGTCTTCTGCCCATTTTTGGATTGGGTTGCCAGGCTTAGAATTTGCATTTAATAAGATCCCTGGGGTGATTCCTGTGTGCGAGAAATCTTGGGAAGCATGGAGGAACAATGCTCTAATAAAGGAAGTCCCCCCCACACTTCCCCAGGCACTTGGAGAACTTCAAATGTCCCTTGGGGAAGATTTGACTCTAAAAATAATTCAGTAGGAATAATGAGTACCAACACGTTTCCTGTGTTAATGCTGTACAATCCACAAAGCGCTTGGGTGCATGCCGGACTGACTGTTACGTGCTTTTATTGCAGCTCCATCTTCCTTGCTAAAATCCATCCCACCTCTAGTTTCCTGGATGACATCTCTTTTAAGAAGAAAACACTTGTGAGTTTGAATCCCGGCTCTACCATTCACCGGTTTCACAACCTTTTGTAAGCTCCTTATCCCTCTGAGTCTCCGGATTCCCATCTATAATGGGAATGATGACAATTACCTTCTTCCTCGCAGAACTATTGTTAGGATGAAATAGGAAAATACACATGTGACTCTTAGCTCAACACCTGGCCTCTGGTGAATCCTTGATAAATGGCCGTTCCATGGTTTTTTTTCTCTGGTTGCTATTCTTTGTGTAAATTCCCACAGGACCCAGCTCTGCAAGGGCAAAAGCTGAGGTTGTCTTCTAACTGCCCAGCATGCGGTAGGTTTCTTAAAATGGAATGAATGCTTTATCTTCACAACACCTAGCAAGGTGAGCCAGGCAATATTTTCCCCATGATATGCCTTAATAATCTCAAGAATCCTGAGAGCTAAGTTTTATTTCTCCCAGCTTGTAGATGGTAGCCTGGGGGTTCTGCGATGGTAGGAAATTTGCCCGGGGTCACACAGCTAGCTACCATCTCAGGCCATGTGTCCCCCTTAATTCTTTAAGGAAAAGAATTTATCATCTACATAAGTCCAACTTGCTACCCTGAAAACCTCTCTGTACAGAATATTGTTTCCCAAATTCTAGTCTTTGACCCGCCGCTTGCACCATCTGGGGCCCGTCTGATTACCACCCATGCTATTTATTTTCTACTTTACCATATCAACTCACTTTTTTTACTTGAACAAATGTATTTTAAAATGAAACAGTGGAAATCTAGCATCACTTTCCAATAATAGAAAGTAACAATAACAATACATACCATGCAAACAAAACAATGTTTTTTAATTCTAGGCAGACACTGTTGCCGGCAAAAGACTGCGCCCGAGGGAGGCCTTCGCTGTTTTCCTCCAAAGTGAGATTAATAAGTGATGGTTAGTGCCAGTACCTCCTTGACATCTTAGTTTGCTTTTTGACATAATTAGAAGGATTGGGAAACAAAGAACAAAGCAGTGAAAAGGAAATGCACTTATCACCATGTGATTCAGTGCGATTTAATGCTCTTAAAGTATCAATAAATCATTTCATGTGCCCCCAGGAGTTCCATTGCCTGGGAAACACCATTTTAGTACGTGCCATGCCATTAGATGCTATTGTTACCCGATAGCATCTATGGTTATCCAGTAGCATCTAATGACATCAAGAGAGGTGTCTTCCAAGAGAGTGACATACCCCAACTCTACGGAGACGGAAGGTCCTGCCCTCAGGACTCTCCCAGACCTTGCTTTGTGTATCTCTTTATTCGGCTGTTCATCTATATCCTTTATCATATCTTTTAATAAACTGGTAAACATAAAAAAAACAAAAAAAAGAGAGACATATGTCTTGATTTGCCAAGCAGTCAGTCTAGCACACAGGTAAAGGATCACGGGATCTGGAGCACTCTGCCTGGTCTTCTATCCCAACTTAGACACTTAATAACCATTGACCTTGGAGATGTTACTTTGCCTCATTTGCCTCAGTTTTCTCATCTGTGAAAAGAGAACACTGATTGTAACTATCTCAGATAAATGTTGTGAGGTGTAAATGCATAGGGAAGCCCTTTAAACAGCGCCTGGCGCATAATAAGCGCCATGTCCATAAATACTGGTTCTGTTGCTGCTGCCGCTTCTGCCGCTGCTGAAGTTTTGATGTGCCGGGGCCAGAATATAGCAAGTAAGTCCTTGCCTATGATTCATGTAGTAACTCTTCACCTGCTTGAGGAGTACTGTCCAGGTTTCTTCCCCTCCTGAGTCCCCAGGCTAAACAGTCTCCAATGCTGGTGTCTCCTCGAAAAGAGAGGAGCTGGGAGGGAGGGGTTCCAAAGGATGGCGATGTTTCTCGGGAGGGAGCTGGCATATGCGTGGCTTCTGCTGTGTACCAGGCACTTGGACATGCTGGCTATGGACTCTCTCCCATAATCCTGTGCTCTTGGTGCTATTCTCCAAATAGTTCCTGTTCCCTGCCTTCCATGAACAAGATAAGAAATTAGGTGTATCCGTAAGAAATTAGGTGTAGCCATGTGAACATGATTTTCTGTGGCCAATGAAATGTGAGTAGAAGTAATGAGTGTCAGAAGAGGCAGAAACGTTCAGAGCTAGGGGGTGAGTCGCTACCTCCCCTTTTCCGTGCTTCAGTGACCATGGGAATATGGAGTTCTAGAGTAACTATGACTTGAGTGAGAGCACCCAGCCAACAAATGATGGAAAGTGTGGCAGAGAAAAAAACTTTATTGTTTTAAGCCACTAAAATTTTCATACTCCAGCAAAAGCTACCCTATCCTGGCTGAGAAAAACACCTAGGTGCTGACACATCTAGCAAGAATTTGCTGTCCTTGAATCCAAACAGGAGCCTGAGTCCAGGTTTCAATTGGGGGGCAGGGTGGGGCATGTAGTACCTATAACCACCCTGACATTTTTTACCTCTGTCTCACTTCTTCTCCCCTGATTGGGATCTAATAAAGAAAGTGAGGAACTTGGACTCAGAACCCTTCCTCAGCTGCCATCTCCTTGCAGAAACTTGAGAAACTATTTCCCCTTTGGATCTGTTTCTTGCTGAACCTCTGATTCTTGCTGAATCTCAGGGAAAGAGAGAACACCGTAGTCATTGTCTCAGCCTCCTTTTTGCCATCTGAATCTCCTTTACCTCATCTCCTATCCAGCTTGTGCCTGAAAAATTCTAGAGACAGAAAATTTACCAGCCTCATCACTAATGAATGTAAATCTGGGCTATGAGATGTGTGACTTCCTATGCTGTTGGACTGAGCACTTATCTGAAAGGTGAATGATTTTGAAGATCCTTGCTTTGTAGGCTGATCATATAATTTATCATTCTAACCAGGACATGCTTAAGAGTGAAAGGGGGTAATAGTAACAATTATGCTGGAACAATAGTTTTAAAATGGAACTCTCTTGGGCAAACTTGGATGGATGGTCACTTGGCTTCTATGATTCTATGGCCACCAGCAAATGGCACAAATTAAATTCCATGGGTAAGACTGGGTCCTATCTTTGGTGACTAACCATGACTTTTGGTCTACCCCTCCCCAAAACTGTCGACAACCAGTCTCCTTTGGATAATCTCCCATTCTCTAACCAACTCTCCTGTGAGAATTTTAGTCCCAAAGCCATTTCCGAGGGAAAGCATGTACATATAGCTATCATTTCAAGCAATTTCCCCCATAGGCGCTTCCTATTCCTAACTACTCTCTTGATCAGATGCATATTTAATGCCTTCTGATGGAGACACAGATGCAAACTGCTCAACCCTTCCTGGAGCTTTAGAATGCTGCCAGGTCCCAGTACAGTTGCTGTGAGAACTACCGGAATGCCTGAAGCTACACTCTCAGTGTCCCCACAAGACCTGAACTCTCAGGAAACTTACTCACGAGGTAATAGAAGAAGATGCAGTGCTTATTAAGTTTCCTTCTGCAGGCTGTTTGATTGCATTTCTGCCCTGGGCATAGGCTTATTTGCATAGTTGACTTATAGCTTTAATTTGAATATTACAGTTACTTCACATAAACCATTACCTTGGTCTCTCTTTGGATTTTTCTTTTAACAACCCACTCAATACCACATGAAACTCAATGAGGCCAGGAGCCTCTAATATGAGAAGATTAACCTTCCTCTTTCCACTGGGACAGAGGAATATGGAAGGTAGAGAACAGAGAATGAACAAACTGCTAAGTTTCAGAAATGCTTGATTCCTACTCCAGGGCACTCTGACAGTGACACACAAGTCAAGCACATTGAGCTTCAAGAATCTTTGATAATTGTGATTTGTTTTTATTGCTGCTTCTCTAAGGGACACTTTCTCTTAAAGGTGCCTCTTCTCTTCTTTCCTTTGTTTCCAAAAAAATAGCTAAAATTTACTGAATGCATGCTGTATGCTAAGCACTGAAATAATCAGATTAGAAGGGTGCAAAAGGCAACCTTTTCCCGGCCCTCAGGGAGATCATACTCTTGCCAGACAAGTCAGACATCAAGAAAGAATCACACATTTAATTAATTAATTATTTATGCCAAACATCTACTTTTTCCACTCCTTCAGAGGTCAGAGCCTCAGTATATAGTGTGTGTGTGTGTGTGTGTGTGTGTGTGTGTGTGTGTGTGTGTGTGAGTGAGTGATAAGGTAACCAAAGAGAGGTCTTTCTTTTTTTTTCTGGCCGTGCCACGTGTCTTGCAGGATCTTAGTTCCCTGACCAGGGATCGAACCCACGCTCTTGGCAGTGAAAGTGCGGAGTCCTAACCAACTGGACCTCCAGGGAATTCCCAGAGAGGTCTTGATCTCACATCTCTTCTATGCAGGACACTTTGAAGTTGTTTTTTAACATAGGATATTCTGCTTGGTTTCTCCCAGGTCTACTGTGGGACCCTGCTCAATTTACAGCTGTTCCTTTGGAACTGGGAGAAATGTCTCATTCATAGGAGGCTATGCCGTCTCGATATACATTAGAGACCAGATTATCCTTTTGCTTTGCTGAGTCTTTTCATTCTTCCAGTTTACATTGGTATGGATTTTTTTTACTGAAGATTTTCGTGAACATCTATTTTTTAGATGATAAAAAAATATGGTATTATGGCTATTTCGATGGCTTGTGACAGCTCAATACTCTCACCAAGAATGATAGGAAAAGTTGGATAAAATTTTAAAATATAATCTATTTGAAAACACTGGGGAGATTCTAAGGTTACAAGAACTTGAGAGGTCAAGATGCAGGAATGTGAGTCTGACATATTTATTCCCTTGAGCCATTTACCATTTTTTTAAAAGCTTGTTGGGGGGTGGGGATAGAGAGAGGGCTTAAGGAACATAGCAGAATGTAGCTGAAAAGCTAAGTGGCACTTTCAGCCATCTAACATTACAAAAGAGATAACAAATTGAAGTTCAAGACCCTCTAAGGGTGAGGAATCATGGAAAATACCCAAGGACTCTTCAAGAACTACAAGATAAAAGTAGCACTGAATCAAAGCTAGACCAAGCCTTACAAAGTCTAAAACTGAGCCTCACAGAAGTAAATCCCCTCACTGGATTGAGGTATTATGCCCCTGCTCTAGCTACCTGCCAAGAGGGTAGGGTGAATATATTCGCAATTAGTGAACTGGAAGGAATTTTAATAGAAAGCATCCATTCAGAGCATAGAAAAATAAAGCATAAAAGTGGAATAAGAGACATATAGGGCATGGCATATAGTCTAACATTCATGTAATTCAATGCACAAAAGGGCAGAAAGGAGAAAATAGGGGCAGAAACAATATTTAAAGAGAGAATGACAGAGAATTTATCAAAGTTGATTAAAGACATCAAGCCATAGTTTCAAGAATCTCTGCTAACCCCAAGCAGGATAAAATTCAATGAAAGCACATATTATAGATACAAGGCAGTGAAAAACTGCTGAAGACTAAATGAAACAGAAAATATTAAATGTGATTGGGAAAACAAATCACCTTTTAGGATCAACAGTGCATGACAGCTAAGGTCTCTACTGAAACAATGGAAGCCCCCCGAAACAGAATATTTTCATCTTGTTCTTTTGTCTGGAACATATTTTTCTTCTGTTTCACTTTTTTCTAAATTTCTATCTGTATTTTTATGTATGTGGAAGGTTAGTCATGTTTCTTCACGGTGGAGAAGTGGCCTCTGTAGGGGATGGCCAGGATCCAGCTGGTCCCAGGGTAGGTTCTGGTCTGCGTTTGTGGACCCGCTTCCTCCGGCTGCCGGATTGTACTGAATAGTTTTCTTCCTTCTGGTTTCTGCCCCCTGGTGGGGAAAGCTGGAAGCCTGTGCAGGCTTCCTGGTGGGAGCGGCCAGTGCCTGCCCACTGGTGGGTGGAGCTGCATCTTGGCTCTCTGGCGTGGAGGGCCGTGTCAAGGGGCGTGTCTAGAGGGCTTTCCCGGAAAGTCTTTAGGCATCCTGTCTGCCGAAGGGTGCGGTCGTGTTCCCACCCTTTTGGTGGTTTGGCCTGAGGCTTCCCAGCACTGGAGCCTACAGCGGGTGTTGGCTGGGGCTGGCTTCTGGCCCCCAAGTGGCGGCCTCCAGGGAAGCTCATGCTGATGATCATTACCCAGTACCTCTGCCGCCAGTGTCTTTGTCCCCACAGTGAGCCCCAGGAGACCCCTGCCTCTCCAGAAGACCCTCCAAGACCAGCAGGTAGGTCTGGCCCAGGTTTATATGCGGTCAGTGCTTTTGCCGTGGGTCTCAGCGTGCCCGAGAACTTGTGTGCGCCCTCCAAGAGTGGAGTCTCTGTTTCCCCCAGTCCTGGGGTGCTCCTGTGCTCAGGCCCCGTTGGCCTTCAAAGCCGAATGCTCTGGGGGCTCCTCCTCCTGAGGCCAGACCCCCAGGCTGGGGAACCTGATGTGGGGCTCAGAACTCTCTTGTGGGAGAACTTATGCAAATAATTGTTCTCTAGGTTGCGGTCGCCCACCTGGGGGGATGGGGTTTGATTTTATTGTGAGTGCACTCCTCCTGCCGTCTCATTGGGTTTCTTCTTTATGTCTTTGGATGTAGAGTATCTTTTCTGGTAGGTTCCAGTCTTTTTAATCGATGGTCGTTCAGCAGTTGTGATTTTGGTGCGCTCGTGAGAGGTGAGCTCAAGCCTTCTACCCTGCGCCATCTTGTCCCAGTGGAAGAATCTGAGGTTTGGGCACAGGGGCAAGGAATAGAGCAGGTGAAACCACGCAACTCAGATTGGGACTTGAACCCACTGTCTGTTAATTGAAATTACACACCTGATCTCAGGACTTAATGAAGCTCAGGTTCTTTATGTCTTGTTGCAGAAACAAGTCAGTAAGAAACAAAGTGATAAGTAAGGAATGGATTTATTTAGAGAGATACACATTCCAGAGACAGAATGCGGCTCATAGGTGAGAACGGCTTTGGGAGGAACACACTCCACAGAGTGTGGGCCATCTTAGAAGGCAAGAGGCCCCAAAATACAGGGTGATTCGTTTTTGTGGGCTGGGTAATTTCATAGGCTAATGAGTGGGGGGATTATTCCGACTATTTCAGGGACGGGGCAAGGGTTTCCAGGAATTGGCCACTGCCCACTTTTTGGCCTTTTATGGTTAGCCTTGGAACTGTCAGGGCACCTGTGGATGCGTCGTTTAGCATACTAATGTATTCCAATGAGCGTATAATGAGACTCAAGGTCTACTGGAAGTTGAGTCTTCTGCCATCTTGGGCCTAATTGGTTCTAACCAGTTACGTCGTATCCTCAATGCTGTATCATTCTTTTAAAGGTTGTGCCCTGCTGCCATCTTCCCTCTTGTTTCACAGGTAATATCTGGATGTTGCTTGACACTTTACAGACTGTTCTCAATGGATTTCCCTTCTTTGCTGAGCTTCAAATCTTCCAAGATCTTGGCAGCTGGGAAGTGAAAGGCAGAGGGAGGGAGCACGGGACATGAGCAGCACCTGGGTGTGTGCCCACAGGGGTGGCTGCCTGAGGGACCCGGTGCTGCTGGACAGGCCAAATTAAAGGTCCGGGTTCTTGTTCTACCTGTCTAAATGAATTTGGACAGGGAATGCAAAGGAGTAACATACAGAGACTGAGGCATAGAGAGAAGCAAAAAAGCAATCTATTAAAGGGCCAAAGTGAAAGTATGCGCTCAGAGAAGAGTATGGGCAACCTTGCCAGTGGGGAGCACCTCTAGGCGTTTTCTGACCCCCTTTTTATTTCATTTTAATTCCTTGACCGGGTGGAGGTTTCTTGGATTAGGGGTGGAATATTCATTAATGGGAAGGTGGAGGCAGGGGTATGATTTCACCTGTTTACATCAGCTTCCTTTCTTGAGCGCTGGGCTCCTGAAGCCATTGCACATGCACTCGAAAAGCTGTTTTCCCTTAACTTTTCCTTTACTAGTCAAACGCCACACGTGGAAGGTCTTACAGCAGTCATTGCAGCCTGGGAAGTTCTATTGCGCATGCTCGGCCATGTTCTGCCGGTTTTATGGCCAGGGTTCCCTACTCAGGTGTCTCAAAGTTTAATTTATGTTCCTGTTGCTGACGCCGTTCCTCCATGTTCATGATCACATTAAGTGCAAAACAAGGGGGTGGCTTTGCCTTTTGCCTAACGTCTGTGTATGAGGAGGCTGTCCTTGGGTCTAGCCCTGTCTTTCCTGCCTTACTGGGACCAGAATACTCTGGTCTAAATCTGTACTAAATCTGTACTACAGTACTAGATCTGTACTACAGTACTACACAATCTGTGGTTCGTTGAATCTGTGGAAACAAAGCCATGGATAAAGGTCATGTTTTCAATTGCATGGAAGGTTGGGACCACTAACCCCTGTGTTCCTTAAGGATCAGCTATATACAAATACCTCTTAAAATTCAACAATAAGAAGAAAAAAATCCAATTTTTAAAAAATGAGCAAAACATCTAAACAGACACTTTACCAAACTAGATATACAGATGGAAAATAAGCATATGAAAAGATGCTTAACATCATATGTCATAAGGGAATCAGAAATTAAAACAATGAGACACTACTACATACCTGTTAGAATAGCTAAAATCCAAAGCACTGACAACACCAAATGCCAGGGAGGATGTGGAGCAACAGAAATTCTCATTCATTGATGGTGAGAATGAAAAGAATGCTATTTTTAAAAAGTTAAACATAGTCTTATACGTTTCAGAAGTTGTGCTCCTAGATATTTACCTAAATGAGTCGAAAACTTATATCTGCACATGAATAGCAGCTTTATTCATAATTGCCCCAAACTGGAAGTGACCAAGATGTTAGACTGATAAAAACAGTCTATTCAGTAGGTAAATAAAGTGTGGTACATCCGTTCAATAGAATATTATTTAGCAATAAAAATAAATGAGCTAGCAAGCCACCTAAAATGCACACTGCTAAGTGAAAGAAGCCAGTATGAAAAGGTGCCAGCATGGTCGGATTCTGGTGATAATTCTCTTCCTGCCTTGCAGATGGCTGACTTCTTGCTGTGTCCTCCCATGGTGGAGAGAGAACTTGGGTATCTCTTCCTCTTCATATAAGGGCACCAGTTCTATCAGAACACATCTTATAACCTCATTTAACCTTAACTACCTCTTTAAGGCTGTATCTCCAATACACTCACATGGGGGTTATAGCTTCAACCCATGAATTTGAGGAGGACACAGTTTAGTTCACAGCATCTGCATATTTCGTGAGTTAGCAATTCCACTCCTCAAACGTACCCAGTAGAATTGTGGCACCAAAACACTCATGCACTTAAGTATGTTCATAGCAGTAGTTTTCATATTAGTTACAAGTTGGAAACAACCAAATAGTGCATAAATAGTAGTGCCATTAAATTATTTGTGGTCATTGCTACAATGGTATTCTACACAGTAGTTAGAATGAATGAACTATTGCTACAGGCAACAACATAGATGAATCTCACAAATAAAATGTTCAACAAAGGAAACCTGACCCAAAAGAAAACGATAGTTTCACTTATACAGTGTTCAAAAAGAGAAAAAAATTAATCTGTGGTAGTAGAAGTTAGGATAATTATCATGTTTTAGAACTCTAAAGATATGATTCAATTGAGTCATGATTTCCATAGTTTCCATTACATAGGCGGCTGTAAAATTTAATACTCCTTTGGAGTTAATGCTTTTTTCTCTTTCTACTTTTAAGATTTTCTCTGTTTTTCATTTTTGACAATTTGACTTTGATGTTCCTCACCTGTCCACTATGCTGTTCTGTTTTTTAAAAAATAATCCTTAGTTTGTCCTGTTTTTCCTTTCTTCCAGTTAAATAACCCTGTCTTTTCTAGATCCAGTATTCTTTTAAGTCTATTCATCAAGTTTCCAATTTTATGTCCATTTGATTCTTTTTTAATAGATTCCAATTCTCTGATGAAATTATCTACCTTTTTTCAGTTTTTCTTTATACTTTTGAATATATTAATGATAGTTATTTTGAAGTCTTTGCTCACACTCATAGAGTAGATCCTCATTTGTGGATTTCTTTTGTGAATCTGCTTACTTTATAAAATTTATCTGTAACCCCCAAATCAATACTCACAGCACTTTCATAGTCATTTGTGGATAGATGCAGAGGGTGAAAAGTTTGATTCACTTGGTGCACACATTCCCAGCTAAAGTAGAAGAAGGCAATGCTCTGCCTTCTTGTTTCACCTCTCATACTGTAAACAAGTGTGCTTTTTGTGGTTTATTTGCTATGTTTTTTGCATTTTTGTGGTTTATTTGGTGACTTACCTATTTCAAATGGCCCCCAAGCATAATGTTAAGGTGCTGTTTAGTGTTTCTAAGTTCAAGAAGGCTGTGATATACCTCATGGAGAAAATAGGTATGTGATACAAACTTTGGGCACGAGTTATAGTGCTGCAGGTTGTGAGTTCAGTGTTAATCAATCAACAATATGATACATCTGGGAAAAGAAAGAGGAAATTTGGTAATCCATATGTGAAGCCACTCCAGAAAGTGCTAAATAACATTGATAGTACATGATGAAGCTATGGAAAAGAAGCTAAAATTGTGGACTCAAAAGTATAGTGAGAAGCACTATTGTGACACTGAATACCAATGAAATTTACTGTCACATTACTCAGGGTCAGGAAAATGTGAAATAGCTACTCCTGGTGGCTCACACATTTCAAAAGGCTATATGGCATGAAAAATGTCAAACTTGTGGGCAAGGCAGGTTCTGCAGATAAGGAGGCTGTGGAAGAATTTTAAGACACTTGCTAATTGTTATATAGGAAAAGAGTTACACGGAAGAGCAGGTTTTCAATGCCAGTGAGGCTGGCTTGTTTTATAAGGCTATTGTCCATCAAACCTATATAATGCAAATGGCATTTTGATTGAAAAAAATTACCAGAGGCTGGAAAGGAACCTATCCGCATATTTTCACTTGGAGAAACAGTTCAGTATTCAGTACTCAGTGTTCATGGTAACTTTATGGAACAGAGCTACTACACATAATGAGAATTGATTGTTTCTGAATCATCCGTGGATCTCCTTTTATCATTTGTTTTTCCCCTTGGCTATGTTACATGGTTCTGTTTCTACATGCACAGTAAATTTTAATTAAATACCTTAAAATACTGTAGAGTTCCAGACGATGTTATCTTCCACAGGTAAATTCACCCTATCCTTTGATAGGCAAATAGAGCCTATCAAAGGGGCTAATCTGGACTTCCCTGGTGGCACAGTGGTTGGGAATCCTCCTGCCATTGCAGGGGACATGGGTTCGATCCCTGGCCCAGGAAAATCCCACGTGCCGCGGAGCAACTAAGCCCGTGTGCCACAACTACTGAGCTCGCACTCTAGAGCCCGTGAGCTGCAACTACTGAGCTCTCGTGCTGCAACTACTGAAGCCTGCACACCTAGAGTCCATGCTCTACAACAAGAGAAGCCACTACAATGAGAAGCCCACGCACCGCAATGAAGAGTAGCGCCTGCTCTCTGCAACTAGAGAAGGGCTGCATGCAGCAACGAAGACCTGACACAGCTAAACAAACAAACAAACAAACAAAACAGGGTGGTGGTGGTAATCTCCTTAATCCAGTCATAGGTGCATGGTTCAAGCTGGGTCACAGTTTTGTTAAGTCCAAGTTTCAGTCTGATTCCTTCTTGTTGTGACCATCAGGAATTTCAGTTGAGAGCCTGACTTTCCTTCAACTCAGTAACAGCAGAAAATTTTGCTCCAATCTCTGGAGATTTGTGGCTTGGCTTTGTTTTTTTCTTTCTTTCTTTTTTTTTTTTTTTTTTGCGGTACGCGGGCCTCTCACCGTTGTGGCCTCTCTTGTTGCGGAGCACAGGCTCTGGACGTGCAGGCTCAGCAGCCATGGCTCATGGGCCCAGCCACTCCACGGCACATGGGATCCTCCCGGACCAGGGCATGAACCCGTGTCCCCTGCATCAGCAGGCGGACTCTCAACCACTGCACCACCAGGGATGCCCTGTGGCTTGGCATTTTGATTCCCCACCTTTGAAGCTTCAGAATTTGGCAAATATACTGACAAGGAGACTGGTAGTATGTTCGAGGCTCCTCAAGTCTTAAATTTTGTCACTTCAGCCTAATAAAACTGCCAGGACTTGCTGTGCTACTTTATCTGTCCCACAGAAGTGGCCCTCTGCCAGAGGCTAAGCCTGGATTTGCAGACTTTAGAGGTGCCCAGGTCAGCAAGTGCCCTGGGAAAAGCAGCTGCAGGTAATCAGTGTTGCCTCACCAGGGCTGCCATAACAAAGTACCACAGACTGGGTGGCTTAAATAACATAAATCTTCTTTATCACAGTTCTGGAGGCTGTAGCCTCAGATGAAGCTCTGCCTCAGATGAAGGTGTCAGCAGTGTTTGCTTCTTCTGAGGCCGCTCTCCTTGGTGTGTAGATGGCCGCCTTCTCACTGTGTCTCCACATGGTCTTCCCTCTGAACATGTCTGTGTCCTAATTTCCTCTTCTTTTTTTTTTTTTGTGGTTCGTGGGCCTCTCCCATTGGGGAGCACAGGCTCCGGACGTGCAGGCTCAGTGGCCATGGCTCACAGGCCCAGCCGCTCCACTGCATGTGGGATCTTCCCGGACCGGGGCACGAACCCGTGTCCCCTGTATCAGCAGGCGGACTCTCAACCACTGCGCCACCAGGGAAGCCCCTAATTTCCTCTTCTTATAAAAACACCAGTCACATTGGCTTAGGGGCCCCCTAATGGCCTCATTTTAACTTAATTACCTACTTAAAGACCCTATATCCAAATACAGTCACATTCTATGGTACTGGAGGCTAGGACTTGAATATATGAATTTTACGGGGACATAGTTCAGCTCATAACAAGGACTTTCTACTCCTGTCCATAGTTCTCAGGACCCTTCCTCATAATGACTTTTTGTCTCTTAGGGAGTGACAGGCTATGGGAAATTCCACTGTACTTTTCTGATTTGGGGCTCAGGCCTTTCTACTCTTGCTCTGTGCAGCTTCAAGATTCAGCAGATGTCTTAAGAGAAAAATGTCATGTGTTTGAAGCCCCTCAGTGTTCCATCTTTTTCACTCCCTCCCTGTGTCTGCCAGAAGCTCTGTCCCACCAGTTTTTCTGCACTTGTCTCAGCATCAGTGCTCTTCCCAGGCCAAGTACAAATTAGCAGCCTCTGGCCCATACCCAGAATTCGCAAATGCCTTCAGGGGCAGCTGCAAAGCCTAGCTCACCTGTGCTGTTTTACCCCTTGGAATCTCAGTCCTTCCAGTCCTCTTCCTTTCTGCAGTGCTCTGATGCCTTTAAATGCATGGCTTTTGCAACCAGCCTATCAAGGTTTTCTTATTTTCCATGGGGAATGATGGTTTGTATGAATTTTTCTATCCTTTCAGGAGGCCAGGTCAGTGGTTTCCTTTAAGGAAGGAATGGGTTGTGACTGGTAGGTGATATGCAAATAGTCTCTGACTTAACCTGGGAGTTGAAGTTACAGAGGTATATTCATTTTAATAAAAATCATTGAGTTGTATACTTAGGTAAATATGTTCTGCCATGTATATTATATTTCCAATAAAATGTGTTTTTTTTTTTTTTTTTTTGCGGTACGCGGGCCTCTCACTGTTGTGGCCTCTCCCGTTGGAGAGCACAGGCTCCAGACGCGCAGGCTCAGTGGCCATGGCTTACGGGCCCAGCCGCTCCGCGGCATGTGGGATCTTCCCGGACTGGGGCACGAACCCATGTCCCCTGCATTGGCAGGCGGACGCTCAACCACTGTGCCACCAGGGAAGCCCTAAAATGTGTATTTTTTAAAAAGGCAAAGACAACACACAAAAGGAAAACATAAAGTTATGTGCTGAATACAATTTTTTCAAAACTCAGTGGAGAAGTAGCTTTCGAGGCAACCCCTTCCTAAAGGGGTTCCGGTTCTTTTGTCAGTTTCTCTGCCCTTGCATTCCTACTCTTTCTCTATCTTCCCCTGTGAGGAACTCCACCCCTCTTAATGTGAGGTGATTTGCAACCCAGTTCCCTCTGTCTTATTCTTATTGTACAATTTCCGAAGGCTGAGTCCTTGTGTCAGGAATGGTGTCCTAGAAATTTGGCAGGACAAATGGAGATAGATACCTGTTGACATTCCAGTATGGGGAAGGAAATTGGAGGCTCTAGGTCTCACAGGCTTGGGTGGAGGTAGATAATATCCTTCTGCATGGTTTTCCTGACGGGATGTTTTGCAGATACACCTGCACGGTTTTTCTGACGGGATGTTTTGCAGATACATCTGCTTAATTAACTTAGTACGTGTTGATCCATGCGCATACCTACATCTCTGAGGACATCATTAGTTCTCAAGGACAGTACATTCTCAAGCCATGAAAGGAAGAAAGTAACTTCTCCAGTACCTGTAAGCTGCATAGCTTTTCCTTTCCCGTAAAGTTAGTAAATCCAATTATTATTCTTTCCTCCTTCCAGATTGAAACCTTTGGGGCCTGCTGGAATAGGAAAGACAGCAAATGCCCCTTCATAAAGGCGCTCTCAGTTACACAAAGAAAAACTGTGAAATGCCTAATCCAGAAAGAGGTCTTTTTCCCCCACTCAGTCTCCATTTGGGGAAAGGGGTGAGGTTTAGTTACAACTGTAGTAAGTGCAGCACAAGAGAAATATGAAATGTCATGAGAGTGAATTAAAAGGGGTGCATAAATGGGAGACTGTCATGTTGGGCCCATTTGTGACCTCCGTCTCTGCTCCCATGGCCACTGTTCATGTGACCGTCATCCCAGTTCAGGGGTGGTTGAAGTAGAAGTGTGGCTGATGTCAGTAGCTGAGTCACTTAGTCTACTTGGGTGCTCGGGGCCCCTTCTGTGGTGTATGCTTTCTGGTTGGCTTTAATGTGAGATGCAGATTTCTTTGGGTCCACACCAATAGGTCCATCCACATATCTCTACTATGAGCATCCTTATTTTTATCAAAAAATTAAGTTTTGGCTGCGTTGGGTCTTCGTTGCTGTGCGCGGGCTTTCTCTAGTTGCAGCGAGCGAGGGCTACTCTTCGTTGTGGTGCATGGGCTTCTCATTGCGGTGGCTTCTCTTGTTGCGGAGCACGGACTCTAGGCGCGTGGGCTCCAGAGCGCAGGCTCAGTAGTTGTGGCGCGCAGGCTTAGTTGCTCCAGGGCATGTGGGATCTTCCCGGACCAGGGCTCGAGCTGGTGTCTCCTGCATTGGCAGGCAGATTCTTAACCACTGTGCCACCAGGGAAGCCCCATCCTTTTTTGTGTGTGTGTTACAATGACATAAGAAAATATATTTTATTTGTATGCTATTTTTTTGAATTTTATTTTATATTTTTAATACAGCAGGTTCTTATTAGTTATCTATTTTATACATATTAGTGTATATATGTCAATCACAATCTCCCAGTTCATCGCCCCCCCCTTCCCCCCCGCTTTCCCCCCTTGCTGTTCATACATTTGTTCTCTACATCTGTGTCTCTATTTCTGCCTTGCAAACCGGTTCATCCGTACCATTTTTCTAGATTCCACATATATGCGTTAATATATGATATTTGTTTTTCTTTCTGACTTACTTCACTTTGCATGACAGTCTCTATGTTCATCCACGTCTCTCGGACATCCTTATTATCAATCTTTCAGATTTTTTCCTTCCATGCTTCTGAGCAGCCATCCAAGAAATATATTCTCACCTTGAGCTACTTCTTTTTCCACACGAAGTAGATAACCAGGTACACTGATCACAGTTTCACCCAGTGACATTTTCACACTTCACTCACTTTCAAGGCCACTCCTGCAGTGTAGCCATGGCCCATTATTTGCATGCACCCACGTACCAAGCTGACCCACCTGTATTCTAAACTTGGGTTTTAGCTGGCTGTATAGGTCCTTCTCTGTGGCCATAAGTGCAGCTCAAGGGGCCACTCATCCGACTGTGGTGGGTAACATGAGGCTTTGGACTACCTGCCTGTGAAGATTGTTTGTACCCCTTGTCCTGTTCTGTCTGACTCAAACCCAGATGTATCGTTCCTATATTATAGATGGACTTCTACTGCATCCGAGTCTATGACTTGTTGCATCTAGCATAATCTAGCTCAGAGTGGACAGTTACGGACACATGGTCATTTGATGCCCCATGGTCAACCATTCCTTCTCTACCAGGACCCAATAACATGAGAGGAGAAGTTTCTCCTAATGTATATAAGTTTCACTGCAGATGTCATGGCCATGTTCCCAAACCCCAGGGGCTTGAATTGTGGTTTTCCCACTGGTGCCTTCTATAAATCCACACAGGATCGTTCCCCCTGCTGTAGATGCATCTGATCCCACAGCGTCTGTGAAGCCGCATGGCTCAATTTACAGGAGTGTTTGTATTGCAGCCTGGATGCGCTGCAGGGCTCTTTCCTGCTGTGGCTCCACTTAAAGCTGGCATCTTTCCGTGTCATCCAGTATACAGCTGGAGCCATGTGCCTGGGTACGGAATGTATTTCCCCCAGAAATCAAAGAGGCCTATTGGATGCTGTGCTCCTTTGTGGTAGGTGATATAAGATGAAGCCATTTGTGTTTTACTTTGAGGGGATATCCTAGTATACTCCTGACCAGTAGACACCCAGAAACATTTCTGAAAGGGAAGATCTCTGAAATTCATAGGGTTTATCTGCCATCATCCCTAGCAATGTATCTTACCATTGCCTCTAACACTGGTACCACTTCTCACCTGTACTGCTCAATCAACATGATGACATCAGTGTAATAGATCAATGTGACATTCTGTAGGATATCCCCAAAGTCCAGATCTCTTTGGACTGTATTATTACAGAGGGAAAGAGAGTTAATATAGGCTTAGGGCAAAACTGTAAATGAGTATCATTGTCTGTCCTTCCTCTGCAGAAGATAAGAACTTCCTTTAAACTACCAAAAAGGCCCTCTGGCTCTCACACTCAGTCATTAGCTATTTTTTTTGACCACTTTTAGTTTCTCTTCATCCCTTGCAGGGCATCAGTACAACTTATTGGTGTCTAGCCAACTCTGCTGTCCTTGTACGCAGTGGTTTCCCCCATATCTTTGAAGTGCCTGAATTATCACACTGGCAAGGGCATCCTTCTCCCTCACGATGTTTTCTCAGGTTGCCTCGGTGACTCTTCTGCAGTTAGGTCACCACCTTGTGCCAGGGGCTATTCATATCTCATGTCCCACTCAGGATGAGATCCTCGTTACAAGCTGGGTAGTGAATGTGCCCATCCACAAGCTTTCCTGGGGATGAGATTTGCTGGAAGTAACAACTGTGAAGAATAAAGAAGAAAGGAGCAGCAGAGGGCAGATTAAGCCTTCAGACCATGATACAGGGCTGACATCTGAGAAAGGAGAGGGGAGAAAGGAGGATTAAGACAAAAGAGTGTTAGACAGTGAAGTTCTGGCCAGACCCATGAGGAGTCCCTGAGCGAGGTTGCCCATTAGAAGAATCCTTGCCTAAGGCCATACAGCCAGTAATCTTGAAGTTGAGATTTGACCTCGGAGTCTCCAAAGTCCACGCTGTTCTCATTCCATACCTTAGAGCATACCATAGCTGCTATACATTTTCATCCACTAGTTAGAACGGGCAGTCCTCTGACATTTAGGGCTTCTCCCTGTGGCTTCCACAGGGACTGGACTCAAGGTTGTATCTTTTTTCAAGTTCTCTAGTGTCCATCAAATCCTCGATCCTGTGGATTAACTAACTCAGCCATGAATTCAGCTCTCCTGGTCTCCTGCAGTCAGGAGACTCTAGAAAATTTAGAAAAAGAAGGTTGAGAAACATGAGAATGGTTCAGCCCCAGGTTAGTGATAAGGACTGAGCTGACTCAGGAAAAGAAATAATATGGAACTTGTTTGTATTCTCTATTCCATCACAGATACGCAGCCCTAGAAACATCTCTGCTCGTTCTTTACTCAGTGAAGTTAGGCTCTGGCGGCATTCTGAGTGAGAGTAGGTGGTTCTGTAGGGTCTAAAGGTTCTAAATCTCTCAGCACCCCTGTAGGATGGAAGTGATGTCTTCAAAATCACAAAATAGTTACAGATGTGGAAACTGGGGTACAAATTAGACATATTAAGTAACTTGCCAAATTCACCCAGCTACTCAATGATGCATCTAAATGCTAGCACAAGTGAAATAGTCATCAATAAAGTGATCCCAGCACCTACTGTCCTAAGACTACCTCCCTTCATATCCACTGCACACTTCATGGAAGGTGGTCTTATAGAGAGGGAGAAGCATAAACTTTGGAGTTGGGCAGGCGTGGGTTCTAAATGACTGCCAATTTCCAAACACGTGTCCTCGGGCAAGTTAAGTTCTCTGCCCTCAATGACCTCATCTGTAAAAGCGAGTTAATTATACCTAATCTATAAGATTGACAAAATATTTAAATTTGTGCATGCAAAGGCAGCTAGTACAGGCTGAGCACGTGGTAGGGGCTTAACAATATTCATTCCCCTCTTTGGAAGAGAGTGTTTTGATGGACAGATCCCCGTCCTCAGTCTCCCAAGGCAGTGAGCAGCTTATCAACAGAGGCCTTCCCTGACCTCATTTCTCAAGGTGCCTCAGTGAATCTGAGAAGCTGAGGCCTCACTGTGTGTCAGCCTCGAGGTTGCCATTTGGAAGGCAGTTGTATCAGTAGCTATTAATTTCCTCATTCCTACTCACATTCTGTCAGCAAGACTGCTTGAGAAATCGTAGCCATTTTTCATCCTTAATAAAGTCTCCTTCCTGTCTTCTCCCTTCTGTTTCACAGTTGAAAACATCTTAATCCTGGGGAATTGAAAGAATACGGAAAAACAGAAAGTAGAGAGCTCATTTCTCCACTCTCTCTAATCATAATTACCCCCCAAAAGAGGAACTGGCCTCTCCTGTATCCCTGGGAGGCAGGAACTTAACATCCTCTGCCTTGTTCGATCTTCACACCAAGGTTCCATGTCAGCTCTGATTAGGTTATTCCCACTTTGGACGTGAAGAAACTGCTGCTGAGAGAGGTTATCTCCTTTGACCAAGATCACACAGTAAATTTGATCAGAGTCAGTATTTGAGCCCAATCTGTCAGATATTAAAATCCGTGCATGTGTCATTTCAGCTTACAATCACACACACACACTTCTGCACACACAATTTACCTCCTGTTTCTGGTCTATTATATAGAGAAGAAAGCACCCCCCCTTCTCTGTCAGCTTCTGTTCTCCATGCTTGAAGCCTCTGTCTCCCACTGATTCCAGTAAATGCTCAGGGAACAGTAGTTGTGAATTAGCCTTATTTCTTTGTAGGCAAGAAAGGTGTTGTGTTAAATACAATCTAAAGCATTTTCCAGGTCAGTGGGCTAGCTCAAAAACACTAGTAACATTATTTTAGGATGATTAGAAGAATCAAAAGCTCTTTGTGGGTGGAGACCACGTCATTTACTTTCTCTGGATCCCCACAGAGCTGAGCCCTCATGAATTAATGAAATAAAAGACAGTAAATCAGGGAGCATCATGGTGCTGAGGAAGTTCTTCGCAGAAGATTGGGGGACTCATCTCAGCACTGCCACTGAGTTGCATGTGACTTGGCTTCACTGAGCCCCAGTTTTCTCATCTCTAGAATGAAAAGTTGAGCAGGACAGCCCTCCAGGTCTTTTAGTCTCTGTCTATGGCATTCAGCTATGCCTTTGGGACTGTGATGTCTTCTAGCCATGTCTCTATGCTTGGGGACAGGCTACTGCATGAGTATGCAAGTCTCTCACCAGTCATTCCCATCGGAGGGCAAAAACCCCTTTCCTTTTTTCCCTTTTCTGATAGTGCAAATTTTAAAGGCTAGAGGAGCCTCTTCCCCCATTTACTCTTTTTGCAAATAAATAGGTTCTTCTATACAAAGAAGATGAAGTCTACTCATTTTGAAACATCTTCTGCAAAGATAACAATATATATTACTTTTCCTAAATATTTCAGAATCCTATTTCTGAGTGGGATTCTGAAGGTTACTGCCAAGTAACCCTTCCTTCAAAGAACTCTAATGGGCAAGGTTGAGTCAATACTACTTCAATCAGAGTAAAGTCTATTTTGGGGTTCGACTGCAGAGGAGAAAGATGTTGAGAGGCAACCCTTAGTTTTCCTTGGGGTTTCAGTTCTGAAGGTGAAGGAGTTTATTGCTGGTGTCTTGAGGCCATGTTTGTCACAGCTGAGAATCAACTTCCTGACCAGTTAAATGAGCTTTAATTACTAGGAAAGAATGCACATGTCTCTTAAGTGCATCTAACTGTTCAAAGATCCTTTGATCAGAGATGGAGCCGAACTCTGAAAAAGAATGCAATATATCAAACACCTCTTCTTCCTGAAGGGGAGAATAAGTGATGATTTCTCATATACGTCATGAAGGTGTTATCTAAATGGTAATGAGGCATCACTAGGTAAATGCTGGCTGGAATTATTGGGAAACAAAACATTTCCATGCAGTCCAATCCAAGGGCATGGATGTCTTCAGAGAAGAGAGACTAATCTGAAGACAGGGGTACCAAATATACCTAGTAAGGATAAAGTGCTGGGGAAGAAATTCCAGATTTGGTTAGATCTGGTGAGCCTCAGACTGGGTGGAGGCTGAGAATATCATGCCACTTCCCTGAACAAGCAGAGAAAGATGCTTCTCCTTAATCTCCTACTTTACCGTTCTCGTCCCAATCTTTTGCCAACGTACCATGAAGAAGAGTAACAGTAGAAGAATCTGGCATGACATTCCTGTCGATACAGGAGCCAACACAGGAGGCTCACTGTGTGAAGGAAGGCCCTTCCCCCAGGATGGCTCTAGGACCCAGTGTCTTGTGCAGGATGCAACCTGCACAACCGTGCATGGCAGCCCTGGACCCTCACAGTCCCTCAGAGGTGCCGTGTTTCTCTTGAATTAGGAACTTATACCAGCCTGGAGCACTCTCTACCCCTCCTCCTGGCCTGCTACACATTCACCTCTCAAGCGTCTGCTCAGACATCGCCTCCTTGAGCTGCGGCCTGGATTAGATGCCTAGCTTAGGTGTCCCCACCTTACCACTTGTAACTGAATTGCAATTGCCTATTCCTTGGATCTTCCCTGTGAGTTGGGAGCGTTTAGAGACCACTGATGGTGTGCTTCTCTCTCTTCAGGGCTATGCACAGGGCTGGGCACAGAGGGGACACCTGGTAAATGTTTGCTGCAAACTGAAGAGAAAGGGGAGGGGAGGAGGGAAGGAGATAAAGAAAAGGAAGAAAAGGGGAGACAGAGAGGAAGAGAGAATGAGAAAAAGAAAGAGGATGTGGGAAGGGGAGAGAGAGACAAGAAGAGACAAGAAAAAAGGAAGAGAGCAAAGGAAAAGGAGAGAAAGAGGAGGGAGAAATGGGGAGAGAGAAAGAATAAAAAGAACTTGGTTGCCCAGGAGGTGATGTGGGGCTTCCCTGCAGGCCCTGCCTGTCTCAGTGGCTTTCTCCTTCACCCCTTCTTACCTTCATCATCACACCCCATTTAATTAAAGTCTGCGTCTCCAACAGAACTAGTTTGGGCCAAACCTTTTCACCTCCGAGAAATGTGGCAAGCCAGGGCCCCGCTTCTCTCCTCTCCCAGAACTATGTGCTGGGGTTTCCATCAACAATGCCAATGTCCAAACTGGGGCAGTGGGCTCAAGCCAGCTAAGAGCCCTGGTCATGAGGGTCTCCTCATTCGAGTTTAGCAAGATCCCTGTAATCCGTGGAGAGCTAGGAGGCTGCTGCAGACTGTGTGGGCTGCAGGGTCAATTGTTTTCCAAGCTTACTGAAAGCAGTTCTTTGGGGAAATATCCTCTTTCTGCCGGAGCTGGGCCTCACTCTGGGGCCTCCTGTCTAGTGGTATGTTTTGGAAAAGGGTTTAGGGTCAGGGGTTTCCTATCAGGCTGATGAAAGAGAAATTCTCTTGGTTGCTGGGGGGTTGGGAATTACTTTTAAGTTTTCATTTAAGCTTGGGACTATTAACCTGCAACAGCATTAGCTGGGGAGCTTGCGTAAAATGAGCAGTCCCAGGTTCCCAACTCCATAGATTCTGATTCAGTGGGTTTGGAGAGGGCCCTGGGATTCTGCCTATTGAACAGCAATCCTCCTCCTGCTTAAGTCTCATGCGGGGCCTCAGGGCCTTAGGGAGGGCCTGGCCCGGGGGAAGGCTGTGGTCTGGGAGCTCTCAGCGCAGTGACAACTCAGAAGAGCAGGAAAGGGGCTGGTGGAATCTCCAGCCACGTAGTGTCTGGGGAGGGTACACCGACCACTTTTCACTCGGTGGGTTTAGAATTCTCTGCGCCTTAGTTTTCTTTTCTTCTCTGGGACCGTGCCTTCTTGCAGAGACACTGTCTCTGGGAATTGGGCCACACCACATCCCCCTTACCTTCTAAAGCGACTTCACGGGGGCGGGGGCGTGGTCGGATGCAGCCGCCTCCCGCTGCGGCCACAGATGGAGGTGTGTAAAGTAACAACTCGACGCTGAGCCGGCTTCTCCCAGGGAAGCTCACAGCTAGTTAGACGCTTTGTTGGAGAAGCGGGTGAAGGTGGTCGAGGCTAAGATGCTGAAGATCCCTCTGGTGGTGCCTGAATGTGCTCCGGCAAGGACAGGCTGAGCGGCGGGGCGGAGGTGGCAGAGAAGGGTGGGAGGGAAGCAGGAGCTGAATCCCTGCGTCCTTATCCTCTCTCAGCGGCTAATTATCTGTGGAACGAGGGACCATGCCTTCCATTTGCTCCCGCAAAGTGAAGAACCCGCGCCCGGGGAACGCTCAGCGTTGAGTTCCTTTATGCCCCACACGTGTGTTCTCGGTGCTTTTTGCTGTTGGCTTGTTTTCTCATCCCACATGCTCGCCCCTCCACCTTTTGTTTCCTGTTTCCCAGAGACTGCCGTTGAATTAGTGAGTTCTTTTAAAAAAATAACTCTTGAAAAGTCGTGTGCCCTTCCTCAGACAGGGTATTTAGTCAGTTCTTTATTGTTTCCCCTCTTTACAAAAACCAAGTGAGGTGACAGAGAAACGGGATCAACCGTAAGACCTTGACTCTGGCAAAGTGAGCAGAACATTCTTTCAAGGCACTTCCTGCGTGGTCTGCACCATTCCTCCAGTGTGTCTTCCTCTATGTCCACTCCTGCCGCCTGGGCCTCCTCCCTACCCCTGGCCTCAGTATTTTCACTTGCTTCCCTCTCCTCTTCCAGTGGCACCAAGGTTATCCGGCTCTCTTGGTTCAGTTGGGTCTTAGCTCAAACGTTTCCTTTTTAGAGAGTCCTTCCTCGGTGTCCACGTCTTAACAGTTCTCTCAGTGCTCTAGATTCCCCTACGCTGCTTTATTTTTCCTTCAGTGCACTTGAACCTGTGATTCTCAAAGCACATTAGAACCATTTGGGAAGCTGGTTAATCTGTGGATTCCCAAGCTTCAGTCCTTGATTTTATTGGTCTGTGGTGGAGGGTCTGGTAGTTTTTTGCAAAGCTCTCCAGGTAATTCTTATGTGGAAACGGGGTTGAGAACTTCTAAGCACTGTTTCTGGTTTCCGTGTGTTTTTGTTTTTGAGATATAATTGACATATTAGCTTCAGGTATACAACATAATGTTTTGGTATTTATATACATTGTAGAATCATCACAATATGTCTAGTAGTGTGTGTCACCATGCATGGTTACAATTATTTGTCTTATGATAAGCATTGTTATATATTTGCTGTTTGTCTCAACTATTCCAGTACACAGTAGATTGCAGTAGAAATGGCCACAACTACTTCCCCAAACTGTAACCATGCCATTTGCAATGTATCTTT
Organism: Grampus griseus; assembly: GCF_964374135.1. Lineage (NCBI taxonomy): Eukaryota > Metazoa > Chordata > Mammalia > Artiodactyla > Delphinidae > Grampus > Grampus griseus. The sequence goes on from NC_139010.1 coordinate 68,155,427, forward strand.
GAAGCATCTTCCATCCAGACATGGAGTATCCCTTACAACTGGGCAGGCCTTGTGACTGCCTTTGACCCACAGAATGTTATACACATGACGCTGTGGAACTTCCGAGGGTAACCTGCTAGAGGAAGAGCAGACAGAAACCCTCTAGACCAAGCAGCTGGTAGCTAGCACCCCCTTCCAGATGGGAGTCAAGCCATCTCAGACTATCCTGTCCTAGTTGAGGTACGAAATGACTACAGTCGCATGAGTGACCCCAGATGAGACAAGCAGAACAGCCCAGCTGAGCCTGACCCAAATTGCTAACCTGCAGAATTTAAAGAAAATGGTTATTGCTTTAAGCCATTAAGTTTTGGTGCTACTTGTTATGGAGCAACAGAGACCTTGCGGTTTTGCTGCTGTTGTTGTTTTTTCAGTACTCTATCCCCGCTACCTAGTTCAGAGCCTACACAGGCACATGGCAGGTGCTCAATAAATATTTTCTAAATGGATCAATGATATCTGATAGGGCTTTACAAAGAGCTGTTTTGCACTTTGCTAAGAGTCCAGTTGGTAGCATGGGACACTTAGTACTTAGAGTCAGCTAGTGAGAAGGAATATGACTCCTCTCTCCTCTCCCAAGAAATCTCTTAAACTGCTACAGCGAGTCTCTTTCTCAGTGGGTCATTTCATAAGAAGGTTGCTTAGCATAAATCTTTGCTGATTCGGGAAACCTGTTTTCTTTTTAAGTCCTCAGATTAAACATTCCTTAGTTCAGAGATATTACAGAAATTGACTGCTTCCTCCAGTCTTTTCACTGAGAAGAGCATCAAGGTAACCAGGGTGTAAGGACCCCGTCCTGAGCAGGTGTTCAGGTTGGTGGTGGAGCTGGGGGCAGTGGAGAACAAGGTAAATACTGAAAAACTGGTAACTGGCTGGTGACACTCATTTAGTTCCAGTCCCTGTTATAAGCAGACTGGGTGTTTTGATAATAAACCCTATTCAAAAGCCGAAGGGCTGTCATTATAAGTCCCAGTGGGAAGAGAGACTAGTGCTGAGCTAGTGAGCGGGGTTCCCCCTGAAGCAGACCCTGAAACTGGGATTCGGGTGATCTCAGGAAGCACAAGTAGGGAAGTGGGGATGTGAGAGAGGAAAGGGAATAAAAAAGGACGTGTTAATGAGTAGATTACTGTGTGGGCAACTGTAGTTCAATCCTGCAGGGAACTCTGGCGCGTGGTGGAGACTGTGCTTCAGACTCTCCCTGCTCCAGGAAGCGAGGAAGCTGGGGGCGACATCTACCTACTTCAGGCTGTTCTATGTAGGAGCCTCCGCTGCTCCTCTGGCCAGAGTGATCCCTTAGGTAGAGCATGACGGGGCTGAACATGGTGAGCTCAGGGGGCGTGAGTGGAACAGTGACAGCCTCGGCTGTAAGGACAGCTGTTTCCAAAAGAGTCCATCCTGAGCAGCACAGCTCCTGAAGGAAACCAGGTAGCTGATGGGTGGGATCTGCCTGCCCTGGGAAGTGTTCATCCAAGCTTTTGGCCCAGTCTTCCCCCGATGGCTACTTTCCCTTCCTTCTCAAGGTACCAGTTCTGCCCCAGGGTTCTAGTTCTCAGGTCTTTAGAGCTGTCTTAGGGCGGCAGGACTGGGGAAGAGTGGATTTAGGAGGATGCAGTGGCATCATCGTATCTGATCTCGCCGCCAACACTTACTGAGCGCCACCTGTGTGCTAAGCAAGGATCATGTCATTTAATTCTCAAAAACGTCACGAGAGGGATGTTGTCATGAGACATCTTTTGAAATCTGAGAGAACAGGCACAAGGAGACAAAATAATTTGCCCACATCACACAATTAGATCAATTCAAATCCCAGCTCTGTCCCCGGATCCCACCACACTCTTAACGTTGCCCGATATCGCCTCCTGTAATAACAGGAGATAACAAAAACCAGGAAAATAAGAAAAAGTTAGAGGTCAGACCTGAATTTGTATCCTGGGGCACTCTCCGAGTATCTGATGACTCTGATCAAGTCATTCAGCTTCTCTGAAACTTAGTTTTCTCATCTATAAAATGGACTTAAGGATGTATCCCGGTGGGGCATGTGGGAGGGGTAAACGACAACGTGTGTTTTGGGGGCTGGCACTAGAAGGCCCTCTGCCAAAGTGTCCTCTCTTCCTCCCGCTATGGCTCAGCCTTCTTATTCTCCTCGGTGGTGCTGTGTGGGGCTCCCCGAGTGTTGACCTGACTTTGTGCTGCATTGGGCTTCTTTCCGTTCAGAGTTCACGTAGATCTTACTTCCTAGCTAGGCGGTGAGCTGCTTGAGGCAGGAAACTAAGTTTGGCCTCAAGTTAGTGTTGTCCTTGTATTCTCTAGAACATGGGGCTAGTGCCAGGACCCAGTTAGTGCTTGATAATGACTGCTGATGCTTCTTTTGGTTAATAAGAACATTAAATAAGAAGAATTTTGAAGATAGAGAAATGTACAGACAACCCAATTCAGGTATCTCCGGAGGGCATTTTCTATCAATGCTGAGCTCTGCACTAGCCCTCAACCTAAGTGTTTGGGCCTTGTGATCAGCAGTAAGGACTGTCACCAAGCTGGACTCCTGTCATAAATTTTAGTCTTTGCCATCAACTTAATGAGTTTCCCCAATTCTCCTAGAGCCAGCAGCTTCATCAGTAGGGGTACTGCAATAATATGGATAGCAAGCAACATTTTTTGAGCGCACTATGGTAAATACTTTATAGATGATGCCTTGTTTAATGCATACCCAAATCCTAAGATATAGGCAGTATTATTACAGTGGAGGCAACTGAGGTACAGAGAGGGTAGGTAACTGGCCCAAAGTCACACAACTGGGAAGGGGTAGAGCTTGATTTGAAATACGTCTTTCCTACGGTTTCTTTGTGGGCTCTGCTGATATCGGGCTCTTAAACTCTTCCTTTTCCATTCTTCTATAGCTACCCAACCTCCTCCCCTCCTGTTGGGTGACACATTTAATCCTATAGGTGAAAATGGGAGCTTGCAGAGCTGGTAGGTATCCAGGCTTCTTAGGATGACTTTGCAGATCTTTGATCAGAACCACCGGGTCAGCTACTAACTGACATTATTGTGTATTCATTCATTTGGTTCTTTTCTCTCTTTCCTTATTAGGATGTAAGCTCCAGAAAATGTTTATTGGGTTCAGACTATATCCCACTGTGTAGAACAGTTCCTGCTACACGGTAGGTTCTCCATAAGTATTTGTTCAGTGGATGAATCCATTGTTTGTTGACTGCATAGCTTAATTATAGGGAAGCCATCTTGTTTCTAAGCTATTGGGAGGCACCTCACTCCTCCCTATTCTCTTCCTGCAAATACACCTCATCACTACACTGTATCCTCGTGAGATTATTGTGCTTAACTGGTGAGATCATATATGTGAAACCATAAAGCACTTTGGATGTGTAATCCTCATAAAAGGGTCCTTATACGGCCCATGCTCTATGGAGCTGTGATCTGAGAACCCAGTCCAACACATAGAGTATCATAAGATACTCTATTTGTGTACAAGTAAAATTGTACACAAGTACAATTTTTACTTGTGTCCCTTGAAGAACATTAAAGTTGATCCAATTCCTAATCTATAGCAATGTTTCTGAAAAGTGTCTTGTCTTTCTTTCTTAAGTCTTTCCCACTTGCTGTTGCTCTGGTAACCCCAAAGTCTCTCTTCATGTCCAGCCCATTTGACTTTTCTCTTTTCTTCCTCCTTTACTCCTCCCAGGGCTCTATTATGTGGACTGTCTGAACCCAGTTGCCTAAATCTTCTGGTCTTTCCTCTAGCTTCTCTATCACGTACAAGCTGTGTAACACCAGGAATGCAAGAGACTGTTCATGCATCCGCTTTCTTGTATATAAGGTGGACATTTAATCCTGTGAGGAAAGTACTATGCTGATTACTGAGTTCAAACTTATAAAATACTTAAAACAGTGCCTAGTCATGAAAAGATGCTCAACATTGCTAATCATTAGCGAAATCAAAACTACAATGAGCTATCACCTCATTGTAGTCAGAATAGCCATCATCGAAAAGTCTACAAATCATAAATGCTGAAGAGGGTGTGGAGAAAAGGGAACCCTCCTACACTGTCAGTGGGAATGTAGATTGGTGTAGCCACTATGGAGAACAGTATGGAAGTTCCTTAAAAAACTAAAAATAGAGCTACCGTATGATCCAGCAATCCCACCCTTGGGCATATATCTGGAGAAAACTCTAATTTGAAAAGATACATGCACCCCAATGTTCATTGCAGCACTATTTACAATAGCCAAGACATGGAAACAACCTAAGTGTCCAAGGCAGGTGAATGGATAAAGAGGATGTGGGACGTATATATACAATGGAATATTATTCAGCCGTAAGAAAGAATGAAATATTGCCATTTGCAGCAACATGGATATACCTAGAGATTACTATACGAAGTGAACAGAAACAGACTCACAGACATAGAGAACAAACTTACGGTTACCAAAGGGGAAAAGGGAGGGGGGCATAAATTAGGAGTTTGGGATTAACAGATATGCACTACTACATATAAAATAGATAAACAACAAGGTCCTACTGTATAGCACAGGGACTATATTCAATATCTTGTAATAACCTATAATGGAAAAGAATCTAAAATATATATATATATATATATATATATATATATATATATATATATATATATATATATATATATATATATATATATATATATAACTGAATCACTTTGCTGACACCAGAAACTAACACAACACTGTAAACCAACTATACTTCAATAAAACAAAAACAAACAGTGCCTGGTACACAGTAAACATTCAGTAATCTTAGCTGCTTTTGTTATTATTACTAGCAGTAGTAGTAGAAGTAACATCATCTAACTCCTAATTGCACACCACTAGGTATCGAGAATCAGCTGACTAAAACGGAAACTCTGGAGACAGCAAAGGGAAGTATGAATCTTGGTGGGCAAGGTCAAATCTCTCTCCTTTTGTTTCATATATATGGGAACGTGATGCACAGGAAGAGGTGGAGAAAGTGGAAACTTCATTACAAAATCCTGCACCTGCCAGCCAGTCGCCAAGTATTATAAGCATTTAGATATTAGAAGAATTCTCTTTGCACTGCAGTCCATGGTACCTATTTTCAGTGTTGTCTGTTCTTAAAGTGATGCCTCTTTTTTTGAACCAGCCATCTTCAAGTATTTTAAATTTTCACCTAATACCACCTTGAGACTCCCCTGCTTGTACTGTCTGACCTTCTCTTTTGATTTTCTTCTTCCGTTTTTATAGCTTTCCCACGGATCACAGTGTTAAGTCTCTCAGAGACTCTTCTGAAGGTCTCTTCTTGGCAATTTTCTTGCTCCGTGATGCCAAAAACATCTTTGCAAACCCTCTGTGGCATTGGGGAGAGGCAGGATGAGGCCAGTTCAGTCTGTTTTCTTTTCACGTATGTTTCTCATTTCAGCAATGACAGGGCATGGGGTGAACTGCACGGAGATAATTGCTGGAACTGGGGCAGCTGCCTGGGCCCTCAGCTCTCCGACCACACCCATGAAGCCCACCAGAGAACTGGTGCGATTGCTGTGTGCGTGAGGGAGGGCAGGGCTAAGAGACCTAATTTGGTCTGAGCCCAGGGTGGAGACTAGATGAAGCCTGATTTGGAAAGGACTATAATTGAGCCTGTCTGGGCTCTGTTTGCAACGTATAAATTGGAAGCAATTTAATAAAATTTAGCATTTCAGGTTTAAAAGATACAGTCAGGAAAGGGGCTCGGATTTTTGCGTTATAAGCCTTGAATATCCTTTTTCTCTATAGGTTTTCTTTTTCCTATCATATTTTTCTCATAACACAAATGTGATCTGATTTAGAAAGAAGGGGTCCTGATTTAAGAAAATCCAAACTTACAAATAAGGTAAAATCAGGAAGTGTTGATTTGCTTCTTCATTTTAGTCTAGATTTTAAAAAGCCTCTTTTAAAGTTGTGAGCTCTCCTGGGTGCCTTGCCTGTCTGTCTCAGCATTAACTTTCCGCTCAAGTCTTGCAGGAGTTTGGGTGATGTGGAGGAAAGAACGGAGAAACTGAAAGCTAAGGCAGTGGGAACCACTGCCAACGGAAGCTCAAGGTAAAATAAAGATGCAAATGTGTCTGAATTTTAACTTAATGCAAGAGGGAAACACAACACGCTCCCAGGGGGAATTTAACACATCCTTGTTAGCCTTGCAAGGAGAGGCACAACCTTAAGGCTGGTCCCTGCCTTAAGGGACCTGGTAAACTTTCAGAGACACGTTGTCTGGAGGTCTGGGAAGCAGGTGGGAGCAGATGGAGGGCATGAAGGTAGAGAGATAGTTCTTGGTGAAGTGACCCAAGGACACCCAACTAAATCCCTATCCAGGGTCATCAACATAATGGGCAATACCATCCCTCCTTAACTTGACAATTTCCCAGGTATCTCCTAACCCTTTCACTGTATTGTCACGCCCAAGAGGCAATAGAGGGATGTGGTTAAAAACTCGGGTTCTGTAGCCTGTCAATCTGGATTTGAGTCCTGCATACATAGATTACAGTTTGTATCACCTTAGGCAAGTCGTTGGTAAAATGGAGACACTAAATACCTCACACTGTTCTTTTGAGCATATAAAGCGCTTACCACAGAGCCTGGTACTGGGTAAATGCCGCCATTATTACTTTTATTATTATTATTAATTTTCCCTGGAACACGTAAGAGGATTTCTCTTTGAAGAGTGGAAGTTTCCATGACTGTTTCTAAGTATGGACTTGGCTTGCGATCCCATTTACCTCAGCTGGTGCTCATGCATCCCTGGAAACCTGAGATGCAAAACCCCAGTTCCTCAGTCTGCATCTGCCTTTTGCAGGAAGATACTGGTACTTTTGCTGAGATACTGGTGCCTTTGCTGCCACCGGATGAGAAGCAGGTGACTCACCCCTAGTCATTGGCTACTCACTCACTTTCACTGAAGAGGAGCTGGGCACCTCGCACATAGTCCTGCCCCATGATGGGGCCGGGCCAGGGAGTGAGCTCAGTGGGGTCAGAGCTGAACTTGGGAAGCCCAGCCTAGGAGGAGCCACTCCCTGTCCACAAGCCAAGTTCTCCACGTGTGTTCCCACCTCTGCTTGTGTCTGTACTAGAGTCAGACAGATGAGGCCACAAGTCCACTTCCTAGATCTTTGAAAGTCATGAGCTCATCTGTGAAATGAAGTTAATAATGTCATTTACCTTAATGGTTTGTAATGAATATCAGATAAGATCTGGAGCAATGTAAAAATTCAGTTAATAGTAGTAATTATTGTGTTGGTCCTTTGGCTTAGAATGCCCCCTCCCCTCCCCTCTCTCCTTCCCATCCTCCCTGTCTGGCTTGTCTTCCCTGGATGACACTGGTCACAGTGAACACCTCTCCCCTCACTTCATTCCATTCTCTTTGTGTCTCTCATCACTATATGTGGAACTTATGGCAAAAGTGCTCTTGTCTATTGCTTTTACTATTTTAAACATTATCAGAATTTATATTCTGAAAATATTCATTAAGTAATGAATTTGTTCATTTATTCAAAAATATGTATTGAATATCAGCTGTATATGCACACTTCCATATGCTGATGATCTGGCAATAAACAAAACAGGTAAAGCCCTACCTTCATTGTACTTGTTATAGGGGATGAGATAGACACAGGCACACACATATAAAAGTGTCTGCAAAATAGGTGTACAGTTTAAAGAATAAGAATAAGGCAGGCCACTAATTTGAAAAGATACATGCACTTCAGTATTCATAACAGCACTATTTATAATAGCCAGGATATGGAAGCAACCCACGTGTCCATCAACAAACAAATGGATAAAGATTGGTATATATATTCAGTGGAATATTACTCAGCCATAAAAAAGAATGAAATAATGCCATTTGCAGCAACATGGATGGACCTAGAGAATATTATGTTTAGTGAAATAAGTCAGACAGAGAAATATAAATACTGTATGATATCACTTATATGTGGAATCTAAAAAATAATACAAATGAATGTGTATAGGAAAACAGACTCACAGATATAGAGAACAAACTAGTGGTTACCAGAGGGCAGAGGGGAGGGGCAAATTAGGGGTAGAGGATTAAGAGATAGAAACTACTATACATAAAATGAATAAGCAACAAGAATATATTGTACAGCACAGGGAATTATATCCATTATCTTATAATAACTTTTAGTGGAGAATAATCTGTAAACATACTGAATCACTATTCTGTATACCTGAAACTAACATAATACTATAAAGCAACTATACTTCAATAAAAAGAGAGAGAGAGAGAGAGAGAATAAGACAGACCACTTGGCACCTGCCCTTCAAGTGAAGACGTAGAATGTTTTTCCCCTAGAAGGACCTATGTGTCCCTTCTCAGTCACACCCTGCTCTAGTTCCCCCAAGCCCAGAGGGACCAATCATCCTGGTTAGTATGTTAATCATGCCCATGCTTTACCTTACAGTTTTACCACCTACATATTGAACACTCAATCCTATTTTAATTCAGTTTTGCATGTTTCAGTGTCTTATGGATGTATTATATGCATTTTTCCTGTGACTTCTTTCACTCTACATTATGCTTTGGAGTTGATCTTCACTGATACCTGGGGCTGTAGTTGACTCAGTTGTCACTGCTGGGTAGTGTACCATGTATTGCTTTCCCACACTGAATGTGTACATTCTATTATTGACACATATTGGGGTTATTTCATTTAAAAACATAACTTTCATGCTGCGTTGGCCATTTTTGAAACTGTCTCCTGATTCCACATGTAAGAGTTCTTGCAGGAGTGGAAATTCGGGGTTGTTTTTCATCTACTTGAAAATTTCTAGAGGATGGGGCCTCTTCCTTTGGGTCCTTATTGCTGCCTCTCACAGGGAGGATGGTCAAAGTTGGTTTAAAGGACAGGGATAGGTGGATCCATGCAATTCAAATCTGTGTTGCTCGAGGGTCAACTATAATTCAAATAGTTTAAAGACAAAATGAAGTTCCCAAGTATCTCAAAGTCACTATCGTTGGTAGGAAGCTGTGGGAATAAGAAACACAGCTGAAGGAAAACCTATTTCTTGCTGATATGTCAGCATAGGTTACCGGGCTAAATCAGGAGCAGGTTTACCTACATCAACTGATTCCTTACTGTTGGGCTGCTCAAAAAGATCTTCCTATTTCTCTAGGTCAAGAAGGGCAACGCCAGGAATCCCTTTTCCATCCTGACACCCAGAGGGAGAGGCTCAGAGTCCCTCACGCCCTGGGTACTAGACTGGGGTTTCTGGCACCAGCAGTGGCAGCAGACTGCAAGCTTCAGGCAGCTCAGAGGCAACGAAGCCATCTGTGCAGCCAGGCAATAAGGAAGGGATTACAGGGATTGATGGGCTGTGCAGAGAAGGCCTCTGGCAGAACAGAGTGGGATCTGGAGACCTCGCCAGGTCATGCCGAGCATTTTACATCTGTGATACAGGTCAGACAGGGCTGCCAGAGTTTGCTGTTGCCCTGGCTGTTCCAGCGCAGAGGAAATGAGCCTGGCTTGCTGGCTGCCTGAGCCCAGTGGAGTATCCCATCCTGAGGTTTAGGGCTGATAAACTCTAAAGTCTTCGTTGCCCTTTCAGAGAGGCCAGCAAATCCTTTCATCCCTGGAATGGGACTTCTTCAGGGAAACTGTGTCCCTGGTGTCTCACCATAGGTGACATCCACTGACCAGGCTAGCAAGAAGACTGCGTGTTGGCTCAGAGGGATGTCTTCCCACTTCGGAGCTTAGAGGATAGGTCAGAAAAGCCCTTCTTGATCTCAAAGTATCTTGGGAGCATCACAGATGGGATATCTTGGCCTCACAGTTGCTCTTGAAGCATTTGCCTCGTTTGGAATAAGCAACAACAGAACAGCTTGGCTTTCAAAAGACAGCCAAAGCCTGGTGGAGAGGTTCTCCAGATGGTGGCAAAGCAGCCAGCAGGAATCCCAGCATGGGGCTTGGTGGCTCAGGCAGCTTGGATATGCCAGATCACGGAGCACCAAGAACTCCAGCCTTCTGTTGCCTCTGCTCTCTGGAAAGTCTGGATGAGTCCTCCCTGTAGGATGGAGGAGCTTCTCCAGAGAAGCTTCTCCTCTGGAGCCTTCTGAGGCAGCTGTAGAGAGGATGGTGATACTTACTTCATCAGATGATCCAGGGCAAGTCATCATCAGTGAGAGAGGAAGCACTCCTGCTCAGCTTCAAGGCCTCCTTGACCTTCGGGTCTGCTGTCTCCCTTACTCCTAGAGCTCTGCTTAACAGGGCTTGACTCCCTCAGTCCAGAATTGCCCTTCCCCAACCTCTCCCCCAGTATGAGGCACCGGTGAGGACCTCAGCACCTAAACTCCCAAGCCTTCTCACTCCAGGGAAAAGCCCTACCATGATGCCCTGAGGCTGGTCCTGCAGGAGCAGTTAATGCACGCTGGCATCCTTAGGCTTGTGTGTTTGACCTTGGGGGAGTAGGTGGAGCATGACCTTGGTGGTTACAGAGCAGGGTGAGAATCCTGGCCGTGCCACCTCCTAACACTGTGTCTTGGGCAAGTCACTCAATGGTACAATAGAAAAAGACTCATGAGCTTCTTAAGTTGTTGTGAGGATTGAATGAGATTTTTCCAGAGAGAGGGGGAGAAAGAGAGAACAAGCTAAGCACAACGCCTAAGTGCCTAGTTGGTAGTAAGTATTTGAGTAGAGGAAGCCATTATTATTCTGATGGAAAATGCTTAAGTGCACAAGTTTTTCAAAGGTTTTAAATAATTTCAGGAGAACTCTAGGTTAAGCCCGAGTACAGATCATTAGATCCAATGACTTTATTTTTTTAGATTAGGAAAATGTGGCTAAACCCCAAGAGAAGTGACCTCCCCATGGTTGCTTAGCCACTTAGGAGCAGAGCCAGCGTGGGGAACTGGGACTCCCGTCTCCAATGCTCTCTCTCTGGCTGTTTGCCTTACAAGGACCCAAACAGGCCTCACAGTATCACCTACCATCTGCTAAATGAGAGTGGTTGGCAAGAGATTCTCCTTACACTGCAGGGAACAGAAAATTGCTCAATTCATTTTCTTGTAGACAGTGGTGAAAATCTCATTCAGGAGAAAAATGGGAGTGTGTGGGCGATCGATCTGATGCTCCCCTGATATTGTTAGTCCTTGTAGAGGACAGCCTCAGTGTAATGCTTTCAGCTCCTTTGGGCTCCATTAGTGCTGGACATCTTCTCTTTGTCCCTTCAGATCTGCTCTCCATCGTCCCTACCCAACTCTCTGCCCCTGGAGGCTGACCTGTGTGGACCACACCAACAGGCTTCCTTGCCCTTTGGCTTATGGTTCAGTTCAACCATTCAGGAGCCCCAGCTCCTTACATGGTGACCTTTCCTAGATGACTCTCTCCTTCAGGACTAACGTAACTCTTCCTCCCCTTGTCCCTTTGGACTTCTTAGGGGTGGTGACTCTCTTTTCTTATTAACCTTGGGATGTTGTACCATCCTTTGTGGTTTTCTTATAGCCTGTCCATGTCTTTGTAAATACTCCCTTTGTAAATGAACTATCCTTGGAATTACCCTGAGTGTACCATCTACGTTATTTTGGGACTCTAACTGATATACTGGTCATCACCTTGTGTCAAACCAAGATCCAGCTACAGTCCCCCAGGTGATGACCTGTGTTGGTTAGGAAGAAAATTCCATATAAAATAACACTTGTCTTTCTGAATGTGCCGCCATTCTCGCTATATCTTCCTTGTTTAGCCCTCTTAGGAAGCTGGCTAGAGCTTTGTTGATGATCGGAATGGGGTCTGATTTATCTTCCATGCTGTGGGAGAAGAACATGATATCAGAAGTGACAGGTAAAAGTGAATAGAGTGGGGGACTTGGTCATCTGGTCAACCTCAGGCTCTTTTATCTTGTGAATTTCATGGGGCTTCTTTTGGGTTCTTGACATGAGCTGAGCTTCACAAAAGCAAACTGAAAAGCCGTTAAGTACAGTGGCTTTATAACCTAACCCTAACCCTAAACCCAATCTCAGTAGTTAAAACTGAGTCCTCAAGATACGAAGACACGATCAGTTAAAATATAAACCCTCATTATAGTTGGTAGAGTGAGTTGATGGTGAGTCAAGAAGCTAACCTTGCATCTACAATCATTGAACTTTTTGTTCTTACTCTACATTTTCTTGCTTTTGTCCTCCATGAAGAACTAGATGGTAAGCTCTTTGAGGACAAGAAATATGTTTTTAAAAACTAATTAGTTAATTTTTTTATTTACAAGTATTTGGCACCTGCTATGTGTCAGACACTAATCTGGACACTGGAGAGGCGATGGTTACTAAGAAAGATATGATCACTATAGTTAAAGGATAGACAGTCTAACCCAAGGCAAACTATGGCTGTAGGCTGGCTGGCTGTTTTACTAATAAAGTCTTATTGGAACACAGAAATGCCCATTTGTTTACTAGTGTCTATGGCTGCTTTTGAGCTACAAGGCAGAGTTGTGTATTGCAACAGAGATTGTATATCTTGCCAAGCCTGTAATATTTACTGCTTAGCCTTTTATAGAAAGTTTGCTGACTCCTGGCCTACCCATATACCTTCCCAGTACCTGGTGAAGAGGTAGCCACACTTTTTTTCTCAACAAATACTTTATGGTTAGATTAAAAGATTATTCACAGCTGAAAGCATCACCATTGTTCAGATAGTAGGAAATAATCCTTAGTGGATTATTTTTAATCTTTGCATCTTAAAAAATTTGCTGAAATTTCTAGATGTTGTTGACATATGAACAATTTTCTTGCCTTCTTTTGGTGGATCGGTGTGAATTCAATATACCTATGCAACCGCGCAAGAAGTTTCAAAGGGGAAGATATTCTCATGCATGGGGTGGGTGGGAAGGATTGAATAGAACCTTGATTGCTACCATTCCAGAATGTGTCATCTGGTTTTCTGCTGCTCTTAGCCTTCTCTAAATGCACTTATGCTGTGAATTTTTTTTCAACTTTTTGTTCATAAATACGCGAAGAAAAGCAATGAACTCAGAAGTCCCTCTTAACCATTTCCTTCTCATTGGTATTTAACAACACAAATGTGTGGCTGGGGGATTCTCTGGGATTGAGGCACAGTTAGAAGGAAGAGGGTAAAAGCCAGTGTCCTTGGCATGGTCTGGCAGGGTCCATTCTCTGTGCGACATCTCTGAATAACACCTAGATTAACATTTAAATAGGTGCAAGGTGTTCTCTTTGACTCCTTGTAGGTTTAGGATGTTTATCTTGTTCTGGGAACTGTGTATTATACTGAGTATTATTAAAATTTGAAAAGAAAAGAAATGTAACTGATTCTCCAAATGAATAGTTGGTTTTTTAATTAAAATTAGAATACTAATGAAAGAAGCTGTGGCATTCCCTAAAGACAAGGGAAGGGCAATGTTGTAGATAATCTAGGAAAAATAAAGGAAAAAAATAAACAAGGATAGGTCTAGGCACATTGTAGGAAAAGCAGACAATTCTTATTTTGAATTACTCAGTGCCTAGAACTGGCTTATACATACTCTTCTGGATCACGAACACAAAATATTATGAATGGAAATTTCTCCAGTCCAAGGAAGACTCATGACCTCTGATCGTTTCAGTTATTATTTAGCATGATCAATTCAATTCAGAAGGAATTTACAAAGGCCCTCCTGTGTTCTAGGCACTGTGATCATCCGAAGAAAATATAACAATGATGCAGTTAATAATTTAATTGCCATACACGGTATAAATGGGCCATTTTACATTTTCACTGTAAAATCCAGTGAAAGGTGGAATTAAGGAGAGATGGAAATAATGCAGAAAATGTTTTGGTACTGGATTAGGTATTAGAATAATAAGAGAGGAAGCTATTTGAGCAGATAGGACTTAGTTGAACAGTTATATGTGGTTGGATTATAGAAAACCAGCTCTTAGTAAGGAGGTAGGAAAGGTCCCCCAAGATTTTAAATAGTGTGATATTGTGGACAATGGGGAGCCATTAAGGTTCTGAGGAGTGGATTGGCCTGCTTGTAGCTTCTCTCTAAGATTGAGGTGGTAGCTGTGTATTTGATGGCTTGGAGAGATGAGAAATTGGAGGTGGGGAGGCCACTTCGATGTAGATTACAATACTTCAGGTGGGGACAAATGTGGTTATAGAAATGAACTTTCTATGGAGATACCCTAGGCAGGCTTGGCACCTGTCAGAATATGAGAGAGAAGGAGATAAGAGTACATGACTAAGTGTCTGGTTATGTGGAAGTGATTTACAGAGAGGGCTTCGATATGGAGAGACATGTAGTAATGTGTGTCCCAATCAGATTGCAGCTAAGACAGACACACTAATGAAGATAAATTAGTTAAAAAATAAACGCATTTCCAGACCTTCTTTACCTGATCTATGTCTGCTAGGCTCTTTAAGACCTAATTCAAGAATGCCCCCCTTCCAAGAAGAATTTTCTAGCCACAGAACAGATCTTGCTTGCATTTTTTAAAGCAGTTAAAGTATAAGCAATTGTAGAAAAAGGGCAATGTCTTTTATGCCTTTGTTATCCACTAAATATTCTAGTATAGTGCCAGGTCTGCAATGAGTGATACTATGTGGGTGCAGAATAAATCACCCAGATAGACAACTTATGAAACGATAGGTCATATACACATCAAAGCTAGCTGCCTAGAATGGTGAGGTGTGGAGAGCAGAGGTGCTCTGGGGTCAGGGAGGTAACTGTCAGATCTATCTGGACATAGCTCAGGGGAGTTCTTAAAAAAATTCAAGAGTCATAACAATGGTGGAAGAACGATTCTTAGGGGATTGGGAATGGTGCCTGGAGGGGTTCACGCAGTGATGACATCGGGGTGCTTTAAAGCTGCATAAAGTTGAAGTGCTGACAGATCTGAAACGTAGAGAGAAACAACACAAATGGGGTCAATTCTGGTGATTTTAATCAAAGGGGAGTGATGTTTATTTATCCGTGGGTTAATGGGAAAACAATTTGGAACATTAAGAAGTGGTAGAATATGTTAATTGGGGCTCTCTTCACAAAGTGCTTTTGGGGGGCTCTATAAAGGATGTGACTAACGATTGGGAAACTTTCCAAAATTAATTATTTTCCAATACTGCCTGTGAGACTAAAGCCACCCCTCCACACACACACATGGTTGCCTTCATTTGTGGGATACAAACTATACAAAGACTAATAACCTTAGACTGTAACCTTAGCACACATATCACTTAATGTTGAAATATTAGAAGCATTCTTATTAAAATCAGGAATAAGAGAAGTATGGCTATTCAGATTGCTACTATTCAACGTTATATTGGAAGTTCTAGACAATACAATAATGGAAAATAAGCAATAACTACTAAAAAGAGATACAACTGATATTTGGAACTGATATGAAAACCTAAGCACTTGTCAGATATTTTGAATCTTCTACTAGAACTCAAGAAGCTTCAGCAAGTTCAATGGATACTATCCATCTATCATCTATCTAAATATCTATTCTGTACATTAGTGATAGTTAGAAAGTATACTTTTCCAATATGAACTTTTCTAATATGAACATGAAGAAAACTATAAAACTTACTGAGGGATGGAAAAGAGAACTTGATGAAATAGAAATATGCCATGTTTGTGTTTAGGAAGACTAAATAAATTCTCATAAATTAATCTGAACATTTAGTGCATTACCAATCAAATTTCTATTGAACTCAACTAATTAATTCTAAAGTCCTTGTAGAATAGGAAATGTATAAGTAAATCAATTTTTTTTAAAAGGAAAACAATGATGGGGATATGTCTTGTTAGACATCAGAATATACTATAAAAGTATAGTAAACAAGATATTGTATTGGAATGGAAATAGATTTTTTAAAAAGTTCAGTGGAATACAAAAGAATCCAGAGATAAACCAGAGATAAATATATCCTAGAGATAATGCTCTGCATAACTGAGAAAAGGCTTTGGGGGCCATTGGCCAGCCATCTGAGAAAAAAGAAAATTAGATCCATATCTAAAAGTGTGCAAAATTCATTCCAGATAAATTAAAGATAAAAATGTAAAAATATCATTATAAATAAGAAAATATAGAAAAGAATTAAAAGTAAATATTGGGGCATGGAAAAGTTTAAGTTAGACACAGAGGTTGATTAATTTGACTCTATACAAATTAACAAGACATTAAGTTAAAACTCAATACCATATATGTTGCAAACATTTTCTTTCAGTGTAGCAGGTAAATACTTAAAAAATATAAAGTGTTTCTATTAATCAATAAGAAAAAAAGATAAAGAGGCAAAGAAATATAAGCAGGTAATACACAGGAAAAAAATGCAAATGGCCAGAAATATATGAAAAGACATAAAACTTATCATTAAAGAAATACAAATTAAACAACAATGGAATATCGAGGGGTTTTTTTTGCCATAAATTTGGAAAACAAGGAGGAAAAAAAGTAGGAGGCTGGGTAAGAAGAAGATCATGAAGATTTTTCTATACACTGTTGTTGGTGCTGACATTGATTGACACAGCCTCTTTTGGAGAAAAAGTTGACAATGTTTATAAAATTTAATATGTATATCCTCTTATTTGGCAATTGTAAAACTAAGGATTTTCCTAGAAAAATGTTTCCATGAGTACACAATGCGATGTATATATTGCAATATTGTTTATTATAGTGACAAACTGAATATGACTTAATGTCCCATCAGTAAGGTACAGTTAAATGAAATATGCCACATACATTCTATAAAGCATTGTGCAGTAATGAAAAAGAATGAGATATCTGTATATACCGTCAGACATATACTCGTTTGAAATAAAAAGAAATTTATAAAACAATTTACAATTGAATGCCCTTTATGTAAAAAAAAGCAAAACAAAAAATATCTAATTCTAAATTGAAGCCTACATACATATGAATGTATAGAACAATATCTGGACATACATATACCAACGTACATAAAATTATTTCTGGAGAAAACTGAGATTGGTGTAGCAAAGATGACCTTTTTGTAGAGTTTTTTATTTGTTTGAATTTTCGTAAGAATGTATGAATTGACTAATTGTATGATTAACAATAATAAATTAATTAAAAAATAAACAAAAATCCAAGCACACAAGTGTACGAGATTATGGCTTATGCCTACAAAGAGCTCGATCTAGGTGTTTTCCTTACATTATATAATTGTGCATTCCTCCTTTCCAGCAAACATCTTATTTATTCCCCTTTTAGGATTTATCCTTGGAAATGTCAATGCCAGAGACCGATCCGTTAGCTAATTAGGTACATTTCTAAGTATACAGTTACCTTAAGGGATAACAGATGTTGCATCTAACATCCAGACCTTGGCTAATGTGTAGTTCATTAACGCAGGTCTGACTTGTATTCAATTTTATGAAGCTATAGGAGGGCTCTTTAAAAAAAAAAAAAAAGATTTAAAAATCTTTTTAAAGATTTTTAAATCTTTTAAAATTGCTAACAACTTCAGCTCTTCAGGGATTTGAATTTACTGTCCCACACTAGCTTTTCCCAGATTTTTAACATCCTGAGCTCTCTATATAATATTGATCACATCACTGAATAGAATCTAGCGTTTAGCCATAAATGATGGAAAATAATTGGGCTTTTAATTAAACAATCAAACAAATAGGCCAGAATGAGCACACCTAAAAACTATTTTTTCTCAGCATTACGTTTTCTCTGCAAAATAGAAAAGTTGTGAAAAATCAATAATGGCAAAGCTTATCTGAGGGAAGGGATATTTTTGTATGGCTGTCTATTCTAAAACACCTCCTAATTCCCTTTCTGTGGGCTTCACCAGAACTGGCAAACCAGGCACAAACTGTCTGTAGGACTTTGCTTTTGTAGTCTTTTGAAAATCTGGGTTTTGAATTTTAAAAGAAAAAGGAAAGTAGGTAGAGTCAACTGCCTGAGTTTGCCCAGTCACATCCTTGTGCTTCCACAGGTTCAGTTTGTTCAGCCATATCGTTGAGCACCTGCTGGGTCCCAGGCAGAATACTAGGAACTTGGTTGTGAATATGAGTCCCACAAGGCCTTCCCCTTGGGCTGCTCACACCCTCATGATCACAAAGATGGATCATAGAGGGAATTACTGAGTTGCATAAACCACTCCACTTATTCAACAAATATTTCTTAAGCCCTTATGTGTCAGGCCCTGGGGATGAGTTCACAATCTAGAGAGGATGAAAGACAATGAAAGCATGAATATATTGTGTGAAATATGCTGGGATGGTACTGGACATAGAGCATCCTAGGAGGAGCTTAAGACGAGTAGCAAATCTGTCCCCTTGGGGGTCAAGACAGGCTTCTTTGAGGAAGAGAGATTTAAGACATGCAACCAGATACTTGAAAGATGAGTAAAAGTTTCTAAACCAAGGAATGAGGGGTAGAGGGATTGTGGCGGGCATGACTTTGTACCAAGCACTGTGATGGGTCCCGGGGGTTCCCGCCCTCACAAAGGCTTGTGTCCCCATCTCCATCTCTTCCCAGCCTGTCTGTCTCTTTTCTTTGCCTCTGGCCATTATCCCTGACTCCTAAGCCCCATTCCCCAGATGCTCCCTCACTTGTCCAGTACAGCAACAGACCCTGGACTGTCTTCTCCCTCTCCCTTCTTCTAAGTGACTCTCTCCTCCTTTCCCACCTCATCACCATTCAAATGACAGCAAAATAACTGATATCACCCCATGTTTAGGTAATTTCTTTTTCAGGTGCTGATTCTTGTGTACTAATCCATGCCCTTGTAAAAGCAAGGGTGCTTATCTTCTGGAGGCTGCTCTGGGATGCTAAATCATCAAAGTAGCCCCACTTACTGTCCTTACTTTCAGTAATGACGACAGTCAGGAAAACCTTCCCCTTCCCCACCAGCAACCTTGTTTCTCCTGTGGCCTAATAGACACTGTCCCATTTGCAGTTGAATTTGGCATAAATTTGCACCTTTTTTTTTTTTTGGAATTTTATTTATGTTTTTATACAGCAGGTTCCTATTAGTCATTTATTTTATACACATCAGTGGATACATGTCAATCCCAGTCGCCCAATTCATCACACCACCACCCCCAACCCGCCACTGCTTCCCCCCCTTGGTGTCCATACATTTGTGCTCTACATCTGTGTCTCAATTTCTGCCCTGCAAACCGGATCATCTGTACCATTTTTCTAGGTTCCACATATATGTGTTAATATGCGATATTTGTTTTTCTCTTTCTGACTTACTTCACTCTGTATGACAGTCTCTAGATTCATCTGCGTCTCTACAAATGACTCAATTTTGTTCCTTTTTATGGCTGAGTAACATTCCATTGTATATATGTACCACATCTTCTTTATGCATTCATCTGTCGATGGGCATTTAGGTTGCTTCCATGACCTGGCTATTGTAAATAGTGCTGCAGTGAACATTGGGGTGCATGTGTCTTTTTGAATTATGGTTTTCTCTGGGTATATGCCCTGTAGTAGGATTGCTGGATCATATGGTAATTCTGTTTTTAGTTCTTTAAGGAACCTCCATACTGTTCTCCAAAGTGGCTGTATCAATTTACATTCCCACCAACAATGCAAGAGGGTACTTTTCTCCACACCCTCTCCAGTATTTGTTGTTTGTAGATTTTTGATGATGGCCATTCTGATTGGTGTGAGGTGATACTGCATTGTAGTTTCGACTTGCATTTCTCTAATAATTAGTGATGTTGAGTAGCTTTTCATGTGCTTCTTGGCCATCTGTATGTCCTCTTTGGAGAAATGTCTATTTAGGTCTTCTGCCCATTTTTGGATTGGGTTGTTTGTTTTTTTAATATTGAGCTGCATGAGCTGTTTATATATTTTAGAGATTAATCCTATGTCTGTTGATTGGTTTGTAAATATTTTCTCCCATTCTGAGGGTTGTCTTTTCATCTCATTTGTAGATTCCTTTGCTTTGCAAAAGGCTTTAAGTTTCATTAGGTCCCATTTGCTTGTTTTTGTTTTTATTTCCATTACTCTAGGAGGTGGATCAAAAAAGATTTTCCTGTGGTTTATGTCAAAGAATGTTCTTCCTATGTTTTCCTCTAAGAGTTTGATAGTGTCCGGTCTTACATTTAGGTCTCTAATCCATTTTGAGGTAATTTTTTTGTATGGTGTTAGGGAGTGTTCTAATTTCATTCTTTTACATGTAGCTGTCCAGTTTTCCCAGCACCACTTATTGAAGAGACTGTCTTTTCTCCATTGTGTATCCTTGTCTCCTTTGTCATAGATCAGTTGACTATAGGTGCATGGGTTTATCTCTCGGCTTTCTATCTTGTACCATTGATCTGTATTTCTGTTTTTGTGCCAGTACCATATTGTCTTGATTACTGTTGCTTTGTAGTATAGGCTGAAGTCAGGGAGTCTGATTCCTCCAGCTCCGTTTTTTTCCCTCAAGATTGCTTTGGCTATTTGGGGTCTTTTGTGTCTCCATACAAGTTTTAAGACTTTTTGTTCTAGTTCTGTAAAAAATGCCATTGGTAATTTGATAGGGATTGCATTGAATCTGTAGATTGCTTTGGGTAGTATTGTCATTTTCACAATATTGATTCTTCCAATCCAAGAACATGGTATATCTCTCCATCTGTTGGTATCATCTTTAATTTCTTTCAACAGTGTCTTATAGTTTTCTGCATACAGGTCTTTTGTCTCCTTAGGTAGGTTTATTCCTAGGTATTTTATTCTTTTTGTTGCAATGGTAAATGGGAGTGTTTCCTTAATTTCTCTTTCAGATTTTTCATCATTACTATATAGGAATACAAGAGATTTCTGTGCATTAATTTTGTATCCTGCAACTTTACCAAATTCACTGATTAGCTCTAGTAGTCTTCTGGTGGCGTCTTTAAGATTCTCTATGTATGGTTTCATGTCATCTGCAAACAGTGACAGTTTTACTTCTTCTTTTCTGATTTGGATTCCTTTTTCTTCTCTGATTGCTGTGGCTAGAACTTCCAAAACTATGTTGACTAATAGTGTTGAGAGTGGACATCCTTGTCTTGTTCCTGATCTTAGAGGAAATGCTTTCAGTTTTTCCCATTGAGAGTGATGCTTGCTGTGGGTTTGTCGTATATGGCCTTTATTATGTTGAGGTAGGTCCCCTCTATTCTCACTTTCTGGAGAGATTTTATCATAAATGGGTGTTGAATTTTGTCAAAAGCTTTTTCTGCATCTATTGAGATGATCATATGCTTTTTCTTCTTCAGTTTGTTAATGTGGTGTATCACCTTGATTGATTTGCGTATATTGAAGAATCCTTGCATCCCTGGGATAAATCCCACTTGATCATGGTGTTTGATCCTTTTAATGTGTTGTTGCAGTCTGTTTGCTAGTATTTTGTTGAGGATTTTTGCATCTATATTCTTCAGTGATATTGGTCTGTAATTTTCTTTTCTTGTTGTATCTTTGTCTGGTTTTGGTATCAGGGGGATGGTTGCTTCATAGAATGAGTTTGGGAGTGTTCCTCCTCTGTAATTTTTTGGAAGAGTTTGAGAAGGATGGGTGTTAGCTTTTCTCTAAATGTTTGATAGAATCCACCTGTGAAGCCATCTGGTCCTGGACTTTTGTTTCTTGGGAGATTTTAAATCACAGTTTCAATTTCATTACTTGTGATTGGGCTGTTCATATTTTCTGTTTCTTCCTGGTTTAGTCTTAGAAGGTTAAACCTTTCTAAGAATTTGTCCATTTCTTCCAGGTTGTCCATTTTATTGGCATAGAGTTGTTTGTAGTAGTCTCTTAGGATGCTTTGTATTTCTGCGGTGTCTGTTGTAACTTCTCCTGTTTCATTTCTAATTTTATTGATTTGAGTCCTCTCGCTCTTGATGAGTCTGGCTAATGGTTTATCAATTTTGTTTATCTTCTCAAAGAACCAGCTTTTAGTTTTATTGATCTTTGCTATTGTTTTCTTTGTTTCTGTTGCATTTATTTCTGTTCTGATCTTTATGATTTCTTTCCTTCTGCTAACTTTGGGTTTTGTTTATTCTTCTTTCTCTAGTTCCTTTAGGTGTAAGATTAAATTATTTACTTGAGATTTTTCTTGTTTCTTGAGGCAGGCTTATATAGCTATAAACTTCCCTCTTAGAACTGCTTTTGCTGCATCCCATAGGTTTTGGATTGTCATGTTTTCATTGTCATTTGTCTCTAGGTATTTTTTGATTTCCTCTTTGATTTCTTCAGTGATCTCTTGGTTATTTAGTAATGTATTGTTTAGCCTCCATGTGTTTGTGTTTTTTACATTTTTTTCCCTGTAATTCATTTCTAATCTCATAGCGTTGTGGTCAGAAAAGATGCTTGATATGATTTCAATTTTCTTAAATTTACTGAGGCTTGATTTGTGACCCAAGATGTGATCTGTCCTGGAGAATGTTCCATGCTCAAATGATAAGAAAGTGTAATCTGCTGTTTTTGGATGGAATGTCCTGTAAATATCAATTAAATCTATCTGGTCTATTGTGTCATTTAAAGCTTATTAATTTACTGTTTGGATGATCTGTCCATTGATGTAAGTGAGGTGTTAAAGTCCCCCACTACTATTGTGTTACTGTCAATTTCCTCTGTTATAGCTGTTAGCAGTTGCCTATGTATTGAGGTGCTCCTATGTTGAGTTCGTATATATTTATAATTGTTATATCTTCTTCTTGGATTGATCCCTTGATCATTACGTAGTGTCCTTCCTTGTCTCTTGTAACATTCTTTATTTTAAAGTCTATTTTGTCTGATGAGAATATTGCTGCTCCAGCTTTCTTTTGATTTCCATTTGCATGGAATATCTTTTTCCATCCCCTCACTTTCAGTCTGAATGTGTCCCTAGGTCTGAAGTGGGTCTCTTGTAGACAGCATATATATGGGTCTTGTTTTTGTATCCATTCAGCCAATCTGTGTCTTTTGTTTGGAGCATTTAATCCATTCACGTTTAAGGTAATTATCGATATGAATGTTCCTATTACCATTTTCTTAATTGTAATGGGTTTGTTTTTGTAGGTCCTTTTCTTCTCTTGTGTGTCCCACTTAGAGAAGTTCCATTAGTATTTGTTGTAGAGCTGGTTTGGTGGTGCTGAATTCTCTTAGCTTTCGCTTGTCTGTAAGGCTTTTGATTTCTCCATCGAATGTGAATGATATCCTTGCTGGGTAGAGTAATCTTGAATATAAGTTCCTCCCTTTCATCACTTTAAGTATATCATGCCACTCCCTTCTGGCTCATAGAGTTTCTGCTGAGAAATCATCTGTTAACCTTATGGGAGTTCCCTTGTATGTTATTTGTCGTTTTTTCCTTGCTGCTTTCAATAATTTTTCTTTGTCTTTAATTTTTGTCAATTTGATTACTATGTGTCTCGGCGTGTTTCTCCTTGGGTTTATCCTGTATGGGACTCTCTGCACTTCCTGGACTTGGGTGGCTATTTCCTTTCCCATGTTAGGGAAGTTTTCGACTATAATCTCTTCAAATATTTTCTCGGGTCCTTTCTCTCTCTCTTCTCCTTCTGCAACCCCTATAATGCGAATGTTCTTGCGTTTAATGTTGTCCCAGAGGTCTCTTTGGCTGACTTCATTTCTTTTCATTCTTTTTTTTTAATTCTGTTCCGCAGCAGTGAATTCCACCATTCTGTCTTCCAGGTCACTTATCCATTCTTCTGCCTCAGTTATTCTGCTATTGATTCCTTCTAGTGTAGTTTTCATTTCAGTTATTGTATTGTTCATCTCTGTTTGTTTGTTCTTTAATTCTTCTAGATCTTTGTTAAACATTTCTTGCATCGTCTTGATCTTTGCCTCCATTCTTTTTCTGAGGTCCTGGATCATCATCACTATCATTATTCTGAATTCTTTTTCTGGAAGGTTGCCTATCTCCACTTCATTTAGTTGTTTCTCTCATGTTTTATCTTGTTCCTTCATCTGGTACATAGCCCTCTGCCTTTTCATCTTGTCTATCTTTCTGTGAATGTGGTTTTTGTTCCACAGGCTGCAGGATTGTAATTCTTCTTGCTTCTGCTGTCTGCGCTCTGGTGGATGAGGCTATCTAAGAGGCTTGAGCAAGTTTCCTGATGGGAGGGACTGGTGGTGGGTAGAGCTGGCTGTTGCTCTGGTGGGCAGAGCTCAGTAAAACTTTAATCCACTTGTCTGCTGATGGGTGGGGCTGGGTTCCCTCCCTGTTCGTTGTTTGGCCTGAGGCAACCCAACACTAGAGCCTACCTAGGCTCTTTGGTGGGGTTAATGGCAGACTCTGGGAGGGCTCACGCCAAGGAGTACTTCCCAGAACTTCTGCTGCCAGTGTCCTTGTCCTCATGGTGAGACACAGCCACCCCTGCCTCTACAGGAGACCCTCCAACACTAGCAGGTAGGTCTGCTTCAGTCTTCTATGGGGTCACTACTCCTTCCCCTGGGTCCCAATGTGCACACTACTTTGTGTGTGCCCTCCAAGAGTGAAGTCTCTGTTTCCCCCAGTCCTGTCGAAGTCCTGCAATCAAATCCTGCTGGCCTACAAAGTGTGATTCTCTAGGAATTCCTTCTCCTGTTGCTGGACCCCCAGATTGGGAAGCCTGACATGAGGCTCAGAACCTCCACTTCAGTGGGTGGACTTTTGTGGTATAAGTGTTCTCCAGTTTGTGAGTCACCCACCCAGCAGTTATGGGATTTGATTTTATTGTGATTGTGCCCCTCCTACTGTCTCATTGTGGCTTCTGCTTTGTCTTTGGATGTGGGGTATCTTTTTTGGTGAGTTCCAGTGTCTTCCTGTCGATGGTTGTTCAGCAGTTCTGATGTTAACTTTTTAAGACCTGGGTGCATCTCTGGTCCACATGCAGTGTGGGTCAGAGTGTTGGGAAATTAACATCCCAGGAGCTACCCTCAAAAAGCGGGGGATAGGAATTGACAAATACTGCATTTGCTCACCCTGCAGTGGGATACTCTTCAAACGTGTCCCACACAGTCTCTCAGAAGGTCTCCAGTAGCATTGAACCTGTTACCCGCAGTGGTCACCTGCTCAGTTGCATACCCTACTGGCTTTCCTTCCCCATCTTGCTGCTCCACTTCCTCCCATGCCTTCCTGGAACCATCTTCTAAATACTAAGTCCTGCACTTCTTAAGGGCTACACTTCACTAGGGAAAGCTTCTGAATTTATTCTAATATCCTCATGAATAGCATCTATTATACTAAGGAGTTTTCCAGAATCTTTACTTCTATGATGAGCAGACCTTCCAGGCACCCTTCTCACACTCACCCCCTCCCAATTAAAAAAAACCACATAGTCATATGTATCCATATGTATCTCCTGGAATTTGGCATCTGTTTCATAATTATTCGGGAACATGACTCAGCAGTTTGGAAGGAGGTTGGATGAGGGGAGGAAATTTGCCCTTGTCAGAAGAGAAGAGAGGGAGAGAAGGAGTGAGAAACACTAGGAGTTCTCTGGGCGATGTTTTCCCAATTTTCTTCCTATGTGTCAACTAAACATTAAGCTCTTCCAGACTGGTGGCTATACTGTATATCTAACTGTCCCCAAATTGCATCAAACATAAAGCCTTGCAAATAGTGGATTACGAACTATTTTTGTTCATGATGATAAGAAAAGTAGAGAGAAAAATCCTAAGTAAAAGAGGTAAAAATATGTGTGGGAGGAAAAGGCAAGCGCTGATGCTGACAACTTAGGTCACAATATATATTTTTTTTAATAAATAGCAATACACAGAAGTGGGGTTGCTGGATCATATGGTCATTCTATTTTTAATTTTTGAAGAACCTCAATATTGTTTTCTTTAGTGGCTGCACCAATTTGCATTCCCACCAGCAGTGCAAAAGTTTCCCTTTTCTCCACATCCTCACCAACACTTGTTACCTTTTGTTTTTGTTTATCATAGTGATGGAGTTCAGGACACACTACCCCAACATATGCTATCTTGGCATATTCAATATTTCAGGCTGAAAGAATTTGAGAAATGGCATGGGTAGGAAGGATTTTTGA
Source organism: Grampus griseus (assembly GCF_964374135.1). Classification (NCBI taxonomy): domain Eukaryota; kingdom Metazoa; phylum Chordata; class Mammalia; order Artiodactyla; family Delphinidae; genus Grampus; species Grampus griseus. The sequence goes on from NC_139010.1 coordinate 68,181,422, forward strand.
CCTTCCCTTGAAGCATGCTATAAAATCCTCATGTGACAGGTGCCCTCCTATACTCAGAGAAGCAGCATCCTTATCTTCGAAGATAAAGGGACACAGAGAGGAATCTGAGTGAACGGTCTTTACTAAATTTTTCCCAGGTTACTATACTTAGCTCACCTTTGTCCTTTGTGATATGTTTCCACAGCTGTTCACCAAACCTAAGCAGAAAAACACTCAGGTTTAACCATTTCTTTAGGTCTTTGTTTCCTTGTGAAGTTTCCCATATCACATAAAACTTATTTAATATAAATTTGTATGCTTTCCTCTTGTTAGTCTGCCTTTTGTTACAGGGGTTCCAGTAAAGAACTTAGAAGGGTAGAGGAAAAAGATATTTTTCCTCCCCTACAATAGCCATCCTAACAAGTATGAGGTGATATCTCATTGTGGTTTTGATTTGCATTTCCCTGATGATTTGTGATGTTGAGCACCTCTTTATATGTCTGTTGGACATTTGCATGTCTTTAGAGAAATGTCTATTCAAGTCCTTTGCCCGTTTTAAAATAAGTTTATGTGATTTTTTTGCTATTGAGTTGTAGGAGTTACTTATATATTTTGAAAATTAACTCCTTATCAGAGAATGGTTTGCAAATATTTTCTCCCATGCTACGGTTGCCTTTTCACTCTAATTGTTTCCTTTGCTGTGCAGAAAGTTGTTGTCCTACTTACCTATCTTCACTTTTGTTGCCTGTGGTTTTGGGGTCATTCTCATGAAGTTATTGCCAAGACCAATGTCATGAAGATTTCCCCCCATGTTCTCCTCCAGGAATTTTATATATTGGGGTCTTATGTTTAAGTCTTTAATCCATTGTGAGCTGATTTTTGTGTGTGGTGTAAGATAGGGTTCTAATTTCATCATCTTGCTTGTGGTTATCTTCTTCTGGGTATGTAGTCAAAAGAGTCAAAGTCAGGATCTCGAAGAGATACCTGCACTCCAAGCTTCATTACGACATTTTTTAACAATAACCAAGATATGGAAACAATCCAAGTAATATTCTATTATATGTATATACTGCATTTTCTTTTTCCTTTGACAGTTGAATAGATAAATAAAACACGGTATATACATACAACAGAATATTATTCAGCCTTAAAAAAGAAGGAAATCTACCATTTTGTGACAGCATGACTAGACCTGGGAGATAGTATGCTAAGTGAAATAAGTCAGTCACAGAAAGACAAAAACTGCATGATTCCACTTATATGAAGTAAAAATACTCAAGCTAATAGAAGCAAGAAAATAGAATGGTGGTTACCAGGGGATGGAGGGAGCAGGAAATAGGGAACTGTTGTTCTGTGGGTATAAAGTTATAGTTTCACAAGATGAATAAAGTTCTAGAGATTTGCTGTACAGCATCTTGCCTCTAGCTAACAATATGGTGTTGTGCATTTAAAACTTTAAGAGAGTAGATCTTATGGTAAGTGTTTTTACCACACACATACAAAAGAAAGGGTATGCAAGGAAATTTTTGGAGGTGATGTATATGTTGATCACTTTGATTTTAGTGATGGTATCATGGGGTTATGCATATGTTCAACTCATTTGTCTCTATGCATTAAATATGTGCAGTTTTTTAATATCCATTATACCTCATTAAAACTATAAAAAATAGTTACTGTTTTTTACCAGTAATTTTACAGACAGGAAATAGTAAGGAAATATTAACCTAAACTTTGATGTAAGTACAAATCCTGTGAAATGGACATCCTGACTCCCAGCTGGGAACGTAAATGGGTATTATTTTAATGCTTTGGAGGGAAAATGACAATTAAATCACATTAAATTGTTTATGTTCTTTAATCTCCATAGAATTATGTTTCTATGATTTATTCTATGGAAATGTTTGGTTAGTATTAGTATTGAGAAAGTATTACCAGTCCTAAAATATTTATTTCAGTATCACTTGTAATAAGCAATATTAGAAATAATCTGAATGTTCAACTCTGTGGGAATGTTTGAATAAATCAGAGAATATCCACCTGATTATAAATTGTGTAGGAGAGTGGGGTTAACAGAACCCTGGGGGCTGAATTCCACAACATCTCCTCCTGCAGGGAGGTTGCTCTCGTTTCTTTAATCATACAACTCTTGCCTAATTAGGTCATTGTGGTTTCTAACAGTGGCTGTAGCATTGTGCCTGGAATATGGTGGACATTTCCTAAGTGAGAGCTACTATTATAATGCCATTAATATTCATGAAATCTGGATAAAAGCAAGGAGAAATGCTTATGCTATGATAAAAGTGAAACAGTGTTGCATTTCACATTAAAAAATAACAATTGTAAATAGAATAAAAGGACTGAAGGATATGCAAAAAATGTGACGAGTGAAAATTTATTATTAGAACTGTAGTGATTTGTTATATTATCCAATTTTTAAAAATTTTATTGAAGTATAGTTGATTTACAATGTTGTGTTTAATTTCTGCTGTACAACAAAGTGACTCAGTTATACATATCTATATTCTTTTTCATATTTTTTTCCATTATGGTTTATCACAGGAAATTGGATATAGTTCCCTGTGCTATATGGTAGGATGTTGTTGTTTACCCATCCTATACATAATAGTTTGCATCTGCTGATCCCACATCCCCAGTCCTTCGCTTCCTCACACACCCCCCACAACTGCCCCCAGCAACCACAAGTCTGTTTTCTACATCTGTGAGTCTGTTTTTGTTTCGTAGATACATTCATTTGTGTAGTATTTTAGGTTCCACATATAAGTGATATCATATGGTATTTGTATTTCTCTGTCTGACTTCACTTAGTATGATAATTTCTAGGTCCATCCATTTGCTGCAAATGGCATTATTTCATTCTTTTTAATGGCTGAGTAATATTCCATTGCATATATGTACCACATCTTCTTTATCTATTCATCTGTATGATGAACATTTAGGTTGTTTCCATGTCTTGGCTTTTGTGAACAGTGCTGCTATGAACATAGGGGTGCATGTATCTTTTCAAATTATAGTTTTGTCTGGGTATATGCCCAGGAGTGGGATTACTGGATCATATGGCAACTCTATTTTTAGTTTTTTGAGGAACCTCCATACTGTTTTCCATAGTGGCTGCACCAACTTACATTCCCACCAACAGTGTAGGAGGGCTCCCTTTTCTCCACAGTCTCTCCAGCATTTATTGTTTGTGGACTTTTTGATAATGGCCATTCGGACTGGTGTGAAGTGATACCTCATTGTAGTTTTGATTTGCATTTCTCTAATAGTGATGATGAGCATCTTTACATGTAGGTCATCTGTATGTCTTCTTTGGAGAAATGTCTATTTCGGTCTTCTGTCAATTTTTTGATTGGGCTGTTTGTTTGTTATTGAATTGTAGGAGCTGTTTGTATACTTTGGAAATTAGGCCCTTGTCAGTTGCATCATAGTAAATGTTTTCTCCCAGTCCATTAATATTTCTTTAATAAGTATACACAATTTTAAAAATAAAGACAAACCCCTTAGTTTTTTGAAAATAATCAGTTCCTACATTTTCTCATCCTTTGGACAGGTGACCTTAATGGGTATTCATTAAATTAGTTCTACTGGTAGAAGAAAAACATAAACTGTAGGGATCTATTATTATGGGTGGTAGAAAAGGCACAGAACTGAGAGTTGGGGGATTTGGGTTTTCTCCTGCTCTGTGACCTTGGAAAAGTCACTCAACTTCTTTGACCTCTACTTCTTCCTGGAAATGGGAATAACAATTCTTGACAGATCATCTCATAAAATAACAAGAACATCATTCAAGATTCAGTAAAGACTTTGAAAAATGTAAAGCTTTACAAACGTACATTACCTTTCTGTTTCAAGTTTTTACCTCTTCAAAGCTTGAACTCTGCCCCTTTTACTTCTTCTTTTTGTGGATGAAGCCAGTTGAGTTGGATACCAAGATTCATCATGAATCACACCCACTTTCATCCTTTTTCCTTGTCTCTACCCTTTACAAAGAAAATCAATATATAGCTGTCCCACAGCATTTGGTTTCATTTTCTTCTTCTTCCTAAATGAATTTCAACTAGACACACCTGCTGTCATATTAGGAGTTACTAAGCTTGGTGTGACTTTCTCAGTTTAGATATTTAGCCTGATCAACTCTTGCTTTTTGTATCATTTGCTGTCAACTGGTCTTACAAACCAAAACAAAGAGGCAGAAAAGGAGACAAATTTCCAATGCCCCAATGGCCAAAGGAAGACATTACCCATGAACTCAGACCTGTCCAGGCAGGAAATTGCATTTATGTCATGGGTAAAGCAGTAGATAGCACACTCAGTGATTGGACGATCATTTCCAGATGTAGTGTTATTCTATCCTTCCCTGGTCAGAGCTACCAAATAAGTCATCTTGAAGTGCTTGTCGTCTCTAGAAGCCAGGCACATAGCTTTGCTCATCAAAAAAACATATGTTTTTATTCTTTAAAGGAATTCTCATGGCCACCTCAAAGATACCACAGTTTGGGGGACTTTGAGTATTATATTTTCATTTCTTTTGCCTGGTACCCCTGCCTCCTCTTAATAGCTCTGCTTACATGAATCCTCACTCTTTATCCAGGTGAATCTACTGATGTCACCTTCTCCTGACTGAAATTATAGTTTACTTCATCTTTGAATCCTCAACTGAGACAGTCTGTTTCTAAACTTTGTTTAGAATAAATGTAACTTTTAAAATATTAAAAATCTGTCATATAAAAAAGTTCCTGGGCTTCCCTGGTGGCGCAGTGGTTGAGAGTCCGCCTGCCGATGCAGGGGACACGTGTTCGTGCCGCGGTCCGGGAAGATCCCACATGCCGCGGAGAGGCTGGGCCCGTGAGCCATGGCCGCTGAGCCTGCGCATCCGGAGCCTGTGCTCCGAAACGGGAGAGGCCACAACTGTGAGACGCCCGCGTACCGCAAAAAACAAAAAAGTTCCTGTGTGTGTATATAGATATATAAAAACATTATGCAAATATGTTTATATGTATATATATTATATATATATACATAATGTATTTATATACATACATATGCATAATGTATTTATATATGTATATATATTTATGTATATATATAAAAATATATGTCTTTATATACATGACATTTATATTCCTTTGAATTATCACTTAGAAAAGAGGCAGTTATGTCATATTTGAGTCCTTATGAAGTCTCTATGTTAAAATGTTTGTCCTTCTCCCAGTTATTTTATTTTGAATAACAAACGATTGCTTGGGGAAGACAGGGCATCTCAACCTTGGCTGCATATTCAGATCACCCAGAGAACTTTCAAAACTTCCAGTGTCCAGGCTGCACTGGAACACTCCTTCTGCTCACTGTTGCTCAAAGAGTCCTTTTGTGAATCCACTGAACACAATTGGGTCTCCCTGGTATACTGTTATAGAACCTTGTCATTTTTCTTCATTTCACTTACAAAAGTATATATTAATTAGTTTTGTCAACTACAAACTGGGAGACTTAAAATAACAGAAATGTCACAGTTCTGGAGCCTAGAGGTCTTAAGTCAATGTATCTGCAGGATCATGCTTTCTCTGAAATCTCTAGGGGAGAAAGAGAATCTTTCCTCGTCTCTTCTAGTTTCTAGGGCCTGCCGGCAATCCTAGATTTTCCATAGTCTGTAGAGGTATCACTCCATCTCTCTCACTTGTCATCTTTTCCTTGTGTATCTCTGTCTTTGTCTTTTCTCTTATAAGGGCACAAGTTTTTTTGGATTATGACCCACTATAATTCAATATGACTTCATCTCAACTTGATTCCATCTGCAATGGTCCTATTTTTAAACAATGTCACATTCACAGGTACTGGAGATTAGAACTTCAACTATCTTTTAGGAGACAATTTAACCCAAAACACTATGTAATTATATTTTTTGAGGGTGACAGTTTTTCTAGTTCCTGGCTGCATCCCAAAGCATTAAATCAGAATCTGTGGAAGTGGGTTCAGGCATTAGTGTTTTTTTAAATGCTCTTTGGGTGATTCCAATTTATAGTTACGTCTGAAAATCACTGTTAACCTGGAATAACCTTAGTGCTCACACTTGATTTTTATAAAAGTCATCTGATGGAAGCAGGGATTCAACACAGGTTTATGAGTATTCCTGAGGGGAAAGTCTCCACAATTGCAAATGGTGGCTATCATTATTTTTAAAAACCCCAAGACTTAAAAAAAAGTTCTTTTGAAAAGATACATCATCATTATAAGTTGTAGGAATCTCAAATATATGTCCACAGGGTGAATGAAAACCACATTCTTATATTATGCTAGTTGGTTCTCGTGGCATAGGATAAAATTTTCAGTGGCAGAATTATGCACGGAATCAAAAAGTGCTATAGTTGAAGCAACTTAGCAGTGAATACGGTGCAAGAAAACTTTGTTAGATGGTTCAAAAAGGGAAACTAGTGATGATTAAGATGCTGACATCAAAGTTGCATAGGAAAAGTTTGAATAAAATTGTCCCATGAAATTTGAGTGTAGAAAAAGTACTATTTCTGGATCACTATATTAGGTAACATGAATTTAAATAACTATTGTAAGTAAAATTAAAAATGAAATACTGGTCATTTCAACCATCTCTCTAAGCACTTAATGGTTAAAATTCACCAAAAAAGTTGTCAGTGGGAAAATGGAAGCATTACCTTATATTTGGGGCCCCCTTATTTTGTTGCATTCAGGTTTTCAGTTTTCACTTGCTAAAATTAAGCTCCTTAAGGATGGAGACTATCTCTTACTGATTTGTTTTTATACATACCCAAACACAGATACAGGTTTTGTGGGAACAGAAACATATTCAACTTTGGTAGCCTTTTAAAATTTTATTTTATTTTTTAAGTTTTTTAAGACTTATGCAGATTGGAGTTTTATTCACTGCAATGATTCATTTTTTTAAATTAATTTATTTTTGGCTGCGTTGGGTCTTCGCTGCTGCTCGCAGGCTTTCTCTAGTTGCGGCGAGCGGGGGCTACTCTTCATTGTGGTGTGCGGGCTTTTCATCGCAGTGGCTTCTCTTGTTGCGGAGCACGGGCGCTAGGCGTGCGGGCTTCAGTAGTTGCGGCTTGTGGGTTCTAGAGTGCAGGCTCAGTAGTTGTGGCACATAGGCTTAGTTGCTCCACGGCATGTGGGATCTTCCCGGACCAGGGCTCGAACCCGTGTCCCCTGCATTGGCAGGTGGATTTTCAACCACTGCGCCACCAGGGAAGCCCTGGTAGCCCTTTTTTAGAGAGAAAAATACAGAGTGACCATGAGACGTTATTAGGACTTCTCCCAAGACCATGCAGGTGAGGGGAGTTGAGGTGTAAGCCTCATGAGCTTCATGGGAAATTCATGCCTGCATCTATTCTAGTGCCTAGCACCAGTGTCTTGCTAACCAGGCAAGGGCATTGCACAGATATTTAAGTTGCATTGCTTTCCTTACTCATACAGTCTATGAAATCCTAAGATGATTTCAGAGCATCCCTTGTTGGTCTCTATTTTCTAAGAAATCAGAAGCAATTTCCTGCTCTGGAGCAGGGTAGTACGATGCTGGTGGAGCACTAGATGGCAAAGATGAGTGCAATGTCACCTGAAAACTGAGCTAGGACAAATGTGGCAAATCATATTTGAGCCTTGGAGCTCCTGGGATGGAGGCAGGGAGGCATCAAGCATCTGGCAGTATAAAAATAATGTGGTCCAGCAGAGGGCTTTCCTTTCTGGAGATTCCTATCTCTTGTAGACTCAAATAGACTTATTAAAAAGTTTAAGGATTTATTGTCAGCTAGGGGACGGATGAATTCTGTGTGGACATCCTGCAGGCAAGGGCACCATCTCATTCATCTTGGTGTCCCTAGCACGAGTCTCACACTGGCTGGTGCTAGAATGTTTATTTAAATTGCAGCAGAAACTTGAAAGTGGTCAGTGAAGATGGGTTCAGCATGAATAATCAGGTTCTGCATTTTAACATGGCACATAAAATTCATAGTTAGGTTCACTTATTCTCTCTTCAACCTGGAATTCCACTGACGAGCACGAGGTAGGAGAGTAAATAGCCTCTGAGAATGAGCTGCCCAGGTAGGATGGTAGCCAGACTCCACACTCAGGAATACGGAGTCCGTCTACATTTTCTGAGCAGGAGAATTGGCTGAAACTTCAGAAAAAGGTTTTTCATTTCACTGTTTGACACTTGGAGCCTCTTGGTCTTTGGATAGAAATTTAAATTTCCAACTCAAAAACCTGGAAGTGTAAAGAAAGAAAACTTGCCACTCTTTCATACACATTAGACATTTACCTAAAGTTAGTATCCGAAGCAGCTTAAAGATGACTAAGGATTCACTCTGAAGATAAAAGTGACTGAGAGGACGAGCTGGTGAAGGACCCTGCAGTCCCAGAAAGAGGGAAAAGGGCAGCTGGGAAACAGCAGCTCTACAAGAAAGATCAAAACACGTGGCACGGAGAGCAGCAGGAAACAGTGATACTCCGATCCTAGGAACCCTCTCGACATTTCACAGCAGTTCTGAAGCCAATTTGAGCATCCTCTTGGGAACAGTCCTTTTGAGAACATCAACATGAAAAGAATACAAGTGTTCTCTGTGCTGGAGAAGGACAGAGACTTTCGGGAGGTGTGGCCTACGTAACATAAATCCCACGATTGTCATTCTGGTGCAGGCAGAGAGCAGCTCAAAGGAAATGGCTGCAGTTTGGGTTCTATTTCAGTCCCAGGTGATATGAAGGCTTAGAATTTCTGTTTACATCACTTTCTAGTAAGGATGACTTTAGGGGGAACTTCCATGGTCTCCTTGGAGCTGAAGTAAAAATAAAGTCAACACTGGAGATTTCCCATATTTCTATCTCATCTGCTCAGGCAGGGACTCCTTGATGAATTCTATAATCTTGCTTTTGTAAAGCTGCAATGACAGTGACAGCTGCTTCAAAACTCTTAGTGACATTTCCTGGAACACAGACTGCGCTCTGAGTTGAAATTTCATTTGACACATTTTAGGCCTGGTGGTTTTCAATGAGGGAGAAAAAAACCACATTGTTAAATACTACTGCAAAATTTCACTTTGCTTAATGGGCAATAAAACAAATACAGTGTGTTCAGGTGGCTCAACCTTCTGGTTTGACCATCTGGCCTGATGAAGATACTCAATGTCCCTTGTCTTTTGCTGGCTTTCCCTCCACTGTCTACTGATGAGTAGGTGGCTGTCAGCATAATTAGCTCCTGCTTGACACCTGCTTAAAAGAAATGTCCTAATACATATCCAACGATACCCTGGCAGTCGAAATAAAACAAAACACCACAATAGAAGAGACTCCACCTGGTCAAGAATGTTGGCCTTATTCTTATAGTTTGAAAAGATACTTCAAGAATATTGGCATTTTCTATTCAAACAAAATGCTCAAAGAAATAGCCACTCATTCCTTCTCCTACAACATTCTGGATTTAAGGTTTAGGAAGAAGCACTGATGTTTCAAGGAAGAGGACCCAGAACTATCAAAAAGGGAAAATGCTATTGAAAATCTAGAAGAAGATACAAAAATAGTAAATCTGTCCTGCATAGACTGATGGACTCTTAGAATTTCCAGACAAGACTGACAACAGAAAACAAAAAGTGAGTCACTCTATAGAAAACTTATAGACTGTTCTGACCCAGGGGATGGAGTATACATATAGAAACATAGTCATTTTGAGGGTACAAGCTAAAAACATTTCTCAATTTTCCCTTTCTCTTCTCATGATAAGAAGGCTTTGATCATCTTATCTTAGGCTTTTGTAGAGCTTATATGAAAATGAAGGAGTAGATAGCAAGTGAATAATGATTTTGGTTTGGAATCTCTTCTCTAGACACAGTTTGCTTTAAAACAACACACACACACACACACACACACACACACACACAGAATGAAACTTCCACTTGGAGGTTCATGATGGTGTAATTGGTACCAAATTAGTCCTCCTATTATAAACAACCGAAACACACAGATACACAAACAAAAAATTGAATGACATATACAAGGCAGTTGTTTTCAGGTAGTGGATAACAGGCATGGAAAACCGCAATCCCTGAAAAAGAGAAAACTTACAAGGTGAGAATTCAGGGCAGCTAAAAAGCTGTATTCTATAGGGTAAGATGTCATAGAGGAGAAAGCTGCACATTGGGGGTGGTGGTGGTAAAAATTTGTTTGCACAGGGGCTCCTTGTGAATCCTTGGTTGAAGACTAGGCTGCATGCGTGCAGAGTGAGATTACATGGAGGCATATGTAAAAGTGTCTGTTAATGGCGTTGAGAAGAGACCGGAGATTCTAGTTATCAGCCAGTGCTGAGAAACATTGGAGGTTCAGCCCAGTTAGAATGGAGAAACCTCGTTAACACTCCAGCATCCAGTTAAGACATCAGGAAAGTCTTACCTTAAAAGTAATGGCTGGGACTTCCCTGGTGGCTCAGTGGTTAAGAATCCACCTGCCAATGCAGGGGACACGGGTTTGAGCCCTGGTCCGGGAAGATACCACATGCTGCAGAGCAACTAAGCCTGTGTGCCACAACTACTGAGCCTGTGCTCTAGAGCCCGTGAGCCACAATTACTGAGCCTGTGTGCTGCAACTACTGAAGCCTGTGCTTTGCAACAAGAGAAGCCACTGCAATGAGAAGCCCGCGCACTGCAATGAAGAGTAGCCCCAGCTCGCCGCAACTAGAGAAAGCCTGCGTGCAGCAACAAAGACCCATTGCAGCCAAAAATAAAATTTAAAAAAAAAAGGGCCATATTTTAAAATAAGGCTCACTCTAGATCTGCCTTAACTGAATCTAAAATAAAAGACTAAAACAAAATTAGTAGCACATTAGGAACTTTTGGAATAATATTGGACATTTTATGAAACGTAATTAGAGTCTCAGCAGCAAAGAAACTTTGAAGATTAGTGGCCAAAGATTTCCTATATTTGTTGAAAAACATTGGCTTACAGATCCATGATGCTTGGGGGACCCACAACAAGAAGAATACAGAGAAAGTCACACTTAGGCACTCAGACTCAAACAGAAATTAAAAAATAAAGAAACAGAACATCTTGAAAGCAGACAAAGCAAGATACATGCAAGAGAATGGTAAGAGTGAAAGCTGACCTTATTAGAAACAAGAGAAGTAGGAAGATAAAGGAATGACATTTTTTAAAGGCTGAAAGAAAAAACCTGACATCACATATTCTATATACAGAGAAAAAAATCCTTCATAAACAAGGGTGAAATATAGATATTTTCATAAAAATAAAAGCTGAGAAAATTAGTCATCACCAGACCTGAAAGATATTCTTCAGGCTGTCATTCCATCATCTTCCTGAATAATCTTAAAAAATGGCTATGCGAATGAATGAATGAATGAATGAATTTAATGACGTCACAGGACACAGTCATAATAAAAAAATCAACTGTATTTCTATATATTCACAATAAACAATTTAAAATAAAATTTTAAACAATTAAAAATTGTACCATAAAAATATCCAAGTATGTACAAAAACTCTAAAGAATGCAATACATTGCTGAGAGAAATGAAGAGTAAAATAAATAGAGAAATATACTCACGGATTAGACAATACAGTATTGTCAATTCTCTACATATTGTTGTGTAGATTCAACAAAATCACAATCATAATTCTACCAGCCTTTTTTTTTAATTGACAAGATAATTCCAAAATATATATAGCAATGCAAAAGAGCTAGAATAGCTAAGATGACCTTGAGAAGGAAGAAGGAATTGGAGTGCCTACGTTATCTGACTTTAAGACTCACTGCAGATCTACAGTAATCAAGGCAGTGTAATACTGGGTAAACACACATTTAGTAAAAAAAAAAAAAAAGTAATTAGTAAAAATAAAAAAAGAATAGGTAAACAGCTCATGAGATACATGTAGAAATCTAGAAAATTAGTTCCTTTCTCTAATATAAATCATGAACAAATTTAGAATTTGTGAATTCTGACAATGTAGGCTTTGCATTCCATACATTAAATCTTTGGAATGTAAGATTGCTCCTTTTGGGTTGGGAAGAAGCAAAGACCAGTTAGGAGTGACCAATGGATAGGGAAGAAGGAAAAAAATTCCGTTATGATTTTAGTACTTTAAAAACAGAACGAAATATAAAAGCATGGTTTGTATTATGAGAGTCAATAAAATCATTATTGCAACGATCTACAAACAAACAAACAAAATACACAGATCAGTGGAACATAACGGATATTCTAGAAATAGATCCAAACATATGGTTAGTTGATTTTCAACAAAAGCGCTAACATCATTCTTACACAGAAAGAAAACTTTTTATTCCTATGGGAAGAAAATGAACCTCAAACATGCCCTCACACCATATAAAAAGATTCATTCAGAATGGAACATGGGGACTTCCCTGGCGGTCCAGTAGTTAAGACTTCATCTTCCAATGCAGGGGGTGTGGGTTCGATCCCTGGTTGGGGAGCTAAGATCCCACATGCCTAGAGGCCAAAAAACCAAAACATAAAACAGAAGCAATATTGTAACAAATTCAGTAAAGACTTTAAAAATGGTCCACATCAAAAAAAAATCTTAAAAAAAGAAAAAAAAGAATGGCACATGGACTTAAATGTAAAAGCTAAACAACAAAATAAAGTTCAAAAGTATGATGAATGATGACATAAGACAGGACATATTATATTGCTTCATTTATATAAAATGAGTGACAGGCAAAACAACAGGCTAAACATTCAATGGAGACAATTTAGAATAGCAGTTGCCTATGGCGGTAGTAGGCATTGACCGGAAAAGGACACCAGGTTTTCTGAGATGATGTGGAGATATTTTGTATTCTGATTTTGCTTGTGGTTGCATAGATTTATATATTTGTCAAAGCTCACCGAATTGTATATTTCGAATATAGGCTTTTTATTGTTGTAAATTGCATCTCAGTAATGATGATTTTAAAAAACTGATTTAGAAAGTTCCCTGTGGAGGAATATAAGCGGACTTTCTTTCCACAAAGCTTTTTGACACTTCTAAGTCCATCCTATATTGACACCAGAATTCATTGAGATCATTGAGCTGAATTCTATGTTCAGTGTAGTTTTCCCAACACACTGTCGATGACTGTTAACAAAATAATAGATAGACAGATTTACAGTGATTCACAGTTAGAAAAACAAAATACTGTGAAGAACCCAGTGGCACTGTGTTTATTTGCTAGAAATTATTGATAAGCATTTATGTTGACCCAGTGCTGTGAAATGCAGTTTAATACTTTTTATTAGATGTTTTCTATGGCTTCTCTTTGGTGGAAACAGAAAGGAGAGATAATTGTGTTCTAGAAATTCCAATAAAAATGTAGTCATAGCATAGAGTTATACTGTGATTGTAACATAGCCCACAGCAATATGAAAAATGGCCCTCGTAAGCTAATTTGATACCACAAGAAACTATGGAGGCAAAATGTGTTCTAGTTGGTGAAGTGATATGTAACGGGGGGGGGGCAGGTTGGGAGTGGCTTGAGGGAGTTATTGACTCCTGGTAATGTCTATATTATCCTCTTCGTTCACTGACTTTAATTTTACCACTCACCTTTTGTTTCCAAATGATTGAAATTAATCATGGTGGCTGGAATTGTCCTGTGGTCAGTGGCTGGGCTGTTTGCACTTGAATGTCAATTCAATTCCCACCAAGGCTTAGGGAGAAGTGGATTTAGTGACGGATCCATCATCTTGGGAACAGACAATGGCAAATGACAGTAACAACCAATAAAAAGCTCAGTTTAAAAGGTTTCCGTTAAGAGAGGAAATGGGAGGAAAAAGCGGGTTGCTTTTTGTTTATTATTTGAAATATTTGCTCAGGTCTCCAAGTTCAGGGCAGTACAGAGTTCTAGAGTTGTAAATGGCTGATGCTGCGTGAATCTCAAAAAGCAAGTATTTAGGTTGGCTTTGGTGAGGGAGAAGGTCAGATGCTGACTCTGCAGATTATTTGCCTCATCTCAAACTCCGAAGCCTGGAAAGCAGGCCAGGATTGCTTTGGAAGAATGGCTCGCAGCTGAGATGTTTCTGGCAACCAGCACTGCAGTTCATTTGACCATTTGGACTAAAGCTCAGTGTGGACAGAGAGGTTGCTCAGTTGAAGGAAGATAAAAAATGTCAGAGTCTTGTAATGAATAATTCTTCAGAGGCACCTGTTTGCCCCTCAGTGGGGTATGAATATTTTCATAGCTGTTTCTTGGTTAATTTTCAGGGAGATAAGTGTTAGGTGTGTGGGGATATGATCTGGGCTTTGCCCTGGAGCTTGTTTCTCTGCATTGTTTCTTGGATCCAGTTCCTATGAATATATTAGTATGTGTTTTGAGAGAAAGGATATCACGGTGAATAAATATGAGAAACAAGCTCCAAACTTCTCTTTTTTGGCCTGTCATAAAATAAGTTGGCACATAAGGCTCTCTTTCAGAAGTCCTGCAGTAGAGAAATCTGTTCCCTTCCTTCTTGTCACCCTTCCTGAAGGCCCCAGTATCTGTGATCATCTTTCACCTAATACCTGGGCTCTTTAGTTTCTTTCCTTTTCTTTTTTTTTAAATCTTTGGCTGTGTTGGGTCTTCGTTGCTGCGCATGGGCTTTCTCTAGTTGCGGCGAGTGGGGGCTACTCTTCGTTGCGGTGCACGGGCTTCTCATTGCGGAGGCTTCTCTTGTTGTGGAGCACGGGCTCTAGGCATGTGGGCTCCAGAAGTTGTGGTGTGTGGGCTCAGTAGTTGTGGCTCGCGGGCTCTAGAGCGCAGGCTCAGTAGTTGTGGCACACATGGGCTTAGTTGCTCCATGGCATGTGGGATCTTCCCGGACCAGGGATCGAACCTGTGTCCCCTGCATTGGCAGGCGGATTCTGAACCACTGCGTCACCAGAAAAGTCCCTCTTATTTTCTTAACCTTCAAATCTCTAGTGATCTTTTTTTTCTACTCTGCCTCATTTTCTCATGCTTAAACTCCTTAACTCCCTATTTCAAGCATGTCATTCTCTGACCATCACCTCCTAGCCTTCCAGCTTGCCTACTTCATAACACTGACTCCAGAAATTGTAAATGAGGCTGTGTTATTAGTGGTACCATGTGGGCTTTGGACCTGGTCTGTTAGGCTTCAGATTCCAGCACTGAACAGCGGTGGGTGTGTATACATGTTCCTTAACCTTTCTTTCCTTCACTTTACTCACTTTTAATAGTAAACAATAATAACTACCTCTCAGGGTTACTGTAATGATTCAGTACGTTAATCCATACAGAATGCTTCCAACAGTGCCAGGCAGGTGGCATTTGCTCAATAAACGTGGAGGCCACATCAAACTCTCCAATCCATGGAGCTCACGGATACTTCTCACACTCCGTAACCTCCCTCCTGCATGTCCATACTTTCCTCCTTAAATAGTGTAAATCCCATTGTCCATCTTTATAATTGGTTGTTTCCAAACATCTTAATTCCCTCATTCTATTATTCCTAATATATATGTACATATGTAGCAAAGTCCCAAGCTGGTTAGAACCAACTACCAACTTACTTTATGACTTCACTTGAACAAGCTGGATTGCTGGTGGAAACCACCAAGAGTGCTGACTCTATTCAACTGCAATTCATGACCCAACCTCTTTAATGAATCCTTAACACCACTTGGCAATCTAACTGCACTTTCCTGTTTGCAAATTATCTATGTCATACGTGCTCCTTTCTCCTCTCACCTTCCATTGCTACCATGGACTGTTCCTTGGCTGGTGACCTCACTTCTTGGATCACTGTGAACGTTCCCTCCACCTGAGGGAACTGCATCTTCTTTTCCACTACCAAATCCACTGCTTCACTTGCTTCTGTACTTACACTCTCTCTTTTCTGTTCTCAAGATTCAGAGGCCAACTTTGGCACTTCAGCTTGATTTGACCCCACTCTGGTCTCCTTAGGCACTTGGGACCGTAATGGTTTCCTGTCTTTCCTACATCATCAGCTTCTCTCTCTTGGATCATTGTCATCATGGAAATGGTCTAGTGTTTCTTCTTTAAAGAACAGTTTAAAAACTTCCCTCAAAGTCCCAGATGGGTTTCCTGGTGACCTCTACCAAATATTAAAGGAAGGAATTATATCAATTCTCTGCACTCTCTTTCAGAAGATAGGAGGGCGGGGAACACTTCCTAACTCATTCTAGGAGGCCAACATTACCCTAATATCAAAACTGGAAAAAGACATTACAAAAAAGAAAACTACAGACTAATATCTCTCAAGAGCATAGATGCAAAAATCCTCAACAAAATATTAGCAAATCACATCCAACATTGTGTAAAAAGAATTATACACCATGACCAAGTGGAATTTATCCCAGGTATACAAGGCTGTTTCAACTTTTCAAGAGTCAGGTAATGTATCCAGTCATATCAACAGGCTAAAGACAACGAATCACAGGATCATATCAATGGGTGCAGAAAAAGCATTTGACAAAATCCAACACCGATTCATGATAAAAACTTTCAGACCAACTATACTCCAATAAAATTAAAATATTAAAAAAAGACGCAGTAAATTAGGAATAGAAATGAACTTCTTCAACTTGATAAAGATTATCTACAAAAACCCTACAGCTAACACCATACTTAATGGTGAGGAACTTGAAGATTTCCCACTAAGATGTACAAGGCAAGCTTGTCCCCTAAATCATACTGGAAGTCCTTGCTAATGCAATTAGACAAGACAAGACAAGACAAGAAACAACAATGAGATATCACTACATACCTATTAGAATGGCCCAAATCCAAATATTGACACACCGAATGCTGACAAGGGTGTGGATCAGCACGAACTCTCATTCATTGCTGGTGGAAAGGCAAAATAGTACAGCCTCTTTAGATCGTTTGTGGTTTCTTAGAAAACTAAACACACTTTTACCATACGATCCAGCAACTGTGCTCCTTACCCAAAAAGGTTGATAATGTAGGTCCACACAAAAAACCTGCACATGGATGTTTATAGTAGCTTTATTCGTAATTGACAAAGAGTGGAAGTAACCAAAATGTCCGACGGTAGGTGAATGGATAAATTGGGCATCCATTCAATGAAACGTTTTTAGCACTAAAAAGAAATGAGCTTATCAAACCATGAAAAGATATGGAGGGATCTTCAATACATATTACTAAGTGAAAGAAGCCAACCTGAAAAGGCTGCATACAATATGGTTCCAACTATATGATACTCTGAAAAAGCAGAACTGTGGAGGCAGTAAAAAGATCCGTGGTTGCCACAGGTTGGGCAGGGGCAGTGGGGGGAGAAGGACCGATAGGCAGAGCACATAGGACTTTTAGGGCAGTGAAAATATTCTGTATGATATAGTGATGGACATGTCATTCTATACTTGTCCAAACCTATAGAACGTACACCGTCAAAGGTAAACTACAGACTTTGGGCAATTACGATGTGTCGTTGTATGTTTATCAATCATAACTAAGGGACCTGGTGGGGGATGTTGATAATGGGGGAGGCTGTGTGTGTGAGGGGCAGGGGTATTTGGGAAATCTCTGTATCTTCCTCTCCATTTTATTGTGAGCCAAAAACTGCTCTTAAAAAAAAAAAAGTCATTTAAAAAAATCTAAAACTTCCTCCACCTATATGCTCCTCTAGCTACTGTCCTAGTTTTGTTTTCCTTCACAGTACAACTGTTTTGTACCTTGTATTATGAAAAATTTCAAATATACATAAAAGTAGAACTATAAAATGAACCCCTATGTACTCTCCATACAGATTTAAGAATTATTAGCTTTTGGTCATATTTCCTTCATTAGTTTTTGCTGTGACACTCTAAAGCAAGTATCAGACCTTATGACATTTCATTTGTAGATATTTCAGTGCACCTCTTAAGTGCATTTCCTTACATAACCATGATTACATGATCATACCTAACACAATTAACAAAAATTCCTTACTATCAACTAATACCCAGTTTAGATTTGTATTTCCTCAATTATTCCCCAAATATCCTGTTCTGTTGGTTTAGTTGAATAACAATCCAAACAAGGTTCCTACATTGCATTTGATTTTTATCTTTTAAATAGAATTCAGTCTTAAATAGAGTTCAGTCTAGAACATATATATATATATATATATTTTCTCTATGCCATGCACTTGTTAATGATATAGATTGGTTGTCTTGTAAAATGCCCCATGTAGTGTAATTCCTAAGACAACTCTACTCCCTCATCTGCTCTTTTCTGTTGAACTCCCTCATTGGGTTTCCTGCTCCCACAGTCCATGAAGACAGCTCCATGAGGTACATGTTAACACAACCAATAGGCATGTCGCTTTCCTCACTTGCTGTCTCAGCATCATTTGACAGCTGACCATCTCTACTTCCTGAAACCCTCTCTTCTCTTGGTTTCTGGGATCCATACTGTCCTATATTTCCTCTCATTTCAGGCATAGCTCTTCCTCAGTCTCTTTTCTGACTTCTGCTATGACTGACCTCTAAATACTGGAGTGGTCAGTATTTAGAGCTTCATCCTGGGTCTCTTCTTTTCTTTTGCCCTCTGCGCTTAGCTAATCTCTAGCCCGTGGCTTTAAATATACCATCTATAGAGTTAACTCCCAAATCTATGTCTTTTAGCCCTGATTTCTTCAAAATTCCTGAGTTAAAATTTCACCCTCCTACCTGAATTTACATTTAAATGTTTAATGAGTATCTCAAAATTTAACTTATCAAAAGCAGAATACAACTTTTCAGTGTCCTCTCCCCGCAAATCCTTTTACCCAGTTCTTTCAAATTTCAGTAAATACTACCATAAAATATCCAATTTCTTAAGCCCCAAATTTAGGAATCATCTTTGGTTTCTCTTTTTTCCCTTAACTCTCACTTTCCATCCTTCAGTAAGATTTATTGACTCCATCTCCAAAGCATACCCCAATCCTGCCCTCTTTTTTCCATCACCACAGATACCATCCTAGCTGCTGGCACTGCGTTTCTTCTCCAGATTTATTTCTGCACTCCCAACTGGATTTCCTGCTTCTACCTCTTCCCCTAGTCACTTCATCTTTCCTACAACAGCCAGGCTAAAAATTTTAAGAATATAAATGAGAACATGTCACTTTCTTGCTTAAGCCGCCCCCCCACCCACCAAATGGCTCCTCCATTATCAAATCCATAATAAATCCAGGGGCTTCCCTGGTGGTGCAGTGGTTGGGAGTCCGCCTGCCAATGCAGGGGACACGGGTTCGTGCCCCGGTCCGGGAAGATCCCACAAGCCGCGGAGCGGCTGGGCCCGTGAGCCATGGCTGCTGAGCCTGCGCGTCTGGAGCCTGTGCTCCGCAGCGGGAGAGGCCACAACAGTGAGAGGCCCGTGTACCACACACACACACAAAAAAGCATAATAAATCCAGGTTCATTACTCTGACCTACCCTTGTGTCCTGGTATCCTACCTTTCTCCTCCCCAGTTACACTGAGCAGGAATCTGAATGTTGGAGATCAGGAACATTAGCCACATTGGCAAGAGTGGTGAGAGAACTTCATAAGCCCATCATGATGCTTCAATGCTTTACATTGACAGATGTGTGTGTTCAGGCAGGGGCACAGATGCTCAGCTGCAGGCCACCCCAGCAGCATCACTTTCTCTTTATCCTTTCTTAAAAACACTGTTTCAAACAACAAAAAAGACAAAGCTCTTGTTGTTCTCTCTTGGTCCCCTTGTTCTCTCTTGGTCCCCTTCTTCTCTTGTTGTTCTCTCTTGGTCCCCTTCTTCTTCACTGAACTCTTCAGCCTGTGATTATGTCGTCCATTCATGCGTTTCTGTGTGCATCACCTGTCTTCTCCGTTAGTCTCTAAGTTCTAGGAGGAGAGGGTTCATACCGATTCTGAAGCCCATTCTCTTGCAGTGTGTAGCTCTGTGCCTGATACATAAATACTTGTTGAATGAAAAATGCATGAGTGTAGTCCTGTGTGACTCAATTTCTTTGCTCTTATTGAGAATCTTGTGCCCACGTGTGTCTTAAGGATGTGCAAGAATCTGAAGTAGATGGAGGGATGTTACGTGTGTGCCATGTGAGGATTAGTCAAGATCATTTTGGAAGAAAATCTGAGAAAAACCACATCTCTTCTTCCTCTTTCTCCTGATAACAAAATAAGAAGATGTTCCACAGGTGGATAGGAAAGTCTCTTTTCCAAAGGGTCATGGGTGGCTAAGTGCCAAGAGTTTATCTTTCTTTCGTTGTTGCTGTTTAAACAGATCTCAGGTGCATTGGATTCATTGGAACTCACAACACACTCTCATCATTGGTTCATGCCAGGCCAACTTCAGTCCAAATTTTATGTTCATCTTTCTTTTGCTTTCCTTTCTATGTGGTCCTGTTAAATCCTTATGCATGCATAAAAGCATGTATTTTATTTAGTTTGTTTTTAAGTTTATATAAAGTGTGTCACATTGTAATCTGGGGCCTTCTTTTTATTAATATTACATTCCTATGATCCATCCAGATTACTGCTTGCAACTGTACGTCTTTTCACTGCTGTATTATATTTCATTGAGTGGTTATAGGATGTTTATTCATCCATTCTTCCACTGATGGACATTTGGGTCAATAATATTACTGTCATAAATACAGCTATCCTTCTGAGCTTGTCCTTGACCTCCCGAATTCAGTTAAGCCAATATCTTTTAGGTTTTCATGTAGTGAGAAATGTGCTAGGTACTATGAGAGATGCCAGGCTGTGTAAGAAATGTGCCTGTCCTTTGCGAGTTCACACTGTGGAGACAGAGTCACAGAGAGCAGACTTTGCTAAATGCTGCAACGGCACCTCACTATAGAGTCAGACAGGGTAGAATAAGAGATTTCATGGAAAGTTCTGGCAGGTTTGAATGTTGGATCATGGTGAATGCAATGTGAACTTGACAGGTGGAAAGGGGGGACAGTTGAAGAGGGAAGATACTTCAGGAGTGGGAATAATGGGAGGAGTACAGAGGTAGGAAAATATACAAAGAATCTGCAAGACAGTGATATCCTTGGGGGTGGTTAAAGCCTGAGTTACAGGACAGACTGAGGGTGCATTTCAGGAAGGGGAAGTCCAGAAAGGAGGAAGGGAGGTAGGATTTCAACCCTGGAAGCTTTAAAGGTTGGAAGGAGGAGCTGAGCTTTTATTCCCTCGATTCCCTCTGCAGCTGAGACCATTGAAGGGGACAGTGTTGGCCACTTTGGTGGCTCTGAGGCTGTGCCTGGGTGGGGCTCGATGGGGTGGCTCTCGATGGGTCTGTGTCCTCTTTGGGACCGCTTACAGTTACGCGAAGACAAGTGTGTACAGTAGCTGGGAGATGCTGTGGACATTCTCTTTGCTTTCAGTTTCTGTACTCGACTCTCTTCCTTGATATTTTCTATAGGATTCGCAGGTCTGCTAGGAGACCAGTCTTTGTAGACAGAGACAAGATTTTTGAATGTTCTATGTTAGGTCTAACACAAGGTTTGTTCTCTAAAAATATTGCGTGTCTCAGCATGGTTTTTTTTCCATAAAAAAGAATGCTAAAGAGAAGGGAGGATTTTTCTCTCTTGTTTATTTTAAAGATTTCTCTTCTGGAAGGGGACCCCTTTAATGTGCCTGCCATGCTTCCATGAACAAAGGAAAATTACAACTGAGGGGGAACGCAAACCTTCTCTTGTTCCCCAGCGGACATAGGATCCCACACACTCCCATTGTACTTACCATCTGGCTGACCCCAAATTGTTTTCTCTCAGTGACATTTGTTTATGTTGAGAGAAAGAGAGAGATGCATATGTAAATAATACGTAAGTAATTTGAAAGCATTTTGAGAAACATCATATACCACTTGCTCTGTTCTGGGGTTGGAGGCTTTTCACTTTCATAGGAAATCCTGCCTTGGTCTCAGATTGAACCCTCATTAAAGATGCTGGACTGGGAAGCTGACTCCCAGGACAGAGCCTGCAGGGGGGAACCCTTTGTCCCTAGTTGTATAGATTCCAACTCTAAAGTGTTTACGTCTGCTTTGATCTATGAACATGTTCCTTTAAGAAGTGGGCGAGGGGCCGAACACACAAAGGCTCAAATAAGTGACTGAACCAGAAAAACTGTGAAATCAGGGCAACCTGTAAATGAA
This sequence comes from Grampus griseus, assembly GCF_964374135.1. Classification (NCBI taxonomy): domain Eukaryota; kingdom Metazoa; phylum Chordata; class Mammalia; order Artiodactyla; family Delphinidae; genus Grampus; species Grampus griseus. The sequence continues at coordinate 68,203,525 of NC_139010.1, forward strand.
TACCTCGAGCTGAGCTGAGATGGGTTAAAAGCGATGATGTGATCTGATCTAAAGAGGGAAAATGAAGTAGTGTTCAGGGCTCCCGAAAGCAGTTAGCTCTGTAGACTCAAAATCATCCTGGGGGCAGGCACGGGCCTGACCTGTTTCTCCAAGGCGTTAGGTGGATGTTGGCTAGTTCCTTTGGCTTAAAGGATGAAAGCATTTCAAGGGAAAAGGCTAGAAATTTTCCAGTCATGCCCAGAGGATAAGAAGAACAGCCATGTGGTTAAAAAGACAGAATTGAAAGACATCTATGTCTGGGTGTGCTGTGGGCCCAGGTGGAGGGGGTGGTGACCCTGGGCGTTTTGTGTAAGCGCTCTGTGCCTCAGTCTCCTCTCTCCAAGGGAAGGATAAGCACGCCGACATCATATTTCTTAATGCTACCACATGTTATTTATTTATTGTTCTTTTCTCCCCTGTAAATATAAGCTCCACAAGGACGGGGACTTGGGGTGTTTTATATACTGCTGTATGCCCGGAGCCCAGAACAATTTAACACTGAATACATTTTTGTTGAATGAATAATAAATGTGTAAATAGGGTTGCTCTTTGGGTTAAATGAGCCCACTTTTTTTTAAGTGTCTGCATAAAAAGATGCAGTAAATTTACTGGACTAACCTTTTGCCCCTACTTAACTCATTTCAGTTGCGGAAGTGGCACAGATTCTGGTTAAATACCGGGAGAGGGCTTCCCTGGTGGCGCAGTGGTTGAGAGTCCGCCTGCCGATGCAGGGGACACGGGTTCGTGCCCCGGTATGGGAAGATCCCACATGCCGCGGAGCGGCTGGGCCCGTGAGCCATGGCCGCTGAGCCTGCACGTCCGGAGCCTGTGCTCCGCAACGGGAGAGGCCGCAACAGTGAGAGGCCCGCGTACCGCATAAAAAAAAAAAAAAAAAAAAAAAAAAAAGAACGGGAGAGATTCTATTTGCACTGCTTAATGTTAACTGTGAAGTCTCTGATCAAAATTGAGGACAGGGACCCAACATTTTGTAGCGTCATCCAGGGAGCCACATGTTTCCATTTCTCTTGACTCCCATGCACTCAAAGCCTAGTCATCTTTTTCTTACTCACAGACTCTGCTCAGTCCTGCTTCTCGCTTTTGCTCTGACTCTGCATCCTACCAAGAATCGTTTGCCTTCTCTCTGCCCTTCCAGGTCCTAACCCTCTGGCAGGGCCCATTTCACTCTCGCCGCCTCTGTGAGGTCCTCCCTGCTACCTCCCGCCTCTGGCAGCTTCTCCTTACTTAGTTCTCTTGGCATACATTCAGTGCAAAACATACACTTGCTGGGTCTTTCAGGACAGAGCAGCACAGGCCATGAGGACAGAGAGGTCTGATCTACTTGGCATGGAGACTCTTCTGTTGACTAACACAAGCTGAATTCCTACCAAATGCCTAGCTCTGTGCGAAGTGCTGGAATAGAGACTAACAGTGTTTTAGGGACAACTTTGAAAAGCCCAAACGCAATGAGACCTCTGCTGCTTTAGGTCTGGCTTAAAAGAAGGAGAGGAACTTTACTAGAGACGTAACCCTTATTATCTGGACCTGTGTGCATCTTCCTTTCTCTGTTGCAAAAGCTTTAGTGATACACTAGTCCAGACAGGTTGTAAGATTTCCTCACATACATGCCAAGGAGCTTCTGCCACCTGGTGTGGTGAGAGGGCATTACAGTGTGATGGGAAATGGGAGCTTTAACTTTACCTTGTGGACTCTACGAATTTTCTAACGGTAGTCAATTCTTCTTTTCAAAGTAGTGTAAATTTTTCGATGTAAAAATTACATAGAGTCTCTATATATAAATAGATAAAAAGTGAGCTGCTGCAGGTAGTGTATGTTCTAACGAAGGTTGGAGATCTCAGTCCTGCCTTTTCAGCCTTCCTTTTTTCTTCAGAATTTTGTTAACGTTCTTTCATAGAACTTAGAGGACATGATCCATAGTGGAGAATGCAAGACTTGAAAAAAAAGATCTGCAAGGGCCAGGCGGTGGGGGTGCTATTATTATTATTCTGATGACCTCTACAATCCCTTCAGGGAAAAACAAAGTCACATTGAGTGAACTCTTTTTTTATGCCCAGTCCCTTATACACCTTATTTCATTATGTCTTCACACTCAGCCTATGAAGTAGGCTTTGCTGTCCCCATTTCACAGATGAAGAGAATGAACCAAGAGACATTCAGGATTTTGCCAGTCACTATGCAGCTTTTAACGGTTGAGCCATGATTGAAACCCGGGTCTTTCTGACGTCAGCATCAGAGCTTGTCTCTCCACATCACTTCCAACCCCAGAACTCTGTTTCTCCTGGAATGGGCGGTGGCAAAGCTCCTCTCAAGAGCGTGGAAGACAGAGGATATTTTTAAGATCACAACCCTTCCTATTAGTCCCTTTTGTTCCCTGGTCTGTGCCAAAGCTGAAGGCAATTTGTTTGGTAAAGAACGAGCCCAGGGTCACTCACACACACACACACACACACACACACACACACACACACACACACACACACACACACACACACACACACACACACACACACGGAGTGGGACATTGGGCAGAAAAAAATAAAAAGAGGAAAGAGGGAAAGAGAGGCTCTAGGACTTGCCTAAGGTTAAAAGACCATTAGACTTCCTACCTCAAAACTTTGGTCATAAGATTGACTCCAGTGAGAGTCCCACGTTTCTGGGGAAAAAAGTGGGTATTTTGCCTTCACCAGAACCTGATGGTTTATACACGTCCCAGAGATGGAACCCATGGGCGGCCTGGAAGATTGCCTCCTGTTAGAGCTGGTCATCTGCCAAAGACACTCGGGGATGCAAAGCCCAACTCTGTACTATTTCTGCTCTCCAGACGCTCACATCTGCCAAGTATGGAAGCTGTTCTCGCATGGGAGCCCTGAGGAATGGCATCAATTGGGGCCTCCAGTAATGCAATCACTTTTAATCAGCGTTTAATGAGGATATAAACAGCCTCAGCTTACCTCTGTGGCTGAGAGGCAACTACACATAAACCTCAATTACTCAGACATTTAAAAATCAATTTCAAATAACATGTCCAGGTGATGGAGCTAAAGGGATTAGAAGGATCAGAATGTGTGCAAAGGCCTAGCATGTCTTGTCAGTGCAGTTGACGTAGACAGCTCTAATGCAATAAAACTGGCCGGCTTGGTGCCCTGAGGGGTTAAGGGGAGCAGGTCTTATCTCCCAGCTCCTCCCAAAAGCAGAGGAGGATTCCAATGACAAAGCGAGAACACAGAAGTGAATTCTGCATGCTCAAACGGGGCTGGGAATATTACCTTCATATCATTGTATAGTTGTGAAGAGGAAATGTAGCCTTAGGCTACCACTTAAGCCCCCTTCCACCCTAACCTGGCCTCCCTCTGCACTACCAGATCAGATATATTACTCTTTCTGTAGATGATCTCGACATTTTTTGCCAGTCGTATCTGCTTATCATCCCTGTCTACCTGCTGGTCATTTAGCTCCATAAACTCTTATCGAGCATGTACCACGGGGCAGGTACTGTGCTGAGCAACACGGGGACACAAAGGCGAGGACATTATAGTCTTTGCTTCACTTTACAGGGTAGAAGAAATGAGGCCAACTCCCTACCTGATCAGGGTTTACAGTCCTACCAAACCAAGTCACTTGAATCTTTAGACATGGCAGGCTCTTTGTCTCTGAGTCTCAGTCCTTGTGGAGAGAAGAGAGCCCTGCGGATCAGCTGCTTAGCCCTTCCTTTGATTCTGTGCATTCAAGATGTTTGTTCCAATTATTTTCTTCTTCTTCTTATTTGCTAAAGCTGGTAGGAGTCAAACACCTGTTACTTTCAACCAAAGAAACAACTCATACAAAGGATAATACCATTAATACTAATAATCATAGCTAGCATTTAATGAATAAGTATTAGGCACTAAGTATTTTGCTAAACACTTGCACTATCTTTTTTGACCGCCAAAATCACCCTATGAGGTAGCTTTTGCTATTACCTTAATTTCTTCATTTTGTAAGTTAACATACTTTATAGGACTGTTGCGTGGATTAAATGAGCTACAGTATAGTAGTGGGTACCAACAGGGTTGGCTATCCAGTACTACCATCCCTATTTTAATAATTATCACCATTCATGTTGTGCTCCATGCCATCCCTTGGAGTTGTCAAAGTATAATGTTCCCAAAGGTAAAAACATGACTCATATGAAATAGAATGAACATGAATCAAAAATCTATTCACGGGCTTCCCTGGTGGCACAGTGGTTGAGAGTCCGCCTGCCGATGCAGGGGACGCGGGTTCGTGCCTCGGTCCGGGAAGATCCCACATGCGGCAGAGCGGCTGGGCCCGTGAGCCATGGCCGCTGAGCCTGCGCGTCCAGAGCCTGTGCTCCGCAACAAGAGAGGCCACAACAGTGAGAGGCCCGCGTACTGCAAAAAAAAAAAAAAAAAAAAATTATCAATTCATGAGGAGATCATTAGGATGGCAAATCTGGTTCAAAGGAGAATCAGAGGAAGGGAATTTATAGAGTCAGTCAGTCAAAGGGATACTGAAATGAATTTGTTAATAGATTATAAAACTGCTTAATGTCTTACAGAGCAATAAAGCTATAGACTTCTGGTTATGTTTTCTACCTTACAGAAATTGACCAGTCAGCGGACATATAGCTTCAGAGTATCTGGGCTCTAATCAAATACTAGTAAATAGCAAATTCAAATGCAGGCACATTCTACCAGGTCAGGGATGCAGCAAATGTTTTAAAGAGCTAGGTAGGAAATATTTTTGGCTTTCGAGATCATATGATCTCTTTTGAACTCTGACAGTGTAACACAAAAACCGTAGCTAATACATAAACAAATGGACGTGGCTGTTCCAATACGCCTTCATTTACAAACGCATGTGGCCGAGGCTCACAGTTTTGCCAACTCCTGTCCTAGATGATTAAATAATACTTGATGAGCCAGTTAAACAACGGCTAAGGGCGACATTGAGGGCACATGCAGGTATCCTATTGCTTTGTCTCTAATTTTTGGCTCATTTTCTTAACAGCATTAAAATGTGAACGGGGCCTCCTGGACTTGCTGATGCAGTGTTCCCACCCACCCCGGCCATCTGCGTGGATACACCAGAGCCCTTATGCTTGTTCAGGTGGACCCCATACTCCTCCTGCCTGTCCTCATCTGTGTTGTCTAGACCACGGTTGGCACCTGACCCACTCTCCAAAACTGAAATGGGACTAAGTGGTTCCTACCCCAGGCTGGTTGCTTTCTTGAGGGGAAGAGATATAAACTCTGGAGCTGATGGATGCAGTAATCTGCCACCTCAACGGGAAAACAAAGGTTAGAAGAAACCTACTCACTGCCTCTCTGTGCCTCAGTTTCACTATCCACACAGTGGGGGTAATAACGGACCTACTTCCTGGGGTGTAGTTTAGTATGATAATGTGGGTAAAGCTTAAAGCACCGTATGTGCACTGTAAAAATGACTTCTCTTGTCTTTGATTTCTCTCCTAGTCTCGCCTTTGCCGGGTGACTCCAGTGCTAAATAGCTTTAGTATTGGTACAGAAGTTATGCTGATACCACAGCCCTGCCTCCCTCCTCAGTGCCCTTTCTTCTTGACACTGGTGTTTTATTTCACCATTGAAATCTAACCTTTGACTTTACTTAAACTGCTTCTTGAAACTTCGTGCTTTACAGTTGAGTAACTATGCTGACTTCTCTATTTTCTTCTGTGAGGAAGAGCAGAGAGGACCAAGCATTGGCTGAATGCTTTCAATAGATGATTTCTAATCCTCACAACCACCCATTTTTAGGCATACGTTATCCCTATTTTATTTTTATTTTATTTTATTTTGTTTCCCCCAAAGTCAAGTTTATTGAAGTGAAATTTATAAAGGCAAAAATCAAAATTTTGGGTGGACAGTTACATAAGTTTTGACAAGCACTTTTTTTTTCTTGAAGGATAAGTGTATTAATTTATTCAATGAATAATTATTGTACCAGGCATTGTACTTAACAGCATAGTTCCAGAAGCTGCCTATCAGTCTGATTCTGCCTTCGCTGAGGAACCTGTCATCTGCTTGTGCAACATCACTCATGGGCCATCAGACAAGTTGGACAAAGAATCACTTATGTAACTACCATCCCCCCAAAATATTTCCATGTGCACCTTTGTGGTCAATCCTTTATCCTCTCCTTTGATTCGTAGCCCTTGGCAACCTCTGATCTAATCTCTGCCTTTGTAATTGTGTCACTTTAAAAATGTCATATAAACGGAATTTTGCACCTGACTTCTTCCGCTTAGAAGAATGTGCTGATGTTCATCCGTGTTGGAGCAGGTATGTAGTTCTTTTTATTCTTGAATAGAAATCCACTGTATGGATGTACAATAGTTGTTTTTTAATTGAAGAATAGTTGATTTACAATGTTGTGCTAATTTCTACTATACAGCAAAGTGACTCAGTTATACACATATATATACATTCTCTTTTAAAATATTCTTTTCCATTATGGTTTATCCCAGGAGACTGGATATAGTTATAGATTGGATATAGATACTGTGCTATACAGTAAGACCTTGTTGTTTATCCATTCTAAATGTAATAGTTTGCAAGCCAAACTTCCAGTCCATCCCTCTCCCTCCCCCCTCCTCCTTGGCAACCACAAGTCTGATCTCTATGTCTGTGAGTCTGTTTCTGTTTTGTAGATGGGTTCATTTGTGCCGTATTTTAGATTCCACATATAAGTGAAATCATATGGTATCTGTCTTTCTCTTTCTGACTTACTTCACTTAGTATGATAATCTCCAGGTCCATCCATGTTGCTGCAAATGGCGTTATTTCATTCTTTTTTATGGCTGAGTAGTATTCCATTGTATAAGTATATCACATCTTCTTTATCCATTCATCTGTCGATGAACAATTAGGTTGTTTCCATGTCTTGGCTATTGTGAATAGTGCTGCTATGAACATAGGGGTGCATGTATCTTTTTGAATTATAGTTTTCTCCAGATATATGCCCGGGAGTGGGAATTGCTGGATCATGTGGCAACTCTATTTTTAGTTTTCTGAGGAACCTCCATACTGTTTTCCGTAGTGGCTGCACCAACTTACATTCCCACCAACAGTGTAGGAGGGTTCCCTTTTCTCCACATCCTCTCCAGCATTTGTTGTTTGTAGATTTTTTCTGACCAGTGTGAGGTGGTACCTCATTGTAGTTTTGATTTGCATTTCTCTAATAATTAGTGATGTTGAGCATCTTTTCATGTGCCGACTGGCTATCTGTATGTTTTCTTTGGAGAAATGTCTGTTAAGGTGTTCTGCCCATTTCTTTATTGGGTTGTTTGCTTTTTGAGTTGTATGAGCTGTTTGTATGTTTTGGAGATTAAGCCCTTGTCGGTTGTGTCATTTGCAAATATTGTATTGTATTGTATCCTGCTACTTTGCTGAATTCATTTATTAGATCTAGTAGTTTTTGTGTGTAGTTCTTAGGGTTTTCTATTATGTCATCTGCAGATAGTGAAATTTTTACGTCTTCCCTTCCAATTTGGATAACTTTTATTTCTTTTCCTGTCTGATTGCTGTGACTAGGACTTCCAATACTGTGTTGAATAGAGGTGGTGAGAGTGGACATTCTTGTCTTGTTCCAGATTTTAGTGGGAAGACTTTCGGCTTTTCACCATTGAGTATTATAGTGGCTGTGGGTTTGTCATAAATGTCTTTCATTATGTTGAGATATGTTGCCTCTATACCCACTTTTGTATGAGTTCTTATGAAGGATTGATGTCGAGTTTTGTCAGATGCTTTATCTGCATCTATTGAGATGATCATGTGGTTTTCGATTTTTCTTTTCGTAATGTGTTATATTGATTGATTTGTGTATGTTGAAACATCCTTGTGAGCCTGGGGTGAATCCAACTTGATCGTGGTGTATGATCTTTTCTATGTGTTGTTGGGTTTGGTTTGCTAATATTTTGTTGAGAACTTCTGCATCTGTATTCATCAAAGATGTTGGCCTGTAATTTTCTTTTTTGGTGGTATCTTTGGTTTTGGTATCTGGTGGCTTCATAGAACATCTTTGGGAGTGTTCCCTCCTCTTCAGTTTTTTGAAAGAGTTTGAGAAGGACCAGTATAAGTTCTTCTTTGTATGTTTGGTAGAATTCTCCTGTGAAGCCATCTGGTCCTGGACTTTTGTTTGTAGGGAGGTTTTTTTTATTATTATTATTACAGATTCTATTTTGCTTCTAGTGATTCGTCTGTCAAATTATCCATTTCTTCTTGATTCAATTTTGGTAGGTTCTATGTTTCTAGAAAGTTGTCCATTTCTTCTAGGTCAAATTTGTTGGCTAATTTAAGTGATTTACTTTCCAACTGTGATTTCCTCCTTCCTAGATCTTCTTTCTTCTTTTCTAATTAGAGAAGACCTTTCAATATTTCTCTTAGGGTAGGTTTAGTATTATGGTATTCTTTGAATTTTTGCTTGTCTGAGAAATTCTTTATTTCTCCCACTATTCTAAGTGAAAATCTTGCTGGGTAGAGTATTCTGGGTTGCAGATTTCCCTTTCAAGACTCTGAATATATTTTGCCACTCCCTCTGGCCTGCAGCGTTTCTGTAGAGAAATCAGCTGATAGCTTTATGAGGGTTCCCTTATAGTGAACTCTTTGTTTTTCTCTTGCTTCCTTTAGAACCCTCTAACTTTTGCCACTTTTATTATGTCTTGGTGTAGGTCTTTTGGGTTCATCTTGTTTGGGACCCTCTGTGCTTCCTGTCTCTGGATAATGTTTCCTTTTTTAGGTTTGGGAAGTTTTTAGCTATAATTTCTTCAAATCCATTTTCAATCCCCTTTTCTCTTTCTTCTCCTTCTGGAATCCCTATTACGCATAGATTGGCATGCTTTATATTATCCCATAGGTCTCCTATATTGCTTTCATTTTTGTTTTTTAATTGGCTTTCTGTCTGCTGTTCTGATTGGGTAATTTCCATTATTCTATTTTCCAGAGCACTTATTCTCTCTTCTGCATTATTCATTCTGCTATTCATTGCTTTTAGCTCAGCTTTTGTCTCAGGAAATGAATCTTCTAATTTTTCTTGGCTCCTCCTTATAGTTTCTGGTTTCTTTTTACAGTAATCTGCATTTCTGTCCATAGATTTTCTTAAGTCTTTCAGTATTTTCATTACCTCGTTTTTGAGCTCAGTGTCTATTAGACTGAAGAGGTCTGTTTCACTGTTTGTTCCTTCAGAGGAATACTCTTGGTCCTTTAACTGGGAGTGGTTCCTCTGCTTCTTCATTTTGCTTATATTCCTCTTACTCTGTGAGTTTAGGAGAAGTAACTATCTACTGTAGTCTTGGAGGGCTATTGATATGCAGGAGCATCCCTGCGTAGCGTGTGTGGGTTTAATGTTGGCATCAGGGCTGTTTTGGTTTGGATGCTTGCCACCTCCTTCGTCGCGTGTGCTGGCTGTTATCTGCTTGATGGGGGGTGTGCAGGTGCGTGGCCCGCACATACTCCCAGGGAGGCAGGGGAAGTGGTTGGCACCCAGTCATGGGACTCTTGGTGGCAGTAGCGGCCCGCGCCCACCTCTGGAATCTGAGATGGCAGCAGCAGTTTGCACCCACCCCCGAAGCTCGTGTAGGCAGTGCCCTGCCACCTGAGAGCGCACAAGCAGAGAAAGACCTTCCTATGGTGGGCATGCCCCTCTCCTTGTGTGCCCCTCAACAATGGCACCTTCCCTCTCTGGTGGGCCCAGGCTTCTTCATGTACTCTGTTGGGTGTGCGCACCACACCCTAGCCCCCTCAGACTGTCTCCATGCAGCCAACCCCAGTCCTCTCCCCGGGTCTGACCTCTGAAGCCTGAGCCTCAGCACCCAGCCTCCACCCCCCCCGGCAGAAGAGGGTCTCAGGCTGAGGAGTGTTGGGTAGCACTGACCATCTGTGCAGGTCTCTCTCCATTTTGCTCTCTGCAGACGGGTTGCTGTGCTCTCCTCCAAGGCTCTGAAGTTCCCCCTCTGGCTGATCTCCCTGCCTGTGAGGGGACTTTCCAGGGTGTGGAAACCTTTATTCTTTCACGGCTCCCTCCCAGGGGTACAGGTCCCATCCTGATTACTTTCTTTTTTTGTCTCTTGTCCTACCCAGTTACATGGAGATTTTCTTACCCTTTTGGAAGTCTGAGGTCTTCTGCCAGTGTTCAGTAGATGTTCTGTGAGAATCGTTTCACATGTAGATGTAGTTTTGGTCTACTTGTTGCAGAAGGTGAGCTCCATCTCCTACTCCTCCGCCATCTTGATCCGATCTCCTCTATCCCTATCCTTTTTTTTTTTTGAGGTATGTGGGCCTCTCACTGCCGTGGCCTCTCCCGTTGTGGGACACAGGCTCCGGACGCGCAGGCTCAGCGGCCATGGCTCACGGGCCCAGCTGCTCCGCAGCATGTGGGATCTTCCCAGAACAGGGCATGAACCCATGTCCCCTGCATCGGCAGGCAGACTCTCAACCACTGCGCCGCCAGGGAAGCCCCTATCTTATAGATAAGATACTGAGGATCGGGGAGTTTGAAGACTGTAGTCCTAAGAAGTGTTTGGGGGCTGGGATTGCAGCCAGGCCTGACTGACTCCCAATGTAAGGAGTGGTTCTATCCACTCCTCTTCAAAGGACTTTTCACTTGGCTGCTATTTTGCCTCTAGCCGCTTCTCCTCCTTTGGCAAAACTGATCCTCTGTGGCCTGAATGAAGGAAACAAATAAACATTATTTGGCGCCTAAAATCAAACAAGAAGCTTTTCACATGCTGTCCTTGAGTACTTCAGCAGCTCATATCCCATTTTTCGTTTTTGGGCAAGTCAGCAGGCAATATCTCCATCATGGGGTTCTCACTGTGATCTGGGCATGTGCTCACTGGTAATCGTGCTGGGTTCCAGAGAACTCTTCTCTCTGCACATGACAGGAATTCAGAGGTCAGACTCAGCTAAAAGCAGAATGCAGAGGCAGGTCATTCTACAAAGTTTATGTCCATTCTTAGCCTTTGCAAAGTACATATCCGTATGTCTGTTCTTTTTTTTTTTTTTTTAACATCTTTATTGGGGTATAAGTGCTTTACAATGGTGTGCTAGTTTCTGCTTTACAACAAAGTGAATCAGTTATACATATACATATGTTCCCATATCTCTTCCCTCTTGCATCTCCCTCCCTCCCACCCTCCCCATCCCACCCCTCCAGGCGGTCACAAAGCACCAACATGATATCCCTGTGCCATGCGGCTGCTTCCCACTAGCTATGTACCTTACGTTTGTCAGTGTATATATGTCCATGCCTCTCTATCGCCCTGTCACAGCTCACCCTTCCCCCTCCGCATATCCTCAAGTCCGTTCTCCAGTAGGTCTCTGTCTTTATTCCTGTCTTACCCTAGGTTCTTCATGACATTTTTTTCCTTAAATTCCATATATATGTGTTAGCATACAGTATTTGTCTTTCTCTTTCTGACTTACTTCACTCTGTATGACAGACTCTAGGTCTATCCACCTCATTACAAACAGCTCAATTTCATTTCTTTTTATGGCTGAGTAATATTCCATTGTATATATGTGCCACATCTTCTTCATCCATTCATCCGATGATGGGCACTTAGGTTGTTTCCATCTCTGGGCTATTGTAAATAGAGCTGCAATGAACATTTTGGTACATGACTCTTTTTGAATTTTGGTTTTCTCAGGGTATATGCCCAGTAGTGGGATTGCTGGGTCATATGGTAGTTCTATTTGTAGTTTTTTAAGGAACCTCCATACTATTCTCCATAGTGGCTGAACCAATTCACATTCCCACCAGCAGTGCAAGAGTGTTCCCTTTTCTCCACACCCTCTCCAGCATTTATTGTTTCCAGATTTTTTGATCATGGCCATTCTGACTGGTGTGAGATGATATCTCATTGTAGTTTTGATTTGCATTTCTCTAATGATTAATGATGTTGAGCATTCTTTCATGTGTTTGTTGGCAATCTGTATATCTTCTTTGGAGAAATGTCTATTTAGGTCTTCTGCCCATTTTTTGGATTGGGTTGTTTGTTTTTTTGTTATTGAGCTGCATGAGCTGCTTGTAAATTTTGGAAATTAATCCTTTGTCGGTTGCTTCATTTGCAAATATTTTCTCCCATTCTGAGGGTTGTCTTTTGGTCTTGTTTATGGTTTCCTTTGCTGTGCAAAAGCTTTGAAGTTTCATTAGGTCCCATTTGTTTATTTTTGTTTTTATTTCCATTCCTCTAGGAGGTGGGTCAAAAAGGATCTGGCTGTGATTTATGTCATAGAGTGTTCTGCCTATGTTTTCCTCTAAGAGTTTGATAGTTTCTGGCCTTACATTTAGGTCTTTAATCCATTTTGAGCTTATTTTTGTGTATGGTGTTAGGGAGTGATCTAATCTCATACTTTTACATGTACATGTCCAGTTTTCCCAGCACCACTTATTGAAGAGGCTGTCCTTTCTCCACTGTACATTCCTGCCACCTTTATCAAAGATAAGGTGACCATATGTGCGTGGGTTTATCTCTGGGCTTTCTATCCTGTTCCATTGATCTATCTTTCTGTTTTTGTGCCAGTACCATACTGTCTTGATTACTGTAGCTTTGTAGTATAGTCTGAAGTCAGGGAGCCTGATTCCTCCAGCTCCGTTTTTCGTTCTCAAGATTGCTTTGGCTGTTCGGAGTCTTTTGTGTTTCCATACAAATTGTGAAATTTTTTGTTCCAGTTCTGTGAAAAATGCCAGTGGTAGTTTGATAGGGATTGCATTGAATCTATAGATTGCTTTGGGTAGTAGATTCATTTTCACAATGTTGATTCTTCCAATCCAAGAACATGGTATAACTCTCCATCTATTTGTATCATTTTTAATTTTTTCATCAGTGTCTTATAATTTTCTGCATAGAGGTCTTTTGTCTCCTTAGGTAGGTTTATTCCTAGATATTTTATTCTTTTTGTTGCAGTGGTAAATGGGAGTGTTTTCTTGATTTCACTTTCAGATTTTTCATCATTAGTATATAGAAATGCCAGAGATTTCTGTGCATTAATTTTGTATCCTGCTACTTTACCAAATTCACTGATTAGCTCTAGTAGTTTTCTGGTAGCATCTTTAGGATTCTCTATGTATAGTATCATATCATCTGCAAATAGTGACAGCTTTACTTCTTCTTTTCCGGTTTGGATTCCTTTTATTTCCTTTTCTTCTCTGATTGCTGTGGCTAAAACTTCCAAAACTATGTTGAATATTAGTGGTGAGAGTGGGCAACCTTGTCTTGTTCCTGATCTTAGTGGAAATGCTTTCAGTTTTTCACCAATGAGGATGATGTTGGCTGTGGGCTTGTCATATATGGCCTTTATTATGTTGAGGAAAGTTCCCTCTATGCCTACTTTCTGCAGGGTTTTTATCATAAATGGGTGTTGAATTTTGTCAAAAGCTTTCCCTGCATCTATTGAGATGATCATATGGTTTTTCTCCTTCAATTTGTTAATATCATTTATCACATTGATAGATTTGCATATATTGAAGAATCCTTGCATTCCTGGAATAAACCCCATTGATCATGGTGTATGATCCTTTTAATGTGCTGTTGGATTCTGTTTGCTAGTATTTTGTTGAGGATTTCTTCATTTCTGTATGCATCAGTGATATTGGCTGTAGTTTTCTTTCTTTGTGACATCCTTGTCTGGTTTTGGTATCAAGGTGATGGTGGCCTCGTAGAAGGAATTTGGGAGTGTTCCTCCCTCTTCTATATTTTGGAAGAGTTTGAGAAGGATAGGTGTTAGCTCTTCTCTAAATGTTTGATAGAATTCGCCTGTGAAGCCATCCGGTCCTGGGCTTTTGTTTGTTGGAAGATTTTTAACCACAGTTTCAATTTCAGTTCTTGTGGTTCATATTTTCTATTTCTTCCTGATTCAGTCTTGGTAGGTTGTGCATTTCTAAGAATTCGTCCATTTCTTCCAGATTGTCCATTTTATTGGCATAGAGTTGCTTGTAGTAATCTCTCGTGATGTTTTTTATTTCTGCAGTGTCAGTTGTTACTTCTCCTTTTTCATTTCTAATTCTATTGATTTGAGTCTTCTCCCTTTCTTTCTTGATGAGTCTGGCTAGTGGTTTATCTATTTTGTTTATCTTCTCAAAGAACCAGCTTTTAGTTTTATTGATCTTTGCTATTGTTTCCTTCATTTCTTTTTCATTGATTTCTGATCTGATCTTTATGATTTCTTTCCTTCTGCTAACTTTGGGGTTTTTTGTTCTTGTTTCTCTAATTGCTTGAGGTGCAAGGTTAGGTTGTTTATTCGAGATGTTTCCTGCTTCTTAAGGTGGGCTTGTATTGCTATAAACTTCCCCCTTAGAACTGCTTTTGCTGCATCCCATAGGTTTTGGGTCGTTGTGTCTCCATTGTCATTTGTTTCTAGGTATTTTTTTATTTCCTCTTTGACTTCTTCAGTGATCACTTCGTTATTAAGTAGTGTATTGTTTAGCCTCCATGTGTTTGTTCTTTTCCTGTAATTGATATCTAGTCTCATAGCGTTGTGGTCAGAAAAGATACTTGATACAATTTCAATTTTCTTAAATTTACCAAGGCTTGATTTGTGACCCAAGATATGATCTATCCTGGAGAATGTTCCATGAGCACTTGAGAAAAATGTGTATTCTGTTGTTTTTGAATGGAGTGTCCTATAAATATCAATTAAGTCCATCCTGTTTAATGTGTCATTTAAAGCTTGTGTTTCCTTATTTATTTTCATTTTGGATGATCTGTCCATGGGTGAAAGTGGGGTGTTTAAGTCCCCTACTATGAATGTGTTACTGTCGATTTCCCCTTTTATGGCTGTTAGTATTTGCCTTATGTATTGAGGTGCTCCTATGTTGGGTGCATAAATATTTACAATTGTTATATCTTCTTCTTGGATCGATCCCTTGATCATTATGTAGTGTCCTTCTTTGTCTCTTCTAATAGTCTTTATTTTAAAGTCTATTTTGTCTGATATGAGAATTGCTACTCCAGCTTTCTTTTGGTTTCCATTTGCATGGAATATCTTTTTCCATCCCCTTACTTTCAGTCTGTATGTGTCTCTAGGTCTGAAGTGGGTCTCTTGTAGACAGCATATATATGGATCTTGTTTTTGTATCCATTCAGCCAATCTGTGTCTTTTGGTGGGAGCATTTAGTCCATTTACCTTTAAGGTAATTATCGATATGTATGTTCCTATTCCTATTTTCTAAGTTGTTTTTGGTTTGTTATTATAGTTCTTTTCCTTCTCTTGTGTTTCTTGTCTAGAGAAGTTCCTTTAGCATTTGTCGTAAAGCTGGTTTGGTGGAGCTGAACTCTCTCAGCTTTTGCTTGTCTGTAAAGGTTTTAATTTCTCCATCAAATCTGAATGAGATCCTTGCTGGGTAGAGTAATCTTGGTTGCAGGTTTTTCTCCTTCATCACTTTCAGTATGTCCTGCCACTCCCTTCTGGCTTGCAGAGTTTCTGCTGAGAGATCAGCTGTTAACCTTATGGGGATTCCCTTGTGTGTTATTTGTTGTTTTTCCCTTGCTGCTTTTAATAGGTTTTCTTTGTATTTAATTTTTGACAGTTTGATTAATATGTATCTTGGTGTATTTCTCCTTGGATTTATCCTCTATGGGACTCTCTGTGCTTCCTGGACTTGATTAACTACTTCCTTTCCCATATTAGGGAGGTTTTCAACTATAATCTCTTCAAATATCTTCTCAGTCCCTTTCTTTTTCTCTTCTTCTTCTAGAACCCCTATAATTCGGATGTTGGTGCATTTAATATTGTCCCAGAGGTCTCTGAGACTGTCCTCAGTTCTTTTCATTCTTTTTTCTTTATTCTGCTCTGCAGTAGTTATTTCCACTATTTTATCTTCCAGGTCACTTATCCGTTCTTCTGCCTCAGTTATTCTGCTATTGATCCCATATAGAGTATCTTTAATTTCATTTATTGTGTTGTTCATCATTGCTTGTTTCATTTGTATTTCTTCTAGGTCCTTGTTAAATGTTTCTTGCATTTTGTCCATTCTATTTCCAAGATTTCGGATCATCTTTTCTATCATTATTCTGAATTCTTTTTCAGGTAGACTGCCTATTTCCTCTTCATTTGTTAGGTCTGGTGCATTTTTATCTTGCTCCTTCATCTGCTGTGTGTTTTTCTGTCTTCTCATTTTGCTTATCTTACTGTGTTTGGCGTCTCCTTTTTGCAGGCTGCAGGCTCGTAGTTCCCGTTGTTTTTGATGTCTGTCTCCAGTGGCTAAGGTTGGTTCAGTGGGTTGTGTAGGCTTCCTGGTGGAGGGGACTAGTGCCTGTGTTGTGGTGGATGAGGCTGGATCTTGTCTCTCTAGTGGGCAGGTCCACGTCTGGTGGTGTGTTTTGGGGTTTCTATGGACTTATTATGATTTTAGGCAGCTTCTCTGCTAATGGGTGGGGTTGTGTTCCTGTTTTGCTAGTTGTTTGGCATAGGTTGTCCAGCACTGTGGCTTCCTGGTTGTTGAGTGAAGCTGGGTGCTTGTGTTAAGATGGAGGTCTCTGGGAGCTTTTCGCCATTTGATATTATGTGGAGATGGGAGGTCTCTTGTTGACAGTGTCCTGAAGTTGGCTCTCCCACCTCAGAGGCAGAGCCTTGACTCCTGGCTGGAGCACCAAGAGCCTTTCATCCACATGGCTCAGAATAAAAGGGAGAAAAAGTAGAATTAGTAGAAGTAGGAAGAAAGAAAGAAAGGAGGGAAGGAAGGAAAAAAGAAAGAAAGAAGATACAGTAAAGTAAAGTATAATAAAGTTATTGAATTAAAAAATAATTATTTAGAAAAAAAAAGGGACGGATAGAACCTTAGGACAAATGGTGGAAGCAAAGCTACACAGACAAAATCTTACACAGAAGCATACTCATACACACTCACAAAAAGAGGTAAAGGGGAAAATCATAAATCTTGCTCTCAAAGTCCACCTCCTCATATTGGGATGATTCGTTGTCTAAAGGAGGGAAGGAAGGAAAGAAAGAAAGAAGGTAAAGTATAATAAAGTTAATAAAATTAATTATTAAGAAAAAAATTAAAAAACAACAATGGACGGATAGAACCCTAGGACAAATGGTGGAAGCAAAGGTATACAGACAAGATCTCACACAGAAGCATACACATACACATTCACAAAAAGAGGAAAACGGGAAAAAATCATAGATCTTGCTCTCGAAGTCCACCTCCTCAATTTGGGATGACTTGTTGTCTATTCATGTATTCCACAGATGCAGGGTACATCAAGTTGATTGTGGAGCTTTAATCCGCTGTTTCTGAGGCTGCTGGGAGATATTTCCCTTTCTCTTCTTTGTTCTCACAGCTCACAGGGGCTCAGCTTTGGATTTGGCCCTGCCTCTGCGTGTAGGTCGCTGGAGGGCGATCTGTTTTTTGCTTAGACAGGACGGGGTTAAAGGAGCCGCTGATTCGGGGGCTCTGGCTCACTCAGGCGGGGGGGAGGGAGGGGTACGGAGTGCGGGGTGAGCCTGCAGCGGCAGAGGCTGGCGTGACGTTGCAGCAGCCTGAGGCTCGCCGTGCGTTCTCCCGGGGAAGTTGTTCCTGGATCCCGGGAACCTGGCAGTGGCGAGCTGCACAGGCTCCCCGGAAGGGGGGTGTGGATAGTGACCTGTGCTCGTACACAGGCTTCTTGGTGGCGGCAGCAGCAGCCTTAGCGTCTCATGCCCGTCTCTGGGGTCCGCGCTTTTAGCCACGGCTCGCGCCCGTCTCTGGAGCTCCTTTAAGCAGTGCTCTTAGACCCCTCTCCTCGCGCACCAGGAAACAAAGAGGGAAGAAAAAGTCTCTTGCCTCTTCGGCAAGTGCAGACTTTTCCCCGGACTCCCTCCCGGCTATACGTGGTGTATTAACCCCTTCAGGCTGTGTTCAAGCCGCCAACCCCAGTCCTCTCCCTGCGCTCCGACCGAAGCCCAAGCCTCAGCTCGCAGCCCCGCCCACCCCGACGGGTGAGCAGACAAGCCTCTTGGGCTGGTGAGTGCCGGTCGGCACCGATCCTCTGTGCGGGAATCTCCACGCTTTGCCCTCCGCACCCCTGTTGCTGCGCTCTCCTCTGCAGCTCCGAAGCTCCCCCCTCCACCTCCCGCAGTCTCCGCCCGCAAAGGGGCTTCCTAGTGTGTGGAAACCTTTCCTCCTTCACAGCTCCCTTCCACTGGTGCAGGTGCCGTCCCTATTCTTTTGTCTGTTTTTTCTTTTTTTTCTTTTGCCCTACCCAGGTATGTGGGGGGTTTCTTGCCTTTTGGGAGGTCTGAGGTCTTCTGCCAGCATTCAGTAGGTGTTCTGTAGGAGTTGTTCCACGTGTAGATGTATTTCTGGTGTATCTGTGGGGAGGAAGGTGATCTCCGTGTCTTACTCTTCCGCCATCTTCCCAGCACCCCCCGTATGTCTGTTTTTGAGAGGACCATGCCCCCAAACAGCCAGGACCAGCCACTGTAGTAAAGAGAAACAGCAAAGCAGGGGAAAAATGAGGTGAACTTTCTGTAGTAGATACTTTTTATTTTTGGCTGCCTGGCATTGTACCATCTGACCTGTTTTTAAGAATCATGATAGCTTGATATCAGGGTCCCTCCTCCTTCCATCTCCATTACAGAACTTGGTCCGTCTTCTAGCACATGGTCATATGACCTAAACTGGCCAATCAGATGCTCCCACCCAGGACTCTATCAAGAATGTGACATATATACAGGTGAGGTCCAAGATTAAACATGGTAGCTGTGCAGGAGCCTAGCCAGCAGTGTCAAGGCTGGTGGCAGCAGTCCAGAAAGACTGTTCCTGTCACAGGATTTTAATGGTGCCCAGCCTCCCTTGGTTTCCACCCATTTTCTGAGCTCAGCTCTCCAGGCCCTCAATGTTGTGAGCTAATAGTTTTTCTAGGAAATTCTTGTGCGATTTCAGGTAGCCTGATTTGGTTTCCAGAGTTGGCACCAGAGTATCCTGAGTGATGTACTTCTCAATGTCTACCAGGGAGGCCTGGGCTCTGGTGCATATAGCTATCCCTGCTCAAAGCACATTCTCCCAAGAGGGGCTGTCAGAGTTTCTATTCAACTGGAAGAAAAAGACAATATATTAATAACCTCTTGGCACTAAGGGGTTACATTGGCCATTACTCTTTTTAATAATCCACTAATCCAAAATAAATATGCATATAAGATCCCAACAAGCACTTTTCTTCCTGCCATCAAAAGTTCTAGTAATCTCATATCAAAGCCCAAGTTATTTCTTTCGTAGGACTTGAAGATTCACAAAATAAATCAGGTCAAATCTATACAGTGCTTGCTTTTGTTCCAGCCTGTCCTAGATGCCATGCAAGATGTGTTAAGAGTACAAAGTGATCAGGGAAACTGACATATTTTGGAAAACTCATGCTGTTGCGCTCATTCCTCAGCTCCTGGTAGTGAGGGAGATACTATTACACCCATTTCTCAGTGGAAGAAAGAAACTCACACAGACAAGACAACTTGCTCAAGCATAGACCTGGTAGCTGTGAAGCTAAGATTAAAAAGTGACTCCAAATCCATGTACTGTCTACTCTCCCAGCTTTGGAAAAACTTAAGCCATTGTTACTGGTGCATTCAACCAGATGGGATCATTCCAAAAAAAGAAAAAAATTTACTTATGTCAAATAATGCAAATGAATCATAGGGATTGTTTTAATTAAACCAAATTTTGTTGCAAAAGAATTATTTTAACAGATATACGAGTGCCCATCACGTGGTAGGTAACGAAAACATGTATTTAATTGGATTAAGTAATTTCTGACTGGTTAAGAGGGAAAACAGTAATAGATGTAGGAATAAATAATCTGGGCTTTTCTGTGGTATTTTTGATATTTTTCTGTTTATTTTGCTTCTTGGCAAAAATGAAAGCCGAAATTCTTTCTGGGCTGTTTCATAACTGATAGGTGAACTTGGCCTAATTGTTGATCCATAGCGGAATGGTTAGAAAGACCAATACCCTCAGGGTTAAATTTCCCAACTTTTGTTGTGGAAATATTTAGTCAGCTAAGGATCTCCTCCATCCCCGGCTGTTAGCTTTGGCAGAAACTGTGCCCTTTCTGCTTAAAGGAACACAAAAATAATCTTCAAGGGGGACAAATACCTGTGTGAAGCTCCCAAAGAACTGAAATGAGGATTTCACAACACGGTGGAGGGAATTTAAATTCCTCGCTGAAAGAAAAATGAAAAAATAACCTGTAAACACAGGAATGCACAGACATTTGAATGATTAAGCAGAAAATAACCTCATATCCAGAGAACCGAAGGACTAATTGGAAATCTTAATAATGTGTAAGTAGCCTGAAGAAATTTTTATTTGAGGCCAGTCTCATCCACCCATCCATCATCAATCCATCATCCACCTACCCATCCATCCATCCACTCATCATTCATTCGTCTCAATATGTATTGGACTTATACTGAGGAAAACACAAAGATGTGAAGACAGGCTGTTACCTTCAAGGGGCTTATGGAATCCATGCAGTCTGTTTTTTGTATGTTTGTTTAGCTAATATCGATTTAGCAGTAACTATGCAACAGGCACTATGCTTAAAAAGCAGGACAAGTATCCCACTTAATTTTTACAACCATCCTATGAGAACATTGTTATCACCATGGTACTTTCAGGAAACTAAGGTATGGAAAAGTTATATACTAGTGTATACATATACAGGAGCTAGTGGTGGATCTAAGCCTCCAACCAAGTCCGTCTGACTTTAAAGTCAGTATCATGCTTTTAAGTACTGGGTAATGATATTAGTTTACACAAGACACAAAGTCAGGACAAGAACAAAGTCATTGTCCAAAGTCTGGCAAATAGTGATAGTTATATTTTTAGAATGTGAAAATTATAATCGTTATAAATTATAATCGTTATGTGTTTGTGTATGTACGTGTTTCCTGGAGTGTCCTAAGAGTTTAGGAAGAGGTGTGCTATATAGGCAGTATTAGTGAAGAATGCATATCTTGCACCCAAATAGCTCACCTTTAGTTGTCAAAAGCTGACAAGCCCTCCATTTGATAGCTATTCCATTTGGCCACCAAGGGTTTTTCAGTCTTGATGCTGTCAACAACAAGAGTGTCCTATGAAGCCTCAGAACTCTTAGGAGTAGTAATAAACAAGTTCTCATCCACAAGATTAGTTGGAATCCTGACCAGAGAGAGATGGTATGGTGGCACACTCAGCTGGGAATTACTACAAAGTTGTGAGCAAAGTTAAGATGAACCAATAAGGGCTGGCTAAATACCCCCGGCAATTGTAACAGGGAGGTCTCCTTCCCACCTCCTCCCTTTGCTCCCCTGGGATGAGGGGCAGGAAACCATTCCTGGATCCCTGAGACACCTATAGCTGCAACTCAGGCTGCAGATATGGAAGAGGGCTGCCTACCAGAAGTTGGGCGGCCTTGGGAAGAGGACCTCAAGCAGCAGAGAAAGAATGACAACGAATACACCAACCTCTCTTTCCTCCTGCCCTCCAGTATCCTGATGTTGTCTCCATTGGCCAGTGGACAAAGTTACGTGGGTGAAATAGTCCAAAAGTGTCCCCTCCCAGGGCATAAAGCAGGATGGGGAAGGGTGGGGAGAGGATCTGGAAAGGCAGATGGAGACGGTCAGCACAAGGGCTTACAGTGGTACCGCGGGACAGAAGTATTGTCTCCAATCACAAAACAGCTTGCAAATTACTTTCTTTTGTAAATTAAAGAGATTCAATATTATCCCTGCAATAATTTTCTCTTATTCACTTGCATTTAGATTTTCTTTTATGCTTGTGAGAGAAAAGGGAGGAGTTACAGCTACCTAGTGGGCTGGGAATTATTCATAACCCTTCATACCCTCAACAGGGTGTGTCTAATATGTGAATGCCGCCCGTCAGGTGTGTTGTGTGGGGAAAAGATGGAGTACCATTGCTTTGAGTCAACCAGTCAGCCCTATGACAGGAAGGGGTACCTGAATAGACCCCCTCCCGGCCACTAGTGATGGAGGAAAGGAGGGAGAGTGGTGTTTGTGACCAGGAAAGAGAGTGTGTGATCAGAACATTGGGGAAGGGAAAGTGGCAGAAAGAAGGGACAAAAATTAAAACGCAACGCTATTAATATTTTGCCTAGAGCTGACCCTCCAATGATAAAAAAGCCTTACTCTCCCACCCAGGAACATGAAACCAGTTGTAACAGGAGGAAAAGAGTAGCATTGCATCTTTTCGTCTGTTTCTGGGCAGAGGATGGTATCGTGCGCGCAAGGGTGCGCGCATGCACACAAGCCGCCATTATCATTAGCGGAAGGTAGAGAGAAGATTCCTTGAGGAATGGATTCTTTTCCTTATCTCAGAGTCGGCCTGTTAGTAGAGGGCATGCTGAGTGGAGGGTGACAAAAATCTCCCTCTGGGCTCTGAGAACAATATGTTTCCAGGAGATTTGAGAGAAGGGAACCCCAAAGTGCTGTAGCTGTGCTCATAATTATCTATTTCCCTGTTAAGAAATTGGCTCTCATACCTTATATCTGGCTGGACATTAAGTATCTTCTTGAGGCAATTTTGAAACTGTCTCTTTCTCTGCACACACATAGAGCTATACATGGTTAATATGCACAATGAAACTTGAAAACGGAACTGAGGCATACTGCAGTAAGTTATATAAAGCAAACATATCCTTGGCAAAACTTGAAAAAAATGCTAGATTATTTTCCCCAGAAATAAACAGTTTCATAATAACAGAAGTTAGAAAGAAAGAAAATAAACTAAAACTTCCAAGTTCATCTCAGTTACAGAGAAAGTCCACTTAAGTTTTCTTAAGAAGCTGTTACCAAAATCCCAAAAATCCACTCTGAATTCCAATGATCTGCTTCCCTTCCAAGTCATTACTTACTGGTACAGCGTTTCCATTATCCATGTTGAGCAATGGCTTATAGATGAATAAGAAATTTAGAATCCAGTATTTGAATTCAGCAGGCTGTTTCCAGTAAGTAATTTGAAACCTCAAGAAATGCCAAAAACATAATTACTAATCCAAATATCCTTTTGTATCTGCATAAGTAAAAATGGAGATCAATCTCTAGTTAATAGAGATCATTTCCTATTATGCTCATATTTTTAATGTTGTGACATGAACTGTAATGATTGCTTTTTACATTACATTGTCACTGTCATTTGAAACATCCTGAAAGGAGAGAAGATGATTGACTTGAAATGTATTATAGTAGCAAGGTATGTGTAGTCCTTCTCTGTAAATCCTTGGCTTAAAACTTGGGGAACACACTGGAGACTGGTGAAAGAGTCCCACTCTGGCTTTTCCTGGGGTTTTCAATCAAATATCAGTGCTTTCAGGAGTCTTTCTCCATAGGAAAGAGACCTAAGTGTTCCTCAGTACTCAAAGGGGGTGGGGTGAGGGGGCGCATGGATTCTTGCTGTATCTCTTGCTTGAATTAACACTGTGATCACAAGCAATTCTGATCCACACACTTTCTCCAATTTTTCCAAGGTAGGGGTCATTTTGTCGCCTGTTTATTTGAGATCTTTCTTTCTTAATGTAGGCATTTACTGCTATAAACTTCCCTTTTAGAACTGTTTTGCAGCATCCCATAGGTTTTGGTATGTTGTGCTTTCAATTTCATTTGTTTTATTTATTGATTTTCCTTTTGATACTTGGTATGATTTCAATCTTAAAGTTGCTAAGACATGTTTTATTAACTCTCATGTGATCTATCCTGGAGAATGTTATGTGTGCAATTGCAAAGAATGTATATTCTGGTACTGTTGGATAGAATGTTCTATATATGTCTGTTAGGTCCAAAGTATGGCTCAAGACCAACATTTCCTGTTGGCTTTCTGTCCGGATGATCTATCCATTGTTGAAAATGGGGTGCTGAAGTCTCCTCCTATTATTTTATTTGTGTATACCTCTTTCCTCAGATGTATTAGTTTGGCTAAATATATTCAGGTGCAGTGATGGTGGGTGTGTATATATTTATGATTGTTACATCTTCTTGATGAACTGACCCCTTTATCATCACATAATGACTTTCTTTGTTTCTTGTTACCATTTTTTGGCTTAAAGTCTCTTTTGTCTGATGTAAGTATAGCTACCACTGCTTTCTTTTGGTTTCCATTTGCATAGAATACCTTTTTCCATTCCTTCCTTTTGAGCCTATGTGTGTTTTTAAAGATGAAGTGAGTCTCTTGTAGGCAGCATATAGTTGGCTCTTGTTTTTTTACCCATCCATTCACTCCATGTCTTTTGACTGGAAATTATAATCCATTTAGAGTAATTATTGTCAGGTAAGGACTTACCAATGCCATCTTATGAATTGTTTTCTGGTCATAGAGCACACTGATACTTAAATCCATTATCTAATTTAATCCTCCTATTACATGAAATAGTAGGTACTATTGTCCTTTGACATTGGTCTTAGCAATATTTTTCTTTGGCTCTGTCTCCAAAGTCAAGGGCAACAAAAGCAAAAATAAACAAACTGGACTACATCAAACTGAAAAGCTCTGACGTAGTAAAGAAAACGATTAACAAAATGAAAAGGCAATCTACTGAATGGGAGAATATATTTTCAAATAATATATCTGGTAAGGGGTTAATATCTAAAATATATATAAAGGACTCATACAACTTAATATTAAAGAAACAATTCAATGTAAAAAATGGGAAGAGGACCTGAATAGACATTTTTCCAAGGAAGACATACAGATGACCAACAGACACATGAAAAGATGCTCAGCACCACTAATCACCAGAGAAATGCAAATCCAAACCACAATGAGGTATCATCTCACACCTGTCAGAATGGCTGTTCTCAAAAAGATCACAAATACCAAGTGTTGGCAAGGATGCAGAGAAAAGGGAACCATTGTGCAGTGTTGGTGGGAATGTAAACTGACACAGCCACTATGGAAAACAGTATGGAGGGTCCATTTTAAATAAAACTAGAACTTCCATATAATCCAGCAATTCCCATTCTGGGTGTTTATGCAAGGAATATGAAAACACTAATTCAAAAAGATACGTGCACCCCTATGTTCACTGCATATTATTTACAAAAGCCAAGATATGGAAACAACGTAAGTGTCCACTGATAGTTGAACGGATAAAGAAGATGTGGTATACATACACAATGGAATATTATTCAGCCATAAAAGAAGAAAACCTTGCCATTTATGACAACATGGATGAACCTAAAGGGTATTATGCTAATTGAAATAAGTCAGACAGAGAAAGACAAATACCATATGATTTCACTTATATGTGGGATCTAAAAAACAAAACAAAACAGAAACAGACTCATACATACAGAAAACAAACTGGTGGTTGCCAGAGGGCAGGGGAGTGCAGGGTTGGGAAAAATAGGGGAAGGAGAGTAAGAGGTACAAAAATCTAGTTATAAAATAAATAATTCATGAGGATGTAATGTATAGCATAGGGAACATAGTCAGTAATATTGTAATAACTTTGTATGGTGACAGTTACTAGGCTTATTGTGGTGATCAATTCGTAATGTATATAAATGTCAAACCAGTATGTTGTACACCTGAGACTAATATAATATTGTACGTCAACAATACTGCAATTAAAAAAAAGAAGTGGGTACTACCATTAGACCAAGGTTTCTTAACCTTAGTACTATTGACATTTTGGGGCTAGATAATTCTTCATTGTGAACGGCTGTCTTATGCATTGTAGAATGGCTAGCAGCATCCCAGAGATGCCAGTAGTCTCCCTCCTCTACCCTCAGTTCTGACAATCAAAAATGTTTTCAGACATTGTCCCCAGAGAGGATGGGCTTCATTATCACACCCAGTTGAGCACCATTGCATGAGACAGATTTTACAGACTGAGGTTTAGAGAAGTTAATTACTAGCCCCAAGGTCCTTTGCTGATAAAGAACAGAGCCAACATTTCAGTCTAGGTTTGCTTGTCTTTAAACGCCTGAATTAATATTCTTTACTGCCTGTTCAAACATGACTCCTTCCCTTCCCCTCATACATCATTTGGCCTAACAGGCTGAGCTCCTCCCATCTGAAGGAGATATACTGATTTCTCATCCACCTCATTGCACATTTACTCTCTGGGTATGCCTCTCCTCCACTCGCCCATCCTTGACTCTCTGCCAATTCCCATCGTTTGCTATTCTGGATTAATGCATGGACCAGTTGAGCCAACACTGCTAGAGAATGGGGGTCATCCTTAGAAATATCTGACGAGTAAAACCCCAGGAAGAAAACTGGATTTCTTACCAGGCTAGTCATGTGAGTCCTCAGCATCACTGCCATTTTATTTTTAAAGGAAAAATGTTATTTCACTCCCCACTCTCCCCAGAGATGAATAGTAACTTACGCCAGTTACAGAGTCATAAGAAGTTAGAGCTACTGGGGCTTTAAAAATTGTCACACTGAACCACCTGAGTTTACAGATGTAAAGACCGAGGCCCATTAAGGAAAATGAGAAACTCAAGATCACACAGGTAGCTGGTGGAAAGCCACACCTTCAGACTCCAAGTCCAGGGCCTTTTCTACTACATCCTTCTCTTTCTAGGAAAGACCAAAGTCAGAACTGTGAAACTGGGTTTCAGAGGTGGTTTAAATTATTGGTGAATTATACATAGAATTATATTTAATTATATATTATATTTTTTATAATTATATTCCATTTCTGAATAATATTTTATAGATGAAATTCATTCTTTTTAAAATTACTGTAAAATGACAAAATTCATTAACGGCTCTGCAATTTCTTTTAGCAGTTTCTATGTTTTAAGCACTTATTATATGCTGAGCTCTCTCTCTCTCTCATTTGATTCTTACAGTGCAAAGTAGGTACAATGATTATTGTATCAGCTAGGAAACAGGAACCACTTTAAGACTTTGAGCATAAGAAGTTTGGGGAAATTGGTTGTATCAGAGTGGGAGAGCTGAGAAAGTAAAAAGGGGCCAGTGAGGCAACTCAAAAATTAGCGACAGCAGGAAGCTTCTCCTCTATGGGCTGAAGGCACAAGGAAGAGGTGGTGTCCCTGAGTTCAAAAGTCGGGCCCTATGAGAGGAAGCCTGCCCTATGAAGCTGGAGCTCTGGAAGAGATACTGCTACTTCCAGAGACCCGACAGGAAGTGGAGAGAGAGAAGTGAGAGGATACTTTGGCATCTCTCCAGCTCCCACCATCCAGCCTTCCACCAGTGCATCCCATTGACTAGACCTACCTAGGAGCCAGAGAGCAAGGGATCCTGGGAAATAGTGTTCTCTGAAACACAGAGCAGAGAAGATGAAGGACAGAGAATGGATCTGAGGGCAGATTGGCACTGACCTACACAATTATCTTGGTTTTACCAACTTCTTTGGCTTTGTGACTGCCACCTCAGCAGGTCCTAACAAACAGAGGCGACTGGGAGGCAGACTCTCTAAGGCAAGTGATAACTTCACACTGATGTTTTTAGGGTTCCTTCTGTTTGTCCTAAAGAGAAGAAGAGATTTGAGCCAAGGCAGTAGAAACAAGCTGGCACTTATCATTTGATGACTTTACTGGGGTGGAATTACCAGCCATCTCATCCAGGAATCCATCAGCCAACAAGTTCAGAAGTATGGGACACAACAGGCATTAGACGCAGGTATTTTCCAAAAGGAAACACTAACCAGTCATAAGTGATGAGGGCGAAACTAGAGGCATATTATGGCTGAGTTGTGTCTCCCAGCATTTACATGTTGAGACCCTAACGCCCCATGAGAGTTCATAAATGTAGGGGCCTAATCCAGTATGTCTGGTGTTTTTATAAGAAGAGGAAGAGGTACCTGGGATGCCTGTACACAGAAAAAAGGCCATGTGAGGACACAGTAAGAAGGCGGCCATCTGCAAGCCAAGGAGGGATGCCTCGGGAGAAACAAACCTGCCCACACCTTGGTCTGGGACTTTCAGCCTCCAGAATTGTGAGAAAATAAGTTTCTGTGTTCAAGCCGGCTGGTCTGTGGTATTTTGTTATAGCAGCCCTAGAACACTAATCCAAGGCACCAGCACAATACGTCAAATAAGAATCAATGCTTATTGCTGCTTTCAAAGACAGGGGCAAGACGTTACACGCTATGAGCTACCTACTTACCTCCCTGAAATTATTTACTAAAGCAACCAGATTGTTTCTATAGTCAGAGGTGAGGCTTAAACACACACCCGTGGGAGAAAAAAGGAGCAATAGTTCAAATTCACATGCAGATATACATGATTTTCTTGAGAGCAAGTTGTAAGCAGTGGGGAGGAAAACAGAATGAGGAAACTGGGTATTCGTCAAAGAAAGCATTCCGAAGAGGTGTATGGCAGGGGAAGGGAGCTGAGGGCACTGAAGATAACATTTTCCAAGTTTTCAGACTTTGCTGGCTGAAGTCTTGGTGAAAGATTTTTTTTCCTCTTTAAATCTGTGATTTTTCAGAAAATATCCAATACCATATATGGAAGCTGCTCAGCAAGCTATTTTTTGGATATGTCTCTTTCTCTAGACCATTGTGCTTAGGAAATTATTACAACAGTCTGATTTGAATGCATTTCCTTGAAGCCCTTGACTCACTGGGAAACAGGAATTCTGTGTTGGTATAATTATGAGTGTATTGTTTTATTGAAGAAGTTAAAATGAAGTTCAAAAAAGCCCAAAGTGCTCAGGTATGCCATTCCAGGTTGGGATCTTGCGAGCTGCTGTGTGATTGCTTTTGGGTAAAACAGTTTTAAGAAGTAAATTGATATTCTGCAGTTGGCAATTCCCTTGGGTCCTCCTGGAGTCTGAGCTGCAATTTAGGATCTGCTTGGAATTAACTGTTTCACATTTTTCCCAGAGTCCTGCCCAAGTCCTGTGAGTCACAATTGAACTCCAAATATGCTTTTCCCTGGAGAATCAGGGAGGGAGGGGGAGAAAGGACAAGGATCACGGGCTATCTGGGGAAGAGAAGTTGGGTTTGCAGGTAAAGGTTATCTCAAGAGGGAAGCAAAGGAGAGAACAGCAGCAAGGCTTGCAGCTCTAGTGAAGAGAGATCTACATGTGCAATTACTGGGCTACTTCCACCTCCAGAAACCAATCTAAGGAGAGTTTCTGAGGCAGTGTGTTCACATCTTTGGAAGCCTTGCGAGTCACAGTGGGGTCTCAGACCAGCAGCATCGGCAAACCCGGGAGCTCATCAGAAAGGCAGACCTCCAGATCCACAGCATCAGAAGCTGCATTTCAACAAGACCCCCAAGTAGTTTCCATGCCCATGGAATTTTGAGATGCACTTCACAAAAGCTTTGCTCAGCCAGATGGATGTTGAAAGGGGGCTAAAACATTCTGCCAGGGCTTGAGCCTACACTTGAGGCCTTCATTTCCCTCATGAATAACAAAGCCAAGGGGAAAGGATACAGAGAACGGAAACGGAAACAGGTGTGAGGTTGTCACAGACCCACCCCTCACCAGGCCAGCCTTCACTAGCAACAGCAGACGTACCCACTGAAGTTGTAAATAGTGCATCTAGACTGTAGGAGGCAAGGGTTCCCTGGGCTGCCACTGCTGCTGTTGTCAGAAATATACCACTCTGGGCAGCTAACTGGGGCAGGCTCCATGGAGTTCTCTGTTCTCCTTTCCAACCCTCTTCTTCAGGCTTCTCTTGCCTGCAAGAGGTGGGTGCCAACCTGTTGCTGCACCCAGCCTGTGTTTAAAACCCAACATCAAACAAGTTGTCACTGCTATTGGGGGACCATTCTCAGTGCTGGGGAACCTGAAGCCACAAGCTAACACAGCCAAGTAAATTCATAAGTTGCAGACTTGATATGATCAACACTTAGAAATATGGTAGCATTTTGCTATGGACTAAATTGTTCCCCCGCCCCCGCTAATTCGTATGTTGAAGCCCTAACCCCCCTGTAACTGTATTTGGAGATAGGATCTTTAAGGAGGTAATTAAGGTTAAATGAAGTCATAGGGGTGGGGGTCCTAAACCGATAGGATTGGCGGCCTTATAAGAAGAGGAAGAGAGAGATGGATCTCTCTACACATGTGCACTGAGGTAAGGCATGTGAGGACTCAGTGAGAAGGCAGCTGTCTTCAAACCAGGAATAGAGTCCTCACCGGAACCTGACCACACTGAACCTTGATCTTGGACTTTTGGCCTCCAAAACTGTAGGAAATTAATTTCTGTTAAGTCACACAGTCTATGATATTTTGTTACGGAAGCCTAAGCAGACTAAGACATACTTGTCCTAGGAGAATGTACTGTTGGAAACTAGATTTCTGATAAGAAAGGGAATGTTTTTGAATTCAAAGCTTGTCTTCTGACATTGGGCATGCTGATTTTCTGTCAATAATCAGTTGCTAGTGATAGCTTCTGAGGACATACCATCTCAGTCAATTTGAGCATGTGTGGCTGGCCCCTGCTTTTTATTACTTATAGTAACACATACACTGGGGGGACAGAGGATGTATCAACAGACACCCTGGCCCGTTTAGGGTGGCCAACCATGTTATTTGTCCAGGACTGTGGGGTTTCCTGAGACGTGGGGCTTTCAGAGCTAAAACCAGGAAAGTCCTGGGCAACTGGCACAAGTGGATCACCCTAAGTGGGTCAAGTTTCATCTGTTGAGAGACCAATGGTGACACGTAGTGAGGAAACAGATCAGTTACTGAAATGTAAGTAGAGCCCTGGTCTAGCTTCACCATTGTGACTTCACCTCCCGAGGCCTAAATTTCTCTCCTTGTGAAATGAAGGAACTGATTACCTCTAAGTGATGTTCCAGTTCTAATATGCAGTGATTTCTGATTTGTGGCTTGTTCTGTCTTCGAGAGTTGTAGAGATCAAATTGTATCAATCCACAAAATAATCAAAGGAGAAGAACAAGGTCTGAGCTTGGTGCAAGGATATAAGTGTGTATAAGGCACTGCCTTCCTGGAGCTTTCTCTCTACTGGGGGTGAGAGATGATAAATAACAGATGCAATGAGAGCTGGGAAGGAAGTAAGACAGAGTGATGATAGATGATGGTCAGGCATCTTCTCAGAAGCAGCAATGTTGTTTTAGCTGAGATTGGAAGAGACAGATATGAGAAAAAGGGAAAGGCTAGGGAACAGTAAACACATAAGGACCTGCGATGGGAAAGACATCATGAAGTTAAAAGAGTAGAAAAGGACTGCGGTATGAATGAGCAGAGTGGGTCAGAGGTAGTGGGAAGAAATGAGATTGGAGAGCTAGGCAGGGGTTAGATCACGCCGGGCTTATTGGCCATGATAGGGAGTTCAGACTTTATTCTAAGTGCCAAGAGAGGCTAGCAAAGGGTCTGAAATTGTGTGAGTTACTGACTAGCCTTATTTACAAAATTATTATTGTATAATTATGGATTACACATAATTATGTGTAATAACAATATAATAAAACAGGAAGCACATAACGTTTCTGTTCTATAGGTCTGGTTTTAACTAATGAGAAGAGCCCTCAAAGGTTTGACGCAAGTTCAGGATCTGTACCTTTACCACATCACTTTGAACATTCGTATTCACTTCAGCATGACTTTCATGGCAAATGACAAAATGAATCTGAGGCTCAGATTACCCAAACCTGCTCCTCTGGGAGCAGAATGTTTCTTGGCGCGTATCCTTACCATTAAGATCTAATTATTATCGATGCTCAGACAAATGGTCTTACTGGCTGCATCTCTAAGAAAGTAAAACACAGTTTATCTTTTTTCTTTTTCCCAACGCTGAATAGTGAGTGAATAAGCACTCAAGGAGATATCGTTCCTGACTTTGTATCTTTACAGGAGTTTGAATTAATGCAAGAAGGATCAGAAATTAGATCTGCATTGGTTTAAAGTTTATCCTCCACCTATTACAAAAGCATTTGAGACCACTTCAAAAATTAAATACTGCACAAAATAAGGCAATAAAGGGAGGGGAAAAGAGGATACAAATCTCTTTATCCCTCAGAAGGAAATGACTTTACAACAGATAAACTCAATGACTGAATTCTGCCCCTGAATTTTCTGGAAACTGAGGAAAGAAGGGAAATGGTGGGTTGCATGATGCTTATTATCTGATAACAAGAAAATACCATAATCACTCTATAGAGACAAACTTCTCCACTGAAAGAAGAATTTATCCTGTAGACATTTGTATAAGGGACATTGGTTATCGAATGGACAAGGCATTCGATAAAATTTTTGAAGGAAAGATAGAAATGCAGTTTTTAAAATGTTTCTTGGGCCAGCTGTCTGTAAAAGTTAAGAGTTGTATAAATCCACAAAGGCATTTTTGTAGGAAGCTGAGGTATTGTGGTCCGTGTACTTTGCTTTATGATAAGGTAGTCACTTAAAGGACCTAGAAGAAAGAAGACATTTCTTATGTCCATTAGACCCTTTCTAGCAAATTACAGCTGCTTCAAGCACGCTGTTGGTAGGCACTGACGTGCAGTCCATTTGGGAAAGTACAAACCTCAGGGAATGCAGACGGTCAAGACTATTAGCCGAAATGTGCTCTGAACGGCCAGTCGTGAAAGAGGCTGAGCCGGCCCACTGGGGTAGGAGGTTAAGCTGCGGAATTGTTGTCTTGTCCAGAGACCAACTTATTTCAGCACAGACTTGCTGGACAAAGATTGTATCTTTTTCTTGGACAAGAGCTTTGATTATTCTCAAGAACTTGAACATATTCTCTGTGGTGAGTCCCAATTTTGATCCTCTGGCCCGTGAAGAAATGCAGAGTGTGGGCAGATGTAAAGGAGAGTGTGACGTTCTATTGGGGGAGAGCATTTCCTGGTGATGTTCACCTGATTTTACAACTCCTATCACAATTAAGTCAAACCTACATAGTATATCTATAGTTTTGCCTTTTTATACGTTCTTATCCATTGTGTTCTAATTTGTGTTTGTGGCTTTAACTCAAGGGCTAGGTTATATCTATCTATTTCCTCTTTTCATTAGAATTATTTACTGTTAAAATTGAGATTAAGTATTTATTTCTTCAGATTATAATCTGATATATATGTTTGTGTGTATAACCATTTTATTCCTTTACTTCATTGCTGCTGTGTGCTAATTCCTGACAAATAGGTTAGCTTTTGACTAATTCATGAATGGAACCTAACACAAGTGGAGAATTGAATTCTATGCTCTCTTTTGTGCTATGTTTTATGAAGGTCTATGAGAATTTTTCTTTTGGTGTCATTAAAAATTATGTATACATGTGTGTTTGTGTGTAAATTTTTATTCTGCTATGTAGTGTGTTGTATCTAATCCTTCTAGCAGGGTTTTTCTGGGTAAATTAACATCAATAAATTTATTCATAGCATTGATTATAATGTTGGCCACGAAGTCAACTACACCAAGCTAGATGACCCTCATGAGAGGACTCATTCCTGGATAAACTCAGCCTCCTTAGGTGTGGGTGATTTCCATGTGGAATCTGTTGGGCCCATTATTAGTCTTTACAGGTACTTCAAACATGAGCAGGCTGTGGTCCCTGCCCACTACAGGCCCAGAGTATGCTTAGCATAATCCTTGTACACAGTAAGTACTTAATGCCTGAATTGCTCACTGAACAATAAGTAAATGAATGATAAGATAGGCTCACATATAGCCATAAGATAGGGCTGAATATGAAAGCCAGAAGATGAATGCCAAGTTCTATCTGGGTTCAAAGAGGGGAAAAGGAAAACCACATTCAGCTGGGTGAATCAGTAAAGACCCTTTAGAAGGGATGATGTTTAGATGAGAACTGAAGGATGAATAGAGTTACAGGCTATGGAGATGGGGAAGAAAAATAAATGTAGCAATTATTGTCTTTATCTGGGCAGCGTCAATACCAGTCTCTGGTATCCAGTCTCTGGTAACAGACTCTGCCACATTGGTTCAAGTGGTAGGCAAATGAGTCAGGTGAGACCAGTTATTATTCTACCTTACTTTAGCCACTGGGATTAAGACACCTTGTGGGTAAGGGACATCTTATTCAAGCTAGGCCAATCAGAATGTCTCTCCTAAGAATTAGAAACTTGGAGGCATAAGATAGAGAGGGTTATGGCGGTAAATTGGTGTGGAGTCATCTTAAAGACAGCCTTTTAGAAGGTTCATGGGCTCCTTTTGCTTGGATCTTTGAGCTGCCTTGGTTCACAGCCTTCCCAATTCTTGGCTGTCAAGTTCTTTCTTTGAGTCTGTGAGCTACCCTTCCAGGCAATACCCTCTACTCCCCCTTTATTTTTCTTACCCTCTACTCCCCCTTTATTTTTCTTAAGTCAGTCCAAGTCAGTTTATATTGCTTGCATCCAAAGGATTCTTAATTGATAAAACTAACAGGGAGAGATGTGGAAGGAAGAAAACAGTAAGTGAAATCAGGAAGAAAACAGGAAGTGAAATCAGAAAGATTAAGTACTTCAGCAGGAGTGAAGTATAGGGACATAATGGGATACAATACTGGAGAGAGAACAAGTGAGCTTGTTATTGGAGCCTTTG
The DNA here is from genome assembly GCF_964374135.1 of Grampus griseus. NCBI lineage: Eukaryota > Metazoa > Chordata > Mammalia > Artiodactyla > Delphinidae > Grampus > Grampus griseus. Next base: position 68,237,989 of record NC_139010.1, read on the forward strand.
AAATACAGGATGAGGTAGAGCTGATCCGCATTATGCATAGAGTGACTATTTGAAAGTCTGTCTACTCAGTAAAATTTAGTTGTAACCCCCAAATCAACACTCACGGCACTTTCATGGTAGCTCATAGACATGTAGGGAGTGGCAAGATGTTTGAGTCATGTGACGCATCCGTCCCCAGCTGAGGTCAAACATAATGATGCTCTTTGTCATGTTTTAGCTCTTAAACTGTAAACAAGTGCCTTTTTTGTGATCTATTTAGTGACATGCATTTTTGTGTGGGTTTTTTTTTTTTTTTTGGTGATTTTACTCTGAAATGGCCACCAAGCTTAGTGCTGAGGTGCCGCCTAGTTTTACTAAGAGCAAGAAGGCTGTGATGTGCCTCTGCGGCCAAGCTTCCTCCCACCTCAGAAGCCTGGTCTGAGAAAGAAGAAAGTCTCTCCATCTTCCAGTCCTATGGATTACCTAATTCCCTGGCCCCAAATTACTACCTTTTTAGTATAGTTGATCTCTATTTCCTTCACGGGAAAATTCCATCTCCACCTATTTGGACAGTGTTACCCTCACAGACTCATCAATTGGAAAATCACAGACCAGCCAGGATTGGTTGATTTCTCAATGTCTAGATAATTTGGTATAATCCAGTCCCTTGGTTAAAGCTCTGTGGATCTCTGCTGTACACCAGTGATCTGTAAGCTGATCTGAATGATCTGTGGGCATATACATACCATTATGCCCCAAGAACCCTGGAGAATGAGACGGTGCCCCTCACTCCTTTCAGCCTTGCCAGGGGCCTTCTATCCTGCAGCTCTGTCCTGTGTTCCTAGAGGTGAGCTCACACAGGGAGAAATGCCAGCATCAGTTGATGGGTTTGGGGGATCAGTGTCTATAAGTCCCTGCAGCATCTACTCACTCACCTGGCTGAAGTGAAAAGGGAAAGCGCCTCAGCAGAGGTGAATGACTGATGAAGAATGCTGGGTTAGGTCCCCAAGGTCACATTTAAATGCCTTAGCATCATGTTATCAAAAGAAAGCAAAAAAGAAAAAGGCATTTGCAGAAGTCTCTTTCAAAAGGATCATTTTCCTTTCATTACTTGCTTTCCTTCCTCTGAAATGCCCTCAGTGTCTTTCCGAAGTATAGATAGGAGAGAAAAATAATTCCCTCTCCCATTCTGATATATTATAGCTGATTCTAGGGCTCTCCTAAGATTCACTGAGGTGAATTTCTCTAGGTGGCATAAAACGAGCCTTTCAGAAAAGGCACTTATAGATGTTACAATGAAATCAGACACCTTTGCAACTGATTTATCAAAACCCTTGAAGGGCCATTTCAAGGCAGGTGGCAAAGGCAATAATGCTGAACAAGGGGAGTATATCCAAAGGCAGAACTGTATTTCATGTTCTTAAAAAAAAAAAAAAAAAAAACCCAAAGAACAGTGAGAGAGAAATAGGAAGCCTACGAGGAATCATTTTGTTCCATTTTTTTTTCATGTCCCTCTACTGGTTCTGAGCCTGAACCAATACAATTTTTAAGGAGCCCATTCAAAGCCAGGTGGACATAAATAAAGGCACTCACTTCTTTCAGCTTCTCATTAGGTAGAATTGTCTTCTGAATTTGAAAGTAATTATAGAGAGTTGCTTTTCTGTTCCTTTAAGTAGGCACAGTCCAAAAATAACCTCCTATAAAATCACGTTTCTTTAACAGTTAACCAAAGGAAGCATCGTCTTGGAATAAATGCATGCATCAATGAAAGCATAAGCAACACACATTATACTTTATATTAAAATCTCTCTCGGGGAAAAGAGAGAAAGGGGAGCTTGTAGCCCAAGAGAACAAAGGTACCTGGATGCCTTCCACTAGGACATCCAGTCCTAGGGAAGGACTGAGCTGTGGCAGACTGTTTAATCAATGCAGTGAGTCAGCACCTGGGAAGGAGAAGCAAGTGAGAGCAGAGGGCTCGAAAGGATGCCTGCCTGGGTGTAGACAGACAGCTTTCTAGGGAGACAAGGCCACATGACTACTGAAGCCCATGCTCCACGTACCACCCAATTCCTTGGGAGATGTACCAAGGAAAAATGGACCCTTTGAATCCTAGAGTGTTCAAGGGGGGAGGGATACCCAGAGCTCATCTAGTGCCACCTCCCCGTTGCAGGGTCCAGGAAACTGAGGCTCTGAGACAGGAACAGTAAAAGCTAAAATGAGGGGCTTCTTATGTTCCTGGTCCTACTCTAAACATTCCACATATAATAATACATCATTTAATACCACAGTAACTCTAATCTTCACAACATCCTAAAAGTTGGTGCTATAATTTCATTGTCTCCATTTTACAGATGAGGAATTTGAGACAAAAGGAAATTAAGGAATGTCTTAGTCCATTTGGGCTACGTAGGCCTTCAGCTGATTGGATGGGGCTGACTCACATTAGGGAGGGAAGTCTACTCATTCTACTGATTCAAACGTGAACCTCATCCAGAAACACTCTCAAGGGTACAACCAGAATAATGTTTCAGCAAATGTCCTGATACCTTGTGGGTCAGTCAAGTTGACATAAAATTAACCATCACAGAGTCCTCAGTCATATATTTCTTCATGCAACAGAAACTTACCGAGTACCTACTACGGGCCAAGCACAGTTTAATTATGGAGGCTACGTCAGTGAATAAAACTGTTAAACAAAATGCTTGTGCGGCTGCTGTTTACACTCTAGTGGGGCAAGAAGGAAAACAAATATATTAAATATATAAATTATATAATATGTTAGAAGTTAATAAATAAAAGTGATAGGAAAAAATAGAGCTGGGAGGACCAAAAATAGAGCTTGGGAATGCTGGTAAGGGGAAGACAAAGGCTTACCATTTTAATTGGACAGTCAGGGAGGGCCCCATGGGGAAGGTGAAATTTGATCAAAGACTTGAAGGAAGTGGGGAAGAACATTCCAGGCAGAAGGAATAGCAACATCCCAGAAGCAGTTTTATATGAAGAGTTAAGAATGTTTGATTATTTATGGTGGTGAGTGTGCCTGGAACAGAGGGAGTGAGGGGGAAAATAATAGAAGAGAGACTGGAGTCCATCATGCCTATTTGGTCCACAGATCCAAGATATTCATAAGTTGCGGCAGTCTGGGAAGCTTCTATCCTGCGTGACTTGGTCTAGACCTGGAGTTGAATGACATACTGATGGCAGTTTTCACAAGGGCCTTCCCACTGTTCATGAATTGTGATCAACAGCCCAGAAGTCACTTTATCTGTTAATCTTCCTCCATGTACACAAGTCTGTGATGGATATGGTACTGTAAGACAATGTCTCAGACTCCATTAACTTGGATATAAAGGATTTAAGAACGTTATCAGTTAAATGACCATACAAATCAATACCTCAGTTAATTGCCACTTATAATGGATACATGGATTTGCAAAGAAAGAGATATCGTTAACAAGCACGAGGCAATTTGGAGGTAACTGAGATTCCTCTGGGCTTCCTCTGGCCTCTGGGAAGCTTCCTAAAAGAGGAGGGTCGTGAAGGATATGTAGCAATGAAATAGGCAGAGAGGAAGAAGAATAGCATTCTGGAAGTAGGCAAGTGTGTCTGGAAACCAGTGTTTATTAGGTAAAAAGAAAAAATATGGTGAGAAGGATATGGTGGCGCCAGATCATTGAAGCCATGAATGGGAGGAGTTTATAGCCCAAGGTGTAATGAATGAAGAGTCATTGAAGATTTTGGAGCAGAGGACTGCACAGTTGGCACTGCTCTTTATGAAGGCTACGATAACAGCTGTGTGTTGATTGAGTCGTTAAATGGAGGTGGGGAAGGTGGATGAGGGTTTGGGAGGGCAGAGAGGAAAATGAGAGATAATAGGAAACTCTAAAGGTATCAGCCTGGGGTTTCATCAACAGTTAAAGAATCTGAAGTACCTGGCATTTCTATAATCATTTTCTCTGGATTTCTGAGAAAAATGCAGGTTTCTGAGTAAGGAAAAGTGAGTGGTAGACTTTCAATGCCCTTTAGACCTTGAGTTTTCTAAAAGTAGTGCTACAGACCATTTTGTTTTTTATTAAAACTTAAGTTGAGTTGCCCAAAAGAGAGAGAATCAGGCCTTGAACTGAAATGGAAACAGAGGAGAGAAAAAAAGTGGATCTAAACCCTATTTTCTATTAGATCTGTGGTCCCAGATAAAATTGCAAAGTGGGTGCCCAAGCAAATTTGCGAAGTAAGTACATTGATCTCTGTTCCTTTAGCCTCTGTTAAGTTCTTCCAACCACTTTGTTCATCTGCAGTTCCAATTTGTATCTTCTTACAGCTCAGGGATCATTCCCACAAATCTGTTGTTTTAAATATGGTCTCTTTTTCAGGGAGATTTTTATTCTATATTAGATTGAGGGCAAGATTCAACAATGCTTAACCAAAATAAATTAAGTGGGAACAGAATTTCAGGTCCCAGTGATAGACTGCTTTTGGGGATGGAACGTCATCTGTGGTTTCTTCAAATCACCTCCCTTTGGTGATTAAACACATACAGCACTCTTCTGCAGAGAATAAAAAATTTGACTTGGATGGGGAATAGATTATCCCTAAACATATGCAGTTTTATATATCTAATGAGGCATTTCTTCTAATGAATAAAGGGCTTGGATTCAACTCTCATCAGTGGGGAGGGCTTCCTTTATCCAGGCCCTTTAATTTCATTGCAAGAACTGCCTCATTAGATATATAAAACTACATATGTTTAGAGCACTTTTGGAATGGTGGAGTAAAGAACTCCAAAAATCTGCTCTTTTATAAAGCAATAAGAACACTGGCAAAAGTGATCAAAATCAAATTTTTCAGAACTCTGGAAATTAAAGGATTTTCCAAAAGACAGGGAACGTTTATACAAGAAAAATGACTGGATCTCATTAAGAACAGTGAGCTTTGTGACATTTTGCCTTACCCTATTTCCACCTCTCTCTCCCCAGTTCCTTTTTATTCTTGAAAACCAACGGCCTTGTAACCATAGGAGGGGACAGATCAGGTTAGGGCCCCTCAGAAAGTCCCATCCTCACAGCATTGTCACTATTTGACCTGTCTGGCAGCTTCTCAGGAAAGTCCCATTGCCCTGGGCTAATTTTTATTTGACTTGACTCAGAGGTCACTTAGTGAGGAAAGCCTTTTAGTCTCAGGGTGTCAGAAACGATCAGCGTCAATTGTTTACCACTGAATCTCCCTGAGGCGGAATATCAGCTTGGGGTAAACAAGAGGTGATGAAAAAACTTAAAAGGAATATCTGGGGAATGAGATGTCCCTAAGGGGGATTTGAAAAGCTCTGACATATTCCTAGGGATCTTGAAGGCCATGCACATGGACAGGGCTGTGTGCATGCCCAGGGAAGACCTGAGAAAGATGTACTCTCTCACTTCTGGCTGACCTTGAGTCCCTATGTAAGCAGAAGTAAAGGCTAAGGAAGAGTTGTAACCTGCCAGAGTGGTGAAGACACATCTCAACACATACAACTTCTCAAAAGAGGGTGGCAGATGGCAGACTTTTTGGTTAAAGGCTTTTAAGGAAGTCTCTGTCCAGTCATTAGCTGGCCCCTAAACTAACCAAGCAGAGACTTCAGTGGCCACACATGATAAGGAAAATAGACTTCACAGAATTAGTCCAAGGATGTTACTAAACAAGCAAACAAACAAACATCAGCAGGAACAACAACAACGAGATGGGGGAAAATATAATTTCTAGGGTTGCACATTATATTATTTAAAATGCCAAGTTTTCAACAAAATTATTATGAGATATGCAAAGAAAAGTATGGCCCAACACAAGGACAAAAGCAGTCAATGGAAACTACCCTTAAGGAAGACCAGATGTTGTACTTACAAAACAGAGACCTTAAATCACCTATTGTAAATATGTTCATAGCACAAAAGGAAGACGTATCTACGAATCAAAGGAAAGTATAAGAATGATGTCTAACCAAATAGAGAATATCAATAATGTATTTGTTTCCCACTGCTTCTGTAACAAATTACCATAAACTCAGTGGCTTAAAACAAGACAAGCTTATTAGCTTATAGCTCTGGAAGTCAGAAATCTAAAACTGGTCAACAGAACTTCTGAAGCCTGTAGGGGAGAATCCTTGTCTTTTCCAGCTTCTAAAGGCCGCCCCCATTCTTTGGCTCGTGGCCCTGTATCTATCAGCTGACCTTTCTTTCTACTGTCACATCTCCATCTCTGACTATGACCTCCTACCTCCTCCTGATAAGGACTCTGTGATTACACTGGGCCCACTTGGATAATCCAGGATACTCTCCCTATCGCAAAATCCTTCATCACACCTGCAAAGTCTCTTTTGCCATATAAAGCAACATATATTAGGACATGGACATCTTTGGCGGGAGGAGGCATTCTGCCTACCACAAGTAAAGTGATAGAAATTATAAGAAGAAAATCAAACAGAAATTCTGGAGTTGAAAAGTATAACAACTGAAATTAACAACTGCTGGACAGATTCAACAGCAAATTTGAGCAGCCATGATTAAAATTTGGAAAACTTGAAGATAGGTCCCTTGAGATTATCCAGTCTGAAAAATAAAAAGGGAATGTTTTAAAAAATTTAACAGAGCCTCAGAGATCTCCGGGACACCATCAAGTGTACCACCTTACACATAATAGGGAGACCCAGAGGAGAGGAGAGAGAAAGGCGTGGAAGGAATATTTGATCAATAACAAGTGCAGATATTTCCCCTCAGATGGAGTCCAAACATCACGCAGTCCTCTAGGACTTTACTGCAATGTGCAGTTGAGAGGTAGCACAATAGAGTGGTAAAAAATACTGGGCTCAAATCTATCCTGTAAAATGGAATTAATAGGGATATACTATAAGAATATAACATATACCTTACCTTACCTCACCTCATAGGGATATACTATAAGAATGAAATTAGATAATGTAAGTAAGGAGTTTAGCAGAGTGTTGATTACACAGTGAATTCTCAATAAATGTTGACTTTTTTTACATCACCCAATTTATATTATGTCTTACGTACTGAGCATCATGCCAGACACTTTATACCATGTCTCTTATTCAATTCTCATAACAGTCCAATGAGTTAGGCATTATTATTCCCACTTTCAGATAAGGAAATCCAATTTCAAAGACACTGAATAATGTACTCAAAGTCATGAGCCATGATCTGAAACCAAGTCTAACGCCATAGTTGGTTCCTCAAATCACTGGACTCAATTGCTGCTCTGGTAGGATAGCCTTTCTATGAATTACAGAAGTGTCAGGTCTCTCTGAGTCCTTGTGAAACAAAAGTAAAAGGCTGTCTGAAAAATTAAAGTCATCAGATATTTCTAATATTGAGCATTCTGTTTTTAAACCAATTATGATAATGCCCGAGGCTTTTTGTAGCTTAAGATTTGGCTCAAAAATGACACACAAATGACTTTCCCGAGATTTGCATTTATAGCAATGGAAGAATCTATGTTTTTCTATGATTTATGATTTATAAACAACAAAATTCCATATCACTGCTTGCCTGACTGTGGTCTACTTGGCAAGGAATAAACAAGTGTTTTGGCCACATTTGAAGGAGAGAAAAATTTTCTTTCATTCACTCATTCATTCATTCAATCAATACTTGTTGAGTATCTACTCTGGGCCAGAAACTGTGTTAGGTGCTCGTAATACAATGATAAGCAAGCTAGACGTGGTTTCTCATGGAGCTTACAGTACAGTGATAATTTCTTAACATCTTCAACTAACTCATCCTGTGAACATATTTTCTTCTTGGTAATCCACTGCCTATAAAACTGCATCGTAACAAATTTCCTCACAAGTTATGCAAAGACACCTTTATCCAGTACAGACAGAAATTTCTCCCTATGTCTCCTCTGTAACATTCAAACTCCATGGATGCCAGCCCAGGAATTTAATGTATTGTTACAGAATCGCAAGTACATGGTGTTTCTACAGCCATTCTCCTGGAGTTTCTGGAGAAGAAAAAGTAAACAGTAGACTTTCAATGTTCTCTTAGGCCTTGAATTTTCTAAAATCATTTCTCCAGACTGACTGTTTTGTTTTTCACTAAAACTTAGGTTAAATTGAGTGAGTTACCTTTTGGAAAGCCACTCACACGGTGCCTGCCATGCAGTAGGCAGTAATGCCAGTTAGTGTCATTTTTACTGAAAATAGAGCTAGTTATGTTTCAGCGGTGTTAGCATGCCCACCTCTTTGCCAATCCAGAGGAAACCTCTCCAAATTATGCAGGGAAAGAAAATTACAGACACCATCTAAAGGTGAATTTTTCCCCACAGATTTCCTCATACGTGACTGACTAGGTGAGTTTCTTGTAACCCACATTAAAGAATTTCATATTCTCATACTGGAGACAGGGTAGCTGTTGTTCAGAGCAGAACTGAGAGCAGCTAGAAACATCTTTGCATCTGATGAGCATCTCTGAGATTTGGCTGTGGCTTGGGGAAGGCCAGAAACCAGTGCCCTGTATACTTTTAGCCAAATCCCTTACTAATAATGCCTGATCATTCATTCACTCAGCATTTGGAAACCATCTCCCTCCAGGTATCAACTGTTAAACCACAGCTTTCTTTCCCAGTTCTGAGGAAATAGGCAAGATTTATAAACCACATGGTGGCTGTTTGCTTCCAACACTAGAGTAAATTCCTCAGCCAAAGTCAGTGGCCTTTGAACAGATTCTAGAAAAACACAGTGGGAGCTATTATGGAAAGAACATTAGATTTGGAGTTAGAGTTCTAATTATAGCTCTGTTCCTTATTAGCTACATGACCTCAAACCAATACTTGAATTCTGTCATCTGGGTGTTGAGGATCTGTCTTACCTACCTGACAAGGCCACGGTCGTGTTTTTTCATGAATAATTTCAGACATATATAAAAGAGACAACAGTGTATCAAACACCCATAAACTACACCCAGATTCAACAATTTCTTAGATTTTGCCACCCTAGCTTTATATACCACGCCCTCCTTTTTTAGCTCCTTTTTTAAAAGCAAATCTCAGAGCTCATTTCATTTCACCCCTTTACACTTCAATATGCATTTCTAAAAATATAGACATTTTCTTATATAACTTCAATGCCATTAACAGTCCTAACAAAATTAACAAGAATTCTTTGATTTCTTTTATGATCCATTGTATTCATATTTCATGATTATATCAAAAATGTCTTTTGACGTTGAATTGTTCAAAACAATAGCTGAGTAAGATCTCCACATTGCATTTGGTTATGTCTCTCAGAATCTTTTAATCCAGAGCAGTGCCCTGCCATCATTTTATTTTTTAATTCTGTTGTGTTACTGAAGAAAATGATTTAGGAAATTTCACATTGTCAATTTTTCTGCCTGTTTCTTTGTGGTGGCATTTATTTTGTTTCTCTAAACCCCATATTTTTTGTAAACAAAAATTTAGCTCTAAGGGTTCAATTATATTCAGGTTTGACCTTTTATTTCTACTAATAACTCATGGGTAGTGCTATGTATTTCATCTTGCCTCAGGTGGTAAAAATTTCTTGTTTCGCCACTAGGAGTAATGCTTATATTGATCATGGTGGTAAAAGCCTGATCCCTCTGTCGCAAAATCCCCTATATAGCTTAAGCAATGTTTTTACTTACTGATAATCTTTATGTAAATCAATCATTTCATTAGAAATTTTAAAATGTTCATTTCTTAATTCTGTCATTTCTTCAAACCTTCCACATTTATTAGCTGGAATTCTTCTATAAAGAAGTACTTGTCTTGTTCAACTAGGGCAACTTGATGACACTGAAATACTGCTTATCCAGGAAAGCAGAATAAAAGCTTAATTATTTCCCCTTATTTGCCGATTTTCAGAATGAGGAGTTACTTCAAAGTTGACTAATGAAGCTTTTTGGATTTTTTTGGGGGGGAAGGGCTATACATTTTTAAAACTATTATTACAAACCTGTAGATTTTTGTAAATTTACTTGGGTTTTTATCAACAGAAGTTTGTTTGATGTTCAAATTGTTTCATCTTTGGTCAGCAAGAGACCCTTTAAGCTGGTTCCTATGACCTCTTGTTGTGACTCCATTAGTATTGGATTGCTTCTTTGCTATCAGGTATGAAAAAAATGGCCCAGGCTCATCTTGTACCCTTCTTGCCTCAGACCTGGTACTGGCCATTCTTCCATGGAGTTCTGGTTCCTTTTAATGGAGTACAGTCAGTTTTCACAAAATGGGATCATGAATGTAAAACTGTAAACATGCAAGTCCGTGGATGCTTGTTGATATTTGCTTCTACTACGGCATACTCTCAGTGTCTACTGGAACATGTCTTTCCATTGACTGCAGATTTTTTTTCTCGTCTCTGATTTGCTATATCCTCTGCCCTGACCTTCAATGCACATTATGAATATTCCTTATGATGATGACTGAGTCTGATTCACTATCGAACCTCCAGGGCCTAGAACAGATCTTAAGACAGGCCAGGGTGCCCAATAACTTTTTGTTTCAAGAATAGATTTGTTCATTCTGAGATGACTTTCCCATCTCCTCCTTTCCTGAACCAGAATTTTTTATTTTTCATTGTGGTTTATATCTCTATTAGTTTCTAGCACCTGGAACACTGGCATATATAGGTTGCAACAAATATTGCTGAATAAACAAATGCACACATATTATAACACTCTTAAAAATCCATCAGTGGCTCCCATGGCTCTTGAATACATTTAAAATTCCTTAAAGTGTTACACAAGGTCCCGGGTCATCTGGTCCTGCCCATCAATCTTCTCAGCTCTATCTTCTGCCACTTTTCTCCTTAGCTCCAGCCCCTGAAAGACTGTCTTTCAGGTCTTTGAAGGAACTTCATCCATCCTGCCTTTGGACCTTCGTATAGAGTCTTCCCTCTGTCTCACATGATTCTCTTCCTTCTCCCGTTTCTCCATTCTTCCCATTTAACTCCAACTCACTTTTGGATTTCCCCCCACCTTAAAATAATCTCACCTAGGAGGCCTTGCATGACACACTATCCCCCAGACTTCCTTGCTATATGTTCCCATAACGTGTGTTAATTTACTCTTATACTAGTACATGCTAGTGCTGTGTCATTCCTTGTATAATGTCTGTATTCTTTCCTAGGCTGTAGGCTCCATCACGGCAGGGATCACACCTGCGCAGTCTAGAACTCTATTCACAGTTCCTCAGAAGTGCCCAATCAGTACTGGCTGAATCAGTGGGTATTAGTGGCTGCTAAACTCCTGGAATATAGGAACCATGCTGTTTCCACATTTATACCCTGTTTAGTTTCTACAATCATTCAGGTTCTTAGAAGAGATTTAGGAAATGGTGGTTGAATGGCTAGATACTGTCTCTAATCAAAGCATTCTGCTGCCCTTGCTATGCAGAGAAAAACATTTCCCAGCACAGCTTACCTCTCCAATCCAGAATTTTCTGAGGCTGAGGTATTTGTCCTCCTACTGTCTTGAAATGCACTTGCAGCTTCACCTCCCCATCATCAGCTCTAAGCAACTCACAGTGCCAGAGAACCAGCAGCTGGAGGAGTGGTCTATGGAAACTGCCGTACTGGTGGCACATTCCTCTTGTGCACCCAAGTACTGGTATTTGATCTATATGACCATGGCACTGAGAAAGGTGAGTGTAAGTCGAGGAAGAACCCTGCTCCTTCCAGGATGATTTAGCTTTTAGGAAGCAATGCAGCAACTCCTAAGTCCCTCTCAGCAGCTGCTTAGTAAGAGAGCAACTCCATAGTCAATTTCAGCCCTAGCCAGGAGAGGAAAGTCTAGTGACACCTGCTGGATACAAGTCAGACTGCCTTGTTTACATAAGAAAGAGCAAACATGATCTCCACTAATGGCATGCATTTTGAAAAATATCGTCAACTATAGTGCACGCTTTTATTAAAGAAAGGACATTCCATTCCATTAGGACAGGGTGCTCATGGATGAATCAATTGCAAAGTAGGAAATAAAGATGCTTAAAAAAACTGGCACAGAAGATACCTCGAGACTTAATCTACTGCTGTGGAGAATTCCATATCCCAAAAGCAGAGTTTATTGCCAGTGGGGACAGGATGGTGTGGGACAGAGGCGGAAAGTGGCATCTCTCTGGGGGCATTCATTGATATCTGAGCAGTCACCTATTTGAAAACAGAGTTTAAGGCTAAGAGACAGTTTGCACAGTGGTAAATAGCTCAGACTTTGGAATCAAGCAGATCTGGATTAAAATTCCAGCTTTACCACTTATTATCTGGGTAACTATGGGCAAGTGTCGCAACTGCTATGAGCCTTAGCTTCCTCATCTGTAGGGTGGTATAATAATAAATCCTGCCTTAGAGGATTTTGTGAGGCATAAGTGAAATAATGTATGTAAAACACTAAGCCCATTTACCCATTCCAAGTGGGCTTATTAAGGTAATATTGAAAATCGTTACCTCCATAAGAAAACCTCTCAAAGTGCTATTTTGATATGATTTTACCAGTTAATTATATAAAGATGCACAGGACACAGCTCAGACTCTCAAAGAGCATGCAGACTAGCTGGGGAAACCAATGTATAAATACCTAACTAGAATACAACTTGACCATAATTCCAATTGGCCTGTGAGAAAGTAGAGGCGGGAACACTGAGGTATGCACGTTTGGGGCAGGGGGAAGCGAGGTTGACTACTGATCTGGGCCTTGAAAGATGAAGAGAATGACAACCAAGGTGGACAAGAAAGAGGAAAGAGCAGAGTATGAGTTTGGAGATGTGAACATGAGCGCTTGTTCAGGAAACACGGTGTCGCCCGATGCAGTGTAAGTGAGGAGAACCTTAGGTGAGATGAAGCTTAGCACATTAAAGGTCCCTCCGAGAAGGCACAGTGGCTCAAGCCTAGCTGGCAAGGGCAAGAGCGGGATGGGTGCTCTATAAGGAAGGGTGCTTGGATGTCTTATGATACAAGCAATGCACATCGGCTGTTTTTGTCTGCCCAGGGTCCATTTTTCTATCTTTTGAAAATGACCACCTTGTTTTCCTTTGAGAAATAATCCCTCCTGAACCCTATGGCTCTGATCAGCTAACCTCATAGCCACATTCATTTTCAAGGGTAGTCATGTGATCCAGGCCTGGAGAATGAGCGTATTCCACCTGCTTGACCACAGTGATCGGTTCAGAGCTTGGTGATGCCACCTATGTTAGTCTAATCAGAGTGAACCCTAGGGCCCAGGAAAGCTACAGCTGCCGTTTGTCAGCTGTAAGGATCTGCAGACCTGAGCTGCTAGGATCACAACATGTCCAGTAATGAAAAAAATCAGTGAACAAAGACAAGTGGAGATATGGGAGAAGAAGGACTAAGCCCTGATTGTGTGATCTGGACTCCTGGATCCAGCCATTCCTGATGGAAAGTTCAACTTCTGCATGTTCCAATAAATGTATCTCTTGGTTTAGGCCACATTAGTTGGCTTGCTATCACTTTTTTTTTTTTTTTGGTGGGGGGATGAAGTAGAAAAGGATAGCTTTATTGTTTTGCCAGGCAGAGGGGGACACAGTGAGCTCCTGCCCTTGAAAACTGTGTATCCCTGCTATCACTTTCAACCAACAGATTCCTGACCAACAAAATGCTGCTGGCTTAATTTTTTATAAAGCTTTTGCATTTTATAACGCACTGTTACAACTGACTCATAACTTCTAGAAACTACTCATACATTTCACAGAAAAATCAGGGATTTCTCTTGTGTCCCAAACAAGTCTTTCAGCTAAGAACTCGTAATCCTGAAGAGGGAGAAAACAGTAGACTCAACAGATAGGTAAGAATGTTACTGTAACTAATTTGCAGCCCTAAAACGAATATTTAACTCAATAATGCATGCCATTTTCAGACAATTAAGACCTGAAAGCCATCTTTCTGAGTTGTAAAGACTGGTACAGGGCTTCTGGCTTTTGTTGGTCCTGTTTTCATTGCTGAATCCCCACTAAATGTATAAGAAGAGATAAAAGAAAGATGAAAGAGCTCTTTACTACTGACAGCTTTGATTCCAGCCCCAGCAAAGCATTGTACTGGGGAATCAGCACGCGCTCTGGTTGAGTCTGGCAGCCAGACAGCTGACAAGAAAGAGCCATTGGTCTGGACAAGGCCATAAGCACAGGGGCTGATATGCCCTCTCTCTGCAGCCCCAGACGGAACCGTACTGCTCAGTGGGAAGCACATCTGTACGGAATGCACAGAGGCTTCAGCAAAGTAAAAAATGTTCATGAAAAGACTTAGATGGGTGGGATGGGAAGGGGGGTTGGAGGGAGGTCCAAGAGAGGGGGGATATATGTATACATATAGCTGATTCACTTTGTTGTACAGCAGAAACTAACACATTGTAAAGGAATTATACTCCAATAAAATTTTTTTCATTAAATATTACTGAAACTCCTTCCAAAAAAAAAAAGTACTCAGGCACAATAGATGGCATTTTCCTTATCATCATCACCATTATTATTATTGTACGGCTGCAAAGGTTCAAACATTATTAAGTCGCCCACCCCCAAAATAGAACTTCCCCCCCCCCCCCCCCGGCCAGGGGAGTAGAGGAAGGAGGGTCAGCTCCAGGAGAGCTCATCATGAATCATGAAGCCTGAAAACTGAGACACCCGAAAGGAATAAAAGCATCACACCCATCCACAGCGCCCCCCAAATGTGTAACACATTCACTCCATCTACCGTTTTGAGTCATTTTTCTAACTCTACACTGTGAAGAGGTAGATTACATAGCAGATAACAAGTGTTCTTTTCTAGGCTGAGGAAGTGGCACACATACCTACATGGGTTTAAGTCTTACAGAATTTTCTAACAGTGAAGTTGTTTTACTGGGCATTATTTCTTTCAAATTGAATGTGAAAAAAATAGCACCATTTTCTATTAGCCATAAAAAAGAACGAAATAATGCCATTTGCAGCAACATGGATGGACCTTCGAGACTGTCATACTGAGTGAAGTAAGTCAGAGAAAGAAAACTATCATATGATATCGCTTATATGTGGAATCTAAAAAAAAGGCTACAAATGAAGTTATCTACAAAACAGAAATAGAGTTACAGAGGTAGAAACTTATGGTTACTGGGGGGTAAGGGGGGAAGAATAAATTAGAAGATTGGGATTGACACATATACACTACTATATATAAAATAGATAACTAATAAGAACAGGGAACTCTATATAGCACAGGGAACTCTATTCAATACTCTGTAATGGCCTATATGGGAAAAGAATCTAAAAAAGTGTTTATATGTATAACAGATTCACCTTGCTTTATACCTGAAACTAACACTACATTGTAAATCAACTATACCTCAATAAAAAATTTTTTAAAAAAAGCACCATTTTCAACTTCTCCCTAAACACTGAAAGATAATCCAGGACCCAGGACAACCCCATGCAGCTAACAATATTCCTTGTCAACCGCCAAAT
This sequence comes from Grampus griseus, assembly GCF_964374135.1. Lineage (NCBI taxonomy): Eukaryota > Metazoa > Chordata > Mammalia > Artiodactyla > Delphinidae > Grampus > Grampus griseus. Next base: position 68,253,415 of record NC_139010.1, read on the forward strand.
CTAACATCATCCAGTGTTTAGGTCAAAGAGATCCTGTTTTCCCTACAGGGCTACGGAAACTGAAGAAGAAGATGCTTCTAGCAGAATGTGGGTGTGTTTCTGTGTGCAGGAGCCCCTTGGCATCTTCTGTTATTGAATACAGTATTTTTTTCTTCACTAGCACTTCCGTAACTGTAATTATAGGATTTGTTGTGAAATGCTGTTCTTTCCTCTGCCAGTGGAGTAGAAGCTCTGTGGAAACTGGGGCAGAGTTTGACTTATTCACTGTCAGATCTACCTGTGCTCAGCACAGAGCTGCGAGCAGTAGAGGCAGTCCCTTGTTAAATAGTTGCTAAATGAATGACTGGGGGAAAGAGATAGTGGGAAGGACAGAGGAGAAGCCCATTTCAAAAAATGCTGAGAATGTGATTTGAAAATTTAATATATTACAAATTGTATGTATGTAATGCATTTTATATGCATATATAAATACATTTTATAAAACCCCCCTCATCCTGAGAAGAGAAAACAAGTGAAGGGTATGAGCCCACAGTTTACAGGGGCAGCCAGTACTGACTGAACATCACGCTGGAACAAGAGACGAGAATAGAGCTAGGCGTGTAAAGAATTTACTCCTGGTTGAGAAAATCGGTAAAACACACATGACAGGGTTAGATAAAAAGAAGCTTAAAGCACAAGTTGTTGGGGTTTTTTTTCAGTGACCCCCTGCACTGTCAGGAAGCGGGCACCCACCTGCATGCAGCAGGACGATATTGGTTCTCTTGAAACTGTCTCAGACTGTGATCTTTGCACCTCCTGTATCAGAGTTTCTTCGGGTGCTTAATAAAATGCATAATCCTAGGTCCTACCTAAGACCTACTGAATAAGAATCTATAGGGCTGGATACTAGGGGTTGCGTTTATTTTTATTCTTAAGAACTTTCTGGTTGATTCTTTCATATCTTAGATTTTGAGAATCATTGTCAAGTCAAAAAGGGTAACTTGCCATAATATCATGGCTTGAGGAAAATAGCTCTTACAATGCTATAGTTTAATAAAATTGGATTAAAATATGGTTTTTAAATGTGCTATGAACTTCGATCAAAATTGAAAAATATTTCCTCAACTCCTTTGGTGTGTTTAAATTGGCTGCCGGCTTGTTTTGGCATTTCCAATTCTTATAAAATGATCCCCATATCTGGGATAACCAGAGCTTGGAGAGAAAGCAGGAAAGTGTTGTGAATGATGCCAGAGAGGAGGATGGGAAAGAAACAATGCAAGATTATTTTAAGAATATTTTTTTCATAGTAACAACAATGGGCAGTCATTGATCATTTTTAAGCAGGGGCAAGACAGAGTCTACTTTCCTTCCTGCATTTGTGAAAGCTCTTTCTGGAAGCAGGAAAGAGAATAGTTGAGGGAGTTGGGGATAGGAAGGAGTGCTAACGTGGAGGAATGCTAACAAGTGGGTAGGTTCCTGAAGAGCTACAGGAGAGAGAAGATGGTGACTTTGGATTCGCATATTGGTAGTAGGAATGCAGACAAGCACAACTTTAAGAGAAATACAGGAAGTGGAATTTGCACAACTTGGTGACTCATTGGACGTAATAGAGGAAGAAACAGTAAGAATGACTTCCAGATTTTCCACTTGGGCGACTGGGTGATGATGGCATTTTCTTAGATAGGAAAGCCTGCATGAAGATAACCAGGTTGGTGTGGTTACAAAGATTTGGGGAGAATCCATTAATCTAATTTTGGATATTTGGAGTATGAACTGGTGACCAAAGATCCAAGTAGAGAAATCTGATAAATAAATACATCTAGCCTTTGGGGAAATGATTTGAGGAGGATCAGACACTATAGGCAGTGCCTATAGGGACAAAAATGCAGAACGCTATTCAGTTAAAAGTTGAAGAGAAGGGCTTCCCTGGTGGCGCAGTGGTTGGGATTCCGCCTGCCGATGTGGGGGACACGGGTTCGTGCCCCAGTCAGGGAGGATCCCACATGCCGCGGAGCGGCTGGGCCCGTGAGCCATGGCCGCTGAGCCTTTGTGTCCGGAGCCTGTGCTCCGCAATGGGAGAGGCCACAGCGGTGAGAGGCCCGCGTACTGCAAAAAAAAAAAAAAAGTTGGAGAGAAGTATTTTCTTCCCAGAAGAGGTAGGGTATGAGTTAATTATTGATGAAAAATCATTGTTCAGTTAACCGAAGGAAACTTTATGTTAAATAATGATATTAAGTCCCAATGTTTTGGAAATCCAGTTCCTTTACAACAATGTATAATAGTGTGATACCAATTTTAATCATGGTCACTAGTGCATATTGGCCTCTGATTTTTTTTTTTAAAGTGAATATTTACTATTGTTAAGCTGTCCAGGATTCATTCACTAAACTTCTGTTCACAGTCTCTAATTTGGTCAGATAGCTTTCCCTAATTTTAAGTTCCTTTGGGTATGGTCAAGCTGCCACCTCCCCTTCCCTCTTTTTGGTCCCATGGTCAAAACATGCAACTTCTACCTAATACCCTTCTTAGATGATTTTGTGGATTATATAATTGGCTCTCTTTAACTCCCAAATGACAGAATTTCCACAAATCAAAAGTATTACATATGAGAACTGGAACATCTCTTAGATGTGATTTAGTCCCCCATTTTACAGGGAGCAAAGTTTAGGCCTAGAAAGACAAGTTAACTGACCCAAGGCCACACAATGGTAAAACTATCAAGGAACTCCAGTCCAGGACTCTGGTTGCCTTCCAGTAAATGCTCTATTTCCTCACTGCATTTCACTATCTGGACCAGATGGTGAAATTTGGTTCAGATTATAAGCACATGAGACTCAATTCCAGGATTTTGTTTTTGCTTTTGGGGAAGCACACCCCTTTTTCCCATTGTTTTTCAACTTGAGCTGCTACTGTCATCTTACTGTTACAAGTGAAGATTTCACCTGAAAATGGAATTAACACAGCAAAAGGTAAAGGAAAAAGGCAGAAAGAAATAAACTCATGATATGAGCCACTTGCCAAGTCATGCCCTATAATAAGCCCTATCCTCGAAGGTGTCTCCTAAATGGGCCCTCAAATTTCTTTTTGCATAAATGAGTTTATATTGCATTTTCCACCACGTGCAGTTGAGAGGTTCCTAATTAATACATCATAAACTCCTCCACTGCCCTTTGTGAAAACCAGGGTGACCCTAATAAAGGTGAGATGCACTGGTTTTAAGAAGTCTAAAGACTGTAGGGGAATCACATGCAATCTTTTATTTCAAGCCAAGTTTCCCACGCTCACACTACATTCTGAGAAAACTCTGGCTTGAACAACTATGGCCACTCAGCTCTGCCTTGGCTTTTGCTTCATTATGAAATCTGGGTGAAGAGGCCACAGTCCTCCTGATTCTTTAAATTTATTTATTTATTTATCTTTGTCTGTGTTGGGTCTTCGTTGCTGCTCGCGGGCTTCCTCTAGTTGCGGCGAGCAGGGCCTACTCTTCGTTGTTGCGCGCAGGCTTCTCACTGCGGTGGCTTCTCTTGTTGCGGAGCACGGGCTCTAGGCACGCGGGCTTCAGTAGTTGTGGCATGCGGGCTCAGTAGTTGTGGCACACGGGCTTAGTTGCTTCGTGGCATGTGGGATCTTCCCAACCAGGGCTCGAACCCGAGTCCTCTGCATTGGCAGGTGGATTCTTAACCACTGCGCCACCAGGGAAGTCCCAGTCCTTCTGATTCTTGAGGAGAGTAATCATCAGACCTTGGTGTCCATGCTGGGAATGAGCTGGCTCAACTTGCCCCAGAACTGTACTGAGGAGGCCTTGAAATCAATTTACCATCATCCCACTGATTAAACCCAATGAGAATTTTTAAAAATAAAGAGTTGATTGCTCAACAAGAAAAGGTCCCCAAAGTTTTGGCGTGGTTGTCTCCATACTAATTATAGATTTAAAACGAGAGCATCAACATCAAGCACCTCCAAGGAAAGGATAAAGATAAGGAAGTGATTTGGGGGCGGGAAGGGCATGAGTCTTGGGATCAGAACACCTGATTCTGGACTGAATTCCACCCCTCACTAGCTGTGTAACCTTGCCATCTCTGGACTCTAGTCTGGACTACATCTCTGGACTTAGTGACAGAATAAAGGAGCTGGACTATTTGTTTCTTTGGTAGCTACCTATCTAACAATAGTATTTTAGAATCATGGAGATCATGCATTCCGGAGTCAGATAATCCAGGATTCTTATGCTGTAATTCACTGCTGTGTTACTTTGAACACGTACTCTAACCTTTCTAATCATCTGTTTCATAATCTAGAAATTGGGGGAAATAAAGAATTGATATTTTAGAGCTACTTTAAGAATTCAATAAGATTATAAACAGAGTTTAACTGACACCACAAATCAAACAAATTGTAGCAATTACTATTATCACTGATGTATAATTTTATAAAGGTCCCTAAAGATATAATGAGGGATAAACTCTTTTAGCCAGAAGCCCTGTTGTTTGATATGCTTCAGGTACTACTTAATACAGAGCCTAGGATGAGTGTTCATGGGAGCTGGGGAGGGAGAATGGTCATCTTCAAATTCCTTTAGTTTTTCACTGCTTAAGCAAATTAATTTATTGAATATGGAAATAAATTTTTAAAAAAAATTAAAAAGAAATATCACGTGGGGATGAAAGAAGAGCTCTTTTCTGAGCAAGTCCCCTTTCACAAGGTATGTGTTAGTAGGAAAAAGTGAAAGTATTCTGGTTTCTTCCTCACCAGCCAGAATCTGCCCTCTGGTTTGTGAGTTTAGCAATGAACGCTTTACAGCTACCTGGGAAGTCTGAGAGCACGCCAGCTGGTTTTCATATGCCAGCTGTTAAAATCATGCTGCTGACTCAGCGCAGCATAAGGACAATTCAGTATCAACTCCTCTTCCCCTCCAGGGACACTGGTCATAGCACCACAGGGTTTGAATATTTTAATTAAAAAAGAAAAAAAAAGAGTTTAGACTTAGTACAGCATTGTCTGAAAATGCAGATTTCTGCACTGGATGACTTGAGGGTGTTAGACAATGAGAAAATATACCCTTTAAAACGTATCTTTTTAGAAGAGGTAGAAGAAATCCAAATTCTGACATAGGAAAAGGCTTCCATCCTTTTCACAGCATCATTTTTCAACTTGCTTCTTGAAGAAATATGACAAACAATTGCTTTAGAGAACAGTGAAATTATACTTAATACAGCAATGAGAGTAAATCTCTCCCCTGCAGCATTTCACTTCTAATCAGTCTTAAGTAATAGTGAAGAGACATTTATCGGGAGCATAATTGACTCTTCACACAAAAGAAAAAAAGAAGACTAGAATAATTTATTACATTTACTTCTCTAACCCAAACATGAAACAGGAAGGAAACCAATTTTCTTATCATGGGAGATGGTGATTTACAGAAGAAAACAGAATAATTAATTTATCTTCTTGTAGCACCTGAAAATATACTAGAACAAATTATTGTGATTTAAAAAAAAGTATAGAAAGAGAAACAAGCACAATACAAATACCTCTGATCTCAAAACCTTCCCTTTTTTGTGCCTTGAAAAAGTAAGACACTACCCTCATCCCAGTCAAACATAATGAACATAGATTCTTGAAAGGGTTGTAGCCTCAGTTTGAGCTATAATGTTCCCTCCTACTGGAACAGTTCTGTATCAGACCCTCTTTTCACTGCACACTTTTTAAATTTAACTACTTCCTTTACACACAAAAGAAATAATGCTTCCAAAGCACACTTCAAAAAACGTTGAGCAGATGCGGAACCTTAGCATGGGGCCAACATTTTGCCCAAAGTTTCCCCAGTTCATATTGAAAGTTTATTTCTCTGAGAAAGATGTTAGCTTCCCACCCTCCACCACAAGGCCCATATGAAATGGGGAGTTCATGTCCTAAAATTCATTTGTTCTGGAATATTCTGAGCTAATTTCAGCCATGAGTGCTTTCCTCAGACAGTATTTTTAGAAAAGTCACTCACAGACAGGGAGTCCTCTTAAAGACAGGTTGTATTCCAGAAGTCCGTGTTTTCAACCCTTTGAGTCTCAGCTTACTTATCTTTACTCATAGGTATAACATTTAAACAGTGATTGGCTGATTCTAAGTTGCAGAGCATATTTCGGCTACATTATAGGTTATATGTTTTTTATAGGTTTTGAAAGAAAGATGCCTTCTGAGATCTTTTTAAGAGTAAACCTTCTGGGGCTTCCCTGGTGGCGCAGAGGTTGAGAGTCCGCCTGCCGATGCAGGGGACACGGGTTCGTGCCCCGGTCCGGGAGGATCCCACATGCCGCGGAGCGGCTGGGCCCGTGGGCCATGGCCGCTGGGCCTACGCGTCCGGAGCCTGTGCTCCGCGACGGGAGAGGCCACAGCAGTGAGAGGCCCGCATACCGCAAAAAAAAAAAAAAAAAAATAGAGTAAACCTTCTGGCAACGTAAGATAAGGCAGTGGCTTTGGAAAACAGTATAGCGATCCCTTGAATAATTAAATGCAGAGTGACCATATGACCCACTGATTCGACTCCTGGTTATATGCCCAAGAGAAATGAAAACCTATGTCCACAAAAAAACTCGTACACGAATGTTTACAGCAGCATTATTCATTATAGCCAAAGGTGAAAACAATTCAAATATCTACCAATGGATAAACAAAATGTGGAATATCCATATAATGGAACATTATTCAGTAATGAACGGGAGTGAAGTACTGATGTATGCTACAACTTGAATGAACCTTCAAAACATGCTAAGTGAAAGAAACCGGTCACAAAAGTCCATATATTATATGATTCAATTCATAGGAAAGTCTAGAATTGAGAAATCTATAGAGTTAGATTAGTTGTTGCTTAGATTGGGGGTGGTATTTAAAGAGTACAGTGTTTCCTTTTGACGTGATAACAATTTTCTAAAATTAACTGAGGTGATACTTGTACAAATCTGTGAGTATACCGAAAACCATCAAATTGTACCCTTTAAATAGGTGAATTGTATGGTATCTGAATTATTTCTCAATAAAACTGTTTTTTAAAAAAGAGTACATCTGCTTACTGTCAACCTTAGCACAGGCTGGCCATTAGCAGGGTTAATTTGCAACCTCTTACCTTACCCGGATTTGTAAAACAAAATCTTAGTTATTCTGCATTAACACTGTATTGTATCTAAAGCCCTTGATAGTTGGTCAAGTTCACTTACAACTCAGGCAAAAATGAGTTAAGGTTATGACAGGTTATAACAGGCCCTGTGTTTGCTATACAAAGGAAGTGGTACCCTAAAGGAAATTCGACTTGGGTTATCATTTTGCTTTTCACTAAAGGCATTCTCTACATAGTCTGTATAATTCCCTTTTATATATGTATAGAATGTAGGCATCCAGTTTGGAAGAAATCAATTAAATTTTTTATTTTTTAATTTTGGCAAGGAGTGTGGGTGGTGATAATTGGTTTTGTTCCTTGCTACACCTCCACAGATCCAGCAAATGCTCAGAAAATGAGTGGACTGGACCTTCTGAGTGAAGTTGAACGGGTAAAGTGAGTGATCACACGACATTATTACAGCTGATTTTCAAATTGATAGACGTCAATTTTCAGCAGTTACAGATATACATATATATCCTTATACACACATATATATGCGTATATATGTATTACAGATATATACATACTACATACATTGTTCCCCCCCATCCCATGCCCATAGATCAGAACTTATGATAAACTTGAAATTGGTAACAGTTAAGAAACAATTTCACTCTGATGTGCTAAACTCCAGATATGCTTTACTTATATGCATTTACACTCCAGGTGAATAAAGTTGAAGAATGAAGGCATTTGATGCTAGGAATAGTTAGGTAACTAGAGAAGTGAGCCGTACGGGACCTTCAGTCTCCTCTCTTGATGGGAATTCTTATCTCTGTCATTTAAATAGGGAGGAAATTAAAAGCCAAGAAGTCTTAGTCCTATACTGAAGGAAATAGGACCAGAGTGAGACAAGGATTCACTGATGTCTAAGGAGACAGAAGTCACATTAAAAAACATTTTTCTCTCTCCTTCACAAACTTGAAGGACAAGAAGCAAAGAGAAGTAGGTTACAGTACTCTGTAGATAGCTTTTCTTTTTTCTTTCTCACAACAGACCTAGTCTCAGAATGGGTGTATGCTTGGAAAATTTTCATGACCTAAGTGAATTTTATTTCTTGGCTGACCCTTTATAACATCAGAAACGTTTTAAAGAAAGTAGTATGGGGTGGTGGTGTGATGAATTGGGAGATTGGGATTGACATGTATACACTGATGTGTATAAAATGGATGACATAAGAACCTGCTGTATAAAAAAATAAAATAAAATTCAAAAAAAATAATAAAATATAAAGAGCTAAAAAAAAAAAAAAAAAAAGAAAGTAGTATGGCCAACAGGAGGGCAAAGGGGCCTAGAACTGTCAGATGTCAAATGACCTTTATGTCTTGTATCTCATAGCTTACATTAACTGAGCCAAAAGCCCAACCTGCCAGGTCTTGTGCTAAGCACTTAACAGATTGTTTCACTATATTCCAGTAGCAACCTATGTGATAGGTACCATTGTTTATTATAAAGCTACAGTTATTAATACACTGGCATAGACACAGACAATTAGACCAATGGACCAAAATAAGAGTCTAGGAACAGAGCTATTTATGACAAAGATGAAACTTCAGTGTAGCGGGGAAAGAATGGTCTTTTCAATTAATAAGTCGAGTGAAAATACATGAGGAAAAAATAAATCTGACCCTTATTTTACATGATACACAAAAATTAATCCTGGATAGACTGAAAAGCTAAATATGAAAGAATATAACATGATCTTGGGCTAGGAAAAGAATGTTTAAGTTGGATATAACAGCACTAATCATAAAGCAAAAAATATTCATTAGATTACTTTAAAATTAAGAAATCTGTTCTTCAAAAGACATCATTAAAAGTGTAAATAGGCAAATGAGAAAGTGAGAGAAGATATTTGCAATGTATTTTTTCCAACAAAGGAGAGTATATACAAATTCCCACAAAGCAAGTAGGAAAATACAGCTAACCCAGTGGGGGAGGGATGAGTAAAAGATACATCTAGGTACTTCAGAAAGGAGTATTCCAAAAGACCAATACACATATCAAAAAGGGCTTCACTTGTTCAGTCATCTGAGAAATGGAAGTTAACATCACAATGCAATACCACTACACACCCACTTGAACAGCTAAAATGAAAAAGACAAGTGTTAGCACATACCTGGAGCAACTAGTTTACCTCCTATCAGCAGCATGTGGAATTTCTAATTGCTCCATATTATCGGCTAACACTTGTCTTTGGAAGACTGGTTGGGGGTCAGTAGCTACTAACGCTGAACCCTGTGATCCATTGATTCCATTTCAAGGTATATACCTACCAGAACCTGTACATATGCCCACAACAAACTACCGCTATGTGCAACAACATGAATGAATTTCACAAACATAATAATGAGAGAAAGATGGCAGACACAGAGAATACATACTGTATGTTCTCTCTCTATAAAACTTCCCAAACAGACAAAACCAATCTCCGATGTTAAGTCAGGATGTTGGGTGGAGGTCAGAGATTTAGAGGGGCCTGAGAGAACTTCTGGGTGCTGGTAACATCCTATGTTTTATCTAGGTGCTTGTTGCATGGATGTGCACACTATGAAAATTCATGGAAGTATGCACATATGATTCGTGCACTTTCGGTATGTTTGTTATATTTTGGTCCTATAAACAAAGTAATATAGGACCCTATGGATAAGTTTCTGTTTGCCTCAGAAAAGTTAAGACTCTTGAGGGGCAGATACTGCACACATTATATCTCCATCTAGGGTCTTGTATCCTGCTAAGTAGTTAGACTAGTGAGTGAGTTCAGTGGATTCATCAGTTACCTGGAATGAAAGGGAATGCAGTGTGCTGTGTTTCCCTTTAGTGGAGCTTAACTTCATGACTTGCAATTCATTTGTACCATATCTATGAGGGCAGTGATTGTTTGCCACGGCTAGGATCAAAACCGACCACTTGAGAAGACCTGGTCTCTATCTGAGCAAGACACACCTGCACAATTTCCCCTTCTTGTCAGCCCATCCCTTGAAAAGTTTCAATCCCACTTTCACTGACTCTCCCAGGCTACTAAAGAATTCTTTCCATCAAGAACAAAGGTATATAGATGATAGAGAGAAAAAACACACTTGGAAAAACCTTAGCGATTGCCTGGTCTTTCATTCCTCTGGCTACCCATTTTCCAAGATGGGGTGACAGAGGAGCAAAAGGGAAAATAATGTATCAAATCCAGAGAGCCAGTTAATGATGGAAACTCATTAAAATCCAATCCTTGTGATTGCTAGTCTGTGCTCTCTTCACTGCACTAGGTTTCTCTATGATCTTGCAACAGTCGTTATTTAGTTTCCGTGATTTGCTGTTCACTCCCTACTGAAATGTTACTTGTCACCCTGCAACACATCAATCTTCTCCAAGACAGAGATTACACCTTACCTGACCCAGGGCCTGATACACACTAGGCTTTTCCATAGTCACCCTCTAGCTGATTCAATCAACCACAATAAATTACTCTACACTCTATCCAGATTACATTTTATCAGACCATGTAAGGAAGAGATAATGGCAGCATGAAATAAAATACGATGGCCCATGGGAGGAGAGTCTATGCCAATACAGGCAATCACGGTCAGGCTAACAGACCTTAAATTCTCCAGGTCTCCCTTAATCCCTGAACAAATGTAATCTACTTGACACAAATGAAGAACTCTACACTGAGGAATTTGACAAAAGGCACTTTTGCTGGCTCCTCCTTCAGTCCTTCCTTTACTCAGAGCTTAAAATCAAAGGGGACAAACGATATTTTCATTTTATTCAAACGTACATTTTCCATCAAATTTCCATTTTTTCCCTTAAATGGGTGCATTTTACTTTTTGGCTCATTATTTATTATCATTTCATTTATTTAGAAATGGAAACTTCAAGCAGTTTGATTAAGAGATTAAATAACTGGATTTTTGAGAGCTAAAAATAATCTAGGTATGGGTTGCATTAGGCTTCAAAATATTTGGGGTTTTGATCAAATCTGTAAACACATTATTGCCAAATAGCCTCTCCTTCTTTTCAAATTTTAATCACGTGTATGTTTTACGGAAAGTTCAATACAAAGTTTTTAGAATCACTGCTAAAGATACTTGAGCTTTTAAAGAGCCTTTTCTTTAAAAAGTCAAACAAATCTTCCCTAAATAAAATTAGAGGGTGGAGAAATTCTGACCCAAAAAACTACAGCCATTTAATCTTCATGTCTTAATCAACCCCTCAAAAGCTAGAGATAGCAATTCAGTCAAATACCTTCAACTTTTCCCAAGAAAAATTTCTCAAGAAACCCAGTGTCACTTGACCACTTCCAAGATGCCATACAGTTTATGTGTGGTGCTTTATTTCTGAAAACAGCTCTTAGATGAAGACATGATTAGTTCCTGAGAGGTTGAGTAACGTGTTCCATATTTCAAAAGAAGAAAATGGTAGAGCTGGGATTTCACACCAAGTCTGATTGATTCTGGATTGTCAGCTCTCAGTAGAATCGTCATGGAGCGCCTTTGAGCTGGCTTAAGGTAAGAGATACAAGACAAATAGCATGAAAATACAACTTGCATTACTTTGTCTTAGGCTGAGAAGAAAAAATAAGAGAAAAAAAGAAAAAGAAAGAAAGGACCATTAAATAAAGTCCCCAAAGGCATTTTTATATCATGAAAGTTCCTAGCCTTCAGCATACCTAGCCATACCTAGGACAACCTAATGGTAGCTATAAAAACTCTCTGGGAGCTAACAATTCATTGGCAAAATTAAGTAAATGAACAGAAATTACCACAGCAATACTGTGGTATTACTGTGGCACAAAGGCATCTTTTTAAGCACTTAATGGAGAAAGGGTGTCAGAAGGAGGAAGACAGGCACATGGGCTAAAAACGACTTTCAAGAGTTGATTGAAGGACATCAAAGACAATGTGTTAGAGAAAGATGAGTCCTGATAAATTGTTTGATTTCATTTCAACTCAACATGCTTTTTTTTTTTTTTTTTTTTTTTTGGCCTCGTTGTGCTGCTTGCAGTATCTTAGTTCCCTGACCAGTGATCAAACCTGGGCCAACGGCTGTGAAAGCACCGAGTCCTAACTACTGGACCACCAAGGAATTCCCTCAGCATGCATTTATCAGCAGTCACAGAGACATTTGAAAAACCCACCCCAAAAATGTCATAAGCAGTCCATTCGAATCTGAAAAACTACCGTGAAAGACGCCAATGGCTAGAATCACACAAGCAGTTTCTGAGGAGACTAAAGTATCTGTGATTATTTAAGGGTCATGGTGGCAGGTCAAGGACAGGCTTTACTATCATCATCTCCATTTTTGAGATACAAAAACAGTCTCCACGAGAGCAAAGGTCCACCCAAGGTCATGTGACCCATCACAAAACGCGGCTACCCATTAATCTCCCTCCCATCCCAAAGCTCCTTCTTGGTGGGACAGATCACGCAAACGACACAAATGCAGACAGACATAATCATACAATAGATTATATTTATTGTGCTAGCCAATGTTCATTGTTAGGTTCTGGCAACATAGATACTCTGGAGGATTGTGGGGCTGAGGATCCAACCCCTTATCTTCCAGTTTAAACAAAACCAACAGAAAACAGCATCTCAACCATTCTTCTCCCAGGGGAGTCACCGGGGGAAAGAAGAATGTTGTAACCTACAAAAGGGTTGAGTCTAATGATCAGAGAAATCTAATGACTGCTCACAGTTTTCCTGCATATATGATTGCATGCCAAGTTCTTAAACTGGTCAAGAAATTTCTATGGAGAAGGAAAGCAAGGATAGTACTAGGTAAACCAGCAGAAGAGATTTCCACTTCTATGCCCGGTCTTGGGGGGTGTTAGGAAGCAAGTAATCAATTCCAGGGATTCTATACCTCAGACATGGAGATCTATGGGATAACCAGAGAAACTCCTTCTCATTAAAAGAATGGGTATTACCTAACACCACTTGGGAATTTTCTTATTGTGTCTTCGGTCAATCACACTTTATAAATAAAATGATAGACGATATGATAACAACTACCACTTGTTGAGCAGCTATTATATGCCAGGTTTTATAGGTTTATTTATATCAGAAACAATGACAATGGTGACAACTATGTTGCAGATAGCTGTGAAAGTAGCTTGTTCATTGTCAAACATTAAGTGTAGAATGGGGATTTGAACCTAGGTTAGTCTGGCCACAACTCACATGGGTTTACAACCATATCATCCTGCATTTCACAAAATAAAGTCTCCACCATTCTTCTCAATGTGTGTTTATAAGAAGAAATATGTGATGCTGTACACATGCTCCCCTGTGACTCTGGGTAGTTTTAAAGGATGGGGTTTTTTCTTTCCTCTATAGTGAACCATAAATTTCAGCAGTTGGACTTAGGATATTTTAAAGATCTGGAAAATGGAGATCAGTCATTAATTAAAGCAGTTTACTGGGCAAGGATCCAAGAGGAATGAGAAACTGGGTGCAAGCCTGTTGCTTTTTAAATGACCATAACATTTATTCGGCTGCAGAGATACTCCTGGACCAATTAATCAATTCCCCTTTCCTTTTCTATTCAAACTTGGAGCAGACCTTACTTCATCTAAAGTAATTGCCTTGCAAGAGTGCAAACCATCAAGAGGCAGAATCACTTCTTGAACAAAGCAAAGACTAAGGCTTTCCTTCAGATGTTCCTGAAGATGGATGAGAAGATGCTGGGACCAGCCATGAAATGCTCATCCAAATAAATTACTAAGAAAAGTCAGACAAAAGCTGGAATGTCAAGGGTATGATTATTTCTCATCTCTTCCATTACCTTCAATTTATTCTCTTGCTGGGTAGCAGCAAGCTTGCCAGAACAAGAATGGTTTTAGCAGCAATCACTATATTGGGTCAAAATGACACAGGCTTGCAAAAAGAACAAGACACCAACACCAAACCACAGTGTAATGGCCCTCCTGCGTAACTGACATCTCCTATTGCCTCCTGTTAGGCTCGCTCTGAGAGTGGTGAACAGAGAAATGCTGTTTCAGCAATGTGGTGGCCAGTGAAGGAATGGGGGCCTTTGTGATTTTTCTAAAGAAGTTGCTAAAAAAATAAACAAATGCACCATCCAGTTGGTGACTCTAAACACATACTCCACTCACTGATCAGAGTGAAAGCACACAGCTTTAGGGCCTGCCTAAATCAGAGGTCACTCCCTTCTCTGGCTTGGGCCCAATTTTGGTTCTTCAGGATGAGCAATGAAGCAGAATTATAAGTCTGAGAGACTAAGAATGGACAGCAAGAGTTTTACTGCACTGCCTCTTCTCTGAAATCTGCAATAGCACTCACTGCTTTTGGCTCTCTTCTTCTAAGATTTAAAAAAAATTTTTTTTCTTTTAGTCAAAGTCTCAACACATATGGACCTTCCACCTGTTCTGGAGTGGACACAAAGGGTTTTGCTTTCCTTTCAGTGACAGCTCTGGGGGGGAGAGGGAGGTGTCTTGGCTCCTTGTCATCACTGTCCATGGGGCAAAGATGATTGGCAGTGCCAGGGTCCAATCCTTCTCCTTATTGCATCTGGGGTAGGTTCAGTGGGTGGGCCTTCTTTCCTCTTTGGAAGAAATTTGGAAAAGCAAGGGGACACCATTTTGGACAGAGGTTTTTATGGGAATGCGGTAGTCATCATGCGTTCCATTTGCCACCTCGTGTGACATGTACATTTCTGAGAAAACAACACACATATCTCAATGCAAGGTTCTTTGTGTTCCTGAATCCACCTAAAAGTCAAATCAGTCGGCTTATGGACTTTTCTGTCATGTACTGATGAATCCCCCTTTTCATTTAAGTTGATTTGCGTTATTTGCAACAGATGGAGTTCTGCCTATTTTTCCATCCCAAGATCTAATATTTTGGTTGGTTTTTCTCTTGTTGAATATAAAGAGAAATATTAAGTAAAAAGAAATCTGAAAAGTCAAAGTGGTCAAGCGTCTCTGTCAATCTCCTCTAGGGCATCCCTCACATCCCTCATCATTATTTCAGCCTGACTACTTCCTTGCAGTCAGCGGATCCTAACTGAGAAAAATTTACATAAGGCTTGCGTTGCCAAATTTCTTGAACTTAAATGGAAACTTAAACAGAAAAAATACTGTCTTCAAATCGACATGCTGCAAATCGCTGGTTATGAGCTTCAACGCTTGCTTTGGAGTTTCAGATGAAGTGAAGAATCCTGTGAGCATATGTAGCACTTTATCCACAAAGATCTCATTCTACACACAGTTCTCACGTGCTCCCGGTAACAGCAACTGTATGATCATTATAGTATTGAAACGACCAGTGGCCTCAGCTTTAGTCTTTGTGGAAGATATCTGGGGACATATATATGGCAGTACCTTTACCCAGGTTCTTCTGTGATTGCTACTGAAATACTACAGGGTCCTGAGCCCACCTTCCTGTCACCTTCCACACTGTAAACAATGTCAGCTTTTCAAAATACACATCTGACTGTGGCTCTCCCCAGGGTAAAGGTCAAACTCCTTAATAGGGTCAGCAAGGCTGTATGCAGTCTGGCCCCCACCTGCCCCTCTAGTCCCGCCAAGCACGGTTCTCCCCTCTGCAAGGTTCCGGACTCACTGACAATTTGTTCTCCATTGTGTCACACTCTCGCCCTCCTCAGGGCCTTTGCATATGCTGTCTCCTTTGTCTAGCATGTTCTTTGCATTCCAAGTCCAGGTCCGATTCTTTTTTCAATATACTCTCATAGAATTCTATTCCTTTCCATCAGCCCAACTGTCTCATATTGTCATTAAATGCTCACTAGGTGGTTCTGGAATCCTGTGTCTCCCACCAGACAGTCTGTTCCAGCAGAGGAGGAACGTGGCTGTCCGAGCTCCCTGTTGCTTACCCCGGTGTCTACTGCAGGGCCTGAAATTCCCAATTGTCAGTTCTCTGCGTTCCTTTCCTCCCCTCTCAGCACCCTTTGACACAGATGACCGCTCTGTCTGTGAAACCCTTCCTAACTCCACTTCTGGGGTTCCACACTCTCAGGCCACCATCCCCACTCACAGCTGCTGCTTCTCAGTCTCCTTCACTGATTCCATCTTTGTTTCCATCCTCTAAACAGTCCTACATTCTGTCTTATCATCCAACTGATGAAAGCTCTCCTAAGAGCCCAAAGGGTAGAAAAATCACATTGAGAAAGATGCCTAGGGCTACAGTACTTACAATAACAAGCTATTTGGAAGCAACTTAAATGTCCAACACTAGTGAACAGTGCAGAGAATCGTGGTGGCATCCACTTCATGGAATACTACGCTGCTAACAAAAGTAAGAACTATACCGTCTGTCTGGGAACATGACATCTTTTTATGATGGGATGTTCTATGAAAATCAGGGTACACAAAACCATACCTATAACTTTGTAAAAATTCATATTAAAAAAGACCTGGTGAGTGAAAAATAAATACTGTATTAGAGTATTAGAGGGATGGGATTTGGGGCAGTTTTTCCTCTTATTTTCCAAATATTTCTATTGTATAAAAAAAGGTGGGCTTCCCTGGTGGCGCAGTGGTTGGGAGTCTGCCTGCCGATGCAGGGGAGGCGGGTTCGTGCCCCGGTCCGGGAGGATCCCACGTGCCGCGGAGCGGCTGGGCCCGTGAGCCATGGCCGCTAAGCCTGCACGTCCGGAGCCTGTGCCATGCAACGGGAGAGGCCACAGCAGTGAGAGGCCTGCGTACCGCAAAAAAAAAAAAAAAAAAAAAAGTTAAAAAAAAAAGGTGTGTGTGTGAGTGTGTGGAGACAGGGAGAGAACAGAGAGGAAATAATTATACTGTCATTTAAAAATGCATATCAAAAATGAGTATATTTATAGAAACGTTATTTAAAAATGAAACCACTGAGAGCCATCCTAAAGTATTTCATGCGACAAATTGCTGTAAACTGCAGTGCTGTGAGAGACATCACACCTCCGTGATGCGCGCACCAGGCTCCCAGGAGGCAGTGGGTTCTGCACAGTGACAGATGGTTTTGCAGTAAAGCTTTCCCTGGCTCATCCCGTGAGCTGTGCTGTCCTCATCCTGGAAAGCAGAGAGCCACGCTGGCCTTCGCAGACCATCAAAAACTCCAGCCTACTCCTCAGGTTCTTTCGTCTTTTTTGCTTCAAGAAAACTATTCTGAGTCAATGAGTTCTAGGAAGCAGCGGTACAAACATTCACCTCTTTACTCTGCCCACAGCAGCCATACTGACTACAGGAGCTCTCTGATTCCACAGAGAAGACCAGTTTAATTGATTTCCAGTAGCTCTGGAGGATGAATTTGCACCGCCAACCCCCTTGAAGACAGAACCCTGCACCTTCGTCTCCAAAAGATGTCGTCTCACAGCAGCAGTAAGGAATGAATAGACTTTTCACAATAGTCCTTTGTTGGAGAAAACACACTGGATCACAACACAGGAAACCCTGCAGCCACAGCTAAGGGAATCTAGAAGCAATGAGACCCAGTTGGTGAGCCCTAGCCCTCCTGAGCATCGTAAGAGACTATAGCCGTCCATGCAAATAAACTGATGTATTTATGCAAACTACAGTATAATCTGTAGACGATATGAGGCTAGTTTACGTAATTTTAGCCAAACAGTAATAATAATACAGCCTGCATGCGTGGAGTGAATACCACGTGTCTGGAACTGCAGTAACACTTATTCTTTACTACAACCTTGGAAGTCCCTCTATTTCTGTTCTACAAGTGGTCAAACTGAGGCTTAGTGAAGCTAAGTAACCAGACCTTAATCTCTCTTTCTCATTTCTAGTCTCCCCTACCTCCCACCATCCCTCAACACTTTTTTTTTTTTTTTTGCAGTACACGGGCCTCTCACTGTTGTGGCCTCTCCTGTTGTGGAGCACAGGCTCCGGACGCGCAGGGTCAGCGGCCATGGCTCACGGGCCCAGCCGCTCCGCGGCATGTGGGATCTTCCCGGACCGGGGCACGAACCCGTGTCCCCTGCATCGGCAGGAGGACTCTCAACCACTGCGCCACCAGGGAAGCCCCCTCAACACTTTTTGTATGTTGCTTCCCCTCTGTCACTGGACTGACTCAGGAGACTTTAGTAATTTGCCAATAATAAGCTACGTTCATCCTTCAAATTTTAGAAAGAACTTTACCATTTAGGATGACTTAGAACACATGTTACAACTTAATCCCCCTCTGTTTATTCTAACCATCTCATGATTGTAATAACTGTCCGTGGAGGCCTGAACACTGGGATCTACCAGGATTTGCTGGGCCTTTGTATCATTTTCTGAGGAGGAACGATGTCCTATAGGTCGTCATTGGACAGATGCATCAATCAAACGTCTTATTAACTTTACTCAGAAATACAATCTGAGTGTCGACAGGAAAACACGTGTAAGAGAGTCATGCAAATCTTTGCCAAAACCTGTGAGGTAGCTATTATTACTTGATTTTACAGGTAACAGCATCACCGTGCACCTAAGTGTCCTCTACTCCAGGCGTGATTCAGGGCAGCAGGACACCTGGTGGGCCCGCAGGTGTTCATGTCAAGCGCCACTTATGGTATCTGTCTTAGGTTAGGACAACTCCCTCTTCCCCCCAAAACAGACTCTGAGACGAAGATCTGAGTATAAGAAATTATTCAGTAATTTGGGGGTTGATCTCACGGTGGGGAAGGGAATGGGGAGTCAAGGCAGGGAAGTGAAGGAAGCCAGGACACGGGGCATCCCTAAGCAGGTTAGCTCTGTGGGCAGGTTGGGCTCGGCCCGCTGGTGACCTCTGGGAGGGCACGTGGCGAAGGCAGCAGAGTTGTCCTCCACGACCTTCCACCAACTCCAGCCAGTCCTCCGCTGTTTCCAGGGGCATTAAGGGCCAAGCACTCTCTGCCAGGCCCACACCAACTGCCAAGCCCTAGAGGCCACCGAAAGTCGTTTGCATTTGGAATCTATGAGCACCAAGCTGTTGAGAGTTAAGGGGCTGTGGGCAGAGCACTGGCAGGGTTGGCCGCTGTGTTCTTTCCTGCAACAACTGGAAGCAGTTCACCAGCCCGCCAGGCAGCCACCACCATCGAGGGGAACTGGGAGGCCGACTGAAGCCATTTTGATTCTTACTTTACTAATTTATAGAGGTAGATAATTTCTGCTCTGACCGGATGATAGGTAGATTACAAATGTTGATGGTATGTAATATAGCCTTGTGTGTTGCCTTTATAGTTTTCTAACAGACAAAGGGCCATGTGGTGTAGTGGTTAAGAGCACGGACTCTGATTCCCCTCTCAGCTGCTCAACCAGATTGTCATATGACCTCACACAAATTACTTAATTGCTCCATGTCTAAGGTATTTATTTCATCAATAACTTGGGAACAGAATAGTGTCCCATAGGTTTTATCTCTCTATCGATCTATATCTATCTATCTATTATGTATCTACCATTACTTAGTAATGTAAGTGTAACCTGTCAATATACTGCATGCAACTTACAAAAACTAAGTAGCAGATTCTATTTTAAAAAGTCAAGGTGGTGACTATTTAGTAATTTCACTCTCCATTCTAAATGGCGACTCTCAGTCACTGGTTGATCCAAAAGCTGTGCTCATGGAGCTATACATGATAATGCAGGCAGGAAAAAAGACCCAGAAATAATTTGCCATTTATCTAAAGGAACATGGATCCAATTTCTGCAGCCACGAAAAAAGAAATGTGCTCTGTTTTTCAATGTACATAAAAAGAAAAATCTCCTGAAAACAGAACTATGAATTATGTCCCCTACTTCCCTTAAACCTGAGAGCTGGAAACACCTCCCTTTTTATTGATTTCATTTATTGATTTCATTGATTACTATGAAAGCCCAGTGGATTCTGGGCTTCTTAAATGAGACAAAATTGAACCTCAGATCTTCAGAGCCTGCACTCTGTAGCAATCCTCTTGGAATCTAAACTTACTGATGTTACAGGAACACATATGAGACAAGAAAATCCACCATGTAAATTACCACTTTTCTCCTTTGGGAGATAAATGAAGCCAATGGGGCATCTGACTTTGCAAGGAGGTGTGCTTTCCTCAATCTACTGACTCAGCTTGGTTGCAGGCTGGCCAAAGGGACCAGTTAGGCTGCCTTGCAGAACAGAATATAGATCTCCTTTCTGTCAAATCATGAGCTCTGACAGCCATGCCTGATATATCACCATGCATCACTGGACATCTAACTCCTTGTTTCAGTGTGAGGAAGTTGCCAGGACTCTATATGTATGGGTCAAGAAATGTCCATATCCTGATGTTAAAATCACTGGGAAGGTGTTTTCTTGCCCACTCTCTCCCTTTCTCTTTCCTCTGATCAGACAGAGAAATCCCCTGTATGACTTACAGCTCCATACCCAGAGCAAGGCGGACGATAGGACCTGTGACCACATAATGCAGTCACTTTATAGGTCTGTTTCAAGAGTGGACTTTATTCTACTCCTACGTATTCCAAATTTTAAGTCAATTTCCCTTTGTAAGTGGGGTTTCTGTGACAAAAGAAAAAAGCTGTAAAACTTGAGGTTAGCTGCATCTGCTAATGGAAACATAATAAAACTGGAAAGTCCTTTCTAGCTTTGAAATTCTATGATGCTACAATTCTAAGGCTCTGGCGAGAGAGAGGCGTTTAGAATCAGTTGGAAGCTGATTACAAGGAAAAGGCCAATTGGAAAAATAACCTATTTTTAAAAGGCAAGCAATATGAAGCTACCTCATGGATTTTTCTCTTTCTATGGGGAGACGCTCGTCAGTTAGCAGAGATTCTCAGGGAACTAATCAGTAACGCCAAAAGCCAGTGCAGCATCTTTCCTGTTGGCCCACCCCAGATGCCAGCTGCAGCTTTGATGGACCATTCCTATACGGACCGAAGGCTTCCTAATTCACGCACCGGTGTTACTCTGCCTGAAGGCTTTTTCTGCCCGTAGAAAGCTAGAAAGGGAGTTAAAGTTCTCAGGGGCCATTCACAAATGACAAGCGACAGAATGTAGAGGATAAAAAATATCTCGGGCTCCTTATCCCTCAGTGGGACAGCCTTCCAAAGGAGCAGGACTTAGTCCCCATCACCAAGTGGTAACTGCTCGTTATCACAGATTTTATTAGCTTTATTACCATTGCTGATTCACTTTCCAGCTCTCTCCCAGTGCTTCCTGGGATCACCTCTGCATTCAGCGGCTCACACCCAAAACCTTGTCTTCGGATATGCTTTTAAGGGAGCCAAAATTACGATAACAAGTATAGTGAAAGAATAAACAGTAAACCTTAACCAGAACCTGGTGGCTAGGGCTTTATACAATGAGGCTCCCAAAAGTGCCAGTTTTATACCTATTTCCTGAAGCACCTTTCAGACTTAGGCAGAGCTCCTGAGGAACTGGAGGGAAAAGTGGGACTTGATGAAATACCAACATTAAAGATTCATGAAAGAGTGTCAAGTTCTACAAAGTGGTTCATAATTATTACGAGAATTAAATAATACATTGTAAACACACTGTGAAAATAAGAAAGCATGGTTGGAATATTAGACGGTCTTATATTTCTTTGTAATCTTGCTCTAAAGCAAGGACAGGCAGGTATTTCCTATGAAGGGCCAGACAGTAAATGTTTTAGGCTTTGCAGGCCTTACAGTAGCCATCTCAGTTACTCACTTCTGCCACTGTGGTGCAAAAGCAACTGTGGACGATACACACATGAATGCGTGTGGGTGTGTTCCAAAGAAACACTATTTTCAGGTGTAGGTGAAGAGCTAGATTTAGCTTATGAGCAGTAGCTGTATTTTCGTTTTCAGTGGAACAGTAAACTAGATGTCCCACGGGGCTTCCTGGAATTTGGGGGTTTTTCCGGCTTTATTGAGGTATAATTGACAAATAAAATTGCAAGGTGTTTAAAGTGTACTTCTGTGAGCAGTAGTTGAACGACCTTTGCTGCAGAGCGTTATTTATCTGGAATGTATTTACGCTGGTGGTGATTCATCATTCTCCAACATTGTCTAAGTGACTTCAATTATTGTGAAGGAAGCAGAAGTACACGGCAAATCGTTCCTATTGATGAAGAGCCTTATGAGTGTTAAGGAAGACTGTGTCTGTCCACCAGGAGCTCACTGTTGCCCATTTTCCAGAGACATCTGGCCAGACTGAGGGTGAGGCATCTCTAGTGAAGGCTTAGCAAAGCCAGGCTCATAAATCTGTGTCTATAAAGTAGCAGCCGCATCCCAGCTCTGCAGCCAGGAGTGTGCACCTGGCAGACTTACTTTCTTTTATAGGAAGCGTAATTGATCAAGAGCCCCAGCTGCTGTGTTTGAAATCCATCTCCTTGTGTCACACCTCTCACAGGCTCCTCCCTGCCGATATCACAGTTGTGATACCCTCTCTCCTTCACTCAGGGTCAGACTTGCATCACAGTGACAATGCTGAACTTCACCTGAGCCCTGTGCTCCCGGAAACCAGCAGTTGTGAAAAAAATCTACTCCCCACCATTTTGTATTCCAGGAAAGAGCTTACTGCAAAGAGTAACCCTTCCCCTGTGACTTAGACAAGACTCACGGATGACCCTTGTTTACTGATGATAAGACCAGACACGGACTCCTCAAATCCTGTTCTTTGTTTCACAAATGATTAGCTGAACTGTTTGTCCTCACTAACCAATCTGGATATCACGCCTGCTACCTTAACTTGACCCAACGTTATGAGGCTTCTCTCTTTCCCACAGGCTCCTAAAATTTGGCGCACCCTTGAGCATTGGGAAACAGAACAACTTCTCAACTGCCCCTCGCGAGAATCTGCTGACAACAGGGAAGAACATTCCCTGATCAACTATCCCATTAAGCGCTCATTCATCCCACTCTCCCACACCCCGTCTTTCTAGCCTTGTTTGCTTCTCCCTGTAAAAGACAAGTCCTTGCAGATATCATGATTGGAGCCTTCCTCCTATTGAATAAAGTCTCTCCTTACCTACATGCAGATTTATTTTGAACAGGGGTCTGAGGGCTCTCACAGTCCTCTCCGACTCCTCCCTTATTTTCTACCTCTCTTTCCCTTAGCAAAATCCTTGCATATTTAATCCCTTCTTGGCATCTGCTTCTCAGGGGACCCACACTAACACACGTGGCACTAAGAATGGTCTGAGAATACGAGCATTAACATGGGATCTGGTACTGGCTCATCCTCCACCCGGCAGGCCAGGAGGATGCTGTCCTGATTGGTAGGTGGGGCATGGATAGGTCTTGGCACAAGGATGGTACAAGTGCTAAATATTTCACCTGTCATGAGCTGGGAAAATGTCCCAGAGGGAAATGCCGGGGCAGGTGTGGTGGCGCAGGCATTTGAAATATGGAGAGAAAAATGCTTTCAAAGACACAGGAGTTGGCTGGTTACTGCTAAATTGTGTTGATGCCCTGAATAAAGATAATGAGACATGGAGAATTGCTGACAAGCAATTAATAGCCGACATAAGAACCAGAGGGCATCTTTGCTACTAAAGAGGGCTTCATCACCTGTATGGAAGATGGAAGTGTCAGTGATTCACCATCGCAGGGCTAGAGATCTTTTCCAGGCATGGGTTTGCCTTTCCTATTTGCACAGCCTTGGCCAGCACCACTGTCCAGGGCTTGGGGAGTAGAATCCACAGTAGCATAGCATCTGACCAGGGCACACATTTTACACGGAAGGAGATGCAGGAACAGATCTGTTACTCTTGGACCCACTGAACACATGATACACCACCAACAGTGGGGCAGATTTTAGGAGGTGCAACTGGAATGCCAGCTCAGAGGAAGCATTCTGAAAGGATGGGATATGTCCTTCAGGATACAGTACATTTGTTAGATCAGAGACTGTTTTATGGCACCGTCTCCAATAGAAGAGACACATGGGCTCAGGAACCGAGAGATGGAAGCAGAAGTGGCCCTACGTATATCGCCACAATGTGCACCATGGGCACTGCAGGACTGTAGGTCCTAGTCCCATAAGGGGCCACACTCTAGAAAGGGGCACAGCAAAGGTGCCACTGAACTACAAATTCTGGCTGCCACCAGCGCACTTTAGACTGTTCTTGATCAGGAGCCAGGGCATAAAAAGAAGAGACACCACACCGTCAGGGGTAACTGATACTTAGCAGCAGGAGGATGGAGGGCTGTTTTTACACAAAGGAGGCCGGGAGGATATATAAGGAACCCAGGTAATCTACGTGGGCCTCTCCTGACGCTACTTGGTAACTGTGGGCAAAGATGTGCAACGTCCCTAGATGGACAAGAATATGACTATCCAGTTTTCAGGTGGTTCAGGTATAATGGTCTGGATCATACCACCAGATACGCCTCGGTCACCTGCTGGGTTGTAGATCAGGATGAGAGGAGTTTAGAAAGAGTAGTAGGCAAGGGAGAGGGTGAGTACCAACTGCAGCCCCAAGGTCACAGCAGCCATGGGGTCTATAGCTCATCCCACTAACCCCCTCCTGAGTTTCCTTAGGGAGAAAGGCCCATGAAACCATGGAGGAGTTGCTCCCTGAGACTTTATGGAGAGGCACAACTTTGAGGGACAAGGGAAGGACTGTAGAGATCGAGTATATCTAATGCACCTCCTCCTATAGGGAGTGTCATCTCTGAGCGCCTCAGATGCTTCACTTTGAAACTCATTGCAGCATTTGCACCAAGGCCATGCCGAAGACTGATGGCAGGGTGAGGGGATACTAAGGCAGACTCTGTCCTGTGGGACAGGGAGCCTTCTTTGTTTGCCAGCGTTGGCTCAAGGATTCCTTCATGGCTTTGTCAAACTTTCCCTAGACTGCAGGACAGTCTAGGACATCTTCATCCAACCTCGTCTTCCTCTCTCCTTCACTAAGGGTCATATCTGTAGAGCAGTCTGACGGCTCTTTTTGTTTGTTTGTTTGTTTTTGGTTTTTTTTGCGGTACGTGGGCCTCTCACTGTTGTGGCCTCTCCCATTGCGGAGCACAGGCTCCGGACGCGCAGGCTCAGCGGCCATGGCTCACGGGCCCAGCCGCTCCGTGGCATGTGGGATCCTCCCAGACCGGGGGACGAACCCGCGTCCCCTGCATGGGCAGGCGGACTCTCAACCACTGCGCCACCAGGGAAGCCTCTGACGGCTCTTTGACCTTCTCCAGCTCCCTACTAACTATCTTTCACACAAATATTTCTCCTAACCGTCCTCACACAGTTAATTTTGTCTTGACATCTGCTTCTTAGAGGACCTGGACTAACATAACAGCA
The DNA here is from genome assembly GCF_964374135.1 of Grampus griseus. NCBI lineage: Eukaryota > Metazoa > Chordata > Mammalia > Artiodactyla > Delphinidae > Grampus > Grampus griseus. Next base: position 68,278,729 of record NC_139010.1, read on the forward strand.
TTTTTAATTTTCAGTACGAATGAAAATGGCTTTCATCTCAGCAGGCCACTGCGTTCATACAAGCTCCCCTTGGCCATATTGGGAAAATGGGGATACTCTGGGGAAAAAGTAGCCAAATACTTCACTTTATTCCAGAAAAGCTGCCCCCTTGAGTCAGAGAAGGCAACACTCTTGTGGGCAGTGGAGCTGGAGTAGAACAGTTGCCACTTCTCCAACTGACGAGAACTTCCTTCAGATTGTATTAGACGTTTTTCTATCAACAGGATTTGGATTTTTAACATTTTAAAATCTACTAGTGTAGAACCAGTCCTTGGCATTATTCCTCATGGCACAGCACTTCATTAGATGGTGTTTATCTAAAATGATATCTGTTTCGGTCACATACATGCACATGAACTCAAGAAAAGGAAATTGATTCTATGCGTGCTCCAAGGATTCTCCAAGGATAAAAAGAAAAACCGGACGGAAAGAGATTTATCTTTGTAGTTGAGAAGGCTTATAGATTGAAGGTGTAAAACATACCTTTCCAATAAGGCAATAACCTGACTCACAGGGCACCCAGTTCATCTGTCTTTTGAAATAGAGGGAAATAAAATGTGGGAGAGAGAAATGAGATGAACCCATCAGTAAATAAAGGAATGGAAGTGGTTTGCATGGATGCCTTTGTAAGGAAAGTAGGAAAGTAGGGTGCAGAACACAGAAGAGAAAACATTAGTGGAGGGATACTCAACGGGCAAACTGAACATGTGCTTAGGGTATCAGAAAAGCAGGAGTACTAAAAATAGCAAAAGTTAAGAAAGGCTAGAAAAAAGATCTCTTAATATTGGCTTAAATATACACTTAGTGAAATTTCGAAAAATTACATTTAAAAAATATTTTGTCACTGAGTACTGTTTTTAATTTCTGTATCACACGGCCATGCACAGGCATCTTTGTTGTATTTAGGGTCTTTAAAGGTTTTCATCTGGCCTGGGTTAGGGTGATGTGCCTGTGTGTGCCTGGAGAGGGAGTCTGGGGAGGAAGAGTATGGAGTGAAAAAAATAAACTTTATCTTGTAAGGGACTCAGGACCACAGCACAGTGGTCTTCCACACTTATCACTCCCCTCCAGTTTTGTTTTTGTTTTAACATCTTTATTGGAGTATAATTGCTTTACAATGGTGTGTTAGTTCCTGCTTTATAACGAAGTGAATCAGCTATACATATACATACATCCCCATATCCCCTCCCTCTTGTGTCTCCCTCCCACCCTCCCTATCCCACCCCTCTAGGTGGTCACAAAGCACAGAGCTGATCTCCCTGTGCTATGCGGCTGCTTCCCACTAGCTATCTGTTTTACATTTGGTAGTGTATATAGGTCCATGCCACTCTCTCACTTCGTCCCAGCTTACCCTTCCCCCTCCCCGTGTCCTCAAGTCCATTCTCTACGTCTGTATCTTTATTCCTGTCCTACCCCTAGGTTCTTCAGAACCTTTTTTTTTTTTTTTTCTAAATTTCTTCTGTCTTTCAATATTTGCAGCCAATTCCCATACACAGAAGCCAATTAGCTCCTTTCTGGGCAATGACTTCCCTGGTGGCAGTGACCATGGCAGAGAGGCCAGGCCAGTCCAGAGAGGGTGCTCAGAAAATATTGGGTGGCTATTCTCATGTCAGTTGAACAAACATTTACTTAGTACATCCTTACGGCAACGTGTTGTGCTGGATGTATGATCCCTATCTTTAAGGAGTTCAAAATCCCATGGGATGCAAAACCATAAAGAAATGCTACAAAATGCTGAAAACAATCAACACTCTCTCCCAAAGCTGCTCTTTTGTCTTCATGGGCAGCACTGAACCTCATTTCTTATCAGGATTCCTCCCCAGTCACTTTTCCCACTCTTTCTATCACAATGCTGGGATGTATCTGTACTCTAATAGATGGTTCTGTCTTTGGAGAAATCAAACTAGGTGATGGCAACAGAGACAGATGGATAGCCCTCTTGGGGAAAAATCATGTCTTTTCTTGTGTTTGGGACTTCAGTTTCTTTCAGTCATGAGAAGACATGTCAACTGGTATTTACTGAGCTCAGCATCATATGAGGCACTGAGTACATTCATTCCACATCTACCGTATGCCAGGCTTGGTGGCAGTCACTGAAATACAACCCGTGTATTTCTGGGACACACAGTAATAATGAAAGAATGAAACGGTGTTACCGAGTCAAAACAGATAGGTGCTATCTCAAGCCTTTAGGATCGTATAATCCAGGTGGTGAGGCATTGTAAGAGCCTAGTTACAGAAACCTGGAGGAAAGCAATAAAGTCTATATTAATTGACACTGGAGGGAGAAAAAAAAGCACAGTTTTATTCGTGCCCTGTGCAAAATATCACTGTAATCACATTTCAATGAAATTACATTCCAGGTGTAAGAGCAATATGATACCTAACAATCCTCAGTGAAATTAACAGAAAAATTTCTCAGTCACAAAAACTGATCAAATGCATTTCCTTTCAGCTGCTCTAAATCAAAGCTTTTGCGTGGTGTATGCTGCTCTGCCTTCTTGGGTCTTGAAGAGAACCCTAAATCTGATCGTGCAGCCCAAACTCGAAGTTGGGGTTAGATCTAGATCTTTTAATCATTAGCAAGATGACTTTAGGCAAATTCCTTAAGCTCTTTTAGCATCAGTTCCCCGTCTCTAAAATTACCGTTTTCATAGGCTTAATGTGTGTAATAAATGAAATAAGATAATGTATGCAAAGTGCCCAGATCATGATCAAATGCTCAATAACTGATGCCTACTATGATCTTAACAGTCATTACTGCTGCAGTTATTAGCAACGCTGATACTCACTCCCAGGTTTGCAAGGAGACGGTTCCAACTAACGTTGCCCCTTTCATGTCAGGACATGTATACCATCTACCCTGTCTCCTGGGACGTCAGTTCCTTGCAGAATAGAGACCACACTATGTATGTTTTTTTGTGCCCAAGCTCTTTGAATAGGGCACTACCTACAAATGCTGGAGATAAGCTTTGGAGTCACCCTCCATATAAATTTTCCTAATATTTATAGGTCTACTCAGGTTGTCTAATTTTTTTCTAACTTAGTTGGTAGTTCATTTCTTTTAGGAAATTTTCCACTTCATCTTAATTTTAAAATTGACTGGCATAATTTTTTAAAATATACTATTGGCCTTCCCTGGTGGCGCAGTGGTTGAGAGTCCGCCTGCCGATGCAGGGGACGTGGGTTCGTGCCCCGGTCCGGGAAGATCCCACAAGCTGCGGAGCGGCTGGGCCCGTGAGCCATGGCCGCTGAGCCTGCGCGTCCGGAGCCTGTGCTCCGCAACGGGAGAGGCCACAACAGTGAGAGGCCCGTGTACCGCCAAAAAAAAAACCCAGAAACAATTATTCTAAAATTCCTCCTACATTAAAGTTACAGCTTCCTTTTTCATTACCTATTTTCTTTGTTGCATTTAGTTGTTTCTTAATAAGTCATGTGATGGTGACACCCCAAGGCCAACACAGACTAAGGGTAGCAAGACCAGTAGAGGCAGAAAGGTTCCAGGGATGCATCCCGTTGTCTCCCAGGCAGTGAGCTGTTCTCAGATGCCTCTCCTGCCTGCACTAGGCTCTCATCAAGGGTGTTGACTGTTACCAGTTACAAGTTTGAAGGGGCTACAGACAGCGGCAAACACATGCAGAAGTCTAGCGAGGGGCGTAGTTGTGAAGCCATGCCCGCTCCCCCTCTTAATCCTTCCCCTAGCATGACAACTTACTTCAAAACTTCAAAAGCTGGCAAGTTTAATGTGCAAATCAAAGGCCACAGAAATACCCAGAGTTCTGCGCAGTGTCCTGATGAACGTGTTAAAGGGAAATGTGATTAGAGAAGTGATAGGGTTAAGCAGGGAATTATGCAGCCCGCTCACGTTTTATGGATTCTGATGGAGCGGGGGATGGGTAGAAACAGTGCTCTTCTGAATGATAATAGTCTGAAAATCACCAGCTGCTTATGACATTATTATTATTTTTTTGGCTTAGTGGGGGTGTTAAAGTGTCTCTAACCTGTATTGTGGATATGGATAATACTTTAATTTTACCTTTTGTTACAAAAATTAAAGGAGAATTTGGTCTATTGGCACAAATGGAATACTAAAAGACCTCTGTTTGTATATGTGGAAAGAAAGACCCCTGGAGAAAATCAGTCAGAAGGTTACCAACAAAATCAGCAGCGTTAACCTTAAAATTTTTAATCCCTATGCTATGCAAGGAAAACATTTTATTTTGGCTAGGATATAAGCAGGACCCTGTGTGGAAGGAGCCATACTATTTAGTTATCCTGTTGTTGAACCTGCTTTGGTCAGTCATAAAGATTCTGGAATCTACACTGCCTGGGGTTTATGTGTGCCTCTGATGCTTCCATTCTAGTAACACCTCCCACATCTATAGCACCATGGAGCGTACACAACATTTTCTCATACGTCATTTCAGCTGCTTTCTGTGTCTTCCCAGGAAAATAAACAGCACAGGTATTATTTGCCCATTTGGACAGATGAAAAACTGAGGCTCAGAGGCTCAGAAACCTTTCTGGGGTTTGACAGTTGATAACTTCACGATAAGACTTAGAAGGACACATGCAGATTGTAATCCTAGCTCTGCCAGTTTGCTAGTGGATGACTTTGCTAAAGCAATTTGCACACCCTGAGTCACACACAGTTTCTTCCTCAACGAACTGTGGATGACCATCCGCAGTTGGCCTGTGATAAGGGACAGATGTGACACACTGAAGGGCCTAGCTCTGTGTCTCACGGGGTGGGAGGCGCATCATTAGACAGATTAAATACGGCCTTCCAGCAGGACTTGAGTCTGCCCCTGACATCGTTAACCAAGTTACCTAACAGAATAAATATCACGAATGCATTAAGAACGATGCCAGAGAGGTGGTGTAAATTAATGAAATACATACAACCATGAAATATTCGGAACAGCAGAGCCAAAGGAATTTTCAAAGGGATCAGGATGTGATGTTTGACGAAAGCCAGAGACCGATTCCCCGTGTGTTTTCCCTGAAATGTACTCGTGTTCTGAACACAATCACTTGGGGGATAGGAAACATAGCACAGGTCGTTTCCAGAGGATCTCTTCCTAATCACCACGGCAGTCTGTGCAAAAGCCAAAGCGAGGCGAAGGCTACATCATCCCATCTCCATTTTGCAGCCCAAACTATGGAGATATATTGCCAGCCTCTTCTGCTGCCTTGTGAGTATTCTGATTTCAGGTAGGGAGGAATGAGTAGCACTAGTTCATGAAATCCAATCTAATCTCCATGCTCTGGGCCAAAGGAAGAATTTGAAAAATATAGTCCCATACACTGGCAGAGTCAAGACAGACTGGGGTCCAAGCATCTTCCTAACAATGTGAGCAGATCCATAAATAATAAGCAAATAAAAATATGAATTGATATTCATATTCTCCCTGAGGATGTGCCTTTTATATGTATTAGTGCACCTGTGTTCCAGGGAATCACTTACAAATGGAACAGCTGATAAAATTCAGCAAGCCCATAACTGGCACAGGCATAACAGAATCTTTTAATCCGCTGGGTAGAACGCGGCACTCCAAGCAAGAAGCTACCACCCTGGTTAGAGCCATAAAAAGAGTTCTCCAGAAGTCCTTTCTCATTCTCTGGACGAGTATATGCCCTTAACTAGTCCCTCATTAATTCAGACGGCACTCATTGGGAAAATGCGTCAGTGAGTATGTCGAAAGAGGGATACATACAACAAAATACCTGAGGTACGTAGAGCTCTAGCAAGCCCTGCATTTACCAACAGCTAAATCACATAATCTGACCACTTCTAGGAGTTATCAACCTGCTGGCCATCAGTCCCAGAGCCCTGGTCTGCCTCTGGGAACATAAGACCATGGAGAGTTTAAAGACAAAGCAAAAGCAACTGCATGGTACCTGCTGATTTATTACATAAGCACACGTCCAAGTGGGATGAATAGGGCAGAGGATCTGGACAGATGCTTAATTAGAAACAGACAAAGAGACTCTTGGCAGTATTTTTGCCTGGGCAGAGTTTGTTTGGACCATTGCATTCAATAATTGAGGCTCAAGGATTTTTATGTGAAGCATTGATTTACCTGCTGGACCAAGAAAGCTGCTTTTCATCTTGCAGACATGTGATACGATTACAAAGTATTCTTTCTGTGAAGGGAACGGAATTAGCCCTCCCGATTTCACAACAAAAAAGAATCTTTGGACAAGGTGTGCAGTAGGGGATGAACACCTGTTCCAACAGGGTTTAGGGTCACCTGTCAGGATGTGGGGTGGCCCAGGCTAATTTCCTCTGCTTGTTGTTTGGTACTGTGTTCAAACACCATGACAGCAGCTGAATGATTTCAGACAAGTTCCAGAGACTCTGAAAAGCCTCATTTTCACAGTCGATAATGACCTCTTAGGGTTGTGGTGAGGATTACATGAAAGAAGGCACACAAAGTGCTTAGGAAGGTGGTTGGTATTTTAATAAGTTCTCAATGATTTTGGCTATCCTGACAATCATTATTACCACTAGGAATCATGAGACTATGAGGAAAGATAACTCTCTAGTCTCTACCTTGAATGAATGAATGGAGATCCAGAGAAATCTTCATGGAAAAGACAAGTAAGTGTAGAAATAGGCAAACTGAGTAGGGAAATGAGGATGAGGCTGGAAGCCCAGTTGGGGACGTCTTCTGCAGGCTGCATGGAATGACATTACACCAACCATAGACATGTACTGAGGGTCTTCTCTGTGCCCGGTAGTGTGCTGGGCAATGTACACACTTACCTCACTGATTTTACACATGCTAGGCTCATTGGAAAGGCTGACTCAATGGAGTACACATAGAAAGAAAACAAATTTCCCCTCATCATTGTCCTTTAAACCAGCCCGTTAGAATTAAACTTCAACAAAAATCTCAAGCAGATTCCCCATTTTCTCTTGTTATTCTCACACAGACTCTCATTTAGAGGAGACTTTTTACAAATCCAGTGTTTTCTAACATCAAACTATCACTCTCTCAATAGATTTACGATACTCTTTTTAAAAAATTTTTATGGAAGGATAGTTGATTTACAATGTTGTGTTAATTTCTTCATATATATATATATATATATTCTTTTCCATTATGGTTTATCACAGGATACTGAATATAGTTCTCTCAATAGATTTAAACTCCCTGCTATGAGCTTGCATTGGACTCAAGCTTGGACACCTACTGTGGGAAGGTGGTGGCGAGCTCAGTATCCTCAGTGTGTCCGCACCTTCTGTTCCACTCTCCTTCCTGTCACTAACCAGCTCCCTTTCCTCCAAGGTTGAAGCCAGAGGAGGAGAGGGAGGTCTCACCCGACTACGCAGTTGCAGTCTGGCTCGGGGCCCATGACTGTGGCAGGTGCTGGCTTGGAGAGTCCTCCCTGTTGACACCACTTCATGTTGTCTCCTGCTTCCGAGATGCCCTTTCTCCTGGTCACTGACCGCTCCTCCTTGGCCCCTGGTCTGACCGCACACTCACGCCATAGGCTGTCCTCTTGGTGGGACCCCTCTGTGACCACCTAAACCAGTTGCTGCCTTCTGTGCACACGCAGACTACGTGCTTGTCCTGATTGCCCCCTGCAGCCTGCTCTAGCCCCTCCCCCATCCTCAGGGCCTGTCCCACTAACTTGTCCCCTTGAAAGAGGCTCCTTATATCACCCAAACTCCAAAGGACTCTTGGAGGTTCTCACAATTTAATTCACTTCAAGAATGTATTGAGCCCCTACCACTTGCCAGGCACTGTTCAAGGTGCTCAGATTAGAGCAATGACCACAACAAGGGCCCCCGTCTGCATGGAATTTATATTCTAGAGTACTGAGACAGACAACTAACTAAAGAACTAATAAGTTATATAATTGATGGACGCTATGGAGAAAAATGAAGCCACAGAGACAGATAGAGATCACTGAAAGAGAACTGCAATGTTAAATGGTCAGGGAAGTGTCACCAGGAAGTCTTGGAGGAGATATGCATATCGGACGAAGGTTCTCTCCCCACATCTGACACTAGCCTCGTAGTGGCACTGGCCCCCACCCCCTGCTTCCACAGCTTCAAGGTGGGGTGAGGGGTTAATCTCCCTCTTGAAAGCAAATTCTCTTCTACAAGCATTGGGTTTGATGTGAGGAGAGGCACACTCTTCCACTCCCCTCTTTTTCAGAAAAACTTGCTTCCCTTGCATATCCTCTTACATACACTTAAAGTAGATGATGTACTATTTTTTAATATGCAGAAGCATTTCATGTTCTGTTTCCCAGCTTCTGGACCTCGGCCAACATGCCATGACAATAGGAAAGGCCAGCTTAACTTCCCAGGAGTTACAGTGAAGAGGTTGACAGTCGTCTCATCAAGGTCCCATGCATAAGAGGCCATGGATATTTGAACTGAGTTTTCCTGTACAAGGTTTCTTCTATTAGATCATGCTGCAATCTTAAGGGATGTGACTCAAGCAAACAAACAGGCAAAGAAACGAAATAAAGTGAGCATACCTAGCGATACCTATCAAGGCTTGTACCTACCTCAGTTTTCCAAGAACCCTGAACATCCAGGCAGTTGTGTGTTACACGAGCTCTGTTCCCAATTTCTCTGCTTTGATGAGATCATTAAAAAACAAGTCTTTGAAATGTTCTTGTAACAGATGTTACGCCTCATACTGAACAGGTAGTTTGATCCCTAGAACCACTTGCCTCAACAGAATAATAGCAACTGCCGTCTACTTGTTGAAAGCTGTATCTTTCATCAACAAAAGAAAAAGTACCCGCGTATCCTTTTAACAACATCGACTTCTCGTCCTTACTTTTGTAAGGGTATAGTCTAGTTACTAAACCACATTTTAAACATTCCTCCTCTTATCGTATTGCCCAAATGGTGTTACAGAGTTTTGGAAGGATCATAATGTGTATCTAAATAATTACTTACAACTAGAGTTTGGAAAGTTAAGTATCACTTTACCCACCTGTAGTTAAGATCATCAAGAGAGCTGTTTTAGGAGATATGACTGGTAAATAATTGGAATAATTTTCTCTCTGCATTCTCTAGACTTTTTGTGGACCTTAATACATTTTTGGATTATATTGGTACATTACTTAGAGCAGTCTGACAGTGCGCAAAATAAATTTACTAACCTCTAATAGACATTCACAGTTTACCAAAATTTTTTCAAAACCTTTATCTCACTTTACCCTCATTAAAACTGTGTGGAAGGACTTCCCTAGCAGTCCAGTGGTTAAGACTTTGCCTTCCAATGCAGGGGGTGTGGGTTTGCTCCCTGGTCGGAGAGCTAAGACCCCACATGCCTCATGGCCAAAAAACCAAAACATGAAACAGAAGCCATACTGTAACAAACTCAATAAAGACTTTAAAAATAGTCCCTGTAAAAAAAAAAAAAAAAATCTAAAAAACAAAAACAACTGTGTGGAGCTGACAAGGCAAAGCTTTCACATATCAACAAAAATTACTAATAAGATAGCTTTCTGGGCATTATTTTTTTTACAACCAGTGAGGGGCAAAAGCTATGGTTGTGCCATGTGATACCATCCTGCCGGCCATAGCTGCCTGGGTCAAAAATGGACCACTGACTTAGGCAACCTGTTACAAGTTCCATGACAAAGCCTTGTGTGAAGGGCTCCACCCATAAGGAAGTGAGCTGAAGCTTATTTGACTTCATTCTAGGAAAGTTGGAATTGGAAACCAAGACACTAAGCTCTGAGTAGCTGAGCTGAAAAGTCACCCAGACTTGTAACGTGAGCCATCCATTATGGGACAAGCATAATATGGATAAATAGAGGAAGGCGGTTTGTAAATAAAGGAAAGAGGCAAACGAGCAGAGAAAGCATGAGAGAGGACATCCTCAGTAGTAGCAGCTTTCCACTTTAGTCTCAGCTCCTGTAGGCCCTGGCTATTCTGTTTTCGACTTTGGATTTCCAAAAGACACCTCTTTTGCCTGATAATAAACCTTCTTTCCTTGAGCTATTTCCTATGAATTACTATTACTTGAAACCAGCAGAATCTGAGTTGGAACAATCCATTTCACTGACATGGACTAACTGCACGTGGAATAGAAGCCAAAGTTTTGATCATAGTTTGAAAGCACCTCTTGATCGAATCTTGGAGAGGGATCAAGATGGTGGGGCAGGAAAATCCTGAGTTCATCTCCTCCCACAGAGACACCAAAATTACAACTTCAAATAGAACAACTCTCTCTCAGAACGACCTGAAGACTAGCAGAACAGCTCTTCTATGACTAAGGATATAAAGGAAGAAACACATCGTGGCAGGTAGGAGGCACAGAGATGCAGTCAGGACTCACACCCCTGGTGCAGTGACCCATAAGCAAGAGGAGATATCACAAATGTGGAGGTCCTTCCTAAGGAGGGAAGGGTTCAAGCCCCACATGGGGGCAACTCAGCCCTAGGGACCTTCACTGGGAAGACAAACCCCTATAACATCTGGCTTTGGATAGATGGGGCTTACATCCAGGAGAGCCAGAGGGCTGTGGGAAACCAAGACTCTGCTCTTAAAGGACTTGCACACAAACTCACTCATTCTGAGTACCAGGGCAGAGGCAGCAATTTGAAAAGTGTCTGGGTCATACAAGAAGGAGATTCATTGACTAAATTTAGGATGAATGCTGAAGGGGCAGGGATCTACTGGAACTGTCTCTGGAGACTCAAGCACTGGCAGGCACCATAATTTTTATTCTCCCTCTACCTAGCGGGCCTGGCACTGGTGGGCACTATTTCTAATGTTAACCATTTCTGATGTTCACCATCTACCTTGCTAGCACTGCTCCTCCCACCAGGTGTTCTCCTGTAGACCCACACTGCCCTAGTTACCCACCCCTACTGGTGCCCCTCCAAAGTGGCTCCCATCCTGCCACACCAGGTGGGTGGCCTTAGCCTGAACTGGTGTCCCCCTGCCCCAAGCGGTTCTTGCACCAAGGGGCCAAATCCACCCACCAGCACACCCACAACTGTTGCAGCTGGGGCCAATCACACCTGTAGCAATGGATAGATCATCCAGGCAGAAAATAAATAAGAAAACACTGGCTTTAAGTGACACATTAGGTCAGATTGACTTAACAGATATATATAGAATGTTGCATCACCAAACAGCAGAATACACATTCTTTTCAAGTGTACATGGGACATTCTCCAGGATAGATCACGTTTGGCTACAAAACAAGTCTCAATAAATGTAAAAAGACCGAAATCATATCAAGCATCTTTTTCGGCCATAATGGTGTGAAACTAAAAATCAATTACAGAAAAAACTTTAAAAAGCACAAACACATGAAGACTGAATAACATGCTACTACACAACCAATGGGTCACGAAAGAAATCAAAGAGGAAATCAAAAAATATCTTGAGACAAATGAAAATGGAAATACTACATTCCAAAATCTATGGGACGCAGCAAAAGCAGTTATAAGAAGGAAGTTTACAGCAATATGGGCTTATATCAAGAAACAAGAAAAATATCAAGCAAGAAATCTAACATTACACCTAAAGGAACTAGAAAAATAAGAACAAACAAAACCGAAAGTTAGTAGTGGGAAGCAAATAATAAAGATAAGAGTGGAAGTAAATGAAATCAAGACTAAGAAAATAATAGAAAAGATCAATGAAACTAAGAGCTGGTTCTTTGAAAAAATAAACAAAATTGACAAACCTTTAGAGAAACTCATCAAGGAAAAAGAGGAAGGGCCCAAATAAATAAAATCATAGATATAAGAGAAATTACATCCAATACCACAGAAATACTAAAGATCTTAGGACACTACTACAAACAATTATATGCCAGAATGTTGAATAACCTAGAAGAAATAGAATTCCTAGAAACATACCAGCTTCCAAGACTTAATCAGGAAATAAAACAGACTATCTGAATAAATCAATTACTAATAATGACATTGAATCAGTAATCAAAACACTCCCCTCAAAAACAAAAGTACATGACCTGACAACTTCACAGGTGAATTCTACCAAACATTTAAAGACTTCATACTTACACTTCTCAAACTATTCCAAAAATTTAAAGCAGAAAGGAAGTTTCTAACCTCATTCTACAAGGCCAGCTTTACACTGATACCAAAACCAGATACAGACACTAAAAACAAAATTACAGGTCAATATCCCTGATGAGTATAGATGCAAAATCCTCAACAAAATATTAGCATACCAAATTCAACAATACATTAAAAGGATCATATAACATGATCAAGTAGGATTCATTCCAGGGATACAAGGATGGTTCAGCACCCACAAATCAGTCACTGTGATATACCACATTAACAGATTGAAGGATAAAAATCATATGATCATCTCAACAGATGCAGAAAAGGCATTTGACAGAATTCAACATCCATTTGTGATAAAAACTTTCAACAAAGTGAGTATAGAGAAAACATACCTCAACATAATAAAGGCTATTTATGACAAACCCACAGCCAACATCATAGTCAACAGTGAAAAGCTGAAAGCTTTATCTCTAACATCAGGGATAAGATAAGGATGCCCACTCTTGCCACTTTTATTGAACATACTATTAGAGATCCTAGCCACAGCAATCAGACAAGAAGTAAAAGGCATCTGAATTGAAAAGGAAGAATTAAAACTAATTATTTGCAAATAGCATGATATTCTATATAGGAAACCCTAAATACTCCCTCAAAAAACTGCTGGAACTAATAAATGAATTCAGTAAAGTTGCAGCATGCAAAATTAATATACAGAAATCTGTTGCATTGCTATATGCTAATAATGAATTATCTGAAAAAGCAAGAAAATCCCACTTACAGTTACATCAAAAACAATAAACTATCTAGGAATAAATTTAACCAAGGAGGTGAAAGACCTGTACTCTGAAAACTGTAAGACATTGATGAAAAAATTTTAAGTTGACACAAATAAATGAAAAGATATACCACGCTCACATACTGGAAGAATTAATATCGTTAAAACGTCCATAGTCTCCAGGGACTTCCCTTGTGGCTCAGTGGTTAAGAATCCACCTGCCAATGCAGGGGACACAGGTTCGAGCCCTGGTCCGGGAAGATCCCACATGCCACTGAGCAACTAAGCCCGTGTGCCACAACTACTGAGCCTGTGCTCTAGAGCCTGTGAGCCACAACTACTGAGCCCACGTGCCACAACTACTGAAGCCCACGTGTCTAGAGCCCATGGTCCACAACAAGAGAAGCCACCGCAATGAGAAGCCCATGCACCGCAAAGGAGGGTAGCCCCCACTCGCTGCAACTAGAGAAAGCCTGCATGCAACAATGAAGGCCCAACGCAGCCCCCCAAAAAAGGGTCCATAGTCTCCAAAGCAAAATGCAGATTCAATGCAATCCCTATCAACATACCAACAGCAGTTTAAACAATTATCTGAAAATTTGTATGAAACTACAGAAGACTCCGAGTAGCCAAAGCAATCCTGAGAAAGAAAAGCAAAACTGGAGATATCATACTCCCTGACTTCAAACTATATTACAAAGCTATAATAATCAAAACAGTATGGCACTGGCACAAAAACAGACACATAGATTAATGGAACAGAATAGAGATCCCAGAAATAAACTCAGGTACATATGGTCAATTAATCTACAGCAAAGGAGACAAGAATATATAATGGGTAAAAGACAGTCTCTTTAATAAATGGTGTTGGGAAAACTAGGTAGCTACATGCAAAAGAATGAATCTGGAATACTAACTTACACCATGCACCAAAATAAACTCAAAAATGGGTTAAAGACTTGAAATAAAACCTGAAACCATAAAAATCCCAGAAAAAGCATAGGAAGTCAGCTCTTTGATGTTGGTCTTAGAGATATTTGGGGCATCTGTCTCCCTAGGCAAGGGCAACAAAAGCAAAAATAAACAAATGGGACTACATCAAACTAAAAAGATTTTGCACAGAAAAGGAAAACATCAACAAAGTGAAAAGGCAACCTACTGAATGAGAAAAGATATTTTGCAAATCATGTATCTGATAAGGGGTTAATATCCAGAATATATAAAGAACTCATACAATTTAAGATTTAAAAGAATCCACATAAAAAATGGGCGGAATCCTGAACAAATATTTTTCCAAATAGTACGTACAGAGGGCCAACAGGCACATGGAAAAAACGCTTAGCATCACTAATCATAAGGGAAATACAGATCAAAACCACAATGAGATATTACCTTACACCTGTCAGAACGGCTGTTATCAAAAAGACAACAGGGCTTCCATGGTGGCGCAGTGGTTGAGGGTCCACCTGCTGATGCAGGGGATGCGGGTTCGTGCCCCGGTCCGGGAGGATCCCACATGCCGTGGAGTGGCTGGGTCTGTGGGCCATGGCTGCTGAGCCTGCACGTCCGGAGCCTGTGCTCCGCAGTGGGAGAGGCCATGGCAGTGATAGGCTCGTGTACCACAAAAAAAAAAAAAAAAAAAAAAAAAAAGACAACAAATAAAAAGTGTTGGGGAGGATATGGAGAAAAAGGAAACCTTGTGCAATATTGTTGGAAATATAAATTGGTGCAGTCACTATGGAAAGCGCATGGAGGTTCCTCAAAAAAATAGAAAACAGAAGTGCCATATAATCCAGCAATTACACTTCTGGGCAATTACCCAAAGAAAACAAAAACACTAACTTGAAAAGATATATCACCCCTATGTTCACTGCAGCATTATTTACAATAGCCAAGATATGAAAGCAACCAAAGTTTCCATTAACAGTTGAATGAATAAAGAAGATGTGATACACATACACGATGGAATATTACTCAGCCAGTAAAAAAGAATGAAATCTTGCCATTTGTGACCACGTGGATAAACGAGAGGTTATACCAAGTGAAATAAGTCACACAGAGAAAGACAAATACTGTATGATCTCACTTACATGTGGAATCTATAAAACAAAATAAACAAAACAAAACAGATTCATAAATTCAGAGACCAAACTGTGGTTGCTGTGGTTGGGGATGGGCAAGATAGATGAAGGGGATTGAGAGTCACAAACTTCCACTTATAAAGTAAATCAGACATGGGGTTATAATATACAGAATAGGAGACAGAGTCAATAATGTAATAATTTTAAATGGTGATAGATTGTAACAAGACTTACCATGGTGATCATCTCATAATGTATGTTAATAGGGAATCACTATGTAGTACACCTGAAACTAATATAACATTTTATTTCATCTATATTCTAATTAAACAATAATAACAAAAAGCCAAAAGCACCTCTCACCCCAGATTTCCACTGTGACTTCATCTTGTGCTACTCCCCAACCTTTTCATCACATTCCAGCCAGTTTAATTTTCTTTAGTTCTCCAAAATATTAAGCTTTTTCCCCATAGCATGGAATGCAAATTCCATAAAAGGCAGAGACCATGTTGTCTTGTATACTTTTGTATTGCCAGAGCTTAATACAGTACTCGGTGCATAGCAGATGCTCAATAAATACTTGTTGAGTAGCTAGTAAGTAACAGTCAAGAGCTCAAACCCGTATTTTCTCATGCCCTATTCATTATTCCATATTCTTGGTCAACAAACATCTAATTAATTTAAAATTTTAATTTCTAAATTATGAAATCTATAGTTATCATGGACAACCATAAACCCATATGTATTTAGTGAGCCCTAAGAGGAGGCAAAACAACTACAATTGCTCTGCTGTTATCACATGATATGCCACAGGGTTATGTAGAAAACATTTCTGGAATCTCATGCAAGGAACAGAGAATAAATGTATTTAGCAAAATGTGGGTAATAAATATCTCCTTTTCTAGAGTCTTTGAAAATGTTAAACCATAAACTGAACAAATTAGCCAATTATTAGGTAGAAATTGCCAATTATTAGGCAGAAATTGCAAAACAGATTAATAGAATACTTTTTCTTTGAATCAGAGGCCTAGAGAAACATTTTGGAAATGTTCCTGTGAACATTAATAATGGTCTAATAACTTAAAATTACACCATATGCTTCCAAAGCTAAAGTCCATTTTTTTCCCCTTTAAGTCAAGAAACATATCCTTATCCAAGGAGAAGCTGGCCATTGGCCAAAGGAAAAAAGGCTCCAGGAGTTCTGAGGCTTAACTTGCCTCCTGGTGTCTCAAGAACACAAATTGCCCAAGTGCCACAAACGCTTATTTGGATGCTTATGCAGGTGCAAACTGGATCAAAATGTCCGCCAAGTGACATTCTCCCATAGCAGGACATGTACCCTCCTGGTGGTTTGCTGTACATCCCATCATGCAATAAATCCCGCCACGCCAGTCTTTAGCACAGGGCCTGTTAAGATTTTTGCCTGAATTCCCCACCCAATTACAGGCTCCCAAAGACCAGAGACTAACACTTGGTTGTTCTGGAATCCCCAGCACTAATCTCATATTTGGTACATGGTTGGCTATTCCAAGACCCATGAGATGCAAAACTGCATCCTGGTTAAGAGTTCAGGTTCAAACCATGGCTTCACACCTTCCTATATATGTGACTTTGGCAAAGTTGCTTCACTGCACTGTGACTTGATTTTCTCATTTGTATGAGAGCATATTAAGAGTAACTACTTCATAAGCTCATAGTGAAAATTAAGTGATATGACTCAAGATAAGCACTCTATAGGTATCAGTAATTTTAATTACTGAACGAATGAGATTCCCCAAGTCCCTGGTTTCTTGCCCTGACCATAGTTCTCAGTAGCTGCTCTCCACCGTAACCTCCAGGGCTGCTGGAACCCAAGGGGAGAGATCTTCAGCACCACAAATGGGAAACTTGGAGGCCATTGACAGGCTTATGGAATGAGTAGGAGAGAAAAGCATGGAGAATACGTAAAGGGAAAATCTTATCCGTTATCTGCTGGGTAAGCACTAGCCTTTGTTCTCCATCCTACAGGACACAAGGATTGTTCTGAGCACTGTTGTCACCAAGGGAGATGGGGACAGGTGGATGGAGAAGAATATGGAAAGACCTGGAGTTTACCTTTCCCCATCAATGAGCCAACCTGCAATTACTAAGCACTACCTGTGTGTTAGGCCCTCTGCCAGATGAATGAAGCATCAGCAGCCTCCATTCTCAGGGAGGTTATTTAGCAGGAAGGCACATATTAACTACTGAGCAAGTAGATACAACACGGGGTGACAGAGCAAGTGCTCAGTGCTGTGGCTGAGCTGAGCAGTGAGACCTGGCCTAGTTCAGGGCATCAGGTTTCTAGAAGAAAGTGATGTTTTAATTGATACCTAAGAATAGAAGTATTAGTGAGATGAAGAGGGGTAGGGAGACTGTTCCAGGCAGGGGCAGAAAGCAAGAGAAAAGGCCCAAAGTGGGGAAACATGATGTGAAGAACTGAAACCAGCCCAGTGTGTCTGGAAGGTACAGACTGAGAAGGATCATGGCGAGCAGTGAGGCCATGACCATGACTGTCTTATTCTTTTCCCTTTTTTCACACCCACTCCTGCACTCAAGGTCTGCCCTGGAAATCTTCAACCTTCTCACCACCAAGGATCCCCGTTTTTTCTTTCTACTTCCATCACTTTTGTTTTTGAATATTGAGTTTTGACATGTCTTATCAACTACACAGCACTTAAGACATGAGTTAATTACTGCATTTTAATTAAAATCATTTTTAATTGCTAGCCACAGATGACCAGAAAGAGATAAACAGTGTTATCAGAAAAAGCTGATGGAATTATAGTGAACAACACACAAATGTGACAGTCTGTTTAAATAGTACTAGTCGTCACTAATGTTGAATACTTGTTGCACTAAGGTTGAATACTTGTTGTAAGTCAGACACTATGGTAAACACATTCTGTGCATTCCAGTTTCATTTAATCCTCCTACACTATAGGAAATATCCCACTTTCTGAAAGAGGCAACTGAGATTTGGAGAGGCTATGTAACTTGTCCAGATTCCCACAGGTAACAAGGGGTGAACCTGCGATGCAAATTCAGGTGGAGTGACCTCTGATTCCTCACTTTGAATCACTCCATATGTAGTTTCTGGTCTTGCAGATGTTTTATAATTAAGTCCATTTGATTTTTAAATAATATCAAAAATAGCCCTGACATTGCTCCTCCACCCCTCCCTCCAACTTGATGTTTCTGAAAATAGGTCGAGACTTCGTGAGGGGCCTCAGGATTTGGCACTGAATGACTGGCATTTACACATACAAAGGCAGTTGGTTCTGCTTTGCTTCCATCAAGAGTCCTGCTTGGCCTCCTGTGTCGTATAGAGGGCCGTGTGGCTGTCCAGGTCTTGGTGCTCCGGCCGGGTGTCACGCCTGTGCCTCTGAGGTGGGAGAGCCAAGTTCAGGACACTGGTCCACCAGAGACCTCCCAGCTCCCCATAATATTGACTGGCCAAAGCTCTCCCAGAGATCTCCATCTCAACGCTAAGACCCAGCTCCACTCAACAACCAGCAAGCTACAATGCTGGACACCCTATGCCAAACAATTAGCAAGACAGGAACACAGCCCCACCCATTAGCAGAGAGGTTGCCTAAAATCCTGATAAGTTCACAGACACCCCAAAACACACCACCGGCTGCAGTCCTGCCCACCAGGAAGACAAGATCTAGCCTCATCTACCAGACTCCTCCACCAGGAAGCCTACACAACCCACTGAACCAACCTTAGACACTGGAGGCAGACACCAAAAACAACGGGAACTACGAACCTGCAGCCTGCAAAAAGGAGACTCCAAACACAGTAAGTTAAGCAAAATGAGAAGACAGAAAAACACACAGCAGATGAAGGAGCAAGATAAAAACCCACCAGACCAAACAAATGAAGAAGAAATAGGCAGTCTACCTGAAAAAGAATTCAGAGAAATGATAGTAAAGATGATCCAAAATCTTGGAAATACAAGGGAGAAAATACAATAAACCTTTAACAGGGACCTAGAAAAATTAAAGAGCAAACAAACAATGATGAACAACACAATAACTGAAATTAAAAATTCTCTACAAGGAATCAATAGCAGAATAACTGAGGCATAAGGACGGATAAGTGATGTGGAACATAAAATAGTGGAAATAACTACCACAGAGCAGAATAAAGAAAAAAGAATGAAAAGAACTGAGGACAGTCTCAGAGACCTCTGGGACAACATTAAATGCACCAACATTCGAATTATAGGGGTCCCAGAAGAAGACAAGAAAAAGAAAGGGACTGAAAATATATTTGAAGAGATTATAGCTGAAAACTTCCCTAATATGGGAAAGGAAATAGTTAATCAAGTCCAGGAAGCACAGAGAGTTCCATACAGGATAAATTCAAGGAGAAACACACCAAGACACATATTAATCAAACTACCAAAAATTAAATACAAAGAAAAAATAGTAAAAGCAGCAAGGGAAAAACAACAAATAACATACAAGGGAAGGCCCATAAGGTTAACAGCTGATCTTTCAGCAGAAACTCTGCAAGCCAGAAGGGAGTGGCAGGACATATTTAAAGTGATGAAAGGGAAAAACCTACAGCCAAGATTACTCTACCCAGCAAGGATCTCATTCAGATTCGATGGAGAAATTAAAATCTTTACAGACAAGCAAATGCTAAGAGAATTCAGCACCACCAAACCAGCTTTACAATAAATGCTAAAGGAACGTCTCTAGGCAGGAAACACAAGAGAAGGAAAAGACCTACAATAACAAACCCAAAACAATTAAGAAAATGGGAATAGGAACATAAATATTGATAATTACCTTAAATGCTCCAACCAAACAACACAGACTGGCTGAATGGATATTAAAAACAAGACCCATACATATGCTGTCTACAAGAGACCCACTTCAGACCTAGGGACACATACAGACTGAAAGTGAGGGGACGGAAAAAGATATTCCATGTAAGTGGAAATCAAAAGAAAGCTGGAGTAGCAATTCTCATATCAGACAAAATAGACTTTAAAATAAAGACTATTACAAGAGACAAAGAAGGACACTACATAATGATCAAGGGACAATCCAAGAAGAACATATAACAATTATAAATATATATGCACCCAACATAGGAGCACCTCAATACATAAGGCAAATACTAACAGCCATAAAAAGGGAAATCAACACACACAATCATAGTAGGGGACTTTAACACCCCACTTTCACCAATGGACAGATCATCCCAAATAAAAATAAATAAGGAAACACAAGCTTTAAATGATACATTAAACAAGATGGACTTAATTGATATTTATAGGACATTCCAGCCAAAAACAACAGAATAAACTTCCTTCTCAAGTGCTCATGGAACATTCTCCAGGATAGATCATACCTTGGGTCACAAATCAAGCCTTGGTAAATTTTAAAAAATAGAAATCGTATCAAGTATCTTTTCCGACCACAACGCTGTGAGACTAGATATCAATTACAGGAAAAAAGTCTGTAAAAGATACAAACACATGAAGGCTAAACAATACACTACTAAATAAACAAGAGATCACTGAAGAACTCAAAGAGGAAATCAAAAAATACCTAGAAACAAATGACAATGAAAACACGACAACCCAAAACCTATGGGGTGCAGCAAAAGCAGTTCTAAGAAGGAACTTTATAGCAATACAATCCTACCTCATAAAACAAGAAACATCTCAAATAAACAACCTAACCTTACACCTAAAGCAATTAGAGAAAGAGGAACAAAAATCCCCAAAGTTAGCAGAAGGAAAGAAATCAAAAAGATCAGATCAGAAAAAAAAAATGAAGGAAACAATAGCAAAGATCAACAAAACTAAAAGCTGGTTCTTTGAGAAGATAAACAAAATTGATAAGCCATTAGCCAGACTCATCAAAAAAAAAAGAAAGAAGAAAAACCAATAGAATTAGAAATGAAAAAGGAGAAGTAACAACTGATACTGCAGAAACACGAAGGACCATGAGAGATTACTACAAGCAACTATATGGCAATAAAATGGACAATCTGGAAGAAATGGACAAATTCTTAGAAAAGCACAACCTTCTGAAACTGAACCAGGAAGAAATAGAAAATATAAACAGACCAATCACAAGCACTGAAATTGAAACTGTGATTAAAAATCTTCCAACAAACAAAAGCCCAGGACCAGATGGTTTCACAGGCAAATTCTATCAAACATTTAGAGGAGAGCTAACACCTATCCTTCTCAAACTCTTCCAAAATATAGCAGAGGGAGGAACATTCCCAAACTCATTCTACGCGGCCACCATCACCCTGATACCAAAAGCAGACCCTGATACCAAAAGATGTCACAAAGAAAGAAAACTACAGGCCAATATCACTGATGAACATAGATGCAAAAATCCTCAACAAAATACCAGCAAACAGAATCCAACAGCACATATAAAAGATCATACACCATGATAAGTGGGGTTTATCCCAGGAATGCAAGGATTCTTCAATATACGCAAATCAATCAATGTGATACACCATATTAACAAATTGAAGGAGAAAAACCATATGATCATCTCAATAGCTGCAGAAAAAGCTTTTGACAGAATTCAACATCCATTGATGATAAAAACCCTCCAATGGCTTCCGTGGTGGCACAGTGGTTGAGAGTCCACCTGCCGATGCAGGGGACACAGGTTCGTGCCCCGGTCTGGGAAGATCCCACATGCCGCAGACAGGCTGGGCCTGTGAGCCATGGCCGCTGAGCCTGTGCATCTGGAGGCTGTGCTCTGCAACGGGAGAGGTCACAGCAGTGAGAGACCCACGTACCGCCAAAAAAAAAAAAAAAAAACCTCCAAAACGTAGGCATAGAGGGAATTACCTCAACATAATAAAGGCCATATATGAAAAACCCACAGCCAACATCGTCCTCAATCGTGAAAAACTGAAACCATTTCCACTAAGATCATACACAAGACAAAGTTGCCCACTCTCACCAATATTATTCAACATAGTTTTGGAAGTTTTAGCCACAGCAATCAGAGAAGAAAAAGAAATAAAAGGAATCCAAATCAGAAAAGAAGAAGTAAAACTGTCACTGTTTGCAGATGACATGATACTATACACAGAGAATCCTAAAGATGCTACCAGAAAACTACTAGAGCTAATCAATGAATTTGGCAAAGTAGCAGGATACAAAATGAATGCACAGAAATCTCTTGCATTTCTTTACACTAATGATGAAAAATATGAAAGAGAAATTAAGGAAACACTCCCATTTACCACTGCAACAAAAAGAATAAAATACCTAGGAATAAACCTACCTAAGGAGACAAAAGACCTGTATGCAGAAAACTATAAGATGCTGATGAAAGAAATTAAAGACAATACAAACAGATGGAGAGATATACCATGTTCTTGGATTGGAAGAATCAACATTGTGAAAATGACTTTACTACCCAAAGCAAAAAAATACTACCAAAGCTCATGCAGCTCAGTATCAAAAAAAACAAACAACCCAATCCCTAAATGGGCAGAAGACCTAAATAGACATTTCTCCAAAGAAGATATACAGATTGCCAACAAACACATGAAAGGATGCTCAACATCACTAATCATTAGAGAAATGCAAATCAAAACTACAATGAGGTATCACCTCACACGAGTCAGAATGGCCATCATCAAAAAATCTACAAACAATAAATGCTGGAGAGGTTGTGGTGAAAAGGGAACACTCTTGCACTGTTGGTGGGAATGTAAATAGATACAGCCACTATGGAGAACAGTATGGAGGTTCCTTAAAAAACTAAAAATAGAAATACCATATGACCCAGCAATCCTAGTACTGGCATATACCCTGAGAAAACCATAATTCAAAAAGTGTCATGTACCACAACATTCATTGCAGCTCTATTTACAATAGCCAGGACATGGAAGCAATCTAAGCGTCCATCAACAGACGAATGGATAAAGAAGATGTGGCACATATATACAATGCAATATTACTCAGCCATAAAAAGAAATGAAATTGAGTTATTTGTAGTAAGGTGGATGGACCTAGAGTCTGTCATACAGAGTGAAGTAAGTCAGAAAGAGAAAAACAAATACCGTATGCTAACACATATATACGGAATCTAAAAAAAAAAAAAAAAAAGTTTCTGAAGAACCTAGGGCAGGACAGGAATAACGGCACAGACATAGAGAATGGACTTGAGGACATGGGGAGGGGGAAGTGTAAGCTGGGACGAAGTGAGAGAGTGGCACTGACGTATACACACTATCAAATAGAAAACAGCTAGTGGGAAGCAGCCACATAGCACAGGGAGATCAGCTGGGTGCTTTGTGACCACCTAGAGGGGTGGGATAAGGAGGGTGAGATAGGCAGGGTGGGAGGGAGACACAAGAGGGAGGGGATATGGGGATATATGTATACATATAGCTGATTCATTTTGTTATACAGCAGCAACTAACACAACAATGCAAAGCAATTATACTCCAATAAAGTTGTTAAAAAAAATGAAAATGTGCATGATAGAAAAGACAGTTTTAACCATAAACCTCTAAACTCAGATAGAAAAGACTTCAAGTATCCAGTTCACTCTGTTCCTGAATGTATTAAAGCTTAACAAAAATACAGTTAGCTTAATAAATAAATCATAAGAGCTTTTTCTTTTTTTCCCACTTTTATTTAATTAATTATTAAACATCTTTGTTGGAGTATAATTGCTTTACAATGGTGTGTTAGTTTCTGCTTTATAACAAAGTGAATCAGTTATACATATACATATGTCGCCATATCTCTTCCCTCTTTTTTTTTAATCTCTTTTTTTATCTTAAAAATAATTTTTTTTAAATCTCTTCCCTCTTGCATCTCCCTCCCTCCCACTCTTCCTATCCTACCCCTCTAGGTGGTCACAAAGCACCGAGCTGATCTCCCTGTGCTATGTGGCTGCTTCCCACCAGCTATCTATTTTACATTTGGTAGTGTATATTGGGTGTTGAAGCCCAATTCTGACATACCTGATGCTGTGTTAGGATGCCATCAGCAATTCTTCCAGAACACCTCAGAACCATGCCCATCTTTCATTCAGCTGAGAAGTATTTATTGAGCCTTTACTATGTGCCAGGCACTGCAGATTCAGTAATGAGCAAAACCTCATTCCCTGGGCTCCACTGAACTTACTGATATTGTTCCTCTGTTTAATTTTTTAAAAAAAATTTTCAATGAGAAGATATTAAACAACATTTTTGAAAAGGGAAAATAAAACTCAGCCGTACGCTACCATCTCCTAACACAATGTTCTTTTTGGTATGTTTCACTTCTAGCTTGGTCTTCATGCATACATATTTTATAAACTTATAATTACAGTTTGAGTGGTAAAGTATGATTTTGTGTTCTCAATTTTTTCACCAGAATCATAAAGATGTTCCCAATTTCCTACAAAGTCTTCATAATGATCATTTTTTAATACTTACCTATAGTCAACCATATTTCCTATTCTTTATTTGTCCATCTCTAATTTCTGGATATTTAGATTATTTTCAGATTTTTTTTGTTTTATAATAAGGATAATATACAAGAATTACTGAATCTGGCTTCTTGCAACCTGGCCCTTGCTTACCTCTCAAGCTTCTTTTCTTGTTTGTCCTAACCTGAAATTCTATGCTCAGGGCGTGCTGGTATGTACTTGGAGGATCCCAATTATCTATGTGTTGTCTATTCTCTCTCTCTTTACAGATGGTTTTAATCCTGCCCACTAGCACCTGATTTCTCAATCTCCCACCCTCTTTGCCAGGCAAACTCTTCCTCATCTTCTAAGCCTCAACTTAGATATCACTTCCTCCAGGAAACTTTTTTGGAACCCTCAAATTGGAGGTTAGGTGTCAGGACTGTCTGCTGTTATGCACTTGCCAACCCACCCATCATGGCACTTAGTATGCAATATTCCAAATGCCTAAATGACTCACCTATATCTCCTGCTGGACTATCAGAAGTTCTGTGAGAGATAACATCTTTATTTCCATTTACTTTTCCTCCCTTTCTGCTCTTTCCTTTCTTTATCAAACACTTGCGTTTATTTTTACTGTTAAATATTCTATACATTGAAAATAGTATACACAACATAGATGTAAACATAAAACATAATAATAAAATGAGAGCTCATATACCCACTACCTCTTTCAGTCTTGCATTTCTGCACTGATTAGGATCTATAGAGATATTTTAAATAGAAACAGTGAAAGCAAGTATCCTTTTCTTGTTCCTGATTTTCAAGGGAAGACTTTTAAAGTTTCACCATTAAGTATGATGCTTCCAGCAGGTTTTTGGCAGTAACATTTTAGACTAAGGAATTTTCCTTTTCATTTAGTTTTCCCTGAGAATTTTTATCATAAATGGATATTGAATTTATCACATGGTTTTGCTACCCCTACTCAGATGAGTATACGGGCTTTTTCCTTTAATCTGCTAATTCGGTGATTTGCATCTTAACAGACTCTCTAATATTAAAATAACCTTGCATTTCTAGGACTTGCCCAATGTGTTTAACATGTCATTTTTTCAATACACTGCTGGATTCAGAATGCTAATATTTTGTCTAAAATATTTCATGCATGTTCATGAGTGAAATGAGCCTGTAATTTTCCTTTCCTTTCCCATCATCTGTTTCTGGTTTTGGTATTGAGGACATAGTCACCTCACAGGAAAAGAATGAACCCTCCTTAATGCATTCTAATCTTTGGAAGAATTTGTGTATGATTGATATAACGTTCCTTCAAATGTTTTATAGAATTCATTTGCAAAAGCATTTGCAGCTACTATTTTCTTTGAGAGAAGACTCAATTACTATTTCAAATGGTAAAGTATCTTTCTACGTATTTTGTTCATTCCATTTAAGTTTTCAAATTATTCAGCATAAAATTGTTCATTGTACTTTAATCATCTTTTCAATCATTGCTTTATCTATAGTTGTCTTCACTTTCATTCCTAACAGTGTTTGTGTCTTTTTTTTTTACCTTGGTCAGTCTTGTTAGATATGTGTTGATTTCATTAGTCTTAAATTTGAAAAACGACTGTTAGCTTTATTAATTCTGTTTGCTTTCTATTTTATAAATTTGTTTTTTATTCTTCTTTTCTATGTTTGTAGGCTTATTTTATTGTTCTTTTTCTAATTTCGTAAGCTGGATCCTTAGCACATTAATTGTTAGCCTTTTTATTTTCTAACTTTCTAACATGAGCATTTTCTCCGAGAAGTCTTACTGAACCTTCAAATTGGGTTTTACGTCATTCTGGTTCCTATTTCCATAATGATTGCTGCTTTGACCCATGAGCTTTTTAAGAGCTTGCTTTTTAACATTTCCAAGTGATGCTACTTTATTTTTGTTTTTTGGTATCATTAATTTATAAATGAATTTTATTGTATTCAGAACACAATTTTTAGAGTTTGCTGTTTATTTCATAAATCTTTCCTGTGTGCTAAAAACAACATTGCATTCTCTGATTGTTGGGGATATATTACGAATGCCCATCAGATCAAGTTTTGTAACTGCATAATTCAAATCTCCCATACCCTTCCTAATTTTTTGTACTTGATATATCAATTAACAACAGAGAGAGAGAAAGAGAAAAAGAAAGAGATTTACATATTTTGAAGCCATGTTGTTAGCTTGTATTACCTCTTGGCAAATTGACATTTTTGTTATTATATAGTGACTATCTTTATCTGTAGTAATGCTTTCTGCCTTGAAGTCTATTTTGTCTGTTAGTAACAGACACAGTAACCTTTCAGTAGTATTTGCCTATTATCTCTCTTTATATTCTGTGGTGTTCTACCTTTTTATGTCCTTATATTTGATATACTTCTCTTGTAAACAACACATAATCGATTTCTATATTTTTTATCTTTTCTGATAACTTCTGTGTCCTTATTGAAGAGTTCAATTTATATTCACTTATTATAATTAGTCTTGCATTTAGATGTTTTCTGCCATCTTATTTTGCCCTCTTTCACTATTCTTTTTTTTCCCTCTTGTTTTCCTTTGCTGTGCTTGTGAAGTTGTTAGTTTGTGTGCTCTTTGAGAAATTTCATTTTTGTCCTGTAAACTTTTAAAAGTTTAAAGTTAATGTCTTTGTTTTACTGTTGAACAATAAAAGGATCTTAGAATACATAAATCCTATCATGTGTCATACAAACCCTACTTTCATGCTAATTTTGCTTGCTTTACTTAACTCTCAATATTTAACAGTAGAATTATTTAATTTAATCATTAGTGTTTTCTTTGTTTATCAGAATGTTTATTTTCTAATGCAGTCAACATTCCTTTTATCTTAGACCTTCTCTCTGGGATCATTTCCTTCTTGCTGAAGTACATGTACTAGGCTCCTTCCAGCAAAGTTCTGTTGCTAGTAAACTCAGTTTTAGTTTTCCCATAAATTTCTTGATTTTATTCCTGATTTTGAATGTATAGAATCATAAATTTTCACTAATATTTCTCTCAGTACTTTGAAGCTAGTTGTCAGTCTAATAGCCATTTCTTTCATCTTTCTTTTTCTCAAGCTACTTTTATAATTTTTTTAATAATGAAATTGCAAACTCTCAAAGACAATGTGCTTACATGTGAAAATGGTTTAATTATTCTGCTTGGGGTCCACTGGGATTCCTGAATTTGAGTACTTATGTCTTTAAAGAATTCAGGAAAATTCTTAGCTATTATCTCTTCTTGACTTTTTATTCTCTCTCTAATCTCTTTCTAGAATCCTTAGTGATTGTATGTTGAACCTATTCCCTCTACTCTATTTTTAAATCTGTTTTTCTTAGTTTTTCTTTTTGTCTCTGTTCTAGTCTGTATATGTTTCATATCTTTCTATACAGTTGATTTTCTTTTCAGCTTTGTATAATCTGATGTTTAACCATTCCACTTTGTCATATATTTACTTTTATTCTATTTAGTTTTTTTTTCTCAGTCTTTCTGGTCATTTAAAAATAATTCCTAGCTCCAAAAAAATAATTTCTAGCTCCTAAGCATGTTTTTTCATTTGCTCTTTTATTTTTTTTTTTTTATATAGGTTAAAAACATGTATTCTACGTTCTGTGCCAAATAACTAAGTTTTATGGGTCTAGTTCTAGTTCTTTTCTCTTTTTTTCATTCATAGTATCCTGCTCCTTTTTGTGCAGGATTTATTATTATTGTTAATATTATTATTAGTTCACACTTTAGGAACTCTACCTGTAGGAATTCTTTAAGAATCTCATGGATTCTTAGTTCCTCTAGAGAATATGTGCATTTATTTCCACTAGATGCCTGGGAACAGTATTACTTTTCTCCATTTTAAAGTAAAATTATCAGGTTATGGCTTTTCAGGCCCCAAATGGGTGAATTCATTTTCCATTCCCTCATGAGGGCTGACACATAGGCCACAGATTCTCAAATGAAACTTTTTCTTCACCTTCAGTCAAGACCAATGCTGAAGCTGAAAATGCTGTATCTCTTC
Source organism: Grampus griseus (assembly GCF_964374135.1). Classification (NCBI taxonomy): domain Eukaryota; kingdom Metazoa; phylum Chordata; class Mammalia; order Artiodactyla; family Delphinidae; genus Grampus; species Grampus griseus. The sequence continues at coordinate 68,307,125 of NC_139010.1, forward strand.
TTGCTGCCTCTGTTAGGCATTTCTTTTTTCTTTTTTTTTTTTTTGCGGTACACGGGCCTCTCACTGTTGTGGCCTCTCCCGTTGCGGAGCACAGGCTCCGGATGCGCAGGCTCAGCGGCCATGGCTCACGGGCCCAGCCGCTCCGAGGCATGTGGGATCTTCCAGGACCGGGGCACGAACCCGTTGTCCCCTGCATCGGCAGGCGGACTCTCAACCACTGCGCAACCAGGGAAGCCCCGCTGTTAGGCATATTTTTAAAACTGGGGTTTTCCATACCACCTTTGTGGTTTCATACTTTATCCATGGAGGAGAGTACCCAATCTGACTCCATGACCTTTACTGGGCCAATGTTTTGGTCACCTGTTTCTTGCTAATGAGATTGTTAAAACCTAAAATAAAAGCCCATCACATGAATTGGGACAACCCCCAGGCAGCCTGCAGACTCACTGCTTTCTCACCTCTACGGAGTGATGGTCCCATTCCTTCCCTGACTCTTCTGCCAAGCTCACTCATTTATTTAAATGGTTATTTTAAAATTTCATTTTCTGTGGCAGTTTTTAGTTTCTTTGTAAGAGGAGAGCTTCTGGCTCTCTAGAACTGTCATCTTTCCAGAATGGAAGCCATTAGCATTAGCTTTCTTGTTCACTATGGAATCCGAGCACCTAGTACAGTGCCTGGCATGAAGCAGACACCACATAAACATGTGTAGAATAAATAAGTTAATTACAATGTACGATATTGTGTATAAAAGTTTTTTTGCCTCTGGATCATTTCTTCAGGATAAATTGGATTGCTTGGTTCAAGGTATAAACAGTTTCGTGTCTCTTATATGCATTGCTATATTACTTCCAAGGAAAGATGGACAGTACACACAGTAGGTTAGTACACATATTAAGTATGCTGTAAATTTTTGCCAAATAGTTAATAATTTGTTTTCTTTTCACTTCTGAGGCATATAGATATCATCATTCAGTCTTGTCTATATAATATGTGCTCCCTAATGACCTCTAAAGCACTGAACAGAATGCTGTGGAAACCAAAAAGTTTGCTTTGCTGCCAATCCTGAATATTAACAGGACACACACCATTCATTTGGCTTTTACTTTGTGATGCAAGAGTTTCAAAGATAGGTTAATTAGTATGGGTAAAGCGTATTTTCTCGTCATGAGACATGACTTCACTGCCTAGCTAAGGTCACATCATCTTCTCAGTTTCTCTTCTACGCAAATCTACGCTTACAGAATTTAGATAGAGAAAAACACAGTCCTCCAAATGTTCCTTGTAACAATTTTGACCATGAAGAGTTAAGTATTTCCATGGGACTAGAATTTACACACATAAGATCACTATTCTTATCTTCACTAATGGGCTGATATATTCCTAAAGAAGAAAGGCTCTCCAGTGTATTAATTAGCTTTGGTACTGGCTGATACAGATAAGACTGTCTCCAGGGCCTGATGTGTTCTTCATTACACAACTAGAGTCTAGAAAATCAATTTCAGGAAAACCATACTCTGGGAATACCTTCCCTGGGGTTTTAGAAAGATTTAACTGGAGTTCTGAGAAAGAAAATGATTGTGGGGTGTGTGTGTGTGTGTGTGTGTGTGTGTGTGTGTGTGTGTGTGTGTGTGTGTGTGTGTGTGTAGAGACAGTGATACAAGAAGAGGTGCTCAGTGCATGTTTGCTGAATGGAATGAAAATATATTAATATACAGACAAAGGGTTCTTTTTCCTGCATGGCATAGAGGAATCTGATGGTTCTAAGACCATGCCCTCTCCCTCAAAGTTCCAGGTTGATTGGGAGAAGGAACTCCTACAGCAAAGATCATTCTCCTTTTCCATTGCTGTGATGACCCACCAGACCAGATAGCTCAGAAAGCTCTCCTGTTTTTAGCATGTTCTCATGTTCAGTTCTTATCCAAGAGTCTGGACCCAAGCTGAATATTCAGTTTACGGCTCTTCTTCTGGCTTGGGTCATTAATCATGGACAGAATCTGAATCCCTTCATGTAGTTTTTGATAAATTGTTAGTCAAAGGCTAGCATATTAGTTAGGACAATTATCACCAACTGCTGAAACAATCTCAAAATCTCAGTGGCTTAACAAAGGAAAACTATCATAATCGCACCCAGATTAGGCAACCTCCTTGGTGGCCCTCCTTTGAAAAATAAACAGGAGACTAAGTTCCTACCCTCATGTGACTCTACCATCCCCTTAGGACTTTCTCAGAGTCCTTGGTTGGATTTTCTGTATTCAGCCAATAAGCAAGAAAAAAAGAAAGTGAGGAGGATCCTGAAGGTGGTTTTATAGCCAGGCCTGGAGATGGCCTACATTAATTACATCTGCTCACATTCTATTGGCCAGAAGGAGTCACATGGCCTCAACTAAAGTGCAAAAAAGGCCAAGATATGTATACAGGATGAGGAAATATTAGCGACCATAGTTCCTCTCTGACATAGTTAATTTTTATATCCAGTATACTCCTCAAAATAGATATGGGTCTAATATTGAAAACTGAAGATCATAAAGAAAGTAGACAGTTGTTATTTATATTATTATAATTTGACATACTTCAATATTCAAAACAATGGAATTAACTGAAATTGTTAGTATTCCACTATATCAGGAATAAACAAATTCAATAATATGTGAGAGAAGAAAAGATATCATATCATTCATAAACTACAAGATAATTAGGAATAAATCTAATAAAAAATTAGAAACTTTATGGGGAAATTTACTGAAATTTATTGAAGGATATGAAAAGAAAACTTTAATAAAATGGGAGATACGTTCTGTTCCTAAAGATGAAGACTCTACATGCTAAACATGTCCTTTAATCTCCAATTAATCTTTGAAGTCAGTGCAATACAAAATATGAGAGGTGCATTTTAAACTTCATATGAATAGAGGAATAAATTAGCTAAAACAACTTCATAAAATAATGACAAGGAGAAGGCTTTTGCCCTACCAGTTTTCAAGTCTTGTTATAATGCCATAATTTTTAAAAGTGTGTGAGACTGATGCAAAAGTAGACAATAACTGAATGGAACAGAACAGAGAATTCAGGAACAAACTTATATGAGATATATGAGATCTAGTAATATAATTGAGGTGCTATCACAAATCAAAGAGGATAATTAGAAATGAAGAGACTACTCAATGGCTTTCTAGCAGAAAAAAAGTAAGAATTCCACACTAGAGCAAACACAAAGAATAATTTACAGATATGTTTAAAAATGACATGAAGGGCTTCCCTGGTGGCGCAGTGGTTGGGAGTTCGCCTGCCGAGGCAGGGGACGCGGGTTCGTGCCCCGGTCTGGGAGGATCCCACATGCCGCGGAGCGGCTGGGCCCGTGAGCCATGGCCGCTGAGCCTGCGTGTCCGGAGCCTGTGCTCCGCAACGGGAGAGGCCACAACAGTGAGGCCCGTGTACCGCAAAAAAAAAATAATAATAAATAACATGAAAAGTAAGTTCTTTGATTACAGCTGGTACAGTTATGAACAATAAGTTACAAAAAGCCCACAAACCAACTGTCATTTCTGAGGTGCCAAGAACAAAAGCAGGGTGCTGGGCATGACCCCACCCCAGCTGGGCATGACCCCTGCACACAGCTCCACCAAGAGGGAGGCGCCATCCAAAGATCCACTTCAACCCTCACCCCCTTTAAGGAACCAGCTTGCCCTCCTCGAGAGAGCGAGCAAGGGCACCTGTTGCTTGTTTTTGCTCCCTCCTGCTGCAGTACAAGTCCCAATAAAGTCTTGCCTGAATTTCTCATCTGGCCTCTTATCAATTTCTATTGATTAAAGAGTTCAAGGATCCAGGTTAGTATTAAAACTACTTTGGATATTTTAATTAATAATTATGGACATGAAAAAGTACTCATGACAAGTTGAAAGGTTCTTACCTACTTGTGCTGCTAGTCACAACGGACACACTCAACAGCTACAGAATACACATTCTTTTCAAACACACATGGGACATTCACAGACCATTCACAGACCATGTCTGTCACAACATGACAGACCATGTTCTGGGCCATAAAATAAGCCTCAATAATATCAAAAGATTGAAATCTTAGAGAATATATTCTCTGACCAAAACAGGATTAAATTAGAAACCAATAAGATATCTAGAAAATTCTCAAATGTTTAAAAATTAAGGAACATACTTGTAAGCAACGTATAGGGCAAAGAAGAAATAATTAGAGAAATTAGAAAATATTTCAAACTGAATCATAATAAAAATCATGGGATGAACAATACTGCACAATGCTTAGAGGGAATTTATAGCTTTAAATGTCTATATTAGAAGAGATAGAAGGCTTAAAAATCAATTATCTAAGTTTCTACCTCAAGAAGCTAGAAAAGCTAGAGCAAATCCACAGTAAGTAGAAGGAAAGGAAAAATAATAAGAGCAGAAATCTATAAAATAGACAAAAGAATAGAGAAAATTAACAGTTTTTCCTTCTTAAAAATACTTAAAAAACTGAGAAATCTCTATTAAGAATAATTTTTAAAAAGTAGAGAACACAAATTGCCAATGTCAGAAATGAAAATGGGGACAGCACTAGAGATCCTACAGATATCAAAAGATAGCAATGAAAAATTAGGAAAACCATATGCCAATAAATTCAACAACTTAAATGGAAAAAATCTTTGAAACAAACTTACAAAATCTGACTCAAGAAAAAAAATATCTGAATAGCCCTATGTCTATTAAAGAATTTGAATCCATAATCAAAGAACTTCCCACAATAAAGAAGACTTCCAAACACTTGGAAGTTCTGGATACAACAAAACAAAATAATGGTTGGATTACGTAGCCAGCTTGAAATCAACAGGAAGAGATTCTCAAGGTGCTCAAAATGAAGAGGAATTTCAGAGTATCAGCAGGCAAGGAAGCCAGGGGTTATGGGAGCCAGATCTAGGTCTTAACATTGCGGATTAGGTATTAAACTTGGTATGAGAAACAGATCTCAAGTAGACTGACAACGAATTTCCTCATGAAGGCCTGAAGTCTTGAAGAGCTATCCTATTCCTATTCCTGAAACAAGAATTAGAAATTGGTCACTCACTGGCCCAGGAAGGAATAAGAAACACTATAGAGACCCTGGGGCCACAATCCTAATTTTTTCTCATGTCCCTACTACCCTTTCTCTTGCTGTGGTTCTTTACTTATTGCTGTTTTTAACAAGGATATATAGTAAAGTATCAAGGAGAACCCCTCAAAATACCTGCCACCCTTCCCACCTCTCCCCAACCCCTGTGAAAGAAAACCTGCTAGAAGTGTTTTGGAGCTTTGGGGGAAGCTGCTGTGAACTCACCAAGGAATAATAAAACCTCTTTTTATATCCACATCACAATGTTCAGCCCAGGAATGAGAGGTAATCTTTCCTCTCCATCCAAACCTAAAACTTTCTCTCTCTCTCTCTCTCTCTCTCTCTCTCTCTCTCTCACACACACACACACACACACACACACACATATCTGGAGAAGCAAACGGGTATTTTTTTTGTTTGTTTCAAGGCCACTGACGGGGAAATGTTACAAAGAGGAGCCTTGAGTCAGACAAGGAAGAGACACTAAGAAAGGAATGGCAGTTTGGAGTATTTCTGAGAGTGGCAGAAACCCAGGGCCAAGGGATGCCTTTGGATGCTGGACTTTAAATGTCAGGTCTTGAAAGCAATACTAAGGAGCAGATTCTCTGTGTTAAGGACCTCACAACAGGCATATGGGCATAATGGGGTCATCTGACCATATTGCATCGAGGTCCACTGTAAACCAAGGCCCAGGCACATCATCCCTTTTCTGAGCACCATGTAAACCCCTCAGAATTGTTGTGGCCCAGGAAACTAAACTTCCCGAAACACAAACACAACTTCCTCAAACACACCACAGACTCAAAACACAGTAGAGATAGAAACTCTTGAATGTTCTAACGGATGGGAGCTCAGGCTAGGTTTTATTAAGGAAAATAAAGTAATGATACAGTTCTTTAATTAACTACACATACAAATGATGCATCTAACTCATGTGGATAGGCAGAAGTCATCAATATCCTCCCCCTCTCTTTGTTTTTCTCCCCTCCTTAGAAACATTTAAAAGAACAGTCTTGAACATACAAATCTCTACAGTGTGATTGCCATCTTCTGAGAAGGCAGCATTCAAGTTAGCAAAGCACCTTCCCTGGCTGTGTTTCAGTGCGTTCCTGCTGGCTTTTGCTTGTTCCTACCTACCAAGGGAAATAATTCCAAAACTGCTCCAAAGGAGGAAGAAGAATTAAAAAGCAGCAGCTAAATCTCAGTGTGAACAGAGCTCTGGCCTTAAGTTCCTCTCCTGAGAACGAAGTGTAGACAGGGAAACAGAAATGGGTCCACTCTGGGAAAGGAGCGCCTAACATATCCTGGGAGGGGGGCTTCGTAAGGCCCGAGAACTCTGACACAAGGGTCTTGACTACAGAAACCAGGAAAGGTGGGAAAATGAAGCAATTATCTAGATGACTCAAGTTAACAACCTCAAATCAAACCAAACTGAGGGGTGAAAAAAACCCCCACACCATTTTTCATTAACAATCGGGGTTTGTCAAGTGATGTGAGCTTCACAGTCAAGGTTTTCGGAATAATGGCTGTAATTCTTCACTCTGCATGCTTATGCACAAACGGAGAAGCCTCAGCTATGCAAAACCTTCCCACACGGGTTCCCTGAAAGAGGTGAAATCATTTACATTGGCTGCCTCCGCATCAACAAACATCAGGAAAGTACAGGAAATTGGGACGTTATGCCTCCTAAGAGCAGCGTTTGGGAAAAGTGGGTGTAAGCAGATTGATCTAAATGCAGAGTTTTGATCACCTCATTCCTTTGCTTGGAAACCTTCCACCTCCCCATTATCTAATAAACCTGCCCCGCTCCTTCACCAGCCATCCAAGTCTCACCTTTTGTACCTGTTTTCTAACGGCTTTCCAAAATGTTCTCTGGCCTCCAACGAAGCAGCTCACCTCCAATCACCACACTTTGCTTATCCATACCTTTGCTTGTGTTCTTCTGGCTCCTAAAACCCCCTTTTCCCACCCTAGCTTTTCCCCTGTTCATGCCTGTTGAAAAGAGTTTTTCCTTCTTTTGATCCCCTAAAATGTTTTACTTTTATCCTCTTGATGTTTGTCGATTTTTACCTGTAATAGTTGATGATAACTATTTGAGCAAGCATTTTAGCACCGCTGCTAGATGTTTAAGCCCCCTTGAGGCTCTCCTAATAATCGTAAATAAAATGACCTAAAATGTCTAGCATGCTACCTTTTCTGGGTCATACACCTTTGGGGGAGATGCCTGTTCATAAAAATTCCCACTTCTCTAGGATGGGTCCCCAACAGCCATGCAGGTGATTTGTGACATCTGGCCGTAATTGGTTGACACATAAACCATGTATTTGATCTTGGGTAACTTAGAATTTTTAACCAAGAGACGTAAGAATTAGAGGCTAATGGTGACGAAGTCCTATTAATGGTGGTTCTCTAAAGAGAAGGTCCGTAAACTTCTGCATCCAAGTTGCCAAATATATCCCGTTTTTTGTCCATTCTGATAACCCAATGTTTGACTCTTCTTTGAATGCTATAAGACACCCTCATATCCTTCCAAAAATTTTCCTTGTTGCTTAGCTAGCTCAAATTGGTTTCCTTTACTTTCATCAACAGCAAAAAAAAAAAAAAAAAAAAAAAAAATTCACTAGTACATTTAGCTATCAGATGTTCAAAATCTGTTGAATAAAGAATGATAGGATTGAGCAGAGTATGTGCCTCCTTTGTCACCTTGCTTCCTGATATTTTTTTTCCTATTCGGTTCCCTTTCCACTCTTTAATCTAGACCTTTAATCTAGATCTTCCCCTCCAGTGATCACCCTTAAAAGGAGTCCTAATATATACAAATGTGTCTTAATTTTCTTTTTAATTCAAAGTGATGCTCAGCTTTCTCAGCTCCCACAGCCTCTCAAGGTTGATGTTGCCTTCCCCTTCTCCCCTGCAGTGCTCTCCATCTCCCCATCTGATGTAAACCTGAGGTCAAACCATTTTGCTGGTTTTTCCATTTAGCAATCATCATACATTCCCCACAGCTTTATTAAACACTGCTATGGCCTCAAGAAACTCTCCTTATTCATCTGCAATAAACCCACTACTGAAAGACACTGAAGAAAGAATAGTTTATATACCACCAATCAGAATAATGTTTGCTTTATGAATTATGAGTTGAGTTCCATCGTTTAATGCCTTTGGCTCGATTTGGCTATTTCTTGGTGAACTTAGCTTGCCCCTGACCCAGCATGAGTATCTGGATAGCAATATGAAGACAGCTTTTGGAAAATTCCACCTTTTTAAAATCAACTCAATTTGAAATTGACAAATATTTTCAGACATGGAGCTGGTAGACCAGTGAGGCATATGAGAAGCCAATGATTGCCCCCTCAGCTGGGTAATAAAAGCAGAAAGGTGGACATCTGGATTTAACTTTGCCAAGCTAGTTGCTAATGGTGTTTCTTAAGAATTCTTTTTCTAGAACTCTGCTTTCCAATCTAAAAACTCTGGCTCATACCACTCACGATACTTAGATATTTCTTTAGAGAAGCTGCTTCATTTGGTCTGGGGAACCTTACAAAATGCAGCATTCTCATACGTGCTGGTGGGATTGTAAATTAATACAATTTGGAAAGCAATTTGGCCAAGCTTAAAAGTCCTCACGCCCTTTGACTCAGAGCTTGAGCACTTCTAGGAGTTTTACCTGAAAAAATAATCAGAAGTACAGGTAAAAGTTTATCTCTAAAGATATTCACAGCAGACTTACTTATAATAGTGGGGGAGGGGGAAGGAAATGTCCATCGATATAAGACTGGTTAAAAAAAATGACGCATAAGTAAAGTAATCTACATTCATTAAATCAAAGATTGTCAAGAAATTTTTAATGGGATGGGGAAATGCTTATGACACAATGTTAAGAGAAATAAAAGAACACAAAACTTTGAAGCTAAAACATTTTCAAACACCTATATCAAAAGAAGGAATGGGGGCTTCCCTGGTGGCGCAGTGGTTGAAAGTCTGCCTGCCGATGCAGGGGACACGGGTTCGTGCCCCGGTCCGGGAAGATCCCACATGCCTCGGAGCGGCTGGGCCCGTGAGCCATGGCCGCTGAGCCTGCGCGTCCGGAGCCTGTGCTCCGCAATGGGAGAGGCCACAGCAGTGAGAGGCCCGCGTACAGAAAAAAAAAAAAAAAAGGAATGAAACGTTTAAAAATGTTAAATGTTGGATCCAACCACAGTTACCAACTGGGCTATGGATTATTTTTTTTTCTTCTTTACCCTTTTCATTGTTTTCGATAATTTTGAAAGTGACTGTGTATAATTTTGTCAATTCAAATTAAAAAATAAATCACTATAAAAAGAGAAAATTTACAAAGGCACAGACCAAAGTTGTGTCTCTTCAGAGCTTGTAGGAATTTGCAAACTTTCTTTAAGGGAACAGAATGAGGGGGTGTGACCCTATGGGAGACAGACATGGAAGAGAGAACAAATGGAAATAAGGGCAAAACCTTTAACCAAACCTGCCCCAGGGTAAGGCACCAATCCAGTTATTTATGCATCCTCTAGAATTGCTCTCTAAACCACTTGCCTTCAACTGGAAAAGATACACTTTTCCTTAAGTTATGGTGTCATTAGGTTCATAGCTTACCTGTTAGGAGTAAAACTATTTTAACTGTTTCCTAGAAAGCTTCCTCCTAAAAAATGTGTCCTGTCAGCCTCCAGAGACATGGTTATGAATATGCTACATTTATTTTAAATGGTGGTAAGGAGGTAGCAGTGACATAGAGGCCAAGTTCAGATTAACAACACTTTGCTAAGATCATTATTGATTCATTTTATGATAGTATTATCAGAGCAGCATCAGAAATGATCTAATCAGACTCCCACAGTTTATAGGTATGAAACTGAAGTCCACAGATATGCGAAAACTTTGCGTTTGACTTGGCAATTAAAATTCCAGTTTTGTCTACAAGTTCAAAATCTCTTTCCATAATACCATGCTAATGCTACCATTCTCCTATTGCAAAATATCTAGAGAAATGATTCATAAACCACACAGGAAGGTTAAGCTTATCCGCTTTATATTGTCAAGTACCTGATTCCTTCTTGTATACGTCTCCGCCCGTACACTTCATTCAATCACGTTGTCACTGACTGCAAAGGACTAAATTGTGTCCCCTCCCAAACCCATTTATATTTTGTGGTAGTATTTGGGGGTGGGGCCTTTGGGAGATAATGAGGTTTAGATGAGATCATGAGGGTGGGGCCCTCATGATAGGATTTGAGCCCTTAGAAGAAGAAACTGTTCTTTCTCTCTCTTCCATACGAGCATACAACAAGAATAAAGCCATCTGCAAACCAGGAAGAGGACTCCACCAGGGTATGACCAGGCTGATACCCAGATCTCAGACTTCCCAGCCTCCAGAACTGTGAGAGAGCAATGTCTGTTGTTTAAGCCACTTAGTCCATGGCATTTTGTTATAGCAGCCCAAACTGACTAATACACTGATGTAGCCAGATTTTGACACCTAGGAGGCTCTTGGCTTGGTAATCCTCTTTCCTTCCATTCTTTACTTACACACAAATCTATCATTAGAAAGTAAATTTCCTATATGCCAAACAGAGTTTAATATCCAGCATAGTTATCCAAAGAAGAGCTCGTGTATGTATATTCAAAGCAGTTCAGTTGTCTGAATGGAACTCACTTTTAAACATAGCACCTGCTGATGGCCACTGGTAATCACAAAAGCCAATATGAGGTAGAAACTAATACTTACAGAGTCTATCATAAATGCTTTCTATGGATTATCTCATTTAGTTATGTTGATAGCCCTATTAGATAGATACTATTATAGGAAAAAAATAGAGAAAGTTAACTAGTTCACCAAAGACACACAGGTGGATCTGGGATCTGAATCTAGTTATGCTTGATTCCAAAGTCCAAGTGCCTAATAGCGCTGCTATTTTGCCTCCCAATGAAAAGAATGTTCCATTTGCCTTTAATATTGGTCAAATCATTGTTTCAAGGTCTTATAGAAAGAGTACTTGAATATACGAACTGAAGGACTCAGGAAAGGACCCTTCTAAGTAATGACACTTCTAGCCTTGACAAAAACACAAACAAACATGGTCAGTGAGCAGAATCTTAGACTTACAGAGAGACCTGGATAAAAAAAAGGAAAAGAAACAGAAGGAGAAAAGGGAAAATAGAGTTTTCAGTGGTTGGGATATACAGGGAGAGGGTGGTCTATAACGGCCCCACCTACCAATCAAAAGCATTATTGCTAGTGGGCAGTTTCTCAACCTCGGCACTACTGACATTTTGGGCTGGAGAATTCTTTGTTGCAGGTGGTTGGCGTGTGCACTGTAGGATGTTGGGATCATTCCTGGCCTCTGCTCACTAGATGCCACTACGACTCAAACCTCAATTGCGACAACCGAAAACCATCTCCAGCGTTGCCAGATGTCTCCTGGGGGTCAAAATCACCCAAGTTGAATAGTACTGCCAAAGGAAATTAGTATAGACTAACTTTTTTCTCTGCTGAATTTCACTTGAGCCAATCTAGTCAAAAATTTGCCTATGTTTTAAAGGAAAAATTTTAAAAGTCCCTAGACAGCAAAATTTTACAAAAAGACAATGTCATGTAGTGGAAATAGCATTGGAGTTGAAATTAAAAGGTCAGTTTGCACGGCCAAGCTTTACCACTTAATGGCTATATTATCTTGAACAAATCACTTCCCTGAGCTTCAGTTTCCATTTGCAAAATATGTGTTCATTCACCTCTACAGAAAGAGCTATTGTAAGCCAAATGGCAGAAGTGTTAAGAGCATGAACTTTGAAGCCTGGCAGGCCTGGGTTTGAATCTCGCATCAGTAACTTTCTGTCCCATGACTTTGGACAAGTTTCTTTACATCTCCACACCTCCCTATCCTCACCTGTGTCCTGGAGAGACTGACCCCTCCATCACATCTCTCTCCAACCTCATACTCTAACTGCCCACTGCACATCTCTACCGCAGGTCCTGGGGTACTTTGAACTCATTCCTGGTAACCTAAAGATCCCTCCCTTAAGCAGACACTTCACAGTAGGCCTTGACTCAGCTTATTTTTCCTTAGCCCCTAATTCCAATTAATTGCAAAGTTTTGTCTATGCTACAGTTCCCTCTTCTATGGATCTATAATAATGGGGCCCCTGGTTCCCCACTGTTATCAGCATGAAGACCAAACTCCTTACTATGACCTATAAGAGCTACAAAAACTAAAATTTACAAAACCCAGCTTCAATCTTGTTCTCCAGCTTCATGTCCCATGGCACCCTTACCCTGCAACCTCAGTCTCACTAGGTACTCCTCAACCAACTGAACTCTCACTTCTTTCTAATCTCATCTGGCTCTTTCCTGCTTCTTTAGCTTGGAGCACCGATTTTCTTTGCTTGGAATACTACCCCCTTCTCTACGTGACTACCTCTCTCAACTTTCAAGGTTCAGTTTTTATGTTACTTCTCTAAGAAAGTAATGCAAACCATTCCAATCAGATTTCTTCATTCTTCTATATTGTTTTTACATTTTTCTACAGTATTTTTGGGTATCCTTGGAATAGCATTTCTTACACCTCTGATTTCACTTCTGTCTCCCCTGCTTCACATGTTCATGGTATTTATGAAGACTACTGCACTAGAAAGTTCTAGTTGCCTTCCTAGAATCCATTTCCCAGTGTTGAAACGCACCAGTTGCTTCCTAACCTCTGCCCTGTCTCTTAATTTTTTCAGTTACATGAACTAATATGTATTAATGTTTAAACATGTCAGGTCAAGTTTTCTGTTTCTCAAGGCCAAAGCATTCTACCTAACACAACTGACTTAGATCTCAACCCCAGCACCAGGTTTTATATATGTCCCACAGTCAGTGCCCAACAGATACCTTCATAGATGACTGATTCAGTAGTTACTATTCCACGATTTGTCATTTATATCTCATTTGGTCTTAAGGATTTTGACCACAGTATTAGTTTCCTGTTATTGCTGTCACAAATTACCACAAACATGGTGACTTCAAGCAACATATATTTATTCTCTTACAGTCTAGAGGTCAGAAGTCTGAAATCAGTTTCACTGGGCTAAAGTCAAGGCGTCAGCAGAATTGATTCCTTCTGGAGGCTCTCGGGAATAATCTGTTTCCTTGCTTTTTCTAGCTCCTGGAAGCTGCCTGCATTTCATTTTTTTTTTTTTTTTTGCGGTACGCGGGCCTCTCACCGTTGCGGCCTCTCCCGTTGCGGAGCACAGGCTCCGGACGCGCAGGCCCAGCGGCCATGGCTCACGGGTCCAGCCGCTCCGCGGCATGTGAGATCTTCCCGGATCGGGGCACGAACCCATGTCCCCTGCCTCGGCAGGTGGACTCTCAACCACTGTGCCACAAGGGAAGCCCCCGAATTTCTTGATTTATGACCCCTGCAACCTCTTGCTTCTTTTATCACAATTCCTACTTCTTCTTCTCTAGTCAAATATCCCTCTGACTCTCTCTTATAAGGATGCTTGTGATTACATTTAGGGCCCATCCAGATAATCCAGAATAATCATACCTTCACAAGACCCTTGACCTGGTCACATCTGCAAAGCCCTAATGTCCAAATAAGGTGACTTTCAGAGGTTCCCAGGATTATGACCTGGATATCTATGCGGGCCACTGTTTAGCCTATCATAATTGCCTGACTTTACGTAGAAAAGAATTAGTGAAAATCAGGCATTTAAAAATTAAAAACAATTTTTTTGTTTATTTGGTTTTTTATTCCGCATATGAGTGAAATCATTTGTCCAGTACAGTATTTGTCTTTCTCCATCTGACTTATTTCACGTAGCATAATATCTTCAAGGTCTGTCCATGTTGTCAGAAATGACAGCATCTTGCTATTTTTTATGCCTGAGTGGTATTCCATTGTGTGTGTGTATATATACATATACCACATCTTCTTTAATTTTTAAAGTTTTTTTTATTTTTATTTTTTGCAGTACACGGACCTCTCACTGTTGTGGCCTCTCCCGTTGCGGAGCAGAGGCTCCAGACGCGCAGGCTCAGCGGCCATGGCTCACGGGCCCAGCCGCTCCGCGGCATGTGGGATCTTCCCAGACCGGGGCACGAACCCGCGTCCCCTGCATCGGCAGGCGGACTCTCAACCACTGCGCCACCAGGGAAGCCCCTATACCACATCTTCTTTATTCATTCATCCATCAATGCACACCTAGGTTGTTTCCATATCTTGGCTATTGTAAATAATGCTGCAATGAATATAGGGGTGCATATATCTTTTTAAATTAGTCTTTTCATGTTCTCTGGATAAATACCCAGAAGTGGAATAACTGGAATATATTCTACTCTTAATTTTTTGAGGAATCTCCATACTGTTTTCCATAGTGGCTGCATCAACGTACAGCCTCACCATCAGTGTCCAGGGTTCCCTTTTCTCCACACCCTCTCCAACATTTTTTTCTTGTCTTTTTGACAACAGCTATTCTAACAGGTGTGCGGTGATACCTCATTGTGGTTTTGGTTTGCATTTCCCTAATAACTAGTGTTGCTGAGCATCTTTTCATGTGCCTGTTGGCCATCTGTACGTCTTTGGAAAAATGTCTATTCAGATCCTCTGCCTGTTTTTTAATGGGGTTGTTTGTTTTTTTTTTGTTGTTGAGATGTATCAATTCCACATATATTTTGGATATTAACCCCTTATTGGATAAATGGAAAATCAGGCATTTTTAAGATCTTAAAAATACCTGAAAATCTCCAGTACCCCCATTTTGAAGATGTAGAAACGGAGACCCGATGAGGTGACTTATTCAAGGTCACATAACCATAACCAGAAATAAGGCCTTTTGAATCCAAGACATGTACCCTTGCTAGTCTCCCATGTTCCTGCTGCAATTTAAGTGTAAACCATAATCCAAGTACTTCCTGTTTTGTTAATCTCATCTTGAATGTCCATTGGGCGTAATGATGTCCTTTACTCAGTAAATCTGTTTTCAATGGACTGAACCACTCTGGATCTTTCAGCTACTTCAAAGTACATCATAGTTTCAAATATACTGATCTACCTTTGCACTTCTTTTGAAAATTTTTGTTTAGAATGCCTGGTAAACAGGGCTGTGATTTTCTCCACAATTACACCATTAGACTTCATTTTCTACAAATGTATATTTGTGGCAAATCATTTGTGCCATATTTTGGCTTGAGTCAGCATTAAGGTATGTGAAGGGCGATGTTTTTGGTCTCAAAAATGAATAAGCTGTTTCCCCAATTATGTTCTGAGTTTGTTATGCACCTTTTTAAACTAGCATCATTATAGACTCTCTCCTTGCAGTTACTGCCTACTCAAAATGCACAGCCCATTGAATTATTTGAAAACAAACTAACATTAGCTAGGCAAATATTACTGCTCTGACAAAAGTAATTTTTTCTTTATATGAAACAACTTCCAAAAGTATCGTATGAGAAATAAAGCTTTCCACATCTTGATTACTCATCCCTATAAATTTTCACTAATCACTCATCACTAAATTTTCCTGACAAAAACCAAATTTACTTCTTTTTCCCCCTACAGATACAGAGGCAGCAAAAATAGTAGTAAAAATATGTAACTTATTAAAAGCCGAGTGTCTACTATGGGCCAGACTCAGAATTAGGAATCACTAAATTCATCATTGTATTCAATCTTCACAGTATCCTTGGAGTGTGAATGCCATTATTCCCACTTTATAGAAGAGGAAACTCAGGCTTCTAGAACTTATGGAACTAGCCCAAAGTCATGGTACTGGCTACCTATTTATATGCAATCAACAATCTCAAAACCTAGTGGCTTAAAACAACAATTTACCTATTCTCATAGTTCTTATGGCTTGTCTAGCTGGTTTTTCCACTGGTTTTTCTGGGTTCACTCATGTGGCTGAATGCAGCTGGAGTGTTGGCTAGGAACAGGGCTCAGCTGGGACAGTGGGGACGGCTGCACCTCTCCTTCTGTGTGTGTGTGTTTTATTGAACTATAGTTGATTTACAGTATTGTGTAAGTTTCAGGTGTACAGCTTCAGATTCTTTTTCTATTTATTTCAGTGCCTATTACCTGATACGTCATGCTCAGGTTTCCACAAAAAATTAAAAGACATGCTAAAACGAAGGAAAACCCAGTCTGAAGATACAGAGCAAGCATGAGGACCAGATTCAGATATAACACAAATTTTGCAATTCTCAGACAATAAATTTAAAATAACTATGATCAATATACTAAGGACCCCATTGCATAAAAGTAGACAACACACAAGGATAGATGGGTAATGTAAGTAAAGAGATGGAAACTTTAAGAAAGAATCAAAGGAAATGTTAGAAATCAAACATGCTATAATAAAAATAAAGAATGCCTTTGATGGGTGCATCAGGTAACTGGACATGGCCAAAGAAAAATCAATGAATGTGAAGATATGTCACTAGAAACTTTCCACACTGGAATACAAAGAGAAAAAATAATGGGAGAAAAAAAAAGCAGAATCTACAAGAACTGTGAAACAATTTCAAAAGCTGTAACATATGCATAATTAGAATACCAAACGCAAAAGAGAGAGAACAGAAGAAATATCGAAGTAACAATGGCTGAGAATTTTCCAAAATTAATGACTGACACCAAGCCACAGATCCAGGAAGCAGGATAACCACAGATAAGACCAAGCAGGATTAAGACCAAACTATCTACATCTAGGTGTATTATATTTGAACTGCAAAAAACCAAAGATACAGAGAAAATCATGAAAGAAACCAGAGAATAAAAACACCTTTCCTGTAGAGGAACGAGAGTAAGATTTATGGCAGACTTCTCATCAGAAATCACATAAACAACAAGAGAATGGAATAAAATATTGAAAGTATTAAAAGAAAATCCACCAACCTAGAATTCTCTATCTAGTGAAATTAACCTTCAAAAGTGAAAGATAAAAACTCTCTCAGAACAAAAATTGAGGAAATTCATCACCATCAGTCTTCCCCTACAAGAAATATTAAAAGAGGTTTGTCAGGGAGTAGAAAAATGGTATAGGTCAGCAACTTGAATCTACAGAAAAAAGAAAGAGCACTGGAGGAAGAATAAATGAATAATAAAATAAGTTATTTTATTTTTCTTTTCTTTCTTCTTCTTCTTCTTCTTTTTTTTTTTTTGGCCACATGGCTTGTGGGATTTTAGTTCCCCAACCAGGGACTGAACCCGAGCCCTTGGCAATGAGAGTGTGGAGTCTTAACCACTGGACCGCCAGGGAATTTCCTAATTTTCTATTCTTAGTCTAAGTAAAACATAATCACTTTTTAAAGTAATAACAGTAATCATATATTGGGTGATCACAGCATATGGATAAGTAAAGTGAATGACAGCAATTTCATAGGAAACGGGAAGGAGGTAATAGGAATGTTCTGTAGCACTAACTGCATTGCAGTTGAAGTGGTATTGTGTTATTCAAAAGTAGACTTAGATCACTTAAAATGTATATTGCAAACTCTAGGGCAACCCCTAAAAAAGAGAATTTTAAAGGAGGATAATAATTATGCTAAGCAAAGAGATGTACTGGAATTATTCAACATTCTCAATTAAAAACAAAGGCAGAAAAAAAGGGAGTAAAAAGAAACAAAGAACAAATGCAATAAATAAAAACTAGTTATACACACATAGTAAATATTAATCTAACTCTAAATAATCACTTTAAATGTGAATGGTCTAACTTTAGCAATTAAAAGGCAGATTTTCAAAGTGTGTTAAAAAAAAATAAGAAAACTATATACAAGAAAATCACTTTTAAAATAAAGATAGGTTAAAGGTAAAGGGATAGAGAAAGATGTACCATACTAACACTCAATCAAGGGAAAACTGCAATAGTTATATTAATGTCAGACAAAGCAGGCTTCAGAACAAGAAAACTTACCAGGAATAAAGAGGAGTACTACATAATAAGGATCGATTCTCCAAGAAGACAAAACAATCTTACACATGTATGCACTTAACGACAGAGCATCCAAATAAATAAGGTAAAAATTGATAAAGCTGCAAGGAGAAA
The DNA here is from genome assembly GCF_964374135.1 of Grampus griseus. Lineage (NCBI taxonomy): Eukaryota > Metazoa > Chordata > Mammalia > Artiodactyla > Delphinidae > Grampus > Grampus griseus. The sequence continues at coordinate 68,325,264 of NC_139010.1, forward strand.
TAGACGACTTTACTAGCATATTGGTTCAAGGGTACAAACTTCCAGCTATTAGATGAGCTAAGTTCCGCACATCTAATGTAGAGCAAATTGACCAAAATTAACAGTACTGTATCGTATACTTGAAAGCTGTTAAAAAAGAGAGTAAATCTTAAATGTTTCACCACACATAAATGGTCATTACATGAGATGGAGATGTTAACTAATCTTATTGTAATCATTTTGCAGTATAGACCTGTATTGAATCGAATCACCCCATTGTACACCTTAAACCTACATACGATGTACGTCAATAATATCTCAGTTAAGCTAGGAAAAGAGCAGAGAGAGAACTCAGACTCATCACCCTGCCCAGGCTTCTTTGTGCCCATAATATTTTACAACCCTATGTGTTTTCTTAATGTCTGCAACCGTATAACCAAAGTCCCAAGTAATATATATTTTATATACTAAAATGAGAAGAACCACAGCCCCCATCAAGAGGGAGATAAAAAAGGGAAAATGGCAAATCTAAAGCACTCCAAGACAATAATTTGGAACGATACAGGGAACAAAAGGAAAGCTATTATGTAAACACAAAGGGGTTTAAACTTGAAATTCAGGGTGTTAGATACACAATTTAGACATGAAGGAAAGGAGAGGGAACAGATTTTAAAGTATTCTGCCCATGGATTCCTTAATTCTGTCTGAATATTAGTCCTCCCCTGGGGTAGGGGCTTACGGCGTGATACTGTCCTCACCCCTGTCTTTACCCCTGAGTTTAGTATCAACATTGAAAAACCCAGAGGTCAGACAGATAGAAATCAACCTGTCAGCCTTATTACCGACAAAGCTGATTGCAAGATGTGGCTTGGATGTGTGAACACTATTGGGCTTTCTAGTATTTGTCTTTCCAATGAAGAGCCTCAGAAAGATCTCACCTGAGTGAGAGTGCCTATGAAAGATGATGCACTCCGTATCACAGCTACTCACTTCCACAGCAGAGAGTGAGGGACTGAATATACAAATGGATAATGGTCAGACCATACATAAAAACAGAACTCTGACCCAGAGCCTGCAGCAACCAACCCAGGAAACTAATACATTATGTACAGTAACCAGCCCAGGAAGCCAGCCTGCTATCTGGAAGTCAGACTGCTCTCCAGTAACTGGTCCAGTAAGCTAAACAATAATCCCTGTAATGATTGGCCCAAAGTGGCCAAAACTTGTTTAACAGATGACAGCTTCCCTAATTTTTATTCTCACTTCCAATGTATGACCAATCAGAGAAAGCCAAACATGCACCCCTATCCAATCACATAGGATGCTCTACTTCTCGTTGGCTTGCTCACATCTTCCCCAGGCCAACAGCTTTCAGTCGGGGCACACCTGAAGCCTTCTCTTTTTTCCACTATAAAGCTTTTCCACTCCTTCGCCTGTTTTCAAGTCTCTGCCAAAATACCAACTGACGGGGGCTGACTTCCTTACTATGGCAAGTTCTGAATAAATAGCCTTTATTGTTCTCATTTGGTTGGCCTTTGCCTATTTCCACAGGAGGGAGGGAAAGATAAATGTCACAGGACCTCTCTCTCAAAGGCTAGCCTAGGCCCTGATTTGGCCTTGGTCAAGTCGGATGCAAAGGTCCCCCAGTAGCCTGCTCTGAAAGAAGAGAACAGTTCCTGCTGGGCTGCTCAATCCTTGCTTCTCAATTTTACTAGTCAGATACATTTCTTCCAATACCTTGGAAAGGAGTGAGTGAGTCTGAGGGAAGTGAAAGCAAAATTCCTTCCCCTGCAGGAAATGTGAAAAGTAGGAAATAAGTATAATCTAATGTATAGTATTTGGGTCCCTGCAACTTTAATCCTTTCATACATCTCAGCACTGTGTATGGTGTTATTATCATCATTGGCATCATCATCATGATCAAAGGGGATATACTGGAATCAAATAAAAACCAAGAAATTAGTAGCCTTCCTGCCAGCCTTCCTGTTCTTTGTTATCCCAGAGTTATTCTGCCCAGAATACTTCCCTGGCTTAAAATCTACATAATCAGGAAATTACTGAGTTCAGTAGGACCCAAACCCCTCGAACAATCAATACTGAGGCTCAGACATAAGGTTACTTTCTCTCAATGCTCTCAGATTGGTGGAGAGAGGAAAGAACAGAGCATGTACACATTCCCCCATAGGTTGAATTACTGGGATTCACAGTCCAGCAGTGGAGAGGGGGGTAGACAAGGATTTCCCTAGTATCTATCTCTTTTGTAATAATACAGGTGAGAAAAAGATGATTCATTATATAACAACAGCACTGCTTGCCAACAGCTTCCCTGGGTGACCAATATAGGTATAGCTGTGTGCTCACTCTTCCATCTGGGGTGAGCTCAAAATACAAGCAACGAATTCATATACAGTCCTGGCTGTCAAAACTAGGAGCCTTTTCAAAGGCTCAAGAAAGCCATCTTGAGACTAAGTAGGACTCACTTTGATACTCACAGTTCAGAACTTAGAACAAATCTGTACTTGTAGTAATGTCCTGATTGAATATATAATAGCATCTCCTAGTTGTCAAAATTATTTGTGTTAAAACTCAGTTTGGACAACACAATCAAGTGCTCTTCTTAGTACACTGTGTCCTGATCATGATTAATAGTGTGATTAAACCTTGTCTGTCTTCTAACATGATTAAGAAGGATCAGTTATTAGATAAAGGTGCAGAACAAAGACAAATGCATCTACGTCAGAAGCAGAAAGTCACTGCCTAAACACATGCACCCAAGTTGTGGATACAAAGGACACCACAGCACATTCCTGAGGTGGCCACGGAGCAAAGTACACTTTGGGTCTTTGTATAAACAGCGGAGTGACACTGGTCTGAGAAAAAGTAAATGAGTGGGGAAGTGTTAGAATAAACTTGTGCAGAATAAGAGACTGATGTCACTGAGAATCAACCCAAAATGCAAACATTTTTTACATGCAGTCCAAAGCTTTTCATCTCTATTCACCTCATAATAGGGAGTTTAATTTACTGTGGAGTTAGCCCTGGGAGATCAAGGTTTCCCCAAGGAATTCAAGTCGTGGTCTTTTATGGATGGATCAACCACAAATATTTATTCAGTATTCATAAATAATAAAGGCTTATGCTAAATATAATAAGTGATGTGTGTAGTAATATGTCTTAGCCCTTGTCTTTTTTTTGGTTTACTAATAATGTCCAGAACAGATCTGTGACGTAATCAGTATCATAGTGTTTTTTCTCTTTTTTAAAATTGAATTATAGTTGGTTTACAATGTTGTTAGTTTCAACTGTACAGCAAAGTGATTCAGCATATATATATATATATATATATATTCTTTTTCAGATTTGTTTCAGCATACATATATATATATATATATATATATATATATTCTTTTTCAAATTTTCTCCCTTATAGATTATTACAAGATACTGAATATAGTTCCTGGTGCTATACAGTATGTCCTTGTTTGTTATCTATTTTATATTTAGTTGTGTGTACATGTTAATCCCAAACTCCTAATTTATTGCCCACCCCCTTCTCCTTTGGTAATCATAAGTTTGCTTTCTCTGTCTGTGAGTTTGTTTCTGTTTTATAAATAAGTTCATTTGTGTCAGTTTTTAGATTCCACATATAAGCAATATCATATGATATTTGTCTTTCTCTTTCAGTCCTTGTCTTTAAAAGGCTTATACTTTAGTTGGGAGGTAATCCTCATAATTATCTTCAGGGCTGAGATGGCTAACCTTACAGGGAAGCAAAGTGTCACAAGGGAATCAATGTCCTGAGACCAGAAGTCATCCCATCAGCGCTCAACATACAGGTTAAAAATGAGGTGGGGCTTCCCCGGTGGCGCAGTGGTTGAGAGTCCTCCTACCGATGCAGGGGACACGGGTTCATGCCCCGGTCCGGGAAGATCCCACATGCTGCGGAGCGGCTGGGCCCGTGAGCCATGGCCGCTGAGCCTGCGCGTCCGGAGCCTGTGCTCCGCAACGGGAGAGGCCACAACAGTGAGAGGCCTGCGTACCGCAAAAAAAAAAAAAAAAAAAAAAATGAGGTGTTCAGATTGGACAGATCTAGGTTTGATTTCCACTTCTATCACTCACTGTGTGATTCTGAGTAATTTGCTCAACTTCCTTTGCCTCAGTTTCCAAATCTGTGAAATAGGATGAATAATACCTATGTGCGCCTGAAGCTTTAGCAGACCCTGTCCAGCTGTAGGGACAAAAACAGATGACAGCTACTCCCTTTTCTAACTTCAATCTGCACTAGAAAAACGAACCGAGCATTTTAAAGCTTGTTTCTTTTTACTGTTATTCTGGCGTTTTGTTTGTATTTGTCCTCCCTCATCATGGAGGTACGTTCACAGCGAAGACGTGTCTACTACCCTGGGTGAATTCGTGAGCATGTGCAACTGTGAAAGGGAGCTCTTATATCTGAGGATTTGCCAGAATTGGGGTCTGGATGGGCCAGGAAGCAGCACAGATGGAGAGCGTGGAGACGTGAATTCATGTCCACTTTGCTCATCATTATAAATGGTACTTTAAGCTAAGTTGCTTAATCAGGCTAAGTCTTGGTTTTCCCATTTATCAAATGGGAAAGATGGGAAGAAACTTCCACTTACTGAACATCAGGCATTGTGATAAACACATTCTGTATATACCATCTCATTGAATCCTTCCTCCAAACCTCCATAGAACCCAGTTTTATTTTCATCTTACAGATTAGGGAATTGAGGAGAATGGAATCTGGTGCCCAAAGCCTTGTAGGACGGCAGAGTCACTTGGTAGTAAGAACATAGGCTTGGATTCAGATCAACTCAATTGAAAGGTGTCCAGGCCAGTGCCGCCTTAAATAAGCTACTCAGCACCTCTCAATCTCAATGTTCTCATCTGTAAAATGGGGATAACAATACATACCTTCTGGGGTTGTCAGCACTAAAATAAAATCATTACTGTGCGTTAAATGTCCACATCAGTTCCTGGCACTTAGTTGATTGCATTAAATGATACCTAAAGACACACGCCACAGTCTGATGTCAAAAATGGGTCAGATGACAAGGGTGCATTGGAAACATCCGGATCTAGACACAGTTTCAGGGAGATAATACTGGCCTGGATGGGCTTCTGTGGAAGCTCTGATATCATCTCCTGCTCCCCTGCCTTTAATCCTCTTAAAGCAGATAAATTGCATGGTCGTTCCTGAAAGAAGGAGAGAGCCTTGAACTCAGTTCTCCTGCTGTCCCGTTTGATGACTGGTGTTCATGTCCAACCCACAGCCGTTCTCAGAGGTGTAGATAGAAAAAGTAGCCATGATACAAGGCCTCTATGTTTTCATCAGGGCCATGAGATTCATTACAAAGCATTTTTAGGGAGCGCCTACTATGTGACAGGCACTTTTCTAAGTGTGAGGCCACATCAGTGAATAAGACAAAGATCCCTACACTCGTGGAGCTTACTATCCAGCAGAGGGGAAGACAATAAACAGAATAAATAAGTAAATCATACCGTGTGTGAGAAAATGATCAAAGTGCTATGGAAAAAAAAAAGAGAGATTAGGATAAGAGGTTGGGAGCATGGGGGATGGGGTAGATTGTGACAGCTTTTTAATTGGTTTTCAGAGAGCCTCACCCAACTGGCATCATAATTAATATCGCCTCAGAGATAATAGCTCTGAGCTGAATCTGCAGATGTTTAATGCTGCTTTGTGTGAAAACTGGATTGAAAGGATAATTTATGAGTAATTATTTTAATTGAGGTTTGAGTATCAGAGAGGCAATGAGCTCACTGGTGGGATGGGAAGGTGTGTTTGTGCTCAGAGATGTTCACCTTCATTTATTTAAATGGATTTTCCATTCATGTCTCTTTTCTGGATGCAAGGTAACTCTTCCAGGTAATCATGAGCCAGTCTCTTTATCTAGAAATATCCTCCCATTTATTCTCTCCTGGTGAGCAGAGTGGGTCAAAAGCAGCTGTGAGAAACCTCAAAATTATCAGCCAAACATTAGAGGAGGAGAGAGCTCAGCCAGGTGGCTAAAATAGCACCACTGAGCTTGTTACTCTGACCTGCCCTGCCCATATGTGGGTGGCAGAAGTTCACGGGAAATCTTCTGCCACTCAGTACTTAATGGAGACACCTCATCCAGTGAAAAAGATGACACTATGCATAATGATTGTAATTAACTCACGCCCTAATGATGCCAAACAACCACTAGAGGTAGTGCTACAGAAGAATACATAATTTACTGAAAAATGATCAAAATGTGGGGTATGATACTATTTTTGATATCGTTTACACATGAATAAAAGAAACCAAAATATTAACAGAGGTCGTCTCTGGGTGGGAGACTTACGGGTGATTCTTATCTTCTTTTATAATAAAGATGTCATTTTTGCAAAAGGAAAATATAAACAATAAAATTTATATTTAAAACATAATAACAAATAACTCCAATTATCCATAGATATATCAGCCTTGTTCTCAACAAAAAATTTGAAATCCCTTTGACTGTTGGGCTGCACCCTCACTGCACGTGTACAGTTTTAGTAGAGCGTTATACATGTAATGTGCTAATACATATAACACGTGGCTCTCTAGCCTGCTTCCACATCCAAAAAAAAAAAAAAGCCCTCATTTTTAGTGTTTGCCAATTTCCATGATGTAAATACTCCCTCTATGGCCAATTTCAAGCTACCAGTGTCATGTCACTGAACGTGGTACCTCATGTATTGAAAAAGCCAGAGTTTGGAATCTTCATTTTATTAAATGAGTAAAGAAACCTTACAAGAACAATTAATTAAGACATAAATGAGCAAATGCCATTCTAACAAAAGACCCTGCATTGTGTCATTGAACAAAGATTTGGGAAGATATGCCCACAAGTGGCTCCCGTGAGCCTTCATGCCATACCCTCCTAACACCACCAGCTTATGTTCCCATCTGCCTGAATAGAGTTAGGTCCAGAGAAAAACTGGTCTTATACACTGTTGGGTCACTGATGCTTCTCTTTGCTCTGGGAGAGGAAGAGGCAGATACGACTACCTCTTGTCTTCTACCATGTTAAGGTCTCTGGAGAGCCACAGGATCTTTTGCTAGCAGAAAATTTGCTGCTCTATTTCTTAACTGTTTTTATAAGGTTTCGTGTTTTCGTTTAATAATATGGAGATTCAGATTCTGAATTTTTCAATATATGAAGTTTCTGAGCCAGTGTTTCAGGAGCTTTGCGGAGATTCTGCAAGAAGGAGGGACATAGCTCACTTCAACACAGCCCTTGATGTATCTGGGTGAGAGCAGAGCTTTAGTTTGTGACAAAAGCAGTAGGCATTCACCCTGAAGACTGATGATTACATAAAAATCATGGGGCGATGGTATTTGCACTGAGAAAACATTTGATGTAGATGGGGGTAGGTCATGGCAAGGAATCCACACTGTGAAATAATGACTATCTCTTATTAAACATGTACTGTGTGGTAGGAACAATCTCAGTTGAATCTCTGTGACAACATTTTAAACCAGACATTGTTATTAACCCCCATATTACAGATGAGGAAACTGCTTGGATTATAAACATGGTAAAGGGTGATGCAAACCCAAATCAGCTTTATCTGAATCTACCTAAGGGGATTCTCAAAAGCATGACACCATGTTGCCTCCCCAGTGTTTGGGTCAGTCCCTGGAAAGCCCTTGTGTGAGAACATACTCTGTCAGAGACCCTGCTATGTGTCTGCAAAACCCATTTCACTTCCCCCTGGTTACACAGCTAAACTTTGGTTTTCAGGCTCCTTGAGATATGTTGGGGCCGTGCGACTGAGTCTAGATTAAATGGAATGAGGTCAAAAGTAACGTGAGCCATTCTTGGCCCATAAGAACGTCCAGTGCCCAATGCTCCATTCTCTTTCTCCTTCCATGATGACTCTGGAAGACACGTTTTGAATATGGAGGTGCCACAAAGTGGAAGGAATCTGATTCTAAATGACTGTGGTTAAACCGCAGAGACTTGGGTCTGTTACTGTAGTGTGGCAGAGTCTACCCTAACTTATTCACAAACTCGCTGAAACGTTTTGGTTGAAAGAACACAACGTGGCCAGAACTTGCTCTGCTCATATGTCCCTCTCAGAGTTGTCTGCCAAACTTGCATAACATAGTCCCTGTATCTCTATTTTAACTCTTACTCTGCTGAATTGCAATGTATACTTTATATATCTTTCTGTAAGCTCTATCAAGGCAGGACTGGCTTCCAGAGCGAGTCCAGGCTGAACATTGCTTAGCATATTGATTGGACCACACATGTCAGCCTGTAAATGTCTGAAATGAAGGACTGTCAAGAACCAGGGCGAGATTTTGAAATTGTGGCACTGTTTCTTTGGAATTGCAGTTTTTGACTTTTCTCCCTAATCCCCAAACCTATATGGTCCCTTCATCACTGATTCCAGGAAGGAAATTCTTTCCATTGAGGTTATAAATCAGTGCCTCACTTCTCCCTGGACAAATTGCATTTGAAAGCTGACTGAGGAAGGAGTGACTCTGAGCCCTGGGAAGGGGATCCAGGTAGTAGCAGTTGGTCAGGATCCTTGGGGGCATGAGACCCTTCCTTGATCCTGCAAAGCCATCCCAGGGTGAGCAGAAGCCCTGTTGTGCTCTGCCATGGGCCATGACGGCACCTTGTACTTTCCTCGTGTTGTATTTACCATATTTTATGCTTATGTATTTCCATGATTATGTGGTGCCTGTTTATCTCCTTACCAGGCTGTATGCTCCCTAAGGACAGAGACTGCATGTCTGTGCCCTCGCACTGTAAGCCCAGCGCTGGGCACAGACCTGTTGTTATGTTATGGGTGCTGAATGTCTAAGACTGTCCTGGTGCCCAGACTCAGTCTGTGAGCTCAGAAATGTGCTATGCGGGAGTGAAGAGGAGAAGAGAAGTAACACATGGGAGCACTGTGCTGGAGAGCCACTCTGTGAGGTACTTCGTGTTGCCCTAGTTTTACAGAGGAGAAGACAGTTCACTTCCAGTAAGTGATGAAATTGGGATTTGGCCAGGGCCAGACAAACACCGGGGGCTTCTGTTCTTTCCATCAAACTCCTCTCCTTCTACTACTAATCATCTCTTCTCATCCCGCCCCCCCCCCACATTCTCAGCCAGTCAGGTGTGGTCAGAATAGAGTCACGAGTAAGGGGTTCAGAGTGTAGCCTTATCTGAGATGCCGGTCCATAAGCCTTTGGGAGGCCCCTGGTCCTCACATCTAGAGATGCCCTAGATGGCTCTTGACCTGGTTCTGGAAAGACTTGTACATTCTCACCAGCATCTTTTCAGTTTGCTTCCTGAAAACGGGCACTGGGAGAGTGAAAAAGCAAGTTGAAAACAGAAACTCTTTCGAGTCTGCCAAGAGAATGAGATACCCTGAGACTGATGAAAAATTTGTCACTTTTATCTATCATAACTCTTTCTGGACAACCCTCCCTTCCAATTCTTTTTCTTTCCCTCTCTCTCCCTTCTCATTTCTTATATATATTACCAACCTTCTGCCATGTGTCTTATGAGACATCCACCCCACTAATCTTGCCCCACTGATTGGACCAAGGCTCTGTACACAGGGCATCCTTTTAGACCACATGGCTTCTCCTTTGTCTGATCTGCAAATAGCTACCTTGCAAAGTGCAGGCATTTCTTATTGCTCAGCCAGTTAAGACCGATCCCTTTGAGGGTGTAGAAAATCAGCATTAGGTTGATCCACTTTTTGCATCTTAACCTGGCGATCAGAATACACAGGGGATAGCCTAAAAACCTCTAGTGAATATTCAAAACCTACATTTTGTAGATTCAGAATATACTCAAAAAACAATCTTGGAGTTGTGTAAATAAACTGCTCTTGGGCATCCCTCCTCTCAAAATATACCTAGAAACAATGGGATCATGCCCACTTTGAAGATAAATTTTCCCTTTGATAATGTTTAATGCCACTACTTTTACTTCTTTAGTTTGGCTTTCAGGGGGCGTTGGGAAGGTGACATTTTATTTTCTGTTGCCCCATTGCTCTGAATATTTGGTTTCAAGGGTTCTTATATATTGAAAGAAATAGTGTATAACTATGGGTCTGCAGACAAACCTTCACTCAAGTTAGAGTCCCATTTCGTCCTGTATCACGTAGCAGAAACGGAAGAAAAACTCTATGAGTCAATAACACACAAATGCCATGAACTCACTCATATTCTCTCAGGGGAATCTAGAAAACAAACTTGGCCCTCTTCCCAGCTCATTTCAAAGTGAGAAGTCAATGGGATGAAGCTGTTTGTACCAAGCAATAATAGTGATAAATAACGCATGGGCATTTATTGTTTCCACAGTTCCTCCCCTCCACTTGATCAAGGTCCTGAGCAAAGTTTCTCTTCTTTATCCTCGTTCTCAGCCAGCTGAAGGGCCCAGTAAGACATGACTGGTAGTTCGTGCCTCACCTCATCCATGACAGAACCTGGGAGTTACGAGTGCTCTGCAGGCCACTTAGAAGTATGACGCACCCTGCCAGGATGTGCCCCAAATCTCCACTTCACCGAGGAAGCTCCCCTTAATAGCATTTTACAGCAGGCTTGTGTTTCAGGGAATTTGTCTGACGGGGGATGGGTCAAGTTTTCTCAAACTGGCAGGATGTGGCCATTGGAAAAAGAGGGGAAGATAAATGTTTTGTACAGAAGAAAGGGCAGCCAGACTGAACTGTACCGTTTGCAGCTCACGGGCCCACTTTGGTTGGGCCTTTTTGGAAGAGCAAACTCCAGGTTCTTTCCTTGAAGCACTGGAAGGACTGGTTGACTTGGACAATGTGGTCCAGATGTTCCCGCCCAAGGAACTAGGTCCAAGGAACTAGTCTCCCCACATGCCAGAAGAAAAGACAAAGTCCTTCATGGGAAAATATGTTTAGGAAATAATTGGGTTTCATTAGTATAGGATGTCTGAGAGCTCAAAATAGGAATTTTAAATTGTGAATCTCCAAAAGGAGGGATACAGCAAATGGTGGCTCTCAGACATAATTGACCATCTTGCTAACTCTTTTATAAGAGTCATTTACTAGCTGTGTGACCTTTAGGCAAGTTACTTAACTATATTCTTTATTTTCAAACTGGGAAAATTAAACTGATTAGATGAGATAATGTACATAAAGGACTAAGAATAATGCCATAGTATAGTAAGTACTCTATAAACAATAAGTGATTATTGCTGCTGTTTTGATCTTTATTGCAGAATCGGGGATTGCCATGGATTAAGAGTTTATGACACATTTTAAGCATAGTGGAAAGAATATGAACTTTAAAGTCAGACAGATATGGTTTCTAATACCAGCTGTCATTTTTTAGCTGCGTACTCTTGGGAAAGTTTACTTCGGTACCTCAGTTTCTCCTCTGAAAAATGGGGATATCTTAGTACCTTGCTGAAATATTTTGAGAACCGAATGAGGTGAGGTTCTGTATTTAAGGTTCTTAGCACTGTGTCTGCCTGCATTTTGTAAGCACTCTTAAATATCACCTGCTGTCATCATCATCATCATTTTTATCACCATAGCCATCATCCCAATTAATATTCACAAAAATCCTGCAAGTTGAGAATTATTACAGACAGAAAATTAAGGCTCAGAGGGGTTAAGCAATTTGTCTGAGACCACGCAGATAGCAGAGACGATATGCAGATGTGAACTCAATTCTGTCTGGCTTGAAGATCTCCAGATGGCTGAGACATTAAGTGTTTAAAAAAAAAAATCCACGTGATCCCTATATTCCCCATCCTCCCTTGCCACTGGGTTGGGCCACACGAAGGAGTCTGGCAAATGGGAAATGATAAGTCACTTCTGGACCAGAACACGTACGCTTTGGTGAGACTCCTTCATCCTTCGCGTCCCCGCCATGGCACAGCTGGAAAGTATATATGTTGATATGATGTGTCACAGACTGAGGGAGGCTGAAGCCCTGAATCACTAAGTAGTGTAGTACCCTCACTTGAAGCATTAAGTAAAGTATTATCTCTTATTGTGCTAAGCCACTAGGATTCTGTGACTTGGCGTGGCATCTTGCAATGATTATCACAGTACATCACATTCTTCCCATCATGCCTCAGATACTTTCCCTGTTCTCAGAGAATTTACCAACAAGTTTGGTATATAAGACATGAAGATACATCTTTCATACTGAAAAATATGTTGGGACTATATATCATTCAGAATCCAATCAGAAAAACAAAAATCACTGTAGGTATATTAAACAGAAGATAGTTAATACAGGAATTGATTAGATCTTTTATATATTGCTATATATCTTATATATTTATATATGTATTGCAAGGCCTGAAGTTATTAAAGAGGGGAAAATAAAGTTAAGTATTTGTAAGAAACCAGTACTGTTTCTGGATCCTCAGAGAAGAATCTACCTGGAAGCCAGTGTGATGTGCTGCTAAACATCCTCTGGTTGAAGCCCAGCTGTCTGAGCATGACCCAGAAGGCTGTACTCCCAGGATACTACTGCTTCTGCTACAGCTGCTAGTGTTGGAACCATTGCTATTATTATCACTGCCACCAACACACCTCCTGCAACCACTGTAGTTCCTGATGTTGCTTCAAGACACTGCCAGGTGTCACTTTCCAACCTCCCGCCTATGGCTCCCACTGGCAAATCTTAGCCACTCACAAGGGAGTCAGGGATATGTTACTTACTGTTCATAGAAGTGCAGCGTAGAGGGTGGGAGGAGGGCTGAGGGCAACTGGCTGGCATGGATTCAAGTCGAGCCGTAAGGACAACACCTGCCAAGGGAGTTTAGAGAAGGAATTAAGATAGGCTGCATGGTCAAGGAGAGATGTATTAGTTTCCTGTTGCTGCTGTAACAAATTACCATAAACTTAATGGCTTAAAACAACACAGATTTATTCTCTAACAGTTCTGAAGGATGGTAGTATAAAATGTGTCCATTTTGCCATGTAAGATAATATATTCACAGGTTTCAGGAATTAGGGTGTGTACATATATAGGGGGCCATTATTCTGCCTACTACAAGAGATCTGGGCCAGACTCTCAAAGGATGCATAGGATTGAGATGAGGAGAGGAGAGTATGGACTGCAGTGAATTCTAGGCAGGGGAATTGACAAGTGCAAAGGCACAGGGGCAGAGAAGCACACAGTCTGGTGGAGGACAGTGTATAAATAGTTGTGACTGGCACATGGCTCTCGCAGGGCCATTGTGAAACATCAATCTAGAAAGGAAGGTGTGGGCCAGATGCTGGAAAGCATTGATTTTTGTAGTTTATGGTGTAGTTAATAGGAAAACATGAAAGGTTATTGAGCAAGGGAATGATGTTAAAAAAGACTCCTGTAGGGCTTCCCTGGTGGCGCAGCGGTTGAGAGTCCGCCTGCTGATTCAGGGGACGCAGGTTCGTGCCACGGTCTGGGAAGATCCCACATGCCGCGGAGCGGCTGGGCCCGTGAGCCATGGCCGCTGAGCCTGCGCGTCCGGAGCCTGTGCTCCACAGCGGGAGAGGTCACAACAGTAAGAGGCCCGCGTACCGCTAAAAAGAAAGAAAAGACTCCTGTCTAATAATGTAAATAATGACAATAGCTGAGATTTACTGAGACTTTCAACTGCCACGCACTGGGTTAAGTATTTCATATTCTATAGCTCATTAACCTACATGACAACCCTGTGAAATGGGAACCATTAAGATCTCCATTTTGCAGATGAGGAAACTGAGGCCAAGAGAGGCTTAGGAACTTTCCCAAGGTCATTTGATTGGTATGTTAGGGACTTGCAGTTTAAACCAACCAGTCTGACTCTGGAGTCTGAGTTCTTAACCCTGCCTTAGTCTGATTGGTTTGCCATAACACAACACCATAGATTGGGTGGCTTAAACAAGAGAAATTTATTTCCTCACAGTCTGGGGGCTAGAAAGTCCAAGATCAAGGTTCTGGCTGATTTGGTTTCTCCTGAGAGCTCTCTTCCTGGCTTGCAGATGGGTCTTCTCACTGTGTCCTCATATGGCAGACAGAGACAGAGAGACAGAGAGACAGAGAGACAGAGAGAGACAGAGAGAGACAGAGAGAGAGAGAGAGAGAGAGAGGGGTAGCAAGCTCTCTGGTGTCTCTTCCTCTAAGGACACAATGTCCATCATGAGGGTCCCATCTCATGTCCTCATCTAAACTTAATTGTCTTCCAAAGGCCTTGTCTCCAAATACCATCATACTAGAGATTAGGGCCTCAACAGACAAATTTGTGGGGCGACACTATTCAGTCCATAGCACCCCCCTAAGTGAGGGCCTAATTCATAGAAGACCTAGATTAGACCAGAACTGGACTCCTCAAATGCTTTCACTTACTAATATCTCCATAGACAATCTTTGGAAAAGTTAATTTTGAATTTTCACAAACAGAAAAAGAAAGGGAATTAATACAACCAAGTGTCATTTCACTCCCATCAGATGACTGCACATATAAAACTCTGATAACACCCAGTGTAGGGCACAGATAGGGTATATGGGAACTCCTACCTGGTGACAGGGGAGTAATTGCTACATTTTGGAGAGCAAATTAGCAGCACGTCGCAAAGGTGAAGACGCTTATACCCCAAAGCTGGCAGTTCCACTTCTTAATACATTAAGAGGAAGTCGGTTCCAATTACATAGGAAGGCACACTTAGCAATATGTTTATTGTAAATATATTTTGTTGTGTGTAACGGCAAAATGCGAAAACAAGCAAGCTGCCTGTTAGTAGGGAGACTGATAAATAATTGACGGTTTAGTCCAACATTAGAATAGCATGCAACAGCTACAAAGAATAAACTGGGACTCATCTGTCACATGGATAAATTTCAAAACCGTAACGTTGAAAGAAAAATATAAAGCAAGGCATACAGTATTGGCTAAAATGCACGTAAATTTTTAAAACACCAAAAGTTAGTATGTATTTCCTAAGGATGTCCATACGCATAGTAAAATTATAAACACATCCATGGGAGAAATGCACGTGAAGTGCAGGGACATGAAAAAGGTGGAGAGAAGTGAGGTTGGCTTTACCTGTGAAATTTTATTTCTTGGGGAAAAAGAGAGACATCTGGAGAATATTTGGGTGGGATAGATGCTTGTGTTGTATTATCTTCTGAATTAGTGTGTTTTCATGCTATAAGATATTTAAATTATTTCATAATTTAAAATAATTGGGAAAAAACTAAGGGCATCTAATAATAGTAATATTCAGTCCCGTGGCCTGATGTGAGGATTAAATGAGACAGTATATCTAAACCATCTTGCCTGATGTCTAGCTCCAGTGGCTAGACTCCAGCCTCAAAGAAGCTCCCTTGCTTTCAGGTTTCCTGTTTCACCTTAACATTTATGTAGTGATTATGGTTCAGAAAAATACTTTTATATTCATTATTTAATTTTATCATCATAATAAGCCAGTGAATACAGCAGATATCTTTATTCCCATTTGAAGGCACTGGGGTCTGAGAAATAAATATTGGTGGTTCAGGGCAAGCTGACGGAGGAACCAGATCTCCTGATATCCTGCCCTCGACTCTTCCCACTATTTCTCCAAGATGGAGCAGTAGTGGCTTGTCAAGGGACAGAGAAAGCTCTTCTACCTGCAGTGGGGTAGAAACTCATAAGCCTTACTTGCAGGCCGCAAGGGAGAGAGAGCCGGATTGGAGGGGACAGCGCCGTTGCCACCCCTCGGCAACTCCTTCACTGGCAGCCAGCAAACCCCACTAAGCTTTCTGCCTGAAGGTTCCTGTTCATAAAATGGAGATAAAAATACCAGTTTCTCCCCATCAAACAGCCTTGTTCCCTGTAAATCCTTTAGAAATCTACACGGATCAAATGAAATCACATGTGTAGTCATGCTTTGGAAATAATGATGTGATAATAAATGTAAAATACTAGTGTTATTGCATACATGGGTTGCTGGACTGAAAGTTTTGATATTTCGGCAATTCCATATAGTTCGGGTCCTTCTTAAAAGTCCAAGAAAAATGGAAAGAATGGAGGAAAACATAGTCCTTTTTAGAAAGACCAATCTAATGAGAAGCCCAAGAGAGGATTTCTAATTGCAAGGAACCGATTCAATTGAGACTAAAGACCACAAAACTGTGTTTAAATGTGTGTGACATGTGGGTACCACAATGTCTTCTTCAATAAGTGGCTTCAATTTATTCGCATCGTTCCCATGCTGTAAAAGTAATTTCTAATTTACAATATCCGATATGACTCATTAATCTAGAAAATTAGATTTCTGGGGGAACATGGTTTGTGTTTCCAAAGATTGAAATCCAAGACTGTGCTCTTTTGTTTTCCTTCAAAGAAACTTTCAGGTTTGCAAATGCAAAACAAATCAATTCAGCAAAATGACTGCTCCCATATTTATAAAACTCCGTGTTTGACTTAGTTGTCATAGAGCTTTAGAAAGTGCAGGACACCAAGGACAAGAGGGTTGACAAAAATGGAAGAGACTGTCAGTTAACAGCGAGGGCAAGCAGGGGCATACCCACGAGGGAGACAGCACTCGAGGCACAGAGAAAACTTAACAGCAGCGGAGGGACTGGAAAGCTGACATCTGGGATGGGTGATTTGTAGTAGTACTACAGGGCTTGTCACTGAGCTTTTCAAACTAATGCTTTAGTGAAGAAGCAAGAAGTAGTAGGAGAGAGTTTTCCAGCCATTAGGAGTATGAGGTAGTTGTTGCGGTATGTGAGCTACTAACACCTAGGAGACAAGAGCTGGCCAACTTGCCTGGTCCAAACTTTCTCATCTGCACAAAGGGGATGATACCTATTTTCCGAGGACAGTGATGAGGTTTCAATAGAGGACATACTGTGAGTGCTTTGTAATGCCTAACAATCTCTGTACAGTGGCATTGTCCCTGAGAACTATTCTGGGGACAGAATATGACTCCCCATCCACCACGGGTTGGACACCATTCTTTCAACTAAAGTTCTTATCTTTCTGAGTCTACCCTGAAGCACTTCATGAAGGCTTGAAGTGATCCTTTGGGAACAAGACAAGGCGTTGGGTAGAGGGGTAAATTACTGTCTCATTGATGACATAATGGAAAACAAAGCTCAGGAGAAATTCATAATAATAATTCCTGTTTTACTAGGCAGTGGGTTTTATTTCAATTAATCTACACTGACTGTAATTCCCAGCTCCTTACTGTTTGTCTCATACCTAAAACAATTTTTCCCAAGCTATACATCATAAGCACTAGTTCAAACTAATTAGGTAGTTATGAATTTTTTACAAAAATGATTCAGTTCTCTGAGTCTCCTGTTTTTATATCTAGTGTAACATGTGTCTTTAGAACTACTTTAATTTAATATTAGAGAAATTAGATATGCTTATAATCAAACTGCATTGTTCATGGTTTAAGCATCCACACTTCTCAGTGCTTTTATTTCATACTGCAGTTTGTTTTCTTTTAAGGGTTGAATCAACTTGATTAAGTATTCTTATTGTTCAATGTAAGCTTTGCCTTTCTGTTCAGTCCCTGTCCTGGCATACCATATCTCTATTCATACGCAGTTCTATAAATTTACAGTTGATTGTATTCACATTAGCTCCCTGCTTTAAAGCATGAATGTTCAAACGATTCTGAAGTTTTATGACATTTTGGTCTCCTGCCCCTTTAGCAGTAGAGCAGCTTTAGCTGTGTAAGAAACCATCCCAAAATTTAGAATCTTAAAGTAATAGCCATTTCACTAGCTCAAGATTTGGTGGGTCGACATGTGGGGCTGGGCCCACCTGGGTGGTTGTGAACCTCTCACCTGGGCTCACTCAGGCATCTGCTGGTGGTTGATGTTCTCATACATGTGTTTGGCAGGTGGTTGGCTGGCTGTTAGGATAACTGGGCCAAATGTCACTCATCATCCAGTAGGCTAGATCAAGCTTGTTCACATTGTGATGGTCTCAGGGTTCCCAGGGACGGCAAGAGAAAGCAAGCCGCATGTGCAAGCGTTTTTCAAGTCTCCCCTTGCATGACCAAGCCCAGGGTCAGTGTGGGAGAGGACAGCCTAGGGGAGATGTGAATAAATTGCAGGCCATCTCTGCGACCACGTGGCACAAGCAGCAAGGTCAGTTATTATTCTAACATTCCTACCTCGTTCTCTCCTCTTGAACGAAACCCTCTGTCGCACCTTCCTGGGGCAGATTACAGTGGGAAGTTCTTACACACACCCTTCCATTCTGCCCCAAACCTAATAAGGCCTTTTCCTCTCATCATCTCAGCCTAAACTCAGAGGTCTACATACCTTGAGATTGAGCCAAACATGGAAGTTCTTCCTAAATTATCCTTAACTGAGCACCAACTACTGAACCACACAGACATTCTGGTTTTGACATTTCAAAGTCAAACCAGGGTAGCAATGATGAGCTGCAGACCTTCCACACTGATGAAAGGAAACTCATCACATAAATGTTATTATGTTTTATTCTTCAAGAATATTATAGATCGCAAGTCCACTTTGTTTTCATGATGCACTGAACTACTTATAGCCTGAGATGTGGTTTGCTCATCTCTTTGAGATTGCTGGGTCAAATGGTGTGTGTATTTTTAAATAGATATTTCCAGATTGCTTTCTCCAAAACACATAACAATTCAGATTTCTACTAGCAATGTGTGAATGTATACTTAAATTCTCCATCAGGAATAGGTAATAGAGGCTTTTACAACTTTTGTCAGTTTGATAGGTATGTGATATTTCATTGTTACCTTAATTTGTACTTCCCTGGCCACTAGTGAGTTGCAGAAGTTTTAAATATGTATGCGTGCCATTTGGATTTCTTTCTTTGAATTGCTTATTAATACCTTTTGGCTCATTTTTCTGCTCAGTTGTTTGTTTTTCTTGTTGATTTGTAAGACCTCTTTGCATATAATTAAAGTTGTTAATTTTTTGTTGGCTGCGCTGCAATTTTCTCCCAATACATAGTTTATTGATTTATTTTTTACTATGCAGGAAGCATTTTAAAAATTATTTTTATATAAACAAGTATGCTTGTTTTTAAAATGGTTTCTGGTCTCCCTGTCTTGGTTAATAAGGTTTCTCCTGGCTTTAGATTGTATATGTAATCTCCTTGATTTTTACCAAGATTACTTTACATTTTTGTTATTTACATTTAAATCTTTCATCCATCGGAATTTATTTTTGTAGGTGATGTAATATAAAAGTCCAATGTTGGGCTTCCCTGGTGGCGCCGTGGTTAAGAATCTGCCTGCCAATGCAGGGGACACGGGTTCGGGCCCTAGTCTGGGAAGATCCCACATGCCCCAGAGCAACTAAGCCCATGTGCCACAACTACGGAGCCCATGTGCTACAACTACCGAATCCCGCATGCCTAGAGCCTGTGCTCCACAACAAGAGAAGCCACTGCAACGAGAAGCCCGTGCACTGCAACAAAGAATACCCCCTGCACACAGCAACGAAGACCCAATACAGCCAAAAACAAATATATAAAAAAAAATAAAAGTCCAATGTCATTTTCTTTATCATGGATAAGCATTATAGTATTCAATACTATCACCATTTGTTTAATAATTCATCCTTTCCTGAGTGAATTAAAATAGCATTTTTAATATCTTTAATATATGCTGGGATTTTTTTTTTTTGGATTCTCTATTTTCCTTATATTTCCATTTTAATTTGATTATAGTATACTCTAATATCTGACAGGGCAATCCCCCCAAAGTTGTGTTTTTGCAGACTAATATTGGGCAATTTTTTATTTCATATAAATGTCTAACTAATTTAAAAAAATGAACTCTTTGGGGTTACTAATTCTGGCAGGATCAACACTTTTATGCTATTAAGTCTTATCCAAGAATATGCAGTTCTTTTTCATTTGTTCACATTTATTTTTATGTCCTTCAATGGCATTTTATAGTTTTCTTCACATAGGATCTATGTCTTTCTCATTAGATCTATGCCTGATAACTTTATAGTTTCTTTTAATAGTACAGATGATTTTTTTTTTTTTTTTGCTATCTCCACTTCTTGGTGATTATTTCTAGAACAGACAAAAGATGTACAATATAGTCTAGTGTAGCATAATGGTGAAAACCATGGGTTCTGGAACGAGATTCAAATCCTGGTTTGGTTCAAATCCTGGATCTACTACTGTTACTTGTGTGGCCTTGGACATGCTATTTAAACTTTCTGTGCCTCAGTTATCTCACTTGGAAAATGAATATAATAATGCCCATTTATAACACAGAGGCAAGTCATCCACCAAAAGTTTATATTCTCACTCCACAGTGAAGAGTTATTCCTGGGAAACAGCTGTCCAGTATTCCCAAAACTGTATTTTCCAGGTTCCCTTTTACTGCATGGTTCTCAATGACTGAGTTTAGGACAAGAGAATGTGGCAGAAGTGTTGTTTACTAGCTTTAGGCCTGAATCGAAAATATGCAAGGCTTTCTCTCTTTTTCTGTTTATCACTTGGATATTAATACCCAGGGCAACCTCAGGAGCCTTGAAAGAAAGATGACAGAGCCTCTATCAGCCTCATCTCTGGAATGACTGTGGAATAAACTTCTTTCCGCTCCACCCCACCGCACCCCCCGATTCATGAAGGGAACATTAACTTCAACTATGATGGGCCACTAAGTCGCTAGGTCTATCCGTCACCTCAGCTGGTGTTGCTGCATAGAATACTTCATGAGGGTTCTGAACATATTTGTGTGTATATTTATATATTTACACACACATATATAAACATACACACCTATATGCACATATGTGTGTGTCAGTTTGGGTGTGTTAGTTATTATAAATATAATTATCTTGTACCTAGGTACCTACTAAATGCTCTTATTAATTTGAGTTTGAGTTTTTTCCTGCAGTCTGAGATGTTCTGGATATACAAACCACATTATCAGTAAAAAATATAGCTGTACCTCTTCCACTGTTTATACCAATTATCTTATTTTCTTACCTGACTACGTTTGCTTAAATTGCCAAGACAATGTTGATTAATAACCTTGAGAGCAGTCATTCTATTCATTTTCTGTTATGATTATAAATGGTCTATTGTTTTACTCTTTAAACTTTTATATGTTATTAGATTTGGGGAAATATTATACTTAAGTAACTTCATTAAGTAGTTTCTATTATACTTGGTAATTTTTAAAAATAACTATGTGTTTTATCAAATTCCTTGTCTGCCTCTGATACTGGTAAGTTCACGTGTATTTTCTCCTTATTAGTTGATATACTGGAATATACTGAGAGACTTTTCTGGCTTGAATCATCCACACATTCCTCCAAACATACCTTTTTAGTCATATCATTGTATCCTTTTGATATACTGTTGGATTCCCTCTGCTAATAGCTTATTTAGGATTGTTATATTTTAAGTCATGATTGAGATTGGTCTGTAGTTTTCTTTTGTACTACATCTAACAGGTTGAATATGTTGGTTTCATGAAATAAAGTGGGAAAGTTCACACATTTTAATAAAATAATAGCTTAAATCACTGTGGAATTACTTCTTTTTTTAAGTTAGAGAACACTCACTTTTGAACCCATCTGGTCTTGGTGACTTTTCAATGGTAGGTCTTTGCATACCTTACCAGTCTCAGTGGCAATTGATCTATGCAAGTTTTCTACTTCTTTGGTCACTGTTGGTAATTCAGTTCATATTTTGGAATGTTTCACCTAATAATCATGAATTCACTATGTTGTGCTGTACCTGAAGCTCTTTAAATATTTTCATTTTGCTTTTGTTCTTGTTGTCCAGGAGTTCTGTATTCCTGTACACCTCTTCTATTTGATCTTCCTTTCTCTGGCTCCTGAGTCCCCAGTGCTGCGTTATTGTTTTTATTGTTAGCTTACTAGTTCTCAAGTTGTGGTAGCAATCTTAAAAAGGATGGGGAGTAAAATATTTTGTGCTCTGTGGGCTGCTGTGTCCTCCATCTCCTTGAACTCTCCCAGCCTCGGGAGTAGAGACGCCTCACTCAGTTGTTCAACTTCCCTTTAGCTCCGTGATGAATAAGGACACTAGAGATACTAATGTGTTACCCCCAGATTCACATTTTGTTGGGCCAAAGTTTTCCCAGAATCCACAGCATTTCAGTTCTCTGGGGATCTCTGAAGATGCTGTGTAGACCCTCACCTGGATTCACCTTGCTGAGACCAGAATCCAGAGCCCAGAACTTCACAGCAGCTTGGACCAGGGAAGACTCATGGATTAGAGACGAGAATGGAGGGAAAGTTAGATGCATTTTTTTTCTTTCCACAACAATAAACTAATGCATAAGATGAAACAAAGATGATTTCTTGATATTCTTTAATCAAAATCTACAAACAAAAATGGGCAGTTCTCACCTTATGTTACTTTTGATTTAGTAACTCTTCTTATTTGACATTCCCCATTGAAAGTGTGGAGCAGGGGTAGGATAAGCAATCACTGAATAGCGACTTGTTTACATGCATCACATGCAGTGTACATATTTCATTCTAATATCAATGTTTCAAGTCAGGCACTAGTATACTTGTTTTATTGAAACTAGGGTTCAGTGAGGTTGAGTAAATTGCCTAAGTCCACACATCTCAAATGGCAGATCTGTAGGCAATACCCAGCTCTGCAGAACTTTGAGGTCTGTGCTCTCTTCATTTCATTACTTCCTTCTTTACTTGAACCTTGTATTGTTTCTATTTGTTTCCAAATGGAGCTAGGCAAAAGTGAGTGCATAAAGTTCTCAGTCACATTGATTATCATTAAGATGTAACCCATAGAAATACAAGACTTCTTAAAACAAGGACACAGTTAAGCAAAATGACAATTTATCAGGTAAAATTGTTTCTCTTAAGCAAAAGCAGACTTTAGAGATCTGATGTTCCGCTTAATCATGAGTGCTTTTACAAAGGTTTATTTTCCCCTTCTTATTAGATGATTTCTTCCCACGTTGGCTTCTTTGATCTATCACCTTAATAACTCATGTCCATTGACAAGCAGTTCGAGATTCATTAGTAATAGAGATCTGAGTTCTCTATTAATCCCAATAAGAATATCCAGCAAATCTTATACGGAAGCTCACATCTGTCTTTTCCATATATTGAGATTTCACATTTGATATTATTTTAATAAGGTGCTACATAAATTTAAAAAAGAGCCCTGAAAACCATTTTCTAAATATGGAGAA
Organism: Grampus griseus; assembly: GCF_964374135.1. Taxonomy (NCBI): domain Eukaryota; kingdom Metazoa; phylum Chordata; class Mammalia; order Artiodactyla; family Delphinidae; genus Grampus; species Grampus griseus. Next base: position 68,348,409 of record NC_139010.1, read on the forward strand.
TTCATATAATTTTTGCATCTGTCTGATTTCTTGACATTGCGTATGGGAGAAGTCTAAACACCACCTTGATACCAAGACGGAAGTTTTATCAGGTCACACCTTCTTTGCTGCTTCTAGAGATCTCCTTAGACTGTTTAGAGGTCTGTGATCACAGTGTGAAAACTAGAGACCTGAGAAAAAGGTGAAGGCAAATGAACTGAAACTGTTTAATAGATAAGAACACTGGGAAATGAAATAATGGAAGGGGAAGAATTCTTCAAACCCATTTGATTTCAGACTATTGTACTTAAGCAAGGTGCTCCATGGAGGCAGCCTGATTCTGACTAAACTACTCTCTTTACCTTGAGTGTCTATTGTACTCGAGACACATGCCTGGCCTTGCAGGGAACATGAAATCATACTTACCTTTGCCTTCAAGGAACCAGGAGATACGGGGGGGGGGAAATGGGAGAGTATGAAAATACAGAGGGGGAAGATGAATCCCAGGAGTGCTTCGTGGGGAGAAGGACCTTCCCAAAGAGAAAACATAAACAAAAATATGGGCAAGTGTATGTGGCTTGTGTGTATAGATCCACTATCACATGCAGAGGTGGTGAATATGAAGAAATAAATAACAAAACAAGAAAGGTACCTTGGAATCAGATCATAAATGGCCCTGAATGCCATGGACCATTTGGTACAATAGGAGGATGAGAAGGAGATAAGTTCCAGAGGTCTACTCAGAATTGGCCAAGCCCTAATACCATCTTCCATCATGAAAATGTCCTGTTGATCCCATTGGTCCTTGGGAAATGCCTGCTTGCTTTCTGGGGCACACTTTCATCATGGTCTCACCTTCCAATTTAGGTGATTCTAATAAAGAAGACTGTAATCATGAGAACCTCCTGGTTTTTACCAAAACTGTAGCCACTCTAAGTCAAAGCTTGGCTCTTGGGCCTGTGTTTCATTACTGTCTCACTCCCACTCAGGTCTGGTGTTATACATCTGGTCTGTCCCCTCCTACTTCTGACTCTGCACACTGAGGATGACTTGAGGTTATACCCTTACCCCCCTACTCTACCTGGACCTCAGAATTCAGCTGCAGAAGCTGAACCTAAAAAACTTCTGCAAGGGGAGGGGAGGCCTTAAACAGTCCTACCCAGAAGATACACTGGACTTTCAATTCCAGTATTTTTCCAGCCACAGTGTATTGTGAAGAAGGAAATGTCTAGAATTTTTTAAAAGATAGAAAAGCAAATTATACTTTCTGTATATTGCAGGGAGGGAAAGAAGAACAGAGTGCAGACAAGTGGAAAGATTCCTTTACTGGATTTGTCTTGTTTTTTTGGTTATATCACTCCTTAGGGTTACGCCATTCAAAGCTTTTGTCTGCTCTACACATCCCTGTGGGCTGCTAGTCTACAGAAATACCCACAATTGCTCCCCATTGGTGGCTACAGTTGGAAAAGTGTTCCTTTTATATGGCAGCATCTGGACATACTAAAGTTACCTTTCATTTTGTAGCAAGATGACTTATTTTGAAAGATTGGGAAACTGTGCTTTGAAAACACATTTTCTCTCAACAGAAAAGATAGTGTAAGTAATAACACCCCACAGAAACTGATTATTTCAGCTGTAAAGTACAAGTTCCATGGAGAGTGATGATTTTGAGAATAAGATCATGTTTTCAAAGATAGAAGGCCTGTATTTTCAGTCCAGCTTTTTCTACTATGCAACAAAGGATCTCATTATCTGAATCGTGTTTTTAACAAATTACTTTTCTTGGTAGCAGACATGACAGTTCATTTTGACTGAGCATTTGGAATTCTTCTTAAATCAACTAATACTATAACTACCAGCTAAAATAGCAACAATAGGCTTACCTTGGAGATACCGTGGGTTTGTTTAAAGACCACCAAATAAAGCAAAAAACAAAAGTGAGTTACACAAAATTTTTGGTTTCCCAGTGCATATTACAGTTATGTTTACACTATACTGTAGTCTATTAAATGTGCAATAGCATTATGTCTAAGAAAACAATGTACATACCTTAATTTAAAAATACTTTATTGCTAAAAAATGCTAACCATCATCTGACAACACAGGGCTGCCACAAACCTTCAGTTTATAAAAAATGCAGTATCTGCGAAGCTCAGGAAAACGAAGCACAATAAAATAAGGTATGTTATAGTCTAATTTTCATTAATGAACTAATTAAATTTATTTATTCAATGAATGTATAAAAATCTTATCCTGTGGAAAATGCAAAATAATAATGAGATGTAATTTCTGCTTTCTAAAAGCTTCTAGTGCAATTATAGACACAAGAGACGTCGACTAAAAACTATGACATAAAAGAGTACGTGATAAGGACATTATGATATTTAGTATGATATGAATCAGGAATTACAAACACAAATGCCTAGGGAATCCAGCAGGAAATGAAGGACAGGTAAAGCTGGCCTGTGAAAGAAGCAATAGGGATTGGCGGGACTATGGTAAATTCTGGAGTACTTATATTACTTAAAGAGGGCAGCTTCTACTCATTTGAATTGTATGTTGTCAGGCAAGAATACAGGCCATCTCCTGCCGATCTTATTATTTTTCAGAAGAATCCAATGATCTGGATTATCAAAATATCTGAAAAAAATCTAAAAAATATCTAAAATCTCTACAAAAAAACACAAACCCTCTCAGAGTCTACAATGTGGAAACCAAAGGAAATATGTCTACATGCCATATTGATCTCACAGGCCACCGGTTTTTAAACTCTTTTATAGTCAGTTAGAGAAGGAAGTAATTACATTGTAACAGATAAGAGCATAGGCTTTGGAATTGAGCAGCTGTGACCTAAAGCAAGTTTCTTAACTTTTCAAAGCACAGTCTGTAAAATAATTCACAGGGTTGTTGCAAGGAGTAAATAATAAAAAATACATAAAGTACCTGGAAAATTGCAAATACTCATCCAGTGATAGCTTTCTCTCTCTCACACACACACACACGCCTGCACACACACACCACACGTTTTGGAGATCTTGGAGGCAAGAAGATCTGTGGCTTCTGTATTTATCCTCCAATTACATGTTAATGCCACATTCAGACTAGGGGTTGAGTTAAACTGACCACTAAACTTACTGAAATAGTCATTCTATTATAGTTCTATCTTCCTATTCATTGGTAGTTAGACCTAACTACCTAACTGTTGTAACCTTACAGTTACCATCTAACCAGGAGAATCTCCCATGTGCACTTTACAAAAATGTGTAGGCTGCTCTTGTTGGGTAGAACGTTCCATATAAGTCAGGTCTAGTTTTTGTAATATTGTTTAAATACTTTATTTGTTTACTGGTCTACTATCTAGTTGTTCTATCCATTATTGAAAGTGATGTATTAGAGTTACCAACTATTATTATAGAACTGTTTATTTCTGCCTTCATTTTTGTCAGTTCTTGCTTCATGTATTTTGGGACTCTGCTGTTAGGTGTGTATATGTTTGTAAATGTTATATCTTCATTAAGGATTGACCCTTTTATCAATATACAATGACTTCTTTGTCTCTCATAACTGATTTCTTATAGTCTATGTTATATGATATTGATATAGTGACCCTATCTCTCTTTTGGTTACTATTTGCATGGAACATCTTTTCCCATCCTTTCACTTTCAACCTATTTGTATCTTTGGATCTAAACTGTGTCTCTTATAAACAGCTAACAGGTAAATCATAGGTTTTTTTTTTTTAATCCATTCTGCCAACTTCTATCTTTCAATTGGCCCATTTAATCCTTTTACATTTTAAGCAATTACTAATAAGGAAGAATTTACTTCTAGCATTGTACTATACAACTTACATCATTTTTGTTTCTCAATTCCATTACTGGCCATCTTTCCCTAGATGTAGGAATATTTGTATTTGTAACCTCAGATCTCTGATAGGTTCAAGAAAAGTTATGCTTCTGTAGATTATCTAGCTTTTCCTCATTGTTATGTTTTTCTTGTTGATTTTCTTATTATCTGGCTTCTTCTTATGCTTTGAGAGTGTGGCTCTTTCCAGCTTTTTCCATTCCAAGTGGAACTTTTAACGCTCAGGTCTTTCTTTTGAAAAGAAGCCTTAGTTGTTAATTCAAAGAATTTATAGTACCCAGAGTGCTCCAGTGCCTTCAGATCTAACTGCATTCCAATTCCTTTTCATTCACTCATAAGTTATATGTTTCAGAACATCTCCCCAGTTTCTATTGCAGTTCTTATATTGGCTAGTAATATTTCCCAGTGAGTACCTACCGAAAATTTTGAGGTTCTTCTATCCTCAGGGCCATGATAAGTCTAATTTCTTTGCTCCTACACTTCTTCCTTCACAGATGCTGATGCCATATGGGTCTTTTCAGGGATTTGTCTCCATCCATTTATATTCGGGTCTCATGGAAATAACCAAATTATTCAAGTTTGCTGTAGATGTCTATAGGTCTTTAGTTTGGTTCCTCTAGCTATCCTGCTAATGTAATGGAGGGACTCAGGAAGCATTGAAAAATTACACTACTACCGCTATTTTTCCAGGAACTATAGTTACTTTTTATTGTCCCTTAATTCAAACAAAATGGTTACCATTTTCTGACTGCCTACTCTAGACCAGGCACTTTACATATGTTATCACTATCACTTTTTTTTTAACCAATTTTGTGGCAATATTAGTCCTATTTTAGAGATGAAGTAACTAAGCAGACTTACCTACCTAAGATTCCATATCTAGGCAGTAGCAGAGTTTGAACTAAGTCTTTCAGACAGCAATGACTGTTTTTACTTTTTACTATATCATATTGCTGATTCACATAAGAGTTATCAATGCAAGCCAAGGCAGTGCCAAAGAATGCCAAGGTTAATTTCACAACTATGACTTGCTCACAGAATCTTTCACTGACCCTACAGGTTTACAGTCACTCATTCGATCAACAAACATTTACTGAGTTTATTTCATGTGCCAAGAACTGATATAATGACACATACAATGAGTATTATCAATCAGAATCTCTGCCTTCATGGTATGTAATTTAGGATATATATTCTAAAAGTAGCAGAGCCGGGGCTTCCCTGGTGGCTCAGTGGTTAAGAATCTGCCTGCCAATGCAGGAGACATGGGTTTGAGCCCTGGTCTGGGAAGATCCCACGTGCCGTGGAGCAACTAAGCCCGTGCGCCACGACTACCAAGCCTGTGTTCTAGAGCCCGTGAGCCACAACTACTGAGTCCGTGTGTCACAACTACTGAAGCCCACATGCCCTAGAGCCTGTGCTCCACAACAAGAGAAGCCACCGCAATGAGAAGCCTGCACACTGCAACGAAGAGTAGCCCCCGCTCACCGTAACTAGAGAAAGCCCGTGAGCAGCAATGAAGACCCAACGCAGCCAAAAATAAATAAATAAATAAGCAAATTTATTTTTTTTTAAAAAGTAACAGAGCCTGCTAAATAGCAATGAGATGATAAGTATACTGACTTCAAAGGCAAGCGAGGAGAGCTTGGGCTGCAATGATAGAGATACACTGAAGAGGGTAAAATTCAATCGACTTGAAGGGCATAAAAAAGTCCATTTATTGGACTTGGTGTTCATTGGGGACTGGGGGTAGGGGAAGATGAATAATGTGATTCCTGAAAATACTACAGAGTGGAAACTAAGGAATATGATTAATAAACACTAAGTTTAGTAATAGGGAACAAAATTATTTGAAATATTAAAAAATCATATTTATAAATAGATTTCTTAAATAAAAAGGAAAGTAGCAAACATTCTGGGTCATAAAGGATAATAGCAGAAGCATAGATGTGGGAATGCTGTGGCCAATTCAGGGGACAATGAGGAAGTGAGTCTGCCCTACGAGAGTGCATGGAAGGGGGTAGGAAGGGAAGGTTGAGGCTGGTACCATGTGAACTTTGAGTTCCAGCTTGGTTACCTACTTCATGACCTTGGACAAGTGACTTAACCTCTCTAAGCCTGTTCTGTCATCTCTAATATAAGGATAATAACTCTTTTCCATAGGGCTTTAGTAGAGATGAAATAAGATAAAGCATGCTTGCCACGTGCTACGTCTCAATACATGTTTATGATGACAGTGCTAGTCTTAGAGACAATGATAATGGGACTGATTCTCAGTCATCAATGCCCAGCTAAGACCAAAGTGTTGGAATTCTCAGGGAGGAGAACTGCTAAAGGGGAGACTGTAAATGATTGAATCGACTCTCTATGAAGATTAATTTGGCTATATCATCAGAATGGATTATTAAGTATAGATCAGAAAGGCAGGGAATAAGGTGAAAAGTTTCTATCTGACAAAAGTTCAGATATGGAAAATAAAGAGCATGGAAAAAAGACCATCATGTACCTTTTTCTCCCCAGTGAGTATGCTGTGTTTTTTCACCTGTGGTTTTGATCTGGTTGAGCCCTTGTGTCTGAGAGTCACCAGCTGTAGTGCTGGGAGAAAAGCATGCGGAGAGAACAGAAATACAGTATACACCTCTACCTCAAAGAGCCCAGCCTTGCAGGAGACCTGGTACAACCGGGAACAAACAGAGCTTGTATTCACATCACCCACCCTTGCTTGTTCCGGTTCAGAGGGAGTTGACCTGCATCCCAGGTACTTCTCTTAGAAGACTGAAGCCTGGGACACAGCTTCAGACACAGAGGAACAAAAAAGACAGTGAATAAAACATGGTCCCATGAAAGGGAGCTCTCCATCCTGCACAGCTTTGAGTTACTGCACTCACTGTGACTGCCCAAGAAACCCTGTGGATTCCTGCTGCAGAGCCTTAGCTACAGAAACACCATTTTGTAACAGAGAAGGACAAACCTGACTCCATATTGTATCTCTAACCTTTGTGCTCTGTTGCCTGTTCTTAGTCATGCTGGCTCTGCACCTTTGTAAAAGAATGTTGCCTATAGCCTGAAATACACGTGATAGCCCTTATCAAGACTCTGTCTGCCAGGCTTGACCTTTAAAGGTATAACACTTTTCATCCATATAGAGATAAAAAGTTGTGGAACAGAGAATAACATGTGTCTTGTTGGAGGTTTACAGGAACATACGTGGACAGCTGCAAGAACAAAGAATTCCTACACTAAGAAGTTTGAAGCAACCAGCCACACCCCTCCCCTTTTAGTATAAGAGAAGCCTGAATTCTACCTCAGGTAAGATGGTTCTTTGGGACACCAGTCCACCATCTCCTCAGTTGCTGCCTTTCTGAATAAAATCACTATTCCTTGCCCCAACACCTCATCTATAGACTTACTGGCCTGTCATGTGGTGAGGCGCATGAGCTTGGACGCAGTGACAATTTCACCATACTTTGTACAGTCAGAAAAGGCCAATGTCTCCTCTCATTTCTTTGCTGTCTTCTCCTACAGTGTAAGAAGCTAGACAGTCTTTATAATTTTTCTGGATAATATTTGATCTGCTTTAAGGCTAAGAAAAGGATAGGGATGTGAGAGATGATCCTGTGGAGAAGGCAACAGGGTTTGTGTTTCCTCTGAAGATAGGGAGCTCCCGTTCTCTGGGTCAAGGAGAACATCCATGATGACTCAGCAAACATTCCTAGTGATGGATTCCCTGGTTCCAGAATCCAGAGCCTCTTTTCAAGTCTCCCCTCACCATCTCCTTACCAAATGAAAAAATTTACAATGACACAATCTACTGTTCACTGGGAGTGGCCACCTACCATCCAATCCATCAGTGAAGGCTGTCAGTTCCAATTCTGAAATGCATCAGGAATCTGAACACTTCTCACCCTCATCATCTCTGCCGCTAGGACCTGGACTGAGCCACCACCATATCTTGTCTCGATTATTGCTTTAGTCTCCTTACTGATCTGTTTTCACACTTATCCCATTCAGTATATTGTCCATTTCAAAGCCTGAATGACGCCATCACAGTGTAATTCTGATCGTGTCATTTCTCTGCTCAGTGTGCTCCAATGACACCCTCCCTTCTCAGAATTCAACTCGCAGTTGATTTCATGGCCTCAGATGTCCTGCGTGACCCAGTCCTCTTTTCCCTCTGATCTCATCTCCTACCAGTTCATAGCTTTGTGGATCCACTCCAGCCACTCTGGTCCTCTTGCTCCTCCTCAAACATGGTAACACCTTCCCACCTCGGACCTTTCACACACACTGTGTCCTTGGCCCAGAAGTTTCCTTTCCAAGATATCTAATGCTGACTACCTGCCTAGGCAGAGGGAACAACTCCTCTCTCTTTTGCTCACTTTTTGGCTCCAGCCACTCCTTGTTGGAGCCACTGCAGCCACTGGCCTTCTTGCTGATTCTTTTTAGTTTTCTTAACATCTTTATTGGAGTATAATTGCTTTACAGTGGTGTGTTAGTTTCTGCTGTATAACAAAGTGAATCAGCTACAGGTGGTCACAAAGCACCGAGCTGATCTCCCTGTGCTATGCGGCTGCTTCCCACTAGCTATCTATTTGACATTTGGTAGTGTATATATGTCCATGCCACAGTGAGCCTTTCCCTAGCTCAGGGCTTTCACCTTTGCTGTTCATTCTCCCTGGAATGCTCTTCCCCAGACATTTCTCTGCCCAAATATCACATTCTGCGAGAGCCTGGCCTGACTGTACTTCCCAAAAAATTACCACTCCTTTTCCCTGTAATTCTTTTTTTTTAACTTAGCTTTTATTTTTCTCTTTAGCATTTATTACTACCTAATATATTAAATGTTTATTTGCTTCACTGTCTGTATCCCTCCACTAGAATATAACTTCCAGGAAAACAGGGACTCTCTTTTTTTTCTCTATCATGTCATTTATGAAATGAAAGATTAATAAATATTTGTTGAGTGAGTTGATGGGTGAATGAATAGCCCTACGAATCAGGTATAAATCCACATGTTACAAAAGAGAAACTAAGACTGATAGCCAACCCAACACAGGTGGTAATCAGTGCAGAAGAGATTCATACCTAGATGGAGAATGGACAAAATGAAGGAAGGCTATTGAATCTCTTGGATTCTATTGATTGGAACAATAAAGCTATTCAGCTGTAAGTGTGCACTATTCTTCAAAGGAAGAATGACCCAAAGGTGATTCAGAGATCATCAGGGTGGCCACCCCACCCCTGATTTCAAAGCATGGGGCCACCTTCTTGGTTTCAAAAAGACAAACAGGATATGCCTGAAACCTTAAAGGAATGGCCTATAGAGCCTTGGGGGGCAGGAACGCTGTCAGAGAGGATTATTGAGCCAAAGAGGATTATTCTCAAGGTGTAAGGTATAACAGAGCTTGCCTTGCTAGGTCTGGGACTTGCTTGGGATCTGCTATCCCTTTTTTGTTTCTCCCTTTTGAAATGGAATGTCTCCCTTTTGGAATGTGAATGTCTATCCTATGCCTCTTCCACCATTATACGTTGGAAACACAGAACCTATCAGTTTTACAGGTTCACAACTGGAGAGGAATTTTGCCTCAGAATAAATCATATCTCAAGTCTCACCCAAACCTGATTGATATGATATTTAGATGAGGCTTTGGACTTTAGAGTTTTTAATGGAATGAATTAGGACATTTGAGTCTGTTGGGATGACATGAATGTACTTTGCATAAGAGAAGGACCAGGGGTGGAATGTTATGGACTGAATGTTTGTGTCCCCTTAAAATTCATACGTTGAAGCCCTAATCCCCAATGTGGCTGTATCTGGAGATGGGGTCTTTATGGAAGTAATTAAGGTTAAGCGAGGTGGTACGGGTAGGGCCCTGATCCAATACGATTCGTGTTCTAATAAGAAGAGACATCAGAGAACTTGCTTCACTTTTACTCTCCCTCTCCCTCTCTCTCTCTCTCTCAGCACACAGGCCAAGCAAAGGCCATGTGAGCCCACAGTGAGGAGGCAGCCATCTGCAACCCAAGGGGAGAGATTTCACCACAAACCAGACTTCTTGGCACCTTGATCATGAAAGTCTAACCTCCAGAACTTTGAGAAAATACATTTCTATTGTTTAATACACCCAGTCTTGTATTTTGTCATGGCAGCCCAAGCAGACTAAGACAATATGTCAACCACAGCCACTACTAGGATTGTCATGCAGAATTACGTCTCTGAGAAGAGTCGGTTGCTTTCAGCATCATCCATAATATTGCCTTCAATGGTTCCCAAAACATTGTGGCTTTTCATGCACATTCATGTGTATGCACAAGAATGAATAAAGATGTCTACCTTTACAAAGGAAGCCCTGACGAAGGAGCATTTCTTTTGTCATACAAAATAGAAATGATTCCAGAAAAGTGGCTAGAACTTTCAACAAATACAAGGCTTTGCACCTGGCTGCAATACCTTCTCAGAAATCTCTTTCCACTTGGACTCTGCCCTATAAATCCTTCTTCTTAACACACCTTCCAATCCATCCTCCTTCCTTCGTATTCAAGGTACGCACTACCTTAGATGAATCCCTCATTATCTCTCACCTGGAGCATTGCTATGGTTTACTAATTAGCCTCTTGGACTCTCCTTGCCTCCAACCTCAGTCCAACTAATCCATCATCCATCCGGATGAATAATTATTATTTCTGATTATTTCTCTCCTTTGCACAAAATCCTTCAATGGCCCCATGCTACTAAATAGTGGGTTCCAAACTTGGTATACTGGTCACCAAGGATACTTATAAAAATATCCAGTATGAGGTCCTACTTCTAGAAATTCTGAGTCAGTTGGGCAAGTCTATTGTGGAAATTCTGAGGTCCACACTTTGAGAAAACAATCCTAGAGAATAAATTTTAAATTCCTTAGCATGGATATTTAGTGATCTGTCTCCTTATCTCCCAGAGAACATTTCTTGCACTTTCCTCCTCTACCCATCATCATGTCTTCCAGCTATGCTGAGCTACCTTGTTCCCAAAATCTGTCTTGCTATTTTAGAATGTATGTCTTTGCTCCATCAGCCTAGAAAGCTACCGTTCTTCCAATCTGTCTGTTCGATGAACATCTCTACATCTTTCTCTATGTGAAAATATTTACGATGACTGCCATGTTCCCTAGGGAGAATTGATTGCTCCCTCCTGGTTTCATTTTATCCTTGTGGACCACTTTCATAGCTCCTCTGACACCTAATGGCACACATGTATTTTCTTAAGAAATTAGAAGTTCCTTGAATTCAGAGATCATGTCTTATTCTTCTTTGGAGCCAGACATCTAGTATTGTTGCTGGCACACAGAAAGTGCTCAATAAATGTGTTGAAGAATGAATGCAGAAGTGATACAATTTAAGAAATTTGTGTATTCTTCCAAATCAGATTAAAACTGGGAGTCAGTTTCCCCCAGCCAATGAGTAATGAACAAAAACAAAGTCTTATAGTTTCATAACACAGAAGGTCACAAGCACTCAGTTCTCAGTAGCTTGGGGTACCTCAGTGACCCCCAAACTTTAGTTTTGGGGAGTCTGTCAAATGTAAATTCTTAGGTCAGTCCCTCAGAGATTCTAATTTTGAATGTTTTCAGTGGGGGTCCAGAAAGCCACATTTAAAAAAATGCCTCATGGTGTTCTCATAGAGATGATTCCAAGAGCCTAAGACTGTGACGGTCTTAAATGTTCCTCCACTAAGATAAAAGCAGCGAAAGCCTGATGCAAACTTTAAATCCTGCAACCCAACACCCTGGTGCGTACTGCACTAATATAAATATGATTAGCTATAACTTGAACATCTATTTTTCCCTTTTATGACTTAAGGAAGGTCAAAAACACAGTTCAGAGTGGTCAAGCCCTGTTGTTAAGATGCTTGTTGTTGACGATAGTGGAGGAAATTGTAAAGCTCCTGAAGAGTTATTTGCCAGAGCCAGTGCTCTGCTGGAGCAGCCTCTAGTTCGTACACAGGTGTGCAGGGTCTCCAAGTTTCCCTCTGTCTTCCAGGTGACAGGTCCTCCAGGAAGCTTGGGGCCAAGCCTGAGACACCACGGTTTCTTCAAAGGTTGGAACTTTGTCCAAACCTCTTCGACACCCCATAACTATTCCTCACTGACCTTTGGGAATGAGAAATCTCAAGCAAACAGAAGTGCTGGGAAGACTTCTCTGCTCCATCGCTAGTCACAATAGGAAACTACAGGAGGGCCGGCCCCTCCTGACCTTATCCAGGCCCTTCCGCTTCCAGGCTTAGCATAAAAACTAATCTTATCAAAACAGGTCAACCTTCTGGGAGGCACCCTCTGTAGAAGGGAGGTGAGGTAAGGTGACGTGTCCCTGAGTTCCCCAGCCTGGGAACAATATCTGGTCTGCTTCCTACACACATCAGTCCTTACCCGGGTGAATAGTACAGAAATCAGGAGGCAGCGCTAGGGAGGGGATTAAAAAAATTGTATTAATGAAGGGACTCCTGAGAGTCTTTGGGTCCTACACATCAAACTGAGTAATATTAATTTAGAGAAACCTGATATTTAGGAAACTAGGTTCTATCAAAGACAAGAGAGAGAATGCAGGGCTTGTTTTATAAACTGAAAAACATTTACCAACATTACTTGGTATTTTTAGAACATGCTCTGCCCAGCATCTTTACTCAGATTTAGCAAACAAATTATATTTAACAACAGTAGCTACCACATTTTATGTGCAAAGTACTTGATGGAACACATTACATTACATTTACTGCTTACATTACATTTACCGTTGTAACTTTCACAGCAATCCAGAAATGCAGATGCTATTATGCCCATTTTACAGTTGAGGAAATGCTTTCACAGAGGAATAGCTTGCTTAGTCATTCTGCATGAGCTAAAACTAACATATGCCTATCCAAGGGACAGTAAGTTATACTTGTTTGAAAATCAATAAGACAAATAGCATGGGGAATTTGGTCACAAGCACGTTTTAAAATAAAGAAAAAAAATGTAGCAGTGCTGTAGATCAAAATGTCAAATTCAAAGGAAGAAAAAGATAACTGTGTTTGGGGTGGTCAGAGTATGTTTCATTGCGCTGAGACGTGAAGGGTGGGCAGAGTTTGGTCTGATGAAGAAAAAGGGTGAGAACCTTAGGGTGCGCAGGGATGATGAAGGCAGAGCAGAGGCAGGACTTTGGGGCACATGGAGTTGTTCAGTCTGGTAGCTAGAGTCTGTATTAAGCACTATGGAGAAGAAGTTTAGAGGTGTTAGTGGGTCTAGATAAAAGGAGAGACTTTGAGAGTTAGCTGACAGAATCTGTTTTTCCTTATAGACAACTGGAAAGCTTTAAGGTTTTTTGGTCGAGTTCAGACAGTCGGATACAGAATGAATTAAGTGAAGGAATCTATTTACAGTCATTTTAGTGGTTGAGGGATGAAGTTCTTCATGGGTGGGAGAAGGAGAGAAAAGAATGAAAGAGGGGGAGGGGGCAACACTAAGGAAGAACTGCCTGGACTTGTTCTCAGGATCAACCAAGACCTGGTTTTGAATCCTGCTTCTACCATTCACCTGGCCAGGTAAACACTTACTAGATTGCCATGCACTGTGATAGTCATTCACTCATTGCACAGGTATGTTCTGAGTGTCTTCTACATGTCAAGCACCATTTTAGGCACTAGAGGTATAGCTACACAAGACAGAAAATAGGCTGTTCTGTCCTTAATTTTTTGAGACAAAACTCATTGTTATCACCATTCTGCAGATGAAATGATCAAAGTTTTGAGAGGTTAAGTAACCACCAAAAGTCACATGAAAGATAAGTGGCTGAGCCATAATCCTCTGGATTCTAAAATCTATGCACCAAACCCCCAGGCTATTAGAGCAGGGTGCACGTAACCAACCTTTCCTGAGTTGCAGTGGTTTCTTCTATAAAATGGGGATATAGAGCTTTCTCTTAACATATGGCAGGTTCATTTGTGGATTTATTTATTCATTCATTATTGGTGGCTACTTAGACTACAGAATCTCAAAGAGATTCCCAAACCTCCTTTAAATAAGGTTGACACGACTCCAGGGATATTAGAGAGAGACAGGGCCCTGCTCACATTAAGGATTTCACTCCCTGTGTTTTGGCAAGGGTCACATTTGGAAGAAGTAAAAACAAAGCAGGTATATTCCTTCTCTTCAACTCAAGTTCTGAAGACTTCTTGATTCTCCCAGGAGTCAAGGGAAAATAATTATCACTGTATACATTTGCTTTATTCTGCAACTCTGAAAATAGTGCCATGGACACAAGGATGTCGTTATTATAATTATGGGTTTGGAGAGTTTAGTAAGAAGTCACTTTTCTTAGGCTAGACTCTGAGAAGACGACAGGCAAGAAACTTCATGATTTGGGTAAGGATGCTGAAGTAGGCATTCCCTGTGGGTAATACCACCTTCTCCACAGATTATATTTGTGAGAAGGTAGCCTGGCCGGGGGGGGGGGGTGGCGAGGAAACAGCACACAATCCCTGCGCTTGAGACTTGCCACTGAGCTCACTTTTGTAAGAAGGGAAATGCATTAAGAAAAGAAAGCCAAGTTAATTGTGTTACCTTGTGGAGACTACCACCCATCAGAACAGGTACAGAGAGAGCTTGTTAACATGGAAGCCATTCTATTTTTAAACACAAAAGAAGGAGGAGGTCTTGGGAAAGGGACCTCTGTTTGAGCAATGTGCATCACTCAGCAAGGTGGGTGGAAGACACCTGCCCCAAGTACAGCACAAGGACTTGGAGATTAGAAATCATTCCATGTAAGTTTTAAAATCATTTAAGTCATATTGATTAAGCATTTTTTTATGATCCTGGTTAGGTGCCGGAGATCCAAGGACAGATTCACATATGGCAAAAGTGAATGTGTTCCTTGTTTACTGATACTAGTAGAGAGGTGGCCTTGGCTTCTTATTTAACAATTCTGAACCTTACTTTCTCATTTATTAACTGTGGACAGTAATGACACTACTTCACTGGGTTACTACGAGGGTTAAATTAGATAATCTATATACATCAACAAAGCTAGTGGCTAGTAGACAGTGTGTTCAGTAAACTTTACCTGCTCTTAGCAGTCACTGCTAGATGCTATGATAGACTGATGGGTAATACAGACATGCATGCTGTCCTCTAGGGGCTAAAAGTCTATCACACTTACTAATTTTCCAAAGAAACCATGATAGAAGAGAGTTATAGGGTATGGTTATCATCCAAGGGAACAATGGTCAACTTAAGCTGGGAGAGCCTGAAAAGCTTTCATTAAGTAGGCAGATTGGGCAGTGACAGAGGGATGCAAGAAAGGGGACTTCAGGCAGGCAGGTCATTGTGCTAAACAACAGTGTGCAACAGCCAGGACTATCTAGGCATGTGCTGGGACGTAGGAGTGCCAAGGCTGAAAAGGAAGCTGGAGGCCAAATCACGGAGCCTCTCATGACATTTGGTCTTTTGATAAATACTCTTAAGTGACTACCAAGCGCCAGGCACTGTGTGAAGTACTATAAGAGAACAAAGAAGGAAAGAACTTTGCTTCAAAAGCCACTTACAAATCATCCTTGCCCAGGGCAGTGGGTCCTTAGTACCACAGCAGAGGAATAAACAGTGTGGTGGTCATGATCCTGCCCCAGACTGACCCAGAGAGCAAGTTCATTTACCTCTTTGGGGCTCGCCTTCCTCATCTGTGAGCTGGGGATGCTCGTTCTTCCCTGCCTACCTCACCTGAGAACAGGAATGAGAGCTGAGAATATTCGGAGGAGGCAACGATGGGAAGGCACCAAGGGAATTGTAAAGCACCAATGACATAAAAGACTGTGAGAAGGTGATGCTGACGTTGACATCCATGATGGTAAAGATGATGATTGTGATGATAAAGATGCTGGAGAAGATGGTGGTAAATAAGATGAAAACGATATGGATCGTCATGACGATTCATCAGGATTCATTGAACCACTGAACAAATATATGCTGAGAGCTGACTCTCTGTGAGACATTGCTTTAGCATTATGTATACCATAATAGACAAACAAAGTCCCTGCCTTAATTTTATTGCGAGGAAAACTAGAACTAGATGAATAGTCATATAATTATTAGAGTTTAGCACAGCAAGAAAAAAAGTAGAGTGAAGGGATAGAAGATGATGAGAGGTGGCGATGACAATGGTGAGAATGCTGCTGGTAATAGCTGAAATCTCCCAGCAACATTCAAAACCTGTGCGAGATTTCATTCAATTCAGTGGTCCAACCTTTGTCACTCTGGGTGGTACTCGGTGGCACACATGTGGTGCTGTGGCGTTTATGTAGGCTCTGAGTTGGGTACCTGGAGGCCGACATGCAGACGAAAAGAGCTTACGGGTGAGATTTCTCTAAGCCTATTCTGAGCCCAAATGACCCAACAGTCTAGGCGAACGAAGACCCTAGTTGTTCCTTTCATGTAAAACATGTTCCTGAAGCTCGTCTACCCTCTGCCCCCAAGAGTGATTTCTGGGTAAGTTTCAGGAGGCTGCCACATACTGCAGGTTGGCAACATCAATTTTCCCCATAAGAAAAATAACATTGTCATAACTGTCTTTGGCTTTAAGCTTATGTCATTGTCCTGAGGGAAACGAAGTTGAAGGTGGGTGGAGAAAGGCTATTAAAACCCTGGGTTCTTTCTGCACATACAAAGAGCATACAATGACTCCATTTGCCTTGACTTTGGCAGCAGGGATCTGAATCAGCTTAGGCAAACCCTGAACATCACGCCAGCAGAAAACACTGAAGCAGAGGGACTACAGGGAAGCCTGGATACAATTAGCACATTCGGTAACAGTGTATAATTTGGTGCATGTCAGAGAAAAGGCCCCATTGGACTCTGGAAGGTCACCAAAAGCAGGGCCCATGTTTTATTCACATTTATATCTCTTGCCTTTTAGCCCTGTATCTGGCAAAATAAATCAGCAAACATTTAGTTGCTTGAATGTGGGACAGAATGCAAGAGAGAATGAGTAAGTAAGTGGGAGAATAAATTAACAGAAACTGGTGTGGAGCAGGGGACACAGGCAAATGTGGAGTCCAGTCCAGGCATCATCTTTACCACCTGGAAGAGCCTGGATGTGGTCTTCACCTTGAGCTTCATTTTCCTCATCTGGGCAATGAGGATAATTATCAGATCTGCCTTAGAGAGCTATTGTGAGGATTATGAAATAACATACAGCATATAAAGTTCCTAAAGCAGTGTCTGGAATGTAGATGTACTCCACAAGTGGTCAGTGTTAACAATCACACGAGTTATCATGCTCATGGTCATTATCAGGAAAGCAGTATTTTTCAGAACCAGAAGAAGAATGCATAATGTTAGACATACTTTAGTAAAATAGCTAATCACATCACCAACACTAAACAGGGGCTTAGGTCTATTTACATTGTGTAGCAGTCTCACCATCCCTGAAATATAAAGAAGCACACATATATTTATTGATCAATTAATATGTTTAAGGTGTTAGGTGATATGGGGTGACACAAAGAACTATAAAATGTGGGCTCTATCCTTAAGTTTTTTTTTTTTTTTTACTACTGAGAGAGTTAGAGAGATAGACATAAAAAACAAAAAACAAAACAAGACAAAACAATGACACCAAGCAATCTAAACTAAGTATGGTTAAGGAATCAGAGACAGCAAGGACTACTCAGGTAGAGAGAAAGTATAGCTCAATCCCACCTTCCTAAGAAGCAGATGTTCTTAAACTGGATGATGGGTAAACAAAGCAATGAAAATGAAAATTAATAAGAAACATTTCAATCTAAAAAAGAAACACCTAGAAATTCTAAAATATTCTAAAGCAGCTTTAGATCACAGAGAAATGAGCACTGCAGTTATAGACTTTTAGAGAATAGCTACTATAAAAACTCTACATATCAAATTTATGAAATGTGGTCAGAGCTGCACTCAAAGGAAATTACATTGTAATAAACGCTTTCATTTTTAGATGTCAAAAAGTAAATATACAGGAAATAATCATTAAAATCAAGAGGTTAGGAAATTAACAAAATATACTTAAGTAGGAGAAAAGAATGAAAAAGATGAAAGCAGAAATGAATGAATCAGAAAGCAAAGAAAAAATTATTAACAAACCAGAGGTTATTCTAGAAAATAATCACACATCTTAGAAATGTGCATATCTTAGAGAAAAAAAGAGAGAATAAGAGTGTGCATTGCAATGTTCATTGCAGCACTATTTACAATAGCCAGGACATGGAAGCAACCTAAGTGTCCATTGACAGATGAATGGATAAAGAAGATGTGGCACATATATACAATGGAATATTACTCAGCCATAAAAAGAAACGAAACTGAGTTATCTGTAGTGAGGTGGATGGACCTAGAGTCTGTCATACGAGTGAAGTAAGTCAGAAAGAGAAAAACAAATACCGTATGCTAACACAGACACATGGAATCTAAAAAAGAAAAACAAAAGGTTCTGATGAACCTAGGGGCAGGACAGGAATAAAGATACAGACGTAGAGAATGGACTTGAGGACACGGGCAGGGGGAAGGGTAAACTGGGATGAAGTGAGAGAGTAGCAATGACATACATACACTACCAAATGTAAAATAGATAGCTAGTGGGAAGCAGTCGCATAGCACAGGGAGATCAGCACAGGGAGATCAGCTCCGGTGCTTTGTGACCACCCAGAGGGATGGGATAGGGAGGGCGGGAGGGAGACGCAAGAGGGAGGAGATGTGGGGATATATGTATACATATAGCTGATTCACTTTGTTATACAGCTGAAACTAACACAACATTGGAAACAATTATACTCCAATAAAGATGTTTTTTAAAAAAAGAGTGTGTGTTGGTGGGGGATATCTTCCTTTAGAAATGAATGAGTTCATAACATGTAGGAAAATTAAAAATCTTGGAATTGAATAAAATTGATAAAGTTTGTAGAGGATATAAATGATCAAAATTTACTTAAGAATCAGAAAAAAAATTGGACAGTAAGCAAGGATTCCTTCTTCTCCCCCTCCTCAATTTCAAAATACAACTTCTATGATATGTAATGGACCCAGATGAATTTTATATGAATTCTTCAAGGAGCAGACAATACCCATGTTGCTTAACTCTTCCATAAAAAGAAAAAAATTCTCTATTTTTCTGAAGCTAGTATAACCCTGAAAACCAAAACCTGAAAAATGTAACACACAAAAAAAGGAAACACAAAATTTCCATTGCTGTTGTATCAATAATAGAAGTGTTCCCATCAACTGTCCTGGATTCTGATCAATCAGATTGATAAAGGTTGGGACCTGGGACTCTTTGCTGCAGTGCCTGCCCCTGGACAAACATCTCCTTGAACAAGAAACTATAACGGACTAAAAATAACTGCTTGCATGCACTGTTGGGGCACTATGAACAATAAAATACAAAAAGACCAAAAACCCAACTGCCACCTCTGAGGAGTGGGAGCAAAAGCAGGGTACTGCACATGCACCCTGCACACAGCACCACCAAGGGGGTGGGCAAACTTCCTAAGCCACCCCTCCAGCCCGACCCCTGGACCTGCCTCTACCCTCACCCCCATTAAAGGAACAGCTTGCCCTCCCCCTCAGGGAGGGAGCAAGGGAACCTGTTATTTATTTTTGTTCCCTTGTGCTGCAGCACTAGTCCCAGTAAAGCCTTGCCTGAATTTCTCGTCTGGCCTCATCAATTTCTACTGATCAAGGAGTCCAAGAACCCTGGTCGGTAATAAGATTAGCCCACCACAACTTCTGGGAGAAGTAAGATAATTGGTGGATACAAAAGCAAGAAGAATGAAGTTGTGTGGTGTGGGAAGGAGGATTGGAAGCCTCCTTTCCTTTTACCTATCTTTATCTAATTGTAAAACTCAAGAGAACTCTGAAAAACTATTGGAATTAGCAAAAGAGCTTAATAAAATGACTAGTTACAAACAACATACAGAACTATTGTCTTTCTTTATAACCAATAAAATAGTGCCATTTGCAGCCACATGAATGGACCTAGAGGTTATCATACTAAGTGAAGTAAGTCAGAGAAAGACAAATATCATATGATATCACTTATATGTGGAACTTAAAAAAAAATGATATAAATGAACTTGTTTACAAAACAGAAATAGACTCACAGACAGAAAACACCCTAAATTAACATATAGATTTTAATGCATGTCAATCAGAATCCCAACATGGTTGTTTTTGAATTGTCAAAATGATTATGACATTCATCTGAAAAAGACAAATAGATTAGAATAGCCATGAAAATTCTGACAAAGAAAAATGACAAGGTACTTGATATATTTATTTATTTTAATATACTGGTGTTAAATTTTACTGTGTTAGTATTTAGATATATTTTAACACTAGAATAAGTTTTTCAGTGCTTGGAAAGATACTTAACTAACATGATAATTATGGATGCCTCTAGGTGGGGGTGGCTGTTTGCTTTTATTTTCTTCTCTGTAATTTCTTCATATTTTCTAAATTTTCAATGGTGGGCATGTATTACTCTTATTATCAGAATAAAACTTAATGTTATTTTTTAAAGGATCTATAGAATTCAGATAGAGAAGGGAAGCAGTCTATGAAGAAATAGATGAAATAGAAATATTAGCTCTATTCAATAATATGGAATTTACATTCTTAATTTGAATGTGTTTTATGTTTTTTATTTTTAATGTTTTTTTGTATGTTTTTAAATTCCTCTTCTCATAGCTCCTTAAGGGATGGGGTTTTTTTTCTGTTTCAATTTACTGCTGTATCTTCAGCATCTAGAAGAGCGTCTGGACCATATTATGTACTTAATAATTGTTTGATGACTATTAAATGAATAAATATTAGGTGTGGTTGATGTCTTAGTTCAGACTCCCCCCAAAACAGAGTCTGAGACAAGGATTTAGATACAGGTAGTTTAACTGGGAGCTAAGCCCAAAAAGCAAGAGTAAGGGAGTAGGTAAAGTGAAATAGAAAAGTAAGGCCAATCTAAGGATGCATTACCTACATTATCTAAAGTACACATGTAAGTAACAGTGGCCCAATTCCCCTGTACCCACTTTGAAACATACATAAATTTATACTCAAAGGATGGGAGGCTGGGCCATTTGTTTACCAGCTTCCATCCCCAATGATTGAGGTTTGCCCTGAGGGCATTGATTTCTCTTCACTGTAAAGAAAAAAGAAGAAAAAAAAGAAAGAAGAAGAAAGAAAAGAAAATTGAGTGACCTGTGCTGAGGCAAGACACAGTCATGATGAGGTCAGACTTAGCTCTCAGGAACTGTTCATGATAGCAGAGGCTAAAATCAGAGGTGGATCAAGGGGTGGACTTGAGGTACCAGAGGTGTCTGTCACATTTGATGAAGAGTATAATGATTTTGCAAATTGCAAAATTTTGCAAGACCATATTGCAAAGGTCTTGAGTTTCAGGTGAGGCAAGTTGGCCTCTACTCTGTGGAAAAGGGAAGGAGAACTCATGGAGAAAAACAAACTCATGCTAGTACCACTCAGAGAGCCACAAGGAGAGAAAAGCCAAAATAGACGGAGTAATGATGCTTTCTTTTACAACCGAATGGTTAACTACACTCTGGGTAGAGAGATCACATGCTCTAATCTTGAACTGTGGGATTAAATAGCCACATTACAAAAGTCATATCCTGAATTAGAGAGTGGCTGTGTTTGGAGTAGAATAGACTCTGAAGCTCTGAGAATTTCCCCTGTGGTCATTGTTCCCCATAGCAGTTCTTCTCTACTCCTTCTTCTAATTGACTTTAGCCCCTAACAGTGACATCCTACCCCTCTAGATAAACGTGAATCACCCAACAAAAGGGCACATGTAATCTGTATTTCTCTCTCTTCTTTGAACCATTTTTTGGCCCAACTATTTCAAAAACAGGCTAAACTTTACTTATTCTTCTTGTGAAAGCTCTTAAAGAATAATGTACCTTTCTCTTTTAAATGATAATGTTCTTTGGAACCTTCTTGTGCCATTTTGAATAAAGGTGTATCCTAACCTTGCTCTGGTTGATTTTCCTCCAAAAGGTTTAGTGCAATCAATTGGATCAGGACTGAACTTCTGCTCAGCCTTGGCTACTTAGAATAGAGAGTCTCGAAGACCCTTTGATGTTTCATCTTCCTGGAGCCCCATGGTTGGTCCACTGTGTGAGTCCTGCTCTTGGTGAACAAGCACCCTTATCCCTTTGCACTGAAGTACTACCTACGCTGTTATTTTTAGTTTTTATTGTCTTTGGTATTGTCTTCTTGATTTGATTTGTCTCACTGCTCAGGGCTGTCATGAATTAAGTAGGGGTTGGATTCCCAGAGCCTGGTTATCTGTCTCTTGTCTGTTCTTTTATTTCTTTTCCTTGTCTAATTTCCCTGGCTAGAACCTCTAGTACAATGTTGAACAGAAGTGTCTAGAGTAAACATTCCTGTCTTATTCCTGACCTTAGAGTAAAAGCATGCACTTTTAACCATCAATTATATTGTTCTACCAAACATTATAGGTCTAGTAAAATGCCACATGAGGAACATTGAAGCCATCTGTGTGCTTAGCTAGGGAAAGTGGTGTAATTAGTAAAAATCAATCACTGATATGAGCTTTAGTGCGCTCTCCAACCATGCACTTTGAATGACATATAAACTCCTTCACCATCTTTAGCAGAGAAAATGAATTTGGCTAAACAGGTATACAATTTAAGGGTGAAGTGAAGAGCTGAAGTTGAGTGTGGAAAGAGATGGAGAACGTGAGGGGAGATGAGCTTTATCTTAGGTGGTAGACTCAAATTTCTAAGAGCAGAAGGTTGATGCTTCAATGCCAAGGGTAAGATAGTGTCCCTAAGAGTAATATCAGAGAGGCTTCCTTAGATGACAAAGGATTTTCATAGCCCATGGACCCCAATGTAAACCACTGGCTGCACTGACTCTACTTACTTCATACACTGAGAGATCAAAAGACGGGACTGCAATTACAATTAAAAATCCTCCAATAATTGAAGTCTGTCCCATGTAAGAGGAGTCAGATTTACTCTGGAGCCTTCAGAAGGCAGATCAGAAATAGCTTACTGAAATTAACATGAAATGGAATTTGGTCAATGTAAAAAATAGGGGGTGGGGTAATAATGCTGGTCAAAAAATGAAATTGAACACACCATGATGGCAAGAACCAACATTTCTGGGAATATTTCTCCAGAAACCAGATGCTTACCTCTAGAGAATATTAGGGAGGGGGATTCCTGCAAGTAGTAGACATAGAACCAAACATTCCACATGGTCCCTTCCAACTCTGAGATTGTAGGATTCTAGAAGGAACTAATGGACTGTGGACTCAATACCACTCTGTAAGTAGGAAATCTGAGTTCCTGGCTCAATTCTACTAACAAACTAGCTGTATGGCTGTGACCAAGTTACTTGTTCTTTATGAACTGCAGCTCCTTTATCTGCCAAATGCACCTTCAGGGTTGCAAGAAATAATCATTATTTAAATTGCCTTTTGGTTTAAAAAAACTGCTAAGATTGAAATGGAGATTTAGCGTGATCTAGAGCAGCAGTATTCAAATTAGCCTAGATGAAGACTTTCTCAGGGGAATAGTGCAGTGCTGTCCTACAATCAGCTTCTACCGGCGCACGAGAGCTGATTGTACATCTTTTTCTCACTCCGCAGTTCAGTGATATCAGATGCGTATCATGGGAATATTTACAACATGGAACTCAGCAAACAGTATAAATCTGAGCTTTTCTGTTTCCAAGAGAGTAGGCTTATCAGAACAACCTTGGTTACCAGGCAGGTATAGTCTTATGGAAATCAATCTTCATGTTAAAGATTGACTGATAAAGTGGCTAAGGTGGTGGTGGTGTTTCTTTCTCTCCCAACTTTACAAAAGGAAAGCACATCTCACACTATCCTAATTCTCACTGAGAAGCACTGCTGTAGGGAGTAGAAAACTCCAGGGCACTAAACAAAGACACACTTTGAAATGCTGTTATTAGTTTTGAGAACGTGAATGACTAATGATTTAGAAATCAATCATTTGTAAGACAAGCAGTTTCTAATTTGTTTTCAATAAAATTGAAGGGCAATTTAATCTGAGTTGTCAATAAACAGATGATTAACATAATTTTTAATGATAAAACCCTATGGTTTTAGTGTGTAATTCAGAAGGTATTCAAAGAATTGAGTGGCATTGTTACATTCTTAAATATAACTTGTCATTGTTTACATTTTAAAGACAAAAAGAGAGAAATAAAATTGATGGTGAATCCCACCTCATTCTAACAATAAGTGATATTTGTTTAAAATACATAATCTAATCTAAAATCCCTTTCATCTCATTAAGAAATATTTATTATAAAATTTTATTTTTTAATTAATATTTTCCAGAATTTAATATATTGGTTGTTTTGATTAAATATAAAATAATAGTTTTAATGATATCTCACACAGAAAAAAGTTAATAATACTTAGCGCCTTATGCTCACAAGTAGGAAAAATTACATATCCATTTACATACAATATTTTTGATGCAGAAAAGCATAATAGGGTTTTCTATAAACCAGTTTCAAGCTTAAAATACATTACATTAGGATAAAGCTCTTTGTAGGAAGTGGAGTGGAAGTGTGAGTTCAGAGAGAATAGGAACTCATGTAAAATTTGCTACTGTTAAAGAACTTGTGTGTGTATATGTGTGTGTGTGTGTGTTTTATTAAACTAAAGATAGTGAATTGCTCAGGTGTTTAGATTCCTCTAGATACATTTAAAATAAGAATGTAACAATTGTTTTTAAATGTTCATATTTACTGCACATTGGAAATGATATCCTTGGCACTTTAGCGAGTGAGATGGGGGATGGGCATGCCTGCCCCCCTCCCATAATAGATCATACAGCATAAGGGAGCATGGTCCAAGCCATCCCTACCGACTCGGTGACACCTCTTTCTGCCACTATATCACTGGGTACAGGGGAGCCGCTCAATGAATCCTGGATTGACAGACCAGTCTAGCTAAGGACCTCAGAGAGAGGAAGTCCTCCTTTCAAAACACAGCTGGAATACTCAGTGGCTGCAGGCAGTAATGACAGCCAAGAAGTTCTTGTCTTCACTCCGCTGCAACCTGGCAGGAGGAAGTCTCGAGCAACGCAAGAAGCAACAATTCAGATGATGCGGCACAAGGAAGTCTCAAACTGTTTCTGAATCCCAAGACCAACACGATGACACTCAGCCCACATATGAATATATATGGTGAGCTGGGAATACTTACATGGACCTGACCTTTATTCTGGGGAACTTGGGATGAGAGACCTGGATCTCTCAATGCAAACAATAGAAGATATATGGTGGGTTCAAGGCATTGGCATAGGGAAACCTCTTTGGTCTCTTTCCCTGAATTTTCCACCCTCATCCTTACTCCTCTCTCTAAAAGGATAAGCTTTAGTTCTCAGAAAAGAAGCAGGGAATTCTTAGTTTAGCTTCTCTCTTCTTTCTCTTGGAAACTAGAACTCCAGTTTGCTCCTCCTGGTCTTAATGTTTAGAACAAGCCCCCATGAGGAAAGGACTATGGTTGTGCAGTGAGCCTGTGACTAGGCAGGGAGCCTAATTCTGGGGTTCCGTATCAGTAATCCTGTATTACTGCATATCTAAGCCACATCCTCCAATGCCGCTTCATTGGCAATAAAGCTAATAGTCGGCTCTCCAGCTATCTGCCTTTGTTGCCTCTCAATCTGATAGAGAAAGGGGATCCCTGAAACCTCCAAATAAGGGTGCATCTGTGGAATCAAATTAAGAAGTAAATGCGGCTGGTCCAAGGATCACTTTTATCAGAATTTGGAGAGGATACAGGTATCATCAAAGTTACAGTATAAGAGAGGTAAATAAGATTGGACTGGGGAGAGAGAGGGGGAGAATTTTGAAATGCCAAGTCCTGAAAGGCTTTCTCCCAACCCCTGTCTCTTTATTTATCTAAATGTTCCCTATCTTTGTAGGGTGAGAGTGTGGCATGTGTTTTAAAACCTGACATGAGCTAGCATGAGTCTTCAACTATACAATGTAGAAGATGATGGACATCATAGTCTTGTTATAACATAGTGGGGATTCCTCTCATTTAAATATCTACTTTGTAGAGAAGTAAACAAATGGTTTTAAGGACGTAAATACAAATTATGGCTGATTGCAAAAACCTGGCCCATTGGTAACTGAGTTTTGAATCCACTGTTGCTCATTTCCTAGATTTGTAGGTTTGTGCCTCTGACGATGTGGTCCAAGGCACACTTTACTAGCTTTCTCTTTGAAGTGTCTCCACCACTGCGGATACAGGAGCTCTTATAAGCACACCTCCCACAGGATAAGCGCTATTGTTAACTTCTAGCAGAACTTTAGGCTGCTTTAGATCAATTCTTTAAAGGCAGAAACCATAACCTGATAAACATGATACTTAGTATCAGAAATTAGAACTCATATGAAGGACCTGAGTTTCCACTTGGTAGATTTGGATAATTGACTTTTCATTTGCTCATTCATTCATCCACTCAAGAAGTATTTACTGAGTAACTGCCACGTACCACGTGCTTGTTATAAATTGCAGAGAGTCAGAAATTCCTCCTATCTCTGTATCTGCTTTCCCACCCTGTAGCCCCTTTTGCAACGTGACTTTGAAGTTTCTCCCACGAAAAGAGTGTATTCCTCTACTGCTTATCTGGGCTTGACCACGTGACTTGCTTTGGCCAGTGGGAATATTAGCATGTATCATGCAATCAGGGTCTAAAAAAATGTGCTTGATCATTGGGGTTTACCCTCTCTTGTTGCTCCTGGGAACCCTGTTACCCTCACCATATGAACGAGTCCAGGCTTCCCTGCCAGATGAGGGCAACACATGAGCGCACAGGTATCTCCATTGCCCTTGCTGACAACCAGACAACCCCCAGATCTGTAAGTGGGCCACCAACCATTAGTTGACTGCAAATACATGAGTGAATCCAGCTGACACCACAATGAGCAGAGGAAAACCATCTCAGCAGAGCCCCTCCCAAATTGCTGACCCATGGAACCATAAGCAAATAAAGAAATGGTTTGTTGTTTTAGGCCACTAAGTTTCAGGGATGGTTTGTTACACGGCAAGGGCTAACTGACCCATTGCTGAAGCAGAAGATGTCCTTGTTCTCCGGGAATTATCTTTCCTTTGTGGGAGAATAATAATAAACACATACATACATATATATGAAAGAAAGAAAATATCAGGTACGACAAGACAGAATTGAAATGGGGCAATATGATAGCCAAGTATTCCTGGGTGGTCAGGAATGGCCCCTCTGAAGAAGAGATATTTAAGCTGAGATCTGAATGGCGCAGAGTAGCAAGCCAAGACTAGGGATAAGATTTTTCCAGACTGCTTTCTTTGAACAATTTTGTTAGACAGGGACCAGGTTTCTGGCAAACACTGGGATGGCTTCTAGGTGAGCATAAGGCAATGGCTTTCAAGACAACTTCCTGCCAAATTTTAGAATTTTCAAATTTGAAAATGTATGGTGCTCCCACTCTGTTAGGACAAAGGAGTCAGAGAAAAATAGGGAGGACACAATTCTTATGAATTTCGATGAATATCTTGCAAGGGGAGTCTCCAAGATCTTTGCCCAAAGTTTGTGCATTTGCTTTCGGGACCTGGGGAAATTTCTACCTGACAAGTTTGTCCTTGCAATAAAATAAACCCCAAATACGTATACAACAGGGACCAAAATATACCATGAAAAGCAACAAGACAGATAATGTGGAGACTGTGAGGCTCCACTGGTTGGAATACGTTTTTTGAGAACATATGATAACTAGGTTGTTTTATAAGAACTAGATTGACAACACAGTTTATTTCCTAAAGCTACAACATGAAGGATTTCAACCAACTGTCCATTAATTTTTTGTTTGTTCATTCACAGTGGCCCAAGCTGCCAAGATATATCTAGCCTGTGTCTATAGACGCAAGGGAAAAGATTAAAAGGAAGGAAAAACATGCAAGAAAAATGGAAGCGCAGTAGAAGCGGCACAGGGGAGCCTACCATATAACTCCATACCAAGAAAACAGATCAGGAAGCTTGTTCTAAGGAATAAGGATAATGTTTATCGAAAGGAATTATATTAACTTTAGGGTAGAATCCCAAACTGTTAACTTGGTTAGTATATAAAACCTCGTATGTGCTGTTGACACAGATAGAATTGTGGAATAGTGGTGGAAAATACTGGAAAAGCAACATCAAATACATGTATACATGCAAACACACAAATATGTATTTTTAGTCGAATTAACTATTAGTCTTTTAAGACTTTTGCTGTATAGGACTAAATTCCAGTAAAATTTGCCATAGTATGAAGGACAGGAAAAGAAGAAAGAAAACAGAAGCATAGAGAAGGGGGAAAAAGGGAAGATAAGGGTAACGAATTACCAAGTTAAATTGAAAGTATTACATATGTAAGTGTGTATTAAGATTAAAGTGAAAAAGAAAGGAAACCATAAAGCTCTATTGGCTATAGACTGCAGCGCCACCTCCTGGCTGGAAGACTTTTTGGACGACACCGCCCAAAGGCTTCAGCAGCAAGCCAATGTTTCTCCAGAAAGGGAAAGCTGGGCTGGTGGAGTAGCTGCTCTTTAATGCTGACATGTCTTCAACTAATTTGACTCCTACTAATTTGCAAATGCCCAGAAGAGTCTAACTAAAGAAAAAAAAAATTAGCTCTTTACCCCCATCATTTCTTTTTAGACTATTTTCACCAAAATCTGTTGAAAGTTAAATTTGCATTACCTTTAAAGTCTTGGCATCGACGTGAACTTTAAAATTCTTAGTCATTAATTAGAGAGCCCTGCCAAAGTCCAATTTTTTCAAAGCAAGTCATGGCTGTCAGTACAAGAATATAGATACACACTAGGCACCTATTTTCATCTCACTGAGAAATCTTTAAACTGGCCTTAGGGTATTGGCTGAGATGTACTGTCAGACGGAATTTGTGCAATTAAAAACCTGAGAAAGAAAAAAATCCCAAACATTTCTTCCCGCATTTGGTTTTGAAGGATGTCAGGAAAGACTCCGGAGGCAACGTCAGTTGTTCACAGAATCAGTGCAGAGAAGTGAGGGACGTTGGTCAAGGTCAGCGGTGGTGGAGAGGACACCACCTTCAGCCTTCCTGCCTGGAGTGCAAGCTCCTTCCACTAACACCACCCGCACCCCACCACACACACACACACCCCACCCCCATGAGGAGAAAGCTCTCCATAGCCAGGCCCTCAGGAAGGAAAAACTAACCTAGGACTATCTAAGGACAAATAGAATTTTCTAAGGGTAGGGGTTGCCTGTGGTCACGACAGTGCTGTCGTAGGTCAAGATAATGTCACACAAGAAACAGCTCCCTGTTTTCTTACCACTTGAAATTCATGCTTGCTTGAGACTGAATTTTTAATGACCACATTTGCTCTTAGCCTCTTATAATGATGAGTATCAGACTCATTCTGCTCACGGAGCAGAGGCTCTGGCCAGCTGGATGCCCTGAGTGGGCACGAAGGACCCCAGGCCCACTGTGCAGCGTGTGAGCCGTCCCTGTGCAGAGAGCATTAGCATATGCTAATGACCCTTCCCTGATACACATCCACTGCCACCTCCTCTTCCCTTCCCTTCTGAGGGGGGCTCAGCGGACATGCAAATAAAGACATGGGCTACACTGAGGTGAAGAGGAATTAGTAAGAGGGACTCGGTTTCCCTAAAAAGATGTACCAAGAAGCTGGCAGCTGCCCATCATGCCAGCTTCGAAAGGTGCCGAGAAAATCCCTTTTCCCCCAACTGAGCAGGTGCTCGGTTATCATCTGTTGGCGGAAGAGATGGAATAGGTAGCTGGTTGAGATGAGTAAGAGCTTGGAAACTAGATAATCTCTCAGAGGGTGCTGGAAAGGGGCTAGTAGGGTGGATTCTGCAGGCAGTAAAGAGGGGCCAGCCCTGCACATAGGTGGAGGTTATGTCCAGAGAAATGTACCGTGCATTTATCTCAGTAAGAGTATTTTCTCAGCTATAAAATGGGAATACTAGTAACTACCTTACATGGGATCTGGGGGAGAGTAAGGATTTAATGAGATAATAGGTATGAAAATGCCTAGCATATCTCCAGCATTCAGTGGCAAACTGAGGCTCACGAAGGTGAACCGAGTTCCCCAGGATCACATAGTTAACCAGTGGCGGTGTCAAAATGGAATCCAGTTCTTCGGAGCCCAACAGCCTTTCCGCTAAACCTCGTTTTCTCTGTCTAGCTGAGAACCGGAAGTGTCAGAACGCTCATGGGTACTTGTTTTCTTTTGTGATGCAGCACGGAGATGCAGCCATTGCAAGGCCCCTAGTCTTCAAGGAGATAATCTACCCAAATGCTCTGAGATGAGAGGGCTGGAGAGGAGGCAGAGTCGGGGGATGACGAGCACAAGTTCTCGAGTTTGACTGAGTGGACTCAGGAGCTCCAGCACTACTTAGCTACGTGTGATGTTCAGCAAACTGCTTAACGTCTCTAGGGCTCATTGACATTGACATTGGGTTTTTTTAATGTAAAATGGGGATGATAAGAATAGTATTCACCTTACAGTTGTGAAGATTAAAAGATCTATGTAAAACACTTAGCACAGTGCCTGGAATATAGTAATAACTTAACAAATGCTCTGCCATTACCATCAAATCTATGATTTCCAACATATTCCAGCTGTGGAATGAGGCTGGTGATTGAATTCAACTGATTAGAGAGATACCAAGAGTTTGGGATCAACCCAACTCTTCCCCTCGCAGCCCTCCACTCAAGGCACACACGCAATTCCTTCTGTGTTTTGTTTTTAAACTTGTGTATCCAATTCCAGGCCAGATTTCCCTCACTTTTTATTCTTAAGAGGTGTCAGGCTAAGCAGAGCCCTATTGTCTGGGCAGGCCTGGCAGGGGACCCAGCAACCAGGCCAGAGGGAGAGGGGTCATGAGTGAGGGTGGGACCATGATAGGCAGTCACCTGGAGTGATGGCCAGGAACACAGAGAGTCAGAGGTGAGTAGAAAATATCACACACACGCACACAAGTCTGGGCTGAAGGAGGCAAGGAATTGTCCAAAATCAAGAAGTCAGGTGGGAGCTACAGCCAAGGTGGGGAAAAGACTCCCATAGCCATCTAGCCGTCACCCTGTCTCCCATCTGCCCTTCACAGCCACACTCCCCAAAATTGTTATCTACATTTGCTCTCTTTATTTTCTCATTTCTCAGCCACTCCTCAATCTGGCACGCATCCCCATTAGTTCATAAAATGGTTCTTGATGAGGTCACAATGAATTCCAAGTTGCTAACATTTCAATGGGCATTTTTTCAGTACCCATATGCTATGGTCTGAATGTTTGTGCTCCCCCGAATTTCATATATTGAAATCCTAACCCCCCAAGGTGGGATGAGGGGTGGGACCTTTGGAAGGTGATTAGGTCATGAGGGCAGAGCCCCTATGACTGGGATTAGTCCCTTTATGAAACAGACGTCAGAGAGCAAGCTCATCGCTTCTTTCTGCCACGTGAGGTTACACTTTGGCCATCTAGGAAATAGCTCCTTATCAGACACCGAATCTGCTGGCACCTTGAACTAGGACTTCCTAGCCTCCAAAACTATTAGAAAAAGACCTGTGTTGTTTCTGAGCCACCCAGTTTATGGTATTTTGTGACAGAAGCCCAAACGCACTAAGCCAGCATTTTACCTGACGACGCAACAGTATTTGGATAACTCCTCCCCTTTTTTTTTCCCCACCCAGGAGGAAGTTCTTTATTCCAATTCAGGACCAGAGACTTATTATAGGCATAAGTTATTTTACATACTCAGGACATGTTCCCTTCAATTTTTTAAGCCATGTGACACATGCAACAACAAAATCAACTAGCTGAGTAAAGCAGTTTTTTAAGAAAATTAATAAGGTAATGAGGATTTTTGTTCATCCTTTTTTCCCCTTTAGTGCTAAACTGTGTTTCATGAAATCTATTACCTTCTGTAAGATGAAAGATATTCAGATAGGAACTTAAGGTAGTGTATATCAGTGAAAAAATTCTGAGTTACCCGGCCAATTAAAGAACCCCCTCCCTCCATCTTCCATAACGTCCTTGTCTCTTCAGTTTCCTCTGACTTCCAGTCCACTTGTTTTTAGCCTCCTTTGCAAATCTTCCCATCTTTACTGCTAGTAAATATTTGAGTTCCTTAAAGCTCAGTTCTAGTTCCTCTTCTCTCACTTGGCACTCTCTCCCTAGGTCATCTCCTTGTTTATGGTTTTAATTATCTTCTCCATGCCAATGCCTCTCAAATTTACATTTCCGATTCAAACTTCTCTCCTAAACTGGAGACCCGTATATCAGACTGCCTACTTAATACCTTTATTTCAAACTCAGAGGTGCTTCAAGCCAAAAAAATGGTCCAAAACTGAACATGATTTTCATCTCCAAGCCTGGCCCTCTTTGGGTGTGCCCTGTGTCACTGAAGGGCATGCAATTCATACAGCTGTGCAAACCCAGAAAGTGGAATCATTCTTTACTCCTCTGTATCAACCTACCAGCAACTCCTATGGAATTTATATTCCTATATCTTTCTTATCCAGACATTTATCTCTAGCTCCAACAGTCTATGTCCTCGTCTAAGCCTTTCTGCCTGAACATCTTCAACAGCCTCTTAATTGATTTCCCTAATCCCCTCTTGCCCTCCTTCTAATCCATTCTCCACACTGCGGCCAGAGTAATCTTTTCCAGACCATAACTCTGATTATGTGACATCCCCAGCCCTTCCCCCACTAACTAAACACTTTAATGGCTTCCTGTGCTCTTGGGATAAGATCATGCGCATGACCTGGAAGACTGCATAATCTTACCCAGCTCTGCAACCTCATATTACGTCTCCTTCCTTTATGGTCTCTGGCCTCAAAGGTTCTGTGCTGTTCTTTTTGCATGGGATGCTCTGCCCTTTCTCCACTTTTACCTAACTTATATCTGTTCATTCTTAGTTTTCGCAGAAATCGTTTTCTTTTTTTACTCTCTCAAGCAATGTCAGGTGCACCTGCTAAATGTTCTCATAGTATCATCATCACACACATCTCCTTCAGTGCACTTACCCAGTGTAAGTTTGCATATATGTGTATCATTTATTAACTGGGTCCCCTTTTCTTCCAGATATTGGGAGCATATATGTTTGTTTATTATTTTATCTAGTTTCTAGCCCAGGGTTTACACAAAGTAGAGGCTTAATAAATATTGTTGAATGAAGGAAAAACAAGGTAGGATGATGAGGAATTCCATGACTCTAGAGAACCAGAGCTGAGACAGCCAGAGCTCCCTTTCTTGGGGTGCTGGTGGCATGATGACAGACATCTCCATGTTCAAGGGTATAGTGTTGGAGAAAATTACACTCATCTCTAGGAAGAAGTGGATCAAGGATATAGTACTATCCTTGTTCCCAATAGCCAGGATATCCTTTGATGACACAAGCCAGGGAAAATGGCTGAGCATCTGAAGGGGTTAACAGAAGAATGGTTAGAAGAGAATGCAGGTGCATAGACAATGCACAGCACAAAAGCAAGGAAACAACAGAACACAGCTTCTGGGAACCCTCTTCCCAGAAGCCTTTCCCATCATGACTGAGTCTTCTCCTTGCAGGTTTTTAATGTGACACCCCCTGAGCTTCTCTCTGATCTCATCCTTGCTGGTTTAAGTATCTCCAGGGTTTGTTCCCTGCAGTATCTGTGAGTCACTGCATTTTTGTTTTGGTTTGATTTGGTTTTTGTTTTTGATACAAATGTCTTCGTCTCCTTTTTCTTAAAAAGACAGGGAATATCTGAAAATGGCCAGAGGGCTTTTTGGTTGTCTCCTTGGCTGGAGAAACAGATGGGAAACAACAAATTGCCTTGTGATACACAAGACATGGGATTTGCTTCTAGAACAATCATCCTTGGGGAGGGTAGCCTATCAACTGGAGCAGCCATCATTTGCCGAGAACTGGCAGAAACTCGCAGAGAGGAGCCAGAACGTATGGTGGTTCTGAGGTGCACTGCCTGAGCCTCATCACAAACGCTGCCTCCACCCCTTCACTTGCTATGTGACCTTGGGCAGGTGACTTCACTCCTTTGTGGTTTCAGTTCATCTTTGAAAATGGAACTGATGATATTGTTCTTACTTTACAGAGTTATGAGGATGAAGAGAGATTATGAACAAAACACTCAAATGTTAGTTCTTAATATAGCAAGACACTGTACATAAAATACTAATTGGGGAAGGTGTTATCCCTTAAAGGGATAGAATGTAGTTTAAATATCTTTGGGGGTGATTAAACATTGACAGTTATTGAATACAACCTTTAGTGATTTCATGATTTTCAAGGAGAAGATGGGAAAATTAACATCCTTCCCTATCCGATGTTTAAAGGCACACTTCTTTAATCAAGGACATTTAGGCTGCTCTCACTCTCTGAGACAGACCACATTCTGACTATGGAATGTGTATCTCTGCTTTCATTTTACTATGGCTCACTCTTGAAGTCTTTCCTGAGCAAAACCAAGGACCCTCTCTTGGTGACCCAACCCAGTAACTCTCCTGAGACCTGGGACATGACCATCCTCTCACATCTCATTTTCCTGCAACCTCTTTACAAAGGATATTAACACATCTACTTCTTAACTATCAAAAAAAAAAAAAAAGAATATTCATGACAGTGCCCAATAGGATAGGTGGCAATATAGCTTAGATAGATGATATCCTAGGATAAACAAGGCAGTATTTCCTGCAGAATCCATTTCAGTTCATGGTATATAAGTTGAAACACTTAAAAACCAACCAACAAACAAATTGCATAGGTTGGAGAATAGGGTGTTTAATTCCATTAAAAAAAAAAAAAAAAGACTACAGGCTTCCAAGAAATTTCAAAGTAAGTAGTGGGGGAGGGTCTTAGAGTTGTGACTCCAGACTCCAGAAGTACAAGCTCACTCTCCTTCATTATTAAGGATATTTGGTGGGAAATTTTAGTTGTATTAATTTAAGGAATAGAAAGAAGATTATGAGGGATGAGAAAACCATCATCTGAGAAAGGAATTCAAGGTGTTTCTTTCAAAAGTTGCTTTTTTTTTCTTTGTGTTTTCATTCGCATTCTTCCAAAGGAATTGAAAAAGAGAAAGAAAAAAAACAAAGAAGAAACAAATCAATTACTGTAAATGATCCAAATAATTGCTGTGCAACTTTACAGCAAATCTTAAAAATTGGATTCCTGGCCCAGGAGCAACTGAAATGAATCCAGCAAACGCAGATATGGGGCACAGGATCCTCTCTCCTGCTCTAGAGCACTTAGATTCAGGCAGTGTGAAGCTACTCCAGGTGAGAAACACCCAAGACTGCAGGTTCTCATCTACGTGAGACACACTTAAGATGGAGAGTACAGGAAAAGAATGCTGACCAGGGACAGAG
The DNA here is from genome assembly GCF_964374135.1 of Grampus griseus. Lineage (NCBI taxonomy): Eukaryota > Metazoa > Chordata > Mammalia > Artiodactyla > Delphinidae > Grampus > Grampus griseus. The sequence goes on from NC_139010.1 coordinate 68,383,700, forward strand.
ACCACAATTTATATTTATGTTTAACTTCTCTTGGTTGCCTCATCTGTATATTGAGGGGTTAGATTCAGTGTCTCTGAATCTCAGAGTTAGGAAAGACCTCAGGGACCAATTAATCCAACACTTCCTTGATACAATGGTTGTTAAGTCTTTTGCTTGAACATTTTCAGAGATGAGAAGACATTCCCTATCTCTGAATGTAATCACTGGATGAAGAGCTCAGAACTGGGAGTCAAAAGACTTGAGTCCAGGCTCCATTAAGCAATTGACTATTTATCTAGGTATAGAATCTTCTACCCTACTGAGTTTCAGGCTCCTGCTTTGTAAAGAAAGGAGGGATGGATTAAATCATAATACAGCATTTGTGAAATTCCAGTGACATCAAAGCCCTAATATTCAAAGAATATTCTTTTCTTTCTTCCCCCTGCATCCTCTTTGCTCAGGACTATGTCAGAGAATATAACTACTGTGTCACTCTGCCACCGACCTTAAATGGGAAAATAGCCAAGAGGTACTTGTCTGGGAATAAAGAGGTGAAGCCTAAGCCTGAAAAGAAAAAAGTAGGAAAAGAGGATCAAGTAAGAGGAACAAAGACAGAATGGACTCTGCACTAGCTGGAAGAAGAGTAGCGAGTTAGGACAGGAGGATGAAGCCAACTCAATGTCTAGACTGGGAAAGAGGAAATGGAAAGGGGCTAAGGATGCTGCACCTTGAGTGTGCCAAGAGTGAAGGTACCTGTATGGAGTGGGGGAGGGAGAGTGAGAGAGGTAAGTCAGAATATATAATCAAGTCTCTTCCTCAATATTACGGACCCAGACACTTTGCCCCAACTTTGATGCCATATATCATGCAGGTTTAAAAAAGTAGCAGACTCTAAGAGGCTGAAATCTGTATTTTGAGATTCCCTGAATATATTATGGGGACATGCATCATGGAGATGACTGTCACTGGGGGTGTGACCTCTAAGGGTCCTCCCTTCTCTGGGAATCTGTCCCTCAAACACACAGAGTCTCCAGGGAACTTATAAGGTAGTCTTGTCCTCACTCTCCAATCTCTACTTATTGTTTCTGTGATGGTTAATTTTAAGTGTCAATTTGATTGGGCTACAGAGCACTCAGATATTTGGTTAAACGTTATTTCTGAATGTGTCTGTGAGACTGTTTCTGGATGAGATCAGCATTTGAATCAGTAGACTGAGCAAAGCAGATTGCTCTTCCCAGGGTGAGTGAGCATCATCTAATCCACTGAGGGTCTGAATCGATTCAAACAGAAAAGTGGAGGGAGGGAGAACTTGCAGTTGAACTGGATCTCCTCCTGTTCTTGGACTAGGACTCTACAACATAAGCTTCTCTGATTCTCGGGTCTTCTGAGTCAGACTGAAAGTACCCCACCAGCTTTTCTTAGCCTCCATAATCACATGAGCCAATTCCTTATAATAAAAGATTTTATATATAAAATGATTTACTGTAAGGATGTACATATTTTCTCTCTCTTTCTCCGTGGTGTATATTTATGTATGTATGTGTATATAGACATATATACACACACACACATTCTGTTGGTTCTGTTTCTCTGGAGAACCCTGACTAATAAGTAATAGAGTTCCCTTCATCCTCTGGGCTTCTCTGCACATTCATCTTCCCCTTCAAACACCCACAGAAAGGAAGCTAAAGTTGAACAATTAGATAATGGGCTCTTACTTTGGGCTCTGACTGTAGAATAGGGGCTCCAGCAGTCAGGGGCTGCTGTTAGGCCTGAAAGTCAGCTAGAGTCAGATTGGGAGGAAAGAATGGGTGGGAACTCTCTTGGGAAACCCAGCCTCACAAAGTTCAATGCAGTAGAGTCCCAAGTGCCCATGGGTGCAATTTGTCTGAATGTCACCAATAGCCTAAATCTGGTAAGGATTTGGCAGTACCACTACTGATCAAGCTGGGCTTTCCTATGGTATTGTAGAATGACTGCATTAAGGACCCCGGTTAATAGCCTCACTGTATCATGTCTTTGGAATTGTCCTCATGCACTGACTCTCAGTTTGGCCATGTCACTTGCTTTGACCAAACTTTTCTTTTTTTTTTTTAAACATCTTTATTGGAGTATAATGGCTTTACAATGGTATGTTTCTGCTGTATGACAAAGTGAATCAGCTATACATATACATATATCCCCATATCTCCTCCCTCTTGCGGCTCTGACCAAACTTAATGCGAGCAGAAATTTGTGGAAACACTAGCACCTTTTTTGCTTTCACTCTTGCTTCTCCACAACTGCTATGAGAACATAGCTGAGCCAGCCTGTTGGGAGGATGTGAGAGACACCTGGAGAAAGTCCCCAGTCATCTGAGATGTCTCCAGGAGGCTATCCTACATCAACCATAACCAGTCAAGCCCAGACCCATGGGGGAGCCCAGCTAAGATCAGGAGAACTGTCCAACCATGCGTAGCCTAAATTGCTACCCTATGAACTCACCTTGTCTTCCCATAACTGATTTCCACACATATAACCAACAGATGATTATTGTTTTAAGCCACTGAGACTTGGAGTGGTTTGCTCTATAGGATTATTGTAGCAATAGATTGTCAGTATAGGGATATTCAATTTACCTCATTTGACCTGTGAGAAATAAAACTGATTCTTCAATTAGGCCAACTCTGAAATAAGATACTTTGGAAAACCCCAGCAGCATTCAGCATTCAAAAAGCTTCTCCCTGTCTCCCTCCCTCCCTCATGCTTTTTGGAGTCAAACTCTGAATCCTTTGCTATGTACTAAATGTTCATAGGTTGAAACCCTAATCCCCAATGTGATGACATTTGGAGGTGGGGTCTTTGGGAGGTAATTAGCTTCAGATGATGTAATAAGGGTGGAGTCCCCATGATGCAGTCAGTACCCTTACAAGGAGAGAAGAGAACCAGAGCTCTTTCTGTCTCCACCATGTGAGGACACAACAAGAAGGCAGCCTTCCGCAAACCAGAAGGACAGTCCCTACCAGGCACTGAATCTGCTTGCAACTTGATCTTGGACTTCTCAGCCTCTAGAACTGTGATACACAAATGTTTGTTATTTAAGTCACCCAGTCAATGATATTTTTATTAAAGCTGCCCAAACTGACTAAGACATCCGTTTTGCATTTGTTCTGTCCTTCATGAAATACAGAAAGCCACACTGAAAAGGTCAGTCATGGTGAAGTGGCTATGTTCCTTGCTTGCGTGGTATTTTGTCTCAACGTCCTCAGGTGCCCACCTCTAAGTTCAGACTGTCAACTGAATTACAGAAACCTCTGGAGCTTGTCAAAGTGAGCCATTTAGCTCTCACCATTAAACAAATCATAATAATATCCTCCCCAAACAGATGGCCTTTCCCCTCAGCATGAAGCCTTCTAGCCTCAGCTAGAAACAAGGAGTACCAAAAGAAAATACATTTGTACAGAAAGATTAAGCTACAATCAGGTGGTTCAAGGCTGATTTCAGATATTCTTTTCTTGCTCTTTTATCTACCCCTCTTACATAGTAGGTCTTAGGCATCTCATAAATCAGCCTAATTGCTAGTCCTAGAAATAGAGGAGATGGCTGGAATACACCTACCACAGTCCTCTGGCTAAAGGCAACCTCTGGGTCCTATGTCCTTCAGAGTAGACTTCAAAGATGTATTTCCCCTTGGTAGCTGCCCAGCATGTTCTGGGATTCTCGGCCTTGGACAGCCAAGGACATTTAGCATTACAATCTGTCTTCTGACTCCCTGTGTGAGACTCCCTGGCTGCTCAGCCATCTGTTTTTCAAGCTGTGGGAGGACTTGGCCAGGTGGATAGGCATGCCCAGTTCTCAAGTCACAGAATTCCCTGTGGAGGGAAATCCTGAGTGAGACAGCATCCTGGATCCATACTGAGTGGTGGTTTGAACGCTTTAAAGAAGTAGTTGCAACCGTCTCATTGTTCTCCATCCATCCATCAGAGACTTAGTCACCACAAATGTCGTTAAAGCTAGGCAAGGTCAGTATGGGTCCGGCAGCCAGGCTGACTAGGTGCTGAGCTGCTGAGTCCCTCCCAAATGTCTCTCATCAAGAACAGAATTAAGTTCAAGTTAGGGGGAAGACCTGATTCCCAGAGAAGAAAAATCAGAAGCAGGGCATCAGGGAAGCTAAGGGATCATTACGCAGAAAAACTCCAAAAGGAGGGAGTTGGTCAAAATCCCAAGTGCCGCAGGAATGGAGGAGGGCTCCCTGATGCGCCGAGGGCAGCACTCTGCAAGGGCAGAGCTTCCGGGGTTTCGTTCATTCTCTTGGCATTAGTCTCAGAAGTTTGGGGGGAATCCAACTTCAACAAAAGTTAGAGAGGTTCCATGTTATCTTTTTGGCTGAGTTGTCTTTGGTAATTTCCCAGATAAAGGAGCTCTTGTTAATTGCTTAAGTGGAAGGATAAGGCATTCATGTTTGCTCTCTCCCAAGCAGCCTTTTCTTTTTAACAGGTCCATTGTGGAAACTGTCACCCTAACCCAAAAGAACTCATGCAAAGGGTGTCAGAGAGAATCACATCTCTTAGAAGGCCAGTATGTGGACCTTTTCTTTTGCCCCAAGTTAGATTAACTGTGTGACCCCGGACAAGGTAGTTCCCTCTCTTGGACCAACTTTCCTCACCTATAACAAGAGAAGGCTGCACTTTCTTTACAGTCCTTTCTTCCCCTGGTGTTCAGTAGTTCTTATTCTTTCCTAATTCAAATCTAATTATTGCTGTAGAACCACACATAGCTGAATGCTGGTGTCTCTCTGTCAAAGTTCTTTGTACTCAAGGAGTGCCTTCCTACAAGGTCAATCCAATAAGGTCAGCTTGCTTCTGAGTAAAAGGGTTCTGAATTCAGAGCAGCTCCAGCACTAGTCACCAGGAAAGACTCCTGGGGCTGGAGGGTACGCACTAAGCTCATCTAGCTGCTTGCCAAGCAAACGAAGAGGTTTTATTTCATTTTATCTGGCAAGTATCAATAACACAGAATGCTAAGTAGGGGCTCCAAATGAAAACTGTCTCCTTCATTTATGTGAATTTATAACTGTCTATAACAGCAAAGAAAATAACTGAATAGAACTACTGATCTGCTAACTTGTTAATGATAGGAGACACGCAGGTCTTTAACCATTTACCCCCGAAAGGCAAGCTTAGTCGAAAAGGAGCTATTTATCCAGGGGAAACATTGGCAATGATCCTTATTATGGTGACTTAATGTGATAAAACTCTATTGCCTGGGGGTAGCTAGCAGGCAAGAAGCCATTCAGTAGAGTTACAAAACGAATCTTTACTGGATTTGTCGCAGACAGAGGATGAAACACTCGTGCAAGATGTTAAGATGCATCCTGGGCTATAAGTCCCTGTTACCGTTCCCAACCTGCTGAGGAAATTCAATACACCCAACCTAGTCAGCAAACAGACCAGAAAGTCTGAAATTGATTAAATCTAAGATGTGATTATTATGCTCCTTGTGATTTAGCAGCCGGGGCCTCCTAGGGGAAGGGAAGGAGGAAAAAAGCGAAGTAGTACAGAACTATCGATATTTGGTATTCCAAGTGGATATGCTGGTTTCTGCTTCCTGGCCTCTGTGGATTTCAATGAACCATCAAGGGCCAACGATTCTGCACCCTGGGATCTGGGCTCAGTTGCAAAGGAGGTTGTGGCCTTTCTCTGGACTCAGGGATAAACCCAGCTTAGACATGCCTGAGACTTGGCCAAGAGTGAAGGGTCTAAGAGCCCTACTCCCCAGGGAGAAGCTGACAAACTGTGTGAACTCTATTTCTCTAATTAAGACCCAAGCAATAGCTCTGCCTCTCTGTTGATTGGTTTAGCCATGGAAAATACACACAAATACACACACACGTGTAGACACACAGCCAAGCCCACTTGGACATTTTCAATTGAAGTTGATTAGTAATTTCAATACATAGACTTAAAGAATTTAATTTAGGAAGTCCTTCCCAAAACTTTCAAATTGTTGTTGAGCAGATACGGGGCAACCCTGTGGATGATATTGCTGTATCAGCCCCAGGAAACCTCGCCAAAGAGAAAAGTCTTCTGTGCACAAGCTCGTTCTAATTCTATTTGCTGTCTGGATTTACCTACCTTCATCCATTTCTAGCACACTCCATGCTCCCTCCTTTCTTTACACACACACACACGCATATGTACACACACATGTATGCACACACACCTGCACTATCCTCTCAATTTCCCTCCCTTCTCCTCTGAACATGTGGTTTCCTGGGTACTTCTCAACTGGAGAAAAATCATAATGGCAGTTCTTGCCTGTTCTGTCTCCCCTCACACCTGCTCACATGCCATAACCCAACCACACCGAGTGCAGGATGGCTTTTTAAATGCAATCTATTGTTCATGAAAACACTGAAAATCGTTTTCTCTAGTTGGTGCGATCTCATGAGATTATTTTCACTTTGTTCTTTGTACTTTTTTGCATGATGTATACTTTACGACAGCATATGATGTTTTTACAATGAGAATGGACTTTCATTTAAGAGGAAACGAAGGCAATATGCACACAAAAGTGCATAATGATTGTAATTTTTGTAAAAAAAAAATCTGTTCAACAATAAGAAGCAGGAGGGGGAACACACCTGAAAGTCATTCTGTTTGCTGTTTCCTTTGTAATTATAACATGGCTTAATAATCAGTAGAAAAGAAAACTTTCAAGCAAATTATTTTAGAGGACATCTGAGCCTCAGAGCCTTAAGCAAAATGAATGACGAGGGCACCATTTCCACGGGCATAGACTCAGCATGGCAAGTCAGCAGAGAAAATGTGGTTTACCCTCTTTCAGGGTATTGCTTCTAAAGGCTTCTTCAGGCATGGGATAGAGTTCATGACAAGATTATGGCCACGGCTATTAAACTGAGTAAATAGACTTTCTGTAGTTCCAGAAGCATGAACATGATGTTGCTCTGCCCAGTCACTAGAGTATGATTCAATCCTGAGGCATCTTTCATCTTTGGCATCTTATAAACTGGTGCTAATCCTCAATTTGGGATAACGATGTCCTAGATAGAATCTGCACTGGAGATTTTAGAAGTGCCTAGCTTTAGAAAAGTGGAAGTTTCTTCTCCCCGTATTTTCTAATCTTTTTCTAAAGCACCAAAGAGAAAGCACATGCCCAAGCATTAGTTGTCCTAAACCACATAACAGTGAAAGGAGGAATCCTGAAACTTGACCAGGTGTTAAAAAGACATTAACAGTTACTTCTCAAAAATGCTTTTAGTTTAGGGTAGAACTCATGTTTAACACATTCATAAAGGTAGGGTGAAAGAAAGTGAGAAGGAAAGGAGGAAAAGGACAAGAAAAGAAGGAGATGGATAGAAAATGTATACAGGGTTTCTTTTAAATTGCAACTGACACCCCTCAATGAGTTTGCTAAAGCTACCTTATCCTTTGTGTATCTTCCTTTCTCATTAGGATTATATATGCCTTTAAATAGTTGCAATGTACAAGTTAATCTGAGAAGGAATGTAACCTAATGGATATTTGAGTACTGTGATTCTGTTCCCAGCTGTAGCAGAGATCCCTAAATGAGCTGGAAGACCCTAGAAAGCATCAGAGAAAAACCCAAGCCCCGAGGACTGTTTACTTCGAATGAGAACATTTGAGTGCTTGTATTTGTACCTTCAACATGTTGCATATAAAACTGAGAAATAAGAATGTTGGGGCTTCCCTGGTGGCGCAGTGGTTGAGAGTCCGCCTGCCGATGCAGGGGACGCAGGTTCGTGCCCCGGTCCAGGAAGATCCCACATGCCGCGGAGCAGCTGCGCCCGTGAGCCATGGCCGCTGAGCCTGCGCGTCCGGAGCCTGTGCTCCGCAACGGGAGAGGCCACAACAGTGACAGGCCCACGTACCGCAAAAAAAAAAAAAAAAAAAAAAAAGAATGTTGTAAGAATGCTATGGATTGAAGAAGGAGTTTTAAAACATACTGGCACACTGGAGATGCTACTGCAATTTGATGATTCTGCTCTATGGGGTAGTATATTTCAGACTGAAAGTGGGAAGTTACTTTTTCAGGAAAAAAAGACATCGGAACCACATATGCATTTACCCCAGCTCTGCAGCAAGCAGTGAAGTGAGAAGGTAAACTACCCCTCAGAGGACTCAGTGCTCTCAAGGCAGAGTCCCCATTGCCTTGTACACAGCAGGAGAGAACATTCCCAGGGTGACAAGTGGAGCGTTTTGTCAAGCACATCACAGGGAATAAAAACCTCCTTAGCAATAATACTGGAAAAGGTCATACGCAAACTTAGGTAAGTTTATATGTATAAACAAGTTAGAATTTATCAAACAACAATAGCAGCTTTCTTTCCCCAAATTAAGAAGCTCTGCCTCATGTATCACCAAGGTTCAAAAATGACACCATAGTCCAGAAGATGGAATAGTTTTGATGTCCACCATAATCAGGGCACAAAACAGTTCCATTAGGCCAATAAAACACACTCATCTTCTCCCCTTGGAGTCACACCCTTCTCACCCTCAAACCCTGGCAACCAGTAATTGATTCTCCACCATTATGATTATTTCTTTTGGAGAATGTCATATAAAGGGGATCATATAGCATCTAACCTTTGGACACTGGATTCTTTCATTCATCAATGACTGAGATTCATCCAAATTGTTTCATCTCTCAATATTTCGCTCCATTTTACTGTTGAGTATTACTCCATTGTATGGATGTACCACAATGTGGTTATCAAATTACCTATTAAACTATTAAACACTTAAGTTGTTTATAGTTTTTGCCTATTATGACTAGAGCTGGTATAGACATTGGTGTACAGGTTTTCATGTGAACATAACTTTTCATGTCTCAAAAGTAAATACCTAGGAGTGGGATCACTGAGTCACAGGCTAAGTGTACATTTAACTTTACAAGAACTTGCCAAACTGTTTTCCATACCGTTTTGCATCCTGAGCAACAGTCTGAGAATTCCAGTTGCTTATCAGCACTTGGTATTATCAATTTTTTTTATTTTAGCCTTTCTAATACGAGTATATTGGCATCACATCATGATTCTACTTTGCATTTCCCTAATGTCTAATGATGTTATCATATTTTCGTGTGTTTATTTGCCTTCCATATATTCTCTTGGTGACCTATCTATCCAAAGATTTTACTCATTATTAATTGGGTTGTTTGTTTTCTTACTGTTAATAGCAGATAGTTTCAAAAAATACATTCTAGATATGTCTCTTGTTACAGATGTGATTTGCTAATATTTTCTCTCAGTCCTTAGCTTGTTTTTTCATTCTCTTCACAAGGTCTTTCACAGAGCCTAAGTTTAAAATTTTGATGAAGTCCAATTTATCAATTTTTTCTTCTGTATATCTTGCTATTGGTATCCTGTTAAAATAACTCTCCCTAACCATTGGCCGCAAATATTTTCTCTTCTGTTTAAGACTTTATATTTTACATCTAGATCTATGATTTATTTTGAGTTAAATTTTGCAAAAGTGGCAAAGTTTAAGTAGAGATTCTTTTACTTTTTTTTTAATATGCATGACTCATTGTTCAGCACAATTTGTTGAAAAGACTGTCCTTTCTCCCATTAAATTACTCTGCATCTTTGTTAAAAATCAACTGACCATATTTATGTGGGTTTATTTATGGAGGCATATTTCATTTCACTAGTTTATGTGTCTACCCCTACATTTGATTACTATAGCTTTATAGTAAGTCTTTAGCATACGCAGTGATAGTCCCACTTTATTCTTCCTTTTCAACATTGTTTTAGCTATTCTACTCCATGTGCCTCTCCACATGGATTTTAAAATCATCTGTCAGCAAGATGGCAGGTCTCAGTCCTCATCCCCTGATGGAAACATTGATTTAACAACAATCTATGAATGAATGTACCTTTATGAGAGCTCTGGAGTCCAGTTGAGAGGTTCCAGCACCCCATTGGAGCACAAAACCTGAGAACAGTTGCATTGAAAAGGGTTAAAAGTACAGTTTCACTTTACCTGCATCACTGTCACCCACGCCAGACCACTCAGCACCAAGAGAGGCCTCCTCAGACTGTGATTTCTCCTGTGGGATAAAGAGAGAGAGAACTGAGTGTGCAGCTTCCCCAGTCTTTCAGGGCACTGCCTGATAAGCCTGCTTCTGCCCCCCTCACCCAGAACACTGAGGGAACTGGCATAACTAGATTGTTTGGGGACAGCAAAGAACAAAGAAAAGGGGCATGGTCCACAGCAAATGGCACAGGGATCTCAACAACTATTCCACAGGCCTGGCCAGCTGGCCTGTGGACCCTGTCAGCCAGCCCACCCATAGATCTCACCAGTCAGCCAGCCCACACACAAACACTACTACCCAGCAGGCCTGTCTGTGCATGGACCCTACAGATGGGCTGACTGCAAACCCCACCAACTGTCCTGCATTCGCCTGCACACCTGGCATGCCACATGTCCCTACATATGCCACAAATGTGCCCCCATAGATGACATGCAGGTCTCAGGAGCCAGCACGGACTTTAGCAATCCGATCAACCATTTGGGATTGGCAGAAGGCACACACCCTGAGATTGCTCCTTCAGAAGGCAGGGAGAGCAGTGGAGCTTACATTCAGTGTCCCAGAGTTTTTACACACTGCCTTAGGGAAAAGGGGTGGGCAACTCTCAGTACGTAGCATGGCCATGCAAGATAGGGAGAAAATGTACAATCCCAATACATCTCCTTTAGGAGGGAGGGAGAGAAGTGGGGCCTGCACCCAGTGCTCCAGCATTTCATGGCACTGCCCTAGGGAGATAAAATAAGTGGCTCTCAGCACTCAAGACAGATCTACGGAATTGAGGTAAATCACACAATCCTAAGACTTCCTCAGTTAGAGGGGCAGAGTGTGTACATCCACAGAAAAGGTTTAAGATACGCTCGGACTCTCTAGGTGGGCTGACTGGTGAAGGTCTTTCCCTCCAGAAGCCTTTCCATAAAGAACAGAAGATGTGACTGCTTTGTAAAATGTGCAGACACTAATACAAGAATCCAAGGAACAAGAACAACTAGGGAAAGATTACACCACTGGGGGAATTAAATAATTCTCCAGTAACTGACTCCAAAGATATGGAGACCTATAAATTGTCTTACAAAAAAATTCAAAGTAATTGTCTTAAGCTAAATGAGCTACAAGAGAACACAGGTAGCCTCTAAACAAAATCGGGAAAATATGTGAACAAAATGAAAAATTTAAAAAGAGATAGAAATCATAAAGAACCAAACAGAAATTCTGGAGCTGAAGAATTCAATGACTGAACCAAAAAGTTTAATAGAAGACTTCAACAACTAACTTGATCAAGCAGAAGAAGGAGGCAGCAAACTTGAAGACAGATCATTTGAAATTATCCAGTCAAAGAAAAAAAAAGAAAATATAAAAAAGAATGAAGAAAGCCTACAGGACTTATGGGATGACAAAATAAACAACGTATGTATTATGGGATTATTAGAAGTTGCAGAGAAAGAGAAATGATCAGAAAACATATTTAAAGAAATAATGGCTGAAAACTTTACAAATCTAGGGAAGGAAATGGACATCCAGATTCATGAAGTCCAAAGGATTCCAAATAGGTTGAATGTAAAGAGTTCTACACAGAGACATATTATAATCAAGTTGTCCAAAGTCAAAGACAAAGAGAAAATTTTGAAAGCAGAAGGAGAAAAGCAACTCAACACATAAAAAGAACCCACCCACCACCATAAGACTATCAGCAATATTCTCATTAGAAATCTTGAAGGCCAGGACAGAGTGACATGATATATTCAAAGTGCTAAAAGAAAAAAACCCTGCTAACCAAGAATTACATGCCCACCAAAACTGTCCTTCAGGAATTAAGGAGAGCCTAAAATCTTTCCCAGATACACAAAAACTAAGAGAGTTTGTCATTAGTAGTCCTGCTTTACAAGAAGTGCTAAAGGAAGTTCCTCAAACTGAAATTTAAAAATTCTAAACAGCAACACAAAAACATGAGATTATAAATGTCACTGGTAAAGGTAAGTATATAGACAAATACAGAAAAATGCAATATGATAATAGTGGTGTATAAATTTCTTTTAACACTAGTATAACAGTTAAAAGAAAAGAGTATTAAGAATAACTGTAAGTATTGCCTAAGTTTTCCTCTAGGAGTTTTGTAGTATGGGGCTTTACATTTAGATCCTTAATTCATTTTTAGTTTATTTTTGCATATGGTGTTAGAGAATGCTCTAATTTTATTCTCTTACATGTAGCTGTCCAGTTTTCCAAGCACCACTTACTGAAGAGACTGTCTTTTCCCCATTGTATATCTTGCCTCCTTAGTCAGAGATTAATTGACTGTAAGTATGTGGGTTTATTTCTGGGCTCTCTGTCCTGTTCCACTGATCTATGTGTATGTTTTGTGCCAGTTCCATACAGCTTTGATTACTGTAGCTTTGTAGTATAGTTTGAAAATAAATCGCAGCAATGTTTTTTTGGAGCTGTCTCCTAAAGTAAAGGAAATAAAAGCAAAAATAAACAAATGAGACCTAATTAAACTTAAAAGCTTTTGCACAGCAAAGGAAACCATTGACAAAACAAAAGACAACCTGCTGAATGGCAGAAAATATTTGCAAATGACATGACTGATAAGGGATTAATATCCAATATATATATACAGCTCATACAACTCAAGATCAAAAAAACAAGTAACCTGATTAAAAAATGGTCAGAAGAACTGAATAGATATTTTCCAAAGAGGAAATGCAGATGGCCAACAGGCATATGAAAAGATGCTCAACGTTGCTAATCATAAGGGAAATGCTAATGAAAACCATAATGAGATATCATCTCACACAGGTCCAAATGAACACAAATAACGTCAAAAAGAACACAAATAACAAATGCTGGTGAGGATGTGGAGAAAAGGGAACTCTTGTACACCACTGGTGGGAATGTAAACTGGTGCAGCCTCTGTGGAAAACAGTATGGAGGTTTATCAAAAATATAAAATAGAACTACCATATGACCCAGCAATTCCACTCCTGGGTATATATACAAAAACAAAACAAAACAAAAAAACACTAATTCAAAAAGATGCATGTACCCCAACGTTCACAGCAGCATTATTTACAATTGCCAAGATATGGAAGCAATCTAAGTGTCCGTCAACAGATGAATGGATAAAGAAGATGTGATGTGTGTGTATATATATATATACACACACACACACACACACACACACACACACACATATATACACACAATACAACTTATCCATAAAAAAGAATAAAATTTTGTCATTTACAGCAACATGGATGGACTTGGAGGGTATTATGCTAAGTGAAATAAGTCAGAGAGAAAGACAAATATCATATGATAACACTTATATGTGGAATCTAAAAAAATATCACAAACTAGTGAATATAACAACAACAGAAAAAGCACACTCACAGATATAGAGAAGAAACTAGTGGTTACCAGTGAGGAGAAGGAAAGGGGGAGGGGTAATATGGGATAGGGGAGTAAGAGGTATGAACTATTAAGTATAAAATAAGCTACAAGGATATATTGTACAACATGGGGAATATAGTCAATATTTTATAATAACTATAAATGGAGTATAACCTGTAAAAATTGTGAATCACTATATTTTATACCTGTGATTTATATAATATTGTATAGCAACTATACTTCAATTAAAAAAAATACCAACAGGGACTTCCCTGGTGGCACAGTGGTTAAGAATCTGCCTGCCAATGCAGAGGACATGGGTTTGATCTCTGGCCCGGGAAGATCCCACATACCATGGAGCAACTAAGCCTGTGCACCACAACTAACGAGCCTGTGCTCTAGAGCCCGCGAGCCACAACTACTGAGCCCACGTGCCACAACTACTGAAGCCGGCACGCCTAGAGCCCGTGCTCCTCAACAAGAGAAGCCACTGCAATGAGAAGCCCGCACACCACAGCCCCTGCTCCCCACAACTAGAGAAAGCCCACGCGCAGCAACAAAGACCCAATGCAGCCAAAAATAAATAAATTTAAAAAATACCAAGAAAACCATAAAAAAAAAGAATAACTATAAGGGCAAAAAACTGTTAATGGATACAAATTATAAAAGGTATAAATTATGACAGCAGTAAGATAAAATGTGAAAGGAAAGAAGAAGTAAAAGTTTAAATTTTATATGCAATTGAAGTTAAGCTCTTATCAGTTTAAAATAGACTCTTATAAGATTCTTTACAAAATACTCAGGGTAATCACAAAGAAAATACCTAAAGAGGATACACTAAAGAACAGAATAAAGAGATCAAAGCATATCAGTAACAAAGTAATCACCAAATCAAAAAGGAGAAGAGCAAGAGATAAAAAGATAAAAGAATACAAAACAGAAAGAAAATTATTAACAAAATGGTGATATTCTTCTTAGCAATAACTACTTTAAATGTAAGCAGATTAGAATCCTCAAGAGGCTTAGAGCAGCTGAATGGATAAAACAACAAGATCCAACTACACACTGCTGACAAGAGACTCACTTTATATTTAAGGACACACACAGGGTGAAATTAAAGAGTTGAAAAAAGATAGTCCATGCAAATGGTAATCGAAAGAGAACAGGGGTGGCTATACTTATGTCAGACAAAATTGACTTTATGTCAAAGACTGTCACAAGAGACAAAGAAGGTCATTATATAATGATAAAAGGGTCAGTGCAATCAGATTATCCATCCTGGGCGAGTTCATAAACAACTTTTATGCCATTGTATTTTCCTATTTCATCTAACTCTAAAATCTCCTGGTAGTTTTCAGTTCCTTGGGATTCTCCTTTTCAGTCCTCCAGTCAGAATGCTGGAGTTTTATTTATCCCAAGCTGCTATGTACTTCTGTGATTGTACCTGCATCTAACACCAAGGGGCAAAAAGTCAGAAAGAGCAAATAAAAGCAAAGATGGTCTCTCCTACCTCTTTGGGACCACAGCTCATTTGATTAAAGAAGGTTACTCTCCTTGAGGGTTTAATGTATCTTGGGGAGTCTGTTGACACTACTGGTACTGCCCTGTCATAGGACTGTCTATAGGCAGGGACACAGGAGAGAAGGGAAGGGAAGAGAAGGGGAGGAGAAGGGAGGGGAGGGAAGGGGGGAGGGTGAGAGGGAGGGAAGGGAAGAGATGGTACATCTCCCCTACTCCCTGAGTGTTGGGAGACCCCTTTCCTGTTCCTTAAGCCAGGGATGCAGATATCTCTCTGTTCCTACCAATGCCCACTTCCAGGCCTCAGGCTATTTTGAGTCCAGGCTGGGGGATACTGGAGGGGAAAATAAATAGTAAACTCATTTTCATTTCAGTGGTACCTCAGATTCTCATTTCCTCCCCAATCTACCTGCTACTCTTTACTTTTCAGAGTCCTCAAATAGATCTACCACGCGTTTGGGCCAGGTCTTAGAGTTGTATTCAGTGGGAAGCCAGGGTAGAATGTACTTCATCTTATCTGGAACTGGAAGCTGACTTTTACATTTTAAAAACTTATTTCAGAATGTATTAAAAGGACCACATACAGGGAATAGGGGTCTCTAGTACCAGCAACTTTGTATCTTGTTCATTTTTCTGCACACAGAGCTCCTAGCACATGTCCAGCATATAGTAGTTAATTAATAATAGTTTGATAAGTAACATGAGTGGATGGAAATAAAAATGAGTGAATAAACATATAATAAACTAAGTGAAATGAAAGTAGTATAGGTCACATAAAAGAGGAACTGCTGAATGCAGACAATGAAACATCATTGATATGCCAAAGAGCAATGCCTATTTTATTTGTCATGACCACAAAGGGAAAACAAACCAGAAGTTTCTATTAAAACTCTTTTTCATGATAGTTGTAGTTGCTGCAAACATAACTCTTGAAAATGGAGTGAAGATTTGTTACGAATATGTTTCTCTGACTTCCTCTCCATCCACAATTATGTGAACTTCCAGACACTATAAAAGTCCTTTTAACTCATTCTGGGTGTTTCCACGGTGGTGAATTGCTACCATGTAGTGGCCACTATTTTTCTCTTCTCTCCTAAGAGCATGCATCTTAATGCTTCCAATACTCTGATGCTAGAATAAACAAGTTTGACTAGTTCACTCTTTAAAGACTCTGTCCATTCCTGACTCCTGTATGTCCAAAGGTCCTCTTGAGAGCTCTGAGTTTCCAAACGAAAGGGAGTAGTTGACACATTTTTTGAGCTAGGCGGTAGGATCCATTCACCAACTCCTCTGCCTAAGCCTGTCTAAGAAGAAACAGCACTTGTGACTGAGGAAGCACCAGCAAACTCTTGGAAACTTCTTTTATTGCGGTCAACTGTGTTTGTTCCCTTGTCATGCTCTGACAGAAAAATAAACAAAAATGTTATTATGCCCAAAGAACCTGCTCAAATCCTCCCAACTAATGAGGTAATGAATCTTCTGCACTATGATTTAAAGACAAAGGGAAGAAAGTTCCTTGCAGGAAGATGCAGAGGGAAATGGTAGAGACATAACTACATTCTTTTTTTTTTAAGTATTTTTTAATTTTTAAAATAAATTTATTTATTTATTTTTATTTTTGGCTGCATTGGGTCTTTGCTGCACGCAAGGTTTCTCTAGTTGCGGAAAGCTGGGGCTACTCTTAGTTGCAGTGTGCGGGCTTCTCATTGTGGTGGCTTCTCTTGTTGCAGAGCATGGGCTCTAGGCGCGTGGGCTTCGGTAGTTGTGGCATGCGGGCTCAGTAGTTGTGGCATGTGGGCTCAGTAGTTGTGTCACGCGGGCTCTAGAGTGCAGGCTCAGTAGTTGTGGTGCATGGGCTTAGTTGCTCCGCGGCATGTGGGATCTTCCCGGACCAGGGGTCGAACCCATGACCCCTGCATTGGCAAGCAGATTCTTTTTTTTTTTTTTTTTTTTTTTTTGCAGCACGTGGGCCTCTCACTGTTGTGGCCTCTCCCGTTGCGGAGCACAGACTCTGGATGCACAGGCTCAGCGGCCATGGCTCACGGGCCCAGCCACTCTGCGGCACGTGGGATCTTCCCGGACCGGGACACGAACCCGAGTCCCCTGCATTGGCAGGCGGACACTCAACCACTGTGCCACCAGGGAAGCCCAGCAAGCAGATTCTTAACCACTGTGCCACCAGGGAGACATGACTACATTCTGAAACGGTCAAAGCTAAACACAAGTGCTAGAGGACATGGAATTAAATAAAATGAAAAACATCTGAAATTACTGCACTCCTTTGGTTGTACTTTTATATGCCCATGGGTAAGAGAATGACATGCATGATTGGGAAGGTATCCCTGCCATGCTTTCTGTGAATGCTTTCAGTGGTACACATCTGAATTGGCTAGAATTTTGCAATTTATCCTGGACTGTGGTCTTTATAGCTGGGGAAGACCTGGTCTTAAGAAGAAGGAAGAATTTAAACCTGAGATGGAATACATAGTAAACAAGCCTGCAAGTGTCTGCCTAGCTCATAACAATCCCTCCTTTTCTGAAAACTGCTTGAATACACAGGGAAAGGCATCACGGTCATGTCTCTATCGGAGCGGCCCCCAGATAGCAGAGTGGTTAAGAGCACAGTGTCTGTAATCAGACTCCTTGAGTTCAAATCCTGGCTCTTCTTTCTAGCTGTGACCAAGTGTCAACCTATGTCTTACTTTCTCCTGTGTAAAATGAAGATTATGGTAGTACTAACTTTGGAGTTACTCTCAGGATTAAATGAGATACATGCCCAAAGCACTCAGAGCACTACCTGGCCCATGGGGGACAACCCCTGTGTGTGTTATTACCCCCGACACAGATATGGACCCAGGGGCAGATAGCTCACCAAAGGCAGCCCCCTCAAAGTCTTTCTACTTAGAATTGTAAGCCAGAAACGGAAATGAGAGTCATGAACTCTGAGTCACATTCATGGTAGCTTGAGAGAAGGTCCCTCAACTTTTGCTCCTGAGTTCCTCATCATTCCAATCTTGCCTTTCATCCCCTATTTTCTGTGAAATGACTCAGTATGTGTCCAAGAAAGGGAAGTAGAGCTGAAAGAGTGTAGGGTGTCTCAAAAATGGTGGGTACTGCTGCCATAGCTGGTGACCTGAGAAAAGATGACAGAACGAGAAGAAGATGACAGAAAATAAGATGAATCCAGATACAGAAAGATTAGGACATGTTTGTGAGGCTTTTCCTCCTGTTTATGAAGGTATCTTTCAGTTATTTTAAAGAACCCTATTCTGCCATTCCTCAGTGCCTTTGCACATGCTGTTCTTTGCACTCCTACGCATCTTTCAGATCTGAGCCTGGGTGTTATTTCCCAAGGGAAGCCTCAGAACCAGTGCGCTAGGTCAGGTTCCATCCTTGGACCGCCAGGCTAAGTCAGTTGGACTCTGCAAGAGTCCTCTGTACTACTTTTGTGCACTTATTTCAGCTTATAATTATGTATTTGCACGATGTTGGTTAACGTTTGACTGCCCCACTATCCTGTAAGCTGCTGAGAACAGTAAACATCAGACCTGCACATTGCTGTATTCCCAGCACTGGACAGAGTGCCCAAAACAAAGCCAAGACTTAAAAGAAATTTGTTGAATGACAAAATGAGTGAACAAATGAATGTCCGATGCAAAACCTTCCCACACCTACTCTGGTTCCAAGGCAGAATGTGTTATTTCCTCATCCATGCTCCCAGAACGCTTTGCAGATGCATTAATTGTTCTTGCCATATTATGTTTCAGTTAGTAGCTCTCAAACTAAGTTGTGAGCTCTTGGATAGCAAGGTTTACAGTTTATGAACTAACTTTTCACTTTATTCCTACTAACACTGCCTGGCACACTGCAGGTACTTGATTCAGTTTTGTTAAAATGAAAGAAAATTGAATTCCCTCCCAGAAAACCAAAACAACCAACAGAGTCAAAGCCATGACTTTTCTGTAGGAAAAAAAATTAGGTGTCTGTTTTCCTGAATTGTACACTAAAGTTGGTCAACGTGATCCATTTGCTATAATCTTACTGTGAACTTATATCAGCTTTATAACACTTCAAAGAACCTTCAGGTCTATCACTTCCTTGAGTGCCAAAGTCCTGTGAGTTAGCTGGGCAGATATTATGTCCATTTAACACGAGAACTGAGCAGCACGGAGGTAAAATTTGCCTGAAATCAACACTTACGAGACAGCTAGGGTGCCATCCGGGTCTCCAGACTCCTTCTGAGTCAAGGACTCTTCCTCTAAAATCAGGGATCTCCAATAGTGTGGTTGTTAATTTTCAAGGAGGAGAATCTCCTAACTTCTTTGAAGACTTAAAATTCCTGAGTGGGAGAATGTGAAGGGGGAGGAGCCCAGGAAAAGATGACAGAGATGTCCCTGGAAGGGAACAAAGGAGTGAGGGGAGCTGTGGGCGGAGTTTGGAGAGAAAGCCAAAGTGTGGGGTGTGGAGCCACTGAGAAGGGCAGAAAAGGAGGTGTTCTCCATTCCCTGATACATCCTGCCAGCCTCAGGAGGAGGAAGTGGGGGCCCATAATGGGAATGAGGGGCCCTGGCCATGGCTTGTGACTCAGCGATCACCCGGGAGCTAAGTGTTGAGATTGTACTCGATCAGCTTTTTCCCAATTTCGTTCATCAAAGACATGCTTTATGTTACAGTGCATTGTTGATGGGATACCACTGGGCCTCACGAGGTATAATGCATGCTTAGATTAAGACAGACATCAAAGAATGATCTCTCAAATGAACTGCTGCAAGGAATTACGGAAATTATGTGCAAATTTTAAATTTTATGATTAAACAAAGAATGACAAATTGAAGAAACCAAATGCTTTTCATTTTATTAAAAACACAAAGAATAACATCTCACAAATTATGTTCTGAAATTATAAATCAAGAGACAAGATAAAGAATATTGATCACCCAATAGATGACATACGTCACCTCATGGTTCTTGAAACTGGCCTGCATGGGAAACCATGGCCCCTCCTCCTGCAGAGGACCACACTCAACTCCCTTGGTTTGTTTTACTTTTCCTTTCTAGCAGATAAGGCAGATTATTAAACAAAAGGAATAGGTTTATGGGTTTTTTTCTTTTAAGATTCTTTTTCTTAGAAATTCACTTTAAGAAAATTTTTCTTAAAAATGAACTTCAAAAATAAAATTAGAATACCTATTGTATATGTGTACATGCGTATATATGTATGTGTATGTATACATGCACATGTGGATGTATGTAAAACACTGACATTCCTTATTTTTCTGGAATCCAATCTGATATCTAGCCTAGAAAACACCTTCTGTAGATTATTTCTGCTTATACCATGTTCTAATTCCAATCCTCGAGGTAGATACCGATGTGCTGGTGACTGACCACTGGACCCACTCACTTGATCTGCTGTCCCGGAGAATAACACAGTGTGAAGCTCCAAGCTAGGGGCACCCTGTTCCGACAGACCAGGGGCCTGATGGTGGCCTGTACAGGGGTGGCCCATGTGTCAGGCGGGAAGCAGATGGCCTATTCCAGAGGATTTTATTGAACTGAATTTTATGAAGGGACTATTTCCAACAAGGGAGGGTGAGGCTCTCAGAGACTAGAAACAGTGGGAGGTGTGAAGCGATGGGAACCAAGTTTCCAGAGCCCAGTGAAAACTCAAGCCATAGAAGGGGGTTCCCAACACAAGCTGTTGTCAAAGGAACACAGTCCTTATCAAAATCCCAGCCAAGAAGCAGAAGGAACAGGAATAAACACCCCAGCTTCTCTAGGATTGCCAGGTGAAATAGAGGATGCACACAGTTTGAGTTTCGGATAAACAACAAATAATTTTATAGTAAAAGTATGTCCCAGATACTTCATGGGACATACTTACATTACAAAATGTTTTTGGTTACCCACAGTTTAAACTTCACTGGGAACCTGTATGTTTCCCCCACTTTATTGAGATAGAGTTGTCAAATAAAAATATACATATTTAAAGTGTACAGTGTGATGACTTGATATATGTATACACTGTGAAATGATTACCACAATCAGGTTAATTAACACATCCTTTGCCTCAGTTACCTTTTCTTTGTGTGTGTGATGAGAACGCATAAGATCTACTCTCACAGTAAATTTGAAGTACATAGTGCGTTATTATTATTATATATTATGCTATATATATTATAGAGTATCATGGAATATTATTCAACCACGATAAAGAAGGAAATGTTGCCATTTGCTACAACATGAATGAACTGGAAGAAAATTAAATAGAATAAGACAGACAGAGAAAGACAAATACCGTATGTCACAGCTCACTGTTATGTGAACTCTAAACAACAAATGTTGAACTTACAGAAAGTAGAATGGTGATTACCAGGGGCTGGCAGGAGGGGAATGGGAGATGCTGGGATCCTGTATTTTTATTTGCAAAATTTAGCAACCCTAAACCTCTCTCCCCACCACCCCAATCTCTGGCCAGACTCAGATAGAAGCCAAACGGCAAGGCAATCCTTATGGTGCAGTCTCCAGAGGCCAGCCTCACCTGGGCCTCAGGGCGAGGCCGAGAAGGGAGACAAGAACTGGGGGCGGTATGGTAAGCAGGGAATAGCCAGAAATAACCAGTGGCCAGCTCCTGCCAGTCTAAACTCATTCTTTCCGGCGGAATTGGGTTTTCTCCGAACAAAGCAAGTTTGTGCTCCTTATTTGCTAGCTTTGTGTACTTGCAAATGATTCTTCTTTCTTCCATCTGTATCAGTGGTTTTCAATATTTTATTCTAAGCAAAGTGTTCCATAGAAATCTCATCACACAAAACTCATGGCAAGTGTGCAGCTAAGGTAGCAGCAGAGATGATAAGCCTGAAACACCGTGTGTTTCCCCTCTTCAAACACCCACCCACCCAGGCACAAGTCCAGCCACCCACAGGTACCCGAGGCACACCCATGGTACCCTAGGCCTAACCGAAGCTGGTCTGGGAACCCCTGCTATAAAGCTGCAAAAAGCAAATACAGTGTGTTATCTTTTGTGTAAGAAAAAAAATAAGAAAAGCATGTATCTTATTTCTGCAAAAGGAATCATAGGGAAAATATCTCAGAAACAATGAAAAGCTGTTACCTCTAGGAACTAGGTGGGGATGGGATGAGGAAGATAGGGGTGGGAGCAGGAATTCCCCAAGTATACCTTTGGGTAGTTTTGATTTTGAAATGAGATCAAAAGGGGTGAAAAAAAGCAAACCCTAAAATTAAAGACAAACAGAAACAGATGAAATTGTATTAAATCAATGGCATAGAACACAGAAAAAGAGTTAATTCAAGTAACTTCTAAACACAGTTCTCTGGTTATAAAAATTTAGAGGGATATATTCTAAGACAAAAAGAACTGCAAATGAAGGGGCCTTGCGGCAATGGGAAAGTTCTGTATCTTGACTGTGGTAGTGGTTATAGGAATCCACACATGTGATAAAATTGCATAGAGTTATGCACGTACGCACACACACTCAAATGAATGCATGAAAAGCCGGGAAAATCTGAATAAGCGCTGTGGATCGTACTGATGTTAATTTCCTGGTCTCGATCCTGTACTATAGTCAAGCAAGATGTAACCAGTGGGGTAAATATGGTGACGAGTACACAGGACCTCTCTGTACTTCCCGTGAACCTACAAAGGACCACAAAGAATCCTGGAACGTTAGATAATAGATGTATTGTGAGTATTAAAACGAGCTTAATAATCCCCAAACTCTTTCATATAGAGAATAGGATAAAGTAAACATATCAATGTTCTTAGGACTAAGACATTTACTATAAAAGAAATGTACATACAAAATAAAAGAAGGTTAGAACAAACCTTGTAATGTCAATTATGTTAAGATTGAAGAGAAAATTCTACTATAAACTCAGGGCCCGGAAGCAATGATACCTAGTAGGACTCACACCTTGGATTCTAAATACCATTCCAACTGCAAAACACCAGAGCTCCCTGGAGAAATGCCTGGATCTGAGTCTGGAGCAGAGACAGGAGAAGGAGAACCTGGCACTTTATTCGGTACCAGAGGGTGTGCAAGCATAGCAGAAGCACATTAGAATGACGTAAGAGCCGACTTGAATAGTTCCCACTGGTTCCCACAGAAAGAAATAATAATAGTAAAGGACTATAGTATATTGAATGCTACTTACAAAAATATTTGGTCATTCTTTTTACAGCAATACTAGATGAGAAATGTAAGAAATGATGGAAATAGAAAAATGACCATTTTTCAATGCCTTATGTAATAGTTGGTTCCAGCAAAGATTAGCAGTATCTGGTAAACTACTGGGTAAACTATTGGTGGAGAATAGGACATTCACACAGTTGCAAAATGCTACCCCATAGCCGTCTCACTAATTACAAAGGGGAAGTAGACAACGGTGAGATCTGGAAGTCCTCATCCTAACTAAAGGATCAAACGTAGCATCTCCAAGAGACGGGACCTCGGCTGTGGCAATAGTATGCTGTGATTGGAGTCTGGACACAGTATAGCAGAGATTTAAAGGAGAGAGGTGGGGCAGGAAAGTCCTTACAGAGGAGCTGTGGGGAGGCATTCCAGGCATGGGGCACAGCAGAAGCAAAGGCACGGTGGCTTGAAACAGCCTCCTGCATTTAGAGAACTGCGTTAGTTGGGATGACTCAGAAGGAAACAGTGCAGAGAGGGGGTTAATAAAAGTTGGAGAATTAGGACTTGAAACTTATTCAGAAGGGGAGGGGAAGACCCTGAAGGGCCTTTGAGGAGGGTGCTAAAAATGCAGACAGGAAGAAAGTGCAAATGAAAAAGCTATGTAGAAGGTATATTCCATTGCACTCAGTGACCAGTCAGAGATGTGGATGAGACAAGCTATTAGGATGAACTGGAAAATGTTTTCACACTGAGGGCCAATTCTGTACATGGGCAGTGTTGGGCTAGAGTTCTAGATGAAAAGCATCTCGGGTCAGCAGGAAATGGCGCCTGGATGATTAGTGGTGTCTGCTTCAGTTAAGACGCGGGAGAAGGGAGGAATACGGGGGTGGATGGTGGTGCCAATAACTGATATTAAAAGCACAAGAGGAGAAGCAAGTGTAAGACAGGAAGGACAAGTGTGTTATTTCAGTTATGCGGAATTAGAAAGGGTTACCATTATAGGTTGTTACAAGATATTGAGTATAATGGAAGAGAATGTCAAAAGGAGAATATATATATATTTTACGTATAACTGAATCACTTTGCTGTACACCTGAAACTAACACAACTTTGTAAATCAACTATATTTCAATAAAAATTAAAAATAGGGCTTCCCTGGTGGCGCAGTGGTTGAGAGTCCACCTGCCGATGCAGGGGACACGGGTTCGTGCCGCGGGCTGGGAAGATCCCACATGCCGCGGAGCGGCAGGGCCCGTGAGCCATGGCCGCTGAGCCTGCGCGTCCGGAGCCTGTGCTCCGCAACGGGAGAGGCCACAACAATGAGAGGCCCGGATACCGCAAAAAAAAAAAAAAAAAAAAAAAAAAAAATTAAAAATAAGAAAGGGTTACCAGTTACATTGGAATTCCTAGTACCTAGTGTGGATTCCATTCAGTACATGTGCTGGAGGAGACTTTTTGAGTTCTAATGATAACTTAAGGACTTTTTAATATATAGATTATTTACCCAATAGACCTCAGGAGGCTCCCTCAGAATAGGCACCGATGAGCATCTTCTGGATTTAGAGCACGGAGCCTTAATCAGAGGAGTCCCATTAGGTTTAATAGGATTTACATAGCTAGAAGGCCTATGGATGCTAGAATGAAAAAGGCTCTCAACCTGCTTTTGAATTTAATAATGAATATGCTCCTCCCCATGGGAGTTGAGCATTGCATTAATATTTGCTGCAAAGCCAAGTCCCGTGTTTTGGATCTCAGTCCCATTTTTTTTTTTTTTTTTTTTTGCGGTACGCGGGCCTCTCACCACCGTGGCCTCTCCCATTGCGGAGCACAGGCTCCAGACGCGCAGGCTCCGCGGCATGTGGGATCTTCCCGGACCGGGACATGAACCCGTGTCTCCTGCATCGGCAGGCGGACTCCCAACGACTGCGCCACCAGGGAAGCCCCCCATGTCAATTTTGACACCCCAGTTTATCAGTGCCTGAGAGCCTGTCTAGCTCAGGACCCACACTGGGTAACTTATAATTAAAACAACTGCAGTTTCTTTTTAAAATTTAATTCCAAATATAATTTCTCATTTGCTCCACAGGGGTATGGCAGGCACAGCAGCTTATCTGTGGGGAAATTAAAGGAAAGCAGGGGGATACGCACCACACGACACTTGTATTGAAATAATCATTCATATTTTCCTGGCAACACTTTTTAATAAGTGTCAAATCTTTATTACTTTTTTGGCGTCGGCGTCCACATTAATCATGTCGAATTCACATGGTATTTATTTCTGGAGGTTGTAAAAATCAACACAGGGGCTTCCCCAGTCTAATTAACTAGTCCAATTCACTCCTGGGTTTCTGACTTTTGGAAGTTATGCTGCCTC
Source organism: Grampus griseus (assembly GCF_964374135.1). Taxonomy (NCBI): domain Eukaryota; kingdom Metazoa; phylum Chordata; class Mammalia; order Artiodactyla; family Delphinidae; genus Grampus; species Grampus griseus. The sequence goes on from NC_139010.1 coordinate 68,409,164, forward strand.
AGGAAGGATGTGAGAAAGCAGATTCGAACTAGTGATTGGCCTCAGGGGCAAGGAGGAGATACACTCCCATCCTGAGCCACTCTACATAGGTTTTCCTGCTGCCTCAGCCACCAGGATCAGGCCCCTCCTGGGAAACCCACACGTCACCGCTTTACCACAGTTACAGAGCGGTGCTAGGTGGGTGGGCTGAAGCTCTCTGAACCTTCTTTTTACAGAAAAGGGAAGGTCTAACAATGGGAGTAATGGAGACACCTGCTGGTTCTTCTAGGGTCACCCCTATAAATGACGGAAAGAGTATTCTTAATAAAGTACAGGCTAGAAGGACAAAAGCTGCTGGTGTGGCAGAAAGCACAGGCGTGGGAGTGAAGAGATGGGGATTCTAGCCTCAGCTCTACCAGAAATGATTACGAAATCTCCCCCTCTCCGTCTGAGTTTTCAGGCCTTTAAGATGGGCTCACCCACGTGGTGTCTGAGGCTCTACCAATTCTCAAGCCGATGAGTGACATCATCAAATCTCTCGACCCAGGAAGAGACTCAGCACAAAATCGGGAGGACATGATGGCCTCAACATTAAGCTTGACCAAAAGAAGAACTTTAACAATGTCATCCCCACCTTTAGGGTTGAAACCTAAAATGTTAACATTGTTGCTATGGAAGGAATGAGGCATCTGAGGTTTCTTTGAGTTTCACTCATTAAGGGAAAAAGACAAACACTAAAAAGACAGGAAAACTATTGAGAGAATGGTGGGACTGGGCCAGTCTGTGTTTTAATTCACCAGTCTGGGGTGTCCAGCATCTGGTATGGAAATTTTATTTACTCCTAGTGGAAAAGATAGCGACTGATTTAATTGACCTATTACTGTTACACCCACATTTACCCTCAAAATCACAGAACAGAAAGAATTTGCGGAATAAAACTGATCTTCGCAAAACTGTGCAATTGGCAGGTTTTGACTTTTTTCCCCTAGCTTCCTATTTTGTATCATTTTCCCCATGGGAGTTCCCCCCAACTATCTCTTTAGGGTGCTCTGCTCCTTCTTTTTGTGTTCCTGTGTCCTCTGCCTGTGGGATCTCCTCTCAAACAGCGTCCCTTGCCAGTCATTTTTATCTTAGTGTGAATTTGCACAACCACTTCTGAATGGGGAGAGGAGCCAATCTGGATTTTGAGGACCTAGGGATGTAGGCAGAGACTTCCAGTTGTCACCGGAATCCATTATTTCCTGAGTCTCCTCCATGACAACAGCACTAGAGGCACCTCCCAATTATCAGCGGAGGGCATGGCTACTGCTGATAAAGATTACATTTTCCAGCCTCCCTTACTGTTACATACGTTCAAGTAATTACATCATGGACAGTGCCATGTGATGGGAAGCCGTGTGCATGACTTATGGCACCTATCCTTAAAGAGGAAATAGGCCCTTTCTGTGCATCCCCGTTTTTCCTTCTGCTTCTTAGAACATGGTCCTGGAAGGAAGCCATATTGGAACAGGAGGCAAGGCCAACACCCTGGGGATGGTAGAGCATCAGGACAGAGGAGCCTGGGGCTCTGCATAATCACAGGGAACAAAACCAGCAAACCAGCACTGGACTACCTACTCAGAAACTGTTTCGTCATGGAGAAACATTGTTTAAGCCTCTTATTCTTTTTAACCTATATTACACAAAGCCAAACCTATATTGTAACTACAACCGGTTAGCTATGGTAGAAATGGCAACCTCGTCTCAGAGCACCTAGGTTTGAATTCCAAATCTGCCATTTACCATCTGTGTGACCTTGGACAACTGATTTCCTCTCCTTGAAATATATTTCCCCAGGTCCCTTTCTGCAAAATAAAAATAAGAATTTCTATCTCATAAACTTATTGGGAGAAATAAATTGTATTCTTATGAAAGTTCTTTTGTATACTGTAAGGTACTTCTAGCCCTATGATGTTGGTCAATGGTAGTCAAGGCTCTTTGGATTATAAGGGCAGGAACCTACTCACACTAAATCAATGAGGGGTTTACTTTAAGGATACAATAGGTGAGAACACAGACATCCAAGAAAGGTGGCAGAGCTTTCAGGAGGATTGGAACTACAAAAGTGAAAAACAGACACTAAACTCAATGTCCCTGGGAACCTCACGACCTCCCCCATTCAGCCTTCTCAACACCTCAACATATTGTAACCCTTCAACATTAGTACCCACCACCATCTGACTATAGTCAGATGGGTCCTTGCGTCTTAAATCAGATTCCCCATAGAGGATCTGATTGGTTGATGCCACTGGCTGGCCTTAGGTCAGGTGTACACTTGGTCCAATCACTGTGGCCAGGGCGCAAGGTCATGTGATATGGATGGTTAACTTTTCCAGAAGCTGTGGTGGACTAACTTCTCTGGAGGGATGATGGAGCAGTCAGTATCCCTTCTGGGACACAGTGGAGATAATGATAAAAGTTATGTTAACTATTCCTGGTGGGAAGAATGAATGCCTAGAAGTTTAAATTTTATTAGAAAAATATTATGAGTTCTCCAGAAATTTTACCTTGTTTATCTATGCAGTGGGTCTTTTAACACCCATTTCTCATGGACCAGATGAGTTGAAAACTCATCTTCTCTTTAGCTGTCAGCACCCCCTTGATTACCCACATCATGGACTGTCTAGACACTACCATTGCCCTGTCCTTTATATTTAATGACCGAAATGAAAGTTCTTTTCAGATGGCACATTGGTAGGCGGAAAAGGGCATTGTGTCTTTTCACCACAATCTGGGATCCAGAGCCACAGATGAATTTTCGTCCTCATGGAGCCTTAAGTGTCCTTATAATTTCCAGCTCTTCAGTGTGACCTGCCTTCTAAGTAACTGACCTACACTTTTCCCTCTGCAAAAGGAAGAGAAAAGAAAAACCTTAGCCAAAGACCTTAATAAAAGGGAGAAAACACATTCTTCCTTGTTTCACGGTCCTGCCCACTTGCTGGAGGAAATAGCATCTTACGCCCAGCCAAGACGCTATGCTCTTGTTCTGTCTCTGAGCTTTCAGAAGAAAACACTTTTTAGAAAGGAAATGGGAAAGTGAGTTAAGTTCATTTATTGCTGAACATGCCAGATGGGGAAGAAGAGTTGAATAGAAAATTCTCTAAGCTTTAGCTTCCATAATTTCACTTTTATTCCTTCTAATGAGGCAAACATCTTCTAGAGGACTCAGGTTCACCTAAGCCAGTCTGTGTTCAACTTTCTATCACTTATAACAGAAAAATATTCATCAAATAAAAATTAAAAAAAATTTTGAAATCACAGAACTAATTTTCTGTTGTTCAGTTTTTCTTCTCTTTTTAAACAGTTTTGTGTAAGTAAAACTGCAAACAATAAACTGCACATATTTAAAGTATAAAAGTTGATAAAGTTTGATGTATGTACATACCCAGGAAGCCAATTAAAACAATAAACATATCACCCTCAAAAGTTCTCTCTTCTCTCTTCATAATCCCTTCCTCCCATTTCTTCTCACCCTTTTCCCTGGCAACCACCACGATCTGCTTTCTGTCGTAGATTGCATTTTCCAGAATTTTATATAAATGGAACCAATATAGTATATACTGTGGGTTTTTTTGCGTAATTATTTTTAAATTCACCTATATTGCTGCATGTATCCACAGTTTATTTTTATTACTGAGTAGTACCCCCCTGGTATATACCACAATTTGTGTGTGTGTTAACCCGTTGATAAACATTTGTATTGTTTCTAGTTTGAGGAGATCACAAACAAAGCTGCTATGAACATTTAGGTACAAGTCTTTATATAGACATATACTTTCATTACCCTTGGGTAAATACCTAGAGGTAGAATGTTTGGATCCTGTTGCACTGGATTAATCATTTAAAACCTTGCCAAGCTGTTCGCCAAAGTGCTTGTACCATTTTAATTCCCAGCAGCCGTGTAGGAGAGCTCCCTTCCTCTGCGTCTTCACTAACATTTGATGTGGTCAGTCTTTTTAATTTTGGACAATCTAATACATATGTAGTGGCATCACAATGTAGTTTTAATTTGCATTTCCCTAATGAGTAAAGATAGTGAGATTCTTCCTTTTACATGCCTATTTTTCATCTCGTTATAAGGTGAAGTGTCTAGTCAAATCTTTTGCCTATTTTTAAAATTGGCTTGTTTTCATCTTCTTAATATTTGAGAATTCTAGAATTCTTTATGCATGCTGGAAGTAGTTCTTTATCAAATACGGGATTTGCAAATAGTTGCTCCATGTCAACAGTAACTTTCAAAGAGCAGAAGTTCCTAACTGTGATAAAGTTCAAATTATCATTTTTTTCTTTTATAGATTACCCTTTTGGTGGTTTATCTAGGATATCTTTACCTAACCCAATGTCACAAGAATTTCTCCTATGTGTTCCCATTTCTCTTTCTTTCTTACCTCGAAAGGAACTATCAAATAGAAAACACTTATCAGGACTTTCAGCCACATCAAGAATGGCAAAGTGGAACAAACGGAATCAGAGTCAGGGAAAACGTGAGTGCCCTTTCCTCTGATGAGCTTCCATTTGCACCATTTTATCATAGTAGAGACAGCATTTCTGAAAGTTCAAATGGTGCCAAAAAGGCCTAGGAGGGGAGAATTAGCTCTGGCCAAGAAGTGTTCCTTGCACTTAAATTTCGACAGCACTTAAACATCGACAGCTCATCCCTCAGAGACCAGTTATTCACTGAAGTCAGGTGAAAAGAACAGGGTGGGATTCTTTTAAAATCACAGAAAAAAACCTTGTTAGAAGGAAGGGAAGGAGAGCTCTGGACAAGCATCCTGCTCGGCGTGTGGGCTCTGGACTACCTGCATCAAAATCACCTGTGAAAACTACAAACCCTGGCCCCATACCACCCGCTTAAACAGAATCTCTGGGGGTAGCATCTTAAGGTCAAATTCGCCAGGCGATTCTTAAACACAGTAGTTACAGATGAGCCCTCAGGCACTCAAGAACCTGCTGGGATCCTCCCTTGAGGCAGCTTCTGGAAAGATTCTCAGGGTGAACCTGTGGTTCTCAATCCTCTCCTGGCATATAGAATCACCCGGAGAGCTTAAGAATACAGATTCCTAGGCCCAACAAATGAGGTTCTGCAGTAGTAATCTGTCATAAGCCCAATCTTTTCCTTCTGCTTTGCTTCTTGCTTTCTTCTTCCTCTCCATCTTCTTTCTCTTCTTCCCTCCTTCTCCTCCTCTGGTTTCTCCTCCTCCTTTTTTTAAATTAAAGCTCCCAAGTTAATTCTAATATGCAGCCGAGGTTGAGAACTCCCAGGTCACAGAGCAGAAGCAGCAACATCCCAGCCATGGGGCTTGGCAGGAGATGGAAATGAAGGAAGCAGGCTGGCTGGGGACCAGAGTGAAGTAAAAACCTAAGCTCCATGCCAAGAGCGTGGTCACTATTGAGCTAGTCAACTCCTGCCACGTGGGAACAAAATCCACATTTGCCAATCCCTCTGGTATTTCCAGAGAAATTAGAAATAATTTTTGGACATAAAATCTCCCTTTTTTTTTTTTTTGCGGTACGCAGGCCTCTCACTGTTGCAGCCTCTCCCATTGCAGACCACAGTCTCCGGACGCGCAGGCTCAGCGGCCATGGCCCACAGGCCCAGCCGCTCCGCGGCATGTGGGATCTTCCCGGACCAGGGCACGAACCCGCGTCCCCTGCATCGGCAGGCGGACTCTCAACCACTGCGCCACCAGGGAAGCCCAAAATCTCCCATTTTTAAATGTCTGAAAATGACACAAAATGTGTAAATCACTGTGCGCAGAACAGAACACAGCTGTGGGTGGCTAGCGGCCAGGGACTGCCAGTCTGTGACTTCTGCCCACAAAGTTTCTCAGCCCTGTGGACAATGCTAGGATGCTGTTTCATGGTGGTCACTCTTTGAGGGCCAGTTCTGAAGAAGCTCATGGGTTTGTGTTCAGGCCACACCTGAACCTGCCTTCATAGAATTTCTAGGCAGGGACGAACTCTACTGTGTTCCTTGACGTGGGTTTGCCAGATTTCTTGACTTGTTTGAGGCCAATCAGAGAAATAGTCTCATAATTAATATGTAAGATAGCATATTTTGCATGGTTTTCTCCCTATAGAATCCTTCTTCTATCCTAGACAAGTGATATTCGTAAGAATATGATTTTTATAAATGACATCTGAGAGTGTTTTTTCCATCATACTCACTACTACTGACAGTTTTATCCTGTCCAAGCCCTCTACCACACTTAGGATGGTGGTTCTCAAACTTTAATAGGCATAAGAATCACCTGGGGCACATGTGACAATGCAGAGTTTCAGGCCTGGAGTGCCCATGGAGTTTATTATCAAAATCAGAACACTTCTGAAAATGAAAGCAACTCTGAGCTAGGGGTTATAGACTGGTTCACGCAGTCAGCCCACCCAGGCCTCATTTGTAAAGAGTTTCTGATTCAGTGGCCTGTGCTGGAGCCAGGGACTCCCCACTTTTAATAAATCCACCCCCACCCCCCAACAAACCAGATGCAGGTGGTCTGGGCCACACTTAAAACGCTGACTTAGTAGTAGGAAGGGAAGACGGAAGAAAAATACTCATTTGGGAGATGGAGACACGGAGTCCAGAGAGAAGACTCACTGAAAACCCAGTTGCGTGATGCTCGAATCATTACAAGGTGAGCAACCAACTATCAAGGAAAGTCGGAGACAAATACTAATTGCTAATCTCACACTTTCCTTTTTCCAGATTCCTCACAAAGGTAATTTGTTACTGGTAATTTTTTTTAAAATAAATTTATTTATTTATTTTTGGCTGTGTTGGGTCTCCGTTGCTGTGCGCAGGCTTTCTCTAGCTGTGGCGAGCGGGGGCTACTCTTTGTTGCAGTGCATGGGCTTCTCATTGCAGTGGCTTCTTTTGTTGTGGAGCACGGGCTCTGGGTGCATGGGCTTCAGTAGTTGTGGCACGTGGGCTCAGTAGTTGTGGCGCACGGGCTTAGTTCCTCTGCGGCGTGTAGGATCTTCCCGGACCAGGTCTCAAACCCATGTCCCCTGCATTGGCAGAAGGATTCTTAACCACTGCGCCACCAGGGAAGTCCCGGCAACTGGTAATTAATGAGGTGCGTATAAGCATTGTGACGAGCAACGAACATGTGCCGCAGACACGCATTTTTATGAACATATATTAATGAATGTTAGCGTCCCGACTGCAAGCATAACTCCAGAGGGTTTTCTTTTTATTTATTTATTTCATCCAACAACCAAGTGATAGGTAATGAGCTCACTCAGGTCTGGCTTTCCACGCTCTGGGCCCTGAGGGGTCTCCGGTGTATGCGTTTGACTCACTTCGGAACCTCAAAGAGTGAGGCTGTTTGCAGTAGCAAGGAACTGACAAAGAGGATTTACAATTTATTTCTGTTAGCTCCGTGCACATATCTGCACAACATGGACTGGTCAAGACGTGGATTTCTTGTTTGATTTTTTTCTTTAATTGACTCTTATCTGACGAATTTAAGTCAGAAAAATTCCAGGATATGGGAGGCCATTGGAGCTCCAAGATCAACAAGCATATTCCACTCCTCTTCTGGAGGAGGCAGCAGAGTTCAGTGTTTAGAACGTGGGCTGCAGCGCCCGCTGCCTGGGTTTGAATCCTGGTTGTGCCACTTTTTATTTCTGTGACCCAGAACTCAACTTCTCTGGGCCTTGGTACCTATTTCCTAGGGCCTTTGTATGACTAATAAATGAGCTAACATTTGTGAAGCACTTAGTAGGGTGCCTGGCATGTGGAGAGAGTTACGAAGGTGAACACTGAGACTCAAGGACGCAGCTGCCCTTGCAATGAAGCCCTCACGTGGAAAAGTTGGGTTGAAGGGCCTGTTGGTTGACTTGGGCCTCAGAGTTTCATCTCTGAATCACACACTGTGTCTCCACATGACATCAAAACTGCATCTCAGTTTCCTCATTCCCCCAACGTCTCCTTAGGACAACATTAACTTTTGGCACAATACCCCCCAACAAGACTGTTCCGCTGGTTGGATCTAGATAGGAAGCAAAGGGGTTGGCTAAAAAGATGCTTCACCCAGGGAGTTTCAGAGGCCAGCTATGGAGTGGACTGGAATCCTGGGGACTTCCGTTCCTGCAAACATATGCTGTAGGCAACTATGTAGCCGTGACCCCGACCTTCCTGGGGTCCATGAGTTGTCCCCCCAAGTGAAGTCTGACCTCTCTCCCTCTCCTACACCAGACCGCAGTCACATACCCTTCTCCCCTCCTCTACCCTCGTCTTCAGGAGAGATTAAATCTTTGTTCAAGGTTCTTTTTTCTCCCCTCCAGACATTCTGTGTTTAGAATTACAGCCACCTTTATTTTCAGCTTCAAGCAGATGTTCCAGGCAGAAAAAGCCTGCCAAATGTTTCAGATTACATCCAGGAGGTTTGGGCTCACGCTTTGCTGAATAAGAATCTGTGCTGACATTCTAGAAATCAGTAATACTTTAGGGTAGTGAGGCATCCCTCTTCTATGTTAAAAGGGTAATCCTGAGATGGGTTTGAAGCTCCAGAGAAATCATTCCAGTGCCTCTTATTTTTTTTATTTTTTATTTTTGCGGTACGCGGGTCTCTCACCACCATGGTCTCTCCCATTGCGGAGCACAGGCTCCGGACGCGCAGGCTCAGCGGCCATGGCTCACGGGCCCAGCCGCTCCGCGGCATGTGGGATCTTCCCAGACCGGGGCGCGAACCCGTGTCCCCTGCATCGGCAGGCGGACTCTCAACCACTGCACCACCAGGGAAGCTCCCAGTGCCTATTATCTGACAGGACTTTACAGTTTACCAAGTTCTTACACATCCATGATTTCATCTGCATCTTGAAACAACCCGGAGAAGTAGTCACGACAAGGATTAGGACTGTTACTTTGCAGATGACAGGGCTAAATATAAGAGAGATGTGAGGGCTTGACATGCTTATAAGAGTTTGTTTTTGGTCTCTTACCTTCCAAACCTGGGCACTTTCCACAAATAGCAACATGATACATTCACATATTGCTTTCCTATACACTTTATAAAGTACTAACAGGAGTGCGGTATCATTTTATCTCCAGAAAAGTCCCATGAGTTAGATAGGGAACTGTTTTAGTCAGCATAGAATAGGCTATGCTTTGGTAACAAACAAGCCCTGATAGCTCAGAAGCTTAACCCAACAAAGACTGACTTCATGTGCATATCATTTTCTGATGCAGGTCCAGGTGGTTCTCTGAGGTGGTTTTCCTCTGAGTGATAACCAGTATCCTTCCATATCATTCTCCATTTAAAAAATACAGCCTTAGAAGTCACCAGGGGATCAGAACATAATGTTATCGATTTCTCGAAAAGTTTTTTGGCCAGACTGTCACTTCTCCCCACATTCTATTTGCCTGAACCCAGTCATGACCTCAGCCTAACTGCAAACAAAAGGTAGTTTTCTTGTGAGCCAAGAAGAGTAAATGTAATGGGTTTTACTGAATACAAAGCATTATTTCTGCCATTTCAAACTGCACCAGCTCTTGTTCTAGGCTGTCTACAAGGGGCTGGCAAATAAAACATCATGGTGACAAACTTTGATACTGTGCCAACTATAGAACAACAACAAAATATCTGTGGGGCAAACTGAATTATTTCAGAGGTAAAGCTCTCCACCAGCTGAAGAATGTTACTATACATCACAACAGGTTACCAGACCAGAGAAAAGGAGAGCAAAATGACTTGCACATCACCGGGGCTGAAATGAAAGGCAGGCAGACCTCATTTTATTCCCCTTTGCTTTATTGTGCTTCGCAGATATTGAGATTTTTACAAATTGAAGCTTTGTGGCAACCCTGCATTAAGCAAGTCTATCAGTGCCATTTTTCTAACAGCATTTGCTCCCTTCATGTCTCCATGACACATCTGGTAATTTTCACAATATTTCAAACTTCTTCATTATTATATTATATTATATCTGTATGGCAATCTCTGGTTAGTGATCTTTGATACTACTATTGTAATTGTTTTGGCGTGCCACAAACTGTGCTCATATAAGAACTTAATAAATGTTGTGTGTGTTCTGACTGCTCCATAGGCCAGCCATTCCCCCATCTCTCTCCCTCCTCTTGGGCCACCCTATTCCCTGAGACACAACAATATTGAAATAAAGCCAATTAATAACCCTACATGGCCTCTAAGTGTTCAAGTGAAAGGAAGAGTCTCTCACTGTAAACCAAAAGCTAGAAGTGATTAAGCTTAGTGAGGAAGGCCTCTTAAAAGCCAAGACAGGCTGAAAGCTAGGCCTCTTGCACCAAACAGTTAGCCAAGTCGTTAATGCAAGAGAAAATTCTTGAAGGAAATTAAAAGTGCTATTTTAATACACAGATGATAAGTGAATACACAGATGATAAGAACGCACAACAGCTTTCTTGCTGATATGGAGAAAGTTTTAGTGGTCTGGATAGAAGATCAAACCAGCCACGACATTCCCTTGGGCCAAAGCCTAATCCAGAGCAAGGCCCTAACTCTCTTCAATTCTATGAAGGCTGAGAGAGGTGAGGAAGCTTCAGAAGAAAAGTTTGAAGCTAGAAGAGGTTGGTTCATGAGGTTTAAGGAAAGAAGCCATCTCCGTAACATAAAAGTGTAAGATGAAGCAACAAATACTGATGCGGAAGCTGCAGCACGCTACCCAAAAGAACGAGCCGAGGTCATTAATGAACGTGGTAACACTAAACAACAGATTTTCAGTGTAGACAAAACAGCCTTATGTTGGAAGAAGATGTCATCTAGGACTTCTGCAGCTAGAGAGAAGTCAATGCCTGGCTTCAAAGCTTCAAAGAACAGGCTGACTCTCTTGTTAGGGGCTAATGAAGCTGGTGACTTTTAAGTTGAAGCCAATGCTCATAACCCATTCTGAAAATCCTAGGGCCCTTAAGAATCATGCTAAATCTACTCTACCTTTGCTCTGTAAATGAAACAACAAAGCCTAGCGGACGGCACATCTGTTTACAACATAGTTTACTGAATATTTTAAGCCCACTGTTGAGACCTACTGCTCAGAAGAAAAGATTCCTTTCAAAATACTACTGCTCATTGACAATGCAACTGGGTTAACCAAAAGCTCTGATGGAGATGAAACATACAACATTAATGTTGTTTTCATGCCTGCTAACACAACATCCATTCTGCAGCCCATGGATCGAGGAGTAAGTTTGACTTTCAAGTCTTATTATTTAAGAAATACATTTTGGAAGGCTATAGCTGCCAGAAATAGTGATTCCTCTGATGGATCTGGGCAAAGTCAATTGAAAACCTTCTGGAAGAGATTCACCATTCTGAATGCCATTTAGAGCATTCATGATTCATTGGAAGAGGCCAAAAATATCAACCTTAACAAGACTTTGGAGAAACTGATTCTAATCCTCATGGATGACCTGGACGGGTTCAAGACTTCAGCAGAGGAAGAAACTGCAGATGTGGTGGAAATAGCAAGAGAACTAGAATTAAAAGTGGAGCCTGAAGATGTGACCGAATTGCTGCAATCTTATAAAACTTTACAGAAGAGGAGTTGCTTCTTATGGGTGAGCAAAGAAAGTGGTTTCTTGAGACAGAATTTACACCTGTGAAGACTGCTGAAATGATAATAAAGGATTTAGAATATGACATAAACTTATCTGATAAAGCAATGGCAGGGTTTGAGAGGATTGACTCCAATTTTGAAAGAAGTTCTACTGTGGGTAAAACGCTATCAAATAGTGTTGCGTGCTACGGAAAAGGAAAGTCACTTTATGTGACAAACTTCATTGTCATTTGTTTTAAGAAACTGTCGCAGCCACCCCAACCTTCAGCAACCAACCCCCTGATGGGTCAGCTGCCATCAACATCAAGGCGAGACCCTCCACCAGCAAGAAGATTACGACCTGCTGAAGGCTCAGACCATGGTTAGCATTTTTTTAGCAGTAAAATATTTTTTAATTAAGGTATGTACTTTGGTTTTTTTTAGACATAATGCTATTTCACACTTAGTAGACTACAAGTATAGTGTAAACATAACTTTTACATGCTCTGAGAAACCAGAAACTTCATGTGACTCACTTTGTTACAATATTTGCTTCATTGCGGTGGGCTGGAACTGAACCTGCAATATCTCTGAGGTATGCCTATACCAACAATTTATTCATTCTTTTTGTACATCCATCTACATCCACAAATGATTGAGGAGGTTTCTAATATTAAAGCACATCCAAAAGAAAACCGTTAAGAACAAAACTACTCAAAAAAAAAAGAAAGAAAGAAAAGATAGTCATATAAAGAAGAAATCTAGCTATACCAAATATTTAGGATTGGTTAATCATTATGACTGAACAACTGAGGTTTGTCTGTGAATTTACCAGAAGCTAAAGTAGCAAGGAGAATAGAGAGTTTATGAAATAGCATTTTTGAGCACATTTAATGTCCTAGTTACTATGTGAAATGTTTTACATACATCAGCTTATTTGACCCATACGTCAGCTTATGACCATCAGTTAATGATGGGAGCCGCCACACGCCGAATTCATTCTCAGTGAGATGACATAGAATGTCTCAAGTACACTCCGTACAAGGCTAGGTTCCAACTCAGCCATGTCTGATTCCAAAATCTGTGCTCTTTCCATACCTAATAGCTCTCTTTGTCACATAAAAGGAAGCATATAATTAAGTAGATACAAGAAGAAATAGGAGATGCATATACTCTTTATTTTTATTAAAAGAAAAGAGTGTTATCTTAATGAGCTCCAAGTCAGCAAGTCCCAAATTTTCCTCACTACTTCAAACCACTGGAGGTTAAGGTAGAGTTCACCTTGAAGGGTATCAAAGGGGCCTGCAACACGCCTGTGGCAAGGAGAGGATTTGAAAGCTGGGGGAGGAATATAGTGCAGGTAAACGAAGGTTAAGATTTCTGTGTAAGGTCACACAGCAAGGCTGTGCTAGTCTTCCAGGCCTTCCCCTAGCACTTGGTTTATTAGATAGGATTAGATTAGATTTTGAAGGCTAAACCACTAAGAGAGAGTGAATTTTCACTCTTACCAACGGACCAGAAACAAAGAAGAAAGAGGAAAACCTGTAGACTACATATTGGTTCCCTTTACCATCTTTGATTGACATGGGGGTAGTCAATTGGCTTATTCAACTTGTTAATGGCATTCTTGCTTCTCAGCAGTGCTATACTGCACATCATCCCCCTAATTAACAGCTGTTTTCAGTCCATGCCAACTGCACAGACTCAAGGCTAAAATCCATCCTTGCTCAAGCTGGAGACCAGGTATATCATTCAAGGATGGGCATTTGATGGAAGGAACACTGTGCTTTGCCTACGTCGCAGCCACCTGGAAGTAAAGGGCTGGCCTGGGGTGTTTCAGAAGTATAAAGCTGAAATAAACACTGACAGCGAGTGGCCAGTGAATGGATATGTCCTGAATTACCATGCAGGCAACCTTCACTCTGCGCAGTTCTGAAACGTAGTACACAGATTTCAGGTACCACGTGGTACAGTGCAGCAACACCAGTCCCCCAGCAACACAGTTCCATTTTCAGTTACCATGGCATACGAACTGTGAGAAACTGAATAAAGTAGAAACTCTGCCACCAGCTCATCAGTCAATAACAGATATGGCCCATGGTCAGTGGCCAATCGACTCACATCTTTCAAAGGCTGGCAATGATTGGTCGCTGCGCATGTAATTCAGTTCGCTCACAGCCAGCAAACCCTGGAGTGATGTTGCCTCCCTGTCTCCTGGTGATAAACCCATGGGACCTTTGACAAAAACGGATACTCAAAAGAGGAAGCTGGCCAACCCAAAGGAAGGCGCAGCAAAGAAATAGCAAGTGGAAACACCAGGAGCAAAATTCAAATCCAACGTAAATAGCGCAGTAACAGCTGACAGTGGGATGCTGACTGCCACTACTGCAGCGCCTCTAGATAGACAGCCAGAGGAACTGAGTGAAGGTGACTTAGCCACATGAATGAGGAAAGGGAGGATAATATCCCAAAGAAATGGGCACCTTCAAAACCTTCACTTGAGAGTGTGTGGTGGCGCTGGCTTGAGGGAGTCTGCGGCGGTCGAGCTGGAGACGCGTCCCCCTGTCCGGAGCTGTGATGAGCACCCCAGCCGTGCCCCAGGACCTGCAGCTGCCCCTGAGTCAGACGGCCTGTCCACGTTCAGAGAGCAAAGAAGACAAAAACTCAAGGAGCATCTGTTAAAAAGAAAAACTTTTTTTGCATACAAACAGGAAAATCAGATATTATCCAGTGGTAGAGACAAAAGAGTGAAGACATCTGAAGGCCAGATCCAAGAAGAGACAAAAATTCTGAAACTTTATCAGCCATTTTTGCCTTAAGAGAATGTCGGTAGACCTACTGGAATCAAGAATAATATAACAATGGAAGAGAACTGTATTCCTTTAAAACCTTCTAATGAATTAACCAATTCAACTACAGCAATTGATACACCTAATTTTGAGGATAATAATCAAACTCTGCCGTTGTTACCAATTAAAGATGACCCCCAAAGTCAACATATGACCTTAAGCCAAGCACTTCACCTTAAAAACAGTAAATAGAAACAAATGACTACAGAGAAACCAAAGCAAGGCGCTAACATGCCCAAGAAACCTGTGCTTGGATCTTATCGTGGCCAAATTGTTCAGTCTGAGATTAATTCCTTTAGGAAACCTCTACAAGTCAAAGATGAGCTCTGCAACAATGAAGAAACTTCCAGCTACTGTCTCTAAAGCCACAAAGTCTCAGCCTGTAGACACCAGCAGTGTAACAGTGAAAAGTGATAGAGCCTCACATACGACGACTGCCACTAAATTTGTGAGCACTACATCTCAGGGCAGTCAACTTGTGCGACCTTCTATTAGAAGTCACCACAGTAATAACCAGGACGCCATGAAACAAGGCATCAGTAGGATGTCTGCCAGTGTTACAGTTTGGAAAGGATCTCGAGAGAAAGAATTATTACAGTTAAACACAGTTTTGTCTATTATCAAAACAGTTCTTCTCAGGACATAGAAAGAAATAAGACACTATCAAGAAGCATGACATCTGAAATGGTAGCCAGGCCTGCTTCGTCTTCTAATACTTAACTGAGAGAAAAGTCAAAAGGCATTGACCAGTGCAGATATACCACGGTGAAAGCAGCTAGTGACAGTAGATGGACTCAGCGCAGAGAAACTGCGGAGGAGAGAAAGGCTCGTCTGAGTGAGTGGAAAGCTAGCAAAGGAAGAGTGATGAAAAGGCCTCCCAGCTCAGTGGTTACCCAGCCTGAGCCCGAAGCACAAGATGAAAAACCAGTTGGGTCCTTCTGGACTGCCACGGCAGAAGAAGACGAACAGCGATTGTTGACTGAAAAAGTAAACAAGACATTTTCTGAATGCCTAAACCTGATTAATGAGGGATATCCAAAAGAAGAAGTATTGGTTACACTGAATGACCTGATTAAAAATATTCCAGATGCCAAAAATCTTGTTAAACATTGGATATGCCTGCTTGTACTGAACCACTTACGAGTCCTATTGAAAATATTACTGCAATCTATGAGAAGGCCATCCTGGCAGGAGCTCAGCCTGTTGAAGAGATGCGACATGCAACTGTTGACATTCTGACAATGAAGAGTCAAGAAAAAGTTAAATTTGGAGAAAATATTGGGGAGTCTTGTGCAACCAAGGAACAAATCCAAGAAGCCACCATTGATGATATAAGTGTTAATCTGGGGTCAGAAAAACCGGAAATAGAAAATAAGCATCTTACGAATGTAGTATTTCAAAGTTGTGAAAAAAGAGCAAGATAGCAAAACAAAAGGTCCAACCAGTGATGTTAAAACCCGCAATACATTGGGCTTCCCTGGTGGCGCAGTGGTTGAGAGTCCGCCTGCCGATGCAGGGGACACGGGTTTGTGCCCCGGTCTGGGAAGATCCCACATGCCGCGGAGCGGCTGGGCCCGTGAGCCATGGCCGCTGAGCCTGCGCGTCCGGAGCCTGTGCTCCGCAGCGGGAGAGGCCACAACAGTGAGAGGCCCGCGTACCGCAAAAAAAAAAAAAAAAAAAAAAAACCTGCAATACAGAAATTAGGGCGGGTTGCTTAATTAAATATAATGTGTCTACTACTCCACACTTGCAAAGTGTGAAAAAGAAGATGCAGTTTGACTAAACAAATTCTGCATTTAAACAGCTGAAGTTTCTCACACCAGTTAGACGTTTTCGATGTCTTCAAGAGAAGACTTCTAAATTGCCAGATACGTTAAAAGACCATTATCCTTGTGTGTCTTCACTGGAACAGTTAACAGAGTTGGAAAGTGAAACTGACGCTTTTGTGTGCTGCCCCAGCGCAGCCCTGTGCCGCATGTACTCGGAGACTGACAAGACAGAAGAGAAGTGAAGCTCTGAAAGGAGTGGGGTTGTATTATTCTGAGTTGGTTGGTTGGTTTGTTGTCGCTTTGCATGTCCCTTATGTCAGGAGTTGCCAAGTACCTAAGTATTGACGGCAGTCAGCACTTACTCATGTCCACTCTATAGCAGGTGTTGCCTCCTGTGCGTCGGAAAGCTAAACCTACCTTGTCAATCTCAATAGACTGACTTTTTCTCTAAGACAGGTAAATTTTGTCAAGACAGAGTTAGCTTGCTTTATCACCCAATTCTAGTAGCCCAGACTGCTGTGGTCTCCTGTGTTTCTGGGACTCTGCCCCTGGTTCTTCACTGTCACTCTCCAGCAATGCCAGTGAGTCTGCATCTGTGGCCTCTTGGCCTCTTTCTTTTTTATTGTAGCTGAGGTCCCCAAGAGGGATAGTTAATACTCCATTTCTACGAGAAGATACTTTGTTAGAAGCAAGAACATGTGCCTAGTGGGCATTCAGAACTTTAAATCTGAGTTCCTTTCTTTAGTTCCTTTTCTAACTTGACTATCTAAAATGTTAAAAATTTTAACTTCCATCACTTCGTCTGATATCGTTTACAGACTAACAGAAGGGAGTTAGAGAAGGAATATATAATATTTCATAAATGTCATCCTAGTTTAGGTAGTATTTCTAAAATAACTAATACTTAAAATTGATTTCTTCCTTGTAATATAAAAACTTCATGTCTCCTAAAACATGATAGTCATACACAGTAAGTAGGTCTCTGCTTCCCACACATAAATACCACCAGTAAAATTGTTTTGTAAGTCTCTGAACTAATACTTAAATGGCATACATCCTTCACCAACTCTACAGTTTCAATTAAGGATTTAGTCATTGTAAAAGATTAGGTAGTTTTAAACCTGCATAATATGAATGTGGTTGAAACTCACACACTTACTCTTATTTACGTCCATTAATTCCATTTGTATAATAGTGCCAGTCCTTGTTCTATTTATTGTCTTATGTTTTACTGAGTAGGGTTTTTATTCCTTTTAAACTGTGTACCTAATATGTATACAATAAATGAAAACATCTATATATTAAAGAAAACCTTCACTTGAAAAGAACTCTTAGCGCTGTTTTACAACCTTTAAAGTGAATGGATAAAATGTTGGAAGCTACTCCAAACTTAGAAAGAAGCAAGACAGTTTGACAAGGCACAGAAAAGATGTTGACACAGGCAGTATTATGAGTTATATGATAAGGAGAAGGCAGGCACTGTTCAAACTATTTATAACTTTTTTTTTTTTTTTTTTACAAGAAGCAACACATTTTTATTCTCGATGTTTCTGATGTTTTAAGTAACACTGTATTAAGTGAATATTAGTTCTATTTTTCCCATATCCCTATACTTTCATAAGTAACAGTAAGAGAGCTTTTAATGTTTTGATGGAAATTCTTAAAGGTCATAGAACAATAGAAAATTATCACGTAGATTATCAAGACCGTTTTGTGTGGATTTTGCATGATCATTTTTACAGTCCCACATTACCATGCAAAGGAAGGACTTCCTGTATTTCCCTGATCTCTCACTGAGGTGTTCTGCTCATATAAGGCATAATACAAAAACAGTGACCCCATAAAAGGTGCCCATAGCATGCATGGAATAAGGGTCACAGGCATGACCTATGTTCATTTAACTAACCTCTGCTTAGGGTTTCAGCCTGGATAAAGTCCTAAAAATGAAAGAGGCAAATTGAAAAGTCATGTGATCTTTTCGAGGCAAGAGCTTGTGGGATCTAAGTTGTATATGACTGCAAGCTTGTAGGTTATCCAAAAGGAAGATCTGTATATTTAAATGCAAGTGCTAAGCAGATATTTGGAGTTTCCACTCTGATTCTTAGAAGAAACCCAGGCTAAAGATAAATAACTAGGAGTCATCGTCCTGCTAGTTACAGCCAAGATCGTTAGCCACACCTGAAGTCTGCCCAAGAGAGTGAGACAGACTCTACCTTCTGTATCTCAGTTCTTTTAGTGATAGAACCCAGATTGTTTTGTTCTTCTCACCCCACGTGGTTAGATGTTCAGGGCGTCTTCCCTGCCACAGAACAGAAATCCTTATCAGTCTAAACTGCAAGGTTAGGGCATGGGCCTGATGTAGCTCCTCCCATTGAAGTGAGAGCTGAGGGCTTCTGGGTAAGCATCCCTCGATGATGACAGGAGAGTGAGACACAAACATGTCTATTTGTGTTAGCCAGATTGTATCATGTAACACCTGGGACTCAAAGTCAATTGCAACACCAAGAGGACAAGCCTAAGAACCAAGATACCTGCTAAGGGGAACAGAACAAAAGAGGGAAGTGACCTGAGCTGCTAAGTTAACCCACCTGGAACTGACCCATGTGGGGATTTCTTGACATGTGAGACACGTGTCCTTACAATGTAAGCTGTCACTTGCAGCTGAAACATCCTAATACATCAGACAAAAACCTGAGAAATGACAGAGACTAGAGGAGCCAGGGAAAAAGACAAGAAGGACTCAGGGAGGAGGGAAGAGAACCATGAAGTTCCAAAGAAGGGACCGAACGGGGAATCCTGGCTCCAATGGATCTCTCTGATCCAAAGATTTTTTTTCAACTTTATTGAAATATCACTGACAAATAAAATTGTAATATATTTAATGTGTGCATCTGATCCAAGATTTTTCAGTAGATAATCTGCTTTCTCTTACAAGTGGTAATGCCATTTCCAAATATAGATGCAGGTCAGTGAGGACCTAAGAGTCAAGTAAGCAGGGGAAGAAAAATCACTGTCACTGCCTTAACCAGAGAGAATTTGGTATTTAGTTTTTCTTTAAAAATCTTGATTACATCTTTCAAGGCTCTCAGGCTGCTGACACATACAAAATGAAGACGAACATCTTGGCAGGTGGTAGAAAATGAACAAGCACAGGGAACCAGAAACAAAGAAATGAGATAACCTGGAGCTTCAGTAATGCTGAAATTATCCATAACACAGGAGATGACTATTAACAAAAGATACCGATAAAGGACCAAATGGAACTGCTAAAAACTAGCCCTATCGTGTTTCTGCAGTTCAAATGAAATCAGATGTGGCGTCTGTATTTAAACAAGAAATGTCTGTGGGGAGATTTTGTTGTATGTTACTGAATTGGAATATCAAGACAGAATCTTCTACTCAATAGTCTCAAAAATTAAATAAAGGGTGCTTGTATAATGAATGGTTTGTAGTTATGATGACACAGTGCCTAAAGGCTGGGGTGGTACAAATTACTGTTCTGGACCTGAAACTAGAGTTAGGTCAAGAAAGACAATTTTCTCCTCTTATGTGCCAACTACCGAAGATCAAATTCATTGTGTAGAGATGAAGAGCTCTGGCTTTGGAGTCTGACAAACCTGGATAATACCAGCCCTGCCATCATTTGTGATATGATCTTATGATCACAAAGTCTCTGAGCTTCCGCTTCCTCGTGTGAGACTAGGAGCAATTATAACATAAGATTATTATATATATATATATAGTTATTATAAATATTTAATGAGACTGTTCTTGTAATAACCGAAGTCAAAATGACAGAAATAACCAATATACATTAAACATGTATCATGCGGCAGGCATTTTATTAAGAGAAATGAAAGAGAGAGACGAGAGTTGGGTTCATGAGCGAGGCCTAGTTAGTGATGAGAAAATGCAGGCTTGTGTTGAAAATGTGGGGAATTTGGTTTCTCTCTAGATCAAGGTGACTTAAACAGTGGTTTTCATCAGCAAGACCAGTCAATTCCTTAGACAGACAAGGTATTTAGCTTATATTGAGTAATTTGAGTGACTTAATAAGACCTAAACTTGCTCCCTCATTTTTGTTTGAAGTTCTATTATGTCTTTGTCTTAAGTCTTGCCCTCCCCCTGCAGAATTCTGTAACACACATGTGTTCTGTAAATCAGCCTGACATCTCTTCCCTCCTTCATTTCTAACAGTCTCTTCCTTCCTTTGAAGACCTGGACATTCCCTGACTCCAAGCATTTCTGGTGGGGCCTTCAGTTCACCATTCCCCCAAATCCTGGCTGTAAAGGGGATGGGGAAGATGGGCAGGGGTGTCACATGACCCAGCCCCAGTATGATTATTCTATCTCAATTCTCTGATCCTGAACGGGCAGGTGACTCTGGGATTTTATAATTGGGTGTTTAGACACAGAAGCCTTCCGTCCCCTGGATTACAGGCTGTGACCCCCAGAACTGCTGTCGTATATATCTATTATATATATATCTACTGGGAGGAAATAAATCTGCAGCAGGAGAGAATGAAATCAACAAAGAGAAGCAGAAGGAAAAACACAGCTGAGAGACGAGAAGCCCTGAGGATACTTATTATTTAGGACCCCAAATTCAGTCACATCTCAAGTTAGCCTCTCCTCCATCCTTCCCAGCTACAGAAACCAACACATTCTCTTTTTGCTCAAGCTACTTTGAGTTCTGTCACCTTTAATCAAGAGTCCAGATTAATATATACCTAATCTAAAGCAAGTGCGTGATTATTTAACTAAAAGAAAAGAAAAAAAACACTAACATTTTGAGGTGGAAAAACATGATGGAAACTGTAGAATGAAAATGCTTGAAAGTTGCTGGTTTTGAACACGGTTCTACCTCCACGGATCCCTTTGAGAATTCATGGGGAAACTTTACCCTGCGTGTGCGTACTTCTTTCTGCCACCAGAGACTTGTGAGTTCCCAGAAAGAACTTTTGTCTGCTCCAAGTCAGTTGGCCCCAAAAGAATCATTTGCTGGGGTCACAGGGTCAAAAGCTCTCTTGGATGTTCAGACTGCCTGCAGCTAATGTAAAGATTTCTTGCTGCCACACTGTTAAAAGGGATTCAAGCAGAAAGGTATGGGAGAAGAAAGTTAAGAGGGGAGGTGTGGAGCTGAAGCCGGGTGGAGGTAACCCAGAAGAGGCAACAACTCATGCTCAAGACAGGCCAGGGGATGGAAATAGGAGAAACAAGATACCAGGGTCAGTCTTGAGTCTACTGATGACAGGACGGGAAATATCTGTTTTCAGCCTTTCCATGCATTTATTAAACACAGTGTTTGACGGCCCTGGAGAACCAAAAATAAAATAGCTCTGGTCCCAAAGAGTCAGAAATAGAGCATACATCTAGGATGGATTCCTTCTGTCCCCCAGAGCTCAATCAGCTTTCTAAACTTATTTAACCATTGATCCCTTCGTTTCCTGAACGTAAGTTTTTGTTTCATTGTTGTTTCAGATAACAGCGTTAACATCGTCCGGTAGTATTAGGACTACCTTATCTTGCTTAATAACAGCTTTCATTTATTGAGTGCCTGATATGCACCAGGCATCCCACTAATCTCATTCCATTCTCACAGCAGGCCTGTTACTTAGGAGGAATCATTGTCCCTATTTTACAGATGAGGTAACAGCCTCAGAATGGTTAAGTCACTGCCCGAGGTTGCTGCTGTTCAAAATGCTGCTCTCTGAGCTCTTTGCTATCAGTCAGCAAGGGAAAAAGCAACCTACTCTAGGATGTAAATCAATGCCCTGCTGCTTCCTTCATTGAGAAAGTTTTGCTTTGGGGGAAAAAAAAAAAAAAAGTCAGCAGACTAATGGTGCTTTTAGTGATGTAGCTGATTTACATTTCGGCACAAGCTCCTGGTCTCTTCCCTGACTGGTGACAGTTTATGGACTGAGGGTGGTCTTTGTGTAGCACTGCTGCCGATCACAGAACTACGTGAGGAGAGGAGCCAGGATTCGAACCCAAGCGTGCCTGGCTTCAAAGCCTTGTCTCTGAAAAACACCCTACAACACTGTGAGTCAACTATACTTCAATTAAAAAAAAAAACCCACTCTGATCTACTGTCTCCTGTAATGCAGTTCTTCTGTCACCCACAATTTACCCAGGCTTCAGGCCATACCAGTTGGATTTCCCAAGCTATTAGATAAATATCCCCTCCCCAAAAAGTTTATATTCTCTTTCAAAGATAGACAAACCCATAGTCCAAGCAGAACCTGTAGAGTCTGTGAGACAAATACGTTATGACGTGGCCATAGACCTGGTAGCTGAGCTGATGCATTCCAGAAGCAGGGAGCATCTGAGCCACACACTGACTTGTGCCCCTCTTCTCAGGTAGGGGGGAGCTTGCCACAGGGTCCCTTTCTAGACTTGTTTCACTGTAGCTTATAATTAGGCATTGTCACTTTGATGACTAAATGAATTAGTGAGGATGACATGGGGACTCAGCAAAGGCTGAGATGGGGAGACTTTACAAAAATAAACAGCCAGAAAAGATTGTTCTGAAACAGTAAGGCAGACTTGTGGGAAGTCAGCATCAGGAATTACATGTGGCGTCCTATGATGATTTAAATGACAACATGCCAGGGGCATCTGTTCCTCTCTCCATCCTTGAGTCCTGTCTGTATTTGTATTTCCCTTTGAAATAGACACATTCCCTTCTCTGACTCTTACAGGGATATTCTTTCATTTGAACAATTATTGAGTCCTAGTGTGTGTCAGGCATGATATTGAGTACTTAAAAACACAAAAACAAAAAAAAAAAAACAGCCAAACAAACAAAAAAAATGAAAAAATACCCTGATGCACCACAGAATTTCAAATAAAGCAATTCTACAGTCTTAGACCCCATCCAAGGAAACTGAGAAATAAGGATCCAATAAAGATCTTATGATCACACCAGCTTATTACATAGGCCTATAGCTGAACTCTGAGGCAAGTTAGAACAAGTCTTCAGGATAATAATAATAGTAACAGGCAACACTTACTGCTGATCCAAGTATTACGTTAAGTACTTCACACATGTTATTGTATTTGATTCTTACAACAATTCTAAGAAGTAGGTCTTATTATTTGCTTACTTTCATGGATGGGGAACTTGAAGCATAAAGAGGTTACGTAACTTACCCAATGTCACACAATTAGTGAGTGTTATATTTCAGGCCAGTGCAGCCTGACTGCAGAGCCCTTGTTCTTCGCTTTCAACTTCTTTGAAATGGACTGTCAGGTTTCCTTTCTACCAGCTGAAGCCTACTTTTTATTTCAATTAATTCGTCAAGAACAGGAACGCGCTGAATTCAACCACCTATCTTTCCAGGCTTGGGGATGGCGAAAACAAGGAGGCCTGTGCCCTTGTCAGCTCTCTCGGCCCTTCCACTCTGGCTGGGCTGACAGGACACGTGGGCAAAACACCACTCACGGCCAAGATCCCTTTGGATATAATAGCATTGGATCACACTGCTGGGCCAAACTCCATGGTTCACACCATTTGCAGAGAGACTGGAAAGCAATCTAGAGTACTGGTCCCAAACTGGTGTACTTAAAAAATACTGATCTCCACCCCCAGAGATTCTAATTAAATTAGGCTGGCATACTACCTGAGCCTCAGAGCCTTAACGTCTACCTAGGTGATTTTAATATCCCATAAAGTATGAGGATGACTGATCTGTTGTTCATTGTGTAGTGAATCAGAGTAAAGAACTAGAGGGATCACTGCAGCCTATTAATTTTATACACAGTTGCCATATTACTACCTACTTTCACATAACTTATTTAGACATCTCAATCAATGAGGTACCTTTTGTTATACCCACTTTACAGGTGAGGGAATTGAGGAGCAGAGGGGAAAGCAACTTGCTTGGGGTAGAAATCAGAGTCAAGACTTCCACCTGAGGCTGTCTGCCTATAAAGACTGTTCTCTTAACCACTAGCCTATTATGCTTCCCCACAGAAAGAGAGAACTCTCAAAGGAGGTGGATCAGGGCTGTACCCAGAAGGACAGACGCAAGGTCAAGGAATGGGAAGCGTACATATAAGAAGGATGGGTGCTCAGCAAAGCCTGGATGTCTCTGGGCGTAAGTGCATATATATGGACAAATGCATATAATTCTGAGATGTTGAGAATTTCAGTCAAGAGCGTAACAGGCCATCCTCACCGTGGACCAAGCCATTTTGGCTCTAACATTTTTGTTCTTCCTCTGACCAGGTCTGAAGAGAGAGGTAGGTGACCTAGGATGTGTGAAAGGCTAGGTAGGGTCACGGTGAGGAATTCCTAGAATGCGGTAAGTAAAAGAAAAGTAGAGAAATGGGGGCCCCTGAGAGCAGAGGACTTCAGGAGCTGCAATATCTGCTATCTGGTCCTGGGTTTACCCGGATATCACTGCTGCTACATTTATGACACTGACTATGTGTCAGGAAATGTTCTCTCTTCTTCACAAGATATTGATTCATTTAAGCCTCATCGAAGCCCTATGAGGCAAATTCTATCATGATCCCTATTTTACAGTTGAGAAACTGAGGCAGAGGGAAGTTAAGCAACTTGCCCAAGATCACGCAGTTATTAAATAGCAGAGCTGGAACTTGAACCCAGTAGTCTGGTTCCGGCACCTCTCAGTGATAATGACAATGGCTAACTCTTACTAGACTTACTCCGTGGGAGCCTGATATTTCACACACATTATCTCATGACCTCCTGATAATCACTATGAAATAGGCTTCTACCGTCACTGCAGTCATTCTACAGAGGAGAAATCTTGGTACCAAATACCTCAGTCTGGCACTACCTGTGCTTTGGAAGAATTAAGGCAGGGGCTGGGCCCATCGTTTGGGATAAGTGGTGAGGGGAGAGCACAGCGGACAGGAGGCGCAATTTTGAGGCACCATTTTGAGATCTACCAAGAAACCAAAAGAAGCATTTTGAACAAGCGGGTGCGATTAGACCAGGTTTGCGGGAATCAGCGGCATTCACTGGGGCTCTTTGGGAGGCCTTACAGAGGACACTACTCCTGGGAATCAAAGCAGATTGAGAATGGACTATGTTCATTGCCTATCGTAAGTAAGGTGCCTACTTGAGGTCTAGAGAACTTGGATTCATTCAGCAAATACTTTTTGACTCTCTTCTATGGCCCAGGCACTGTTCTAGGAATTTGTAGTTTGCCGGTGAACTAAAGAAACAAAGGGCATGCATCTTAGAGAATCACATGTTCTAAGGAGCAGCTTCTTAGCAGAAAAGGACAGATGAACAATTCCTGCCCCTAGGGATGCTGAATGAAGGGTTAAGAGAACTGAATTCTAACGTGTCCTACACTGAAGCTCTCCATCATTCACTCTCTGGGTCTCAGTTTTCCCTTCTGTAAACTGGAGTGTATTCCTACTTTACCTGTATAGTGGGAACAGAGGAAGATAACAAATACATGATCAAAAAGAAAGCATAGCGTAGCCACAAACAGCAAACTCTCCTTCTGCTTTAAACCCACTTTCCCGAAAACTTTTATATAATTGCTGATAACAGATTGCTCAGGAGCGGGTGAGGACATGTTGCCTATTATTCTTCATTTGAGCTCCAGGACTCCTGCTCTCTAGAGGGCCTTAGCAGATGATTAACAAGTCGTCTGATGAATATGCAACGTGATTCTGTCTTAATAAGTTTCTCAGCTGTTGGGAAATTGACAAAGGAAACAAAGCCATAGAAAACAAAGCCATGGAAATACGTAATGTGGAAAAACTGCCTGCCCACCTCTCAGAGCTCCCACAGATGTGTCTCTCAGCCACAGATGGGCCTGGGCTTTTCCAGAGATGCAAAATGCGCTGCTGGTAGGACACACCCACCCAGTCAGGGGTACCCACTCTGAAAGCATCTTCTTTCCCCTTATGATTTGCCTCCTCAGCCCTCTGTCTCTGAATTCTCAATACAGACAGATACACACACACACACACACACACAAACACACACACACACACACACACACCCCATTTTTCCATATCAAATCAGAAGCAGGAAATGCTTACTTAGGGACAGGCACAACAGACTGAGCTAGGGTCCTAAGATAGATAGACCCGTATTAAAATCCTGACTTCCCCACTTACTAGCTACTCAGTTTTGGCAATTCATTTAATCTTTTTGAGTTTCAGTGTCATTGTTAGTAAAATGGGCATAATAACCCCTACCTTATGGTGTTGTGATCAGGATTGCTTGTAGAGAGAGCTCGGAATATGTAGGTGTTTAATAAGCAGTAGTGATTGTGTTAACTAATGTCATCATCACATCACCATTTCACATAAGATCAAAGCCTCCTTCTGAGTTTTTGTCGACATCTATTGACTTTCTTGTCCAGCATCCATTCCTCCCTTTTCTGGCACTAGCACTCCGATTATCCTGTTCCCCAGCGCACAGGGGGAGGGTAGAACCGACTCTACTAACCCCTGGCCACAGTGATTGGTTTTTGGAAAGGAGTTTTTGACCCAATCCAAGCCAAATTGCTGCAATCCTCTGACTTTAGTTGGAACTGCTAGAAAAAGTCCTCATCTTATCTGGACTTCAACTCAGGAAAAGAGAAACCTGGAATTTCTAGAGGCACAAGGAGAGAGGATGGCTGAGATCAGCAAAGAAAGAAAGCAGAGCTAAGAAAGAGACTGTCCTGATGACACTGCCTGAGCCCCTACATCCAGCTGTATCTGAAGCCCTAGTACTTTCAGTTGCACAAGGCAACACACTCGTGGCGATTAAGTCAATGTAACTGAAGGTTTTGGTGGGTTTGGTCACATGCAAACTAAACATCTCGGACTCGGTGCATTTCACTGTATATAAATTGTAACACTAGAAATGTATTTTTAAGTCAATGTTTTTTTCTGAGCTCTATGCAGCTTACCATATCTTCCCAGGAACAATTCTCATTGCCATTTTTACCAAGACATCTCTATGTAACTCATTTTTGGCCCATAAATGTGGCCCAAGTGCTAAAACAGCAGGTTCACACCACCTCCTACACAGTATCTGTGATTTGACATAGTCTTGCATATTCAATAAAGATGTTAATTGATGTTTCTTCTAAACTCTGTGGGTTTTTAATGTCTTAAGATACATAGATTAAAATTCACAGCATTTGTAGGCACTGATGTTTGGTTTCAGTTTTCAAGATTGTTATTTTAAAATGTGGGGATCTTCCAGGAAACATTAAGGTCTTGTTTACATGCAAACTATAGTTTAATTCTGCAAATCGTAAGAGTTTCATGGAACTCTTTGAGGGGAATATACATGGGAATAACCACAGTCAGCCTCCTGTCTTTATGTTTGTTGACATACGGCCAAATGTGCTTCATCGTTATTCTTCAGTAAAGTGCTATTTGTGTGTTTTGCGTTTCTCATTAACAACTGGTTTTCTTTCAGCTCATTAACACTTGGGCCAAGTAGGTGGAAAGTGTACATGTCCAAGCAGTACATGGAGATGTTGCAGGTGAGTGAAGACAGAGAGGAACCACAAAGGTTGTGACTGTGCACAGGGGTCAAGGTGCTGCCCACTTCCACGGTTCTGAACGGGCTGGGAACAATGGAGTGGCATCGTGCTTGCTATTTACTCAGTGTTGGGTTCTGAGGGCAACCCACACTGTTCGTGCCACGTAGCGACTATTCTCCGTTGTAGCTAATGAACGCCCTTATGTCCTAGTTTACATTACAGCTGCTTAGCTTAAGCATGCTTTTGAGTTGGACAGGCCTAAATTCCAATGCTGGTCATGACACCTTGATTTGGATAATTTACTTCAATCTAAGTCTGAATCTCCTCATCTTTAAAATGGGGGCAATCATGTCTACCTTCCAGAGCTGTGTGAAGTACGCAGCACAGGCCCTGGTCCATGGATGGTCCTCTATAGATATTTGCCCCCTGGCTCTTCTGCTCCTCATGAGCTGTTCATGAGTGTTTCATCTTTGTGCGCCACCAGCTCTTAGAAAGACAGCACATGCTAAATGTTTCTGGAATGAATGCGTGAAGTCATTAGTGCAATTATTTGATTGTTTGTCTCTCCTGCTAGCCTGGACGGAACTCCAGTAATAAACTCCAGGAGCTGGAGGAACGGGTTTACCTGTGCTCATTATCTTCTCCTCAGGACCGTGGCACATGTCAGGCATTAAATAAACATTTACTGAGTGGATGAATGAGTGACCAAAAGACACGACCATCATTATTGGAGGCAAGACGAAGAAATAGAGCTATTGGCCATGAGCAGTGTGTGCACGTGCGTGTAGTGTGTGTGTCCATACCATTCCACCGTATCCATACCCTGAGAGAGGCAGAGAAGAGGCTGTACTGAGCAAAGGGATATGGAGATAGGGAGAAAATATGTTTAAAGAATTTAGAGAAGGGATGAAAGGGGAGAATCAAAGTCTGGCTTAGAGTTGACCCCATAAAAGCCATCTTTGGGGTTCTGGGGGAAGACCATCACCATTTACAAATAAGGGTAATTTTGAATCCCCCTTTAAAATATGTTTTCAATTCTTCTTATCGCATGAGTAGAACTACCAGGATCACTTTTGTTTTCTTGCTATTAAATTAATAGACTATTTTTTAAAAGCAGTTTTAGCTTCACAGCAAAATTTAATGGAAAAAAAAAAAAGAAAAAAAACATTTAATGGAAAGGCCACAGTTCACACGTACTCCTGATCTCCCTGCTTCCCTGACCCACCCCAACCCCCAAAACAGAGCCTCCTCCACTATCAACATCCTGAAACAGTAGTACATTTGTTACAGTGAGTGAACCAACACATCACTATCAAGTCCACAGTTTACACTAGGATTCACTCTTTGAGCTTACGTTGTATGGTTTTTCACAAACGTATAATGCCATGTCACCACCATTAGAGTATCATACAGAATAGTTTCCCTGCCCTAAAATTCCCCTGTGCTTCTCCTAGTCATCACTCCTTCCTCTGAGGCCCTGGCATCCACTGAGCTTTTTACTGTCTCTATAGTTTTGCCTTTTCCAGAATGTCATATAGTTGGAATCATGTACCATGTTACATTATTAGATGGGCTTCCAGCACTTAGTTATATGCCTTTAAGTTTCCTTTATGTCTTTTTGTGACTTGATAGATCAATTCTTTGTAGCACTGGATAATAATATTCCACTGTCTGGTTGTACCACAGATCATTTATCTACCCAGCTACTGAAGGGTATCTTGGCTGATTTCAAGTTTGGGCACTTATGAATAAAACTGCCATAAATGTTTGTGTGCAGGTTTTGTATGGACATAAGTTTTGAGCTCCTTTGGGTAAATACCAAGAATTACTATGCTGGATTGTATGGTAATAGCATGTTTAGTTTTGTAAGAAAATGCCGAACTGTCTTCTGATACCGTTTGCATTCCCATCAGCAACAAATGGGGGTTTCTGTTCTACGTCCTCACAGGCATTTGGTGGTGTCAGTGTTTTGGGTTGTAGACATTCTAGTAGGTATGTAGTAATATCTCACTGTTGTTTTAATTTGCAATTTCCTAATTATGTATGATGGTGAACATCTTTTTCATGTTTATTGACCCTCTGTATATCATCTTTGGTGAGGTGTCTGTTCAGATCTTTTGCCCATTTCTAAATTGGATAGTTTTTTATTGTTGAGTTTCAAGAGTTCTTCATATATTTTGGATAAGTCCTTTACCAGAGGTGTCTTTTGCCAACATTTTCTCCCTAGATCACTTTCTAAACAGACGTGATAGAGCATATCCCATCTTACTTGTGACTTCAATGGGGATATCTCTATCATTTTAACATTAATATAATGTGAGTTATAGGTTTCAGATGAATAATTCTGCCACTGTAGAGGAAATCTGGATTTAAGTTCCCAAATTACTGAATATGTAACTTAATACTTGTAACTTAATGCATACGGATATTGAATTACATGTCTGATCAAATCCTGTTTCTCCTTTGACTCATTAATGTAGATGACTTTTATTAATAGATTCTTACTACTAAACTGTTTTTACACTTCTGGAATAAATCATGATAATATAATTTTAATACATGTAAATATACATTATAAATTATTTTAATATACATAACATACACTAATATATTATTTAGATTGATCTGTCCTTCTCTCAGGTTTTAGT
Source organism: Grampus griseus (assembly GCF_964374135.1). Lineage (NCBI taxonomy): Eukaryota > Metazoa > Chordata > Mammalia > Artiodactyla > Delphinidae > Grampus > Grampus griseus. The sequence goes on from NC_139010.1 coordinate 68,439,436, forward strand.
ATTAGATTAAACCCATAAAAAGCACTGGTAAAATTACTTTATATTCTATAATAGTCTATACAGTATGAAATATATCAGTTTCCTTGAATTAGAAAAATCTTACTTTTAAAAACAAAATAATTTTTCTTTTATCTACATTAATTTCTATCTCCTGCTTCCTATTGTTTATTGCTTTTCTTATCCAATCTCTTGTACTTAGTATTTAGCTTATTTTTTTCTTGTATTGTTTAAGAATAGAAGCATTTAAGGATAAGAATTTGCCTGAGTTTAGCTTTGACTATACTTTCCCATACTTAATATTATTGTTAATTTCTAAATTTTAATTATTTTTGTTTTGCTTTTCTCTTTGACCAAGACTTATTTATAATATGTGCATTTTTCAAATGAGTAGATTTGCAAAATATGTGTTTGTTATTAATTTTTAATACTATTTCCTTTAGGATAGTAAATTATTGCCTGAAAAAAGAACATATGATCTATCTGATTTCTGATACTCTTGGAATCATTTGGAACTTTTATATGGTCTAATATATATGTTTTTTTTGGTAAGTGCTTTGTTGGAATTTAAATTTAAAAAAGGTATATTCTTTGTAAAGTTTGGTATATGTTTATTAAATTAACTTTAAACTTTTATTTTTCAAAAATCTCTAATTACTTATTTACTTTTATCTCTTGGCCTTTCAAATGCAAATAACCGTGTGCGAGCTGCCTACTTCATTTTCATCTTTCTGTCATTTTTCTCCTTGCACTTTTATTAGCCTTTGCTTTATGTATTTTGATGTCATGATGTTTAACAGTTGTCATCCTTTTGCCTTTTTCATATGCATTTTAAAATAAATCGTCTTCTATACAAAGGATTAGATGTTTCCCAGGTATCAATTCAACGCTTTGGTGTTTCTAATATGGATTCAAATTCTGCCATTGCAATTTTAATTTCAATTTTATTTAAATTCATTCAGCTTCCTTTTACTTCTTCCTATATCTTGTCTGAATGAAAAAAATACATTTAATATATTTTGAATAGTGCCTGGCACAGAATAAGTGTTTGGCAAATGCTAATTACTGTTATTATTGACATCTAATTGTTTTTGCAGAGCGTATTTTACAGAGAACATATTTTAAAGCTATCAAGGATCTGCTTGTCTGAAGTTGACATGTTTCCTGTGTGTTTCATGAATGCCCTCTTTCTAGGCCACTTGATAGCAATACTCTCCTTTTTGTCACAGGCTCTATGAAGCCCTGCAGCATTCTGTTTTCCCATCTCAACCTGCTTCTCCAAGCTTGATGTTCGCCCTTAAACAAGTTGGGTGCGTTCTCTTTGATCCTATTCACTGGACCACTATTTGCTTTTAGAATCCCCCACCCAAATCTTCAGTTGGAGGGCTGGATGCTATAAATTGCATTTTTGGTTCAGCGATCTAACGGCCACTATGGCAAGGGATGGGAAGAGGTTGAAGTCCTAGGTTGGCTACTGTTGAGAAAACTCTAAGCCATTTGTTCTGCATTGTTTAGTGAATCATTTATGATGAGGCGACGTTTTCCAACCAGCTTTATATTTGGTCTGGTCTTTTGGCCAGGGGCAACCGGCAGCCCTACCCAGATTCTTACCCAACTCCATTACCCACTGCCACCTTTTCTTCTCATCTGACTGCTATGGAAACCCTGGGATCTCCAGTAGCACTGACTTTGAAAGCCACTAATCTGTATGGTCAGTTCAAGTCCCACATTTTATGCCACACAGCCTCCCTGTACTCTTAAAAACTAGGGGTTCCTAGCAGAGGTGTTCTCCTTGATTCTTACTGGGGGGAGATATCAACGTATCCATTGTGCCATTATTCCAGTTTGCCCAGGAGAGTCCCAGTTTATACTTGTTATAGATTAATGCCTATTATTTTAATGCCTCCTTTCATTCTCAAAAAGTGTCCCTGTTTGGGATATAAACAATTTTCATATGAGTGGTCTGTCTAGATGTGCTTGCATAGGAGGTGGCTCTATAATGAAAGAGCCGAGTCTCTCTGAAAGGGACATAGGTCTGGCACCAGAAAGTAACACATCTTTCAATAAGAGGGTGAAAGTCCAATGAGGTTGTGTTTGTGCCAGTAAATGCCAAGCTCTGTATTCATATGAGGTCATTCTCTCTGTTCCATTTGTTTGGAACCTTTTCTCAGAATCAACACACTCCCTCGGGAAACCGTATCAGAGTTCGTACTTGGAAGGCAACATTTCTAACACATCGAACTTCATAATCAGAGGCCATCTCTCTCTGCCCAGCCTCACTCATCTCCTGCTCATTACTAATCCCTTAAGCTCTTGGATGCTACAACTGACACACATCTTTAGGTGACAGAAGGGGCTGATGCAACCATAATAAGTTGTCAGCCAGTTCAACCCTGAGCAGTAGGAGGCAACAACAATAATTAGGTTCAGAATAAGTGTAAAGCCTGAAGGGTAATGAAGTAGTCCATGTTCCATTAGGTTACCAGGCAGTCAGGGGCCCTGTAGCAGCTCCAGTCTGCTGGCCAGACTGACAAATTTGTGTCGGAGTCATCTGGCTCAGCAAATAATGAGCAGGCCTATCTGGCAACAGGATGGTTCTGCTACTTCCCAGGTAGATCTCCTGCTTCCATTAATCCCTAAACTCCCGCAGAGGCAGGCTAGAGGCTTAAAGTTTTCCTCCCAACATCTGAAGGCCTACCTAAGTAGGAAGCCAAGGTGGCAGGTAGAAACAAGGTTTAGACTTTGTAAGATGCTAGGTGCTGGGAGAAGGGAGTTGGGGCACAGGGCTCTCTTGCCCCACCAGCTCTCCTGCCTTTCAAGCCATCCCTGGGGACAGCAGCTATAATCCATGTTTGGCTTTCTATCAACAAGATGAGGAAAGGAGGTGACCACTGGCTTCAGTCTTGCCCTTCACTACTCCCTGTAAGAGCAGTGCTCAAGAACATGAGATTTGAACCCAGACAGACCTGACTTCAAATCCTTGCTCTGCCACTTAATAACTGCTTTCTCGCTGCCTCAGTTCTCCGTTCTGTAAAAGGAGGATAATAAATACTTTCCTTGTAGTGTTGTTAGCATGAGACATTAAGGAGATGGCATTTACAAAGTGCTTAGCTCAGGCACTGGGACATAATGGAATTTAGCCTTTATCATGATTAATATCTGTTGAATGAGGGAATCACTGAAGTTATGAATGAATGAATGAGTGCAATGGGACTAGAGTTGGGAGTGGAATGAATGAGTGAATAATAATTGAGTGACAACTCTGAGCCAGGCACTGTGCTAGGCATTGGGGTAAAAATGGTGAGCAAAATTCAGATGCCATCCCTGCTGTCATGGACTACATGCAGTACTAGAGCCAGACCTTAGTTATAAGAGGAAATACAGCACTGACAAATGTACTTTTAAAAATGGAGTGAAATGCTCCATGAGAACATAACACAAGGGAACCTGATCTTAGAGAAAGCTTTTCTGAGAAAGAGCCATTTCTAGAGACGTGATCTCAGACCTGAGGGATGAGGGGTTCATGAACGATAGTGGCGGGCATTCTAGGAGAAGGCACAGCATGCATGGAAGCCCTGTGGTAGAAGGAAATACTGTGTGGTCAAGGAACCAAAGAAGGCAATAACGCATCTTTGAGATATTCAACTAGGCAACTGGATCCATGGAACTGGAAGTCAGAGGAAAGTACCAGGATCCTAAGGCCATCTCCATGCTGTCAGCATGTGGGCCTGGATGAGCTGCCATAGGAGGCCAAAAGTAGAGAGAGGTTTAGTAGGCAACAAGGAGAATCTGACATCATGTAAGCCAGGGTATTTCAGTCACTACTGTTGCAAAACAAATAGCCCCGAAATGTAGCAGCTTGAAACAACCATTATTTTGCTGATGATTTTGTGCGCCGGGAATCTGCAAAGGGCTTGGCTCAGCAGTTCTCACTTGGGGTCTCTCACGCAGATACAATCAGATGTCAGCTACGACTGCAGTCCTCTGAAGGCTCAACTGAGCTGCGCCTCCAGATTGCTCACTGGCATGGCTGTCAGTGGACACTGGTTTCAGCTGGGGACTCAGCTGAGGCTGTTGACTAGAGTGCCTATACAGGACCTCTCCAACATGAGCTTCATGAATTACAGATGGTTTTGCCCAGAGCGAGGGTCCCCAGAGAAGCAGGAAAAGCCTATTATTAGGGCCTCTCCAACATGAACATCGTAAGTTTTAGATGGTTTCACTAGAGCAAGTGTCCCCAGAGATGCAGAAAAAGCCTATTACCACCTAGCCTCAGAAGTCACAGAGTCTACTTATCCTGCACTCCATTGACTGAAGCAATCACAAAGCCAATCAGATTCAAGGGGAGGGGACACAGACCCTACCTCTTCATGGGAGGAGTGTGCAAATGTTGAAGTCAGGTTTTTAAAACCACCACACAAAAGAAAAAAGAATGATGACCCCTGTCAATCGTTGATAAAAGCTCAAGCACAATGGGACATGAAAAAAAAAGATAGGATTTAGGAATGTGGACACCACCATTGACCTTCACCCACGCGCTACACAAGACACATCAGAGTTAAATTGGCCCTCATTTTCACATGTATGTTTTGTAACCTCAGTAAACTATAAGGACTTGTTTTCTCCTGTAGTTCTCACAGGGCCTCGCATAGAAAAACTGAGCTCTGGTGAAGTCTCAATAAATATGCTACTTATTAGTATGTTTGGGTCACAGGCTCGGAAATCCACAAGGGCAGAGGCTAGGTTATCGGGCTCTGTCTTCCAGTGCCTGGAACAGCACCTGGGCTATATGAGCGCTCAACACCTATTTAATAAACGAAACAGATCAAGCCAAGAGTCAAAAGTGCTCCAGTGGAAGGAATGCTTTTTTGAGAAAATGAACAACGGCCACGCCAACCTCAAAAGTTCTCATTCTGAAGACTTTTCAGATGTATTTGCTAAATGTTGAAGCAACTCTAGGCCTGCAATAGTGAGACCGTTCTCCAGAGATGATGATCAGATCCAGATTTCATTCAATATTTATTGAGGACCTACAACATGCCAGATACCTTGGCCTGGGGAACATCCATTCCTCAGACTTGACAGACTCCTGAGGCCGTGGTTGTTGGCTTCTATATTATATGTCCTAAATGCCAAATTTCCAGGTGCATCAGAGCAGCCTGCTTTATTCAGACAGCAAACAATCCTTTTGGTTAGAGATGTTGAAAATAATGCAATCTATTTTCCTTCCTCCTAGCTATTTTCCATTCTTATGTAATGTGTGTTCTACAAAGCTCTGGCCAAGCCAGGAAGCAGGAAGAAGCAGTCAGCACACATCTGATGTACTCAGGACCAGGGGCCCAGGGCTCTGTACCAGGGGACTCTGGACTTGCTGGATACCTAGGCTCAACAAGTTTGCAGCAAAATAGGATGCTCAGGTGAGTTTAAAACCCATCAAACAGAGTGATGAACAGACAGTGTAGATGGAGGCCTAAGCCACGGATGACGCTGGTTATTCGGAGAATGGACTTCTTTGGCTAATGTCTCCTGGGAGAGGGAAAAATTGAGTCCAGGAAGTCAGCTCTCAGTCAAGAAGCCTTCATTCTGGCCTCTTTTTCTGGCTCTCTTCTTTGGCATGTCGTTGCCTGCTTGCAGTAAGTGTCTGCAGGTGACTTTCTAACTGAGTAGATGACTGACCTCTTCTGAAAGTTCACTGACTAGTTTAACATATGAGAAGTCCAGAGGGCTTCTTACCCAACTGGAATTGTTTTTACCTATTAGGGAGTAGAAAGACAGAACAGCTTAGTACTCTTCCACCGCCTTTTGTTAGTGTAAGGGGGGAAAAGTTTTCTTCTGCCCTCTTAGGGTCCCTGACTGGGTCTGAAAATTAAATTAACAGAGACAGATTAACAGGAGAAAAGCATACAAGTTTATTTAATATAAGTTTTGTGTGACACAGGGGCCTTCATAAGGAAATGAAGAGCCCTCCAAAGCAGACAATCTGAATTTTTGTGCTCGGTTTGATGAAGAATGGACAGTTGTGGAGGAATATGTAGGTTAAGGAATATAAGGTCAGTGTTGTCAACCAGGGGAAACTTAGCAAGGTCTGATAGGATTCTTTTTGGAGTCCCTTTGTCTTTGGAGATAAGGATGTTCCTTTCCTTTTGAATATAGGGCGGGCACCTCTCACATGAGGATTTATAACCTATTTCAGGGAAGAAAGTGGAGGGAGGGAGGAGGTCAGAGTGACCTTCTTGCTTCTGTACTTTGCTCAAACCCTTTCAACTTAAAATATCCAGGATGCCAGGTGCCACATTTGGGGGTAGCGCATTCTAAACCCCATTATTAGTCTTTCTCTACTTCCTATTCTCGTACCCAACTTCATGCAAAATATAATATGCTACAACTGTCAGATTTAATGGACCCATTCTAACTGGTAGCACTTTTACTTACGCCCAACTTTTGGAGATAGATATAGATTTCCATGTTTAATTGAATAATACATTTTAATAATTGTTCTTTTCTGAGCAGGAGCCTTGAAACACCCAGTCCAATAGTTTTTAATTCAGTATAAAGTATCTCCTGATACTTTTATGAATCTTTCAATACAACTGAGAGGCTCCAATTAGCATAAATGGCTGGAGAATACACAGTCAGCTTAACCTTCTGCATAGCACCAGCTTGAATATTAATCACTTCAGCTGGAAGGAGAAGGGATAAACGGTAGCCTTTGATACAGAAGTGCATTTTGAAACAAAATTACTCTTTCCTTGGTTTATTTGGGAAGAGTTTGAAAATTTGGCCTCAACTTGTCCTCTAAGAAGAAAAAGAGGAGAAGCAGATATCCTCCAATTCTAGTCCTCCAGAAGCACTGAAACTTTAAGAGACACCTCCTGTAAGCTAACAGTAAAAACTACTTCCACTTAATATCCATCTGTACAACAGACGTCAGGGCAGTGGGGATGGAGTACAGCATTTGCTTAACCAGTAGTCAAACAAGGACATTGCAATGTCGAAACATCACTGTCCTGTGCAGCCTCTCCCTTAGAGACAGATGTCTTGGTACCCACTGGCTTTAGGACCAATCACCTTTTGAACCACTTGTTGCCTAAAAGGATCTATCACATCTCTGGAGGCCCCAGTAGAAAATACAATTTATGGTGAAATGAATCACAATGTCTTATCATAGTTACTGATCCCTGTTCTCTGTCTCCATTGCTAATCAGTCCCCAGGGAGCATGACTGTTTCTTTGTAAGTCTTGCACTTCTTTCCCTTCCAGTCCATCTCAACAGCCACCACTTCAGTGCAGGCTCTCAGCACCCTTGCCTGTCCCACTTCAATAGCTACTCTTCTGGCCCTCCAGCCTCACTCCAATCACTTGTCATCGTCTAATTCACCACTTTGTATGGGAGAGATTGAGTGAAGAGAGGGATGAGTTTGGGAATCAGAGAGACCTAGATTTGAATCTGACGCTCTCCTGTAGCTCTGTGAATGTAAACAAGTCATTCCACTTCTCTGAGCCCCTGCTGACCTCTGACATACGAATAGCAGTGCCAACCTCATAAAGTTGCTGTGAAGATTATGTGGGAAAACACATGTGAAACCCAAGTCAAACACCCTTACTGGTTCCAACCTGTCCATACACATCATCACCACCTGGCATACTCATGGTATCCAAATGTCATTCAAGCCAGTGAAATTCTGTGAGAACCCTTCTTCCGTGCCAGGCATGGTGCTACAGGCAGATAGAGTGTATTTAGCCCAACCTCATCCAGGGTCTGATATTTCAGTGGAGCAATTCTGCCATTTTGTTTTTACCTGGCACCCAAAATTTCACTATTGATCTCCTGTATCTTCTCCAGTTATTTCCTTCTCCCAGTGCACTAATCAGTCTAACTCTTTTGTGAAGCCTGCCTGTCAAGAGTACACCCCTTTCCAACCAAAGGGAATTCTCCGCTCGGAGAGGTCAGAGTATATATAAAGCCATACTTCTCATTTGATGCAGTTTTTGAATGTATGTCTCCTGCGTCACTGGGATGTTTCCTGACTCACTGCATAATTATCTCACTTTTCCCAACCAAAGTGTAGGTTCCTCTAGGGCAAGAACTATATTTTCATTCTTTTAGTATTTCCCACAAACCAAGGAGTGGGTGCTGGGTTGGGAGGTGGGGAGAGACTATGTTTTTAAGAAGGAGAAACTGCAGAATAGCATTAGGGAAAAAAGTAATGAGATAGTTTGCTGGTCATTAGCGCTGGTCACCAAAATGCTTCTCCTCCTTTTGGGCATGCGAGAAATTGCACTTCCCAACTTCCTTGAAACTAGATGTGGTCATACAACTTGTTTTGCCCAATGAAATTTGAGCAGAAATGACATAGTCGCTTCCAGAATTCTTTGAAGGGTTGGTGCACAGTGTTCCCTTATGGTACTATCTTCCACGCTGACTGACTACAGCCTTGATATTGAGGTTCAAGAGCAAGTACCCTTGAATGAGGCAGTATGGACTAACCTCCAGCTGGACTCAGACGAACATAACGTAATTAAACAAGTAGTAAACCTTTGTTGTTTCAAGACATTAAGATTTGAGTTTTCTTTTAATAGCCTTCTATTTTTAGAACAGTTTCAGACTGAGAAGATAGTATGGAAAAGTTGATAGTACAGAGTTCTCACATAACCCTTGGATCCAGTTCCCCCTATTATTAACATTCTACATCGGTGTAGTATATTTTTTACAATGAATGAACCAATAATGATATATTACTATTAACTAAAGTCCATACTGTATTCATATTTCCTGTTTTTACCTAACATCCTTTTTCTGTTCCAGAATCCTATCCAGGATTACCGCATTACATTTAGTTATCATGTCTCCTTTAGGCTCCTGGCCGGGGGACACCTTCTCAGACTTCCCTTGTCTTTGATGACTGATAGTTTTGAGGAGAGTACCAGTCAGGTATATTGTCAGATGCCTCTCTATTACAATTTGTTTGATTTTTTTCTCATGATAACAGATTCAGGGAGGAAGATAAGAGAGATAAAATGCCATTTTCATCACCTCATATCAAGAGGATACATAAACCACCAACATAACATCACAACAGATGTTGACCTTGATCACGTGGGTCAGGTAGTCTTTGCCAGTTTTCTCCACTGAAAAGTTTATTTAGCCCCTTTGTCCATAGTGTACTCTTTGGAAGGAGATCACTATGCCTAGCCCACAGTTGAGGAGTCATGCTTCCCCTTTTTAGGGTGGAGTATCTATATAAGTTACTTGGAATCTTTCTACACAGGAGATTTTTCTCTTCTTTATTTACTAATTTATCCACTCATTTATTTAAGTCAATTAAACTCATGAATATTTGTTGTATACTTTGGGTTATAATTCAAATCTACTTTATTTGTTGCCCAAATTTTTCCTACTTTGTACATTGAGTATTCTTCTGGTTGGCTCCTGTTCTCCTTTGACATGCTCCCATTGTTTTGTTTTGAACACTTCCTTACTTTCTAAGGCACTACAGGATGTTTCAGGACCATCTTGCATATTTCCTGCTCCAGTCCTAGTAACAGATATTTCTCCAGGAAACCCTGGTTTCCCACAACATTTTATTTTTGGAGAGTGGTTTTAGACATCAAGATCTGAGTGCTAGGTATGCTCACTGCTACTGGAGTATCATTTCTTTCAAGCCCTCTCCGATGATGGAGCAAACAAATATATGAGCATATACTAGCCCATGTATATACACATATTTAAGAATATTTCTATTTGCAACCATCTGTATCTATATCAAGCTAAACATGAGTTAGTACTGATGTCTCCAACTCTAATCCATTATCACTGCATCATTCTGGTCTCATCTCTTGTTTATCTGTAAATTATCACTCTAACAGTGAGAAATATGGTTCCCACGATGTACCACCCACTAACTTAATTGTTCACATATACATATAGAGCAGTATCAGAATTTATAACCCATACTTTGATAGGAAATAACTTTACCCACCAAAGTTCTTGTGTGCAATTCCTTTTGCCATTAGTCTCACAGATGCCACTCATTTCCAGAGTTACTTAGGTCAGCACCTTTCCCCCCTACCTCTTTCAGTAAAATTGTTTCATACATTTGTAACACATTTAGGTTCTCTTGTCACAGTCTGTATTCCTTCCTTGGATCTGGGAAAACTTTTTTTTAAGCTATATTTATACAATATTCTAGTCCTGCTTTATATATACATTAACTCATGAAAGTGCTTGAACCAATCTGAATGGTGTGCACACAGGGAAACTTCTGGCCTGCCTGTTAAATGCAGGGATGGCATTATGTTTCTAAGTAAATCCCTTGTCAAAGAAAGATTGTTTTAAAACCTGAAGGAGTTGTTAGCACTGAGTAATTAATGAAAATGCTTGCTGATTAATAGGAATATGCTAACCTAAGATTGCCTGGCACTTACAAAGCAGGTAGGTGTGTAGTGCACGCATGTACATAGATCCATACACTATAAAGAAAGGAAGGACTCTATCATGGCAACCTTTCTGACTCGGGCTGCACGTTTAGAAATATTTTTTAATTATTAGAAGCAGTCTTATACTACACTATAGTCAGTGCTCATATTCACATTTAGGGAGCTCCAGTAAAAATAAACATAAGCCAGTTCTAAAATGGTCTGCGTGGATAATTTTTTTTTTTTTTTTGCTTATTTTTCAAACTATGATTACTCAAAAGTCACCACATGCCTGCATCCTCTAGTTAAGAAAACTATTATCCAGAGTCCCAACCTATGAGATAAGCACATGCTCCCACCAGCAAAGTGTTTGAGAACCTTCTAGTTTTATACCCAGAGCACCAGCATGCATCTGTCAACCCACTGAGTTACATTGCAAGCAGGAGACAATGAGTCAAACACAGTTTTGAAAATTTAATGTGTCAGTTTAAGACTGCCACTTGCAGAGTGGTTAGAAACCAATTTTCAGAGGAGCGGGTCAGAAGTGGTAAACAAATTCCCAGTCCTAAGCAGTTGTTGATGTAAATTGTCTGAAATGAAAGAAATTTATTCATGACCATGGTGGGCTCAAGAAATTAATTTAGAGACTTTTTTTCCACCTTCCCTGGAGTATGCAATTCTTAAATAAATGATCAACAGCTGATTGAGCCGAACAGAAGGACTTGTCCAGGATCAGGCAGGTAATTACAGTGATGAGCCGAGGAAGGGAGGCATCTGGGAACACAGTGGCATTAATCACGCCTTTACACTATCCCTCCTTTTCTAGCCACACTATTTGCAAAATCACTGAACACCTTTGTCCACTAGAAAGTTCACGGATCAGGGTGCGTGTTTCAGAGACCTTCATTTTCAGGCCAACCCCCAGAGTGGATAGAGAGAATTATTAATGGGAAATAATGTAATTTTCTGCTTTTTAGGAGACGTTGGAGTTACTGGTCAGACAAGAGAGCCTGAGTGAATGGGAGCTGGGGGAGGCGAATGAGACATGGGCCATTTGGGCCTGAAAATATCTGTTTAGTCCTCTGGTGGGAATTAGGGTAGAACATTTGCTCTATTTAGTCCTCAGAACAAAATGCCCGCTACTGGTGCTGAAACCATCAGCCTCTATAAGCTGGACCATGACGAAAGGGCTAATGTTGGTGGAATGAGTCTGGTACTTTGGCCTTGGAAGTTCCTTTATTTTTTTCCAAGGGTGATTAACTCACAGACTCATGAATGAAAACTGCAGTGCAGTGTGGCAAAGCTGAAGGAACACTGGACGAGCAGATGTCCTCACCCTACAAATTCTACTTCTAGGAATCTAGAGATAGTCATCCAAGTATGTAAGTATTGCCACAGCTAAAACGATTAGCAATCTCAAGTCCATCACCAAGGGGACAGGCTTAATGAAAAAAAATGAATATTTTGTAGCCATGAAAAACAATACGGTAGATCTATATGTATTGTGTGGAATGATTTGGAAGATAAATTATTAGGGGCAAGAAAGCTAGAAACAGGACAGTACGTATAGTTTGCTCCCATTTGGATAAAAGGACATATTTGTAAGTATTTTATATGTTATCATTATATAAACACAGAAAATTTCTGAAAAACACCTAAGAAATTATGTATGATGGTTGCCTTTTATAAGTGGGGCTGGGAGTCATAAAAGTGGAGAAAAGGGTTTACATTTTCCTTTTGTGTTTAATTATTTTTCTTACTATAAGCATGTATTGATATAAATTAGCATTCAGTTAATTTAAAAAAGTCCCTCTTTGTTAAAAAGAACATAGTTCTAGTAGAGATCTTAAGTTCCAATTCCTCTGTTATTTGATGACCGATGAGAACTTACTAAAACCGGACCCAGGGGTCTGGGCTCTACCAATGACTAGCTGCATTTCCTTGGGTAAGTCACTTATGGATTTTTCTGTAGATAAATAGGTTGGTCTAGACTTAGTATATTCAAAAAGATGTCATAAATGCTGCCTTAGCTAAGGGTATAGAAGTCTAAGGGAGAAGCCCAGGGATTCCAGGTGCTGTACACACATCTCTTCTTCAAAAATGGACCCAACTTTATCCCGTCTAGGTATATGGAGCTTCTATGTAAGTTAAAGGAAGGGCCCTGAGGCTAAAATTTATTGAAGAATCCGATAACCCATGGATGTAGTGGATGCATAACCATATTGATTACTGTCTACTGAATGCCTGGGATGTGCCCAGCACTGTGCTAACAACCTTATAGTCACCATTTTTATTAATCCTTACAATAACTCCATGAAGTAGGTACTATTATGATCTCCATCTTACAGCCGAAGAGACATAAATAACTTCTCTTGCCCTGGCCTATATCCCATAGCAAGAAAACATTGAAGCAGAGATGGAGAACAAACTCAGGAACTTGTGAACCTCATGTCCTTGATGACTATGAAATATCTGTCAGGTATCTGAAGAGGAGAAAGCGTGTTCCCATCTGCCAACTCTACCTAACCCACCAGGAAGCTCACTGGCTGCTATGCGTTATAAGGTAGATGCTCAGCCAGAGCTGCATATAGAACGGTCCAGGGATGAGCAGCGCCACCTGCAAGATTGTTAGAACTACAAAATCATAGGCCCTACCCAAGACCAGCTGAACCAGCATCTCTGGGGGTGAGGTACTGCCGCCTATATTAAATACGATCCTCAGGGGATTCATAGGTACCTTCAGGTAAGAGAAATAGTCTGGGGACCACTACTCAAAGCTCAAAGCTCATTCTAGACCAGTGGTTCTCACCCCTGCTGAATATTAGAATTACCTAGAAACTTCCTTAAAACTATTGCTGCTTAAACCCCACTCTAGACCAATTAAATCCTCGGTGGGGGGGGGCATGGAGTGTGTATTTTAATAGCCACCTAGATTATTCTGATGTGCAGACAAAGTTGAAAACCATTTTTCTAGAGCTCAAACTGCAAAGACACTGTGACTCAACCATTGGTTGCACATTGGAATCACCTGGGGAGCACTTAAAACAAACCCTAATGCAGGGGTTCCCCCCTCCCTCCAAATTTTGTTTTAATTGCTCTGGGGAGTGGCCTGGACTCTGGATTTTTTTTTTTTTTAACACTCCCCAAGCAAGTTGAACATACAGCCAGTCGAGAAGTAATACTATAAGAGGTGGGGGGTGGGGTAGGACCCGACACACAGCTGGTTTCTGAGTCTACATGGCTCATCTTCTGATAGAGAAGCAACAGAAGCCTATGGCCAATGGCAAAATTGTTCTAATGGATAACCCATCAGTACCTGGGTACTCAGCAAACTCCCAGTCCTGGTCATGGCACTCTAAGACACTTATTTGCCAACTTGACTATAGTATAAAAGTTCTACTGTACATCTTCACTTCCTCTTGCCTCCTCTAGACTCTCAGGTAAAAATGAGTACAGATACTGCAGTATGTAACCTTGACACTTATTTAGCTGAAATCTTGGAAATCTGAATCATCATTCCCAGGGAACAGCTAAAATTGTAGCCCATTGAGAAGGAGAAGCTAGAAGGAGATACACTCAGACCTGAAATACTCCGGAGAAAACTATGCCTTTTGAGGAAGAACAATGCATCCTATCTTTTAATGAACAGGATGTATTCACTTGGGTCTCTTGTTAATTTAGAGCTCCTGCAAATCCCAACTGGGGAGTTTTAATTTGCATTTATACAGAGGCTGAATAATCTACCAAAAGGCATCTGTCCTCAAAATTTATTTTTCTATAGGAAACAGTAAAGTAAAAATGACACCATCAAATCATCAGGTGAAAGTATTGAACAGACCCTGGACTTCTAAGTCAGAGAGATCCCAGTCCAAGTATGGCCTCTACTTTTTACTCAGTAGGTTATTCTCTCTCTCTAAGTTACAACTTTCTCCTATGAAAAATGGGGATAATATCACTTTCACCAGGTGATTGGTAATAATCAAATAGGATAATGTGCATAAGGTCCTAACACAGTGTTTTGAATACTATAAGCACCAAATGTTCGTTTACATCCCTTTCCTTGCCTTTTTTTTTTCCTCAAACAGTAGAGGAAATGGATTTATTACCATTATAGGAAATGCATCCTAGTACCTCCATAGGCAGCTATTGTAAATCACCTAATAGGCCGATCAAAGCCAGCATCTCGCTTCTTGGGATCCTTGTCAATTCTCTAGGCTCTTCATCAAGCAAAGGAACCACCATGACTTACACCAGGGAGAAAACACTCAGTATCAGACATCAAAGAGCCATGAGAAATTGAAAGCCATCCAAGAAGAAGGAAATAAGACTAAGAAATCAGAAATTTAAAAATGGAACAGAACTTGAACTATGAGCTTGACCAACCCAGGCCTTATGAAGTCTTAAGGATTTCCTCCCTTGGCTACTCTGACACCACTCATTCCTGGGCCTCCTCCTGAATATCTAGTACCTCCTTCTCAGTCTTTATCTCCTGTTCGTCCTCTGGTCAATCCTTGCATACAGTGTTCTCTTAGGCAGAGAAGATGGCCAAAGGCAGAAACTTAGAATCTTGTCCTTGCCCATGATTTCAAGAACAGCATTTGAAGGAGGGTTCTCAAAGCCATTCTCCACTCCAAGCTCCTCTTCTGAGCTCCAAACCTGAACACCCAACTGCCTGCTGGATATAGATACTTTGACTTCCAACTGAAACCTGAATCCGACATGTCTAAAACTTAACCAGCATTTCCCCCCAACTTTCTTGTGTCTCCTATAATCTGTATCTCAATGAAAAATGCCTCCAATAATACAATCACAAGTCAGAAACCACTCTTGACACTTCATTCTTCCATATCTAATGACCAATACATCCTGATGGTTTAATTTTTTGTCATTAATTCATTGGATAACTCCAAAAGCCATCCACTTACTATTGTGGAGGCCAGTTATACACATATGAAAAATTAATAACAGTAAAATGTAGTTTTCATTCATTTGTTTAATAAATATGTATTGATGTTTTATTCTTCGGTAGACATTGCTCTAGGTTCTCTGATAAAGGAAAAACAAAAACAGAGACTCTGCCCTAGAGGGGCTCAGAGTCTAAAATAGGAGTGAAAGAAGAGGATGTTCATGTATCAATGACAAAAATCCAAAGTTATGATAACTGTAATGTAGTATGATACTAGCCAAAATAAAGTCTCTCAACCTCGGACATTTTGAGAAGAGCTCATAGGGAGATAAAAGTTGAGCAGGAAATATAAGGATAAAAATGTTTACCAAGAAGATTCTACTTCCATGACTCCTATCATTACTGGCTAATATTTCTTAAATAACTTACTATGTACCAGGCCCTGTGTTCAATACTAAACATACATTATCTGATTTATTCCTCACAACGCAGTATGATAGATGCTGCAGGAAAAATATTTCCATTTTGCTGATGAAGAAACTGAAGTTTACAGAGGTTGAATATTGCCCAAGATCATACAATTAGTAAACGGCAGAGGTTCTAACTCAGGTTCATTCTTTTCATCACTGTGCCACATTGAGAATGGCATGCCTAGCTGAATATAAAATCAATGCCACCGGAATGCCGCAGAAGGCAGGGCCCAAGCTGTGCTCTCCAGTATGGTAGCCAACAGGTGCCCGTAGCTCCCAAGCACTTTGTGGCTAGGCCAGGTTGAGATGTGTGCTATAAACATGAAATACAAGCCACATTTTGAAAACTTCATATAAACAGAAGAATGCAAAATATCTTAATAATGGCCTTTATCTTGATTACATATTAAACTGATAATACTTTGGATATACTGGGTAAAATGAAATAAATTATTAACGTTAACATTACATGTTTCTTTTTACATTTTTCTGTGACTATTAGAAAATTTTTAATTATGTATGTGACTTGTATCTGTGGCTTGTGTTATATTCCTATTGGATATTACTGAGCTCGAGGCGTTGAGGGGGTGGTGAGGTGACTGGGAGCAGAGCTTTGTAAGAAGGTGTCACAGAAGCATGGAGACCCAAGCTGGTGGTTCAGAAGGATGAGTCAACATTTACTGAGTAGAGAGAGGGGGCAGACCTTTTAAGTGGAAGGAATAGCTAAGGAGGAAAGACGGCCTGATTTCTGTTGGGGAATAGAGGTCAGGAGAAGCTGAACCATGGAGTTTGTGCAGGGTATCTGTACATAAATTAAAGCTCTCATTTAGACTGATGCCTGTAAACAGGAAATAGCTTTCATTGAATTCTTCATTAGATAAAATGTAAGACCTATTGTAATTCTATTGCAAAGGGAAGTGAACTGTCAGTTTAAATAACAGTGCCATTTGGAGAACTATTTTTCTGTGAAAATATTAGGTGAGACAGGTCCTTGGAAACTCAAGACTGCAATTTGCTCATCCTTGAAATTTTCAAGTACATTATCTCTAACTGGAAGGTAGCACTCTAATAAATTAAAGATTTTATTTCAGATGAAAGACTGTACTTCAGACTATAGGTTCTGGCCCTAAATTTGCATTAAGCTTTCCTTTTTTATAAAGGGTCATCTGAATGTGTCTCCAGTGGAGGTATCATGCCTGTGTATACGTGTGAAGCTGGGGTGACACTGTCACAAGAAAGTTCATGGGCTTTGGAGTCAAACAGATCTGGGTGGCCATGCTGATTCTCCTACTTACCAGCCAGCTATGTAACCTCTCTGAACTTAAATAACCTCATCTGTAAAATGGGGCCAACAATACCTACCCACTCACCTACTCACAGAGAGGTGCTAAGAACTGAAAAAAGGTATGCAGTGCATTCAGCACAGTGCCAGGAATGTGATGGAAGCTTAGTGAATGGCAGGCGCACCTACTCCAACCCACGTACAAAAGTATGCGCCTCGTTTGAGAAACGTAGGCTCGAATATTTGAATATACTGACTATGAATGCTGAATGGTCATAGCAAAGCATGTGCAAACCTGTCCAAGTGACTTCCTGAGGTATCAAGGCACTAAGACCACTCAGCCCCTGGCTCTCTTAATGAGTCTTTGGAACGCTCCATTAATGCCAAGTCAACTGAGAATACACCACTTGTACAAGAAGCAGCAATTTCCTTTTCAAACTTTCTTAAACAAGATGGGGAAACAGTCTTCCAGACCAAGAAGTATGCATCTCAAGATTCTGAGCACACACTGATGAGATCCCAGGAGGCCTAGACTTACAGAGCAATCCAGCATCGTCAGAAAGAAAGAGGAGCTGGCCATTCTATCAACCATAATTACGAAATTTTCAGCCCTTCACACAGATAGAAATAATCAAGCCAATTCTGAATTAATCACATACCTATATCTGGAAGTGTAGGCTGGATACTCATTATTTATTGACGCTGATTCTCAAGATACACAATAGGGCTTTGAACTCTGAGGGAGTAAGGATTATTTTACCCATACTTGACCCACAATGATCAGCTTGAGTACCACCAACCAAATAATTTAATGAATGAAACAATGCATGAATGATTTGGGGTGAAAACTAATACATTTTTACACACTTTCATGGGGAATGAGTTTACTCTTGTACAGGGCAGAGGTGTTGGACTGTCCAAGGACCCCTGGGACAGTGATGTTCAAACTTGCTTATAATTGAAAACCCAGAGGAATCATTTCAAAATGACAGATACCCCTGTTCCTGACTCTTTGTGTTTCTAAGGTGGGGAACAAAAATATTCCTCCCAGACAATTCAGATAATCAAGGAGACTTGGGACTCACTATCACAGGGATAAAGCACTGGGGGAATACAGACCCCAGGGCTGGGTGAAATTCACTGAATCCTCAGTCAGAATCCTAAAAATCTTCCATCCTGGGAGTAAAACAGGTAAATGTGCACTTCAACAACAACAACAAAAAGCAATAGATTTCAACTATTTAGGAGCAGTGATAAATAACTACTCCCAACCCTTATGAGAAAGGGTAAGCAGTTCTTTGAATTCATTAGTCACCACAGGCTTACCAGGTGAATGTGTTTAAAGCAATAAAGCAATGATGAACGACGTCAGCTGTCATTAGTAGGCAGACTTTTCTCTGGTGATTTCTGTTGCCAAGTTCATAAATGGAAAGGGAGACTCACTGAGGTACTTAGAAGCCAGACTGTCAACTGTCAGGATGATGATTGTTTTCGCAAATTTGCTTAACCAGGAAGGAAGGAACAGTACCAGTTACGGAAGGACACCAGAAAGTCAGGGGTTTCAGATACCATGTCCCTACTAACCAGCAGAGCAGGGGGGTGAAAGGCTGAGTGGAGCTGCTTGCCTGTGTTATCTCAAAAATTAAGACGCAAGGTTGGATGAAAAAGGAGAAGTAACAACTGACACTGCAGACACAAAGGCTCATGAGAGATTACTACAAGCAACTCTATGCCAATAAAATGGACAACCTGGAAGAAATGGACAAATTCTTAGAAAAGCACAACCTCCTGAGACTGAACCAGGAAGAAATAGAAAATATAAAGAGACCAATCACAAGCACTAAAATTGAGACTGTGATTAAAAATCTTCCAACAAACAAAACCTCAGGATCAGATGGCTTCACAGGTGAATTCTATCAAACATTTAGAAAAGAGTTAACACCTATCCTTCTCAAACTCTTCCAAAGTATAGCAGAGGGAGGAACACTCCCAAACTCATTCTATGAGGCCACCATCACCCTGATACCAAAACCAGACAAAGATGTCAGAAAGAAAGAAAACTACAGGCCAATATCACTGATATACAATGATGAAAAAAGCCTCAACAAAATACTAGCAAATAGAATCCAACAGCACATTAAGAGGATCATACACCATGATCAAGTGTGGTTCATCCCAGGAATGCAAGGATTCTTCAATATATGCAAATTAATCAATGTGATACACCATATTAACAAATTGAAGGAGAAAAACCATATGATCATCTCAATAGATGCAGAAAAACCTTTTGACAAAATTCAACACCCATTTGTAATAAAACCCCTCCAGAAAGTTGGCATAGAGGGAACTTACCTCAACATAATAAAGGCCATATATGACAAACCCACAGCCAACATCATTCTCAATGGTGAAAAACTGAAAACATTTCCTCTAAGATCAGGAAAAAGACAAGGTTGTCCACTCTCACCACTATTATTCAACACAGTTTTGGAAGTTTTAGCCACAGCAACTGGAGAAGAAAACGAAATAAAAGGAATCCAAATCAGAAAAGAAGATGTAAAACTGTCACTGTTTACAGATGACATGATACTATACATAGAGAATCCAAAAGACGCCACCAGAAAACTACTAGAGCTAATCAATGAATTTGGTAAAGTAGCAGGATAGAAAATGAATGCACAGAAATCTCTTGCATTCCTATACAGTAATGATGAAAAATTTGAAAGAGAATTTAAGGAAACACTCCCATTTACCACTGCAACAAAAAGAATAAAATACCTAGGAATAAACCTACCTAAGTAGACAAAAGACTGTATGCAGAAAACTATAAGACATTGATGAAAGAAAATAAAGATGATACAAACAGATGGAGAGATACACCATGTTCTTGGATTGGAAGAATCAGTATTGTGAAAATGACTCTACTACTCAAAGCAATCTACAGATTCAATGCAATCCCTATCAAACTACCAATGGCATTTTTCACAGAACTAGGACAAAAAAGTTCACAATTTGTATGGAAACACAAAAGACCCCGAATAGCCAAAGCAATCTTGAGAGAGAAATATGGATCTGGAGGAATCAGGCTCCCAGAGTTCAAACTATACTACAAAGCTACAGTAATCAAGACAGTATGGTCCTGGTACAAAAACAGAAATATAGATCAATGGAACAGGATAGAAAGCTCAGAGATAAACCCATGCACCTATGGTCACCTTATTTTTGATAAAGGAGGCAAGAATATACAATGGAGAAAAGATAGCCTCTTCAATAAATGGTGCTGGGAAAACTGGACAGCTACCCATAAAAGAATGAAATTATAACACTCCCTAACACCATACACAAAAATAAACTCCAAATGGATCAAAGACCTAAATGTAAGCCCAGACACTATAAAACTCTTAGAGGAAAACATAGGCAGAACACTCTATGACATAAATCACAGCATGGTCCTTTTTGACCCACCTCCTAGAGAAATGGAAATAAAAACAAAAATAAACAAATGGGACCTAATGAAACTTCAAAGCTTTTTCCCAGCAAAGGAAACCATAAACAAGATGAAAAGACAACCCTCAGAATGGGAGAAAATATTTGCAAATGAAGCAACTGACAAAGGATTAATCTCCAAAATTTACAAGCAGCTCATGCAGCTCAGTATCAAAGAAACAAACAACCTAATCCAAAAATGGGCAGAAGACCTAAATAGACATTTCTCCAAAGAAGATATACAGATTGCCAACAAACACATGAAAGGATGCTCAACATCACTAATCATTAGAGAAATGCGGATCAAAACTACAATGAGGTATCGTCTCACACCAGTCAGAATGGCCATCATCAAAAAATCTACAAACAATAAGTGCTGGAGAGGGTGTGGAGAAAAGGAAACCCTCTTGCACTGTTGGTGGGAATGTAAATTGATACAGCCACTATGGAGAACAGTATGCAGGTTCCTTAAAAAACTAAAAATAGAAATACCATACGACCCAGCAATCCTACTACTGGGCATATACCCTAAGAAAACCATAATTCAAAAAGAGTCATGTACCACAATGTTCATTGCAGCTCTATTTACAATAGCCAGGACATGGAAGCAACCTAAGTGTCCATTGACAGATGAATGGATAAAGAAGATGTGGCACATATATACAATGGAATATTACTCAGCCATAAAAAGAAATGAAATTGAGTTATTTGTAGTGAGGTGGATGGACCTAGAGACTGTCCTACAGAGTGAAGTAAGTCAGAAAGAGAAAAACAAATACCATATGCTAACACATGTATATGGAATACAAAAAAAAAGTTCTGAAGAACCTAGAGGCAAGACGGGAATAAAGACACAGACCTACTAGAGAATGGACTTGAGGATATGGGGCGGGGGAAGGGTAAGCTGGGACAAAGTGAGAGAGTGGCATGGGCATATATACACTACCAAATGTAAAACAGATAGCTATTGGGAAGCAGTCGCATAGCACAGGGAGATCAGCTGAGTGCTTTGTGACCACCTAGAGGGGTGGGATAGGGAGGGTGGGAGGGAGACGCTAGAGGGAGGAGATATGGAGATATATGTATATGTATAACTGATTCACTTTATTATAAAGCAGAAACTAACACAATTGTATAGCAATTATACTCCAATAAAGATGTTAAAAAAAAAAAAAAGAGGCAAAGTTGGACAATGAGCCTTCTCACGAATATCTCAAGCCCAGAGGCTGGCGCGGCGGTGGACACATGGTTGCACCTTCCATACCTTTACCCAAGGTGGATTCCCCAACCTGAGGATGCTATGTTGTCATGCTTATCTAAAGCCCGGCCAATATGAAAGAATTTAAATATAGGAAGATAGAGATTCAACATCCACTAAAGAAGTGCTTGATCAGTGGATGAGGTCTGGCTCAGAACTACAGATGGGTCCCACTAGCTCTCATTTCTAAAGGCCTCTTGGACAATGACAGCTTAGAAATACAGCCGGGGAGAGCTGTGTGACTGTTAACAAGGATGCCTGTAGGGCTATCCGGTATAAGCAGAATCAGAAGGCAGGCAGTGTAGGCAGGGTGGCAAGCATCCTCTGTGGGAGGTGGCCGACCGGAATTCTAGTTGGACTGCATGGATTTTAATTCCTGTTCTGCCCCTCGCTGGCAGCATGAGCTTGGACAAGTTAGTTACCATGTTGAGTCTGTTTCATCTGACAAAGGGAATAAAAAGAGTATCTAACTCAGAGGGTGGTTGTGGAGGTTAAATGTGATAATTATTGTGAAGTGTGTAGCTGAACGCTTCCCAGTGCTTAGCTGAGATATATTCAGAGGATGCTCACCGTCCGCTGGGAGTACACCTCAATGACAAGGTCTGTGCTTTGGTAGGTAGATAAAGGACACTTCTAAAAGCTGAGGTACCACTTAACAAGGTAACAAAGATTAGAGTTCTGTTCTCCACTGCTCTGTAAGATTGACATGAAGAGTAGCCCTGAAGGAGCTGACTGCGTTGAGATTAGCTGATGAACTTTTTTTGGGCCTGAGTTGTGTCATTTATTCTCCAGGACATGTGCCATGTAGCTTTGTGAAGTCAGTCATCTGTGGTCCCATAAATCGATACCTAATTTGCATCAAACGTGTCAACAAGTTAGCAAAAAGACAGCAAAGCTGGTTCTTCTGGCACTTGTAGTTTCTCTGGCAGCTAATTTACAAGCTAAATTGAATCATCAGCACCCAATTAAATTGCTCCTGCATCATGGCACAAAATGCTCATTTTTATTTTCTTGATGAAGGGGGGAAAGTGGCAGAGGTGGGGAGAGTCATCACATTCTCATCCATGTATTTCCTTCAATTAGAATATGTTTCACTCTTGAATTCATCTAGTTTCCCAAGTCTAGTGAAGTAAGGAAATGTTCTAATTATATTTCCTGGTCGCCTACATATTTATCTCCTTTGCTATAATCTCGGTTACTCATTAAACTCCCACTGATTCCATCAAGGTTAAAAAATTTATCTGCACAGATCCCAACATCTGCTGCAGTCCCCAAGCACCCATGAGCCAGCAGCTTTTGCACTGAATCCCAGCCAGAGAAGGGGTCTGCCATTTCTGGATGGGACCTGCCAATGAAAGTCTGCAGTCTAAATGCCGCCACCAAAAATCAATTGTTCTGTCCAACAAGGACAAAAGGGACAGTTCTTCCTCCTGGAAGGAGGCTGAAGTAAGAAGCCATACCACCCAGCTGCAACTTCCATCATCCCACTGTTAGCACCACTGGTTCCTTGTCTCAAACCTGTCTGATACCCTGTATACCGGGGCTAGGACATAAAGACAAGTTGAGTGTCTCAAACCTGTCTGATACCCTGTACACCGGGGCTAGGACATAAAGACAAGTTGAGAGCACCCCTGCCTACACCAGATCCAATCTCCATTCTGTCTGGATTCTGATCCTTGGCCACAGATCCTGTTTGCAAACTCAATCTTGCCCTGTAGACTCGATGCTCAGAGGAGAGTGCTCCAAACCTAAGTAAAGCCCTTCACTCAGGAGTATACTTCTAGCTGGCCCAGTACGGTCTGCCTTAAGGATGGTTTCAGTTTGGATCCCCCCAAATCAGACCCTGAAACAAGGATCTGGGTACAAGATAACCTCAGAAAGCACTGTGAGAGATGGGAGGAAATTCCGCAGGAAAGGGTGTATTGCTGAACAAGTTACTGTGTGGACAACTTGTACTCAACCCCACTGGGCATTGCCCAAGAGATGGCGTAGAAACAACTTAGAGTTGTCCCATGGATGAATGAAGAAGCTGGAGAATTAAGTAGCCACAAACTTCCATCTCTCCTCACTGGTTGAGGGTCCCTCCTGAAGCGTGACCTCCCTGGGGTGTCCAGCTTGCCCTACAGGCAGACTACATTGTGCACCCAGAGAAGGCCTTCAGACAAGGAAGCTCAGGAGCCCGCAGGGTATCTGTTGACTTCCAGTAGGCTGAGGGGACACAGCAAGGCACCAACAGTCTTCAATAAGGACGTTCTCCCAGCTCAAAAGGAGCACGACCTTATTGGTCACCAGCTGAAGAGGTCAAACACCAACTGGAGACAATGTTATGATGATTTTCATTCCCTCCCAAGAACATCTCAGACAAGAGTAACATAGATGAACATACTGAACCAAAGAAATGGGCCACAAAACGACAGCTGTGGGTTGGAGTCTGTCTACTGTGGGGATAGAAAATAATGGTTTGAGAAAGTGTTGTTAAATGCTGAGCAGTGCCCAGAGCTGGCCTGTGTTGTTTATTCTGCATATGTTTACAATATCTTAAGTTATTGTGCTTAATTCTCACCAGGATATTGTGAAATAGACATCTGTATTCCCATTTTATAGATGAAACTGCTGAAGTTTGGAGAAAGTAAGTAACTTGCCAAAGGTCACACTGTAAGTCATAACTGGGCTAAAACCCTCCAAAGCCCTCCTTTTTTTTTGCGGGGTCGCCGATTTCTTGTTCTCCCTAAGACAAGACTGGCCTACTGGTGAAGAGGAACAGATAGCTTGCTCTCTGCAGAGAGCTTAGGGACTCATAACACCAGCACACATGCTAAATAGCTCCATTCCCGGACTGTAATTGATACCTAAAATTCCACGGTCATCGACTTGTTCTTTGGGGCTGAGCATTAAAAAAAACACATAATTCTCTCGGGATGTATAGCAAGTAAATCCAATAGACTCTGAGCTAATCTAAGGTAGGGACCTTATGAATCATCATTTTCTCTCCAGTACTTAGCACAGAGCTTGGTGTGTAAAAAGGTCCTTAGTATTTCACTGCTGAATAAATGAATAAACGTCAGGGTGAATAAATTTAGGAAATAAATATATGAGGGCTATAAGAGCTAAATATAAAAATAGAAAAGAGTAAACAACGCAGGCAAAAAATTTCCCCCATTTCTCATTAATCCCATTAACCCAGAAATCTGTATATAAACTTTCCTTTTGTTTCCTTGATCACTATAGCTAATATTTATAGGCTGACTGCTACTTTCCCAAAGTCTTCCTACATATATATACCTTTTAAGGTTTAGGGGCCTAGATTCCCCTCTAGACTTGATACTCAGAAGGAATCAACTTTTGTTCTGTTTTGAATTTCGCTGTATACTTATTCCCTACTTAGCATTGGCCCTGACACAGAATAGGATGAGATATACAAGTAAGATCTTCAAAAGTGAGCTGCTGACGTTCACTCTAAAGAATATTTGAGACGGTCAGAAAATGTGCAAATTTGCTCTAAAGGTCATAAAGAATATATGATACTCAAGAAATACACACATCAAATCCTACTGTGGTCTCCCTAAAACTAGATCAAAATATTCTCCTTCAATGTGAAGTTGAAGGTTTTATTATTCTTCTCTATAGAGTCTTTGGGGGATATTATGGGGATAGCATGGGGTAATTTAATTTAATGTCCTGTTAAAGAAAAAAATTATTCATGACACTTGTTACAACAGAAAGGCAGACATTATTCAACACCATCACAACAGGTATTGGGCTTACTGCAATGGTGTTTTGCAGTAGGGGAGAGAGATTGGGCTTAACTCTGAATAACAAGGAAGAAGTGGGAATTTATAGGCAAGGAGCAGAGTTCTGAGGGAGAGGGTTGGTGGATGGAAAATTACTAGGAGAAAATATCGAGGGTAAGGGGTGGCGGGCGAGGTGGGCGTGGGATTCTGGCTAAGCCTGACCTAACAGGATTCCTGCTGAAGGCAGCCCGTTCGCTCAGACATCACCTGGAGGATGGGGGTGGGGGGAGGCGGGGGGATGAGAAATCCAGTCAGACATCAAGGGTGGCCAGATAATCCTGACTTAGCAAGATTCTTGCTAAAAATTGGGCTCTTGAGAACGTGCAGAAGGGTGAGGCCTAGTTGAAAAAGAGCTCAGAGGAGCCTAGAGTTTGGACAAGGAGAGAATCTTTGTCATTTCTCCCTGCCAGGTCTGTCTGTATCTCCTCTAGATCACCAAAGGCCTCAGGAGCCCCCAGCAGCTAGGGGGTGAATTCCAAATTATGACAAATATATCAGATTATTTCAGTCCAGCTCCAAAAGTTCTATAAATCCTTCTAAATTCTCAATCACAGCATTACAAACAGTAAAATAATTTTACAAATTAAAAAACTGAACCTGCAAGTGGCAAAGTAGGGATTTAAACCCAGCAGTTGAGACTCGGAATTTAGTGCTTTTCTACTGCACCAACCGATAGGGTATAGGAGTCTTAAAGGGTACTTTTTTTTAAATGGTAAAAATCATGACTCACATACAAATATAAAAGAACACATCAAAGATTTTCTTTTTAGTCTAGTTAATAATGAGAGAACCAGTAAGATGTCATAGTTGGTTCACAGGAGAAGGTAAAGGACACGTATGTCTGTAGGTATTCAGGAATGTGGAAGATTTTCTAACAGATACAACACTGGCCTCTTCCATAGGAAGGAAATCAAAAGCATCTTCACTCCATTTATTTGCATTTCTATGACTGGGAATCATTTGGATCAAGATCAGGTTTCCATAGGTTAACTTCTGTCTCTACAAAATTGCAAAATAGTGAAAGACGATGAAAGGCTCGGGCCCCTGTGCAATCGGACAACCTTGCAAGGATTCTCAGACAAAACCTAGGTTCCATCAGAAGGATTTCAGGGCTTCCCTGGTGGCGCAGTGGTTGGGAGTCCGCCTGCGGATGCAGGGGACACGGGTTCGTGCCCCGGTCCGGGAGGATCCCGCGTGCCGCGGAGAGGCTGGGCTCGTGAGCCGTGGCTGCTGAGCCTGCGCGTCCGGAGCTTGTGCTCCGCAGCGGGAGAGACCACGGCAGTGAGAGGCCCGCGTACCGCAAAAAAAAAAAAAAAGGATTTGAAGTAACCTTTGGTCCATTTCAGAGTCTTTCACAATTGTTCTCGTTAGTAGCAAGACATGGGATGAGATGTCTCCGGAAGGGCTCAGCTAAAAAGACAATCTATCTAGAAGCCCTTCTGGTCTCTTTCCTAACCTGTTCTTTTTCATTGCCTGCCTTAAAATGAGAATCAGGATCCCGTCCCAGAGTCTGGTTCAGGGAACTCTGCCAAAGCGGGAAAGAGATCCTGTGGAGACATCTAGAAACCATGGGAACCTCAAGCCGCAGCAATTCTTAACAGAGCAAAATCACAGTGCTAAGCCTCCCCACCCTCAAAGAGCTATTGCCAAGGGCTGATCACTGAGACAGAGGGCGAATAAACAACCTCACCAGGCAGGCTGGCTTGCCGGCAAACCTCAAAGAACGAAAATTAACTTAGAGCAATTTTTGAACGTGAGTCAAGAATTCTGTACTTTTCTCCTTCCCTGTACATTTAGATGTGTACATCAAAACCAAACATTTATGGGCTTCCCTGGTGGCGCAGTGGTTGAGAGTCCACCTGCCGATGCAGGGGACACGGGTTCGTGCCCCGGTCCGGGAAGATCCCACATGCCGCGGAGCGGCTGGGCCCGTGAGCCATGGCCGCTGAGCCTGCGCGTCCGGAGCCTGTGCTCCGCAGCGGGAGAGGCCGCGACAGTGAGAGGCCCGCGTACGCAAAAAACAACAACAACAAAAAAACACCAAACATTTATGAAACACTCAAGGTATTCCTTGGTGGAGTAGGCATGACGGGGCGTACAGAAGGAGGGGCAGGGAATCTTTGGGAATCTGGCTACATACATTTCAACATAGAGTAAAAGAACACATTGCTCATCCAATAAGGTTGTAAAAGACATTTTAGGGAACACTTAAAAGAGTACAAGAGAAAGGAAGACTGAGATGGCATCAGGGAAGACCCCAGGGCAGGGATTGGGGGTGGACACCAGACCTGGGTATTTCATGACAGGCAAGAGTTAACTACGTCAAGGAAGGTGAGGAAACAGCATTCCTTGCCTGGGGAAATGCTACTGTAACCGCCGCAAATAAACTCCCTGGGCCCTGATGTCCTGGCTCAGAAAAAGTAGCCTAATTCTCCTTGCTCCCCAATTCTTCATGTGGACAATCAACTGAAGCTTGTCCACTGCAGAGGCTGCAGCCACTAGATGTATCAAATTGCTTAGAGGGAGGATTCAAGGGATGCCACCAGCATGAAGACAGTTGCATGATGGACAGAAGAGGATCCTGAAAAACAACCTGTCTCTAATCAGAATGAGTCAGAGAGGCCTCCAGGCCCATGGAGCAGAGTTAGAGAGTGAGGCCATTGTGAATATCAGATGAGACCACATGTAAAATCCTTGATCCAAGGTCTGGCGCTTAGTAAGGCTTCAGTAATAGCTAGCCATGAGGCTCTCTACCTTCCTGCCTCTCTGAGTACATCCTGGGAACACAACCTGTTTTATTCAGTATCTACTGGGGCATTTGATGCCCCGATGATATTTCATATCAATCATTTACTTGGTAGATCTTTTAATCTGCAATATAATCATTGGGAAGAAAACCCACCTCTCATTACTAAGTCTTTCACTTAAAAATTTATTTTCATGCATCTAGAAGGTCACCAATTAACAGTGTTCATTTCTGTAATGTAAAACCAGTATAGATGCTTCCACTAATGAGATGCGTTTAAAAACAGCAGCTCTGGGCTTCCCTGGTGGTGCAGTGGTTGAGAGTCCGCCTGCCGATGCAGGGGACACGGGTTCGTGCCCCGGTCCGGGAAGATCCCACATGCCGCGGAGCGGCTGGGCCCGTGAGCCATGGCCGCTGAGCCTGCGCGTCCGGAGCCTGTGCTCCGCAATGGGAGAGGCCACAGCAGTGAGAAGCCTGCGTACCGCAAAAAAAAAAAAAAAAACACAGCAGCTGTCTAAATCTCCCAATGCCACATAAAGGACTTTTATGAGGCTATTGGCTTTCCTCAAATCATCACTTTAGCGATACATCCTAAGTGTAACTGCGAACACTCAGCGGTGCCATTTAACCTCAATGACACGTGAGTAGCGAGAAGCAGAAAAAATAATGGGCTCCCTCAAGAGAAACGTGAAGTTATGAAACTGGGAAAGTCTTTGTCTCCTAATGAAACAGGATCTATAGAATGGTCTACTTGGAGGCAGGGTAGCCTAGTGCCTGGATTCCAGACTTTGGAATCCAGCTGAGACCTCAGGTCTTAACATCTGTGAGGCTGTTTCCTTTTCAATGGTGTGAGGTTTGTGTTAAACCCCGCTCAACATGAATGTGAGAATTCCCTTAAATGAAGGCATAAATGGAACGTGCTTGCACACAGGTGATCAATCAATTGTAACTATTTTCACCATGATAAGTATGTACATACAGTATATGCCGGACTCAGAGACGCTTGACTATCTATGACCCCTTACAGACATGAAGGGTCACTTTCCTCTGGAGAATCAGTGCAGTCAGGAATCTCTCAGTGAAAGCTTTGTTCTCCGGCACATAGCTGAGTCCTCTAAGTTCAAACTAAAAAGGAGATTTTTCTTAGCACTTACATACAGTTATTTCATTTTAGGTCTGCTCACATGAGCATTTTGTAGTAAGATTTGTGGCTAAAGGGCTCAGGCATGAGCAAAGAAGCAGAGAGTTCCCTCCACAAGTGTGCTCCCCCCATTTATTTCTCAGCACTCTATCTGTAGTGCAGTTTAGAAATTTCCATTATGCCACCTGGAATCTGTTTATCCACAGGGGGAATAAAAAGTGTAGCTTATTTGAGATGATGGTGTACAATCTATTTCTTTTTAATCAGACAGGCTCCGGAGGTGAGTATAACAAAAAGCAATCTTCAAAAACAAAGTTCAGGGCTTCCCTGGTGGTGCAGTGGTTGAGAGTCCACCTGCCAATGCAGGGGACACGGGTTCGTGCCCCAGTCCGGGAAGATCCCACATGCCGTGGAGCGGCTGGGCCCGTGAGCCATGGCCGCTGAGCCTGACATTTCATCCAGGAAAAAGAGTGTTGGGGTGAGCGCATGTGTGTCTCGCTTTTTTTTTAAACGATGATGCAGATAAGCTAGTGAAAGGGTATTTGGGAAAAAAAAAATAGAAAAGATGAGATGATTCTCACCCCATCTATGTTTCAAAGTAAATCCCCAGGCAAAATGAATCAGCTCTTGAAAGATGTTTTCCATCAAAGAGCATTTTGAGATTCCATGACAGGTTTCACTGTGGAATCCCAAATTGGTCAATTAACTACCTTACTAGAATTTAGTAGTCAGCTCTCTTCCAATAATTGGGGGTTTATGCCCCTGCAAATCAACTTGGAAAATCAGCTTTAGAATACAAAGCATCCTCCAGCCAGAAATGCCCTTAAAATTCACCTAATCCCCTTATTTTAGAGATAAGGGACCAAAGTCTGATCAGCCAGGATATGTTGTAGATGACAGAAGCCCTCAACTCAGACTGGCTTAAAGCACAACAGAAATTTTTATTCAAGTAACTGGAAAGTCCAGGGGTAGTGCAAGCTTCCAGTATGGGTATATCAAAGTGCTTAAGCAGTAGCATCTGACATGTATCTGTCTCAATCCCTCATTCTGTTTATTTCCATATTGCCTTAGCTTTAGATGAGATTCTCTTTCTGAAGAAACAGAGGTGGCTGGCACGACCTCCAGCCTAGAACTTCAACAGGAAGAGAGTCCTCTTCCCAGAATTCCAGCAAAAGCCCCAGGGCTCACCCTCATTGGCTAACTGGAGTCACAGATGCATGCTCTCCTGTACTTGGAGCAGATGGAACATGGTGGTGAGATCTGGCCACATGCCCACCCCAAGACCGTGGGCTAGAGGGGAAGAGTAAGTCACCTGCAGGAAAATAAGACTACTCTCGAGCTAGAAGACAGATGAGTCGTATTAGGCAAAATCAACAGATGTTTATTGCAGGCATCAAGAAGGGCTGTGACTTACTGCAAATCACACACTGTTAATGGAACACAGAGCTCCTGCATCATGCTGCATTGACGTTTGACCTACTAGGGTCAGAGGAATCATTATTAGGAGGAACCAGGAAATGACTCTGAGTCAGCACGTTCATATCAGGTTACCTGAAGAGCTTACAAGTACACACTGCCAACTAAGAAAATACGTGGGGACAAAAAAGAAGCTATGAATTCAGCGACTCCTTTAACATAATTATTAATCACAAAGATATCTACATACACTTGAAAAATAGCCTCTCCAATATATGCCAGATATTCTACTAATTCAGTCTACAGACGGTGCCTGGTGCCCACACGGACTCACAGACTCTCTGTAACAAATAGTAAATACCTTGCGCGTTTCACTGATCAGAGAATCATTAAGAATCGTTATTCTAATCCTAGCCTTGCCAGAAAAGAAAGCAATGTCTTTGGCAAAACTCAAGTAATAATCAAGCCCAGAGACCACTCCACGGAGGAGATAGAACTTGAGTGCTACAGGAAGAGAGGGATTGCAGCGTTGAAAAGAGGGAAGGCTACCTTCCATCCGGTGGGAAAGCAGAAGTAGAGACCATCAGAAGACCAGCCTGTGTGGAGCAACATGGAGGCTGGGAGGCAGCAGTAGCCCAGATTTTGGAGACCCAGGAAATCAGCCTCT
The DNA here is from genome assembly GCF_964374135.1 of Grampus griseus. Taxonomy (NCBI): domain Eukaryota; kingdom Metazoa; phylum Chordata; class Mammalia; order Artiodactyla; family Delphinidae; genus Grampus; species Grampus griseus. Next base: position 68,471,011 of record NC_139010.1, read on the forward strand.
GGTTTCTGTTTCCACACAGCTACTACATGTATATTTTGATTTAGTATTCAGCGTGGGGGTGGGTCCAGGTTCTTAAATTTGCAGATATTAGAAACAACAGAGTGATAAGCTCCAAAAAAACAACTTTTGGCACTGTTGGGAAACCAGTTATCCCGATCTATAGGGTTTGTGGAACTATAATAAATTAATTTCAGGGTATCCTTCTTAGACTAAATAAGCCATTTCAGGTTCCACTGAATGTCCACTGTGTGATGAGCAACCAGCCCCCTTGTTGCCATTTTACATGAAAAGGGCCATGGAGGCTCAGAGTGGGAAGTGCTGCCCCGAGCAGCAGAGGCTCATGGTCCTACTCTTATTCTGCTGAGGAGACCTCCTTGGTGCTACATAATCAAGTCTATAGTTGGTCATCTGATAAGGTCTGTAAATAGTCAAAACTATTCACTCACCTCAAGGGGCCAACAAGGTGTTGGTGTCATGACTCTTGATAAGACATATGACTAACATCATCTCTGCTCCTCTTTCTCTTGGCTATTTGAATTTTCCACCCCTGGGCCAAGCACTGGACTATTGGAAAGGCCCAAGGTCTGGATCATGACAAAAGGTAGGGGAAAATAAAGTGAAATAAACCCAAAACTGATGGAGCCAGACACCATGCCAGATTCATTCTCATTTATTTTCTCATTTAACCCTCCCAAACACACTGCCTAATACACCTATATTATATATATATATAGGTTATAATATAATAGGTATAATAATAATAGGTATATAATAGGTATATATAGGTATATATATAATAGGTATAATAATAGGTATATAATAATAGGTATAATAATATAATATAATATAACACCTATAGCCTTCATCTGAACAGAATGAGGTTCAGAGAGGCTGACTTACTTCATGACACATAGCTTGGAACGGTCTAGTGGAGAGGTCTGAGTCTAAAGTCCACGCCCTTTCCAATACAGTATACAACTCTGACAAATCAGGGGGGGGATAGCAGGAGGGCCAAAATGGTTTTGTCTATTATGACTCCATTGTTATTTAAGTGAGAAGTAGCTGGGACCTTGAATAATGAGAGAACCTTAGTCTGCCCACCTCACACTTCTTAGACTCATCCCTTCAACTGTTAGATGATCATCAACCCATTTCCATTCAATTTTATTTTGAGCTCACCCATTGAGACCCTATAACGTGCTGGCCAGTCATGCACATCATCTCATTTCATTCTCACAGAAACTCAGTAAAGTGGGTGCTATTTGTCCTTATTTAACATATGGGTAATCTATGTAAGAAGTCACGCAACAAGAAGAGTACAAAAGTAAAATTCCCGCCCAAGTCTGGTTCCAAACCCAAGCTCTCCCCTGAATGGCAGGAACTCAGCGATGCCTAGCACTTGAAGACACCCCAGCCACCAGCCATTTTTGTTCAAAACCACTTGCCACAGAGATTTTCAATTAGGCTCTGAAGAGCCACTGCCAGCCGAGCATTCAGAAGCCTCTTCATTCAATTATAAACTTCCCCAAAGGAATAGAGACTCCAGCAGGGCTCCTTCCTGCTTCAGGTGCCAGCTGCCAAGTAGCAACTGGGTGTTCCCTACAAGGCTGAGTGGTGCTGAAGTTGCCAGGAGTCATTAAACTTTCAAATCCTTTCCTGGAGCCCCAGCGGTCTGACAAGCTAATTGTCAGGTGTTCAAATCAACAAGTTTTCAAAGGTTTCACAATTAATCCCCCTCTACCTTTTGCGGCCTTACTGCTCTTTCAGCTGAGGCTACCCTCACTCTGCTTGCACTGTTCGAAGTCTCCCTGTGCTGGCTGGCCTTCAAGTCCAGGAAACCCACATTCTTTTTAGTGTGGCCTGTGCGAAAGCATGACCAGGGAGGTAATCAGCTGCAACTGACACCTGCGAGTGCATTCCCAAGACAAAAGCATTTTTGAGAATCCACCAGGTTACTTGCCATGGAATATGAAGCCCATGATTGTTAGAGCACAAAGCAGAAAACAAAAAAATAAACCTTAACATATATTCCCAAATATCTCAATTCCCTTATTTGAGGCAGAAAGGGTGTTGGAATTACTCTTCCCCAGTTAATAAAAATAAAAACAAAAGCCAACCCTAACATTCACGGATAAATTTATAACATAGAAAACTGCATTTATCTGAGTTATCTAAGCTATAAATCAACCCTGTGAGAAGTATGAGGTGGTACTCTTAGCTCAAGATAACATAGTGATTATCAGAATATGAAATAGAGAACGTTTTTCTTGACTCCCCTTTCACTGCTCTTTTCTTTGGGCAACACTGTCTTCAAGTATTCTCCAGAGAGAATGGAAGGTGACCAATTGGTGACTCGAGGAGTTGGAGCTCAGGAATTGAAGGAAAGAAGAAATAAACTTCCAGAGAGAATTCTGACTTCCTACAGATCTAGTCCAGCATTCCCAGCCAATCTTGCAATTTTAACAAATACCTACAGATTTTCTATCATGGGCCAGGACAGTCCCAGATGCTAGAAACATGGAGTTTAACAAAACAGTCTTTGGGGGCTCACAAACCAGTTGTTCAACAATGATCTAGAGAAATAGCTGCTATTAGAGAAGGATGTGCAAAACATATGGAAACTCAAAGGGGGGATAAGGCGGAAGACAGAGAAGAAAGGCACCCCAGATAAAGGAAAACTATGTACAAAAGGCAGGTGCATTGGGGGAACTTATCTGAGTATATTTGAGAATCTTACTTGGTGCGGCTGGAATGAAGCTAGAAATGTAGGTAGGAACAAAATTGTGAAGGGTCTTAAATATCATGATAAAGGATTTGAACATTATTCTGAAGGCATGGGCAACCAATACACATATTTCAAACACTGAAGAAATTCGCAATTATTTAACTTGCATTTTAGAAAGTGCCTCTGATGGGAGTGGGTAAATTGGATTGGGCAAGAATAGAACTGGGAAAACCACTTAGGAAGTTATTAAAGCAATTGAGATTGTTTTTAGTGGTGTGAACTAAAGTATCCACAGGGTGAAATGGAAGGGCAAGGACTGATTTGACAGATGTTTAGGAGATTAAGAGGAATTTGTGATAGATTAAAAGTAGGGGTTGAAAAGACAGAAGGTCAATAATGACTCCCAAATTTCTGATTTCCGTGATAGGAAAGAGTCATGCATTCACTAGGGAAGACCAGACTAGAGAGGAAGATGAAGAATAGACTTTGAAACACATCAAGTTTGTGAATCATCAGATGGAGAGCAGAAAATCTATGGACATGCAGGTGTGGGCTTTTAGAAGGAGATGAGGGATGGAGTGAGGGTTGGAAAGTCCTCAGTATGTAGTCAACAGCTGAAGTCAAAGGCAAAGATGACACTACCCACTGGGAGGGGGTAAGAGTAAAAAGATAAAACCCTGGGACATACCAACACCTGGATCAGGCAGAAGTTCTAGGTATCAAGGATAGATAGAAGTCAAGAAGGAGGAAAGATCAACAGTGAGCTGAAAGATGATCATTTCTTTTTTTGAATTTTATTTTTTACAAAGCAGGTTATTAGTTATCTATTTTATACATATTAGTGTATATATGCCAATCTCAATCTCCCAATTCATCCCACCACCACCCCCACTTCCCCCCCTGGTGTCCATACGTTTGTTTTCTACATCTGTGCCTCTATTTCTGCCTTGCAAACTGGTTCATCTGTACCATTTTTCTAGATTCCACATATATGCATTAATATACGCTATTTTTCTCTTTCTTACTTTACTCTGTATGACAGTCTTTAGGTCCATCCACGTCTGTACAAATGACCCAGTTTTGTTCCTTTGTATGACTGAGTAATATTCTATAGTATATATGTACCACATCTTCTTTATCCATTCATCTGTCAGTGGACATTTAGTTTGTTTCCATGTCCTGGCTACTGTAAATAGTGCTGCAATGAACATTGTGGTACAAGTGTCTTTTTGAATTATGGTTTTCTCTGGGTACATGTCCAGTAGTGGGATTGCTGGGTCATATGGTAGTTCTATTTTTAGTTTTTTAAGGAACCTCCATACTGTTCTCCATAGTGGTTGTATCAATTTACATTCCCACCAACAGTGCAAGAGGGTTCCCTTTTCTCCACACCCTCTCCAGCATTTGTTGTTTCTAGATTTTCTGATGATGCCCATTCTAACTGGTGTGAGGTGATACCTCATTGTAGTTTTGATTTGCATTTCTCTAATAATTAGTGATGTTGAGCAGCTTTTCATGTGCCTCTTGGCAATCTGTATGTCTTCTTTGGAGTAATGTCTGTTTAGGTCTTCTGCCCATTTTTGGATTGGGTTGTTTGTTTTTTTGATATTGAGCTGCTTGTATATTTTGGAGATTAATCTTTTGTCAGTTACTTCGTATGCAAGTATTTTCTCCCATTCTGAGGGTTGTCTTTTCATCTTGTTTATGGTCTCCTTTGCTGTGCAAAAGCTTTTAAGTTTCATTAGGTCACATTTGTTTATTTTTGTTTTATTTCCATCACTCTAGCAGGTAGGTCAAAAAAGATCTTGCTGTGATTTATGTCAAAGAACATTCTTCCTATGTTTTCCTCTAAAAGTTTTATAGTGACTGGCCTTACATTTAGGTCTTTAATCCATTTTGAGTTTATTTTTGTGGATGGTGTTAGGAAGTGTTCTAATTTCATTCTTTTACATGTAGCTATCCAGTTTTCCCAGCACCACTTATTGAAGAGACTGTCTTTTCTCCACTGTATATCCTTGCCTCCTTTGTCATACATTAGCTGACCATAGGTGCGTGGGTTTATCTCTGGGCTTTCTATCCTGTTCCATTGACCTATATTTAGATTTTTGTGTCAGTACCATATTGACTTGATTACTGTAGCTTTGTAGTATAGTCTGAAGTCAGGGAATCTGATTCCGCCAGCTGCATTTTTTCCCCTCAAGATTACTTTCGTTATTTGGGGTCTTTTGTGTCTCCATAAAAATTTTAAGATTTTTTGTTCTAGTTCTGTAAAAAATACCATTGGAAATTTGACAGGGATTGCACTGAATCTATAGATTGCTTTGGGTAGTATAGTCATTTTCACAATATCAATTCTTCCTATCCAAGAACATGTTATATCTCTCCATGTGTTCGTGTCATCTTTGATTTCCTTCATCAGTGTCTTAGAGTTCTCTCACTACAGGTCTTTTACCTTCTTAGGTAGGTTTATTCCTAGGTAATTTATTCTTTTTGTTGCAATGGTGAATGGGATTGTTTCCTTAATGACTCTTTCTAATCTCTCATTGTTAGCGTACAGGAATGTAAGAGATTTCTGTGCATTAATTTCGTATCCTGCAACTTCACCAAATTCATTGATTAGCTCTAGCAGTTTTCTGGTGGCATCCTTAGGATTCTCTATGTATAGTATCATGTCATTTGCATACAGTGACAGTTTTACTTCTTCTTCAATTGCCACGGCTAGGACTTCCAAAACTATGTTGAATAGTAGTGGTGAGAGTGGACATCCTTGTCTTCTTCCTGATCTTGGAGGAAATGCTTCAAGTTTTTCACCACTGAGAATGATATTTGCTGTGGGTTTGTCATATATAGCCTTTATTATGTTGAGGTAGGTTCCCTCTATGCCAACTTTCTGGAGAGTTTTTATCATAAATGGGTGTTGAATTTTGTCAAAAGCTTTTCCTGCATCTATTGAGATGATCATATGGTTTTTATTCTTCAATTTGTTAATATGGTGTATCACATTGATTGATTTGCGTATACTGAAGAATCTTTGCATCCCTGGGATAAATCCCACTTGATCATGGTGTATGATACTTTTAATGTGCTGTTGGATTCTGTTTGCTAGTATTTTGTTGAGGATTTTTGCATCTATATTCATCAGTGATATTGGTGTGTAATTTTCTTTTTTTTGTAGTATCTTTGTCTGGTTTTGGTATCAGGGTGATGGTGGCCTCATAGAATGAGTTTGGGAGTGTTCCTTCTCTGCAATTTCTTGGAAAAGTTTGAGAAGGATGGGTGCTGGCTCTTCCCTAAATGTTTGATAGAACTTGATAGGATTCACCGGTGAAGCCATCTGGTCCTGGACTTCTGTTTGTTGGAAGATTTTAATCACAGTTTCAATTTCATTACTTGTGATTGGTCTGTTCATATTTTCCATTTCTTCCTGGTCCAGTCTTGGAATCTTATACATTTCTAAGAATTTGTCCATTTCTTCCAGGTTGTCCATTTTGTTGGCATAGAGTTGCTTGTAGTAGTCTCTTAGGATGCCTTGTATTTCTGTGGTGTCATAACTTCTCCTTTTTCATTTCTCATTTTATTGATTTGAGTCCTCTCTCCCTTTTTCTTGATGAGTCTGGCTAAAGGTTTTTCAATTTGTTTATCTTCTCAAAGAACAAGCTTTTAGTTTTATGGATCTTTGCTATTGTTTTCTTTGTTTCTATTTCATTTATTTCTGCTCTGATCTTTATGATTTGTTTCCTTCTACTAACTTTGGGTTTTGTTTGTTCTTCTTTCTCTAGTTCCTTTAGGTGTAAGCTTAGATTGTTTGAGATTTTTCTTATTTCTTGAGGTAGGATTGTATTGCTGTAAACTTCCCTCTTAGAACTGCTTTTGCTGCATCCCGTAGGTTTTGGATCGTCGTGTTTTCATTGTCATTTGTCTCTAGGTATTTTTTGATTTCCTCTTTGATTTCTTCAGTGATCTCTTGGTTATTTAGTAACGTATTGTTTAGTCTTCATGTGTTTGTGTTTTTTACGTTTTTTTCCCTGTAATTGATTTCTAATCTCATAGTATTGTGGTCGGAAAAGATGCTCGATATGATTTCAATCTTCTTAAATTTACTGAGGCTTGATTTGTGACCCAAGCTATGATCTATCCCGGAGAATGTTCCATATGCACTTGAGAAGAAAGTGTAATCTGCTGTCTTTGGATGGAATGTCCTATAAATATCAATTAAATCTGCTCTACTGTGTCATTTAAAGCTTGTGTTTCCTTATTAATTTTCTGTTTGGATGATCTGTCCATTGGTGTAAGTGAGGTGTTAAAGTCCCCCACTATTATTGTGTTACTGTCAATCTCCTCTTTTATGGCTGTTAGCATTTGCCTTATGTACTGAGGTGCTCCTATGTTGTGTGCATATATATATATATATATATATACATATTTATAATTGCTATATCTTCTTCTTGGATTGATCCCCTGATCGTTATGTAGTGCCCTTCCTTGTCTCTTGTAACATTCATTTTAAAGTCTATTTTATCTGAGTATTGCTACTCCAGTTTTCTTTTGATTTCCATTAGCATGGAATATCTTTTTCCATCCCCACACTTTCAGTCTGTATGTGTCCCTAGGTCTGAAGTGGGTCTCTTGTAGACAGCATATACATGGGTCTTGTTCTTGTATCCATTCAGTGAGCCTGTGTCTTTTGGTAGGAGCATTTAATCCATTCACATTTAAGGTAATTATCGATATGTATGTTCCTATTACCTTTCTGTTAATTGTTTTGGGTTTGTTTTTGTAGGTTCTTTTCTTCTCTTGTGTGTCCCACTTAGAGAAGTTCCTTTAACATTTGTTGTAGAGCTGGTTTGGTGGTGCTGAATTCTCTTAGCTTTCACTTGTCTGTTAAAGCTTTTGATTTCTCTGTCGAATCTGAATGAGATCCTTGCCGGTTAGAGTAATCTTGGTTGTAGGTTCTTCCCTTTCATCACTTTAAATATATCGTGCCACTCCCTTCTGGCTTGTAGAGTTTCTGCTGAGAAATCAGCTGTGAACCTTATGGGAGTTCCCTTATATGTTATTTGTTTTTCCCTTGTTGCTTTTAATAATTTTTCTTTGTTTTTAATTCTTGTCAATTTGATTACTATGTGTCTCAGCATGTTTCTCCTTGGGTTTATACTGCCTGGGACTCTCTGTGATTCCTGGACTTGGGTGGCTATTTCCTCTCCTGTGTCAGGGAAGTTTTCCATTATATTCTCTTCAAATATTTTCTTGGGTCCTTTCTCTCTCTCCTCTCCTTCTGGGACCCGTATAATGTGAATGTTGGTGCAGTTAATGTTGCCCCAAAGGTCTCTTTCGTTCCACAAGCTACAGGATTGTAATTCTTCTTGCTTCTGCTGTCTGCCCTCTGGTGGATGAGGCTGTCTAAGAGGCTTGTGCAAGTTTCCTGATGGGAGAGACTGGTGGTGGGTAGAGCCTGGTGTTGCTCTGGTATGGAGAGGTCAGCAAAACTTTAATCTGCTTGTCTGCTGATGGGTGGGGCTGAGTTCCCTCCCCGTAGGTTGTTTGGCCTGAGGCACCCCAGAACCGGAAGCTATGGGCTCTTTGGTGGGGCTAATGGCAGACTCTAGGAGGGCTCATGCCAAGAAGTACTTCCCAGAACTTCTGCTGCCAGTGTCCTTGTCCCCACAGTGAGCCACAGCCATCCCCCGCCTCTGCAGGAAACCCTCCAGCACTAGCAGGTAGGTCTGGTTCAGTCACCTATGGGGTCACTGCTTCCCCCAGGTCCTGATGCACACACTACTTTGTGTGTGCCCTCCAAGAGTGAAGCGTTTGTTTCTCCCAGTCTTGTCAAAGTCCTACAATCAAACCCCGCTAGCCTTCAAAGTCTGATTCTCCAGGAATTCCTCCTCCCGTTGCCGGACCCCCAGGTTGGGAAGCTTGACTTGGGGCTCAGAACCTTCACTCCAGTGGGTGGACTTCTGTGGTATAAGTGTTCTCCAGTTTGTGAGTCACCCACACAGTGGTTGTGGGATTTGATTTTATTGTGATTGCGCCCCTCCTACCCTCTCATTGTGGCTTCTCCTTTATCTTTGGATGTGGGGTATCATTTTGGTGAGTTCCAGTTGTCTTCCTGTCAGTGATTGTTCAGCAGTTAGTTGTGATTCTGGTGCTCTTGCAAGAGGGAGTGAGAGCACGTCCTTCTACTCCGCCATCTTGAACCCAAAGGTGATCATTTCATTTAGCACCAGCAAATTGCTGGTAAACGTTAACAAGTTCCTCTTGGTCTAGTTAAGTGGGAGGGGAAACAGTAGGGATGGCAGTGTTTGTTTCTTTGAAGCAGGTTATTTCTTTTTACAGATGCAAAGTCTTCCAAATGTTTATATATATAAACATCTATCCACATTTCATTGTGTAAGTCAGGGAATTGCAGGTTGGAAACAGGACTCATAGATCTAACTTATATCTTTCTTTCATCTCTCTAAGCTTCAAATGTTTCCCACAATTAATTCTCTCTTTCCTGGACACCCAATTAGGAATGTCACTTAAAAAAATAATATCCAAATGTAAGCTGAAACCCCATATGGTCCTATCTAGAGATGATGTTGCAGTCAAAGAAATATAGTCCAGTAACCATAAATACTTTAAGAGTAATTCCAATTAATACTTAAAGAACGTGAAAGGGAACTGAATTCATAATATGCCCCCAACCTCCTTAATGGTTTTCCAGCCTCCTTCCTTTCTTGCACCTCAGTGGCTGCTTCAGAGCCTCACACTCTTAAACCCACAATTTCCTCTTGCACCCTCAAAACTTACAAAGCCCCAGAATCTGTGTTCTTTTTTTCCCTTGCCCCTTTAGCCGATGAACTAGCTGCAGAGGCAGAACTTCCATCCAAAAGAAAGAGGGAGAGAGAGGAGTTGAACAAGCAAAGATTAGGTCCCTTCAAAGCCAGCATTGTGAAGTTCAGCAAAGGCTGGGAAATGCTCATTTTAATAAATTTGTCCCAGCATCATCTAGCACTTTAAGCTTTTCAAAGCACACTAATGTTTGCACTCTCATATTCTCCTCATCTGACTATTTCTATCAGATTAGTGGGACTAATTTCAACACATCCATTTCTAGATGAGAAAACAGGCACTGAGATACCAAAACCCCTGTCTGAATTCACCTATTCAGTTATACCAGAGGCAAACTGAACCTTCAGCAAAGTGTACTGACTCCTGCCTAGAAGTGTCACCCCAGCCACTTTTCCCCTCCTCAAGCACCACATGGCTCAGCCTCAGCAGAGGCTACCTGGCTGTGCCGTGGCTGATGAGAATGAAGATGGGAGTGTAGACCCATCTATGAAACCCGGCATCTTAAGTGCACTCCATTGTAGGGGAGGAAAAATAATTTTCCTTCTACTCTCCTGAGCTCTTAGCTGAGACCCCTAAGATTAACAGGTGAAAAGCAAACTGAAGTTTATTAACATGTATACCTGGGAGATACCCAGGGAAAAATGTGTAACTCAAAGAGATGGCTCAGAATTCAGGCTTAATTACCCTGCTAATAGGGAAAGGCTTGGGGCAATGCAGATTTCTTATGGGAGAGTAAATGATTTTTAGAAAAGATGAAAGAGCTCTCAGGAGAATAGAAGGGAGGTAGGACAGTTTGTGAAAAAGTTTATCTGGGTGTGATGTCCCCTCCTCTGACAAGAGTCAATTCTCCCTCGTTAATGAGAAACTTCAGGGAAGGGATTTATGAAAATTGAGTTCCTTTTGGAGGTTCTATCTTTAGGCAGATAAGGGGAGTTCCAAGAAAGGCTCTCTCTGCATCTGCTGTATTTCAAGTGCCTGCAGCTCAAAATAACCAGTATGTCAAAGTGGTCTACCCTACCCTTACCATACTAAACATGGAACCTAAATCCATGGAAGCAGAGGATGGGGAGAGATGAACTCCATTCTCTCAAATTTTTACTACAGCTGTAGTCTAGGCACTCTGGGGACCCAACCACCAACCTTAAACATCGTATTCCTTCTTTTATGCTTGAATTTTGCATGCCTACAGTTTTTGTTAAAATAATACCTTTTCATGCCTCCTACTGGACTGATAGCTCCCTCCCAACCCTATCATCTGCCAGACGCACAAAATTAGGAAGGAAATGCTAGAAACGTAGCCCCCCTCTTCAAAGATAATTATATATGAATGAATCAGAAATTCTATGGTACTGGGCAGCATTTGGGTGGCAATTTTGCCCACCTTCCACCTTTTCTCATGGTAGCAAACAAAATTCAGCCTCCTACAGAATATTTTATTTCAACTCTTCCTAACTTTCAAACTACTTTAATTGAGAGATAGGTGGGAAAAAAAAAAAAAAGAACTTATTTTTTATGGAAGAAGATCATGTACCTAACAGATATTTGTTTCTATGCTACTGTACTTGGATGAAAGGAGAGAACAGATAGCAATAATACCACCAGCAATTCTTCATGGGATGCTTGGGCAGCAACCTGGTCTCCGCCTCTGTCAGGAAAGTCAGGGCCTTATCTGAAAATAAGTGTGGAAGCCCTATTTACTCTGCACATCTCGGGGGAATATCCCTGCAAAATTAAAAGCACCATTTGCACCAGGTGCATGCTAAGAATGTAAGTAGTGCTGTTAATTTACTCTAATTAATTAATTACAGTAATGCCCTGATCTACAGGGAATTTCCCTAGAAAGAGAAATGGAACGGTAAGAGGCAGCTCTAATGCTGCTTCATCACTCACGCTGAAGGAAATTCACCCCAAAAGGGAAGCTCTAGGAAATCTGGGGCAGGTGAGGAGTTTGAAGAAACTTCCCGGGAGGATCCACATACCAGTGGTTCTCAACAAGCATCAGAACACCTGGAGGGCTTGTTAGGGCACACACACTGCTGGACCCTCCCGCCAGAGTTCCTAAGTCACTTCTAACAAGTTCCCAGGTGATGCTTGCTGTTGCCTGTCCAGGCACCACACGTAAGCGCTATGGTCCTTGATGAACTGGCCCACAGAGTACGTACGAGGCAGCCAGAGCTGGGTGTAACTTACAGCTCATCTAACTAATTACAAGACCCCACGGAAATACCTTAAGTAGTCAAAGAGACACACCGCTCATCTGTGGATGGGTGACAGTACCACCCCCAGGGCTGCGGGGAAGAGGGGCATTCAGCCTGACACCACGTGTGACCCTTAGCAGGGCACCGAGATGGGGACTGGCTGCAGAAGTAGCAGCAGCAAAGGCAGATTCTTCCTATGCGCTCAGTCAAGGGTTCAGCAGTGAAAACCAGGAAAGGACGCAAGTTTACCCTGGCAGTGTACCCTCTGTGCCCCTTTGGGTCCATCTTTTTAATAGAACAATAGTTCTTTTTAATAGTTCTGGGAGCCTGTTCTTAAGACCAGGATAAACTACAACATATAATAATAATGACAGTAACTGACAGCTAGTGAGCACATCCAAGATGCTGGGCGCCACGCCAAGAGAGGTCCCATATTTACAGATAAACTGCCTAACAACTGTACGAGGTAGGAAGCATCATCCCTACAAGGTAACTGAGAGGAAACCAAGTCTCAAATAGGATTAGTAACTCGCCCAAGGCTAGCCCAGCAGTAAGTGGCAGAACTGGGATTCAGACCCGGTTTGGCCTACCTCCTGAGCCCAGGTGCTAGCCACTATGCTGCGGGCTTACTCCTGACAGCGATGATATGTGGCATTGGCTCTGTACTTTCCAGCTCACACAACACTTCTTTTCTCCGTTACTGAGGCTGTCCTCCCACTGCGCTATGAAATATGCAAGGTAAGCATGACTCTGTCCATTTTACAGATTCAGAAAAATACCAGATGGCACAACCAGCGGGGCTCAGAGCTTCACGCTCTGACACCCACTGCGCTGTCTTTTCATTACCTACGGACAAGCCCGGCTGCCATTACTTGTTACGAATCTAACCTTCTCAGGAAGGAGCGGCCGGCTGGTCCCAAGTGTAGGTGATAAATCCTGGTCTCTGTCTCCACGCAGAGAAAGGCTGTCTGGGGATCCAGCTTTAGCAGCAAGGGCCATGGGAAAGCTGGACCAGAGATAAGAGACACTGGGTCTGATTTGTGACTTTGCTACTTCTTACTGTGTGCCTGTGAAGAAATCATTTAAAATCTCTGAATAACTATAAAAGCCTCAGCAACTTAGTGATTACTTATGGGAATCAGAAAAGATGTAAGAGGGAAAGAGATCTGGCAAAGGGAGTGACGTGGAACCTCACTACCACCCACTCCTCATTCCAGTTTAAGGATCTATTCATATGTGTTAACCAGAGGGTGGGGCTCTAGTCCCTCAAACCAAGAGTAGATTAATAAGTGATCCAGCTCAGAAGTAGTAATGGTTATTAAGAGAAGGGAGAGAAATAAAATTTATGAGCATCTACTGTGTACTGGGCCCTCTGGTAGGGTGCTTCAAATAAATTGGTATATTTAGTTTCATCCTTTTAAAGCACTGTGGGAGTAGTACAGATGTTCCGGTCCTCCAGTTGAGCTTAGTTTAGAGAAGTTACCCAGCTCGACACAAACCTAGAGCTGTCTGCTTCCAATGATCTCTCGTCCCGTAAGAAAACCCATAAAGGTAGGGAGACCCATCTACCAGGGACATGCTGCACTGGCCTCCACCTGCTCTCGAGAGCCCGTTGTATACATCTCTTCTCAACTCTGCTTTCAGTCATTTCATGTCAGTAGCTTGAAACCAGTCAGGGTTGGAGTATTTACACCAAGTAAATCAGCAAATACTACAATGCAGGGCTTCCCTTCCCACCAAGAAGCTTCGCCAGCACATGACTGTCCTCTCCCCCTCTGCATGGCATGCACTAGGGAAGCCAAAGCCTGTATTTCTTTTCAATCAAGGTGGGTCTCCCAGCAGGCAATAAAGAAGTTACTAGGTAATAAACCGCTACTTAATAGTTCTGGGAGGAAAACTAAAGTTGCTTTGAACTAAAATTGTCTTGACTTCAAAGGACTCTGTTCCCTTTCCGTCCTCACTCAATGGATGGTGTTCATTAGCCCCAGAGCCCAAGCAGAGCACTGAGTGTGCCAGGGACATTGTTCTACAGGTTCTGTTTGGCCTCTTCAGACCCCACATTGAGCGTAGAGTATCAGCAGTGTCCTCTTCTCCATCCCAGCCTTAGGGCTCAATAAAGAGGCCGTGGAAATGTCAGGCAGCAAAGACAGAAAGGCATATCTTCACTTCATCTCCAGTACATTCCTTTCTAGGGGTCATAAAGAGGCCCCTCTCTCTGGGCTCCTGGAAACAAAGCAGTCTTTTCAATGTTGATACTGAAAGCCTCTAGGTTTCATGTCTGGTTGGAAGCAGGAAAATTCCTTGGCGTCGGTCCCTCTTCCATCTCCTTCGGAGTAGGATGATTAAACTAATGAACAGAGGCCTTTACCTTCTCTTGCCTTTACATTGCCCTCCATACTCTGCATGCTGCCTGGTGCTCTCGTTAGGAGCTCGCCTCTGACACTTCTTTCTTAGACCTTCATGGCTATTAGGATACAAGAAATTCTGCTAACAGCCTTTTTTTCCCCCCGCAATTCCACAGAGCAAAAAATAACTGCCTTTTATGTTTCTTCATTTGATAAAAATAAATAAATGTTTTAAAACAACAGCAACAAAAACCTGTCTCTTGTCTGTCCCACCTTCAAATGCAAGGCACCTTATTCTGGTGGAGAGTCCGTTCCTCAGCCTCTCCTGTTAACTCTTTTCAAGGATCGCTTGTTTTTTCTGTTTGCTACTAAGCTCTACACTCCGTCTGTGGTCTTGAAATCTCATCGTCCTGTCCAGAAGACAAGTGGTCATAGCTCAAGCTCCCAGTGGCCCAGGGGCTACACTGCTGAGAAGCAGAGAAAAAACTTGAGCAGAAGCTGAGCCTGGGGACAAACACCAACCAGAAGCTTAAGGCTCCTGCGACGGGACAACGGATCTTCAGTTGTGATTGTGAACACACACCTGGAGTTTGAATATTTCCTTTGTTAGTGACGAATAAATAAGAGAGATTAACTTAGAAAACAGAACCTGATTTTAATTCCCTAGTCTAACCTTTCAATGAAAGTTTGCTTTTCATTAAGCAAACATTTTCTGAGGGAAAAATTTTTCTCATGAACAGAGCATACTGCTAGAGGACGAAGAAGATAAAGAGTTAAAAAGTGAGAAGGAATTACCCCCCCACACACAAACAAACAAACACAGAATCCCAGAGGGTGGAACCCAGGAGTCTTTTCTTTTTAAGTTGACCAAATGCATCAATCAGGGTTCTTCAGAGAAACAAAATAGATTATCTATCTATGTATCTATCTACCTACCTACCTACCTATTGAAGAGGGAGAAGGAGGGACAGAGAGAAAGAGATTTATTTTTTAAACTTGGCTCATGTGATCATGGAGCACGGCAGTGGCTGGCAAGACAGAAATCTGCAGGGTAGGCTGGCAGGCTGAGAATTCAGACCAGAGTTGCTGCTGCAGTCTTGAGTACAGATCTGTGGCCCTGGAAACAAAGGCAGGGTTTCTTGGTACAGTCTTGAGGCAGAATTCTTTCTTCTCTGGTAAACCTCAGCTTTTGCTCTTAAAGCCTTTCAAGCGATTGGATGAAGCCCACGCACATTTTGGAAGATAATCTTCTTTGGTTATAGTTAGCTAATTGTAAATACGAATTGCATCTACAAAATACCTTTGCAGCAATATCTAGACTGGTGTTTGACCAAACCACCAGGCTCCACAGCCTAGCCAAGATGGCACATAAAATTAATCGTCACACCAACTGATTCTGTTGGAAAGCCAGAGTTGAGAACCACTGCGTTAGAATAAAGTTATCTTAGAGGTAGCTATTAGGATTTTGTGGTGCTTAAAGATAGCTTAAGTTCCTAAGAAATCGGATAACTTGGACCATGAGTCAAAATAATGTTTCTCTGTCCTCCTTCAATTAAAACGTACCTCCTGAGTACTCACTTTGTACCAGTCACTGCTCTGAGCATACTGTAGATTATTCAAGTGTAACCCTGCCCTCAATAAGCTCATATCCTAGTAAGAGAGGATAAAAGCTAGCTGCTTGTGCCAACAGCGCTTAAGACTATTACACTTCTTGCCCCTGGATCTTCCCCAACTGGTTGCTTCTAACCATTTCCACTCCCCGGAATCCTTCACCCCATTCTTCCTTCACTTATATCAGATAAGCTTACCTCCCGTCTTGTTGGAAAGATGGAGGCAAACAAAGGTGAAGAGCCTTTACTCCAGAAACTTTTACTATCTACAGGTGGAAGGCATTTCCTGGGCACTCTACATTAAGATTAGGTACGCCCAGAGAAGGAATCATTTGGGTTACTGCCTGTTGGCTGTGATCACGACGTTGCCAATCAATTCAGACATCCCTTCATCTACATATATATTGCCACATAAGAGCACGGGTTGTCTCCACTTGGTTTAGCAATATATGAATCATTATTCTCCAAATAAGTGCTTCCCCAGTAAGTTTTTACGCAAATCCAAATTTATAGTTCCTAACGGATTGAGAACTATAATTCCAAACTGTCTCTGACCCTCATTCATTAATTGTAGCCTAGGAAGATGTTGCTGAATCTCCAGTTGGTAGCAGGCAGGAAATGTCAGATTGTCTGTCATTACAACTATGGCAAATAAGCAATGGGGGAAAAAAAAAGGCAATCTTCAAAGAGATATACCTAAAAACAACTAGATAAGGGAAAACTATAAACTACTCTACTTGCAAATATTTTATAACATAGACAAACGGATGAATTCTTTGAAAAACAAACTACCACAACTCACTCAATATGAAATACATAATTTAATTATCCCTATAACTATTAAGAAACCGAATTCATAATTTTAAAACTCCCAAAAAAGAAATTTCCAAAACAGTGTAGTTTGACTGGAGAATTCTATCCAACATTTAAAGAAGGACTGACAATAATTCTACACAATCTCTTCCAAAGAACAGAAGAGGATGTAAATGATATTACTGATAAGGGATTAACATCCAAAGTAAACACCTCATAACAATTCAATATCAAAAAACAAACAAACAACCTCATTAAAAAATGGTCAAGCAGCGCGTCGGGCCCCGCGGGGTTGCTGCGGGGTCCCCGGGGACATGCTCTCAGCCCCAGCCCGTCCCCTGTCACCTGGGGCTGAGCGCGGCAGGTGCCCGTGCGGCGACGTCGCCGTGGGTCTGGTCGGGCGCCCAGCGCGCAGACGCAGAGCGCGAGCGGGGAGCCACCGAGCCTCGGGTGGCCTCGGGAGGTGGCAGCAGGGCCCCCCCGCCCCGAGCCTCCAATTTCTGGAGACGACCGCAAGGACTCCGCTTGCGGAAGAAGGTCCAGCTGGGAGGAAACGCACTTGCTTGGCCCTATTGCTTTGCTTGTGCAATTGACTTGGCGCTTATTCACATGGCATTGTGGTATGCCAGGAACCAAAAGTGAGATAGTTAAAGGCAGTAAAACTGAAGTCAAATAGGAAGATCATCCATCAGCCAAGAAAGACCTACCGGAGAGAGCAGAGGATGGAAAATAAAGTGAAGCATTGTTTTACCGTAGCAGCAGGTCTTTGAAATTGAACTTAAAAAAAAATGACTGCTCTTACTTCAGAGAACTGCTCTTTTCAGTACCAGCTACATCAAACAAATCAGCCCCTAGATGGTAACTGTTATTCTTTTTTTTTTTTCACATCTTTATTGGAGTATAACTGCTTTACAATGGTGTGTTAGTTTCTGCTTTATAACGAAGTGAATCATCTATACATATACATATATCTACATATCTCCTCCCTCTTGCGTCTCCCTCCCACCCTTCCTCCCTCCCTCCCTCCCTCCCTATCCTACCCCTCTAGGCAGTCACAAAGCACCCAGCTGATCTCCCTGTGCTATGCAGCTGCTTCCCACTAGCTATCGGTTTTACATTTGGTAGTGTATATATGTCAGTGCCACTCTCTCACTTCCTCCCAGCTTACCCTTCCCCCTCCCCCTGTCCTCAAGTCCATTCTCTACATCTGCATGTTTATTCCTGTCCTGCCCCTAGGTTCTTCATGAGCTTTTTTTTTTTCTTAGATTCCATATATATGTGTTAGCATACGGTATTTGTTTTTCTCTCTCTGACTTACTTCACTCTGTATGACGGACTCTACATTCATCCAACTCACTACAAATAACTCAATTTCGTTTCTTTTTATGGCTGAGTAATACTGGCACAAAAACAGAAATACAGATCAATGGAACAGGATAGAAAGCCCAGAGATAAACCCACGCACCTATGGTCAGCTAACGTATGACAAAGGAGGCAAGGATATACAATGGAGAAAAGAAAGTCTCTTCAATAAGTGGTGCTGGGAAAACTGGACAGCTACATGTAAAAGAATGAAATTAGAACACTCCCTAACACCATACACAAAATTAAACTCAAAATGGATTAAAGACCTAAATGTAAGGCCAGACACTATCAAACCCTTAGAGGAAACCATAGGCAGAACACTCTATGACATAAATCACAGCAAGATCCTTTTTGACCCACCTCCTACAGAGATGGAAATAAAAACAAAAATGAACAAATGGGACCTAATGAAACTCAAAATCTTTTGCACAGCAAAGGAAACCATAAGCAAGACCAAAAGACAACCCTCAGAATGGGAGAAAATATTTGCAAATGAAGCAACTGACAAAGGATTAATCTCCAAAATTTACAAGCAGCTCATGAAGCTCAATATCAAAAAAACAAACAACCCAATCCAAAAATGGGCAGAAGACCTAAACAGACATTTCTCCTAAGAAGATATACAGATTGCCAACAAACACATGAAAGGATGCTCAACATCACTAATCATTAGAGAAATGCAAATCAAAACTACAATGAGATATCACCTCACAACAGTCAGAATGGCCGTCATTAAAAATCTACAAACAATAAATGCTGGAGAGGGTGTGGAGAAAAGGGAACCCTCTTGCACTGTTGGTGGGAATGTAAATTGATACAGCCACTATGGAGAACAGTATGCAGGTTCCTTAAAAAACTAAAAATAGAACTACCATACGACCCAGTAATCCCATTACTGGGCATATACTCTGAGAAAACCATAGTTCAAAAAGAGTCATGTACCACAATGTTCATTGCAGCTCTATTTACAATAGCCAGGACATGGAAGCAATCTAAGTGTCCACCGACAGATGAATGGATAAAGACGTAGCACATATATACAATGGTAACTGTTATTCTTCATTATACTTGGGAAAATATTATTAAACATCCTCCCACTAGGAATGAGAAGAAAAAACACCTATCAAAAGAAAAAAAAAAAAGGGCAAAAGACCTGAATAGATTTTTTCCAAAGAAGACATACAGATAGCTAACAGGCACATGAAAACATGCTCCATATCGCTTAACTACTGGAGAAATGCAAAACAATGAGATATCACCTCACACGTGTCAGAATGACTAGCATCAAAAAGTCTACAAATAACAAATGTTGGCAAGGATGTGGAGAAAAGGGAACGCTTGTACACTGTTAGTGGAAATGTAAATTGGTGACAGTGCTATGGAAAACAGTATTGAAGCTCCTCAAAAAACTAAAAATAGAACTCCCATATGACCCAGCAATCCAGTGCCGAGTATATATCCAAATAAAATGAAAATACTAACTTGAAAAGATACATGTACCCCAGTGTTCATAGCAGCATTATTTACAACAGCCAAGGTATGGAAGCAACCCAAGCGTCTACCAATAGGTTAATGGATAAAGAAGATGTAATACAGACACACACTCACACACACAATGGAATACTGTTCAGCCATAAAAAAGAATGAAATTCTGTGATTCGCAACAAAGTGGTTTTACCTAGAGGGTACGTGATTATGCTTAGTGAAGTAAGTCAGACAGAGAAAGACAAATACTGCATGTTATCCCTTGTATGTGTAATCTAAAAAATAAAACAAGTGAACGTACATAACAAAAGGGAAATAGACTCACAGATATAGAAAACAAGCTAGTGGTTACTGGGGGGGGAGGGAAGGGGGAGGGCAAGATAGAGGAATGGGATTGAGAGATACCAATTACTATGTATAAAATAGATAAGCAACAAGGATATATTGTACAGCACAGAGAAAGACAGTCATTATTTTCTAATAACTTTAAATGGAGTAAAACCTAGAAAAATATTGAATCACTATGCTGTACACCTGAAACTAATATTGTAAACAAGTATACTTCAAGCATATACACGTATATACTTGGTCTCTGCCCCTGGTTCGTGACACAGAACCCTTAAAACCTTAGCGATTTCCCGAGTGTTACTAGTAATAGGAGCATCTTACACACAGCTCCTAAATCCCTTGGAATTTCTTGGATAATAGTAGTATCTTTTGGTATAATAAGTTAACTCTTGGTGGTCTCTTGATAGCTTCAGGATGCGGGCTGGTCATCAGAAAGACCAAGCCATGATTAGCAGTGTGGAACTTTCAGTCCCACTCTCCATCCTTCAGGGAGGGAGAGTGACTGGAGATTGAGTTAATTACCCATCATGCCTATGTGATGAAGCATCCATAAAAATCCCTAAACTACAAGATTCAGAGAACTTCCAGGTTGGTGACCGCATCTACATGCTGGGAGGGTGGTGTGTCCCTACTCCACAGGGATAGAAGCTCCTCTGCTCAGGATACTTCTAGACCTTGCCCCATGTACATCTGCATCTTCCCATTAAAATAAACTGGCAAACATAAGTAAAATGCTTCGCTGAGTTTTGTGAGTGGTTCTAGCAAATTATTGAAACTGAGTAGGGAGTTGTGGGAACCTCTGATTTATAGTGAGTTGGTCAGAAGTACAGATAACAACCTGGGACTTGGAACAATAAGATTGCCCCCACTTGTATCTGAAGTGGGGGCAATCGTATGATTCTGAGCCCTTAACCTGGGGTGTCTGTGCTAATGCTGGGTACTTAGTTCAGAACTAAATTAAACTGTAGGACACCCAGTTGGTGTCTGCAGAGAATTGGAGAATTTCTTGGTGTGGAAAACCCACACATTTAGTTTAAGTAGTTTTCTGTGAGTAGAGAAAGTTTCCTTTACTCTGATATCAAATTCAGGAAAAGACATTATAAGAAAACTACCAATATTGCTCCTGAACATAGATGCAAACCTATAAAATTTTAGCACATTGACTTCAACAATAGCTAAAATGTTAAAACATCATGACTGAGCAGGGTTTATCCCAGGAATGCAAAGATAAGAATCAATCAGTGTAATCTACCATGCTACAGACTAACAAAAAATAAATTATATGATGCTCTCAATAGATCTAGGAAGAAAGCATTCGATAAAATCTAATATCCATTTCTTATTTTAAAACTCACATAAAACAAAGAGTGGAAGGGAACTTTGTAATTAAAGAGGCTCTATGAAAAACATACAGCTAACATCATCCTTTATAATGAATCACTGAATGTTTTCCCCTAAGACCAGGAACAAGGCAAGAATGTCCCCTCTCACCACTTCTATTCAGCACTGTACTAGAGGATCCAGCCACTAAGGCAAGGAAAATAAATAAAACTCATTCATACTGGAAAGCAAAAACTAAAACTGTCTCTATTTGCAGACAAGGTCATCTATACATAAAGTCCTATGGAATGTGCAAAAAAGCTATTATAAGTTTGCTCACAAGGTTTCCAGACTCAAGATCAATAATAAAACTCAATTATATTTCTATGATCTACCCTTAAACAACCATAAATTGAAATTAAAAATCAATGCTACTTACAATAGCATCAAACTATAACATATATGGTAATGAACCAGATAAAAGATATGTAAGGCCTACATACTGAAAACTAAAAACCAACAAAAAAATGCTATGTAAAGTTAAAGAAACCCTGAATAAATGGATATTATAACATTTCAGAAGATTTAACACTGTTTAGACATTCATTCACCCAAAATTGATTCCATGCAATCTTAAGCAAAATGCCTGCAGACTTTTGATGTAGACATTGACAAGCTGCTTTTAAAATTTGTGTGAAAATGCAATGAACAAAGCAACCATGATGAACAAGGACAAATTTGGAGAACAAGAACTACCTGATTTCAGACTTATCATAAATCTGCAATAATCAAGATATAGTGTGGTACTGGAGCAAAAGTGTGTACACACACACACACAATCAGTTGACTTTTGACAAAGGTGCAAAGGCACCCAACGAAGAAAGGGTAGTCTTTTCAGAGAATGATGCTGAAAATTGGATATCAATAAGGAAAGAAAAGTTAAATCCATACTCCGTATCATATACGATATGTGCTCAAAATAGAACATAAAACTATAACATTGTTAGAAAACATAGAATACAATATTTATGAACAATGAATGGGTGAAGCAAAGATTTCTTTCACACACCACCAAAAGTTCAATCCATAAAAGAAACATTTGATAAATTGGACTTCATCAAATTAAGAACTTCTGCTCTTAAAAAAAACAAAACAAACAAACAAACAAAACACTGTTAAGCAACTAAAAAATGTGGCATAGGCTAGCAGAAAATCTGTCAGTCACATAGCTGACAAAGGACATGTGTCTAGAATATAAAAAGAACTCACACAACTTAAAACCCAATAAAAAAAGGACAAATATTTGAACACTTTCCCAAAGAAGATTTCAGATTGCAATTAAACACATGAAAAGATACTCAGCATCATTTGTCATTAGGAAAACAAATTAAAACCACAATCAGATGCTACTATATACTACATACCTACTAGAACATCTAAAATTCAAATGACTGACAATATTGAATGTTGATGAAGCTGAGGAGTAGCTAGAACTCTCATATACTTCTGATAAAAATGTAAAATGATACAACCGCTTTGGAAAACAGTTTGGCTGTGTTTTAAGAAGTTATACATGTGCCCGTATATAAGATCTACACATTCCACTCCTAGAGATTTCCTAAGAGAAATAAAAGCATATGTCCATGCAAAGACATATTAATTTGTAATAATCTCAAACTGAAAAAACCCAAATGTCCATAGACAGGTGAATGGATAAACAAATAGTGGTACGTCCATACAATGTAATATTACAATGAAAAGGAATGAGCTCAACATGGATGAACCTCAAAATAATTATGGTGAATGAAAGAAGCCAGATTAAAAAAAAGAGTATGTTCTTTATGATTCCATTTATAAAAAATTCTGGAAAAATCAAACTGATGTGTAGTGACAGGAAGCAAATCAGTGGTTGCCTTGGAGTAGACAGACAGGAGAGAGGAATCACAAAGGGGGAAGACAAAGCTTGAGGATAGTACGTATGTCCATTATTTTGATTGTGGTGATGGGTTAATGAATGTAAATATATGTCAAAACTTGTCAAATTTTACATTTTACCTATGGGCAGATGCCAATTATACCTCAATAATCTGTTAAAAATGGAAATCAAAATTAAAATTAAAATGTATTTTAAATGAATGGCAATGTGAGCATTAAATATTAAACCCACTGAATGAGACCAAAGCTGTATTCATAGGAAAATAAATAGCCATAAGTATTTACGTTCAGGGGACAAAACAAATTGGAAACAAATGAATTATTCATTCAACACTGAAAGCTAAAAATGTAAAGTAAATAGAAATAAGGACTTAATAAGAATGAAAGCATACATAAATAATATAAAATGCCAAGCCAAAAACGTCTCATTTGATTAAAAAATTGCTTTTTGTTTTTAAAACCAATGAATTGATCAAACTTGTAGGATATCTGCTTGGGGCAAAAAAAAAGAAAGAAGGCACAAAATCTGGGAATGGAAAGGATAGTCATGACTACTAATATACAGAAGGTTTCCAAAAGTGTATACTACATAACATTATAAAAATACATTTGAAAAATCTCGATTAAGATAACAGATTTTCTAGAAAAATATAAATTACAAATTTAACTCAAGAAACCAGTAGCTACACAAGTATTTTAAAAGTAGTCAATTTTCTCTTGTTACCACACCTAAGTTGTTTCCCTAGTTACCTCTTCAAAACCTTCAAGACAGCTAATTCCTATGTTATAAACTCTTAAAGAATAGAAAAACTCAGAAAATTTGCCAACTCAATCTAAAAGCCCAGTTTAACTCTGTACTTATTACACATAGAGACAAAACAAAAGTAGAAAAAGTAGGTCAATCTCACTTATATTTATAGATTTCTCATCCTAAATAAATATTAGCAAATCTAATCTAGTGGTGTATTAAAGAAAAATAAATTATAACTATTATGTCCCAATAATGCAAGGATGCGTAACATTAGGAAATCTACTATATGAAGATTTCAACTAGCTAATTAAAGTATAAGAACAATATGATCACTTTAATAAAAAGGTGCTAGAAAACTTTAATAAAATTTCATACTTTGTCTTTGCAAATCAACAAACCTCTCAATAAGCTTAGATTGATAAAATATCTATAGATATTTTCCTTAGACTGATAAAATACCTATAAAAAACTAAGTTAACATTTTTTTTTAAAGGTGAAACATTACTAAAAACATTTTCATAGAAGAATTATGATAAGAACACCCACTATTACACTTGCTAATCAACACTGAACTGGAGAATGAGTAAATGAATTAAGAATAGAAAAAAATAAAACGTATAAACAGTGAAAAGAAGAGATAAAGCTGTCATTGCTTTCATCTACATAGAAATCCAACAAAAACCACTGGCCAAATATTATTACTAATAGGAAAGCTCTGGGAGTTGACTGAATTGAATACCAACAAAAGGCCAGAAATAATCTAGAAAATGGCATAGTGGGAAAAAACATCACAAAATACAGTAAAACATGAGAGAGAAAAAAAATCAAGAAGAAATATGCAAAACAGGAAGGAAACAATTTTTTAAAAATTGTACAAGCTCAAATAACCCCAAATGCATGGAAAGATAGGTCATTTTCCTGCCTGAAAAGATTTAAAGATATCATTTCTAGTTAAATTAATCAATAAATCAATCACAACAAAACTCTGAAATGATTTATGATTCTAAAATTATGAAGAATGTAAAATGCACAGGAATGAGAAAGATCTTTTTATAAAACAATGAGAGGGTTTAGAATCATCAAATATAAAGACATTGACAAATAGAGCAATAGAACAGATTGGAGAGTACAGAAACAGATCCATATTGTATTACATTTTTTCATAGTGTTGAGGCTATGTGTTTCCCGAGATTCAATCAGGCCTGCCTACTCCCCATGTCTGGACTTCTTGCTCAGTGGAGACCCTGGGGTCCCCAGCCATCACTTATCCTCTAATACTGATGGGTGTCTCATTTTCCCTGAGAGACTTAAGGTTGGGTTCCATCATGGCATCATTGTGCCTGCTGACGTGGGGTCCCAGTCACTTCAGTGCCCAGGCCCGACCCTATCATATCCACAGCTGCTCTGATTTCCTTGGAAGCTGGGAGACGGGTGATAGTGTGAAAAATTAATAAACAGAAACCTCAGTTAAATAGAACTGAGAGACAAGAAGAGGGAGCGCTCATGCCCTACAATGATAGCAGAGCCCAAGAGGAAGAAGACTTCCTTCTCTTTCCTGGCAAGAACACAGCCCATGAGAGACGATCAGAACTCAGCTAATGCAAAACCATGGACTCTTTGTTTACTAAAGCCCTCCCAACTTCCTTTTTCCCTCTATAAAATAGTGTTCCTTTCCATTTTTACTGGGGACTTGCACCGAGCTCACCATGGTTACAGACCCAGAATTACAATTCTTTGCTGAGCCCGAATTTTTTGCTGGAGAAATAACTGGCAGTCTATTGGTTTTAGGTCAACAGTGGTTAATAATAACTGGAAAGTGCTTCCAAGTTAACTAGATTGGGGCAAAATTTGACCAATGAGAGATATATAGGGGACAAGATTAAGAAAGAAGACGGTACATAGATTTCTCATTCCTCCCCCTGCCCCCACCCTGACTCAACAGACTATACCAAAACACAGTGATTACATATGGCCTTGCCAGCCCCGAAGGACTGAGAAATTAGCTATGGTTTTGTTTTTGTTTTTGTTTTTTTTTGAGGCTGTGGTCAGTTCAGTAACTAACCATTTTGTATTTACTCCCTCTTCTTCACTCTCTCACACTTCTTTTTTTAATTGGAGTAGAATTGCTTTACAATGTTGTGTTAGTTTCTGCTGTATAACAAGGTGAATCAGCTATATGTATACATATATCCCCATATCCCCTCCCTCTTGCATCTCCCTCCCACCCTCCCTATCCCACCCCTCTAGGTGGTCACAGAGCACATAGCTGCACTCCTTGTGCTATGCCACACGTTCCCACTAGCAATCTATTTTACACATGGTAGTGTATTTATGTCAAACCTAATCTCCCAATTCATCCCACCTTCTCCTTCCCCAGCTGGGTCCATGCATCCATTCTCTATGTCTGAGTCTTTATTCCTGCCCTGCAAATAGGTTCATCTGTACCATTTTTCTAGATTCCACATATATGTGTTAATATACAATATATACTTTTTCTCTTTCTTACTTCACTCTGTATAACAGACTCTATGTCCATCCACATCTCTACAAATGACCCAGTTTCCTTTTTTATGGCTGAGTAATATTCTATTGTATATATGTACTACATCTTCTTTATTTCCTCACATTCTGGGGGGGCATGGCTTGCATCCTCTACTAAATCATCTTCATATAGTCTTTACCTCAAGCTGTATTTTCTAGGGAACTCAAGCGAAGATACAAACATAATATGGAAATTTTGCGTGTAATAATCGTGACATTTCAAGTAGTTGGGATAACATTGACTATTCAATAATTGAATATGAATTGGCAACAACTGGCTATTAATTTTGGGAAAATAAGTTAGCTTCCTGCCTTACACAAAAATAAGTTTGATACGAATTAAAGATCTACATACAAAAGACAAAACTATAGGATATAAGAATTACACAAAAATAAGTTTGATACGAATTAAAGATCTACATACAAAAGACAAAACTATAGGATATAAGAAAATATAGAAAAATATTTCTTATACTACTCCATATAGAGAGGGTTTTTTGGTTGTTGTTGTTCGCTTGTTTGTCTGGTTTTTAGCAAAACACAAAATTCAGGCATCAAAAAGAACAGGATTTAAGCCCCACCCATCCAAATGTAAAACTTTTGTAAGAAAAAAGACAACAGAGAGAAGGTTAACGCCAAGGTGATGACTAGGAGAATATATTTACAACATTTAAAACAGTGTATAAAATCAGAAAAAGCTCCTGCAAATTAATATAAATAATACAGATATCCTACTTGACACATCAGCCCATAGTCAAGAGTCAGCCCGGAAACCAGAAACACGTTAAGTATTTCAAACAGGGGACTTCATACAGGAAATTGGTTACCCAAGTGTTGGAGGGCTGAAGGAACGAAGAGACAACACTGAGGTAACCTAGATAAAATAACTGTAGGAAGCAGCTATCTCTTCTAGAGCTGGAGGCACAAGAAAATAAAGAGGTAGGGTGACCAGAACCTGAAGTTGTGGGGGAGTGATGTGACTTTTTCTCAGGAGGCTGAAAGAGGCTGGCAGCTGGAGTTAATTACTGCTGGTGGAGCAATATAACATTGCCATTGCCCCAATCTCTTAGGCTAACAGGGAGAGGAAGAGAAGTCAGTCTCTTCTCTCTCTCTTCCATCTTCCAACTTCCCTCTAATATAGACTCCATCCTACTGACAGACCCAAGGAATCAAGGATGACAGAGACATCTGGTTTGCAGAGTTACAGCTCCAGCACACAGAGCAGAATACGGAAGGATGGATTTGGAGTTGAGATACAACAGGTAAATAACCAGCAGAGCTATGCATAATTAATTCCCAAAAGAAGAAATCAAATGGCCAAAAAGATTTTGAAAAACTTGTTTTTTCCTCACTAGTGGCCAAGTGAATGCAAATTGAAACAACGATACCATTATCCTACCATCAAAAATATAGAGTGATAACACCCAGTATTGGCAAAGCGGGGCGAAATGGGTCACCTCTTAGACTTTGACGCGTGGGCATGTTGTCCTTGCCCTTTGGAGGCACTGGCAGCATCTATCAACGTTTAAAATAGGCATACCCTTCAGACTGGGAAATACTGGCCATGTGCACAAAATGCAGCATCATTTGTAAAAGTAACAGTAGCAACACCAACTATGACAACAACAAAAACCCTTAAACGTTCTCCTGTTGAAGAACGATACAACCTCAAAGCGTAAATAGTGATTACTCTGGGAAGGGAACAGAGCTGGGAGGGTAGAGTATGGGGAAAGGGAAGCTTTTACTTTTTAATCTAGATACAGATCTACTGTTTAAAAAGTTTTATAAGAATATAGACTCATGCTGTGCAATTAGAGATGAATCTTCAGTACTGAAATATTTTTAATGTTTTCATTACTTTTCATATATTTATTTAAAATAACATTAATGGTAAATTGCTAAATTTGCAATCATGTACTTTTTAGT
Source organism: Grampus griseus (assembly GCF_964374135.1). Classification (NCBI taxonomy): domain Eukaryota; kingdom Metazoa; phylum Chordata; class Mammalia; order Artiodactyla; family Delphinidae; genus Grampus; species Grampus griseus. Next base: position 68,499,207 of record NC_139010.1, read on the forward strand.
AGGACATGTCCTCTTGAATGAGAGAAAAGTGACACTATAGCCAGTGTTGGGTGTGCCCATAAGAGAGGCGTCAGGAAGCATCATCCAGCCTGTAGCTCATGGAGGCAAGTGGCCCGAGGACCACTGCATTGTACTCCACTTCCGACACTCAGAATTTCTATGTGACTAAGTCTTGGTTTTTATTTTACCTTCAAGGTTCAGAAAGGCATTTGTCATTGTCCCAATCTCTTAGAATTATCTTCAGAGTATTGGATATATTGAAAACTACAAAAAGTAGAAAAAGACTAAGTGACATAGAGTTGAACTGTGCTGGTGACACAGCACAAATATTTATTATACAGAAACTGCAAGGAAGGAAACCCCAAAGGCCAGCTTTTCATTGTTCATTTTATTTTCTTTCCAAAGATCTCCAGTGAATTTTTTTCCCCAGATCTGGAGCTATAGGCCTTGTTCCTAATTTTCCTATTTAAATCATTAAGATTTCTCTATTTAAAATCCCTAAGGATTAAGTAAAAACCCCTATCATTCCTGCTCCTTTAATTCAAGAATAAAGCAATTTTAACTCAAGACGCTCTCCTGAAATCAAACATATGGTTCACAAATTGAATTTCTCAGAAAGATCTAAATGAGTTGAGAGAAGAGGTCATGACATCAGACATACTGGAATGAAAATCTTGTTCACTACCACGGCTACCATAATGTGGTTAAGAAAAAAAAAGAACATGACAGAAAGGGAAGCCAACACAGACTTTTATTTCTATCCAAAGATACAACAAGGTAAGAGCCCATAATACAAACCCCCAGATTCTCACTCTTAATTATTTCCAATCCTCTTGTTCCTGCATCACACAGAAGCAATGCAGACAAAGAAAAGAGCACTGGACTAGGAGGGGGATATGACTTGTGGCCCTGAGCTGATCTTTTAGCAGTGCAACATTGGATACTTCACTTAACCTTTCTGAGAGCTTTAGTTTCCTCGTGTATAAAATGGGAACCATATCTGTCTTTCCAAATCACAAAGTGTTACATTTCAAATCAAAGCCACAAGGCTTAAAATGTTTCTGCATTTACCATTGCTATTACTTCCTTGCCACGGCCTTAGTAACTGAGTTGTCCCATCATTTGAGCTAACTGTCTGCTCACCAAGGTTGATCGTCTCCTGGTGGAGCTGAAGTTATGACCTCACAATGGTTCACAGTTTCTCACCCCTTGAAAACCATGATAGGCTATTCCAACTACTCATAACGAATAATTCCAATGTAAAAATTCCTGATCCTTTAAGGCTAAGCATCTTGCTGCAAAACATTTCTTTATAAGGAGGTTTTGTTGGTGTTAGAATGTCTCAAAAGTAAAATTCCCAAGTTTGTTCCTTACACACTAATCTCATAAAATGCTTGTGGGGGGGGGTTGGGGTACGAGGGGAGACAATCCTAATTAAGATTGGGAATAATCCACACTAAATCCCCTCCCTTTGAGATTCACAATAAATATTAGCATTTTAAAGAATCCGAGAAGTAGATACCTGTGTAATTTTCAACTCAAGACTTTCCAAATTTCTTTGACTAAGGAGGCCATTTGATGTATTGGTTCCCTGAGAAGTGGAACTAAGATAAGGATTTGAATGCAAATAGTTTATTTATTAAGGAAGTGAGGAAGTGAAACGGGATGGAGAAGGATACCAACATAGAGTGCGTTAACAGGCAAGTTACCTCTACTGATCCCTTTGGGGACTTCTAGGTGACAGTGTTGAACATACCTCAGAGTTGTGCCACCTAAGAGGCAAAGAAGCTGAGGTTTTCATCTACCAACTCCCTTCCATCCTTGGCCAAAGGCTAATCCCAGGGCCATCAACTCCTCAGCGCCTCTACTGTCCTGCAGCTGGTTTGAGTTCAGAGAAAGCCCTTGGGAGAAGAGTTCTAAGAGCTTGCAGGAGGAAGCCAGCAGAGCTCCTGAAACAGTGTCTACCAAGAAGAGATGAGTGACTACTGCCAGCATCCCATACATCGTGTGACAAGGTGACATCGGCACCTCGTGGAACTAAAATCCCACGGCCTACACTTTGGAGAATAGATTTGAAGAACGGTAAATTCTGATGACACCCATTTGGGTGGTTCTCTTTTCTGTTAGGTTAAAGGTTAAGGAGAAGAAAAATGATGAAAGAAGAAACAGAGGACACCAAATATGACTGAGAGAGCCCTGTTGCCCTTCTAACCTCTGATGGTACCTGGTCTCATTTCTATCAGGACTTATTGCAATGATTATGACCTTTAACTGTCTGTTTTCCTCTCACTCAACAAACATGTGCCATGTTCTAGGCTGGTAACATAAAATCCTATAAGCCATATTCTGTAATAAAGAAAGCAAAAGAGACAGAAGCATTTTTCTTAGTGAAGGCTGAGACGTTGGATCCATCAAGACCCCCTCCCCAAAGGTACTGATTCATATTTTAAAGATTTGGGTCTTCAAAGTAACAGCCAGTCTAGAAAATGACAGAACTCATCCATCCAGAGGAATCATCACTTATCAAGTCACTACTACTGCGTCTGTGCAGAAACTTTAAAAACACCCGTGATATTTAAGCCTGCCAAAACAACTCATAGGGAAGAATATGGGAGAGGTGGGCAGAGGTAACCCTAACATGAGAACATTGGTACCAGGTTGAATGTCCAGCAGTAATTTGCCAAGAACAGATCAATAGTGAGTAACTAGTTTAACATCGTGAACCATGAAGTAACAATTGAATTATGGAAGTAAAACCTGGAGAGTTTTTCTCAGATATTGCTGATAAACAGCAGCTTTCCAGTTACCCTATTTCTCAATATATGCACATTCTTTTGATCCAGTTAAATACTGAGGTCTGGCCAGGTTAAGAAGCATAGCTAGACTTCAAATAAGTAAGCTTAATAAGAAGATATCACCACTTTGTACCTACATAACTCAGTTCATTCAGTCATTCATTGAGGAAATATATGACTGTCTTCCTTCGTGTCAACACAAGACAAAATCATTGCCTTCAAGGAGCTTACGTTCTCTTGAAAGTAACAGAGGCAATTGTCATTCAGGATGCTAAATGCCATAATAAGGGATTTCTGGATGGGCTGGAAGAGAACATAAGGCAGGCATCCACACAGTCCTTAGGGGTGAGTCAGGATTTCTAAGAGGAGATATTAAGGCGAGTAGGACTTTCAAGGTGCAAGAAGAAAATTGTTGAAGTGGTTAGAATGAAGGTTTTAACCAGCTGATGCACATCAGGGGGTACCCGAGACGAGATAACTCTGAATCAAAGCAGAGTTGGAGTTCTATAAGGGTAAGTAGCAGAGAGAGATGTGTCTGTGTAGTGTTTGCCTTTAACTGGTGCGAAACTTGCAGTTAGAACAGTGGGCGATGGTTCTAGTTTTCGTGCCCCTTGCTCAGGATCATCTGAGCACTACTCTTCTGATAACTGTCAGAACATTACTTTCAAAAACTGTTTTAGCAAGTCTTACAGTTTTTTCAATTAGCTAAGGTTCAGGGGCAGGGAAGACAGCCCAAAAAAAGGTGGAGGGCTTCCCTGGTGGCGCAGTGGTTGAGAGTCCGCCTGCCGATGCAGGGGACACGGGTTCATGCCCCGGTCCGGGAAGATCCCACGTGCCGCGGAGCGGCTGGGCCCGTGAGCCATGGCCGCTGAGCCTGCGCGTCCGGAGCCTGTGCTCCGCAACGGGAGAGGCCACAACAGTGAGAGGCCCGCATACCGCAAAAAAAAAAAAAAAAAGGTGGAAAGGGGAACATTAGGGAAAAAAAAAGGCAAGGGTTGAAGGCAAGAGAAACCGGAGTTCCTCTGTGACATGTATTTCTTTTCCTTTTATAAAAAAGACTCTTATTAATGTCATGGACCTCATTTTCTTCACCTTTAAAGAAAAAACAGGAAGGGAACATCTATACATACAAAATGCTTAGTTAGGTTTCCCAAGAGTTCAGCAGGGGGTGGTTTCATAAGAGTCCCTTCAGCCAATGAATACTCAAGCCTTCAGTGGTTGCACGAAGGCCATAATGTTAATATTCAAATGTTGAAGGAAAGACTTTTAAAAGAATTGGTGTTATCTTCGGATATTTATATTTGGCCATGGGCAGGTAACATTGCACTCTCAGGATTTTCTTCTTTGAACTCATTAAGTGTTTTACCTGAGAGGAACAAAATTGGTAAATATGTTTACAATGAAATATGAATACATACATAACATGTATTCATACGTTACTAATAAGCCTTAAGATCTGCTAGAATGAGCATGATATGTGCCAGGTTCTGCCAGCCGAGATAAAAGACTCAAACATGGTTTGATATTCTCAGAAGACACAGTCTGTACTCAAGCTGTTGTTTCTAACACTGTGAATAATCACAAATATAACTACACATACTGATGGCAAAATTTCTGAGCAAAGGCGGTAGTAAAAACTCCTCACAATTCAATGGCTTTGCCAATAGTAATTTTTATGTTGGAAGAGGTTAGAAACTAAGATATTTTCTTGAGCAAAGCACTTCTCCTTTCTGTGCAAGGGACCTCATGTCTTCATCTGAGCCATGTGGACACAGAAAGGGATCATGGGGAGGGGCAATTCCTTCTTAAACATTTCAACCATGTGTGGCTCTTGTGCCAGGTAGCTGCATGGACATGGTTTCAGCTCTGGACCTCCTGGCTTGATGTCACAGACAAACTCCTTACTGCCAATTGGCGTTTTCCCCACTTCATGACATTCAAAGTCTTACCTGAGGGCCAAAAATTGGGATGTAGGGAGGAGAAAAATGGAAAGGGGGAAACGTTACCAATTTCTCATGAATAAGTGCAGTGCTTCTGGGCCCAGAGACCTAGGTATTCTTGGGTATTACAGAAAGGAAGCCTCCATTTTTATTGTTTATAGCAGAATCATGGAGAAGGAAGATGGATTACAATAAAAAAGAGATGGTCTAGAAACAAAGGAAACTAGCCTGGTAATAGCTCAAACAATTGGTTTTGTATTTGAAAACTAAAGGACACAAAAACTAAGAAAACAGCAGACATCAAAAGAACTTGATAAACTGAAAACCCTCACAATATAATCTATTCTAACTTTCTAAACCTTTGCAAGTAGGTCCCACTATGATTCGCAGCCTGGCGATTCCAATGAACGTACTAACACAAAGAGTGGTCCTAGAGAATTCACTGGAAGAGGCTCAACCAACCCACTGCATCTCTATATACTGCAGATACACCCACTTCTATTCTTGCGCCGTTTTGACATTAAACTATTTGCAAAATTTAAACCATAAATAAGTATTACACCTACTAATAGATTTATAAGGACAACTGTGACCTAGACACTAATCATTAGAAAACAATTTTAGAGTGAGCAGTTAACCAACCATTATTTCCAAAGGTTTGCAAACGAAATATTCTTTTGAAATGAAAAGAGTGTTTTGATGTTCTTGTTTTAGGTGCGTTGTTGTTTAGGTTCGTTTTGTTTTCCTATTCAAAAATTTTCAGCACATAGCCTTGTCCTGAAGATACCCATTTTTGTCAAGTTTCCAAAACTGTTGCTTATTTCCTTAGCACCAAAGGGCACATTTTTACCTCTTTACATCCTAAACTCTCCAATAAAAAAATAATTCTTAGGTTTTCCATAGATGGTTTCACAACCAAGAAGGAATAAATGTAAGTGGAAAGAGCCCTGACACAGCCTCCTTTGCTCTGCTCACCCGCTTCTTGTACTACTCTCTGAAGTGCCCAATCTCTGCACATCTGCAGCTCTCTTTCCTTCTGAAAACCGAAACCATTTACCCCACATGGTTTACCTTTTCTGCATTAACATGACTTTACGACACCGTTGTTTCCATCAATACAGCTTTACCATTCCAGGAGACCCTTGCCCGGGCAAATCATTTGTTTGTGATTATCATACTGTGATACTCACATAATTCTAATCAAACTCCACATTGAAAGACCTGCCTGGTAAAGAGCCCCTTTCCCGTAACTCCTCATAACTGTCTACTTTATAGATTTTATTTAAATGACTTACTTTGGATCATTGGCATGAAGGGCTTTCCCCAACTCATAACTTGGTAGAAAGAGCACTGGACTAGGAATCAAGGGCGTTGAATCTTGGCTTTCGCTCTGCCATAAGAGACCCTGTAAACTTGAAGCAGTCTTCGTTTTATTTTGCTCATTTGAAAAAGGCAAGAGTTCACTTATTCCACATGTATGTGTCGACTGAAAAAAAAAAAAGTACAACCTAACAGTTGAAAGTTATGTTTCATTTGGCGGACAAAACTGAGGACTTAAGCCTGGGACACAGCATCTCAGATAACTCTGAGGGACTGCTCCGAAGAGGCAAGGAAGGGGAGCCAGGATATACAGGAGTTTTTGCAACAAAGACCAGGTAGTCAGAACATCAAAAGATTACTGTTAATTAAAGAAAACTAGATATCTCAAGTTAAGGAATTTAATGCTTTTCTACGTATGGAAGATGCAAAGTCTGGGCTCACTGAGATCATTCCTTTGATAGGCACCTCAGCTATCTGGGGCCAGTATCCTGTGCTTCTCATCCTGAGTGTCCTCAGGGTGAACCGTTGGGAGAGCCTGCACCGGCTGACTGCTAGATAGGGGGGCATCCTCCTCATCCTGAGTTCCCTCCGGGCTCACTATTGGGTAGCTGTAATGTGATGGCTTGGTGGCTGCAAGATTCTTTGTTTACTCATGTGGCAGGCAATATTTTTCATTCACAATGCTGTGCGTGTATAATCTGCTATACCAGGCATAATGAGATATTTCCAGCTCTCAGTTTCTATCATTTCTATAAGATTCAGAACCTAACAAGGGTCACAACAGAGTCAACGACATACTGACCTCTCAGGACCACTACATTGCTTCACTGCCTCGTATACTCCAGTATCTCTCAACATGACAATTCTAAAAGTCATACCCCTATTACGCTTAGATCCCCCAAGTGAATTAATTTGCAGCCTGCTGGTTAAGTTTTGGATACCATTTATAGAACATACAGAGCAAAAGAAAAATAAAAGAAAATTAAGACAGATTCCAGCCACCAGCAGGACATGTTTTATTCAGTATTTTAGTAATTTTCCTGTTAATTAATGCTTGTTCTTCTACTTTTAGTGAAACAAAGAAGTTCTAAAAGTTTTAATTCCTTGCAGAGGAAGTGCGTTATGTCCTGGAGATTTGGCTGCTATAATGCTCTTCCTAAACTTTTTCTTCATGTATAAAAAGTTGCCAGCATTAAGAATTTTTAACAGCTGAAGCCCTTAGGGACAGAAAAAGTAGAACATTCAGGCTGAGTATGAGGCAAAAATCTCGTTAGAAATTGCCTAAGAGAATTAAGACAAATAGAAACTGCTTAAGTCCTCCCATAGACATTTAAAAATAAAATCAGCCTAAAATGACCCAGTTAGATACCTACTCCACCCAGGATGGCTTGCTAGTTGTGACTTTATATCTAATACATGTTAGTTGATAAATGGCTGCACCACAAGTTAAGAGACACAGGTTCAAATCTTTTTCTCAGACACTAACTAGCGTTAGTGTCTCTATGGTAAAACCTCTGTTTCCTCATTTAAGAAGCAGGAGCAATAAAACACATCCTGGCTACTAGCTGGGAAATGAAACATATGTAAAAATGCTCCAATATTTTAAAATGTCATTTCATTATAAGGAGATATCATGAACTTCCAGGCATCACCTGTCTAAGCTAATCAAGTAATGAGTCAGAATCAGGTTTGTGCCTAGAAATGTTGGCATCTGCAGTAGACCTTGTGGCTGACTCTCCATCATCCATTTTATACCAGACAATTAACCTAAGCTAAGCCAATCATGCTAACCCATCCCCTTGCCAGCGGTGCAGGGATGGGAGGCAGACTGGGCAAGTGTGGGCCAAAGACACAAAGGGAGAGGCAGACTCAGGAATAAGAAAATAAACCAGTCCATTTCCCCCATTAGACATACGTAGAGAAGTGCACTGCCCCAGCCGCTGCTGGCAGCCACTTTGTTCTCATAAGGTGAAGCAGAGACAGGAGGTGAGATATTTGTAAGGAACCTGTGCACATGAGTGCCACTGAGTTACTAAATCGACCAATCCTGAGACCTGCTCTGCCTCTCTATGACCTGATATGGGACTCCATAAATGGAGTGGCCAGGAGAACTGGCTGAGGACCTACTTTCTGAGTTCAAATCCTGGCTCCGTCACTAACTACTTACGCGGCTGAGGCAAGTTACATAATGCCTCTAGACCTCAATATCTATAGCACTGGAATAATAAGAAGACTTCCCCCATAGGGTTGTTACGAGGATTAAGTAATAATTTCAGGGCCGTCTGCATCTGGCATATTTTAGGTACTATATAAGTGTTTGTTAATAAATGATTTAGAAATTATTGACTTATTTATTATTTTAAACAGTCTAGGTTAGATTTTGTTATTTGGTCCCAAAAGCAAGCTAAATAAGACTGTTTTTCTTAGTCCTCTGAGTCAGCTACTCTTAATTACAATTTCAAAAATCAATGGTGTATCAAAAGTAAATTTTAATAATTCTAATTAAAATATTAAAGTCCTCAAATTATTTAACATATATATGTATATAATTATATGTATATATATGCACAGGTATGTATGTATATACATGTATATATATGCATACATATATACGTGTTAAAGTAAATAATAATTAAACGATTATGGACAGAGAAGCAAATTCAACATTACCTTGACATCAACACAATGCTTGCATACTTTGCCACAATTAGCTATGTGGTCTGGAATAAACATTTTCCCTCTCTGGATCTTGGTTTCTTGAGAAATGGCTGGAATTACACCCAATAATGCATAGGGAGCTGAGAGTAACCTGGTTTGCCCGTAGGAGTGTGTTGCCCACGAGGTACCAAAGGCTGCACGCTAGTTCTAAACCTCCACAAGGAACCCACCAGGGAACCTAACTTAGGGTCAGGTCTGCCAATCCTCTTCCATAATCTTGCTTGTGGGAAAGACCAAGTTCAGAACGTTGTCCTTCATGGCAGAGATCAGCTAAGATGTTCACTACGCCTATTACCTCTTCTCCCTGGGCACCAAGCTGGACTACATGTTTCAGCTCCCCTTGCTTTAGGTGGGGCATGTGATTGAGTTTTAGCCAATGGGACGTGGGCAGAAATGAAGTAAGCCACTACCAGGCCAGACTCATAAAAGCCTCCCACATTTGATACCCCATCTTCTTTCTCTATCCACTTCCGAATGGCGAAGATTCTGAGGGCCTAGAGAGGGTGAAGCCGCAACATGAACAGAGCGTGGGTCCTTGACCAGGGAAAGGCTAACTGTCCAGAAACAACTGCATTGGACAGTGATATAAACCAGAAATGAACTTGTATTGTGCTAATAACTCCCTGAGAAGTTGAGGCTTATCTATTAAAACAGCTCATGTCCCCTTAATTAATAAACTGGGCAAAAAGAAAAGTGATGTCCCTTAAAAAAGACATCATCAAATTCAGAAAGAAACTTAATGCTGCCCTCCTTAATCCTGCTTTTAGTAAGGACTCTGGGTAATCAGGTGAATTACTGGATTTGCTTGGTTGCTTTCACATGACACATAGAACATAGGTGAAGAGCTCTGTCTTCCTCTAACGAGGTCAAATCACAGCACTCACAGGCCCTCCAGCTTTTAATTGATTGCCTACGAGGTCCACAGGACATGTTCCTTTTGCTTTGAAGAGGAAATGTCTTTCAGAGAGTATGTCAGTTCATTCAGGCAGCAATCATGAAGAGAAAGTTTACTATTCTATTTCCAATATAATTGTTCCTTTCAGTAGGCGATGTCACCTGTCAGAATGACTTTCAGGACCCCCTAAAATGTGTTTTTGAACTCCTAACATGGACTCAACAGTCACCGTCACTCTATCATGTGCGCTCCTACAAGGGGATTTGGGCTGTTATTTAACTTTGAGGGTTCACCCATGCCACAGCTAAACGCTCTTAATCCATTAAATACGGGGGGAAAAATGTAAATGAAATGGTATGTAGCAAAGAGGCTCTACATTATAGTGAAAATCATTCCAGAATATTCTCTACAGTTCATCTCTCTAGTGGCTTCTTTAAATAAGACAGCAAAAACCACAGATGTTCTGCCTTTTGCCCCTTCTCATACCCTCACTCTCACTTTGTTTTTTTTCCCCCTTTGGAGTCATTTTTAAATAAATGTATGCATTGTGACATCAGCTGCATTTTTATATCACTTTTCAGACCCATTTTCATTAAGGATTGCTCCCAAATTCTTCACCATATGATATTCTCAGCACAACACCCAGGGGCTCAGGGAAGGGTGCGATTCAGAAAACTTACACCAAGATGGGGCTCTGTTAAGGACAGTAAACGTAACAGTCTCTCTGGAGACACGGTAAAAATTCCCTAGGTGAGCTGAAAACAGCAGTGGCCAAAAGTAGCAGAAAGTCAGGAAATCGGATCCAACCTCCACCCCACCCAACACCTGACCATATTTTCTTTAGTGAGAAAAGAGAACCTATGGTGGTCCAAGTACTTTGGTGGCTTCTTTCGTTCTTATTAATCAACTCATTTAACAGATATGTGCTGGCCTCCTATTATATGCCACGCACTGGCACACTCCCAACTCCCAAACTCACCGAAAGAAACTACCCTGAAGACACCATTAGTTTTACTCTTTTTCAGTGCCAATATATAATATTTCTGGTACATTAAAGTTTAAAAGGCTTTAACTTTAAAAAACTTTTAACTTCGGGGCTTCCCTGGTGGCGCAGGGGTTAAGAAGCCGCCTGCCAATGCAGGGGACACGGGTTCAAGCCCTGGTCCGGGAAGATCCCACATGCCGCGGAGCAACTAAGCCCATGCGCCACAACTACAGAGCCTGCGCTCTAGAGCCCACGAGCCACAACTACTGAAGCCCGCGCGCCTAGAGCCCGTGCTCCGCAACAACAGAAGCCACCGCAATAAGAAGCCCACGCACAGCAACGAAGACCCAACACAGCCATAAATAAATATTAATTAAAAAAAAACTTTTAACTTTAAAAGATAGCCTGGGGATCTAATCATTATTTATCACATTATTTCTCAGGAAAAATACAATGTGAGTTCCAAACAACTGCCTTTTATTTGTTCATAATTTCTTCTCCACCTCTCCTTCTCAAAAGGATTTTAGGTGGTTAGTTGAGGATAAATAGAACTCAAAGGCCATTTTAAAAAAAAAAAAAGGAAGCACACACTCTAGCAGGGTTAAGCTATTAAATTGAGCTCTAAATCAGTTAAATGATTAACTGAACAAGAATAAAGTTCTTACTAGATGCCAGGCTTACAGCATGGAATAAAATGGAAAAAAGTCCCAGCTCACATGAAACTAATATTCTAGTGTGTTGGACCCGGAAGGTAGTAGAGGGATTCAAACAGTAAACAAGGATCACAAATAAGACCCAAATAATTCCAGACACTGATGAGTGCTGTGTAGGCAACATGAACTATGATGAGTGCTGTGTGTTGAATAGCATCCCCCCAAAATGCATTTCTACTGGGACCTCAGATTATGACGTTATTTAGAAGTAGGGTCTTTGCACATATAGTTAGTTAAGATGAGATCACCTGAATTAGGGTGGGCCCTAAATTCAATGACTGGTATCTTTATAAGAAGGCCATGTGAACACACAGAGGGAACCCAGAGGGAAGATGGCCATGAAAAGAGGGAGTCAGAAAGTGAAGTGACGCGACTTATAAGCCAAGCAAGGCCAAGGATTGCCAGCAACCAACATAAGCTAGGAAGAGGTACGGAAGGATTCTTCCCTAGAGCCTTCAGAGGAGCACGGCCCTGCTGACACCTTGATTTAAGATTTCTATCTCACAGAACTGTGAGATAATCAATTTCTCTCGCTCCAAGCCACCCAGTTTGTGGTGCTTTGTTTCAACAGTCCTAAGAAAATAAATACAATAAGTTAGAGTGATCAGAAGCAAAGCTAGCTGGATGATGAGTTACTTTTGACTGGAAAGTGACTGGATGAATTAAGTGACTGGATGACTGGATTAAGTGAAAGTGACTGGATGACTGGATGAATTAAGTTACTTTTCTCAAGAGGTGACATGTGAGCTGAAATCTGCATGACACTATCACACTGAGCTCCCTAGCAGACAAGGCAAAAATGAGGCAGTGTTTCTTTGCTGCTAAAAGCAAGCACACATATTTATTTTGAGGCGGCAAACATTTTAGTTATCACCTTACAAGTGAATTTGGGGGATTAGAACCTGTTTTTATGTTAAGGATTTTTTGTCTTAAAGGCCAATCTTGCTCTCTTTCTTTCCAAAAGCTAATTTTTAAAAACCTAAGCCATCCCATTGGTTATAGAGTCTCCCTCTTTTCCTAGAAGTGGGAATGTGTTTAAAGGCAGCAGGACTTAATAAGGTAAAGTGGAGCTGGCCCCAGCATTCTGCCTTGGTCTCAACTGCTACAAAATGAAATAAACGGTGCTTTGATCACAGTTTATTTTGCGTGGTCCTTACTGGCAATGTGCGTCACCTGCTACTCCTAAAAGTTAAATAAGTTAGTGCAGAAAATACTACATGATATAAAGTATAGAAAACAACGCATAAATGACTTTGTGCAGTATGGAGAAAAATTACAGCATTCGGTCTTAAGGCCATAAATAGAAAGAGAAATTAAGACATGGCAGAGAAGACAAAGATGGGCTCTGAGATCAGGTCCTACAAGATGGAGAGTCAGTGAGGTGTCGTGAAATTCAGGAAAGCAGAATGATTATTCTTGAAGTCACAGCACTGATTAAATATCACTAATGAAAAAAATGTCAGCTGTAGAACTTTTCATGGACTTTTCAGAGCGTACAGCATCCGGTCTGAATTAAGGCAACATAGCTAGTTCCATCTCCACATTCTACCAGTATTAAAGACTGAACACGGTAAGTTCTTTGAATAAAAACCTTACCTCCTACCCACCCCAACCTTGTCAATAGATTAGACATGACTTTCAAACAGGTGTCCACTGAGTCCTAGTAGGTCACGTCACCTGTTTCAGCCTTGCTTCAACGAGCAGCTTATATGTTTCATGTACAAATGATCTGCCTATAAGTAAATTATTTTAAAGACCTACTGTTTTGTGTTTTTTTTCTTTTTTAATAGAAAACCACTTATTTATATCCAAAAGAGTAGCAATAAAACTATAAAGGCTTGAACATTATTGTCAGGAACAAACCCTCCAGGAGGCGTCATCATTTTATTCTATAGAAAAGGCCACCTGAAAATGAACTTTAAAATCTGTCATAGCTTGAGCAGAACATTGCTCAGCATGGTCAGGGAGACTCTGTTGTCTAGCTGCTCAGAGGACTCCCCAGAAGTCATCTGCCTTCGTGAATTCTCATGGCTCACCTCTAGCACCTGCCTTTGAAGTCTCAGAATCTGGAGTTTGTCAGCACTACAAGAGTGAGCTCAGGGCTCTGGGGTTGACTCTTGTTAACCCAAGCAAAGAGAGGCTGATGTAAAAGCCAGAAGACCGAGCAATTTGTGAACGTGATGAGAAATAGAAACGTCACGAGAACCAGAGCTCTCAAGCACATATGACCGTGGCTTTCTCCGCCTGTAGACAAATCCACACAAAACGCCCAAGGATATTCCAAAGAGGAGAGACTGAGGAACAAGTCTCTATACTAAACGATGCAGGAAAATAAACGATCCAGCATGTTCACTTTTTGTTGCCAACGTCCACTACCCCGAATGCTAGCCTGCCTGTGAGGAAGGCTTTTCAGCACCATAGCAACCCAAGATATTATAGTTTCATCCACCCAACCCCACCTCCACAGAGTTGGTACAGCAGGTAGAGAAAAATGGGAAAGTGTAGATTCTGGCCATCTTGGGCCCCCAGGGGCCTAGCCCCATCAGCAAGCGTTCTTTATATATATATATATATATATATATATATATATATATATATATATATATATATATATAAATTTATTTATTTATTTATTTTTGGTTGTATTGGGTCTTCGTTGTTGCACACAGCCTTTCTTTAGTTGCAGCGAGCAGGGGCTACTCTTCATTGTGTGCACAGGCTTCTCATTGTGGTGGCTTCTCTTGTTGTGGAGCATGGGCTCTCTGGTGTGCAGGCTTCAGTAGTTGTGGCATGTGGGCTCAGTAGTTGTGGCTCGCGGCCTCTAGAGCACAGGCTCGGTAGTTGTGGCGCATGGGCTTGGTTGCTCTGCGGCATGTGGGATCTACCCGGACCAGGGCTCAAACCTGTGTCCCCTGCATTGGCAGGCGGATTCTTAACCACTGCGCCACCAGGGAAGTCCCGGCAGAGGCTCTTTAGACGCAATGCTTTGACTAGCATAAGCCTCTACTGAAGTGCCTGAAACCTCCCAACTCAATCAAGCAAAAACAGCTACTGTTAGTGGGCGTTGGGAGGCATTAGCTTTTTTTACCCCTTGGGGATGAGAGTGGAGGCCACACCGGGGGCTGCAGAGGAAGTCAATCACATTAACGCATTTATAATAAAGACTCCAATCATTCTTGTTACTTCAAACTTTAAATTCTTCTTGCTAGTGTGCCCTTTAAACAGGCAACCTGCCCTTAGGAGTTATTGCATCTTATTAAAAGGAACACTCTCTTATAATCAATTAGACTCATTACCTTGAATATTCAATTTCTGCCAAGCCACAGCTTAAATAACCACTTCAGAGAATCTGCCTGTGAACATCTACAGTCATGACTGAGTGCTCTCACACACTTTTTGGATGTCTTTTCTAGGCTGATCTGCTCCCTTCTGCTCACAACGTCTCTTTCCCAATATGGTACAACACGAAGATTAGGTTTCTGCTTAATGACTTACAATTACATGCCTGCCTTGTCTCTCTGAGAATAAACTCAGATGACCTTATATAAAGTTCTGTGTGTCCTCCAAGTCTGCAGTACCAGAGTGAGGGATGGAATCACAGTTTAATCTTATAGCTGGGTCATCAAAGCCATAGTAGTGTAGGTTTTACTTGTTGAACTCTCATAGAGCAATCTCATTTCTCTAGTAGCTGCACTAGATCTCACTGCTAACCTCATGTCATGTCAACAGTCTTGATACCCGTGGTGAAGTCTTGGCCAGTTATCCAGCTACTGTCTCTCCACTTCAAAAACACCGTTCTATACTCTGCTCTGCGGTGCTGGGTCTGGGACTCTGCAAAATAGCTTGCTCCTTGTTTATCTGGCTCCCAGTTAGGTTTTACCAATATGGGCCTCTAAAGAGAGATTAGAAGTTAGGAAGGACGGAGAGGGATCTGCTGCTTCCTGTTGGCCTACAGATCTCCTGTCCTTTCATTTGAAAAGGAAGCTACTCTCAGGCACATGCAACTTGGCTAATTGACTACAGAAGTTTTTAATTATTTTTTTTCCCAGTACTGTAAGTTTTCTGGTTATTGCAGAAAGCACCAAAGTTTGGGAGACCCAGCAGGCCCAGAGCCAGGGCTTTATGAAATCTAGGGCAGAGGTTGGCAAGCTACAGCCCAAGGGACAAATCAAGCCTGCCACCTGATTTGTAAAAAAGTTTTATTGGAACGCAGTCATGCTCATTTGTTTCTATGTTGTCTATGGCTGTGTTCACATTGTGACAGGGTTGAATAGTTGCAACAGAGACCGTATATAGCCCACAAAGCCTAAAATATTTACTATATAGCTGTGGATGGAGAATGTAGCCTGCCATATCAGTAAGCAAAGGATGTTGTGGCCACCAAACCATCAGCCACTGCAGCTGTCCCCAGACTGTGCACCCTGAGGGGATTCAGGATGGAAAAAAGCAGGATACTGGCCCTAGATAGTTAAGGTGCATATCAAAGAAATGATTTCAATGAGCCCAGACTCTTGCATCTTCCCATACGTGGAAAAGTACTAAATTTATTAACTTGAAATGTCTGGGTTTTCCTTAATTAACAGTAATCTTTTGATGTTCAGACCACCTGGTTTTTGTTGCCAAACTCCTGTATATCCTGGCTCTTCCCTTACCTCTTTGGAAGCAGTCCCTCAGAAGTATCTGAGAGGCTGCCTCCCAGGCTTAAGTCCTCAGCAAGTCCACTGACTAAAACATAATTCTCAACGTTTAGGTTGTGCTATATTTTTCAGTTGTCAGAGAAAAGCTTACCGTACTCTTATTCCTCACTGCTACCTTCACAAAGGTGTTTACATCCTACTGATCCCACTTCCGTCCACTCTGGCTCCCACAGAAGACCTGTAGTTGAGCCGAAAAAAGCCCCTGAGACTGAGTGGAGAGGTACACAGTCGGAATGAGGATGAGGTAAGAAAGCCCCCCAGTTCACCCAAAAAATGTTGGCATGGGTTATTAACAGCCATAATGATTCCAGGAGAAAACGAGAAAGAGTGACTATTTGATCTTTCAAAGGACATAGTCATCTCAATCAGAGAAGACTTTTACAGCCAGGTACAGCACTTTCATCCATTCCCCAAATACACAGCTCAACTTTGAAGTAACTGGCAGCTTTTAATCTTTTTAGCCTCTTTTGAAAGGGGTGGATAGAAAGTGGAAACCCTCCTTGCTAATGGTCTCCCATTTCCCAGAAGCAGATGAAAATCAATTTATTATTATTATTTTAATTCTGACTGTATATTCAATGTTGGGCTGGACGTTAGTAGAAAAGGACTCAGAAAAAGGAGAACGTGTTGTACCCCCCTGTAGGAGCCTGAAATCCAATAGCAAAACAAGATTTACACACTTGAAAAAGATGAAAGACTGTATATGTATATATATTTCACACATACACACATAAATATATATATTCTGTCCTCAAAGGAGTTATTCATCTAGTCTGCAGGTGATAAATATGTAGACCAAATAATTATACTATCATTTGATTAGTGCTATAAAAAGCACAGGCTTTTTTTTTTTTTTGGACACAAAGGAATAAATAACTATCTCAGAAGGATTGGGAAAGATTTGCTGAAAATATATTGGAACTGTCTTCAAGATATCTGGGAGATCGCTGAGGAAAGTACAGTCCAGGCAGAGAGAAAATTATCACTACTGTCAGGATACCCCATCACTCGCCCTGATGACCACAGCCTGCTGGCCAAACCCCAACAATGGAAAGAAGGACTGAGAGTTGCGGGGCTCGCTGACTCTTCTGGACACTTACTAGCCTTATGACTTCCGCTGGTATCGGAACAGGAAAAGTGACACTGAAAGTCAGGCTCCATGTAGTTCACTTTGACAAAAATGGACACTGGTCATACCCTTGTTTACAGTGACAAGTCCTTTTCCAGAGATGCATCAGCACTAACCTCCCTCTCTCTCTCTAACAGTCCACATTCCACCACAAGCAAAGCACAACAGAGAACAGCCCGAAAATGCCAATTTAGCTCAGTTTGTCCCCAAGAGGTGTCTGTCTTCTCAGAGTTCACCTCTCGTCTTCTGCCCTCGACGTGTGTTGGCTAAAATGGTGGTTTCCAACATGCAGTCTCCAGGTCAGCAGCACTGGCATCATCTGGGAGCTTGTTAGAAGTGCAGATTCTCAGGCCACGCCCCAGCCTCCTGAATCAGAAACTCTGGGGGGTGGGGGCCAACAATCTGTATTTTAACAAACTCCCCAGAGGACTCCAATGCACAACCAAGTTTGAGAACTAGTAAGCTAAATATTTCTAGATGCTAGAGAACGATGCTTGGACTCCTAAAGGGTCTGGTCCAGTAAAAAGTAGGAGAAGGAAAATTCTGGCTTGACTATAACTACAAATATCAAAGGGAATATAGACATCACTATATGGCCTAATCTATAGATTGGGCAGGACTGGGTGTTAGAAGACAGTGAGATAGTAGCAAGCAAGATGGAGAAGATATTAATTGCATATCCCGGCCCAGACAACTAGATGAAAATTCCTGCCCATGTTTTCAGGTTACTCCAGCAGAGAGCATTGTGAAGGCCCAGAAACTTGGAAGAGCAAGAAGTTTGCTGTGATTCAGTCCTACAATGGAAGTGAGGAAGGATAAAAAAAATAGGCCATTAAATGTAGATTAGGGTGAGGTCATGAAAAGCTGAGTCCTTCTTCTGCATTGGGGCTTTTATCCCATAGAAAACAGGAACCCACTACAGTTGTTTTTGGTGTTTGAGCAGCGTGGTGATGTAAGGAGAACTGAATTTCAGCATATCGTTCTGGTGGTAAGGTTAGGGTACAGGAGACAGGATTGAAGAGAAAGATGGAGGCTTAGCACTTAAACTATTCCAGGTGATGAGAACTGAAATCAAGGACCCCCAGGGGATGGAAAAGGGGTGTCAAATTACAGAGAAGTTTCAGGAAGCACTTTTAGAACACGGTGCCAGACTGGATACCGAAAGTGTCGGAAGGGGTTAGTGAAGATGACCCAATTTCTAGTTTGAATGTGGGACAGGTAATGGCGCCACTCATCAAGGAAGGTAATACAGAGGAGGAAGAAGGTTTAGAGGAGAAAAAAGAGTTTTCTTTTGAACAGATATTTCTCATGGAGTCTGTGTGAAATTCACAGAGATAGCTAACGCCATTGAATTTCTTTACCTATAACAGCTGAATGCATGCAGCAAACTCACACTGGGTTTAGCCTTCACTACACACATCAGACCCCCACGTGTTACACGGGTGTCTACCAATCTCTAATATGGAACAGAGATATTTAATGATCAGTAGAAGAGCTGTTTCAATCTAGGTTTGCAATATGCAATCATGTCTGCAATATGATTCATAATTGAGCTGTACTGGAAAACGTTTTCTATTCCGTTGGACTTACTTGGGATATCATTTTCTAAGTGACATTACTAACCAACTTTTCAGATCTCAGCTGGCTTTGGTTGGAAATTAAGCCAGTTTAGAACAAATCCATCATGCGATCTGGCATCTCAGTGTTTCAAAGGATAAGAATTAGAAGACACAGCCAGTTATCTGACAGCATGTGATGCGAACGTCATGCAAATTAACAATGAACCTCTTTGCCAAGTTTTAATCAGTAGTAGTGAAGTGAAAGGAAGGTACCAGCCCTGATAATAATGCTATTTCTGCAGTCTCTTCATACACAATTAACTCTGCTTGTTGCCTCTAACTATTTTGTTTTTTTGTTTTTTGTTTTTTTTTTTTTTGCGGTACGCGGGCCTCTCACTGTTGTGGCCTCTCCCGTTGCGGAGCACAGGCTCCGGACGCGCAGCCCCAGCGGCCATGGCTCACGGGCCCAGCCACTCCGTGGCATGTGGGATCCTCCCAGACTGGGGCACGAACCCGTGTCCCCTGCATCGGCAGGTGGACTTTCAACCACTGTGCCACCAGGGAAGCCCACCTCAAACTATTTTAAAAACAAACAAAAGCAACAAAAAACCTTTCATTCCTGGCATTCTTAAGCTCTTCTTCTATTTATGGTTTAAGGAGGCTGAAGGAAATGTGTCCAGTGGTATAACCCAATTATGAGAAGTCAGCCAGAGCCCAGTTCGGATGAGATGCATCTATGGGGGGGCAGCTGGGAGATTCACGTCTGGTCCCTTAGTTTCTCCTTGTCGTAAAGTGAGTTAATAAAAAATGAGGCATATGTTGGCAGTCGGCCTCTCAAGGCAGTTATTTGCTCTATTTTATGTTTGCGTCCACACTTGATGAGAAAGAATCTTGTAAAATTATCCTGGCCGACCAGTGAATAATATCTGGTATGAAATGTTCAAAGGATAATTAGCCATGAGAATGTAAGCACGAGAGCAAGAGTGGTGTGTATCGTCTGCAGAGAAATCATCTGCATTCAAACAGCCTCAAACCCATAGGTCTAATAGGACTGGATGGAAGTCTTCTGATGTTAACCTCTGAATGAACCCAAAGCTGATGAGGAAGGAAGCAAAAAATCAGCCTGAAATGCATGTTACCCTCTGACTGTTTGAATACGCCACAAAGAAAAACACTTGGCTGCAGAGATAATTACTTGAGTAATTATGCTTTTAGAGCATAAAGGGGCATCAGATCTATGAGTTGACCAAATACCAATAAGCATTGCCTCAGAGCAGCAGAGGGGTGATTCTTTCACGTCATTAAAAAAACTTAGAGGGCTTCCCTGGTGGCGCAGTGGTTGAGAGTCCACCTGCCGATGCAGGGGACACGGGTTCGTGCCCCGGTCCAGGAAGATCCCACATGCCACGGAGCGGCTGGGCCCGTGAGCCATGGCCGCTGAGCCTGCGCTCCACAACGGGAGAGGCCACGACAGTGAGAGGCCCCCGTACAGCCAAAAACAAACAAACAAACAAACAAACTTAGAAAGAGCTCATTGTCTTGACTGGAGGGTGAGTTGTCCTGAGGTTAGGGAGGGAAGGGGCCAAGTGCTGCTCCCCTCACGGTCCACTCCTTTGTATTTGAGCCCCTGTCCTGGGGCAAAAAGGTTGGGGTTGGGGAAGGTGAGAATGAAGCAAGGTGTTTGTGTGTGTATGCGGATGCGTAAAATGGATGGAATATAGCTTGGGTAAAGCTACATTCTTACACAGCAAGGGGGACAGTGTGAAATGAATAGCTGACACTGGCTAAAAACATTTCACCTTAACACTAATGTAATGATCATATCAACAAAGCAAACCATTTCAGCAACAAAGAGTGGGCTCTCAAGAAAGGGGTAAGGGCCTAGAAGGTTGACCATAACGTTTGCACACTCAGTGCTAGGCAATAATGGTGAAGAGAGTGACCAGTGCAAGGTGCATGCCCTATAGATTGACAGGTAACCTCCACTTCCCCAGCAACAGCACTCCTGCCCCGGTCAACCAGTGGTCATCCATCAGGTAAGAATGGTGGGCAGCGGATTCACGGTCCAGATAGACACTGGCAGGCCAGTATGGCTATGATCACAAAGACAGAAAGACTCCAGGCTCTACCTTCACCCTCAGACCTCTAAGTCAGGTATTGAAAGCCTAAACCCCAAAAAACCAACTGGGGACATAAATGCATAAAAAGGGACAAGTGGGGGAGACACTTCTTTGTGAAAGATCCCCAGTGTTCTCCTTATTTATTGCAAGTAATAATAAATCCTTCTCACGCACACAAAAAAAGGGGGGCGGGGCAAATGGGGACCCTGGTGCCTCTGCTCAGTGCCAATCAAGTGCTGTCAGATGGGAAGGTGGTCATTGTCATGTTGTGACAATGAAAAGCTAACCCATCCAACGTCCACGTGAAATCTCATGAGATTTAATATTTCACAAACATCACACGGGCCAAACAAAATGCTGCTCCCGAGTGGGTCCACCAGCCTATGATCTCTGTTTTACTCCTTAACCAGGCTCAAAAGCCTACATGGCAAAATCAGTAATACAAAGCTCCAAGTGAAAGCCTGTGGGAACTGGGGCGCACTGCCCTTCGCTGGGACTTGGGGAAAGTGGGATGAAGGACATATGCTGTAGGTTCCCAAAGAGGGCATTGTGAGTTGCAAGATCAAAGGAAGTCAAAAGTAGAGCCTCTGAGGCTCTGCACTCTGAGGACTTGACAGTTCATGAAGGACCAGTCCTAGGCAGGAATATTTTGTTGTCATGGCCACTATTTTAGAGTAATCAGTGACCCCAACCGCCAAAACCATTCTTGTCATCGAAGAAACGTGTGTATGTATATGCATGTGGATGAGAGAGGGGCATGAGTGAGCAAGAAAAAGCCTACTAGGACCCCAGAAGATGCAGCCAAGATCACTCTTCCAGATCAGTTCCATTCCTATGCTTGACAACCTCTCCACCAATTCAAAGAAGGGCCATTGCCGTTCTGGACACAAGAATCAAGCTTATTCGTAGTTAGCCTATTCATGAACTTTTTATTATTGAAAGGATGTCCAGAGCATCTCATTTGTGCAACTTAAATAGAATGGAAATGGTCAGGAACAGAATTTGGTGAATGGGATCAGGAAATGTAATGACTGAGGGTGTCCTCCTTAGGGCAAGGGCGTTAGCAATCAGGGCAGCTTTACTGAAATCCAGCTCCGAGGCTGCAGTCTCTCACTGCAAAGGGGTCTGTTTATTTTTTCATATAGAAGACAGCTTCAAAGGGCATTTTTTTCTTTTTTTGCTTTGGTCTTCCTTTGGGCAACATAAAAGGGGAGAACAAAGGGAATTCAGAACCTCTTTTTTTTTTTTGGCCACAGGCCACTCAGTAGACAATCTAAGTTCACAAGTGCCAGTGAAGTGCTGGTCTGCTCCTCTGCGTGCCCAATGTACCCGCCCTGGACGTTGCAGGCAGTCCTAATGCTGCTTCTCCAACCAGGACCAGCTGGAAAGAGATCCCTTCACAGGCCAGAAAGAAACTTGTCTCAGCAAAGTGAAGAAACGTGTCTGGGATCCCACAGCAGGTGTTGAGAGCAGGAGCTCTATCAGGCTTCCTGGTTTCAAATCCTGGCCCTGACACTTCTTAGCTCTGTGATCTTGGCAAGTTACTTAACCTCTATGTGCCCCTGTTACCTCATCTATAAAGATAATGATACCTACTTTGTAGGACTGCCATGAGGATTAAACAAGATAATGTACATGCCCAGCACAGAGTAAACACTGAAGAAATGCTAACTAGTTTTGTTGTTATTACCATTATCACAGAAATCAGTACTTTAACTGTATACCTCCTATTTTGTTCTGACTGCTTCATAGGTAAACCATGTTACGGCAACAGAAATTGTGTCATCTAAAGAATACTGATTTAGAAGCCAGAAGACCAAGAGATGGGAGTCAACATTCAAGCTAAGCAGCTGACCAGCTGGATGACTGTGGCCAAGTCACTGCACCTTCCTGAGTCTCAGTTCGATCCTCTATAAAATGGGAATAATCTTTGCCTTTTAGCCTTTACAGGATTGTTGTTAAAATCCATGCTAGAATTATTTGTCCTTAAGCCAAAATACATTATATCACTCTTAGTTATTTCTATTCTCCCTTTCTATTTCACTCACTTCTCTACTTCTGGTACCTAAGTCAAACTGAGGGCATGGCTGAGATTACTGAAAAGAGGAGAGGAAAGGAGAGCAAGAGAGGGGAGGGGAGTGGAGGGGGACACAATGATTCTCACTTACTCATAAACAATGTAGTACTTTTTCATTTTACAAAATTCTCCTTAATCTAGTTTCCTATGATTTTCAACAACTGATGTTAATTGGCCACCCTGAATATGAGCGAAGCATTTGCTCTACTAAAGATATTAGAGTAAAATTGGTGCAAATCTTCTGGAAAGTCACATCAGTATGCTTCAGGCACTATTAAGAAGCTTATTCCCTATGGCTCTGTAATCCCACTCCTGGGGATTTGTCCTGGAGAAGTATTTTAAAAGAAGAAAAGCCATCATTAGGTGAAGTTGTTTATGCAGTATTACATATAATAGTAAAACACTGAAAGCAACCGGAATGTCCAACCACTGGGGGATGAACTAGTAAATTAGAGACCATTAACTTGATGGACTATATTGCAGGCATTAAAAATTAAAGCCATAGCTCCCAGTAGCAGTGTGAAAAGGCACACCAAATTTCATACAAATCATGATTACTGTACTATTCTCTAAAAGTAAAGAAGTTGTCTGTGTGTGGTGAAGTTATGGAGGATGGTTAAAAATTCTTAAATGTATTTCAAAGTTTAACATTATTTTTTGCAATTGCGAAAATTAGAGAACTGAAGGTTTAAAAATTTATAGGCATCAGGGTTTTTTTTGTCCTGGGGACAAGGTTAAAGACAGACAGCTATTTTCCAGAAATGATCAAGACCAGCCCAGCAAAATGGCCAACTACGGCTTCCCAAGGTTATGTCTTGTCAGTGGGTTTGGCTCACAAAAATCTAGTGCTAATTTATAATGCTTAGTAACTCCAAGAAATATCTGCATTTTCAAAGGAATCTCAACTACAAAGCTTTTTAGCCCCGAAGTATAGGATATTGGTCCAAGGTAGGCCACTGAAGTCAAAACCTGGGGGGACATGAAACAGGAGCTAAGAGAGACAGCCAGATGTAGGAGAACGAGGTTAGAACATTACCTCACACCAAATGCAAAACTAACCCAAAATGGGTTAAAGACCTAAATGTAAAACCTGAAACCATAAAATTCCTAGAAAAGCACATCGGCGGGACACTCTTTGACATAAATTGTAGCAATATTTATTTTGGATCTGTCTCCTAAGGCAAAATAAATAAAAGCAAAAATAAACACACAGGACCTAATTAAACGTAAAAGCTTTTGCACAGCAAAGGAATCCACTGACAAAAAGACAACCTAGAGAATGGGAGAAAAATATCTGCAAATGATATGACTGGCAAGGGGTTAAACTCCAAAATATAAGAATAGCTCATACAGCTCAATATCAAAAAAAAAGAAAAAAGAATGGTCAGAAAACCTGAGCAGACTTTTTTCCAAATAAGACACACAGATGGCCAACAGCCACATGAAAAGATACCGAACATCGCTAATTATTAGAGAAATGCAAATCAAAACAACAATGGGATATCACCTCACACCTGTCAGAATGGTTATCAGAGAGTCTGCAGATAACAAACGTTGGCGAGGATGTGGAGAAAAGGGAAGGAACCCTTGTTCGTTGTCGGTGGGAATGTAGATTGGTGCAGCCACTATGAAAAACAGTACGGAGGGTCCTCAAAACACTAAAAATAGAACTACCATTTGATCCAGCAATTTCACTCCTGGGTATATATCTGGAAAAAAAACTGAAATAGGAGCTAATAGGTATTGAAACTCCCTTTTCTGGGTCCTCTTCTAATCACTTGCATATCTGTCCTCTCACTGACTCCTCAAAAAAATCTCGAGACAAGCAAAGCATCATAAACCCTATTACCAGTTTAGCTTAGAAAGGCTGTATTAGGCTGACAGTCATGCAGCTAGAGACTCAAATTCTAATCCGACACAAAATTTATGGGGACCGTAAAGCAACATGGAAAACTGTTTTTGGCGTAGTGTTAACTGGAAGAAAAAAATACAAAATCTATTCACACTGTAATTACCACAGAGTAAAAGCATTCAAATAATTTAGAAAGAAAGAGGAAAAATGAAAACCGTTTTGCAAAAGTGGTGAAACTAGGAATGTTATTTTCCTTTTCAACTTCCTTTGTTATTATAATATTGTTTTTGCAATAAAGAGGCTCATGCTATTTTGGTTACACTGCACGGTGTACCCTCACCTCTTGCAGCTCTGGGATGTCCTGGCTTGAGCTATAATTATATTAAAAATGAAAATGAATAATAATAACCGTAAGAGCTGCTGTAAATTAACCATAATCATCTTAATGGTTAGAGCAGCTATGAATCAAGAAGCCAGTTGTAATTGTAATGGCCACTGCAATAATGAGCTAGAAAATTAGTGCATGCAAATGGATCCATGAGGAAAGAAACCGGAATATATGGCCAAAGACCAAGGGTCTTTGTGGGTGGAGATGGAAAATTACAAAAGCATTACACCAGCCAAGAAAGGATTCCAACAGAAGCATCGACCAGAGGGCTTTCTCCTACAAAGCAGCTTGGGCTGAACTACACGGGACCAGACACATCTAAGAAGAGCAAATATAAGATGTCCCACAGTGTCGGCTGATGTCTGGATGCTTCAGGATGAAGACAGTGGGAGTGGGCACCTCCAAGTGGGGAGAACGCAACAAAACTGCCCAAGAAAGTTAGTGATGCTACAACTGGACAGGCCACCCTTATGAGAAGTATGTGCAGGCTCTGACTCCTACGCAAAACAAACTCCAAAGGTAGAAATTCCCTAGAGCATTCTGTCTACAGAATTAACTCATGGACCTTGTATCTCTGGACCTGCAGAGACGGCTGCTCTAAACTTGCCAGCTACTGGCCCTGCAGACAATATGTGCTATAAGGAAGTGTCACGTGTGCCCACGTTGGTGGTGGCAGTTACTAAGAACATGGCCTTTGGAAACAGAAACCTGGTTCGAGGATATCACTTATTAGCTATACGTGTCAGACAAGTGCTTACGTTCTTTGGCCTTAGTTTTCTCACCTGCGGAACAGGGAGAGTAATAGAACCTAAGTGATAGAGTTGCAATGAGAATTAAATGACAGGATACATGTCAAGTTCTTAGCACAGAGCTTGGCGGACCATGAAAGTTTACTGCGAGTTATGACAGTTAACATTAGAGTAAGTAGGATTAAATGATGTAGTAATTTGTAAATCAAAATTTTGCGTTTAACCAGAATTGCACACCTATCGGTGTTACCTTCCAAATTCCTGCCCTGAGAGTCTGTGTTTGAAAACTGATCTCTTACTGTATTTGGAGCAGGTAACTGGGGGCCAGCCAGGACTGTTGACTGGAACATTAACAATGAAGTCCTATTTCCAGCATAGATGCAGTATGAAGAAAGAGGTGAAAACAAGAGATTTAGACAAGAGATCTAATAGTAACAAGAAAAGCTTGCCTAGTTTCAAAGTGTGTAATAGTTAGAAGTAGGGAGTTACTACAATTGATTCTTTCCAATTCACTTCTTCATTAGACTCCCTTAGAGAACTTAAAAATATATAATGCCCAAGCCCATCTCACAGACTGATTTAATCAGAATGCCTGTGGGTGAAACATTTATTTGCATCAATATTTTAAAACTCTACATTTATTCTAAAGTGCAACTAAAATTGAGACCTTTACAAATGAGTAGAAATTCAACCCAGAACTAATCTCTTTACCTTCTAGAACAATCTCTAGGTAAGACTCCTACTTAGACACAATCACACACTGAATTACCCTTCACGTTGTGTCCCTATGTTCTCAGCCCTGAGACAGTTCCACTCCAGCCCAAGAAGTCCGAGTAGCTGAGAACGGAGTAAGGGAATTCGTCCTGCGTGCCAAGCAGCCCCTGTTGGTGGAGAGTCTTCACAGACTCTAAAAAGTGAATATAAAATTCTGGCATATCAAAGAGTAGCAACAAAATATAGACAGGACAGAGAGTTCCCAGTTCCAAAGAGAACCTGGTACAGACTAGTGTATTTGCACATCAAATACAGTTTAATAGCAAGTACCAAAGCATTCTAGTCTATGCTGGTGAGAAAATATAAGGTCCTGGGGCCAAAAAGTTCTCTTCCTGCCCCCCCAGCCCCCCGACCCCATATTCACTCCAAAGGCTGCTGAGGCAGCCTGGATGGGAATGTGACCTTTAATGACTCATTTAATTTGAACAAAGCAACTCCTGACCACCCATTCAGGCCCGCAGAGCAGACGGTAAGACCAGAGGATGCCAGTGGAGGCCAGACTTCAGCGTCATCTAGGAAGTTTTCAAAACATTCATCTTCAATCTCTAGGCCTCCCTTAGCCTGATTCAGAACCTCCAGAGATAAAGAGATTTAAGTTTAAAAAGCTCCCGCAAATGACACTGATGTGCCTGGTTTGGTTCCCAATGTGGTGGAGGCCTTGAGCCACGGTTTGGTGAGAAAAGATTTAGGTCTTTAGGCTCCAAAGAGCTCTCCCACCTACTCATGCGCACACATGCCAAGTGCCCAAGTATAATCAAAGGCAATGAGGAGGTGCTACCTGGAGACCCCAGACGCCTAGGAAGGTAGGTAAGGCTGGGGCTGGAGTACTTGCTGTAGAACTGAGTCAAGGGGCTTCGCTGCACCACAGGCAGACGTGACTTTGGGTTAGGCTGGTTTGGATTCTATTCCTGCCTTTGTCACTTCACCACCTTTGAATATTTGAACCATTAACTTAATCTCCCTAAGCTTCAATATCTGCATCTATAAATTGGGGAATATATTGATAAATGCTTCCCTATATGTTTATGGCAATGATGTACTGTGCCAGTCCTGAGCCTTATAGTTTTTCAAATCCATCCCTTGTCTTTCCAATGGTCTACTTTGTACAGTAGGGAGCTGACACCCACAAACTGGCTTCTGGCTTGGCCAGTGGGAGACCCCGTGGGAGATGGAGGGTGGGAGGAAGGCAGACGCCGTGGCATTCTCTCCCTTTCTCTCTGACTTGGTGGCATCCCTTCAGTGGCTTCTCTACCATGGCCCTGACTCCTACTAGGTAGGTCCACCATGGTTCTAGTGCTTACTGAGTAAACCCATCCCATGGCCTCCAGGTACCCTGTCGTCCTTCCAGCCCAGGGGAAGAGGTAGCCCAGTGTTCTGATGGATCTCTGGGCTGCCTCACACCCCAGATGGCCTCGTCAGCTATCCCTTCACCTGTGTAACCAATTTCCTGGTTTATATCCCCTCTCTTTTAAATAGTTAAGTGTCCCCCAGCCCCCAAGAGATCCTTGCATTATAATGTTCCAAGTATAGGGCTTGGTACTATTTAGGCTCAATAAATTGGAACTATTATAATCAAGTATATTATAAACTCCTCAGGTGCCTCCTGCCATGGTCTTTGGTATGAGTGCTGACTGTAGCCAAATCTGTTTGAGAAGCTCTCCCAACCTTGAAACAACAACAGTCAACACTTATATGGTCCTTCCTCTGTGCCAAGCATGGCTCTAATTGCTGTATTTAAATTAACTCATTTAATCCTCATCATAACCCTATGAGGTAGACACTATTTCTGTTAAAAATGAGGCACAGAAAAAAAAAGTTAAGTGACTTGCCCAAGGTCATAGAGCTAGTAGGTGGTATAGCCAAGGTTCAACCCCAGGGGTCTGGCATAAGAAGCTGTTCTCCCTAAGCCCAATTCTACACCCCCTCTCAAGATGACTGCCTCAGAACCAGGGGAAAAATGCAGAGGCCATTGCCACTCAACGCTGAAGGCTCCCATGCAAAGCGGCCTCTCTTACAGTTTCAGACCTATGAATGCCTGAACTATGATGTCTTGATAAAGCAGCACGATCAGGTCCCTGCCCATCTGGCCAGAAGACAGGTCTGGCATCCAGCCCTGAGGCTGCCTGGCACCCACTGCCTTTTCTGCCTTAATAGACACCTCGAGTGGAGCGTGAACACACAGGAATCCGTACGCCATTAACTGGAGCTATATTAAACCTGTAAAAATCAATTGCTAACATTCCAATGACCTTCTTATAAATTAGTTTATCAGATGGTTTTACTCATTCACTAATTAACTGAAGATAGAAGGGAACTAGCTTTTATTGAGTGTTTACTCTGTGTTCAACTATCTCTCAGGATCTCTGCACTTGACACCTCTTTTCCTTTTCACCCTCCTAGCAACCCCGTGAGAAAAAAGTATGATTCCCACCTTACAGAGAAGAAAACTAAGCTCAGAGAGATTGAGTAACTTGTGAGTGATGCCATCGTTCAAACCCTGGTCTGTGTGAGTCCAATACGTCACAGTCTCTCCTGAGCTAAGATAAGGATGCTACCTAAATGGGAATTTTAAAGTGCGGCCACAGAATGCATAATTACAAAGTTTGGAACACTTTCCACGGAGCAGATTTCAGAGTTGCTTTAGATCAGTTTGCTGCTCTGGGGCTCACATCTGTCCTCTTTTTGAACAGCAAGTCTAGAGCAGTTATCCTATGCCTGTCCCGCTGTGGTATTGTGGGGGCAGGGGAAGCAGATAACTGTCCCTTTAGTGTCACAGGTGCTCATAGTGAGGGTAACTGAAGGAGCTCTACTTAACTACAGTCAAGGAGCCTCATTCCATCTGAACCTGATGCAGATGGTGGTATCCAGGATCTTGTGCTGATACTGTAATGGTATAAGACATTTTGCATGTGAGATAGATGTGACTTATTGGGGGCCAGAGGGTAGACTGTTGTAGATAGCCTTTAATATGGCGCACCACGATCCCCGCCTCCTGACATTCACATCCTTGTGTAATGCCCTCCCCTTGAGTATAGGCTGGACCCAGTGATTTGCTTCTAAGTGATAAATACAATAAAAGAGATGAGCTTTGGTTACCAATTAGGTTACAAAAAAGACTCTGGCTTATGACTTGCTCATTCTCTCTTACTCTCTCCCACTTGCTCACACTGATAGGACCCACTTCCCATGTTGTGAGCTGCCCTTTAGAGAGGTCCATGTAGCAAGAAACTGAGAAAGGTCTCAGGGTAACTTCCGGCAAGGAACTCGGACCCTCAGTCCAACAGTCCGCAAGAAACTGAATCCTGCCAAAACCACGGGGGTAAATTTGGAAGCAGATTCTTCCCCAGTCAAGCCTTCATATGAGGATGCAGCCCTAGCTGACATCTTGATTAAAGCCACATGAAAAACCCTGAAGCAGGAGCACCCAGATTTCTGACCCACAGAAACTGTAAAACAGTAAGTGTTTGTCCTTTAAAGCCACTAAACTTTAGGAGTAATTTTTTATGCAGCAACAGACACCTGACATACTTAGTATCTCATCTTATCCATGATCTCTTCCCAGTGGGGGCTTAAGAGTATTATTTGGCTCCAAATTCAGCTCTCCCAGAGAGAAGGAAGGAAGGAAATGAACATTTATTGAGCAGTTACACTAAACCTTAAGCACTTAACTTGGTGATTCATAAATACATCTAATCCTCCCAATAAAAACGCTATCCCTGGGACTTCCCTGGTGGTCCAGTGGTAAAAATCTGCCTTACAATGCAGGGGATGGGGGTTTGATCGCTGGTCAGGGAACTAAGATCCCACATAACACGGGGCAACCATGCCTGCGTGCCACAACTACTGAGCTCACGCACCTCAACCAGAGAGCCCGCGTGCCACAAACTACAGAGCCCACGCGCCCTGGAACCGTGTGCTACAACGACAGAACCCATGCACCCTGGAGCCTGAGTGCCACAACTAGAGAAGAGAAAACCCACGCACCACCACTAGAGAGAAGCCCATGAGCCACAACGAAGAGCCCACGTGCCACAAAAAAAGATCCTGCACGGCTCAACGAAGATCCCATGTGCCATGACTAAGACACAATGCAGCCAAAAATAAATTAAATAAATAATAAATAAATCTTTTTTGTATTAGTTATCTATTTTATACATATTAGTGTATATTTGTCAATCCTAATCTCCCAATTCATCCCACCACCACTGCCCCGCCCGCTTCCCCCCTAGTGTCCATATATTTGTTCTCTACACCTGCGCCTCTATTTCTACCTTGCAAACTGGTTCATCTGTACCATTTTTTTAGATTCCACATATACGTATTAATCTACAATATTTGTTTTTCTCTTTCTGACTTACTTCACTCTGTATGACAGTCTATAGGTCCATCCACGTC
This sequence comes from Grampus griseus, assembly GCF_964374135.1. Lineage (NCBI taxonomy): Eukaryota > Metazoa > Chordata > Mammalia > Artiodactyla > Delphinidae > Grampus > Grampus griseus. Next base: position 68,530,313 of record NC_139010.1, read on the forward strand.
TCTGCAAATGACCCAATTTCATTCCTCTGTATGGCTGAGTAATATTCCACTGCATATACATACCACATCTTCATTACCCATTCATCTGTCGATGGGCATTTAGGTTGCTTCCATGACCTGGCTATTGTAAACAGTGCTGTAATGAACACTGGGGTGCACGTGCCTTCTTGAATTATGGTTTTCTCTGTGTATATGCCTGGTAGTGGGATTGCTGGGTCATACAGTAATTCTATTTTTAGTTTTTTAAGCAACCTCCATACTATTCTCCACAGTAGCTGTATCAATTTAAGTTCCCACCAACAGTACAAGAGGGTTGACAGTTTTTGTTTTCTTTCTTTCAACAGTTGAAAAACATTGTGCCACTTCCATCTAGCCTCCATGATTTCATATAGAAATCTTCCATAATTCAAATTAATGCTCCCCTATAGGTAATGAATCATTTCTCTTGGCTGCTTTCAAGATTATTTCTTTATCTTTAGTTTCAAAAGTTTAGTTATAATGTCTCAGTGAGAATTTCTCTAGGTTTATCAGGTTTTCAACTTCTTGTAGTTTTATGTTTTTCACCAAATTTGGGAAATCTTCAGACACTATATCTTCAAATACCATCTCAGCTCTACTCCTTCTCCTATTCCTCTGAGACTCCAGTGATATAAGTATTGGATTATTGGATCATATCTCACAGATTTCTGAGACACTTCATTTTTACTTCCATCTATGTTCTCTCTGGTGTTCAGAATGGGAGATTTTTATTGTTCTGTCCTCAAGTTTGCAGATTCTATCTTTTGTTATCTTCCCTCTACTACTGAGCCCATCCAACAAGTTTTCTATTATTTTTTTTAGTTCTATAAATTCCATTTGGTTCTTGTATATAACTTCTATTTCTTTGCTCAGATTTTATATATTTTAAAATTTGTTTCAAAAGGATTTATAATTGGTTATTGAATTATGTTTATGATGGCTGCTTTAAAATCCTTTAATTACTTCAATATTTTAATCCATCTCAGTGTTAGCATCGGTTGATTGTCTTTGCTCATTCGAGTTGTAATTTTCCTTGTTCTTGGATGCATGGGCGAGTTGGGTTTTTTTGGTATCCTATACATTTTGTTTATTATGTTAGGAGATTCTGGTCCTATTTAAATCTTTTATGTTAGTAGGAAGTCACACTGTTTAGATTTAGGTTTAGCTCATGTGTCCTAACTTTTGTGGACTATGGTTACAATGATAGTTTAATTTTCAGAGCCTTTGTGGTTTTATTTTGGTTTTCTTGGTTTATCTGGTACTTCTGGGGCTCCACTGGGTCCTGCTGGTGCTGCCTGAGAGAGTAGAAGAGATTTCTCTAGCCTGGACTATCAAGGTTAGGAGAGGGGGGCAGAATAATTTTAATCAGACAAATTACATAATCAGTATTGCATTTTTTTTTTTTTTTTTTTTTTTTTTTTTTTTTTTACGGTACGTGGGCCTCTCTCACTGTTGTGGCCTCTCCCGCTGCGGAGCACAGGCTCCAGACGCGCAGGCTCAGCGGCCATGGCTCACGGGCCCAGCCGCTCCGCGGCATGTGGGATCTTCCCGGACCGGGGCACAAACTCATGTCCCCTGCATCGGCAGGCGGACTCCCAACCACTGCGCCACCAGGGAAGCCCAGTATTGCATTTTTAAATTGCTTTTTTTTCACTTAATATTATAATGTAAACATATGGCATTAAATTCTAAATCATGAGTAACATCATTATTCTTATGTTGTTTCAACCCTCAGATCATTCCAGAAGATAGAAGGTGGGGACATTAAAAAATTGGGGAGCTAATATTGGTATTCCTATTTCATTTTGATTTTTAAGATGTAACTGGTAAGTTAATCTTACCTTTTGTCTTTCTTGCCCCCTTAACATTCCGGGATGGAGAGTTTAATGAAAATGATGGTTTCAAGGATAGGAGAGAGTCCTCCTCTGGGGATATTATCCAGGTCTGGAATTTGAATAGTGCGTACCATTTCTCCTTTTCAAAGTGTTATAATGTGAGAGTTTATATTTTTAATTATGATTAACTAAATTTGACAACATATATGAAAATTATGTGCAATGGGCATGAATCTCAGTCTATGAACTCAGGTGAACAAAAAGTAATAAAGAAAATGTGATATATTAAGTCTATTTAATATTATCTCCAGCCCCTCTTCCGATGGACTAGCTACACATATAAGCTCCATCAGTCTTGGAGACCATCCCACAGACATAAAGCAAAGGACACAGAATTCCCACCTGACACCATGATACTGAGGTGCCCCTTCACATGTTCCAGTCCTGACAAATCCATCATCCTAGTTTGTAAGGTCTTTTCAGAGCCTGGACTTCTCCAGTGAGACCGTTTTTCCCCAGAGTAGCAGGGTATCACTTCCCACAGCTGCGAAAACCATAATTCCTCTCTCATTTTTCTAGACTCGGGAAATCTCTTGCTAGTTTTGTTAAGATCCTTTCGTTTTTCTTCATGGACTATGCTGCAGAGCAGACTATGGGCTCAAACTCTGGCTCTGCCACATATGAGCCCAGTTTCCTTGGATAAAAGCCTCAACCTCTCTGGGCTTCAGCTTCCTCACCCATAAAATGGAAACAGAAACAGAACCTTCCTCACAGAATGTTATGAGTATTAAGTGAGCCAATATCTCTAAAAGCCCCAGATTGGGACCTGGCACCTCATCCTTCTCTTTACCATCATTGTCATCACCATCTTCCTTCTTGTTTCTTTCCAGGGCACTCCCTTTCTTCCCCACCAGGAGGCCTAGCATAAGCTCCTCCATGGGCTGAGGATCCTGAAAACCAAAGTCGGGAAGTGATGAGTCTTGCAGGCTGTTTGCCCTTGCACAGTCAAACCTCCTCTAAGTCAGGAAATTAGAGCCTGCTTCCCATATGGGAAGTGGAAAGAGAAAATTATGAATCATTATCTACAAAGATCACCCTCCAATTGTGGTGGCGGTTTTATGACTGTATATATTTGTCAAATTTCATCGAATGGTGCACTTTAAATTGGTGAAATTCATTGTATGCAAATTCTACTTCAATAAAACTGACAAAAAATTACCCTGCTACATGAATAACACTATATTCAAAGAAATTATTTGGGGGGAAAAATACCTTGGATATGGATTTTTATATGGGGGAAATTACTATTCTAGGCTGTCTTACCACTTCCAATGTCTCCACCATAAGATGAAATCAAAGTTTTAGCCATAAATAACCCAGTTTGGGTTTTGGTTGGGGTTGTGGACGTGCAAGATGGTAGTTGCTTTTATATGTATTCAGCAAAGGAGGGCAGAAAACAGTCTTCAGCCCCTAAAAATTTGGTTTTATAGCCTGGGATCATGACAAAGTAAGAATCACAACTTCCGTGTGCAGAGCACTAAATTAGGGCTAGAGATACACCTTCACACATTGTCTAATTTGATCAGTTCTATGGCACAACATGTCAGTAAGGCAGGTCTTGACCACGCTTGACAGATGAGATGATCACACCCAGAGAGAGGAGGTCACTTGTCCAAGGTCACACTGATGGGAAGTCCCATAGTCAGACCCTGAGTCCTGGTATTTTGTGGCCAAATACAACGTTCTTTTTACTACATAACTAGACACAGTGATCATATTTTCAGGCTCTGGAATTGGCCACATTTGCCTCCAGGGTCGATTAGTATAAATTCCTATGATAAAATAGGATTCTGCCGGTCCAAGTCTAGAGCCTCGTGTTGGCATCCCACAGCGAATGCCATATTGTTCTCACGCTGGCCTCACAGGAACAGATGGGGAGAAAATGCAGAATGTTCTTCCTTCTGTTCCTGTTGTCCTGATCCACATTAATTGTGGTGCAGCAAAGGGAAAATGAAAAGGTAGCAGTTTGTCTCTAAAGCATCAGATTGCCATCTCGTCTTAAGGAAATTATTATTTAACCATTGCCATGTAGGATTTGAGGCCACTCCAAAGTTTTAGTTTTGCCATGAGGAGTTGGACAGTTTCAGAAGCACATTTTACCCACCTCTTTGTTTCCTGAAAGCAAAGGGCTTGCTTTCTGAAATTAGACAACTGATTGATACGCCCCATGCACCGGGGAGACGGCAAGAATCTCCTGGAATCTCAAGAAAGAAAAAGAGGAGAATTAAATGGTGATGGAGGAGATTTCCATGTGCTGGAGTGATCCAACTGATTTCTGCAAAGAGGAAGCTGAAGAAACCTGGGGACAGTCAAGTTTAATCATTGAGTGTTAGAGATGATCTCCAGGGGAGACAATGGAACTTACTGTGTCTCAGAATGCTGCAACCTCCTTGTGTTAGTTTATTAGAGCTGCCATAACAATGTACCACACAGACTAGGTGGCTTAAACAACAAAAAAATGTATTATCTCATGATTCTGGAAGCTAGAAGTCCAAGCTCAAGGTGTCAGCAGGGTTGGTTTCTTCTGAGGCCTCTTAGTTTTGTAGATGGTCTATGGCTTCCTCAAGGTCTTCTCTCTGTGCCTGTGTCCAAATTTTCTCTTCTCATAAGGACATGAGTCATATTGCATTAGGGCCACCTTACCGACCTCATTTTAATTTAATTTGCTGTTTAAAAACCCCACCTCCAAATACAGTCACATATGAGGTACTGGGAATTAGGTCTGCAATGGATGAGTCTGAGGGGTGAGATACAACTCAGCCTGTAATATTCCTTACTGTGTTATCTCTTGTGCTGAGACTTGTTGCTCGCAGATCTATTTCCAATCTTTGCTCAGTAGTGCAGAAAATGACATTTCCCAGGCTCCCTTGACAAATGGCTCTGGGTAAGAAGAAGGCATTGGGGAAATACTGAATAGCAGGGGAGGGAAGGAGCCACCACAGTTCTCCCTCTGCCTCAAGCAGCCTCTTGGACAGTGGATGACTTTCCTCCATTATCCCAGAACCTGGTAGAAAGCTCCTCCTTCAAGATTCCCATTGCTGCTGGGCAGTCCTCACCACAGCTGTAGCTCCTGTCATACAGTCCGTGGCTTCTGGCTCTGGTAACTGCATTTCCTTCCTTCATCCTCCCATCCCCAAGGATGGAAGGAGATTTCTGCATTTTCTAATCTCCATGGTGCTTCCACACCCCCTGTTTGGCTTCTCAGCTCTTCCATCATCTGGCCAACCAATTCCCTGCATTAACTCTCCACTGTTAGAACATCTTTTGTTTCCCTACTATACTGAATGTTACCTCCCCAATCTCAGAAAGATAATTCTAACAGAAGGCAAGCAATAGAATCTAGAATCTTAGAATACCAAGGCGTGCCTACTATGTGACAATAAAGTAGAAAACAAGAACCATGTATTCTACTTACAGAGGTTCTTTCCAGGTAAAGAGATGGACATTAATAAAGGACTCACAAACAGCAAAACTATGTGACCCCCTCCCGCCAGATACAAAGCTAGCAGTCAACTGTCACTGAATAGCTTAATCTTCAGGGTTCCTCACCTTCATGGGCTCTTCTAAGGCCCTGGGAGAAACCCTAGCTATGTGTTTATATGGTCATATTTTTTTGTAGAAATTTTGAAAGAAACATATTTTGTATTATTTTCCTTAAAGAGGATTTCTAAATTTGCATATACATGAAGCCCAGAAAAATCTCCATCTGCCTCTACTGCAATTATTTCAGAATAGGCAGTCAGAGGTTCAGCCCTTACAGAAGCAGATATTGGCATTTGAGTAAAGACCTTAATCTGTTCTCTAGATTCTTGAGTTCTGGATACTCTGATCATGGATTAGAAGCTGCTTCTGGCTATAGTCATCCTCATTCCTCAACAGTATACTGAGGAAGCAGTATGCAGTTAAGCACATACTCTAGGGTCAGACAGCCTCAATTATATTCCCAGCTCCTCCTCTTATTACTGCATGACTTAGAGCCTCAGATTTCTCATATATTAAATGGACATAATATTAGCCCTTAACTCATAGGTTTGTTTTGAGGATTTAATGAAGTGATCTAGAACCCTTTATGTAGTTAAGTGCTACATAAATGTTAGCCACTGTTAATATTGCTATTATAGATTTGATCTCAGACTTCCTGTGTCTTAGTTCCTATCTCCATGTTTCTTTGCCTGGACTTACTCAGCTCCCCACTTTGAACACTTTACTGTCTTCCAAATGGTAAACTGACTGTATCACCTCTGTTGGCTCTGTCCTAGCCCCAGCCTTTGGTGTGGAACTTGAGCTTACAAGTCAGACTCCCTAGGAATGGACATTGACAACTTCTTTCCAGCCCACCAGTGCAGAGGCTCCAGAGTTGTCTCAAGCATTCTGCTGGACCTCCCCAGCCATGTGCAGCACTGCCTCCACAAGGTAGCAGGTAGATCTTTTGTGTAACCTTTTGTGTCCGTAAACAGCTTCTTGTGTCAAAACAGAAAAAGACAAAACTAGTCAAGCAGGCACAGTTATTACCAGAACTTCCTCCTACTTCCTGTGAACTGTCTTTGTCCATTCCATACCAGACCTCCAGAGCTCCTGTGACACCTGATAATCAGGGCTCCCATCAGAGACACCTTCCCTTAAGTTCCCCCTTGATACTTTCCACCACTACACCCCTAACTCTTGCCAAAATTCTCAATTATTCCTGGTCCATCTTTATTACTGTTACTATGAGGAAAGAGAATTGATATAAATAAGATGGAAATTAATGACAGTTCCATTTGCATTTTCATGAAGGTTTCATCCTTTAAATATGCACATTATGTAATAGTTAAGATCTACAGAAAGGAATAAGGAATAATACAGTGAAGACCTAGACACCAGCACACAGTTTAAGACATAAAATATTACCAATTAAAGCCTCCGGTGTACTCCTTCCCTATCACATTACCCTCCCTCCTCCCAGCGGTAACCACCATTCTGAATTTGCTGTTCCTCACTCCCTCGTACTTCTTTATACTTTTCCAGTATACAGGCAGATATGTATTCTTAGAGCAAGTTAGAGAACATATATAATATTTCTATAAAGGGTAAAACACATCTAGCTTTTTTTTTTAACCAAATAGATCTGTGGTTTGCTCAATGAGGGAAATATGGAAGATATCAGGAGGGAAGGCCAAATATCCATTGAGTGTTTCATTTAGGATATTGTAATTTTCAGTTCTAAAATTTCACTTGGTTATATTTTTATAGTTTCATTTTTATATCAATTTCCTATCTTTTCAATAGTATGACTATATTTTCCTTTAAATTTTTGAACACATTTACAATAACTTCTTTAAAGTGCTTGTCTGTTAATTTCAAACTCAGGATCACCTTATGCCTTTTCCTATTGATTGCTTTTTCTCTCGATTATGGATCACATTCTCCTCTCTCCTACTTTACATTTCCTGCATATTCAATAATACTTTGAGCATACTGGATATGGTACATGATACGTGGTTGACTCTGGGTTCTGGCATATTCTCCTGACAAGTGTTGTCACAGAAGACCAACATAAAAAATGGCTGGCGTTTTTATCTTGTGGAAGCCTGATTTTACCCTTTATTTTGTTGTATCTGTTTGTATTTGGCCCTTGATTCTAAGGCAAATCCCTTAGACCGGAGATATGGTGGGATTTCAATGCTCAAGGTGTTTAGCAAGACCCACTAACTTGAAAGGACTAAAACTCTTAATTCTGTCTCCTCTTTACTATGTAGAAATTGACATCTCCACTTAAATCTTTCAAGCTTCCAGCTATTGCTTTCTGTTGAGCCTCTTAGAATCTCCCCTGTGTGTATGCAATTTAGGGTTAGCCAAGGATTCAAGGAGGGTTTATGTGCACAGTTGGGGTCTCTCCATTCTGGAAAAACTCCTTCACTTTCCATCTTCTCTGGCAGCTTTGAATTCTGTCCTGTATCATGTCAAGTCAGTAACACTGTGTCTTTCTGGCTCAGTTCTAGTCATCTCATCACATGTAGACTAGGTGACCCAAATGAGAAAACCATATAAACGTGTATTTCATCCAGGGAAGTTTCCTTCTTTCAAGTATTAAATACCCTCCAGTTTCTGCCTGCTTTGGGTCACTCTCTCCAGTGCCTTAAAATGTCTTTTGTTCTATATTTTGTCCAGAGTTTATGATTATTGTCAGTGGAAGTATTAGTTGATACAAGATACTCTGCCATCATTGAATTGGATCGGAAGTGACATTTTTACCAATTAAAAATATGTTCTAGGGTTTCCCTGGTGGCACAGTGGTTGAGAGTCCGCCTGCCGATGCAGGGGACATGGGTTCATGCCCTGGTCTGGGAAGATCCCACATGCCGCGGAGCGGCTGGGCCCGTGAGCCATGGCCGCTGAGCCTGCGCGTCTGGAGCCTGTGCTCCGCAACGGGAGAGGCCACAACAGTGAGAGGCCTGCGTATCGCAAAAAAAAAAAAAAAATGTTCTAAAGGATCAAATAATTATTTCTCTCTTTTTCTCATCTAGGGCATTACAGACATGTCAGACCAGCTGTTCAAGGAAAAATAGTTGTTTCAATAACCTGGAAACAGTGTCACAGAAATACAGTTTGCATTTTTCTGGTAAGTAAGTACTGCCTCGCAGGAGGTAATATGCCTCAGGCATTTCTTACATCATCAGTCAAAAGTTCCATAACCAAAACATCAATTCTGATAGGTTATTTTATAGACCTACCTTATCTTCCACCCAAACTTTATGGTCATCTTAGGACATTTGTCCTAAGTAAAATATCCAGCACCATTCCACCCAGAAGCTTCTAATTCCTCAAGTAAGTACAGTTCTGCAGTAGGCAGGAGAATTCCTATTTCCCATAGTTATGAAAATAAAGTGCCAAAAGCTCCAATTTACTCTGCACAGGCACCTGGATTTTCCTGCCAGGGTCAGCGGTTAGAAAAACATGTATAGAACTTTCCAGGAATCTGACCTAACGTCCCCAGTATATCCATCACCCTAACCTAGCACAGATTCAAACTGCGAAAACCCATTATGTAATAGAGATGAAAGCAGAACTGCTCTGTTTGAAGTAAATTAGGCCCCGAGAACCTTGTCAACTGACGCTCATGCCCCAGTGATAGAGGCTTTTGAGTTCCATTTCAGTGAACGTATAGGCCTCTGGAGAATATGGTTTGCAAACTGTTCCTTTAGTCCCTGGGTCAGCAAACCTTCTCTGTAAAGGGCCAGAGAGTAAATATTTAGGCTCTGTGACCCATACAGTCTCCATCACAAATACTCAAATTTGCCATCGTAATACAAAAGCAGCCACCATGGACAATCGGTAATGAATGAATATGACTGTGTTTCAATAAATCTTTATTTATAAAAACAGATGGTAGACCAAATTTGGCCCACAGGCAGTAGATCACCAATCCCTGCTTTAGCTGAAAGGGGAAGGGATCCTGAGAAAGCCAGGGTAAGTCCTAGGAGCCAGCACACGCTCTTTTTGAAGGTCTGAAGGGTTAGGCATTTACCCTTTCCTTATTTTATCATTGTTGATGTCATTAGTTACACTTTGCCTCGACAGTCTATGAAGTAAATAGCCACTGACATTCTCAGCATCTATGAAGTGTCCTTTCTTATCTGTAGAAAATGTTTATTAAAATTTAAAAAAGAGAGAGGGCACAACCATGATGATTGGTAAGCCCCACCATTACTAGCTGTGCAAACCTGGGCAATTTTCTTCCGCTCTCTGAGCCCCCTTTCATCATCTGTAAAATGGGAGTCATAATTGCTACTTTATGGGGTTGTCCTGAGGATTAAAGAACTTCAGAGTAAGTGCTGAATAAGTGGCAGGTCCTTTTCTCTTTATTAGACACAGAGGGCAAGGATGAATTTCTTCTGAAAAGTGGAATCAAAGAAACAAAAATTAAAAATCCAACTTGCCTAGAAAATTAATCTAGCAATTCCTCCTGAAATGTATTATTTTGAAGAAGTCCAAGTCTTTCTATTCCAATAGAATATGCAACAGGTTCAGCTTGATACAGTGGGAAGAACCTCAAAATTAGGAAAAGTCCAAGTGACCCAGGTTCTTGTTCTAGCTCTGCCGTGGAGTGTTGTGTAAATCACTTCTCTTTATTATCAATTGCCTTAATTTTCTCAATTGTCAAAACGACAGTGGCTGAACAAGATCGGGGGTTTCCGAACTGTCAGAAAACCATCATAAGAGGTTCTTGAATCCACGCAAGCATCAGGTATTGTCTGAATAAAATGCTCACATGCAGAGGCAGCAAAAAACAACGTTAAAAGTGGTCCTAGAATTCAAAGTGCGAGCAACACTGGGTTAGATGATTCCTCAGGTGCCTGCCAGTTCTAACTGCCCATGTTTCAGTGAAACTGTGCAGTTCTATTATTTCCATGCACATCACATAAATGGAATTGCCAATATGACATCGTTATTCAGGAGGCATTTTATTAGTTACATTGAGTTCACACTGTGAATGCAGACTAGGGATAGGGATTCTCTCTTTGGCTGTTTGAAAATCAATTGAAGCCCAGCTCCACCATAGGGAGGCATGGTAGCAATGTACACAGTGCATCTTCCCTGTGTGAAGACGTCACAGTGCCCAGTGACAAGGGAAAAAGTTACTACGATGGAGAGACGGACTTGAGACAGGACCTCAAGAGTGGCTAAAGTTAAGCAATTTCATTCAGCAAGTGCACAGCTGCTGCTCTAGAACTAGAAGTAAATTATGGGAGATGTAATTTGCTTTTGCCTGCTCAGCATCCTTTCCCATTCTTGCTGTAGTACTTCAGTTTTCCTTGGAAGGGAAGGGACTTGATTTCAAGTCTTACTATAAAACTGTAAGCAAGATAGTGTTGTCTTAGCATCAAGATGAACAAATACTTCAATCGAACAAAACAGAGTTTAGAAGCAGACCCAAACATATATGGATAACTGAGGTTTTGACAAAGATGCAAAGGCAATTCAGTGGAGAAAGTATAATATTTGCAACAAATAGTAAAGGAAACAACTGGAAATCTATACCTCCACACCATATACAAAAATTAACTCAATATACTTGTGGGACCTAAAACAATAAACTTTATAAAATGAACCATACAACTTCTAGAAGAAACCATATGAGAAAGCCTTAGTGACCTTGGGTTAAGAAAAGAGCTTTTAGATAAAACATCAAAAGCACAATCCATAAAAGAAACTTCAACAAGGGTTTAAACTTTCGCCCTTTAAAGACACAGTTAAGAGAATGAAAAGAAAAGCCACAAAATGGGAGAAAATATTTGCAAATTATACTTCTGAAAAGGGACTTATATCTGGAATAAATAATTCTTAAAAGTCAATAACAAGAAAATCCAGTTTTAAAAATGAGCAAAAGATTTGAACAGATATTTCACTAAAGAAGATACACCAGTGGCAAATAAGCACATGAAAAGATGCTCATTTATTAATCATTAGGGAAATTCAAATGAAAACCTCAATGAGGCACCTGTGCACACCTATCAGAGTAGCTCGAGTTTTAAAAGTTACCAATTCCAAGGCACACTCATGACTTAGAGAACTAGAACCTTCACACCCTGCTGGTGGAAATGTAAAATGGTGCAGCCGCTGCGGAAAAGAGTGTGGCAGTTTCCTAAAAAACTTAAATGTGAAACTACTTTATGATTCAGTCATTCCACTCCTAGGTATTTACCCAAGAGAAATGAAAGTCTATCTCCATACAGAAACTTATACATGAATATTCATAGCAGCTTCATGTGTACTGGCCAAAAACTAGAAACAACCCCAGTCCATCAACAGGTGATAACTGGATGAACTGTCATCCGTACACAAATGAGTACTCACACATAAAAAGGGATACACTACGGAGAAATGATTCAAAATGGATAATACTCAAAATATGCTAAGGGAGAAAGGCAGGCAAAAAGAGTAAGGTTCAATTTATGCAAAATTCCAGAAAATGCAAACTAATCAAAAGGAGATCAGTGGTCACCTGGCTGGGGGAAGGTACAGGAGGGAAGGATTACAAAGGGACACAGGAAACTTTTCAGGGTGACAGACATGTCCATAATCTTGATTATGAGGATGGTTTCACAGGCATATGGAAACGTCAAAACATATCAGATTGTACACTTTCAATACGGGCTGTTTGTTGTTATGTTAATTATACTTCAATAAAGCTGTTTTTAAAGACTAATCATAATTGTTTCCCTTTGTATATCCACATCCCTGTGCGATATAATTTTGCAGCTGGTCCCATCATGAGGAAGTGCCTTTCTCCATCCTTAGAATCTGGGACGGCTAATAGAATGTGCTGGAAGTGATACAGTTGCCTATTCTGAGCCTAGGCCTTAAGAGACCCGTACATTCCCCACTGTCCTAGTCCATTTGGGTTGCTATAACAAAACCATCAGCTGGGCGGCTCAAACTACAACCATTTATTTCTCACAGTTCTGGAGGCTGGGAATTCTGAGATCAAGGTGCCAGAAGATTCAGTGTCTGGTGACAGCTCACTTCCTGGTTCATGGATGACTCCCTTCTCAATAGGTCCTCACGTGGCAGAAGGGGCAAAGGTGCTCTTAGGGGGTCTCTTTTGTAAGGGCACTGATTCCATTCGTGGAGACTCTGCCCTTCTGACCTAATCACCTACCAAAGCCTCCCACCTCCTCATACCATCACATTGGGGGGGGGGTTAGGACTTCAACATATGAATTCTGGGGGGACACAAACATTCAGACTATAGCACCCACTCTCCCTCAGAAACCTGCTGCTACCATACGAACAGGCAAGTGTGATGGAGGATGAGAGACATATGACCCCTTCATCCCCTCTCCCTTCTGACATACAGCCAACCCCCAGACGTAGAGCCACTGACCTGATCTGCAGCAAAGGAGACTGAGCGCAGGAGGGGGTTCAAACCAAGACCACACAACCTGCCCAGCTGAGGCCAGCTCGAACTTTCAACCCTCGGAATCATCATCTCAGTAATCATTGTGTTAAGGCACTAAGTTTCGGATGGTCTCATTTGTAGTTAATACATACGTGATCTCCTTCCCAGCCAGGACCATATTCCTCCCTCACTCAGTTTTGCTTGGTCTTGGTAGGGGCAGCTAGATATTTAGGAACTGTTCACTATCACAGGTCAGCTACCTTCACTCCACTGAAAACTCACTTTTCATATACCAAACGTGAGTGTCTGCTATGCTCTAGGCACTGTGCTAGACACCAGGGGCAGATGACGAGAGAGATGGTCCCACCACAGGAGATCTGAGATGACAAACTAGAGTTCTGGGTGGGTAGCAGTGAACAGATCAAATTCATTATTTCCCTTTTTTAGGTGGATTTTGTTGTCCTTCATGTTTCCAAATCAGTTCATTTCTTTCTAAACTCAATATCAAATCCCTCCCTACTCTGAGAAGAATTAAAGAGAAAGGGGGTTAAACCTCCAATGAAGCAAGACGGAATTCAGACAGCATTAGAGAAGGATGCCATTCAAAGAAGGAAGGGATGAGAAGCAAGGAGGAGGCGAGCTTATGCAACAATTGCTGAGGGGCAAAGTTGAGTAGTTTGGAAGCAGGTGAGAAGCCACAGGATTGGACTACAGAATTAAAAAAAAAAAAAAGGAACTAAATTCATCAAGTGCAAGTATCAAGCATTTGCCCTTCATATTTTTAAAAAGTTGAAAAACCCAGCTTCCAGATGTTCTACGTCAGAGACGTTGAACCTGGAGACAGCCTGATCCATCTAAGTCAACTGCCATTTAAATGTCCTGCCCTCAGCGGAAGAACACACATATTTTTCTCTTTTTTTTCCTTTTTTTTTTTTTTTTGCGGTACCCGACCTCTCACTGCTGTGGCCTCTCCCGTTGCGGAACACAGGCTCCGGATGCGCAGGCTCAGCGGCCATGGCTCACGGGCCCAGCCACTCCAGCGGCACGTGGGATCCTCCCGGACGGGGGCACGAACCCGTGTCCCCTGCATCGGCAGGTGGACTCTCAACCACTGCGCCACCAGGGAAGCCCAACATACATATTTTATAATGACCTCCGGGAGAGCATGGCTTCTCAAGGCTGGGGCCATTTCCCTCCCAAGAAATGGTTTATGTATGTAACAATGAGGGCAAGGAACAAAAGTATAAGGCGTTCTTTGCTCTTTATATCTCTCTAGATCAAGAGAATACTATGATTGTGCTCAGAAATATTCCTATTAGAGTATGGAGAAAATCTACCTCTTTATGCCCCAAATATCATCCTGGTTGTTCATCTCCTATTAAAAGAGTAGCCTGTCACCTTAAGGGGAAGGAACAGCAGCCAGGTCATGTTCACAGAGCTCGATTTTGGATGAATCTCTTTCCGCCATCCTTCCTAAGACAGGATGGGTCACTGGTTCTACTCAGATGCCAGAAATAACTAAGGACTAGTAGTTATCCACTTATCGGCCAAGGGCTGAAGAAACAGGACAAGAAATAGCTAATTGATATCTAATGGCATTTTGAGTAAAAAACAAAAACCAAAAAACTTGGTTTAAAAACCCTGATTTAAAGAGAAAGACAAATACCATATTATATCTCTTACATGTGGAATCTAAAATATGACACAAACGAACTTATCTACAAAACAGACTCACAGACACAGAGAACAGACTTGTGGTTGCCAAGGTGGGTGGGGTGGGGGGAGGGATCTGGTGGTGGGGGAATCTGGGATCAGCAGATGCAAACTAGTACATATAGGATGGATAAACAACAAGGTGCTACTGCATAGCACAGGGAACTATATTCAATATCCTGTGATAAACCATAATGGAAAAGAATATGAAAAAGAACGTATACATATGTATAACTGAATCCCTTTGCCGTACAGCAGAAATTAACACAACGTTGTAAATCAACTATATTTCAATAAAATAAATTAAAGGAAAAAACAATCATCCTGACTTATGTCTCACCACCTTTTTAAGAGAACCTATTCATTAACCTAAGACTTGGCCATGCACACCCTAAGACAGAAGCCCATGGGGAACTTAGAGACAAGTGGAACAGCTCCTGCAGCCCTTTGGGGTACTCCCCAAGTCCCCTGGTAACAAACAGACCCTTGTCCATCTAGCACAAGCTGACACCACCCCCAAGAGGCAGGCTCTTCTTATCTCGCAGGACCCCTGGGGATCCTACTCAGATGAGGGTTCTCTAGGGAGCTCTTCACCGGGAACCCCACTCTTCTTCCAAATTACATCTTTCCAGATTCCTGGAAAAGCTTTCACCTCGATGGAGAAAAGTCTCTTTAAGCTGGTCACAAGTTTTTTAAAAAATTGTTTTATTCTTTTCTTTTATTTTGCTTTGAGCTTTGTGCCTTTTAACATTAAAAGTGCAGTATCATTTAAATAAAAGTGAAGAGTGACACTTCTAAGAAAACAATTTCCGCTGGGGGAGAGCACTATTAATTTTAAAAGGTTATTACTTCAAAGAGCACCCTTTTAGCACATGGTATTAAACAGCGCAAAGCTTATTAGCATGTCAACAGGCCATACACCAGCAATTTGCCTTTGGTTCTGAGACCTCAAAAAGAATCCCCTTTGCTGGGAGCAGGCTGGCTGTGCCTCTAGCCCTCTCCATGTCAGTACTGCTGAGAGCCAGGCACTGGGCCACGGCCACCTGCTTAGCGAGCAAAACTGGATGCACTCATTCTCCAAGTACCACAGCTCTGTGTTCCCAACTTCTGGCTCCACCTGGCAACAGGCCAAGCCCAGTAGCCTTGATGGAGGAGCAGTGAACTTGTGAACCATCTGGAAATTCAGTCCCCACAAGACATCAGGGAAATCTTTCCATTACATCCCTATTCAACTATCATGGTAGATTAAAAAGCCCAAAAATAAAAAGTCCCAAACAAGCCAGTCATAGCCCAATTCACTGGCAGACTGTATTCTGTACCTTCCAGATGCACTGAGCTCTGAGACAGAAGCCAACAGAGAACAGACCATTCCATAGGAAAGAAAATCATCTTAGCTAAGAGACAAGAATGTAGGATATTGGGGTTTGGCAGCCTTAATTTTAGCCATAGTAAAAAGTAACATCACTATATCACTTAAATAGCTAGTAAATGGAGTAACTAAAATGGACCTGCACATTAAAAAAAAAAAAATCAAGTACCAATTCTACTTTCATTATTGCAAATACTGCTTAGAGAAAATAGTCTTGCTGGAGCTTCTCTGTTATGCAACCCATAAAATTCAGAAGCGTCCAGGGTGAAGGAGAATCAAAGGGACTTCTTCCAAAGCCCAGGTGCATGCATTCTAAGAGGAGAATCAGTTTGATAATACATGCCTGGTATGTCCTGCAGCACCGCTCTATGCCGATCAGGAAATTACTGTCATCATACATTCTGCTAACAAAACCAGACTCCCTCATCTCACCTCACTTCAATTTGACCTTGTGGTTTTGCAGGAGAGACCAACAGTAAGTCCAAATGTAATACTGGTGGTATAGGAAATAAACGCTGTCTCCGAGACACACAAAATTAAAGTTGGCCTATAACATTGAAGACCTATATCCGACAGTTTTGAAAATTTATCAGGATTCCCCCACTACTGAAGAAGAAAAATCCTTTCAAATTTCCTAGGAAGGGCTTGACAAATGAAGATATGGCGGGTGGACACGCTCTCCCTTTAGAAGTGGATAGTTCAGAGATAAAAATAATAAAAAGGGCCGTCAAAACTCAGTGCTACAAATACATCACTGGCGCTAATAGTGAATGCCACACGACTCAGCTTGCTCATTTCTCTGCATGAAATGCGACTTGTCATCGGTCACATGGAACAGGCTGACAATTGCCGTCACATTAGGGAACATCACATCTGCTCAGGCCATCAGCCACTTGCCACAGATGCTCTTCAGTCTGAGGGAGGTACTTGAGAATCAGTTACAATACTGGCAAAACCAGAAGTCTTTCCAAGGCTGAGCTCCGGCGTCAAAGGCTGACATGATGAACGTCTCCAAAGGTGACTGAACCCACTCTTGGCGACCAGATTCCTGGGACCAGACTCAGTTCCATGTGGCAGCTTTCAAGCTCACACACACGTCTATTTTTGATGCCCACATACTGATTTAGTCTTAGCTCAGTTTAAAGAACTAAAATCAGATGCTGTCAGAACTAGTGCACATTTTCTAATGCTCCAACATGAGCGTATCTGTTGCCCACATTGGCCATCAGAAGCAAATATCGCCAGAACAAAGAGTCCTGGGGTCTGCTACCGAGTTGAACCGTTACTCTGAGTGAGCAGTTGATATCGTCTCTGCATCTAGATCTTCAAGGGTATTAGACTCAGTAATGCCTGAGACCCCTTTCTGTTTTAAGATTCTGTGCTTAGGAATTGCCAGTAAAAAGGGAAATGTATGTCAAAAGACTGAAATTTTGACCTCAAAATATTTCAAAATTCCTTTAAATGCTGAGTAACCAATTTCTGACTTCTTTCAACCATGAAGGAAATGCCTATATTTGAATAAAGGCAACATCAAGGAAAGCAGGGCACAGAAAGAGACCAGCCACGACGACAGTATTCAAGCCCCTAGTTGCAGCCATTCCTGAAGACCTTTCGGTTATGCGAGCCAATAAATTTCCTTTTATGCTTAAGCTTGTTTACAGGTTGAGTTTCTGGTCGTTCAAAACAAGATGATTCCTGACTAATAGAATGGAGAATCTTTAGGACCCCTGAAGAGTGTTCAATATTTTAGTTTCTCTCATTACTTTGGGTACCAGGTTAAATATACTTCAACCTCAGTAACTTGATCCTTAAAGACGAATTGGACTTTGTGACCAAACTTCTTATCCTGAAATCTGCATTTGTCTAACTTAGTCTGTAATCCGTGGAAAGAAATTCGTATAGGCTCCACTGAAGGAAAATGGAAAATGTAAAAAGGAGTGAGAGTTAACTATGCGGATGAATTAGTGAATGCCTAGTCTCTATCTAGAAGCCCTGGGCCAGCCACACAGAGGCACTGGCCATGACTGCTGAGGCCTCATTTGGTCCTGGTTGTGCAGAATAGCCAAGGGCAGATGGAGGCAGGAAACAAGAGCACACCTGCATCTCAGAGATTGCCAAAGGACAGACCTAAGGAGTCACAGCATATCTGCAGGTCCAGGGAATGAGAGCTGGCTAGAACCACAGCAAAACGTAATTCAGAGGCACCGAGTCGAGAAGCCCAGCATAATAATGCAAAATGCGACTGCATACTCAAACCTCATTAAAAATGGATTCCAGTGTCATGGCGCACAGAGTCAGCCTGGGAAAAGGTTCAAGGTGGACAGAAGGTAGCCTACCTTTAAGCGTAGGAGAAAGAAAGAAAACGGAAAGGGGACTGGAAAAGGAAGAAAGAAGATAGTACAAGAGAAACAATAAAGTACAGTGGTTAAGACCAGAGCTTCTGGAAACAGACAGACGTGGGTTCTGCTCCTTCCTGTGACACTTTTCTTCTCCTTTCCTCCTTTCCTACTTCCTCCCTCCCTCCCTCCTTTTTATGGTTTCTTTTTTAACAATTTTATTGAATGATAGTGTACATACCATAAATTCACACATTTCAAGGGCACAAGTCAGTGACTTAGTGACTTTACCAAATGACACAGCCTTCACCATAAATCGGTTCTAGAATGTTGTCATCTCTCCAGTAAGAACCTTCATTCTCACTTACAGTGAATCCCCATTCCCACTCTCAGCTCCAGGCAACCACTATTTTCTGTCTCTATAAATAAATCTATTTTCTGCCTCTATAAATTTGCCCTTTCTGGACACCTCACATAAATGGAATCACACAATATGAGGTCTCTTATGTCTGACCTCTTTTATTTAACATAATGTTTTTTGAGGTTCATCCGTCATCCATGGCATAGCAAATGTCAGAAGTCTGCCCCTTATTTTTGCTGAAGAGTAGTTCACTGTAGGAATGAGACATTTTCTTAAGCCTCAGTTTCCTCATCTGTAAAATAAGGATAGGAATAATAGAACCAATTTGATAGAGTGTTACAGTGATAAATGAAATAGTGTGTATTAAGAGCGTAGCACAGCAGCAGGCACCAGCACACGCACAGTTCATCTTAAGAAGCTACAGTAGTAATATAGAGAAAGCATTGCTATTTCCACCACCCTGATTCTCTGACTTTACAAACATCACCTTCCTCCTACTTGCTATTCAGCAAAGAAAAGGAAGTTAAATTGCTTGCATTTTTATAGAAAAGGAAAGAAGAACAAAAGCTAAATGAGTGCCTCGGGCCCCACAAGAACCTCTGGGTGGACTGGGGAGGAGTGCTTTGGCACAGACAGCTCACGAAATATAGCATCTCCTAAATAGCATCACCCCCACTGTCAGAGAGCCTATTGCTTCTAAGTGCATCTGGGGGAAGATGGCAGAATGGCATCCCTAATGCACAGATTCACTTTCTAAAAAATGGAATGATAATAATGTAAGAGAAAGCTCTCTAAGTAGGAATAATTGTGTGAAAGTGAGGAAAGGAACAAATACAAGTGAATTAGAAAGTGTCACCCAGATCCTGCCGTGTATTCAGTTGCTACAAGTTCTCTCCCAGGGAACTGCAGAGGCAGCCCTGCTGCAGCTGCCGAAACTCAGACGGGACAAAGGAAAGAGGCTGCCCACTGTGAAGAAGCATCCTGCAGCTCTGACTACTGGTCCAGCTTCCCTCTCTTTCCTGTAACTGACTCTGAAAATTACACTTTTTAAAGCTCAGGACTTTAAATTTTTCATCATTCCTGCCACAGAAATACATTAACCAAACACAGAAATGTGCATGGAGAAATGGATTACAGGGTCCCAAGCAGGGAAACTACTGACACCTTTCTCTGCTGCAGGGCCCGTGGAAGGAAGACCCACAGAGACCTTTAGCGAAAGCATATCGAATGGAGCTGGAACTTTCAGAAGAGGAAATAGCCGGATTATAAAAGGGTGGGATTTTAGGTAGGGGAGACTTTCATATGCTTAGTAAATGTTCCTGAAAATAGCGAATATCCAAACCAGAATTTGAATTCCAGTTAGAGCACAGCGTTACTGGAAAGACCCTCAGAAACCTCTAAGTCAACCCATCCATTTAATATCTAGAAGGAGGAGGAGAAAGAATAGAAACACACACACAAACACATCCATGACCTTGGCAGGGCAGATGAGGACCTTTCCTCATTAATTTGATCTAGGATGAATAAAAGAACCAACTATAATTTTGAAGGCTACACGTTCTTTGCTAAGAATAGAGGCTCAACAGATGGCTTTTGTGTTTAGTCAAAATAAACACTTCAGTGAAGTTTCTTTAGACCTACAAAGGCAGGAGCCAAATATGAGATCAAGGTTAGACATTAAATTGCTCTACGTAATGATGTATGAAGAATTTGTTGAGTCTTCTCTTGGTGCTTGAGGGACGAAGGAGTCTAGGGACCCAAGAATGATAAAAAAAAAAAAAGAGGGATGAAGGGAAGATAACTCTACAACAGTGATTCTCAACTCTCAGGGAACATTCGGCAGTAGCTGGAGCCAGTTTTATTTGTCACAACTGGAGGGAGAGATACAACTGGCATCTAGCCGGTAGAAGCCAGGGACGCTGCCAAACATCCTACAGCGCACAGGCTGGCTCCACAGCAAGGACTTATCCCACCCAAAATGTCAATAGGGCCAATTTTAAGAAACATGCCGTAAAGGAAAATAAAAGGAATCTGTTAACAACTTGAAAGGTCAGGGATCAAACAGAAAGACAAGAGGGGAGATATTCCCTGGGACCAAGGATGGACCAGGAAGTTGTAATGACATCTATTAAATTTTAAGTTATTTTGTGCGCTTATAAGCACCGAGATCTCTCTTTCCGTTTCCCTATGTTAAATTTTATTACACAACAGCCTTGTGGTAGGGATGCTTTGGAGAATAAGAGCTACAGTCATCAGGGAGCAGGGAGATAGGAGAATAAGATGCAGTGACAGAGACCAACGGTGACGCTTGAACCAGGCGAGAACAGAGAGGGCGGCAGCAGGGCAGGCTGCAATGTCCTCACCTTGGCAATCTCCCAAATTACTGGGGAAGGGGTGGAAGCTCTGCCAGAATGTGGCAAGGAGGCTTGGGGACATGGTGACACAGGTAAGGACACCTCAGAGTAACAAACTTGCTTGCTGCAAGGTGTTTAGATCAGAGAGTTCCACTTGAAGCCAAGGCTGACCAGAGCCTGCAGAGCTGGTGTGTACAGCCTTAAATTGACCAAAGACATGAGAAAATCTAAATACAGGATCAGTCTGCCTCTCTCAAGCCTCACAATCCCCATGCCAAAGTTTTCAAGCACCCACATATGCCCGGCGTGGTGCACGGCACTCGTCATCGTCAGGACAAGATTGTGACGTACATATAACTATTCCCATTTTAGTGATAAGAAAACAGACTTGGAAAGACAAAGTTACCTCCCAGGGTTACACAGATGGAAAATGTTTGAGTCAGTCTTGGAACCTGGCCACCTTGACTTTAAGGACTGAGGAACAAATTATAGTGGAAACATAACAAGTGAAATAGAAATGAATACCTAGCACATTAACAGATGATCAATATTATCAGTTCAAATACATGTGAATTAAAACAAAATAACATTTTCAAATCTATTAGCAGATGTGAAAAATCATAAGGGTTAAGGAAATATTTCAATATAAATTGAAATATACTTTCAGGAAGGCAATTAGGCAATAAGTATAAAGAGTGCTAGCAAGATTCCTACTATTTGACCAAGTAATTCTATTTCTAGGATCTTATTCTGAAGAAATAACACAAATGAAGGCAGAGATTTATGTATAAATATTAATTATGGGGTCATTTATTATAGCAAAAAAGGAGAAATCTGATGAATATCATAATTAATAAATTTTAGCATATCCATAAAATAAAATTGCATACATTTACTAAAAATTATTTTACCATAATATTTAATATGGAACAGTACTTAAAATATCAAAATAGAAAGTACTATACAATCACATCTTCACTGGGATACCAATTTTTTTAATATCTAAGAAAAAGGATGGCAATAAGATATGCCAAAATATTAGTACATTTTTCTCTTTTAAATACCTTCCTGTATTTTAAATTTTTTCTATAAAATCTATACCTTGCATTTATAATTGTAAACAAGATGAAAATCAAGACTACCTAGCTGTTTCAGTAAGTTGCAGAAAGAATTTCATAAATGATGACTGGGTTAGGCGACAGTAAAGTAGACCAAGAAAGACCTTCAACAAAGAAGTCTTATTCTGCAAAATAACTCCATGATAATGCCCCCCAAAACCAGCACCACCTGTGGGGTGCCAGAGATACACAGAAGACTCACAGTTCTTCCACTGATAGGGAGCTCAGGAGAAAGAAGGAGAGGGGTCCAAAATCCTATGAAAAGATCAGGGCTCACCAAGAAACGTGAAATTAGGTAGAAGCTAAGCAGGCAGAAGCCAGGCTGACACTGCACGGCGTAAACAATTCTTAAAGCATCCTCTACCTCAGGAGGAGGAGATGATTATAATCTCTGGTGATGTTAATCAAAATAAGGAGGAGCCCCTTGACATTGCTATAATAAAGTGCTTCCTACTACTATACAATGCCTGCAAGCAACAGCCAACTCTTAAAACACGAGTCAGCTGACTTATTTCCGTAACCAGCCAGACAGTAAATATTTTAGGCTTTGCAGGCGGTAGAGCTGCTCAACGCTGCCACTGTAGGGTGAAAACAGCTGGGAGACAAGGCGTAAATAAATGGGTGTGACTGCATTCCAAGCAAACGGAATTTACAAAAACACTCCTTGCCATAGTTTGGTGCACTGGCCATATATAGTTTACTGATCTCTTAAGACTTCAAGCATGGCAAGGAAAGCTTTCTATTGTGGCTTTTCCCATCGGTCATGCTTCCTCGTACTAATGCACCAGAGCTTGAATTTGGTGGATTATGTGATTATTTGGGGAAAGAGTCTGGGTGGATTCTAAGGTAAATCAGAATACACGTTCATTTTACAGCATTTTGGTAACTGAACGGACAGCAGGCAAAGTGTTAGGTACTCTGCAAGGTGCTCCAAATCTCGCGGTGACACAGGTTGATCAACGTACAGCGTGACTCTGGTGGTGTGAAGTTTACTGGTTGCCCTAGTGGAGCGAGCGTCACAGACTGGCGGGAAGAGGAGCCAGAGACTGGGGACCCAAGAGTGACAGGAGGGCGCTATTTGAGTGGAGTCTTTTAGGCTGAAACTCCAAAACCACAGGGCATGCTTTGATTAGTCACATGGCCTTCCCTTCATCTCTCACTCAGAAAAAAAGTCTAACGGCCTGACAATGTTGCATTTTCCCTGCGCCCTGTGATCCTACAAAACGGTGAAAATTAAGAAACGGCCGTTTGTGTTCCAGAAATCAGCTTACTTCAGAGAACAGCCCTTCCCCTGTGACTCAGAAAAGACTCATGGGTGCCCCCCGTCCCTGTTGGCAAAGACAGGCACAAACCCTCCAAATTTCTATTCTTTGCCTCATAAATAACTAAATGAACTGCTTATCTCCATTGATCAGAGCAAAAATGCTATGAACCAAGGTTTGGTTCTGCTTCCCTCACTCCTCCAGGCCCCTGAACTCCTGTCCACCCTCAACAGGAAATAGGACAGAGCCCGCCCATCGCCCCGCCCCCAGAGAACAGGCTGGCCTCAGGGTCACATTCTCTGATCACAACATCCTTTGCTCCCACTCGTCCACACCTGGCTCCCCGTAGCCTTGGGTACTCCTCTAGAACAGGAAACCCCTTTTTGCCTAATTTGAGACACTTGTAGGTTTTATGGTCACAACCATTTCCCTACTGCAATTGTCCCTTTCTGCTTTGTAATATTCCTTTTGAATAAGTCTCTCCTTACTGAGTCTGGATTGGTTTTTCTTCGACAGGCTCTAGATGAGATGGTTGATAATGGTCCCCTACCAGCTCTCCATCTCCCTCCCCTTCTCCCCTTTCCCCCCTCTTCCCACCTCCACGTCTGCTCTCTCCCACTCCACCCTGGCCCCACTACCTTCCGCAAACTCCAAGCATGTTTCCATTCCAGGGTCTTGGCACTTAACCTTGAAACCGATATAATCTACAAGGACCTGGGTTACTCCTTCAGTTCATTCCAGCATTTGTTCAAATGCTAGCCTGTCTGAGAGGCCTTCCCTGAGAGCTCTCTATAAAATACCAACTCCATCTCTTTCCTTTCTCCGTAATTCCATACTGCCTTCTTTCTTTCTTCTTCCACCTGACATAGATTTGCTTATTGTCTGTCTCCCAGTACTTAGGATATAAACTCTATATGACCAGGGGCTGTGCCTTCTTTGTTCATTGCTGTACCTTTTGTGTCTAAAACATGGCCTGCGGTGGGACAAAGTCAGCTGTCTGTAAATATCTGGCTAAACAGAATGACCTGACTAAATAAAGTGAAATCTACTAGTGATAATTATTGAATGCTTACTCGCTATCAGCTCTGTGCTATGATTTCTAAGTCTTACAATTATCTGTCAAAGTAGGGATAATCACCTCCTTTTACAGATGAGGACACTGAATTATAAAGATTCACTAAAATGCCCAAATTTTTACAGTTGAGATGTGCTCAGGCTAGGATTCAAACTGACCCCCAAACCTTTATATTTTTTACTATAATATAGCAAGTTCCCTTCTAAACCTTTATTACTGGTGCCATGCAATTGCCTGCAAAGAAAAGCAGAAAGAAGTCCTAGAGAACCACTTCCTTTTGGCACCAGGAGCAAGGATCTGGAGGAGAACCTGCAGGGGCAACTGACAAAAGGCGCCCCCAAGCAGTCTGGGGGAGTGAGGGTGAGAATGCCAGCAACTGCGTGTGTACGAGAGCCGGAAGCTGGCCACTCCAGCTCATCACCATTGCCTCAATAGCC
This sequence comes from Grampus griseus, assembly GCF_964374135.1. Classification (NCBI taxonomy): domain Eukaryota; kingdom Metazoa; phylum Chordata; class Mammalia; order Artiodactyla; family Delphinidae; genus Grampus; species Grampus griseus. Next base: position 68,555,133 of record NC_139010.1, read on the forward strand.
AGCAGTGCCTGACACACAGTAGAGGCTAGACATGTGTTGAATGAAAATGCGACACAGACACGGAGGAAATGTAACCACCAGAGGAGGAAGGGCACACTGGGGAGAAGCTGCGAGGGCTTATGCTAGAGGTGGCATTTAAAAGTCCCCTAGAAGGACAAGTAGAATTTGCATTTAGATAAGCAACTGGAGGAAAGGCCTTCATGTGCTAGCTGGGACTTACTCAGCCCCAAGTCCCCTTGCCCACTCCATCTCACTGTGTCTGACCCAGGGCACAGCTCTCCAATGGGAGGTGTTCCAACCTGACCTGCTATTTCATAGAATCACAAAAATTAATTACCGAGCTGGAGGTGGAACGTGTGTCTCACTTATTCTTCTCAAAACCAACTCTAAATCTTGAGGGCAAACATAGCAGGCATTGAATACTCTTACCATTTCCCCATGGATGCAATGAATACTTAAATAGATCTATATATCTTATTTTTGACTGAAAAATGTTTGTCAAACATAGTGATGACCTAGCTTTTATTGAGCTTCTAATATGTGTCAGGAACTGTGTTAGGCATGTTACATGTGACAATGCATCTACTTCTCACAAGAACCTATAAGATAATGATTATGTCCATTTTACTGAAAAGAGACTGAGTCTCAAAGAGGTCCATCATCACTCGGTTATAAAATCAGGGTGAAGATTTAGGTCCATCTGACCGTAACACCCTTGCTCTGTCGGCTGTGCTATTTTGCCTTCCAAGACATGAACTTTTTACTAACTTCTTCATATTTTGCTAAATTAAGCACCAACACAAATGGGGCTCCTCCCCCAGGAAACCAGTTCCCTTTGACAGCAGCATTATCCAACATAGTAATCGGTGCGTAAAATTGCAGGTGTATTCCTCCTTCGTGAATGCTGAAAATGAGAAAATAAACTGAGCAATCGGATAAATCAAGGGCAACTATTTACCTCTTAAGGGGATTGTGCCTTTTAAAAAAAAGACTGAAATCAATGTCCTAATTTATTTCATTGTTGTGAATAAAGGACGTGTTAGTGGATTGGGAAAATGGTAATCAATTTACCTGTCACACAATGTCTAGTTTTAGTATAATCTGCCCATTTCTCAGCCTGGGCAAAGGAAACCCTCAGTGCTATGTGACCTGGCCCCTGGTCACAGCTGATTGTCACAATAGACAATCTGACTCAAGCTGGGCTGATTAGATTTTCTCCAGAGAATGTTTCAGGCATGGAGTATGAACACAAGGAGTCAGGGTAGCTATAGCCCACAGTAACCCCACACCACACACAAACAAGAACAGAGAGAAATCAATATACAGAATGAGAGACAGGAAACTGAATGCAGCAGACACATGAGGCCAGACTGCACCAAAAAGCCAGAGAGACTGGCTGACTGACATTGCGGAGTGACAACTTTCTACTTCTGGGGAGGCCCACCTATTTCCTGATATTCAGTTCTGAGAGTCCCCTGATATATTAAATTTCCCTTTATTTAAGCAATTTTCGGGGGCTGTACAGGAATACCTTGGAGATACTACAGATTCAGTTCCAGACCACAGCAATAAATATCTCAGAGAGTCAGACAAATTTTTTGGTTTCCCAGTACATATAAAAGTTACATTTACACCACACTGTAGCCTTTCAACTACAATAGCATTACGTGCAATAGCACATAATGTGCAATGGCATTATGTCTAAAAACAACAACGTACATACTGTAATTAAAAAAAATAATTTATTGCTAAAAAATGCTAACCATCACCTGAGCCTTCAATGAGCCTTCATTATATTTCTGTAATAGTAACATCAAAGATCATTGATCATAAATCACCATACAAATATAGTAACGAAAAAGTGTGGAACATTGAGAGAATTACCAAAATGTGACACAGAGATGCAAAGTGAGCAAATGTTGTTGGAAAAATGGAGTGAGCCGATAGGCTCACTCGAGGACGCAGGGCTGCCACAAACTTTTAATATGTAAAAGAGGCAATGTCTTCGAAGCACAATAAAATGAGGTATGCCTGAATTAGTTACCTATTGCTGTGCAAAAACTTATCCCCCAAATGTAACAGGTTGAAACAATCAGATTTCTAATCTCACATGGTTTCAGAGGGTCAGAAGTACAGCAGCGATTTACTGGGGTGGTCTAACTCAGGGTGTCTCCCAGTCTGCACGCCAGCTGGGTCTCCAGTCCCTTCCAGGCTTGACTGGAGCTGGGGAATCCACTTGTAGACTCACTCACCTGGCTTTTGGCAGGCCGCAGCTCCTTCCTGGCTGCTTCCGCCAGAGGGAGAGAGAAAGAGAAAGAGATCCCACTGGGTTCCTATCCTGGTTTCTCCCTTATGGCTGTGGGACTGTGGACAAGTCACTGAATGGCTGGACCTTGGTTCCCTTATTTGTAGAAGGGGCTGATTACCATAGCAACTATCTCTTAGAACTGATAAAAGGATGCAACTGGACATGTACAGTGTTTACAACAGGACCTGGCACAGAATCAGTGCTCGACAAATGTCAGCTGTTACTCTTAGTTCCTGAGTCTGCCATTCACTATACAACTTACCTCCTAGGCCAGAAACCCCTGAATCACAGAGCCAGACACAGCATGTCCTCCCTCTCCCCCAAATACAAATGAAGAACAAAGGGATACAGATTCAGTGAAAAAGGTTTCTCAACCACCAAGGGCCCCTCAAGGAGAGGCAAGGGGACCAGGAGAGGCTACTGCCGATTCTTCATCTGTACAGAGAAAGTTCAAAATTTCTTCATATTCTCTAGTCTGTCCACTGCTTCACTCCCATCACAAAAACCTTCACAATGCTTTTCTATATAAATTATTTTTTATTTTTTTTAACAGCTTTATTGGAGTATAATTGCTTTACAATGTTTTGTTAGTTTCTGCTGTATAACAAAGTGAATCAGTCTGTCATACAGAGTGAAGTAAGTCAGAAAGAGAAAAACAAATACCGTATGCTAATGCGGCTCTTTACGTGACGTAAAATTCTCAGACTAGTGTTTAAGGGCTTGCACAGCCTGGGCCCAAGCTACCTTTTCCAACTTCCAGGCAATTATTTCTTACACATATTAACTGCTTCAGAAGAGACTGGACTTCTTGCCTTATTCTGAGATCTTGGTGGCTTTGTCTGCACCTTTCCCCTTGCCACTGCTCTTCCCTCCTTCCCGTTTGAATCTTTCCCAATTCCATTCACGTCTCAACTCTGTCTACTCCACGTAGCCTTCTCTGGCCATGAGCTCATGAGTGGTTGCTCTTGCTTCTGAACTCCTGTAATTCTCTGGTCTGTTTAGTAATTCATTTGTTTACTCGGACTATTATTGACAATGCTTGTTCCCCTTGAGGAAAAAAAAGTCACAACTCTACACCATCCATAAAAATAGATTCCAGATGGATGAAAAGCTAACTGGAGTGAACAGGCAATTCTAGAGAGACAGAAAATAGACCAGTGGTTGCCAGGGCCTCAGGGGTTGGTGGGAAATGGGGAATGACTGTTAAGGGATCAGGGCTTTCTCCTTGGGATGATAAAATTGTTCTAAAACTGATTGTAGCGATGGTTTCACAACCCTATAAATGCATTAAAACCATTGAATGGTATACTTCAATGAGTAATTATGTGTATTATAACTTTGTTACATTTTTTAAAAGTATTATTTTAAAAACTTGTGAAAAAAGTTAACCAGAGACAATTCAAGCTTACACTTACAATTTGTATATTTTTCTCTATGTGTATTACATCTCAATAACAAGTTTATTTAAAAAGCTAACTGGAAAAAAGGAGATCTAGTAAAGTCTTAGGAGACACTACAGAAAAATAGTTTTTATAATACTTGGATGGGCAGAACCTTCCTCAGCGTGACAAAGCACCAAAAGTCATAAAAGAAAAAAACTGACATGTCATATTTTACAACAAATTAAATGTCCTGTCAGTAGACGACATTGTAAAAACTTAGAAGACCAGAGAATATTTACTATACATATAGAAACATATATATATGTATAATTTACAACTATCAAGGATTCAATATTCCTAATATAAAAAGAGCTCTTACAAGTTAATAAAAATTATAAACAACCGAGTGTAAAATAATATAGGCAAAGATATGAACAAGGGATGCAAATGGCTGTGACCAAGACAAAGTGCAACTGATGGGGAGGGGACTCTATCCCATTGCTCCTTGGTAACTAACACAGCACCTTATCCACACTGTGGTCATTGCATGTTTATCTAGGGCAACACTCTTATGCCCCCTCCCTTGAGTTTCCATTTTCCCTGTATCTTTTTCACTCTAACCAATTTTACATTCTCCATCTCTACTTCTGCGATAGCAGATGTTCCTTTTACTTTTATTTGAAAGCAAAAACATGTGTGTATGTGATTTTAGTAAAACCCTTCTGTCTCGTAGTTATCTTTTTGTTCCTTAAAGATGATTTTTCTTTTGATATGATTTTGCAACCCTAACTAATCCGTTTCCCCTTCACACTGAGTTATGTGGTCTGTTGAGAACAAGTGAGGAACATTTCTATGGAGGCAGGATGGGAACTCAGCCCTTTCATCAGGAATTCCATCCTCCATGTAACAGGCAGAATTATTATGCGTTTGGGAGATTAAAATAATTGCCTCTGGCCAAAAGCAGAGTTTCCCATTTGCTAATGAAAATACTGAGGAATTCTAAGGGACTAAATTGGCTTTAGTGCCACGTTTCCCTCTAAAAAAGCATTTGAAAAAATGCACACAGGTGGATAGAAGGAAAGAAAAATCTTAATCTTGGATTAGCCACAAGAGCATGAAGAGAGTTTACAAAGAACTGTGGGGTAGATTTTTTTTTTCTTTTCTTTTCTGTCTTTTGCTGAGGAATTTAATGGGGAAAAAATCCTTTCAGGAAACAAATTTCTTAGCAGTAGCCGAGTTTGAGGGAGCCGTGGAAGTCACAGGATTGAACCTCCAATTACCATCCCTTCCCCACATGCAGCCTACATTTGAAGGTCGACTTAGAAACGAACTGAAAATCCCGCAGGCACCTCAGATGCCACAGGTCGAAAGCCCTCTAGCAGCTGTTCCTCTTATTGTGCTCCCCATAGCACAACAAACCCTGTCATCCAAAGTAAACACTGGTCCTCCTGGACCCCTCTCTTCCCTCTCCCTCACCACCCAGCCAGCCATACACCGAGCCCTGAAGAGTTTGCCTCCAAGACTTTTCTCAAACTCCTCTCTTGCTCTGATGGATGGAATGATGCTTTACACTCTCGGGTCTCTGCAGTCATGCTAGACAAGGAATGGACATTTCTTGCACAAATGGGACCACTTCTTTCAGTCCACCAATGGTTCCTCACCTATCCTTCCCATGATGGGACACAGTCAATGTTGAAAGAGATCACATTCTAGGAATGCAGTGATGATATTCTAGAGAGTTCAAGACAAGACAAAATTGCAAGTTGTGTTGTTCTGCTTATAATAATTCTGAAAAGTGAACTTAACATGACTAGAAAATGAATTACCATTCTCATTTTCCTGTATACTCTAGGTAGGACTTTAATTTGTGGTCATCAACAAAGCACAGTAAAAATCTGAGAAAATCACTGGAAGCCAACTGTCACAGGTGACATTATGGATTATGCAGTATCATGAATAATGATATAACATTAAATAAGTAGCATTAGGGAGTTGCAGAGGTCAGACGGTCCATACTGGCTTAATTCAAACAGCTGCTAAAGAACAATGGCATTTTGAGTAATAACATTGCCACCTTTTTCTCTCAGTGGGAGTTATGAAATTTGCCAGAAATGGTTCATTCAACAGGAAAGAACATGAAGAAATAGTTTATGGACCTGAACATGAAGAGGTGATGTCTGGACACTATGATGAATCTTTGTACATTGATTGGTCAATGAACTAATACATAAGTACCACTTCTACACTGCTCTAAATCTTTATCAATAAATCACTATAGTGTACAGGTAGGCATCATCCTATCCACTGAGGGCCTGAATAGAACAAAAATGCAGAGGAAAGGCAAATTTGCTTTCTCTGCCTAAGCTGGGATATCCATCATCCCCTGCCCTTAGGATCCGCAATTCTGGTTCTCAGGCCTTCAGATTCAGACTGATTTACACCACTGGCTTTTCTGTTTCTCCAGCTTGCAGACAAGAGATTGTGAAACTTCTTGGTCTCTGTAATCAGATGAGCCAGTTTCTATAATAAGTTTCCATATATATAAGGGCATCATCAAATTAATGGTGGAAGAGACAATATAAGTGCAGCCAAGGATATGTTGAATTAGACATGCCTGTAATACATCCAAGTTCAAAAAGCCAAGATATGAAGCTTAGGAGAGAAGTTAGGGCTGGAAATATGAATGGATGGTCATCTGCTAGAGGAAGTTTCTCAAAGGCCATGGGAGAGGATCATTATTCTTGAGTATCGATTATTGCAGCACACCATATGTAAAAAGTAGAAAAAGAGAACTAAGAGGAAGGACCGAGTGGCCAGGCAAGGAGAAGAAACAAGAGCTCACCGTCTTGGCCATCAAGTGATGAGGGATTAGATCTATTTTATCTTCTCAACCACCCTCTCACGAGAGCAAAAAGCAAAGCAAGTATTTTATCTCTATTTCACAAACGTGAAGAGGTACACTCAGAAGAGCTTAGAGACCTGGCTAAGGCTCTGTGGGGAGCAGAGGCAAGAACCAAACCCAGGTCTTCTCACTGCAAGTTCAAAACTTAAAACAATCATTGCTCCTAAGCATAAGGGAAGAGTTGTGTTAAGTGTGGTGGGTGTCTCCGATGGCTCAAATCAGACACATTCAATCACTAACTTACCCCACTCTGTGAAATTTTCATCACCAACATCACTCTTTGGGATAAAGGAATTTTCAGAAGTCCTTTAAAATTGTACGTTTGCAGGGAGGATTTTAACACATGAACGTTTTAGCAGCTAAGTCTTAAGGTGATTTTTCCCTCAGAACAGGCCTGCTCACAGCCCGTTTTCATCAAATTTCCAAAGAACAAATAATAGGTCGTGAAGGATGCCAGAACATGAGAGGGAAAGGGGGAAATGTCTTTTGCAGGCTGAAAAGCCTCAGCAGCTACCAGTTAAGTGCACTCCAACCAAATTAAGTGGGGTAATGGAAGGAACTGACCACTGGAATTGGGCAACCAGGTAGATCTAGGTTAGGCTTAGGTTCTGCGGGGCTGGAATTGGAGCTGAGTGGCCCTAGGTGAGGCAACACAGGCACTGAGGATCAGAGGGAAGGCAAGTATCAAATTTCCAAGACCAGAGCAGATGTCCCAAAATCAGAGGCCAGAGGCAAGATTGGGGCAGGGAGATCACAGAACCAGACAGAGATGGAAACAGAAGCGAGAAGGTCAGGAATTGGTAAAGGAGGCTGAGGGAATGGCAAAGAGGGTATGAGGGGGGATATGACCACAAACAACCATGAATATTTATACAACCATGAATATTTATGACTAATGTTCATGAGCCAGTGGGTTCATGGGCTGGAAACGAGTGAACCCAGCACCACGACCATCTAGCCGTGTGACCTTGGAAAAGACACTTTGCCTTTCTGAGTCTCATACTGCTCATCTATAAAAATGAAATTTTGATTAAACTATTTCTAAAACCTTCTCCAAATCCAAAAGCAAAACCATACTCAAAATCTCTTTTTAAAACAATACATTTCTTATCAACATTAAGGAAACTGTCAGACGCTTAAGAAAAGAAATTACCCATTGATTTATTTCTTACCTTCTAAACAGCTATTCCTTTCAGCAAGAATAGAAGTGAAACAAACCAAGGGGTGGAAACATGAGGGCATTTTAAATCTCTGAATTGAAACAGAAAAAGTTTTAAAGGTAGCATAACAACAGCTTTTCTGTTTTCTAAGAGCTTTTTATCTACAAGGTTCACCCAGAATGCTAACAAGTGAAAGCTTCAGAAACGCATCAAATGAAACCATTTCCATTTCCAATGGCATTAATCCTCTCTGTGGTTCAGGCAGAATTAAAGGTAACCCCTAAGGAGTTGGCATCCCTCAGGTGTTTTCCAAGTACACCTGTTTAGGTGTCCCTAGACAAGGGCATTGGCCTGATTCACCCCTACATTCCTGCCGTCACTCATGGACTTCTCCAGCATGTCATCCCCTGAAATCACCCACTTGCTACAAAGGGCACTAGTTAGAAAACAACTGGATGAGTGTTCTCCTTCTACTGGATGCAGTTCACCACTGGGAATTTCATTTTCAGGACAAGCCTAGTGATAGGTCATATTTATGCTGATAACATTATCCTTTTCAAAGACAAAAGATGAGATCTCCCATATAAATTAAAATGTGAGATTAAGATTCTACCTTCATTGTGATGTTTTTCGTTAGTTCATTTATTCTGTAGATTCCAAGTGAACTAGCTGGCAGCATTAGGAGCTAAAAAAGCTGTCTACTTTAAAACTGATCAGTTACATCTTTGACAACTATACCAAAGCTCTCCCATGCTTTTAAAATATGAAAAAATGCAAATAAAGAAAAAATGCAAATAAAGAAAAAATGCAAATAAAGAAAAACGTTGTGGAAAATGCCTTAAATTCTCCAGGAACCTCGTCTCTGGACCAATGCAGCACCAGGAATATCAAGTTCTACTGCCGCTAAAGATTTCGGTCAGCACAAGCTGCTTTACTCTCTCTGACTTCTGTTTCCACTTCATCTTGGAAATTTCGTCAAGCTTATACAAGAAGAGGCCAATCACGTAGGATAAGTAACACTGGAATCTCATCAAAATCATCTTTAAAGTTGTACTCCAAAAGAGCATCTGGAGTTTTCAGCTTCAAAATACTTAGTAGTTAGAGATGCTACACATCAGGAAGAAAATGACAAAAGCTGACATTTCTACTGAAAAGTCACTAGAACCAAGGGATTTGTCTCCAAATGTATTAATTACAGGAAGCCGCTTCTGCATGCTGGTTGGTGGTAATTGCTAATGCTAAAAGTAATGTTTTCTCTCCATCAGTTGTGCCAGCTTCATTCAGGCTCCCAGAAGTCTCCTATTCTCTATAAAGTCTTCTCGGATAATGGGTTTTATTTTCATAGAATAAAAAGCATGCTCATTACGTGTTCAGATGACCCCCAAGCTAATGGGGTTTACTATACCAGGGAGGTAGTGGAGTTCAAATTGGCACGGACAAACTGGATTAGCTGTCAGAATCCAAGCCAGTGCGTGCAAGGAGCACACACACAGGCAGAGTCTCTGAGAAAAGGGGAACCACCTAGGGTATCTTGGTTCCTATGTCCTGAGATGGTCAAAAGGCTTATACGCTCGCTCAGTTCACCGCCTCAGAAAGCGCCAGGCTTACACATAACCAATGAAGAACAAATTCAGAGCACAGAGGGTGAAACAAACATTCCTTTTCCTGCTCTTTCTGGGTATCCTTTCAGTCAAGGCTGGGGAATCTGCCCACATGAATGTCCTGAAGACCCTTCTCCTATTTCTTCCTTCATCTTCCTTCCCTTACTAACCCCCCAAGGGTCATAGCGAGCTCTCCCCTGTGTTGAAGGCTCACAGCTCCCCTCTTTCATACAGTTTCTTCTTGTCTCCTAACACACTGTAGGTCTGTTTCACACCGACACCCCCAGAACCAGCCCTGGCAAGCACGGTTTGGTCTCATTGGGATAGTCTCATCTATCAGTGCAGTATCGCTAATATAGATCACCTCTCATTGCATAACTTATGCTAAGTGACCTCCTGCCCACGCTGACTGAAGACGGGATAGGGTAAAGGGAGGGCCCTGCCACGTACACAAACCTAGATTAGGATCCAGAACCACCGCTACAAGTTTTGTGAGTCTAGGCAACACACTTCTCTCTGGGTCTCAGTTTCCTCATCTGCAAAATAAATAGTGAAGACCCTCAGATCGTCAGATTCCCTTCCAGCACTAACATCCTTTGAGTCTTGTCTCTACATTGGTGTTGCTCTTTTGTCCTCAGCTCACTCCATACTTTTCAGCTCTTGAGAGTGAGCATATTCTCAGGCTGTCTACTCCATCAATACCACCTTGCTAATTTTATGGTAAACTCATGGCCTCTTTGCATCTTAGGGCAGGAAGGGATCCCAGCCGATTTACCATCGGCTTCATCAGCTTCAGAGGAGGAACAGCCAGCCCAAACTCACAGTCGTTGTGACCTATACCCTCATTGTTCCAAAGAAGATCTATGGCAGCTTAGCGGGATATGTGATAAAATGCAGGATAAATTAGAAGAAAAGCCAGAAAGAAAAGCAAGGGTAAGGACATATGGAGCCTGAAAGCTCCCCCTGCCCCGACCAAGAATAAGAAAAGCTCCCTTCGAAAATTCTGGGGGTAGTACCAATTCCAAGCCACGTATTCGGCTCTGAGCTCTCTAACAGCCAAAAGGAAAGGGGGAACCCAGTGAGTCAGTAAAGGAGAAGCCTCCCTCTTCTCCCCAGCATTCTTTCCTCGGTTCTGCACTGCCTTTCGGCTGCACCTAAGACAGTGCTCAAAGCTAACAGTCACTGCCTGAAAGGGGTATCGACTGATGGCGGTTGGAGTTCTTCGGTCTTTGGCTAACTCACAGCTCGAGAAGGAAATAGAAACCATAACCTCAGAGACTGATCCTGTTTCTTATCAGACGTGGGTAGGGAAACCACAAAGAAATGTTGGTCCACTGTAATGGTTCCAGGTTTTCTTGTAACATCTTACTCACTGGCAGAAGAATTGAAAGACGATTCCTGAAAACGTGCATTTCTTGCTCTTTCCCTTTATAATACAAAAGGCTTCACGTGCTTCAGAAAGAGCCTTTGACGCATCATTAAATAAACACCTGGCTTTCTGAAGAGAGGCACCTTTTCTTAGCAGGGCAAAGACGATTTCCAAACATTTCCATTCTAAACCATCAGCGTGAACAAGCTCTACCTTCTCCTCAAAGAGCAACCACAGTCCAGAATGGCACTGGGATGAGAAACCTAGGAGAGGGAGTATTTTCAGAAGTCTGGGAGGCAGGGAGGCACCGTAGAGATCAATCCTCTAAGTAGCCTTCTATCTAAATAATGTGTGTGTCTCCTACGTGTCCCCAAGTCCCTGTGAGGTGGGTAAAAGAGCCCCACTTCTGGATGAAGAGCTGAAAGTGACTAAAGGACTTTTTAGAAATGGGTTGCATAGTGACAAAGATTCTCTTCCTGACCAAACTTCAGTTACGCTCCTTTGAGCCCTCTGCTTGACAAGGCCCCCAGATGGGCTCCCGTCTCCATCCTTGTAGCGTCCAGTTTTAGTAAGAATCCTATCAGGTTGGTTCGGCCAGAATTCCCCACCCTCGATGCCTGATCAAATTCCCCATCCTCTGCCACCCGCTAGGTGATGTCTGATGCCCCTGGCCTTCCCTCAGCAAGAATCAGCTTAGGCCATTTTAGCCAGAATCCCCCCTTATCCCTGATGTTTCCTCTTAGTAATTTTCCATCCGCTGACCCCCACCTCTGCTCCCTGGCGATAAACCCACACCTGCCCATGCTGCACTCGGAGCTGAGCCCAGCTCTATACTGAGGTCTCTTTTCCCCCATTGCAATAGTTCCTGAATAAAATCTGGTTTTATCACTTTAACAACTGTCCGGCTCTGGTTATTCTTTGGCAATAGCCATGGGCCATGTCTTCTGATTCCAAGTGTGGTAGAAGCCCTGGGAGTTGGAAGGTGAGTGGTGAGGCCCTGGATCTGCCCTCCCACGAACTAGTTGCTTGATCTCAGACAAGCCACCTTCTCTAGGGTTAGGGTTGGGGTTGGGTTGGGAGCATGAAACATGACTCAAACCATCACTACTGGGCAAGCGTAAAGCAAGCCCATCTCTCCAGTCCGCCTCTCTCCATCTGTCCCTGCTCTCCTCAAGTCCATCTCTTCACTGAGCCATTGGCTTCTGTATCCCCTTCCCACATTTGCTCTGCACAGCATTTATAGGAGGGGAGAAACAAAGTCATTGATCTGGAACATGTGAGCACACATGAGCACATTCGGTCCTGGCTTGCCTCTGTAATCTACAAAAGACTTTATAACGTTGTAGGTGCAGGATGGTAGGAGCATTTTGCCTTTACTAAAGTCAACTTTTCATTTACTTGGCTTCGTTCTTTGCACATAAACAAGATAAAGATGTCTCTGCTGCTCCAAAAGGTTTCCCATCATTGAATACCGTCAACCCAGGTTCTTTTCCGTAACTATTTGTGAATGAAAAGGAACAGCCTTTATTAGCTCATTCAAGCTTCTTTTTAATTTAGAAAGATCAGAACAGCTTCCCCTTCCCCAAAGTCATTACAGATGAGAGCAGCTTTACACCGGCAGACAATCCCCAACCTGCTCCCCAGCCCCAAACCAGCAGAGATCGGTCTTCACTCCCTAATCTGCCCACAATGCTCTATTGCAGGCTAACCTGATGCTGAATGCTGTTTTTAAACCCTGCTTCATCTGCTAGAGAAGGTCTCTGGATGTTCCCACTGACACAGTAAGAAGGAGAGGCTGTGTATCCCATAGCCCTTAAGTCCTGCATGGGCCAGTTTGGAATTCCCATAGCCCCTAAGTCCTGCATGGGCCAGTTTGGAATTCCCATAGCCCCTAAGTCCTGCATGGGTCAGTTTACAATTCCCATAGCCCCTAACTCCTGCATGGGCCAGTTTAGAATTCTTTGTCAGAAAGAGTTTCATTTCTATTTCCTGGCTATGTTTTCATTATGGCCCAGTTTAACTCTCCCTATAAATGAATATGATTTCATCAGGTCTCCTTAGGACCTGCCCTTCTGCACAATGATGCACTCCAGTTAATTAACCAGAGCTGCTCTTAGATGAGAACTGCGAACCGCCCTTCTTCCCTGCATTGTCTACTCAGAAATGACAATGACAAACTATAGGGCAAGACCTAAGGGTGGATTATAACCTCTATTGTTTCCAATAGTCACACTGACCTTAAAACTCAGAAAAAAATAAATTTCAACCAAATGGTCCTTTAAAAGACAGAGCTAGGGTTTCCCTGGTGGTGCAGTGGATGAGAGTCCGCCTGCCGATGCAGGGGATATGAGTTCATGCCCCGGTCCGGGAGGATCCCACATGCCGCGGAGTGGCTGGGCCCGTGAGCCATGGCCGCTGAGCCTGCGCGTCTGGAGCCTGTGCTCCGCAATGGGAGAGGCCACAGCAGTCAGAGGCCCGTGTACCGCAAAAAAAAAAAAAAGAGCTAGTATGAAAATCTTTGGGATGTCTTAGTAGCCTTCCAAAGGGAAAGCACTTTTGTTGCATGATGGCAATGATTCCATTGTTCCTGGTAAGATAATAATTTATATACAATACTGCCAAGCATGTACCATAGTGAGACAGGCAGGCCTACAATCTCCTTCAGTGGGAGTATAGCCACAAATGTGTATGTGTGTTCAAAATCTGTCCACTGTCAATGTGACTGTCACTAAATGAGCGGTCTACCCGCCTGACCTCAGCTTCGACACATTCACAATTTCCCACTGTGACCGCAGAAGCCACTGGAGCCTCATCCAGACGCTCTTTACAGACTGGTACACTCGCCCTTCTCCCAGACCACAAATGAGAGTGTTGGCTGCCAATGACAGCTGCCACGCTTCCCTTAAGAAGGACCCTCGTCATAAACAAGGTCCTACTGTATAGCACAGGGAACTATATTCAATATCCTGAGATAAGCCACAATGGAAAAGAATATAAAAAAGAATGTTATATATATGTATAACTGAATCACTGTGCTGCACAGCAGAAATTAACACAACATGGTAAATCAACTATACTTCAATTAAAAAAAAAAGATAGCAACACATTTAAACAAAAAGAGAGAGAGAATGATCCTCGTCAACAGGAACCACTTCCCTAGCAATGCCATGGAGGATACTCAAGGCACCGTCCCCCAGGGAAGAGACAGCAAAGCCTACATCCAATGACTGAATAATATGGGGTGTTAAAGGCTGGCCCCCTTACCTCCCCCTGGGACAACTCTGGGGTGCTACTTATGCTCAGAGCCCCCTATACCACCATACTGAAGCTAGACACCCCCATCCCTGTCCAAGTTTTCTGCAGTCTTCTCCAGCTACATTTGCTCCTTTGAAGGCTGTCCCTGAGAGCACCAGCTCAAGGAATCTGTTACACAGGAATCCATTCTGGGCTCTGCTTCTAGGAATCCCAGCCTAAAGCCCCAGTCAGGAGCAAAGCTAAGCACAGGAAATCACACCTGGATGTCAATGGTGGTGGTCCCTTATGAGGAGGAGGTGTTATGTCTCTTATTTTCATTCCATGGTGCTATTTCAGCATCAAAGAATAGGAGCATCCCTGGATTTCAAAGGCTCCGTGTGTCTGGATATACACATAGCCTGAATCTTACTCACATAACCATCAGGGATCATGCTCTAAGGAATGGTTGCATGGAAAATATGCCTTAGGACTGTATGTATTTGCATAAGGTTTTTGGGAAACCACTACTGAGTTCTAATTAAGACCAACTTCAATAGTTTAATTGGGGATAGGATGGAGTTAAGATTAGGGCAGATATATTTTAACTGTTGGTGAAGTTGTATTTAAGCTTGATCAAACATTTATTGAGGAGTCCCTGATACAAAGTGTTATACTAAGTGCCTTGCATTTGAACACTGTGTGAAAGTAGATTCCCATATCTGAATTCTACCCAGGAATATGGATGAAATACAAGTAGGTTAATTTTGTAATAAAATCTGTAAATAGTTTAATTACTGCAACAGACTGTAAGCTCCTGGAAGGCTGAGGTTGTTTCAGATAAATGTGTCAATACTCTTGAATGGGCGTGTACTACTTTTTGCCTGTCTTGAATCTATTCTGCCTTTTAGTAGCAGCACTTGGATTGCCTTGTGAACTTCCTCCCTGGAATTGCAGCCCAGCTGTCTCTGGTGGCGTTAGCCCTGTCCTTCAGACCCAGTAGTAACTTACATATCCCCTGGTGGCAGTGATTGGTTCAGGGATCGGAGACTATGAATGAGACTATGAGAGACTATGGATTCAAGTCAGTCTGAGATTCTTGTTGCCACAAGTGGAAGAAATGTTTCTTCTCCCAAATTAGTGAAACTTATAGATTGCAGCCTGCTGGTGCTATCTTTTCATAAAAAGGAGACATCCTGCAGAAAAATAAAGTCAACCCAGAGGCAAGCAGAGCTGAGACATGAAAAGCAAAAAATTCTTTTTTCCAAAAATATTCTTGGTTTCTCTATTACAAAGAGCAATGAATTCAAAAACTATTTAGGTCATTTTGAGTTGGATTTCTGTCAGTTTCAGTCAAATGCCACAACTAAGCCCTAAACCCTATCATAGGCATTCCATTCATATTTTAGGTATGAATGTGTTCATCAGAATGTATTGGTACCTTTACTATACAAGCAGACCAATACTTTTAACCTACAGCAATTACATCTAATTTTAAAAATATGTATTGATCACTTACACTGAGCCAGATATTGGGCTGGGATTTTTGAAAGATTCTAAGAGGATTAAGACATGATTCCCTTCCCTTAAAACATTTATAATACGTCTAGCATCTGAGAGAAACCCATTAGATTTCAACTCATCTCCATTGGAAATAACACATGGACATCCATCTGAAGAAGTTATACTGAGAAATGTTTTATTCAAAACCCAATGGAGAAATAGGTGAGTCAAGCTGTTTCCTGGATCTAAACCATAAGTTGGTGTACCAAGCCATAGATGATGACTCCACTGGGACACAGGAAAGAAAAGTATTTTTAAACTTTTGAGATCGGAGAGTAGCTTGAACAGCCAAAAGGAACAGCCTGTCCTGTTGAGTGACTCACTTGAGAAATTTCCATCTTTATGCCATTTCAAAGCAGAATTTTTGAGACAAAATTTGGATTGCCTTTTAAGTAGATATGCTATTTGGATAACTTTCTTAGGATGAAATATGTCATCACATCATAGATATCATGGCTTCTGTTTTTAATCTACTTTTTTTTTTTACTTTCTCGGGCTGCTCTTAAGATTTTCTACTGATCACTTGTTTTGGTGCGCCTGGACCATGTAGCTTTCTTCATGTTTCTGTTTTTGTTTTTTAATTTATTTTTGGCTGTGTTGGGTCTTCGTTGCTGTGCGCAGGCTTTCTCTAGTTGCGGTCAGTGGGGGCTACTCTTTGTTGTGGTGCACGGGCTTCTCATTGCAGTGGCTTCTCTTGTTGTGGAGCACGGGCTCTAAGCGCACGGGCTTCGGTAGTTACAGCACATGGGCTCAGTAGTTGCAGCATGTGGGCCCTAGAGCGCACGGGCTTCAGAACTTGCAGCACATGGGCCCTAGGGCATGCAGGCTTTAGTAGTTGTGGCTCTCAGGCTCTAGAGCGCAGACTCAGTAGTTGTGGCACATGGGCTTAGCTGCTCCATGGCATGTAGGACCTTCCCGGGCCAGGGATTGAACCCATGTCCCCTGTGTTGGCAGGCAGATTCTTAACCACTGCACCACCAGGGAAGTCCTAATCTACCTTTTTTGATAATCATTAAATTTAATAATTTTTCCAAGACTTGGATAAACTAATGAGCAATGAGCTACTAATAGCAATATCCTACTTCTACATAGTACTTCCTAGTTTATGAAAGCACTTTCCCACGCATTATCTCCTAGGAAGTTGGGAGAGTCAACAACTAAGTCTAAAGCGTTGCTTATCTTTCTATAGGGTATTATTTAGTTTATTCATTTTTATTCCCTTTTCTCCATCTGTAGTACCCTTTTTCATCTCTCACTTAGATTTTTGCAATAGCCTCATAACTAGTCTCTATTTCCTAGCTTTTTCCCTCAATATTCCTCCTGCATAGCTCTGACCATATCCCAACTCCTTAGTGCTCCATGATTAGCAGAAAAAATCCAGACATCTCAGCTAGTCATCCAATGATCCATCTTACATTTCCAATACCAGATCCTACCCACCCATCACTGACAAATTTTCACAGAGAAGAGGAATTGGTGTTGTACTGAAGGATGGCAAGGGTCTGAATAGGAAGATAGTCATAGAAGCTGAGCCTTGAAGGAAAGAAGGAAGGACATTGGCAAAAGCCACATGACTAGGAAGGTTCAAGGTGCAACCAGGAATGTTAAGGCACCAGATTTGCCCGAAACAAGGTCCTAGGGACAAGTTGATACCCACAGAGCCTTGCCAGCTCTAAAATGCCTCAATTCTACTCAATAGCCCAGGGATATTGATTCTAAATACTGACTGCCTCTGACAGGAACGAAAAGTAAAAGGAACAGAAAGAAGAAAGAAATCTTTCTCTAAATACAGAACGTGCTTAGGGACTTTAGCCCTCAAAGCCAGAAAAGGTAACTCAAAAAGGAGAGGACCTCCACAGGGCATACAAGTCCATGGGAGCTGAGGCTTAGGGTGGAGCCCAGAGCTCCATTCTGAGCACAGCTTTGTCTCCCAAGACTGTGGTGACCTCTTCTGGAAAGGGCTGAGGTCAGACCAAAGTGATACTGGGAGTGAACCAGGAGAAGCAATGGCTGGGTAGGTCCCAGAGTTCCGGAGTCATTTCAGTCTAATCCACTGTGGCCAGCCACTAAATAGCTATCATAGGAGAGGAACAGCAGTACATCAGAATTTTTATAAGACATATACTTTGTAGCTTGGAATAAGTGACCCCTGTGAAAGGCCCCTGAGAGATGACTGTTCAGCTCACGTGGGCCAACACCTGGGCTGGGCGGGCCATTCCCAAGTGCCTGAGGAGCTTATTAGAAATACACATTTCCGGGACCCCCCTTCAGAGATTCAAATTCAGTAAATCTGGGATGACGCTCTGAATTTCAGTTTTGTAACAAGCTCCCAGGTGATTCGGACGGATGCCCAGCTAGCTTTGGAATCACAGGATGAGCTTACTCTGCAAGTCATTCCCTCAGAAGATGCTACACTCTCCCTCCACCTGGCTGCCACGCTAGGTGGGCTGTTGATCAATCTACTGGGTTCCTCTAGAGCAGTGAGTTCCAACTTATGGGCACACTAGAATCATCTGGAGTCTTAAGTTTCAATGTCTAGGCCACGCCCCAGCCCAATTATCACAATCATGGGGGGTGGGACACATGTCAATTGTTGGTTAAGCTCCCCAGGTGATTCCAACGTACACATGAGCTTGGAAATCAACACTCTATAGTCTTGCTACTCAAATAGTGGTCCACAGACCAGCAGCAGCATCACCTGGGACCTTCTTAGAAATTCAGAACTTGGGGAATCAGAATTCCCTTCCCAGAACTGAATGAAAGTCTGCATCTTAATAAATCTTCATATAATGTACACGCACACTCCAATTTGAAAAGCCCAGTTCGACTGATTTTTAATCTCATTTGTTTGTGGATATCGAGGTCAGTTCTGCAGAACTGGATAGGAAGAAGAACCATAACTCTCCCCAGTAGATAATCAAGTTCACATGAGCGAACCATAAAGAAATCGTTTTTCAGTACCTAGCGACTGCAGGAAGGTCCAGCCTGTCACCCCGGTTCTTCAGCACTTATAGACACCGCATGCTCATTTCAACATTCCTATCTGGTAACTATCAATAAAGCTAAAACAGCCCTGCATAAATTGACTAATGTGTAGGACGTATGCTCAACCCAGGTCACTCAGTCTGAGCGGAACCGGGCTCACCCCAGATTCCGCTGCCACGGGTCGTGTGGAAGATATACCTGGGTGATGACAGCTCCCACTGCTGAGTGGGCTAAGGATGAGTGTAACACAGTTGGAAAACTGCCTGCTCTTTTCCTGAGAGGGGAGGAGAGGTTCAAGGAGATGTCATGTGTAACACCTGCCTCTGGGAAATCTCCGGCAAGCATGAGCTCAGGAACAAAAGTCTAGAGCAGAATTATTTCTGCTGTAATTGCCAATTTGTCCATATCAGCACGACAGCCACATCTAATTTACTGTGCATAAGCTGCCGGGCCCGTAGCGGGAGGTGAAAACCCGGAGGATTGCACCAGCGAATGAGCAGGACCCTGGCAGGCATCACCCAAGGGTCAGGCTCTCTGAAGGGTGGATTTATCCTGCAGCAGAATTTTTCTCTCTCTGCCCACCCAGGCAAGCACGAGTGAGATAGTCTTTTCAAGGTACTTTAGACAGGACAATTTTATTATCGTGTTTATCAGGTCATTTTTTAAGGGGACAAGGAATGATCCCAACCTTCTTGTTCCCTCTCTCTGCAACTTAAAGAGGAAATACGTTTAATAAACATGTGCTCCCTGTCTCTCCCCTCTCTCTTTAACCCACTCTAGCATCCTTTGTAGATTTTATCTGGATCTGCAGTAGCTGGAAACCTCTGAAGACTGGCCAAAGAAATCAACAAGAACTGGGTCTAATGATTTATGTGCCAGTCATAGGTTGGGGAGCAGTGAGAGCCCAGATGGAGTACCCCTCTTTAGCTGCTCTTGTCAAGCTTCTAGAGGCTCTGCTGAGTTAGGCTGGTGGTTCTCAGGCTTGAACAGGCAACAGGATCCCCTGGGGTTTGCGCTAAAAACCTGAAATTGCTGGGCTCCACCCCCCAGAGGTTCTGAATTAGCAGCACAGGAATTTCCATTTCTATTGTCCCCAGCTGATGTTGTTGCTGCTGACTCAGAGGACCAGACTCTGAGAACCAGTGAGCTAGGGGAACCCTGAGCAGCTGTGGGATTCAGGATGCGGAGACAAGCATCGCTAGGTGAGTCACCCCATCTTCACTTTGTGAACAGAGCATCTTTGTTCCATACTTCGAATCGTTTCTTAAAGACTGATTCCCAGAAGTGGGATTTATAGACCCAAAGCCTATAATCATCTTTATGGCCCTTGATATTTATTTCTAAATTGCTTTCCAAAAGGTTTGGGCCAATTTATGACCATGTATGAATACTGAATATCAGTACTTTCCTTACCAGAACTGAATATAATTCTTTTGACTTATTTCATATGCAAAATAATAGTTAGGGTAATGATGATTGCATTTAAAAACATATCCACTTCTTTGATTACTCTGTACCGTGGAATATTGTTCCGAGTTTATATCACCATCGTAATTTGAGCATAAAAATTAGTACCACTTCCCACCTCTGTCAAAGCTCCATGACACCAGATTCTGTCTTGTTCTGCACTGCATGCTAAGCACCTAGTTCAATGCCTGCCACACAGCAGGTGCTCTACAAAGGAACACATTATAACTTCCCTTGCTTTTCTAGAGAAAAGTTATATAACATACAGTTGCTGCTTAAAAATAATATCCTTTTCACTTCCCATCGCTTCTGTGCCATTTGTTCAAAGGAATGAAAGTTTGATAGGGTTTTTGAATTTCCAATGCTACGTATGCATGAATATGTCCCTGCGCTTTTCCAATCCGCTAACAAGCATCCCTGAACAGCCACAGTAAGCAGGGAGACGGGAGAAAGGCAAGCACCACGTCACCTGAGGTCACCCCGCACAGGCTCCCTCTCCCAGCCCGATTCTCTCTTACGTTTGTTTCCAACTGTCGCGCTTTTCCCAACCCAATTCCACTAGATTAAAAGAGGATCAGAGCCTCCTCTGTGCGTGTCCCTGGCCAACTTGCAGCCAGGCAACAGTGAGTGGACGAGGAGACCGACTTTGTCCCCTTCCCTCGTGGGCTACAAGAAGCACAAGACTTGCCGGGGCACTGGACCCCTGGAACACAGCAGCTCCCCAAGCAGCCCGGCTCATTACGGAAGCTTCAGTGACTCTGATTCACACTCAGAGAGAGGCAGGCCCAGGCTCTGCCGCTGGGCTTATCCTGGAGACTGATGACTTTAATTTGATCTGAGTCCTTCATACGGTGGCCCAAGTGTCCTCACCAGCACTGTCACTTGGTAATGAATCACGAAATCAAAGGCAGGCCTCCGTGATTCCCGTGTGGGGCTGTTCTCAGCTCCGGCTGCCAATTCGTTGTGGAGGCTCTGAACTGTCTTCCCGATCTTACTTGCAAACAAAGATGTGCTGTGATTCCCTCTGCCTCCAGCTAAGATGCCAGCTGCCCTCCAGAACATGACCCCGATATACTTTTCAAGTTCAGTTGTTATTCCTCCCTGGGGTTGCAGAGGAGACCACACACACCATTCCTGTCTCCACACCTTGGACCACACCCTATTCTCCAGTCCTCAGACTGAAGAACGCCCCCGGCCTCTCATCTTCTGAATCCTAGTCACCCACCAAGTTCATTTCGGGCCCTATTTCCTCGAGGAAAATGTACCTGACAGCCTCATCCCAAGGAGAACACGCTCCTCTCAATGAAAGCAAACTGTGTCTGCAACACCCAGCCTCTTACACACAAATCCAGTTAACAACACAAAACGGTACATTTCACATCTTGTCTCCCCAACTAGCATGCAGGATTCAAGCCTCAAATGTCTTTGTCCCTCCCAGAGACTTGAATGCGCTAGGGAGTCAACAGCTGTGGAGAACATTTCTTTAATGAGAAGGAATCTCGCAGGCGTCCTGTTCTAATATAACCTTTATGTCCCTAACCACTCTGCAAACCAAACCATAATTAGGTACAAACTTAATCTGACCCCAGGGTCCCCAGCATGACATGTGTGTGCACTCGTGCGTGGACACACTCATCTGAACATCAGTGGCGTCTTCAAAATCTGAGCACAAAGGCTCGGGCCTCTCTGGCAAAGCCATCTTAGCATTTCCCTTGAAACAACTATACCGGACTTTGGAAAATCACCTCGTGTTACTTTGATTTTTCCCATATAAAACCCCTTCCCAAAGATTCCTGGAAAATCCATTTCTCGTCTGGCTCCTGTTCACGCATCCATGTCAGTAACGAAGCTTTGACAAGGTCTTGATCCAGGTGCTGCTTTTATCTGTAACACCAAAGGCTGACTGCTTTCATCCTGTCGCTCTGAAACACCCCCTGCCCATCAAATCTCTCTCACCCTACAATACCGTGTACTGCTACTGCACTAGCAGAGTTTTCAACCAACCTGTTTTACACGTTATCGACTTTTATTATTAACTCGAGGAGAGGGGTTGATAGATGTATTTAACACGTACGCAGTTGAAATGTATCTGCATCACAGCTGCACACTACAAACCAATTAAGGCTATCAAGAATTACCTCATTAATACATGCTACCAGTAATAGGTGGAATGCCCAATTTATTTACCCAATGGCTAGTTTCATCCTCATAGTTTCCTAGAAAAAACCATATATGTGGAGTCAGACAAAATGTAAACTATGCTTGTTTTCTCTCTTGTTCACAGGCTTTTATCTTTTGTACCTCTACATTTTTTTTTTCAAACATGGAAGCATTCTACATAAATACACATGAATCTAGGACTTTAAGAAATTAAGAAAGGGCAAAAAATAAGATAGTGAAATGGAACCAGGTGCGGCAAATTGCATTTTACAAAAATGGATGCAACAGTATCTCCCATTCCACAAGCTCCTCTACAATGTGACCTTGACATTCCACCCATCAAGAGGTAGCGTATGTGCCCCCTTTTCCTTGTTGGGTGGGGGTGTGGGGGACGGGGGACAAGGAAAGGCAATTCAGCTTCTTCCTTGAAATACTTGCACTTGGAGTCCTGAGCTGCTGTTTAAGAAAATGATCCTGAGGCAGCCATGCTGTGTGAAAGCCCAAGCCATATATAAGACCAGCAGCTCTGGTCTTCTTCCCAGTCCAAGCACCAGACATGTGAGTGAAAGAGCCCTCGGGTCATCCCAGGCTCCAGCAGTAGAGTCCTCTCCAGCCTTTAGGTCTCCCCAGTTAAGGCCCCAGACATCATGGAGCAGATTCACACGGTCTCCACTGGGTGCCCTTTGGGGATTTCTAACCCATGGAATCTATAACCTTAATAAAACGTTTTACTCCACTAAATTGGGAGTCGTCTGCTCTGCAGCAGCAGTGACCAAAACATCTAGTAATGGTAATTCACAGACTCGCTTAACATTCACCTGATTCCTTTGCTATTCTAAGAGGCCTCAATAAAACAACCGTCCTACAGAAGCAGAATCACTGTGCTGCTCCAGGAGTCAAAAAGCATGCCTTTAGGGCTTCCCTGGTAACGCACTGGCTGAGAGTCCGCCTGCCGATGCAGGGGACGTGGGTTCGTGCCCCGGTCCGGGAAGATCCCACATGCCGCGGAGCGGCTGGGCCCGTGAGCCATGGCCGCTGGGGCTGCGCGTCCGGAGCCTGTGCTCCGCAGCGGGAGAGACCACAACAGTGAGAGGCCCGCATACCGCAAACAAAACAAAACAAAAAAAAACCCACGCCTTTGGATGCCAGCTCTGCCACTAAGGAGATGTGTGACTTTGGGAACAATAATATCTGCATAATGCTTTACCTTCTACAAATATCTTCTCACATTCATAATTTCATTTATTCTTCCCAAAAACCCTGTGAAGTAGAACAAGCATTCAACTCTCTGAACCTCAGCTTCCACACTGTAAAATGAGGACAAGCTCTGTTCTAATGACCTCAAAAAGGCTTTTGTAAGATTCAAATGAGGTATTATAAGCAAACGCACATTTGAAGGGCAAAAAAATAAGTATTTGTCAGCTCAGGAGACAGAAATGTCAACAGAGGCACAACATATCAATCTTCGTCAGAACTACAGACTCAACAACTACACAAACACATGCTCTAACGTTGACTTCATATTCTTGCCACCCCAGAATAAATAAATTTGATTAAAAGAAATTCTAACCTGGGAGGAGAGGCTTCCTTTTCCTGCCGAGGAACTCACAGAGACTGCTGGACTCGACCATCCCTCCTACTGGAGGGCCACGGGAGTCTTACAAACTGATCGCAGGTGGAGCCCCACGTCTTATAATACATCACAGGCATCTTGACCATGTTCACCTGGGCCAGGTCACGGAACACGGAGCGCAGAGACCACTGCACCTGGCAACGGCCTCGTGCACAGGGAGTATTGTGAGGGGGAGACAGCAAAAGGGAACGATTAGGAGAAAGCAAATCCCAGTGATAAACCCCACGTGCACCTTTTTCTTCCTCTTCCAGAGAGCCTCTTTTTGGAACAAAGCTAAAGAACGAAACGTTTCATGCCAACAACAGGACTGATCTCTGAAGCTGAGAAGGGAGTGTCAAAAAGAGGAATGTAAATTGCCGGAGAGTGTTTAACGCTCGCCTGTGGGTCCATAACTCGGCTCGGAGAGAGCAAAGGACACTGTACCAAGAGTCTGAAGACCTGGGTCATCAGTCCAGTTCTGCCACCGACTAATTGTGAATATGTCACTACTGGACCACGAGCTCCTTGAGAGTAGATCTGCATCTTGACCATCACTATACCCCTCGCACTAGCACGGCTAGCCTATAGATGTCCAAGAAATGTTCATTCAATGAATGAATGAAATTCATTAATGTAACTAATGTATGGCATAGGGAATATAGTCAATAATATTGTAAGAACTTTGTATGGTTAACAGATGGTAACTAGACTTATCCTGGTGATCATCTCATAATGTATGAAACTATCAAATCACTATGTGGTACACCTGAAACTAATAAATA
Organism: Grampus griseus; assembly: GCF_964374135.1. Classification (NCBI taxonomy): domain Eukaryota; kingdom Metazoa; phylum Chordata; class Mammalia; order Artiodactyla; family Delphinidae; genus Grampus; species Grampus griseus. The sequence goes on from NC_139010.1 coordinate 68,579,655, forward strand.
TTGTAAATCAATTACACATCAATTTAAAAAATTCAGTGGCTGAGAGTGTGGGTTCTGCAATCGAATAGACTAAATTCAAATTCAAACTCCATCGTTTGTTATCGGTTACTCGACTTCTGTCTCAGTTTCGTCATCTGGAAAATAGGGATAATAACACCACCTTCCTGCAGCAGGTGCTGCCGATGTTCAGCCTGTTCCCAGCCCACCACATCCCCTGGCACAGCTGAGTTTCTAGCTAAAATTGACAGCCTCCCACCTTAAACACCTCTTTCATCTCTGCTGGAAGGCTTTCTCTTGCACCAAAAAAGCCTGCTCAGCAGAGGCAGAGGCAATCCCAAAGTGCTAGAGAGTGATGTCCAATGCGGAGGCTCGGGGCAAATGTTCCAGCCTCCCGGGGCTCTGCTCGGGCAGCTCTGACCTATGTTCCCCAGCAGGACTGAGACCCAGTAACCTACTCATTAATATACACTTTACTGGCTTTTCTACCTCTCACTTCCCCCCTCCCCCTGCAAAAAAACTCAATTGTGCTTCTTAAGTCAATTATCTGCACTCAAGGCCTTGTCTCAGAGCTTTCATTGGGGGTGTTACGGATGGAACTGTGTCCTCCCCAAATTCACGTGCTGAAGCCCTGACCCCTAGTATCTCAGAACATGGCTGTGTTTGGACGTAGGGGCTACTAAAGAGGTGATTGAGTTAAACTGAGGCTGTTAGGGTGGACCCTACTCCAATCTGACCACTGTTAGAAGAGGTCAGATTGGAGTAGACGAGGAAATTTTTTGTTTTGTTTCGTTTTGTTTGGTTTGGTACGCGGGCCTCTCACTGTTGTGGCCTCTCCCGTTGTGGAGCACAGGCTCCAGACGCGCAGGCTCAGCAGCCATGGCTCACGGGCCCAGCCGCTCCATGGCATGTGGGATCTTCCCAGACCGGGGCACGAACCCGTGTCCCCTGCATCGGCAGGCGGACTCTCAACCACTGCGTCACCAGGGAAGCCCTAGATGAGGAAATTTAAACAAAGAGGCACCAGGGATGCACACACAGAGAGAAAGGATATGTAAGAACCCAGCAAGAAAGCAGTCATGTGCAAGCCAAGGAGAGTGGCTTCAGGAGAAACCAAACCTGCTCACACCCTGACCTTGGACTACCAGCCTCCAAAACTGTGAGAAATACATTTCTGTTGCTTAAGCCACCCAGTCTGTGGTATTTTGTTATGGTGGCCCAAGCAAATGAATATGGGAGAAACCCCAAATAAGATACCACCTCATGAAGTTATCATGAAGAACAAATAAGACAATATGTCTACGGTACCCAGCTCACGCCTGGAGTAACTCAATACCTGGCCGTTGTCACGATTGTTAGTATCATTAGTCAGTAGTGATGGGAGGGGTAGGAATAGCCGTATCGTCATCATCACCATCTATAAAATAATCATTGCTCTGCTACAATATCTCAAAGGGTACTTGTGAAGCACAAAGAAGAGAGCAGATGTGGAAAGATGTTACGTGTTTAACATTTACTTACCCTGGACTTCCCTGGCGGTCCAGTGGTTAAGACTCTGTGCTTCCACTACAGGGGGCAGAGGTTCAATCCGTGGCCAGGGAAGTAAGATCCTGCATGCCACGGCACGGCCAAAAAAAAAAAACAACATTCACTCACTCCTTCATTCAACAAACTTCTATTAGGATCAACCCCAGGCACTGGGCTAGGTGCTGGAACTACAGAGCACCATGCTGTCCAGTACTATGGACATTAGTCACATGCAGCTCTTTTTAAATTTAAATTATTTAAAATAAAATCCAATTTAAAATTCAGTTTTCCAGTCATGTGTCGCATTTCAAGTGCTCAAGAGCACCTACTGGCGACTGTATTGAACAGTAGAGAAAATATTTCCAACATTGAAGAAAGTTCTATTGGACAGAACTGGTAGAGGAAAAAAAATAAATTTCTACTCTCGATGATTCTTAATCAACCACAAATTCAATCTGATGACAATATTTCTGGAAATGGACTCCAAGGTCCACTCTGTGGGAGGTCAGTCTTTGCTTCTGAAGGACAGTACAGTGATTCTAGACATTCAAGTTCTGAGAATAGGCGGTGGCTATTCAGATCACTGCCAATAATAGCAAGGACATTCTTTCATTCATAGAATGCGACTGAATGCCTACTCTGTGAGAGGGACGATGCTGGGGGCAGCAGGGCACACAAAGATATAAAAGCCACAGATTCCAGTCTTAAGAAGCTTATAGTTTCATATTAGGAATGATAGATATACACAGATAGCTGCAGCGTACAGAAGGTGGAAAATAGCCTCATGTGAAAAGTGACTCTCCTAACAGCAGCTAGTATGCGTGAGCACTTAGCATGTGCCAGCCTGGAGCCAAGGGCTTTATAGACACGTTCTCGTTGAATTGTAATCATCACCCTAGTAGGTACGCTGTTATCATCTGCATTTTACAGAAAAGGAAACGAAGCGCAAAAAGATTAAGGACCTGGGCTTCCCTGGTGGCGCAGTGGTTGAGGGTCCGCCTACCCATGCAGGGGACACGGGTTCGTGCCCCGGTCCGGAAAGATCTCACATGCCGCGGAGCGGCTGGGCCCGTGAGCCATGGCCGCTGAGCCTGCGCATCCGGAGCCTGTGCTCCGCAACGGGAGAGGCCACAACAGTGAGAGGCCCGCGTACCGCAAAAAAAAAAAAAAAAAAAAAGATTAAGGACCACGCCCAGAGCCACGCAGTTTATAAGTGGTGAACCCAGGCGGCCAGATCCAGGCTCAGTGCTCTACATTGCTACTAGTTAGGACGGCAACAGCATGGCTCATGGTGGAACGTCAACAAACCTGAAATCGTGGGAGGACCCACTTGGAAACACAAAAACTTATGCCCCCACTCCTACACACCTGTCTTAGCTTGGGTTCCCTCCAAAGCAGAGTGAGTGCCAAGGACTCGGGCACAAGAGTTTTATTTGGCAGGTGATCTGAGGACGCAGGCATGAGGGAGGAGGGAGAATGGGATACGGAAGGAAGAGAAACCAATGTCAGGGTACATGACCGAGATCGCTGCTGTGAGCAACGGGGAATCACTGCCACACATACAGCATGCCTCCCGTGGCTGTCCACCTAAAAGACAGAAAACTTTAGCCAGCAACATTTAGCCAACAGCTCCCATCCCTCACTGGCTGAGAATTCCCCCCGAGTGTCAACATCACCCTGCTTCTAGTCTGCCCTGCACAGCCATGCAACTCCTGTGACCTCAAAGAGAACCTGAGGCAGAATGCAGGAAGATTCATATCACAGCCTTGCATACCATGCAGCACAAGGTGAATCTAGAACTGCCCATGCAGCCGCAGCTGATTCAGAGGGAGATGACAGGATATAACATGGGCATCAGGGCATCTACTGTACCACTCAGATTTCTCCTCTTTGGTTTCCTTCAATTGATTTTTCCAAGCACAGATTTGTAGCCTAGGAATTTGTAGCCTAGGAATTTCCAAGCACAGATTTGATGCCTTGGCTAAAAGAGGACACCAGCCGTACCCTCATGGAGCTTACAGCCCAATGGGAATTCGCTTCTGACCAGTTTTCAAGCAGGACTCTTCCCATTGTCCATCCACCAAAGTGCTGGGACCTATACTTGAGGACCACCCACTGCTGTACAAGCCACTGAGTTCCTTTTCTGGTTACACAACTGCTTTCATAGAAACTGGCTGTGTCCCAGCAGCTACTGAGCATTTTCCTCCTGAACTTTAGTTGACAGAATTTCATTACTTTAAACTCATTTCAACTACCAGAAAACATCGTGCACTTTTCCACTGGGTCCAAAACATTACTCAGAAAGAAACGAATAGGAGGGAGAGACGGGAAAACCCACAGACGAAGTATCATTAGGATTGTTGGTTCCAGAGCCAGGCTGTCTACGTTGTCATTTCATCTTGTGCGTATTGACCCAAGGCCCTTCAGTTCCACTCTGAGTTTCAAAGTTTGAAGTTTTCTTGAGGAAAGAAGGAAGATGAGAAAATCCACTTCATTAAAGTCTAAGGTTTTCACTCAAAGTTTGGCAACGCCTTCATGTCAGTGAACTCCAGGGGTGAAACTTCTCATGGGAAATAATAAATGTTTTTAAACAGGAGATGGGGAGAGTCTAAACAAGACATAAAAATTAAAGCACTAAATCAGAATCAACTTTTGTTGAGACAGTAACTTTAATATCTCTTTCCAAAGGGAGTTGTGATTTGAAGCATTTTGAAGAAGGTAATTAGTGACCACTGAAATACAAGGAGGTACGATGCGCAGTGTCCCTCAAAGGTCTTAGGAAAAAAGACATTCAATGCGGTCATGTCCACACTCAAGAATTTCCAACCCTCATTCTATTGATTTCTTTAGTACATTTCTGAGAATAGCCCATTGGTCAGCTTCCACTCCTAGCACCACACCATTAGCCTAGTTAAATCCATCATCCAGAGATTTGTGCTAAAGAGACCAAAGTTTATAAATGAGTTGTATATTCAACCAGTTTATTTTGTTCCATTGTTAAGACTGTTAACCTGCAACATCAGCTTACAATATAGGCGACTGATCGCAATGAAGGTGAAGAGGAAGAGGGATCAGTGGAATCAGTTCTCAACACTGCAAAGACATATGTCTTACCATGTCAGGGCAGGACATGACAGCTCTGTCACCTTCTTTTCAATCCTTGATCTTCTCCTTCCTTTTGTCTTATTATTTTAGTTAAGTCCTACAAAACAGTGTGAAATAGAAGCCATTAAAATGGATATCCTTTTATATTTCCTAACAAATGTTTTTAAAATTCCATCATTAAGTGCTTCCCTGGTGGCGCAGTGGTTGAGAGTCCGCCTGCCGATTCAGGGGACACGGGTTCGTGCCCCGGTCTGGGAAGATCCCACATGCCGTGGAGCGGCTGGGCCCGTGAGCCATGGCCGCTGAGCCTGCGCGTCCGGAGCCTGTGCTCCGCAACGGGAGAGGCCACAACAGTGAGAGGCCCGCGTACCGCAAAAAAAAAAAAAAAAAAAAAAAAAAAAAAAAAAATTCCATCATTAAGTATGATATTTGATATAGGACTTTGGGGGATTAGCTCTGTCACATCTAAGAAAATTCCTATTCCAATTTTGCTGGGGTTCTTCTCTAAATATATGTTAGTGTTGAATTTTGTGAAAGTTTCATATGATTTTTCCCATGTATTCATCTATAATTCTGCATAGGTTATAGAACTACAGCATCAAATCCAGAAAACTCTAACTGATATTTGGTCCTCAAGGCCTTTTACATTTCTTTTTTTTTTTTTTCCGGTACGCGGGCCTCTCACTGCTGTGGCCTCTCCCGTTGCGGAGCACAGGCTCCGGACACGCAGGCTCAGCGGCCATGGTTCACGGGCCCAGCCGCTCCGCGTCATGTGGGATCTTCCAGGACGGAGGCACGAACCCACGTCCCCCGCATCGGCAGGCGGACTCTCAACCACTGCGCCACCAGGGAAGCCCCAGGGCCTTTTACGTTTCCAGTCAGAGATTGGCAATTGGGGTTTGGGGCTTATTAAGAAGTAAAATATTTATTCAATTCAAATACACACTTCCCGTTACCATATTAGGATTCTGTAAAGGAGGAAAAGACTAAAGACTTCGGTGGAATTTCATCCTGTACTCCACACGATTTTAAGTAACATTTCGCCTTAGCAAGATCTTGTTTATTTTTATGTGTCCAGTTGGTAAAAACAAAAGCAGAAAAATAAACCTTCCCGCCCCCGTTAATTGGGCAGGGTCAGTGTTATAGCCATCAAGATAAAGTTAGACTATGCTTGGTTTCATCTCCTGACACACACCTAGCCTCTTGAAAACCCCCTTCAGACTGGAAGCCATCAGCCTCAGAAACCAAGAGCAGATTAGATAGACTGGAGTCCACCTCTCTTCCCCTGGTGCCTCCAATTCAGGAAATATGGGGCCAACACATCTCTGAAAACACTGGGCTTTTTAGAAATGTTAAGGACACAGGCTTAACTCTCCTGGTGGCTCCAAACCACAGATACTTTCCTATATGAGTTGCTCATGTCTGACACTTGGGCTCATAGGAAAATAATTTCCACTCCACGTGGCTCTGGGTGGCAGCTGCCCCAGTCCTAGCTCTCGCTTTTCATTTCTCTTGACCTTACACTCCTCTTCTGTAATAGAAAACGATGGAACCCTACAACGCACTGATATGCAGGCGATATTTCTAGGAATCATGGCCTATTGACAGCTTTCACCCCTCTTCTAGTCTCTCCCGTTGGCCCACCCCTCCTAGGACGATGTGTCCCTCCATCCAGGCTGAACCATACGAAGAACGCAAGGACAATGGAGAAGTTATGACTATTTCATTTGCAAGTGAAGGAATGCGTGCTGAGTGGCTTATGCAGAAACAGGCTGGTGTCACTGAAAGTCCGAGGAGCAGACAATCTTCATGCACAACTGCATCCAAGTGCTCCGAGGATGGTGTCAGGCACGGGCCCCTCTCCTCTTCTCCCTGCCTCTTGGCTCAGCTGTCTCCCAGGCTGGCTGCATTCTCCGGCAGCTTTCCCCATGCCGGCTTCAGCTTGCATTAGACTCTCAGTAGAAAGAGATCGTCTCTTTCCCAAGAGTTCCACCCAGAGTCCTGGGGAGGCTCTCATTTCTGCTTGTGTCACGTATTCTGTATCAGTCAGGGTCTTAACAGGAAATAGTTCACTTACACTGCATGAACTGAAGAGAGTTTAATTAAGGGGCTATTCTCAAATACGGAGGCAGTGTGTAGCAAAACCACAGGGACAGGAGGCGCTCTCGTGCCATACACTGGGGATTTATTATCTGTGCGTCTGGAAACAGAAGGAGCTGTCTGCCAGGAGCTGCAGCCTTTGGTGGAGGGCTACAGCGAGCCCAGGATGAATGTGTGGCAGAAGCCAGACGATAATGGAGCTCGCCAATGAGGTCTCTACTGGCCAACGTCTTAGGGCATAGCAGGGGAGAGAAGGGTGGAGAATGGATTCAGAGATCAAATGGAAGATATCCACATCCATCTCACCATGCTCATTCCTGAACCAGTCCCGATGGCCAGGGGAAAGTCCTTAGACCTGAGTCTATGCCCGTCCCTGGAGCTGAGGGTGAGGTCATGCTTACCTCAGAGAAATGAACTGGGAGCATTTGCCTGCATGTATGTGCATGCATACATGCGTTCATATGCTTCCTCAGCAGATATCAAAGTGCATTACCAGAAAAAGGAAAGGATTCTGGAACGGCAAAAATAGCTGGAGACCACCACAGGGCAAATGCATTTCTCTTGGGCTTGTTCCAACTGATCTTAGAGATCTACCAATATTTTTCTTTGGCCTTTTCCTTGCAGGTCTAGAGGGAGGCTTGATTAGCAGAGGTAGCCCTGGCAGCTGAGGGTCAGCCTCCTCACCTTACATGAATTTGGTCATGATCTCCAGCCAAAGGTCCATCCCCCGTGCAAAGTTCCCTGGAAAACATACCGCACACACTGACTGACAGCCTGGCCAAAGTGATGCCTTCAATTTGAGTTGACCTTCGGTTCTCCGTTGCTGCCTTCAAGGCTTGTTCATCCCAGGCCTGTTTGTGCTGGCCTTCTCCCCATCACTTGATACCCAGTGCCAGTTCTTTCTCTCCATCCCCAATCCTAGACCCAGATAGCAATTTTCAACTCTGTTTTCCATTCCATGTACTACTTTCCATTACAGGTGATCTGATCCAGAATCCCAGTGGGATTAATAAAGCCAATTTTTTTAGCCAATTGCCCTAGGATACTATGCTGCTGATGCTGAAAGATGGAATTCTAGGGACTCCAGCTCTAAACAGCTCCCCCATCCTGACACACGCATACAACAAGGATTATGCCCTTTTCCAGGGTTCAGTAGACAACATCATCATAGCCTACACAGCAGTCACTTGGCAAGGAAACATGCTTAACATAGTGGTCACAGAGGAGTGACAGGAGAGGAAGAACAAAGACGGAGGGAGAGAAGACCCTGAGGAGAAACTACTCAGTGTAATTCTGAGCTCTGCTGAAGTAGGACCTTCAAACGCTAGACCAAAAATGTCCCCTGAATCTTACTAACTTCAACCCCATCATCCTGCCCATCCCTTCTCCTCTGTTCCCCAGGAGAGAGGAATAAGTGGGACCTATGCTCTTAAAGTGGCAAGCAAAATGGAGATACCCTTTCTCAGGAAGACAGCAAGACACCTGTCATTGTTTACATGTCACACTGAGGGTATATCTTTAATAGAGTCATAAATATTCTCCTGTCTCGGGAGGGGGATTCGGCACTCACCACTCTTGTTGTTATGGCAGATGAGTGGTTTTCATAACTGGAAATAGCAAGTCATTGGCTTGTCGGGTCTTCTTTTTTCAGGGCCAGAAGCAATATATATTCTTTCCCAAGGATTTTTTTCTTGGCCATTGTAGGCCTCCCTTAGGCTGCTCCTCTCTTGGTTTCCCTGAGACCACAATAGTCTCTCTTTACTCTCAGTTGTGTAAGGAGCAGTTGATCCTTACTAAGCTCATGGGGCTGCATGACCTTGGGCAGGTAACCTAACCATGTTTGCCTCAGCTGCCCTATTTATGACATAGGGAAAATAATCAGGCCCACGTCACAGGGCAATTGTGAAGATTAAGTGAGATAGTGCAAGTAAGTTCAGAACACTGTGCTTGGCATTAGAAAATGTTGGTTCTTACTATTGAAAAGGAAAATAAGAGTTAAGTGTATTTCATAACAGGCATCAGAAGTTCAGATGGGGTAAGCTGAGAAGGCTCTGTGAGCTAGACCGGAGAATCAGGTGAGAGTAATTCCTCTGCCCCACCACTTCTGTTTCCTGATCTTGTGTCTCGGTTAATACTTGCTTTGTTGCACCTTTCCCTGCATCTGCTCTCTCCAAGAGGACTGCAATGATAGTAGCGGATGCCATGAGGACAGGACTGTGGCTCTAATGCCCCAAGGCCCCACGTCTTTTGCACATATTAAGTGCTCAGGAAGTGTCTGGTGGTTGATACCTATGGGAGGAAGAGGGCACCCCAAGCAGAAAAAACGGCTGATTAACACCTGGAGGTGGGAATTTATTGGGTCGGCCAAAAAGTGCCTTTGGTATTTAAGTAAAAATAAAAGACACATTTTTCATTTTCATCAAAAACTTTATTGAACAACATAATCACCCTTTTGTTCCACTACCTTCTGCCATTTTTCAGGCAACTTCATAATTCCATCTTCCCAAAACTTTTATCTTTTTGAGCAAAGAACTGGTCCAGGTGCCTTTTACAGTCTTCCGGGAACTGAAATTTTTTCCATCAAGGGAATTTGGTAAAGACTGAAATAAATGGAAATCCAAAGGCTCAATGTCTGGTGAATGCGGCAGATGAATCAGAACTTCCCAGGCAAGCTGTAACAGCTTTTGCCTGGCTATCAAAGAAACACAGGGTCTTGCGTTATCCTGATGGAAGATCATGCGTTTTCTGTTGACTAATTCTGGACACTTGTTGAGTGCTGCTTTCAGTTGGTCTAATTGGGAGCAGTACTTGTTGGAATTAATCGTTTGGTTTTCCGGAAGGAGCTCATAATAGAGGACTCCCTTCCAGTCCCACCATATACACAACATCACCACCTTTGGATGAAGACCAGCCTTTTTGGTGTGGCTGGTGGTGGTTCATTTCTCTTGCCCCATGATCTCTTCTGTTCCACATTATTGTACAGTATCCACTTTTTATCACCCGTCACTATTTGTTTTAAAAGCAGAACATTTTCATTACGTTTAAGTAGAGAATCACATGCAGAAACACGGTCAAGAAAGTTTTCTTCGCTTAACTTATTTGGAACCCAAACATCAAAGTGATGAGCATAACCAAGCTGGTGCAAATGATCTTCAACACTTGATTTGGATATTCTGAGTATGTTGGCTATCTCCCGTGTGGTATAATGTTGACTGTTCTTAATTAATGTCTCGATTTGATCGCTATCAACTTCAACTGGTCTACCCAACCGTGGAACATCGTCTAGCGAGAAATGTCCAGCACAAAACTTCACAACCACTTTTGACACGTTCGATCAATCACAGCACCTTCTCCATACACTACACAACTCTTTTTTTGCATTTCAGTTGCATTTTTACCTTTCTTGAAATAATAAAGCATAACATGCCAAAAATGTTGCTTTTTTTCCATCTTCAATATTAAAATGGCTACACAAAAATTCACCAATTTTGATAAGTCTTTTTTTTAAATGCTGATATGATGATATGATATCACATACAATCTAACAAAATTGTTTCGAACGAATTTAAAGACAACTAAATGCTCCTAGAGCCATTTTACAGAAAAAACCAAATGAACCTTTCAATACATGAAGATTCTGGCCTCTCAGGGAAAATTTCTCCCAGTCTCCTCGGCTCCCATTTTCCCATTGGTCAAGATTCAGCTCACCAGGAGCAACCCCTCTCACTCTTGTAGATTTTGTCAACTGGTCCCCCAGCAGCCATTCAGAAACCAGATCCCGTGCTCCAGGGTGTTGCATTTCATTTTCTCCAGGACTCAGCCCAGGTGGGGCACTGACCGGGAGAAAAAAGGAAGTGGAGGAAAGAACTGAAAGGGCACCAAAGAGTCCAAGGCTATACTTCCTCTTTCCTTGTCTTCTTCATTTTCCTTTTCTGAATGAATACATTATTTTTAGTTAAGTAATGCATGGATATGGTCTTAATTGTGAAAACATTCAAGCAAACAGATAAAAGTACCACTTCTCTCTCTGAACATCACTGCTGTTATGAGCTTAGTGTGAATCTATTCAAATGTACATATATATATATATATATATATAAAATTCTGATCCCCAGTTGCTTCATCTGTAAAACAATTTTTTTCTTAATTTTACTGAAGTATAGTTGGTTTACAATGTTGTGTTAATTTCTGCTGTACAGCATACTGATTCAGTTATACATATACAAATTCTTTTTCATATTCTTTTCTACTATGGTTTATCACAGGATATTGAATATAGTTCTCTGTGTTATACAGTAGGAGGACCTTGTTGTTCATCCATCCTACACAATAATTTGCATCAGCTAATCTCAGACTCCCAGTCCTTCCCTCTTCCCTGCCACTGGCAACCACAAGTCTGTTCTCTATACCTGTGAGTCTGTGTAAAACAATTTTTAAAATACTGAGCTCACCTATCTGTATGCTCACATATGTATGGTACATGGCATGAAGTCTGGAATGCAGTAAGTACTCAACAAATACTAGATGGCTTCTCCTTGAGGACCATTAGCCATATGGTTCTTCACGATATATAAAAAAGCTAAATATACATATGTATTTAACCATTGAATAAAACATTCTGTTCAACGATCAGGGAAACTACTCACCTCATGCCTGCTTGAAACCACAACACAATGCAAGTTATTTGGAGCTTTGTTCAATGGCTAAAGTGGTAAAAGTGTAAAGCCTAGGGACTTCCCTGGTGGTCCAGTGGGTAAGACTCTGTGTTCCCAATGCAGGGGGCCAGGGTTTGATCCCTTGTCAGGGAACTAGACCCCACATGCATGCCACAACTAGGAAGCCTGCATGCCAGCAACTAAGAAGCTCTCATGCCGCAATGAAGAAGCCCAAATGCTGCAACTAAGACCCGGCACAGCCTAAATAAATAAATAAATAAATAAATAAAAAGAGTATGGGAAGAAGACAGGGCTGAAAAAAGCAGGTTAGGTTGACAAATTAAAAAAAAAAAAAAAGCGTCAAGCCCCTTGCCCCCAAACTCTCTATTTCATGTTATTTTGATGGCAGTGAAACTTCTCTCCAGAAGGCCTTGCCTACTGAGCAAGAAGACACATGTTTTGCTCTCTATATTCGGTCTGTGGTGTTTGAAGTTCTGCACAGGGTCTAATAACTAGGGATTTTTCAGCAACCTGTGAAATGTTTGAAAACTGGGAAGAAAATTTGACTTTAATATACACAAGAAAACTGAAAAACTGAACTTAATAAGTGTTTAATTCAATGTCTACAAAATCTAACATTGTCAGCATTTTTAATAGGCAGATTTACGTTCATAAAAATGTTTCATTTTATTTAAAAACAATATTTTGGTTAGATTTTTCTGACTATACAAGTATGAATACATGCTCAGAAAATCTTACAATGATTGCTGATAAATTATAAACAATAGTAAACTGGATTATAAGTAGCCAAATCATTTTAAAAGCAAAAATAAGAAAAAGTCCTTTAAAAAATTTTCAACAGAGAGTAATATTGAATGTTAAGAGGTGATGCTTTTTAATCACTCTGATAAGGTATATGGATAACTGCAAAAGGAAGAGTTGGTCTAGGGTTTGTCAAAGTGCTAAAACAACTCCAGGTAGACAGTATTCCTTAAACTGAAAGATGTGTTGGAAAGATCAAAAGTATTCTAAGACACGATCAGCAGAAGGTCCAATACATACATCAAAAAAAAGTTATAGCCACACACTTAATCCTCTACACCTTCATTCAGGAACCAGTTCCATTGTAAACAACACCAATTCTGTGGCTTGCCCTATTTTAGTTCCTTCCCTTATGCCTGTCCTACCTGCCAAATAAGACAAGAAAATCTCTAAGGTCAGGATTCACAACCACTGTCTCTTTTTATCTCATCTTGGGACATGTAGCAATCACTCCGAATTTACTTTTAAAACCGAAGATTAAAACAAGCATGCACTTTTAAACAGCTCTTTAAAAAAAAAAAACTCTTCCAAGTTTGTTACTAACAACATAGGAAAAGAATCTGAAACTTTGAATTGTAAAACACTGCTGTGAAATTACATTTTTGCGGAACATCTATTGTTTCCTTGTGCCTTGCTTGAAAATGTTTCTCCCTAGGATATTAGCATGTAACAAACAAGCCCTAGAGTACCTTACTTTCCTGTCCAAATGTAGTACTTAACTCTGGTTGATTTCTTAGCTAAAATTACTTACAGGAAGAAAAACTGCCTAAGTGTCTTTGATTATTTCGGAATATTTGAGCCCTCCTCAAGCAGTGCCAACCGTGTTACACAAAAAACAAAACACGCCTTGAGCGGCATTGTATTTAAACGTGATGATGCTTTGCAGTTTAGTTTTGATGGAGAAAATGAGAATTATTATTCCCCAGGTGGATTTCCAACTAAAGATTAACCTTGTTCTATGGATTTCATAACTGTGGCATTACCGCTGTGCTTTTCATAATGAAGGGAAAAGCCAGCATCAAATAAGCAATTTGCAACGGTTTACGTTCTCCCCCACCTGGGTGAGAGGAGGAGAATCAACTATTCCAGCTATGATTTTCTGAGCTTTTTGTTTCCTAAAGAGGAATTTACCTGAGCTCCTTTGGGGAAGAGATGTGTTTTCACAAAACCAAGTTATAATGCCCCAGACCATGACTGCAATTGTAACAACATTTCTTTTCTTTTCTTTTTTTCTTTTTTGCTATTTCTTTGCTATAAAAAAGAGTCAAGAATAGTCTCAGACTTTTGCTGGAGCACAAGAAAGAACCCACTGTACCAGGTGTAACTCCACTCATCCTCTCCCCAACCTCAAACCCCAGCAAACAACACTCCCCCCAATCAGAATGGGAATTTTCACAAAAGATGGAGAACTGAGGTGCTGCTGTTCATTAGGTCACTGGAGTCTTTTTTAAAAACCTGCACAAAAGAAAGAGAGGCTTGTTCTCTTAGCTAAGTTATTCATCCTGAGCTCATTCTTCCTAAGAATAGTCTCTCTTCATCAGCTGCAAATGAATTCAAAGATCTCCCAGCCCAGCCAGACACTTGGGACGCTCGGAACTCCTCTGAGCTCGGTGGGATCCACTCTATTCCCCGCCAAGGGGATTTCTCATTCTCTTCTCCCTTGCACACCCGCCAAGATTTCAAAGACTGTGTTTATTTAAAAAGCAGCACTGATTACATCCAATTAATTAATTTCCCACTTCTAATTAAGCAGACACAGATACCTACCAAGCAGCATGTTTAAGCAGCGCGAGATAACCAGGGTTACCACATTACTAGATGGAATTGGTTTGACTACAGCCTCAAATACAACAATCCTGAGGTTCCTAACACATGCTGATTCAGGGTGGCTAGGCGTAGGATTCGCACTAGGTTTCCTGAAATACGGAGAATGACTTAAGAACCCTGAGCTTGGGAGCACTGCCTCGGAGTCTTCACATAAGACCGTCCTTGCGGACTCTGTCCTGTAGAATTCATGCGAGCATTACCCACCTCTCCCATACAGTGGGTATTCCAGTGTCTAAACCTGTATGGATGGATATAGTTCAAGATTTTACTGCCTAGCATTGTACTGGACGCTTTACAAACACAGTTTGAAATAACCATCCTAGTAACGCAATGAAGTTGATATTCAGTCATTCATTCATCCACTAATGTAACTTATAAAGGGTTTACGATGTACAGATAACTTATAAAGGGCTTACAGTGTATGGAGAACTGTGGGGGCTGCTAGGAATACAGCACTGGAAAAATCCTTTCCTGTAGGAGTTTGCATTCTAGTCTGGAGATACAGACAACAAATATCTAAAGAAACAATTGTGCAAGAGAAGAAACAGGATGATAGAGTAGACAGTGAAGGGAAGCACTACTTAGGTGATGAGATCAAGGCCGTTATCACTGAGGGGTCCTGACTTTTGATCTTAGACCTTAAGGTATTAAACCTGCTTTGACAATTGGGAAATTGAGGCTCAGAGAGGTTCAACAAAACTCAGTATCATGTATCTACTGAGATCGTGTTAAATTCTAAGCTATACTTGTCAATCTCCAAATCTGTCTGCTTTCCACTATACCCTGTTGCCTCCCAAGGGGACCTGATAAATACCCAAATTCTGCCCTACATCAAGGCTGTTGTAGTAGAGGTTTCAGCCTTAGGCAGGCTGCAGAGAGAAGAGGATGTTGCCAAAAAGAGAGATGAAAACAAGGAATTAAAACTATTAAGCATCCTTATTTATATGTAGGATAAACCCTAGCCAGTAGTAAGGGATCCATATTGAATTTTTCTTTCTTCACTTCCTTAATTCGTCCTTAATTTTTCACCAATACCAAACTGTTCAATTTTTTTTTCTTGTGGATAGTAATGAATGGGTCCCGATTTAATCTCTAGAGACCACAGATTTTCAGAGCCTATTTTTTAAGATATGAAAAGTTACATAAATACTTATGTCCTCATCAAAATCCAGATTTCCAACCCACCCATCTCCATAAAGTAAAGAGTCATTAAAAAAAAAACTCAAGGGAAAAAAATGTCTTTGTAAGCTGACTGAGCAACACAGAGAATTGCCTTGATTACAAGTGACATTCAAAGAGGTTCTCTCTTCCACACGGCCATTTCCTCTCCAAGCGACACTGAACAGGAGATAAGGTGTTTTTCTAGGACGCTTCCAAGAACAGTTTTATTGAACACAGGTTTTACTGAAGCTGAAGAACCCAGCTATCTTTGATCCCTAGAGAAAAAGTCTTCCTCCAGTAAATGAAGGGCTAATAGCTGAGGAAGGGGAACAATCAAGGCACTGCCTTCCTGGGAAAGAACAAAGCTTTGAGCACAAAGGAAGGGACTAGGGTTCAATTTAAACAGGGCAGCTCTGACAGAGAAAGTTATTAAAGACGAGAAAGAAAACCATCAGGAAAGCTTGATTGTGGCCACTCCTACTTCTCTTTAAAAATCGGACAGCTGGGCTTCCCTGGTGGCGCAGTGGTTGAGAGTCCGCCTGCCGATGCAGGGGACACGTGTTCATGCCCCGGTCCGGGAGGATCCCACATGCCGCGGAGCGGCTGGGCCCGTGAGCCATGGCCGCTGAGCCTGCGCGTCCGGAGCCTGTGCTCCACAACGGGAGAGGCCACAACAATCATTATAGTTTGCGGAAGGAAAAAAATATAAATTATGATCACACAATTTTATTCCCTTCTTTTCAATTATGAACCTGACTCGGGGAAAAATTGTTATGTGAAAGCTCCAAAACTATGCCAGTCGTTCCCCTTTGTTTAAAAGACTGCTTGGATATATACTCCAGATGATCAAGAGTTACATTCAAATTAAAATAGTCTGGAATAATCTGTCAGGGTATAAATGACCTGGCCCAGTGGCTAGTGCAACTCCCAACAAGCATAAGAGCCAATTTGTCACAAGAGACCTGAGGAGAATTCTCCCCTAAGTAAATCATACTTGATTCTACCGGCAACACTAATGAGTCTGGAAAAAAATGTGGAAAGCTAGTATGTTCAATTACAATGATATCTGGATAAAGCCTAGTAGTAAAAGTATTTCTTACATTGTTATAAGATAAAGACAAATATGAGATATTTCTCTGAAGAAGACCTTCCCTCAGGCAGGCTTCACGTTCAGAAATCCAAGTACATATTTTTACAAATGTAGAAAAACAAGGAAATACATGAAAACATCCACATGTTCATCTTTGAGTAATGGGATGATCGGGAAATGAATTTATTGTTCATGATTCTGTATTTTCCAAATTTTCTTTAATAAACACGTAGTATTTTAATGAAAAAACCTTCTAAAATATGTAAATACACAACAAATTTAATAAAAAACAAAGATTTAGATTCTGGATTCTGCTTCCATGATGATATTTGAATGTCCTAGTTTCAAAAAACTAAAGTGATCTCTCTAAAGAGCAGTGCAGTATTCATTTTAATAAGTGAACTTGAATCATGGACTTCAAAACGCAGCAGATCTTAATTTCATTTCATTCCATTAACAAAGATAAAACAACATTCCTTTGGGGGAAAACTTTTACTTAAACATGTTTCAGCTATCAGTGATAATAGAAAAGGAAATATTTATGAGTCTGAGTAAAAGAAAGAGAATTCTTTCAAGTTCTTAACCGAAAGGCACTTTTGGAGGAGAATTAGCTGAAGGGAAAAAAATGGCATAAGGAGTTGAAGGAAAAATAAATTATTTATCGGCTCTCCTGCAGCGCCTTCTAAACTTTAGCTATGCATGAAAAGATGCCTGATGTGATACATTGTAGCACGTTTCCATTTAGAATTACATTGTAGGTTTCAAAACACTCTTGTTCTGTGTGCATGTTACAAGTGCGTTAAGCCAGTCAGGTACAATGCTAACCTCATCATGTAAAGAGAGCTCTCTTTACAGGGTAGATGTATTCCTGGAAAGATATATGCAAATAAAATTATATTTGAAAAGTACCTGGGAATTCGTGCTGCAAGTGAAACCTTTAGGAAACCAAGAATCCTTGCATAATATGGAAACAAAACAAAACAAAACACTAAATCATCCATCTGGCAAACTTAAATGTTTTTCATATTTGCTTTCTTCCAAAGGGACATGTTTGGACAATATGCAGGGAAACCCCTGACAAAATCTATTGCTTATACTAAAGGTTAGAATTTCAATTTAAGAACAAAGAACAGTTGACTAGTTAGAACAATCTGAGTAGAACTAAAGCAAAACATACACCCTGCCCCAATAGAGGTAAACAATACTGAAATCTGTTTCCCATCCTAAGAATTTTCAGCATACTTGACTAATTTAACAATGAATTTTCCCCTTTATTTTAATTGATGGCATCCATAAGCCAGTTGGCACTATTAGGAGGTATATGAATTCCAGATAGCTTTAAAAGAGTAATTATTTTCAGACCATTCATGTATTTTTAAATATTTAATCTAGAATTCAGAATATAGTTTGCCTTGTGTGTTTGACATTTTGTCAGGGAAAATACAAATGCTTCAAAACAATGATAATATCAACTGTGATTACAGCAAATTAGAATCACATCCTCAGTCTCCTCCCCTGGGGTGGTTCTGGGACCAAGACATACACAGCTCAAGAAATTAAAGTGCAGTAACTAATTTGCCTTGACATTGAGCAAGAAAAACTGGAGGTTACCTGAATCGGGAGTGCGGTTCCCTCAGTTCTGGTGGAGGACTGTCACCCCCAGGAGAAGCTGGGGGAATGCAAGAGCCCTGAAGATGCAGCTCTTAGATTGGATAGACCACCCCCCAGTTCTGCAAATCTACACCTGGAACACCCATTGGGTCCTAAGCATGACCACTGTCTTGGGGCAGATAACATGACATAAGTGGGGAAAGAATGCTGATTTTGTTATTAATAGCAACAGCTACCATTATTATATCCCTTCCCCTGGGGCTCCTCATAGGCTAGACCTTCTGTAGATCTTACCTCAACTGTTGTCAATGACACTGTTCCAGAGAAGGTAATACGATCTCCATTTTACTCATAGGAAAACTGGAACTAAGTTAAAGTGATTTGCCCAAAGTCACACAGGTAGTGAATGGCAGAAGGGAGCTTTTCTCAATCCATATCTGAGTCTTAAACCCAGGGTCTTTCCAGTGTGCCAAGCTTCAGATGAAGAATCAAGAATTTATGCCAGTTGTGGTAGCCAGCCTCCAAGATGGCCCCAGGGATCCCAGCTATTCCTCCCTTGCATAATCTCCTCCCACACTGCACCAGGTTGACCTCTGTGACCAAGGGCATATGGCAGAAGGGATGGTATATCGCTTTTTTTTTCTTTTTTTTCAATTCCAAAATCTTTAATCTTCATATTAGGTATATCACTTTTGAGATTAGGTTATAAAATGCTGTGGTTTGCCTCTTGAATTCTCTTTCTGTCTCTTTCTCTGTCTCTGTCTCTCCCTCCACCCCCTCTCTGTCCCACCTTTCGCTCTTGGAGAAGCAAACTGTCATGCTGTAAGCAATCCTACGAAGAGGCCCACTGGTGAGGAACTGATGCCTCTGGCCAACAGCCAGTGAGGAACCAAGGTGTGCCAACAACCATGTGAGTGAGTTGGGAAGCAGACGCTGCAGCCCCAATAAATCTTTGAGGTGGCTGCCAACCTGGCCAACAGACTGACTGCAACCTCATGAGAGACAGAATCAACCAGCTAAGCTGCTCCCAATTTCCTTAACTTCAGCAGCTGTGTGACAGAATGTTTGTTGTCAAGCTGCTAAGCTTGGGGGCAACTTGTTACACACATAACTAAAGCACCAGTATCTGTGAATTTCATAAAGATGCTAAAATAGGTAGTTGGTTCCCTAGCGCACTACATGTGCCAAGCCTCGCGCTAAATACCATGAGAGAAATCTAAAAGCACGGGAATAACATGACCCCAGCCCTCAAGTAACTTTGAGCTGGAAGGAAAGAAAAAAACATATATGTAGGTAGATCACAAATATTTTTAAAAATATTTCAGTGGTTTTTCTCTTGGCTTTTCTGTATACCATCATCTTCTCCCTAGTTAGCCCAAATCATCTAACCAGATGCTTTGGGGATAGTAGGATTATTACAGAAGCGCTACAAAGAAAAAGAAAGGGTTATAGTTAAGCGTCTTAAATTCAAAATAGCATTTTTCTCGCAAGATAATTGGTTATAATCCAGACATTGTTGAGAAGGAAACAATTTTCTAAGTCCTTTTAGCTCCCATGTAACATATCAAGAGCTAGTCCTGGCATATTAAATCATAGACTTTCTTCCATGATGTACAGAATATAACTTCCTACCTAGGATGGCTACGCAGGAGCAGAAGGAAATATGACATAGGAGGAGTAAAGAAAAAGTCAACCTGTGGTGGACACTGTGGTCCCCCGGACTCCCCCTCAGAACTGAAAGACCCACCCTTCCAGATGCTGGGAGTGCTGCTGGCAGACAGCCCTCGGCTAAAGGGTCACTTTGCCCAGGCTATACCCCTTTGCAGGGCAGTTCTCATCCTTCACCTGGTAGATGCAGGGCAGTAGAAAGGCTTGGCCCTCTTGCCGCAACTCAGGACAACTGTAACGAGCCATCCCTGGTTTCCCACGTGCTGGCTGGGGCCACTGAGACGGCGTCACAGCACAACTTCTCCCTCTGCCCAGTCAGGCTTCCTTCCTTTGCCTCCCATGAGTAGTGATCCCGAGAGGACTCCCTGATAAACCTTCTGGAAACTGATCTGTCTCTCAGCGTCGGCTTTCCAGAGAACCCAAGCTGCGACGTGGTCCCTTTGGGTCCAGTGGCACGTGGGTAGAAGGAGAGGGGGAGATCTGCAGGATCAGACATGTGTCCTGAACCACAAAGTCCTGGAGAGGAAGGAGCTGCTGACACACCACTGGCAGTTGGCGTCTTACGCAGCTCGCTATCTGGGACCTAAGAGATCACCCTGTGGGCTGGCACTGCACCAACGCATGGGGCCCTGACACAGTGAGGAGGATGGAGTAGGAAAGTCGGGCAAAGAGAAGATCAAGTTCATTCTCCTGACTCTTCCTGGTTTCCAATGCTGAGGAGATGCTAAGCTGAGGGCCAACAGACCAGCCATGGGCCCCTCCAAACTAGGTATGTGGGAAGAGGCTGCTCAGTCTAGGGGCCAGTTAATGGATATGCAGAGTTTCAGAGGGTCTTCAGTCCTTAGACAGCAAGGGAGAGCTAAGGCAGCAGGGAAAGGAGACAAGATCGAGGTGGAACTGGAAAAGATCAGATGCAGATTCAGTAGCCACCATCAGCAGTGGATTGGAGCAGAATGGCCAGGGGTGGGACCAGACCAGCCAAACCCAAAGGGCTAGGTCAAGGCTGGAGAGCCCGCTTTCACCCCAGTCCTCTGAGGTCACATAAACCACTCCTCCTTCCCCCCTATTCTTTGCTACAATATTAGAAAGGAGGAGAGAAGGGAACATGGAGCTCTAAAGACTGACGTATTTAGTGGAGTCATCCAAGCAGAGAGACTCCTGTTAGCCTCAGTAAAGGTAATATGACTTCAGTGGTGGTTGGAACGATCTCATGAGATGCTGTAAATAGAAATGAAAATGTACATTTGTAAAATGTATTAGGCTATCAAGATACCTAACCTCTTCTCTTTGACATTTCTGTTTTTGTAAAGTATTTGTTTTCAAGAGGATGAAATAAATATTTAGGATTGGAAACATATTAAATTAGATGAAAACTGCATGTGTAAGCATTTCCAGTGCACTGTACAAGCTGAGAGCCAGCAGACCTGCCATGATGCCCCCACCAAGTGGGTGCTTGCTGTAGGGTAGACTGGTCAGATGAGAAGCAAGACTTGAGAGAAATGAAGCAGGGTCTGTAGACATCAAGAGTGAGGGGAAGGCCAAGTCAGCTGTCCCTGGTGATTAAGAGTCTCTGAAAGAGAATATGTGAGAACTAGAGTAACCACACGTCCCAGTTTTCTTAGAAGAGTTCTGGTTTATACAGAAGATCCTCATGCTCCATCCAGTTAGTCCCTTTCATTCTAAAAATATCCTAGTTTACAGGGTTTCCCTGGTGGCGCAGTGGTTGAGAGTCCGCCTGCCGGTGCAGGGGACACAGGTTCGTGCCCCGGTCCGGGAAGATCCCACATGCCGCGGAGTGGCTGGGCCCGTGAGCCATGGTTGCTGAGCCTGTGCGTCTGGAGCCTGTGCTCCGTAGCAGGAGAGGCCACAACAGTGAGAGGCCCGCACGCCGCAAAAAAAAAAAAAAAAAAAAAATCCTAGTTTACATAAGAAATTACATGGTCACCTTAATTAAAATTTATTTATTCAGAAGGAAATAATTATATATTTAACAGTAATTTTTCCGCTTAAATAATCTTATACTGAATCCTTTGATAAAACTAAAAAACATTAAACATGACCCCTCCCATTAAAAGTGAAAGAGAAAGACATGGATTGATTCTTGGCTTGGACAGTGATTACTAGATGTTTCGCTTTGTTTTGCTTTGTGGGGGGCTCAGAAGGAGACCAGATCATCTACAGACAACACAAAGCGACCTGATTTCCTTTGCACATCTTGATTCATGGGGAGGCAATTTGCAACCCCAAACACATGCATGAAAAAATTAACCATCTTAGGCAGCCAATTAAGGGCTAAACAAGTGGCACAGGCAAGATGGTTACTGACATTCTAAGGGGAAAGAAACCACTAGCAGTTCCAGTTGTTCTCGGGAGTGTCATATAAGAGGTGTGGCTAGATCTCGATCTCAAAAGAGATGTAGGAGAACAGATGAATGGATAAAGAAGATGTGGTACACATATACAATGGAATACTACTCAGCCATAAAAAAGAATGAAATAATGGCATTTGCAGCAACAGGGATGGACCTAGAGATTATCATACTGAGTGAAGTAAGTCAGACAGAGAAAGACAAATATTATATGATATCACTTATATGTGGAATCTAAAATATGACACAAGTGAATTTATTTACAAAACAGAAACAGACTCAAAGACATAGAAAACAAACATATGGTTACCAAAGGGGAAGGGGGAGCAGGAATACATTAGGAGTTTGGGATTAACAAATACAAACTACTGTACATAAAAGAGATAAACAACAAGGTCCTACTGTATAGAACAGGGAACTATATTCACTATCTTGTAATAACCTATAATGGAAAAGAATCTGAAAAAGAATATATATATATATATATATATATATATATATATATATATATATAACTGAATCACTTTGCTATACAACAGAAACTAACACAACATTGTAAATCAACTATAATTCAATTTAAAAAAGAGAGAGAGAGAGAGGAGAGAAGCATCCATACAGGCAAAAACCAAACTCCCTGGGTAGTCTGCGGCAGAGGTGGGAGGAATCAGAGGACCAGCAGAGACAGGTTTGCCGGAAGTTCAGGGTTGCTGCAAGTATCAAAGACATAACCTTAGAAGGATGGTGAGAACTGGATTAGGAAGGGGTCCAGGATGGGGAAATCTTGCCAGATTTCTGGAGAAACATAAATCCTCTGGGATTGTTGGTAGGAGAGAATTTGAAATACTGGAGTTAGTTACAAAGATGCAGACCGAGATGAGAGTAGTTGTCAAGATGGCTGGCTTTGCTGTTGTTACAATCTAATTTTTTGAATAGGTAACAGTCTTGCGGTTAAAATGTCAAAATGTACAAAATTATATATGATTTAAAAACTTCCCTACTCTCCTCCACAACCTGTTTCCTCTCCCTTTTCTTGTCTATCCTTCCAGAGATATTCTATACCATAGAAGCCAAGAATAGTCTCATTCACTCCCTCCATTTTCGTTTACATCAATGACAGCATATTATATAAATAATTCTGACCTTCGTTTATTTTTTTCATCAAATCTAGAAGACTGTTCTATGTCAGAATATTAAAAGTTCTGAGATTTTCTATGGCCTCATAGTATTCCATTATATGGACATATCATGGCTTATTTAACAGTCTCCTTCTAATGGAAATCCTAATCTTTTCCTATTAATAACAATGTTGGTAGTTTTGCCCTTCTACATTCACCATTGCACACCTCTAAGTACACCTGTAGGATGTTTCTAGAAGGGGAATTTCTAAAGCAAAAGATATGTGCATTTGTAATTTTGAAATATTTTGTGACATTGCCCTTCATAAAAGTTGCACCTATTGCATTCCTACCAGAGGATCTGGTTTCCCAAAAACCAGTGAACTCAGTGGGCTGTTAAACTTTTTAATTTTGGGCCTGTACTGAGAGGTGGAGACAGAGGTGAAAAATACGGCTTCCTCTATTCCTGCTATTTCCTGAGAAGTAAAGGGGGCGCCTATGGCTCTCTCTACCTTTGTATTCATTGCCCCACCCCCCAGGAAGGTAAGGTCACTTACCAGATTAATAAATTTAGGAAGCATAGACTAATCATTCTCTTCTAAGCTTCTCTTCCCTGGCACAAGTTGCCCCAGAAAACTGTTCTTCTTTCCTCCATGCAGCATAGAGAGGCTGCCATATTCTGGGGGTCAGTCCACGACCGATTTGAGTCTCACACTAAACTTCATCTTACAAATTAGCCCTTATCAGTAATGAGGAGATTTTAGCCCCCATCTGCTATTCCCTTGTTTTATTTCTCAACTTGTTCACAGCTCAGACAGGGAAGAAGGTCAGAGACCCAAGTAGGTGGTTCCAATTTAGAGAGATGTTAACTATTTCCTAGAAGTTTACTTCTCAACTAGGAAAAACTATCAAAGACTTCAGTTGTCTACCCAGGAAGTATTTTTCCAAGTGAGGTCATCTGCCTCTGAATCACTGGGAATGTGAGAATGGGGGAACTATGTAAAATGCAGATTCTGGGCCCAAGCCGGAATTGCTGAACTGGAATCACTGGGTTTGGGGGGAAAGAATGGGAGGAAGAGGTGAGGTCCAGGGGTTTTCGTTTTACAACAAACTTCCTTCAGTGAGTTTAAAGCACGGTTTAGAGAGAGAGCATTGCACTCAAGAGTTATTACTAGTCCTAAGAAAATCCTATGTAACCTACATGATTATGGTGACCAAAGCCAAGGAAAGAAGAGGCGAAAGAAAGTATGACTCAGGAGAGAAAACCTGAAATGTTAAGAACTGGCAAGTACTAGCAAGGAATAGCAGGGAAGAAATATTCATGAGGCTCTTAAAGAAACAGATAAATAGCTTTCTCCTATTAGGGATGGTACGGCAAAGCTGAGTGGCATCAAAGAAGAGGGATGAATAGGACAAATGAAAGCCGTGGGCTTCAATTATTTATCGGCATGGTGAAAAATGAAATTTGGGGGATTCAGAGCCTTCCACATATTCTAAATAAACTGCTCTTGCCAGGCTAGATTAAGGAGTACATTGTGAGACTGGATGTTAATTAGTTGCCTTTACATTGCTCTACCTAGCCACAATACAACTGAGAAGTTATTATCTCCTACTTGTTAGTTGCCTATTAACAGGGGAAAGTAATTGCTTCAGAAATTATTCCCTGGAAGGTGCTTAAGGTCTAATGTTGAGAAATGTATCTGCACACATGTTTGCATATAAGCCATGAAATAGCCTGACATGCTGATGCTTCTTCACGCTGCCTGGGCTACAAAGCAGGCTTCAGTCTCTCTCATCTAATTGTTCACATCCATCCTTCCAAAACCAGGTATGAACCAGCTTCATGGCCAGAGAAGCCTCCATAAGTGGAGCCAAAACTTGCTGGATTGGTTAAATCACTTTAACCCAATTTAATTCATTAGTTAATTTATGAATGTCTATTTTTTACATTTACACTAAAAGGTTGTCAAGTTTTGGTGTAGTATGAAAGCATAGCCACAATTATCTGAAAAGATCAAATATCCTTCTCCTTTCCATCTACCTGTCTATGTACGGCCAAATTTTCTTTATATAATACTTCAATCAAAACAACACATTATAAAATAATGAATAAAGAAGCAGATATGAGAATACAGCTGTATGCTACCAGGCCAGATACTGTCTAGTTTATTCATTCACTGGTACATACACTCCATGTCATGTTTCCTTGGCCAGGCAGATCCTCTCTCTGATCAGACATTAGTGGCATCACCAAATACTATAGAAAAGAAGCATTATGAGTACAGGCGATTGGATCAAAGGAGACAAATCATGAGAATGCACTGATACAATTTTCAAAATACTTGATTGAATGAAATGCAAAATTAAAACTTTAAATACTTTTTAATCACTTTTCAAATTGCCAAAGGTTTTCCTTATTACTAATGACATTATATCTAACGTGGGCAGAAATACATTCTGGCATTCTGCTCATGTGAACATTAATTCGCACATACTTTATGAAAGAATGACAGTTACAGATTTTTAAATCTAAAAACAATGCTGCAGGGCCTCGGGATTTGCACGATCCCGGGGGTTGCTATTTACATGAAGCTGACATCAAAGTGGAGTTAACACAACTGTAGGCAGTGATCCTACATGCACACACTTTGACTCAGATAGTCCAGTTGTAAGAACTTGTCCTTAGCAAGTGATTAAGGATATGAGCAAAAACCGAAGTCCTCATCACCAGGTAGTCTATGATAGTGCAAAATGAGGAAAAACATAAGAATCAATAACACATGAAATAAATGGGTATATCTATAGTCTGCAACCACTAAGAATCAAGGAATAGGTATATATTCAGTGACTTTTAATGACATAGCACTAAAGCATCATGGAGCTGAAACAGTATGTATGGGATGAAACATTTTTCATTGGTAACTGTAATCGAACATAGTTGAGCATCATCATACTATAGTGGTAAAGCGCATAGCTCTGCAGTCAGATTGCCTAGTTCCAAATCAGGCTTTGACACTTATTAACCAAGGAGTCTTGGGCAAAGTTCTTTGCCTAGTGGGGATCTGGAATGCGGTTACTGCTTATAGTCATGAGCATCCAGAGAGCAGAGAGAAGTCAGGAAAGGCTCCATCTTTCTACCTGCACAAGAGGCTAATGGGAGCAATATTTCTTCCAAATCTTTCCATGCCATCTGAGAGCAGTCCCAGCCAGGCCTGCTCTCAAAAGCTTCCGCAGCTCCTACCCACCTGCCAGCTGCATCAACATTAAAATGCCCAGTGCGGGGCTTCCCTGGTGGCGCAGTGGTTGGGGGTCCGCCTGCCGATGCAGGGGACGCGGGTTCGTGCCCCGGTCCGGGAAGATCTCACATGCCGCGGAGCGGCTGGGCCCGTGAGCCATGGCCGCTGAGCCTGCGCGTCCGGAGCCTGTGCTCCGCAACGGGAGAGGCCACAACAGTGAGAGGCCCGCGTACCGCAAAAAAAAAAAAACCGAAAAAAATAAAATGCCCAGTGCATGTTTTGTAAGTTTATTTACTACTGGTAATTTGGCTTCTTTGAAGCTTAGAGTTTCTTACTTATTGATTTACTGATTTAACTATTTATTTATTTGCATTTGGAGCAAAATACCTAATCATAGATGCAAAAGTATTCCAGCAAACTATTATCATCAGCTGTTTTCCTTAGCACAGAAGTAGCTCCCTGCGATGTGCTAATGACAATTTGATAACATCATATATCCTGAGATCAGCAAGTGGTCCATAAAATGGCTACATGGCAAAATATGCTAACTTTCTCACTCTTCAGAGCTTCTCCCTCAGGCTGGGGTACCCTGAGTACAAGTCCTCAGCTTTGAGTTCTGTAAAGAAAATAGTTCTGGAGATCAAAACCCTCCTTCGGCATTCCTGAAGGCCTCCCTGGTCCTGGCCCTCCTCCTCACTGGCAGTGACTGTGATCCCCATCAGTGCTGTTCACGCACCTCCCAAGCACCTGCGGACCATGGCACTCCTCCGGCCACTGGAGGTCAGGTGCAGCCTTATCGCTTGCTTTGGCCAGTGAAATGAGATAGCGAGTTCCACTTTCTGGGTGGAAGGTTTAATGCCCAGTGTGAGGCTCGTCAGGGCTCCCTTCACTGTACCTCAATAACTTTCAATGCAAAGTCCCAGATGGTGGGGCCATCATTAATCAAGGTCTTTGCATGAGGATGACACGGAACAGCCTCCCGGAACGGGAAAAGATGAACCACTGCTGTTTAAAGTCAGCAAACTTTTTTGGAAAAGGGCTGAATAGTAAATATTTTCAACTTTGCAGGCCATACGGTTTCTATCACAGCTGCTCAGCTGTACCCTATGTAGCATGAAAGCAGCCCTAAATGATATGTAAATGCTGGTTCCAATCAAACTTTATTTGTAAACTCAGGCAGTGGACCAGATTTAACCTTGAGCCATAGCTTGGCTACCTCTGTTTTTGTTTTTATAGCAAAACTTTTTTTTAAGTAGAAAAATTATTTCATTTTTTCCTGCTTTACTGTGGTACAATTGGCAAGCAAAAACTGTATATACCTAAGATGTACAACAAGATGATTTGATACATATATAATGTGAAATAATGACCACAATAAAGCTAATTAACACATCTATCACCTCACATAGTTATCATGTGTGCGTGTGCGTGTGTGTGTGTGTGTGTGTGTGTGTGTGTGTGTGTGTGTGTGTGTGTGGTGAGAACATGCCTGCCTCTGTTCTAAGCCATGAGAATGTTAGGGTTGTTACCCAGTATAACCTAGCCTTAACTGGCGAATAAAGCAACAATAGGTCTCCTAGGGCAGCACACCTGAGAGACAAGTCAGAGGCGGTGACACAACTTTTCACAGGGACTTGGATCACAGTAAAAAGCCTTTGAAGTAACAGTCATTTGAAGCCTAGGTGCCTAGCCAAAGCAAAAAGATACTGATGAGCTATGGGGAGGAAACAGAGAGGTATTTCTAAAGGAGAAATCAAACTTGTTCTAATAGTTGAAGAAAAATAATTAAATCTCCTGAGGAGCTGCTGGTGTTTTTCAGAGCCACGAAGAACACCTTCCCCAGCTCCTTACATCCACGCCAGACCTAACACCGGCCACAGACAAAGTCTTCCCAAGAGAAAACCTCTACAGCGTTGGTTCTCAAAATTTAGCCTGAGTCAAGATCACCTGAGGATTGGTCAAAAACCCAGATTGGTGGAGGACTCCGCCCCCAGAGTTTCTATTTCAGGAGGTCTGGGGTGGAGCCCAAGTACGGGACCTTCCCGGGACAGACCCCTCCCCATATCCTCTGCTTTTGCTCCTTTCCGAAGTACTCAGATAATAGTATCTGATGCACGTTTCCTGAGTTGGTTTACAGATGCTAAAACTACCACCAAATGTAAGAAATTCACTATTTGATGACCATGAGCACGGAGCCCCCAGACGTACTGGCACCTAAGGATGGATAAGGTTAACTCCCATGATACCGCCCTGTTACCTCACCATCAACCAATCAGAGAATTGTGCACAAGCTGATCACAAACACTGGGACGCCCCTCCCTCACCCTGCCTTTAAAAAGGCTTTCCTGGGGGCTTCCCTGGTGGCGCAGTGGTTGAGAGTCCGCCTGCCGATGCAGGGGACGCGGGTTCGTGCCCCGGTCAGGGAAGATCCCACATGCCGCGGAGCGGCTGGGCCCGTGAGCCATGGCCGCTGAGCCTGCGCGTCCGGAGCCTGTGCTCCGCAACGGGAGAGGCCACAACAGTGAGAGGCCCGCGTACCGCAAAAAAAAAAAAAAAGGCTTTCCTGAAACCCATCAGGGAGCTCGGGCTTTTTGAGCACTAGCTGTCCTGAACTCTTTGTACAGCGCCCCACAATAAACACTGCCTTTCCTTCACCACAACCCTGTGTCCAGAGATTGGCTTTACTGCACGTGGGCAAGCAGACCCAAGTTCGGTTTGGTAACAGAACCACTACTCTACAGGGTTAGTACCAGCTCCACCTTGAGGAAGAACAGAGAGGAACCTTCAGATTCAACAGGTCCTGCATTCTGAGTGGTGTTTTACTCATGGTTATGACCCACGGCTTCAAGGTTAAAGTGGCATAGAATTCAATCCTATCACTGCCATTCACTTGTGGGTGACCTTGGACAATTTACTTCTCCGAGCCTGTGATCCTTCTTCAGGGAAGATATGGTAAGAATACTTACCTCCACAGAGTCGAGAGTGAACATGTAACACGAGTCAGGCTTCTAGAATGATGTGGTCTAGAAATCTCAGACAGCATCTGCCCTGTCTGGTGCCCCTCCGTATGGCCCCCTCTCCACTGGCACCTCATGGGTCAGTAATCCAGCCTGGGCTTCCTTAGGTGGTAACTGGCTCCCCCAGAGAGAACGTGGACGCTGCCAGGCTTCTTAAAGGACAGTTGTGGAAACGGCACGGTGCTGAATCTGCCGCATTCTATTGGCCCAAACATGTCACAAGGCTTTCCCAGGTTCAAGAGCAGGACAAAGAGGCTTGAGGGGAAGGAGCTGCCTGTGTATAAGAGAAGGAGAGGAATTGCCGGCTGCCATCTTTCTAGAATGCTCATGTGGTTGAGAGGTTAAAAGGAATTAATAGAGACAAAATGTTTGGCACACAGAATGGGCCAGTTCTACTCCACTAACCCTGGAGAGTCTGGTGGCGAACAAGCTCCAGAGTCACCCTTATTCTTGCCAAGATGGCAGCAGTAACCCCCTGCTGGTTTCCCTGCTTCCCCTTTTGTTTCTGCTCTAACCACTGTGTCTGTTAGAAAAAGCAAGTCAGATGATATCGCACCCCTGCTTCAGACCGTCCAGTGGCCTCCCATGATACTTAGAAAAAAGTGCACTGTTTACCCTCTCCCCGATTTGGCCTCTGCCCAGCGCTACAGCCTCGTTTCCTCTACTCTCCCCATCACTCACCCTGCTCTGGCTGCACTGGTCTCTGCAGTTCCCTGAAATGACAAGCACTTGCTTTTTCCCTTTTGCGGAGTAGCCTTTCTTCACAATCCAGGCTTAATCTCTTAATTCTCAGGTGTCTGCTCAACTATTTCATCAGAGAGGCCTTCCTGGCCCACGCTACCCAAAGGACATGTGTCATCATTATCTAGCCACTTACTTCCTCTTACTTTTCTATCACAGTAATCATCACTACTTACATAAGTATCGATTTATTTGTAATTATCTCTCCCACTGGCAATAGACCTTGTAAAAAAGAAATAACAATCCAAAAATGGAGTCATTTGCCCCCATGACAGTAAACAAAGACATATTTGCAGTCTCAACCTCTCCCAGGAATGTGACCTTTGAAGCACATGATCTGAAATTTCCTCACCAGCCCTACTGAGGTCATCTGCATAATAAAACCCTGCTGTTCCCTTTAATCCAGGGAAAGAAAACAATTCAGCCTGGAAGCCTGGAAGATAACCTCCAGGCTGAAGACAATTCCTTCATTTCTTTTGCTCACAACTTCCTTGCCCCACCCTCCTGCCTATAAAAACCTTCCATTTTGTGCACCTCCTTGGCTTCCCCTTCTGTTTACTAAATAGGGTGCTACCTGATTCAAGAATCCTTGAATAAAGCCAATTAGATCTTCCAAGTTATTCGATTGAATTTTTAACAGCCTCATGTGGGCTTATTGATTCTGTCCTGTTCACCTTTGAATCCTCACCACCTAGTGACTGGCATTAGTATGAGCTCAATAAATGTCTGAGTCTGGGGAGGGAGGGAGCCTTTGAATGCGATACGACCACCTTAGATTCAATGTTATCTAAGAGTCTAGTCAAGTCTATGGAAGAAACTTGCCTAAAAAATGTGGCAATATTCATCTGGCAGATTCCCCCACCTCTTTGCATGGCATGATTCTCTTACAGGCATCTTTATTGTGTTGCAAATTCTGTTTCACTTAGACCCCAGGCAGGCTTGTGAGAACGGAATGTATCCTTAAAACCTACTCTGCCGGTTTCCCCAAATGCAGTGTTTCAAAGAGTATTTCTGGCCGTTTGTCTTGTTTTCCCTTTTCTGTGATTAGTGATGGTCAAGATGAAAGCAATCTGCTAATAAATCTTTTCAAGAGCACGTTAACTGCGATGCTCATGTTCAGATTTTTTAGCCTCAAAACAAAATGCTCAAGGGAAGTCATGTTAGATGAGCTGAAATAAGACCCAGGGCTTTGTTTTTAACAAACAACACGGTGAACAGCCAGGCAGTGGGGAAGTGAAGACTTTTTGAACAAAAGAGACAGTGTAGTAAGGTTAAGAGCATGGATCTGGTATCTGGCAGAACTTGAATTCTGGCCCCAATACTTACAAGGTCTGTGGCCTTGGGAATGTTGCTTAAGCTCGGTTTTCTCACCTATAAAACAGGGATCATAATTACCTATGTCATAGGATTGTTTTAAGGCATACATGAGTTCATGACTAAGAAATGTTTGGTATAGTGCCTGTCAGTATTAAGGGTCTAGGTAATGTAGGCACTGCATCAGTATGTTAAAACAGGACCATCTAAAAGCCTAAAGCGACGTTCTCTAATACATTACATGCCTGGTGTTTGGGACAAGAGAGCTGGTTTCCAACCAGTGGACGAATGAGAAGGCAGTACAAGGAAAAGCTGCTAGGATCATCAGAAATGGGAAGAACATTTGAGTATGAATGAAACCGCTAGGAAAGATCCAGCTCTTCAGCCAGCAGAGCCCTGAACTGCTACCGTAAAAGGAAGTGGCAGAACTCAGTAAAATTGAGGTTTGGGGGAAGGCTCTTTTGACAGAGGAGATAACAGAGGTCCCCAGAATCTAAGATCTGCCAAAGATACACCATCCCCAACCTCTCCAGGAAGCATGACCACCCCCCTCCCCCCACACACACACCATCCAAAGCATTTGGAAAAGAAGAAAACTCATCAGGCAAAACTGAAGTCAGAAACTCACAGCCCCTGCACACACAGGCCAAGCTTTGACTTTCAAAGGGAATCCAATATCTAAGCTAATTGGAAATGTTAGGTCAATGACTTAACGCTATAGAACCTAGCCCCAGATGAGAGGAAACAAAACGTTCTCTCATTCTTGAAACCAAAGCAAGCCTCCTTATATTTCAAAAGAAAACCTTATCTAAGTGGATGGTCAAAGAAGCTGGCAATGGTACAGGAGGACTTCTCTTTTCTACCAGTAGCTCTGCGCTCTCCAATGAGGCTATTTCTACCCAAAGTGCAAAGAGGAAAATCTCCATTTTGTTCACGTTTGAGTATAAAGCAAAGCGGAAGCGCCAGGTCCTGCCTTCCCTTTTAAACTCTTGCTTCACTGTAATGGGCACAGCTCAGACACCCTGCAGCAAACAGGAAATGAGTAAATACTGTCAGGGTTTTAAATTGCTATCTATACATTGCTGTAGGGGGAACATCACAAGGGGCTCCAGTGAAAGCAAGAACACAGCAAAGTACTTTAAACTTAGAGTCAGAAAACACCCTTTACTCTCTAGCAACACACTCAGAATTGAGCCTTAGGAAGTACACATCTCCGAATCTTCTAGGACAATCTCATTCATGTTTTATACTTTGCAATAAAGACTCTTTAGTAAGTGATTGCTATATGTGGATGAAACATTAGTCGAACTAGATAATGGGTACCTTCTTGATGTGTCTGTAGGCTGGATAGAGGAGAACCAGGTGTCTGCTTCACTCAGGAGGTGAGGCAGGACTAATGAGGGAGCAGACGTTACTCCCTTGAAAAGGTAGTACAAGAGAAAGTCCCTGATGGCCAACAGTCCAGTTATACAAAAATCCAAGCCCAGGGGCTTCCCTGGTGGCGCAGTGGTTGGGAGTCTGCCTGCCGATGCAGGGGACGCGGGTTCGCGCCCCGGTCCGGGAGGCTCCCACATGCCGCGGAGCGTCTGGGCCCGTAGGCCATGGCCGCTAAGCCTGTGCGTCCGGAGCCTGTGCTCCACAATGGGAGAGGCCACAACAGTGAGAGGCCCGTGTACCGCAAAAAAAATAAAATAAAATACGGCATTGTTTCTCATCATCAAAAAATAATAATAATAATTAAAAAAAAATAATAATCCAAGCCCAGGATCTCCCTCGGCTTGCATCCCTGGCAACACCGCAATCCTACACAACTTTCATCTCCGCAGCATGTACATCTGCAGATGGTTTGCTTGGTCAGGGGGTGTGGAGGTGCCTCTCATACCCCTCTATTTGTGAGTTGGCTTTATTAACGACAGAGCTTTTTTTGCCAAAGAAGATGAAAGTGGGGGCTTAATGGAGAAGAAAAGGTGGCTTGGATTAAGACATAGATGGATCAGTCATGGTTGTATTTCAGAGAACTACTTAAAATGTGGGTAATACATCATCTATTCCATTTATTCATCAAAGTTGTATCAAGCACCTATTCTCTGCAGGAACTAGGGTAACAGATAAGGTTGAAAAGATGGAATCAAAAATAGGAGATTATAGTCTGGAAAAGGGAATAAGACATTTACATAAATAATTAGAAGATACAGAGTTCATAATACATGGCAGAGGAGATGTAGATGCAGATAAAGTGATTACACTAGGACCTGCAAAGATGGACATACAAAAGGAAGAAGCATATGTAAATTTTGTGGCTGGGAAAGCATTGTCTGCATACAGCAGATGATAGAAATGGGATTGAAAGTTAGAAAAGTAGGTTGGGGCCAGATCACATAGGTTGGGCCCTGGATGAGCCGGTTAAGGAGGGTGTACTGTATTTCTGAAACCAAGCAGGACCCTGTGGGGCTCCTGGGTACAAAAGCCTTTCTGTTTCCCCAGTTCTTGTTTGTAGGAAATAGGCTTCATTGACCCTCTATGACCTTCCTTGAGTTCCAAAGGGTGGGTTCAAACGGTTGCTAATCAGGGAAGGGAGGGCACACAGAGACAAGGAAGGAACAGTCAAGAAACAATAGTGCAGCCTTGGGGCAGGTCCTGGTCCCCCCTCAAGGGATATGCATAACAATATCTTTGAGCTGTTTTGCAGATACTGAAACCCCCCTCCCCCAGGTAGAAGAAGTTAACTGTATGCTGCTTACAAGCATGCAGACCCCAGACCGGCTGGAACCAGAACATTGATGATGTTGACTCCCAATCCTCACCACCAACCAATCAGAAGAATGTCCATGAGCTGATCACGCCCTCCTGTCGAACCATTACTATAAAACTCCTCACTACTCCCGCAAGGTCGGGAGACACAGTTTTGAGGGCATTAGGCTGTGTGGCCCCCTTTGCCAGGCAAAGCAATAAAGCTATCCTTTTCTACTTCACCCAAAACTCTGTCTCCACAAACCGATTCGGTACCAGTGCACAGAGGCCGGATTTGGGCTATGTTTCTTACACATCAGAGCACCAATTAACTGTTTTGATCAAGGAGTGATATGTTCACAGCTATGTTTCTCAGCCAGTAGCATCATGTAGAGAGAAATCTTTGGGCTCTAAACTTATCTGATCAAGCAACCTATTTTTTTAAAAAGCATGCAATAGATGCATATTCATTTATGTTATATACATGAGCCACTGTCCTGATACACTATGTACATAGTAAAGCATACATTTAAAAATAGGAATTAAGAAAAAATATGCAAGATAAATAAGTATGAGTGTTACCATTTTCACCCACACCTTAGTGAATTCTTTGGGTCTATGTATTCTATCTTGGAGACTACTGGGAAAAAAGGTAACTTTCCAAGCAGGTAATGGGAGCCCTTCCATTATGCACCTATGTCTTAGAGTAGAAGAGCAGATGTCCATCTTTGGGGTGAGGGAAGCTGTGGGAAAAGGCTGAAAGGGGAAGAGGCAGGAAATAGGCCCAGTGTCAGGCAGAATGAAGTGAAGGCTCAAACTATGCTACACACAGGGGATGCTGTTCAGCTCCTGCGTCCCAGACCATTTCTTGAATTCATTCTAGACTTTGCCCATGACACTAAGGACATAAAAATAATTATCTTCAAAGAGCTTATCTTTAAGCAGAGTGAATAAACATGCCTAGAGGTAGTACTGGGGCCCAGGGCAGGCCACTGTAAATTATGCCTAAATGGCATATGGATTATTTGGAATTAAAGTTACTTAAGAAACAGCTGATGCAAGAGGGACACTCTGACCCTCCTCTCTGTCTTCCTGAAAGCAGGAAACAAGTCTCTCCTGTGGGAGGCGCAATCCCTGCATCTGGCAGAAGGACACATTTATCACTAGAGATAGGGAATTTGGGCAGAGAAGCCTGAATAAATTACTTCTTTAATTTACTACCCCAAACCCAAACTCTCTTTAGATTCTTCACTAAATGAGCACCCAAAACCTAAGTTTCTTTGTCCTGTCAATTCCTCACAAATTTATTGTTTCTTTGCCTAAAAAATACAAAAGCTGCCTCCTTTGGCCTCTTCTTAGAACCCATTTTTATGAAACCTCCATGTACACAAATTAACATTTGTTTCTTTTTCTCTTGTTACTCTGTCTTGTGTCAATTTTATTATTAGTCCAGCCACAAGAACTCAAGAAGGGTTGAGGCAGAAATTTCTCCCTCCCCAACAGTAGCAAGAGATGTGTATTATTAAAATGCACAAAGAGCTGAAATAATAGAGGCTAGGGTCAGCTCACTTCCCATGGCAGGGGGCAGTGGGTCAGAAAAGGGTTTTCAGAGGAAATGATTGAGCTAGACCTGGAAACATGGCTAGACTCTCTCTCGGTAGACAGAGGTTGGCTATTCCAGGTTAAACACCAGGGGCTGCACTAAGGGGATGGTATATGGTCCACCATTTTTGCAGCATAACATATGAGTCAAGAAAGGTAGACCCAAGCTAGATTATAGACAGTGGAGGACTTGAATGTCAGGCCAAGGAGTCTGGGCTAGCAAGTCATGGGTGCCCATGAAGGACTTGAGGAGGAGAGGGGTAGCAAGATATCTATGTCAATAACCACACCAATTGCTACCATTTACAGGTTCTTCCTATTTACCAGGCCCTGTGCTGGTCTCTTTTCTTTAGCTATATTTTATCATTGAACCCTTACAGCGACCCTCTGAGTTGGGTGTTCTCATTGTCCCCATTTTAAAGAAGAAAGAAAGAGAGAAAGAGAGAAAGAGAGAAAGAGAGAAAGAGAGAAAGAGAGAAAGGGAGAGAGAGAGAGAGAGAGAAAGAAAGAAAGAAAGAAAGAAAGAAAGAAAGAAAGAAAGGAGAGAGAGAGAGAGAAGGATGGATAGAAGGAAGGAAGGAAGGAAGGAAGGAAGGAAGGAAGGAAGGAAGGAAGGAAGGAAGGAAGGAAAAGACAGTCATTTAAGTTACCTGAAATCACACAACTGATTAGAGGCCAGGCTGTAGTTGGGACCTGCATCTCTCTGACTCCTAGCTCAGGCTCTTAACTGCACGCCCATCAAAGCATGCTGGGGCAAGTCTATGGGCCATAAGTATAGGCGGATGGAGGGAGACACTGAGGCTGAGGAGGTGTGGATTCTACTCCAGGAATGCTCTGGACAGGACTTAGGACCTGAATTAGAGCAGGAAAAAGAATCAGGAGCCAGGCTGGGGTTGGAATTGACAGAACCCAGAACCAAGTACCATTGGAGGACAAGAGGAGGGGAGGGGGAAAGGGAGAACCAGAGCTGCCCCTGCAGTAAGTGCAAAGCCCAGCCTGAGGGATAAGAGTAGACCATCAAAGAAGGAAAGTGTCTACAGATGAGGTTTCCATGATCATCTTGTCTTCAAAGGCAAGATGATGATGGAAAGAGCACAGGTTCTATTAGCTTCAGGTGTACAGTAAAGTGAATCAGTTATATATATACATATATTCACTCTTTTTTGGATTCTTTTCCCATATGGGTCATTACAGAGTACTGAGTAGAGTTCCCTGCTATACAGCAGGTCCTTGTTGATTATCTACTTTAGATATAGTAGCATGTATATGTCAGTCCCTGTCTCCCAATTAATCCCTCCTTTCCCCTTTCCCCTCTGGTAACCATAAGTTTGTTTTCTACATCTGTGACTCTATTTCTGTTTTATAAATAGGTTCATTTGTACCGTTTTTTGTAGATTCCACATATAAGTGATATCGTATGATATTTGTCTTTCTCTGTCTGACTTACTTCATTCAGTATGACAATCTCTAGGTCCATCCATGTTGCTGCAAATGGCATTATTTCGTTCTTTTTTATGGCTGAGTAATATTCCATTGTATATATATGTACCACACTACTTTATCCATTCCTCCATCAATGGACATTTAGGTTGCATCCAGGCCTTGGCTATTGTGAATAGCGCTCCAATGAACACTGGGGTACATGTATCTTTTTGAACTATGCTTTTCTCCAGATATATGCCCAGAAGCGGATTGCTGGATCATATGGTAGTTCTACATTTAGTTTCTTAACACAACTTTGTAAATCAACTATACTCCAATAAAATTTTTTTTTAAAAATCTCTGCCAGGGTAACTAAATAAAAATTAATTAACTAATTTAGGAAAGAAAGAAAGAAAGGAAGAGCAAGGGTTCTGGAGTCCAAAGACTCTGGCTTGAACTCGAGGTCTGCCATTCACCAGCCTATGTGAGCTGAAGCATCCTTACATTCCTGACTTTCACTGTCCTCATCTGTAAACTGGGGTGAGGACTCCACTCCCACAGGCTTTTGTGAGCATGAAATAAAATGATGCACAAAAAGCATTAGTCTGAGGTCTGATTTTAATGAGTCCTCAATAAATATTCATCCTTTCCTTTCTTCCTCCTTAAATTAAGAAATCAGAATGCTTTAATGAAGTGCGGACATGTTATTTTGTTTTATTCTTTTTTATCGAAGTATAGTTGATTTACAATATATTAGTTTCAGGTGTACAGCATAGTGATTCAATTTTTTTATAGATTACACTCCATTTAAAGTTATTACAAGATAATGCCTATATTTCCCTGTGATGTACATTATATCCTCACTGTTTGTATCCCTTACATGTTATTTTAAAAGTTGGTGGCAAAATGCTATTTAGAAAAACATCTTGAAAAGCTATTCTGGTTGTGAAAAGATGGGTTCTAGCCATGATAGGGAAGATGGAGGAGATAAAAAGTAGGTAGGTCAGTGGACTAAAGTAAAATTCATTTTACATTCCAGAAGAAAGGAGATAGCGTCCAGCTAGAAATTAACAGACATGAATTAGTCCTCAAAAAAAGGAAGAAGGGCCAGTAAAATGGAGGGAGACTAGAGCCTAAGAAAAAGGGACAGGCACTGAGGCATCCCTGGTTGTGGGAAAGGCCAGGGGAGATTTATAGACCAGAAAAGTTTAATAAATGATTCAAGTTGTGTGTCTGGGCTGTGTTGTGATTCCTCCTTGGTAAAAGTCTATTACATCAGGTGTCTTGAGCTGGGGATGCTTTAGAGAAAATTTTTAAAAGGGTTTGTGGCACATTCAGGTGGATATGGGGTAAAATTGAAAGAAAAGTCAGAGGAGGTGAACCTAGGTCAAGGTCAAGAATTATTCGGTGACAGCAATAAATTGGAGAGAGAGGTAATAAAGAAAATGTATTCGTGAGAATATTAAGATTGCAATGGGGCTTCCAAAGAGCGAGAGTGCAGGCCTATTTTCAATTTGTTTTTAAATATTAAAAGACAGATGACCCCATAAGTCCTCAGGACTTGGATTCCTAGACAGCTAATACTTGAATAAACCAGATATCAGCTGCAGCTTCTTGTCCCTCAACAAGTGAGCTGAACTTGTCTTGAACTCTACTTCCTCATCGTGAGAGTCCAAAAGGCACCGCCATCTTCTTTCTGTGAACTCCCAGCCTCGCTTCCTCATGGTCCCTCCATCCCTGCCCCTTTGCCAGAACTTAGCATCTCCATTCCACTCTCTCTACCGATTCCCACAAAATGACCACTTGAGCCAAGCATCTGTGAGTCGAATCCCTTTACCACATCGTCGTCTGCCAGATGTTCCCACCGTACACAGCCTGACACCCACAAAGGCTCCTCCTCCCTCCTTTCCTTTATAATCTTATTAAATATTTTCTGTTTCCACTCTTGAATCCTTTTCATCTCATCTTTCCCATCTTCCAAACTTTCCACAGGAAGGAAGAGTGTCTTCATTGTTTTCTTAGAATAAATCAATCCCCCTATCTAAGTGACTCATTTTCATCACTGTTAGAAGCATTTCTAAGTGCCTAGTATCTGCCCCAGGCACATAGGATACCAAGAGAATTCTAGAACTGAGACGGCTATCTCCTGCAACCTTCTGGTATTTACAGGTAGAATTAAGGGGTGTGTGTGTGTGTGTGTGTGTGTGTGTGTGTGTCTGTGTCTGTGTGTGTGTGTGTGTGTGTGTATTCCTATCAATTTGTTACGATGACACAATCATGCTAATCCCAGACAGAAAGTAGAAGTTACCTCCTCTGGGAGGCTTTTTGCAAAATCCCCTCCCATTTTCCCAAGAAAATTTACTCCTTCTCTCTTGTACATATATCCCTCTTTTATGGCAAATGTTCATTGGCATGTCTGTCTCCCCTCTAGCTAGAGTTCCCAGTAGCAGGAACTATTAATAAGATACATCTTCGAAATCCCAGGCCCTAGCATAGTTCTTCCTACGTGGAAGGTACTCAATAAATGCCTTTTGAATGAATAAATGAACAAATGAATATCTATTTTTTTACATAATCCTGGAAAGACACAACATCTCAACAGAAGTGTCTGAACAGATCCCACTGTTTCAGCTAACAGTGGAATGTCCCGTTCCCTGTCTCCCGAATTTAGGGAGCTTTATTTTTGTTCTTAGTTTGATTTTTCTGTGCAATGTCTTCATTTCCACCATGACAGTCAATGGTTTCTTCAGCAGAGTGCTCTCCTGCTGCTAATGCAGCCATCAGCTGCCTGCCTAGTGCACTTTTAGAGATGGTTCAAGAATGTGCTTTCCCCCAAGTATCCCCCTTCCCACCCAAACCTTCCCAAATACAAAAATACCTTTCCAACTGAGTTGGAAGTGACATCGTAAGAATTTCCACTGTAAGAGTTCCAGAGGGCCACTCTTATATTTGGATGGTAAGGCCAGAGGTCACTTGCATGAGAGAGTCACCTCTGCTTAGCATGGATTAAATGCTCAGATTGGTTTGTAGATCCTTGGCAAACAGGGAACAACTCCAGACAAATGGTGACCCCAAAGAGGCTTATCTGGGGAAGAACAGCATCAGGGACAAGGTCCCTATCTTGGAAGTGATCCTAACCCAGCAGCATTCTATCAGGTCATGAGTCTCAAACTATGCCTTACAAGATAGTTCTCTGTACCTAAGACGCCACGCCTGCAGAAACAGAGCTTTGGCATTCTTTGTTCCACCTTGTTCAAAAACCCCACCTGGAATAATTTCTGCTGAATTCATTTAAAAAACATCCAAGTCTCTGTTGTTCCTTCTGCTCTTTGTAATGAACAAGATTCCTTTATTCTGTGTGTTATCAAGGAAAGCTTCTGGCTTTGTGTCCCAAAGGTGAAGCAGATCTCACCAAAACAATACCCCGTGAGGGTCCCATCTGAGCTTGTTAGTAGAAAGTCAGGATGCAAAATTCAGCCCACTTGTATACCCTGTGTTCCATCTTTTGCCATCCGCCTTTTTTCATTTCTGTGTTGGCTCAGATTTTTCATGTTTCCCACTGTTTCTTTATTTGCCTCCAGAGTTTAAAATCAAATTGGCCTGAGACACCTTCAAGATTGCAGAGGAGTAAGACGCGAAGATCACCTTCCTCCTCACAAATACATCAGAAATATATCTATGTGTGGAACAACTCCTACAGAACACCTACTGAATGCTGGCAGAAGACCTCAGACTTCCCAAAAGACGCCCTCAGGTGACCTACATGCAGAGGCAGGGCCAAATCCAAAGATGAACCCCAAGAGCTATGCGAACAAAGAAGAGAAAGGGAAACCTCTCCCAGCAGCCTCAGGAGCAGCAGATTAAATCTCCACAATCAATTTGATGTAGCCTGCATCTCTGGAATACCTGAATAGACAACAAATCATCCCAAAATTGAGGCAGTGGACTTTGGGAGCAACTGTAGACTTGGGGTTTGCTTTGTGCATCTAATCTGTTTCTGGTTTTATGTTTATCTTAGTTTAGTATTTAGAGTTCATTATCTCTGGTAGATTTGTTTATTGATTTGGTTGCTCTCTTCCTTTTTTTTAATATATAGATATGTATTTTTTTTCCCGTTTTCTCTTTTTGTGAGTGTGTATGTGTATGCTTCTTTGTGTGATTTTGTCTATATAGCTTTGCTTTTACTATTTGTCCTAGGGTTCTGTCTGTCCTTTTTTTTTTTTTTTTTTAGTATAGTTTTTAGTGTTTGTTATCATTGGTGGATTTGTTTTTTGGTTTGGTTGCTCTCTTCTTTCTTTCTTTCTTTTCTTTATTACTTTTTAAGTTTTTATTGTTAATAATTATTTACATTTTTTATCTTAATAATTTCATTTTCTTTCTTCCTTCCTCCCTTCCTCCCTCCTTCGCTCCCTCTTTCCCTTCCTTCCTTCCTTCCTTCCTTTCTTTTTCTTCCTTTCTCACTTTTCTTCTGAGCCCTGTGGCTGACAGGGTCTTGGTGCTCTGGCCAGAAGTCAGGCCTATGCCTCTGAGGTTGGGGAGCCAAGTTCAAGACATTGGTCCACCAGAGACCTCCCGGCTCCATGTAATATCAAATGGCAAAAGCTCTCCCAGAGATCTCCATCTCAACGCTAAGACCCAGCTCTACTCAATGACCAGCAAGCTACAGTGCTGGACACCCTATGCCAAACAACTAGAAAGACAGGAACACAGCCCCATGAATTAGCAGAGAGGCTGCCTAAAATCATAATAAAGTCACAGACACCCCAAAACACACTACCGGACGTGATCCTGCCCACCAGGAAGACAAGATCCAGCCTCACCCACCAGAACACAGGCACCAGTCCCCTCCACCAGGAAGCCTACATAACCCACTGAACCAACCTTAGCCACTGGGGGCAGACACAAAAAACAATGGGAACTACAAAACTGCAGCCTGAGAAAAGGAGACCCCAAACACAGTAAGTTAAGCAAAATGAGAAGACAGAAACACTCAGCAGATGAAGGAGCAAGGAAAAAACCCACCAGACCAAACAAATGAAGAGGAAATAGGCAGTCTATCTGAAAAAGAATTCAGAGTAATGATAGTCAAGATGATCCAAAATCCTGGAAATAGAATGGAGAAAATACAAGAAACGTTTAACAAGGACCTAGAAGAACTAAAGAGCAAACAAACAATGATGAACAACACAATAAAAGAAATTTAAAATTCTCTAAAAGGAATCAATAGAAGAAAAACTGAGGCAGAGGAACGGATAAGAACCTGAAAGATAAAATAGTGGAAATAACTACCGAAGAGCAGAATAAAGAAAAAAGAATGAAAAGAATTGAGGACAATCTCAGAGACCTCTGGGACAACATTAAACGCACCAACATTCGAATTATAGGGGTTCCAGAAGAAGAAGAGAAAAAGAAAGGGACTGAGAAAATATTTGAAGAGATTATAGTTGAAAACTTCCCTAATATGGGAAAGGAAATAGTCAATCAAGTCCAGGAAGTTCAGAGAGTCCCATACAGGATAAATCCAAGGAAAACCATGCCAAGACACATATTAATCAAACTACCAAAAACTAAATACAAATAAAAAATATTAAAAGCAGCAAGGGAAAAACAACAAATAACATACAAGAGAATCCCCATAAGGTTAACAGCTGATCTTTCAGCAGAAACTCTGCAATCCAGAAGGGAGTGGCAGGACATATTTAAGTGATGAAAGGGGAAAACCTACAACAAGA
The DNA here is from genome assembly GCF_964374135.1 of Grampus griseus. Taxonomy (NCBI): domain Eukaryota; kingdom Metazoa; phylum Chordata; class Mammalia; order Artiodactyla; family Delphinidae; genus Grampus; species Grampus griseus. The sequence goes on from NC_139010.1 coordinate 68,622,496, forward strand.
TTACTCTACCCAGCAAGGATCTCATTCAGATTCGACAAAGAAATTAAAATCTTTACAGACAAGCAAAAGCTAAGAGAATTCAGCAACACCAAACCAGCTTTACAACAAATGCTAAAGGAACTTCTCTAGGCAGGAGACACAAGAGAAGGCAAAGACCTACAATAGCAAACCCAAACCAATTAAGAAAATGGTAATAGGAACATACACATCAATAACTACCTTAAATATAAATGGATTAAATGCTCCAACCAAAAGATATAGACTGGATGAATGGATACAAAAACAAGATCCGTATATATGCTTTCTACAAGAGACCCACTTCAGACCTAGGGACACATACAGACTGAAAGTGAGGGGATGGAAAAAGATATTCCATGTAAATGGAAATCAAAAGAAAGCTGGAGTAGCAATTCACATATCAAGCAAAAAAGACCTTAAAATAAAGACTATTACAAATAGAGACAAAGAAAGACACTACATAATGATCAAGGTATCAACCCAAGAAGAAGATACAATTCTAAACATTTATGCACCCAACATAGGAGCACCTCAATACATCAGGCAAATGCTAACATCCATAAAAGGGGAAATCGACACTAACACAATCATAGTAGGGGACTTTAACACCCCACTTTCACCAGTAGACAGATCATCCAAAATGAAAATAAATAAGGAAACACAAGCTTTAAATGATACATTAAACAAGATGGGCTTAATTGATATTTATAAATATTCCATCCAAAAACAACAGAATACACATTCTTCCCAAGTGCTCATGGAACATTCTCCAGGATAGATCATATATTGGGTCACAAATCAAACATTGGTAAATTTAAGAAAATTGATATCATATCAAGTATTTTTCTGACCACAACGCTATGAAACTAGATATCAATTACAGGAAAAAATATGTAAAAAATACAAACACATGGAGGCTAAACAATACATTACTAAGTAGCCAAGAGATCACTGAAGAAGTCAAAGAGGAAATCAAAAAATACCTATAAACAAATGACAATGAAAACAAGATGACCCAAAAGCTATGGGATGCAGCAAAAGCAGTTCTAAGAGGGAAGTGTATAGCAACACAATCCTACCTCAAGAAAAAACAAACATCTCAAATTAAAAAACTAACCTTACACCTAAAAGAACTAGAGAAAGAAGAACAAGCAAAACCCAAAGTTAGTAGAAGGAAAGAAATCATAAAGATCAGAGAAGAAATAAAAGAAACAGAAACAAAGAAAACAATAGCAAAGATCAATAAAACTAAAACCTAGTTCTTTCAGAAGATAAACAAAATTGATAAACCATTAGCCAGACTCATCAAGAAAAAAGGAAGAAAGCTCAAATCAACAGAATTAGAAATGAAAAAGGAGAAGTAACAATTGACACTGCAGAAATACAAAGGATCATGAGAGATTACTACAAGCAACTATACGCCAATAAAATGGACAACCTAGAAGAAATGGACAAATTCTTAGAAAAGCACAACCTTCTGAGACTGAAACAGGAAGAAATAGAAAATATAAACAAACAAGTCACAAGCACCGAAACTGAGACTGTGATTAAAAATCTCCCCCAAAAACCCGCCAGGACCAGATGGCTTCACAGGCGAATTCTATCAAACATTTAGAGAAGAGCTAACACCTATCCTTCTCAAACTCTTCCAAAATATAGCAGAGGGAGGGACACTCCCAAACTCATTCTACGAGGCCACCATCACCCTGATACCAAAACCAGACAAAGATGTCACAAAGAAAGAAAACTACAGGCCAATATCACTGATGAACACAGATGCAAAAATCCCCAACAAAATACTAGCAAACAATCCAACAGCACATTAAAACGATCATACACCATGATCAAGTGGGGTTTATCCCAGGAATGCAAGGATTCTTCAATATACACAACGCAATCAATGTGATACACCATATTAACAAATGAAGGAGAAAAACCATATGGTCATCTCAATAGATTCAGAGAAAGCTTCCAACAAAATTCAACTCCCATTTATGATAAAAATCCGCCAGAAAGTAGGCATAGAGGGAACTTTCCTCAACATAATAAAGGCCATATATGACAAACCCACAGCCAACATCGTCCTCAATGGTGAAAAACTGAATCTATTTCCACTAAGATCAGGAACAAGACAAGGTTGCCCACACTCACCACTGTTATTCAACATAGTTTTGGAAGTTTTAGCCACAGCAGTCAGAGAAGAAAAAGAAATAAATGGAATCCAAATAGGAAAAGAAGAAGAAAATTGTCACTGTTTGCAGATGACATGATACTTTACATAGAGAATACTAAAGATGCCACCAGAAAACCACTACAGCTAATCAATGAATCTGGCAAAGTTGCAGGATACAAAATTAGTGCACAGAAATCTCTGGCATTCCTATACACTATTGATGAAAAATCTGAAAGAGAAATTAAGGAAACACTCCCATTTACCATTGCAACAAAAAAGAATAAAATACCTAGGAATAAATCTACCTAAGGAGACAAAGACCTGTATGCAGAAAATTATAAGACACTGATGAAAGAAATTAAAGATGATGCAAACAGATGGAGAGATATACCATGTTCTTGGATTGGAAGAATCAATATTGTGAAAATGACTATACTACCCAAAGCAATCTACAGATTCAATGCAATCCCTATCAAACTACCACTCGTATTTTTCACAGAACTACAACAAAAAATTTCACAATTTGTATGGAAACAAAAAAGATCCCGAATAGCCAAAGCAATCTTGAGAAAGAAAAATGGAGCTGGAGCAATCAGGCTCCCTGACTTCAGACTATACTACAAAGCTACAGTAATCAAGATGGTATGGTCCTGGCACTAAAACAGAGAATATAGATCAATAGAACAGGATACAAACCCAGAGATAAACCCACGTACATATGGTCACCTTATCTTTGATAAAGGAGGCAAGAATATACAGTGGAGAAAAGACAGCCTCTTCAATAAGTGGTGCTGGGAAAACTGGACAGCTACATGTAAAAGAATGAAATTAGAGCACTCCCTAACACCATACACAAAAATAAACTCAAAATGGATTAAAGACCTAAATGTAAGGCCAGACACCATAAAACTCTTAGAGGAAACCATAGGCAGAACACTCTGATATAAATCACAGCAAGAAGATCCTTTTTCACCCACCTCCTAGAGAAATGGAAATAAAAACAAAAATAAACAAATGGAACCTAATGAAACTTCAAAGCTTTTGCACAGCAAAGGAAACCATAAACAAGATGAAAAGAAAACCCTCAGAATAGGAGAAAATATTTGCAAATGAAGCAACTGACAAAGGATTAATCTCCAAAATTTATAAGCAGCTAATGCAGCTCAATATCAAAAAAACAAACAACCCAATCCAAAAATGGGCAGAAGACCTAAATGGACATTTCTGCAAAGAAGATATACAGATTGCCAAGAAACATATGAAAGGATGCTCAACATTACTAATCATTAGAGAAATGCAAATCAAAACTACAATGAGGTATCACCTCACACCAGTCACAATGGCCATCATCAAAGAATCTACAAACAATAAATGCTGGAGAGGGTGTGGAGAAAAGGGAACCCTCTTGCACTGTTGGTGGGAATGTAAATTGATACAGCCACTATGGAGTACAGTATGGAGGTTCCTTAAAAAACTAAAAATAGAACTACTATACAACCCAGAAATCCCACTACTGGGCATATACCCTGAGAAAACCATAATTCAAAAAGTGTCATGTACCACAGCTCAATTTACAGTAGCTGTAGCTGTCATGTACCACAGTAGCTGTCATGTACCGCAGCTCAATTTACAGTAGCCAGGACACGGAAGCAACCTAAGTACCCATCAACAGATGAATGGATAAAGAAGATGTGGCACATTTATACAGTGGAATATTACTCATCCATAAAAAGAAACAAAATTGAGTTATTTGTAGTGAGGGGGATGGACCTAGAGTCTGTCATACAGAGTTGAAGTAAGTCAGAAAGAGAAAAACAAATACCGGATGCTAACACATATATATGGAATCTAAAAATAATAATAATAAATTGGTTCTGAAGAACCTAGGGGCAGGACAGGAATAAAGATGCAGACGTAGAGAATGGACTTGAGGACACGGGTAGGGGGAAGGTTAAGCTGGGACGAACTGAGAGAGTCGCATGGACATGTATACACCACCAAATGTAAAATAGATAGCTAGTGGGAAGCAGCCACATAGCACAGGGAGATCAGCTTGGTGCTTTGTGACCACCTTGAGGGGTGGGATGGGGAAGGTGGAAGGGAGATGCAAGAGGAAGGAGATATGGGGATATATGTGTATGTATAACTGATTCACTTTGTTATAAAGCAGAAACTAACACACCATTGTAAAGCAATTATACTCCAATAAAGATGTTAAAAAAAAAAAATCAAATCTCCTGCCTGGCACAAGAAGGACACAGCTACCTCATCCTTTGATATATACAATAAATCACATTTACAATCACTTCAGAAAGGGCTTGCCAGGCTTCTCAGAAAAGTGTACAAATCTTCCTGTGTTGGACAAAAACATTTCAATTGGAAGCAAATGCTGGACCTAAAAATCAAAATGAGTTCACATCACAAAACGCAGTCTTCCTCTTACTGGAAACAAGTTACAGATTATGACATGTCCCAGTGTAAGATGCCCAGCTTAAGATCTTTCTTTGCTTTCAAGGGAGAAAACATATGGGCCAAGTTACTGTATGTTGTGGATCATACTTCCCCCCCATGCCAGGCACATAAGATACACACTATATTTTTAATGTACTGACACATGTATTTCTCAAAATGCCCAATAAGGTAAATATTATTCCCATTTTACAGATGAAGAAACTAAGGCTTTGATACTACTCCCCTGCCCCCCAGAAAGTCCTACAGGTAATTAGAGACAGAACCAAGCCTTGAATGAGGGCTTTGCACCCCAGCATCAGTATTCTTTCCACTGCTCCATACCCAGAGGTTTGGCATCTAGGACTTTCCCTGAAGGTCATGACTTGTTCCTTTTGTTGGCAAATTATCTTCTTAGTACCAGAGGACACTATAAGAAACTAAGATGTCAGGTCAGTTTTGACACATGTAGGTAACACCGGTTCTTCAGAATCCAGTTATCCATTAAGTTCCGACAAAGGGCCAAATATTTTTTTCCAGGCCCTGGGCATCCAGCAGAGGCAGATCAATTCCCTCCCTTAATGGAGTTTCCATTCTAGGAAGCAAGTAAGGAATAAGCCTCCTTTTTGGTGGACCTAGTAAAGGGGAAAGTTCATAATATTCAGACTAAACAGCATATCTGCAGTAGTTTCACTTATTTCATATACACTAACTTATATAGCGATTCTATGTGCTCCACGCTGTTATAAGCACTTCACAAATAATAATCCATTTAATTATAACAAACCCTATGAAGCAGATGCTGTTGTCATCTTCATTTTAGAGATGAGGCCACTGAGGTATAGAGCAGTGAAGTATCCTGCCCAATGGCACATCTCTAAGGGGCAGGGCCAGCCCTTTAACCCAGGCAGTCTAGCTCTGGAAGCCATGCTCTCACCACTTTGCAGAGCTGCCTGTGGCAACTTAGGGTTGACCAGAAAGCATTCTGTACAGCACGGCTCCAGAGTAGCATCCCTGCCAATCACCACTGTTGCCGTCATCATAATTTGAACATGTATAGCACTTTATTTGATGTGATGGGAAACTGCTGTCATGGGTGATGCTGCCCAAGCTTGTGGCCAACAGCCCATCTTACATTGCTTTAAGTCAGGGGCTATACCCAAAACTCTCTGGGGAAACTCCAGTTTAATACTCACAAACACCACCTTGTTAGTAGACTAGCATTACTCCTATTTGAAAGATGGGAAAACTAGGAAGGTGACAGAGTAGGAAGACCCTGAGTTCACCTCCTCCAAACAAACACACCAAAACCACAACTGCATATACAGCAACCCCTCTGAGAATGACCTGGAAAGACTAACAGAAGAGTTCTGCTACAGTCAAGGATATAAAGAAGAAACTGCATCGAGACAGGTAGGAGGGGAAGAAAAGTGATCTAGCCCAGACCCACACCTCCAGTAGGTGGCCAAAAGAGGAAGGGCACATCACAAACTCAGAGCTCCTCCCTGAAGAGCAAGGGGTTTGAGCCACACATTGGGCACCCCAGCCATGGGGACTGGTACCAGGAAGATGGATCCCCTTAAGGGATTTTGAAAACCAGCAGGACTATGACCAGGAGAGCCAGGGGGCTGTAGGAAACCAAGACTCCACTCTTAAAAGGTGCACACACACACTTACCCACTCTGGGTTCCAGTGCAGAGGCAGCAGATTGAAAAGTGCCTGGCACTCTAGCCAGCCTGGGAAGGCTGCTGCAGCATGCGCCCCAGCCCATACCACACCCCAGCTCCAACCAGCCTGCCAAGCTGGCAGGCCCAAGCACGCCCCAAGAGAAGCCCCAGACCATGCTCACATTGGCTCCAGCACCCCCGCCAAAGCCATCAGGCTCATGAAGTCTGCATAGGGACACTCCTACACAGAGACACAACTTCAAGACCAAGAGAGGTAACTCTATCCCCTAACTCATAGAGATAAACACAGAAAGCCAAATAAAATGAGAGTATAGAGGAATATTTTCCAAATGAAACAACAAGATAAAACACTAGGGGGGAAAAACCTTAATGAAATGAAGATAATTAATTTACCTGATAAAGAGTTTAATGAAATGGTTGTAAAAATACTGATGAAACTGAGAAGAGAGAAACACAGTGAGAATTTCAACAAAGAATTAGAAAATATAAAAAAGAACCAATCACAACTGAAGAAATAATAACTGAAATGAAAAATACACTAGAAAAAATCAACAGCAGATTAGGTGATATAGAAGAATGCATAAGCGACCTGGAAGACAAAATAGTGCAAATCACCCAATCAGAACAACAAAAAGAAAAAGGAATTTTTTTAAATGAGGATAGTTTAAGGAATCTCTGGGACAATATCAGGCATACTAACATTTGCATTACAGGAGCCCTAGAAGGAGAAGAGAGAGAAAAGGGCAGAAAATGTATTTGGTGAAATAATAGCTGAAAAATTCCTTAACCTGGGAAAGGAAACATAACCAGTTCCAGGAAGTACAGAGAGTACCAGACAAGATGAACCCAAAGAGATCCACACCAAGACACATCATAATTAAAATGTCGAAAGTTAAAGATAAAGAGAGAATTTTAAAAGCAGCAAGAGAAAAACAGAGTCAACACAAGGGAAGGCTATCAGCTGAGTTTTCAGCAGAAACTTTGGCAGTATAGCATGTCATATTATATTTAAAGTTCTGAAAGGAAGAAACCTACAACCAAGGATACTCTACCTGGTATGGTTATCATTCAGAATTGAAGTGTCCATCAAGAGACGAATGGATAAAGGAGATGCGGAGTATATATGTGTGTGTGCATATGTGTGTGTATATATATAGACACACACACACACACACACACACACACACACACACACAATGGAATATAAATCAGCCATAAAAAAAGAATGAAATCTTGCCACTTGCAACAACATGGATGGATCTGGAGGATATCATGCTAAGTGACATAAGTCAGACAAAAAAGACAAATACTGCATGTTTTCACCTACATGTGATATCTAAAAAACTAACATATGGACAAATATAATAAAACAGACTCACAGATACAGAGGGAAAACTAGTAGTTGCCAGAGAGGAGGGTGGTGGGGAGATGAGCAAAATAGGTAAAGGGGATCGAGGTACACACTACCAGCCATAAAATAAATAAGTCACAGGGATGTAATGTACAGCACAGGGAATATAGCCCAAATACTATAATAACTTTGCATGGTGCATTATCTATAAAAACATTGAAACGCTATGTTGTACTCCTAAAACTAATATAATATTGTAAGTCAACTATACGCCAATGAAAAAAGATGGGGAACTGGGATTTAGGGAGCTAAGGCAGAGACTGTTAGTTGCCCTCCCATCCCACATCCCCCACCCAACACACACAGCCAAATACCTTCTGTTTCTTCTTCTCTGGGAATATTTGTTTGGCTGGATACATGGCCTCCACTGCAGTACTCACAACCATGTGAGTAGATTCTAGATGGTGACTGTGAGCAGAAGTGATGGGTGTGACTTCTAGGTAATAAAATAAAGGACATATGCCCTTTTCCTCCTCTCTCCCTCCGCCTGTGGCTGAAACGTGAACACAGCGGCTGTCATCTGTGACCATGCCCATGAAGGCAGGGTTGACAAAGGAACAAAGTGGAAGGAGCTTGTTCTCCAGTGTTGTCAGGCCACCACAGCAGTCCTGGACCCCTCACCCAGACTGTTAGGTGAAAAACAATTTCAATGTCTACCTTGTTTAAGTCACTGAATTTGGGACCTCTGGTCCCAGCAGTCTAGCCTGTATTTTCAAAACTGAGTCCAAGGTCAGTCAGCTGTGAACTGTGGAACTAGGACTTAAACCCAGGCTGTCTCAGATTTACCTTGACCTAGAAAACTTTCTGTCCCTTATAGCTACATCACACTGGACAGTTAGTTATAGTAATGGCATGACCTACCCCTCGGAGGGGAAGGGCACTCAGATTGCATGATGAGACATCCTTCCTTTCCAGCCCACTACACTCCGTCCTTCCCAACCTTGGCTCTCTCATGCTCAGCCCCTGCCATCTGCCGTGCTAGGAAAAGGGCAGTTCTCTAAGCCAATCCATATCTAGCTAAGGTCACTGGCAACTGTGAAGGGTTAAGAGCCTCTAGTAGGCTTGACTTCAAACAAAACTGCGTCTTTCTTCAAGAACCTGAAATATCCCAAATGGATGAGATGTTTCTCATAGATCCTCATAGAAATTTGTAGGTTTTAATTTAGAGTTTGAACATCACTTATTAATATGCAAGCAACACAAAATACAAGAAATAGTATGAAACACAGAAAACAAACTTAATGGTTACCGAAGTGGGGGGGAGAGATAAATTAGGAGGATGGGATTAAAACATACGCACTCTATATATAAAACAGACAACCAATAGGACCTACTGTATAGCACAGGGAACTATACTCAGTATTTTGTAATACCTATAAAGGAAAAGAATCTGAAAAAGAATATATATATACATATATGACCCTGAATCACTGTGCTATATACCTGAAACCAACACAACATTGTAAATCAACTATACTTAAATTAAGAAAAAGAAATAGTATGCATGTAGCCATCACAAAATACTATTCAAATGTTAAAAATTGAAAAAAAAAAAAGACTGACAAATGGATAATAAAATGCTTGTGACACCATGTGAAGAGTTCAAAGGAACACTGTAGCAATGGCAGGGAGAACACAAACGCACCAAATTCATGTGAGAGTGATGATTTAGTTTCCGCTAAACAACATGGCTCGACATATTAAATACAAATAAAACTGTAAACTCAATAAAATTCAAATAAAATAAAATGCAATCGTTTAATGTGATGGGGTTTTAAAGCTACCTTGGAGCCATAAAAGGGTTTATACAGAGTTTTATGTTTACATATAATTAAGTAACTTTGTAATAAAAATAAGCAGGGAGGTCATCAAGTCTGAGAAACCTAATATTTCGGGTAAACCATATAATACAGCAGCTGTGAACAATTACTAGAAAAGGTTTACAACCATTCTTATTGTTGCCTTGGAAATGTCTCTATCATATGGCCTACCCTTGGCCTTGGAACATCAATATCCTACTCTCTGAGACATTAGGCAGATATACATCTGCCTTACTGTTAAATGGAAGTATTCAAGTCACTGCTGTCAAACCACACATGGGCAGTGCCCATCTGTGGCTTTCACAGATTTTCTCGTTCCAAGTAATTTGACATGAGAATCAACATCTTGTTTCATCCTTTTCAGTTAGGTATGAAATTGTTTCCTCTGGTAATTAACATGTGGGACATAAAAGGAAATTAACTGATGACTCTAAAACATCGATTCCCCGCATTAAATCAATCTTCCTATCAGAAAGCATGCCATGGCCATTAGCTTGGGATTCATTTTTGCTGGTGCTCAATTACTCTGCTGGAATGGATTAGGCCAATTAAACAGATTCAAGGGCACCATCCTACCAAGCCTACAAATCTATGGTAATCAAATTTAAGTCACAGATTGGCTTTCTTGGCCTGGAACGAGTAAGAAATAAGGTGGAACAAGCACTACAAATGATACAGAAGTAGCTAGAATATTAGCTGAATCCAAAAGAGATATACTAACTTTCTTCTTAAGAAAATTTCTCTCTCATGTGTACACAATCCTTTAAAACTACAAACACTTAACTTTCTAAATCGTCTCCATTTAAAAGACACTGCCACCTGTACCCTCCTCTGCCTACCCCTCCTCATATCCCCACTTCCTTTCAAGGGACCTCCACGGGGTTGGTATTGCCTGAGGGGCTGATCCCAGCAAAGCTCCCCAACCCTGGCATCTTCTGTTTGCTGCCAGACCCCCCAGCGCACCTCACCAGTCCCAACAGGACTCTAGACAGTTCACTTATATGTCCTCCCACTAAACAGTAAATCCATGCAGGACTGGAAACATGTCTGGTTCACCAGTATGATAAGTCTTCAACAAATGTTAACTCAGTTATTTATTATATGATTCCCCCATCTTGGACCACCCTTCCACCCCTCCACCCCTCGCCCAAATCTCCACCTTCCTTGTCTGTCTGCGGGGCCTGGGAAGGTGGCGTTCCTCCTGCCATTGTACACTTTGGGCTTTCTTACGGGAAGCCCATGTTAAGTGGGATAGTGCTACATTACATGTTAAGTACTTCTGTGAGCTAGACCTGGGATCTAACCTCCCTTTATAAGATTCATTCTGTGCAGAAATCTGTGCCAAAATGTGGTCAGGTATATGTATTAGTTTCCTAGGGCTGCTATAACAAAATACCACAAACTAGGTGAAAAAAAATTCTTTTTATTGTCTCACTTCTCACTGTTCTGGAGACCAGAATCCTGAAACTGACATGTCAGCATGGCCATGCTCCCTCCAAAGCCTCTAGGTGAGAACCTTCTTTGCCTCTTCCACTTTCTGATGGCTCCCAGCATGCCTTGGCTTGTGACAACCTAACTGCCGCTGTCTTCGCATGAGCTTCTTCCTTCTGTCTCTGAGCTCAATCTCCTTCTTGGTTCTCTTGTAAAGACACCAGTGGATCTAGGGCCCACCTTAATGCAGTATGACCTCATTTTATCTTGACTGCATCAGTACAGACCGTTTTCCAAATAAGATCACGTTCACAGGTAACAGAATTTAGGAGTTCAGCATATTTGGAGGTAAGGAGAGACACAGGTATAATAGCACCAAAAATCTAGTTTAGATACATTGCTTGTTAAATTAACTGTTCTAGGCTAGCCTGGGAACATGACCACTGTTCATAATATCGAAACTTCCAACACAGTTTGCCATTAGTGTAAACTTGTTACCTGACTTTTAAAATGCAACACTGCAAATAATTAAGGATGTATACAAAGATATTCAACAGAGCGTCATTTGTAACACTACAAAAAAATTGGGAAAACTCCAAATATTCAACAATATAGGCTTGGTTAAGTTGTGTTATAGTTGTACTATTGCATAACTATGTATATATATTTCCATATATATTGCTATTATATATTGTATAGCTATGTTATAGCTATACTATTGATTGCTATGCAACCAATAAAATGAGATGAAAATATGTTCATGATCTATTGCCATAAAAATCATGCACATACATATTTTATAACTAGGGATTTTTAAGCATACATTTATACAACTACATATATAGCTATATAATCTCCATGTAGCTACATATATGTGTGTATGTATATGCATGTGTATATATATGTGTGTATGTATACATATATACACACACACACATATACACACATACATACATATATCTGCCCTTACTAGATTTCTAGTGTAGACAGTACCCAATTGCAAGCTGGTTTTAATATATTTTCTGAAAGCTGTATATAAAAGCAAACTGCTTGTTTTAAAAGCAATATATGTTCATTACCTAAAATATAAGCAAAAATAGAGAAGCAAATTATTTAAAACTTTAAGTACCTGTGATTTTAACATCTAGAGCAGACAGCTGCCAGCACTGTAGTGTATATAAGCACAGAAAATGAAAAAACGACCTGGAAAAAAATACCCCAAACTAAGGCATGCTTAGGTGTATCTACTGGTAGAAGAGGTCACCAAGTCACCCCAAATGGTCAGTTATACTCAAGGACCTGGGAGAGGGGGGCATTAAATAATTTAAGTTAAAGCACGATGCTTCAAAAAAACAAATGCAAGTTTATAACAAGAAGTGGAACTCATTCCCAAGGGAACAAATGCATTCAGTAAAAATGAAAAGTTTGAGAAGCACCGCACCGTCTTAACGTGGGTTGAAAAATCATGGGTGTTTTATAGTTTCTTCTTTTGGCTTCTTTGTGTTTGCTGTATTGTGTCGTTTTTTCTTTTTCCCCCTGAGATGAGTCAGAATCCCAGTTGTAGAAAAAATAATAGAATAATAACTCTACTTTCAAAAGTAACACAAAACGCCCTTCTCTTCCCCCTTCCACCGTTTGCAGATTGGCACTAGTGATGCTGAGGACAGTCATCAGTCAAGAATTCATCATGAACCTGAACCTCACTCCCTGCAGCCCACCTGCTGTCTCCAGGCAGGAGTTCTGGTGCCTGTGGGTCTCCCCACACCAGCACCAGGAGTCTGGTAGGGCTGGGCAGCCTCTTGTCCACCCAAATGCCATCAGGCTTAACCCATAGAATCCCATCAGACTGTCAGGAAATACAAAGAAAATCAGCTGTTCCCCAGAAATCATATAATCATAACTGGATTTTAGCTCAGAGATTAGTCAAGCTCCTGAGAAGGCAAAAACATGTATTGACTGCGTACAATGTGCTCTGTCACTTCTTCTTTTCATTCTCACTACCCTGGTTTACATGTCCCATCGTTCAGATGGGGAAATTGAAGCTCAGAGAGGTTAGGAAACCTGCCAACAGTCACACAGTGGCAGGGAGAAGATTCCCATCCAGGTATGTCTGACTCCTGACCTGGAGTCTCTCTGCTACCCCCATTGCTTTGTTCTGGAGATGACTATTTCCCTACCTGTCTTCTTTGCTCTCACCTGTCCTCTCTCCGTCCCTCTTCCTACTCATTCTAAAAACCGGCTTGTCCTTGCTTTCTTCCTAAGATGTTCTTTGCCAACATCTTTTAGGCAAGTGTAGCTATTAGCAAAGATTTCCTCCTTCAGTGAAGTGAGGAGGCAGCTTCTAACCCCTTCACTGCTCTGATTTCCGATAAATGTTTCCTGTCTGTTCAAGACAAGACAAAAAGAAGAGACACCGATCTCCAGCGCGTGGCCTTCAAACCTCTGAAGTTCAGCCCAGGTAATCACCTCACCACTGGGGGCTTTTCTACCCAACAATGACAAATTAACTTGCTTTTTAATTTTCCAATCCCATTCTATGTCAGTTCATTATTTTTTTCTTTGCCTTATTCTATCTTCAGAATATGTCTCCCGCCAATTTAATTGCTTTTAAAAAATGTTCATTTTTTAAATCTGCCCTGTAACTGTCCTCTGAAGACAGCAACCAATAATTGCACTCTTTAGTCACAGGAAATTTACTATTTAAAATGAGCTTCTGATCAGACAGGGTCCTCAGAACATTATGACTAATCTACAGACGATGTAATAGCAAAGATGGCAATGCTCTCATTTCTAAATGCTCTTTCATTAATAGGATTCATACCTTGGGTCCTTAATATTCTCAGCTCTACGTTACAGGCTGAACAAATACAGTTCTAAATCACGTTGAGGAAAGGAGCAGCCCTGGAAATTAGAGTCTGTTGGAAATAGGAGACACTCATCAGGCAGCTCCATGATCCCGGGGCCCTACATTTCACTTCTGAATGCATTTCAGAAGACATGGGCTTGCGCTCTTAGGAAAAACCCATAGGTTGTTCATTTTTCCTTGCAGGAAAAATAAAGCCAGCCTCTTCTTTCTAACTTAATGCATCGTGGGCATAACAGAAAGAAAAAGTCAATAACAAGGCTGAAAAAAATAACTCCTGCTTAAACAGAAAGCAAGATATTTGTTCTAGCTCTTTTGAAAATATATTTATTTTTAAATCAGAGGTAAAAGAGAAAAAAAAAAAAAACCTGCAAAGGGGAACATAGGAAAAGTGGAAATGGCCATAAACTGGCCTATATGCCAAAGGTAGAAAAATTAGAGGCAAGGTAACGGGGGAGCATCTATGCTAATACTGAGTCCATCACCTGGATCTCCCCTGTAGCTCTCATACTCTCCCCTCCACGTATCTTTGGGAGCTGACAACTTCATGGGTGGCCACGATGTCTCTTTCCAGGGCTGCGCTAGAGCCATGGTACACTGCAGCCATCCATGGCTCCCAACAGCCCACCGTTACATTTTTAGAAATTTGGGGAATTGATTGACATCAAATTGGTAGCTTGAAATCATCCACGGTGGAAGTATTTACAAAGAAAGTAGCAACTGTAACAAATCAGAACTTTTTCGCCCCAGAGAGCCAGTCCAGTTGTTAAAAGTTCACCAGCACATCACTGCTTCTTTCTCAGTCTTCCTATAGGCTCACCTTGGAGACGTCAGGCTTGCTGAGCAACACCAAAGCACATTCACAATGAAAGAAGAAAAGCAGTCGCACCTTCCAGTTGGATTCTACCAACTGAGATGCGAGACTATATTAACACCAGGGCCACGTCTAAAGGCTTTCTGGAGGGGTCAGGATAAAGCAGACCCACTCAGAAGACTACTCCTGGAAGCCAGAGTTTTTAGACCCCTCAGTCCTTGCCCTTCCTGTCTCTGCCTTGAAACACAGGGTTGACTCTCAACAGAGGAAGCATGTTCTGAGGTCCCAAGACATCACCCTTACCTGCTGGTGAGTTTTTCACAGGTCCCATGCACCAGAGCCCCGGTTTTCCTGCCAAGTCTTCTCTGCACCCCCTGCCTCCTCGGGCCACTCACCAAGTTTCTCAGCCCCACCTATGACACATGCAGAGGTGCAGCCCCAACTAAGGAAGTGAGCAGCAAAGACCAACCTCTTTTGTCCACCACTGTACACCACATACCTAGCACAGCGCTGGGTATTTAGTACATGTTCAATACTTATTAAATGAATTACTGAACTCAGTAGGCAAAACTCTTCTAATCTACTCATTGTTGGCATCAGGGAATCTTGGTGAGGGGCAGTAACTTAAGAAATTCAAGACAAGACATCAAGAAACCTAGAATCTAGACTAACCAGTCTTGGCAATTGACTTGCTTATATAAGTAACATCTTTGGGCTTCCATCTCTTCATCTAGGAAATAGCACCTGGCTTCTAGCATTTTGATACTGGCTCTATCACTTAACAGTGGACAGATCTTGGCAAATTGTTCAAACTTTCTGATCCTCAATTTCCCCATCTTTAAATGATGATAACACAACCTATGTTCTTTTAAACTCTCATTGCGGGGATTGAAATATATGTGAAGTGTATAGAATATAGAATGACTTATAGAATATAGAATGAGCGCTACACAAATTATTTTTTTAGCTTCCCTCCTTCTCTAGACTGAACAGGTCATGGTTCCACTAGACGCAGTCGTATGTCTCTCTGTGTAGGAAAAGGACAGGTGCTGGCTTCAAAATATTTCCCCAAATAGTGGCTTAGGACAGGTTGACATGGAAACTTATTTCTTTATTCCACTTCAAATATCACCAGTGAGAAGAATATAAGGATCTTCCTCTACACTTAAAAAGAAATTAAACTGAAGTTCAAAGTCTAGATCCCCACCTGACAATCACTTGTATCAGTTAGGATGCCTTCAGCTACAAATAACAGAAAACCCAAATGAGTCTTGCTAAAACAATAAAGGGAGGTATTAACTCCACAATAAATGTCTAGTGGTAAGCCAGCACAGAGTTGGCTAACTTAGCACACAACACCATCATGCAACTCCCAGATTTCTTGTCTCTTTCTATAGCAGGTTCTGCCGGAGACAGACTTGGGGCTAATTTCGCTCTTGGTCCAAGATGGTGGCTGCAGTTCCACAAATCTTGAGTAGATATGATAATATTCAGTAGAAGAAAAAAGACCAGTTCTTCTGTACACATCTCTTTTGAAGAGCAAATAAATTTCCCCAGGAGTCTCCCAGAGAAATTCCCCTTACGTCTCATTGACCAGAATTGGGTCCCCATGCCCAACCTTAAACCAATAATTGTCAAGAGAATGGAACCATTATTATTGGCTTAGACCAATCCAAATTTGTCCACATCCCTTAGGGGAGGATGGAACAAAACTGGAGCTCTGCCAACGTAAAACATGGGAATAACAGGTGCTGGATAGGCAACCTATATCATTTGATGAACCCTCCCCACTCCTACTACTCCCCCCCAACAGACACACACACACAAACACACACACAGACACACACACACACTGCAGCAAGGAAGATCCAAATCATGTGATAGCCTGACCTGGTATCATTATTACTAAAAAAAGCAGAGATGAAAGTAGTACTTGTTGAGCACCTACTACGTGCTGACCAGTATATGCTAAAGCAATTTGCCAGTCGAATTCCCATGGTAATCCTGTGAGACTGGTTGCCACTCCCATTTTATGGAAGACAAAACTGAGTCATATACAGAGGCCAAAGCAGGCAGCCACTGAACGGTAGAATTGGATTTAAACTCAGATTTGACTGACTCCAAATAACATGATCTTTCCAGTTTACCAGGCTATCTCCTGAATGAGCAACTAGAAGTTATGAATACATTTTCTTTGGACTAACTGCTCTAGAAAGGGCAAGTGCTCAGCCCTAGCTCACTTGCCCGAGGCTCACTCTGAATTTTGCCAATAAATGGAGCTATTTTTACAGTAAAGGATAAGAAGCTTTGAAAGCCATATCCTGCTTCTGCTCCTTCTTCTCTGGTTATTTTATTATTCTTCTCTTGTTATTTCGGAGTTTTTTTCTATCCATGCCGTTTTTAATATATTCTTCTGTCTTGCTAATAATAGGAAACTTGCTGCTGCATGGTTCCATAAAACATTATCTCATTATCTCGTTTTGTCTCTTACTGTATTTTGTAGCATTGAAAGTGGTGTACGACCAGTCAGAATGGCCATCATCAAAAAATCTACAAACAGTAAATGCTGGAGAGGGTATGGAGAAAAGGGAACCCTCTTGCACTGTTGGTGGGAATGTAAATTGATACAGCCACTATGGAGAACAGTATGGAGGTTCCTTAAAAAACTAAAAATAGAACTATAACTACCATACAACTCAGCAATCCCACTACTGGGCATATACCCTGAGAAGACCATAATTCAAAAAGAGTCATGTACCACAATGTTCATTACAGCTCTATTTACAATAGCCAGGACATGGAAGCAACCTAAGTGTCCAACAACAGATGAATGGATAAAGAAGATGTGGCACATAGATACAATGGAATATTACTCAGCCATAAAAAGAAACAAAATTGAGTTATTTGTAGTGAGGTGGATGGATCTAGAGTCTGTCATACAGAGTGAAGTAAGTCAGAAAGAGAAAACCAAATACCGTATGCTAACACATATATATGGAATCAAAAAAAAAAAAAAGGTTCTGAAAAACCTAGGGGCAGGACAGGAATAAAGATGCAGACATAGAGAATGGACTTGAGGACAAGGAAAGGGGGAAGGGTAAGCTGGGACGAAGTGAGAGAGTGGCATGGACATATACACACTACCAAATGTAAAATAGATAGCTAGTGGGAAGCAGCCGCATAGCACAGGGAGATCAGCTCGGTGCTTTGTGACCACACAGAGGGGTGGGATAGGGAGGGTGGAAGGGAGACGCAAGAGGGAGGAGATATGGGGATATATGTGTATGTATAGCTGATTCACTTTGTTATAAAGCAGAAATACACCATTGTAAAGCAATTATACTCCAATAAGGATGTTAAAAAAAGTGGTGTATGAAAAAAGTTAATTTCATTAAATTAATGGAGAGTGTCATGACTGCTGGGTTATGACTCGGATGCATTTATAGAGGGGGTTGTATGCATCACAGCTTGTCATTTATTTTGCCATTTTCCGCCCACTTGCACGCACCATCCTTCCCCAGGAGGGATGAAGTTATTCTAAATATCATGCTTTGGAGAAATATATTGCCACCAGCAACCTAGAAAATCCAAAATGCAAAACATGACTTTCTATGGCCAATCAACAAATTGCAGAGCCAATCCATTTATCTCCACCATCCTCCTAAGAGACACAAATACTATAGCTGAATACATCATGTTGTAATTCCTAACAGTGCATAAGATTACCCATGTGAATGAGCAGCTCTCTCCTAGCCCTTCAGTTTACAGTAAAAATATTTTCTAAAGTTGTTAACCACTTCAAAGTGTCCACTTCCCCTTTCCCTACAAAGTCTCCTCATTCTTCCAGGCCTTTCTCAAGTGCTACCTTTTATAAGAAATCTTCTCCATAGATTCAAGTTCACAGAACTCTCTTATCTCTAAGTTCATTTATTCACCGGTTCACCAAATACTTGTTGAGCAATGAGATATGCACAGCTCTGTTCTAGGCACTGGAGATCCCATGGAGAGAAAAACAGGCTGGTCCCTCCCCTCCTGGAGCACATTGTATCTGTACCACATGGCTCACCACCCAAGTAATGGCTCCCCTTAACCTCCACACACACACACACACAAAAAAAAAATCCCTGAGAAAGAACCTGCTGCTCTATGAGTTTAATATAGTCTAAAACTTGTAATACTCATCTTATTTTAGCATCTATAAATGAAATCAGTATTCCTGCATTAGGGAATGCTGGTACCCCTGTAAGGCTGCTCTAGATATCTGCTCTCCATTTTGGAATTTTTCCAGATGACCTCCCATTGGCTCCTTCAGTTAGTTCTTGGTCTCAGCTTTCCTGGATCCCCCAACTCTCTGCTTTGGCTTCATAACACAACTCCAACTCAGGTCAGATATTCCCTGAGTACCTGCTATGCATCAGGCATTGTGCTTAGTGTTCTACATATACATTGTCTACTTTTCACAGCCTGCAACGGTGATGATGCTCCTTCTGTTTTCCAGAGGAGGAAACTGCGGCTCATCCCATTTAGGAACCTATTCCCAGGTCAGCCCACTCACGGGTAACAGCACCAAGACTGAACCCATATCTGTGATGCTGGGATTCTATTATTCCATATAACCTCAATCTCTGCCTACTTATTCACAGGCAAAATGAGAAAAAGAATCCCCACTACACCCTTCTCATAAGGTTGTCATAATTATCAAGTGAGATCATTGCATTTAAGTGGTGCTAGTAATGCATCTCTCCTGCCTTCTGAGTTCTAACGGGTAGGGATAGAGATCCAAAGGTACACGGAGATCAGCGGATCGGCACTGTCAACCATCCTCTGATAACGAGGGTCCCGTAGTAAAGAAGCATTGTAAAATATTGCTTGGACCCAAGGCCAAGATGGGAAGTTCTGACTAATATCCCTCCCCAAATCTAGGCTAGGTATCTGCCTGTGGTAAAGTCAACTCTGCAAATAAACTCTGAGTACATGTCAAAGGCCAGATCAGCCCGCGTCTAAAACCCAGACCCCCAACAATATCAGAACTCGAGAGAATTCGAGATAGACCTTTATTCCCTTTTCAATGCAGAGACTATACACTCTGAAGGAAAGTGTGATCCAACGGAAATCATGCTCTCTACAGTCAACCTGACACTCACTCTCCCTTCAGGAAAGTGAGTGGGGAGTGCAGAAAATGTCCCCTCCGGCATCTTCCTGGCGTTTGGAGGGAAGCAGAAATCTCCTCCAGCAGGATCACGAGAAGAGAAAATCCGAGTTCCTCACAATAAAGATATTATAAGATGGAAAGCGCCACACAGATGTTGAGGTTGTCATTTCCATATCGCTTTTTCATTACTTTTCCTACTGCACTCTACACGCTTTTATATTACATTGCTAGATAACTTGTTATTTTTTATCTGACTCTCCTATCAGACTAAATTACTTCATAGAAGTTCATTTTTCAATTTAATCTGACATACCCATGTCTAGTACCATGCCTAGTGTGTAGTAGGCATGAAATAAATATCTGTTCAATCAACAAATGAATGGATTTCATTGCTATATAAACACTGAAACGCCATGGAATGGAGGGTCTTCCAATTACAAAGCATGTTCCTATCGATGCATCATTTTGCATTTTTTCATCTTCTCTATTTAACCTGTCTGCTAACAGTTTAAACTAGATCTGTAACTGTATCTTTCAATCATTTTGGAATTCCCTATCGATGTGATGGGTTCATGTTTCACAAAACTGGCTTCATACATTTACTATTAGTTTTATGATGCCCTATTCAACACAGAAAAAGAATTTAAGAGAGCATACAATATAGGAAAATAAAAATAAATTTAAAAATAAGTAAGAAAAATGAGGCAAAGCCACCAACAAATTTTTCCCTTTCTTATAATGTTCTCGTCTCAAGTGCTCATCTGTCCACCTTCGTGTCAAGATGGCACGGCGAACAACTTTTCAAGAAGAATGTTTCACAGTTTATTCATACACTACCCAATAACTCCCCCCAAATCAACTCAGACTATGTTGACAGAGGATGGTAGTAAGTAAGAGAACACGATTCAGCCTTGGTGGCTATTAGCAAGTCTAGTAGACTTCGCAGGGATTCTCTGAAGACACCAGACAGAGATCTACTTAAAAATAAATCGACTTCTAGTCTGAAAGCATTAAAAAAAAAATGAGGAGGAGACAAAGGTCAAGGCTGAAGTGGGTCAATAAAGCACTGTTCCCTCTTCCTTTAAGAAGCACTCCCCGCTCCATGTTTTGACTGAAGAACAGTTCTCTTGGCAGTTATTAATCGGCTAAGAAAGCCTGTGTTCTTTTGCTTACAGGCCCAGAACTGGAACTCAGGATGAGACTACTTAGATCACACTCCAGTGGGCAATCCTAGTGGAGAAATCTGGAAACGTTAGAGAAGCCAGATGAGGCATTTGACTCAAAGAGAGGCCTGAGTACATACGTGGCTGGTGACTGCTTCAGACTGCTGTCATAGTAAATGAAGGAGAGGGCAAAAAGAATCAAATCGAATGGAATCTTTTCAACTTTTTAAAAAACTTCCTAACAGTTGACTGAGGACAAGGTATCCCTGGGGCATAGAAAAAGCCATAGAAAATTTGGGAATCTGCTTGCTTATGCCCGTACTTTGTGGAAAATAAGAAAAGGCAATCCAACTTCAGCCAGGACAATGACGTCAGCACACTTAGGAAGCCCTGCCCTGTGAATTACCTTCCGAAACACTGAGTAAACACATGTCTGTTCAAAGGAGCGAGGGCAGGGGCGGGGGTGGAGGGGGCGGATTACATTTATTGTCTTCTGTTCACAGAACACTCTACCTTATCCAGCTGCGGTACTTCTTTACAACATCCCGACAGCATCTAAAGCAGAGGTCCATTCAACTAATTAGATCAGTGGCCTTAACCAAAACAAGGAACTCAATCACTGTAATGGAAAATACACTGATCCAGGGCCAGAAGTCCTGGGTTCCAAGTCCACTTACTAATGTGTAACTCCTGGCAGATCAGTGAATGTCTTAGAATCTAGTTTCTTCATCTTTTAAATCAATTAAACATTTCTACCTACCTCCAAAACCATGGCGAAGATCAAATAAGATGGTGTATGACAATGGTTCTCAACTGGGGCTATTTGCCCTCTGGGGGGCATCTGACAATGTCTGGCGACATTTTTGGTTGTCACAACTGGTGGTTAGAGAGGCCAGAGATGCTGTTAAACATCCTACAACGCACCAAACAGCCACAACCACAAAGAATTATTCAGCCCCGAAATGTCAGTAAGTATCAAAAAACCCTGACATATGTCAAAAGCTATAAAGGCATGATTTTATTGGTTAGGAATGCATTAAGCCACAAGTAATAGAAGTGGATTAAATTGTGAAAGATTTATTTTTATCACATAATAAATAGTTAGGCTATATGCAGGCCACTGTTCAAGAGAGTCATCAAAGACTCCAGTCATGTCTATATTCCTGGTTTTTGCCCACATGGTTGTGAGATGGCTGTTACACCTCAAGTCATTGCATCCACATTCAAGACAGGAACAGGAGTAAGGCAGTTGCTGGAGGGATCTGAGCCTATACTGAGAAATCAGCAAGAAGCTTCAGCTCCTTGGCCAGAATTTTATCACCCTTAGGTGATAATTTTATCTCCCTTAGGTAGACCCAAGGGAGTCTGCCCAATTAATTATTGGGCAGCAACTAAAACTGTCTGCCACAGAAATTATAATCTCCATCATCATCATCATCGTGGAGATCCATGATAAAGAGGTGGTTGAAAGACCAGACTCTGCTCAGGCAGATGTAGGTTCATATTCCTACTCTCACCATTTCCTATCTGTGCACTAGTGAGTTGCTTTATTTCCAAGCCCTGGCTGCTTCGTCTAGAAACTAGAGGTAACAAAAATACATACATGGATGGAGTGTTTTGGAGATTTCATGAATAATATAAAATGTTTTCATTCACTGAATGCTGGGCATTTGATAAATGCTATATATCATCATCATGATTTCAGCACAGTGACTCTGAGGTACCACATCACTGTCTAATTTCCAGTCCCTCACTGTACTCTGACCGGAGGCACCTGGCCTTGTCTTCCCTCTGAATTGTGGAGACCCAACATGCAAGTCATAAAATAAATTTGTAGAAGGAGGCAATACTTCAGTTCTTGATTCACAGAAATCAATATACAAATGACATCATTGTTACAGAGGTCAGTCTTGATACTTGCCTGACTTAGCAGTCTGATCCATCAAACGTACTTTCTGGGTTTGCAAAAACGTCACTGCAGGGATATTGTTAGAAGTACATCACATTATCTAATAGCTTAGCTAAGAGAGGCTCTTCATGTTTCATTGTTAGCACTTCAGTGTCTGTTCACCAAATCATTTTTCATCAGAGCATTTGGACTGATTAACATTTAGTTTATTTAGAACTGAAACTAACTAGAAGTCGCTAACTAGAATTTTTACAAAACCAACCCCAAGTTGCATCAGCACTGGGAGCCCGCAGCATCGGAAGACTAAGTTTGGAATGTGTGCAAAAGCTGGGCGGCATCACTTTGATCTTTCAAAAACATGCTGGAAGAGCAATCTTTCCAAGATATGACTCCCTCTCGCAAAAGCCTATAATGACTCCCGATTGTCCAGAAGACCAAGCAACTCTGGACCAAGCTCGTCTGTCTGGCTTCATACGCCCTGGTCCTACCCCATCCACCATGAATACTCACAGGAGCTGGGGCCAAGTAACTAGAGCTCTGATTTCCTTTGTTCTTTTGGGTTCCCGTCACTGTGTCCTGCATTAAGGGGTGTATCTTTTGTACTAATTCCCCAGCTGATCCCCCAATGTCAGTTCCCATTACCCTACTCCCAGCATGTTCTCCAATCACTCAAATCCCTTCCCTCGTTCTCTGCACAGCCCTGTAGATTCCTGCCTTCATGCCTTTACTTCCATAGCTACCCCTGCCTTGAACGCCCTTTCCTTTCTAACTCCTATTTCCTACCAATTTATCAAGCCAGCAAGAGGTCCACTTGGCTCCAGAGTTAACTTCCATTACTCCATTTCCCTCTCATTGATCCCTTTCTTCCCTGACCTCTCACAGCCCCAGAAGCTGCAATACATGATCTAGCACTTGATGTCGTGCCAGCTCATCAGGTTGTCTAATTGTTTCAGCACACATGTTCTGTCTGCAATTGGACTGTGAAGGCTTCGAGGCCACGGCCCAGGTAGCCCACACCTTTGCTAGCCCCAGAGGGAGAAGCACGGTCTGCATTGTGGGCATTCAAATATTTCCTCCTCCAGGGCTAACCTAGGAAATCAAATCCACAAATACTGTGCACCTGCTGGAAGCAAACCCTCCTCCCTCACCATTTCCAGCTCCTTGTTTCCATAAAACATCACAGGTGAAAATCCAAATGAGACCCAGATTAGAAAATCTTGGCTAATATTAACGCTCATGAATATTTAGTAAGAGTCGCTTATTAACTAGGGCTAGAGGGGTCTCCCTTACAATCACAGGGCTCTGATAACTGCTGGTATTTAATTGTGCTCGTCCAATAGTAACTAAGCTGCAGGGGTTTGTGAGCTGAGAAGCGCAATATGGTTTAGAGTAATGGTTTTAAAACCAAGCCTCACGCAAGGCTTAGGTCCTTCCAAGGCAATTTAGAGACAGCCGGGGGGAGCAAGGGGAGACTAGCAGGTGGTCACCTGATCCACCACACCCAGTTCAACCAGGGCAGCTCTCTTCTGACAGCTTCATAGACTGGCCTTTGCTTGAGAAAAAGGTTTTGTTATTAAAATGTTTTTAAATAAAACCACTATAGACATAAGACTGCTTGGAATCAAGGGACAAGGTATTTCCCAGACTCAGCCAATTATTGCGGGAAACTAGACATCCTCTAATTTTTCTGAACCTTCAGGTATAAGTATGGCTCACACCAAACACACTGGGCTGTTGGGACGACTTAATGAGGCAACACGTGTGAAAGCCCAAGGCACAGAGTAGCCACTTAAAACACGTTACGTAAGTGGGGAGCAGCTTCATCAAGGGTGTGGACATTAGCCGAAACTCTGGTCTTCAGTGTCTCTAGACCCGGCAGGTAACAAGAGCTCAGAGCAGGGCACACTGTGGTCAGGCTCACCTGGCAGCACTTCCAACCTCCAGACACCCTGGGCCAGAAATACCCTGCCATTGTCAGGTCTCCATATTATGTTTTCATGGCAACTCTGTCCTTTCCCTCACTGTGTATCAATAGAAAGTAATTGTTGGTGCAATTGTTTGTTTAATGCCTATCTCTCTCGAGATTGTAAGCCCACATCTGTCTTATTCAGGGCCAGATCTCAGCATCCCACACATACCTCGCATTCAATATCCCTGAATATGACTTGCTGAATAAATTACTGAATCATTCAAGTCAGGACATCTCCACCTGGGCACTGGGAATCTAAAACAAATATATAAAATAGGATTCCCCGACATTAAGGGACTCTCCAGGTCCTGAGGATGACACAGATGGATACAGATGTTACTGTTATAATCTATCTCATCCAGAGAAATAAAATTAGATTACTATCTATATATGTTATTGCATTAACTGAAAAACAGCTGGACTGATAACCCACAAGTTTGGAGGACATGTTGAGAACAGTTTGCTTTAGAACACAGGCTACACCTATACATGGAATTCACTCTAAATTTCACAGCTGTAACTGAGATTCAGTTAAAGGACTATTCATCAAGAAATATAAGCTATAAGTATTAAGTTGCTGTGGAAAGGAAATATACCAAATAAAGTTCACATGAGTACATCCCCCAAATTGCAGATGGTGATTTGTAACTGAGCTGCTTCTCACAAGGGCAACTCTGTAAGCTAAATCATGTTGATTCCTATCAGGAATTGGCTATTTCACGATGGTGAGTCCTTCTCAAGCAAGGTTAGATATCAGAACTAATGATGATTCTTACTCAAAGTCACAAATGAGCACCACCTATCTCTAATTCTCAGAACACCCTTCCAGGCTGGGTATTATTGTGCCTATTATACAAATGAGTTAAATCAGGATCTCAGAGGTTAATTGTCCAAAATGACAACCACATCAGCACAGCTGGGATTTGAGCCCCAAAGTCTGTGACTCAAAGCTCATGGTCTTGGTATACGGTCATCCTTGTTCCTGGAAGAGGAGGAAACTGGGACCTGAGACTTCACAGCCTTGCCCCAGACACATCCCAGGCACTGGAGCATCACCAATGAGAATTTCCTACAATAAGTAGGAAACAGATTCTCCAGGAGTAAAGGTTTGCCAGGGAGGGAGCTCAGGCATCTCTACTCCTGGTCCAAAGCACATTCCTCTCTCTCCCTCCCTCCTTTCTCCCCTCCCTCCCCAGAAGCAACCACTATCCTGAATTGTGTACAAAGCATTCCCGTGCTTTCCTTTTTAAGTTTTCCCACTTATATTTGCCAAGAAATCTACACTTTAACCGATGGAAGCCTTGACAAAGTTTATGCAAAAGGAAAAGTATGGCCCAGAAAGTGGTTTAAGCAGAGTGGCCACGACTGTCACAGTTAAAACATACGTAAAATAATCATTCGGCCACATTCTGGTCACAGTAAGGAGGAGGGTGGGGGAGGGAGGGAGGGCAGGGAACTGGTGATGCCTCGCATCTTGTCCTCTTCTAGTAAGTTCCTTCTGATGGTTTATCGCCTTACCTATTTCTCCTTCCAGGGAAATGCAAAGATAGGACAGCTAGCGCCTAGGGTTATTTGTTTACAGTTTATATTGAAAAGATATTCCCATGTTTACATACTCATAAATTTTTCCCTAACAAACCAGGAACATTTCTAAAAATTCAAAATTCTTCATTGTTCCATGACCTGCAGACAAAACTCAGAAGTGCTTCTTTACCCCTCCTCTGTCCCTCCCATCCCTTCCTATGATGCCTTTGACCCCGCTCTTGGCACCCAGAAAGTCTTTAATCCCCCAAGATCCTGACTGATCCTCTATGACCTTTTTCTTTATTTACATCCCTGGTTGGCCTCCTCCCGCATGATCTTACTCCAGAACCTCCTTTTGTTCACTATGGTGGACTCAGATCAGATCAGATCGCTCCTTTTCTTCCACTGAACAGATACGACCTCTCTCCCTCTGCCCTAAAACTGTTTATAATATTTTACCTGGAAGTCTGACTAATGGAAAACACTGCACACAACATCTCCATGCAACCCCTCCATTTTCCTCTTTCTGCAGTCTCAATATTTTTTTCTAATAACAACATTGCTCTAACCCATAAAATTTCATTTTGTGGGTCTACTTCTCTTTTGACATTCTGTCATTTCTTGTGGTCATCAGAGGTAGTGGCTCAACTTCCAAATGCAAATAGAAATAAACATGTTCCATGATAAGTCACAATTTACACAACCAATAAATCAAACGGCAATTGTTCTTTGTGGGAAGATTTTATATCAAAGTTTCTTTTACACATTTGACTAAGTGCCTTCAGCAACTAGTAGAGTCCTACACATAGTAGGTGATTCCCAGACTAGAACAGTCTTACCACAAGTGTGCACACACACACATGCCCACACATGTGCACACACATGCACCCTTTATAATCTCTCTTAATGCTATTCACTTTTCTTTCGTAGCTATGAATAATGAAAATAATATAGCTAAACTTAATCAAGAACTTACAGTGGCTCAGTCCTTGTGTTAAGCCCCTTCCATGAATCATCTCATTTAATACTCACATCTTAGTAAAACCATTTCACAGACGATGAACTTGAGCTTAGACAGGTTTAGTAACATGACTGTGGTCACAGAGCCAGCACGTGAAATTCCACTGACTGTGATTATTTGATAGGCATCTTTCTTCCTTACTAGACAGTAACCTTTACAAGGGAAAACACAATCTCTTTTGTGTTCACTGTTGTTTGAGTCCATATATTAGACTATGTGTCATTTTATTGGCCCATCAGAGGTGCCTGATAAAAGCTTTTTAAATAAATGAAATCAAGAAATGTTTTGTTGGTGACACTGCTGGTGATACTGCCATTAATGCCTTTAAAACAGGACTCACATAGTTTCAGTATGACTTAGGAAAAATTTCTCAGGAACATAGGAGATAAATTTAAAAAGACTTGGATTAAGTTGAAAGATTTGCAATGAGAACTCTTCCTCTAAATGTATAAATGACCTTAGGCAAATGCTTTACTCTCTCAGGGGCTGCTTTCTCAGTTATAAATGAAGAGGGGAGCCTTCTGTTAAACATGACAGATCAAACACCATATTTTCCTTTGCTTTCTTAAAGAAAAATTCTCTATCATTTCTGTAAACGAATTTTTTCAATAACCCAATAAGACAAAGAGAAGGTAGAGAAGATGACAGCAACAAACTAATAAAAGGAAAAAGGAATTATCCTAATAAACTTATGGGCAACAAAAAACAAACAAACAAAACCCTAAGAGCTAAGCTAGAAGTGGGAGAGACCAAAATTAAGCCTGTTTATTCTGTAGACTATCGGGAAGCTTCAGCTATTGGAGGCACAAAGTGCCTCTGAACTCAAAGACATGGATGGAGCTGGATAGGCTGAAGGTCTAAGGAATAATTAGATTCACAAATCTCTCACTCTAGTCCATGCTGGCAAGCACAGGTCCCTATTCTACTCCAGCAGAAAACTGCAGAGTTCAATGGTTAGAACCAAAGGGACTCTGAACTCAGAGCCTCCAGGCACCTCTGTGGCTCAGAGTACAATGCTGAAAGCAGGGGTCCTGTGCAAAAGTCCACAAAAAACATAGTGACAGAATACACCAGAGGGCAGACAACAGAAGCAAGAAGAACGATATTCCTGCAGCCTGTGGAACAAAAACCACATTCACAGAAAGATAGACAGGATGAAAAGGTAGAGGGCTATGTACCAGATGAAGGAACAAGATAAAACCCCAGAAAAACAATTAAATGAAGTGGAGATAGGCAACCTTCCAGAAAAAGAATTCAGAATAAAGATAGTGAAGATGATCCAGGACCTCAGAAAAAGAATGGAGGCAAAGATCGAGAAGATGCAAGAAATGTTTAACAAAGACCTTGAAGAATTAAAGAAAAAAAACCAGAGCTGAACAATACAATCACTGAAATGAAAACTACACTAGAAGGAATCAATAGCAGAATAACTGAGGCAGAGGAACGGATAAGTGACCTGGAAGACAGAATGGTGGAATTCACTGCCACCGAACAGAATAAAGAAAAAAGAATGAAAAGAAATGAAGACAGACTAAGAGACCTCTGGGACAACGATAAATGCAACAACATTCACATTATAGGGGTCCCAGAAGGAGAAGAGAGAGAGAAAGCATGAGAGAAAATATTTGAAGGGATTATAGTTTAAAACTTCCCTAACATGAGAAAGGAAGTAGCCACCCAAGTCCAGGAAGCACAGAGAGTCCCATACAGGATAAACCCAAGGAGAGAAACCCAAAACACATAGTAATCAAATTGGCAAAAATTAAAGAAAAATTATTGAAAGCAGCAAGGGAAAATTGACAAATAACATACAAGGGAACTCCCATAAGGTTAACAGCTGATTTCTCAGCAGAAATTCTACAAGCCAGAAGGGAGTGGCAGGACATATTTAAATTGATGAAAGGGAAGAACCTACAACCAAGATTACTCTACCCAGCAAGGATCTCACTCAGATTCAATGGAGAAATCAAAATCTTTACAGAGAAGCAAAAGCTAAGAGAATTTAGCACCACCAAATCAGCTTTACAACAAATGCTAAAGGAACTTCTCTAGGCAGGAGACATAAGAGAAGAAAAGGATCTACAAAAACACACTCAAAACAATTAAGAAAATGGTAATAGGAACATACATATCCATAATTACCTTAAATGTGAATGGATTAAATGCTCCAACCAAAAGACAAAGGCTTGCTGAATGGATACAAAAACAAGACCCACATATATGCTGTCTACAAGAGACCCACTTCAGACCCAGGGACACATACAGACTGAAAGTGAGGGGATAGAAAAAGATATTCCATACAAATGGAAATCAAAAGAAAGCTGGAGTAGCAATACTCATATCAGATAAAATAGACTTTAAAATAAAGAATGTTACAAGAGACAAGGAAGGACAATACATAATGATCAAGGGATCAATCCAAGAAGAAGATATAACAATTATACATATATATGCACCCAACATAGGAGCACCTCAATACATAAGGAAACTGCTAACAGCTGTAAAAGAGGAAATTGACAGTAACACAATAATAGTGGGGGACTGTAACATCTCACTTACACCAATGCACAGATCATCCAAACAGAAAATTAAGAAGGAAACACAAGCTTTAAATGACACAATAGACCAGATAGATTTAACTGATATTTATAGGACAATCCATCCAAAAACAGCAGATTACACTTTCTTCTCAAGTGTGCACACAACATTCTCCAGGATAGATCACATCTTGGGTCACAAATCAAGCCTCAGTAAATTTAAGAAAATTGAAATCATAGCAAGCATCTTTTCTGACCACAACAGTATGAAATTAGAAATCAATTATAGGGAAAAAAACTTAAAAAACAGAAACACATGGAGGCTAAACAATACGTTACTAAATAACCAAGAGATCACTAAAGAAATCAAAGAGGAAATCAAAAAATACCTAGAAACAAATGACAATGCAAACACAACGATCCAAAACCTATGGGATGCAGCAAAAGCAGTTCTAAGAAGGAAGTTTATAGCAATACAATCCTACCTCAAGAAACAACAAACATCTCAAATAAACAACCTAACCTTACACCTAAAAGAACTAGAGAAAGAAGAACAAACAAAACCCAAAGTTAGTAGAAGGAAAGAAATCACAAAGATAAGAGCAGAAACAAATGAAATACAAACAAAGAAAATAGCAAAAATCAATAAAACTAAAAGCTGGTTCTTTGAGAAAATAAACAAAATTGATAAACCATTAGCCAGACTCATCAAGAAAAAGAGGGAGAGGACTCAAATCAATAAAATTAGAAATAAAAAAGAAGAAGTTATAACAAACACTGCAGAAATACAAAGCGTGCTAAGAGACTACTACAAGAAACACTATGCCAACAAAATGGACAATGTGGAAGAAATGGACAAATTCTTAGAAGGTATAACCTTCCAAGACTGAACCAGGAAGAAATAGAAAATATGAAAAGACCAATCACAAATAATGAAATTGAAACTGTGATTAAAATCTTCCAACAAACAAAAGTCCAGGACCAGATGGCTTCACGGGTGAATTCTATCAAACATTTAGAGAAGAGCCAACACCCATCCTTCTCAAACTCTTCCAAAAAGTTGCAGAGGAAGGAACACTCCCAAACTCATTCTACGAGGCCACCATCACCCTGATACCAAAACCAGACAAAGATACTACAAAAAAAGAAAATTACAGACCAATATCACTGATGAACATAGATGCAAAAATCCTCAGCAAAATGCTAACAAAAAGAATCCAAAAACACATTGAAAGGATCATACAACATGATCAAGTGGGATTTATCCCAGGGATGCAAGGATTCTTCAGTATATGCAAATCAATCCATGTGATACACCATATTAACAAATTGAAGAAGAAAAACCATATGATCATCTCAATAGATGCAGAAAAAGCTTTTGACAAAATTCAACACCCATTTATGATAAAAACGCTCCAGAAAGTGGGCATAGAGGGAACCTACCTCAACATAATAAAGGCCATAAACGACAAACCCACAGCAAACATCATTCTCAATGGTGAAAAACTGAAGGCACTTCCTCTAAGATCAGGAACAAGGCAAGGATGTCCATTCTCACCACTATTATTCAACACAGTTTTGGAAGTCCTAGCCATGGCAGTCAAAGAAGAAAAAGAAATAAAAGGAATCCACATAGGAAAAGAAGAAGTAAAGCTCTCACTCTTTGCAGATGACATGATACTATACACAGAGAATCCTAAGGATGCCACCAGAAAACTAGTAGAGTTAATCAATGAATTTGGTAAAGTTGCAGGATACAAAATTAATGCACAGAAATCTCTTGCATTCCTATATACTAATGATGAAAAATCTGAAAGAGAAATTAAGGAAACACCCCATTTACTATTGCAACAAAAAGAATAAAATACCTAGGAATAAACCTACTTAGGGAGACAAAAGACCTGTATGCAGAAAACTGTAAGACACTGCTGAAAGAAACTACAGATGATACCAACAGATAGAGAGATATATCATGTTCTTGGATTGGAAGAATCAATATTGTAAAAATGACTATACTACCCAAAGCAATCTACAGATTCAATTCAATCCCTATCAAATTACCAAAGGCATTTTTTACAGAACTAGAACAAAAAATCTTAAAAACTGTATGGAGACACAAAAGACCCCGAATTGCCAAAGCAGTCTTGAGGGAAAAAAAAAGAGCTGGAGGAATCAGGCTCCCTGACTTCAGACTATACTACAAAGCTACAGTAATCAAGACAGTATGGTGCTGGCACAAAAACAGAAATATAGATCAATGGAACAGGATAGAAAGCTCAGAGGTAAACCCACACACCTATGGTCAACTAATCTATGACAAAGGAGGTAAGGATATACAATGGAGAAAAGACAGTCTTTTCAATAAGTGGTGCTGGAAGAACTGGACAGCTACATGTAAAAGAATGAAATTAGAACACTCCCTAACACCATACACAAAAATAACCTCAAAATGGATTAGAGACCTAAATGTAAGACCGGACACTATAAAACTCTTAGAGGAAAACATAGGAAGAACTCTCTTTGACATAAATCACAGCAAGATCTTTTTTGATCCACCTTCTAGAGTAATGGAAATAAAAACAAAAATAAACAAATGAGACCTAATGAAACTGCAAAGTTTTTGCACAGCAAAGGAAACTACAAACAAGAGGAAAAGGCAACCCTCAGAATGGGAGAAAACATTTGCAAGCGAATCAATGGACAAAGGATTAATCTCCAAAATTTATAAACAGCTCATGCAGCTCAATATTACAAAAACAAACAACCCAACCCAAAAATGGGTAGAAGACCTAAATAGACATTTCTCCAAAGAAGACATACAGATGGCCAAGAAGCACATGAAAAGCTGCTCAACATCACTAATTATTAGAGAAATGCAAATCAAAACTACAATGAGGTATCACCTCACACCAGTCAGAATGGCCATCAACAGAAAATCTACAAACAACAAATGCTGGAGAGGGTGTGGAGAAAAGGGAACCCTCTTGCACTGTTGGTGGGAATGTAAATTGATACAGCCACTATGGAGAACAGTAAGGAGGTTCCTTAAAAAACTAAAAATAGGGCTTCTCTGGTGGCGCAGTGGTTGAGAGTCCGCCTGCCGATGCAGGTGACATGGGTTCGTGCCCCAGTCCGGGAAGATCCGACATGCCGCAGAGCGGCTAGGCCCATGAGCCATGGCTGCTGAGCCTGTGCGTACAGAGCCTGTGCTCTGCAACGGGAGTGGCCATGACAGTGAGAGGTCTGTGTATCGCAAAAAAAAACAAAAAAAACAAAAAAACAAAAAAACAAAAAAACTCAAAATAGAACTACCATATGACCCAGCAATCCCAGTACTGGGCATATACCCAGAGAAAACCATAATTCAAAAAGACACATGCACCCCAATGTTCACTGCAGCTCTATTTACAATAGCCCAAACATGGAAGCAACCTGACGGCCCATCGACAGATGAATGGATAAAGAAGATATGGTACATATATACGATGGAATATTACTCAGCCATAGAAAGGAATGAAATTGGGTCATTTGTAGAGACGTGGATGGATCTTGAGACTGTCATACAGAGTGAAGTAAGTCAGAAAGAGAAAAATGAATATCGTATTAATGCACATATGTGGAACCTAGAAAAATGGTACAGATGAACCGGTTTTCAGGGCAGAAATTGAGACACAGATGCACAGAACAATCATATGGACACCAAGGGGGGGAAGTGGCGGGGGTGGTGGTGGTGGGATGAATTGGGAGAGTGGGATTGACATATATACACTAATATGTATAAAATGGATAACTAATAAGAACCTGCTGTATAAAAGAATAAATAAAATAAAATCCAAAAAAAAAGCCAGGAAGAGAGCTCCAACAAAAAAGAACATAGTGACAATCTCGGGTTCCTGTTTCCCAATTTACTCTACACAGGCTCAGGCAGGTTTACAGTCAGCAGACAGAAAATTGGAAACTTTTTCTCTGGGAAAAGTCAAAAGCCCAAGAGCAATGACCTATGGATACTGAAACAGTTGGAAGTTTCCCATTGAAACAGAGCTCCCCGGTCACCCAAGGTGGAGCCCACCACTGTACCTAGCTTCCAAACATTCTTATCTGCTCCAAGTAAAAACCAAAAAAGCTGAGCAGAGAGCCAAGGATCCTCAAACATTTGAGCAAAGTGTCTACTAGGAAAGGTAGAAATCAAAATAATAAACAGAAAAGGAAACTCAGAGGAAGTAGAGTATGTAGGGAGCAGAGGAGAAAGAAACCCAACGGAAACTGTAGTTAATATTCTCAGAGGGATAGGAAAAGATATTGCAACCATGAAAGAAGAACAGGATGTTATCTTTTATTTATTTATTTTTTTTTTGTGGTACGCGGGCCTCTCACTGTTGTGGTCTCTCCCGTTGCGGAGCACAGGCTCCGTACGCGCAGGCCCAGCGGCCACGGCTCACGGGCCCAGCTGCTCCACGGCATGTGGGATCCTCCCGGACCGGGGCATGAACCGGTGTCCCCTGCATCGGCAGGCGGACTCTCAACCACTGCGCCACCAGGGAAGCCTGATGTTACCTTTTAAAAAGGAACATGAAGATATGAAAAATTTATTGAACATTTAAAAATATGATGGCAGAAGTGAAAAATTCAATGAAGGTCTGGAAAATGAGGTTAAGGAAATCTCCCACAGAGTAAGTCCAAAAAAGGTGGGAAATAAGAGGGGAGGAGAAAAGATAAGACAATTAGCATAGATCCAGGAAAACCAACTAACAGGAATTCCAGAAAGAGAAAGCAGGAAGACAGGAACAGAGGAAATTACCAAAAAATTAATTAAAGAAACGTTTCCGAACCAGAGGTTTGAGTTCCACATTTAAAAGGCCCACCAAGTACAGTTCAAAGAAAGAAAAAGTGACTCACACCAAGACCATCATCATGATGGTTCACAACGTTGTGGACAGAGTGTGGATACTACACACTTCCAAAGGCGAAAAGCGGGCAGGTCACAGGACTGAGAATCAGAATGGAATCACATTCCTCAAGGGTGACCATGAAGGGGATAACAAGGTAAAAGGAAAAGTCTTTAAAATCCTGAAGGAAATGACTTACTATCCAGAATTCTATACCAAGTCACACTACTGATCAAATGTGAAGACAGCATAACATCTTCAGTCACACATGTTTTCAAAGGTATATTGACCATGCACCCTTTCCCAGGAAGCTACAGGAGAACAATCCTCACCCAGACAACAAAATAAAAATAAATAACAAATGGGAAACAGAGGAGCTGGGAAATGGGGGTTCCGGTATGGAAAACAGGCAAAGGGAACCACTGAAATGGTGAAGGAGGGAGATTCCAGAATGACGGAGTCTGTACACGTGGGTGTGTGTACGTCTTCTCAGTTGGGACTACGTATATTCACAATAACATAAACACTGGATGTTGAATTAACAAAAAATTTTAACCACTGAGAGGCAGAGTAGAGAGAAAATGTCATGATAAGAAAGTAAATCATTATCTTCAATACAAGGAAATCAATGGATAATACCTGACATTGAAAAATTAAAAATAACAGTATATATGCATGGTACTGAGAAATATGAAAGTTTTTGTGGGAGGCATGTAACCGGTAAAGTACCAATTGTCATTGCCTCTGGAATGAGGGTCAGAGGTGGAGACAAGTGTGACACAAGACTGCCTCTTTTTGGTATAAATCTTATGGAAAAGATTGGATTAGCTAATCTGCAGTTCCTTGAGTGTCTAATTGGATTTTTAGGACACGTATTTTGTAAAATAAGATGATTTGTAAGTTTGACTTCCAAATGTCTTACGTGAATCCCTCTTGCTCTAACTAAACCCTTTCCCTCCATCCTTTATGGAAAGAAACCACTCCTGCTGCCCCGTTCATGCCCAATGACAAGATTACACACACCCCATATTTTTGGAGGCTGATTGGGCTCCCACATAATTATTTACCACTTTCAGTTTTCTGGGTTCCCGTCTGAGCAGAGACTTGGAGTAGGTTTGTGTCATAAAAGGAGATAAAGCAGGTGAGGAGGTACCTTAGCGAAGCAGACCTAGAATAATTAAGAAAGTCAAACTACTTGTTTGGAAAAAGGAAATAAAAAACTTCTTTTTCCATCTCATCCAACCTTCCAACCTCAAAGGAACCCTGTGGAATTTCTTTGACCATCACTAAGCAGGGAGCATTGGCAGGACCAAAATAGGTTTATGCCCTGGCTAATTTTATTTTAAATGGAAATTTCTCTGCGGTACGTTGTTTAATGATGGAAAACAGGAACAATCACATCTTAAAGCCTGGCCGTTGGCTTTACAAAGTGAGAAATAACCTGCCCAGGCTTCTGAGCTGATAGCCTCTGGCCTCTGGCCTGGCTGTCGCCTGCTTCTCCATTCCTCTCCCCACCGCAGGGCGCTGACCTCCAGACGAAGTAATTCATCTCAATTCACCTCGCTGCTTGTCTCTCTCAGCCGTCTCCACTTCACCTTCCAACACGACAACGTTTGGGAGCCCCAACATGGAAAGCAAAAGCAGAGATTGTCCCCTATACCCTGCAAACCGATTCCCCGGGGAGCAGGTAGCTGGATTAGGATGTAGGGTAGGCTTTGTGGCAGGAGGCAAGGGTGATGGATGGGAGGGGCATGAACGTGTGCTCTCACACCGGGGCACCCAGCTTTCATCTTAGTAATGAAGATGCATGCAGTAGACGGGAAAATGTCTGTCTCACTCGTGTTCCCGTTTGCAGTGACAGGACATGCTCAAAAGGCCAGCCTCGAAGTGCAGAAGTCTAGACATACTGGGAGTGTAGGTGGTCTGTCACGGAGCCCTCAGCATAGCCCTGGTGGCCAAGGCATGTGCCTGCTGCGCCCACCAGCCCACCTCCCCCCTGCAAGCCCCAAACACAAAGAGTGCAGCCCCACCACATTTCAGGGAAATCGAGCCTCTGGTTTCCGCAATCTCTTATCTTATGGCCTAATTTCAAGGTAAATACAACTGCTTAGAGCACAGTCCTAGTTCAGGTGGAGGAAAAGACACAGTGAAAATATGTGCAGTGTTGTCCCTGTTCTCTGTTCTGAAATGTATGATATGACCTTATAAGCATCTAAGGCTTCTGGCACGAATCATCCCTCACCCCACTCCATACCCTCTCCCAGCCGCCTCCCCAAAAGATAAAACTATGTGTCACCAGAATGTATTTCATTAGCCTGTAAAGGCTAATTAAATCACCTCATTTCAACACACTGTACTTTCCAAGGTTTGATGGGTTTCAAACATGTTATTGCCCCGGACAAGACTAAATGAGCCAAAATTATTAGCATCCTTACAAGAGTTCATTCCAACCACCCTGTGCTCCAGAGAGGCCTCCTGTGGGAGATGCATTCGGTATCAGGATCTGGGCACTTTGACAGGGACCCTCTCATGACTACCATCACCAAATCTTACGGATTCTACCCAGCAATTCTTTCTTGAGTGGGTGCACTGTGCTGGACACACAGAACGTTTCAGACATGGCGGACACAAGACCTCTTTTCTCAAGCAAGTTCCCTGTGTTAAAGAAAAAGAAACAAACCTAAAACCCAAAGAAAAAAGAAGTAAAGATTCCTGGAGTGGCACAGAGCACTAGGAGAGGACCAAGGAGAGGGCAGTTCATCCTGGCTGAAGGAGCCTGGGACACAGAAGGTGGTTCTGAAGATGAGCCTTGGGAAGCCACAGTATTTCCAAGAGCTTGAATGTGAAAAGAGGGTGTGCTGGGCAAGGGGATGGTGGGAGCAAAGGCCCAGAGATGAGTGGACTTGACCCACTAGGGGAAGGTGAGCTCTCCGAAGCTGGCAGCTTGGGGCATATGCCAAGGATGGGGTGATGGTGGAGCCGGTCCTGTGCTTGTGGAAGTCACAACCTGAGTCTCAGTTTTCCATCAGAGTAAAGGAGTTAGACTAACTGATTTCTAGAGTCTCTGCAGCTTTGTAATTCCATGAGACTGGAAAGAGGGCTGCTGAGCCTAGAACTGGAGAGCCTTCGACGTCAAGATAGGACACAGGAGCTACTCTCTGAAGCTGATGGGGCATCACTGCAGGGTTTCACCGTGACAAGAGCTGGGCTCTTTCAATGCAGTGGCAGCAGCAGAGTAAAGGGGAACTGGAGAAGGCAGATGTTAGAGGCAGAGGCAGGGAAAGGAAGGGCTGGAGTCCAGATTTCAGCTCATAATGTAAAGGGGAGCAAGCACCGCTCCCAATACCTCAAAGAAAAGGAGGGTAAGCAGCTCTACTGGCTAGACCTGGAAAGGACCTTGATCAAATCTAGTTCCTCAACTCACTCATTTTAAAGATAAAGAAATTGAAGTTCATATAACCAGCCAGGGACAGAGCAGGGCCAGGATTCTGTTCTCTAGGTTTCCAATTCAGCATCCTCCAGGGGGTGACTTCTCACTGGTCCACCCTTCCAGGAGAACTCACTGGCAGCTTTTACTAATCTTCACGTTTAGTCCTCTGGGCTCCTTCTCTACCCTCTGAGATTCCCCATCCACACACTGTATTAATTAGGGATCTGTTATTAATCAAACTCAATCAAATATAAGGGTGAATTTATTAGCCTTCACCATCGGGAAAACCGCTCAAAAAATTGAAGAACAAGATGCACGAACCAGAGCCAGATGTTCATCACTACTCGGTACGTACTGGGCGTGTGTAGCTTTTTTTTTTTTTTTTTGCGGAACGCGGGCCTCTCACTGTTGTGGCCTCTCCCGTTGCGGAGCACAGGCTCCGGACGCTCAGGCCCAGCGGCCATGGCTCACGGGTCCAGCCGCTCCGCGGCATGTGGGATCTTCCCGGACCGGGGCACGAACCCGTGTCCCCTGCATCGGCAGGCGGACTCTCAACCACTGCGCCACCAGGGAAGCCCTGTATCTTTTTCTTATCCATGTTCATTTCTGCATTGCCTTACGTGTCGCCATTTCTATACGTTGGGAACATGGCTGCCAGCAAATTCAACCTAGCAAACCCAGCAGAAGGGGAGAGAAACTTCTTCTCTGTGTTCATATCTCAATCACAGAGAAGGACTCTGGTTGATCTTGCAATGATTACCTGCCCACCCCTTAGAGGTATCATTGTTGATTACAATTAGCCATGCCTCGCTCACGGGCTCATCCTCTAGCCAGAAGGGCAAAGTCTGTTTCTAGAGGAAGAAACTTGGGAAAATCTTTTATGTAAACGAAACGGAGTAGCTACTCTAACCTACTAAGCCCATCTCTATGTGAAGATCCCTAGGAAGCTACTATAATCCACTGCCTCTGCTCAGGGCACGTCTCCCTCATGGCAGGACACGAGATCGGAAGTACATACTGGCCACCTGGGCGAGCAGGTTCTAGCATGAACCACTGAAGAATATTCAGGCAGTGGCATGATGTTTCACGCAACCATTTTAATGCAGCTCGACTGATGTTTAGGTAAGAGAAATGCATATAAGGTTCACACTGTGGGCAGGTTTACCCCGATGTATCAGACCTTGCTGAGATCAAACCTGTATAAAATACCTCTCTCCAGAGCAGAGGCCAGCTAGCCTCTGTCTTAAGGCTCCACCTTGCCTGTTCTCTTGACACAAGCCTGTTTTCAGGCAGGAGGCACTTGGGCGACTCCGGCATCACAGTTACCCACTTCCTGGGTGTTCTGGCCCTAACTTTGAACCCAATTTGAGTAACTGGTCTCTGTCTTGCTCCTAAAACTCAGTGCCTCATTCATAGAAGCTTGCCTCTTTCTCCATGCTTCAATTCCAGACTTGGACCTCCATCCCCAGAGCACTGAAGCTCAACTTTATTCTCATCTGTCCTCTCTCAGACCCTGATAGACGTCTCAGCCCAATCACAGAGAACTCATACCCTTACTGGTACCATCCGCCTAGGTCTCCAAGCATCACCTGCCCCTGAATTCCCCATTGCCCTGCTCCACTCCAACACTGCAGCATGGCCCGCTTGGTGCTAACCATCAGAGACGCCACCTCTTTTTATTTCTTTCTAATATTTATTTTTTTTTATTTTTTATTTTTTTTACATCTTTATTGGAGTATAATTGCTTTACAATGGTGTGCCAGCTTCTGCTTTATAACAAAGTGAATCAGTTATACATATACATATGTTCCCATATCTCCCCCCTCTGATGTCTCCTCCCTCCCACCCTCCCTATCCCACCCCTCCAGGCGGTCACAAAGCACCGAGCTGATCTCCCTGTGCTATGCGGCTGCTTCCCACTAGCTATCTACCTTACGTTTGGTAGTGTATATATGTCCATGCCTCTCTCTTGCTTTGTCACAGCTTACCCTTCCCCCTCCCCATATCCTCAAGTCCATTCTCTAGTAGGTCTGTCTTTATTCTTGTCTTACCCCTAGGTTCTTCATGACATTTTTTTTTCTTAAATTCCATATATATGTGTAAGCTTACGGTATTTGTCTTTCTCTTTCTGACTTACTTCACTCTGTATGATTTATTTGGCTGCATCGGGTCTTAGTTGCGGCACACGGGATCTTCTGTTGCAGCGCTCGGGCTCTTCGTTGGGATGCGTGGGCTTCTCTCTAGTTGGGGTTCATGGCTCTAGGGAGCGCGGGCTCAGTTGCCCCGCGGCATGTAGGATCTTAGTTCCCTGACCGGATATCGAACCCACGTCCCCTGCATTGGAAGGTGGATTCTTAACCACTGGACCACCGGGGTAATCCCAGCCACCCCTTATTTACTGACATTTCTTCTAGATACTGCCTCGAGTGCCTGTCCCCACTCAGGGGTGTGGTCTTGCCTGGTCCCAGCCTGACTCATCCAGCTATATTAAGCAATATGCACCATGGCAGCTCTGACACTAAGTCAACAGTCCCATAACCCCATCCCTTAAACCCAGCCGGCACACAGGTGAGGGCTGAAAGTTTAGAAATGCCCACAGTCAAGTGACCACCCGCCCAGTGTTGTAGCTACGTTTGTACTTGCCCACACAAGCACTGTAAGATAAACTTATGCAGCGGAGCTCACACAGGAAAAGAATTATGACAATCTTGTCATGGCCCCTCACTAAGCAATGAAGGACTGTAGACCAAACCATTTGTGACTTTCTAAAACTGTTTCTGGAGCTAAGGCTGTCCAAGGAAAACATACTACTAATCTGATTTGTCTTCAAAGTTCTTCCAGGCACGGTGGAAGGAAAGACTTGAGGCCCTCACAGAACAAGGTTAGAGGCACACATGCATCTGGCACCAGTATCCTAAGAGCTTAGAGCAATGGATCTCAACGTGTGGTCTCTGGAAGAGCAGCAGCAACAGCTCCACCCAAGAACTTTCTAGAAATGCATATTCTCAGGCGCCACCCAGACCTACTGAATCAGATACTCTGGGCCCCTCCTCCGGTGTTTGAACAAGCCCTCTGGGGACACTCATGCCCATTAAGGCGACTACACTAGGAGTTCAGAGGCTCACTCCCCACTCCAAAGATTCTGATTGGGTCCAGCCTAGCTGGGACCCGGACACCTGTATTTTAAAATGCGGAGTCCTGCGGTTTTGCTCCGAGACAGGGCTGTATCCGCTTCCTCCTCCCCACCTGTCTTGCTTCCCTGCACATGGACACCTGCCCTTACTCTGCTTGTTCAGCCCCTGCAGAATGGACTGGCCAGGCTTGGCAAGGCTCATTTTCAAAGGCTCCATAAATGTCAAGCTTCTTGTTATTCACCGTGTTTTTATGTTAGTTATGGTTGTTAATATCACCATCAAATCAAATCAGGAGATTTCACGGGCACGCTGTGAAACTGCATCCGGTGTCTGCAGCCCAAGCTGAAGTCCTGTTTGGATGAGGTCACACATGCGATCTGTAAGGACTGCAGTTTGCAAGGAGAAGGGATGCCAGTGCTAAATCAGAAACGGAGAAGCAGGAGGAATCAAAGGAAGAAGACATGAGGACTTCAGTTAAATCCACCCCCGTGTCGCGGTTCTTCATGGAAGTCCACTTCAAAGCACCTGTTTGGGTTGTATTCAGACCTGTACCCAGTAATCAATCAGGGCCCGGTGATAGGTGGGGTCTGAGGCTACGTTTCATGCTTCCCTCCAAAAGGTTGAGTGGTTCTCAACCTTTAAATAGGAGGACATTTTTAATGACAAAATACTTCTCAGAGCCCCACCTAATAGTAATTTGCCTTGTAACTTTGTTAGATGGCGAAAATCCACAAAGAAAACTACTCTGAATTCATCCCACTTAGAAATGAATTCATATTGTTTATCACGTGAATTTGAAGATTCACATCTGCATAGTAAACGTTTGTTTACTCAGCCTAGAGGCAATGCTTGAGGCATAAATGGATTCCAGAGGACACTGCAGTCACTCCACAGCCCCAGAGGAACCACTGCCTTATAGGAGCAGGGGTAATGGGAACTCAGCAGCTGTTTTGTACCAGTTTTTTGTACATAAATGTCACAATTCTCTTGCATCCACCACCAGCCGCAGCCCTAGAGCTGCTCAACCACCACCAGGTAACCTGTGGTATCTAAAAGAAGCACCTTGAGGAACCCTCGTACACTTCTGGCAGAAATGTAAACTGATGCAGCCACTATGGAAAACAGTATGGGTTCCTTAAAAAATTAAAAAGAGAACTACCATATGATCCAGCAATTCCACTCCTGGGTATTTATCTGAAGAAAACAAAAACACTAATTCGAAGAGATATACGCATTCCAATGTTCATAGCAACATTATTTACAATAGCCAAGATATGGAAACAAGCTAAGTGTCCATAAGCAGATGAATGGATAAAAAGATGGGGTATATATATACAATGGAATATTACTCAGCCATGAAAAAGAATGAAATTTTGCCATTTGCCACAACATGGATGGACCTGCAGGGTATTATGCTTAGTGAAATCATTCAGACAAAGAAAAACAATTACTGTATGATTTCACTTGTACGTGGAATCTAAAAAATAAAACAAACAAATATAACAAACAAAAATTTAAAAAGTCCTGTCTACATTTTTCTGAACCACTCACTCTTAAATCTGGTCTGTTTAACTGCAATTCCTTAAGAGAAAGGAGCAAATAAATTAAGGTTGACTCTTTCTTTTCTTAGAAGGACTTGAGCCTGCATCTCCAAGGCTGGGTCACCGCCTCACTCTCCCGATCTGTTACCAGCCTCCCTGTCTCCTCCAGTTTCTTGTCCTCCTGCGATAAGAATGGACATTCTAAAATGCAAGTCTGATTGTGACTTTCCCAGTCCCCCACTGGCCTTGGGAAAAATCTCAATTCATGACCATAGTATAAAGGGTGCTTCGGGAGCTGGCCCCTGTGTATCTCACTCATCTTCTGCTTAGCACACCCTGTCTTG
This sequence comes from Grampus griseus, assembly GCF_964374135.1. NCBI lineage: Eukaryota > Metazoa > Chordata > Mammalia > Artiodactyla > Delphinidae > Grampus > Grampus griseus. Next base: position 68,665,772 of record NC_139010.1, read on the forward strand.
TAGAACATGCTAGATCCTGCCTAATCACCACCAGCCTTTCTGGATCCCCCTTTCCCTGACTAACTCTTCCTTATTTTCATGCCTCATCCTAACCATCTGCCCCCCCAAGCACCTTCCATGACCACCACTGGTCTGGACTTGGTTTCCCTCTTGGATATTCTCGTCGCCCCTTGTTATTCCCCAATTTTAGCATTCAATCACACCATATTGTATTTGCTCATTTTCAGTGAATCCTAGAATATATCACAGAGCAAGAAGGCAGGAAAAATTGATTCAAGTGAGTTGTGCTCACACATGACATGTAGAGACAATAGTCCCCAGATAACACTCTCCTTCTTGCCTGGTTCTTTGGGATGAGTCTACAGATGCCTCGTGAGGCTACAGGACACACAAAGGCACTTTCCATCCAATTCTTCAGTTCATCCCACTGCCCACCCTTGTCATTATTTGGGAAGGATATGAGCAGCCTGCTTTACTGAGTGAGGGACTGGAGTTGTCCCCACTGTTAGGAAGAAATTAAAAGAATATTTAGCAACATTTCTTCCTTAAGGGTTTGGGATCCAGAGGCCTCCCATGAATTTCTAAAACCCATCTGCTTCCACCAAGGGGATAAAAAAAGTTCCTTGAAGAACAATTCAGAGCTTGTATTTTCATGAAAGGGAAAAGGCAGAGTGAATCTATGCAATCGGTCCTTTGCAGGGTCCTTCTTGAGAGTAAAATGGAGCATTCCTGTGGCCAGTCCAAATTCACACACAATACAGAGAATCATCTTCCCTTGGCAATCTAAATAAAGCCTTGGATAATTGCACAATTTCCTTATTATGCTCAATTCATGGAACTTTGGTAAGATTTACATGCCATTTTCAGAACCAAAGCTCTAAGCCACCTAAGTAAATATTCTAGACAGCAAACATTGTCTTTTTTTTTTAAGCAAAAATAAATGTATAGAACTTTTCCCGTTGGACAATAAAATATGTTCATTATATGTATATTCAAAAATAGATATTCCTAAAGAAGAAAGTAAATAAAACTCGAAATTTCAACACCCAAAAGTACCAGTGCTATTTTTTTTAAATTGCAAGCCAAGCTGAGTTTTATTCAGTTCCTCCAATCAAGGCCTCTCTCAAGCCTTCCTACATGGAGACCCCTTTGTCCAAAAGAGTTTTCTCATCCCTCCAAACCCCTGCCTTCAACCTCCTTCCCTGGTGCTAGATTAGACATTATTACTGACAATAATTAATTATTAATTATGTCATTGATTATGTGATACCATGCAATAAAATACAGCAAAGCACACTGCAACACAATATAATATAATAATTATTGGACACAATTTCCTCCAGGAAGCCCTCCCTGACTCCCCAGGGCTGGGGTGGTTGGTCTGCCTTGTACTCTCAAAGCACCAATCACAGGACTGTTGACCCTGTCATAATGCAGTTACTACTGATTCTTCCCTTTCTCCCACCAGACTGTAAGCTCCATGAGGGCAAGAGCCAGTTCTATCCAATCCACTGCTGTCATAGGTGCCCAGCACACACCCGCTGTCTCTTTAAGCAAGGGACAGCTCTACATAAACTGTAAATGGCCTTGTTTCTCATGACAGTGAGCATACTTCTGTGTCAATCAAGATAGAGCTATATTATCGTTCTAAATGACTTCATTGCATTGCATGGAAAGCATAATTTCCTTAACTGTACTGACTGTTGCTATAACATTCAATGAGACCAGAGGATCATTTCTCTCAGAACTCTGGGTTCAACAGGGGTCGTTGAACTGTAAGTAAAATCTAGGAATTCTGATATGAGGAAATTTAACACAAGAGTTTTCTTATGCCTTCCATCTGCTCCAAAGGTCTTTTGTTGCTTACTTCCTGTGTCTTAGCTGCATTTTGACGTTGATTATCACCAGATTCATGACCTTCAGCTAAATGATGCAACCTTGTTTTAAAGTACTTAGTGTTTTCTAGGCATCTGTAAACTGCTATTTCGTAGGGTCAGCCTAGGGGAAAGATTCCATTCTGAGATAAATACTTTGCCTAGAAGAGACCATGAAATAGATAACCCACACTGACAAAGTAAAATTGACCTTTTTTGTACATCACCCAAAAATCTTCTAAGAATTGAGCACATTCCAGCCCTAGAGATAAAACAGGCCATCCATTCCCTATCAAATTGGATTTACAGAGCTCCCGTTGTAAACCCAGGACCCTGCTAGGTACTATGGAAAGGATAAGTCAGAACTTTTTTGCTCTGGGAAAGCTTATAGTCTCTCTGAAGGATAAGATGTTTATATCAAAAGGTTTGGAACTCCAACATTCAATTCAGAGCCCCACAATTGTACAAACACACTTGCATTTGTGAACAAACATGACCCACCTTCTCTTGGAAAAGCAGATGAGTCAGTATAACAGCTCTCTGAAAGTAATTCAAGCCCTTAGTGGAAAATGACTCATTGCATTAAGAAAGGAGTCTTTAGGGCTACTGCACCAAGGCAAGAGGAAGCTGAGCAAGGCTGTAGGGCATCATTTTTCTCTCTAAATGTAAATATTATCACTTTTTGCCATGTCAGGATGCAGACACACAGCTGAGTAATGACTGGAGCTTCTGGTACCAACAAACAGCGGTAATGACACCAAACATTTACATGTTTCCTGCCCCCGAGGTGCTCAGAGGCTCTTTACAAATGCTTTTTAAAGATAAAACAATCTTATGGCTACCAGAGAAGAATTCTCTTTCTACTGGATTTGAAGCAAGTCACACTTGAAGACCATGTGCAGGAAAATCTGCCTAAGGGAGTGGCCAAGAGAAGTGGGGGACAGATAAACTGGGAGACTGGGATTGACGTATACACACTACTATATATAAAATAGATAACTAATAAGGACCTGCTGTATAGCACAGGAAACTCTACTCAATGCTCTGCAGTGACCTATATGGGAAAGGAATCTAAAAAAGAGTGGATACATGTATATGTATAACTGATTCACTTTGCTGTACAGCAGAAACTAACACAACTTTGTAAATCAACTATACTCCAATAAACATTTTTTTAAAAAGATATAAACAAAAATCTCCATAACGCACCAGTGCAAGTGGCAACTGGTTTTCCATCCCAGAAGCAGAGAAGATGGGAGTCCAAAGAGATTGGAAGCAAAAGCTGGTCACACAACCAACAAGCATGTTTGGACCCAGCACCCTCTTCTTCCTCTGAATTATGCCTCTATTTCTGATTTAGCTGCCTGCTATGGAAAAGACTGCTAGTTCCCATGAAATTCTCCACGTGTTCCCCCACACTTCCCAGACACCCTTAGAGTTAGGTCAGGACCCACTGACTAGATCCATTCAACGGAAAATGAGCAGAAGTGAAGTGTGTCACTTCCGGGTTGGAAGTTAAAAGCGATGCCTCTGCTATCACTCTCTCCCCTGTTGCAGAAATCTCGGAGGCCACGTGGTGAGACGGGGGCCTCACAAGATGGAGGAATATGGGAGCATTGCACCAATTCACCAGATGGAGAACTCTGTCTAACCTGAGTCAGACTTTGTGCTTGTGAAGGAAACTTTTTTTTTTTTTTCCCGGTATGCGGGCCTCTCACTATTGTGGCCTCTCCCGTTGTGGAGCACAGGCTCCGGGACGCGCAGGCTCAGCGGCCATGGCTCACGGTCCCAGCCGCTCCGCGGCACGTGGGATCTTCCCGGACCGGGGCACGAACCCGTGTCCCTTGCATCGGCAGGCGGACTCTCAACCACTGCGCCACCAGGGAAGCCCAGAGGAAACTTTGGTTGTGCTAAACCACAGGGATGCTGGGTTTTACTTGTCACCACAGCACAGCCTACCCTCTCTTGCCAGATACTATCCACCAGCCATTCCTACCCCCTCATTCCCTCCTGACAAAGTCCCAATATTGTTCGTGGTTCACTCTCTGCTTGGCCACAGGCTCAGAGTAAGTGACTGCCTCTCCAGCCCAAGGAGAGTGAACCACGAATTGATCCAGCAGATAACAATGGTTTTACTTGCCTTGCCAGAGGTTGGTTAAGGCTTGGACATGTGATCCTATTCTGGGCAAGGGGTTAAAAGGGAAATCTCCTGGGGGAATTCTGGGAAAGGCTTTATTCACTCTTAGAAAGAAATCTATGTGGAGAAGTCATCCCTGTTATGTTTCAAGATGCAACTCATCAGGAAGTGATGCTTGGCACCACTGCAGCCATCTTGCAACCATGAAGCTGAGGCAAAAGCCAACAGGGTAAAAATGGCAGAGAAGGGCTTCCCTGGTGGTGCAGTGGTTGAGAGTCCGCCTGCCGATGCAGGGGACACGGGTTCGTGCCCCAGTCCGGGAAGATCCCACATGCCGCGGAGCGGCTGGGCCCGTGAGCCATGGTTGCTGAGTCTGCGCGTCCAGAGCCTGCGCTCCGCAATGGGACAGGCCACAACAGTGAGAAGCCCGCGTACCACAAAAAAAAAAACAAAACAAAAAAACGGCAGAGAAGAAATGTGAACATAACGTGAGTTCTTGAAATAATTGAGCCATAAATTAACCAACCCTGCAAGCACTCTGCTCTTTTTACTATTTGAGATGTGAAAAGTGCCTGCCATTCAAGTCAGCAAGTCTCAACCCCTGCTGCACATTAGGAAAAGCTGGGGAACACTTGAAACATACCAGTGCCCCAGTTCCCTGCCCCGCCCCAGAGATTCTGGTTTATCAGACTGTGGTGGAACCCAGACATCGCTCTCTTAAGCTCTCAAGTGATTCTGACATAGAGTGACAGACCATGTCAGGAATTTAAGCTTCCAGAGGATAGAAACTACATCCTTCCGATATCTGTCGTCCCTGTAAGCACCAAACACAGAGCCTAGTGTGCAAACAGGCTCCTCCATAACTGGAAAATAATAATCTATAAAGCAGGTAACCTGGGCTCATCTCTGGAGGTATATTTTCTCGCACAGGAAAAACCGAGCTCCGTGTTAGAAGGAGATTAGTCGTGACTGGTAGCAGGGGCCTGGGAAGAGGGGTCAGAGGCAGCTCGCCACTAGATGTCTGTGTCCTTGGGTCCCCAGGTGCCCTTCACTGCCTGACACCCACCTTGCTTCTCTGTGCCTTCACCATTCAACCCCTTGCACTTCCAGGGCCTGGGGAATTTTCTGGTTGTGTCTGGGCGATCTTTTTCTATATCTGTGTCTGCTGAAACCTGAGAGAGTGAGATTCACCAATATTGCTGCTAACTAACATAGGAATAAACACCAATCTGGTGTTCCTTTATTTTGAAGCATCCAATTCCATAAAATAAATGATTGCTTTACTTGATGCTCAAAGCTCAAATTCTGTGGATTCAGTGATAGCAGAGCCTGGGCTGCAGAGAGCAAACAGCCCGGACTCGGAACATGTGCATCCCTACCCCGCGGGCCCCAGGAACTGGCACAGATTTCCCTCCAAAGATAAGAACTGCCTCTCTCCCTCCTCCCATTTTCCTAGAACCAGTAGAAAAAGCCCTGAAAAACCTCCACCTACCTATTCATATTTCCCCTCCCTCCCAGAGGGACACAGCGGCTGAAGCTTTCTACAGCTGTTCCAAAACTAGCTCAGGCTGAGCCTGACCGTAAATCCTCCGTGTGAATAACGACTGACACCTGTTACCACTTATTCTGCACAAGGCACTGGGCCGAGAGCTTCAAGCATTGCTCTGAGGTAACAGTTCTATACCCATTCTTCAGTCAAGGGAACAGGAACCAAAAAACGAAGCAACATGTCCCATGGTGACTTCACTAATGTGTCAGTTAGCTATTGCAGAATTACAAAAATTCCCAAAACTTCCTGAAAATTCAAGCTTGGCTCAATTATGCATTTTTTTCTTCTTGGCTATGATGCTTCTGCTTTTGCCGTCACCTGCAAGTTGATGTTTCTGCCTGTTTCTAGGCATCTCTTTTCTGGCTGTTGGCTGGCTGTTGGCTGAGGTGCCTCTGTTATCCCCCACATGGTCTGTCGTGCTCTAGCAGGCTAGCTCTGGCAAGTGCACAGGGCAGAAACAATATTCCCAAGTGCACAGGGCAGAAACAGTGTTCTGAGTGAAAGTACAAGTACGTAAGGACCCTTAAACGAAGGTGTAGCCTTGGAATTGACACAGTATCATTTTCCCTGCATTCTGTCCACTGGAGCAGGTCACAGGGCTAGCCCAGACTTACAGAATAGGGAAATAGACTCCATCCCTTAATGGGAGGAGCAAAGACACATTGCGAAGGGCATGGATTTGGGGAAGCTATTAATCTTCCACGGCTAAAAGTAATGGAACTAGATTGGAATCTGGGCAGTGTGGATTCAGGCCCTGAACTCTACCCACTGCATAACCCAGTAAGTGTTCACACTCCCAGATACCCAGATTCTACAGCTCTGCTTTAAGTTCCCCATGTATGCTCCTTCCAAGTTAAACTTCCTAGATATTATGCAAACATATGTTCAATGCCACCTCTATAAGCAGTAATTTGCACCTTAGTCAGCCATTCCAAAACTGGAATTAACAGAAGGGGGAAATATAGAAATCTTTTTAAAGCCAATCTCAATTCTACCCAACTAAGCATTGCCACTGCTAAAAACCTCAAGAACCAACCATATCATAAGCAACATCCACAGGATTCTGTGCTGTGGTCAAACTAAGTGCTAGGAAATCAAGGGTCCATTTACATAGAACTGCAAGAGAAATCAGCGAACGGTGGAGGAGTTTCAGAATAGCTGCTTTCCTCTTGGTGAGAGCAGAGAGCTCACCCCAAATGAAGAGCCCAGTCCCTAGACTGACAGCTCAGGACTCAGACTGTAATTTCCAAGACAGCTTTTACCCCAAACTCCATCATGTAAAGACTGTTTGATGTCCTTGAACTCCCGGTACAAGCACACCTCATGTTTCTTCAAATTACCTCCAAACAATTACATTTGTATCGCACTCATGTCCTGTATTCCAAACTCCATCCCTCCAAATGGTCTGCAATAGGAAACATGACTAACTCTTTCCCTGCAAGAATTTTTTTTTTTTTTTGGACGTGTGTGTTGACACCTTTTAAACAGATTCTTACAAACCGAACTTGTTACACAGTCTACAAGTGCTGCTTGGAATATGTGAGGAAATCTTACTGCCTGAAGCTGATAGCTCACTGAGAACATGAGCTCTCGTCCCTACTCTGCCCCCTGTTGTCTTTGACCACATTGAAGTTCCTGGGCAAAGCTGGACACGCCCAGAGCACTGCGCACACCCCTGCACTCACCCTCATGGCCCCAAGAGGCCCAGATGGAGATGTTATTTGGTGAGTGGTTCCTAGACTTTTTCTCATTTTCAAGGTAGATGGAAATTTTGCCTGGAGCAAAATGTCAAGATCATCTTTCTCACATCTTCCTTCTCTTTCTCCCAAATAAAAATATTAAGAAAATACCGGGAGATTTATTTCATTGAGAAAGAGAGACTCAAAATGAGAGCCCCACTTGGCAGCCAAAAGAATTCAAATGGATTTCGGTAATAAAGGATTTGAACTTTCTGGTGCTACAGGCATTGTCCCTGATCTAAACGTTCTCTTCATTCCTTCTCTACTTGAGGCCAGCACGTGCTTCCGCTTGCACAGACCACCTCACCTGCTTACAGCCTGCTGGCCCGTCCCACAGCCTTTAGATAGCCACACACACCTACACCCTGACCCTTCAACCCCTGATTACTTCCCAAGGTTAACGGGCTTAGGTGCCCAAGGACTGGCTGAAGGCTCTGCACTCACCTGTGGTTCAGGTGAGTGTCCCCAAATGCAGAGGGTCATCACCATCACTGACTGAGAGAGCCCCTCACAAGCTCAGATTCCTGTCCTGACCCATCAGAGTTCCCAGAGGAGAGGGCTGGGCATGTCTGCTTTTAGAAGGCTCTCCTTAGCATTTTGATGATTGGCCAGGCTTAGAAACAAGTAGAAAACCTTTGGGGAACCACACATTGCCAAAAAGACACAAAACAGAGACTCTGATGTGGAAGGGCTCTGGGAGGCACCCCATGCACCTACCACTGCCCCCAGACTTTATTATGAGGACCCTGGTGGCGCACAAAACCACATCATTTTCAGTTGCCACCACCCTTAATTTTTTTTATCTTAAATCCTAAATTTCCAGGGGCACGTAGAAGAAAGCCCTCCTCACAGAACTCAACATTCTCAAGTCTTTTTTTCCCCAGGAATTAGTCCATGATAAGTTAGGCAACGACCAAGTTCCTCCTTTCCAGTGGTTCAAAGAGTGATAGATCATTGTGATGGAGTTTCATCACTATAGGTCGTCATTATAACTTCTGATCCTGGTCTCTCTCCCTAGGTCACCTAGAAAAGCCGAAGTTGATTTTTACCCCAGGGGACGTTTGGCAGTGTCTGGAGACATTCTGGTTTGGTTTAGTTTGGTATAACTTGGGGCAGGGGTTCTACTGCTCTCCAGTGGGTAGAGGTCAGGGATACTCCTCAAACTCCTCCGATGCACATCACAGCACCCCCTCCCCCCCAAAAATTATCCAACCCGAAATGTCAGTTATGCCCAGGGTGAGAACCTCTGGCTTAGAACGATGTTCTGCACTGTATTTAATCAGCAATTAGTAAACTTCTTTTAGTTCTAACTGAATGAAAATCCTTCTTTATTCTGATGATGGAGTAGTCAATGTGACAGTTATAGTCGCCACAAACCTTTTGTTCATTCACTCAATGTCTGTCTGAAATTCCAACTCTAAGCAAGCATCATGCTGGGAAGAGGGGTTCAGAGCAAAGAAGACGTGGTTCCTGTCCTCATGGAGCTGACAGCGTTGTTGGAGAGATGGGTACTAGGCAAAAAATCACCAAAAGCAGTGTGAAATTGCAACTGTAAGTGCTATAAGGAAGTGTGAGAGTGAGTGGTGGTGGGATTTCACCTAGGGGTGTGTGTGTGTGTGTGTGTGTGTGTGTGTGTGTGTGTGTGTGTGTGTGTGTGTGTGTGTGTGTGTGTGTGTGTGTGTGTGTGTGTGTCGGGGGACAGGGGATGTCAGGAGAAGCCTCCCTGAGAAAATGGTGGTCGGGCTAAGATGTGTGGGATGCGTAGGAGTTCACTGGAGCGAGAGAAATGAAAAGCGCGCTTGAGGCAAAGGAAAGAGTGCATCCGAAGGTCATTGGGGGAAGGAGTGTGGTACATACAAGGGGCTGAAAGGAGGACAGAGAAAATGAGGGTGGTATCAGAAGAGGCTGGAGAGGGGATGCAGAGTCGAGATCATGAGAAGCTTTGGCTTAGGGAAGGTTCAAAGTGTGGGTCTTTCTCTTAACAGCGATGGGCAATCATTCAAGCCTTTGAAACTGGAGCTGGGGGTTATGAAGGATTGAGGTATCTCCTTGTCCATCAGTTCCTAACCCTGTTTACACATGAGAAAAACCCTGGGGAGCCCTTTAAAAATACACATCTTCAGGCCCCACCCCAGACCAAATGAATCAGAATTTCTAGGGGTGTTTCCCAGGCAACGGTCATTTTTTAAAAGGTCGAGAAACAGTGTTCTAAACTATCACAAACCCCACATTCATATATGTCTCTGTAATCCATCATTTAGTCCTTTAATATATGCCTGAGGATGAACAAAGATGAAGTTACCTAGAGGCAGCTAGTACCTTCCATGGATGGAGAAGCAATTCTATGCAAAGTTTTGGGGTCGGGAAGGTGGCCTTATTAGCAGAGGGCCTCGCTCTAGCTTACCAGCCTATGGTGGATACAATTCTAATTCTTGTCTTTACAAAACTACAAACAACATCAGGGCCTCTAGAATATAGTTAATCCCATGAGTTGGGAAATCTGCAAATGTCAAGGATCTGCTGTATTCAGAAGATGCAAATACTGAGGCAGAAAGCAGGTTTACATGATGCAGGCAAGCAGCCGTAAAAGAGGGAGAAAGAAAAGTTGAACCGAACAGCAGACTCTCCAGTCATGCAGAGAGATGTTAGGTTTTTAAGTAATTTCAAGGGGAGTAGGGATGGAATTTGTTTCTAAAGTTTGAAGTTTCAACATTGCCTGGAATTACAAATAATTTATGAAGTTACACGAGATACTTTCATGTGCTTTGCTCAAGCAAAGGGCGTGGTCTTCCACTGACTTACCCCATTACAGTACAAAGTAGGGACTAAAGCACAGTGGACCTGACAGAGATCATTGCAAATCACAGTAAAACCTATTCTAAGCACCAACAGTAAAATAGACCCAAGTTTTAAACTAATAAAGGCAGGCAGAGACATGGGAAGTTTTTCACACAACTTATTAGACCAAACAGTACAACTAACTCAATTAAACAAAACTAGTTCCATGATGTCAGCTTTATACCAGCAGATAATTCATTTGCTTCAGTGGATCACACACACAGAGCACTGATTATTAGAGACACCTGGGAACTATCGCGTGTCTCAGTGGAGTTCATGACCGCGACTCCTGGTCTCAGCAACTGGCAAAATGAGTGAAAGGTGACCAATAATTCCTTTGGTGCAGCTTATATAAGGACGGTGGGGAAAGGGGCAAAGGAAAAGAAGAAAAGAAGGCATTTGGCTTCTTGGGCCAAAGTCAGGCCCAAGTACCTTCAGCTTTGAACACAGAAGACCAAAATGGACTGAGAATCTTTCCAGAAGCTTCCAACTGGGGATGCCTTCGAAGTACTATACTGAGCTAACATTCTATGATTCTACAACAACAGATATCTAAGATTAAGGGAAATAGAGCAAAGGAGAGTACCCAGGCAACCGAGATACTAAGAAATTTGGAATATTTTGACCAAAAGAGAGGCCGGTTCTTACTTTTTATTCCAATTATTTGTAAAATAAAACAGTAGGGACCCTTTAAACCCTTTAGTAATCCAGTGATCTGTACCCATTTATAAGCCAAACTCCTCTAGTGATATAAATTTCACTACCTATTCCAACAACACACACTTGAGAATTAGAAAGGGTCAAATCGCTATCAGGATCACAGATTATGATATCACAAACTAAATAGAATTTTCTCCAGGAAAGAAAAAAACATAAATATTTCATAAGAATTGCTTATTTTGTTTGTTTTTTCTACCAGTCAATCAATTGATTAATGGTGAGTGATACACAAGGAGTTTTGGATTTATAAGACAAATTGTGACTTAAAGCATTAACCGGGAAAACTCCATTTAATTATGGATTTTTTTCTGTAAGATGTGCATTTGCACTGTTTGCTTTACCTTGTAATACATATTCCTCTCAACTTAAAGCTGCAGATGACATTTACAGAAGGCACACACTATAATTTCCAGACAAGTATTTTGTCTTTTTTGATTAAATGTATCGCTCTATCAGAAAATGACTAGATGGTGGAGTCGTTTTGTTTACATTTTATTTACAGCCAAATGAAGCAGATAACTGGTAATGTTCCTGGAAGGAGCCCCATTTCCCACCAAAGAGGCCAATGTCCCTCACATTTAGGAAAGTTTTTGCTATGGACAAGAACAATTACTCGGACAAACAGCAAATCAAGTGATAAACTTTTAATAAAAGAACAAGCCCATATACTCTCTATGTATTTCTTGACCAAGCAACTTAATTTTTTAAAGGTTTGGTTCTTCGTAAGTATACAGTTTCATTATTTGAGAGATGCCCCTGTATGTCAGAAAAAAACAAGGTTACATCTGACATGTCAGGCTGAGGAATGGAGAATTAGGGAGCACACAGGACTTGCTGTGTTTTCATCTTCCTCTTTGCCCTGAGGCCCAGATCTCCACGTGCAAGGTCCACTGTCAGACATACCATCGATGAACTGTAGCTAACTGATTTCCTAAGACACACTGAGACACAACAGGAAGCTATGAAATTATTCCCACCTTCCTTTACAACTGTATTTCCACTTACTCCTTAAACAGTGACTAAAAGTCTACTGTTCAAAGTCTCTTCTTTCCCCAGCACCATTCTAGGAACTAAGGAAACAACATCAACCTGTCTTCATCAGATCTGGTCTAGCTATGGGTTCACAGATATAAATAAGGACATGGGAAGGCATTACCTTCCTAGGGTGGGAACTTGCTTAGAATATCTGGGGGCTTCAAATCATAGGAAACATTTACTGAGGGCTTCCCATGTGCCAGAAACTTTACATGGATTATTTCATTTAACCCAGAACTGAGCAGGGTACTATGATCTCCACATTTTAAAGAGGGAGAAACTGAGGCCTAGAGAGGTTCAGTAAAGCTGCTCTGGGTCACACAGAGAATAAATGATGGTACCAAAGTGTGGACTGGGATTTTCTGCCCCCAAACCCTCTGCTCTTGATTTCTCTGCAATATAATCCTGCAAATTGGAAGTGGTGAGTCTCATCTTGGATGGGGGTCTGAAAGAAGAAATCATGAAAGGCTTCATAGAGGAGGTGACTCTTGAGCCGAGTCTAAAAGATGAGGGTATAACACAGGTAGGCAGCTCGCGCAGTGGGCTGCGTGAGCAAGACAGAGGTGCAAACATCTTAGCCCTCAGGGGAGTTTCAGGGCAAGGTTTGGAGAGGTGGCAAGCAATACACTGGAGACATCCACGGGGCCAGGCAGTGCAGAACCTTAAATCCACGCTAAGGAGTGTGGACTTGATCCACAAGCACTGGGGGCCACCAAAGGCTTTTAAGCAGGAACATTAATGTGGTCATACGAGCATTTTAGAATGATCTGGGGACACAGTGGAAGATGGGTTAGGGGGAGACCAGATGGAAGGCAAAAAGAGCTGGTAAGAAGCCATCGCATTAGTTGTGGGGTAAAATCACTCACATAGCAGCACTGGGGATAGAAAAGAGAGGATAAATTCAGTGGAATATATAGAGTGTGGTGAATAGGAATGGGATTGATTAGCCCTGGGAAGATAGGGAGAGGGAGGTAGTGTGGAAGCCACTCAGATTTCCAGCCCAGGGAACTGAGTGATGCCCTTTACCAGGTCAGAGACTATAGAAAAGGACACAGCTGGGGAGACAGAGGAGCACAAGGTAATGAGCTCACCTGTGGATATTTCAAATACCAGGTTTCTATGGAGCTGCTAAGCGGAGACATATCCAGTAGGCTGATGGACATGGAGCCAGAATGCATTGCAACAAGCACACCTCAAAACAATAAAGGTAATAAGCAATGGAAAAGGACACCATGGGCTCCCTAATGGGCCAGTACAGACCATGGTCCATGGCATATACATAAAGAACACCGAAACCTCAGAGGCAGCGGCGGGGGTGGAGGAAAGCATGCTCCACTTTCACCACATGAGGGCAGAACAGAGTCTCCTCTTCACTGGAGGCCAGTTGCTCTCCTGCGTCTTGGCTGCATTCGGGCCCTGCTTGGTGATACAGGACACCAATGTTCCACATAATAAAGATGGTTCCAAGGAGGCCCTATCCATTTGCCCTTCCCACCTTCAACAGGGAGGCAGGCTGGGACCAGCAGTCTTCCTTTCACTACATTAGTCCTGACCATCTGGACCCTGGTGACAGGTGAGGTGAACTAATTTCTCCTGTGTCTAAACACATCCCCTCACAGGGACCAAAAGTGTTCCAGAGGTGAAGCTTATGGGGGTTTCATGTGGCCATTCAGTCATCAATAATTCCACATGCCCCCGCATATCTCTCCCTTAAAGCCCTTTACAGTTTATAATTGCATCTGTATGTGATTATTTGATTAATGTCTTCCTTACTATTTCTGCCAGGGTCTGTGACTGTTTGTGTCACCCATTGTGTCCTTCTAGTTAACATTTACCGTTCAAGAAACTAATATTAAATGCCTACCATGTGCCAGAGGCAATGCTGGGTCCTAAGGATACCCAGTTGGCTGAGACCCCGGTCCCTGACATCAAGTTGCTTACAGCCAACTGTGGCTCCAATATTGTCCTCTTGGTCAGCTAAGGACATTGACTCTGACTCTGTTGAAAAGAAGCTTCCTCTGGTGCCCCTGCACCAGCCTCCAAAGTGCCGCCCCTAGGTCTGACCCTGACACTAAAAACAAGACAGCAGAGCCTGGGGAGAAAGGAGTCCCCATAAGTCATCACACTAGGCAAGGCCTGAGAATAATAAAACGCTTGGAATTTCTCTTATAAATGATAACATTGTTGATTCTTGAGAGAGAAATGATACTTCCTTTAAGAGTTTTATTTATCCTCTTTCATTCTGAGCTGTGAGGTGCTTCCTTAATACTTCATAATCAAAAGGCACTGTCCCTTTCCCACAACAAACATAGCCTCATGGACTGACACCATCAAAGTTAAGATTTACATATTTTTTCTTTTTTTTTTAATTTAAAAAATTTTTATTGGAGTATAGTTGCTTTACAATGTTGTTAGTTTCTGCTGTACAGCAAAGTGAATCAGTTATACATTACATATATCCACTCTTTTTTAGGTTCTTTTCCCTATAGGCCATTACAGAGTACTGAGTTCCCTGTGCTATACAGTAGGTCCTTATTAGTTATCTAATTTTTTAATAGATCTTTATTGGAGTATAATTGCTTCACAATACTGCGTTAGCTTCTGTTGCACAACAAAGCGAATCAGACATATGCATACACATGTCCCCATATCCCCTTCTTCTTGAGCCTCCCATCCTCCCTATCCCACCCCTCTAGGTCATCGCAGAGCACTGAGCCGATCTCCCTGTGCTATGCAGCTGCTTCCCACCAGCCAACTATTTCACATTCGGTAGTGTATATGTGTCGATGCTACTCTCACTTTGCCCCAGCTTCACGCTCCCAACCCATGTCCTCAAGTCCATTTTCTACGTCTACCTCTTTATTCCTGTCCTGCAACTAGGTTACATATTTGTCCTTAAAATTGAGGATTTTAAATCTTTCTGTTCAATAACAAGAACTGTTATAAATTAGTATAAAGAATTACAGACCTAACACATGATCAGAAGTGATTAGCCTGGGGGGAGAACAAAAGGACATTGTACCATTATTATTTATGAAGTAACTTCAACACTGAATTTTTCCTTCAGCTAATGTCTACCGTCATCTTTCTATATACAGATAGATACATGTATATATAGATAGATAGAGATCCATTTTATTGAGATCCAATTTGCACACCATACAATTCACCCATTTAAAGTGTGCAATTCCATGGTCTTTGGTATATTCACTGAGTTGCACAACCATAACCACTATCTAATTTCAGAACCTTTTCGTCACCCCCAAAAGAAACACCATACATAAAGCAGTCGTTTCGCATTCCCTCCAGCTGCTGGAAACCACTAATCTACTTTTTTCCAGTGGATTTGCCTATTCTGGACATTTTATAGAAATGAAATTATGTGATATGTGGTCTTTTGTGACTAGCTTCTTTCAGTTAGCATGATTTTTTTTTTTTTTTTTTTGGCTGTGTCGGGTCTTCGTTGCTGTGCGCGGGCTTTCTCTAGTTGCAGCAAGCAGGGGCTACTCTTCATTGCGTGGACTTCTCATTGTGGTGGCTTCTCTTTTTGCGGAGCATGGGCTCTAGGCACGCGGGCTTCAGTAGGTGGCACGCAGGCTCAGTAGTTGTGGCACGCGGGCTTAGTTGCTCCGCGGCATGTGGGATCTTCCCAGACCAGGGCTTGAACCCGTGTCCCCTGCGTTGGCAGGAGGATTCTTAACCACTGCGCCACCAGGGAAGCCCTAGCATGATGTTTTTATGGTTCATCCCTGTTGTAGCATATATCAGTACTTCATTCCTTTTTATTGCTAAATAATATTCCATTGCATGGATAAACCACATTTTGTTTATCCATTCATAGTTGATGGACATTTGGATTGTTTCCACTTTTTGGTTACTATAAATAAAGTTGCCATGAACATTCATGTACAAGTATTTGCATGGATATGTCTTCATTTCTCTTTAGTGTACAGCTAGGAGTGGAATTCCTTGGCCACATGGTGATTCTATGTTTAACATTTTGAGGAACAGCAAGACTATTTTCCAGATCACTGCACCATTTTAAATTCCCACCAGAAGTATTTGAAGGATCTAATTTCTCCACCTCCTTGCCAACACTTATTAACGTCCATCTTTTTTATTATGGTCATCCTAGTGAGGATGAAGTGGGATTTTGTGGTTTTGATTTGCATTTTCTTAATGACTAATGATGTCCATGGCTTTTTGAAGCCTAAAGTTCTGGAATAGGATTTAGACCTCCTCACCCCCGACATTAAAATGAAAAGCTGTCTTCTGAGAATGTAAGGACCATATAAAGCCATGGGATCTATAAGACCCTGATAATATCAGTAGAACCTAAGAGTGCCATCAGTGATTTCAGGGGAGACGAGGGAATATGCAGTGAAGATAAATTGTGGGTAAAAAGTGTTCATGTTCTTATCATTACTCATTAGAGAAATGCAAATCAAAACTACAGTGAGACATCATCTCACACCAGTCAGAATGGCCATCATCAAAAAATCTAGAAACAATAAATGCTGGAGAGGGTGTGGAGAAAATGGAACACTCTTGCACTGCTGGTGGGAATGTGAATTGATACAGCCACTATGGAGAACAGTATGGAGGTTCCTTAAAAAACTACAAATAGAACTACCATATGACCCAGCAATCCCACTACTGGGCATATACCCTGAGAAAACCATAATTCAAAAAGAGTCATGTACCAAAATGTTCATTGCAGCTCTATTTACAATAGCCCGGAGATGGAAACAACCTAAGTGTCCATCATCGGATGAATGGATAAAGAAGATGTGGCACATATATACAATGGAATATTACTCAGCCATAAAAAGAAACGAAATTGAGCTATTTGTAATGAGGTGGATAGACCTAGAGTCTGTCATACAGAGTGAAATAAGTCAGAAAGAAAAAGACAAATACCGTATGCTAACACATATATATGGAATTTAAGAAAAAAAAAGTCATGAAGAACCTAGGGGTAAGACAGGAATAAAGACACAGACCTACTAGAGAATGGACTTGAGGATATGGGAAGGGGGAAGGGTAAGCTGTGACAAAGCAAGAGAGAGGCATGGACATATATACACTACCAAATGTAAGGTAGATAGCTAGTGGGAAGGAGCCGCATAGCAGAGGGAGATCAACTCGGTGCTTTGTGACCACCTAGAGGGGTGGGAGGGAGGGAGACGCAAGAGGGAAGAGATATGGGAACATATGTATATGTATAACTGATTCACTTTGTTATAAAGCAGAAACTAACACACCATTGTAAAGCAATTATACTCCAATAACGATGTAAAAAAAAAAAAAAAAGAAAGTGTTCATGTTCTTGGGCCTCCAAAGAGAAGGGAACCAAGGGTCCCATCAGCCTCCACTAAGCAGGGAGCCCCCAGCTGAGGCTACACTGAGCATCACCACACCCTTTGCTCTAGTCATGTCCTCGGTGAATGAGGCAAAGGTCAGCACCCAGCAAAAGAAGTGAGAACTTGGGGTGCAGCCGCACGTGGTGTTGCTGACTGGCCTCGGGGAAAGCTCTGGCTTGGAGTCTGGGAGGTGGGGCTGGCACAGATCCTCCTTAAGACCTTGTTTTGATCCTAAAGGGGATTTGGACCAAAGAGAGGATCATAAGAAGATAGTCCTGGGTCGTAAAACCCAAAGTGCGGAGGCTGAACTGAGCCTTTCAATCAGAAACTTCTTGGACTGGAAACCAGTTGTCACCACAGCTGTGGTCAAGGCCACCATTAAGTAAACTAAATGTTCATGCGCCCACGTCCCCTCCCCTCTGCTGTCTGGTGGTCTCACCGCAGGATGGCAAGGCTTTTCTGTTCCTGACGGTTTTGTGAATCAGCTTGCGTTACAAGAAATTGTCGGAGCCACTGGGTTGGGCGTCGGAAGACTTAGGAGAGACACAAAGACCTGGCCTGCCTTTAAGAAGCTCACACGTTAAAAATTAGAGGAAAGACCGAGACAGAGAGAAGGAGGAAGGAAGGGAGGGAGGGAGGAGGAAAAGAAAGATGTTTTATGTTCATCCCTATGATTTCATGTGGTGTTTATCAGTAAACCCAACTCTGGATTTTACTTTTTTTTTTTTAAATCAATAGTCACCAGTTAGCATCCTAATGCAATTTGATTTAGTTAATCCTAAATCAAATTGCTAGCCCAAGCTCAAAACAGAAAGGGAAATTTAGGGACAGGAATTGTTTGTGTGAAGCCCATATGATCAGCAAGCTTGTGGCTGTAGGTCACTGTTCAACGTGGAGCAGAAAAGATCAAGTTGCCCATCTGAATCCATCAGAAAGAAGCCCATGAGGTTTCTCCCCCTCTGGCCACGTGGTTCGGGTGGGTCTGACCTAAACCCCCAGTTCGGGGAAAGCACAGAGCCCAGTACTGGCCAATGAGACTACAATCAGGGACCGTAGCTGGAACCAGTGACAAAGAGAAGACTTCTCTTTCTACTGGACTTGAAGTGAGGTATGCTTGGGGACCATCGTGCAGGAAAATCTGCTTATGGGCGTGGCCGACAGAAGAGAGCGATGCCAAAAGACAAACAGACACAAAGCACTACTGACATCATTTGAGCTTCTCGATACACTTGTGCCTGAAGTGAATTACCTCTGGAATTTTCCATTAAGTGAATTAATGACCCTCCCCCTCTGCACATAGACAGTTTTGTTTGTTTTCTGCTTTTTTTTTTTTTACTTATATCAGTTTAAATCGGGTTTCAGTCACTTGCAAACAAAGATCTCAATGGACACAGGACTCAGAATTTGTTTGTTTTCAGCAATCACTATCCTATCCATGCGGACCCCCTTCAGCACCAGGGCTGCTGTTTCAACACACCTGCTTGTGCCTGGACCACACTCTCCGTATGTACGGACAAGGCAAATCCCTTTCATGTGTCAGTACACAGGCCAACTTGCTTTGCCACCGGCTTGCCCTTCGTGATGCCTCCTCCTCTGTCCTGTAACAATCTGTACTCTGACCCACCCCCAGCAAGGATCTGCTCCACTCACCATCTTGCTGCTCCTCAACCATCCACTCAAATGCATCTTCAGCTCCAGGACAATAAACTTGACACACTGGTCACAGTTTGGCACACCTCAAAGGCATTCCCAGCTCACCAGGGCTCTGGGGTCACGCTCATCTCCCGGTCCACTTCTCCTTGCTTTTCTTATTTCCAGTCCACACAGACATGAAGGATTTTAACTATTATAGCAATATGCTCATTAGCAGATGCAATAACCATTATAAATGATGCTGTCACTTTCTCCCTACTTGCTAATCTGTAGGGAATAAAGCCAGGCACCGTGGGAATCCTCACAGCACCACCCAACCAAAGTCCCTATTATCCCACTGGGTTTTTCTGGTGGTATTTGTAAAAATTTACAAAGAACTTTACCTAAAACCTCCCAGTGGAGAAGACAGATGTGCCAAACCCCACTCAACGTCCTCTTGCGTGTCCCCTCCCCGCCCCCACTGCTTCTCTTTGCTCCCTGACACTCCACAACTTTTCAAGCGGGGAGGAACACGGACAGAAGTGGCTGGTCACGTGCCCTGGGTGGGGCTTTATCCCTATGCTGCTCCCCAGGCTGATGTATCCTGGTCCCCGGTTAGCGAGGCTTAGTTCAAAAGGCATCCCTCAAAAAAAAAAAAAAAACAAAAAAGAAACGCATCCCTTAATTTTGATTATAATGTGATTTCACCTCAAATCACATCTTCCTGGTGTTTGGGCAAGACTGAAGTCTATTTTTCAGGAAATGTAGAGAGACATGCATATACACACAGCACAGTGGTTTACAAGGTGGCCTCTGGAGTCAGATTG
Source organism: Grampus griseus (assembly GCF_964374135.1). Taxonomy (NCBI): domain Eukaryota; kingdom Metazoa; phylum Chordata; class Mammalia; order Artiodactyla; family Delphinidae; genus Grampus; species Grampus griseus. Next base: position 68,685,486 of record NC_139010.1, read on the forward strand.
CCCGAGTGTAAATCCCAGGTCAACCATTTGTACAGATTTAACACACTTTTCTTGTTTAATAGAGATAATAATAGAAGTAGCACCATAAGGTTGCTGGGAAGATCAAAAACGATAATGGACACAAAGCACTCAGCACAGTGCTCAGCCTGGAGCAAACGCTAGAGGGACGTTCGCTAGTGGGATGCTCTCCAATTGATGAAGAAGCCTGGTGGGTCCTGGTGCTCATGGTGTCCAAATGCTCTCAGTGTCCAGTTATCTCCAAATGTGTGCCTATAGGTCTCAAGGAGAAGCACCGTCTATGGCACTGGTTCTCACCCTGGGGCTCAACTGACAGCGTCTGGGGACATTTTTGATTGCTCCAATTGGGAGGTGGAGGTTTCCACTGGCACCTAGTGGGTAGAGGCCAAGGATGCTGCTGACCACCCTACAGGATAGCTCCCCACAACTAAGAATCATCAGCCCAAATGTCAGTGATACCAAGGTTACGTAACTCTGGTCTATGGCTACATCTCTTGAAGTTTGGTTCGTGGGTCACCTGCACCAGAATTAGCTCGGAGTATGGGTTAGAAATGCAGATTTTGAAGCTGAACCCCAGACCTACTCGTTAGACCCTCTGGGGCAGGAGGACCAGGGTTTCATGGGACTCCTTCCACACATCATGCCAGTCTTCGTGGACACCCCCAGACCCAAAATCCTGCTTCTCTCTCGCTGTTTTCCTGACTCATTTAGGAAGATTGCAGAGAATTAACCCTGAAAGCTGCTTTAGGTACCGACACATCTCTCTACCGGGTTCCAGAATGTGCTGGGGGAGGTGAGTCAGGGCAGGGGATGTAACTGACTTGAAAGTCGGAAGGGACCAGTGAGATCACCAGTCCAGCCCCTTCTTTTTCAAAGAAGAAAACTGACATCATTAAGGGAAAAAAAAAATCCATACTTGGTCAAATTCCAGAGTGGGTCACTGTTTGGTTTTTTTCCTATTTTTTTCTCCATCTTAATCAAAATCATATAAAATGGAAGTGGAGGAGGAAAAGCTGCATGGCTGGACGTGGAAAGTGACGGGACTGGTAGTTGGAAAGGTGAGAATAATGTGAGTTTTTCAGTAATGGAAGTGGAGGCAGCAAGAGAAGAGATTTCAGGCTCCGAGCTCCCAGCCAGTGTAAACGGTAAGCGCTTGACCCCTCCCTCTGCCATCGCAAAGGAGCTGTGGCTCCTACACAGTGTGGGGCCTGAGGTGCTGACGAGGCCATCAGCTGTGAACCACCAGGAAAATATCACTGGCCATGTTTTTCTCTCCTTCCTTTTAGCAAAGGAAAAGCAAGAGTATTGTCAGCCTTGGATCATCACATAAAAAGGCAAACATCTTTCACATGCTTTTTATTCAGCAAGACCACCATCCAGGGAAAAACTTTATGTTCTGCACATACATACACACACACACACGAACACACACATATGCACACAACAAAGACATATATATACACACAGAGACACACACATGCACACACATATACGTGCACACAGAGAGACACATATGTATACACACACACAGAGACACACATACAGAGACACACACTGAGAGTCACAAATACATATACACAGACACACAAGCACACATATACACAATAGACATATATACACACAGACACACAGACACACACTCATATACACATATATACCTAAGATACACATACACACACACACACACACACACACAGTCTTAGTAAAGACAGCACATGGACAGCAAACCTACTTTTTCCCTCCTTCAAGCCTATCTGCTCAAAGAACTTTCAGAAATGGCATCTCTACTAAGCGATCCATATGGCTTACTGGAAATAGACATCACAGCCCCTGCCCTCAAGGGACTGTAATCTGGGAAGAGGGCAGATGCAGCCCCCATGAACACGGACAAAGCCACATGAAGCAAAGTCGGCTACGACATTAGTGGGGTCAGTGTGTGGTCAGTGTGTGTGTTAAAGGGGCCACCTTCATTTGTGTCCGCCCCTCCGGGCCTAGAGCAGCCTTCCTGCCCCCAGCCTGGACCCTGGGCGAGCCCCAGAGCCTCCTACCCCTGGCACAGTAAGGAGGTACTGACCTGCTATAAACCTCAGGGCCTCAAGGATTCCCGCGTCCTTGACCTCTGCTCCCCACATTCTCTGCCACAAATTCCTTCAAAGAGGGGCGCCATCCTGGAATGCCACGGCTGGAGCCAGGATTACACTGTGGTCCTCCTCATGGATGGGAATATTTGGCTCCCCTTCAGAGGAAGAAGGCCTGTCTCACTCCACAGGAGCACCCTGCCAACGTGGAACGGGCTGTTGGGAGAGGAATTTCCCTGTCTCTGAAGGAACGCTGGCCTCACCAGGTTGACTGGGTGCCAGGAGGGTACATGGCAGAAGTGTTCACCCAGTGCTCAGAGCACAACTGGGAGAACATGGGCTCTGGGGTCAAGAAGAATCTAGTTCAAAACCTCTCACTGTCACTTAAGAGCTGTAAAATGTATGCACATTATTGAGATGTACTGAAGCACATGCTTACTTTCGTCATTTCTTGGTTTGCCCATGCATCGTCTCTTTCTTCTTCTCCAGGTAATAGAACCATCATTTTCCTTCAGGTAGAAGGTATCAAACTATGCCATCCCTAGCTCTAGAGGTGGGCATGTAGCCCGAGAGGTCAGTCAGCATATGCCAGCCTCTCAGCCACAAGGATCGAATCAGCAGGACCTATGACCCAAGTTAGTCCAAGGTGATTCCATCCTGGGATTTGGAGTTGGGACCTCTGAGAAGGAAATCTCTCTTTTTACTACATTTGAAACTGAGAAGTCATAAACCTGAAGTTTCTGAGGCTGTCACACCAAGTAAGCCCACCAACACAGCACAAAGTGGAACCAAGACCGTGAAATGGAGTCCTGATGACATCACGAAGACCCTAGATCCAGCTATGCCTGAAGCCTTAGAATTTCTACTTACGTGAATACATTCCTCTCTATTTGCCTTACACCAATTAAAACTGGTTTCTTAACATTTGCAACCACGGGTCCTCAGTAATACACCCTCCAAGCCTGTGTTTCTTCATATTATAATGGAGACAATATCATTTTTCATCTTATATGGTTTCGGGGTTTAATCAAGATGTAGCAACAAACAGAAAGTGCTGCCCTTTAATGCTAGTTTCTCTTAGGTAAGAAACTCAACTAGATTAGATTAGAGGCTGTGGCAGAAATAGTCATGTTCCTTAAACATTCCATGCACTCGCCTATGTTTCCCAGCCCACCTGCATTTAAGTGAGGCTATATAACCAGTCCTGGGCAATGAGCAGTGACCAACATTGCAGATCTGGTGTTTGACCCTCCATCTCTCTCATCTCTTGCCCCAGTGACCCAGAAGCTTCACGAAGAGGTGAAGCACCTCTGCACCGCAAGATCAAAGCAGTCAGAATCACTGAGTTACTGCACGAAGGACAGCTGCCCTGGAGAGCTGCTAGACCCACGTCTGCTGTGTTAAGTCACTGAGATTTGGACAGCATTGGTTACCACGGCACAGCCCATCCCCTACCGACTAACAGAGTGGTCCTCCCAAGAAAGACTTCCACAGCCAGGGGGATGAATGCAGTGAACGTTCAAGCCTGCACAAAGGGCAACCCATCCAAGGAGGTGGACGCTCCACCTCCAAGACCAACTTCACACATGTCCTAAGTTTGCAGAGGGGCTGCCCATCCTCTCTCCTGAGGCTCCACCTCAAACATGGCAAGTGCCAGGACAGGCCAGGTTTGGATATCAACCAGAGGGAATCCACGGCTGGAAGGAGGGACAGAGGTTGGCAACGCTTTGGCAATGCTCTGAGGATTAAACGTTCAATACTAATTCCTTACTATGACTCAGAAAACCCACGACTCCATGCTGCAACTCATGCGTGGCCCTTCAGTCACCACACCCCCACCTCACTGACCTTGCAACGATTTCTGGAATATCTGAGTCTCATTACCTCCTCAGGGCTGTGCACAGGCTGTGGCCTCCTTCCAATGCTCTCCACATGGTTGGCTCCCTTTCATTTTTCAGGTCTGAACTTTTATGGCATGTCCTGAACCAGGTCTTCTTGATCTCTCTCGGAAGCAAGTCCCTTCAGTGTTGACCCTCTCAGCATCCTTCTTATTCTCTCCTCCTCCCCCCGCCCCCCCCCACGCCTTCCTCTTCTTCATCAACATAACTAACGTTGGTTGGTTGTCTCCTGTGCGTTGGGTGGAACTCTAAGCTCTCTACATGGATTATCCCATTTCATCTAGCAACAACCCTATGTACCAACTGGGCATCTTGATTTCACCAATAGAAATAAAGCCTATTCAGGCCAAAAATACATTTATTGGAGGGGTACTGAGTAGCCTAGAAGGTCAGAATCCCAGCCTTGGTCAAACCATAGGCAGGAACTGGCTAAGAACAACTGCCACCAGTGCTGGGCATGGGTCACCATGGTTGTCACCACCACCCCCGGATCCGGATATACTCACTGCTGCCTCAATCAACTCTAACTGTTCTTGCGCCTCTGACGCACTTCCTTGCTCGAGTCAAAAACTTAAGCAGAAGCATCCAATTTTCCAAGCTAAGACCAAGGCCCTTCCCAGGCTGCCCTGGGGCGGGATATCATCGGGCTGAGTCAGCCCACCTGAATGGCAGCAGGGCTGCCTACTGAGATGCACAGTGGGAGAGTCACAGAGCAGAAGAAGGAGCTTTGGATGCCGTCCAGCTCTAAACGTTGTGAGTGCTCACTCTCCTTGAGGCAGACAGAACATTCAAGACACAGTTTTGGGTTATTTTTTTTTTTTGCGGTACGCGGGCCTCTCACTGTTGTGGCCTCTCCCGTTGCGGAGCACAGGCTCCGGACGCGCATGCTCAGCGGCCATGGCTCACGGGCCCAGCCGCTCCACGGCATGTGGGATCTTCCCGGACCGGGGCACGAACCCGTGTCTCCTGCATCGGCAGGCAGACTCCCAACCACTGCGCCACCAGGGAAACCCCAAGACACAGGTTTTAAAAATCCTTGCCAACACCAATGACAACCCTACTAAAAAAGAAATATGATGAACAAATATTTAGACTATCCATTTGAAGAAGGGTCTAATTTTCAGCCTGACGAGGGCACCCACACTTTCCAGTCTCATTCTACTGATGAGGGCAGGCAGAGAGGTTTCCCGGATGGACGTCTGCAGCCTGAGTTTCTCATGGATGTGTAGCTTCTGACGGCAGAGCCAGACGGCTGAGACTTCCAGGTCTTGCTACACAACGTGTGGTCCCAGAACCAGCAGCACCACCTGGGAGCTTGTGAGACATGTAGCTTCTCACGTCCCACTGCAGCCTACTGAATCCGAATCTGCATTTCAGCAAAATCACCAGTGATTCATGAAAGTTTGGAATGTACTGTCATGGCCCAGTGATTCCCAACCTCACCCACATGTTGGAATCACACGGGCCATTTGTACAAAGTTATCGATGCCGAAACTCACTCCCAGAGATTCCACTGGGATTGTTCCCAGGTGTGACCTGGGCGTAGAAATTTTGAAAACTCCCCAGACAGCTCCAATGAAAATCAAAAGTCAAGAACTACTTAGAAAGACATGATTCCATCCAATCCAGAATAGCCCTGGATTAAAAAACAACAACAAAAAAACCCACAAAAAACATTCTTACAAAAGTCATGTCAACACAAGGAGTCACTTTTCAACCTCTCCCTCCTAAAGCTTCCCTGAGCGTCACCCCTCACTAGAGGTTCATTCCCAGAGAAGTAATTCTAAAAATCAAAGGGCTCTGATTGGTCACTGCCACTCTGAGCTAATGATTCTAGACCTTGGTGCTTTAATTTTTTTTTCCTGCAAGCGTTCAAGTTTAATAACTCAGTAAAAGAAATCCCAGAGGTCACAGGGTCTAACCCTCTCATTTTATAAATGAGTAAACTGAGGCACAGAGAGAGGAATTGAGTTTTGAAGCATAACGAAGGATCTGGACTCCACTCTTCCGATTTCCTAGGCAGCCCCCTTCCGCCACACACACTGCCTCTCCAGTGAAACGTACTTATGAGGAAGGATGTTTGATGAGTGCATGGTCAAAAGTTCATCACCAAAACATTTATTATTAATAATGAGGTTAAAAGCTTCGAAGCCAATCCAGCGCCAGTGGCTCCCATGAAAGCCATTTTTCAGTTTGTTCTCATCTAATTACTGGTAGGTACAGTAATTGGAAACAGGCTGCATCCGATGGGCAGGGTTTCAGGAAATGGAAATCTCTAATACAATTCTGCCTGGGAAGAGTCAGCTTCCACCATCACGTGCAGCTGAGACTCTCACAAGGCCTGCCCTGCGGAGAAGGAAAAGAGAGCACATTCCGGAAGCAGGAAAAACAGGCATAAAGACAAGATCGTTGAGGTCTGGAAGAGTTATGGTCCCACCAGGAAAGCCAAGTGTTGGGCTCCTGTGCTGTGGGGACTTCGTGTTGTGCCGATGCTCCAGGGACCGTTGCTATGTCCGGGGTTGTGCGTGGGTGTGGTTGGTTGTGTCTTGAAGTTACACTTCCTGAGTAGGGGCTAGGGACTAGGTGCCAGGTACTGAACTAAGCACTCTGTTTATACTACCCCATTTAATACTCGCATCCACTCCATGAGGTAGGTAACCCCTTTTGACAGAGGAGGAAACCGAGGCTTAAAGTGGTTTAGTCACTTGCTCATGGACCCGCAGGTACGGGTGAGCCGGGACTGGGATCCAGAGCTCTGGCACTCACTATGCTCCACCGTCCATCTCTCCTCATTGCAACACTCTCAGTTCCTAATCAGGACCAGCCTGGTCCTCGCAGGTGGAGGCAAGCAGAAGCACCGGGCTCCATCAGAGCCAAAGGGCAGAGGTTGGTCAGAGGAAAAGAAGAGGAATGAAGAAAATGGACCCACAGAGCGAACAGATGCGCCTCTCAAATGCTCCGGGAGCTCCGGCAACGTGAGATCGGCTGACCCGGGAGCTGTCAACCCCGGCATCTGCCGCAGCGTGCGCTCGCTGCATTGGGACCCTGGGACCACCACCGCCTCTTGCGCCATCTGGCCTTGCAGCGACGGAGATTCTGCCACCGTCTGCAGCTGAGCGTCAGCTGAGCGTGAGCTGAGCAGGTCTCCAGCGGCTACCGTTCAACAAGTTCATGGCTCAGTGGTTCCCGAGATGGATTACTCGAAGCCGCATGCTCGGGTGCCAGATTTTCCGCCAAGCCAGCTGCAGGTGGTTTCTTATGGCTGCCATCAGTCTCGTTAACGGGACCTGATCTGTAGATCATCGTTTTCCCATCTGGTGCCCACCATCTGGGCTGCTGTCAGCTTGGGGACTGATTTTTCAATCTCTCTCTCCCTCCCCCTCCCTCTCTGCATTTTTCTTCCAAACCAACTTTCTCAGCACTTTAAAACACCATACCTCACTTCATCCCATTTGGTGCTTGTCTTCAAGCCCAGATTTGCACAAGCTAGGTGAAAATACTCCTTTTGGTTTGAGCAAGCTGGTGGAATACCTTCAGCTAATTCAGGCCCACCCTCCTTATTCCCTGAGATTGCACAGAAGGTTCAGGAAGGCCTACGCAACGCTGAGGTTTGGTGGGGGGAGGGAGAAGAAAGGCCACCTGGACGTTGCCGTCATCTGCCCATGCAGGACACTGCAGAGTCATCTCCACCCCTACCCCTGAAGCTGCTCTTGGCCTCGTGACCCCCTAGAATCATCCACTGCTCCTTTTTCATTTTAGGTTGAGGATACTCTGAAGCTACCAGGACATTGCTTATCAAAACTCCTCAGGAAACCGTTTCTTCTCTGAGGTCCTGCAGGCTCGGGCAGGAGTCTCCTCTGCCCTCGGCTCCCACAAACACATCTGTATGGTTGCTTCTCCAGGGCTCACCCCAAGCCCCATGGGGTCTCTCCATGTCTACACCATCCCTGCCTCCCCTCCAAGTCGCCTCTCTGCCTGCAGCCCTGAGAGTCTTCTTCTGGTCAGAGATAGAAATGGAGAGGGTCTTCCTTCCATATGCCTTATTTCCTCCAAAATATTTTTCCTCTGAAATGAGTCCTTTCTGGTCCTCAAAGGGTCTAGGCTATTGAAACTTGAAAGCCAGGAAGAGGGTTCCTTTTCCTTCCCCTTACTGCTGTCACACGGAGGGATATGGGGAAAGAGAAGACACACCAATGAATGGAAGGGCCAAGACGGAAAAGGAAATACAGTTAATATTTTCAAAATGTGAGCCTGTCATAGGGTGATATAGTCTCAGAGACATCAGGCCTATTGCCCAAAGACACAGAACACATGCGTGTGGAGGAACCTGAACCAGAAATTAGCATCGAAAAGATGAGATATGAGAATTCAGACATCTTTAATCCAGTGGGTCCAGCTGTGAGTCAGAATCACCTGGTCTCACACAGAGAATCTGACTTTAACAAGAGCCCCAGGAAAGTGTTCAGCAGTAATTCTGTACTCTTTGGAAATCATTTTCCAGATGAAGACACTAAGGCCCAGAGAGAACAGGCTCTCACAGTTAGTTAGTTGTCATTTACAATCTACCTCTGTCCAAAAAAATGGAGGCCATTCGTAACAAGTTTGCGGCGTCAAGGCTAGAACATGATGCTCAGGGCTCCTTCTTCCAGAAGCTAGCCTGTCTCTCCTCCATCCTGTCTACTCCTGGCAAGGGAAAAGTTTTATCCATTTTTAATAAGTTGTAGCCAATTTATTCCCCCAAATTATCCAGGAGGCCAACAGGTTTGGAAGAGAAATGGAAGAGCTTGTGTCCAGGTGCAACTACCATGAGCAAGAAGTGATATAAACACACAGTCGGTGCTCATCTGTCCTCCAGGGCTTATGTCCGTGTGTTTGGGGTAAGTAGGCTAAAGATAATCCAAGAACACTGATCTGACCAGTAATTAATTACTCGATTAGTCCTAGGAAACTACTGGGCCATGTCATCATTTTTTTTTTTATTTTGGTGAACAAATAATTGAATTCTTCCTATATGCCCAACCCCATGCTCAGACATACAGGTGTGAATATGTCCTATAAGGCCTCTATGCTCTGGGAATTTACATTTTTATGGGAAGACAGATCAAAAATAAAAGTAAACATGAAAATATATACATTGATTCTTTTTTTTAATGGTTTTTTTAAAATTTTTAAAAAAAATTTTAGATTTTATTTTGTTTATTTATTTTTGGCTGCATTGGGTCTTTGTTGCTGTGCGCGGGTTTTCTCTAGTTGCAGAGAGCGGGGGCTACTCTTCGTTGCGGTGCACGGGCTCTAGGCTCATGGGCTTCAGTGGTTGTGGCGCACGGGCTTAGTTGCTCTGTGGCATGTGGGATCTTCCCAGACCAGGGATCGAACCTGTGTCCCCTGCATTGGCAGGCAGATTCTTATCCACTGCGCCACCAGGGAAGCCCATACATTGATTCTTATATGTGAAAAATGATATCAAGAAAGCAAATAAAAGGCTGAGCTACAACAGGAGTCGGCAAACTTTTCCTAGAAGGGACCAGATGGTAAATATTTTATGTTTTGTGGTCCATATGGTCTGTGTCTCAACAACTTGGCTCTGCTATTGTAACCCCAATGCAGCCAAAGTCAACAGGTGAAGGAACGGCCGGGGCCGTGATCCAATAAGCATTATTTACCAAAGCAGGCTGCCGTCAGATTTGACCCACGGAGTTTGGTGACCCCTGAGTACTGTGCGTGGGTGGTAGAGGGTAGACCTGCAGGGTCTTGAGGAAAAGCAGCCACAGGAATTGAGGGGAGCGCCTCGGGCAGGGGAGCCCATGGCAGGGGCGGGGTGAGAGTAGGGGAGGCCTGGCAGCGAGACAGCGGGTCGAGGCTGGTCAGGAGCTGCAAGGCTGTAGGCATTGCCAGGGACCCTATCTGTGGGCTGTGAAAGGAGTGGGAATTTTATTCCAAGTGCAAAAAACGCCATGGACAGTTTTAAGCAAAGAACTGACATAATTTGAGTGACTTTCCTCCTAAAAGCATCGCCCCTTTTAAAGCGGCTCTGTGAAACATGGAAGGTGTGGGAGACACGGGTAGCAGGAAGCACCAGTGAAAAGGCTTCTCTCGGAGCAAGATGATGGTGGGGCCTTGGTGATGGAGAGCAGAGGGGCATTGGAGATGCAGTGCAGAGATAAAGCCACAGCGCCAGTGGGTGGGTTGCACGTGGAAGGGAGGAAAGGAAAGACTCAACGATGACTGCTAGGTCTCTGACATGGACAGATGTGGCGGAGGTGGGGATGCACTGCATGGTCCTCTTAGCTCTGAGATGCTGCATTTCTATAAATGAGGGAGACCACGATGATGCAGCGGATGGGTAGTCACCAAAACGATCATCTCAGCTACCAGTACTCAGGGCTGTTCATGGCCTCAGTCAATCTTAATTAAGCACCAAGTGTGTGCCCAGCACAAAGCTGGGTTTTTAGGCTCCACTTGGATGAGGTGGGCTGCTGCCAGGACAAGGAAACGAGACCACAGGCCTCCTCTGGCCTGTGCCTCCCTGCTCCCTCCACCCCCGTCCATCTCAGGTTCCCAGACATCAAAGAATCAAAAGGGCAGCGAAGCCAGAAGCAGAGGCTGCAGAAGGACAGGAGTGACCTGTCAGCACTGGCTACGTTGCTGGAAAAGCTAAGAAGTTTTAAAAAGTTTAACTTTTAAATAAAACAGAACTGTTACCTTTACTATCTTTTTTTTTTTTTTTTTTTTTTTGCGGTACGCGGGCCTCTCACTGTTGTGGCCTCTCCCGTTGCGGAGCACAGGCTCCGGATGCGCAGGCTCAGCGGCCACGGCTCACGGGCCCAGACGCTCCACAGCATGTGGGATCTTCCCGGACCGGGGCACGAACCCATATCCCCTGCATCGGCAGGCGGACTCTCAACCACTGCGCCACCAGGGAAGCCCTACCTTTATTATCTTTAAGTAAAAGCTGGGGCAGTTCAAGTGATTTAAATGCCAGCCCTCCAGAGAGCCTAAGGAGGGATTCTCTGCTTGGTTTTTGCTGGGTTTTTTTAAAAGGAAAGGCCATGGGGGGGAAGGACCAGCCTAGGGAGCCCTGGGTTCCAGTCCTGCGCTGCCCCAGAGAGGACACCTGCGTTTGATGCCGGGCTAGTCATGCGCCCTCTCGGGGCCTCGGTGGATCCATCTATAAACTTGGAGATGGAGCAGAGGCTCCCCGAGGCCCTGGTGTCTTGCCTGTGCCGTAAAGCTCCTCTGTCGGATGATGTAATTGCCCAGTCTCTTGGCCCAAATGGTCTGAGGCTCGTGTAAATCATGATCACCTGCCCTCTGTCTGGGGCCCATAAATCACAGCCCAGAGAGCTGAAAGGCCGTTGCTCCTCAGACTGGGCCATGCCTCGCCAGCAAGCAACGCCAACTTCTGTCCATTTGGCAGAGGGCCTGGCACGTAGGGATGAGCCTCCCCGAGTTTACGATGAGACAGAAAGCTGACACGGGCCCTCTTTCATCAGTGTCTTCCCTGGGGACGGTGGATTGGATCATTTGGAAATCATTTCTGATCTCCCTCAAACTCACAGGCCTCTCCTCCTCTCCATGTCCCACTGACCCTGATCTGACCCTCCGTACAGTCTCATCCCACGAAATATTTTCACTTGTACGTGTTGGGCTCATTTATTCAGCAAATATTTACGAAGCACCTACGATGTGCCAGACACACAGTATAAAGAGCTGGGAATCCAGGACCAACAAGACGGACACACGTGCCCACCAGGAGCCCACAGTCTGGTAAGGAAACAGCATCGCAGTCTATTCAAAATGACAACTTGTAAAAAGTGCTATGATGGAAGTTAAAAACAGAATATCAGGGAGACAGGGAAACATGAGGTGTGAGAAGAGCACAGGCCCTGGGTGGCAGGACAGAGGGGCCCAGGCCTTGCCGGGCCTGGTGGGACGTGGTTTTGGATTTTATTCTAGGTATAATTTTGAACACCATTTATTAAGGGTTTGGTTTCCTAGGGCAGCCATAACAAACTGCATGGCTTAAAACTATAAAAATTTATTCTCTCACAGCTCCAGAAGGTAAAATCTGAAATCAAGGTGTTGGCAGGTGCCGTACACACCCTGAAGGCTCCAGGGAAGAGTCCTTCCATGCGTCCTCCCAGCCTCTCCTGCCCGCTGGCGATCCTTGGCCTTCCTTGGCTTCCATGCATCACTGCGGCCCGCCTCTGCCTTCACGTGGCTTTCTTCTCTCTGTGTCTTCTCATAAGGACACCAGTCACTGGGTTTAAGGCCCACCTTAATCTAGTGTAACCTCATTTTAATTACATCTGCAAATAACTTATTTCTAAGTAAGGTCACATTTTGAGGTTCCAGATAGACATGAATTTGGGGGGCACTATTCAACCCTCTACAGCATTTTAGCTGGAGGAGGATTATTATGGGATTTATGTTGCAAAAACATGACGCTGGCTGCAGTGTAAGAATGGATTAAAGTGAGTAAGAGAGAAGGCAGGAGTTGATGGGCAGCAGTGGGGAGATGATGGAGAGAAGGGGACCAATTTAAAGTCTGTTCAAGGGACTTCCCTGGTCCAGTGGTTAGGACTCCACACTTTCACTGCCGAGGGCCTGGGTTCAATCTCTGGTTGGGAAACTAAGATACCACAAGCTGTGCGGCACGGACAAAAAATAAAAAATAAAATAAAATCTGTTTTAAAGGTTGAGCTGACACAGCCATGGATTGGATGTGAGGGACAAACAAGAGGGGTCAAAAATGCCTCCCTGGGGCTTCCCTGGTGGTGCAGTGGTTGAGAGTCCGCCTGCCAATGCAGGGGATGCGGGTTCGTGCCCCGGTCCGGGAAGATCCCACATGCCGCGGAGCGTCTGGGCCCGTGAGCCATGGCCGCTGAGCCTGCGCGTCCGGAGCTTGTGCTCCGCAACGGGAGAGGCCACAACAGTGAGAGGCCCGCGCACCGCAAAAAAAAAAAAAAAAAAAAGAATGCCTCCCTGTTCTTTGTACTCTTGGTCATCAGCTGGCCATCGGACCATAGGCATGTTGAGATGACCCTTTTCTCCCCCAGCACAGAAGAGGTGCTTTGGAAATACTCTTGCGTTGATGGATGGCTCCCAGAGCAAGCATTTCAGATGCCAGGACAGGCATCTTAGAAGCTGAGCACAAGGCCTCTTTCTCCACTCTGCAGCTGACAGCTCCAGGCTCAGTCTTCCGCCTGGATGGTGGCTTTCACCCCGTAGGAGAGCAGACCTGTGCTTCCTGACCCTCCCCAGCTCTCCTCCTCGGTTTCCAGGGCAACCCCAGGGACCTCTGGCTGGGCGTTTGGGTGATGGCTGTCGCTGCAGTTTCCATGTCAGTCTGCCCCATCAGCCCACAGGACCTCCGGGGTAGAAGCAGAGGTTCGCGTCTAACTTCTCAGCTTCGGCAGAGAGCTGGGGCTGAACAAGGGGAGGGGGTGGGAAGAGGATGCTGGGTTCTCAGATCTTCTAGGGTCCCTGACAGGAAAGACCCTTAGTCAAAATATGGGCGACGGAAGGAGGCGGCAGGAGGAAACCGGTACCCAGCCATCAAAATAAATTCTGTCTCCAGTGAAGACGACTTCTCTGAGGCAGCATCCCAGGGGACCGGCTTTGAGAAAGGGAACACTTTGTATTTGTTCCTCGACAAGTAGCCTTGAAGCAGTTTTGTAGCCTTGAGAGGAGGCTGTGGCCATGGGAGAGCAGTGGCTTCTAGGAGGTGGCCGAAGGGAGGAGATAACAGCCCATGGGTACCAGCACGTGCACACATGCGCGCGCACGCACACACGCACACACGCACGCACACACACACACACACACTGCTCAGCAGCCTGCCTTTCGATCTTATGCTTTGAGAATGATGGTGCTGCGAAAATTGAACCTAAACCAGATCAAGCCTCCAGATCTAAGTTCCAGATTACAGGAAATATGGGGGACAGAGGACAGAGGAACAGGTTGTACAGGACCTCAAAGATGCCAACAGCAGAGCCAGGTGTGGGGAGCCACAGAATAACTGGCCAGATTGCTTAAACAAGTACGCTGCAGGGGAAAAAAGAGAGGGAGAGAAAAACTGCAGCTCAGAAGAAACTGAAAAGACTTTGCTTGCCACGCGTGGCTCTTACTTGGATCCTGACCACCAGTTAGAAAAAACTGAGGCAACTGAACGCTGACTAGAGTGATTATGACACACCTGATATCAGGTGTGATCATGACATTGTGATTACGGTTTTAAAAGGGAATCGTTAGCCTTTAGAGCTGCCTGCCGAAATACTTATGGATGAAATGATACGATGTCAGGGATCTGCTTTGAAATAATCCACAGGTGGGAGAGCAGAAAGGATACAGATGAAATGGAACCGGCCCTGGGGTTGGCGGTTGTTGAACGTAAGTGATGGGAGCGCGGGGCTTGTTCGCTACTCTCTCCACTCGTGTGCGTGTGTGAACATTTCAGGATGCAGAAATCTGCCTTCCGAGCCTTGCTCTTTCTCTGCTTTGCTGTATGGCCCTGGGCAAGAATCTCAACCTCTCTGAGCCTCTCCTCATCTATAAAGTCATACTTACAGTCACACTGCCTTACAGAATGGATGTAAATCTGGCCACTGCCCACTGCCTCTTGTTTCCTCCCGGAACCTGCATTCATAACGCGACCCCCTATCATCCTCGCCTTCAGAAGCACACCATCTCCAACCCGCCGGTCCTCCCTTTCATCGGATCCCCTCGTGTTCCACAAGGGCTCTGCAGGAGTCCTCGGCCTCCGGACAATTGCTTTCACTAAGACTCTCATTATGATGGAAATCATCTGCCAACCATTTTTAAAATTAGCATCACAAGCCCATTACGCTACTGGCCCCAAGAGGGATTACTTTCAGACCGGAGAAAGGGCTGCTGGAGACCAGCAAATAAGCAGGGTCCTCCGGCTGCAGAGCAGAAGCTGTACCCACTGGGAGAAGAAACTGCAGCCTGGCCAGCGCGCCTATAACCCACGCTATTAAAGCAGGAAACCCACGCAAGAACTCGGTGCAGCCCCACGGCCTGCGATGCTCAGAGATGCCGGCGACGAGAACCGCACCAACCGACACCTCTGTAGACGTGACGCCCGCACCTGCAGCCCTCGGGGCCTCTGTGGAACCCGTGGGGCACACAGGCCCCAGTGGCCCAGGACAGTCCGTCTCCCTGGCTCCTCCAGAGAGCTCGGCCCCATGGTTGAAGGCCAGAGCAAAATAAGGATAACATCCCCGCTTGGTTCCCTGGCCCAGAGCAGCCTGGAGGTTAGAAGACTCTGGAAGCCAGCTTCATGAGTTGGTTTCCAGATTCTTAAACAGAAGCAGCTGGCGTGGCCACTGCGCCAAACCTCCTCTGGATGGAGACCCCCCTAGAGGTCGGAACGCTCGCCCGGCTTCCAAGAGCAGCTCACTGCCCTCTTCCGCCCCCTCCCCCTCCCCCCTCCTCTTCTTCCTGCTGTTTTCCCTACCCCTCCCCCCTCACTGGGTACCCCAGCCTTTCAGCTGCTTCTGAGCCCCATCCTGCAGGACCACCACCTTCCCACCCACTCACTGTCTCCCAGGCAGCTGCTCGCCGGAAGCCAACACCCAGTAGGCACCCGGGGCCAGTGGATGTGATGAGTTCCTACGGAGGGCAGGACCCAGCTAGGCCCTGAAGGGCAGAGGAACACTCCAAAGACAGAGTCTCTTTCCCAGGAGAGTCACCCCACAGGGAGGAGGCCGCAGGCACCCCCAGGCTCTTGGGCAGGCAGACCCAACTGCGCACACGGGGGCCAGCTCCGGGAGCCCCTCTGAGGTTCGCCACAGCAGCCCAAAGCCCCCAGGCACCGGCCAAGGGTCCCCACTCCCCGGGGCTCATGTTGGCAATGGTGTGGCCAGAGCTGATCTGTGAGATGCCCAAGCAAACAGCAGCCACATCTGAGCAGCAGATAGGAACAGAGGGCACAGGGGATACAAGGTCGCAGTTCCAGGCACGATGGCATCTCTGAGGGCCCTGAGACACCCGAAACCTCTCCCACAATCAGTGGCCTTTGAAGCTGCACCAGCAACTGCAGGGTGCTGGCGCCCTCTAGTGGATGGAGGGGCCGGGCTCCACCTGGACCTTCTTCCCTGACCCCGGGAAGAAAGTGAAGATTCCCAGAGAGGTGCCGGCCCAGGGCAAAACTGTGATGTACAGGACACCAGCTTTCCAGCCTCAGCATTACTCCCCTTGCCCCTCCTCAGCGTCTCCCTGTCTTCCCACTGGTCCCAGACACAGTGTGCCTTCTCCCTACGGCCCTTCCCAGCTTGCTATGTGGATCTCAATTTTACGACGGTGCAAACTTTACACTGTAGGACTGACTGTGAAGTCAGTTTAGAGCCGGCAAAGTCTTTGTTAGGAGTGAAGTTCCGATGTGATTCAGGCATCCAGGAGGCATTTCTGGGAAGCATGGGAGGCACCCACTCTCCCCTTCGGCAAGGCAAGCCAGACTACATGACTCCTGAAACCATCAGCACCCCACTTTTCAGAGGAGAAGTATGCAGGTGGACCCTGAAGGGGGAGGAAGAGGGATTGGAGCTCACTGCTTAAGCAATAGCAGCGAGGGCCGAGAGGGCTTGGAGTCCCAGGCACAGAGCCAAGGAGAAAAGCCCACCCTGGCCCCGTCACTCTGTAGTCACACCAGGCATCCTCAGTGCTCCCAAGACAGTGGGTGGCAGGCAGCAAACGGGGCCCTGCTTCAGTCCCCTTGACACCAGCGTCTCCAACAGTATCAAATCTTTTTGCTTGTTCTACCAAAGGGAGGCCACCCAGGAAATGCTTCTCATGGTCGCAACAATTAATCAAGCGCACTTCCTGCCCTCAGGGAGTTTTGAGTCCATTCATCAAATGTCAGATCCACTGTCCCTGCCGCGTCGTGGCCCCCTGCACCTCCCTAGAGCTGGCTGCTCAGTCGTCACTCTGCTGCCCAGACTGCACGTGCTCGGAGCCCCTCCCTCACAGGGCTTGGGAGGCAGTGACCACCCCCGCCCCCACCCCCACCCCCGGCCCCAGCCCCGGCCACCGGAGCTGGTATTCAACTTGACCCTAGGTCCCATGCCTTTGTGACAGGGCACACCTGCCCATCAATCTCCAGAGCGTCCCCAAATCCACCAGTCCCAGACGCCATCCTCTCTCCCTGCACCTGTGGTTTCATTTCCTCCCCTTTCCCCAGGTCATGTACACAGAGCAGCAACAATACTCTTTAAAGGGCTTGAACCTTGAAGTTCCCCTCCAGTGGCTTCCCTGCTCTGGCAGCCTCGTGGCTCAGGGGCTGCCCAGCCTCTCCCAGCTTCTCTGTGGTCCAGTAGGGCTCTGCTTACGCTGTTCCCTCTGCGGGAACGACCCACCCCTAAGCCCCCTTTGCAAAACCGGCTCTTTCTCAGCCTTAAGGCTCTCAGCTTAAATGTCAACTTGCTCAGAGGAGACTCCCTGAGCCCACACCCCACAATTACACTCTCCCACAGCACCCCAATGGTTTCATTCACTGCATTTTATTTACACCTCTGTTTACTCCTTTTAGACCTATCTCTCCAAGGAGAATGTGAGCTCCATGAGGACGGAGATGTCAGTATTGTTCACCACTGCATCCCCAGTACCTTGCTGCATACAGTAGGTGCTGCATGAGGACTGGAATGAATGAATGAAAGGGTCCAGTGCCATAGGAGAGATGCATCGAGGGTTCAGAAGAAGGAACAATCACTTCCAGGTGACCCAAGGGGGGAAAATAAGATTTGAACACGCAGAGGTGGTGACAAAGAAACTCAGAAGCAAAGGCGTGGAGGAGGGTAAGGACGGGTTGGGTTTGACTGTAGTGAATAGCGAGGGTAAAGAAAGGAGAGGTGGTCTTGGAGAGCTCCGGGGGTATTAAAAGAGGAGCAGAAAGGCGCATGGAAGATGAACTGCAAGGCAGAGGTGGGCAGGGGACCGGAGAGAGTGACAAAGCGTCCAGAGCCTGGACTAGCACAGAGCAACTGGCAGAGACAAGGCCATAGACGGAGAGCTGGGGCTGCAGGAACCACGCCCGCTGCTGCCCCTTATACCCCATCCGTCCCCGTTCCTGTCTCTTCCTGTCCCTTTCCTCCACTTGGAGGATCCATCCCGGAGTCTCATTTGCGGCAATCGGTGAGAAGCCCCATTGCTAAGGAGCACCTAAAGCCCACCCCCCAGGAAGCACACAGCCCAGTCCCAGGGTCTGGACCGCGGCGTCCTTCTTTCAGCCCCGGGTTAGCAGCCCAAGATGAAGTTCCAGCGCCACCTCGTGGACGGAACTGGAATGCGTGGCGCGGCCACACCCTGCATCCCTGCGTCCCAGATTCAAGTAAAGTCGCCTCTGAAACTTCCCGACCTCAGGAAGGCTGGAGTCTGGGGAAGCACAGAGCACTAGAGTCAGGACCACGGGTGGCTTGCACAGCGTCTACCCGAATATTCTGCGAACGCTGGCTGAGGGAGCGAGAGGGCAGGTGGAGGTAGAGAAAGCAGGGGCTCCCAGGGAAAATTTTCTGAGTCATCAGAAAAGGGGAGACCTTTAACAGGGTTAACATTTATAAAGCATTTACTGTGTGTGTGCCAGGCTTGGTATTAAATGCTTTGTGAATATTCATTACTTCCTCGTAAACCCAGTTAAGTGGAGACGGTTAATCAAGAAACAGGCGCCAGGTCGCGGGGCTGGTGAGCGCGGAACTGGGATCCGAACCCAGGGAGCCTTCGCCAGATTCTGGGCACAGAATCCCAAAGTTATAAACGCTTCGACCGCAGGCACATCACAGAGATAACCCGGAAGCCCCCAGACTACTGCGCGGGGATCCTACCTGTTCAGAACTCCAGTTGGTCGGCGGGTCGGAGCTCTGTACCCCCAAGAAAGCCGTGAAAACGGACTCGCCCGTGACTTCGCGGTCATGGCCGCCTTTTCACCCCCGAGAAGCCCCACACCTGCGATTGGCCCGCGCATCACGTTCAACGCCAGCCCTCTATTCCCCTCCTCAAACAGCTGTGGCCTCTTTGTCCTGGATTGGGCACGTTTAACTCCCAAGGCAAACGTGTGAGTCCTGGGAGGCGGGCTTTAAATTATGGGGAAATCATAAAGCCCCACATCTTAGTGCATCACCCCCCTTTTCCCTCCCACCACCCTCATCCCTAACCCACCCCCAAATGTGGTCACAGTGGGGACTTATCACACCCAGGTCATGAAATCCAAACAGGAGGAAGCTCAAGGTCAAGGAAATTCCCTGGTGCCATAGAAAGAACACGGGTTTGAGCGGCAGGTTGGCCATGATTCCCTTAAGATTCCCTTAAGATGCCTGAAGCGCTTCCCAAGACTTCCGCGCCTCCACGTCCGGGCGTGTAAAATGGGGAGAAGCTAGTCGTGCCTGTAAAGCTGTTAGCGCAGCGACTGGCAATTCGCTTATGCTCAATACGCATTACTTTATTCTCCTCACACTCAAAGGGCTTTCTTTTTTTCATTTTAAATAAAGACGCGCATTTAGAGACTCTGCTCTTTGCTTTGGAAAAATAAAATAAACTGCACAAGCCCAATGATTCAATGACCCCTGACCTCCGTGCAGCAGCCAATCCAGGAGGCGGAAATATAACAAGCATGCCCCATGTAAATGACCGCTATTCATTATTAACCCATTGTTCCATGTGGAGTACAGACCCAGTGCTGCCAGATCTTCTAAGAGTTTTAACACAAGCTAGAATTTTGCTACAATTTTAGAGAAATCTGATATCTTGAACTTTGACTCCATTTGTTTGACATTTCGAAATTACCAAACTAGGCAAGTCTGCAGGATGAATTAAGGCTATGTACACAGGTCTTGCACATGAACTTTAATATTAAGTTTACTCAAATTTAATTATCAGGTGAGGTTTTGAAAGGACTCGTGTTCCCACGGTCTGGCTCTTGCCCTTCTTTCCAGGCCCAATTAAAGACTGACTCTGCCATGTGCCCCCTGTCACCACCCAGATCTCACACAGCAAGTTCTGTCTTTGCCTCGACCAACTACAATATTATTAGCTAACCTTTCTTGCGTAAGGTGCTGGGTCCCCTAGGAGACAGTGCGCTGCTCCCAGGTGAGCACTTGCTTTACACATGGCCTCCTCTCCCCTGCCTACCTTTAGACTCTGTCAATGTTGGTTACACTCCCCAAATCTTTACCACCCTGAATTCTAATCTCTCTAACCACCATGTTGATCCTTCTCACTGGCAACCAGCAAAGGAGGCAGGACAGCGTCTACAGACCCACTCATCACCATCTTTAAACATGGACGTCAAACCGGGAATTAGAAATGCCACGTTCTCTCTGGCTCTACTTATCCTGTGTCGACAGCACATGGGTGAGTCCAACTTAACAGACTTTGGAAACACTAGCTCTTGACATCACTGTGCTCAACATCTAGTCAATGAAAAGTCGTGAGGACTCTGCCTCCGTTTGGGTTCCCCTGAAAACAGCTCCTGAGACAGGATTCGGCTGCCAGTCCTTGACGTGTGAGCTGATGTCAGGAAGCACCAGTAACGGACAGGCAAAGGGAGACATGGAAGGGGGAGAAGGAATGATCACACCCCAAGAAAAGGGAATAATGAGTGGGTCACTGCTATGGCCAACTGGAGCTTAACCCCACTGAGGACCCTCTGAATTGTTCCAATGAGGGGCTGTTTATCTTCTAGTTCCACAAACCCAAACCCCAGTGGATGACCATGACTGCTGGGGTATTGACTCACCAGCAACTTCCAGCAGGCTCTGGTGGCTCCACGCACTCCCAAGTCAGGGACGGCCCTCAGCAGGGAGATCCAGGCAGACAAAGGTGCAGGAATGTCCACAGGTGACCCGGTGGTGGCCACGGGCACACAGGTAGGGTCCTACAGGATCTACTGCAAGAACTCTGCCTCAGGAAAACCCAGCACCAGAACAGAAGCCAGTCTTTACGTTTAGAGAATAAATTACATTTTCAAGGCATCACCCACTGGCTCAGGTGGTTTTCCCAACACTCCCGTGATAGACCTGCTAGATGTGGGGACATTATTTTTTGCCCTAACTTACGAATGGGAGAAATCAAGTGTTTGCCCAAAGTCATATAATCAGTTACTAACTCTCATTTGCAGACTTGACAAACTTCTTATAACTAAAGACCTTGCCAGCGGGGTTACTTTAAATAGCAAAGCATGTAATCCTTTAAAATTATTTTGCAGTTTTAAAAATTGATTTCCTAACGGCTTTTTGGGAATTCATCTGATTCTTGGTGCTGTCTGTCTTTGTGTGCTTGTGTGGTGGGCTTTGCTGCAGTGACTCCCATATTCAGTGTCTGCAACTTTCTGGCCCCTCGCAGCGTCCTGAGACTCAAACGCCCTTTCGGACAATTACTCTTTCAACCTCTGCATTTTACCTTTATTTATGTAAAGTTATTTTCTGGGCACTGACAAGACTCTACTGTTAATTAAATTGACGTAAAGCAGGAACCATGCATACACCATGCAAACCTACCTCTTGGGTCAGCAGCTTAGGGAAGCACAATGAATTTTCATCAAGAACGACCTAAATGCACGTTGTTGCCAACGAACTTAAGTTTCATCCTGATCAAAGACAATGGCTGTGTTCTATCACCCAACTTAGACATACTTTCCAAATTAATCTGCCTGCTTTATGCCTGCATTGTGCCAACGAAAAGAATGTCATTCGCCATCTGGCTCTACAAGGATTAAGTCATTAGCCACCGCTGTTGCTGACCTTTAACATACCGATACCCTGAAAGGAGATTGGGGCGAAGATCAGGAATGAGGCACTCTGTGCTCTGGGAAAACTGGCAGAACAGGCCTTCAGAGAGTTAGATATTTTCAGGAGAAAATTTTATGAACCCAATTTCTTGCATCTTCTCATACAAGCACTAAAGTCATTAACTGAGATACCTGTTTCTCGTGACTAGCAACAACCTTCTGCGGAGATGTGTGCCTGATTACACCTACCCCTTCTCCAAAATCACTCTCATGCTGACCTCTCTCCACCTCTTTGGAGCAGTTCCTCAGAGCTATCTGAGAGGCTGTCTCCTGGGCTATAATCCTCAGTAAGTCTCCACAAAAAACTGAAACTCACAGCTCTCATGTTGTGGGCTGTTATTTCAGTCGACTATTGGGAGGGAACGTCTATGGGGAAAAGTGAATGAGGCTGCAAGACTTCAACAAAAGAGATTTTGTAAAAATTCCCAATCCAGAGATGGAAGCAAACTTTATGTAAAGAAAAAAAAAAATGAGGCAGGAATGTACAGTGGAGAAAGGACAGCCTCTTCAATAAGTGGTGCTGGGAAAACTGGACAGCTACATGTAAAAGTATGAGATTAGAACACTCCCTAACACCATACACAAAAATAAGCTCAAAATGGATTAAAGACCTAAATGCAAGGCCAGACACTATCAAACTCTTAGAGGAAAACATAGGCAGAACACTCTGATATAAATCACAGCAAGATCCTTTGTGACCCCCCTCCTAGAGGAATGGAAATAAAACCAAAAATAAACAAATGGGACCTAATGAAACTTCAAAGCTTTTGCACAGCAAAGGAAACCATAAACAAGACCAAAAGACAACCCTCAGAATGGGAGAAAATATTTGCAAATGAAGCAACTGACAAAGGATTAATCTCCAAAATTTATAAGCTGCTCATGCAGTTCAATAACAAAAAAACAAACGACCCAATCCAAAAATGGGCAGAAGACCTAAATAGACATTTCTCCAAAGAAGATATACAGACTGCCAACAAACACATGAAAGAATGCTCAACATCATTAATCATTAGAGAAATGCAAATCAAAACTACAATGAAATATCATCTCACACCAGTCAGAATGGCCATCATCAAAAAATCTAGAAACAATAAATGCTGGAGAGGGTGTGGAGAAAATGGAACACTCTTGCACTGCTGGTGGGAATGTGAATTGATACAGCCACTGTGGAGAACAGTATGGAGGTTCCTTAAAAAACTACAAATAGAACTACCATATGACCCAGCAATCCCACTACTGGGCATATACCGTGAGAAAACCATAATTCAAAAAGAGTCATGTACCAAAATGTTCATTGCAGCTCTATTTACAATAGCCCGGAGATGGAAACAACCTAAGTGCCCATCATCGGATGAATGGATAAAGAAGATGTGGCACATACACACAATGGAATATTACTCAGCCACAAAAAGAAACAAAATTGAGCTATTTGTAATGAGGTGGATAGACCTAGAGTCTGTCATACAGAGTGAAGTAAGTCAGAAAGAGAAAGACAAATACCGTATGCTAACACCTATATATGGAATTTAAGAAAAAAAAATGTCATGAAGAACCTAGGGGTAAGACAGGAATAAAGACACAGACCTACTAGAGAATGGACTTGAGGACACGGGGAGGGGGAAGGGTAAGCTGTGACAAAGCGAGAGAGAGGCATGGACATATATACACTGACAAACGTAAGGTAGATAGCTAGTGGGAAGCAGCCGCATGGCACAGGGATATCATGTTGGTGCTTTGTGACCGCCTGGAGGGGTGGGATAGGGAGGGTGGGAGGGAGGGAGACGCAAGAGGGAAGAGATATGGGAACATATGTATATGTATAGCTGATTCACTTTGTTATAAAGCAGAAACTAACACACCATTGTAAAGCAATTATACCCCAATTAAGATGTAAAAAAAAAAAATGATTTGCAGTTTAGAGCCTTTAAAGCGTTATAAAACTGTGGCCCTGTTGATACCATTACTGTCTCAGGATTGCAGATTTAGAAGTGATTTATGCAGTGCCTTGGAGGGAAGGGCTATCTCCTGACCCCAAGTGGAGGGGCCAGGACTGCAGCCTGCAGTGTGGGAAGCCAGGGTGGAACTGCCCCCTTTTCTTTCTGCACAAGAGGCAGAGACTTTTCCAACTCAGTGAACACAGTGGAAGACTTCAGAGCAAGCCCAGCCGAAGCCTGCCTTGTGCTCAAAACCCCTCCCAAGTAAACGCCACCTCCAGACTCTGTTCCAGTGTTATTTGTTCTCTCTTCCAGACACGACCCACTGGGGAGGCTGAGTGCCTCCAATGAACCCTTGTAAAATGCAGTGTTGAAGATCAAGTTTGGAAACCAGCCCCACTGCCTGCCAGCAGGATGACCGTGAGAAATAGCTTACACTCAGTTTCCTCTTAGGGTCTTTAGGACCCCTACCTCATGATCAGCGTGGTGCCCGGCACACACGTTCATAAAAATACTATTACATTGTTGGTTTGCAAACTGGCCCCTGTCCACAGAGGGCAAGGAGAACCAGAGGAAGAGGCAGACTGCTCCAGATTGGTAGGTGGCAGGTTTAATAAGCAAGGGAACTTACCTATGAGGATTGTCTTGGGCGGTGCAAGACGGTAGATCTCTGCCCCCATCAGCTAGAATCTCAAAAGTCTATATAGAGGCCTTAACTGGGTTCAATCACGTATTCAGTCGAGTTGGTCTGGGCAACACCTTACTCGCTCAAGGCTGCATCCTTGAGATGGCTGTCAGCATGGGAATAGTAAGCAGCACGTACATTCCAAGGACAGAGGAGGGGGTGAGGAGTCTCCTGCTGCCCGGGTCCAACTCTCCAGTCAACCAATGGTCACTTCCTCTCCGTGATCCCCTCCAACACATACGCTAATCATTGCTGAATTTGGGCTCTGCATTATGACAAATCCACAGTTAGTGGCGACGAATTCTAGCCGTCTTCAACCTCCAAAGCTCTCCTTCTGCTTAACTCTGTGCAAAGGGCACAGTGTAGGAGGGCTTCTGAGAAATCCTGCGAGCTGGATACATCACCTTAGTGACATGGTTGCCCTCTGAATCGTACAAGGACACCCTTAACAGTGGACTTTTCAAGAGGACATTAGGTGAAGGGAAAGAATCCTTACGTCCTTTTCCGCCTGTCCTGATGAGACATACTGCTTTCTGCCTTATTCCTCTGTGCCTGTCAGTCGTTCCAGGACGAGGGCAGAACTTGCAAACCCAGAGAAAAGTGTGTCACCATGATGGAGAGCAAATTTGCACTCTGCCTTGGCAGAAGCCTTCAGCAAACTGCTTCAGCCCTGTTTCATCAGTGGTAAGATGGGGCTAATAGTATTGTACCTACCCCCGGAGGACTGAGGTGATGCATAGAAAGTCCTTAGCGCAGTGCCCAACTCTGTACCCACAAAGAAGTCCCGGTACCAGCATGTCAAGCGCATTGTTTTGCTGCAGCCAATAAACTTCCTTCCAGTTTCACAACCTTATGTACCTATAATTTGCCAAGTTCGACACCGAACACAAGGATGGTCCCTACGTCACTGGATGGGACTTGATCATTTTGCTTTCTTGTTCACCTTCCATTTGGCTGGTGGTCATTGAAGTGGGATTGAAGTGGGGTGGGATTGAGGGTCCAACGATGCTGCTTCTGTTCTAGATTCTATCATCACTTACTGTGCGAGCACCGGTGATGTCCTCTTCTGTAAAACTTGGGCGCCAAATACCAGGTGACTCCTAATTTCCCTTTCAGAGCTACATTTTCTTTCCTAAGTAGGAAATCGAGAAAACCAAATACCACACAGTTGTAACACTCTTAAGCTTACAAAACACTTCTGCATTCATCCCACCTTATTTCATCTTCAAAAATCCACTGTTGTCCCCATACAACACAGAGGACACCCATGTATGTTCACTGGGGTGAGGTGACCAGCTCAATGTCTTCCAGCATGTGCACAAGAGAGCCAGACTCAATCTTAAGTTTTTTGCTCCTCAAACCCCATGCTCTCTCTGCTATATTCCTTTTCTTAAAAATAATAACAACAGATTTGAAAGGCTATATAAAATCCACACACAGAACACAACTTGGATGAGGCTTCCTTTTCCTAGATTGAGGGCTGAGAAGCATCCTGATGCCAAGCTTTGTGGTACAAGTCACACAATGCAGGAGCTATGCTGGCATCTAGAGACGGCTAAGCAGTGGCCGTTGCACGGACATCACAGATGCTGTGGACAATTCAGAAAATGCCTATTTGTACATTAGAATTTTGCTAGTTAGGTGTGTACCAGACAGACTGTAAGGTGTTTAAAAGGGACATAACTGGGACTACAATTAGTGAATATAGGACTAAACATTAAAAGCCTAGATTTCAAAATTAATATCCACTTAAAAACGAGTGGTTGTAAAAGTTAGAATTTTGCCTTGATGAACGGAAGGCAAGGTTAAGTCCACAGTGCAGGAGCAAGAAAGTTGCTAATGCAAAGGAAAGAACGAATACACCAAAGGGTGAGGGCACAGTCGTGGCAACAGCATCCCAGAGGAAATCAAAGGCGCTAAAGTACAAAGTTCAGATCGAGAAGCTGGAGCAGAACACATGGGATGATCCTGGGTGTTGATCAGGTTCACAGCCCTGTCACGCACTGTCATGCACCCAAAGGGCATGGATGGCATCACCAGGCACCTGTTTAACACCCTTTCCAGGGGGCACACTTTGGAGAGAAGGCTGCATTTGAGCAGTTTCAAATCATCCACAGAAAACTGTGCTCTAGTAAAATACTTGTCTTACTTGTCAAAAAAAGGAAACTATTTTGAGCAACTATCATGAACTAGTGGGAAAAACCTAAGACTTCAGTTCATGCTTTTACAAACTTAAACATATTAAAATATATCAGAAGCACCACGTTTAAAGGAATATTTACAGAAACCCAAAGAATCTCTCTGTGATGTGAATATTTACTGAGAAGGGCAGTAGCCAAGTGTAGATATCTACATCCCCAAATGCCTGATCAAATTTGAAGAGCTCTGGGTCAATAATAAAATCACGCACTGCAGGTTCACAAATTTATGTAAGATTATTTTTTATAAGCATTTTAATAAAGGCCTATGTGAAGTCAAACAAGAACCGTTTGTACAATGAATTATGTAGGGAACTTTTAACTACAAATGCAAGACATCAAGAATATATTCACTTTTTGGTTTATTAAAACAAAACTACACTTCTGTGCTTCTTACAATATATTGACAAGCATAAAAATCAATCAATGTTTCCAAATGTTTCACCCACAGCGTCACATGGTACTTTATAATAAATCTTTTTATAACAATCTGACACTTCTCTGTACAATGGGCAAATAGTTTAACACCTTCCATCAAGGCTTTTCAGAACGTTAGACGTTTAGAAATAAAGTCAAAAGTCTCTCTCAAATTCAATCATTAGTTTGTATTAAACTGAAATGCCAGATGCTAAGTCTCAAGTTCCTAAAATGTGTTTTAAAAAACAGATTTACATCCAAATTAAATCTTATAAACCTCAGTGGTAAGTCCTATCGTTTCTAAACACTAGAACTATTTGTGGATAAAAAGCTGCATTCGATTGTGCAATATTTTCTTCTAGGTTTGAATGAGAATCTTAATTTTTTATCCCAATTAATCCTAGTGTTAACTTTGCTACTTTCAGTGAAAAACCCAGATACATTAAGGGCTGGTCTTTCATCCAAGAAAAGAGCTCTGACCACCTATACTATAGTTTTCTGTGCTCATTGTCTCCAGGGGAGGAAATATACATCCATTAAATGCAACATTTGATTATACAAAATGCATGCAAATTCTGCCTCTGTGCCACATGGCAGTTCTTGTTTTGACCCCTTACAGAACTACCTAACATAGTGTTTCCCAAAATGTCTTCTATGACCCTAAGGAGAGGTCCATAGGTGTCCCAAAGGGGGAAAAGGCCCTGGGACCACACAGATTGGGAAATGCTGGGTTAAACAGGCTTGGTACTGGCAGGCCCTGAGCCCTTACTGCACTAAAGTGCACTGTGAGTTTCTAGGAAAGAGGGTCCGTGTGCAAATTTATTTTACCAGCAACACTTTTTCTATATACAAAACACCTATGAACATCTCACAGAGCACTCATATACATGGAGAACTTTGGGAAATGCTTTTCCCCTTCAGATCGGAAATTCCACAATCTTATATTCATTGCAATCCCTGATGTTTCCTCCACTCACTCTTGTGGCTTTGTGAGACTTAATAGATCTGAATAGATCTGAGAAGACTCACAGTACTGTTACTAGTTCTACACACTTCATGCTAGTTCTTTCCCTTTGTTTTTCTTTAAATTTTGAGAGTGAAAATTCCTTCTCCTCTTTTGAATTTCTTAGGATTTTCTCATTTTCAAAGAGTGCAATTTCACATTGCTTATTATTGGGTCTTTTTGTTTGCTTTTTAACTTGAGTCACAGCTTGTCTTCCCCTGGAGGACATGCATTTCAGTTTTATAGAAATGCAACAGAGTAAACGGTAGTAAATTATTTACAAGCACCTAGTTTGTTTAATCTTACATGAAAGCCATTCGCTTTTGGAAAACAAGAATAAATCTTCGAGCAAGACAGTGCTATCTGGAAGCCTTACTGGGATGATGGATGTTCGTTCAGTAACGAGGCACTCAAGAATGAGCTGTGCTAAAATTAACTCGAGGGTGAGCTTGTCTGGATGAGCAGAACTTTGGTTGAGATTTGTCTTCCTTAAAAAAGGTTTTCAAAGCACCAGTTAATTACAGAAAGCATGCATATTTATTCTCACAGTGAGTTAAGTGGCGAGAGAGCTAGCAAATCATATATTGCATTCCCCAAAGCATCTGCATAGATTTCTAGAAAACAAACCAACTGAAAGGGAAAAATAAAGCCAGAGAAGCCATTGTTCCCTGCTTAGGCTGGTGCAGCAGTAGCTCTTAGCAGAAGTCACAGGCGGGGCAGCAGAATCCACTGGGAGGTCAGTCCCAACCTTGACTTAAAGGGTCTGAGTAATCCTTGGTCTATAATTTAGTGGATGAGTAAAAGAGACTAGTGAAATATTTGCTTGCCTAGACAAGGAACACACAAGGGGATAAATAAGCCTCCCTGGCTGTTCCCCCAAACACAGAGCTCCATCCTACTTAGGAAAAAGGAATGCTACACGGGGAAGACCCCACTTCACACCAGAGACGCTGCAACACTGACAACTGCTTAATAGTACGTGAACGCCTATAAAGAAAACATATATTTTAAATGCGGAATTTGAGAAGAGTGGAAGAAAATCACAAAAGCATGGCATTATTGCTCTGAGTTTCAAAAGCTTCATACAATGTGAAATACCAATTAGTACCTTTCCTTCTCGCAACGCACACAGAATATTCATGAGATATTATTAGTGTTTAAAATCCAAGCTGATGAAAGCACAAACTTAATTCTCAGTACTTTTCGATTAAATTCAAAGATTACCTGCAATACTCATCATGGAAAATTCCTATTCCATAATACCATGGAGAGAAGAGAAGGAACAGTAAGTTGTTAGAAAACGTTTAATATCACATGATTTTTAAATCATTATAATTACCACAATTAGCTAACGATTATGATCCCTGCTCACAAAAAGGCACCTACATGTTATGAACAATTTTTCATAATTATTTGCCACTATGTGGCATCGGGGTTTAGGAAAATAACCCACACACGTTTTTAAAGAACCATGGTTTTTTTCTTCCTCAAAGCTAAAAACCCTATAAATGCCTCCGACCATTTGCCAGTCCGCAGGGCTATCACATATACCGTCCAGGTTGTACTCTGCCCAACGTGAGTGGGTACCAGCCACCCAGAAGATGTGCAGTGCACGACCTGTCTGAATGGCATGAGAGGACTGGGTCAGTAGCCTGAAGCCAGGGCACTTTAACACAGGCTATCAGGCCAAGCTAATAAGTTAGTACAGTTGCTCTCTCTAAGAAACAGCTGTACCTGTGATAGGCAGGTACTACCTGAGGGGTGGGAAGGTATACAGACATAAAACAGGAGTTGTTCCTAAATACTTGCTGGTCATTTAAAACTCAATGGCACTTTTTCACATGAACAAACGTTTTCAAAGTCAGTTTTCTGGCCAGGTTTATCTTGAATTTCGCCAGCCAAATTTATTTCCTGGTGTTAGCTGTTTGGTCACATTATCTCTATTCCTGACCTAAACTAATACTGTGTCTTCACTTAGCTCTTAAAACACTTTCTGCATCTGACTGCAACAGACAGCACAGTGATACCTGGGTGTGATGTACATTAGCCCATTCATTTGTAAAGCACTTTAAGATGAAAAGTGTTCCCACTTAAAATTTAGCTACGATTGACAAGGATAAAACCCAAAAAACAAAAACCAACAAAAAAAATCCAGGGAATGGATGACGCAATTATTTTTAAAGGAAGCATTAACCATTAATCAGAAAATATGCCAACAAATTACCTGACAGCGTTAAGTATACTATCTATACAAGATTCAGTTCTAGAATCAACTACATTTTTGTGTCCATCACAGTAATTAGTCCTTAACAGTTATACTTAAAATGTAAATCTTTAATAAACTCCAAAATAATCGTTTGCGATTTCATTTTGTAATCTACTGATTATGAACTGTGAACGGAGGCTGAGGGCCCCCGAAGTGTGATCTGTAGGCGGCTGTGTCACCTCAGAGTCCGATGATCACAGATCATGGAGGGGAGAAGGCACTTGTCTTCCAGGAGGTCACATCAGGACAGGTCAGGCCCGACCACACGATGGCACCTTCCACTCTCGAGCCACAGGCAGGAGCCTACGAGGGACTCGTCCCACACTCGTCACTGGCCAGATGTGCCAGGAGTTACCTACAGCACCACAAAACTCAGAATATATTCTAGGAGTTTTTGCCGGTTGCACTGAGGTAGAAAAGTGCTGCTGAGTTCTAAAACAGACACTTTCTTTTGTTTGGTCTCTTTGAAAACCTAGAGAGAAAGTTTAGATTAAATTAAAGACAAACCAAAAAGGGTCGGGGCGGCGGGGGGGGAATTTCTATCACCAACCCTGCTCTGTGTTCTAGACCAGAAAATGCAGTAAGGCACGCAGAGCCATGTGCGGGCTTTAAGTAAACGTCCACGTAGGCGTGTGCGAGTGTGGGGTGGGGAGGTTATGGGGGCAGATGTGGGGTTTTGGGGGTGGAGTTCAACCAGTGTACTATATTTTTAAATTTATGTTGGAATAAAGTCACAAATATTCCCTTACAAAGATCACTAGTACCTTCATGGAACTCATGTTCCAAATGATATGTGAAGATAAGGGATACATGAGGATACTTCTAGAAATATTGGTAAAAGCACAAGAAAATAACTGAAGGGACTTCCCTGGCGGTCCAGTGGTTAAGAATCCACACTCCCAATGCAGGGGGCATGGGTTCGAATCCCTGGCTGGGGAGCTAAGGTCCCGCATGCCGCACAGCGCAGCCAAGAAAAAAAAAGAAAAGAACTGAAAATCATACGGCGTAATTAACACCCCACCAAAACCGCAGCAGGATTGTGAAACACACTGACACCTTCGTTTGGAATGAAGATGAAAACCAGGAACATTCTGAAACATTCAAATAAATCTGTGCTGATGGACCTCACCTTCAACGTGCCCCTTCTTCTCCCAACCCCCAGAAATGCCTGCATGATTAATCCAGCAGAAACTGCTTCTCCCAGGCTTCAGCCCAACACAAAGGTGCCTCACATAGACTAGATCTAAATGGAAAGAAGACAGACGTGAACACACTCTTTTATACCATAAGCAGGGGACACTCACCCCAATATCCTTAAACATTTTCACAGCATTCTTCACAAGACAATAGGTGGCACTCTCAGCTGTGAAGAAAGAAAAAGCCCCTGTCAAACGTTTAGGCCCAGCAACAAAGTAAACCCCAATACCCACAGTCAGAGCGCGGGAGGCTAGGGAGAGGGTCAGAGCAAGTCCCAGGACTGGGTCAAGCTCCCTTTCGCTACTGGCAACCTGTGAGGCCTCAAAGGATTTGCCGTTTCTTTAAAGCTACTTTGTCATCTTTTAAGGAAAAAAGAGGAGAGAGGAATAAGGAGAGAAACAGGGAGGGAAGAAGAGATGGAAGCAGGGAAGGACAGAGAGAAGAAGAAGGGAAAGAGAAACACCCAAAACATCCATCTTGAAGGACTTTTGTAAGACTCAAGACAGTGTGTAGAAATTCTTTTAAACTGCACAGTGGTGCATACATGACTACTACACCAGTGGGACCAGAAAGAGCACAAGTCTAGAGGTTGGGAAAAAAGAATTCTAAACGCAGGTTGCCCTTTAACTAGCTATGTGATCTGGAATAGTGTCCTCATCTATAAAGTGAGGTGATTCTAGCTCTAGATAGCGATCTAGAGATATATCTAGGGATACATCTACACATCTATCTATCTATCTATAGAAAGAGAGATCTAGATATCTCTAATAACTATAACTAGATATCTCTAGATAGATTATCTCTAGATCCCTCATGGCTCTAAAAATTATTGATTCAAAGTAGTTTCAGTCCTAAACCGTAACTGTATAAAATGCTACTCCCACCCCAATTACACCTCTTCTGTAGCAGACAGTACCAAGTGCCGGCCAGTATGGGGGGCAAATGAAACACCCACTGCTACTAGGTGTGCAAACTGGTTCAGCACTTAAGAACTGCTCGGCAGTACCCACTAAAGCTGAACCCACCACACCCTGTGACTAGGCAATTCTCCTATACAGCCCAGCATAAACGAGTCCCTGTGTTCACCCAAAGGCACATTCAAACATGTTCACAGCAGCACTATTCAGAGTAGCTCTGAACTGCAACACCCAAATATCCATCAATGATGGATGTGAATAAATAAAATGTGGTAAATACTTATACAGTGGAATACTACAAAGCAACAAGAACAGACAAACAACTACATGCAACGACATGTATGAATCTCACTAACAAAGTTAAATGAAAAAAGCCAGACATAAGAATATCTATCTGTATCATTCAATTTATATAACACACCCAAACAGGTAGTAGTAGTAATCTATGGAGTTAGAGGTCAGGATAATTTTGCATTCTTTTTCCCAATTATCTACAAGGAGCAGATTCCTATAATCGAAAAATGTGTAGCTTTTAAGAGAAGCCAAAACAGGGTCCCACATACCATACACTGCAACACTCCTTTCTGTCCTGGTTATCAGGTATTTGTGCAGCTTCTGCAGATACTCGGGCTCTGGAACAGGACCACTGAAGTTGTGAATGAAGATGGCAGCAGAGCTGTAGGCCTCCAGCAAAGGCCCAAGGAGCCTCTGCAGGAAGGTGATGAACTGCTGGTGCTCCTTGGACTGGCTCACCTGGGAGGGGAGGGGCGGGAGACCCAGTCACTGGGGGACAAAGGAACCTCCTCAGAGCACCAGCGGCTCAAGAAGACGGCCTCTCACTGCCTCCACACAGAAGCGGCCTACTGCTCCGTGTGCGCAGAATCGCCCCTGGAAATGACTACTGGTTTTGACATGCGTTCTTTATTGTAACCACTGACATTCAAAGTACTTGAGGTTTGCGCTCATTGAACAGCTGCCTAGGAGAAATCGTCATACTTGAGAAATTATGTCATCACTGTCATCACTGAAAACAGCTGCTCCCGAGGCCGGACCCTCCAGACTTTGAAGCCTGGCTCGACGGTCACTCAAGTGCACAAAAAGGCCACATGTCGAGACCCCTGAGACCATCTCAGTCCCTCCCATCCCTCACTGCCTGCCATCCCCACGTGGCTTCGGGCCCACAGTCTGGCACAGCGGGGAATGGTGGTGGTGATGACAGGGTGCTTTGGGCAGTAGGCGCTCTCACTGCACCCCTCTCCCAAAACATGCACGTTCAGACGAGCCTCTCTGGAGTGTAGAAGCAAGATCACTGCCCCATCTCGAAACTAATAATACCCAACATGGAAAACCTCCAAAAGTCATTTGGACTCTCCTGTGTGTGTGTGTAAACTAGGGGTATTATCCCACTGCAAAGAGAGTAATCCACTTAGGGTATTCAGAAGAGAAGGGTCATTATTACTAATTTCTAAAATTACAAATTAGACAAAATTGCTTTTTCTAAAGCAGGGACAATCTTTTAAAAATCAAATTTTCTCCTGTGATAGGATTTGTCTTAATTGAAGGCAAAGAGCTTGATGTAGGAAATTCTGGGAGAGATGGCAAGACTGAGCATGGCTCAAAAAGAGCACCCAGGCCAGTGGCAGCTGAATATTAATTCTCTCCCATACCTGGTACGGTCCTGCCTTGCTTCAGTGATGACTGAACAAAACCACTCTGCCTCTTTAGGAGTGAGTGCAGGTGTGGGTAAACAGGTGTGCACCTGTGCATTCTGATGAGAGGGTCATGAAAGGTATCACCTATGACGTTCATCTTGCCGAATTTTCAGACTCTTGTCTCTTTTTCCATTTATCTATACCCAAACTGAACAATTTAAGGTATTAATTCAATTCAAACAGTTTCAGTATCCTAACTAGGCAGAAAGCACCCCAGATAGTTTGTGGGTGCTCTGAACGTGAATTAGTCACCAGAGTCCCAGTTTATAAGAACCTCATAGGGCTTCCCTGGTGGCGCAGTAGTTCAGAGTCCGCCTGCCAATGCAGGGGACATGGGTTCGTGCCCCAGTCCAGGAAGATCCCACATGCCGCAGAGTGGCTGGGCCTGTGAGCCATGGCCACTGAGCCTGCGCATCCGGAGCCTGTGCTCCGCAACGGGAGAGACCACAGCAGTGACAGGCCCACGTACCGCAAAAAAAAAAAAAAGAACCTTACAACTTGTGGAACATAAGCCTCAACTCATCACTGTCACGTCCACCAGAACTCCTCACCCAAGTACCTTCAGGTAGCAATCTCGCTGCTCCTCACCAAAATCGCTGTCTTCATCTTCTTCATCACTTCTCCAAGACAAAGGTTCAGGAAGCTTCTTGTCCCACTGCTGCTCAGCAACACCAGGACTAATATCCTCCTGATCATCTGGCTATGCCAGGGAGATGACCAAGAGTAAATAAACGTGCACAGGCACGCAAACACCTGCCCGCTGGACCCCAGACAAAGCAGTCCTCTCTCATTCCCTCCCCTACTCTGCTCTGTTTAGCCATTCACAACATCAATCCACTGCCCTCTCCAAACTCAAAATCACTCGGAAGACAGCAGGGGAGGGAAAAAAGAAAGAGTGAGGGCGAAAGCTACCAGACAGATCAAATAAAATACCCTTCCCTCTCCTAAATTGGTACCTATTTTCTCAGGCCATACCCTCTATACTAAAGGTGCCAAAATTAAAACAAAATCTCAAAAAAGAAAAATGCACATGTGCAAGCTACAAGCACACAGATATGCAGAAGAGCTGATCTTGGAAGGCAGACTTCTGGATGTCAGGGAATCTAGTCAAGATATGTCTTGCACAACACCCATTACACAAAAGGAGCCAAAATATTAAGCAGTCCCAAAGGACATTTATTCTCCCCATTCTTATTTTTCTCTTCCTCTCATCTGGACTTGACAATATATCGAGTGGAATTATGGGTTCAGGTGGCTGGTAGGAAAGACACTGAAGAGCAAGAAACTAAATCAAGGCAAACAAAGGCAAGCGTGTGCTCTTACCTCCGCCACTGTAAGAATGCCATACTGGATAAACCTGCCTACTGTTTCATGGCAAATTTGGTAAAACGTCTGGCAGGGCTAAAAACAAAAGGCATTTCAATGTAAATGTCACTGTCCTCCACTTATTTTTTTAAAGACAGAAAATAGCATACAAGGTAGCTGCTGGATACTTCCACAGTATCACCTGCCTCCCTCCACTGGGCAAGCCCTAAGAGTTCCGGTGCCCGCCCTCTTGATGAGTGCATGTCGTGGACAAAAGAAGAGATCTTGTAACCTGACTGGCAGAGCACCCAATGCAGCACCACCTGCAGAGGGGGCTCCTGAGCTGTGTCTCCCCGAGTGGAGCAAGGCCTTAGAAGGGCTGCTTGTCAGGACCCTACACCTGTTTCTTCCTTTGTAAGACAATTTCTCTGCAAAAGCTATCTTACAGTAAATGTTGTACACAAAGGTGGTGGATGAGGAAACACAATATGTATTCAAATAACTCAAAAAAGACCCAAGTGAAAGACAAGGTCAAACTTGAGAGCCTTATCTACCCTGTCCCCTCCCGCCCTGCCCCCAAGATTCACGCAAAACAGATTCCCCAACAGGACCACATACATATATAAAGAACGCTGTGGAGGAGAGCTGTACTCACAATACCTGTGCTCATAAATGTCCCAGGGCACATTCATATAAGTGGAAAAGAACAGACTTTAAAATATAAATTCTATTTGTTGATGATTTTGAGGAAAAAATCTCTCTACTGCTTAATATGTATGCCTCATTATAAATGTCTAGAAGTATTTAAATATAATATAAATGCTCATTAGTTCCGCTGGGCCTTGCTTTCCCCATTTGTAAAGGAGAAGGGGTTGAGCAGATGAGTTTTAAGACTGTTCCTGACTCTTATCTTCTACGGTTCTATCATCCATGAGTGGGCATGTTAATTATTTACAAAGCCCTGACCCAGTGGCTTAAGCACAGTAAGAGCTCAATAACTCTGGATCGCAGTGATAGAGAACGCTGAGCCATCTGTCCTATCACACCTCACAGCACGCGAAGGGTTCGCTGGAGCACTGACCCCGATAGCAAACCAAGATAGTAACGACATAATGGTTTGGTGGTCATTGAGACCCAGGAGCAGGATATAAAGCTTCAATAATGGGCCAAAAGCTCTCTAAAAGGAAAGCATTTTATGATTTCACAAAGACGCTCAAGAAAAAGAGAAGAGGCAACACTAAAGAGTCTTCACTTACGAGCGAGATGGTGCCTTCGTTGGAGAGCAGGTAGCACAGGCTGGCGGCCTTGCGCACCAGCTGTTCCTGGCTGATCAAGCTGGGAGACACAGGCGCTCCCGGGCCCCTCTTCTTCAGAACTGCGTAAAGGCTGCAGGCTGAGAAGTAAAAGCTCAATGAGGCCGGCAGCCTTGGGTCTCCAAGAACAACTTCAACTGGCTCAGATTAGCTGGATCACCTCAACAGATTATTAATACATCAAAGATAATTATCTGCATTCACTGGAGAAATTTAAGTAAATCCCTTCAGAATTTACTTCTTGTGATTCCATGTGATCCCAACCCTATCAAACCTTCCTCAGAAGCTTCCATCCCGTCCACTCTCCGTCTCCTCTGTTGCCTCCACTCACTTCACTGTCATGTATGTCTCATCTCACTTAGATTTTCAGCTCATGAACAGCAAGACATCCTACCTCTCCTCCCTAGTAAAACGTGTACTACTATGCATACAGTAATCCAGTTACTACTTGTTGAACAATAAATGTAAGAATAAGCGATAAACAGTGACATAGCAGATGACACTTTTGTTTGAAAACTAAAACTATAGCAACACATTCCCTCAAACAAGGGGCTATCATCCAAACTGAAGGAGACACCACCATGTGCTTTTGGCCATTTTACTTGCCACGAAAATATTTCAGGGGCCGACATACCTATGATGGCCTCCATGATAAAGACGTGGAGCAGCCCATTGCTGTAGAAGTTGAGTTCAAAGACTGATGGGACAGTTGTGCTGGGAGTAATAAAAAATTCATCGTTCCTGCTGGTGTGTGTGATTGTGATGCAATTGCCCAGCAGCTGTATGGCATGCATGACTACATCTTCTGAATTTCCTGAGAAACCCAGGTCAAAATCGCGAGCCAGGACTTCCTCCTTCATCACAAAGAAGTCCTCCACCAGTGTGGAGAGATCAATTCCCTAGAGAAACAGACAGAAGTGGTCTCTTGAGAA
The DNA here is from genome assembly GCF_964374135.1 of Grampus griseus. Taxonomy (NCBI): domain Eukaryota; kingdom Metazoa; phylum Chordata; class Mammalia; order Artiodactyla; family Delphinidae; genus Grampus; species Grampus griseus. The sequence continues at coordinate 68,723,159 of NC_139010.1, forward strand.
CAGAAAAACTCCTTCCCAAAAGATGAAGAGACCGTTCCAAGGATTTTTTTTCTTGCCTTGGCTTTCCTGCAGCTCACTGTTGGCACATACAGAAAAAGAGCCAAAACACCGTGTAAAGAAAGTCAGAAGACTGGTTAAAAAGCTGTCCCCCAGGAATGCCAAGGTACTCCACATCCAGAGACTACTCTAGCCACAACATGTGATACGAGCACGTAAGATCACAAAAGGGAGAAGCCACCATCTGAAAGTGAGAAGTACTTATTTTTTAGCAAGAATTTCCCTCATTCTAAATATTTATCTGACAAATACTTATTTGGTGTCTACATACCGGCACTATGTTTGGTGTTGAGAACATGACTGTGAGAGAGACAGACAGACAGACAGACACAGTCTTTCCCATCACAGGGCTTAGACAAGTGTATTGTGGGAAGGCAGAGCGCAGGTCCAAAATACAAATCAAATAGCTTGGAAACCACTAGCTATCAGAATACTTTCCGCGTGCTGATGAGATACGCCTTACTTACATTAACTGAGAATGTCTTACTGTCATATAAAACAGTCTCTGAGGTTTTTTTAATGTAGATTTCTTCCTCCATCAGGTGTAAGCACCTGTCGGCAGAGCCCTTAGCTTATTTTACTGTTTATCTCACAGGACTAGCTGGAAGGGGGCCAAATCTATCAGTGGACAAGTATTTGAAGAGCTGACAAAGCATTTTCATGCTTTCTATTGAACTCCAGGTGACACTGCAGACATACCTGCCTGTGTCTGTAGAGGAGCAGGCAGGCCACGATGTGTGTTGACATAATGGCACAGGACTTGCTAGCGGCTGGAAGGCAAACACAGATCTTTAGTTGCACTTTTTTTTAATACAGCTAAAACTTTTTAAAAGTACCTAAATCTTAATCAGGAGTATTTAAAATTATAAAAGTCCTCTGCCACATTTCCTATAACCCATTTACCAAAGGGAAGTTACAACATTATACCATGTTCTGGGCCAATGGAACGTCACTAGAGATCATTATTCATCACATAATAGAATTCAGTCTAAGACAGGTCCACTCTCAGTCCAAACCAATGGAAGTTTGTTACTCAGTGACCAAGAGACATCTTTATGGAAATACCAAGACCCAAAGCATGAGCCTGTTCTAAGAGCTCTACAGGATATCCTGCTTCAGTGTTTCTTGACTTGTTCCTGGCCTCAGTCTACTACACCTGCAACTCTACTTCACTCCTCCTGCAGGTATTCACCACCACATTACAACAAAGTCGGGGGGGTGGGGTGGAAGGGGCTGGGGACAGGTAGTTGAAGTCAGGAATCTGAGGTCAAATCCTAACTTCTACACTAATTTCATGACTTGGGGGAAATGTCTTAAATTCCCAAGCCTCAGCTTCCCTTTGGTACAATGAGCATCCACCTGGTTCACTGGGCTGTGTAAGCACGAGATGACTGACCTGGCACAGGACGCATAGTAATGGGTGCTCAGTACATTTTAATTTCCTCTTTTCAACCTGGCCCAGAGGCAGGTCAGAGGTAGGAAGGAAGGGGACAGAAATACATTTGAGAATGACTATAGTCCATAACTCAATATTCTAAATTTGTAGAAAATTATTAATCATATGAATCAAATATGAGAACATCTATGGAATAATCTAAAATAAGATACCATCTGTGGGTTTTCTAAGATGATAATGAATTCATGAATAAATACTTCATTCACAATTGATGTTGTCTCCAGTGTTTAAGAAACAAAAAAGTACCGAGTACCATATATATTTGGCCTTTAAAAAGGATATTTAAAAGGTATTTTTAAATTATTTGTGTTATAAATGGAAAATAGCACAATACAAAACGGTAAAAAAATATTTTTATAGACTAGACAGCAACACGTCTGGTTATTTGGGTAGTGAGTTTTACCTTTATTTTACAACTTTACAACATTTAAGGATGAATTATTTTTAGCATCCAGAATTTAAGCAAGGGAGAGACACAATCAAATGTGCTCCAGAAAGACTACCCTGGCCCGGCATAAAGCAGGAGTAGAGGCAGCTAGAGTGAAAGGAGCGGGAGAGGTGAGGAAGCCTCCACACTGGTGTCGGCAGGAAATGCTGAGAGTCTGACCTGACGGGGAGGAGGCACAGGGATGGCGAGGAGAGCACGCCTGGGTGGCACCCCGAGGGCCCCGCGCTGCTGCTGCTCTGCAGTCTTAGAGCAGCCTCTACAACATGACACCGTGCTGCCATTCGGAACTTCAGGACAGCTAATTCTGCAGGTAACTCACTCCACTCTGAGCCGCGCCCATTTGCATTGTTTGTGTACAACTATCCCACTAAGAGCATACGTCTTTAAGTACAGAACCATTACTCAATGTGTATTCCCCACAGCTAAAACAAAATTGTACACATAATAGCCGCAAAATATTTGCCAAATAAAAATGATCACGGGGTCACAGGGGAAAGGGACATGCAACTGTAAGCCTAGATGCTGTACCACAAGTTAGTTCAAAGAGACTAATTCATAAGCAAAAGAAGCAACAAATCATTTTGGCAATTTTTTAAATGCCTAAGAACTACCACATGAGTACCTGCTAATTATCAGGCACGGTGTGAGATGTTTCACTGGGTTATCTCAAATCCTCTCAGCACCACTTTCTTTCTAATAACTTTCCTATCACCCCCTGTGTATTAGTACTAGAACCAGAAGTGGAATCTAACTTTGGCAGATTCTAAAACCTGTATGGTTCGTACTGCATCACACCGTATCTGAATTATGGAATTAAAGACTGGAATTCTACTTACTGAAGAGAATGTGCTCAGCCAGATTTGCAATCAGTCTTCTTCGGAAGGATTCATCTGTTGCATTTCTGGACTCGTTAATGGACGTGTCTGTACCTTCAGCAGCAGCATCACTGGGTCTAAAAAGGTTTTGTTTTTGTTTTTTTAATTAGACTTCTATAACCCCACTCTTTCACAAAGCATACTACATGGGCTTAAGATACAATGTATTAGACACTTTAAATTTCTACATATTCTAAATTTAAGCCACAGATAGATTATTTCTATGCGTTGTTTTACTCCATAATATACCTTATTAAGTTTAATACACTCTCCTGACCAAAATGTGTTACTTAATTATGACTAAATAGTCTGTTGGTACATCACTTCCAGAACTCACTGGCAGAAAGAATGCATAAAGCAAGATGCCTCATTTAAAACATTTTCAAAAATTCAATACTTGAACATATTTTAAAGGAAGGGCTTAATATTCTATTTCTCTAAGTGACAATTCGATTTGAATTCTGGAAAATTCACATAGAAAAACTCTTTCATATGTTGCATGAACATGCAATATGCATAGCCTAAGTTACTACCAAAAAGAACATTTCAAACATTCAAAAATATAAATCAAATAAGAACTCTTATATGATTCACAAAATCAAAAAGATTTTATGATGCAAGTAATCAAAAACCTTCAAACTAATGTGGAAACACATAGTTTCAAGATCCTTTATCAGACCAAGAGAAAAGTTACTCAAATGAGGAAGTAAAAACAAGAACATGAATGCCCTTAATAAAGTTAACAAATTCTTCCATGCAATAGAAGAAATAACAGATATTTGACGGGTCAGTATAAAAAATTTCCATGAACCTTACCTTGAAGGAAGTATAGCTGGTAACAACGCTTGCTCCAGAGAAAGTGGAGAAGAAACAGGTTTCTGACTTTGGCTTTCTAAATATTCCTGGAAAAATAAAATAAAATATTATCATTTACTCCCACTGTCTCACTTTCATAAACATATATAAAATATAATTTCACCTTCAAAAAGTAAAAAGGGAGATGTTAATAAAATGAGCCGTATAACATAACATGAGAAATACTTTCTATATCCTAAACTGTCTTCAGAACTGCAGAATAACTCATAGAATGTTGTTAAGCATGAAATCTAAGAACAGAAACTCCAAAAAACAGGATGATGCTTAAGTAAAATCATTTAAAAATTAAGGGGAAAATTTAACTTTTCTTATATCTTCATGAAATTATTTGGCATTCCCAGTATTACTAATAGTGATAAGTCATCAACCATACCTTCTAAAGGAAATCTGACAACCTGAAGGTCACGTTATACTCAAAAGAACCTCAATTCAAAAGCAAATCATAAACAAGAGAAGCTGTGCAATATTAACAACAACAACAACAAAAAGTGATAAGAAATGATGAGGTCCCTAAAAGTCAAACGCACTTAAGGCCAGAAAGCATGCATCTAGCATAGCAGTTTGACTCTTTCAAAGTAAAACCGAAACGTGGAACAGAAGGAGAAGCAGGACATCTCTGCACCTTATCTTTAGGTTCCCAAGTCCCTATCCTTCTCTTCTCCTTTACCAATCTGAAAATCTTAAGAATTTAAAACTGCAGGACCTCAGGGACCCACCAGCCCCAGGCTTCTCCATGAGGATGGCACTATTTCTCTGACTATGTAGGTATTAGACTCCACTCAGTAGAATATGGCATCATCCTAGAGTATCAATGTTACCCAGCTGTGAGATACGTTTTGAAAAATTTCTCTTAAGGGCAATTTTAAAACATCATATAGGGCTTCCCTGGTGGCACAGTGGTTGAGAGTCCGCCTGCCGACGCAGGGGACGCGGGTTCGTGCCCCGGTCCGGGAAAATCCCACATGCCGCGAAGCAGCTGGGCCCGTGAGCCATGGCCGCTGAGCCTGCGCGTCCGGAGCCTGTGCTCCGCAACGGGAGAGGCCACAACAGTGAGAGGCCCGCGTACCACAAAAAAAAAAAGAAAAAAAGATCGTATAAAATACTGATATAGATAAAGCAACATGCAAAATTCTCATGAATTAAAAAAAATAGCAATACATTTTGAGACTGATATCTCCCAAACATAGACATTTAGGCTCCTTTGTCAACAGGCACATTTCGGTGGAATAATTTAGGAAACACTATCCTTGTCAGAGTCCCCATTCTATGAGAGAAGAAAGTGAGGCCCAAACTCACATGGAGAGGAGGCATCAGAGGCCGGACTAGAGCCCAGATCTTGTGACACTGAGCTACACCAAAGCTGACACAGCTTCATTTCAACAGACACTCACCTTTAAGGAAAATGGTTGTGCAAAATCCACTCTGACACATCCATAGTTTTTTCGTAACATTCTGATAACGCCTCTTGCTATGCTCCAGAGGCTCTCATTCTTCTTAGGTTTTCCCTAATTTGCAATTTTGAAAGAATAGCATGGTAAGAAATAAAGCTAACAAATACACAAACATCATTATCCAAAGAATAAAGTTTATTAATTTTTTTATGGAAACCGATGATCTGTCTGGAAAAAGATAATAACGAATGAAGGAAAATAAGTATTCATTGACTGAGACCTGTCAGAAAATGTTTAGCACTCCAAGATGCTAAAAGATGTAATCACGTCACTGGGGAGGTAATTTGGCCATTGAAAAAGGAAACATTTAACACAACTTCATTTAGTGCATTGTTTACATCATTCACAAAAATAGAACTGGAAACTACTGAAGGACAAAAATGATGTAACAGCCTGAAAAACTGTTCTGCAGTTCTCAGATAAAAGTAAGATGTCGAAGAGGCCACCTTATTGTGGTCTGATGATCACGATGGTCCAAGTATGTAACATTAGGCAACCAAATGCCAAATTCAGCCCCAGAGTGGCCTTTGAGCCAATTATTCATTCAGTAAGTGTTTCCTGAATATTTAACACACATAAGGCACAATGTCAGCTGTATAAGGGACACAGGACTCAGATATGATGTCATGAGACGCAGTCAGGGTGAGTGGAGCATATGTTCAGAATTGACACAGGCAACACAAGGAGGGGTCTCACAAGAGATAATAATAATAATCCAGGTCTATCACTTTATTTCTAAAGCCTCCAATTATTAGGAGTCCTTGAGCTTCTGATATGTTTGGGGCAATAAGCTTGAAACAAGTATCATGACCAAGACTTCCACACTAAATAAGAACAAAACTAAACTCCTCTGGAACTGGCACACTGCTGGGAGGAATAGCAAGTTGGTAAAACCATTTTGGAGAACTGTTTGGCAGCATCTACAAAGCTGAACGTACACATACTTTATGATCCACTGATTCCACTCCCAGGCACATACCCAACAAAATGCATACATATGGTCATCAAGAGAAATGTACAAGAATGATCACAGCTGAAACCAGGAAACCAAACTTTTTTTCAGCAGTAGAATAGACAAATTGTATATTCATACACTGCAATACTGTACAACTATGACAATGAACAAATTGTAACTACCTGTAACAACAAACAGGTGTTGCTTGTGCAAAGGAAACCAGAGATAAAAAGTCCACACACTACATTATTCCATTTTATATCGTGTTCAAAAATGGGCAAACTAATCTATTCAGTAAGAAGTCAAGATAGGTGGTTACCCTTGAGGGGAAAACAATGAGAGAGGGATAAGGGAGGTTTCTAGGGTCCTTGACCTGGGTCCTGGTTATGTAGGTGAATTCATTTTGTGCTAATTCAAGCTACATGCGTATGATGGGTGCATTCTTCTGTAACTATTTACTTCAGTAAAAAAGTTCACTAAAAAAATTACTGCAGTCTCAAAATTAATTTGCAGTTGCTCTGCCAACATGATCCCACCAGTTCTTCAGGTGTAACTTAAACTCTACACATAAGCAATAAGCCCTGGGGAGACCGAGCCATGTATACCCTCCCCAGGGCAGAGGTGGCAACTCAGTACCAAGTATTCTTCCACTTCCCGACCCCACGACCAAGGCATGATTAATCTAATCATGCCACTTCCTCCAAATGCAGGAAATTACCACAACATCACTACCAATCAGGCTGCCATACGGGATGAAAGCCCACCCTACCAAGTTTCCTACAGTGTTATAAAATTAGAGAGTAACAAAAATATTCTCAACTAATTCTAAAAGCACTTATCTAAAAGCAAAAGACTGGAAAAGCAAAGATGACTTTTGTGCAGGTGGTCCTCTTACCAGTTGTTCACCATTGTAATGACCCTCAATAATACGATCGTAGGAGATCCCAACAGGTATTATCAAGATGTCTGGGATGGTATTGGTAGACAGAGTATCTACTACAACTGACAAAAGTCCTGCCCGAGCACAGGAGATTTTTCCACTCCTAGAGCGTGTGCCTTCCAGAAAAATCTCCAAGAACTGCTGCTGTCGAAGTAGTTCAACTATATGCTGGAATATAAGGAGAAAGTAAAATGTGAACTCATGAACTCAAGATCACCCAACTTAGAATAAGCTCAGCAAAGTTAAACCTAAAAAAACAAAACAAACAAACAAACAAAACCTATAACTGCTGACAAAATATTTTGCTCACACAGATAATATCAAAAGAGCTTCTCCAATGTTATATTTTGGTGATAACAAAAAGTAATCATCAAACCCATATCCAAGCAATAATCACGAAAATAATTACTCAGACAACTGTTTTTTAACAATCTCAATCAAGGGGCTTCCCTGGCGGCGCAGTGGTTGAGAGTCTGCCTGCCGATGCAGGGGACACGGGTTTGTGCCCCGGTCCAGGAAGATCCCACATGCCGCGGAGCGGCTGGGCCCTTGAGCCATGGCCGTTGAGCCTGCACGTCCGGAGCCTGTGCTCCGCAACGGGAGAGGCCACAACAGTGAGAGGCCTGCGTACCGAAAAATAAAAAGTCTGAATCAAGTCTCATTTTCTTCTACTGTGATAGCTACCATAATGACTTTAAGAGTAATTAGAGATCACACGTACCCCGTGGAGCAAAGCTCTATAGAGAATATCTTTCCGTCCATCTGGCGTCTCATCTAGCCTCCGTCGTATGAAAAAGCCCCCAAGCTTATGGATCAGGGTACTATAAATTTAAGAACGCATTAATTTTTTAAAAAGAAAAATTTAAAAAGAGTACTCAAATTCCAAGTTATTCGAAACGTGTCATTTGGATATAAACCTCATGTATTGTTTGAGTTGCTGATTGTGAAAATGTGGACATTTTTCCATTTTCCATATATTGACGTGTTTCAGTCATTTACATTATTCATTAGCCTTCAGAATATCACTGTGTATAATGAAGCTCTGTTACATCTGTTCTAAGCCAAAAGGAGTTTACATGATATATTATCCCGCAAAGGTGCTGGTACAGACTTTAAGAGGATTATAGCATACTGCTAAATTTAAAAACCCTGCCCAGGGTCTTAAGACACTGACCTTTAGACATACCAAAATTTTCCTAAGGCACATTTACTACAATGTGTAGTAATGTGATGTTACAAATGTGATGTTACAAAAGCTCCTTTGGGGAAACCTTCTCAAGTAAGTATTTCTTAGAGAGTATCCCAGTAAGACAAGAGTAACTTTATCAAACTGGAACCAAGCACAACCATCCTCCCAAAACATGAAACCAAAATTTGCTTCATTTACACATACATAGAATAAAACAATTCGCACAACCCCACTTCTCTGTCTACAGCACTGATGAATTACTTTGATATGAGGTTGAAACTTTCCAAAACTTAAGTCAACTTTTCCAAACTCAGAGCCTCCTCCTATTCTGTTCAAACAGAGTGATATTAATATAAATATTAATATATAGTTTTGGAATCTTCTACAGTCAGCATAAGGAGGCCACAGTAAGATATATCCAGAACTTAATGTCACTCTTTGAAAGTAAAACTCTGCAGAATAAATTCTTAATAAATGAGATGAACCATCCACAAAAATAAGCCCCCTTGAAAAGTGGTTTGTGAATGTACAGACTGGCATGTAACAAAAGAACACTGCAAATAAACAGGCCAGGTTATCGAGAGTCTGTCATGCCTGAAGGAATGATAAGCTGAGCAATGACTGGCATAGAGGTGGTGAAAAGGGAAGTTGGCTTATGAGAAATGATCAATGTTTATTAAGTACCTCTCCAGAGATCCACCTGGAGAACCAATCCAACCTGGAGGGAATGAGGACATGAGTTGTTCTGATTACAGAAGAGGCAAACTATTATGGGGCAAGGCTTCTCTAAGAGCCCAGCTGGAACAGTCTTCTTCACGCCTAAGTACGTTTCTGATGACTTTCTAATTCAACTTTCCAGGTTCCTTGACACTGGGAAGAGGTACCCATGAGAGAAAACATAGATATTCTGATACTTGGAAAAGCATGTCTGTCCTGTAGGGTCATATCACGCTGGATTAGAGCTAGCTGTTTGCCTACATTCCCCATTATTTTATGAGCTATTTGAAAGTAAGGATTATGTATCTTGTTCTCCCTTGTCTAGAGCACATTTGGGTAAGTACTGGCTTACTGCATGAACGAATGGCTTCTCTTCAGTCATCCACATGCATCAGATTAGCTACAGAACTCTGAGCCAAGGGATTAGGAAGGAGCTCCTTGTCCTGCGAGGCTGAGGATCAGGTTTCATGGCAGGCAAAGCAGTGACTGCCCCCTTGTGAAGCGCCACCTGCACAGCCTGCTTCCCTTCCAGTCACTCCACATTCATCCTCCTCGTGCTCTCTACTACTCACAGAGCTGACCTGAGAGATGCTTTGTACTTTGAAGTATGAAACTAAATACTTTTCAAATCTGTGACCTCTTCTCCAAGAGCACTGTTATACTTTTATTTAAGCCTTCATTACCTTTTATCTGAACTACTGCAATAGAGTCAGAATTGATCTAACTCCCTCTAATCCAGAATGACTTTTCAAAATGCGAATCTGAACGTATCATTTCTCAAGTATGGGATACACTCTAAACTCTTGGCTTAGAAATTGTTTTGACCTAACTCTCACCACCTATGCAGTCACCACCTCCAACCTCTGAACCCTGCTAACGCACCCTACATTCTAACCCTAGAGGCTAAGAACTGCCTGCTGGTTCATGACCATATCATGCTTTTAAATCACTCTGTCTTTTCACATACTATTCCCTCTGAATGGAATGCACTGCATTCCCCTGAAAACCTCTAAAACATACCTTTTATGTTATACTGTAATTATTATGTTTCTAGCTCTACTAAATTACGAGGTCAAAGTAACAGGTAAGGTTCTTTCTTACCTTTATACCATTACCACCTGCCTACCACCACCCTGACCCCACCTGCGCACTGCCAAGTCAGATACAGTAATTTGCTATCTTATCTTTCTAATTGCCTTTTATATGTTTGATAAATACTGCTGATAAGTTTAGCTATTCACAGTTCACCAAATATCCCATATAAAACACAGAAATGATGATGACAGTCTTTTGTTGTTGTTGTTTTATTGGAGTATGGTTGCTTTACAATCTTGTGTTAGTTTCTGCTGTACAGCAGGGTGAATCAGCCACATGTATAAATATATCCCCTTTGTACTTCCTTCCCATTTAGGTCACGACAGAGCACTGGGTGGAGTTCCCTGTGCTATACAGTCAGTTCTCATTAGTTATCTATTTTATACATAGTAGTGTATATATGTCAATCCCAATTCATCCCAATTCATCCCACCCACCCCTTCCCCCGTCTGTTCTCTACCTCTGTGTCTCTATTTCTGCTTTGCAAATAAGTTCAAATGATGATGGTCTTAATGCTTTTTTGTACTTTCCAAATTTTCTGCAATAAGCATGCATTACTTTTATAATAAAAATAAAAAAGTTAATGTCCTCATTACAATAAATGTATCAAAAGGTATAATACAAAAAGAAAAATTCAAAATATAATCTTCATACCTTAACTTTCCAAATAAGCTGGTCTTACCTGAAGATGGGGATGTTGAGATTATTGCCTGAAGCAATGTATGGCGCTTTGATGTTATGGCAGAAGAGAATGAAAGTGAGCAGGAGATAGTCAATATGTGATCTATGAACTGGTAGAAATATAAGTGGCAAATTCATCTAGCAAAAGGAAAAACACCAAATTTGAAATTCAGATGGAAAGTTCAATTACAGTTTGCAACTTCACATTTGGTTAAAGTCATTCAAACACTAGCTACTTAGTGACTCATTCTTTAAAAACATTTTTCCGTAATAAGAACTTCTTTCAATTTAATATCATCTAGCTAAAAACAACTACACCAACAGAAAAGAATCAGGGAAGGAGGAGAACAATCAAGAGTTCAAGTTGACTATATATCTTCTGAAAGGAAGCCCTAATCATATAAAAAGAACATAGTTTTTGGCCACAAGCTTGGTTTGGTTTGAAATCCTGGGCAAGTGACTTACTGGCTGTGACTTGGGACAATTTCTTAATCTACATGTGCCTTTATTTCCTCATGTATAAAATAAGGCTTGTTCTACCTGATTTTCAGAGTTATTGCAAGATAACTTACAGAAGGAATCCTGCATATTGCTGGAAGGTGCTCCTTTACCCCACTTATCTCCCACAAACACATAACTACTGTAGTTATCTCACACGGGGGGAAATCTTGCAAATGTGTAGGAATGCACAACAGTATACAAGGAAACATTTGAAAAAGAATTCCAAAATCGCTCTGCAAATGTGGAGAATACAGAACGACAGATTCACATAGTTCTTGCCTCAGTTGCAGCTTTAACCATCTCAAGTTGACCCTTGTGAATCTGAATATTCCAAAAGAAGCTGTTGAACAGTTTTAGCAGCACCCATCCGGTCAGTCTGAAAGGAAGTTAAAAAAATTTTTTAATGTATATACATATATTTATATATATAAACATATATATTTGACATTTGTCTACCTAAAGTTTTGAATCTGCAACGTGAGTGATTGTAATTGACTTTTTATGAGCACGTGTGCATGTATGTGTGTGTATGTGTACATCTGAATTGTGAACTTAAATAACTGACCTTACACATGCTACTTACAGAAGCATCCATTTATTATGTACTAAAGTCTTACATTTCATTCTCATTGCACACTTTATACTTCAGAAGCTAATGATCGAGCAAATATTTAGGTGAGTAGTGATCCCTCTCCTGCATACAAATCACTCCACGACACGGGCATGTGCAGATTCATCAAGAAAAAGAGAGAGAGAGGGCCCAAATAGATAAAATCAGAAATGAAAAGGAGAAGTTACAGCCAATACTACAGAAATACAAAGGTTCACACAAGATTACTACAAACAATTATATGCAAATAAAACGGATAACCTAGAAGAAATGGACAAATTCCTAGAAATGTACAATCTCCCAAGACTGAACCAGAAAGAAATAGAAAATATGAACAGACCAATTACCAGTAATGAAACTGAGTCAGTAATAAAAAAATAAACTCCTAGCAAACAAAGTCCAGAACCAGATGGCTTCACAGGTGAACTCTACCAAATATTTGGCGAAGAGTTAACACATATCTTCTCAAACCATTCCAAAAAATTGCAGAGGAGGAAACACTTCTGCATTCTGCTCATCTTACGAGGCCAGCATCACCCTGATAGCAAAACCAAAGACATCACAAAAAAAGAAAATCATAGGCCAGTATCATTGTTGAACATAGATGCAAAAATCCTTAACAAAATATTAGCAAACCAAATTCAACAATACAGTACATTAAAAGTATCACGCACCATGATCAAGTGGAATTTATCCCAGGATGCAAAGATAGTTCAATATCCACAAATCAATCGATGTGATACATCACATTAACAAATTGAAGAATAAAAATCATATGATCCTCTCAAAAGATGCAGGAAAAGCTCTTGACAAAATCCAACATCCATTTATGATAAAAACTCTCAACAAAGTGAATATAGAGGGAACATACCTAAACATAAGAAAGGCCATAAATGACAAACCCACAGCTAACACCAGACTCAATGGTGAAAAGCTAAAAGCATTTCCTCTAAGATCAGGAACATGTCAAGGATGCCCTTTCTTGCCACTTTTATTAAACACAGAATTGAAAGTCCTCACCACAGCAAACAGACAAGAAAAAGAAATAAAAAGAATCCAAAGTGGAAATGAAAAAGTGAAACTGTCACTGTATATACATGACATGATACTATACTTAGAAAATCCTAAAGAGGTCATCAAAAACTACTAGAACTTATCAATGAATCTGGTAAAGTTGCAAGATACAAAATTAATATACAGAAATCAGATGCATTTCTATACACTAACAATGAACTATCTGAAGGGAAATTAAGAAAAGAATTTCACTTATAAATGCATCAAAAAGAATAAAATACCTAGGAATAAATCTACATAAGCAAGTAAAATACCTGTACTTGGAAAAATGTAAGACACTCATGAAAGAAACTGAAGATGACACAAGCAGATGGAAGGATATACTGTGTTCATGAACTGGAAGAATTAATATTGTTAAAATGACCATATACCCAAGGTAATCTACAGATTCAATGTAATCCCTATAAAATACCAATGGCATTTTTCACAGAACTAGAATAAATAATTCTAAAATTTGTATGGAAACACAAGACCCCAAATAGCCAAAACAATCTTAAGAAGAACAAAGGTGGAGGTATCACGCTCCCTGATTTCAAATTATCTTACAAAGCTACAGTAATCAAGATAGCACGTACTGGCACAAAAACAGACACATAGATCAGTGGAACGGAATAGAGAACCCAGAAAGGAACCCACATTATAAGGGCAATTAATCTATGACAATGGAGGCAAGTATACACAATGGGGAAAAGAGTCTCTATAATAAATGGTGCTGAGAAAACTGGACAGCTACATGCAAAAAACTCAAACTGGACTACTCTCTCACACCATGCATGAAAATAAATTCAAAATGGATTAAAGACTTAAATCTAAGACCTGAAACCATAAAACTTCTAGAAGAAAACATGGGCAATATACACTTTGACATCAGTCTTAGTAATATTTTTTTTGGATATGTCTCCTCAGGTAAGGGAAACAAAAGCAAAAATAAACAAATGGGACTAAATCAAATTAAAAAGCTTTTTCAGACTGAAGAAACTATCAACAAAACAAAAAGGCCACCTACTGAATGGGAGAAGATGTTTGAAAAGGATATATCTGATAAGGGGCTTATACCCTAAATATACAAAAAACTCAAACAACTCAACATCAAAAAACAAACAATCCAATTAAAAAATGCGCAGAGGGGGCTTCCCTGGTGGCGCAGTGGTTGAGAGTCCGCCTGCTGATGCAGGGGACACGGGTTCATGCCCCGGTCTGGGAAGATCCCACATGCCGCGGAGCAGCTGGGCCCGTGAGCCATGGCCGCTGAGCCTGCGCGTCCAGAGCCTGTGCTCCGCAACGGGAGAGGCCACAACAGTGAGAGGCCCGCGTACTGCAAAAAAAAAAAAAAAAAAAAAAAAAGCGCAGAGGATCTGAATAGACATTTTTTCCAAAGAAGACATACAGATGGCCAACAGGCACATGAAAAGATGCTCCACATCACAAATCATTGTGGGAACACAAATCAAAACCACAATGATTGCACTGGTTCAAGATGACAGAGTAGAAGGACATGCTCTCACTCCCTCTTGCGAGAGCCCAGGAATCACAACTAACTGCTGAACAATCATCGACAGGAAGACACTGGAGCTCACCAAAAAAGATACCCCACATCCAAAGACAAAGGAAAAGCCACAATGAGACGGTAGGAGGGGTGCAATCACAATAAAATCAAACCCCATGACTGCTGGGTGGGTGACTCACAAACTGGAGAACACTTACACCACAGAAGTCCACCAACTGGAGTGAAGGTTCTGAGCCCCACATCAGGTTTCCCTACCTGGGAGTCCGGCAATGGGAGGAGGAATTCCTAGAGAATCAGACATGGAGGCTAGCGGGATTTGATTGCAGGACTTTGACAGGACTGGGGGAAACAGAGACTCCACTCTTGGAGGGCACACACAAAGTAGTGTGCACATCAGGATGCAGGGGAAGGAACAGTGACCCCATGGGAGACTGAACCAGACCTACCTGCTAGTGTTGGAGGGTCTACTGCAGAGGCGGGGGGTGGCTGTGTCTCACCAATGAGGACAAGGACACTGGCAGCAGAGGTTCTGGGAAGAGTCCGCCATTACCCCCACCAAAGAGCCCAGGTAGGTTCCAGTGTTGGGTCGCCTCAGGCCAAACAACCAACAGGGAGGGAACCCAGCCCCGCCCATCAGCAGTCAAATGGATTAAAGTTTTACTGAGCTCTGCCCACCAGAGCAACAGCCCGCTCTACCCACCACCAGTCCCTCCCATCAGGAAACTTGCACAAGCCTCTTAGATAGCCTCATCCACCAGACAGCAGACAGCAGAAGCAAGAAGAAATACAATCCTGCAGCCTGTGGAACAAAAACCACATTCACAGAAAGATAGACAAGATGAAAAGGCAGAGGGCTATGTACCAGATGAAGACACAAGATAAAACCCCAGGAAAAGCAACTAAATGAAGTGGAAATAGGCGACATTCCAGAAAAAGAATTCAGAATAATGATAGTGAAGATGATCCAAGACCTCGGAAAAAGAATGGAGGCAAAGATCGAGAAGATGTAAGAAATGTTTAACAAAGACCTTGAAGAATTAAAGTACAAACAAACAGAGCTGAACAATACAATCACTGAAATGAAAACTACACTAGAAGGAATCAATAGCAGAATAACTGAGGCAGAGGAACGGATAAGTGACCTGGAAGACAGAATGGTGGAATTCACTGCTGCAGAACAGAATAAAGAAAGAAGAATAAAAAGAAATATAGACAGCCTAAGAGACCTCTGAGACAACATTAAACGCAACAGTATTCGCATTATAGGGGCCCCAGAAAGAGAAGAGAGAAAGGACCCGAGAAAATATGTGAAGAGATTATAGTCAAAAACCTCCCTAACATGAGAAAGGAAATAGCCACCCAAGTCCAGGAAGCACAGAGAGTCCCATACAGGATAAAACGAAGGAGAAACACACCGAGACACATAGTAATCAAATTGGCAAAAATTAAAGACAAAGAAAAATTATTGAAATCAGCAAGGGAAGAACGACAGATAATGTACAAGGCAACTCCCATAAGGTTAACAGCTGAGTTCTCAGCAGAAACTCTACAAGCCGGAAGGGAGTGGCATGACATATTTAAAGTGATGCCAGGGGAAAATCTACAGCCAAGATCTACCTGGCAAGGATCTCATTCAGATTTGATGGAGAAATCAAAAGCTTTACAGACAAGTGAAAGCTAAGAGAATTCAGCACCACCAAACCGGCTCTACAACAAATGTTAAAGGAACTTCTCTAACTGGGAAACATAAGAGAAGAAAAGGACCTACAAAAACAAACCCAAAACAATTAAGAAAATGATAATAGGAACATACATATAAATGATTACCTTAAACATAAATGGATTAAATGCTCCAACCAAAAGACACAGACTCACTGAATGGATACAAAAACAAGACCCATATATATGCTGTCTACAAGAGACCCACTTCAGACCTAGGGACACATACAAACTGAAAGTGAGGGGATGGAAAAAGATATTCCATGCAAATGGAAATCAAAAGAAAGCTGGAGTAGCAATACTCATATCAGATAAAATAGACTTTAAAATAAAGAATGTTACAAGAGACAAAGAAGGACACTACATAATGATCAAGGGATCAATCCAAGAAGAAGATATAACAATTATAAATATATATGCACCCAACATAGGAGCACCTCAATACATAAGGCAACTGCTAACAGCTATAAAAGATGAAATCCACAGTAACACAATAATAGTGCGGGACTTTAACACCTCACTTACACCAATGGACAGATCATCCAAACAGAAAATTAAGAAAGACAAGCTTTAAATGACACAATAGACCAAGTAGATTCAATTGATATTTATAGGACATTCCATTCAAAACCAGCAGATTACACTTTCTGCTCAAGTGCGCACAGGATAGATCACATCTTGGGTCACAAATCAAGCCTCAGTAAACTTAAGAAAACTGAAATCATATCAAGGATCTTTTCTGACCACAACACTATGAGATTAGAAATCTATTACCGGGAAAAAAACGTAAAAAACACAAACACATGGAGGCTAAACAATACGTTACTAAATAACCAAGAGATCACTAAGGAAATCAAAAAATACCTAGAGACAAATGACAATGAAAACACAACGATCCAAAACCTATGGGATGCAGCAAAAGCAGCTCTAAGAGGGAAGTTTATAGCAATACAATCCTATCTCAAGAAACAACAAACATCTCAAATAAACAACCTAACCTTACACCTAAAGGAACTACAGAAAGAAGAACAAAACCCAAAGTTAGTAGAAGGAAAGAAATCATAAAGATAAGAGCAAAAATAAATGAAATAGAAGCAAAGAAGACAATAGCAAAGATCATTAAAACTAAAAGCTGGTTCTTTGAGAAGATAAACAAAATTGATAAACCATTAGCCAGACTCATCAAGAAAAAGAGGGAGAAGACTCAAATCAATAAAATTAGAAATGAAAAAGGAGAAGTTACAACAGACATCACAGAAGTACAAAGTATCCTAAGAGATTACTACAAGCAACTCTATGCCAATAAAATGGACAACCTGGAAGAAATGGACAAACTCTTAGAAAGGTGTAACCTTCCAAGACTGAACCAGGAAGAAATAGAAAATATGAACAGACCAATCACAAGTAATGAAATTGAAACTGTGATTAAAAATCTTCCAACAAACAAAAGTCCAGGACCAGATGGCTTCACAGGTGAATTCTAACAAATTCTATCAAACGTTTAGGGAAGAGCGAACACCCATCCTTCTCAAACTCTTCCAAAAAATTGCAGAGGAAGGAACACTCCCAAACTCATTCACCATAACCCTGATACCAAAACCAGAAAAAGATACTACAAAAAAAAAAAATTACAGACCAATATCACTGATGAATATAGATACAAAAATCCTCAACAAAATACTAGTAAACGGAATCCAACAACACATTAAAAGGCTCATACACCATGATCAAGTGGGATTTATCCCAGGGATGCAAGGATTCTTCAATATATGCAAATCAATCAATGTGATACACCATATTAACAAATTAAAGAATAAAAACCATATGATCATCTCAATAGATGCAGAAAAAGCTTTTGACAAAATTCAACACCGATTTATGATAAAAACTCTCCAGAAAATGGGCATAGAGGGAACTTACATCAACATAATAAAGGCCATATATGAGAAACCCACTGCCAACATCATTCTCGATGGGGAAAAACTGAAAGCATTTCCTCTAAGATCAGGAACAAGACAAGGATGTCCACTCTTGCCACTATTATTTAACATAGTTTTGGAAGTTCTAGCCACGGCAATCAGAGAAGAAAAAGAAATACAAATTGGAAAAGAAGAAGTAAAACTGTCACTGTGTGCAGGTGACATGATACTATACATAGAGAATCCTAAAGATGCTACCAGAAAACTACTAGAGCTAATCAATGAATTTGGTAAAGTTGCAGGATACAAAATTAATGCACAGAAATCTCTTGCATTCCCATACACTAATGATAAAAAATCTGAAAGAGAAATTAAGGAAACACACCCATTTACCATTGCAACAAAAAGAATAAAATACCTAGGAATAAACCTACCTAGGGAGACAAAAGACCTGTATGCAGAAAACTATAAGACACTGATGAAAGAAATTAAAGATGATACCAACAGATGGAGAGATATACCATGTTCTTGGATTGGAAGAATCAGTATTGCGAAAATGACTATACTACCCAAAGCAATCTACTGATTCAATGCAATCCCTATCAAATTACCAATGGCATTTTTTCACAGAACTAGAACAAAAAATCTTAAAATTTGTATGGAGACACAAAAGACCCCGAATAGCCAAAGCAATCTTGAGGGAAAAAAGTGGAGCTGGAGGAGTCAGACTCCCTGACTTCAGACTACACTACAAAGCTACAGTAATCAAGACAATATGGTACTGGCACAAAAACAGAAATATAGATCAACAGAACAGGACAGAAAGCCCAGAGATAAACCCACACACCTATGGTCAACTAATCTATGACAAAGGAGGCAAGGATATACAATGGAGAAAAGACAGTCTCTTCAATAAGTGGTGCTGGGAAAACTGGACAGCTACATGTAAAAGAATGAAAGTAGAACACTCCCTAACACCATACACAAAAATAACCTCAAAATGGATTAGAGACCTAAATGTAAGACCAGACACTATAAAACTCTTAGAGGAAAACACAGGCAGAACACTCTATGACATAAACCACAGGAAGATCTTTTTTGATCCTAGAGAAATGGAAATAAAAACAAAAATGAACAAATGGGACCTAATGAAACTTAAAAGCTTTTGCAAAGCAAAGTAAACTACAAACAAGATGAAAAGACTACCCTCAGAATGGGATAAAATATTTGCAAAGGAATCAACGGACAAAGGACTAATATTCAAAATATATAAACAGCTCATGCAGCTCAATATTAAAAAAAAGAAAAACCCAATCCAAAAATGGGCAGAAGAGCTAAACAGACAGTTCTCCAAAGAGAACATACAGATGGCCAAGCAGCACATGAAAAGCTGGTCAACATCACTAACTATTAGAGAAATGCAAATCAAAACTACAATGAGGTATCACCTCACAACAGTTAGAATGGCCATCATCAGAAAATCTACAAACAACAAATGCTGGAGAGGGTGTTGAGAAAAGCGAACCCTCCTGCACTGTTGGTGGGAATGTAAATTGATACAGCCACTATGGAGAACAGTATGGAGGTTCTTTAAAGAACTAAAAATAGAATTACCGTATGATCCAGCAATCCCATTACAGGGCATACACCTAGAGAAAACCATAATTCAAAAAGACACATGCACCCCAATGTTAACTGCAGCACTATTTACAATAGCCAGGAAATGGAAGCAACCTAAATGCCCATGGACAGATGAATGGATAAAGAAGATATGGTACATATATACAATGGAATGTTACTCAGCCATAAAAAGGAATGAAATTGGGTAATTTGTAGAGATGTGGATGGATCTAGAGACTGTCATACAGAGTGAAGTCAGTCAGAAAGAGAAAAACAAATATCGTATATTAACGCATATATGTGGAACCTAGAAAAATGGTAGAGATGAACCGGTCTGCAGGGCAGAAATTGAGACACAGATGTAGAGAACAAACGTATGGACACCAAGGGGGGAAAGTGGCGGGGGGGGGGGTGGTGTGATGAATTGGGAGATTGGGATTGACATGTATACACTAGTATGTATAACATGGATAACTACAAAAACCTGCTGTATAAAAAAAAAAAAACATAATGAGATATGATCTAAGAATAGCTATTATCAAAAAGACAACAAATAACAAGTGTTGGGGAGAATGTAGAGGAAAGGGAACCCTTGTACATTGTTGGTGGGAATGTACATTAGGGTAACCACTATGGAAAAGAATATGGAGATTCCTCAAAAAATTAAAAATACAACTACCATATAATGCAACAATTCCACTCCTGGGTATTTATCTGAAGAAAATGAAAACACTAATTAGAAGCCATATATGCACCCCTATGTTCACTGCAGCATTATTTATAATAGCTAAGATATGGAAGCAACCTAAGTGCCCATCAACAGATGAATGGATAAAGAAGATGTGGTATGTACACACATATACCCAAAAACACACAATGGAATATTACTCAGCCATAAAAAAAGAATGAAATTTTGCCATATGTGACAACATGGATGGACCTAGAGGACATTATGCTAAGTGAAAAAAGTCAGACAGAGAAAGACAAATACTGTATGATTTCGCTTATACAGTATGGAATCTAAAAATCAAAACAACATAATAAAACAGTTATAGATATAGAAAAAAAACAGGTGGTCGCTAGAGGAGAGGCAGTTGGGAATGTAAGAAATAGGTGAGGGAGATTAAGAGGTACAAACTTCAGTTGTAAAATAAATGAATCACAAGTATGAAATGTAACATGGGGAACACAGTTCATAACTATGTAATATCTTCGTATGTTGACAGATCATAACTAAACTTATAGTGGTGATCATTTTGAAATGTACAGAAATATTGAATCACTATGTCATATAACAGGAACTAACATAGTGTTGTAGATCAATTATACTTCCAAAACAAACAAACTCAAAAAAAGAGATCAGATTTGTGGTTACCAGAGGTGGTGGGGGAAGGGGGAATTGGATGAAGGTAGTCAAAAGATACAGACTTCCAGTTATAAGATAAATAAGTGCTAGGGATGTAACATACAACACAATAAATATAATTAACACTGCTGTATGTTATGTATGAAAACTGTTAAGAGTAAATCCTAAGAGTTCTCACCACAAGAAAAAAAAAATTTCATTCTATATCTTTGATTTTGTATCTATATGAGATGATGAATGTTCAGTAAACTCATTGTGGTAATCATTTCATGACATATGTAAGTCAAATCATTATGCTGTACACCTTCAATTTATACAGTGCTGTATGTCAGTTATATCTCAATAAAACTGAGAGAAAACAAAAAGACATGGGCACGTGAAACCCAGCTCACAACTAGTCTAGAAGATGTCAGCAGTACTACAATGGCTGGTAACAGCTGACAGAGATTAATGCAACTTGAAACCTCCCAAGTGCTACTTCTCATAACAGTTAAAGAATAAAAAGGGCTTCCCTGGTGGCTCAGTGGTTGAGAGTCCGCCTGCCGATGCAGGGGACACGGGTTCGTGCCCCGGTCCGGGAGGATCCCACATGCCGTGGAGCGGCTGGGCCTGTGAGCCATGGCCGCTGAGCCTGCGCGTCTGGAGCCTGTGCTCCGCAATGGGAAAGGCCACAACAGTGAGAGGCCCGCGCACCGCAAAAGAAAAAAGAATAAAAAGAGGAGTTGGTTTTTAACATCAGAATATGATAAAACCTCTTTTGGACCAAGAGCATTGTGCTAGGAAAGTGTAACGGTTCAGTCCTGTCTGCTCAAAACAGGATGACTCTTGCTGAAAGTTTTCTGCTTTGCTTTTTATACCTGATCAGGGCCGGTGAGACAGTGGCAACCATTTCTTGAAGGATCTTTCTGGCTTTCTTTTTCACTTTATTGACAGCTTTTGATTGCTGCTGAGCAGAACCATCAGGGTTTAATTCAGCAGCCGCTTCGGCAATTGCCTCTTGTACTCTGATTTCAAAGTGGAAAGACAGACAATGTAACTGGCTCTATGCTACATTCTGTATTATTTTCTAAACTACAGATAACAAATCACAAAACAAAATATACTTTCTCTTTTATGTGATAACACAAGAAAATAAGCTCAAGTTAGAAGTGCTTTCCTTGGCTGTCTATTAAATATTAAGGATATTATATTCCTAAATCAATGAATTCCTGAGGAAGCTGGAAGGCAGATTTGAAAATTTAATTCAAATTCACTGGGTAGCAACTATGTGAATTCGAATGTTCCAGTTATGCTGTGAGGGGCACAGTTACACTGTGGCAGAAAGGAAGAAAAGGAAGATTATCCCTTTAGGCATATAATTCAGAGGTATCCCAAGCCCATTTGTCCAAGTAATGTGTGATTTTTCTTTTGAATACCAAACTTATTATTCATTTACATTGTGGCTTATTAGTGGAACTATTTGTAAAACTCTCTAGGAGGGATCAAAGGTGGACATAAATATTTACAAGTATTTTCCAAATCAAACCAGTAATTTTAAAAAGGCACAGCTCTAGATTTAAATAGCACAGACCAGTAAGCAGTAAGGTAAAAGGGAAGATTTAACCCAGTCTTGTAAATCTTCCACATGACTTAGGGAAGAACGAATGAGGTTTAAACCTCCTTAAATCACTTCTAAAATCCTAGTTATTACTCAAAATATCTGGATGGAATGAAACATACTTGAGGGGCTTTATCTAGAAAACAGAATATATAATAATCCAAGGGAGTTTCAAATAATTGTTTTTTTCTCCCAGTGTTGCTGATTTTAGGCCAGTGTACAGCAAAACTCCACAGAACCCCATCATTCGTTACTACAGAAAGATCAATTCCACATGACACTTATGCACCATCCCTAATTCTATTCCATGAATAGCATTTATTTCAATACAGCCAGGAATGTTTTCGCAAGTAATTCATGTAATTATTATATCTCCATTATCAACTATTCACTCATTTATTCAATAAATATAAAAGTACCTACTACGTGCCACTACTGTTCAGCCCTGAACAACCATACCACTGGGCTTGCATTTCTAAGCATCTTTCAATCCACTCTGGTCTCCAGCTTCCCAAATCCAGGTAGGTGTCTAACACAGGCCACAACAATGAGGTGGAATAGAAACCAACCTTCACCCAAACTCCCATAGGCTAATGGCTGAGCTTCATAACGATTTCCCCAATCCTTTTGAGTTCAAGTCAGTCTCTTCCATTTTTAAGCAAGATCCTCTGAGGGCAAGGACACTTATCTCATTCTCTTAAAATTTCTAATAATGACTTTCTAATACAAGAATTTGTCCCCAGGTACTTAACAATTATTTGACAGAAATATCAAACTCGCTTCTCTTCTGGCTATAAAATAGGAAATGCATCGTCCCAAACATTCATATTACAGAACACTTAACAGAGAACTCTGGAAATATGTGCATATCTGAACTCCAACTCGCCTTTCATTTATTAGAAGCCCATTCAATTATTAATGCATGAAACAAGACTGCTATTCCCACATGGCACCAAAACCATCTGTTCTCTTGCCTTTCCTTGCTTTCTTCTGGAGCTTGAACATTGAACGTTTGGAAACACAAACACCTCTTGAGACAGAGTCCCAGAGAAACTAAAGGTTGATAAAGGAAATTACTTCCCTACACCCACCACCCATACCTACATTTCCCCTTTACAGCAGCGTCCCACCCTTACCTACTGCTGTTCAGTACGTTTTCAGTCACGTTGGTGGCAAACATGCCTTTATGGACATCTCGCTCTTGAACGAAAAGCACGTAAGAAAGACGTCTTGCAAGCCATCCTCGATGCCTGCAATGTGAAAATGATTTAGCAGAGAAGTACTCTAGGAATACCTAAAACAAGTTGCTTAAACTACACAGGTTCCCCTCCTGTAAAAACAAATCCTCATTTCATCTATTCCTGTAGCAAATTCTCCTTAGTAAGTAGTTCAGGATGCTATGCAGACAGTTTTATTTCTAATTTCCTTCATGTACTCTCAGCTAAAACTTAAACTTGGAATTTATGTATTAATGCTTGAATAGTGTTACTCCGCAAACTAATAATCCAAATATAAAAACAAAAGAAATAAAAGCATCTTACTTTAATACCATTTGAAAAACCAAATATGTTGAATGCTTTATATATAAGCTATATAGCTTATATCTATAGCTATGGGCCATAAAAAATAATTTGGGAGTCTTTTCCTACGATGAAGGGCTATTTTGTTGTTATTACAGTAATTCTTCTAAGGTGATCACTGACTGTCAAATTGAATTGACAAAGTTGATCAGTTGAGAGAAGTCAAGGAAACTAGACAGTGGTCTGAATATTTGTGCTCTGCGCTTATGAAGCCGGAAGTTCTTACTGTTTGGGTAGCTTTTTTGAAAGCACATTCAGCATACCTAGGGAACAGGACATACTCCCATCAGGGACAGTGACTATGTGTTATCTGGACGGGGGTTAAGGACAGGGATCTAGAATAAGAATGCTACAAGCTTCCATTATGTGGTGATTTGAAACCATTTGTAATGATTATATAATGCCTCATTATCATGTCCTCCATAATGATAAGCATATAAACAGTAGAAGATTTCAATTATAAAGTAATTCTGAAAAGATCCAAAAAGCCTTCAATTGAGGAAAAGTAATTTGAGGGGGCTTCCCTTGTGGCGCAGTGGTTGAGAGTCCGCCTGCTGATGCAGGGGACACGGGTTTGTGCCCTGGTCCCGGAAGATCCCACATGCCACGGAGCGGCTGGACCCATGAGCCATGGCCGCTGAGCCTGCGTGTCCGGAGCCTGTGCTCCGCAACGGCAGAGGCCACGGTGGTGAGAGGCCCGTGTACCACCAAAAAAAAAAAAAAAAAAGTTCCTTCATCTCTCCTTCCTGACATTCTTTTTCTTCCTCCTTTCCTGTGTCTCATTTCTCTGAAAACTTAGCCCAATATGTTAAGTGTTTAATTCTAAACTCTTCTATCAGTGAATATTTTCAAAACTATTACTGGAATGTACAAAGTCCAAACTCTTGATGAAATCCCTTCACAATGGACTGAAAGCAGTGTGTGTGTGTGTGTGTGTGTGTGTGTGTGTGTGTGTGTGTGTGTGTGTGTGTGTGTAAAAATGTTTAGGCTATGCTTCATGCAACACACAGAAGAGCTAAATAGCCAACTCACTTGCACAGGTAGCTTATTACACTGAATAGTTCCACACTGCCTGGTCAATACAACATACGCTAAAAAGTGTGTGTGTGTGTGTATGTGTATCTCATATGCTTTTTTTTCTTAACTGCCTCCAACTGAGGACCACAAATGAACTCCTCGGTTTTGTATGTAAAATATCTACTTACATAAAGAAAAGACTCAATGGGATTCTTTTGCTTAGGATCTTAATCATGTCAACCAAAGGAAAAAAAAATTTCTCCTCTTTCCTTTAAACTTGAGAGCAAGAGAGAGAGAGAAGAAAGGGTAGCATGGAAATTAGAAAAAACACATCCCTTGACTTTAGTTCTATTTAAAAAAAAACTTTATACCCAAATATTATCATGCTCACTTATAATATCATCATCAAAATATGAGTAGTAAAATCAGAAAGACTTAAAATTTAAGTATTTGACTTCTTGGATCAGTTTTTTAATGGAATTTTGTGTATTTCTCATCACCTGAGCCTACTACTGACCTACTCCAGGCATTTAATCTTAGAATTATAAGGACTGGTAGCATTTTTGGCTGCCGTTTCTCTCTTGTCTCGCAGACATTCCCCCTCTTTCCTCATCCCCTAGACTAAATTCACTTAGAACAAAGCCTCTTTTCTCCCACTCTGATGCCTAACAGCCTATCCCCATATGCCTGGAATTTGGAAGTAAGAATTCTAAGAAAAGTCTTAAGCTAATAATAAATCAAAGAACATCTGTTCAATAGAGAAAAATATCTTCCAAATCTCTGTAGATAGGTAGATTTCAAAAAGTTACATTTTCTTTGAGGTATAAAATAATAATAGATCATAAGACATTCAAACCTACACCTCTCCTCACACATATCTCTGTCACATTTTGGCACATTTCAGCTGCAGCATCAATATCTGAATAAGGTAAAGAAAGCCAGAAGTGATATATACATGCTCATGAAAATATTATATAATTACAGCAGGAAATAGCAATAGGTCTTCTCAGGTTCCAATTTTTAGATAAAGCCTTTTGTGTCAGAAGTTAGTATCTTATTAACTCTAAAAAAAATAAATAAAGAGATTCATCTTAAAGTGTGTTAACTGGTTATTATGGAATTTTTCTCTTGACATGCATTAGAAGTATAAGAAATGTCTTTTTACCTTGTGTGAGTTTCATTGATATAAATAACATTCCGCAAACCCAAAGATGGGATACTGGGGTTGAAAAATTTATCCTACATAAAACAAAATAAAATTAGACATAAATATATGACTGGATTGCTGGTGAAGGACTCACATTATTAGTTCTTGAGGACTTTTATAATTCAAGCATAAAGTAAGGCATTGCTTCAAAAATCTGAGATGAAGAAAAATGGTGTTTTATTGAAAACTACTTTTTAGCCTTCTAAGAAGGTCACAAACTCAAAACTAATCATCAGCAGCTTTCAAAGGAACTACTGTCTCTCACTTTCCTGCCCTACTCCCCATCCCCAACCAAAAAGAGTTAAAGCCAGAGACAGCTTAAGTCATTGACAGGAAAACTGGAGATTTCAGTGTTTTCAAAATACAAAAATACTATGCTAAGTATCATGTAGTTATTGTGAGATTACTAAATCTCCCAATAATCCTGACACATAAGAATTATTATCCCCATTTTATAGATAGGAAAACTGAGGCTTGCAGAAGTTTAGGATTCAATTCCAGATCTTGCTTCAAAGAATGTGGTCTTTCTATTCCCCTAAAATGACTGTCTACTTAATGAGAAAACATATGGCTAAAGGTCACCCTCTTTACAGGTAATCTTGAAAGATAATCCAGAAATAGCTCTGCTAAAAAGAGAAAGGCCATAACTTTAACAATGGGGGCAAAAAGGTAAACTTTCCACAAATAAATGCTGAGAAAGCACAATGTACCCGCAATAAAAGATGTCAAAATACTTAAGTGATATCTCCTTAGAGAAAAGGAAAATAGGATTTCATAGAAAGGGTAGCAAATGTCAAAAAATTACTACAAAAATACTGTCAAACAAAAATTATTTTAGAAAAACATGCCATGGAAGAATATAAGATCAAGTTTAGCTCTATCAGGTACTATACGTAGGCAAAAATCAATTATCTGTTATACTACTCACCTATCCCCACCCCAGACCATCACCACCACCAAATAATTTCTTACACTCTCTTCTGACTGAAGAACACATTAGAGTTAAGGTATTGTTTTGATCTTTTAAGCATTCAAAATTAGAATTAGATGAGATGCCAGATCTAAAAAGAAAAGCCACATGATCTATTTAAATCTTTATTTCTACTGGCCTATTAATCTGAACTGGCCTTACTCCTAGACTAGAAAATGTCCATGATCCTTCACTTCCACCATAATCTTGCAACAAGGCACTTGTGATTTAAGAGGAACAATATTTCTATCAAGATATTCTTGAGCAGACCTGAATATTTAACATAAACTGCTTGGGTATCACACAAATCTCTCTCAGATTAGTAAATTCCTTATACAAGACTTTCTGCCAAGCCAAACCTGAGTGGAGAATTCTCACAGCACTGTTAGCTGTTCACACAGGTTATAAGCAACTTCTATAAATTGCAGGGTTAATAAATGGCACTTACATGTCCTGGTAACTGGCCCATCCCAGAGAGAGCTTACCATCCAGTTATATGTTTTAAAAGGTAAGTCTACTGCCTTAGAACACAGCCACATTAGAGTCTACATTCCTGTGCTAACTCATCCCTCTGGCAAAATGCCCTCAGAAGCATACTTCTCATCCAATCGACTCTTCCCAAACACTACACTCTAATGTGGAAGATTTTGTATGGCTTGTTTTTTCCATCAAATACGAACAACAAGCACATGCACACTCCTTCCTAAATCTTCATCATAACATTCTAGTAACCATCCTTCCCTATCACAGAGTCAACCGAAACCCCTCACTCCCTCCACCGCAGGAACAGACACTTAGCAAAAGGGCAAAGCCACTGCTTTAATTTCTTATTCTGTCCTGCTCCACGCTCATGTGTGAGCTCTCTCTCGCGGGCGCGCGCACTCTCTCTCTCTCTCATCCATCTTGCTAGGACTTTAACTTTCAGTGCTAAATTGCAACATCTTGAAGTTACATGAAGGTTCCCACCAACTCTTTGGAAGGGTTATCTTAAAGTAAGATCTACTCTCCCTCTAAAGTCACATTAAAATGAAAAAACAAAACAAAATATAGCCTGGCATCAACTATTAGACCAACATTCACTGAATAAATGAATGGAAAGAAAAACTGAGTCAACATCTTTACTTGGAATATTTGGTTTATAAAGATGGGCCTAAGTTCTAAAAATGCATTAAGTCCATTAAGACTACACAATAATAAAATTCACACAAAGTTGGAAACCTGTGTCACATATTTCACTCTGTTTATTAAAGGTCAACAAAGGTATTAAAGGCAGCATTCTTACCCAGCTCTGGGGAGTACAGGAATAACAACATCTTCCTACAAAGGGCCTTTTCCGGCTCATTAGGCTTTCTTTCCACTTCAAGGTTGCAGATCTGAAGACAGTCGGTCTGAAACGACACTCACCCTAATAAATATTAAGAAAAAATAGTGTGTCAGTAACAAGAAAATTATACTTGTCCACTTGATCTCTAAGCTAGTTCAGATAGAAGAGAAACTTCTGACATTTTCTTTTTGGTGGCATGTGTTTCTCAGAGTGATTTTTCATTCAAGGTGCTCCCTCTACGACCAACACTGCGAACATAAGCAAAAATTGAGCACCTAAGAATAGCAATAGCTGGCAACACTCAAAGCAGCATTCAAAGGTTTAAAAACTAAGTTATAAAAGGTCAGATAGCCTTCTGACAGTAGCAGAAGGAATAAAGTCAGACTCCGGGAGCCCTATGCTAACAATTCACCTCACTCCCTCTTAAATCACACACTCCCACAAAAGAACGACAAAAGCCTTACCCAGAGTAAACAAGTTGTTATAATACGGTTTAAAATATTTTACTTTAAATGAAAAACAAGGTAAACTTATATAATATTCCTTTATCCTAACAAGAGAGTTTAAAGTCTGGAATTTAAATTATAGCCATACTATCCAATTAGGGTCAAACTCTGCTCTTCTGTTTTAAATAATTTTCTCTTAACTTTGAGTTCATCAGTTGCTCAAATCCCACTGATAACACATTCTCAAAAATAAACCAAAAAACCACCCAAAACTCCAACATCATTTTTTATCTAAAGCAGATAGTGCTCAGGAAACATTTAAAACATGCCATGTTATATTGACATAGGGAAAACAATACAAAAAAAAAAAAGCATGCCCTTTGGATTGAGATACATACTAAAATCTCCTATTTTCAATTTTTGAAATAAAGTTTACTTCCATTACAAAATTCACACTTGTGAAATGCAATCATGGAAAACAGATACGAAAAGAAAAAAAAATCTCTTTATAATTACACCACCCAAAACAACTAATAGGTTTTTTTTCCTATTGCTTTTTAACATAATCACTGTACTTAAATTTCCTACTCAATTTTCTCTTCCCAATAACATAATATCATAAGAATTTTTAAATATTAGACTTCATAAACAAATCTTCTAACAGCTGGAGGTAGTTTCTGTAGCTATTAACCTCTATTTGAATTTCTGTTGCTTCCAGTGTTTCCACCTTCATACACACTGAAATGAACATCTTTAGGCTGAATGCTTTTAACCTGTATCTTAAACTTACCCATTCCTCGCTTGCATGCTTACATCGACCAATACTGTATTCAGATGAATTGGGCAAATAAGAAACATCTATCATGCCAAGGGTCAGTGCAGATTCATCCATGTCACAAAGCGTAACTCCCAAATCATGCGCTATAAAAAAATGTATACCGTATAAGTTAATGAGGGATCCAGAGAGCAAATACTAGAACTCAAAATTCTGATTTCTATATTATTTTGCCCCATGATAGGATGTCAAATGAACTATGGAGGACTTCCCCATGTTTAGTCAATGTGTAAAAAAGGACTTTGATGTGTATATATGAATCCAGGCCATCCTGATTTTTAAAAAAAACAAAAAACAACATTCGTTATCTTTGGACTTCATGAACAAAACAGCTATGAATTCATGAGGGTCAATAACAGCTGATTTCAGGTATGTGACAAACAATTATTTCACCTGTGTAACTGAATAGTTCCTGGAAGTATGAAGATACGCATTTATTAAATTAAAGTTACATGTATGCACACAAGTACATACTTTTGAAAAATTATGTGCTGGGAATTCTTCGTCATACACACTGTGCAATGTAAAATGGGTAACGGTAATGAGAGCACCTCTCAAGTTTCCCACTTCAACTGAATTAAGCTCTGAATTTTCTGTGCTGCCTTAAATGAAATGATGTTTGCAATTTTAATACATCTACACAGCTCTAAGACAAAAGTACACTGTTCTAAAATATCTGATTTATAAGTTTTCATATCTTTTCAATAAGCCTTTTCCTACCCTAGGAAAAAATGTTCACTAACAGTGAACTGCTAAAGAAAATAGATATTAACTTAAAATATAAGAATTTTCTAACATAATTCTCAAATTATTTTAGCATTTGACTATTTCTCACCTGGCCTTAAATTAGTCCTTTAAAACCCTGAAAGGTCATGTCCAAGTTAACAGTGTTCCTTGGAGGGCAGATGCCGATTTCTTTACAATCCCCATGTGGATTTACAGTGGTAACTGTTATCCTCAGCATGACTATACACATTCTTAACAATTTTATGTGAGTAGCAATCTACCATAATAGGCGAGGGGAGGGAATAGTAAAGCAATGCACCTGGGAGGAAAGCTCTTCTGTATTATAATATAAAACTCAGCTATCAGTTTCAGGTGCAGAATGTAACTACAACCAGCAGAGCCAGCTGCTGCCTGGGAAAATGAAGACTCGTCTGGCCCCTGTGATGAGGGCAGGACGAGAGGTGGAAACAGTCTTGTGCCAATAGGAAGTCCACGCTTCACCCCTCCCTCCCCACGTTTGTCCAAGGTTGAAAAGTACACCCCCCCGTAAAAAAAAAAAAAAAGAGAATCCTGGAGGCGCCAGGCTGTGGGCTGAGGGGAGCCAACTGTGGGTTTTAAAAGCGACAGAGGCAGGAGGGCCAGCTCTGAAGCCAAACAGATCAGAGTTCGAATCCCCCCTGCTTACCATCTGTGTGACTTTGGACGAGTTGGTTAACTTCCATGCCTTGGTTTCCCCATCTGGAAAATGGGCATGATATGATAAATCTTACCTCCTGGGTTGCTGGGAGGACTGGATAATACCCCTAAGACGCCTGGCACAGTGTCTGACGC
Source organism: Grampus griseus (assembly GCF_964374135.1). Classification (NCBI taxonomy): domain Eukaryota; kingdom Metazoa; phylum Chordata; class Mammalia; order Artiodactyla; family Delphinidae; genus Grampus; species Grampus griseus. The sequence continues at coordinate 68,754,748 of NC_139010.1, forward strand.
ACAGTGAGTGCTCAGTTCAATCAGTGGTCATCTGTCAACGGACTGTCCCCAACACCAGCTGCTCCCAGAGCACGCTTGCTGCCTCAACGCCAAAGCCAATGACTCCACGTGCCCTTCGGGTGCGCGGGGGACTGAGCCCACAGGGACTTCCCTCTCGCCCAGGGGAAACCTGCCGCAGCCCGGTCTCCCGGGGAGAGAAAAAGCCCGACCCCCACGCCGGCACGAGCCGGGCCCATCTCTCAGGGGGAATCCGGGAGCTCGAGGGAGAGGGCCGGGGGGAGCGGACCGCCCGGCAGCTTGCTGGAGTAGCGCCGGGCCCGGTGAGAGGGCGACCACGCACCTGTCCCGGCGCTCCCGGCGCGAGCAGCCTCCCTCAGCCCGCTCCCGCCCTGGCCGCTCGCACCCTCGGCTCCGCCGGCTTCTCCTCTGCAGCTGCCCGCACTTCAAGCCTCCGCCGGCGCTGCTGCAACGTCGCGCCATGATGACGCAATCGGCGCCTGGGGGTGACGAGCGCAGACGAGGGCCAGCCACTTCCGGGAGGGCCAGGGCTGGGGCTAGGCGCCAGGGCCCAGCGGCCGGGGCTCTGCGCGGCTCGTGGCCTCGTGCACTGGGGATAGGTCCGAGAGTAGAAGGTGTGCCCGCAAGTGTGTTTGTGTGGCCAGGTACGGCGTGTGCTGCCTAAACGCGCGGTGATTCTGCCTGGGCGCTGAGTCACGTGAGTGTGGGTGCATCTGCGTTGTGTGAGCTCTGTTCCTCTAGAAGTTTGTATCTCCGCCCGGCTGTCCTGGGAGCCTGCACGTGGGCTTTTTATGAGATTTGTAAGACTGCAGAATTTATTGGGCATGAGAGAGGTAGGGATTGGGAATGACCCTGTTGTGTAGTTTTCCAAACAGTGGCTGAGTGCCTTTTCCTAAAGGAAGAATATAAGGAATTAAAAGAGAAATAAATAAGGCTTGGACGAGCCCGAGTCCAAATTTCTCTGCCTTTGGTCCTTGAAACAAATTAACAAGGGGCACAAAGAGTTTCTTTCACAGTATTTGTCGTACCATTGACAAGGCCAGTGGTTATCAAGAGATTAGCAATTTAGAAGGGAAAAGATAACCTTTTACATGCACTTAAGCAACAAGCATTAACTATGAACTAGCAGACGGTACAAAGATCGTTAAGGCATAATCCCCGCCGTCACGCCTCTGCCACCAGTCCTCATCTCCTCTGCACACATGAACCCTAACCCTCTCTTCCAAATAATCTCTGCCCATGTCCATCCATCAAAAACCATCCACAGCTCCCACAGTCCAAATGCCTGAGCCTGGCATCTAAGGCTTACACAGAGAGGCCTCTACTTTTCCCACTGTTCTCCATCAAGAGCCCCTGCTTCAGCCTCTCCCATCGTCCCTTGTCAAGCCCTGGGCCCTCATACTCCTAACTGTGCTCACACCTCTCTCAGCTAAATTTGACAAGTTCTGTGTTGAACTAGGACTCCAAGCCTTCCCTGATGTCTCCAGCCCTCCATAAACACACTGTCATTTAAGTCTTTACTAAATTTGTTACAATATCGCTTCTGTTTTACATTTTGGGTTTGGGGCCACAAGGCACATGGGATCTTAGCTCCCCCACCAGGGATCCAACCCACACCCCCTGCATTGGAAGGCAAAGCCTTAACCACTGGACGGCCAGGGAAGTCCCAGTGCCTGTTTCTTAGGTAACACTATGATACTTTGTTATAGTAAATACATAACAGTAAACACAGTAACTACTTGTTGAAGCTAAGGAACAAGAAGTAAAACAAGAGTTCTTTCTCTGGCACTTCCTACTTCTGTTTGTAAATCCATCCCAAGACAATTCAAAACAGCAGGAATTGTTATTCATTTAAAAAAAGATTTTGAGCTTCTTGAAGTCAAGGACCCTGTCTTTATTCAACGCCCCCTCACACACCTTAGCTCTAAGCACACACCTAAGTATTTAAGGCCTATGATGACTAGAATAAGATGAATTCTCATCCCAAAATATCATGAAATTTGTATACAGATTACTGACCCCTGACATTAAAAAAAGAAAGAAAGAAAGAAAGAAAAAGAAAAGGAGGGGAGAAAATACAGGAAAGTCACAGGATGTGAAGTCACTGTTAAAGAGAAAGTAATGAGAAATGATGTAGAGCACCAGGGGAATTAAAGTGTAAGCCAGAGGGGAAAATTAGGTTCTTATATAAACTTCATTTGTAGGCAACTCTTCTGCAACACCCACTGCACAAGAGTTTACGGTACTTGGAGGAGATGTGGACTGCAGTGCACAGATTACTAAATGAGAACTGTTTTGGAAGCAAGTGACACCCTAGGCAGTCTTTTATCAACAGAACCACAATAACTTATAGTAATCCAGATCCAATCTAGTCAGCCAAGGTGGAGCAACAAGGACTGAAGGATTGAATTTACTCTCCTAAGATGACAACAACAATAAAAAAAATTTTTTTTTAAAAAGCAAAATGTATAAAACAGCAAGCAGTGCAGGACTGTGGTCCATAAGGGAAAGGAAGTGAATGAGGTTAAGCACTATGATTGTCTCAGCCTACTGCCTAGAAAGAGTTGCCAGGCTATAGCGCAGACAGGGGTAATCCAGGAAGAGGTAGGTAGACTTTCTGAATTGAGAAGCTAGAACTGGGAGACCAGGAAGGCCAAAACAGCTGGAATTGGGAGTAGAGTACCAGAGAGGTGTGCCTCTTCCCACAAGGCAGAGTGAAAAGATAACCAGTGAACATATGGGACCAGGAATAAGGCCTGGAAAATCCCATAATTCGCAACTCAAAAAGTCTTGCCTCAGTAGTGGGGTAAAATTAACCGTAGAGTAAAACTTCTCTGGACCTACCTAACAAATCTTAAAAGGCAGCCCCCAAAGGATCAAACTTCACAAGAACAAAATATCCCAAAACAAAGTACAAGAATACTTAAAGGATATCAAAAATATCTAGCACCCAACAATGTAAAATTCACAATGTTACTCTTCCAATCAAAAATCATCAGGGATGGGCTTCCCCGGTGGCGCAGTGGTTGAGAGTCTGCCTGCCAATGCAGGGTACATGGGTTCATGCCCCGGTCTGGGAAGATCCCACATGCTGCGGAGCGGCTGGGCCCGTGAGCCATGGCCGCTGAGCCTGCACGTCCAGAGCCTGTGCTCCACAACAGGAGAGGCCACAACAGTGAGAGGTGTGCATACCGCAAAAAAAAAAAAAAAAAAATCATCAGGGATGCAAAAGGAAGCAGGAAAGAATGAACCACAATGAGGAGAAAAATTAATTAACTGAAAAAGTCCCAGAAATGACAGAGATGATAGAATTGGTAAATAAGGACACTAAAACATACTTACAACTGTATTCTGTAAGTCCAAGAAAGTAGAGGCAAGATTGAGTTAAGCAGAGATGTGGAAAACTTAAAAAAGACCCAAATCAAACATTAGATATTATAAAACCATTGTCTGAGATTTTTAACACACACACATGCACACATCACTTGTACAGGATGAACAGCAAGTTAGACGTTACTGGAAAAAAAAAAAAGAACCAGAAAATGTTGCAATAGAAACTATCCAAAATGAAACACAAATAGAAAAAAGTAAAGACTGAAACTAGAAATGAACAGAGTATCAGTGAGCTTAATATATATGCAACTGGCATCCCTGAAGAAAAGGAGAAATATCAGAAATACATATTTGAAAAAATAATGGCTGAAAACTTCCCATATTTGATTAAAACTATAAATTCACAAATCCAAGAAGCTCAACAAACTCTAAGTAGAAACAAGAAGAAAACTGTACCAAAGAACGTCTCAATTAAATTGCTTACAACCAGTGATAAAGTGAAAAATCTTAAAAACAGAGAAAAAAAGACACATTACAGTGCAGAGGAACAAAGATCAGAATGTCAGGAGACTTCTCATCAGGAATATGCAAATGAGAAGACAGTGAAGCAGCATCTTTAAAGTACTCAGAAAGAAAACTGTCAGTTTAGGATTCTTTCCCCAAACATGTATTTCAAACACAAGACAAAATAAAGACATATCTGACACACAAAAGCTGAAAGAATTCACCACCAGCAGACACTACAAGCAATGTTAAAAGAAACTCCTTCAGGTGGAAAATACAGCCAGATGGAAATTTGAATCTACATAAAGGAATTAAGAGCTCAAGAAATCATAAATCTGTAGGTAAATAATTTTTTCCCTTTTAAAACTCTTTTAAAAGATAATAGCTTAATGCAAAAATGAAAACAATATTGGGGGGGGTTATAATATATGTAGAAATAAAATGTATGATGACAGCACAACATCCAGAAAGGGGGAAGTATCTGTTGTTGTAATATTCTTATACTAAGCATAACGTGGTGTAATATACTAGAAGGTAAAGATGTATACTCCAACTCTTAAAACAACTGCCGTAAAAGTAAAACAAAGAGTTGTAGCTAATACATCAACGAAGAAAATAAAGCAGAATCATTAAAAAAAAAAAAAAAGTCACTCGAATCCAAAAGAAGGCAGTAAATGAGGAGAAAGGAGAGAAAAATGGATTGAGAAAGAAAAAACACATAGCAAGATGGTAGATTTAAATTCATGCATATAAGTAATCACCCTAGTTAAAAGGCAAAGATTGTCAGACTGGAGAAAAAAGCAAGAACCAACTGTATGCCATCTATAAAAAGAAAAAAAAATTACTTTAAATATAAAGACAAATAAGTTAAACGATTAAAAAACAATGTACCATGCTAATGATAATCAGAAGAAATATGGGTGGTTATATTAATATCATACAAAGTAGATTTCAATACAAAGAATATTACCAGAAATAAAGAGGATCATTTCATAATGATAAAGGAGTCAATCCATCAAGGGGAAGAAACAATTCTAAATATTCATGCATCTAGTACAAAGCTTCCAAATATATGAATCAAAAACGGACAGACTTTCAAGGAGACATAGAAAAATCCATGATTATAAACAGTAATTTCAGCACCTCTGTTTCCATAACTGAGCAATTAGGCAGAAAATCAGTAAAGATATACAAGGCTTGTACAATACTGTCAACCAACTTGGCCTAATTGACATTTATAGAACACTACACGATAGATAGGATATCATTTTTTCAAGTGAATACGGAACGTGTCTTGGTAAAACCTGCCATAAAACAAGTCTCAATAGGTTTATAAGGATTCAAATCACATAAAACATACTCTGACCACAATGAAAATTAGAAATCATTAACTTAGAGGTATCTGGAAAATCTCCAAATATTTGGAAACTAACATGCTTCTAAAAAACAAAAACAAACAGAATAAACACCCCACCATTTAAAGAATAAATAAATCAGAATGAAAATTAGAAAGTACTCTGAACTGAATGATGGTGAAAACACACCTTATAAAGGCTGGGACTCAACACCTTGGAATACCACCCTGAGATCAGTGATTTGAGTTGAGACCTGTCTTCTTTTCTAATACAAATATATTAGTGCTATAAACTTCTCACTAAGTTTTGCTTCAGCTACATCCGTCAAATTGTGATGTGTGCTTTTTTTTCTCTGCAAGAATATTATGAGGAATATATATCTCTGCAAGAATATTATGAGTGTCAACTGACTTGCCGAAATCCAATGACAAAATATCTATGACATGCCCTGATCTCAAATACAACAGTTACTCCATCAAAAACTTTTAAAGGATATAAAGTTTGGCCTGACTTACTGAATCTATGCTGTTCTCATCATCCACTTTCCTCTAGATTTGTTTTCTTCATTCATTTATTTAATAAATATGTATAGAACACCTACCGCCCGCCAGGCAGCATAGGATAAGATAGCCTAGGAGACTTACACACAACTGTTTGATAATTGTGTCCCAAAAGATTCAAAAATCAGCCTCAAGTTCAGTAGCCTGTGGCTTCTACAACTCAGTAGATTTGGGGCAGGCAATGAGACCTGTCTGTCCAATACCCATTCCTTGTGGGGTCCTGGCTATTAGAAGCCTGATTTTATTCGGAGTGATCTCTTGCCCAGCCCCGAGAAAAGAGTGAATCAAAGTATCTGAGTTAATTATGATAATCTTGTTCTCTAACAGTCTAACTGTCCCCTGCAGCCAAGATGGTCTTATGACCCAGTTCTGGGCAGTGACACCTAAGAGAAAATCAAACTTGAGGATTTCTGGAGAAGTGTTTCTTTCCTAGTAAAAGGGAACAGATACAGCTGGCCCTGCTTCTTTTTCACTTTTTTCCCCCATTTGCTCTGTAATTTAATGTCCAAACCCCACATTACCAATCACACACCTCTGGATTTTAAGCCACTGAAATCTTTTTTTTCTGTTACTCACAGACAAATTGCATTCCTGACTCATATTTAATTTTTAAGCACAGTGATTCCAGCTGCTAGAATAACTCAAACATATGGGAGGAAAAGAGCATTGAGAAATAGTCCCTGCCAGTATATCACGCTGGGGGATGGCAATGGACGTGACCTGGGAGCCTGCCATTTAGAACGTACCTTAGGCCAGAAGAGAATGGAATCCCCTCTGACTCACTTTTACCACATGTGTGACAGAACAGGTACTTCAATTTGACTGAAAACTGCTTCATAGTAGATTAAGCCAAAAACTTCAAATAAGCCAAGCAGGAGGCAGTCATGCTTCTGGGAGAGCTGGCTTGGCATCTTCTACTGTGTGGGCTGCATGGCAAAGCTGATGCACCCACCCCAGGAAGCAAGGCCAGTGGGAACTAGGTAGGGTTCCAGGCTTTCAGCCACAAGCAGGGCCTCAGGGCAGGGCACCAGCTCTAGAGTTGGAAGCAGGGCACTGAACCAGTAACTGCTAGAGCAGTAATTAAGAAATTAGCTTCCAAGTCAATTTCTTTTGTTTACAACTGTTAATTTATTCTTAAAAAGGAAAGTTATTTTTCCTTCTCCCAGGAGTGTAGCCAGGCTCTGTGGTTTAAGTCCTGAGGTTCTGTTGAAAGAGGCTAAGTCATGGCCATTAGCAGCCTTTTTGTTACTGAAAGACAAAAAATGAGAAACTATTGACTGTCTTTGGTCACCAGAGGAGACAAAACCTGAACGGGCCTTCGCTTCCTCTGTGGAATCAAGCTGGACTGTGTGACAGGGAGAGGTTATCTGAGGCAGTAGAGGCCAGGAAGGCCCAGGTGCTGAGAAGGGGCTCAGGATGGAGGACTCCGCTCATGGATCTGATTGGAGATCGCTCCAATGTAGGCCCTAGAGGTGGCAGATCTTCAGAAGGAGGGTGAAAGTGGAAGCACTATGGAGAGAATAGAGAGTCTTGGGAGCCTCGGTGAAGGTCCCGGTGGCTGAGCAAGTTGGGAAAACAGAGCTCCACACACCGTGCAGGGTGTAGGCAGGGAACAGTGGTGAAGAGGGCCAGCCTGAACAGAGCCAGGGCCTCTGGCTCACAACACATGTGCCAGGGAAAGGGAGAGGAGGGGAGTCCCAACACTGATCACCGTTGGACTTCTAGGGACCCTTGACACGAGCAGTTTGGAGACAGATTAATTCAACATCAATTCATGCATAACACATTGACTGAGAGCCCGCTTTGTGCTGAGCATCTTTTTCAGGCACTGAGGTTACACAGATGAGGCTGTCACACATAGATCCTGCCCTCATGGAATTAATAGTCTAACAGCCTATGGAATGTTGGGAGGGAGACAGTAGGGAGAGTAATAAACAAGCAAACAAATAAAATCATGACAAGTTTTGGAAACTGCAGTGAAGATCCAACAGCATCTGTCACAGAGAATAACAGAGGTGACCAACATTAGATAAGGTGATGGGAAGGGCCTCTCTAAGGGAGGAGCAGCTACCTTGAGGCTGGGGTGTGAGAAGGATATGAAAGGAGACCAGGAAAGATCTTTCCAAAAAGAGGGAACTATACCTGCCAAAGCCCTGAAGGAGGACAGAGCTTGGCAGACAGAAGTGAACAAAGGCCAGTGCAGGCTGGAGGGAGTGAAGGGGATGTGGCAGAGGAAGGGGTTGGGAAGACGGAAGGGGCCAGATAGAGCAGGGCTTTTTAAGCCGTAGTAAGAAGTTTGAAAAATGAGAAATAAAATGGTGACATGTCATACATGTCGTGGCGGAATCCACATGCCCTTTACCTTATAAAGATTAGAAAAGAATGCATCAAAACAAACCCAGGTCTATGGACCTGGACAGCCCAGAAGGAGGAGAAATGGGCATTGATTCAGGAGCTATGATGTGGGCAGGGGCCTACCTGCTGCAAACTGGCCTCAGAGAACCTAGGCAAGAGGTAAGTACATTTTGTAAGCTACCACTTATTGGGCACTTACTACGTGCCAGGCACTGTTCTAGCACTCCATAGGCATTATCTCAAGCAATGCTTTGTATCAGGCATGGTGCTGTGTGAAAAATAGCCTGTGCTAGACAGCCGCTAGTGGACTTTAATACAGAATTCTACTTAGAAAGGTCTTAGAAGAACTGAAAGGACAAAAGGGGATAGTGAGGCAGCCTAGAGATTAGCAACAATGGAAGATCACTACCCTCCCTAGGGCTGGAGTGACAAAGCCAGGTGCTAACACAGCCCCTAGGCAACAGCTGGGACCAAGGAGAGAGGGGCTGCCTAGGGGGAGCCGAAATCACAGAGCTGCCACCGCTGGAGATGCCCCCTGAGAAAGAGGGGGATACCCTCCCTGGCTTATACCTCTTTCTGGCCTCGTCTGCCAGCCCTCCTACTGGCTGAAGCAAACTGCAGGGGAATCTAAGGAATGAATTTGCAGGGGGCTACCTCACCCACCCACCCAGCCCCTCCCCAGACATAAAGTAGAGCAGAGAAGGATGGGGATTGGATCTGAGAGCAAATAGGCAAATAAGGTACCCATCGTCCCAGCAGCCCCATGAGCTAGGAACTGTTATTACCCTGATTTTCCATATGGGAAAACTGAGGCACAGGGAGAGGTATGTGGAAGAACCCTGATTTGAATTCAGATCCATCTGATTCTAGAGCCCAAACATGTAACTGATAGCGTTACTCAGCCAGCATAGGTGAGAGCCTGGGAGTTAGGACTGGGCCACCAGATCCCAGGTCTGAAAAGCTTATCTTTATGTTAAAACCCACTCCATGAAGGAGCTGAGGGTAGTGATACTAAGAGGTGGTTGGCTTAAAAACTGAGCTGCTGCTAGTTGGGACATAAGTGGACTAACCCTGAGTTCTTCCAGCAGAATGTCTGAGAGTTGTGACAGGGCTTTGGAGCCTGACAACCTGGGTTCCAATCATGGTCTGCCATCTACCAGCTGTGTGACCCTGAGAAAGTTATTTAACCTCTCTGAGCCCCCAAATTCTCTCATTTTAAAAGTAGATTTGCTAATGTTCACTTACTGGGTTATTTTAAGGTAAAATGGAATAATGTATACAGATAATTAGCAGATTGCCTGCCAGATGGTGAGATTTACTAGATAGTAGCTATTATTATGATTGTTGTTAGTCTCCTCTTGCATAGACTCTGAAGACAAAAGAGAGGTCCTATTCCTTTGAGCTTGAATCCTACTGAAGAATTTATCCTAAAATCTTTGGAACTCATATCAACCATTAAGTTTACTTTGTTCTGGGAAGAATGTCTCTGTATCAGTCAGGATGGGCTAGGTTATGATTCAGTAACAAATGTCTCAGAGTCTTGAGACAACAAAGTTTATTTGCCTATGCTACATGGAGACTGCAGGTTATTACAGGGGCTCTGCTTATAAGGTCACTAAGGGAGGCTCCACCTTAACACTTGCTTCCTTGATTGCTGGGGCTGGGACCAGAGAGTATAGGGAACCATGCACTGGCTCTTAATCCACACATCACTTCTGTTCCCATTTCATTAGCTAAAACATCATATAAAGCAAGAGAGTGAAGCAAGAGGTGGTGTAATCCCACCATGTGCTCAAAACAAGGTAACTAAACATTTATGAACAACCCTAATGACTATCAGAACAACCTCAGTGAAACTTCTGGTTGGGCTGGATAAAGCAAAGGCCCCAATCTGGAATGAAGGGATTCAGGAGCCTCTAACAGGCCAGACTACCCTAGATGACATCACAAAAGTTTGTCCTTGTTGTGCCTAGAATTGCATCTCTGAAGATGTTGTCTTTTAGGAAAAACTTTTCTTCCCAAATATTGCTTAAGACCACTTCTCTGAAAACCGCTGTTGGTTCTTTGAACGTATGATCCAACATGGTTTGTGGAGCTGAGATGCTGACTGTAAACAAAGCACCTTGTCTTCTGGGAGAGGGATCCTGATGTAGGCTAGATTCTTCATGCCCAGACTTACCCGGGACCTTTCTTCCACTGTTGTATAACCTGATGGCAGATTATTGCGTACTGATGGCTCGTGGAGCAAGTTCAAGCTCTGGGTGTAAGCCTTTCCTCAGCTTTCACAACCCCATGTCCTGCTGGATTTCTTTCTACCTACCTGAATGTTCTTTCTTGGCATCTTTTGCTGGTTCAAAGCCCTCCTTCACTCTCATTCCACACTCTGTCCTTAGCAGACCAGGAACCTAGGAGTCATTCTTAACTGCTTCCCACATCCAATCGAATACTAACTTCTGGCAACTTTACCTTCTAGATAGCTTTAAACTCATCATCTTTTTATCTTCCTCTCTACGTGAACTGTCTTATTCCAGGCCACCACCATCTTCCCTGGGCGGCACAGCAGCTTAGTACCTGGACTCCTCATGTCTGCTTTCTATGCACCACCCTCCCAAACACCCCACATATCAGCCAGGATGAACATTTGAAAGTACAATACTGACGATGTCAAACACCCCCATTTCTCTGCCTGATCCCCACTCCGACTGATTAAAATCTTTTCAATTATTCCTTATAGTTTTTAGAACTGCCAATGCTTGGCACATTCCACCCTTGTTAATCTCTCCACCCTCATCTCCTCCCACTTGCCCTCTTTTTCTCCAACTTCAGTCACCCTTTCTTTCTTTCAGTCCCCAGGAAAAACGGGCTTTACTCTTCCATTGCACAAACTGCTTTCTCTGCCGGCAGAGAGAGCACAACCCTTTTTTCTCTCCAACTCATGCTTCATAACGTAGCTCAGATCTCACCTCCTCATGAAAAACTTTTTGACCCTCAGACTAAGGCAGGCCCCATATCATATGCTTCTTCCCCAAGGGACTTATCACAATTATAATTGAATATTAATTAATTGTAGAATTAGCCATTTAAGATCTGCCTCTCCCTCTTGAATGTCCGTCTTGATTTCTCCCATTCCTTTCCTTTGTATTCCTAGCACCTAACAGTACCTTGTACAATACAGATTCTTAAGATCTATTTGTCAAATATCTAAATACAACATGGTTAATTACCTACTAACAAAGGAAGGTATGAATGGCTATGACAACTGTCAAGAGTCCTGGACAAGGGTAGCTCTAGGAACAGGAGTATTCAAGGAGAGATATATGAACCTAGAGTTTTGGGGGCTCAGGACTCACGGGTCTTGGGGAAGGCATGTATCCAAGCTTGACAGGGAGATAGGAAGCAGATTTCCCATTCCTCTCCCACCCCAACTTCCTGAGCCAGAGTAGGCGGAAGAACATAATACAAGGGAGAACAGGGGCCCAACTCTCCAGTGGTAACCAGCAACACAGTGGGAGGTGGTCCACAATGGATAAGAACACCACAATTAAGTACAAGGCAGAGCTTCCCTGATGGCGCAGTTGTTGGGAGTCCACCTACTGATGCGGGGGACACGGGTTCGTGCCCCGGTCCGGGAAGATCCCACATACCACGGAGCAGCTGGGCCCGTGAGCCATGGCCGCTGAGCCTGCGTGTCCAGAGCCTGTGCTCCGCAACGGGAGAGGCCACAGCAGTGAGAGGCCCGCATACCGCAAAAAAAAAAAAGAAAGAAAGAACGAGGCAAAGCACACTAGTGCCCAATACACTTGAAGGAAGGAATTTGAAAATACTTGAGAGAAAAGCTAGACATGGCTGGAGACAGACTAATTTTTATTTTTCTTCCCTCAGAATCAGTCTTTGTCAAAAAAGAAAAAAATTTTCATGAAGGGGACAAGGAGAAACAGGACCACTCTGCATTTATTCTTTTTCTAATGAGTTCAAAGTAAGCTAGAAACTTACTTATTAAGTCTAATTGAAAGGAAGATCAATTGAAGTTCAGCTGAGGCTCATTTTTCGAATACTTTTAAATAAATTTACTTTCATTACTTTTGGGGACATAGAAGCTCTAAGATTTTCTTCTGGAAAATTATTCTCCTGGGTATTCTAAACATACTCCTTAAAACTGTGTCTGGCTTTTAACTTACAGATTTCCCAAAAGAGCATTTTTCCAAAGTAAAGAGTGTTATCAACCCAGTTTCCAATGATCTAAATTGCCTGATATAAAGTGAAACCTGAATAAGCATGATGCAGCTGACTGCAGTTTTAACCAGATATTCTCTGACGGTCACCATCATATTATTCCTTAAAATATTTGAAATTTATTACAAGGATGACCTCCAACATGAAGGTAAGATATTAGAAAACAGGCTTTCCATAATTGAGGGTCACAGGGTGCAATCCTCTCTCCCAGCCCCGCTTTGTTATTCGGCTGTCTTGGGAGGGGATTAAGTCTGACCCTTCACTCAGTTAGGATGACTTACACCTCGCCTGTTCCTGTTGCATATCCAATCTGCTTAGGAGATGGCAAAACATTTTCCCCTTCATCAAATTATTTTACGGTTACTTTTTCCAGAGGCTTTCTGTTCTGTCCAGGGTTCCTACTTCACCTCTATCTATAAATTTAGCCCACATACATGAATTGTAGAATTCCTAGTAACCACTATAGGCTACGGGTGGAATCACACAAACCTTAATACCCACAATGTTGGTTTTCCTATAGATTATTTATAAGTGATTTTCTTAGAGAATAGTCTGTCTAAATTTCTAGGCCACCTGCTCAGTAACTGCTGATGATACTGGGCTGTCCAAAAAGTGCCTTCAGTTTTTAAGTAAAAATAAAAGACACATTTTTCATTTTCACCAAGAACTTTATTGAACAACATATTCACCCTTTTGTTCCACTACCTTCTGCCACTTTTCAGGCAACTTCATAATTCCACCTTCCCAAAATTTTTTATCTTTTTTGAGCAAAGAACTGTTCCAGGTACCTTTTACAGTCTTCCAGGGAATGGAATTTTTTTCCATTAAGAGAATTTGGTAAAGACTGAAATAAATGGAAATCCAAAGGTACGATGTCTGGTGAATACGGCAGATGAATCAGAACTTCCCAGGCAAGCTGTAACAGCTTTTGCCTGGTCATCAAAGAAAAATGCGGTCTTGCATTATCTTGATGGAAGATCGTGCGTTTTCTGTTGACTAATTCTGGATGCTTTTCGTCGAGTGCCACTTTCAGTTGGTCTTATTGGGAGTGGTACTTGTTGGAATTAATCGTTTGGTTTTCCGGAAGGAGCTCATGATAGAGGACTCCCTTCCAATCCCACCATATACACAACATCACCATCTGTGGATGAAGACCAGCCTTTGGTATGGTTGGTGGTGGTTCATTTTGCTTGCCCCACAGTCTCTTCCGTTCCACATTATTGTACAGTATCCACTTTTCATTGCCCATCACAATTTGATTTTTTGTTTGTTTGTTTGGTTTAACATCTTTATTGGAGTATAATTGCTTTACAATGGTGTGTTAGTTTCTGCTTTATAACAAAGTGAATCAGCTATAACACACGGAAAGGTCAGGGAATGGACAACAATGTATTTGGAGATACTTGAGCTGAGACCTCAGCCATCTCATCCTTGGATTTTTTTTTTTTTAATGCTTTACAGAGAAGCACATATTTTTTATTAACAGTGCAGCAATATCTATAATGACTGAGAGGATCTGCCAAAACAATAAAGCCTCCTACCCAGCCAGCTCCCCCCCCAAAAATACTCTTAAAACAAATTGTGTGGATGGACCTAGAGTCTGTCATACAGAGTGAAGTAAGTCAGAAAGAGAAAAACAACGTATGCTAACACATATATATGGAATCTAAAAAACAACAAACAAACAAATGGTTCTGAAGAACCTAGGGGCAGGACAGAAATAAAGATGCAGATGTAGAGAATGGACTTGAGGACATGGGGAGGGGGAAGGGTAAACTGGGATGAAGTGAGAGAGTGGCATGGACATATATACACTACCAAACGTAAAATAGATAGCTAGTGGGAAGCAGCCGCATCGCACAGGGAGATCAGCTCGGTGCTTTGTGTCCACCTACAGGGGTAGGATAGGGAGGGTGGGAGGGAGATGCAAGAGGGAGGAGATATGGGGATATATGTATATGTATAGCTGATTCACTTTGTTATAAAGCAGAAAGTAACACACCATTGTAAAGCAATTATACTCCAATAAAGATGTTAAAAAATAATAGTTACAATAATAAAATTATCTACTTGGTCAATAACCTCACTTTATAAACCACGGTGACTCTTAGCCAAATTCAAATTAAGCAGAGTAGTCAGCTGGCTCTCCTCTGCATGTGACATGCAATCTGCTCTTATTCACAAAACCAAAGGTGGCACAAATAGGAATCCTGTTATTAATCAGGCATGTGCTTCACGGTTTTACAACATGGCTGCCATTCAGACACATCCAAAATGATCATTATTCTGAGCCATTAATTACAGCTGGGCAAACTGTATTATGCAGACCTGTGAAGGGTCTTGGAATGTTGAGTATAAAGCTCATTCTATGGTTTCAATCTGTGTGTGCCCTATTTTCCTCATCTGCAAAACAAGTCTAATAATAGTACATACTTTATAGGGTTAACGTGAGGATTAAGAGTTAAAATATATAAGGCTCTAGGACAGTGCCTGGTGCACAGTGGGAACTATATAATGTTTGCAGTCATGAAAAGAATTCCCAGGAGAATGGGTAGTCCTCTAAAAGGAAGGCTGCATTTGACCCAACAACCATCAATCCCCGTTGCTTCCACAGGTCATAAGTGATAAATGTGGTCTTTGAGAATCGCAGGCTTGCCCAGCTCCAACTCAACAAATGTTCCTTTTTCAGATAGAAAATTTCTAGGATTTTCCTTTGATAACCATGTTATAGATTGAGTCAGTAAAGTCTTTAAAGCAGTATTTCCTAACTTTTTAGAATCAGGGAACACTTTGAGAGTGTAATGAAACTCTAGACTTCCTCCTGATTAAAAAAAAAAGTACATGTAAAAGTTTGCATTCCATTTCAGGGGGCTCATAACCGCCCCCCGCCATGATCATTCATGGACCCCAGATTAAGAATCAGTGTTCGAAAGCATGGCTTGGAAGAGAGCCACCTTTGGATCTTGTTCTTTTAAGGATGTCTGAAACAAAATGAGACAGAAACACGTACTTGCACATTGTAAAGGAAGTATTAACTACTGTTAGCCAAGGGGGTTGATAAATAAGGGGTTCTGGTGAGGATAAAGGTGATGAAAGAGGAGGAGAATGAAGAGGAGAACACGAGGGGGGGGAGTCACCCCAAATGGATCAAAGTTGATAAACTAAATGTACACTTTTACCTTTAAGCGAGCCAAGTATGCACACTGCTTGGAACTGGAACGTACTGTATGGCTGTAATTATTGGCAACTCTGGAGGCAGTTTACCTGATTGTATCAAAGCTTTCTTTTAAACCTCAAACAGGTAAAATATTATCACTGGGGCTCTTCACCCCCTGTTCAATGACTGAGATACAAAAGAAATGCTAATTATGGGAATTGAGCTGTGAATTTTGAGTGACCCTAGGGACAAAATGATTATCTGGTTGTCTTAAGTTGCGGGAAATTTATTAGGGGGTTTTAAGATTACATTAACTGATTTTTACCTTAAGTGCTCCACCTGGAGAAGCATTAAAGTCTCCTGATAAGGAATGATTTCAAAGAGGTAATGGCATTGGCCAGAAGACTTTTTTTTTTGGTGAGTCAGGGGTACTGTAAGGAGAAAGCCCAAGTGAGGTGGATGTGTCCTGCTGGGGCCACGTGATGGGCTTGGCACTTTGACTAGGGCTCACTAGAGCCCCTACTCATCTCCTATTTCTGACAGTGATGAATGCCAGAGACCAAAGAGGAAGAATAATATATTTACAACAAAGGTCATAGAATGAGGCCACGGACCCAGTTACATTTCTGCCCCATTATGACCTTAGATTGCATCCCTGCCTCTGAAAGCATCTTCTCAGGATCTGTGAGCGTGACATGCTCTTACCTGTGCTGACCTCTGTTGCCTTGTCTTCTGCCGTCTCCCCTACCCCAAAACCTCCACTTTGCCCCAGTCCCCAAGGCCATCTCTTTGTTCTTGGACCATCCCAAGCTCACCCCTGGCTCAGGGCTTCTGTATTTATTGTCCTCTCTGCCAGGAACACTCCTTCTCTAGATATTTGCATGGCTGACTCATTCTCATGTTTCAGTCTGAGCTCAGTTAGCAACTTTCTGTCCCCTGCTTTGGCACTTTCCTTCATACTGTCCTATTTTATTTATAGCACTTATCACTGTCTGAAAGTAATCTCTCGATTTATTTTCTTCATATTGTCAGTCTTCCCCATTAGACTGTGAGCTCCATGAGAGCGGGAATCGTCTATGTCTTGATCACTGCTGCAGCCCCCCAGGCTTAGCAGAGAGAAAGCACTAGAAATACATTTGGTGGGTAAAGGAATGAATGATCATCGTAATAGCTACATTTATTGAGCTTTTCCTCTGTGCCAGGCACAGGGCCGCAAATACTCTCTCACTGAATTCTCACAGCAACCCTCCAAGGTACGTATTTCTTATCCCACGGTACAGATTAGGTTTCAGAGAGTTTATGTGGCTTTTCCAATGTCAAAGCAAGCAAGTAACTAAGACCTGATTTGAACCGAGGTATGTTTAACTCCCGCGTTACACTCTAAATCAGGAGTCAGCGCGCTTTTTTCCATAAAGGGCCAGAGAGTAAATATTTAAGGCTTTATGAGCCATATGGTCTCCGTTGCAACTCCTCACCTCCGTTGCAGAAAGCAACCACGACTATACATACACAAAGGGGCGTGGCAGTGTGCCAGTACAACTCTATTTACAAGCCGTGGGCAGGATTTGGCCCAGGGACCATGATTTGCAGATCCCTCCTTTAAATCATCATTCTATCTGTGCTTTGCTAGAAGGGGGTTAAACAAAAGAGGAGGAGGGAAGTAAAAGAAAAGCATTAAAATGCGTGCCCTTCAAATAAGAAAGACAGCAGGTGGATAAACTAAGCTTAAAAAGGCAAAATAGGCGATGGAGTTCTGGTAAGAGTTATGACTCTGCTTCAACTTCTCAACTAACTTGTAACCATCACTGAGACCACAGGAGAGTTTGACGCAAATACGGTATTCTGTTTGAACCAAGTTTCCATTCATATTGCAATTATCCGTGATTTCACCTGCCAACACCCTAATAGACCACACATACCCTCCATCCCAAGCAGGCCCAAGATAGGCAAGATTGAAGGATAAAGTATCCCGAGGCACTGTGACGACTAAAACTCTTCCTCTCTCAACCACTGAGCCTGAAAACTTCAGTCTTTTCTTCTCAAGCAAAGGTATGAGTTTGTTGGCAAAAGGTGAAAGACAAGATATGAATCACAGGTCAGAGCCAGCCCAGAGAAATCTCCCGCAGCCTCATTGAGAAGGTGAACATATTGGTGCCCAGGGGTTTAATCAGAGTGGCTCTCGAGACTGAATATCAGCATTAACGCGAAAGACCAACTCCCCAGTCCCTTGAGCCTGGGCTGCAGGGTAAGGGCTGAACTTTGGGAAGATGGGAGGTAGGGACAAAGGTGGTTTCTATAGTGCTTGGCTATGCCGGAGGCTTGGGGGCAAGGCCTCCTCTCTGCCCTGTTTTTCTCTCAGGCAGCCCTAGGGCATTAGAAACACTGTAGACAAAATACTCATTTCTCTCTTACCCTGAAGAAAGTGTCCCTCTAGAAACAGCACGTGGCTCTTAAACCAAGAGGTGCATTTTCCTCAATCTGTATGCAATTTTCTAAACATGGGCTTTAAATAGTGACAAACATTCAAACCTTAGTCAGGCTCCTGAAGCTTTTCCGAGGCCCGTGTGTGTGCTTTCTTGTAAAATCCAGTTTTTCTAAGAACGCTGCTAAGTCAGTTTCACCAGAGCCCCCATCTTTGATATCTGATTGGGTTCCTTATCCTCTGCCATCCCCCAGGTGATATCTGACACCCGAGACTACAGCAAAGAATCCTGTTGGGTCAATTTACCGAGAATCCCCCTCACCCATGATGTTTCTTCTTGGTAATTTTCCACCCACTGACCCCCAACCTGCCCCTTAGCTGTAAATCCTCACTTGCCCAGGCTGTACTTGGAGTTGAGCCCAATCTCTCACCCCCACTGTAAAATCCCATTGCAGTGGTCCCTATATTTATCACAGTGGTCCCAAGTAAAGCCTGCCTTGCCACCTTTAACAAGTGTTGTTATTTTTTTCCCCTCTAACACAGGAAGGCAGCCCCAGCATGGTAGAACCAGCATCTAGAGATGCAGCATCTGACCCAGCTCTGCCTTAACCAGCAATGATGTCCTGGGTACCCCTTGCCACTCGCTTCCTTTTTCTGAGCCTATTTTCCTATCAGTAACACAATGAGTCAATTTCATACCTTTTCATCCACCCAGAAGTCCATCTTTTTGTTGTCTGTTTAACATGTACTATATTTATTGTTTTTAATAGCCACTATTTCAGATCATTTATATTATTAATAAAAATTGATTTCTATGGAACATTTAGTATTTACCAGAATTGTGCCATGTGCTTTCCATGTGTTCTAATATTTAATTCCTCATGAGGAGGAACCCTTGTGATTGCAGACTCACAGATATGACAGCTGAAGTTCAGGGAGGTGACATAAATTTCCCAAGGTCAATCAGAGAGTAAGTGGCAAAGCTGGGATTTGAGCCTGAACCTTTTTTTCTTTTTCTTTTTTCTTCTGAGAACTACACTGCCTTCATGAGCCCCGTAGCCCCTGGTCAGAGTCTGACCAGAGAGGAAAATGCAGATTCAAACTCCCTTGCCCTGGGCTTCCCTGGTGGCGCAGTGGTTGAGAGTCTGCCTGCCTATGCAGGGGACACGGGTTTGTTCCCCGGTCCGGGAAGATCCCACATGCCACGGAGCGGCTGGGCCCGTGAGCCATGGCCACTGAGCCTGCGCGTCCGGAGTCTGTGCTCTGCAACTGGAGAGGCCACAGCAGTGAGAGGCCTGCATACCGCAAAAAACAAACAAACTCCCTTGCCCTAACATTTTTTTTTTAATATTTATTTATTTTTGGCTGTGTTGGGTCTTCATTGCTGCATGCAGGATTTCTCTAGTTGCGGTCAGCAGGGGCTACTCTTCGTTGCAGTGTGCAGGCTTCTCATTGTGGTGGCTTCTCTTGTTGCAGACCACAGGCTCTAGGCACATGGGCTTCAGTAGTTGTGGCACGCAGGCTTCAGTAGTTGTGGCTCGCAGGCTTAGTTGCTCCACGGCATGTGGGATCTCCGTGGACCAGGGCTCGAACCCGGGTTCCCTGCATTGGCAGGAGTATTCTTTTTTTTTTTTTTTTGTGATACGCGGGCCTCTCACTGTTGTGGCCTCTCCCGTTGCGGAGCACAGGCTCCGGACGCGCAGGCTCAGAGGCCATGGCTCACGGGCCCAGCCGCTCTGCGGCATGTGGGATCTTCCCAGACCAGGGCACGAACCCGTGTCCCCTGCATCGGCAGGCGGATGCTCAACCACTGCGCCACCAGGGAAGCCCTGGCAGGCGGATTCTTAACCATTGTGCCACCAGGGAAGTCCCTGCCCTACCTTTTTATTACTATACCATTATAGTTTTCACTGGGTCAGGCTACAAAATACCAAGATGTTTTGCCTGGAGGAGATAGTGTAGGACCTGCCATGGATGTTCAATGCATGGTCTTTGCCCTTGAGACACTTAGAACCCAGGAGAGATGATAAAACCCACAGCCCAATCCATGCCCCAGGAGGAGCAGTGCTGATAACCCAGAAAGTGGGGGTTCCCTCAGCCTCAATTCCTTATTGTCATTTTTGTGCTCAAGCCAACATGAAACGGTGGCATCTACAAATCTCTGCTTATCGGAGAATCTTTTTCTTTGCTAGGGAGAGGCAGTCCCTTTAAGGATGGACCAATTCAACAATCTGGTGGTACAAGAGATCTGGGGCTCCCCTCGAAACAAACAGTTGAAGATTTGTTTTTGAGATGACATATCAGTGTTGGCTTGACAGGGAGGAGGTTGTGGGCACATGGTGGGATAAGGTTAGATTCCCAGACACAGCAGAGCAAGGCTGGCAAAGTAACTGGTTTGTGCAGATCTGATTCTCTCAGGGTTGGGGGAGAGAAAAGGGGAATGAGTTTAATTACTGAGTGTCTACTATGATCTATGCGCTTTTATAAACACTGAGCATTAGGTCCTCACAACAATGTATAACGTTGCTGTTTTACAGATGACGCCAGCGAGAAGCCAAACAGGAATTCTAGCTCTTCTTTCCACGCTTTGCCTCAATGCCTGTGTAGACACCGTCCTGCTCTAATTCAGCTTTTCATGAAGTAGATGGGACTTTCTCAATAGAATATCTGTAAAAAGTATTTAGGCTGTAAAACCTAATACACTGCACCACGCATAGTGGGAGTGCAATAAAATAGGATAAACGAACAGCTCCTAATGTGGTTTCTCAAACACAGATATCATCGGATCCAACAGCTCTCAACTGGGGGTGATTTTGCTCCCCGGGGGACATTTGGAAATGTCTGGAGAAATGCTTTGTTGTCACAAAAGGGGAGGAGTGCCACTGGTATCCAGTGGGTAGAGGCCAGGATGCTGTTAATCATTGTACGATGCACAGGACAGCACCACAACAAAGAATTATGACCCACAATGTGCTGAGGTCGAGAAATTCTGATCTAATCCAGCATGTTTCACAAGGAAGCCATGACCCAGAGAGATAAGGAGACTTGCCCAGGTTCACACATCAACAACTGGTTGATGACATCCCCTGGAGCCTTCTACAACGGTTCTTGCCAGACCTCAAGGCTAGCCAGCCAGAAGGCTGCCTGCCATAAGAGGGATGGGTTCAGTGGGAAGGAAAGACCATGTTGGCATAATGGCTCAGGCAAACCAAACACAATTCCACAGGTTCTAAAGGACCAAGACTGTCGCTCTTCAGTCTGGATCATCCCCTGAATAAGCAGCCAAGGGAGGTTCTGGAACTAGGAGACCAAGACTCAGAACACAGAGTGCTCACCTAGAGGCCTTTGCTGCCACCAGCGTCACACTCCCACTCCCTCCTTTCCTTAGGGTTGCAAACCAAACACAAGGATCAAGTCCAAGAAAGAATTTTCTTTTAATAATTAAATAGGCAAGATAAAAATATTAATGATTGGGTGGTCATATGAGGTCAAGTAGATATTGCCAGAAACTGATTCTCTCTAAAACATATGAGTCCTTTGCATTGTCATTGTCGCCACCAACAATTTTTTGGCCTCTTATGTGCCAAGAGATGTGTTGGGTCCCAGGGGAGAGATGGGCAGAAGGAGAAGTGGTGTCCACTAACATCACACGTAAGTTATATCCTTGACCCCAAGAAGTACTCAGTGCAAACATGACGGTCTCCTTTGCAACCGCCTTCACAGAGCAAAGCCAACATTGCAAAATGGGTAAAACAAAACCCTCCTTACAGCTAAATAGCGAAGCCCAGTATGATTCCCTCATTTTAAACAACTTTTAACACAAACACTCAACTTCAGCCCAAGAATTTGGACTTTACCACTTGTGTCATCGGGATTTGGTTTGCCTGGGGGACATTTTCTTCTATCCATCAAGCTTCATGGGGGACTTCCAATGCCCTAGATCACACCTAGAATGACAGGGTAACCAGATGCAATATGGACTTCACTTAACCAGAGGAGATGCTTTGACCCCGAGGTCCCCTAACCTAAGAAGGTAGACAGAGGGCCCCCAAAAGGCTACCCTGAGCCAGGGCACTGGCATCTTCTCCAGCAGTCTCTAAGCTGCCTCTCAGTGGAAGCTGGAGATCTCAGTTAACACAACTCTGAAGATGGACTTTTATCTTGAAATTTCAATGAAAAATTAAACATCCTGGTTACACTGAGTACTAATGGCTTTTATTTCCATTGCAACTGCTTTCTGAGACAGATAATTCCCCTTTAGATTTTCATGAGTTTGGCCCAGAAATCGGATATTCAAGGCATTAAACATACAGGAGCCTGGGATGCCAAGAAAACAGTAGTGTCTATTTAACGATTTGGCTGCCACAGGCAGCTAAGTGTCTTGGGGAAGTGAGTGGAATTTGAATATATCAGCTCTGCCACTCTGCTGCAGACTGGAAAATCAGATACTAAGAAAGACACCCCAGGGGCTCCTGCTTGGATCTGGACATGGGTGCTAATTTCAGGGAGGAGCAGCTTGAAGGGCAATGATTCCCAGACCTTGAGCTATCACTTTTTTATGCTGCCCAGTCATAATATTAAAATTAAACTGAACAGAAGTTGACAATCTACAAACAACATCATTTAATAAAGAAAGAATGTTTTAACAACCCAACAAGCAGGATGGACAGACTCTCAGAGCAAGGGGAAGTTTCTCAAGTTGAACACCCACAGCCATCTTAAAGACGTGCTACTTTGTCCTTAGTTCATGTGTCACCAGAGACTGGAAAAACCTCATAGACCAGCACCTCTCTGCGGTGTGGAATCTGGGTACTGTGAGTAGCCACTGGAGTTGTGTGGAGAAGAATGAGACTTGAGACCCAGCTTGAATGGAGAAGATATCCCAGGCCAAGGATAGGGATGGGGGAGGGGTAGAAATGGGGGCACAGGAGTTGCCCTGAGAATAAACTACCGCTCTGTGGAGGCACCCTCCACGCTGTAATGCTACAGGACGTTGCTTGTTTAATCACCTGTCTCTTCCACTGTGCTTTAAGTTCCTTGAGAGTAGTGTCTGTACCTCGTTGCCCTGAGTCACAGAGCTAATTAGATGTGGTAGTATAGCAAGCGGGCCTTTGAAGGAGCAATGGCAAAGCACAAGGGACACACGGTGCTGCTTCCAGGACCCACATGATCTGAGGATTAGAAGGCACATTTTCTATTATCTAATCACGCATGCAGTTTCTGCCTAGTGTAGTGGAAGGGGGCTCCACCTCCATCCTACCTGGCAGGCTCACCCTGAGCATCAGCCCACAAGATAATTAAAATGCACCCCAAGGGGAGCTTGATGGGAGCTCGGACTGTTGCTGCCCCAGGAAGGTGCCAGGGGACCGCTGAGCGAAGGCTCAGCTCTGCTGCCTGCGTCTGAGCAGCTGTCTGAACAGAAGCAGGGCCGAGGGTGTGGGGCAGCCAGCCTCCTGCCTGCCTGCTGCCTGATCTTCCCGCTTCCCCATTGCCAAGTCTGAGGAGAGTTCTCAGTCCCGAGGTTTTCACTTTCCCCAGGCCCTCGTTCCTCATAATCACTTTCTGGAATTGACTCAAAGAAAACATCACCGACACGGTTACCAGGAGACACCAGGCTTCAGTTCCACAACAAGTACCCCTTCCCTGCAGAGAAAGTCCAGCCCACGGGGAACTGGATGTTGCTTTCTTTCAAGACTCATTTTGGGTGTCTTTTTTTTTTTTCTTGAGCCAATCTGATTTTTGGCAGGATGTAGAAGCACAATAGACAGAGCAAACCTCAGCTAGACATCCTGCCATCCCCACCGGGCACTGGGTGGAGGCCAAATGCAAAGCTTACCCAGCAGGTGCGCTGAGGCAAGGGGAGGATGGGGTGGGGAGAGGACTCGGGAGCCCAGGGGTGATGATGGAGCGTTTCCATTAGCCAGCTCAGTGTGACAACCAGAGCCCCACTAAACATCTGAAATGCAGCTCGGCAGGTGGAGAACTGAGCTCCACCTTGGTGGGATTAGCAAGGCTGTGGGTTCTGGGAACTGAACGGTGAGAGTGAGTTTCCCATTGCAAATATCCTGCCATTTTCCTCTTACGACCTATTGGGGAGAATTTGCTTTGGGGTACTACTCGCTATTCAAAGGCTTGTTGGAGGGCTTCCCTGGTGGCGCAGCGGTTGAGAGTCCGCCTGCCGATGCAGGGGACACGGGTTCGTGCCCCGGTCCGGGAGGATCCCACATGCCGCGGAGCGGCTGGGCCCGTGAGCCGTGGCCGCTGAGCCTGCGCGTCCGGAGCCTGTGCTCCGCAACGGGAGAGGCCACAGCAGTGAGAGGCCCGCGTACCGCAAACAAAGTCTTGCTGGAAATGGTCTTGTGCAGCGTATTATTTATGGCATGGCATCTCTGTTCCTTTCTCACCATCCAATCCTCTGTGACTCTCCCACCAAACAGAGGATTTTAAATCCTGAATTCAGCTGAAGACAGTTATGTGCCTTGAGGTATCAATCCTACTGCCTGTCTTCCCACCATGACTGCTCCCTTCAGGCATCACTGGCTAAAACACTGATGACCCTGGGAGGTCCTACTAAGCCTTACCGTGGCGAGCAAGCAACAGGTGGGGGCTGGCTAGCAGACAGCTGAAGGCAAAAGAGTGAGGCCCCAGCTAAGGAAGAGGAGACGAAGGGAGAATTGATATGCCTCTGAGGGTCACGGGGACAGGGTTCCCCACGGGGAAGGTGGGAGAGAATTGAAGATGCTGACGCTGTTCTTTCAGGAGCCTGAGACTGACCATTTCCTTTCATCACTCTCTGCAGGTTTAGCCTCCCCAGCACCTCCCAGAACTGGCTTTGTCTGGAAAAAATGCTAACCAGCTCCTTACAAGAGCCGTCACTGAAGCCCCTGCCAGAAGGCTCACAATAGACACCGTGTACAGTGCGAAAGGAACACGGTGCTCCTCGGAGGCTGAGGGGGTGAGGAAGGGGGCAGCCTTGGGCACACTCATGGGCAGCCAGAGAAGATGATGGGCCCACCCCCAAATCCTCAGCTCCCTGCTCTCCTCCCAGCCTGCTTGTGCATGGAATTTCACCACCACAGATGACCGCCCCAGGTGGGTTAGTCATCCAGGATCGACGTGTAGGAACCTGGGGGAGAAAGACACAGAGAGCCTCTTATCTGGCCCCCCCACCCCAGCATCCCTGGGAAGGGGTTAGGGATTTTCATCTGATAGAAAAGATCCCAGGGGAGTGAGGATACTGGGCTCCAGCTGGGGAGTAGGAAGGAGGTGCTGGAGAAAAGGGATTCTAGGAGACAGAATCGGCCACTTCTTCCTCCTACCCTCCCTGAGTTTGGACCCAGCCTCTCTCCAGCAGTGGAGGCCGCTGGGTAGAAGAGCACTGGACAGGGAGTCAGGAGGCTCCCGTTTGATCTGGCTCTATCCTGCTGTGGGTCAAGGAATCATAAAACACCAGCGAGCAGCGACTCAGTCTTAGGAATCATTCAGTTCTTCAAAGAGGGCTTTCTTAACTAGCTTTCCACCCCCATCCAGATCAGGTCCTTTGTTCTTTTTCTCATCACAGATGGGGATGACCTATTTATTTGTGTGATATTTTTACTGCCTATCACCTCCCACCCCGTTTACCTGTAACCTCCAGGAGAGCAGGGAGCTTTCTCTGCCTCATTCTCCACTATATCCCAACGCCTCGCGCACAGTAGGCACACACCACTATGAATGAAAGCAGAATCTCTATTCGCAAAGTAACCCCATGAGAGAAGTATTATACCTATTTTACAGATGAGGAACTTGGGGCTTAGACAATTTAAATAACAAGTTGAAAAAGCAAACTCCAGCAATGGATCTGCATGACCCTTCCCCCATGCTGCACTACTCTTCTAACCAAGATTACCAGACTGGGGAGATTCCCTTAACCTGCGGGCCTTGGCTTATGTTTTGGGGGCTGTGATGTTCTAGAACCAGATGCCCAAGACATCTGGGAGAGAGGAGGAACAGGAGAGGGATGGCTCTAGAACAGAGGACAGCTCAGAGCTGGTGTCCCTGGGCAGGTGCCCGGTCTTACCAAGCCTGTTGCTAGATCAGGGTCCAGGAAGCATAACCCTGTGTACTGGGCTTATCCTCTACCTCTTGATATTTCTCTTGAAATTATG
Source organism: Grampus griseus (assembly GCF_964374135.1). Taxonomy (NCBI): domain Eukaryota; kingdom Metazoa; phylum Chordata; class Mammalia; order Artiodactyla; family Delphinidae; genus Grampus; species Grampus griseus. Next base: position 68,780,832 of record NC_139010.1, read on the forward strand.
AGGGGGAAGCAGGATTCACTTTGATGAACTTCTCAGACCAATTACTCTGAAGAGTCTCAAGAAATACGATAGGGCCTCAGTAGAGAAAACTCCCTGGGAACCACGAAGCAGTCAGCAAGAAGAACCATCTTCCATCCTGTGGAGCAGTTTTGAGACCAAGCCTTGACAGCATCCTGCCGCAGCTAACAAAGCAGGGACAATCCGTATACAAACACTCAAGAGTTAAGACAACACAGATGGAAACATTTGGAGATTAAGACAGCCACCAAGACTAGAGAAAGGAAACGCAGTTGGCATGGCTATCTCTTAACCTAAAATGCATAGGGAAAAATCAGTTTTAAGAATAACCATTCAGCATAAAAGTATTCTTTTCCAGTTAATGCCAAAATAAAATCGTTTCTCTTATTTTTGTATCATATCCTCCCCTCCTCAACCACCTCCAGCTAAACCTAACAATTAGAGAGGACGGAATCCATACTGTCATCTCCCTTTCACCTTCATTCCAAGTGACTAAGTCCCTGCTGGCACCGCAAGGAGCCCAGCTTCCATCTGTAGCAAGGACGTCCTTTGACGTCAAGCTCTGTCTGCCCACCTCAAGCTCAAGAAACACCACCGAGGTGGGACTATAATGAGGATGAGAATGGACAAGTCACATCAGGTGCAGATCCCAGGCAAAGTGGGAGACAAATTCTCCTGAACAAGGAGCTTGGTCCCACTCTTCCTTCTCTGATGCCAACATCACGAGGATTGGTACCACCAAGTAGGGCTTTGAGGATCAGATGTGACAACGTTTCAAGCTGAAGCAACTGGATTTCTCATAAAGTGTGCAGAACCCTCTCAGGACTTTGGGGTTCTGAGCCAGCAGGAAGGATGACAAGGAGGCCAAGGGGGCAGCTAGACCTGGGGAAGGATTTCATGGGGGCAAAACACGCAGACCCGAACGATACCTCACGATCGCGCTTACAGCTCTCTCCAGCTGCAGACAGCTCATTCCTTGGCTCTGCCGTTCTGTAGAATTCCAAGATTCTGAGTTCTCTTTCCTTCCACTTCCTTCCTCCACTTTCTCTGCCTTTCCTGCTTTCCATTTTACTGCCCCAGCCCTTTCCCCACCCCCATTTCTAATGTCTTGACATCCTAAGAAATTAGACCCACAGCCCCAGAAAAAAAAAATTTTTAATACCTGTATCCTTGACTTTGTGCTGTTTGAGGACTTATTTCCAACCAGTTGATTAGCAAAGCTGATGGAGACTCTGGAGAAAACAGCCCCAGCCTGAGTGTGGGGCTGAATGAAAATCTCTTCGGGGTGCTTGTTTGTACGGCCAAAGACTGAAGGTCTTTGGGTGCTCGGTAGTAACCTCAGAAAAAGTCCCCAGGCAGCAGCAACTCTCCCAGCACAGTTTCGAAACACCACAGGAGGAGGAAGCCCTCTTTAATCAAATAATAACCAGTCAGAGATAAGGCCTTCTAGGCCGAGCTCAGCCAGCCAATCACACGCTTCCTCCTGACCCGCAAAGGCAAACAGACCCAGGGCTGAGTCTGAGTTTCAGGGCTTGTTATAATTTAATGATGCTGCCGCTGGTGTCTTCTTGGCTTTGCCTGGCGGGACTTTCTGACTGGGAAGTGAAGCCCCAAGCTCAGGAACCTCATCGTCAGTGGAAGCACCTGGCCCAGGGGCTGCAGCTGAGGACCCTGAGCGATCACGTGGCGCCCAGCTCCCTGCACAGATGCTTCCACATCACCAAGAGGACCCTTGCTGCTGCTGGGAAGCAGGCTTGGGTTAGCAGGGGGTGAGCATATTTGACACCAGCTGTGCAACTCATTGACTGTGACCCTGAAGAGGTGGTGGAGACCCCAGTGACTCGCCCTCACATGTTGGAGATGCTTCTCATGCATTTCCTAGGGGTCCTTGATTAGCGGTGACTTCGAGCTTTTCTTTATTCTTCAGCCTTCCCAATCACCCTCCCCTTCCAATGCTATCAGTGCTCTATTAGGCCACAGAGGTATCATAAAGAGGGTGGGTTCTGGAAGCTTAGCAGGCCTGGGAGTGAATAATGGCCCTCCATCTCTCCAGCCCTGAACACGCCTCTTAGCCCCTCCCTCGTTGCTGCAAGGATTAAATGAGAGAACTCTGCCACTTCCCGTGAGGTTGTTACGGGCCCTGAGGAGGTGTAATCAAACCCTTAAGAGGTATTGATATATTAGAGGTCAATATCTAAAGGAACTTAAGAAGAACCCCTTTGTTAGGTGAATAACACTAAGCATCGGCAGAATCCATTTTAGGGCATTTCATCACCCCCGCCTGTTAGCAGTCATTCCCCCTCCCCATACCCCAACCTCCCCATCAGCCATTCAACAATATTTATTTGGCGTCTCTCACTGGGCGAGCACCAAGGTGAGTTCCCCACCCTCACGAAACAATGTTACAGCACAGGAGGCAGCAGTTTTATTACAGTCCTCAGTGCATGGAGGCAGGACAGTGAAGGGGGCTCTGTCACGGGGGATTTGGCCCCGTCCAAAGGGGACAAGGGAGAAACCAGCAACGGCGCGCGGGAAATGGACTCAAGTCGGGGGGCCAAGTGTAGCCAAACTTTCCCCAAGGGAACTCCCTACGGGTATCAGACCAGGGGATAAAAGAGGAAAAGCAGAGTTGTATCGCCACTCCTTTTAAAAAAATATGTAGCAGCCTCATGAAGATTAATTCCCATACCATACAATTCTCCCATTGAAAGTACACCACTCAGTGATTGCTAGTGTATTCACACAGCTGTACAGAATGAATTCCAGAACATTTCATCACCCCACAAAGAAACTCCTTCTCATTAGCAGTCATTCTGCATCCCCTGCCCTCCATTCCCACCTCTGCCAGCTCTTGGCAACCACCAATCTACTTTGTCTCCCACGACTTGCCTATTCTGAACATTTCACATAAATGGAATCATACACTATTTGACTTTTGTGACTGGCTTCTTTCACTTGCCATAATGTTTTCAAGGTTCACTTCATTGCTTTTTATTGCTGAATAATATTCCAGTGTAAGAATATACAACAATTTGTTTTTCCATTCATCCACTGATGGACATTTGGATGGTTTCCACTTTTTTGCTGTTACAAATAATGCTGTATGGACATTCTCCACTCCCTTTTATCCACAAATTCACAATCTCATAGCAGGGAAATAAGAAGGAAACAAAGCAGGTGAGAGAAGTAGCTTTTGAAGGACATCTCTCTAGCCAGAAGAGAGAATATCACAACAGTAGCTGCGCGTGATATTTGCACAAATTTTCACAACACATAAAGCACTGTCATACATTCCCTCTCGTGTAATCCTCCCCTCAAACCTAGGGATGAGGGAGGTATTATTTTTATTGCCATTTTAAAGATAAGATCATAAAGAATAAGAAAGTTTGGGTAACTGGCCAGAAGTCACCCAGCCAAGAACTGAGGCAGAATTAGGTTCTGCGTTCTTTGTACTGCAGCTCTTCACACACAAAACGGCTTTATTCTTCTCTTACATACTCAGACTTGGCTTCCAGGAAGCGTAGTCCAAGGGAAAAAAAAAGAAGAAGAAGAAAGAAAGAAAAAGAGATTTGACATTATTTATGGAGAAAGTGGTAATTAGGCCAACAAATAGTTGTTACTGTCTGCATTTTAAAAATTTGTACTTAAGGCTCAAAAAGATTAAATATCTTACAAGGCACAGAGCTAGTGAGCCAGTCATTCCTGATTTAAAGGCAGCTAGGTGATCCCCAAACACAGGCTAGATCATCTTGCTTTCTTCCTAACATCTAACCAAGAGCAGTAACATGGCTGTTCAGATGGAAGGAAGGGTAGCTTTGGAGGGGGCACTGCAGATGAGGGTGGGCCTGGGTGAAGAAGATGCCGTCCACAGCATGGGGTGTGGAAGGGGATAAGGGAACATGCGAGTCTGAAGATGCAGAGACGGCTATGAAGACAAGAGCAGGAGGAAAGAAACAGAGAACGTGGGGAGAGTCCAGCTGAAAGGCTGGCCAAGTCCCCAGGTTGTCCCGTGGCCAGGAATGTTTCATCGAAACCCTTACGGGCACTTGACAAACAATATGAACAGATGTTCTGAGTGGAATGGTGTGGGAAAGATATCAACCAGAGACAGAGCTAGAGAATCCATCCAGCTTCTTATCACCTGTCCAGACCTAACCAAAGAGCACAGTCCTGTACCACGGGAGAGGGATCCTCCCAGAAGCAGGAGGACAAAGATCTCCATGGGGGGAGATGAGGCCAAGCAGGCCAGGTGAGCACAGGAGATGGGAACAGACACAGCTCACCTCCCAGGTGGAGATTCCAGGGCAAAGTACTTCTTACCTGGGAGTAGGGATCACAGCGTGAACAGCAGGAGTGTGGGCATGCCGGAGGTCTGGAACCAGCCAGGCGTCTCATGGCTCTTGATTCATTGCACCAAGACCATGCCAACTTTATTGGGTTTCCTTGGGCCTGTTACTTGTAGAATTCAGTACACAGCAGGCAAAACACTGTCAGAAAAATTCAGTTAGAAAATCTCTCTAAGGTTAGGCCATCTATAAGATCTGAGCCATCTATAAGATCCACTTCTGGAAAATGAAAGGCTCTCTTTAGATCTCCTCCTGCATCAGAGCACCAGGGATTGGGCACCAGGATACAGAACGAGGCAAGCACTTATCAGTACGTTCATCTTAGTGGCAAAAAATACAATATTTTTTGGCACCTACCAGATAGGTGACCAGGTCCCGGACAGTTGCCTTCCCTGTCACATTTTCTCTTCACAAAAACCTGTAGGGTAGGAATACTTATACCCATTTCACGGGATGAAAGAGTAGAACTCAGAGAGGTTAACCAGCTCGCTTGAGGTCACACAGTTAATATGTGGCAGAGAAGGAACTTGAGGCTAAGGTCATCTGACTCCAAAGCCCATGACCTTTCTGTTATTTCACGTTACCACTTTCTTCTTAGATTCATTTTTTTCTGTTTCTGACAAGCTGCCACTTATTCCCATTCTTCCTTCAGTGATTTTTCTAGCACTCCCAAAATCATTTGTGTGCATGTGTGCATATATAACATGTATGCATCTAGGTTCGTGCTCCTACATATCTGTGAGAATACATATCTGTTTACATATATTCACATGTAAGCCTCCTTGCTTTTATGTACGTGTGTTCTGTTGCCTTCAGAGAAGGGTACAAGTGCCGTTGCTTTTAACTTCCTTGAGGCTGTCTGTCCTGAGACGGTTGATGGCATCGATTGTGTGTCAGCTACTGAGCAGAGAATTTGGCTCCTGTGACCAAGGTTATTTCCCTACTGCAGGCATCTTCTGAGGACCTGGTCCTGGAAGGGGGCTTTCCTAAGTGTCCCTGAACGGGACGCTCAGGCTTAAGATTCTCAAAAATAGAATTTTCAACAAGAGGAGATCAGAGAATTATGGCCCAAACCTAGAACCAGCAAAAGGCAAATGCTGGTCCACTTTGGAATGGTTCTACCTGCTTTCCAAAGTCCTCTCATATTTATTTTCATCGTGACAAACCTTTCAGAGCCAGCAATCGTCAACTCCATTTCACATAAAGGGATTAAAACTCCAGCAATCTTGCTTGGATATGACGCTCCTGACTTCTGTACCACCATCAGCTGTGTGGTCTTGGGCCGGTCCCTTAAGCACTCCACCCTTCTACTCATCTTTATTTGTTTATTTATTTTTGGTCTGCATGGCGCGGCTTGCGAAATCTTAGTTTCCCAACCAGGGATCGAACCTGGGCCCACAGCAGTGAAAGTGCAGAGTCCTTACCACTGGACCGCCAGAGAATTCCCCTATCTCCTCGTCATTAAAACAGAAGTGCTCCGTAGTGTTGCTGTAAGCGTTGGCTGTGTTAAGATATGTAAACTCTTAGAACAGAGCGCGGCACATGCCAAGCTCACAAAAAATGTTGGCAATGTACCCTCTCAGTCCTGGTGTCCACTGGAGGTGCCCGACAACTCTGCAGCCCACAGAGCTTCAAGCCCTGGCTTCCCGCTTCTCAAGACGATCCATCTAGTAGTGGTCGGTCCAGGCTTTTTGTTCACACAAGCGAGTGTGCTCTATGATCTTAGCCTCTTCTCATTTCAACAGTTGATCGTTGAATATTCAAGGCAATCCTCCCTTGAATATGAACTTTCAATGCCTCCTCAGTTTGTCTGTGTACTGGGATTAGGTCCCTGAAACCACAGACTCTGGAGCCAGATGGCCTGTCTTCAAATCGCAGCTCTGCCACTTATAGGCTATGTGACCATGGTCACATCACTCTACTGTTTTGTGCCTTAGCTTTCTCATCTGTAAAATGGGGATAATAATGGTGCTCATAGGGTCATTGTGAGGATCAAATGAGTTAACTTACGTAAAGTTCTAAAAACAGCTCCTGGATGGGACTTCCCTGGTGGTCCAGTGAGTAAGACTCCATGCTCCCAATGCAGGAGGCCTGGGTTCCATCCCTGGTCTGGGAACTAGATCCTGCATGCATGCCGCGACTAAGGAGCCTGCATGTCACAAGTAAGATCCCGAGTGCTGCAACTAAGACCCAATAAAACCAAAAAAAAAAAAAAAAAAAAACCCAAAAGTAAAAACCAGCTCCTGGTATATTAAAGTCTATATTAGTATTATCATCATGACTCATTTTTACTACAGATTTTTTTTAATTTTAATTACGGTAAAATACATATAGCATAATATTTACCATTATTACTATTTAAAAAAATTTTATTGAAATATAGTTGATGCACAATATTACATAAGTTAGAGGTATACCATATATAATTCACAATTTATAGTTATTATAAAATATTGGCTATATTCCCTGAATTGTACAATATATCCTTATAGCTTATTTTAAACATAATAGTTTGTACCTCTTAATCTCCTACCCTTATATTGCCCCTCCCCCTTTCCCTTCATCATCATCATTTTTTTGTTTATTTGTTTTTTGGAAGGGGTTTTTTGTTTGTTTTTTTACATCTTTGTTGAAGTATAATTGCTTTACAATATTGTGTTAGTTTCTGCTGTATAACAAAGTGAATCAGCTATATGTATACATACATCCCCATATCCCCTCCCTCTTGCATCTCCCTCCCAACCCCCCATCCCACTCCTCTAGGTGGTCACAAAGCACAGAACTGATCTTCCTGTGCTATGAGGCTGCTTCCCACTAGCTATCTATTTTACATTTGGTAGTGTATATATGTCAATGCTACTCTCTCTCTTTGTCCCAGCCTCCCCTCCCCCCCACTGTGTCCTCAAGTCCGTTCTCTACATCTGCGTCTTTATTCCTACCCTGCCACTTGGTTCATCAGTACTATTTTTCTAGATTCCATATGTATGTGTTAGCATCCGGTATTTGTTTTTCTCTTTCTGACTTACTTCACCCTGTGTGACAGACATCTACCTCACTACAAATAACTCAATTTCATTCCTTTTTATGGCTGAGTAATATTCCATTGTATATATGTGCCACATCTTCTTTATCCATTCATCTGTCAATGGACATTTAGGTTGCTTCCACGTCCTGGCTATTGTAAATAGTGCTGCAATGAACATGTCTCTTTTTGAATTATGATTTTCTCAGGGTATATGCCAGTACTAGGATTGCTGGGTCATATGGTATTTCTATTTTTAGTTTTTTAAGGAACCTCCATACTGTTCTCCATAGTTGCTGTATCAATTTACATTCCCACCAACAGTGCAGGAGGGTTCCCTTTTCTCCACACCCTCTCCAGCATTTATCATCATCATCATTTTTAAGTGTACAGTTCAGTGGCATTACGTACATTCACATTATTGTGCAAACATCACCACCATCCCTCCACAGAACATTTTCCATCTTGCAAAATTCAAACTCTGTACCCATTAAACAACAGCTCCTCATTTCCCCGCCTCCCAGGCCCTAGAAACCATTGTGCTACTTTCTGTCTGTGTGAGTTTGACTACTCTAGGTACCTCATGTAAGTGGAATTGTACAGTATTTGTTCTTTTGTAACTGGCTTATTTCCCTTAGCTTTAATGTCTTCAAGGTACATTCAAGTTGTAGCCTGTGTCAGAATTTCCTTCCTTTTTAAGGCTGTACAATATTGTATGTATATACCACATTGTGTTTATACATTCATCCATCCATGGACACTTGAATTGCTTCCATCTTTTGGCTGTTGTGAATAATGCTGTTATGAACATGGGCGTACAACATCTTACTGAGTCCCTGATTTCAGTTCTTTTGGGAATATACCCAGAAGTGGAATTGCTGGATCATGTCATAATTCTGTGTTTAATTTTTCGAGGAACTACCAAACTGTTTTCTGTACCATTTTACATCCCCACTAACAGCGTTCAAGGGTTCCCATTTCTCTACATTCTCCCAAACACTTGTTATTTTCTGGGATTTTTTTGTTTGTCTGTTTTGTTTTGGTTTTTTTCATAGTAGCCATCCTGATGGGTAAGAGACGGTATCTCATTGTGGTTTTGATTTGCATTGTCCTAACGATTAGCAATGCTGGGCATCCATTTATGTGCTTATTGGCCATTTGTACATCTTCTTGGGAGAAATGTCTATTCAAGCCCTTTGCCCATTTTAAAATCAGGTTGTTTGTTTTTTTGTTGTTGAGTTTTCATCACGATTCCTAAGCACTGACCCCTGTAATTTATATTATTTGGAGTTTGGTATCATTCAGAAAATAAAAATTGCTCATTTTCCAAATGGCTTACAAGGAAAAAACCAACTGAAAATTGCTGACAGAAAATAAAAGGAAAGGCCAAGCTATTGAATTCAGTGCCTTTTCTTCTTTGCACTTGTACAAACCCTGAGACACAAGGGGATTAGCATGAAATAGTGTTTGCGACCAGAATAAAAACACTTCCTGCTGCTGAATGATCGTCCAGGGAATTTTATATGAATGGCCAGTACTCTGAGGGAATTAATACAGATCTTGAGACATAAAGACCATTAGTAATAATATGAACTGATAAGGCTGACGAAATTCAACTCAAAAGGTCAGTAATTGGAAATTATAAAAGCTACCACACCACCAAGTCAAAAGTGTATAAAAAAAGATGCAAGACCTGTGTGTGTGCAAGACAGATTTTATATGTTTGTGTGATGTTATGTGTAGATTGTGTAAGAAAGAAAGAATATATGTGTTAAAAAATTCAGGTAATGTAATTTAATTCTATTCAAAAGAAGAATAATTGGGCAATTCAAGAATTGGGATTCTGTTTGGTCCTTTGTTACCGAGACTAATTATTTAAGGAAGCATTTCTCCCTTGATATAGATCCTGAACATATGAAAATGTCCCTGCATTTCATGGCAGAAAACCAAATTCACTAAATATCATTTCCCGTGCACAGTGTCCTATGAAAGCAGAACTAACACACACAACTAATATGTTTCTTAGTTTTTCTAATTAGACTGGAAAGTCTGGGGTCAGAAATCATGCCTTGGGGTTCTTTTATTTTCCTCCACATTGCCTAGCAAAGATCATACACATTATAATATGAACATGACTGTGGTTAGCTACTAGACTAAGCACTCTATATAAAACTCTAACAGCCCTGCAGGATAGATATCATTATGCCCATTTGACAGATAAGAAAATTGAGGTTCAGGAAATTTAAATGCATGATACTAGTATTGTGGATATGTTTTAAAAGAAGAACAGCATCCTTGTTCTTCAGACACATATACTAAAATACTCACCAGTGAAATTATATGATGTTGGGGATTTGCTCCAAAATAATACAAGATGGTGGAGCTAGATGAGGCTAAAGGTGAAACAATATTTGCCGTGAGCCGATAATTGTTGAAGCTGGTTGATGTGTGTGTTCATGGTCTATTATATGATTTGTTATTCTATTTTTTCATGTTTTTTCTATTTTTTTTATGATGAATGGAAAGAAAAGACTTCCTACTACCACATCGTGCTTTACAGAGCTTAACAGATATATGGTAATGAAGTGAATGGCTTTGCCGTTGTTGTGCCTCACCATGGATATAAGCAGGACTTCCGTTGTTAGGAGCCCCACACAAAGTCACACATACTTCTACAGGTTTGTTTTTTGAAATGACTCATCAGACTACAAGGCCCTTCAATACTGTAAGCTTGTTGATGACCCACATGATTACTGTTCCTGACATGGAGCCTCATGGTTGGTAGGTACTTGGTGAATGTCGAATGGATGGAGGCATCACATGGGCATGGGGAAGGCTGAAATGATGCAGAACACCTGGCACACACGCCTATCATATTGCCTAATGGGAACATCCCAAGCTTTCCTCCAGGGATCCCTCTTTGAACCACCAGCACACATCGCTCCCCTCAATTTCAAACTGCTCCATCACTCACCTGTTATTATTACCTTTGTCATTATTTAACACACATTCCCTCACTCAGGTGTGCATGTTTGGTCTTCCCAGCTAGATCATGAGCTCCCTGAGGGATGGGAACAATGTTCCTCAGATCTCTGTAGCCTCCAGGCCGAGCATGGAACCTGACACAGGGTGTGCAGGCAAACATTGCACGTTGTGGCAGCCACAGAGGTGCACAGCTCAGCTTCACCTTCAAGAGAACCTGCTGCAGGAGCATGGTTGACTGACAGCCTCTAGGTGCGCCCCTTTGGACCACTGCACATTCCCACCAAGGCCACACTTCCCCCAGGCTGCTGCTGGCTAGTGGCTGGGCACAACGGGGGCCCTAGAGCCAGTCCTTTCCTGCCCCCCGGGACATTCCTCCATCAGTCCAGCAGAGACGTTCCAGAGCTGCACTGTGGTCTGAGGCTCTTCCTACCCAATGCTCCCTTCCCTCTCTCCTTTCACAGGATTCAGACCTGCATCCTGGTCCAAGGCCTGCCTACACTTCTGCTCACTCTCCCTTTATTCTTCGGAAGCATCACCCCCGATAAATCTCGTCCACATCTACTCCTTTAGCACCTGTTTCTCCGAGGACCCCAACAATTAAAGTGCCTGAGCTCCACCAACGCCCAGGGACTTCCATACTTCCTTACACATGAAAAAGATGCTACTGATCTCCCAGTTTACATTGGAAGCAATGTAAATAAATTAAATAAATTCTGCACCACACTAAGCTGTTCTCTTCTATGCTGAAGCCACAAGCTACAGTAGAGTCAATCAGAGCCCCCTGTTCAGTTACATATGACCATTGTGACCTTGAGCAAAGCGTTTCCTTCATGGTGCCTTATTTTCTTTATTCTTTAAATGAGGCTAATAAGATCTTCCTTATGTTGAAATAAATTTCTAGGCCCAAGATGGAGACACTCCTGTCTGGGGTGTCATGGTCAGCAAACTGAATCTTAGATGATGTTCATTTCCCTGTAAATGCTCTGCTTGTATAACCACTCACCCAATCCCCAGGCACCAAGCCACCTCTGGGCTCTATACTTATTTCCTTTTCCCTTATTAATGAAGGTCATCAATGGGCAGAGGATGGGAGGGGAAGGAAAAGGGATTTGCAGAGCGCAGGAATTAGAACCCAGAGGCTGAAGGGGAGTGGGGAGCCGTTTCCCACTGGAAATATAAAAGAAGGCTTGGAAGATATGTGGAAAAGGATTACCAGGCCCGGCATAAAAAAGCCAGGTTGCACCCTGAACCCATATGACCTTGGGCACGCCACTCTCCCTCCCTTGAGCGTTTCCATAAAAGGCAGTTGGAAGCCTAAATGACCTCCAAATCCCTCTATGTGCAGACATCCATGATCCTTTCTAACCCAGCCAGCATCTTCCTCCTTCACTTCTTGTGGACCCTCTCCTGATGCCTCTATAAGAAAATGACTTAGGGTGTTTCCGTAAATGTGGTCTCTGCATGAAGGAGAGTCCGTTAAACATGAACTTTTACTTCTTAAGGAAAACTGGTTCGGGGGATGAAGGAGCATAACAGAATTTGTTTCTCTGTTCTGTGCTTTCCAACTAAGCCCTGAGGCCTCGCTCCTGCTTCACCCTCCCCTGGCACCTCGCCTTCCTGGATCCCAGCCATTGGCTGTCCTTGTTCTTCTCTTGCTCAATTGATTCACCTAATGGGCTGTGAGGCCAAAGCCCCTTCGGCTCCTACAGTCACCAAGTGGCCTTGGCTTTTAGCTCTCTGGCCTCCCACCAGGGAGAAGCCAACAAGACTAACCTCTCAAGTGATTTCTTCCTTGTTGTGCTGGTCCCCATGGCTGAAGAAGATGGATTGAGCCAGGCAAACAAGACATGAACTGAAGATACTCATTGAACAGTTGGCTCTCATCCTCTGCTGCAAGCGGACAGGCAGAGGTCAAGGTTCCCACCCCCACCCCCAACCATTGCCCAATGACACACCAAGGACAGCTACATGGTGACTTTTGGAACCACAAACAGCTCGGATCAATTTGTCCTGAAGACTTATTGGGCAACCACACTACCCTCTTCCCTCTTTGTCTGCCTTGCCGTGAGGCTCCCTGCTGACCCCACTGCCTGCTCAGACAGGCAAGAACACCAGACCCTCAATTACAAGAGACCATATGACCGAGCGTAGCTCAACTAATTGACCACCTCCCATCTGTTATCAGGAGAAGACATGAGCAGTGCCATAGCTGCCTCACCAATCAGTTCCAGATCTTTTCAAACAGAACCTTTCGTTCAAAAGGTTAATCTTACCACTGGACTGAGATATATTGCTGGTAACAATAATTAAATGATGGATGATGGGCAGCTGGAAATATTCCTTAAACAAAAGAGTACAGTAGGGTCATTTTGACCACTCTGCTTAGCATTTTAAAAAACAAGCATCGTTTTGTGTTCCTGCATTCTGTAAAGATGTCTAAATCAATAGTCTTAGCAATCCTTACACATTCTGTAACCAAGAAATCAGAGAATTAAAATCAGACAATCAAACCACTCATTTATTGAGTATCTCCCTTTCACAAAGCACTGTGCTATGGGTTGGTACACAGAAATATACAGCTCAGCTCTTGACTTGGGATGGTAAGTTGGTCGCTGAAGGGGGTTTGAAGACAGAAAAATTACAAAGCTACATAAAAATAATTGAGTGAAGATAGCCAGATGTTATGAACTCCCACTGAAATGAACAGTTGAAATAGGTACCTTCCTGGATTAAGCATATTATTGTGAACATGGCCCCACCAAGTTCGAATATGAGAGTTGGTCATTTTGCATGGAGCATGGAGAGATAAAGGGCAGACTTGTATAATGCTGGATTTTATACACATCTCAAATCAGTTAGGAGAGCAATCACAGATAGTTAACAGTAAAACTCACAAATAGTGGTTTAAACAAGTATGGAGCATATTTTTCTCACTCCAGTTCAGAGCTAGAGAAGTTATCAGGAAAATCATCAACAGTTTCTACTATTTTCCTGCTATACTGTCCTTTGCTTGTGGATTTTGTCCTCGTATTTTCAAAATGGCTGCTGCATTCTAGGCATCACGTCAACATTCCAAGAAGGAAAAAGAAATGGTAGTGTAAAAAGAAAAAAAGAAATGGTAGTGTAAATGGCAAAAAGTCTTCTCTTCTTAAGTTATTGTCTTTTTATTGGGGAAGAGAAGTCTTTCTCAGGTAACTGCCTTTGTCCTATTGATCAGAATAAATAACATGACCACCCTCAGCAACAAGGGAAACTGAGTATTTTTCACTTTTTAGGCTCCATAGTAGAGAAAAGCAAGGGAGAAGGTGACTTAAATAAGTTTCACTGGAGCTACTGCCATATTCCATCACATAATAATCATGTTGTATATGAAATGTACTTGATTTTAAATGGTCATATTATGAGAGACTATTTCCCTGACCTCACTGAACGTACAACATGGCTCAATTTTTATCCTTTTAAGAATAGCTTTTAGATATAATTATATTTTATATATATTAGGAATATGCTTTTAAAGAATAGTTAGGTACATATTGTATAGTGATTACCTCTGAATTGTGAAATTACAGATTTTTACAATGTCTCTGTGCTATCTGGGTTTTTTTGTTCATTTCATTTTATTTTTTTAGATCTCTATAGCAAAAGTGTATTATTTTGTAATAAGAAAGCAAAAACAATTTCTCTTCAGTAAGAATGTTCATGATGGTTTATGACATATTGTCAAATGAGAAAGCAGTATATATGACATGTTCCCAAATTTCATAAGCATATATGAGAGAAGCAAAAGCCTGGAGGTTTGCCTCTGACTGCTGGGAATATAGATTGTTTTAATTTCCTTAAAATTCTGCTTTTTGGTATTTTCCAAACTTATCACAGTAAAAAATATTAGAAACAAACAGCTATCTCAGGTTAATAAGTTCTCTGCCTGGTCCTGGAGGAAAGACGGCCTTTGAGCAACACTGAACAGGTTTTGAGAATAAACTGCAGAAAAAAAAGCAAAGCATTCTCCGGAGGAACAGTCCTGGTTTGTTAAGACCAAAAAGGATACAGGAAAATGCTTCCCTCCCTCCCTGTTTCCTTTCTCCAAAAGCACTTTCGGCTGGGAAATATTAAACTCCCTTAACATCTTCAGGGGATTCTCAAGTCCTAGGCTCAGAGCCCGTCAGAGGGGTATTTGTTCCTTTCTGGTGCATCAGCTGTGAAACGTGGCTTATTGTTTTTCAGCAAATATGGCCACCGGAAGGGACACTTTCCCAGCCTCCTTTCTTTCCAGGAGTGGGAGAAGCTGGGGAGCAGAACAGTGGCTGAAGCCTCCTTTGCCTTTCAGGTGGCCCAGTGCACATTCAAATCCAGCAACCATTTCCTTCTCTCTCTCTCTCCTTTTGTCTCTTTCTCTTTTCTTTCTTTCCACTGCTTTCTCCCAGAAAGCAAGAGGCCATCTACAATTCTCCTGAATGTGCAGAGCCAGATGCTGTAATTCCAAAGGCCTGGGAACTTAGCAGTCTGGTAAAAGATGCCCCCCTACTGGATCAGTCTCAATGACAGACAGCCCATTCCTCAGGCGTTCGCTCATTCGTTCATTCATTCATTCACTCACTCATCCATCCATTCAGCCACAGTGCCTGGTCTGGGGATACAGTGAGAACAAGACAGACAAAATGTGGGAGTTTATATTTGGGGGGCATGGGGGTGGGGGAGCCAGACAATAAGAAAAAAGGAAACCCAGCAAAAGAAGACACATGGTCTAAAAAACGTAACTTTCTAGAGAGTCATAAAGGAGCAGGACAGTCAGGAAAGGGTCTTCCAGGAGGTGACATTTGAAATGAACTTGAACAGTGGGAAGTGGGGGAACCGTGAGAAGCTCAAGCATGACACAGACAGGCTACAGCAGGAGATGAGATCAGAGCACTGGGAGCTCGGGGTCTTAGAGCCTGTGGGGAAGAGGACACGTGACCATCGACAGGGTACTGGGGAGCCAGAGGCAAGGGCTGCAAGCAGCCATCCAGCTGTCAGCAACTATTTTCCAGCCCTGCTGGATGGGGAACAGAGAAGATTCCATTAGAAGTTTCTTATTTCCTAGGAGCACCCAGCCTCAGGAGACAGAAATGATGCCTAACGCAATTATGGAAGAATTCAGGGCTAGCTCTGTGGCTTCGATTCTACACAAAGACATTTGGAGAAGGTGAGATCTGTGTCAGCAGAAGCAGTCAGAGGATTTCACGGCGGTGGGGGTGGGGGAGGGAGCTAGACATAGGCAAGGGGAAGGGTCATATCAGGTGGTGAAGGCTTAACTGCACACACACACACACACACACCCCTCCTTCCATTGCAAATGCCTTCAACCGTTCACAGCTCTCTTTCTCACTCACTTTGGTCTCCAAAACCTTCTCAGACTAGCATTCCAGGCAGATGCCTCCAGTTAATCAGTTAGCACAGGAGGAGAAATCTCAGCCTAAGCCAGAGACAGTAGATCGGGGAGAAAGTGCCTCCCAAATCGAGGGGCCTAAGGGTCAAGTGGGAGTTCCCCGAGTGAAGATGGGAAGGATGCTGGTTCCAAACAGAAGCACAGCACACGTGAGGGACAGATGTGGGAAAGGGGGCAAGTGATTCCACGTGGCCAGGGTTATAAAGTGCAGTGGGCAGAAGGGCTGCAGAGATGAACACAGAAGGCGGTGAGAGTTATAGGAAGAACTGGGACTTTATAGGAGAGCAGTGGAGAGGCTTTGAAGAGCTTAAGCAGCTGGAGCGGTAGAGGGGGGCGGTGACCCTAGTCTAGCTCCGACCATCACTCTAGCTGCTCTGCAAACCAGGGAGGACACAGGATAGGGGGCTATTGCAGGAGGGCGTTGGGTGGGGTGGAGAGTTGGGTCAGGGTGGTGTCCAGGGGAATGGAGACAAGTGGGTGACTTGGAGGCAATTTAGGACAGGGAATTGCTCCGAACTGGTGATTAGACGTGTGTAGAGAAGAAGGTCAAGGATGGAGTCTGGCTTCCTCACATGAGTCCTCCGATCCTGCCACCAACAAGGGAGAAATGGAAACTGACAAATCCACCTGAGCTGGGCATTCAGATGTAAAACACTGACAGGAAGCCATCGGTGCCTGAAGCTTTGCAGAAGATGTTCACATCTCTACTGAGAACTGGACACACCAGATATTCAGCTGTTTCTCACTTCCGCTTTAGGTCTCAGGCAAATTGTACACAAAGGCTTTTACATCTCAGGCATCTCCTTGTAAAGGCACTGAGCAGTAGCCTAGCCTTTGAAAACCACTTGATATTGTAATTTGCCAGTGGATGATCTTTGTAGAGGATCAGCCTAAGGCTCAGAGAGGCTGGGAATGTCATTCAAGGTCACACAGCAAGTTGGAGGTGAGTAGAGAGTTAGAATAAACCAGTCCCAATTTATTAGACCACATGCTGCTCAGGCCCCAAACAAACCCAACATCTTCAGTTATGCTGTTGCCTGCCTTAGCACATTGAAGCAGCCGTGTCAAGTGTAGGAGAAAATGACAAAGCCCTCGTCCTCTATGCGTTGTGTCAACACCTCTACTGGACCCCCTTGCACATTATAAACAACCCTCAGGGTTTGCCCTGTAGAGACAGATGGGTGAGCAGGGGTCTACAACATCTATGCAGATACCAATTCCTCCAGATTCTACTTCTCCCTTCCTTGATGAGCTTTTAAAACCTAAAAGAAGGTGAAGTGGAGTGTGTTCAGATTCCGAAACATGACCTTTGAACGGTACCTCCCTCCCAGGATGGAGCTGTGAGCGGAGGTAGCACCTCTGAATCTCAGCTTTCGTCATGGCTCCTCTCAGCAGGCATCTGGGCGCCTGCCGCGGACGGTACTGCCACGTGCTGCACGCGTGTTCCCATCGCACTGATGTTCGGGCAGGCCTCTGCACTTTATGCAGACAGGAAGAAAAAAAAAAAGTTTTTTTAAAGTTTGCCTTTTCCGGAACTGTAGGCGGTTTGTGGCTGACCTCCTCGTGTGGGGCATGCAAATTCAAAGGAGCTGATGAGACATCTGAAGAGCTGGGGGTGGGAAGATGCAGGGGAGGAGGAAACTGGCTTCTCAGAGGCCGGGAAATCCCCACCGGGCTTGAGCCCAGAAAGCAGACAGTGAATATGACAAGCCAGACAATATAGACTTTCCCCATTCCCCACATCGTTCATTCATTGATTCAACAAATATTTTCACAACATCTTTTTTTTTTTTTTGTGGTAGGCAGGCCTCTCACTGTTGTGGCCTCTCCCATTGTGGAGCACAGGCTCCGACATGCAGGCTCAGCGGCCATGGCCCACGGGCCCAGCCGCTCCGTGGCACATGGGATCTTCCCGGACTGGGGCACGAACCCGTGACCCCTGCATCGGCAGGCGGACTCTCAACCACTGTGCCACCAGGGAAGCCCCACAACATCTTGCAAACGATTCTGGGTGCTGGGGCTGCACTAGCAAGCTCAACTGATCAAAATCTGTTCTCCTGTAGCTGACATTATGGTGGGGAAGACACATGATGAAGAAGGATGGCAGATGTCAGGTAGTGGTACAAGCTGGGGGCAAACCGAGGTCAAGGAAGGAGACAGACTGGGCGGGTGGTATGTGAGGGGGAAGAGGAGTGGTGTTGAGGCAGGCCAGGGAGTCTTCCTGTAAGAAGTGAGTTTTCATCAAAAACTAAGGGAAATGAGGGAGTTAGCCCTGCCGGTGTCTAGGAGAAGAGCATTCCAGGCAGAGAAACAGAAAACGCAAAGATCCTGGAATGGGAACATGCTTGGAGCATTAGAGAAATGCCGAGTCGACCATGAAGGCTGGAGTAGAGCGAGTGGGGCTGAGGATAGGAGTAGGCAGGGTGGTGATCATCCAAAGTACAAAACTGCTTCGTGTTTATGTTGACGTCAGAACAGCCTCAACACATAGGGACAAAAGGGCCAGTAGACTTTGGGGGGACATAGGCATTATACTGTTCACCCCCATAACACTACCAGTAAGGAAAGTGAGGCTCAGGAGAGGGAAAGGAATTGTCCAAGATCATACAGCTAGGTTGATAAGAACCTGAATTTGAACTTGTGGCTATTGGATCAAGCCTCTGCTCTTCCCACTATAGCTAGCTAAAAAAGCGGGCAGTCAGGGGATGAGAACAAGAGTCAAGTACTGGGGACAATCCAATTGTCCTCTGTCAGTCTGCAACACCTGGGTAGGTTGCAGGACTCCAGAGAAGGAGCCACCAGCTGTGTGTCCAGGCAGAGAGGATCTCAGACAGCCTCACAGCTATTCCTCAGGCTTGCCTGGCAGCGACACCTGCACACTGGAAGGCAGGGAAGTTTCAAGGAGAATCCCTGCTGGAAAAGGAGGTAAGCTAGCTGCATCCTGCCTGATGGACTCCTATACCTGCAATCTTGGGGAATGAGGCTGTCTCAGAAGATGCCAGTGTGGGTAGGGGATGATCCTGGAGACAGATGTATTCTCAGGCTAGGAGACCCTGAATTGCACAGGATGGTTCTCAAAATAGGAATTTAACTTAGTTATAGAAAAATAAAGAAACCGTATACCTCTTTCACAGCTTAGTTTTTGGACTAAGTTTCATTCCTACTGTGAGATCTCTCACCAATTACTCATTCATATATCTCATATATATTTATCCAACAGTTTTTGTGGCAGGCACTGTTCTAGGTGTTAGGAGTACTACGGTGAAGAAAAGAGACAATCAAAAAGTAATAGAGAGTAGCTGGAGCAGCCGGGGCCCCGCAGGAACCGAATCAGCAGCGGGTGGCGGACCCTTTCTAGGGGCTAAGATGGAGCTTGTACTCAAGGCGGCAGATTATTATTGTTTTACACCGTACATATATCCAGCCACATGGCCAGAGGACAGCATCTTCCGACAAGCTGTCAGTCTCCTGATTATAACAAATCTCGGTGCTTATATCCTTTGTTTCTTTTTTTTTTAAAGGAACTCTTCTTCCTGTGTTGGATCTTCGTTTCTGTGCGAGGGCTTTCTCTAGTTGCGGCGAGTGGGGGCCACTCTTCATTGCGGTGCGCAGGCCTCTCACTATCGCGGCCTCTCGGTGCGGAGCACAGGCTCCAGACGCGCAGGCTCAGTAGTTGTGACTCACGGGCCTAGTCGCTCCGCGGCATGTGGGATCTTCCCAGACCAGGGCTCGAACCCGTGTCCCCTGAATTAACAGGCAGATTCTCAACCACTGAGCCACCAGGGAAGCCCAACACCCACAATTTTTAAAGAACCAAGTCTATCGAGAGATTATGCATTCTGTCCAGTCAATGCCACGGATAAGCATCCCCACGGTCTCAGTGCTCCTGCTAGAGGTGAGAGGTTATAGCAAACTACGTGAAGGCATAGAGGAGTTTCCATACGGCTGGCTTCGATTCATTGCCTGTGTACTGTCCTTTCTCTTTTTCACTGACATGCTGATGTACTGGATTCACAGAGGCCTTCATCATAGACTTGTATATAAGCGCTTACACAAACCTCATCATATCTGGAAGATCCCAACTCCATTTGCAAGTCATGCTTTTCATCCTCTGGATGGCTTCCTTCAGGGTCTACCTTACCACATATACCCATTTATCTTCCCATTACACAAGGTAGTTCATTTAGGTTTGTACATCTTGGTCAATATCTGGACAATTTCTATTCATGATGGTGATTTTCGTGTTCCCCATATCTTCAGGCCATTTATTAATGGCTCAGCTCATCACACAGACCACCACATGCTCTTTGACTATAACTATGGACAGTATTTCACATTGTGGGATAGAATTGGAGGCTCATTCAAAATTCCCTCCTCCTTTGAAGGGAACAGACCACTTAATCATGTGAAGAAGATGACAGAAAAAAAGTGCAACAGCCATGCAGTAAGTGGTGGTAAAAATGAAAAAATATTCAATGGAGAGTTTACAAAGACTGAGTCGATTATTGCCCAATTATTAAATATTTTTAAACAAGGAAAATAATCTACAGCCAGGACGCATAGCAAGCGAACAGTATCATTTGAAAATCAGTATTGTGGGTACAGGCGAGGAACGACCATAATGGTAGAACAAGGGAACATGCCGTGAACACCATGACTTTAACCTCGTGCTCAAAATACTGAATGTTGGTCTAAGGGAGAAGTTGTGTCTTTCCAGCCGTAGATCTGTAATTTGTATAGCCTCAACAACAGTTTTTTAAAAGGTAGAGGATAAATTATTGAGGGGACCAGGTTATGTCCTTTTGCCTTAATTCATCCATATTCATTAAGTAAAACTCATTGTGCTTAATGATATCAAGACTAAACACCATAACAAAGAAGTACTAATATGAAGATGGTTCCTTGTTTCAGGAATGATTAAGTACTCAGAATTGGTATGATAACCACTACTTGTACTTTGTGGAAGTGGAAAAATCAGTGTGAAAATAAATTGTGATAGCTCAGTGACCTGATTAATGGCAGGTGTTATAAGATTATTGTCTTCCTACACATAGAAAACTTATTCTCTGGAGACATTGTCAACTGTTACATTTTACTGATGAACAAATAAATTGGAATTTTAGAAAATATTAATACTACCATGATTTAATCCAGATCTGGGATTATTTAAAGATTTTGATGGTTATTGTTTTCAACCATTATTTAATAAGTGTAAAATTATATGACCCTGATTATATTTAGAAAGGGAAATTTGATGCCCAAAGAATATATTAGACACCACTGGTTTTTTAATTAAATTGATGCGCTGCACTTTTGGTATGTTTCAAAGTTACAATCCGGTGATTTTCTATAAAAGAAAATAATTGCCAAATATTTAGGCCTATCACTGAAGATTAGTTTTGAAATCTTATTTCCCCTCCTCTTTCTTCATTTCTCCCCACTCACTCTGCAAAAAGATTTAACAAATACTTTCATAAAGAAATGTCGTGTGTTGTAACATAAATATGTTGGGAAAACATGGTTTCCAAAGGCATTCTCTAAGCTGTTTATGTAAAATCAATAAAAGTTGATTATGACTATTAAAAAAAAAGTAATAGATACATGGTACGTCCATACAATAAAATGTTATTTGGTAATAAAAAGAAATCAAATACTGATACGCGCTACAACTTCGATGAACCTTGATAATATTATACAGAGTAAAAGAAGCCAAACACAAATGACCACAAATGATTCTGTTTCTATGAATTGTCCCCAAATCCATGGAGATAGAAAATAGATTAGTGGTTGCCAGGGGTTGCGGGGCGGGGATGTTTGGGAGAAGGAAGGAAGGACTGCTAATGGATAAGGGATTATTTTGTGTGATGATGAAAATCTTCTAAAACTGACTGTGGTGATAGCTGAACAGCTCTGTAAATTTACTAAAAACCATTGAATTGTACACTTCAAATGGGTGAATTGTATGGTATGGTATGTGAATTACATCTTAAGAAAGCTGTTAAAAAAGAAATTAAAATTTAAATATTACATTTAAATTTCTAATAATATTAATAGAAGTTGAAATAGAACATTTAAGATTAATAGAACAAGTTGCTCACTAAATGACAACTGTCATTACCTTCATGTATTTGTTATGATGCAATTAATTAATACTCGCTGTGAATCCTCCAGAACGCGAAAGAATGTCAGGCATGAACCAACCTGGCCCGAACTCAAACTCAAACTGAGAAGGCTGCCAAAAATCAACATATAGTGTGGATTCTCTGGGATTTCCTTGTCCCCGCCTTCTGAGTTTTCATTAGTCCAGGGAAGTGAGAGCCAGCAAGCAGGTTGGATGGAATTTCCTTAACTGGGAGCTGTTGAGAAAAGTTACCTGAGCCTATTTCGGTGCTGGCCTGACTTCAAATGGTTCCCTGGAAGTAAAGCCTGAAAGAAGTACTTGGGAGCAGGTAATTTCTTGGGAAAAGATCCCAGGAAGCAGGATGAGGGACATAGGAAAGCGAGACCAGCAGGGAGAAAGTCAGTTAAGGGTACATTATAGAGCTGGTTACCGCCTTGGGAAACGGAGCCCAGTCCCCCCAGGGACGGTATAGGGTGTGAGTCTGAAGGACTGGAGACTGAGGCATTTACCTGTCAGCCACTCTCCTCATGGTTGAGGGTTTCTCCAGCGACACTAAGGGCCCCCAGCTCCAGGCTATACCTACACGTGGGCTGAGCAGGCTTCCTCAGCTACAGAGAAAGCCCTGACACTGGCAGTGGGCAAAGAACACTCCACCACCACCGCCCAAAGCTGCAGGGCCGGGCAAGGAGTTGTGACGTGGGGCACAAAAAGAGGTTGCTTCGTGGTGCAAGGGGCTCTGGGTGCTCACTGTCTAGAAGGGATACAGGTGTGAGGGAGTGGGGGGCGGGGGGCTGCCGTAGCTAGGTGAGCATCCTCTGAACGTGACCAAGCCACTGTGGGAAGGGAGAGGGCCTTGTTCTAGACACTCGTCAGGCATTGACTCATTCTTTGCCTGCAACTGATGGGAGAGATGCTCTTCCATTTCAGGAGAGGAGACAGCTTGGAGAAATTAAATAAGCTGCCCAAAGTGACCCCGGGAAGGTAAAGCGAGGCTGGGATTCAAACTGAGGACCCCACCCGATCACAAAAGCTCATCTAATGTTTCTCTAACTTCTTTGATGATAACACATTATGAAATACATTTTACATAAGGACTCAGGTCACACTCAACACACACATATACTGTATAACTGAAAGTTTCACAACCTCTCTTCCTATGGACAAGGCCTCTGATGTTTGATGCTGTTCCATTTTATTTTTAAAATGCCAGTTGCAGCCACCAAATTGATTTCACAATTCACTGCTGTGCCACAGCCCATGGTATGGAAAGAACACTGGGTTACTTATTTATCTGATTACTTATGAGACACTTACACTGAATCCCACCCAAGTCACTCCCTCATTCCTAATAATTATCATATTATTTTGAGATATCCCTCTCCCTCAATCTTGACCAGTTCCCGGTTCAATGTTCTTAAAACTGGGTCAGTTTTCTTCAGAGCACCAACCTCAGTTTGTACTTAACCACATCCATTTGTGTGGTTATTGGATTCGTGTCTGTCTTCCATGGACTGCAAGGTCCACTCTGACCGAGTCTACTTGGGCTCACATGTCTTCTAGCACAACAGAGTGTCTAAGATACAGCAGGTGCTTGGTATTTGTTTAATGACTTTATTGTCATAAGAACCATCGGTTTGAGGCCACTACTCCCCCGTGTATTCTATAACTCCTTTCCTCTTCACAGTAACCCCGTGAGTGGACAGGCCTGGGAGTCAGCTGCTTAGGTTCAAACCCTGCCTCCAAATCCTTCAAGCTGTGTGATCTTCAGCAAGCTTCCTATCTGCAAAAGAGAGATGATAATGGCCCACCTCAAGGAATTAGTGTGAGGATTAATTGATAAAATCTTAATGAACAACAGCAAAAAAAGCTAGTTTACTGTAAAAAGCCCTGACAGGAAATATAATCAAATGAGCCTGGTGTTATGGGTAGAAGTGTGTTGTGTCCCCACCACCACCACTGGCAAAGATATGTTGAAGTCCTAACAATTTCTGGTACATTAAAATGAGACCTTATTAGGAAATAGGGGTGTTGCAGATGTAATTAGTTAAGATGAGGTCCTACTCGAGTAGGGTGGGCTATTAATCCAATATGACAGGTGTCCTATTGCAAGACAGCCACGTGAAGACAGAGACACAGGGAGAACACCATGTGACAACAAAGGCAGAGATCTGAGTGGGGCAACTGCAAGTCGAGGAATGCCAAGGACCTCTGGCAAACCACCAGAAGCCAGAAAGAAGCGAACTCGTACCCCCTACAGGTGTCACAGGGAGCGTGGCTCTGCTGACATCTTGATTATGGAATTCTAGCCTCCAGAACTGGGAGACAATAAAGTTCTGTTGTTTAAAGTCAAAAAAGAAACAGGAAAGGAAAAGAGAAATAAAAAAGAAAATTCAAAGAACAATAGTCATTATCATAATGTTTCTGCACATGAGGGCAAAGCAGCATCCTTCAGGCCCGAGTGAATTAACTAATATTTATCCTAAGAACAGGGCTGCCTCCTGGGCTAGGCCTTTCACATATTTCAGTAAAGCCTATGTCCCTGACCCTGACCCGGAACAAGGACGATCTCCCCTAGTGATTTGTTCCCCTTGGGGCTTCGCCTTACACGATCTCGTATTGCAGCTATGTCTTTACTTTTCTTATCGCTTCATCTTCATGGTGAGCGCTTCAGAGTTGTGCTGTATTTACCTTGAATGTTAAAAGCACACATCACATATTTGTTAACTAAAACCGCATTGGATGATATGTTTAAAATACATTCAGTATCACACCATCTCTCCCCACCGAGCTGCTGTCACTCTGGTCCAGCCCTCAGTCCCTGCCATGCTCTGGCCCCTGGTACCAACCACGCTGACCTCGTGTCCTACGACTTCTTCCTAACGCACTGATCCAGCCACACTGGCCTCTGTGCTAGTTCTCCATCTCCCAGGAAGGCTCCTGTCTCTAGAAGTTTGTGCTTCTTCTTCCCTCTGGCCAAAACAACTCCTCCCCAGTCACTGCTGTGGCTCATTCTCCGGCCTCCTGCAAGTCTTTGTTCAAATGTCCCTTTCTCAGTGAGGCCTACTCTGAACTCCCCATCTCCAGAAATTCCTGTCACCTTCTCCTTATCACTATTATGGATTTTACTTAGTCATTTATGATCCTCTCCCTCCATTAGGAAGGTCTACAGAAGAGCTTAGCAAGCGTAAGTATAGGTGCTCCCTAAACACGAGCTGAATGAATAATCAGTGTGTCTCGTCCACAGCTCACTGTATCTATACTGCATTTTACTGCTCTATCAGTTCCAAGTTTAACTCAAGGTCTGAGACCAGACAGCATTTTTCAAAACTAATAATGTTCAAGTAGCAAAGTGTAGTTGTAGTAAAGCATTCTTAGCTCATGTGAATGCCAAAGGTCCCAGAGCCAACCTGCCCTGCTTACACAAGACCCAGAAAGACAAGTTATGGACATAAAAGCAACCTGTCAAGTGTTACCGACAATCATCTCAGCAATGCCGAAATGTCTAACGTGTTTTCAGCGAATCCCTGAGCCTCTCACTTGAGTGATGCTCTCAAAAGAGATTTTTTCTCTCCAGGTTTTTCCTTTCCTAGTCAGACACACAGGCACACACAGAAGTATGGAATAATGGGGCAATGGAGCAAGGCTGGATTCAGGGCCCAGAGGGTTAAATTATAGTCTAGCCCCCTCTGCTCTGCAGCCATGAGTTTGGGCAAGTCCCCTACAGGTTCTGAACCTCACCTTACAAAAGAGAATCTAACCTAGATCATCTCCATATGCTCCTTTCTAGCTCTGAAACGTTAGTATTCTGTGAAATGCTAAGTCTTTGCAAAGAGGATGCCAGAAAGATTCAGGATTGCATCTTCTCTCCTCTTCCACTTGACCTGTCTTTGATCTCCATTTTTTCCCTCTGAACAAACCATCTTCTGTTACACTCAAGGGCAATCCTGATTACAAGTTTCTTGAAAGGGTCTCCTGAGCTTCAGTTGTATCATCTCTGAAATGCAATAAGCATGCTGACCTCGGGATGAAATAAGCTCATTTATACAAAGCACCTCCCTCGGTGCCTGGCATAGAGCAGGCTCAGGGCAAACATGCATTCTCTCCCTTTCAAGGCCCCTTGTAGTTCTGTTTTGATGAGCCCAAAGAAAGAGAATACACCAAATCATTAGCCCCAGTCTCCATCTGATCTCTTTTTCCATCTTCTCTTCAGAGAGGACAAGCCAGGCGACCTTGCCTTGGTCCCTACTCTTCCTCCCGGACTCAGTGAGATCATCATGGTGTCAACAGGCATTTTTGTGGATCACTCACAATGGCTTGATTTTTTGCAACATGTAGTCTCTCACTTAATCTTCACCACAGCTCTGTGAGACACATATCATATCCCCATTTTACAGATGAGGAAACTGAGGAACAGGTGTTAAGTAGCTACTCACAAACTGGTGAGTGAGGGGACTGGGACTGAACTTCCAGTTTCCAGATGCCCTGCTCCTTCCCAAAGCTGTCTGGTGAAATGGGTTGGAAGGAATGAGTGGCTGCCTGGGAAGTTGGGCAGACATGACCACTTGGAGGAGTTGATAAGGGGCCACGTCAGAGGAGCTAACATCACCCTGGCTCCTGCCTTACTAGGGGGTGAAAACTAACACACCTTAACCTGTTAGGCAGCCAATGTATACTGTATTATGTCTTATTTCTAATTTTTTTTCAGTAATATTATGAGGAAATGGGGGCTCAGAGACATTAAGGAACTGGCCTGAGGACACCCAGGCAGTGACTGGTAGAGTCAGGATTCCTACCCAGGTCCCCCGGCTCCATGATACCCACCCCCACTCTGCAATTATTTCCAGTAATATTGGATGTTGGGCTCTAGGGTGAGATTTAACAGCCGCAGTATCTGAGTACTTACCCTGCCTGGAACCCTGCTCTGTGTCTCCATCACAGGAACTGCAGAGATTTGGCCTCAGCTTCCCCTCCTGTCACCTGAGCCCACCAGGCACCCTCCCTGCTCATCAGCGGTCCCACTCACCAGACCTTGAAACTGCTATGTTTCGGTATCACTGTCCATACTTCCTAGGAGATAAAGGACTCCTCGGGGGCAGAGACTGTGTGGGGTATGTCTTTGTGCCCCCATGGTACTTGGCATGAAGCCTTTCTCTTAAAGCTTGAACATGAATGGCTTTCCTCTCAGTGCCGTGAGAATTGTAATGAGAAACATATTTTACTTCATTACCAGATCATGCTTGTCAATCCTGAAATGAAATGGGCTGAGAAATTCATGGTTAAGCGGTAACTACCCAGGTTACGAGTGACTCGAGAACAGAAACTGTCTGATTCAAGGTTGAGCCCTTAGATCAGGGGCTCTTCACCTGGGGTCTATGACCTCAAAGCGCAGACTTCAGCAGGTCCAATAACCCTCTAAAAATGTCTGTAAATATTTTTGAGGATGTTCATTTGTCTGCCACAAGGACAGCTTTCATCAGATCCCTAAAGTGGGTGAAGACCCCCTCCCTAAGTACACAGTAGATGTTCAGTCATACATCTGAAAAGTATTTAACGAGGGCTTCCCTGGTTGCACAGTGGTTAAGAATCTGCCTGCCAATACAGGGCACAAGGGTTCGAGCCCTGGTCCGGGAAGATCCCACATGCCGTGGAGCAACTAAGCCCGTGCGCCACAACTACTGAGCCGTGCGCCACAACTACTGAAGCCCGCGTGCCTAGAGCCTGTGCTCTGCAACAAGAGAAGCCACCACAATGAGAAGCCCGCACACTGCAATGAAGAGTAGCCCCTGCTTGCCGCAACTAGAGAAAGCCCGTGCACAGCAACGAAGACCCAATGCAGCCAAAAATAAATAAATAATTAATTTGTAAAAAATAGTATTTAACAAGCATTTCCTCAATAACCATTTGCTACGTGGATTAATGGCTTAAGGAAGAAACATGTGCAAAGTGCAGACCTTTAAGGTTGGGTCTGTTTATTTCACTGGTCTTAGGTAAAGCCTTTGGGGTTCTCTGAGGTGGCCAAATTCTTCTTCTCAGTTAAAGTATCATGTAAGTCAACACTCACAGGCCAAATCTTAAAAGTGACAATGTTACACACGTTTTGGACTGGAAAATGGGAAACCTGGATTCTGATTAAAGTTGTTACTAATCAGTCAGAGTAGTCTCAGGTGAGTCCCCCAAAGCACGGTTGTTTGTGACGGTTCTTAACCTGTATTCTGCCACAACCAAATGACAGATGACTTTCCCACTGGAAAACAGGTGTGTGTCTTTTCTAATGCATAGGAAAGCAAAATATGACAATAATTCCTAAACAGTCTGCATGTATTAACAGCATGTTCCAGAACATTCTTCATGACACCACACACCTGCAACCCTCCATGCCGCTATATTCCTCACCCACTCCTGTCCTTCCTTTCATTTCTACCCAAGAAAGCATATGAGCAGGTGAGGGACAGAACTTCCTCCCAATTTAATTTAAAAGTTAACTGTTTCCAGACATGAGCACTCTGATAAACGTATGTTACAAACTCCTATGACATACCTCCAGGAAGATGGTGAGCATGGAGACCTAAAGAACCACAACATGGGTGGAGACACCCCTGGCTTTCCAGTCAAGTCAGTTGGAGAGAAGGTCTCAGCTCTGCTTATGGTCTACGTGACTTTAGGAAGTTAAATGACCTCTCCGAGCCTCCATTTTTTCATCTGAAAAGTGGAGATGATACCCCTTCCTCACAGGGTTGTGAAGATTAACGAGGCATGGTGTGGAAAGGACTATGTAGTCCTGTGCTCAGCCCCTGGTAATGAATTTTAGTGCCTGTCTCCTCCTAACTTCCCTCTCTGGACCTCAGCTTCATGGTCATCAGGGTGAGAAGTTTAAATTACATCTATGTCAGAAGGACCTATTTTGGCCTCCCTCACTTCCTGCCTCTAGCATGGCTCCCGACTACTTTGGGAGGGAATCCTTACTAAAATGGAGAAAAGAGACAGAAATCCCATCAGCAAAATAATGCATCAAAGATTTGCTATATAACAATTGGCCAATATTGTTAAGTGAAACTTCTTTGCAGATATTTCTTTCTGAAGGATAGGAAAGGTCTGTCTTCATCTCTCTAACAACCGCAAAGGGAACACTGAAGGGAGTGGCCTGTCCAGGCCTTCTACACCCTACAGGTAGAATTTAGTAGCTCCAAACCCTTGTTTCTCATATTGAGGGACCAGTATCCTTGCAGGAATATGGCAGGAGCTAGGGACACCCAAAGGCACAGGGCAAGCAACCCATCCTTCCCGAGACACCAGTTTTATTCTCATTTATTTTTTTAACTTTAATTTTTATTTTCCCTGCTAAGTTTTTAAAGCGGCAATATAAAACCTTATTTTAGCTTTTATTAAAACACACACAGAAATATTACAGCATCACAAAGTTTTTATGGATGTTTAAGACCAGGAAGGAGACATAATCCATTTCCATACGCTACTGTAAGGGAGAAAATTTGAGAAACACAGGACAGAATGATCTCCCTAAAATCTCAGGTGGTCGTGTATCTGTGTCAGCTCCAAGCCTGCCTCAGACTATCAGAGCTTACCCAAAACAAATAAATTCGTTAAAATATAAAGCTGGTGGCAGGTGTGGAGAGTGGGAGTGAGGATGGGGGCCGATTCAAGTTTACCTTGAAAAGAATTAGCTCCAAAAGCAAGCAAGGCAGGGACAGCTGACAAACTAAGGGATCCCGGGCACCGGGTTGCAGGGCTGCAGGATCCTGGGGGAACATTTGCATTTTGTGTCCAGGATGAAAGGCTTTCATGGACATCCCACGGACTGAGGCGGGTACCCTTATACTGTTGAAGGCAGATAGGGAATAGGTCCATCACTCTTACGGTGTGTGAAGGGAAACTCAAAACCTATAAATGCTCCCATGGAAAGAAAGCTCACAAAGCCTCAAGGACGACAAAATTCTTAACATTTCTGGGCACGTTGTGAGAGCGATTCATTTCATTGTATAAGATTGGGGAAGTACAGGAAAGCACAAACCGGAAGTAAACATCACCCATAATCCCTGTTTTAGTCAGTTTGGGCTGCTGTAACAGAATACCAGAGACTGGGTGGGTTATAAATGACAGAAGCTTATTTCTAACAGTTCGGGAGCCTGGGAAGTCAAAGGTCAAGGCACTAGCAGATTCGATATCAGGTGATGGGCGACTTCCTGGTTCATAGAAGGCCATCTTGCTGTGTCCTCCCATGGTGGAAGGGGGAGAGGTCTCTGGGCACTAATCCCATTCATGAGGGCTAACCCCCCATGACCCAATCACCTCCCAAAGGGCCCACCTCCTAATTCCATCACATTGGTGGGGTTAGGATTTCAACATATGAATTTTAGGAGGACACAAACATTCAGTCCATAACAGTTTCTTCCCCCAGAGATAATAACTGTTAGCATACAGTTATTATCAGTTAGCATACGCATACACACACATGCACACACACGTACACCTATATGTTTATGTATTAATATAATCTAAGTTTGGGATCATACTATACCTAATGTTCTGTAACCTATTTTTTCACTAAACATTAAATTATGAGCATTTTTCCATGTAATTATTCTGCCTTCTCAAGGGTCTCCAGAAATATCCAGCCATAGTCTGCTTTCAGAAAAAAAAGTTTTGGTTTTATTTCTAACTAGTAAGAGAAAGAGACTCTTCTCTCATATTTTCAAACCCCTGAAATTTACCATCCCAGGGAGGGCACCACCTTCCTTGAGGCCCCAGGGCTCTACCCAGATGGTGCCTCAGGGAAGTGACATTCATAAGAGATGAGAAGGCGGCACGGCTCAGCACCCAGTGGGGCTTTCCTGGAGGACAGCACCCCAGCTGCCGAACCAACTCAACAATTTCCCTGCATCTTTCAATCACTCGCAACCTCCCTGAAAATGTGGAAGCAGCCCGTGTAGAGGAGGCTCTGAAACCAGCCAAGAGGAAATGCTCACCCTGTTCCATCAGCCCTGCATCCACGCCACCTCCACCCTCTACTGCTTTCACAAATCTGATAAAAATCGCATTTTCCTTCCTTCCAGTTGCTCATGTTTTCTTCTGACACAGGAGGCTGTTTCAGAAGTTGGAAAATGGCCACTCTTACCCCGAAGCTACCCTGCCCTCCCACCCGTCCCTGAAAAGAGCTTTTCTGTTTGAAGCCAATGCAGAACTTTCTCTCTTTTGGCCTTGAGACAGAGGGGAGGGGGGTGGCCAAAGTGGGACAAGGGAACAGGCCAAGCCTGTGAGCTTCTCCCTCAGGACCCTCCCTTTAACCCACCACTTTTGGAGGTTAAAAGGGGGCTTTTTGAAAGGCAGAAGAAAGCGACACAAAGCCCCTTGGAACAATGCTTTAACTGTTACCAGATCCCTCTAATAGTAGCGGGACAGGAGCCAGGTGACACCAGAATGGAATGTTCCCTATGTTCTCACACATTCCCCCAGCCCAAGGTGGATCCATTTGCAAGGAAAAAAGAAAAACACCCAAAAGTATTATTGTTCACCACACTTCCTGGTCCTCAGCCCCCCAACCCTAGGCAGATAGGATAGGCTTGCAGAAAACCAGATTGCTTCCCACGCAAAACACTGCAGGGGGAATAAAGACACAGACGCAGAGAATGGACTTGAGGACACGGGGAGACGGAAGGGTAAGCTGGGACGAAGTGAGAGAGTGGCATGGACATATATACACTACCAAACGTAAAACAGATAGCTAGTGGGAAGCAGCCTCATAACACAGGGAGATCAGCTCGGTGCTTTGCGACCACCTAGAGGGGTGGGATAGGGAGGGTGGGAGGGAGGGAGACGCAAGAGCGAAGAGATATGGGAACATATGTATATGTATAACTGATTCACTTTGTTATACAGCAGAAACTAACACATCATTGTAAAGCAATTATACTCCAATAAAGATGTTAAAAAAAAACAACACTGCAGGGCTTTGTTGTTGTTTATGTTTGCTTTAGCGCAGACTCCTCAATAGGTAGACTTTTAAAAACAAAACAAAGCACCAGATTTATCTGTGAAGTGATAAAATGTGGACTCTATGAAGTGTTTTTAGAGAAACTTTATTCCAAACTCTTTGTTTTGCAAACGGAGACACCAGGGAGATGTGACTTGTTTCAGGGTCAGATATGGATGCGGTGACCAAGAAAGGGAGGTGACTCCGCACCAGGTGTGGAGGAGGCCAGGACTGTGATAATGACCTTGGCAAAGCACAAGCATCCTCCATCACCGCACCACCCTGGGAGAGAGTTTTGAAAGAATTTGTTATATTATAGTTCCAAAAGAGCATTAAAAATTCAAAACTACGTTAGATTCTTGATACCTATTTTGTTGTTTAGTATTTCTATTTGAATTACAAATAGGACAGGGGGTGACATGAGCTTTTGAGGTCTTAGGGCCCTGCAGTGCTTCACACAGCCTGCTCTTCACCCCTTCTCCAGCCCCGACAGCCCCGGCTTTTATTTCAAACATCTGCCTCCTGCCCCAAACACTCACATTCACGACCCACTCGGGGCGGGGTGGGGGGGGCATGCCAACTTTCTGTGACATTTTCCTCTTTCAAGAGGCTGCCTGTGATATTCCCATTGACTTTCAGCTGTGGAAAGTACTGGAAGCTGACGGCTGCGGGAGAAGAG
This sequence comes from Grampus griseus, assembly GCF_964374135.1. Taxonomy (NCBI): domain Eukaryota; kingdom Metazoa; phylum Chordata; class Mammalia; order Artiodactyla; family Delphinidae; genus Grampus; species Grampus griseus. The sequence goes on from NC_139010.1 coordinate 68,813,413, forward strand.
GAAGGTGCATAGGGATTTCCCCTGTCGCCCTGAGTGGGAAGGTTTAGAATTAATTCTACACAGAGAGAAAGGTAGGTGGCGTCAGGATGCCTGAACTCCATTCTCCCACCGCACAGGTGAGGGAACTGAAACCCAAGGGAGGACTCAGATTACCTGGGGGCAGAGTCAAAACTCAGTCTAGGACTCTCCAGTCCTGGACTAGTGTTGTATTCACCTCATATCCCAGGCATTTTAAAAGAACATCTGCCCCATGGACCTGTCTTTTAAAAGAGTGAGTACTGGAGTTAAATAAAATTTAAAAAAAAAAAAAAAAAGTTATTTATTTTTGGCTGTGTTGGGTCTTCGTTTCTGTGCGAGGGCTTTCTCTAGTTGGAGCGAGCGGGGGCCACTCTTCATCGCAGTGCACGGGCTTCTCACTGTCACGGAGCACAGGCTCCAGACGCACAAGCTCAGTAGTTGTGGCTCACGGGCCTAGTTGCTCCGTGGCATGTGGGATCCTCCCAGACCAGGGCTCGAACCCACGTCCCCTGCATTAGCAGGCAGATTCTCAACCACTGCGCCACCAGGGAAGCTGTGGAGTTACTTTTAAGGAATGGCTCTTGGGGAGAAATTCTAGACTCCAACAGACGGAAAGAGAGAAATTAAGAAGGCGTCCATGAGAATTATCTGGGGCTCTTCCAAAGGAAGCCTGCATTACCATCTATTCCACCACATCCCCTCCGAACCTCCCTAAGTGGGGAGAGAAAGTTGCCGCCACGGTTCTGATACATAAAACCGCTTCCGGGCTTCCCTGGTGGTGCAGTGGTTGAGAGTCCGCTTGCCAATGCAGGGGACACGGGTTCGTGCCCCGGTCCGGTAGGATCCCACAGGCCGCGGAGCGGCTGGGCCCGTGAGCCATGGCCGCTGAGCCTGCGTGTTTGGAGCCTGTGCTCTGCAACGGGAGAGGCCACAACAGTGAGAGGCACGCATACCACAAAAAAAAACCAAACAAACAAAAAAATGCTTCCTCCAGGCGTGCTGGTGAGAATCCACAGTAAGCAGCCCCTTAGTCCCTTCCTGCTTCTCCCCCACACCCCATGATGCTCTCTGAAGGCATCTTGTGAACAAAACCACCAGAAAAGGCCATCCAGGAGAATGCCTGAAAAGATGTGTCCTGAGGCCTCTTGAAGGTTGTCACACCCACGAGCCAAGTCACAGGCTAATGTACCAGCCTTCGAGTGAGGCCCGCTGTTCAGGACTCTGGGCCAAGACTGCCTCTGAGATGTCAAGACCTGGAGCCTCTGGGTTTGAATATTTATGGAGATGAGGGCAGGAAGCAGAGGGAGGTGAAGGGGTGAGACCCCCAAAATGGGGACAGCTATTGGCTAACAGTGGTTGGATACAAGGTATAACAACGAAATGACTTCCCTTAAATAAAAACCAGAAACCTCCTGGCTTGAGCAGGAGCAAAAGGAAGGAGGGTCTCAGAACACAAGCAGCCTCGCCCACAGCTCTGGGCTCCCAACGCCTGTGTCAGCCCTGCCCCCAGCCCCAGCAGGGGCCTCCCCCTTAACTCTCAGGCCAAGAGTTGTCAAAAAAGGGTTAGTTCTCTTTAGTTCCTTTCAGCACAGCCAAAACACATGGCATTTTCACTTAAAAAGAAAACAAATATGGGCTTCCCTGGTGGCGCAGTGGTTGAGAGTCTGCCTGCCGATGCAGGGGACATGGGTTCGTGCCCCGGTCCAGGAAGATCCCACGTGCTGCGGAGCGGCAGGGCCCCTGAGCCATGGCTGCTGGGCCTGCCCGTCCAGAGCCTGTGCTCCGCAACGGGAGAGGCCACAACAGTAAGAGGCCCACGTACCGCAAAAAAAAAAAAAGAAAAAAGAAAAGAAAACAAATAAAAACCTTTGGGGGACTTCCCTGGTGGTCCCGTGGGTAAGACTCCACGCTCCCAATGCAGGGGGCCCGGGTTCAATCCCCAGTCGGGGAACTAGATACCACATGCAGGCTGCAACTAAGAGTCCGTGTGCCGCAACTAAAGATCCCACATGCCACAATGAAGATCCCGCGTGCCACAACTAAGACCCAGCGCAGCCAAAATAAATAAATAAATATTTTTAAAATGTTTTTTTTAAAAAAACGTTGGAATCCTAAGGAAAAACAAAAAAAGAAAGAAGTACAAAAAATGCAGAGTAACTGTCATCACATTCTATAGCAAAATGTTCTGTCTCCATAGAGGTCATGAAGTGCTTTGCTGACAACAAAATACTCATTCACCCAAGGATACAAATGTGTGGCATGCATTTCGCTACTTCCAATTCAATGCTCTTAGTAGACATCGCTAATCGATCACAGCATTTTATCCAAATGTTGAGCCCACTAATCTGAGAATCTTTCTCAACACGGCTTCCTAGACAGCCAGTACCAATCAGGCGGCACAGGCATACCAAAAGATAAAGCTTATCTGCCATCTCTGCTTTTGCCAAGAGGGCTGAAAAGAACAAGGGAACACCTTGTCCAGTTTCTTCCCTTTTAGTTCCATTTGTCTTTTGACCAAGAAAAGCCTCCAGTCATCATCATTGATTTCTTGTTGCCCAGGACATGGTATAACAGTCACTTTGAATGAAAGTCCAGTGCCTCCCTCACTGAAGTACAACCTTTTCCATTGTTACAACAGACCATGGAACCTAGGGCCCTTCATTAGGTCTCCTTCTAGGCTGCACAAATCTTGTCCACACTGGGCACCACCCTGGAGTCCTCTCTGTTTCCACATTCCCCGTCTCATCCTCACGGTCTGCCCGCATATGTGCTCATGGGCCTCAACCAGAATGGGGAGATTTAGGCTTTCACCAGAGCACAACCTAGACATCCCCTCCAACTCTGCAATGTCATGTTCTAGGCAGCACGTTCCTGTGTCGAGTAGTGCTTTAGAAGACTTCCTGAGTGTGTCTTAATTATTTTTAAATTATTGTTTCATTTAAAGCAGGAATTGCAAATACGAATGCCTGCAGAGTCCAGACAGGGAATATGAATGCGAGAAGCAGAAGCAAGTGGAAGCACAGGTACAGACTGTCAGTGAGTGGCAGGGACTGGGACAGCTGGAGAGTCTGTGACCTGTCAACAGGGGCCAGGATCTTCTCTGCAACCACAGCTACCACCGTGCACAAACGTGGGCACGGTATGGCAAGCGTATCATTCTTCAAGTTAAGTTAAAAGGTAGGTTGTTATGTAAAATCTCCTCGTTTTAAAATGTTGGCTCAAATTCATAAAGCCCTATGAGAGCCAAACAAGTCATGTCACCTGCCGGTTGAATCAGCCAGTGGCCTGCGTGTTCATAACCTGTGATCTAAGGGAATGCTCTTTTGTTAACAGTTACAGATTAGGTAAACAGTGGGAAGTGACCCTGAAAAGAAAATAGGGAAGCCACTACCAGCAGAGTGGAAGCACTTGAGCAAGAGTTGGGAGGTGTTAGTCAGTAGCACACAGTGGCGGGACTGTGTAATCTACTAAGAGGGATGGAGAAAAAGGAAATAAAATTGGAAGCATAAATTAAGGGCGGTCATGGAGGGATCAAAATATTGATATCTGGAGATTTGATGTGATCCTGGAAATTAACAAGGAGCCATGTTTGAGCAAGAGAGTGATTGACACTTTCCTGCGGAAAAATTTTAGAAAATCTGGCCATCCCTAGAATCTCTTTTTCTGAAGGATGAGACTGCCTCCCTCCCTTCAATTAAACCAGTAGACTGTAATCAGAGGAAAGCAGTGGAGGCCACAGTCCTTTCTGTGATACAGGGACTCCTGAAACCCAAGCTCAAACTTGCTGATTTGACTTTGCTCTTTTTTCCCTAAAGCCACTTTCATGTCATTCTCTCACTTGCAATGTGTAAGCCGCCTCTACAGGGCCACCTAGGAGTTACTTAATATGGACTCCAAAAGGCCTGAGACAATGGGGGATGATGCTATCGGCTCCCTCGAAATCACAAATGTAGAAAAACAGGGATCACCCAGGAGGATAATGGTTTCAATGTGTTCAGAAAAGGAGGCCCTGGCGTGAAGTCATGCGCTCGAGTGATGGGAGGAGAGAATTCTGATTCCACTCAGGATAAGCTCAAGGGCACAGGGGAGAGGTCACCATTTGCATTTTTCCAGTGACCATTTGATAAGGAACCTCTACTGGGCCCTGATGAGAGATTCAGGTGTGTAGTTTACAGTCACGGTGCTGTTAACCCCACCTCAACCCCTTTCACCAGCTGGAAAATAATGACTTGTGCTGTGGGTTCCCCCTCCCTGGATGGCAATGAGGCTAAGTGAGGTGATTCTCCAAGGCTCCAATTCTCCCAACTCCACCTGGGAGAAGATGAGAAACAGAATCTTGAACTGCCCCTCCTACGCAACGGCGTGGGGATCAGGGCACCCTTGACAGTCACAGTGGAATATCTGAGGTTAAAACTGTTCACAAGTGATCCTGAAAGTCCAAGACATAGAGTCATTTGTTCTTTCTGGTCATGTGAATTGGAGTTTCAAGTAGTGGGGGGACTAGGTCATGGGATCTGATTCCATAGTTAGTGGTGGAGCCCCATCAACAGGCCACAGTACAATGCAGTTGCTGTCACGTGTGTACTAGTTCATGCAAAGTAGTAGAAAGTAACCCTGAACAGATAGTCAACGGCTGCTGAAACAGAGAGAGAAGTTTTATTGGGGAAATCATACTCTATACAAGTATCACCAAAATAGGGATTCAAGAAGGTCCTGAGACGCACCCCTAAAGATCATCAAGGTTCTACTACGGTAGAGTCAGAAATAAGGATGAGCGGGATACCAAAATTTCATAAACAGTAGGCTCTCAATGATGTTTTCAAAATGCATAGTTTAAAAACAGTAACAACGGGGCTTCCCTGGTGGCGCAGCCGTTGAGAGTCCACCTGCCGATGCAGGGGACACGGGTTCGTGCCCTGGTCTGGGAAGATCCCACATGCCGCGGAGTGGCTGGGCCCATGAGCCATGGCCGCTGAGCCTGCGCGTCCGGAGCCTGTGCTCCGCAACGGGAGAGGCCACAACAGTGAGAGGCCCACGTACCGCAAAAAACAAAACAAACAAACAAACAAAAAACCAGTAACAACAACAACAAAAGGAAGAAAATAGCAAATAGTCTAGGGGTTGCCTCAAGGGGATGGAATTATGCATTTTTCTCTGTTTCTTTAATATTTTATGAACTTTCTAGATATTCTGCAAAGAGTAAGTGTTACTTCTATAGAAAGAACAAATAAAAAAAAGAAACCAAAGGGGAGGGAGAATGAGGATAAGAAACATGAAAGAAGAGGATGGTAGAGGATGGTAAGAGCCATGTCTTAACCTAAACTAACCTAAGCTTAACCTTAACCTAACCCAGGCGTGCAAGTTCCAGCTCAGAGTCACCACTCAAGCCTCATCTCCACTAGCATATTCAGTAAATCGTAGTGGGCACAACAGTCTAGGCTTTCCTCAAGATAAAATCACCACCAGCCACAAGGCCAGCTTCACTGTTAGAAGTGGTGATCTTGCACTTGTGTGTGACCTTATAGTTTTGAAAATGCTTTTACAACCTCCACTTACCTGTCTGTCTCTCTGCTTAGTAGCAAGAGATGTTTTTATATATATATATATATATGTATATATATATATACATTTTTTTGCATAATCTTTATATGTAATTATATAATTTGATACACAAATTCTAACTTTTCTAAATACTTTTGAATGCTTCTCCTCTGTCCCTCATCACAACCTTGTAAGGAGCTTGGTGGAAATGAACGACCAGAGAAATGGAGCCATTTGCCCAAGGTTGCACAGTGAGTTCAGGGCAGAACCAAACTGGCAGCGGGGAGGGGGTTGGAGAAATCTAAGTCTTCCCAAGCCCAAGGGCAGACCACGTTGTGCGGTGGTTATCTCGGAGTGTGCACAGAGCCGCAAATGGATTTCCTATCAGTTTTAACCATCTTTTAAGTCCACTGGAGAGGATAGATTTCCACAGCTTCTTAATCCAACTGTAAGAGGACAGAGTTGGTTTCAAACCCAAAACTAACGCTATGCAAATAGTCTGAGGTAACTAGTGAAGGTCACAGTGTGCAAAGGTCAGGGCCGGAAACCACAGAACTATTCAGCATTTGCAATACTTGAAAAAAAATTGCAGGCCTGACCGTGCAACTGTCCAGATTGCTCAAATTCAACTTACTGGGCTACTCCTTTGTTTTCAAATATATATATATATATATATATATATATATATATATATATATATCATTGCACTACATTCTCCCATAAAATATCTCACAGCTGGGGAAATATTCAGTGACCACAAAGATCACTAAATCAGTTGGCTCTGTAAAGACAGCTGATGACAATAAAAGCAAATGGGAAGGAAACCAGAAAGACAGCTCACGGGTGTCCCAGTCCTGCAGATGAAAGTTTGTAGGGGGTTGGCCTAAATTTCTCCTGTAAGTTCTAAGCCTCCCTCTTCTTCTGCTTTGACCCGATTTCCCAGCCAATAAGGAGATGTGGGGCTGACAAGACAGAAGTGGTGGACAAATGGTCCCCTAGGATGAGACTTAAAAGCAAACTTAGTGTCAGAAAGACTGGGCTGGGGGCCAGAAGTACCTGGAGACTTGAAGCCCCCAGACTGTTGAAGGCAACGGTGTGGGCAGTGTGAAAAAAGGGGCCCTCAGCTCCACATTCGTGGGAAGTCTCTGAGTCTCTCCAGCAGAAGCCCTGAGGGCTCAGAAGAAAGATGTCCTTTAAATGAAGGGAACAGAACCCCATAAAAGAATGTGCCGGAGAAACTGCCCTCCTCCAGGGACTTGGAGAAATGGTGATAAGATGATAGCAATACTGCCATTTATTGAGCGCTTACTGGGTGCCCAGTGCTTTATCTGCCTTCTCTCATTTCTTCCTTACAACACTCCTTGGAGGCAGGTGTTGGGATTACCGCCTTTTTCCAAATGAGGGAAGTGGGGGGAAAGAGAGGTTAAGAAACTGATCTGCAGACACATAGCTGGTCTCTCTCATTTTTGTGCCCTGGCTCTAACCACCACACACACCTTCCTACCACCATGCCCCCTCCCCGTCACTACTGAAACAGTGACATCACGCTCAGGTACCCAGGCTGGGATGCTTTCTCCCAGTCCAGATGACACTCAGAAGCAGTCATTGCATTTTATGTCATCATCTAACAAAAATTCAGTTCATTGAATTCTGGACACCAGATGGTGGAAATTCAGCAGCAGATAATCCAGAGACGGGTCCCTGCCCTCCCAGCACTTCCAGTGGGAGACACAAGCATTCAACAAGAAATAATGATGTGATTGTGAAAGCAAATAGCTGATAGCTTCAAAGTGCTTAGGAAATGATGATGCAAGGGATTTTTTTTTTTTTCCAAGCCCTTTCGAACTCCCAAGACCCTTTCTGGGAGTCAGTGAGGTGAAAACCATTTTCGTAACAATACTAAGGCATTAATTGCGTTTTTCTCTGAGCTGGCATTTGCACTAATAGTGCAAAAGCAATAGTGGGTAAAACTGCTGGTGTCTCAGCAAGAATCAAGGCGGTAGCACTGAAAGTCTTTGTAATTGTCAATGCAGGTCACTCCCAGCTTTGAAAAAAGCCATTTTCACTAAAGAATATCCTTGATGAAGCAGTAAAAATGATTAATTTACGTAAATCGCAACCCTTGAGTACATAACTTTTCAATATTAAATTAATATTGCACGTAACAGAATGGGAAGCATGCATTAAGCCCTTCTGCTACATACCAAAGTGTAATGATTGTCTTGAGGGAAAGCACTCAGAAGGTTGTTTAAACTAAGGGATAAACTAGCCGCTTTGTCAGGGAAGAGCACTTTTACTTGAATGAACAATTAGCAGACGAACTGTGGTTATTCAGACTTGGATCTTAGCAGATATTTTCTCTAAAACAAACTAAGTGAGCTTGACACTACAAGAAAATAACTGATGGTATTTGTTGCCAATGATAAAAGCTGAACTTCTGCTAGAAAAGTAGAATTTCCAAAATCTACTCTCCACCACCATGATCGTAACAGCTTCTCAATACTCACTGAATTTTCTGAAGAGATGTTGGTGATCTTAATAAATGTGATATTTGAAATACTTATCATGAACATGTCAACCTTTAGAAAATCTGCAAAACTCAATGAACTAATAGTTTCTAAAAGACCAACGCAAAATGTTATAAATCACGCAAAGGTAAAAGATCTATTAAAGTGTAAGATAGACCAATGAATTTAGTGTTGCAGAGTACAAAAATTTCATTGATAGGTTTCAGATTCCATGTTGCTACTAACTTGTAAGAAATTACTATTTGTTGAGTTTTGGTGTTATATCAGAAACGAACATCCATAATTACCTAAAGAGTCTATTAAAACACTCTTCTCTTTTCTAACTATAAATCTGTATGAAGTCAGATTTTCTTCTTATACATGAAGCAAAACAACGTATCACAAAAGACTGGATGCAAAAGCAGATATGAGAATGCAGTTTTCTTCTATGAAGCTAGATGTTAAAGAGATTTGTGACAATCTGAAACAGCACTGTTAGGAAATTGTTTTCTTTTGGAAAATATAGTTATTTTTCATTTAAAACTACACTATTTATGCTAACATTTAATGTTCGTATTGTTACGTTTCAATAAATTTTAAAATATTTTTAAAATTTCTCAGCTTTAATTTCTAATATATTTAAATACTAATGGACAAAACCCACAAAACCAAAGCCCTTCCGCAGTTTTTAAGAGCATAAAGGAATCCTGACCGAAAGTTTTGAGAACTGATGACTTCGATCTCTGTGCTCAATAATAAGATTATTAAAGAGATGAATAACCACTTGAATACTTAGGTATTGCCATTCCAAGGCTTCTATGTGTTTTGTTCATTTTTCCTATTTTATTCATATAATAAATATTTATTAGCTGCCAGATATGATCATTATTAGTAGTACCTCTGTTAATAAGACCTATAGAACTTTCTTTTGAGTTTCTTTTTATTTTATTTATACAGCACGTTATTAGTTATCTATTTTATACAAATTAGTGTATGTGTGTCAATCCCAATATCCCAGTTCATCCCACCCTGCCCCCCCAGCTTTCCCCCCTTGGTGTCTGTCCATACATTTGTTCTCTACATCTGTAAGACCTACAGAACTTTTTACTTTCCTTTTCATTTTATAAATTGAATTGAATTAATAAGCACTTGAGTTAATGCAGACCCCAGAGCCCCACACATGGGGTCCTAGGTAGGCTTTCATTATTAGCTGTGAGATGTAGGCATGATTCTTAACCTCTCTGTGTCTCAATAGCCTCCCTTGTACGTTGGAGATAACCGTACATACCCACCTCATAGGGCTGTTGCAAAGAATAAACGTGTCAACACATGAAAAGTGTTTATAATAGTGCTAAACATCGTAAATGTGGCATAACTATCAGCTGGAATCCTATTACATGTAGCTTACTATCATTGTCATTCAACTTTGAAAAATCCCCTTCAACAACATGTTTACTTTGAAGATAAGGAAGCTAGTCATTAAAGGGCCTGTTTGAACGTCCTGGACATAACAATCTCCCATTTATAAACCTCTTCCGAAGGAAAGGGAAGCCAAAATTCTCTTATGCCGATCACCATACTTTAACCAACTTGAACTTGACTGTCTAACCTCAGCTGATTGGATCAGGGATCCGTCGCTCTCTAGGCTGGTTTGCAACCACTGAGATAGCTGGCTTGGCAAAAGAGCTCCACCAATAAGGTACTAGCTGACCAATCATATCTTCTCCTGGGATTGACCAGGAATCTACAGAGGGGCTCGGCAAGCGGTGGAGTGGGTGGGCAGATTGTGTGGCCTGGGTACTGGAAGGAGATGCGGCAGCATTGTGCGAAGATTGACTGTGCTGGCCAGTTAGTCACCAGAACCCTTTCCGGGTCTGATAGCCACTGAAACATCCAGCCCAGGTCCGCAAGTTCTTCTGTCCCCACAAGGCCAGAGCTCACCACCCTGCACTCTGAGGCCTGAGGCTTGCCTGCTTTGCGTCAGAAGGCCTGGCCAGTCTGAAACGTGTAAAGTCTTTCTACTGAATCCTGTTCCCGTTATCTCTGCAGCGTCTGCTCTTTAGACTTCAGCAGTGGAGGATCAAAAAGGGAGAATAAACCCTTTTCTGTTTGTTTGTTTGATGTTTTTTCCCACACGGTCGGCTGCCATCAAAGAAACCATCACACTGTCTGCAGTTCTTCTGCTGGGCCAGAGCCCAGGAGGTGGCAGCCAGTGGGCACTTCTAATGCAACTGGGATTGACAGGCATAACCTTGCAATGTTGCCAAAGGGAGCAGAGGTGGGAGGAGGGGATGAAGGAGGGGCAGAGAATCTCAGCATCGCATCTATTTCCTGGACACTAGTACAAAAAAATAGAGAGGATTGGGGGACCTCAGTGTATTTATAATCCATGTCAACCATTTTAATCTTCAATATGAACAACTGAGATTTTTCAGTCTTATGTAAGATATCCTTAATCACTGAAACATCCCATTTACCAACTACGTTGTTGCCTTAAATCCTTTCCTCATAGAAAATCTGCTGCCACCGTTGTGCATCAACTAGTTCTTCCAGATACATCACTGGGTTCATTAAGCAGAGCCCCTACACAGGCTCAGGAACCTTCTGTGACTCTTTGCCTGCACACAACCAGTGTAAAGGCTGGTATTCATGGAGTATGTACAGAGGAGTGGATTCAAGAACGGTGTGTCATTGTCCAAAGGTGATTTCTTCTCTTGCTCTCTCTCTGCCAAAGATAGAGGCCTAAGTGGCTAAACCTGAAGGTTTTCGAGGAGTAAGATACTTAACCCTTCCTAGAATGAGATCAGGAAAGAACTTATTCTTTAACAACCCAGAATCAATGCTTCTGAAAACAGCCTTCTCTAAGGCTTACCCCTAGAGTGTTAGAACAGTCTAAGACCCAGTGCACACTCTCGGATTGCTTCCAGATAATTCTCTAATCGGGGGCCTTGAACCCAGTCCAAGGCCTTTGCTTTGTATTATGGAGTCAGTTAACAAATATTTACTGAGCATTTATTAAAGATTTCAGGTCACGAATTGATAAGGTTGGAGCTGTCTTTTAAGGAGATTTATCTGTCAATCATTTGCCTGGTTGACTGACATCAAGCTGAACACAGCTGAGGCTATTCTAGCAGTTAAGTTAGGATGCTGTGAGGCACGAATAAGAATGGTGACAGGGGAAATAGAGAACAATGTAATAGTAGAATAAGTCAGGTTAATAAGCAAATATAGTGTGGTAGCTGTAAACCCAGACAATTGTGGGTCACATTCAAGCACCTGCACTTACCCCAGCAAGTGACTTAATCTTCCCAGGTTCCAGTTTTCTTACCTGTAAAATGAGAATAAGAAAATCCACTTAGATAGATAGATCGATAGATGATAGAAAAATAGGTAGGTAGACAGATAGGCAGGCAGACAGGTATACACAGACACACACTCTTCCCAAAGGTAGCTCTATATATTTGACTGCTATCTGTTCACCAAAACCCATTTTCTCTTCTCCCTGGGCAGAGAGCTGAAGTTAAATGTTGCCACATGACTGAGTTCTAGCCAATGAACTGTAAGTAGAAATGATGTGTACTCTTTCCAGGCCTGGCCTTTTCAGATTCCCCATTGGAGATCCTCCATACTCTTTCTCCATCTGTTGCCTCAATACAGAGACGTCTGAGGACTTAGAGAACAGAGCTATGAGACACAAGAAGCCCAGTTCTGTGGATAATCATGGGAGGATTACCAACCAACTGGGAATAACTGCTGGAAACTTCACATGAGTGAGAAATGAATTTCTATCGTATTAAACCACTAAGATTTGGGGCTTTATACCTATCTTTCCATTCTTGTACAGAACCTGACATCATAATCCTTTAATAAATGAGCATTATGACTTTATTTTGTTGTTTTAATATAAAGACCTACAAGTTCTCATTTTAAGAAGACAAGACAAACACAGCACCACACACTAGAAGCCACGTACATGATGCAGAGAACAGAAGTTCAAAAAGTTCAAAGTCCCCAGGAGTTAGGAAATCTGAGACAGCCTCACGTAGCAGGTAGCGTTCAGTTTGTCTTTGAAGACTGGGTATGGATTGTCCGGATAATGGAGGCTGCATTCATTCACCAACATTTTTAAAAAATCAACAAAAAATTACCCATAATCCAGTATCTACCGCTGTAGTCTGTAAACACTTCAGCTCTTACCCAATATTTCTCTATTGCTCATGTCTGCTGCCAATGATGTCCAGTGTGGTCTGGCCCTGGTTACCATGTCAGCCACCTGCAACCTTCTGAAATCACCTAACTTCCACTTTCCATCCCCAAAGTTCTGACCCGAGAAAGGAAGGACATGCAGCTTCAGAATTTTTGATACCCTTCCCCTTGGGTCCATCAGAGCCCTGAGTTTGTGGCTTTAAGAAAACCACTTGTCAATGAAACTATAAGCATGTGTGTACCTTGCTCCAGCCTTTTGCTTTGCTCCCTGCAGCTATTGATCAATAAATCCATTTTCATTACCATTTCCCTCTGGCTGTACAAGCAAAAAGCTTCATTTCAGAAATCAAAAGACGGATCAATCTAACTGAAGGGTTTTGTTTTAATGAAAAGATCAATCAATCCAATGAAAGGGTTTTCTTTTTTAATCATTACCATACACAGAAAGTTTGCAACATAAACTTATTGCTCTAATTTCTCTCTACAAATAATGAATTATAGATGATATGATGGGAATTCTACCATGATTTACAAGTTGCTTTCATCAAAACTATTGCCTTTTAGTGTTTTTCTTTTTTTTTTTTGGCCACACTGCCCAGCTTGCAAGATTTTCGTCCCCCAGCTGGGAATCGAACCCGTGCCCTCTGCAATGGAAGTGCAGAGTCCTAACCACCAGACCACCAGGGAACTCCCCTGCCCTTTAGTCTTTAAAACTAGTTGGAGTGCCTATTTTATATGAATAGTAGCAACTACCTTTGAAATTTCCCAAGTTACTTCAACTTTCCCCAAATGTTTAACACAGACATTTAAATTCTCTAGGTTCAGAAATGCACAATGTATTCATTGGGATGTGAATTAGACTTAAAAGTGTCATCCGTCATTCTGCCAGTTTATTAAACAAATGGGACCCACATGTGCAGTGTCAGAGAAAACAGAAAAAAAACGGGACTATTCAGCATTTAGTACGTGAGATCATTTAAAACTCACTTCATCACACTGTCAAGCATGCATTTTGCAGGAGGGTGCTAATGGAGCTGCAAGGTTTTGAAACACTTCCTCTCCCATCTCAGGATGCTGTTTGTTCTTAGAGGAAAGGGGAAACATTGGCAGGCACATGCACTACTGTTATACAGAAACTCCTCTGATGCAGTGTAGAAATGGCCTTCTCTTCAGAAACACTTAAACAATGGTGCCTGCAGGTGCTGCTGTAATCCGAACAAGTACTGAGAACTGGTATTGACCGTAAAGAGCTGGCTGAAGGCAAATCACAGATGCACATTTTCAAGGCTTCAGGAGTCTGATCAGGTCTCTATATGCTAACTAGCCGTAATCTAATTGACTTCGCATAGAAATCAAGAATAACACCCTTCAACAGAGGCTAGCGTTTGAGGGTAGGTGCTTTGCAGTTTGAAAAGTCCTTTGGCTTCTTCCAAAGGACAACTTTGTGTCATTCTTTCATTCCGTAAATGCTTTCTAAATCACCTATGTGCTAGGTACTGTGCTGGGAGCTAGGAATTTAATGCCAAGCGAACACCCAGTTGTAACCCTTGCCTGGATGGAAGTTTCATTCTAGTAAAGGAGGTTTCATTCAAAAAAGTGAAGTCACACTATGATAAATGCTATGTAGGAGAAGTGCATCAGCTCTGAGGGTATAATTCTGTCCTAGAAGCAATGCAGTTGCTTATACCACAGATAACAAATGGGTTTCAACTCATATGCTAATTCCAATTGATTAATAGTGTCTCTTTGAGGTATGGTGTTGAGAATGCTTCTGAGGTCTTGTCTGGCATGCATGCAGAAGGGGGAAGTGGTAGTACTGTGCCATGTATCTGATGTACCTGGTATCCATACAGAGCATGTAGGCATTTGAGAACAAAGTGACATGTGGTTACAGTTGCACAGTCATCTAGCAATAGCGCACAAGATCATTATATAGGTTCTTTTCTTCTGCTGCTTCTTCCTTCTACCCATCTCTGGCTATCTGAGAACTGGACTGGGCCAGTATCTCTACACTCAACCATGACAGACATAAAGGAAAATGAAACTCACTCCACCTCTGTCATAATTACAAACAAATCAGACTTGGTTAGACTTTGGCTGGGAATGAGGACGAAGCTCACTGGGTAAGAGAATGGCTCCCCTTGAAGTTCCTGGAAAGAAAAATCAGTCCACCGAGACAGACGTGGGTCCTAGAGAGCAAATCTGTGAATTAGTTTTCGTTTCTACAGATCCATGGGACAATGACTCTAATCTGAATTATAAAACTATAACCAAAGTGACACTAATTTGCCAAACAGGGAAAGAAAACCCAGAATGGCATTATCCACCAAGGATGGAAATGCTCATAATGTGAAAGGCCAAGGAAGAGGAGATGTGCTTCGAGTCAAACAGGAAAACTTGCTTGGGTGTCTGGGAAAAGAGCTTTAAAATAAAAAGTACGTGATGATTGGTGAATGTATCATCTCCATCTTATATCAGAGCCTCCTTAAGTGCCATACCCCCTTCCTAGAATATTCTGTCCCTACACACGTGCGCGCGCGCGCGTGCATATACACGTGCACACATCCCTTCAGCGCCCAGCCCAGCTCCTCACCCTTCAGGTCCCATCTTTTTTTTTTTTTTTTTTTTGCGGTATGCATGCCTCTCACTGTTGTGGTCTCTCCCGTTGCAGAGCACAGGCTCCGAACGCGCAGGTTCAGCAGCCATGGCTCACGGGCCCAGCCACTCCGCGGCATGCGGGATCTTCCCGGACCGGGGCACAAACCCGTGTCCCCTGCACCGGCAGGCGGACTCTCAACCACTGCGCCACCAGGGAAACCCCCCTTCAGGTCCCATCTTAAGTCTCTTCAAAGAGATTTCCTTGACGAGGCTGCCTAAATTAGATGCCTCTTCTCTGTCCCATTATTCTTTATTTTTAAAGCCTATTTGTG
Organism: Grampus griseus; assembly: GCF_964374135.1. Classification (NCBI taxonomy): domain Eukaryota; kingdom Metazoa; phylum Chordata; class Mammalia; order Artiodactyla; family Delphinidae; genus Grampus; species Grampus griseus. The sequence goes on from NC_139010.1 coordinate 68,828,615, forward strand.
TTCTGCCTCAATATCCTTACATTTACCCCAAGTAGATGATAGATATAGACAGATAGATAGATAGAGATATGTATATTTTCATATATGTGTATTTGATTACTACCTGGTACCTTACAGACACTCATTACATATTTGGTGAATGAATGGATGAGTAAATGGATGAAAGAATAAGTGGACGATACTCTGGGAAGTTTTAAGAACAGAACAAATGATTCACCTTGAATGTTTTAGACCAGCTGTGAGATTCCTAACCTTGATCTGAGTAGGAGCTATTTTTAATTCTTCAGTCCTGTGATTGGAGGAGGAGAGAAGGGTGGGGAGAAGACAGGAAAGGGAGGGGCTGATGGGTCCTACTCTTCAGAGAAAGAGGCCAAGTCTTTATTCCCTGTGCAGAGATTAGCCAGATAAGCCTGGAGAGGCCAGTGTGTATGCCTGGGGCACTCTGGGAACTCGTGGCCTCAGGGTCTGCGGAGGGATGGGGGAGGTGGAGCTTCTCGCTCTGTATTTCAAATGCACTCTCAGGAGAGGGGTCTTTTCTCACTTCTCAGTTCTCCTTTCTGAAGTGCATTTTCCATGAGGGGAACATCACTTTCTCCAGAGAGCTGGGAGGAGTAGGCCATTGAAGCCTGCAAGGGAACACCCACTCATCTGCAAACTGGCAAACAGGGTCTCCCACAAAGTAGAAGGCTTGATTCAGGGCTTAAAGGAAACAATGGAGTCCATTTAACAAAGCCAATGTGTAATGAACTCGAAACAGTGCGCTTTAAAAAATAAGTTACTAAAGCAGCCTTTTAAATTTTAATGCATGCTTATAGCTTTATTTTCAGACCACCATCTGTTACCTCAGGAAGAGTTTACTGGTTTGTCTATCATCATGATTCATCACCTATATGATTCCTGAGCTATGAATGACAAAGTTGATTGGAATTCTGCAAATGGCAACCCTTTTGCATCTGGGCTAGCTTTCACAAACCGTGCAAGACCTTCGAAGAGAACTGGTACCTTCTAACGCCTGGCAATTCACAAAAGAAAGATGCAACGAGAGACAAACTCATTTTTCAGATGAGTTTGCCATAAAACCCTGTTTATCGGGCTCTTTCAAGATCCTGATGTTTTAAAAATCTTCCCATCAGTTTTGTTTGTGTTTTACAGAGACGTAGCCACGGGCCTGAGTGGGAGACATCGCTTTTGGGTCGTCTCCCAGCGGCACCCCTCCTACCCCACCATCTCAGGAAGTGAGAGGAGTGGTGAAAAGCAGAAAGGGGATGAGGTGGGGCAGTGAAGTGGTGGGTAATTACCAAGGAAATAATAGAAGCCTCCTACCTTTTATCAGAGCAAGTATCAAATACTGTTTGGCCCAAGTACATTTTGTCCCATTCTGTTTCTTATGCAAATTACACATCTAGAGACTAGCCTGCCACAAAAGTTGACTCCGCTTCCCCAACTTTATTCAACTTGCCTTTGAAAGGAGTATCATGTACCTGATTGTTAGCTGGGTAACAATCAGAGAAATTGTAGGCAAGATCTTATCATTATAGGGGCTTCTTTAGAAATCAAAAGCACCTGCTCTTTGTGAAGATGGGCTTCTAAAGAGAGAAATATTCCCATTAGAAAATGCCCGGAGTTCCAATGGGAACATGATTAACATGTCCTCCCAGCCTGAGGGTACCAACCTTAGACCAATAAACTAGGGAACCTTTATTGAGCACTTACTGTGTGCCAGGTCCTTGCAACAGCCATAGGAGATGGGAAGCCTGATTATACAGATTTGGAAACTGAAGGCTTGGAAAGTTCAGGTGACTTGCCAAGATCCCACAATTGGAAATGTGACAGAGCCACAACCTCTAATTCCAGAACGTTTGCTTTTAATTACCTATGACGTAATTCAGCACTGATGACATTAATGTATACTATCTAGTGACAACCCCCGCCTAATAGGCTGCCCTCTTTGGATCTTCCAAGCAGAACTGAGTATAAAACAAAAGACTTCCCTGAAGTCCTGCTCCTATAGAAGAAAATAAGCTACTCTATGCAAACCAATTTACACTTCATTTAATACTCCTAGTAACATTATATCATAGATATGATCATATCCTTTCAGGAAAGGAGGAAATAAAGGCTCACAGAAGCTAAGTAACTTGCCCAAGTGTACACAAGCTAGTAAGGGATAGAGGTGGGCTTTTGATTCCCAGGCCAACTTCACTATCTATCTGCCCGGCACCTTGTAGGCATCCATCAGACATTTCCACTGAGTGAGAGGGAAGGCTTTTAGTTCCCCTGCAACCCTTTTCATGGGTGAACTCTGCCCTTCCAGGTCAGAGTCAAGATGATCCTATTGACCCCCCTGGACCAAGGTTGGCTGAAAAGAAGGACGTATTTGAAGATGGGTGAAAAGAATCTTCTTGAAATAGAAACAAGTATCCTAACGTACATGGAAGACCAATGCTGAATTATCAGTGATGCATAACATTTGTGTCAAATCAGAGAGGCCATCCTTATGAAATTAGGGCATGAGGCCTCCGTGACTCGGCTTACCTGTTGCTTCCCCTGTCAAGCATGTCGACTCTCCCTTTTCCCTCCTCCCCCCATCCTGCGTTCCCGGTACAGATTTCTATTTTTCCGTGCATCCCGCACCCAGCCACCCAGTTCCTAGTTCTGCTGATTTGCCTGTGTCTTCCCAGGGCCTTGTCCCTGGTATACTGTAGGGACTTAACATATGTTTAAAAAAGTGGACGGAGGAAGAAGCTCAGAGTTAGTGCTAAGCCCTAGGAAAGAGAAACTCAGAAGTTATGCATGCTTGTGAAATTCAAGCGCCATTTTCTGCTCAGGAAGTAATGCCTCTAATGAGTTGTGGAGACCAGTATAAACGTGCTGATACTTCCAGGTCACACTAAACTTGATCCTAGCATTAAAAAAATTAATGTGTTTCCTCTTCTTCCCCTCTCCAGCCCATTTGGTCTTTATCTATAAAATATATTCATTGCATGTGTGTTACACAATATAGATATGTCTCATGTAGCATGAATCTACAATGGGCAGTTCGTGGTACTTCCGAGGAAAAGAAAAACAACTCAGGGACACATACACGTTGCCAGAAATTGTTAGTTGTCTCTTCATGTGATCTGTTTCTTTACCTAGGACTTTACAGTTTACAAGAGCCTTCACATCATTGCTCTCCCACCCCGTGAGGTGAGTTCAGGGCTGTGGCTTCCATTTACAGAGAAGGAAAGTGAGTCACAGAAGTCTTTCGTGGCTTGCCATATGGCTATTTCCTTAGTTCTTAAATATCATCGTTGTAAGGCATGCCATTGATTTAACAATAGGTTTTGAGGATATAAGGAAACTACCATACTGTGTATACATATTGCTTATAAGACACATCCCAATGTTTCTGAGACATTAAATTATATGCACTTGGAGAGAGAGACATGTATCTTAAAACTAAGAAAATGTGGTCAGTAGTGGAACAGTGACTTAACATGGCATTCTAACTCTGAGTCACTGTGTACAATTTACCTTCTCAGCTACATTATAAACTCCCACAAGCAGGGTATTTTTCTACACTTTTTACATGTCTCTCAAAAAGCGTAATGTAGTGGCTTCTGTACCAAATGCTCTCAGTTGGTTGATAAAAGAGTCCGTTTCCTCTAAAAAACAAAACTAAAAGGAGCCCTTATTTTTCATTCTTAAATTTCTGGGTACTAAGAATTCCTAGGGAATATATTTGGAAACTTCCCAGGAGCCGCATTTTATCTGCTGTTTTTCGTGGGATCTTGTTTGGTGACTAAGAATTGAATCATAAGATTGCCTCTCTGAGAAAGACAAATACCATATGATACCACTTATATGTGGAATCCGAAATATGATACCAATTATTTACAAAACAGAAACAGACACACAGACATAGAAAATAAACTTGTGCTTCCTGAAGGGAAAAGGGGGTGTAGGGGGCATAAATTAGGCGTTTGGGACTAACAGATACACACTACTACGTATAAAATAGGTAAACAACAAGATCCTACCATCTGGCACAGGGAACTATATTCAATAATAAACCATAGTTCCCTGGCACAGGGAACTATATTCAATAATAAACCATAAACCATAATGGAAAATAATATGAAAAAGAATACATATATATGTACATATATATATACATATATATATATATATATACATAAAACTGAATCATTTTGCTGTACTCCAGAAAACTAACACAACATTGTAAATCAACTATACTTCCATAACAAATAAAAAATTTTTTAAAGAAAGATTGCCTTTCTAAGTTCCTTCTCCCAAAATCACCGCTCTGGGAGACTAACAAAACTTTAGAAACCTAGGGGGTCTACAATCAGAAGTTGTATTTCCGAATGAAGTTTTGATGAACTTCAGGATGAAACTCTAGAAGTTCGGAGCTTATTATAAGATATTAGAGAAAAAAATCTTTAACATGTTTGCATGAACACAGCCTATTTTTTTTTGTTTAGTATCCAGTGTACCACTGCTGAACTTGTCTTCCTAAATTCAGTTTAGATAGCCTGCATATAAAAATAAGAAAGAAATAAACCAAAGAAAGCAAGATGTAAAAAAAGAAAACTGTCACCTGTAACCATGCAGAAATTGGTTTGTCTCCAATCAGAGTTATTTTTGTATGAGGAGGAAAAAATTCAACTTTTTATTCCACCCCTGGTTTAAAAAGCAGTTAAAAAAAAAAAAGGTTCTCCAACTCTGTGAAGTAAAAGAAATTAGCCTCAAGTGGCCGTAACTGAGCTTCCCATCGGATTATCGTGCAAGGTTGCCTTTTATTTCCCCCCCACAGTGGATAATGCATGTTCATTGTGGTTTATCTGGAGCCGGTTTCTTTTACACCCTCTGCTTATATAAAGTCGAGCTAGGACTGGGAACAGAGATTTGGGGAGCATCTGAGAGGCAGCCTCCAGCCGGAGAGAATGAAACAGTCGGGAACTCGAGCAGCCGCGTGTGAAATTGACACTCTCTGTGGTATGAGCCCCACGTTTTGCCTCCCAACGCAGACGAAGAGCCGTTAGAAACGAGACGCGTGATCCATCTCCTCTGTATGTGCTGCTTTGTTCTCACCCTTGATTTTAATTTCTCGCTCGTGTTTCTGACCTAGAATGATCGAGGCTCGGGCCCTGTCAGGACCGTGAACGTTTGGCCAGCTTGACTTGGCCACCTGGCAAAAGCAATGGTGATGAGGGCCTTCGTCCTGTTGGCTGTCTTTGCAGAAGCCTCTGCGAGATCTTGCGCTCCAAATAAAGCAGGTATGCTCTGGTGCTGTAGCCCACTTTCCTGGAAAGGAACTTTTCCTGGCACTTCCCTTCGCAGAGTTCATAGCCCTGTGCTTCTATTGTTAGGAAAATGCAATACTGCAGCCAAGAAGAAGCGCTTAAGCACCCCAACGCCCATCCGGTTTTTCCCACAGAAAGTACAAATCTATTGGGTAAAGTTACACTTTTTAAAAATTAGAGGCTGCTAAATAGATGAACAAATAGATAAAATCTTCACATTTTTTTCCCATTTTCTATTTGACTACTGCTTTTCTGTCCTGTGCCATAAATTACTGTTTCATGGCATTGTGCATAAATGGACATTTTAAATTTTATAGGCTTATTACATGGGATGTTCATATATATATGAAACCAGATTGAATGGATCGGAAAAATATATATATATTGGAAATATAAATATGAAAATACATTGAATCTGGTTTCAAAAATACATTCCTTAAAATAAGTTAAAGCTTAAAAGGGGACCAATTTTGAATACATATTAAGAATAATGCAGATATTACACAGAGGTTTCAAAAACTGTAAAAGTGGAACTTCAGTGACTGAAGTTGGGGGAAAACTTTCGTCACAGCTCATGAAGAAGAGTGGGGAAAGTATTTTTAACTAACTGCTTTGCATGCTCAGCTGTAACAGGAGCCCACCATATGTAGATGTTACCAGATCTGATTTCAGACCAGGTCTCTCCTCTTTCCAGATGTCATTCTTGTGTTTTGTTACCCGAAAACAATCATCGCCAAAATCCCAGAGTGTCCCTATGGATGGGAAGTGCACCAGCTGGCGCTTGGCGGGCTATGTTACAATGGGGTCCACGAAGCAGGTTACTACCTATTTGTCATCCCAGATTTGTCACCTAAAAACAAGTCCTATTGTGGAACCCAGTCCGAGGTAAGACCAGGCCACACGTGGAGGAGTTGCTAAGAGGAGGCAACTGGGCCCAAGAATGAGACATCTCCTGTCCACCCTTAAAAAGATTCAGAATTCACCACTTTCTTTTTAAGAGTCAGTCCCAACTCCCAAATTTCCTGAGATATTAGTGTTCTTTAAATTCTTTTCTTCTGTCTAGTTTAGGCGACTCTTTGGATTTAAATTTTACTCTCCTAATTCACTGCCTGAGCAGCTAAGCCACCTTCCGTGAGTAGAACAAAGTACATTTCCCACCTCCACCTCACGTGGAGCTCCGAGCACATGTTCATGGCTGCCATCCTTCCTGAGTTGGGTGGGTGAGCCATCCTCTGCCCGAGACTTGGAAGTTGGGACAAAGGGGTGCATGTGGAAGGCATCTTAGGGACTTCCCTGGTGGTCCAGCAGTTAAGTCTCTGTGCTTCCACTGCAGGGGGCACGGGTTCAATCGCTGGTCGGGGAACTAAGATCCCACATGCCACGTGGCGTGGCCAAAAAATACAAAGATAATGGAAGGCATCTTAAAGGAGTGACCAAAGTATAACACAACCCATAACTGGGTCTTGTGAAGTACCCAGGACAGGTAATCAGAATTAAAAGGAACCACAGACATCCTCTCGCCAAGTATCCTTATGGGATGGAGGAGAAATCTGCGACCTCCCAGCAAAGCCACTAGTTCGGGGCCACAGAACCAGTAGAGATATAGTCATGAAGGGAGCCTAGGTCTTCTGACGCTCTGGCTGACGTCTAGAACTCATACGGCCTTGACTGAAGGAGATGGTACATCTATCGGGTCTCAGCTCCTGGGGCTACCTCCTCTTCCTAAAGGTCCCACAAGGATTCAGGGATTTAGAGAGAAGAGTCATGGGCATGATTAACAAAAACATCATGTCTTTGAATATCCTGGTAAAATGAACTAGAAATCATATGTGCAGTCTTAGGCAGATCACTTCTCAAGTGACCGTTCAAGATCCCTTTTAACTCTAATATTTGGTGATTTTAAAGTCCAACAAGTCAGAGGAAGGAAACTCAGAAATAGTGCTCATGATTGGAAGAGAGAAAGAGCAAAGAACCAGGCAGTAACGTTCTAGAGATGGGAGGTAGTGAAGGTGTCACATAAGATTACTTGGACAGGGGAAAGTAAATTAAAAGTTGATGTTAGGAGATAGAGGTTCCTGAGCCAGTCCATTTCGGTCAGAAGCCCAATGGGTATATGGATTTTTTTTAAGTGTACAACATTCAACTTAGATTATTATAAGATTATTATAAACAATCTTGAACAGACTTAAGATCTCTTTACAAAAATTATCAGCTCACCTACAAACAAGAGTGGGTGCTATATCAATGGCAGACATTCATGTCTCCCCATTGGGCATTTTTCTTTTTTTTCTTTTTTTTTTTTTGCAGTATGCGGCCCTCTCACTGTTGTGGCCTCTTCTGTTGCGGAGCACAGGCTCCGGACGCGCAGGCTCAGCGGCCATGGTTCATGGGCCCAGCCGCTCCGTGACATGTGGGATCTTCCCGGACCGGGGCATGAACCCGTGTCCTCTGCATCGGCAGGCAGACGCTCAACCACTGTGCCACCAGGGAAGCCCTGGGCTTTTTTCTGAACCATCTTCAGTCATTTATCCAAGAGGCCTCATTCACATCATGGGGGTACAGGGCCACCCTAACCGCCTTCTTTCTTTCTCCAGTACAAGCCCCCCATCTACCACTTCTACAACCACATTGTTTCCAATGACAGCACCGTGATCGTAAAGAACCAGCCTGTGAACTACTCTTTCTCCTGCTCCTACCACTCCACCTACTTGGTGAACCAGGCTGCCTTTGACCAGAGGTAAGCTGCTCAGAGAGCGGAGGGCGGGCTGCCTTGCGTGTGCTCTGCAGTCCCTGTCAACCAGGCATGTTTCAGTCCTTATGCAAAATTCTCTCCCCTTTTCAGAGTGGCCACTGTTCATGTGAAGAACGGGAGCATGGGCACATTTGAAAGCCAATTGTCTCTCAACTTCTACACTGTAAGTGGTCTCCAGGGCTCCACTGCTACCCTGGGGCCTTTCTAGGAGATGATGGGATGCTTCCTCAGCATTTGTTCTCCTCTAAGCCGTATGCAGACCCCCATTCTTGAATTTGAACTGAGACGTAAGCTTTGTTCTAGCTTTAAGCCTCTTTAAAGACTAGATGCAGCAGACATTCAGATTCATAGACTGGATGGAAGAAAGGAAAGGTGCCACAGAGGAAAAAGGGCAATCTTCCCATTTCACAGATGAGAAAATTGAGATAAGAGAAATCAAAGGTCAATAGGCACTAAAGACAGCCAAGGTCTAATTCTTAATCAAGATCAGTTTCCACCACAACCCCCTCCAGAGATTTATATTTAGGATCTAGCTCTTGTTAAAACATCGGCACAGACTAGTGAGCTTCTACCTGGGACAGGGCTAAGGGGAGAGGTTGGGGTTGGCTGCTGCCGCCTAGTTCTTTGGTCTCCAAAGCCCTTTACTTAGTGGGCCTCCTCTTTGTCTAATTTGGACATGCTGCCTACATTGACATCAAAGCTAAAGGCACTAAGAATAAAATTCTCCAGAGAAACTAAATATGCAATGGCCATTAGCCCAGCTGCCCTCCTGTTTAGATGGGGTGCTCTGTTTTTTAGACCTGCAGCTTCCAGTGAGGGGACATGCGTATAGGAAATGGCCCAGCTGGCTAAAGGAAAATGCAGGCAGGAATAGAAACCTTTACTTCCAACATTAGAAGATAGCCTTAGAGGTCACCATGTACAACCCATTCATTTTGCAAAGGAAACAACTATATTACCTGGAACTCCACTGACCTTGAACTCTTTGAACTTGCTTTACCAGCTCCCTGGAAGCTATTAATCTTGCTGAACTCAGAAGGTGAGAGCTAGAAGGGATCCTAGAATAACCTAGTCCATTTTGTAGCTGAGGATCTGAAACCCAGTGAGGAAACGATCTGTCCAAGATCCCACAGGTGGTCCAGAGCAGTACCCAGTCTGGAACAAGGTCCCCTAACATTGGTCTACAAGGCAAACTTACTATGCAGGGAATGGAGTTACTTAAGTTTCATGACCCCTCACTTCCACAGGCCCCTTTCAAGGCCCTGTGTCTAATTTTGTATTCAAAGTTTTGATTCTTTTAATTAAAGAGGGCTCTCTAAATAAGCTTCAAGGTCCCACAAAACCTAGATCGGCCCCAGGCTACACACCACTAGTGGTTAAGTCCTGAGAAAAGGAAATTCCATACAATCCCTTGACCTATAATCAGGGGGGTTAAAACAGTGTGGATCACCAGGGTGAAGAAAGGATGGCAAAACCACTGTAGTAACTGCTGAAGTTATCCAGAGAGGAAAATAAGCTTCACACATTGACAACAGACTCAGGGGACATCCTGATGACAGGCTGTCTTTACTACTGAGCCCCTGTCTGGAAATACATGATTGTTGCTTTAACCAGATAAAATTATAGATATGACCCTATGAAGGTTTTACAACAGTTGGAAATGGAAAGGCACCACGATTGTCAGAAGTCATCATCCACCATCAGTTATGCGGAGCTAAGTTTCAGACAGAAATATCAAATCTTATAACTTTTTTAAGAAAAAACAAAAATTAGGAAGCCTGTCCCCAGCATCACCCAGACCATCCTCTAGATGGCTAGACAGACTGCTTCCTTGAACTGGTAGAAATGAGGCTAAGGCCTTCCCTAGGGCCCACCAAGACCCTTATAGGACAAACAAACCTTGGCAACGAGGGGCCTCTGAGGTTATAACCGAGACTTTGGTACTGATTAACATTCCCACAATGGGCTCGGTTTCCTGTGCCTTACCCATGAGGTTGGTATTTTTCTTCTCCTCCCTTCTTCTGCTTTGAGAGCATTCTTGTGTGTCTCTGAAGCAACAGCTGCTCGCTGCATATATTTCCATCAAATTACCAGAGACCGAGCTGTGCCCTGCGTGGCACAATAGAATGAATGCTCTGCTAGTTGCTTAGGATTCTGAGAGCTCCAAATGCCAGGCTGCAAAACCACCAGTTCTACCCAGCATGCTTCCTCTCTTCTCTCTCTACCCGCTTCCACTCAATTCTGCCAACGGTCCGTGGTTGGTATTCTCGGTAAAGTTATTTTGACTCCCAATCCGAAATAAAGGAAGGTAGTCAACTTGTAGAAGTAGCCTAGCACTGTGGTTAAGAAAATAGGCCTTGACATCAGACCACTGGTTTGAAGCCAGTTTCCACCATTTACTAGTTGTGTGACCTTGGACAAGTTAGTTAACCTCTCTGGGCCTCCACCTATGCATTTGTTAAGTGGGGATAATAATAGCACTTATCTGAGAGGTTTGTTATGAGGGTTAAATGAAATAATCCTTATAAAACCCTTTCCACAGTGCCTGGCAGCAAAGTAAATGCCCGAGGAAATAGTCATTCTCACAATTGTAAGCTTTGACCTTGTTTAAAGTGGAAACTGAGAACTCCTAGCACCAGCACTGTTACCTTTATAGGGTTGAACATCAATGTCAGAGTGGGATTAGGTTGCCTTCTATTCAATCAAAATGGTATTGACTATTCCTTTTAGTTAGACAGAGACAAATGCCAAAGCTTGGGATGGAACGAAGGCAAGCAATAGAGACCAAAATCATAGACTTCCAGAGTCAGAACAAACCTCAGAGGTGATTAATCTTGACCTTCCACCCAATGCCCAAAACCCTTCTGCAAGGCTGCTGAGGGATGGGTACCCCACCTCTTCCAAGGGCAATGGCAAGTTGGACCTTCTCATGCTAGGTCAGCATGTGAAATCTGATGTCATGAAATCTGACATTCCGAACTCTGGCCCACTGGTCCTGGTTCTGTCCTCTGAAACGATACTACAAGTTACTGATGGTCCTTCAACTGGCTCAAGCTTGTCTTCCCCAAACTAAACATCGTCCCATTCTTGATGGTCCATTATCATCCTAGTGACTCTCTTCTCTGTATGATTTCCTGGGTTAATGCCCCCGTTAAAAGGCAGAGCCCAGAATTTGCCAAAATAAACTGTCCGGGTACTAAAGGGTAAGCTATCTGGACATAGGTCCCTAATTTTCACGTTACAAAGAAAGTAGGGGGAAATCACACGGAGTATTGCCTCACTGTCAGGTGAGAAGTGGAGAAACTGTCCCTTAAAAGCGTTTTGCTTCAGAAATTGAATTAAGTGTGCAGATTCTGTGCTCCACTATGTAACATAATCAGGAAGCTTCCCTGCAAGTGGAGGTATTATTCCAATATTCCAATTCTTGGTTCCCGGGAGATGGGGCCAGGATAAGCACCTCTGGCTACACTGGGGACGGCGGTCTATGATTTGGGTCTCTATGTAGCGCAGTCTCCTGGACGTACATGTGATGTCCTCATCCATTCTAAGGTGGCACCAGCATCCTAGGAGGTACAGCCTCTCTGGTCCCGGCGGGTCTCACTGTGGTCTCATGTGCCTGTGCCTTTGGGTTGTTCCTCCCCCCTCCCATCCCGATTCATCTGCTCCTGTCAGACCCAACTGCTCAGTCTGACAGATCATAACGCCCGGTGTCAATTTCCTTCCAAAGAATGCCAAGTTCACCATTAAGAGGGAAGCGCCTTTTACCCTGGAGACATACGAAATCGGTTCAGATCTGTTTGCAGGAGTAGAAGCCAAAGGGTTAAGCATTAGGTAAGTGTGTGTTCTTAATGTTTGTATTTATAAATACAAAGAAGAGAAAAAAAAAACCAAACAAAAACAGCCCAGAGGCGTTTTAATCACCCGAAGTTTCTAGGCATACAACTCCCTAGCTCACAGTGATGAGTTTTGTTTCATTTCCAGGTTTAAAGTGGTTTTGAACAGCTGCTGGGCCACACCTTCGGCTGACTTCATGTATCCCTTGCAGTGGCAGCTAATCAGCAAGGGGTAGGTACGGCTCTCGGGACCACAGGGCTGAGAGGTGGGGCTAGGTAGGTCCAGGGCTGCTCTGGCTTGGGACAGCTTGGAAGGAAGAGGCGGAACCTGTTGGGGTCACATCAGTGACTTCCTCTGTGCTTCCAGACTGAGTACTGATACCAGGAATCACTAACATAGTGCTTTCTAGGTACCAGGTTCTGTTCTGAGAGCTTTATCATATACTAACTCATTTGCCTTACAACAGGTAGGTATTATTACTATCATCCCCATTTTCCAGATGAGAAAACTGAGGCACAGGAGGGGTTAAGTAATGTCACATAGTTAGTGTGTGTGTGTGTTTATGGGGAAGTGGGCAGGTTGGGGTCAAACCTAATCAATCTGACATCAGAACCCTGATGAGAACTAACTTAGATATCCATGTAAAAAGCTTAGTACATAGTACCTAGCTGGTATTCAATCAATTTTAATAATAGCATTGTTTTTATTTACTAATAATTTCATAGGTAACGGGGAGTTCTTAAAATTTGGAGTAGAGGACTAAAGTAATGGGATTATAGTATAGAAATGTGATTCTGGAAATCACACACAGGGTGGTTAGAAACAGAACATGGGAGTAGAAAGACCAGATTAGAGGCTGTGGCAGCTCTAGTGCCGAAAGTGATAAGACCTGAATCAAGGCTGTAGCTAAGTGAGTGGAAAGAAGGTCATCCAACATCACCCAAGGGAGGGAGAAGCAATAAAAATTTAGCAGCCAATTGGATATGGTAGAGGGAAGGACAGGGCACAATGAGGAACATGTGACAAAGAATGCTGCTGCACTGTGAATTGTGAAGATGAGAAGTTGTTTGTCATAGGCTCCTAGGGAAGAGGGGTTCTGGATAAGGGAGTTTGGATTCTCTTTGAGTTCAGGGATGACATATTGACCTTGAGATGACAATTGTCTAGAAGCACTTAGAATTGTAACTTTGGAAAAGGATGAGGATGAGTTAGACTAGAGATTCAGGCGTCATCCACACAACAAACAGTGAACACAGAAGAGGCCATTCCCCAAACCAAAGCAGACCAGTTACACTGGAACCATCAGGGCTGAGTAAACACTGCCGCCAGGGACAAAGATGATAAGATAACAAAGGTGAAGCCACCTTGGACCTTTATCTATTTTTATTTAACAAACACTTATACAGCCCTTACAACATACCAGGCATTACTCTAGGTAGGTGCTTTGCAAATACTAATTTATTTCAATTTCATTAAACTTCCTATAGAGTAGGTAGTATAACAATCACTATTTTATACATGAGGAAACTGAGGCACAGATAAGTTCAGAAACTTACCCAGAGTCTAAGCTAGTAAAGGGATGGATGATCTGGGCAGCGTTATCTCTTGATAACACAGGGTAGGACAGGCCAGCAAGGCCCACACCCAAGCAACCCATCTTCCTGTAGAGATGGGAGCTTAGTTTGGGTCCTTATTTCACATCTGTCATTGAATGATTCATTTAGGCTCTGTTGATGATGGTGCAAATCAAATGACCTCAGGGAGATTCTGAAATAAATTACTGACCTATAAGGACCTTGAAATTACCAAGAGGCACTGGGAACCTCTCTCAACCAATAGCCACACAAGGGCAAAGCCTTCTGCCACACCATGGAATCATCTCCTCAGATAGTTCTAGTGCCCCTGCACACCTAGTGGATGTGTCATGTGGCAGAAAAGGGAATGCTTGTGGCTTTGGGGTAGTCACTACAAGTGGTCCTCAAACTCTAGTGTGCACAGGAATTCCTTTGGGTATCTGCTAGGCATGCAGACACGTTGTAAACCTACAACATCAGAAGGTCCCTAGGTGAACCCTGGGACTCTGCATTTAAGCACAGCCAAATTAAAGACACCCTGACCTAGTTGCAAATACTGCCTAACCGAAATGGCCCCTTGAGGTTGGAGATAATTGCACGAAGACCAGTGTCAAAGGGGAGAATTAGAAAGGCCACTCCCATAACCTCCCAGATGGTTTTGGTTCACACCAGGCCCTTTGGAAGGAAAACCCAGTTTTCAAGAAAGACTGGAGATATTAGAATAGGAATTTTGATCTCAGGTGGAGAAGTGATGATGGTGTGAAAGCTTCCCCGTGGGCATTCCACAATCCCGAGATACCTGTCACGGAGGGACAGGTGCCACAGCCAGCGCCAAGAGACAGCAGTGCCAAGGCATCTAGGCCAGCCTGTCACTTGCCTCCTTCCTGCCGCCAGCAAAGCTCTGCTTTATATTGTTCCCACTGTCTGACACCGTACCCGGACACTCCAGCAGCCAGGAGCTATTTTAAGGACTTAGTCTTGAGTTCGTACAAGGATCTCGCGTTTAATGACCGAATGATCCTTCAAGAGTCTTGTTTCACAGCTCAGAAAATACCCCTAGCTCTTGTCACTACTCAGAGGCCACCACAAACAGATCCCAGCTTCTGGCCCTGGTCCAGATATAAGGTGCAGTTTTCATGGCTCGTTTCACTCACTCTCAGAGTTAACATCCCCTCCGTCCTACCTCTGATTTGGCCCCTAATGTCTGGTTCTGATGGACTGGGATGGGGGAGGGTCCACCATGAAGTTTCCCTGGGGCGACTGCACTGCTCCCTAGTGTGTGTGTTGAGTTGGAAGGACGATAGAGTCAGAGAAACACGCCAGGCGGGGCATGAACTTCGGGTTCCACTGAGGTGCTGTCCACTGGTCTTTAGCTTTTGAACCCATAGACCTCTGTTCCGTAGAGGACAGGTTCTGGAGCTCATTGTCACCTGCATACAGGCCCTCACACTCTGTGGGTCTCGCTGTACATTCCCGAGAACCACTGTGTCTGTTCCCAACCTGGCTGACTGTCTGGCACTTACGTAGGGAATCCTATGAGCTTGGTAAATGAAAAGGTATTGGGCTTAAACCAGGCTTTCCCAGTCTCCACACTGTTGACTTTTGGGGGCTGGATCATTCTCTGTTGTGGGGTCTGTCCTATTCCCTGCAGGGCATTCTGCAGCATCCCTGGTTTCTACCCTCTAGGTGTCAGGAGTATCTTCCCCCCAGTCATGACAGCCACATGTCAAATTTCCCCTGGGGGGCAAAACGGCCCCCAGGTGAGAACAATTGGTTTCGACAAATGCCCATCTATGTCATTATTTTTTCTTTTACTGCAGTTGTACATTTGGGACTTTGAAACTTCCCAAATATTACACTCTCATTATAGAGAATTAAAAAAAAAAAAACAACATAAAGGTGAAAGAAGAAAACAGAAACTGTCCATAATAGCCAGTGTTAACATTTAAATGGTATCCTTCCAGCCATTTTTTTCTGTGCTCATATTAAAAATATCTTTACAAAGGTAATTATGTAATAGAATAGATATAGCGCTTAAATAGTACAATGTAAATTTGAATTCCCGGTGGCAAAACCTCACAATACACACACAGCAATATGTTGGGTGTGACCTGGGCCTAGGTGGCTGTGAGAGCACTTTGGAAAATGCCGTTCCCAGCACCACCATCTTTATTTTGGACATATGCGGGGAGTCTGTACGTATCCCAGTCCTCCAGAGGAGAGGACATTGTCTGGGGGATTTCATTTCTTGGGGACAGAGATGTGGTAACTTCCAGATGTGTGGCTTCTCGTAAGTTGCTCCACCCTTGCTATACTCTATCTGTAGAATGGGGATGGTCACAGCCGTCTCATAGCTCCTCCAACTGACCCCAAAGAAATGAGGATAAGTGAGGTGCTGCCACAGTGCTTCAGAAGGATAATGTGCTGTGTAAAAGCCCAGGGGAGGCCGTGCGTGACTTTGCCTCAGACGCCCTTGCTAGAGTTCATGAGATGACCTTGTCTCTCCCCCTTGCCTCCCCCGACCGCGTGTGCTCCAGCTGCCCTACGGATGAAACAGTCATCGTGTATGAGAATGGGAAAGGCCACAGGGCAACCTTCCAATTCAATGCTTTCCGGTTCCAGAACATCCCCAAATTGTCCAAGGTGTGGTTACACTGTGAGACTTTCATCTGTGACAGTGAGAAGCTCTCCTGCCCAGTGGTGAGCCACCCTTCCCGGAATGAGAATATTACCTGAGGCTGTGAGGGTGAGGGGATGGTATTTGAGAAGCTGTATTTTTACCTGGGAAATTGTCAACAGACCAGTGTAGATATGTGTGAGGACATACTGGAGGAAAGGCTGCTGAGGGTAGGGGCAGACGTTCCAGGCGTGTCTGCCCTGCCACAAACAAGCTACATGGTCTGGCCCAGGTCACTTAACCCCAGAGCCTGGTTTTCTCATCTTTAAAGATAGAGTGATGATGAGTAATGGCGGTCCTTCTCTTTTCAGAGAGCAATGTTAGGGAAAATGAAAGCAACAACAGACATGGAGATGCTTTGAAAAAGTTAACAGGACAAGGGAGATTCAAAATTCAGCTGGTAGCAATAGGCTCTGAATGGAAGTCGAAGGTAGGTATTTTTAGCTCTTGACTTACCAGCCTGAACGTCCGTCTCGGAGACTTAAGATGGACAAGAGAGATGTTGCAGGAATTCGCGACATGAGGTCACAGCTGTTCCGACCACGTGAGAGGAAGGGCCCAGCTTCCCAGACATGTTTAGTAGCTCATGCAGGAGGGTCAGTTTCCCCTCTGCTTCCTCCACCAAGAAGTTGCTGCAGAATCAGTCAACATGCGTAATGAATTCAGGTGGAAGAAAATTTTCCATCGCGACCAGGTGTGAACCTGGTCCTCAGAGCAGTGGTTCCAAAGTGTGGTCCACACTGCTTCAGCATTACCTGGGAACTTGTTAGGGATGCAAATTCTCAGTGCCCCACCCCACCCCCTGGCCCCAGACCACCTGATTCAGACACTCTGGGCGGACCCAGCAATCTGTGTTTTAACAAGCTCTTCAAGTGGCGTGCATGTTTGAGAACCACTGCTTTGAAGATCTAAAAGTGTTCAATTCCAAACTGTTACCTCCTCCAGTCTATTTGGACCGGAGACCTCAGGGAGGAAGGACACAGTGTTTCTGAAGAGGGTACCTGCTCGCATTGCCTATAGTAACCAACAGAAATAAGATGATAATCTCTATTTCTGTTGATTCATTTAGCCAGACAGTGGTCACTTACGAGCACAAACAGAGAAAGGGAAGGGAGTAGAGAAACATTTAACTGTTCATGAAAGGATTATTATTGGCACTACATTTAAAAAAGGAAAGGAACCAGAACACATTTTGCAGGTATCCACGTCTCAAATCACAGTGATGAGAGTAACTATGGGTAAAAGCCTTACTTCTCATCAAAAGAAACGGAGTCAGTTCCTCCCACATGCAATGCAGATTTGTTCCAGCTTGAAGAGTTAAGGACGGAAAGATTTCTTCCTTTTCTCAAGTTGGAGAAGCAATGGAATACATCGCTCTGGGTTATAAAAACAGTAAGGGAACTAATGTCTGAGGCCTGGGGAATTTTGACTCCGTCAACTTTGTGACTTCTTAAAAAAAATCTCTTTTCTCTCCTGTGTTTTTTTCTCATCCCACCTCTCCCCTCGGCTTCTCCTGGGTCTCCAGACTTGTGACAAACGAAAACGCCTCCTCCAGGACCAGACTGGGGGCGTCCTGGTCGTCGAGCTCTCCCTCCGTAGTAAGCTTCTCTGTTTTCCAAATGGTTGCCCTCATGCTGGGCTGCGTCCACAGGCACGGCCGGTTTGAGCATTTTAACTGAATTGCCAAACCAGTTGTGCCTGTAGACACAACCTTTACCTGCAACGCGTCTCCTCACCTTGGGGGTGGGTAACTCACGCCCGACCAAGGAGGTTTGTTAACTACCCTGAAAAGTTCGGTCTGTGGCCTCAATTCCAATGCCCCCCAGGGACTAGGAAGTGCTGAGCTTCCACACACAGTGTGCAGGTGATAATAATAATAGAAAATGAAACGTACTGAGGCGTCCAGGGCACGTCAACAAAACTAGTAAAGGAGCTGGGTGGGCCCTGGGGTTTCAGAAATAAAGGAGATCCACACGGGCCCTGTCCTCAAGAATGTACCATCCAGCAAGGAGGGAGATGCTAAATGCTAAGGGAAAGGGAGATAATTACTGTCAGTGGGGGTGGGAGAGGTAGGGTCTATGGGAATAGATGGGTAGGCAGCTCAGCGTAGTCAGGCTTAGGGAGGACCTCTGCGAGTCGTCTTTAAGTCTGACCTCAAGAGTGCCGTGACATCAAGGGGGGGACAAGGCCTGGGAGCTTTAGGGGATGGTCACCCAACTCTGGTCAGGAGCCCAACCCCATCTGCTGCCTGATTTTGTATGACCTGTAAGCTAAGGGCAGTTTTTCCTTTTTACGTGGTTGAAAAAAATCAAAAGAAACAATATTTCATAACACACAAAAATTATATGAAATTCAAACTTCATTGTATATACAGAAAGTTTTGTTGGGACATAGCCACACTGGTTCATTTGGGGCTTGTCTCCAGCTACTTTCGACAGCGTCGAGTAGCTGCAATAGAGACCGAGTGGCCTGCGAAGCTGAATAAGTTTACCATCACCCGCCCTTTGCAGAAAGTTTACCAACCCCTGCCATAGAGAGCCGAGATGAAAATGGTGTGAGATGAAGCCTCTGTCAACCCTGCAAGAAACTTTGTGCTAAAGACAATGGGAGCGGGTTGGTTTCATCAGGGGAGAATCCAGTCAGGTTTGTGTTTTAGGAACGCAGCTCTGAGACTTCTCCCTCTGTGATCTTTTCTTAAACCTTCTGTATTCTTTCTTTACTCACTACAGGTAGGGGATCCTCCGGTCTCTATAGCTTCTCAGGTAAGGAAAAGAGACAGCTCTGGGTAATGCTTTTAACAGGCAGATGTGCGTTTTAAAAGAGGCTTACCTTTGGCCCCAGCAAAGCCTTTACCTGAATGAGTTGGGGGGGGATCGGAGGTCGAGAGGTCTCTCTCCAACCAGCCCCTGAGCTCTGAAGGGAGGGAGGAGCTGGGGGCAAGCTGGATGAAGCAGAGCTGGTTTCCCCACCCCCCTACCAAGTCTAAGCAAAGACATCACCAGGTGGTGCCTCTTGGGTTTCTGTGTTCAGAAAACATGATTTTCAATGATCTGTTCATTCAACAAATATTTCTGAGTCCCTTCTGTGACCCTGCCCCTCATGAACTGAGTGACCTTGGGCCATGACCCCACTCCTGCATTCCCCAGTTTCCTCTGTGAAATTGGGTTAATAATTGCCCATATCATACACAGAAGTTGTTGTGTGGATTAACTATTACAGCTAAGAGCACGAAACAATGCCCAGAAAGCAACAGACAACCAGTAAGGATCAGCTGTGATTACTGACTCCGTACCAGGCACTTTTCTAGGCGGTGTGACTGCTGCAGTGAACAAGGCAGGCAAGGCTCCTGCCCTTCCTAATATGCATGAAGTATGGTGGGTGGGGCCGAATAATGATTTAGACAGCAGTCCGGGAAGCACCTTAGAGGAAGAAGCATTTCAGCTAAGACCCAAGGTCTCACCAAATGATGCGAGAAGATGGGTCAGGCAGTTCTATTTATAAACAGACTCACAGATGTAAGATTTGCTCTCACAATTACAGGAAACCATGCAAGCCAACTGTTCGAGACTCTAAGATGCACCATCTGGAGTCTACAGTGAAACGCGCCATCACTGTATTATCGAAGTTCAGGTTCCCATCTGTCAGAGGTCCCTATCCTAGGCTTATCTGTTGGGTTCTTCGTACTGATGAAAGTGAGCTATGGAAACCCCAGAGGACGAACAAAACCATGTACAAAATGTGCAGAGTTTTATGGAAACCTACTGAACGTCTCTGAGTTGACTCATTTATGTTGAGTTGACTCTTTTGTTGCGTTCTCCTTACTCCTTGTCGAACTGTTTGTCTCCTTTCCTGTCTGGTCCACAGATGTTCTCTATCACCTCATCGTGATGCTGGGGATTTGTGCTGTGTTATAAGGGAGAGCCAGGCAGGCAGCTGCAGTTCCTCCACCCAAGACCATCTCCTCTGTCAATGACAAACTCACATGTATTGTGCTGCCAAAAAGAACAAACAGAAGACCGTATTGTTGGGAAGCAGAGAACAGCGCTTTGCCAAATATGTGTTCCAGTGATTTTTGTGAATTTCAGCGATTGTTTTTCTTTGGTGCCCCACTTCCTCTTGTGACTTCCTGTGGCTCTTAGATTCTGCCGTCCCTCCCCTGCAGCCGGCGGAGGAGTCTCCTTTTCCCATAGTCAAGTCGAGACTGCAGTGGACTCCTTTGAAAGCTATTCTAATTTTAAAAGACTAGCACACCCAACCAAGTGCAGCTGAGCATTTTGAGGACTTTAAAGTACTGAGGACGGAATGCACAGGAACAACCAACTTTGCTGAAGGAGCCTTTGTCTTTGAGGCTGTGCAATTCCTATCTAAGGACCAGAGCTGAGCCACCAGGCGGGGGTTCTAATATTTCAAATGATGATGTGGGAATCAGAGTAGAAAACATTCGTTTGCTCAAACCTGAATAATATAAAGGAAAGTGATTCTCGAGAGCCCCCAGTGAGTGCTAACCCAACTGGTGTTTTATTATAAGTTTTCTTAAATATGTATAAACAGTATATACGTATACACTCCTTATTTTTATAGCTGATATATACGTCTAAGATCGAAAGAAAATTACAAATTGAATAGGACTCAGGCTACAAAAAGACTAAAACTCATATTAGCATTCATTGAACATGATAATGCGGCATTGCCTAAATGAAACTGCTACCTGTAACATGCTTCAGAGGGACTGCCACGACAGAGTCTCTTCAGCTTGGCAACCCCATCCTACTCGTGATGCCCAAGGCTCTCACTATTTCTATCTGCTCTGCTAAGAAATCTTCATTTGTAGAGAATGGTCTGACCTCATTTAGCCTTTACTTCAACATTCAAGCCCATATCTTTTTTTGTCTCAGTAACCTACGACCATTCGAATGGAACCAACAAAAACTCGGAAACACAAATGCAAATAAAATGAAAACAAACGGCCAGTGAAATCACGTGGTTTCTCATGCTGAGAGCACTGCCACCCCAGTGATCCAGAACATGTTGAGAGTAATGATTTACACAGTGAAGCAAATAAAAACGGAAAGAAGCGGTCCTGGTAGAGAATTGGCGGATCCCTGAAAACGCACTGAGGACCCCGGTTTGAAGCTAGAAGCTGAGATGCGCTAGGAAAAGCCTGAGCTTTAAATTCTGTTCTTTGTCTTGTAGAGACTCAACTAGCGGGCTTATCATTGGAAAACACGTCAGTTTGTATCTCTGTATTTAATGTATTTGAGAAGTTTTGAGATCTGTAGTTTGATGGTTCTCTTACAACCATGTTAATGAACTCGGAAATTAAGCTGGTTCTCAAACCTCTGGAGACACAGAGCGCATGTTTAGCAATAAGCTCGATTAAAATGACTCGTAGCTGAAACTGGTCTCAAAGCTGGTCCTCCAACCAGTTTGGGATCTCTTCTTCCTATATATTCAGAATTTTTGTAGTCAGGAAGGACAGAAGACATATTTCATTGGTTCTAGTCAAAAACTCTTAAATAGCATACTCACAGCCATAATCATAAATCCTTGGCTGTCAGAGTAAAACAAAGTTGTGCTAGTTTTGCTTTGTTTTAGCATAATGTTTAATGATCTTGTATCTCTTGGTGGTGCTACGGAATAAATAAAATGCCTTAAAATAAATAACCTATGACTATAGCTTACAGTGTAAATATATCATGTTGGTAGCCAAATCTTCAACCCTCTCACTGGTTTCTACAACTAGAGCTTCTTAAATTCACATATATATCACAGGCTTTCAATCATTTTATCCTGCAGTTGCATTTCAGAAATTCCAGTATTGTGTTTCTAGGCAAGGAGGCAGAGCCATTTTGCATGATTAATGTCTGGGGGGATAGTTTTTGTGGTCATCCCTGTCTCTAAGGCCCTCACGTCTGTCACCAGCAACGGCATGTGCTTCAACTCAAAGTTAACAGCCCCATGATGTTTGGTTGCATGTTTCATGTTTCACAACTTCTCTACTAAGGAATGAAGAGAAAGTCACTCTCCAAATAATCTCTCTTGCAAACTCCCATTAGTGCTAAACATAAAACAGACATTTAGAGGAGGAAAGGGTACTTTCTCCCTTAGGTATCCTTGGTTGACATAGAAAAAAACCCTGAATATAGATTTTAGGAAAGTGCTTTTATCAAAATTCCTAATTATGAACCCTAAAGACATCTTCTCTCTCTCTCTCTCTCTCTCTCTCTCAACTTGAGTAATTTAAACAAAATATAGAGAGAGACATGGATATATACACACATATATACTGAGTATACACAGGCACATAAATCTCTACCAATTGATAGAGACAGCTATAGCTATAGCTGTAGAGAGATAGATATAGAGAGGTTGATGTCTGTATATGTGTATATGTGCATGTATATATGTATAGATGTGTACATGTGTATGTATATATGTGCATGTGTGTGTGTGAATGTAGGCACATGTGTATATATGTTCTATGTGCATGTGTGTGACTGGATGCCAGATGTTTATGTTACAATGTTTGATGAAAAAGGCAGAAGTAACAAAATTTTTATTATATGAACATAACTGTGTAAGCATGTGGGCTAGGGCTGGAAGGGAACAAACACACACACTCCATACAGATACAAAGATGGGATAATGATAGTTGATTGTCATATCCCGCCCTATCCCTACGTCTGTGTGTTATTTTCTAATTCTCTTTCAATGTAACAGTATTGGATTTCTCAGTTACTTCTGCTCTTTTGTACATACCTCTGTGAGTCCTCAATATGTTGCATTACTACTATGTTTCCTCTCTCCAGCTAAACTGAGAACTAAAGATCATAGAAAGTTTCACATTTTCTTGTGTCCCCCAGTGTGGTACCTGGCACAGAGTAAGGACTCAATAAATGCTCTTTGAATTAATGAAATGTTCATAAAGATGGATGGATGGATGGATGGATAGATCGGTGGGAACTGGCCAGTCTCTCTAAGAGACCCCATAGCAGAAGTTGCTTTGTTCCCTTTCATAATGGAACAAAGTGCTTAGCACCCAGAAGCCCTGATCCCAAACAAGGGAAGAAGATATGAGGCATGAGAAGATAACTTTTGGCCCACTGTCTCCATGCTAAGGTAACTCCCCTGTCCCCTTCATATAAATGTCTCTACCTTCCCTCCTTCCGAGGATCAGTCAAAAGCTTTCAATCCTTGGGACTTCCCTGGTGGTCCAGTGGTTAAGAATCCGCCTGCCAATGCAGGGGACACGGGTTCGAGCCCTGGTCTGGGAAGATCCCACATGCCGCGGAGAACTAAGCCCATGCACCACAACTACTGAGCCTGCGCTCTAGAGCCTGTGAGCCACAACTACTGAGCCCATGTGCCACAACTACTGAAGCCTGCACACCATAGAGCCCATGCTCCACAACAAGAGAAGCCACCGCAATGAGAAGCCCGCGCACCTCAATGAAGAGTAGCCCCCGCTCGCTGCAACTAGAGAAAGCCCGTGCACAGCAACGAAGACCCAAGGCAGCCAAAAATAAATAAATAAATAAATAAGATGAAAATGGAATCATGTCATAGAAAATGGAGTCTGTGAAGTTCCTAGAATTCAGCTGCCCACCTCTGGGCAGAAGAAGAGTCCTGCCGATGGATAAGAAAGAAATTAAGCAATACATTGAGAATGGGACATGATCCATTTGGAAGCTGCAGTGCTCACAGGAAGTGAGAGCTCAGGGCCAGGCCTTCCAGCCACTGACTGCAGGGGTTCTGCCTGCCTGGGACGGCCTGAACCTGTTGGATTTCAGTGATTCACCCCTCAGTTAGAGCTTTAGCCCCTGAAAACATTCCTGAGATGCCTTCTGCTGTGGGCCTCTACGTCCTTGCAGGCCGATTAGCTGATAAATATAATAAACACCAAAGGTTAGGGAGGAGGCACTTTGCAGAGAAAGGCAGGTCCCTGGCCCCAGGCTTCGTCCTCCAGCTTTCCCCTTTCCCAGAATGAAATTGGACTCACTGCAAATTCGCAAGCTATTGCGCTGGAAACCTCTGGCGGGGAGGCAGGCTCGCTGGCTGGTCTGGGAGCGGCAGCCCTGGTCTCCCAGGAAATGAGTTCACTGTATCCAGCTCATCTGACTCCACCTTTGCTCTAGGCCACAGGACTCCAGGGTGGACGGAGGAGGCCAGCTAGATGGCTCCCCCTACTGGGAGACTGACTCAATACCCCGGAACTACAACCCCTGAAGGGGATATTTAAGACACCCCATGGACTTTCCTGGAACCACACAAACACCTTTGAAGAAAATACTCACCTCAGAAGATCTCTGGGATTTTAGCTTCATCCTCAGTAAAGTCGGGGAGTGGGATCGTGAAGCCTTTTGCCCTTCAACCAGAAGGTTGTTTGCTCTCCTTTGCCCTGTGGGAAGCAAAGGAGAGCTGGTGAATCACAGAGCAGGAGAGGTTGCCTGTCAAGTGTGGTCTCTCAGCAGACAACTCAGGTCGCCCTTGAGAACGTTGTTTGTAGCCAGAACTGCAATCAGGCGGGAGCTGCCTTGGTGAGGGAAAAGCTTCATCATAAATGAAATCGTGATCGTATCCTTGGACTTGGCCAATAAGACTAGATGGACAGTCAACGATGGTCTATGGGGTGAGGGCCAGGGGAGGCTAAAGTTTGTTGCAAAGAAAATCTTTTTAAAGTAATAATAAAATCTCTTGAGCTCTTACTATGAGCAGGGCACCAAGTGAAACACCTCACATACAGGTTCACAACTAATCCTCACAGCCACCTTTTGAGGGCAGTAGTATCACCATTCCCATTTTACAGATGATAAAACTAAGCCCCCAAATGAGACAGCTAGGAACAAGTGGGACAGGATTTAAAGCTAGGTCTACACCGCTGACATCTAGAAAAATCTTCCTCTTACCTGAAGTCCGTTGATGAAATACATCATGCCAGAGCCAGACTTAGCAAACTGTGGAATTGAAGGTACCTCCTCCCTTTCACTTCTTTCCCTGGACCCTGACACCCACTCAAACTCCCAATGTCATAGTAACCGCTCCCCACTCCCACTGTGAGCATCTCCAAGATGCTCCTGAGAACATCTCAAGAGGAGTACCACCACCCCCAGAAAGGGCAATGCTTATCAGAAAGATGAGAAGCTATCATGGTACATTTCAGTGATGGACAGGAAGCCAGGATGGAAAGGAAGGCAGAGAGAAAGGGAAGAGATATTTAAATGTGTACAGATGAGGTCCAAGTGCCCCCAAACCCATGGGCTTCCATCCCCTCCACCTGGGCACTTTAGACTCAGGAGAAGGGAAATAGAAGAATGTGGACATTATAATTCCTGGGCTTATATTTGCTGTTGCTTTTGTGGGAGACTAGACTGGGGTGTTCAAGCAGAAGCCAGGAGACCAGTGTAGCAAAGAGAAAGGAGGCATCACACAAGAGGTTGGTCTAGGTTGGAGCCAAAGTCACAGATTCCACGTTTGACCACTTAAGGGAATTGTACAGTCCTCTTTGGAGGAAGATAACCTCACAGTCATGAGAGCCTCCACATGGACCTTAGTGGTCTCCACGAAGCACGGCATGGAGATTCACTCATCCCATCAAGTTCCTCAATATCTCCTTCAGGGACCGAAATGGGGTGGGGGGGTGGGCACGCATTTCGTCCAGTCTTACCTTGACTGGAATGGTGCCTCTCTTTTTCTCTTCTGCAAATCACACCCTCCCAACGCCAGCAGGGCGCCTGCAGTACTCTGAGAGACCTGAATCCGGAGAGCTGCCAGAAACCAGTTTTAGCCTAGTCATCACCTTGGTTGTGAATTTCATATGGATGTCAGCGGGGCAAGGGCTGCTGTGGGGAGGGAACACTACACACATGGCTCAAGTTCTTGGACTGCTAGCACCTCTCACTAAACAAATCACAGACAACCTCTCTCACGTCTAGGACACGTGGACTGGTATCACCAACCATCCAGGCATTGCTCAGATGCTGCTGGGTGTTGCTCAAGCTTTAACACATTCGGTTTAGAAACAGAAGACGGAACGGAGCCCATATGCAAGTTGGTGTTCCTGATGGATGAGGGCAGCTGGGGTCCTCAGGCTCCCTGGGACAGTACCAGAGCTGGGATGTACCACTGAAAATGTCCTTTGTAACCAGAACTGCAGCTAAAGTCAGGTGTGGAGTCTACATGAGCATTTCCAATTTCATATTTTGTCCTTGAACTCTTTACTTACAAGCTAAGAGAGACGTTTATATCTGGATTTGAGACTCAGTTGATTAACTTAGACAACAAAGTAATCAGAGGGGAAAAGATTTTTTGTGTGTTTTTATATATTGTGGAAGATTTACAAATTCAAAAGAATGTTAACCTAAACTTTCCAAAACTTAAATCACTGAGTAATTATTTTTTCCAGCTGATAAATGTCTCAGCTGATAAATGGCTTATATGTGTCTAGTAATAATCAATACAATAAAATTATTGTAATGCAAAAGAATTTGATGTCCCCAGGAGTTCCTGGCCATAGATTTCTTTGGCATCGCCAAAACTATACAGCGGGATTGGCACATTACTACCTACAAGCCAAATCCTGCCCACCACCTGTGTTTGCAAAATAAAGTTTTATTGGAACATAAACACACCCAATATTTTTACATGTTGCAAATTGCTGCTTTCACACAACAACAGCAGTTACATAGTTGCAGCAGAGACTATAGCCCCCAAAGCCTAAAATATTTACTGTCTGGCCCTGTTTAGAAAAAGTCTGCCAACTGCTGCTCCTTATTTAAATGATCTTACTATATGCGTACCTGACTGTTTAGGTTGGAAAGTCTTGGAAGGAGATGTCATGTGTGTTTACACGGCTCCATTGAGAACACAGTGCAAAAACCCATCTTCAAAGCTTGTGACCAGTGTTGTCTGAATTGGATAATGATCTTATCCTCCAGATGGAAAAGAGTAGACAAAATGCAAATGGGTCTTCTAAAAATACTCTCTGGTTAAAGATAGGGGACGGGAGGGACAGCGATCGTGTGTTTGCAAAGTGCTGTAAACGATACCCACGCAAACTGCTACTTTCCATTCTGGAGGCCATGTTCACAGAGTCTCCAAACAGACGGTATCTGGGCCTGGTGATTCCTACCACGCCAGCCACCATGGGACCTGCAAAGGGAAGGACAGAGGCGCATGACCAGTCTGCATTTCCCAAGTGTGGGACTCCACAGTGCAAATCAGGTCAACAAAAGCAAGTCAATAAATATTCGTGAAGTAGCCTCTGGGGGCAAAGCCTGGAAATAGACCTCAGGGTTTACAATGAGGCAAACTACAGAACCCACAGACTATTGGTGGAAAGCAACGTAATCAACTGTTATGGATTGAATGTTTGTGTGTCCCACCCCAATGCACATGCTGAAGTTCTAACCTCAATATGACGAGGAGGTGGGGCCTTTAGGTGGTAATTAGGTCTAGAGGAGGTCGTGAGAGGGAAGGCTCTTATGATGGGACCAGTGCCCTTATAAGAAGAGAAAGAGACACGAGAGCTCTCTCTCTTCCTGCACCGTGAGGACGTAGGAAGAGGGCTTCCCCAGAATCCCCCATGGTAGAATCCTGACCTTAGGCTTTCCAGCCCCCAGAACTGCCATAAATGTGGGCTGTTTAAGCCACCCAGTCTATGGTAGTTTGTTATAACAACCAAACTGACTAAGACAGAAATTAATGACAGTGTTATTCATGCACTGGAGATGGAAACAAAGCATCAGTGGCACAAACACGGGAGTAATTCATCCTGGTTAGGAGTCAGGTTTTATTTTAGTTAAGCTGTGGAGGGTAAGTAAGAGCAGGTCTGGCTACATCG
Source organism: Grampus griseus (assembly GCF_964374135.1). NCBI lineage: Eukaryota > Metazoa > Chordata > Mammalia > Artiodactyla > Delphinidae > Grampus > Grampus griseus. The sequence goes on from NC_139010.1 coordinate 68,856,600, forward strand.
TTTGCAGGGCCCGGTCTCAAATGACAATAAGGGATCTTCCACTCAAAAATTATCAAGCATTTCAAGACAGTAACAGAATGGCATTAAACCAAGTACAGGTCACTTCTGCACAAATCACAAGCCCATGAGTTTGACAAAAACAGAACATATCAAAGGGCATTTGATGCAGAGGCATGGAGGGAAAGCAGCCCAAATAAATGTCCTGGTTCGGGGGCTCCTCCTAATTTGGGTTCAACGCCTTGGAGTCTTTGTTTGTCCTTGTTACCAAGCAATCTGACTAACTAGAAATACACATGCAAAGAGAATTCAATCTTTCCTTTCCCCTGAAGATGCTACCATTTGCTCTCAGGGTTCCTAAATTAAGCCTCAGACCTAGGATGTGAATTTAGAACTACCTGCTGCTGTGTCTGGACCACAAGGCCACCTGCCCTTAGTGCTGTCTACCGGTGTGGAGGCCAGTCCAGAGCTTAACCTTCTCCTCAGGCATGTGCCCAATCGGGAAGCGGATGGTGGCACTGAGGAAGTGCAAGGACGTCGTGGCAATCTCGTCCACGTGTTGGGTACCATTCCGGATGGGAAGTCCACTAGCCACCATGTATGCATCTCCAATGGTTTCAACCTGAAAATAAAGCAAGAAAGTGGCCTTGTGTTCATCGTGAGGGAGGCTGGGGGTGATGGTGGGGTCAGAGACAAGGCCCCTCATTACTGATCCTGTTTGAGGCCACAGCCTTTGAAGGGTCATACTCCCTGACCTTCATTCCATCCAAGTCCCAGCATTTCCTCGAGTTCCTACTCTTGTTCTGGCTCCTACAAAGCCTTCCTTCCCTCACCCTCTTCCCCACAGTCTCTGCTTTCTTCTCTGAAATCTGAGAGTGCTGGTGATTATATTTCCCCAACCCTAGTTCAAAACCAGTCAGACAGGCAGCAATATACTGATGGGGTAGATCTTGAAGGATCACACGGGTCCATCGAGTGCAATCCATCTTATCCAAGCTGAACTGTCTTCACTCCACACAAGGGCTCTTAGATCCAATTACACATATGCTTATATTATACAAAATACGTATAAATGTATGTACCTGCCTGATCTGTCCTCTTTTTCCCCAATCCTCCTAATAAAATCATCTTTCAGATCCTTTATTCACCACAGAGAATAAATGACAAGTGTAAGCATAAAGTTACAGCCCCTTCCAGATACGTTTGCTTTTCAACAGAATCCAAAGATGATGTGGAAAATGTGGAATTTCAGGCCTTAGCCAGGCAATAAGACCACGTCTGCTTCCTGGTGACCCTAAAATGACCCAAAGCCAGCAAGTACACAAGTCTAACTGCTTCTAGGCTACCTCTCCCCACCATGGGCACATCCCTTAGCAATAGAAACTGATTTTAGCATTAGTTCATGCAAAACGTAGCTAAGAAGAAAACAGTAAGAGGAAATCCCAGAGGAGGCTCGTCTAAGCAGAGCAGCTTCCATTTTTGTTGGGTGAATGTGATCTGCTCTTTGTGATTACCTGTACCATCTTTCCTTCTGCTCTTGACCAGAGGCAACATTTTGGGGAATTTGAGGGGATAACCATTGAGGATGTGTTGCCAGGGAACATGATTGCACTGTCCCAAGTCTTCCTGATTCCAGGACCACAGGCAGAGCCCAGCAATCATGGTCAGAGCTGGTAAACTAGTGGCTGCCCACCAGGTGCGTGTGAACATGGGCACCTTGGAGTCATGATCTGGCCCCATCTGAACAGCCAGAAAGCATACAAAGTGGCCTCATCATCACCACCAGTGAATGAAGCCAAATTATTATGTTGCTCTCCTCCCCTGCAAGATTCATTTTTCACTCTAGGTGATCCTGTTCATACATCCCCAGTGTAGCACTAGGCGGGTGGTTGCTGTCTGACCTTTAGCCGTGAGTCTGATAGTCTAAGCTTGGGGGTCTATCTTCACCTGAATTGCTAAGGGCACAGTAACAGAAGTGAGACTCACGACAGATCCAAAGACAGTCTTTAAAGGAGAGTAAATGTGAGCCTCTCTGAATGTGGAAAAAATATATTCAGGAGGGAACTGGAGGAATTAGCCAGAAGAAGGTCAATGCCTGTTTTAGAAATGTGTTTACTGTGAGATAAAATAATGGAAGGAAACAGAGGGAACAACTGATGATTCTTGACAAGCACCTACATCTGTGATGAATCAAGCCCTTTTCCAAGAAAACAAACAGGAATCAAATATTGAGTTTCTGCCATGAATTGAGATAGACTGCCAGCCTGAAATAGAACCTTCCTCCTGGCTGAGGTCTAGGGCTGGATTAATCCTCACTCATGCCCGGAGACAGCCTACAAGGGTCATGTGTGTCTCCACAACCCAGGAACCAGGTGTCTCACCTTATACACATCATAAGTTTTAATGATGTGATCAAATAAACTGTACAGGTCCTTAAGGAGCTGCACAAGTTGCAGCGGGGAGCTGAGAGAACAGAGTTTCGTGAATCCAACAATGTCAGAGAAAAAGATTGTCATGGACTGAAAATGCTCTGGTTCCACGGCTCTTCCAGCTATGAGCTGTTCTCCAATGAAGCTGAAACCAGAGAATAGGATCGTTTTTGAACAGTATCATTCATCTTGTCTCCTATAGACCCCTACAAAGTCTCCCTGGTAGATCTTTTTCTTCGGTGGGTTAGATTTTGGGGTCACAAAAATCCATCATCTAGAGGGATTCTTTTGACACCCATTTCTCTGCCTGCATTTTCTCTAAAGAGATATTTGAATTGGTGGGTATAAATTCAGGGAGGGGTGAGAAGCAGTTCACATAAATCCCTTTTCAAAAAGATTTTCTCCCTGAGGGAATTTCATTTGCCCCAATTGGCCATAGAATTTGATTTTAACGACTCAGTCTGCAGATGTGGAAGCAAATGTAAACATTCATCGATCCACAAATTAACATTTCTGCTTCTATCAATCAATCTCACACTGACACATTCAAATCACCAACCCCATTTCTTTGTCAAGACACATAAGAAGGGTGCTGGAATTTTAACAGCAGATGCTCTTCTAAGTGTTTAGAGAGTGCACAGGTGATAACAGAGCCAAAAATAAGCAAGTTTTGAATCTGAAGTTATTGGTGCCTATTGTACTGTGCAAAGCATTTGGGCAGACGTAAAATCTGAATATGCTGAGGGTAGTAATTAATTGGACTCCTGAAACTAGAGCGCCATCTAGTGGTCGCTTCCTCTTGCTGCATCCCCTATATTCCATCTTTTACAGACCTGCGTTCTCTAATTCCTGTGGATTCCAGGGCCTTGCCTCTATCTCCCTTTACAAGGTGTACCAAATTACACACAGAATGCTTGACGCATTTTAGAAGAGACTAACATTCTCTTAGAATAAGAACACAGGAAAGAGTCTCTCCATGTGAGGTCTCCTTAAATAGCGATGGTGTTGCTTCCTAGTTTGTCAAGGCCCCTGCTACTTTGTGGAATACCTGGGCAGCATTGTACACAGCAGTTGATCCACTTTCCTCTTCTCGGCCATCAGCTAGTTGGTCCTCTCTTCCACCCCCTCCTCCAGGTGATTGGGGTACACTCTCAGCTTGCTCACCATACTGTTCAGTACATTCACGCTGCTTTAAAAGAACCCAGAGATTTAAGTCTTTTTCCAAGAACTTTAGGGCCACAGTGGAGAACAACTTCCAAGTATACATTCCAAGACAACATGTCTCGCCCTTAAGGTTTCCTACTTAAGGGTTGCCGATGGACAGCAGTGAAATGACAATGGCCAAAAGGCCGCCTGGCAGGACAGAGCCTGTCCTTTACCAGCCCTGTGAGCTTGAGGGGCACCCTCTGAGCCTCAGTTTCTTCATCTGGGAAATGAGGATAGTAATACATACCTCCCAGGGTCATTCTGTAGATTCAGGCAGATAATGAGTACTAAGGCTGTGTCTGGTACCCAGTGGGCACTCAACAAACAGTAACCTTCACTGCCCTCCCCACCACCCCCACTTCCCGACATGCTCCATGTCAATCGTCATGGTCACGCAGAAATGTAGATTTCAGGATGGGTCATTCTTTTCTTTTCAGACGGCAACACCAGATGTTTTCTTTTCAAACGACAGATGTAAGGGGCGTTTCTAGATCCTATAGGCTCTTGTTTTACTTTTTTTTTTTTTTTTTTACAGTACGCGGGCCTCTCACTGCCGTGGCCTCTCCCGTTGCGGAACACAGGCTCCGTGATGCGCAGGCTCAGCGGCCATGACTCACGGGCCCAGCCGCTCTGCGGCATGTGGGATCTTCCCGGACCCGGTCACGAACCCGCGTCCCCTGCATCGGCAGGCGGACTCTCAACCACTGCGCCACCAGGGAAGCCCCCATAACGTTTTCCTGATGGAAGGGAAAGTGGGCCTTTTCTCTGGAGATTCACCCCAACATGCCTTCACCATGACCACCATCTTTTCATTTCCCTCCTCTTCTGACAGGGAAGGTCGAAGCGGCGCTGACGCCCTGGGCTCCTTGATTTGGCTGCTGATTTCTGAAATCCATCTGGGGTTTAAGTAGCTAAATGTCTGAGCTTTGTGCCATTTAGGACACTTCACTTTAAACAGACATGTTTTTAAATTTGTAAATTGAGTTTTTAAGTAAACTGAACAGATCAGAATTTCAGAGAAATCTGAATATTTTACAAGAAATATTAGGAATCCTCCTGGAAAATGGGGACTCTAATGTAAAACATATAAGCACACCCTAATTAATCTTTTTTTTGATAAAGTTTTTTTCTAATAGAACTTTTCTTGAAATGAAGCATATCTCCACGTGCTTTCAGGAGCGTATAAGCATTTGGTATTAGAAATCCGCAAAGTGTGCTTTACGCAATTTGCATTCCATATAAAATGTTACATAAAAGTTATTTTAACAAACAATAAATGTTAACTACTATGTCCCACCTCTGTGTCCCACTTTGTAAACCTACTTTCTTTCACTTCCTCATTGGCTTCTACCGACATATGTTAAACATTCTGCTTAACCAGGTTTTGTAGAGGAAATAATATTTTGAGAACAATGTATTTGTGTTTTGGTAAAAAAAAAAACACTGTGGTGTAACAAAATGAATGAATCTTAAAGGTATTACTAAGTATAAGAAGCCAGTCTGAAAAGGCTCCAGACTGATTCTGTTTATATGACATTCTAGAAAAGGCAAAATTATGGAGGCAGAAAATAGCTCAGAGGCTGCCAGGAGTTTGGGGAGGAGAAGAAGTTGATCAGGGGAAGCACAGGGGATTTTTTAGGGTCATAAAATTATTCTGCACAATATTGCATTGGCGGATCATGACACCACACATTTGCCAAAAGCCATAGGACTTTACAGCACAAAGAGTGAACCTTAAAGGATGCAAATTAAAAAAAAATATCAGCTGGGAGATTGGACAACTGCAAGACAGAATGCAGACTGTGACAAAAGAATCTGTTTTACAAATGTGTGACCTAATCTCATTGAAGGGGATGGGGGTAAAGTGCCGACGTAAGTAACTTCTGAAACAACTAGAGACGGTGAGGCTAAAGTCAAAAGGAGCTACTCAAAACCACTCTACTCCAGTTGGTAGAATTGCCTCTCAGGGAGGTACAGATGAAGAACTCTGAAACGACTGTACTCAAATACTGGGATTGAACAAATAAGTAAGTGGATGGCAGATGGTGGGAGCCAGGATTCTCGCTGTTGGAAAGGGAGGTTATGGATCAGTGATGGGCAGAGACCAAAGTAAATGAAACATGTGATAACGACATTGGAGATGTCACTATGGACCCATGTTTAGCTTAATACAGATACAGATGGGTAAATAGAGATAGGAATGTGTGTATACATAGGGGTTAGTATATACCCACATATTATCTTGCTCTGTCCATGAGAGGGGCTAGAAGCAACAGCATCCCAGCAGCAACAAGCACATCTAGTGTCCAGGTGTTCATTCTCCAATACAGGAGCCAGGGCTTCTTAAGAGAAGCAGCTGAGGGGCTTCCCTGGTGGCGCAGTGGTTGAGAGTCCGCCTGCCAATGCAGGGGACTCAGGTTCGTGCCGCGGTCCGGGAAGATCCCACATGCCGCGGAGCGGCTGGGCCCGTGAGCCATGGCCGCTGAGCCTGCGCGTCCGGAGCCTGTGTTCCGCAACGGGAGAGGCCACAACAGTGAGAGGCCCGCGTACCGGGGGAAAAAAAAAGAGAGAGAGAGAAGCAGCTGATTCTAGTATTGGAGCAGGGAAAATACAAGATGAAGCTAAAGCATCTTATACCACCAGAAACTAAGGAGGCACAAAACAAAACACTGCCATGGGTGTATGTCAAAGTACACAGAAGCCAACCGGAATTAAATGGTCAAAGATGAAACACTTTGAGCCACAAAATAAATAAAGAAGTATTAGATTATAACTCAAAATATAAAGTTACTATATAATAAATTATATATAAATATCATAAATGAAATATAATAGGAAATTGAATGGATAAATAAATGGGAGAGAATAGACAAACCTGTAGAAATAAATTCCAAACAATTTATGTAGATATTTCTCCATTCAAGGTGGTGGAGCAAACACCCCCGTCCTTAGGTGAAGATTTCACATCGTGACCTCTTTCTTACCGGGACAGTATAGGAAGAGGGGAAATCAAGTCTCAAACATTAGTGGGCATCAGAATCACCTGGGGAGCTAATTAGACACAGACCCTGGGCCCACGCCTCACCCCACTTCTACCCCCAGTTTCCAGTTCAGAAGGTCTGCAGTAAGGCCTGAAACGTGATTTTCTAACAGGTTCCCAGATGATCTGCTCCTACTGGTCGAGGGGCCACGCTAGGCCAGTGCTCCGCAGACTGGATCTTCAACATCACCTGGGATCTTGATAGAAAAGCAGATTCTCAGGTCTGACCCCAGACCTACTGAGTCAGGAACCCTGAGGATGGGACCCAGCAATTCTGTTTGAACAAGGCCTCCAGGTGATTCTGATGCCCATTAAAACATTTGAGAACCATTGGTCTAGTGTGCGCAGAGAATCCGTACTGTTTCCAGTACCAGGATTGTTGGCAGGGGTGTATGGGAAGTTAATGGAAGGGTGTGTTTCTCCATAAATTAGGTGCACGTCGTACTTTTCCTGGTTGTGGTCCTGTGTATCTATCGTCCCCTGTGACCAGCTCTCATTTATCCTGATGAGCAGAGGACCACAATGAGGGGGAAATATACAGATTGTTCACAGCGTTCCCATACCTTCCCCACCCACCCCCACCCCCCGTTGGCACCATCACATGGCAGCTGAGCTTAGCAAGTGTAGGTGGGCTCCTGCCTGGGTTCAGTGGAGGGAAGATGTGTCTAGCTGCTGGGTTCCAAATTCAGATGCCCCTGGATCTGAGATTAACCTTTTAGGATGAGTCTCACGTCTGCTTCATTTACCCACAGATTAGAATCAGAATCTGCTTTCAAAGCAACTAGCACACTCAGAAAGCCTCCTGACTTGAAAAAGTCTCCAGGGAATGCATGATGCTCTAAAGATGAGAGTTGGGATAGGTCCCTGGGGATGGGCTAGAAATGGTAGGCAAGGCAATAAAAAAGAAATGACGGGAAAAAAATCAAGAGAGAAGAGCGGGCTGGGTTTACATAGAAACACACACACACACACACACACACACACACACACACACACACACACACACACACACACACACACTTCCCTATCCTCTCTCCAAGATAGTGGTTCCCCACCTGAACTGCATGTTAGAATCACCTGGGGAACTTTAAAAACCCGGACGCCCAGGCCATACCCCAAACGAGTGACATCAGATTCTCTGAGTCTAAGATCCAGGCCTCAGCAGTTTTTAAAGTTTCCCAGGAAATTCCAATGTGCAGCCAAAGCGGAAATTAAAAGTGCCAGGGGGTTCCACCTGCTATACATTTTCTTATCAATTTTGATCAAATTTTGCTTCACCTCCCATTGCTTTTGCCCTTAATTCCCTCATGGAATGTGTTAAGAGACAACCTGGCCAAAAAAACAAAAAAAAAAAAACAAACCTGAATATGTCCTTTGTAAGTAGAAAATTGGACACCATTTATCAAAAATTTTAAATATGTTTAAAATACATTTACCTTGGGCTTCCCTGGTGGCGCAGTGGTTGAGAGTCCACCTGCCAATGCAGGGGACACGGGTTCGTGCCCCGGTCCGGGAAGATCCCACATGCCGCGGAGCCACTGGGCCGGTGAGCCATGGCCGCTGGGCCTGCGTGTCCGGAGCCTGTGCTCCGCAACAGGAGGGGCCACAACAGTGACAGGCCCGCGTATCGCAAAAAAAAAAAAAAAAAAAAAGTGAATCAAATACATTTACCTCTTCAATTTCATGAACAGAAATCTATCCTGAAGAAACATTCACACATGCCCACAAAGATACAAGACTGCTCAGCGCAGCAATTTGGAACAGCAAAAAATGGAAAACAGTCAAAATGTCTATCAATAGATAATATATGACATAGCCTTACAATGACAAATTTTGTAGTCCTTAAGAAAGAATGAGGCAAATTTGCATATACGAATATGAGGTAAGAGATACCCAGAGAGAGGCCACAGCATGAGATCTTCTTGGGTTATCTGGGTGGGTCCTAATCGAAGGACAAGTGTCCTCATGGGAGACGTACAGAAGAGATCTATACAGAGAAGGCAGCAATGTGAAGATGGTTCTACATAGACCTACATGGCCACAAACCCAGGGACGCTGGGGCAGCCACCTTGGAAGAGGCAAAGAATGGATCTTCCCTAGAGCTTCTAGAGGGAGCTCAGACCTGCTGAACCTTGATTTTGAACTTCTAGCCTCTAGAACTGTGAGAGAATAAATTTCTGTTGTTTCAAGCCAGCAGGCTTGGGGTTGTTTGTTACGGCAGCCCTAGGACACTAATATAAGTCATAGAGGCCCCATCAGAGGCCTCCAGTGATCTTCCAGGCTATTGTAAGGACTTAGTTTTCACTCCCAAAATGGGAAGTCAAGCGAGGATTTTGAGTAGAGAAGTGACACAATCTGACTCATTTTCTAACAGAACTGTTCGGGCTGCTATTCTTGAATAAATTATATAGTTCTGAGTTTCTTGATTTTTTTTTTTTTTTTTTGGTAACTAAACTGCAATTTGTCTTCTAATTATTTAAAAAATATGAATGTTAAAAATAAAAGAATGGAATAGATTCTAAATTAATAAACATTTAACAAAACAATAAAAACAAGCACTTAAAAGCTAGCCCGAATGACCAAAGCCGGCCAAGGAGTCTCTCCCAGCTTTACCCTCTGGTGCCAGGTTTAAATCATCAAAATGTTCGTGGTCCTGGTGGTGGATCAGCTCCCTCATCAGGATGGCAAAGCTGTAAACGTCTCCCTTCAGGGTGCCTGAAAGGGGCACCTCTGGGAGCCGTCCAGCAGAGCTCTGCGAAGCCGAGGATGTCAGCTGCCGGGTGGAACTGGAAAAGCCGCTCCTTTTTTCTCAGGGAAGCACAGGAGCAGTGAAAGCATCAAGCCCCTGAGAAGTCAGCCCTGATGGTTCTAGACTTTCTCCATATTCACACACTTGGGGGTCCGTGTGTGTGAATAGGGAGGAAATAATCAGGATGATCCTGCCCTAACATGTTAACAGCAGTTAACTCACAACGGTGCAATCGCAGGTGGCTTTCCTTTTCCTTTTCCCTTTCTATATTGCCTACAGTAAAAAAATGATTTAACAATTCATAGAACATAAAACTAACCACTTGAAAGCGAACAATCCAGTGGCCTTTAGTACACCGGCAATGTTGTACAACCACCACCTCTACCTAGTTCCAAAACATTTCTAACACCCCAAAGTAAAACCTTGAGCCCGTTAAGCAGTTTATCCCCATTTCCCCCACCTCCCATGTCCTGCCGACCACCAATCTGCATTCTGTCTCTACAGATGTATGTATTCTGTATATTTTATAAATCTACATTTCTTTGGCAGTGAGGTTTATAGGTTTATATCATTATAGGTTATAATCATGAAAAGAAAATATATTGGGGGATGGGAAGATAGAAGTGGCTGCTAGCAGGTTTTCAAAATTTCCCCCTTTTGCCTTTCTCTGCAAGATACCATCCTGCCCCCATATTATAGAAACCTCCCCATGTACACACAGCGAAGCTGCTGGGAGTGTGCTGCTTCAGAGACAGGCAGTCAAGGTGGAGGGCACTGGGCTCATCAGGGCCCAGGACAGTGCAAGGTGAGACTCAGGAGTGTTCAGTAACTTGGACAAGTAGGAAGAGTCGTAGAGTCTCAATTCGCGCACGTGTAAAGGAGGGTTGGACTCCGGGCGGTGGGTCTGATCTTGAGATGCCCATCAGAATCACTTGAGAGGCTTTTAGAAAACAATACGAGGACTTCCCTCGTGGTCCAGTGGCTAAGACTCCATGCTCCCAATGCAGGGGGCCCGGGTTCGATCCCTGGTCAGGGAACTAGATCCCGCATGCACACCGCAACTAGATCCCACATGCATGCCTCAACTGAGAGTCCGCATGCTGCAACTAACACCCAGTGTAGCCAAATAAATAAGTAAACAAACAAACAAATAAATAAAATACAGATGCCCAGACCCCTTCTTCATAAATTCTGATTCAGTTGGCATGGGGTGGGACCCAGCCCCTTGCATATTTTTTAAAGCTTCTCAAGTGATACCGGAGCGCGGAGAGGTTGGAGAACTACTGAGCTCATCATCTGTAAGGTGCCTGGCAGGTCGCGCCTTCTCCGCTGAGAGCACAGGATGAAGACGCGAGGAGACACAGAGGACTGAAGAGAAGGGCAGTGACTCACTTCAGGTCACCCAGCTAAGCCAGGGTGGGAACTAGTCTCCTAACTCAGACACCCCACCATGGACTCGTGCCACTCGTGGGCGTTATTTTTTCCTCATCTCCTTGGGTGGCTGGAATAACCACATACCATCAGCCCCAGAGGGAGGCCCACCTGCAGGTACCCGTGCACGTGAGCCTCAGAAAGCAGAGGTGGGATAAGGAGCCCTTTACCCCTCTCCTGACAGCTAGTGGGTGCAAGATGCAAGACCTGCCAATGGTTACCCGAGCGGTCTGTCGTTCTCTCGTTGTATCTTCTGTATGTCCGGCCATATTTGAGTTCCCTCAGCCCAAATCCTGACAGCTTCACCTGCATCCGTCTGTCCACCAGGCAGCTGGAAGGCTTCAGGTTGCCAAGGGATCCCAGTGGGCTCCTGTGGAGGAACAGCAAGCCCTGAAGGGTGGAAATGAGCAAATGAATCAGAGCAGGTGCCAGCGGACGCTGCTGGAAGAAACAGAGACACAGCGGCAGATGGACAGAAACAGACAGACCCATGGCGGGAGACATGCCCATCTTCACGTTCATTTGTTCAAGAGCCATTAACACAGCCCCTCGCCCAGGGGGTCACCCTGGGCAGGAACACCCAAAAAGGAGAAAACTATTTCTGGCCCCTCCATGTGGAGCCACAAACGCAAGGCCAGCTTAAAATAAATGTAGCCTCGTGGTCAGACTCCTGGGTTCAAATCCCAGCTCTACCACACAGTAGAGGGCAAGTTACTTTTCCCTGTAAGCCTCACCCTTCTTGTCAAAATGGAGATGACGATAATCCCCCTCGGGGTGGCTGTGGAGATTAAATGTAATGATACCTGCGAACCACCAGACATGGTGCCTGACACAGAGTAAAGACGGCTACAAATCATAATGAAAAATTTGTATGAATATAATAAAGGATATCAACAATCTAGAAACAACACTATGCAATTAAAATATTATTTTATTACTTACATATTGAGGATTATATTCCATTACTATCTACATAGAATGGTTCTATAATAATAGAATATTATATTTATTACATGCACTTCAGGGTCCTGTTTGAGCACTTCACAGGGAGAGGCAATGAAATGAGGAACGCTGAAAAATTCTCATGTCATTCACTGTGTTCTTAAGAGGTTACGTCAATTATTTGTGTACAGTAGTGAAGCACTGTTATTTATAAAGAGGACAGAACAAACTCTAGAGTCAGAAGACGTGTTCAAGTCTAGACTTCACCAGTCAGTCTCTTCAAACAAATCACCTGGGGGCCTCGATTTCACCATCCGTGAAATGGGTCTGCCTTAGACGCCTGCTACTTGAAAGTCACGTCCCAGGGAACAGCAGCAGCAGCAGCACCTGGGAGCTTGGCAGAAATACAGAATCTCAGGCGCTGCCCAGACCTACTGGATCAGTCTGTGCATTTTAACCCGATCCCCAGGAGATGCGTGTGCTTATTAGTCTGAGAACACCTGTCCTTGTCAATTGTTCCCAGCCCTGGCTGCATGTTAAAATCACCTGGGGAGCTTAAAAAGAATATATCAATGCTAGGGCCCAGATATAAGAACCTATACTAGCTGCAGATTACCTCCCACACAAACCAAGCCTGCGTGCGGAGGTGAGTGATCAGAATGGAGGAAGAGGGCTTAATCTGAAGGCCGGCTGAGGGAGCTCCGTCCTCAAGGCAGTGATGATTCTTACTTAGCAAGGAGATGAGGGCGGGGGATGGGGATCTCTCACAATGAAGGAACTCAGGGTTTTAAACTGCTCCCAGGGAGTGGGGACAGAGCTGGGAGACAAACCCAGGTCCAGTCGCCTTTGAAGCCCAGCCACTTCTAAACCACTAGTTTTACTGTTTCTGGTGCCCTGGGTGACTGTAAGAGGAAGGTGGGGGAGGAAGAGGGTAGGTAGAAGCATACCTATTCTTCTGGCACCACTGCCAGGTTAAATGAACCACAAGTCCAGCTGAGTCACACGGTGTGGTTACGAGAAGTCATCGGCCCTCGGTACCCAACAAGAAGGAATGTGAGGAGGGCCCCTGAACGGACTATTGCACCCAGAGGCCTCCTGGGCACCAGGTCTGGGACTCACCTCTTCCTCCAGCAGTGACGACAGGCTGAATCATTGTCAGCTTTAGCAAGAACCTTGAGCTAATATTGCATTAGAAATACAGGCTAATACAGAAAGCAATAAGGAAACATTCAGGACAGTGGGTACACCATGCCCACCTCACCCCCTAAAGAATCAGGAGGCCGTGCTCCTTTATCAATCTGCGTATTTGTTTTTTGAGGTGATAAAGTTGAATCACATTTTGGAAACACAACTCACTTAATCAGACAGGAAGGGCCTGGGTGGGGCTCCCTCTGGAATGTTTCCAGCGAGGTTCCAACAGGCTGAGAGGTCTGGTCTTGAAATCTGGGGAGACCTGTGTCCAAGCCAGAGTTCTCTCTGACCTCACGGAGACCTTTCCATTCCACAGGAGTCTCCCTGACACACACGACTGTCCCTGCCCTTGCTAGTGCCAGGCTCACCCTTGGCATGAGACGTTCTACATTCCGGTTGCTGCTGACCACCCCTGACATCCAGGTATATTAGCGGAGCTCCTTCCCTTGGGACAAAAATAACATGTTTCAGGATGCTTGGAATCCTAGGAAGGTTGTCCTCTGCAAGAGATGGCACACATCTCTTTGTTTGTTTGTTTGTTTTGGGGGTTTTTTTGCGGTACACGGGCCTCTCACTGTTGTGGTCTCTCTCGTTGCAGAGCACAGGCTCCGGACTCGCAGGCTCAGCGGCCATGGCTCACGGGCCCAGCCGCTCCACGGCATGTGGGATCTTCCCAGACCAGGGCTCGAACCCATGTCCCCTGCGTTAGCAGGCAGATTCTCAACCACTGCGCCACCAGGGAAGCCCTCTTCTGTTACTCTTGGTCCCCTTTCAGCGAAGGTTGGCATTGCAGCTTCCTTACAGGATCCCATAACGTGTACACTCCATTTCAGGAGATAGCGAGCCTACCAAAGCAAGGTGTCAAGCTGTCCTCTGTCCTGGCATGGAGTGGAGGATAGATTCAGTGACCTAGAATAGCTGATGACCACCAGGGAGATTTTCCCCTTCAAAGTGTCATTCGCACCCTCCCCAGCATTTCTCCAGAGAATCCTTCGAGTCAATTCTTTTTTTTTTCTTTATTCGAGTATAATTGCTTTACAATGGTGTGTTAGTTTCTGCTGTATAACAAAGTGAGTCAGCTATACATATACATATATCCCCATATCTCCTCCCTCTTGCATCTCCCTCCCACTCTCCCTATCCCACCCCTCTAGGTGGTCACAAAGCACCGAGCTGATCTCCCTGTGCTATGCAGCTGCTTCCCACTAGCTATTTTATATTTGGTAGTGTATTTATGTCCATGCCACTCTCACTTCGTCCCAGCTTACCCTTCCCCCTCCCCATGTCCTCAAGTCCATTCTCTACATCTGCATCTTTATTTCTGCCCCTAGGTTCTTCAGAACCGATTCTTTTTTTTTTTTTTTAGATTATATATATATGTGTTTTAGCATACGGTATTTGCTAACACATATATATGGAGTCAATTCTTCTTGAAAGCAAAATGCCTCCACTGAAAAGCCTAAATCTACTAGTCATTCACACCATGGTGAGAACTTACTAGCTTTCTCTTTACATCCAATATAAATGATGCCAACTGTTTTGACTGGGTGGGAGACAGATCACCAGAGACTAGAGCACTTCCCTGGGCTTGGTGGGAAGGGAGGGAAAGTGGGTGAGGGGAAAGGGAGAGGAGCCCAGAGGAGGAGAGGATGCCAATCACATCCTCCTATTTTATAACCATTCCACCGCCACTTAAATAATTTCTTATGTACACTTCATGACTTTTTATTTTTTTTTTCTCTAGCTTAACTTTAAGCCATTCAAAGATGGAAACAAGTCCTTCTCTTCATATGAAAGTACCCAGAGTATGACAAACCCTTAACAGACACTCAATAAAGTTTTACTGAAATAATGAGTGGTGGCCCAGGGCTGTCGTCAGAAACCAGTCACAGAGAAGTTTCTGTTTGTTTACGTCTCCTGGTAACAATACACTGGCTTCCCACTAAGGCCTGGGAAGTCAAAGCTTAACAGGGCCATTAAGACTCAGCTCCTTACACACAAAGAGCAATCAAATTCTTGAGGAAGAAAACTCCTTCGACGTCCATTAAACCTAAGTGGAGGCTGAGTAATAATAATAACAACAACAATAATAGCTAAAATATATTTGGTACTTATTTCGGCTCAGATACTTTCTAGCACTTTGTGTATATTAATTTACTTTATTCTCACAACAAAATATAAGGTAGCTCTATTATTATCCCTGTTTCACACGTGGGAAATGAGTCGGGTGGGCCATATCAGTACGGACTAGCATTCTGAGGATGCTCTCCTCAGCCTGGGCTAAAATCCAGCTGCTCTTCTAAGCTCACCGCATCTGCAGTTACCATTAGAGGAGAAGTAACTTACCACAGTCATTCAAGGAGTCACTGGCCCTAAAACCTAGGAGGGCAGAGTTTACATTTCACCCATGTATCCCTCGCAGCACCCAGGCAGGGTCTTGCCCATAGGAGTCTGTCAGTTGATGGATGGGAATGTTGATTGATGGACGGACTGTTGATTGACAGATGACAACCAGCCTTGTTCTGCTGCCATGTGTCAGAGTGAGTGACTTCCCCACCAGGACCCATTCCCAGGTCATTAGCTTGGTCCCCTCAAAAACACTAATAGCATTTGCTCTTTACACGGGTTTATGTGATACTCGCGTTGACTCTGTCATATGCAAATGAGAGCTTGAATATCTAATCAATTTCATTGCCTGAGTTTCTCAAAACATCCTAGAAAACACAATTACTTGGAACATCACCAGTGACTCAACCAGAAGCACAGTGATCTTCGCGGGTTCAGTGGATTTGATGCTAATGCTTTGGATGCTGTTGAGTAGAAATGATACAACCTGAGGCAGAGGGCTCTAAATCTAGTAACCGGAACTCTCCTTGGAAGATACCATAACCTGACTCAATATTGAGAAAGTTACGCCGTCTTGAGTTTTACAGACACTTCCTTGTTCCTGACATAAAGCTGGTGGTCACATACCACGGGAAAGATGGGCCCAGGAACAAACTTCAGGTGTAGATATGACATCGTAGGAGATGAAACCAAGCTCAGACAATTTCCCAGAACAAAGAGACCAGACACTTGGCAACTGCGCTGCTAATTTCTTCCCCTGCAGGCAGCCCAGCAAGATAATTCAGGTCTTGAAATTAAACCAGAGAGGAGCTGTTCTTGGATGAAGAGGCAAAAGCACTTATAAGCTTCTTTATTAGCTGCTGCTAATCAAACCTGAGGTAAGATTTACCGGACTCCCCTGGTGGCGCAGTGGTTGAGAGTCCGCCTGCCGATGCAGGGGACACGGGTTCGTGCCCTGGTCTGGGAAGATCCCACATGCCGCAAAGCGGCTGGGCCGGTGAGCCATGGCTGCTGAGCCTGCGCGTCTGGAGCCTGTGCTCCGCAACGGGAGAGGCCACAACAGTGAGAGGCCCGCGTACCGCAAAAAAAAAAAAAAAAGATTTACTATTTTACTTACCTTAAGACTTCCTCTTTTGCAATATTGGGTGACAATGCAGATGTTGGGTGATTCTGCGCAAATACCAAAGAAGGGAACAAAGTTTTCATGCCTTAATTCATACATCTGAAAATGATAATAGTAATAATAGCTTACGATTATAATGTGTCTTCTGCCCTAGGGACAATGTTGTGTGCTTTACACACTTTCAGCAATTTTTCACAAAGACCCTGTGAGATAAGAACTATGACTGCTCCCATTTTACAGATGAGGAAACTGATGCTCAAAAGATAAATTAATGTGTTACAGATCATACAACTTAGTAGTGGCAGAGCTGGGAGGTAAATCCAGGCAGTCTGTCTCCAGCACATAAACGAGAGGCATGATCAAAGTCCCCCAAAGTCACGGGGATTAACTGAGGAAGTGGACCCCATGAGCCTGACTCCCCTGCAAGGACCAGCTTCGAGAGAGACAGATACAGACACAAAGAATGAAGAGGCAGAATTAAGGCCAGGAAGAATTAAAGGCAAAAACAGGCTAGGAGAGCTCCCAGGATGCAGGTGCCTGGGTCAGCCATAAGCGTCTGAAGTCTAAAGTCTGGGCTCTTGGCGGGTGGGGGTCATGGGCCAAGTTAAGGGAAGCAGCTTCCCACCATTGTCCTTTGGGGTGAAGGCCACCCGCACCCCAGGTGGGAACAGGGAACTGGCAGAGGCAAGGCAGAGGGCAGCAAGGTTTTGCCTCCTCCCAGGGCTGGGGGCCTCACCAGCCGGATTTCCTGCAGCACAGACGGCTTCCTGACCCGGGCTCGCGCTTGGGTCACCAGCATCACAGATGGCCACATGGTTTCCCTGGATCCGCAGACAAAGCAGAATGTTCTTTTTTTTTTTTTTTTCATCTTTATTGGAGTATAATTGCTTTACAATGGTGTGTTAGTTTCTGCTTTACAACAAAGTGAATCGGTTATACATATACATATGTTCCCATATCTCTTCCCTCTTGCGTCTCCCTCCCTCCCACCCTCACTATCCCACCCCTCCAGGTGGTCACAAAGCACCGAGCTGATCTCCCAAAGCGGAATGTTCTTAACCCAGGCTGATTCAGAAAAAGCTACACTCAGAAAGAGCTAGGAAGGGGGGCAGGAAGACTGGCAAGAAACCCACCTACAGAAGGGATCATCGAGCTCCTCCCTGCTCAGATCAGCCCTCGGGTAGCCCCGTGCTGTGTCCAGGAGCCGAGCTAGCTGCTCAACACAGCAGACCTTATTTAACAGGCAGCACAGCCCTGCAAGGCGGGGTGGGGGGGCAGGGGGGTGATTAGCCCATTTCCAGATGGGATCCCTGAGGTTAGGGAACTAGTTCAAGGTCACACATCTGTAGGTAGTACAGCCAGAATTTGAACATCTGCATACAGCCACTCTGCCCTCAGAATTACCCGGTAAAGCCCTACTGGGGCATAAAATAGCTCTCTGCCCTGCTGGTTCTCAACAAAGGAGCTTAAGTCCCCAGAAATCATCACACTAGATGAGTTACTGCTGTTCCCTCTCGACACAGGTGTGCCTCTCTGGGATGGCTGCGAAACAGGACACGATTCAGGTGCTCTCAGTAGGATGACCAAGTACTGATGAGACTATGCCTTTTATAGATGAGGAAAATTAGCGCCAAGGTTAATAGCAGTTAGTAAATGAGAGTCAGGACTCAAACCCTGATTTCTCTCACCCGAAGTGTGAGTGCTGAACTGCTACCCGCACCACTCTCGTGTCTGTGCCAACATCACAATGTCGTGGTTAAGACTCTGGGGTCAGGCTGCCCAAATTCAAGTGCTGGCTTTGGCCCTTAACTAGATGTGTGACCTGATGACACAGTCATTTTCCTCAATGAGCATCTAAGGAGGTGAACTCTCTGTGTAACACTCCCAGTGCCTCCCCAGCACCTAGAGAATATATTTTAAACAGAGGAGCCCTGTTTTTCTAGAAGAGTCTTACTCGGAAGCCTAATGTAGAAAACAGTAGCTCAAAGCAGAGCTGCTGTAGTTGAAGAGAAGAGGCTCAGAATTCCTCCCCACCACCTCTACCGCATTCCATCATTCACCCAAGGCCAGACCAGTGAGCCCCAGAATCCCCTGGGACACTTGAAAAATAATTTACAAACGAACCCCAGTCTCCTGGTCATAGCATGTTGAAGCCTCCTTGACTTGGTACCTGCCAAGTCACCTTTTTTTCTTGAAAGTCGTAATTCACTTATTCAGTGAATAGTATATGCAAAGATACCAATAAAAGGAAACATACTATAAACTACAATTTTGAAAATAAAGCCAATATAACGGGAACAAAATACACGTAACGTGAGAAGAATGTTTGATTGTTGACCCATCATGCTTTCCTTACTTTTATAATGAACCTAAATGTCTTTAGAACAAACCTGTATACCTTGGTCTAACTTGAGTGCTTTCTAACAAGCAACAACATTCTAGAACACTTTTCTTTCGCTTTGAGATATTTAAGATTCACACATTTGTTCAAAAACAAATTCTGATTCAGTGGTTGATCTGCATATCTTGTTATTCTCTGGATATCATGAGTAACGTGGATTCCTGAACAAGCACTATATGAAATTCTAAAATTCTTGATCTTTGACGTAAAATTTATTTCAGTTGTGGGTTTTTTTTTTTTTTTTTTTTTTTTTGCGTTACGGGGGCCTCTCACTGTTGTGGCCTCTCCCGCTGCGGAGCACAGGCTCTGGATGCGCAGGCTCAGCGGCCATGGCTCACAGGCCCAGCCGCTCCGCGGCATGTGGGATCTTCCCGGACCGGGGCACGAACCCGTGTCCCCTGCATCAGCAGGCGGACTCTCAACCACTGCGCCACCAGGGAAGCCCCAGTTGTGGGTTTTTAATCACTTGAGATGAAAGCAAAATTCACCCCCTCCCTCCACCCCCCCTCCCAGGAACAAAGAGCTCTTATTAAAGTATAGAAACTTGAGTCTATCTTTCTACTCTAAAGAACAATTCTCACTAACCTTTCTGGGAAGGCAGTGAGTATTCCAGAATAATCAATATATGCTTGCAAAGATTATATCAACAACAAAAGCAAAACAAAAAAGGAAAGAAAGAAAAGAGACTTCAAGCTTAAGATATGCATAAAAATAGTCATGGCTATATTTTCTGGAATTATGTAACTGTTATATACTTATCAAATAATGTCATTTTTATTAAATGTGTGCCCAGCTTCACAGCCCTGAGAAGCCCTCAGCACACCCTGCGTTACTTCTCTCCTGGTCACCACTAGCGAACCCACTCTCCCCAGATGGCACCTCTTCTCTGAAGCCTTCATGATGCTGTGACATTCAATCCCTCTACCTGCGGGGTTTCTGCCTCAGCTTGTAGACACCTCCCAGAGCACTTACTTCCGTCGGAAGGCATCCATCCGTGGCGTGCCTTGCACTCTGCTTGGCCTGCAGTAGACAGGCAACACGTGTGTGTTGAGCAAATGAATTATATTGTCTTAGTTATCAGTAGTTTAAAGGAGTTAATGCGGTTTTGAAAATAACTAAGCGCTCCCCAGGAGACAGCGTTAATATTTGAACAGGATGTTCAAATCCTGTTCTTCTACCCACCAGGGACCAGGGCTGAAGGGAACTTCAGAAGCCATCTGATCGTTTTTAAGTATTCAGAAACTGAGGCTGGCAAATTATGTTCCCAGCCAAAAAGTGGTAGTTCCAGAACCGGAACTCAGGGCCTAAGACTCTCCATTAAGAGCTCACTTTATAAATGAGTCAGCCTCCGCCCCCACAAGCTCCTAGGTCAGGTCCCTTCCACGCATCACCAGCAGTGAGCAGGAAGGTGGATGTCTGGGCCAGGCGTGGCCTCACCTTGTTCTGGGACAGAATGGTGATGTCATCATAATTGATTTGCCACCAAACACCTTTATTTTGCCTCTGCAGTTTTTCCCTCTGTGTCCTTAAAATCAGACCTATGATGACAGCTCCCAGGTTGGTAATCAGGAGGGTTACGGTGAAAATCACAGCAGTCACACCTGGAGGGCATATCGTTACTCAGGCCCACCTAAGAGCACAAGTGAGCACATCCCGGCCCTGCCAAACAAATGGCTCAAAAGCCGCCCCGGCACGGGTCCAGGTTAGGGCACAAGGCGTCCACTCAGGCCTGTCTTTTCCAGGAATCCTATTGGGCCCCAAGTGCGTGGTCTTCCCACACCCCTCTGGTTCCCACGGCAACTGCACTCACCTCCTCCTTATATAGAAACGTCCCTTGTAGAGAAAAAAAGGATGACTTCTAAGACCATCACCACCTTTCATTCAACATTTACTGTGTGCTCTCCTTACACTTGTTCTCAGTTGTGATCCACCTCATTCCAGGCCTGAGCTCCTAACCACCAGGGAACACTCCCTTGTCCAGACTCTACCTCCATAGAAATGGAATTCCTGAGACTCAGATCTCAGGAGCCAGGTTTCCCCAGGGCAGAGGTTCTCAACAGGGGAGGCCATGACGTTGCCTCTCCAGGGGATATCTGGCAATGTCTGGAGACGTTTGGGGTTGTTAGAGCTAAAGGGTGCTGCTGGCATCTAGTGGGTGGGGTGGAGGCTAGGGACGATGCTAGGCCTGCTACAAGGCACAAGACAGCCCCTTACACAGAAAGATGATCTCGTCCTAAACATCGATGCTGTTGCCACTGCTGAGAAGCCCTGTTGTAGAGTCCTTTCCTGCTGCCTTCTCCAGGTGGCCACACTGATCTGCAAAAGCAGGCTCAGTTTCACAGAGCTCATTGGCAAATCCACAGCCACGTCTGTCTTCGGGAAGGGAACCGTGGAGAAATTCCCCATGGGTCTTAAAAAAAAAGAAGACAATGAAAGGTCAGTGCCAACTTGATTTATTCAACTCGTCTCTACCTCAGGCATAGCAGGGGCAACTGAAACACACATGCCATTTGCAAAAAGCAGGCCTTGGTCTCTTCATTCAAACAGCTGCTGACCCATCCGGTTTTCCCACCTCACCAAGATTCTTCAAACCTAGCCTACAGGTAATATAATTCATGAGAGAGCAATATCTTTTTGCTCGGTAGAACAACTGACTCGATCTTTTGTTTTAAACCATGTCACTTCTGATTTAAAAGATGAAGTGTCGCTTCTCCAACGTTACTGTAGTTTTCTCCCGTGTTTGATACAGACAAATCTTGTTATACAGCATCTTGACACTTTACGGACCAAAATGTCACCCCTGCCTGGAGAATGCCTGTTCCTACAATACAGAGAACTAGCTGGCCATGGTTGTTTTATTTCTTGGGCCAACCCATTCGGGGACATTAAAATTCCATAAGAGTAGGGGAGAGAAAAGTGTCAAGTCAAATCTGAATTGTGGGTGATGGCGGGGGGGGCAAGTAGAAATTGAATTAAGTTTTATGTTCTCATGTAGTTGCTCATTGGTTTATAGCTGAGAGAACAGAAACAGAGATTTTTTTTTTCCCAAGGGATTTCTGGATACTGTGAGCCCAGGACAGCATCCAGGTCCTGGTGTCCCCCTGGCTGTCTGCATGAGTTGGTTTCACTGACTGTGAACCTGACCCTGTAGGAGGCGCTGTGCTCCATCATCGCCCAGGGCCAGGGCCTCTCCCTGAGACACTGGGGCTGTGGGACCTGCCCAGCTGGAGCATATGAGGAGGCCCAGGCCCACATGGAGGTGCAGATAGGGATGCCGTGTTATAAGTGGAACCTGAAGTGGCTGAGCCACACCCACAGTCAAGGGCAAGACCACGTCGAAGGCCCAAAGTCGATCTTTATGAGTTCAGAGAGCAGCAGACAACTTGATTATAGGAGCTGGATCCCCAGCTGGCCTCCTAGCAGAACGACCGGCCCTTCCTCTCCTCCCAGGCCTCTTCCTGTAGCATGAGCTAAGCTAGGGAAAGGCCCTGCCATACCTGATGACTTCCTGATAGCTGTCATAATGAAGAAAAGGAAGAAAGAGGGACCCATCTGAGGATTTCTGTAGGGCATAGACCCAGTAATCCATGCGTCTTTCTCCCCGGGAGTCCACAAACACGGGGCTAGTAATTCCTGGAAAGAGAGGCACTTGCACACAGTAAAGGGAACATAGAGGAGCTTGGAGCTCAAAATGCCAGCCTGCCGAGTCATATCAGAGGAATGCCCTCCCCAGCAGTTGCTGAAAGCCACCCAGGAGTCTTTTGCCCTTTCGGGGAATCTAAGAGGCAGTCAAGAAGGAGAGTGGGAAAAAAAGAAGATAGTTCAGAGGTGGTACCCTGGTGGGGCTCAAGGGCCACTTGGTTCTGTTAGGCCTACGCTGGGGAGGACCATCCAGCATTAAAAAAAAAAAGTTAAGCAGTTTCCAACTAATTTCACATAAAACCCAAGATCTATGCTTCCCAAACAATCAGATATGACCAATGGAGGCCGAATGACATGGCAGCGGTTGGCTGGGGCTGGGGACACTGCCTCCTCCCAGCCGCTACCATCCTACGCCCCCCACGTTCTCCACGCTGCCAGACCCTGGGACACGAGTTTGCAAGCTTTGTTCTCAGCATGGCCCTTCCTTCCCAGTTTTGGTTCGTGCTCAGGCATTGCGCTCAGACCTGGCCCAGGTGCATTCCTTGTTCTTGCTTAGGATGTGCCCTGCCCCCCACACAAAGGACACATCAGAGATCCCAGAGGAGTAAAGTACAGCAGTCCCACACCCCAAACTAGGACCCAAGGTCTGATCTAGGACTTATGATTTGTTCCCACTGGGGACAGGACAAAACATTAACATTCATAAGCTTCTGCTATGTGCCCAGCACTGAGGGCGGTAGTGATTTCACACATCTAGTCCCGGTTGACCCCACAGAGGAGGCACCATCATCCACTCCTAATAAGCAAGCAGGGCTTGGAGGCACAGACCCCTTGGAGTTTCCAGAGCCAGGAAGACACAGGTCTGTTGGGCCCCAAGTGCGTGGTCTTCCCACAGCCCTCGCTGCCTTGCTGTGCCCACTTGCTGGCATCCTGAATGTGGGGCTTGAGCACAGCTCCCTCCCAAGGTCTGCACAGGGAAAGGGCTGCAGCAAATGCAACAACCAGGGTTGAACCAGGAAATAAATTGATCTGACAGAGGGGATTAAACTGAGAGCAGGAAGACAGACTCCTCCCACTTCATCCCCTTTTTTAAAGCAAATGCTTCAGGGTCAGGAAGAAAAGAAGAAAGGGAAGCAAGTTAATATTTCCACTTGGAAAAGGTGTGGATGGGGTCATTGTAAACTGAATCTAGGAATGCCCCAAAGAGCAGGACTTGGCTGTCCTTTTGAAAATTTAGGATGAAGTTTAAGTCTTAATTTATTAAGGGAATGATAAGCCAAAGGAAAGATAACTAGTTGCCATTTAATGAGCACATACTACGTGCCAAGCACTTCATATATTGGATTAGCCAAACATTCATTTGCTTTTTTCCATAAGATGACTCTAGTAGCACTTAGTTGTCTTTAACTTCATTCGAAACAATTTTGTTAGATTGTATGTGACAGCTGTCATATCAGTGTTCATTTAGAAAAAGACATCAAAATTCGTGAATTTTTGTGTAGCCATTTGCATATTGAAGATGGAAAAAAAAGCAACATTTTTGGCATATTATGTTTTATTATTTCAAGAAAGATAAAAACGCAACTGAAACTTAAAAAAAAAGATTTGTGCAGTGTATGGAGAAGGAGCTGTGACTGATCGAACGTGTCAAGAGTGGTTTGTAAAGTTTTGTGCTGGAGGGACTTCCCTGGTGGTGCAGTGGTTAAGAATCCACCTGCCAATGCAGGGGACATGGATTCCATCCCTGGTCCGGGAAGATCCCACATGCTGTGGAGCAACTAAGCCCACACGCCACAACTACTGAGCCTGCGCTCTAGAGCCTGTGAGCCAAAACTACTGAGCCCATGAGCCACAACTACTGAAGCCCGCACGCCTAGAGCCCATGCTCCGCAACAAGAGAAGCCACCGCAATGAGAAGCCCGCGCACCGAAACAAAGAGTAGCCCCTGCTTTCCGCAACTAGAGAAAGCCTGCGTGCAGCAACGAAGACCCAACACAGTCCAAAATAAATAAATAAATACATATATTTAAAAAAAAATAAGTTTCGTGCTGGAGCTTTCTCTCTGGACGATGGTCCACGGTCGGGTAGACCAGCTGAAGTTGATAGAGATCAAATCGAGACGTTAAGTCAATGTTATACCACGCGGGAAAGAGCCAACATACTCAGAATATCCCAATCAAGCATTGAAAATCATTTGCACCAGCTTGGTTATGTTCATCACTTTGATGTTTGGGTTCCACATAAGTTAAGTGAAAAAAACTTCTTGACCTTATTTCTGCATGCAATTCTCTACTTAAACGTAAAGAAAATGTTCGGTTTTTAAAACAAATTGTGATGGGCGATGAAAAGTGGATACTGTACAGTAATGTGGAACGGAAGAGATCGTGGGGCAAGTGAAATAAACCACCACCAATCACACCAAAGGCCGGTCTTCATCCAAAGAAGGTGATGTTGTGTGTATGGTGGGATTGGAAGGGAGTCCATTATTATGAGCTCCTTCTGGAAAACCAAACGATTAATTCCAACAAGTACCACTCCCAATTAGACCAGCTGAAAGCGGCACTCGACGAAAAGTGTCCAGAATTAGTCAACAGAAAACACATACTCTTCCATCGAGATAACACAAGACCACTTCTTTATTTGATGACCAGGCAAAAGCTGTGACAGCTTGCCTGGGAGGTTCTGATTCATCCGCTGTGTTCACCAGACGTTGCCCCTTCAGATTTCCATTTATTTCGGTCTTACAAAATTCTCTTAATGGTAAAAATTTCAATTCCCTGGAAGACTGTGAGAGCACCTGGAACAGTTCTTTGCTGAAAAAGATTAAAAGTTTTGGGAAGATGGAACTATGAAGTTGCCTGAAAAATGGTAGAAGGTAGTGGAACAAAAGAGTGAATACGTTGTTCAGTAAAGTTCTTGGTGAAAATGAAAAATGTGTCATTTATTTTTACTTAAAAACCAAAGGCACATTTTGGCCAACCCAATATTTTAATTACTCCTTGGTGTTACACAACAGTAAAGAACATGAGCTCTGGAGATAAAAACAGGCCTTATTTTGAATTCGGGCTCCACCATCTCGTAACTTTATGACCACGGGCAAGTAAGTAAATTTTCTACCCTGGGGTTACTCACCTGTGTAGTATATTATGGATAGTAATAGCACTGCCTCATCGGTGGTGTGAGGATTAAATGAAATAGTGCACAGAAGCTCTTGGCACCCAGCTTGATATAAGGTAAGCCCTCAATAGATGCTGGTTATTATTATTAGATGTGGCAATATGTATTATCTCTGTCTCACAAAATAAAAAGCTGGAGTAGACCAAGATGACAGCCGTTGGCCAGCTCCCAGGGTGATTTCAAAACAGTTCACTTCCAAGCCTATCCTCACACCTGCAAGGAAAGTAAAATAGGATTGGCCCCATCCTCAGAGGCTGATGGTCATGATTCAGACAGGCACCGCATCAGAGAGGATGCAGGTTGTGGAGGATCATGGGAGTGATACCAGGAGGAGGGTCCCACCCTCTTGAGTTTTATTCTTGATGGGTTCGGTTTGAAAGGAGCTGTGGGAGAGACTTTTCAGGGGCGGGAAGAGACCCCAGAGGCCCCCCACCTGGTCTGGGCAGCCTTCTGGACAGAGCAGAAAGAGCAGACGGTGGCCGCTGGGAGCGTTAACCTCAACAACACTTCCCAGAGGCCGGAATCTCCGTGAGAAAGCGGAATTCTGTAATCACACGCCCAACAACGCCAAGCCCCACGGACTCAGCTGGCCTGAGTTCGGCAAACCTACCACAGTCAAGACACTTACCCGGCAAAGCAGTCTGACTGGAGCCTTTCAGAGTGATGACGAGCTGCCGCCCATCCCAGAAATCCCTTCTGGCCGTTATCATCTCCTTCACGGCCTCAGCATACAGCAGGACTGCATCGTGAAAGTAAGCAGGGTAACGGCTCACCTTGGATGAGGGAAGCAAAGGCCGGGTAGAAAAAGGCCCATGGTGGTACTGAACTCTCTTAGCTTTTACTTGTCTGTGAAGCTCTTGATTTCTCTGTCAATAAAAATTAATTAATTTCTAAAAAGATTTAAAAAAAAAAAAAGCCCATGGCCTGCTACATCACAGTCCGGGCTCAGTTAGAAGCAAGCTTTCTCCATCCTCTTAACAGTGTAACATAGCACACGTTCTCCGTTATTCCACAGAGAAAGGAGGACCCTCCACGTATCCTGGCCTGTGCTGGTATACCTAGGTATCACAGCTTCACTTTTCCTCTTTAGGCCTTGTTTTCTCAATTAGATTGCGTGATCTTTTGGGCTGTGAACAGCTTTTTAGGCCATAGGCAGGAGGGAATATGGTTTAATTGAAAGGGTGGATCTTGGAGTCAGGCTGTCCCTGGTACTTACTGTGAGACTTGGGGTAAGTTCCAGAACCTCTCTGAATCTCTCTGAATCTCGGTTCATTCATTTATAAAATGTGGATAAAGCCACTATTGTGATGAGTATAAGGATAGTTAAATGAGGCAGAATAGGTATAGTATCTATTGTACTAACTGGCACATAGTAGGTCTTCAATACTTCATTTAGTCAACAAAAATGCATGTGCCTACTAGGCGCTAGGCACTGTTCTCCCCATAGAACCAGGTACAGAGCTGACACTTAGATGACTCCCCAAATATTCATTGATCCACCATCTTTCCTTGTGTGTTGGGATCCACAATCAGCTGCCTCATTCCTAATGGAACCCTTGTCATCAGTAGCTTCTCATCGCCTTCAGGCTCAGCTTGGCCCCGCTCTGGCAGGAGCTCCAGATCTGGCCAATGGTCTAGTTAATCAGACATTTTGCCCCATCATCCCACACATACTGGAACTACCACTGGCTGATAGGCTCTCTCCCGGCTGCCTTCTCAGAACATCTGCTTGCCTTGACCTGCCCTAGCTCCACATCTCTGACTACTCCATTCTGGTTCCTGGTCGTGGCATCCTGCTGGGAAAGGAGACTGTCATGGTCTGAGCACGCACTGGTATCTGTTCTGCTACTTCCATGTACTATGTCATTAGATACTCAAAACCACAGTCTGGAAGGCAGATGTCATAATCAGTCCCATTTTTGGGTGAAGAGACTGAGGTGTAGGGAGGTTAAACAATTCATCTCAAAGCCCCGTAGGTAGTAAATAGCAGAATTAGGATGGAAGCCCAGGACTCTGACTCCAAAGGCCAACCGATCACTCATCTAGTAACCTCTGTCCTCCGTGTGGACCTGGGGTGCAGATTTCACAAGATCTCATCGGGCCACTGTTTATTTGGGGCTGTGGAAGATGAAGAAGTACGTGTGTGTGTGTGTGTGTGTGTGTGTGTGTGCGCGCATGTGTGTGTCTGTGTCTGTGTTAGGAGCCTGGGGAGTGGCCAAACACAGATATTCTCAAGGAAGGGAGGAGGGACCTGTGTAGGAAGACGCCCATCAGACCTGCTCCAGCATGTGGAGGGGGCCGTGGAAGGGCGGCCCCCGCAGCCTTCGGAGGACCAGCTCTCGGAAGCCTTCATCTCCAGGGCCTTCTCGCGAGGAGCTGAGGGCTATGAGAATCACTGACTTGTAGACTAAGGGAAAGTGCATCACCTTCTGATTTGTCAATACCTCCTTCCAAAAACTGTCCTGAAAAATAATGAAATAAATGTAGCCATTCTGTAGGAAATACCCTAAGCAATAGTCAACATCAACTTTATTTATTTATTTATTTTTGGCTGCGTTGGGTCTTCATTGCCACGTGCCGGCTTTCTCTAGTTGCCATGAGTGGGGGCTACTCTTCGTTGCTGTGCACGGGCTTCTCATTGCGTTGGCTTCCCTCGTTGCGGAGCACGGGCTCTAGGCCCGCGGGCTTCAGTAGTTGTGGCGCCTGGGCTTAGTTGTTCCGCGGCATGTGGGATCTTCCTGGACCAGTGATCGAACCCATGACCCCAGCAATGGCAGGCAGATTCTTAACCACTGTGCCACCAGGGAAGTCCTCAACATCAAATGTGAATTTTTATTCTAATCCTTGGAAACACAATGGCCCTGGAAGACTTGCCATGTAAAGTTTATGTTTTCTAGTTAGCTTCAAAGCAGTGGGAAGGAAGCCAAAAAAATCAATCAATAAATAAGAAAAGATTACTTGGGGCATCGAGCAACTAATATGCAGAAAGCTTACCTTTTAACAATGGGCAGCAAAAACTTGAAAAACTTACAACTGTCGATTCTCAAATTTCTGCTTGTGGCTTAAGTCGTTTGTTATTATCATTATTACCTACATTATTATTATTATTATTATGAAAGTAACATCCACTCATTGTGTGTATATATGTGAAAGACGGTAAGATCTTCCCCAGTTTCCCTACGGCTCCCTCTTGTCTCCTCTGAGAGGCATCCGAATGTTCTAGACGTGTACAGAGGTGTGTGTGAGCATATGTGCATTTTACATAAATAGTATCATGCTATAATGGTATTCTGCAACTTGATTTTTGCCAACTTCAGCCTATATTGGGAACACTTTTAGGGAATGGATTTATGCTATTCTTTTTTTAAAGCAGCATGAATTCACTTTCATGGATGTCATGTGGTCTATTTTTAGTCCTATATTCTGTCTGCATTTCCAGCCAATTGGAATTTGATTATCAAGGTTTGGGGAGAACGTGACGAGGGGGTTGGCAGGGCTTCCCCGCTGATCCTGAGACCTGGTGCATCCTCTCCCCTTCTCGTCTGTCTGCAGGCAGAGGTGAGAGGACAAGTAAAGAGAAAGGGGGTGTATGGCAATGCAAAGGGAAGGTAGGAGGAGGTTCTGGAAAGCTTGGCTTACGATTAGAATTCCAACTGGCTGCCCAACGAAACCTGAGACACTTTTGGCAATCTGAAATACTTAATGATAAAAAGATAAAAGAAACCTGGAGCATTATTATGCATCTTCCTGTACTCCGTTTCACCCCATTTCAACTTCTTATGATCATATAAAACAAGCTCATTTTAGAAAGAGAAAACTGCTGGAAAAATTACACAGTGTGTCCATAGCTAAATATCAATACAAGGGGCAATATTATTTTAGAAGCCTGTTGGTGTTGTGTGGTGGTTAAACGTACAAACACTGAGGCCAGCCTACCTGGTTTGACTACTAGGTCTCCCTCATACTAGTCGTGTGGCCTTGGTTAAGTTATTTCACCTCTCAGGACCTCGGTTTTCTCATCTGTAAAATGAGGAAAATGAAAGTATCTCCCCTTAGGGTGGTGTGAGCTGAAATGAGTGTTAGTTTATCAAGCGCTCACAGTGGGGCCTGGCACTCAGTACACACTCCACAAGGCAGAGCTGTTGGGGTCAAGGACTCAGTCCCAGAGTCCAAAAGACCAGCTTAAGAGGTCCAAGATCTTGGATAAGTTACCCTATTTCTCTAAGCCTCAATTTTTTCATCTGCGAGTTGGAATGCTAATAATCTGTACCTTATAAGGCTGTTGGAAATATTGAATGCAATGATGCATGTAAACCACGCATGGACTCTCTATCTGCCTCACGGGGCTGTTGGGAAAATCTAGCGCACCGATGCAGGTATAATGTATAACTCGGTACTCACGGGAGGTACGTGGTACATGTCAGCCATCCCTATCGTTACCAAAGGAACCAAACCACCTACAGATTGCCTCATTAGACCAGAGTGTTGGTTTCTCCAGGCCATTGTTGGGGCTCAAACACAGGTGGCCATGGAAGAAAAGAAAGTGAGAGCCACCGAGTTTGAGAGCCTCTGGGGAGGTCTCAGCCTCCCGGGAGGAATGATGGTTTTTCCTCAGCTGGTGTTTGCTGATGTAGACTACAGAGGACCAGGCTCCAGAACCAGCAGCCTGGTTCAAGGCCCGGGCCCCCGTCCCAGGAACTGTGCAAACGGACTCTGGGTAGGTTCTTTCAATTCAGTCTCAGTCTCTTGATCTTAAGTTGAGGACACAAGAGTAGCTGCCTCCTAGGGTTGAGTGTTCAGTGAGCTAATGCATCTGGTGCATAGCAAGTGCTGCATGCTTGTTACCTCTTCCTGCGGGAGCCGTTGCCTCTTATCAGCACCCACCTCCAGCTGCTGCAAAATGATAAAGACGAATTCTCCTGTGTGGAGTCCCAGGTTCTCTGCAGCCAGCAGGATAAGTTTTGCACCTTCTGAGCTGCAGATTAAGATAAGAACTGTAAGAGAAGACAGTCAGCCAGTTGCACATGTGTACACACACACACACACACACACACACACACAGATACACACGTTTTAAAGTCTAGCCTAAAACCACTAGAAATGAGACATGAACTTTGTCTTTTCTTGAGCATGCTTTAGGAAATAGGAAGGTCTAAACTGTTCCCAGAGCGTGTCCTCCTTTAACCATGCCGGTAGCATACAAACTGGCAGCTTTCGTCTTGCGGAACTAAAGTCTTCGCTGCAGCTCTCCCCCAAAGCACAAATCGAAAAAGTTTGAGACCACTTCTGTGCTCTAGTTTCTTCGTTTAACTGACTCAGAGCAATAGATCTGGCTTGTGACTCATCATCAGGTAGGTTGCGTTGACGGAGGACCTAGAACCAGGAGCACTGAGACTGTCTGAGATGGGATGGGGGGAAAAGGAGTAGGCCATGGTATTTTTCTTCCATCCAAACACATCAGCATGCTTTTTGAGGGAACAAAAATGAAATACTGATTTATTGTTATGTATTTATTTTTTAATTGGAGCATGCTTTTTTTTTTGCTTCAGAATTTTTCTTTTTAATTGAGGTATGATAGATTTACAGTGTTGTGTTAGTTTCAGGTGTACAGCAAAGTGATTCAGATATAGATATACATATATATATATATATACACACACACACATATATATTCTTTTTCAGATTCTTTTCCCTTATAGGTTGTTAAAAATACTGAGTATAGTTCCCTGTGCTATACAATAGGTCCTTGTTGGTTATCTATTTTATTTATTTATTTTTAATAAATTTATTTATTTAATTTTGGCTGCGCTGGGTCTTCGTTGCTGCTCTGGGGCTTTTCTCTAGTTGCGGTGAGCGGGGGCTACTCTTCGTTGTGGTGCGCGGGCTTCTCATTGCGGTGGCTTCTCTTGTTGTGGAGCAGGGGCTCTAGGCACGCGGGCTTCAGTAGTTGTGGCGCACTTGGGCTCAGTAGTTTTGGCTCACAGACTCTAGAGCGCAGGCTCAGTAGTTGTGGTGCATGGGCTTAGTTGCTCCGTGGCATGTGGCATCTTCCCAGACCAGGGCTTGAACCTGTGTCCCCTGCATTGGCAGGTGGGTTCTTAACTGCTGCGCCACCAGGGAAGTCCTTAGTGACTTATTTTTTGAATGAGATAAATTTTAATCTATTTACCTGAGCTCGAGCTAGGTGCCAGGCAATGTGCTAAGCATAGGATACAACAGTGAGCAAAAGAGAAGGTCCTTGTTCTCAGGGAGCTGACATTAAGACAGACAATATACAAGTGAAGAGATTAGAGAGATCGTTCAAGATTCTGATGAATGAAAGGGGAAAAGAATGCTGTGATACTAATGTGGGGAGGGGGAATCGCTCCATGTCAAGTAGTTGGGAAAGGCCCCTCACAGGAGATGGGATGGGCTCTGGGCTGAGTCTGGAAGGATGAGAGCAAGCTACCTATGGAAAGAACACTGTGTGGGATGAGGTGGGATTGCAGTGGAACTCCAAGCCAAGGGATACCAAGTCCCAAAGTCCCAAAGCCAGAAGGAGCTTGGTTTATTGGAAGAAGAGAAAGGAGTCCGCTACTAATTCCTGCTAGAAAGTAGAGGCTTAGAGGCACCACAACAACAATATTCACTATGGCGTGTTGATCAGTTACTATGTCCAGCACTTTACAGGCATGATCTTATTTAATCCTCACCATTCTATGAGGTAGGTAAGATGATTGTCTTTGTTTTACAGATAAGGTACCTGAGGCACAGAGAGGTTAAGCTACTTGCTCAAGAACACACAGCTAGAAAGTGTCAGAGGCGGGTTTCAAACCTAGGGATGTCTGTCTCCAGAGCCCATTCTCTGAACGAACATCCAAGTCCAAGACCCAGCCCACCTAGCAGGTGCTTCCAGAAATTACTCTGTACATCATGACACTATAGCATCGAAGATTTCACTCTAGACAAAAAAAAAGTTTTTGTTGGTTGGTAATGCTTTTATGTATCCTTAATTTTATACTCTGTTTTCATCTGCTTTTTACCTTCATAGAAAAATGAAAAATTCTTAGGTTTTTTTTCAATCATTTTTTTCTATTTGCCCCTCTAAACATAAGCAACAGAAGATTCTTTCCTACTTAGCCCTGGAAATCAATGACAGGCTTCTAAGATGCTCTTGAAGGAAGGCTGGATTGTTGTTGGTGTATTTCATGCTGGCGGTGATGGGGAAACGGGATTTGAGTTCATTCCCTACAACCCTCCACAACTCATCCACTCCCTCGCAGGAGGAAGTTCCAGAGTGACCTCCAAACATCCCAGTGTGTTTCCAGCCCAGGTACTGGAGGCTTTTCTGGAGCACATCACCAACTCTGTGCATGCGTGGCACAAGTTTCACATAGGTGTCATACAAGAAGTTGTTCTCCAGTTTTGCTGTTTGTCCAACAGAGTCAAACATGGGGGAGCCAGCAAACCAATAACCTTGAAAGTAACCAAAGGGATGTCTTTCCATAATTGAGTTTTGCTACACTCCAGCCCCATTGTAAAATATCTGCATAAACTTTGTATTCAGTGAGTCTATGGGTCATACTTCCCCTCGCTTTTGGAATATTGATGATAACATCTTGGATGCAACTTAAGGATGTAAAACCTCAGAGCACACGAGTAACAATAGCCAGCATTTATTTAGTGATTACTATGTGCCAAGCACTCGACTAAGAGCTTACACATATTATCTTAATTCTTACATTTTCTATCAGGTAGGTATTATCATCTCATCTTAGAGATGAAAACATGGGGGCACAGAAATGTATTAATAAGTTCCAAAATTAGCAAATAGTGGAGCAGGCTTGGAATTCAGGTAATGTGGTTACAGAGCACACACTCATAGGTACTACTCGCTTTTTCTTAATTTGTTCCTTATTCATTTTCCACTAGGAGCCTGCTATCTACAGGGAACTTCAGAGACCTTCCTCTTAAAAAGATCTCGTGATCAACTATTACAGGAGTAAAGACGTGTAAAAAAAGCTATAGAGTTAAATATGCCCTTCAATATTTATAGACAATAGATTTAGAGGAGCTTAGAGAAGTAAGAAATTACTTCTGATTTGGGAATTAGAGATGTGAACGATGAGGGTAGAGAGATAAAGGCTCCGTGGCATTTGAGCTTGACTTTGAAGAATGGGTAGGCTTTGTTAATCAAATGGGGAATGTGTCAAATGAGGAATTCTAGGAGACACTAAGATTCAAATTCAAATGTAATCTTAACTCTGTAGCACCCACTAATGATAGTTCTGCGGTATTTTTGAACGTGAGAACTGTGCTGCCTCATCTATTCAGCCTTTGCATCTATACCTCTGAGAGCACAAGATACCCAAGGACATCAACAAAGCTAATCTCATTAGCTAAACAAACACAAATCATTCACATCTCTCATTTCTTGCCTTAGCTTATGGCAATCTGTCATACTTCATCCTTTCCTTCTTTCTTTCCCATCACTGAATAATTTATTATACATGCCAAAGGGAAACCTACACAAACAGATGTTATTTTTCTATTTAAAGCCAAGCATTCAATTTCTTCTTCATTTTTCTGAGCCACGTGGCTGGCAATGTTGGAGTGAATGATGAGTCCATATCTGACAGCACCAAGGCCAAACAATCAACAAGTTTGTTAGTCAACATCAAGTTAGTGAGTGAACTAACAGCAATTGATTTGAGAGGCTTTCTTTAAAGAGAGTATTCATTGTTCTAATTGCATGGTCTAATTACATCTCAAAGAAATGGTACACAAGACTTACACAGTTATTATTTATAAGAATGTCATCCAAGTCCAGAGATTATTCAAGTCTATGCCGTCATCTTTAAGACCACCCTTTCCAATGGAAACTCAGAGTTTCTTAGAAGGCTGTATACTCTACCTCTGCTGCTTCTGGGCATGCTGGTCCAAACAGGGCAGAAATTTCTTCTTTCTGGACCTGGTTGATGAAAAGAGCAAGAGACTCCTTGGTGCTGCAGGTTGAGTTGGTGTAAGTAAACTCCCAGCTGAAATTTCCAAAGTCTGCCAGCTCAGAGTTGATCTTGTCCATGGCAACCTGGAGTCCGGCACCCAGCCTCTGCACATTGAATGGATGGGAGATGTTCCAGGGGGCCTGGAACCCCACAGTGAGTTTAGCAGCCTCAAGCCACGACACCAGGACACTGACAAGGAGCATCAGAACTAAGGTTGGGTGGCCAGCTCGGCATTCAACCCCCAAACAGGGCCCAGATCCGAGTGGGGCCTCAGCACCTGTCCTGGGAGCCATGGATGGAGTCTAACACCTGGATCACTGCAGAACCCTGAGAGGCTTAGCCTCCTGACCACTTGTGCCCAGAGCTTGAATGATAGTGCGCAGTTCCCTGAGGACCACAGCTTGCTTTCTCTTCAGTGCTGTTAATTAACCAAAAACTTCCCTTTCCAGAGTCTGTCCTAACACATCTAGAAGCAGAAATCTGTGCAAGGAGGCTGGGACAGGGAGCCAGCAAGACCCTGGTAATTGATCCAGTGACACCACTGTCAAACTCCATGGTCCTCGGCAAGCCACATAACCCCCACTCCACCCCCCAGATCCCTCTCCACTAGTAAAATAAGAATCATGGGAACCACTCAAGTGTAGACAGATGGCCTAGGCTGGAATTCTGACTCCATCACGTATTAGTGGTGTAACCTAAGACATGTTACTTTCCCTCTCTATTTTTCCCTCTCTAATTTTTTTCAAAAATTAGGCACAACCCCCATGTTCAATAGTAGGGGCCTAGATGAGTAACATGGAGTGAATCCATGTGACTGAGGAGGGCAGTCAATAAAAATGATATATTAAATGTGCACTTACTGACTTAGAAAAATAGTCACAATTATTGAGAGGAGGCACACTTTCAAACGACATGAATAGTATTCCATTTTTTGTTGTGTTTTTAAAAAGCACATAAAGTTGCGTAACAAATATTATACACACCAAACGAATAAAAACTCTGGGCGATAGGAGTTCTGGGTGCTTTTTCTTCTCTGCTTAATTCTCATATTTTTATCTTCATGTCTTTGCAATAAGGAAGAAAAGTGAACGTTTCAATTGAAGATAAACCCTACAGACTTGTATTTGCAGAGTGAAATCACAGGGAGGTAAACTCACGCTGTCTGAATTCCTGGGTCAGGAACACGTCACGTTGGTCTGGTCCCTCACACTTCTATGCACTTGGCTTATTCTCTGCTGAACTAAGCCCCTTCCATGTCTCCACTGCCCTCAGAGGGAGAGGGAGACAGAGATGCAGGTGGTCTAGGTAATGGCGATCATCGTCTGGAAACCATTGCCATGGTAACAGGCCCACCTACTTTGTACGAAGTGCTTGATTGGCTGGAGTGGCAAGGCCTGAGGTTAAAACCAGGGAGATTGGTAGGGACTGTGGCTGCTGGAGGGGGCACACTGTTCTCCACTTTGCTTCTCCAGCCCTGCTCTCTTCTAGGAGATTCTTATGCCTGCAAGTTACCAGTGGTGGTAGATGGGGGAGGCCATGTTGTTTTATCCCACCATGCTTTGGAACAAAAGTAATCTGTGCTTGGCCCCCAGAGATGCAGAGCTTGGTTCCCTATGTTGGCATTTTGATTCCCAGATATGTTATCCCATCTCTGTTTCCTGAAAAGATTATTACAGAGGGAGGATTCTCTTTTCCTAATTTATAGTTTCCTCACTGCTGACCAGTTGGGCCATAAATCAGATATAGGGCCAGCTGTTCAGCACACAAAATCAGATGAGATTAGCTGTATCCAGGGTGATGGGACTAGCTTTTTTCTACCTGTCCTTCCTCCCCTCCCATTTGCCCCTCCCTCCCTTCAATTTGTAAATCTGTGGCCTCATCACGTTTAGAGAAAACGGAAAGGTTTGAAATGATGTGGGTTGGAACTTCTCCGGAAGGTGAAACAGAAACAGGTGTTTGGCTCACTCGGAATACAGTAAAGTCAGGCTGGAGTTTCCCACCTGGAGGGAAAGACCGAGGGAGAGGCAGCCATCACTTCTGCCCTCACACTTTCTCCCACCTCACGGCGTGTTCTGGGAAGAGGCAACACCCTCAGGCTTCCAGAGTCTATAAGACTGCATCTGAGCCTCCGTTTTCTGATCTGTGAAGTGGACTGAGGGAATGGCAGAGGGCTGAGACTTCGGACCTTACCAGCTTCTTGCCCTAAAACCCTAGGACCCTGGCGGATTCATAACTAACCAAGTACTCCATGCTCGATGATGGCCGCAGTTTCTTTCCAGGTCTTGCTTACAGGTTCCTAAAGGGAGCATTCCCGAAGGTCTAACGTACCTTGTACCAACCATCCTACAAGTAAGCGCAAGTCAAAAGTGGCTATTACCTACCGGGGTACGAACTTCAAACTTCCCTGTCGTGTTCTCAGCACTTGCCAATAGTTGTGATGCAGTCAAGTAAAAAGAATCTCCTGGTAAGTAAATGTCTAAAGAGCCGTAGGAGAGTGGAGTAAAGGTTGAACTTGCGTAAAGGGGAGATTGTGTTTCTTAGATCTGCAACAAAAGGCAATTCCTTGAATCCAAAAGCCACTCCTTTAGGTACCTGTGCGCAGACTACTCCCAGAAAGCCGAGGATGGGGCGCCAGCCTTGGCTTTCTGATGAGGACATGCTGATTGTTTCTGAAAAGGTTGATGTGAGGGAGGAGAATCCTCCCTCCTGGGGACGCTGCCTGTCTCATCTGTACTTCAAACTCTCGCTATTCGTCCTGTGCTACAGAAATAGACTCTTCCTCTGGCCTGTAATGTGTTGCTCTTTCTCGTGCCCATTTTTACCAGGAGTGGGTTTTTGTTGCCTGAGTAGTTGCTTTTGACAACCTGGAGCTTCTAATCAATACTTTCAAGTTTTCTTCTGGCTACAGATCTAATCGGAAGTTTAGCAGATCGATCCAGCCTAAATGTCAGATTTCCGATCTGAAGATTTATTCTGTGTTTTTTGATTCTGCCTCCCAGATTACTGTCCCCAACCCCTAATTAGCCTTAGCATGAAGAGCAAAACCTTCTAGAAATTAGTAGGGAGGAAGGGCAGCTGTCTGCTCAGTAATCAAGATACTAAATATTTAGCAGTGATGGAATGACTTTCCATAAAATTTTAAGTGTTCCAAGAACACTTTTGTTGTCACAGTGTCCAAACACTAAGCAAATAAAGAATGTGTCCTTGCCTTAACGCATCTTCCTCTGGGGCTTATACACTTTCGACCCATTAAAATGACATGCTTCTCCATCCAAGCCAATAGGGGACCTGGGTAGCACCAGGCTTGTCATCTGGGTGGCGTCTCTCTGGTGCATAGCTATATAAAGCCAGGCAGGATGTCCCTCTGGCTCCTCCACCCTTTTCAGCTTCTGGTCTACAGAGACCAGTACCCCTCCCACTTCCTGGTGTTTCCGCTCTGCTCGTGTTAAAAGCTCCCAAATTGCTCCCTAGCCAGGCACTCAGTGATGTTCCCCCACGTTGTGAGCCCAGGGAACCAAGGCTGCAAAGCAGAGGACGATGTTCTTAAAGGTTTGGCAAGGGGGGAGGTGTGAGCATGGTACCCCCAAAGTACTGATGCTCCTGTCTGAAATTTCTCCCACACTCCCCTGTGAGAGGCAGCGTAGCAGAAGGGTGGGGCGCACGGATTTGGAATGAGACTGAAGCTGTGGCTGGGACAAGTTTTCACACAGCATAGTGCCTGGCCCGGAACAAGTCAGTGAACAGTAGCAGTTCCATAATAAGGAACTATTGCTTCCGTCAAGAAGATCATGACCTCTGTTGAATGGAGGTATGTAAACCCAAAGGAACAAACTGTTACTGATGCAGAACCCGGAGGAACAGGTCAAAGACCTCATTGTTTTCAAGTTCACCCAGAGCAGTTATAACATGCTGACACTGGGTAACACCACCTTTCACGTGTGGCCTATAGGCATTAAGACAGAGGATCTTTGGTCTAAATCAGTGTTGTCCATGAAAAATAGAATGTGAGCCACTTAGGTCATGTTAAAATTCCCAGCAGACAGATTTGAAGATTAAAAGAAACAAGTAGAAATACTTAGTTTATCTGAAATATTATCATTTCAACATGTAATCCATATTTTAAAAATTGAGAGTTTATGTTATTTTCTTCATACTAAGTCTCCAAAATTTGGCATGTGCTTTTTTTCTGTTTTTTGTTTTGTTTTGTTTTGTTTTGCAGTACGCGGGCCTCTCACTGTTGTGGCCTCTCCCGTTGTGGAGCACAGGCTCCAGACGCGCAGGCTCAGCGGCCATGGCTCACGGGCCCAGCCGCTCCGCGGCATGTGGGATCTTCCCTGACCGGGGCACGAACCCGTGTCCCCTGCATGGGCAGGCGGGCTCTCAACCACTGCGCCACCAGGGAAGCCCTGCCATGTGTTTTGTACTTAAACACGTCTTACTGCAGACTTTCTTCATTTCAAGTGCTCAGTTGCTACATGTAGCTGCTGGTCACAGTAGTGGACAGCATACGTCTAAATCTTTGCTCTGAGCTACGCTTCTAACCAGCTGGGAAATAGTGATGTTTCCTATGGGGTTGAAAGTTCTGGGAATTTAGAGCTGCCGCCTCTCTGAGGACCTTCACCCTTTCCATCTGATTCTTAAATGTTCTTGGGACGCTCTTGCTGATAAAGGTGCAAGTTGCCTGTGTCGCTGCGTTGCAACCTCGTTGACATCGTGACCCTGAGAATAATAGTATTTATATGACACACTGAATGCCCTAGGTGGGGCTGGCCGTGAGCACACCCAGCACTGTGAGGGCTGAGGCATCAGTATGTCTTGGCCCGCCAGTGTCCCATGGCTCGCCAGCTGGGAAGGTCAGATCCAAGCCTGTAAGGCAATCTGCTCTATGAGTGTTATCTGGGGGAGGGGAGGCACAGGGGGAGTATCTGGGGTTGAGGGAAGCTGTTTATTGCAATCTGTGCAAACACCATTCTTGTCAATCAAGTGCTCATGCTTAAGTAACACTTCCTTCCCACAAAGAATGAGCAAGTGGCCTCAAGAGCTCAGGTGCCCAGGCTGTTACTGTCAGCGGCCCGAGTTGAGCAAAACAAGCTGCTGCAGACACTGAGCTGTGGGGCCAGCTTCTGCCGTGTGGCTAACACGGGGGCCTAGAATAGCACGGTGGCTGCTCCCAGCACAGCAGACAACAAAGCAGAAAGAGCTGGGGATCGCACAGCTGAAAGATGCGGTACACTGCCCCCCCCCCCCCACAGCCCGCCTTCGACTGCGGGAAGCAAGCCTCTCAGCATCAGGAAGGATGTCCAGGCAGGTGGGAAGCCCTTCTGAGGAGGGGAAAGGGAGCTGTTGTCCCACCCTGGGCATCAGGTTCCCGTGGCTGGCACTGGGCTCTCCTTCCTCCAGGGCAATGGCTCTTAATTCTCTTTGAGATACCAATCAGAGTTCCCAAGGGAAATATATAAACACACGGGGTTTATATATCGCATGTGGTTCATGGGATGAGTCATCCTTAATCATAGACATGTACTTGGGCTCTGGACTCAGGATGACCTGAGCTCAAAAAAGACGCTGCCAACTGTTAGCCACGTGGCTTGGGCAAGTAAACTTGACCTCTCTCAGCCTTTCCTCTTCTGCAAAATGACAATAACTTCTTCATAGGGCTGCTCTGAGGTTAAATGGGGTATTGCAGAGAACTCAGCGCAGTGGGGCCACATGGGAAGTGCTCGACAATATTCACGATCATCTCGAAGGCCTTCAGAGTGGAGCTGACCTGGGAACCTAAGATTGCTCCTCGGTAAGGTGTACTTTGAGCGCCATTAGCCTTTTGAAACATCAGATAACCAAGGAAAGGGTGGGTATGGAATGGTCGGTTAGGGCATCTTGTTAAGAGTTTAGGGAACTTTGCCCTTTTCTTTTCACATCTCAGTGAAAGGCTAAACTTCAAAGTCAGCTCTGCCATGTGGGAAGCTAAAGGTCAGTCCATCACAGCTCCCATTTTGCCCACTTTGCGCCATCACACCCTCTGCCCTGCTGTACAGCTGACTCTGGGGAAGGACATGGCATTCTGATTCATCACTACTGAGTCAACATGAATAGATTCAACCTACAGCTCTAGGACTCTGCTTCTCTTTCTTCTTGGGTCATGTCGCCTGACTTCTAAAGACTTGGATTAGCTGTCAGAACAGCCTCAGATCCTTCCTAAATAAGTGTCCAGCGGACACCACCCGTCCCAGCTACTCCACACACCTTGTGCCGCCCCTTCTCGTCTCCAGCTTCCTTCTCTGCCCTCCCTCGGAATGCCGACAGTGAGCGTTGTTGAGTAGCTAGTCCACAGTCTGAATCCTGTGAAGTCTGCTACAGCAGACGAGCCGGAGGTACAAGATGAATCACCTGGATTCTGAGGGCAGAGGTTTTACTGAAAGGAGAAATTCCACTTTCCTCTAGAGGGACTTCATGAAGGTTCAGTGATGTCTGGAATCTGGAAACACCCCAAAGACCTTTAAATAATATTTGGTTCCCTGACTGATTCACACCTCCCAACCTTCTCTAAAATCTGCCTTGCCACCAATTCTGCTCCCGAATAAAGGTCTCCTTTTCAGGAACAAGCTGCAAATCACCTGGCTTTGCAAAATAGCCTGAAATTATTTTTTTTTAATGCTTGGCCTCACCATCATCATCGTCTTCTTAGGAAAGTAACGTACCTGCTCTGAGCCTCCATCTTTGCACCCATACAAATCATAACTACCTGGAAGATTTACTGTGAGGGCCAAACGAAGTCCTTGTCACAGAGCCTGGCTCCGGCAGCCGCTGAAGGTGCTGAAGGTGTTGTCCCCACTTACACCTCGCAGGTTTGTTAAGCGTTAGTGTGGAGGTGTTTTATAAGTTGGGAGGAGCTGTACAAATACACAGTGGTGCTATGTAAAGTTGGCCTACTGAGAAGGTCTGGCTTTCCCTGCTTTCAGAAATAGGGGAAACCTGGTTTCTGCTTCCAAAGAGCTGCCACCCTATGGTGAGAGGTATCTTGGCTGTTTCCGGGCTGTGTTACAAAACTCTGGAATGTTGGCTTCTGGTCTTCTCGAACTGTTGTAAATGAGATGTGTGGTTCGCTTGTCCCTACGAAAGGGGAAGGAGTGAAGGAGTGTATACTGCTCCCCCCCAATACCTCCCCCCACCTCCCGACCGGGGCAGAGAGTATGTGTGTCAGAACTGCAGCTATTGGGTCAGACTCCTCACCTCAGGCACCTCACCTGTGAATGACATAAAATAATGAAGGTTTGCACTTTTTAGAGGACATGGGATGCCTGGACCGGAAAGGAATTTGCTTTTTATTGATTTCTCAATGCATATGGCTGTGGGAAGGGAGGGAGAAGCAGAGGGTGTTGCAAAGCCTTATCAAAAGTGTTTTTTTTTTTTTTTTTTTTTTTTTTGCGGTATGCGGGCCTCTCACTGTTGTGGCCTCTCCCGTTGGGGAGCACAGGCTCCGGACGCGCAGGCTCAGCGGCCATGGCTCACGGGCCCAGCCGCTCCGCGGCACGTGGGATCCTCCCGGACCGGGGCACGAACCCGCGTCCCCTGCATCGGCAGGCGGACTCCCAACCACCGCGCCACCAGGGAAGCCCAAACGTGTTTTTTTTGAAGGGAGATGTTATAGGAAACCATGGCTGATCAGGAGACAGTGTGGCCTGCTAGGACAATGGAGGCCTGGGTTCTGGGCTTCCCCCTCCTACTAAGTTGATGCCTC
This sequence comes from Grampus griseus, assembly GCF_964374135.1. Lineage (NCBI taxonomy): Eukaryota > Metazoa > Chordata > Mammalia > Artiodactyla > Delphinidae > Grampus > Grampus griseus. The sequence goes on from NC_139010.1 coordinate 68,898,996, forward strand.
ACCCTCGCCGGCTGCTGCACCTTTTGGGGTCTCAGGTGCCCTTGAGAATAAAGTGAAGGTTATTAGATCAGGTGATGCCCCCTCCACACCCGCACTCATACCCACATGGGTCGTCCAGCTGGGATGCTGTCAGCACTGACTTACACTTACCTAAAGCAGAAGAGTGAGTGGCGATAACTCCTGCTGTTGTCGAAGCACCCTCCCTGGGTCTTGGCCCTCTTGCTGGACTTGAGCAACACCTCTCTTCTAGAACATACCATGAGTTCCAATCTGTGTTAAGTTGTCCTCCCAACGGCAGGATCACCAGAGCCAAAACGACCCCATGCAGAGTTCCTTTGAACAGTTCAGTAGTTGAGCCCGTGGAAGGCGGGGTGGCTGCTTGGAGCAGTGGGGGTCCAAGAGGGTCCCCAAACCAGCAGCCTCCACATCAACTGGAATTGCGAGAAATGCAGACTCTCAGGCCCTGACCCAGGCCCACTGAATCAGAAACTACAGCATGGGCCCAGCAATCAGTATAACAAGCTCTCCAGGAGACTGTCATGCTCACTGGAGTTTGGGAACGACTGGCTTGGAGTATCTTGCTCTCTGGCTAGTGTGGCGTCAGCAGGTGTTCAGTGGGTTGCTACTTAACACAAGCTGGCATTAATCCGATCGAGTGGGACCTCAGCCCCCAGTTCCCATTGAACTGTGTCTTCTTTAGCCACCTCTTAGAAGCCTTTTCTTTCTGGTCCTACGGTAGGACTAGGGCTCCATGGCAAGAAGTGAGCTTACAGAGTCAATGCGCCTACGACCTGGATAAGAATCTGGCCAAAGAAGACCTCTCTGTCGGTGAGGCAGCCACTCCTCCGTACAGAGTCGGCAGGAAGTGGTATCGGTTTCTGATTTTGATATTAGCCGCCCGACCAAATACAGTGAGAGAAACCTAATGCAGCATTTCCATGAATTTCTGCAGGCCTGATACTCGGAACACGTTCAAGTATTTGAGGTCTGCTAGCGGTGAAATGAACACTGAGCAGCAAAGCAGCCCCATATGGGGGCAAAGGCACTGCGGTGGTTGTCTGTGGGCCTGAGTCAGGCCTTACCTTGACTACGAACTGACTGCATGATTCTGAGTGATTTCTTTCACCTGAAAAGGCCTCATTGGCCTCGCCTATAAAATAGAGATCACAAAGGCTCTCCAGAGCCGCTTGCATCTCCAGCCAGCGTTTTTGTTTGGTGATGACGCCTTGCAGTCTTAAAGATTTTGGACTCGAGAATGGTGACGAGTGACTTTAAAATGGAAAGACAGAGGAGGATAGGCTGGACCGTGAGGCAACAGCAACCCTGCTTCTTCCAGAGCTCGCTGAGCCGTGGGTGGTGTAGGCTGTATCCATGATTCTGCATTCTAAATCCCACCCGGCTATGGCTGTCCTTCTGTCTAGATTCTAGAGTGATTTGCCTTATTTGATTGTCTTGGAGACATTGTGATTCTGTAGGGGTCACTGGCCCCTTCTAGAAGAAGGCTCGTCTCTAAAATGCAGGCCTCTGCTTATCTGAATCTTAAAGCTAGAGGCAGTTAGAGTGGTGTCTCATTTTTCTCTCCCCGCTAAACCCAAGGAGCACTTTTTTCCTCTTCCTGTCACAATCTCAAGGATTCTGCCCAAAAAGCAGGTGCAAAGCCCTGTCTAACCCCTCCGGTTTCCCTGAGGTATGGGCTTTATACAATGTTTTGCTTGTTAAACGTTAGCTTTCTGAGCTGACTACTCTCTCTCTCACTCTCTCTTTTTTCTTCCTCTAAAGCCCATTGCATAACAGTCTCCTGTTTTAAACTTTTGCCAAATCCTACACTTCTCACTGTCGGAGGTTACCACAAGTGTTTGAACAGGTAACTTCTACCTTTGAACTTCTATTGCAACAGGTTCAAAGGTTCCAGGAGAGCTGGTTAGCCACTCTCATTGGCTTCAGGTGTGGTCCCGACTCGGGCGCTGAGGAAAGGCATCATCACTAAAGGAAACGTCCGGACTCAGGAGGCTGAATGTGGTGCTGAACGAGTACAGCCAGCTGTGAGGGCCGCGTCTCCTGGACCCCGGAAGTGAGAGTATTCTTACAAGGTAAGCTGCAATAATGCTACCTGCTCCATAGCTTATATGTTTATGGGAGAGCAGAGGTAGGGTTGGTTGGGGAGAAGACAGTGGGCCGTGTGTCTATTCTCAGCCCAAGGCTCTTTCACAACATGAAATAACATTTGGTTGAATAGTAATCTCAGCTGACTTGAGTGGGAAGCAAAGAAAAAATCAATTGAAAAGGGGGTGGAGACATGGAAGGGGCTCTGAATGTTGGCAGGAGATGGACTTGGAAGAGAGAGTTGTTAATTTCACTAAATGCAAATAAAACAGACTTAAAAGCTTTAAAGGTTATAGCCAAAGCCAGGATGTGGGTCTCCTTCATCTTCCATTTAGAAATGTCTGTATCAATATGATTAGAAAGGCCATCCATCAGCTGCTGCTGACAGCCCTTCCCATTTGGAAGGGAGCAGGGAAGGGAATTCTTAACAGACTTTCTATCCCATGCTGGTGTCTGTACAAGATATGTGATGTGCATGACCTCATTGGCTCGTTACCTCCTGAAAGATAGGTGGTGTAGTTCTCATATAACAGATGAATAATGTGCCTCTGGGATGTTAAACAGAGCAGCCTGGGCTGCATAGCTAAGAGGAGGTGGGGCAGGAATTTGAGTCCTGGTCAGAATGTCACTACAGCCTGCTGCATGACGCAGAATTCTTGGGGGCTGTGAAAACCTTCCATCATTCCCTCAGATCTTGGGGGTGTCCCTCATGCATGTAGGATTGAACAGGAATGCACCCCTAGATGCTAGAGCTTTAGAATGACCCAGACTCTTCTGTACTTGAGCATTTGATCCAGGAGGAAACCATCTTCTCCTGGCCCTAAGCTCTTTGTCGGGTTGGTAAAAGAAGACAGCACCCAGGGAAGAGCCCAGTAGCATTATAATGGCTGAGACTTGACACCCACCCTGCCATCCTCTGCTCGTCGCTGAAGGGAGCTGCCCCTGTGGGAGGTGAGCTTGGAAACTAAGCAAAGCCAAGTGTTCCTCCAGCCATGAGATGAACCTGAAGACGGAAAGGCAGAGGGGGCACCCTCATCTTCCCATACTTCATCGTTCTCCCATGTCTAAAGTGGGCTCCCGTGAGGCCAAGGGACCAGCGCTTATGTTCCCTGAGATTGGGACACAGCTCACTTTGGTTTTTATGGTTGGAGGCTTTTAGGCCCTCCTCTGTGTAGAGAAGGAATCCCAATCTAACTCTAGTAAAGAACTGAGCTCGTGCTGGAATTACCTTGATCCTTCTTAAAGGAACCAAGGCTGGGGAAAGTGCTGCTTAATTCTGGGGTGTCTGAGAGGTGGTGGGGAGGGGTGGGGGCAGGAAGGGGCAGGAGAACTTGTTCTTTCTGCCTTCAAATCTGAGAATGGAAGCCCCCATGCCCTTCTGTGTCCACAGCCGTAGGTGAATCCAATGAGACTACTGCAGGTCCTGAGGCCCTGTAGACCAATCCCCAAGACTCTTTCAGGGCGTCTGCACATTCAAAGCAATTTTTGTAATAATACCAAGAAGTAATTTGTCTTTGCCACTGTCATTGTCTCACGAATATACAGTGGAGTTTTCCAGAGGCTCCAAGGTGCAGGATCAATCTGACAGCTAACGGCGTGTGTGCTTGTGGATTCCTGATTTTAAAATTTCCCAGTTGTAATCTGGGAGGTGAGGGAGGCAGCAAATTTGAGGTACAAAAAGGATGTGTCAGAGGAAAGGAACAGATCTCCGTGGCTGTCCCTGTCGTTCCTGACGTGCTTGTTTTCTTGGCTTTATCAGCACTGCTTCGGGGACTGAGGCAGGCTCACTGGGGACTGGAGAGTGGGTGACACAGTGCACGGCTGGCCGGCAATGCTGGCCAGGCCAGGCTGGCCTCCAGGTGTCCCCACAGTCTTGGGAAGGCTGCGAGGGCCACGGTGCCCTGTGGCTGGACCTCCCTGTCCTGGGAACCCTGGGCGGGGGTCTCACCTCTCTGACACTGGTGGTCTGCAAGGGGCACCTCAGTCATCTCCGTCTGGTTTTTGGTCTTGGTTTAGCGGTAGTCAGACCAATAGGGAGAGCGTGAGCTGCGTGGATGCAGGCTGTCTTCTGTGTCAGCCCTTAGGGACTGATGGTAAAGGCTTTGAAACCGAGCCAGGAGGGCTTTAGCGGCTTTTCTCCTCCTGGTCAGAACGCTTCCACTTTCAGTTGTGAAAGAAAAACCAGGAAGTGAAGTCCCCGAGCACGTTAGAAGCCGGCCATGGCCTGACTCCTGACACGGGGCAGCTCGGACAGGGGCCTGACGGCTCAGACGGCTCAGAACCGGGGACCCTCAGCCTGCAGAGATGCTCTGAAGCCCCTGTGACCCTGGAGGAACCGGGGGTGAGGGGAGAGGCCAGGGACTCGTGCCACGAGGAACTCAGAGCCAGGAGGCCCCATTCACTGGAAGCACCAAGAGATGCGGCCCCCTCGCAGGGTAAGGGGGCAGCTGGAGGGGGCATTTAGTGAGGGGTCTCGTGGGCATGCGGCAGAAGCCCCGGTGGCATCCTGACCCCCAGCTCTGGCGAATCTGCCTCTTGCTGTGTCACAGGCACGTGTCAGTGCTCACTTTCTCCCTGGTCTCTAAGGGACTTCTTTAAACCCTCCTCGGGCTTCCCTGGTGGCACAGTGGTTGAGAGTCCACCTGCCGATGCAGGGGACGCGGGTTCGTGCCCCGGTCCGGGAAGATCCCACATGCCGCGGAGCTGCTGGGCCCGTGAGCCATGGCCGCTGAGCCTGCGTGTCCAGAGCCTGTGTTCCGCAACGGGAGAGGCCACAACAGTGAAAGGCCCGCGTACCACACACACAAAAAAAAAAACCCTCCCCATCAGGAGGGTGGAGGAGAAGGCAGATTGTGGAGGAGTCCTTTCTCCTGCCTCTCTTGGGGAAGGGGAACCACAACCCGGACCCCATTTTGTGGGCCTGAGCCTCTGCCTATAGCTCGCCTGTGCTGCACTGGGTGTTGTCCTCAATTTTCCTGATGGATTTTCAGTCCTTCTGAGGGGAAGAGCTGCCCGATGCATGACTAATGGAATGGTTTCTGGATGAAGTTGGATCTGTTTTAAGGAGTAGGGCCACAAGTTGAATCTAAGATGAACTTGACCTTCAAGGAGTGAGTGTTGGAAAGGGACTCCATAGTTGGGGCTTACTACCTTCTGTGGGTATCCATCTTGTTGGTGATTTGAAAAGTAGGATTGGATCTGTAGCTCCAGTTTGTAGGTAATTGGTATTCTCTAACAGAGGCAGTCTTAAAAAATAATAGAATTAAATTAAATTAAATTTAATTTAATTTAAAAATAAAAGATTGGTTCAGTTAAAAAAAAAAGGAATAATTGGTTTTGGTGATCCCTCCCTCTGTATTCCAGCGTGAGAGTTACTTTATGGTTGTCCCCTCCAATGGACAAGTATTTGAGGTGAACATAGAATAATCTTGGAAGAGACTTGGTATAAAATCTTGTAGGCATCACTTGTACGCTTGGCACAATAAAAGGAACAAAAACTGAAATAAAACAGGAGTCACAAATACTTATAGAAGAGGCAGGCAATAGAGCTAAGTAAAGTAGGTGATATGTAACAAGATGCAGGTGAGAGGCAAAATGCAAGGCAGGTGCTCCCAGATAAACATACTCCAACTTGATGGGTTTTTTTCAAACATTATCCAGACCAAACAGGATGCTTCAGCCGAGCATTTGTTGAGGTCCTGACCTGAAATAGTCTTTTCTCCCAACTTTTAGTCTAACTCTCTGGGGGCAATGACACCTAAAATAATATCAGTGTATCATTGAGTGCCTAGGCCCTAAACCCACAGATGCTACAGGGAGGCTGTGGGTCCAGAAAGGAGAAAGGAAGGAAACTATGGGGGAGGGGGAAGAGGAAGCCAGTTACGCACCAGCTCAAAGTGGGTACTTTGCCGTTTCATTAAGACAGTATTAGGAGATGGGTGGTTAAGAGAGGTGAAGCCACCTTCCCAAGATCGCAAAGCAGCCAGCTGTCAACTGGAAGAGAAGCTGCAGTTGGTGTGATGTTAAAAACCGTGTTCCATCCACTCCTGTGTAGAATTAACCTCTCTCTGGATTTCCTAGAAATTTTCATTTTTAAAAAGATCCTTATGTATGGTGACCCGGGCAGATATTGACTTCACATATTTATTAGAGACTTTTCAGGTTGACATTTTTCTAGAATGTAAATATTACAGCTACCATTCTTTGAATATTTAGTGTGGGGCAGCGCTGTGCTTACTGTTCGTTTTGTTTTAATTTATTTATTTAATTAATTTATTTTTGGCTGCATTGGGCCCTCGTTGTGTGTGGGCTTTCTCTAGTTGCAGCGAGCAGGGGCTACTCTTTGTCGTGGTGCACGGGCTTCTCATTGCAATGGCTTCTCTTGCGGAGCGTGGGCTTCAGTAGTTGTGGCACGTGGGCTCAGTAGTTGTGGCTCGTGGGCTCTAGAGCCCAGGCTCAGTAGTTGTGGCGCACGGGCTTAGTTGCTCCGTGGCATGTGGGACTTTCCCGGGCCAGGGCCCCAACCTATGTCCCCTGCATTGGCGGGTGGATTCTTAACCACTGCACCTCCAGTGAAGCCCCTGTGCTTACTCATTTATGGGGCTTTTATCTTTTGATCTTCAAAGCAGTCCTATGAGGTAGGTATGTTTTTTTGTAGACAGGGGAACCAAGACTTAGAAATAAACTGGACACAGTATGAAGAGATTGCAGCTGGCATTTGAACTCTGGCTCATTTAGTTCTGACGGCAAACTCTGCCTCCATTTCTGATGAGTCTAGTTTAGTGCATGGACCAGAGAATTAGAAACTGGGAGAAACTTTTTTCTTGCAAATCCTCCCACTTTCAAATCCATAGAAATGGAAAGCAGATGCATCCTTGGTTGCCAGGGATTGGGAGGAAAGAGGAATGGGGAGTAACTGCTTAATGGGTACAGGATTTCCTTTGGGGATGATGAAAGTGTTTTGAAACTAGATAGAGGTGGTGGTTGCACAACATTGTGAATGTACCAAATGCCGCTGAATTGTTCACTTTAAAGTGGTTCATTTTATGTTACGTGAATTGCACCTCAGAAAAAAAAAAAAAACCCTCCCACCTCTAGGCCGGTGAATTCCTAAACCAGGACTTGGAGATATTTTTAGAAATCAGGAAGGAGGTTTCTGTTTCTGTCTGTCTCATATGCCTGGCCAGCAGATGAACTGACCCTCATTTGGAGTGTGACCTCAGGTGACTCGTGTCCGGAGGCACCCTACGGGGGTGACATGTCCCCAGCAGCGCTGAGGTCAGCCGTCGCTGCTCTCGCCGCACTCTGCTCTAAACACATCCCGGTCTCTTTCTCCCCCATGTGACCGTGCACCATGAGATCAGAAATGTACTCTCTCGTTCTTCCCCTAGCACAGAGCCTGGTATTTTCAGGCTCTTAATTCATGTCATTAGAATAAATATGAGTTTTGGAGTTTGGAAGGTCAGGCAGCCCTTGTACTGCTGTGGTGAGGCCATGGTACCAACCCTCTGTGGGGAAGCTTGTTGTAGATCTCTGGGTCTCCATGGGTCCCTCTACTCTAAGAGTTGTGAGGTTGTGAGTGGCTTGTGGGAGGATGCAGGGGTGAGGTAGGGCTGAGGGAGATGGCACGGTCAGAGCTTAGAGGTGGACCATGTGATCCCCAGCTAGAAATCCTCTGTTTAAATAGAAATGAGGAGTTGTTAAGACCTTTGTATGTAAGTCGAAGGGCAGTTATACTACAAAGATCATGACCATCTCTTCTCTTTGGGGACATCTCGAAACAGAACACCTGATATTGACAAGGAGTTAGAAACTGACTTAAGTGGAAGAGGGAAAAAGAGAGCTCATCCTCACTGAGGGCTTCCTGTGTGCTGGACAGCATACTGGAAAGTCTACCCATAGTATCCCTTTTAAGTAGAGATAATTACCTACCCCTTCTGGTGTGCAGTGGAGGGAAGCTGATGCTCAGTGACATTAAGTAACTGTCCCAGGGCCACATATCTGGTAAGTGGTAGTTCTGTTGCTCTGGTACCTGGAAAGGCAATGGCCTTAAACGTTTGCCACTGGAAATGAGACTATTGGGAATAAAGTTTCTTGTTTACACACTGAATCTGGTGACCCCTGACTTGCCCGACCAGGTAGTGAGTGGGCTGATTCTGCAGAGACCTCTTTCACAGCCTCCTGCGTCAGCCTGTCTTTATCCTGGCCTGGGTGATGGGGCACTAGCACTTTGTCCAGCCTATCTTTATACAGGCTCTTATCAACTCCAGCGGATTGTACTGGTTCTCCTGACCTCAGCACTCTCATGATTCACTTGGTCAGCAATAGGCTTGGAAGGCCTTTGGGAATGTTTACTGAGACAAGGACTTCCTCAGGGTAGAGCTGCTGGACTCTGACTTGTTGGAAGCACAGTAGTACATCAAGGTTGACTAAGTTGATCTAAGATCCAGTGGGACTTGTCACTGCCTGTCACCAGCCTATGAGTGGCTCAGCAACTATCCTGTGTGATCTTCATGGACTGAGTTAAGAGGATTTTGGCATTTGACTTAATGAAGGCTTTCCTGATAAATCCCACCCCACCAAGGCCTGGCACCCCAAGGCTCTCTGGTGTTTGTGAACCAAACACCAGCTGTGTAGTGTCTATACCAGGCCCCAGACACTGTCTTACTCAGCCCTTTGGAAGCTTTGTCTTTTTTCCCTTTCAACTAAAATTGGTCCTCTATCTCCATCAGACATGTCCTTTCACCATTTCCCTTCACGCTTGTCCCACTTTGGTGCCTCTAACCGTGCTGCACCTCTCACCCCACAGTCGGGTATTCCTCTTCCTCTCTTCTACTTAGGTTTATCCAACCTAATATGATGACTGCTCTCTCCATGGAAAAGTAGATGGAGAGACACAGACAACAATGGAGAAAGGTAGTTTGGTGACAGTGACCCTGGCTGGAATCATAGTTGGGGTCTTACCAGCCATTGGCTTGGTGGGATGGTCATCCTTGATTGACCCTGGACATAAGACTATTGTCGATACAGCCAGGGGATCAAGGACCACACGTCCTTGAGGGTCTCGTGCCCCTTAGACCACCTCCACCTACTCCAGTCTACACTGGCCTCTCCCTTATTCACATTCATTAGCTCATCTTGCACGCTGAATCCTTGTATAGGTGATTTTAGTGTTCGATGGACCCATAAGTCCCCAGAGGGCAGGAGCTGTGCCTTCTAAGTGTTTGGTCCTTTGCACACCGCACGGTGCTGGGCATACGCTGAGTCTAAGATCTTGGTTTGCCTCATTCAAGGGAAACTATACGTAAATTTAAAGTGCAGAGGGTAAACGTATCCCTTGCCACATACATCCTTTCTCCAGTATGTATGGAGCAGATGCTCCCAAAGCTGGGGTACATTCCACAGAGCATTTGTTTCCTGCCTGGGGAATTGGCTTTATCCCCTACTGGACTATGAACTCTGAGTGTAGTTTCCCCATGCTGGACACACTGCCCGGCACATAGTAGGTGCTCATATATTCGAATGCTTGTAGGATGAGTGAACCTTGACCTCACTCGGGTCGGGTTGCTTAGTGCTGCCCTTGCTATAGCAGGAAGTCCAGCTGTGGCATTTCTGAGGAGGGCTCAGCGGCTCTCCCCACCCCCCCGACCCCCCACTGTGTGTAGGCGCACATCGTGTCATCGCGGGATTGAGTTTTGCAACCTGTTTCCTCAGTAGACTCCCCTCCCTAGGTGCCTTTCTCTGATCTTGTGCTAATGGTGAGCGAAAGGGGAGGGTGACTTGTTGGCACTCGGTGGGTCCCCACCGTATCTCGGGCACAGTGCTGCATTAAGATAGCCTCTGCCTGGGAGTGCTCACAACTCAGGCTGTCAGCTGAGCCCCAGGAACCCCCGAGACCCAAACCCAAGGAAAGAGCTGATCCGACTCCAACAGCTTTTCCTGTGCTATTCGGTAGCAAAGATATCACCAGTGGATAAGCATCGAAACCCTGAGGGTTTATTTACGGTTATGTTTGTTGGTGGGTCAGGGAACTTTCCCAAGCCTCGCCCTCACCTTCTCTCTGCCAGCCGCCTGACAAACTGGAACTGCTGGGTGTGGCCTAGGAATTGGGCTAGGAAAAACAAAATGTGGGAGATTAGTATCTCTTCCCTGTTTTTTTGGCTTTTATTTTTAAAGATTTTTTGATGTGGACCATTTCTAAAGACTTTTTTGAATTTGTTACCACATTGCTTCTGTTTTATGTTTTGCTTTTTGGCCCTGAGGCCTGTGAGATCTTAGCTCCCTGACCAGGAATTGAACCTGCACCCCCTGCATTGGAAGGTGAAGTCTTCCGCCAGGGAAGTCCCTCTGTTTCCTGCTTTAGTTATTTAAGCACTCACACAATCTTTCCGGGGTGTGGAAATGACTGCTTCGCCACCCTTGGGGTTTTAACAGGGATTCCCTTTGATAATGCTGTCTTCCTGCTTGGCCACACGTGAATGACCCCGTGGAGGTGACAAGGAGGCCCTTTCCCATCTGCCTGGGGACATCCCATGGGGTGTGTGCTTCAGAGCATGCTGGGTGCCAGGCCCCCAGGGGAGGAGAGCCACTCAGGCCTGGGAACCCGGCCCTGCTTGGTGGAGAAGGCTAGTGCCAGGCGGTGGCCTGAGCACCCAGGTGCTGGTGAGTGGCTGAGAAGTTATCTCGTAGGTTGGGATGTTACACCAGCCTCTGTTCTCAGCAACTGCTGAGAATGTTGAAAGATGCACTTTCGGGTCCCCTTTGGCCCCATGACTCAACCTTCACCTTTGGTTTCTTATCCACTAAGGGGAATGAATGAAAAACGTTTCCACCCTCAGAGCTGCCATCCAGACTGGCCGGTAATGTGGGTGCAGGGAAAAGGCTACTGATGGAATGTAGCTTTAGTGGTGGGAGAGCTGCACTTCTAGAAATGAGGATGAGGCTGTATTCTCAGGTGTAGTCACATGAAATGCCACCAACCAAGGTAGAACTTTCTAAGTCAGCTGCCTTAGTCAGAAGTGGGATAATTCAGAGTTGTTCATTTTACCTTTTTTTTAAAAAAGCATACATATTACAGATTAAATGACACATCCTCTCAAGTGTTACTGTCCCAATGATACCTACTGTAACCTCCCTAATTAAAATTCACCCCCTGCTGTACACTCAATCCTCTTTCCCTAATATAGTTTTTATTCCACAGTATTCTATAATCTAGTTCTTGTTCAGGCTTGTCGCCAAACTCCCAATGAAATCCAACCCCACAAGAGCAGGGTTTCACTGCTATATCCCAGCACCTGGAATGATACCGATGGTATACAGTCAAGCCCTTAAATATCTTTGGCTGAATGACTGAATACTCAAAACTTCTGGACAATCCATTCATAATTTCTCCTTTTCCTATGAGGATTATTCTTTCAGAAACACAAAAGCATGCACTACACTGTCCAAGCGGTTTTTTCCTTTCTACTTGGTAGTATTTCACATAGTTCTTTCCTTATCAGACCTGCTTTATTCTCCTTACTACCTGCCAAGAATTCCATTGTGTGTAAGTGCTATAATGTATCTGGTTACTCTCCTATCAAGGAAGGCTTTCCTGGTTTCTGACATTATCAGCAATCCTATAGATTAATGATGATGAACAGAATAGCTCATACCTGAGCCCATGTGTCAGGCATTGTTCTAAGCACCGTACAGGTACATGAACTCCTTTAATCACGGTGACAGCCTTATGAGGGAGATACTAGTATTGCCATTTTACAGATGAGGAAACACACAGATGTTATCTACCCTAGGTCACAAAGCTGACCACAGACAAGGATTGAGCGCAGTATGACTCAGAGTCCATATTCCTAGCGGGTGCCTCAAACAGCCATTTAAAGTGATGCACTTTTTATTGAACTGATGTCTTTCTATGGAATAAATTACTAGTAGAGTCATTAGGTCAAAGGGAACACATTTTAAATTGTGGTAGCGGGCAATGGGCACATCCCTACGGAGGCTGCCCCAAGTTTACGTCTTCGTGATTGATAGTGCATTTTGTACTGTTTCATCATCGCTAATCTAAATGATGGGGAAAAGGCATTTCATTTAAATTTGCATTTTAAGAAACTATAAGTGAAGTTGAATGCCTCTCCCTGGTTTTAAGTAACCTGTTTGTTTTGCCATGAACTCTCTGGTCATGCCCTCTGCCCTTGGTTTTACTGGGTTGTATTTTGTTTTTCATTGACTTCTACTCATTTCTACTGAGGAAATGAGCTCTTTGCCTATCTGGAATATTTGATATTTTTCCCAGTTTATCTTTGACTTTGTCTCTGGTATCTGTTCTGCAGGGCAAATATAAAGTTTTGTGTAGTCAAAGTTGCCAACATTTTCCTTTTATAGGTTCTAGGTTTTGTGTCTGTCTTGAGTCTTCCCCATGCCAAGATTATAAAAAACAATTCTCTCATACTTTTTATCCTCAAATACTCTCATGGTTTTCAATGTTTTATATTTAGTCTTTGATCCATCTCCAATGTATTTTTGTTTTAGGGGTAAGACAGTAATCAACTTTCGGTATTCTCTCTGAATGGCTAGTCACTTGCCTCAACACATTGATTGTAAGTGAAAAAAATCTATCTTGATTTAGACTGCAGTTTAGTATATGATAATAGCATCCACTGGGAGTATTTCCGGATTATCTCATCACATAGATTTGTCTATTTATGACCAATAGAAAACTTCTATAGCTCCACAGTAAGCAAATTTGGTAACATTTGGGTAACCTCTCTGCTACCCACCCAATTCCTGTTACTTTTCAAAAACTTTCTAATTTTGTAAGTTTTATTTTCCTGGGTGAACTTTAACTTTTTAATTTCCCAAGAAAATCCTGTTGGTCTTTACTAGGGTTGCATTAAATGTATAAATTTATTTAGGGAGATTGGACCCCTTAACCATTTCAAGTATGTCTTTCCATTATTCAAGCCTTTTTATGTCCCGCGGATGTGAACTTTTTAAATGTAGGTTTTACACATTTATTCTTTTTTTTTTTAATAAATTTATTTAATTAATTTATTTATTTCTGGCTCTGTTGGGTCTTCGTTGCTGCACGCGGGCTCCCTCTAGTTGTGGCGAGCGGGGACCACTCTTCTTTGCGGTGCGAGTGCTTCTCATTGCGGTGGCTTCTCTCGTTGCAGAGCACGGGCTCTGGGTGCGTGGGCTCAGCAGCACGTGGGAGCTTCCCAGACCAGGGCTCAAACCCGTGTCCTCTGCATTGGCAGGTGGACTCCCAACCACTGCGCCACCAGGGAAGCCCCCTACACATTTATTCTCATACACTATGGGAATGGCACCTTTTCCATTATTTTCGAATTAGTTATTTGCACAAAATATAGGAAAGCTATCGACTTTCTGGCTACTGATTTGGTAACTGGCCACCTAACTGAAATATCTCATGGTTTCTAATTGCCTCTTATTTCTTTAGAGAGATTTTAGGATTCCCTTCTCAGCAAATTTTTTTAATTGGGAAATATGACAATAAATTTTATCTTAGATATAACTGAATGTTGGCCCTTTCTGACTCATTTAAGATAACATGGGTAGCTGAGGTTTACCCTCCTTAGGAACCAATGCTTTTCCATTTTTTAAATTTTGTATTGAAATATAGTTGATTTACAATGTTGTGTTAGTTTCAGGTGTACAGCAAAGTGATTCAGTTACACATACATATAAATATATATATTCCTTTTTTACATTCTCTTCCATTATAGGTTATTACAAGATACTGAGTATAGTTCCTTGTGCTATACAGTAGGTCCTCATATCAGCCTTTTCTCTGACCATGTTTTGCGAAAGAGGATTGTTGTCTCAAATCATGTTGTGTTTTATTTCTTATTAGAAGAAAACTCCATGTGCTACAGAAGAGTAAACTGGAGTAAGGAAAGGTGAAAACTCCTCAGCTCCAGAGCTCTGAGAAAGCTGGGTGAAGGATCTTGCAATAGAACTCTTATCTGGTTCACATTCATTGCATATAAAGGAAAAGGTTATCAGATCCTCCCAGGTATGCTCATGAGGCTATTGGTTTGTAATGTCCTATTGACCTGTTGCCATTACTTTGGGCTTTGTCTATATATATTAACTACGCAGTTAAGGAATGATATGGAGGGCTCCTAAATTGGGGGTGGCAGAAATTTAGGGAAATAACAATGGAGGCTGGATTAGAACTTAAAGCCCAACCGGGAAAGCAGAACTTTCATATACAGCCTCCTTAATAACACACAGGCCCCTTTGGAGTCATTATGAGTTGAGAAGATTTGTGACATAGTCTCTAGGAGAGAGTTAAGTAATTCAGTATGGAAGAATGTGTTAATTAACTGCGTGTAAGAACTTGGGGACTGTGGTCTCCCTTTTAATGAACTTTCTATCACCACAGAATGAGCCCATACATGCAAGAGAACAGAAAACCAATTAAGTCCCAATGAGTGTGCCACTTTCTAGAAGGCAGATTTTTTTAAAGCTTATAATTGCAATCTATATCTCATTATTGAATAGAAAATAATTCGTTCTTCAAGAGTAAAAGCAAAGATAATTAGTCTTATTGTCCTTTGAATTCCAAAAACCCAGGGCAACAGAATCATGTATTTCTAGGCTGGACCATTTACCCACTTAACACTGTAGATGACTTCATTTGATAAGATCCATCCTGCAGATTCTTCCAAGCCTGGAGGAGCAGACTGATCCTGACTGGTTTTTTATATATGTTAGAAATACATCCTTTCACCATCCATCATCCCGAACCTAATACCCTGCCAAAATATTGATCAGGAGTACCTATCTCAAGATTGTCCAGAGTGACTTTCGATAATTTAAGATTGGAGAGTTTGGGGGTGGGAGAGTTTATTAAGGGAGAAGTGGGTCAACTGAGAGTATTTAGAACAGATAATTCTGAACTAGAAAACTGGTCATTTATTCAGCAACCACTCATTGAAAGTTTACTCTGTGCCAGGCATGGTGCAGGCATTGGAAGCACAGCAGTGAACATAACAAAAATCCTTGTTCCGATTAAAGCATCAATTCAGTAGGGGCAATGGACCATAAGGGACTAGGACTATTTCAGATAGCAAACAGTGACATGGAGAAGAGAAATCAGGGTCCATGACAGTGACTGAGGTGGAAAGGGCAATATTAAATAGGGTGATCAGAGAGAGCCTCTGAGGAAATGACATTGGAGTTGAGATCTGAGCTACAAGCAATACACAACCATTTCAGATCTGGGGAAGAGTGTTTCAGGCAAAAAGAAGAGCAGATACAGAGACCCTAAGATGGGAGTGGACTTATGCTTGAAGAGCAGAATACACAGCAGAAAAATAAAATCTTTTAAGTGAAAGGGACTATCAGAAGACAAATTATTTATAGATTATAGGGAGATTCTGAAAGATTCGTAGCAATCAACATAGTTGACCAAAAACATGAATATTAGAGTAGAAGGGGGTCATTTAAGGACTTTATCCAAGGAAAACGGGACAATGAAGACATGCTGCCCCAAATCTTCAAAGGAGCAAAACCCAAAGCTGATTATGGGGTGGTCATAACCTAGGTACCAAGGCTGGTCCTGGGAGCTTGCAAGCAGGTATGAAGGCAGGAGGTGTCCTTCAGCAAGCTTGGGAATTCAACACGTCAGGAGCCAGATGAGTAATGTTGGCTGTGGCCATTCAAACCACAGAGGAAGTGAGGGGCCTGGAGAGTGAGTCAAGGGGAAGGGCTGAGGACAGATGGGCATCCTGGGGTATGGGACTAAGGCGTGTCACTATTACCACATCAGAAAGCGGAGGAAGCTTTCCAATTGGGGCAACCCTGTGGCTTGTTCAAACATCTGTAGATAACCTCAAACAAGAACTCCCAGATACAGTGTAACACAGCTCTCCTTCCTCTTTTCTTTACTGCTATTGCACTTGTCCTTACTCCATTCTTTCCCAACTGGGAGTGACGTTAAGGGAAGAGGAAAAGCTTGCAGGGGTTCCGTGGAGTGACCGATCAGAATTGTAATTTGAGTGACACAGGACACATGACGAGAGAGATGGTGGCTTCTCCCCTTGTTTACTTGAACATATCCGGAAGTGTTCATAGTTTCTAAAGTTTAGAATGGCAACCAGTCCAGTACTGGTGTAACCCGAAGGTCTTGCCTTCTCTCAGACCCTCGGTTTCTCCCATTTAAACAGTGAGAGAGTTATATGATACAAATTATGTTATATGATGCAAATCCTCTCTAGTGCTAGCATCCTAGGTTCAAAATGTGTGTGTGTGCTGTGCATTAAAAAGGAGACTATCGGGCTTCCCTAGTGGCGCAGTGGTTGAGAGTCCGCCTGCCGATGCAGGGGGACACGGGTTCGTGCCCCGGTCCGGGAAGATCCCACATGCCGCAGAGCAGCTGGGCCCGTGAGCCGTGGCCGCTGAGCCTGCGCGTCCGGAGCCTGTGCTCCGCAACGGGAGAGGCCACAACAGTGAAAGGCCCGCGTACGGAAAAAAAAAAAGAAAAAAAGGAGACTATCAAGATAGTGAAAAGACAACCTACACATTGGCAGAAAATATTTGCAAATCATATTTCTGAGAAGGTTCTAGTATCAGAATATATAAAGAAGGCTTACAAGTCAACAACAAAAAGACAAACAGCCCAATTTAAAAATAGACAAAGGACTGCAATAGACATTTCTTCACAGAAGAAATACAAATGGCCAAAAAGCACATGAAAAGTTGCTAAACATCATTGGTCATTAGGGAAATGCAAATCAAAATCAAAATGAGATGTCATTTCACACCCATTAGAATGGGTATTATTTTTTTTTTAAAGAAAAAAACAGCAAATGTTGGTAAGGATGTAAAGAAATTGGAATCCTCTACATTGCTGGTTGGAATGTAAAATGATAGAGCTACTGTGGAGAACAGTTTGGTGGTTCTTCAAAAAATTAAACATAAAATTACCATGTGACCCAGCATTTCCACTACTATTTACCCCAAAGAACTGAAAATAGGTATTCAAACAAAACTTGTATACAAATGTTCACAGCACTATTCACCACAGCCAAAATGTGGAAATAACCCAAATATCTACCAACTGATGACTAGATCAGCAAAATGTGGTCTATCCATACAATGGAACATTCTTCAGCCATTAGAAGGAATGAAGTACTGATACATGCTAAACCTTAGACATGGATAAACCTTAAAAATATTATGCTGAGGGCTTCCCTGGTGGCGCAGCGGTTGAGAGTCCGCCTGCCGATGCAGGGGACACGGGTTCATACCCCTGTCCAGGAGGATCCCACATGCCGCAGAGCGACTGGGCCCGTGAGCCATGGCCGCTGAGCCTGCGCGTCCGGAGCCTGTGCTCCGCAACGGGAGAGGCCGCAACAGTGAGAGGCCCGCATACCGCAAAAAAAAAAAAAAAAAAAATTATGCTGAGTGAAAGAAGTTAGACACAAAGGGTCGCATATTACATAATTCCATTTATACGAAATATTCAGAATGGGTAAATACATGGAAACAGAAAGTAAATTAGTGGTTGCCCGGGGTGAGGGGGAGGAGAGAGTGGGAGTTACAGTTTAATGGGTGCGTGGTTTCCGCTTTTGGGGCCCCGAAATGTTTGGGAAATAACTAGAGATGGCGGTTGCACAACACTGTGAATGTAATACTGTGACTGTGTTAAATGCTGCTAAGTTGTACATTTTAAAACTGGTTTATTCTACGTTATATGAATTTTACCTCCATTTTTTAAAATGTGGGGAGGCAGGGAGGAAGCATCTGAAATTCTGTGTATATCCTATTTGGATACCTGGTCAGCAGTAACAAACAAAGTGAGTAAGCTATTTCAGTTGACAAATACGTCTTTCAGTGTTTTCTGCAAATGAAGTCCCTTGCCAGTGCAGGCAAGGTAGTGAAGCGGCCAGGCTCATCCCGTCTGTGGGCAATAGGACAGGAGTTCACCTAAAAGGAGTGCTCAAGAATTGGCAGACCGTGGTCCGGATTACACCAGATGTGTTTTCGTTTATCCCATACCAGACCCTTACTAATAGAGCCAGAAGTTAAAATTGAGGTTTCATAAAAATCCAGTGTTCCAGGTTTTCTAGGGAGTAAAGAATCTGACCATCTGGTGACCCTGGGCTCACATTACTACATGGTAAGAATCAGCCGGGGTGGACAGCAGGTGCCACCTTTAGACTGGTCATGGGTTCTTTCTCTCTCTCCTCCCTTTGTGTTACCTGCCAGGCAATTCACCCTCCCTCTTCCCCCTTCCCACACTGCCAGATTTCACCTTTAGACCCTCTTTTGAAGACGTTGTTTGCAAAGTCTCCCATTATGTCTCCAACTGAAATATAAAGCTGCCATGTGTAAGAAGAGGGTAAAAGTCCTCAGTGCAACAATCTGTTCTTGTATCCAAGCAGGGAGGTGCAGGTAAGAATATTTCACTTGAGGAGGGACGAAGGCAAAGGGCAGAACCCTAGATTCTAAGGTAGCACCAGGCTGGTGGCAGTACCCCAGGCTGAGGACAGGGGTTGGCAGGAGGCAGAGATGGCTGAGCACAAAGCAGGTTCCCTCTTCCTTTGGCATTGCTACCTGTCCTGTGAATTTTGCAGCTTCCCCTGGGGCAGCCGCCCTTCTCAGCCTGAAGTGGGTGGCCGGCCTTGGAATGGTGTCCCGCATGGCTGGCTCTCTAATATGCTTTGCCTCCTGGACTGCCTTACCACACAGTTTTGGCTAAGGCTGGATTCCAAAAATCCCAGCTCTCAGAATCCTGGCAGGTGGTCATAATAGCACCTGTTGTTAGGTAAACTAGCACCTTTGGGATCTGGCTTTTTTTTAATCTTCTTTTTCTTTACCTAAACACAATGTGGAAGAAACCAAAGAATTGAGACAGTCATCCCAGTCTCTGGAAGTTCAATTTTGCTCCATAAAATGGAAAGGGACTACTCCAAACTCAGGAATAACCAATCAAGGGGTAGAAAAATGATGAAAAGTGACTCAGGGTTTCTTGTGACTGTTATGGTTCCCACACAAAATTTCTAGGCTTTAAAGCCTTTGTTAAAGTGGAAGGAACTGTTTCCCTTAGTGGCAAAAGTTCCAGGTGCCAGCTAATGGCAGCTGTCCCAAAGCTCTGAGGGTGGCTATGACTTTTTATTGGACTTGCTCTGCTCTCTTGATTTTGAGTAGGAACGTTTAGTTTCATCTCTGAGATATAGGGCGTTGCAGTAAACTTTAAAGAATACAAAATCTGAAATGCCTTTGCTGTGACCTGTAAGGGGCCAGATGAACTCAGTCTCCTTGAACCTTGTGGCTAGACTCTATAAGGAAAAAATGGGTTGTGATTTTGCAGATTTTAACAGGGAAGCAGCAGTGGCAAATGATGAGTGACCTTGGACAAGTCACTACTTCTGGGAGTTTCTATTTGCTTTCTCTGTAAAATGCGATTTCCATTAGATAATCCATGCAAACAACCCAGCTCAGTGCCTGGCATAGAGTTGGTGCTCATTTGTTTGATGCTGTTATTGTCCTAGTCAAGTCTGAAAGTTATGAGGCAAGAGCTGAGAGAGATGGCTTCAGCGAGAATGAGTTCCTAGGACCCACTCAAATGTTAATGCCTCCTGTTAGAGTAGTTTGAAGCTGGAAACTACAAGAAAAGCTGAGTTGTGGGGGAAGACTGTTGCTTTTGGTTCGCTGAGATCACTTCCTGGCCTGAATCTTCAATGCTCACCTGCTACCATGTGTCAGGCCCATTCTCCTGCATCCTTCCTGCAGACCTGGCTAAAGTTGCCTCCAATAAAAATGGTTCCTCCAGGCTCCCTGGAGGAGAGGACTTTGGACCTGGCAAGTTGTGGTTCTGTTGATTTCTGAGACCCTCCTGATGACTCAGAAAAGAAAGCAATGAGCAAGGCATATCTGGCCAGCAGGAAATGTCTTTCACAGGAGAATGCTCAATTTTTTTTTTTTTTTTTTTTTTTTTTTGCGGTATGCGGGCCTCTCACTGTTGTGGCCTCTCCCGTTGCAGAGCACAGGCTCTGGACGCACAGGCTCAGCGGCCATGGCTCACGGGCCCAGCCGCTCCGTGGCATGTGGGATCTTCCCGGACCAGAGCATGAACCCGTGTCCCCTGTATCGGCAGGCGGACTCTCAACCACTGCGCCACCAGGGAAGCCCGAGAATGCTTAATTTCTAAGATGGGTGATGTCACCTCTCCTGAGGTTCCCTCTTCTGTCTGGTTTATACTAGGGAGAGGCAGTTGCAAGAGTCCTTTGTGACCCTCGTTCTGCTTGGGCAGGGGGAGCTCTCTGGAGCCCCCTCCTCTGACTACCAGCTTATTTTGGGTCCAGAGGGCTTCTAGGCTTTGTCAGTCAAAAAATTAAAGGGTAGTCCTTTCTCAAAATTGTCTGGAAAATGATTAACCTGTTTCCTTTGATCCTTTCTGCCTTGTGGGAGGACAGTCAAGCAGCAAGGGTAGAGAATGCATTCTACTATTCTTGACAGTGTTAAGGTAAACAGTGGGAGAAATTCAGCTGCTAAAGTGGTCCAACCCTGGCTATTTGGAGGGCTAGAAGCTCTGTGTGTGTGTGTGTGTGTGTGTGTGTGTTCTTTCTGTAAACACAGAGCTATTGAGTAAAAATGTACGACCATTTCCTCTAACTTTTTCGTTCCTTCTTTTTTTTTTAGGCCTGAATTTCCTGCTGCTATTCACAAAGATGCTTTTTATCTTTAACTTCTTGTTTTCCCCACTTCCGACTCCGGCACTGATCTGCGTCCTGACCTTTGGAGCCGCCATATTCCTGTGGCTGATTAACAGATCCCGGCCCGTGTTGCCTGTTGTTGATCTGAACAAGCAATCGGTGGGACTCGAGGTAACTTACCCAGCACCTTTTCAGCTTGTCAAACTTGATCAAGCACAAACGAATTCAAGACCTGAGGATCACTGGTGAAGGAGACTTGGGTGGGGCGGGGGGTAGTATGGGAAAATAAGCCTTTTTGGTTAGCAAAACTACCCAAAATCTGTAAGTTAAACTTTCTAGTCATGGCATATTTTCCTTCGTAATAAAAATGAAATCACAGCTTTTACTGGTTTTATGATGCCAGTAATCTAGATCTGGGGTTGGCAAACTACAGCCTGCAGGCAAAATCCACCCTTTTCTGTGTGAGTAGCAAGCTAAGAATGTTTTTTATATTTTTCAAGGGATATGTAAAAAAAATTAAAAAGAGTGATAGATCATATGTGTTCCACGAAGCTTAAAGCATTTACAAAGTCCTTTACAGAAAAAGTTTGCTGACCCACGATCTAGATGAGGGAGTCAGTACTTTGGGGACAGGAGAACATTTTCATCAAGACACCCAGTGTCTGAGAATAGTAAAGAAGTTATTGAGTTAAATACCAGCTTTGAGGTAATGTTCCCTCTTAAAACGACAGACATGGAGCTGGGCTTTTCCCCTCAATTCCCTGACTTTTCAGCAAATCACACCGCCTCCTATATCTCTGAGCTAAGGGAAAGCTCCAAGAATGTTCTCTCATGATTTTTCATCTTCAACCCTTTTCAGAGAAAAAAAGCATTCCTGTTCCTTTGTAAAGCTAACCCCTTCTGATCTTTTTACAAACTCTGTTCTTCTACTCGGGAATCTTACTCCAAGTTGCCTCCACTCTCCGCCTGCCTCCCTTTTATTTGGAAGATTTTTAGCAGCATCTTCCTGTCCTGCTGGTCCTGCTGCTTCAGGCCACCATCTCTTTTCAATCCTCCCTTTCCCCCAGAGTCTTTAAGAGCAGTCCATTTGTTGATTCCCTCTTCTGAACTTCAGCTCACTGAGATCTGACCTTTATCACTACCATCTCCCCAGACTTCTCTGCATCGCTCATAATCTAACTTCTTAATTCAGTGATTCTTCAGCCTCTTCCTTTCAATTGACTTGACACTTCTTCTTTCCTGAAACTTCTACTTTTGCCTTTCATCGTATCCTTCAATGAGATTTCTTCCTAAGAAAGAAAGATTTCTTTCTTTGTCACTTAAGTTCCTTCCTCTCCTCATCTTACCGTGTCGGTCTCACCATCTCTTGATTCCTCTAAAGCAGGGGTTGGCAAACATGTTCTGTGAAGGCCAGATAGTGAAGAGTTTAGGCTCTGCAGACCACGTGGGTTGTGTCGCAACTACTCCACTCTGCCGTTATAGCGTGAAAGCACAGAAAATATGTAAATGAATGCGCATGACTGTGCTCCAATAAAATTTTATTTTAACAGTGACAAGCTATGTTTGGCCCCAGATTATAGTCTGCCAGTCCCTGCTTTCAATCCTCACTTCTTTTGAGAAAACCCCTCCTCTTCTATGACATGAATATGTACCTAAAAGTCTATGACACCCAAATCTGACTTTCTACTTCTGACCTCACCTGAGTTCCAGTCCATCTCAGTGACACTCAGGTACCTCAGGCTCCACACATCTTTGTACTGCATGTCTTCTCCCTTACACACACACACACACGCACACGCACACGCACACACACACACACACGCATGCACCCTTTCCCGCTTCCCTTCCTGCTCTATCTCAGTTAAATGCATCTCTTCTTACCCAATTGCCTAAAGTTGAGTTGAATCATCTTTCATTCTTCCTTCTTCCTCAGTCCATCTATGTAAGTAGACAGCAAGACCCCATCTTTCTTTTCTAGAAAAAGAACTTCATTTCTTTTTTTTTTTTAAATTTATTTTTTTTAATGGTTTCTTTTGGCTGTGTTGGGTCTTCGTTGGTATGCGCAGGCTTTCTCTAGTTGCAGTGAGCGGGGGCTACTCTTCGTTGTGGTGTGCGGGCTTCTCGTTGCAGTGGCATCTCGTTGCGGAACACAGGCTCTAGGTGCGTGGGCTCAGTAGCTGTGGCATGCGGGCTCTAGGGCACAGGGTCAGTAGTTGTGGCGCATGGGCTTAGTTGCTACGTGGCATGTGGGATCTTCTTGGATCAGGGCTCGAACTCGTGGGCCCTGCATTGGCAGGCAGATTCTTAACCACTGCGTCACCAGGGAAGTCCCAAAAGAACTTTATTTCTGATGTCTTGACTTAATGTGACATCTGATGGAAATCTCCTGGTGCTCCAGATTAAGTCAGATCTCTTGTTATAGCCTAATGGATTACCTTGTACTTTTATAGCCCTTATCTTGGTAATAATTTACAGTTTTGAATGCTTATTTAATTGATGCCTATGCTTCTCTAAACTAACTTTCATGAAGGTTGAACCATGCCTATAGCTCTTACTGCAGCTCCAGGATCTAAATCAGGGCCTGATCCTGTAGTTCCGCTGACATTTCTGGACAAATGCTACTCCCTCTTTCTCAAATACCCTGTTCTCGAGCTGCCCACCAGAATCTTCAGTGTGCTTTCTTGCCTCTGTACCTTCTTTTTTTAATTTTAGTTGAAGTATAGTTGATTTATAATACTGTGTTAGTTTCAGGTGTACAGCATAGTGTTTTTTGTTTGTTTGTTTGTTTGTTTGTTTTGCGGTACGCGGGCCTCTCACTGTTGTGGCCTCTCCCGTTGCGGAGCACAGGCTCCGGACGCACAGGCTCAGTGGCCATGGCTCACGGGCCCAGCCGCTCTGCAGCATGTGGGATCTTCCCGGACCGGGGCACGAACCCGTGTCCCCTGCATCGGCAGGCGGACTCTCAACCACTGCGCCACCAGGGAAGCCACGCATAGTGTTTTTTGTTTCTTGGGTTTTTTTGCAGATGATGTTCCATTATAGGTTATTATAAGACACTGTATAACTCCCTGTGCTATACAGTAAATCCTTGTTGCTTCCTCTGTGCCTTTGTTCAGGTTATTCCTTCACTTTGAATTATCCTCCTTTCCCTCTGCTCTACGAAACCTCATCATTTTGGTAAATGCTTACTTATCTTCAAAGTCTCTATTGAAATGTTATTTCTTCTCTGTAGCATTTCTACTTGATACAGAATTGTTCACTTCATTCATCTCCCAAAACCATTATTACAGCATGTACATCACAGTATTATATTTGCATGTTTTTCCCTTCTCACCCTATCCCAGCTCCAAAAACTCTCATTTATGGGGCGCTCATGGGCAGTAATTTTGTCTTAACTCACTTTGCATTTACAGTAGTTGCCCAGTGACTGGAACACAGTATGCATTTGATAGATGTTTAAACTTCACATGATTTTTTTAAAACGATATAACTATAATATTATCTCTTTTGTGTGTGTGTGTGTGTGTGTGTGTGTGTGTGTGTGTGTGCATGTGCATGCACATGCGTGTATGCCTAGGGAGGTGGGGGGAGATTGCCAAAAACATAACTGTGACAACCTCTGGATTTCTCTGATATGAAGACACCACAATTTGGAGATTTAAAAAATTGATTGACTGAGTACTAAAAGGGTCATCGCTGTGACCTCAATAGTCAGTGTTTATGTTCTTTTCAGTTCAATACATAAGGGTTTGGAAAGGGTGGGGAAAGACTCAGTCTTAACCTAAACTTGGTCTTGTGTCTTAGGGAGGAGCACGGAGAGGTCCTTGCCAGGACAATGACCTAATACGTTACTACTTCTCAGATGCCAAGACGATGTATGAAGTTTTCCAAAGAGGAGTTGCTGTGTCTGGTAAGCCTGGATGTCTCACCTTGCCTGTAAGACCAAGGTGGGGTCCTGTTCTGTACCTCTCCTTCCCAGTCTCACTTCTAAAACTCTAGCTGTTTAAATGTGGTGGTCCAAGAAGAATCACAAATACAGCGTGGAGGGGACGTGAGCACAGAATCAGGATGGGTGCTGTAAACTGTGTAGTAGGACAGACTTGGGTTTGAAACCCAGTTCTTCTATTTCCAGCTGTGCGACTTTACATAAACGACTTTGCCCCTCTGAACCTATTTCTCACTTAACACAAGGAGAACTTCCTGGCCAAGTTGTTGTTAAAGAGTTAACAGTAGGAAAGTATTTTGATTAATTCACTAGTACATTATATTTGTTTAGGAACATGCTTTTCATAAATGCAATTCCCTGCATTATAGAATCTGAGCCAGAATTAGTATGCAGACCTCCTGACTTCTTACCTCGCCCTTGCCCCCAGTGCCATACTGCTGGCCCATGCTGCTGCCCATAGTATCACAGAAGGTAATTATCTTTTGGACTTTCTTAGAAACATCACCACGTGACCTTTGGTAGGGTCATTTGGAAAATATCAAGGCTCAGTAATTCTGTCTTGTATCATTGAACATGATGCTAGGTACACTGGTTTCCTTTCAAAATCAACTGGCTTATAAGTCTCCCTATAACTTTTTTCTTTTGGGTGATATTCAGTCCAGGCGGAGGTTTACCTCTGTGACTTCTTCTCATCCCTTCCCTTCTGCCTTTTAATTATGACTATGACAATATTTAATAGTCGAGTGCTAACCAGCCTATCATATTGCACGGATATCATCTACTTTATCTTCCCCTACAGGGGTTAGTTGCTATCACCCCATTTTTATTTATTTTTATTTTTTAAATATTTATTTGTTTGTTTGTTTTGGCTGCGTCTCATCTTAGTTGCGACATCGTTGTTTGTTTGGTTTCTTTTGGCTGCGTTGGGTCTTTGCTCCTGCGCGCGGGCTTTCACTAGTTGCGGCGAGTGGGGGCTACTCTTTGTTGTGGTGCACGGGCTTCTCATTGTAGTGGCTTCTCTTGTTGCGGAGCACAGGCTGTAGGAGCCTGTGCTGTAGGCGTGCAGGCTTCAGTAGTTGTGGCACATGGGCTCAGTAGTTTTGGTGCACGGACTAAGTAGTTGTGGCGCACGGGCGTAGTTGCTCCGTGGCATGTGGGATCTTCCTGGACCAGGGATGGAATCCGTGTCCCCTGCATTGGCAGGTGGATTCTTAACCACTGCGCCACCAGGAAAGTCCCTCACCCCCATTTTTTAAAGCAAGGAAACAGAGACTCTGAGATTCAGGAACATTTCAAAGGAGACAGAGCTAGAAAATGTTGACACTGATACTGAAATTTAAATCTGTCTATCTGGCTAGATTATTCTATTTTACGTCAGCTCTTAAGTGTTTTATAAAAGTTGTTGCACCTCCAGACAAGGAAAGGTTTTTGTAAAGAAAACTTATATCTGAAGTCTCTAAAGGGGACTGTACTTACTATTTCTGGCTCCAAATTAGTACTGATTTAGACTTCCAGGCAAATAACAAACACAAACCAATGCAACCATTAGTTTTATTTATTTGACAACTTAAGATAGTATATAGCTAATACAATAGACTTTCCTTTGGGATTTTCCATTTTTTGAAGTTTTCTTCACTGAGCATGTGTTGTTATTGTAACTAGAAACAAGTCATTGAGTGTGTAATATGTGGCACATAACACTGCTTCATTTAGAAATTTTATTTCAATACTCAATTTAAACTAAACAGATAAAGTTAAAATGGCTTCTCATGTAAGTAGGCTTGAAAAATCCATCCTGGCTATTTCCATAGAAAAATGACATGTCTGTCTACAACTGGGATTGAATACATCAGCCCTAACCTCTATCTTTAACCCCTACCCAGTAGATGATCCATGTTGAGAATCACCTGCAGATAATGTTTAAAATATAGATCCTCTGGCTCCACCTTGTTGTTTTTTTTAATTTAATTTTATTTATTTATTTTTGGCTGTGTTGGGTCTTCGTTGCTGAGCATGGGCTTTCTCTAGTTGGGGCGAGTAGGGGCTACTCTTCATTGCAGTACACAGGCTTCTCTCATTACGGTGGCTTCTCTTGTTGTGGAGCATGGGCTCTAGGCATGCGGTCTTCAGTAGTTGTGGCACGCAGGCTCAGTAGTTGTGGCTCACGGGCTTAGTTGCTCCGCGGCATGTGAGATATTCCTGGACCAGGGATCGGACCCGTGTCCCCTGCATTGGCAGGCGGATTCACAACCACTGTGCCACCAGAGAAGCCCTCCACTGTGTTTTACTGAATTAGAATTCCAGATAGTTTGACCTAAGAATATGAGTTTTTAACAAAGCTTTCCAGGGATTCTGCATGCCGGAGTTTCAACTCTATCCAGCTTTGGAACCCAGTTTTGCTGAGAAGTTGTTAATGGGTGGATTCTTTTTAGATGGCCACGTCTTAGAACAGAAGATCTAAGTTGCTTAAGTTAATCAAAGGCTAGGCTGTTGCCTGGTCAGGACTCTGGCTAATCAGACTGAAGCTGATTAGGGCACAGAGTTGAATGAAACCCCAATTGGTTCCCCTTTGGGCCAGTTATTTGACTTGTTCCTTGGTCATGGGCCTCTGCTAGTATTTTCATCAACAGGGAAGTGATAAGGAGATGCAGTATAGTTTTTCCCACCTTCATCAGCTCTGCCACTTACTGAGTGAGCTTGAAGCTGTCTAGCCCTTCATGATACTTGGTACCGTGGGGATAACAGTAGTTATTGGGAAGACCCAATGAGTTAAAATGCCTAGCACAGAGTAAGCTAGGTACCATAAATGGTGCTTATCACTGGTGATTAATGTCAGTACAGACAATCCTGTTGGTAGAGCACCAATGGCACACACTCTAGGCTGGAGCAGTGGCTGTGAACTCTAAAGCAGGACTTGCCTGTGGCTTCAGGGAAAGTCTTAGTCTGAGACTTGACTTCTTGAGCGTTCATGCAGCTGTTTCAGCAGAAAGAAAAAGAACTAACGTTTCCTGTGGACAGTCTCCACATTCATTTTTTTTTTAATATCTCTTTAATCAGAGTGGCTATCTCTTTCCTGCTTTCTTTCCTTTTTCCTCTGTCACTTAGTCTGGAAGTTCACTTATTTACCTCTGAATTCCTAGTAACCTTCTCTTTGAATGCTTCCTTTGGGCTAGACCTGAATTCCTCTTGGCAATTTGGCTAAATCCTCTATGTAAAATTTCCTTCTCTTCTGCTTTTCTATTTATAACTCAGTCTCACGCTTCCCTGGTGGCGCAGTGGTTAAGAGTCCGCCTGCCGATGCAGGGGACACGGGTTCGTGCCCCGGTCCAGGAAGATCCCACATGCCGCGGGGCGGCTGGGCCCGTGAGCCATGGCCGCTGAGCCTGCGTGTCCGGAGCCTGTGCTCCGCAACAGAAGAGGCCACAACAGTGAGAGGCCTGCGTACCGCAAAAAAATAATAATAATAAAAAAAATAACTCAGTCTCATTCTGGCTTAGATGTTGGGTCTTCTCGGCCAGTTAGAGTTGTTCCTTAGCCTAACAAATATCATGGACTTTCGTGGCTTCTGTGGCTGCAATTACTATTTACTCTAGTAAGTGGATGTTCCCAGACTTATTGTAATTTTAAATAAGGCTGAGTAGTTTCAATGTTCAGAAGTGTAATTCTTCTATTGTCAAATGTAAGACAATAAATGTAAGTTGTAAAAATCTTGATGGCCAGTGTGTGTGTACATGTGTGTGTGTACATGTGTGCTCCTGTATGTACTCGTATGTGTATGTGTTCTTGCAGTTCTTCATGAGTCTCAGTATCTCAGAAGACACTCTCATACAAACGGGCGAAGTACATTACCAGATAAAACTTAACAAATGAGGGAAAAGGCCCCACTTTAATAGCTGTTAAAGAAACCTAGACTAAAGTAATAACTTTCTAAAAAATTTTTTATTTTATTCATTTATTTATTTATTTTTGGCTGCTTCGGGTCTTAGTTGTGGCCCACGGGCTCTTTTCGTTGTGGCGCGTGGGCGTCTCTCTAGTTGTGAGGGTTTTCTCTTCTCTGGTTGTGGTGCACGGGCTCCAGGGCACGTGGGCTCTCTAGTTGTGGCACATGGGCTTAGTTGCCCCACAGCATGTGGGATCTTAGTTCTCTGACCAGGGATCGAACCCACATCCCCTGCATTGCAGGACAGATTCTTTACCACTGCACCTCCAGGGAAGTCCCTAAAGCAATAAATTTTAAAACCTATTTAACCAGAAGACATATTAAAAAGAGACTATTTAGTGTCTATGACTTGATGTATTGCTGGTTGGAGAAAAGCAAATTGTCACAGCTGCTTCACCAAGCAATGTGGGGCCAGGTATTAAAAACCTGAGCCGTGTGACCAACCATCCTCACTCCCAGCCGCTGCCACCCTTCCCAACACAGTTATTTCATTTAAAATACTCTATTCTAAGAAAATTTTCTAACTTTGAAATGATCAGTTGGAAAATATGCATCATACCATTACCATTACCAAGATTGAGGTGTCAATCTTGGAAACAATCTCAACGCCCATAATGAGATAAATTCAGCTATACAGTAGAACCCTTCATAACTTGGCCATAATAAGGCCATTGAAATCTCTACAGAGAAGAAATAATAACAGGGGAATATTTATATCAAACAGGGGAAGGAAGCAGGATACCAAAATATACATGTGAAATGAGTATAACCCTGTAGAACTATCAAAGGAGGTATGAAAGAAAATATCATCCTTAACAATGGTGTTTATGTGATGAGATTATTGATGACTTGTATTTTGATTTTTTTCTAAATTTTTATGAACATATATTTCTTTCATTGTAGGGAAGCTCAATCCGAGATTATCCGATATAGTCTATTAGTGTTTACTTGTGAGCTTTTGTTTGTTCACCTCATGTGGGCTAGTCCATACTCATGGCTTTCCCCAAATGCCTGTTACCATGGAGGTCACACATTCCAACATGGAACCACCCTTGTTTTGTAGCATTTCCCAAGTGTTTCAAATGTAGTTTACAAGGCTCCCTCTGCCTTTGAGAACTGAGTACTTACTGCGTTTGAATTTCCTTGGCACATAAGAGAAGCTCGCATCTTTACTGGATTTATCCTTTGTGTCTTGTCTCTTCCTAACCTCCTTTAACCTTCTCTGGTCCAAAGAATTTGCAACTGGAGCTGATTTTCATTTAATGTTATGTTTTTAGACAATGGGCCTTGCTTGGGATATAGAAAACGAAACCAGCCCTACAGATGGCTGTCCTACAAACAGGTAAGTCAGGCCCATGATTTTGGATAAATTCTTTTGCTTATGTGGTTATCTTGGGCTAATATGATCTCTTTTGGGTCTTGACTGCTTTTTTTCCTCTCTCTTTACCTCTCTCACTTGTAGGTGTCTGATCGAGCAGAGTACCTGGGCTCCTGTCTCTTGCAGAAAGAATATAAGCAATCACAAGAACACTTTGTTGGCATCTTTGCTCAGAATAGGCCAGAGGTAACCATGCTGAAATTAACTCAAGGAAATGAGTCAGGGCTAAGTCTAAAGACTTTAAACCCTACCCCAAATCCAGCACTCTGTCACTTGCTGATGACTTATCAAAGCTGTTTAAAGACCTCAGATTCTTTAAATATTGTTCCACTTAAAAGTTACAGTGCAGGACTTCTTTAATCCTGGTTGAATGTCTAGTGCTATTTGCTAGGTGACTGGACCTCTCTTACATGTCTCCCATTATGTGTCATTTTAAGTCAGTCTGTTGTATGAAGAAAATAAGAAAGCTATGAAGGACTGGCAAGTAAGAGCTTGAGGATGATGTGGAAAGGGATGAGTTTGTACTAGAATTGGAATTTGCACATTGTACGTGAACTAGCAACCAAGGCATCCATTGCTACTAAGACCAGCTGTAGCCATCTTTCCACAGTGAGTTGAAAATGGACTTTAGACATTAAGATGATTGGAATTAAGCTTATCTTCAAGTTCAAGTTAAGTCATTAGACCCAATATCCTCAGAGAAAGCCTTTGTATGTTTCAGAAGAGTTGGATGACATGTGCTCACCTAAGCCAGTTGCTTAACTAAAAATCCAAGAGGGCCCTGGCTGCACTTTTAGGTGCATCTACGTACTTCATCTTCATTACACCCAGCCTCAGTAAGAAGAGATATCCTTGACTCTAGTTCAGGAACTTAACACCAAACCTAGTATCTTAATCTACTAGGGCTTCCATAACAATATACCACAGACTGGTGACTTAAACAACAGAAATTAATTTTCTCACAGTCCTGGAGCTTGGAAGTTCAAGATCAAGGTGTCAGCAGGTTTATTTTCTCCTGAGGCCTCTCTTCTTGGCTTATAGATGGCTGCCTTCTTGCTGTGTCCTCCCATGACCATTTCTCTGCCATCCCCTGTGTTTCTTTCTCTTCTTATAAGGACAACAGTTATATTGGATCAGGGCCCCATCCTTATGACCTCATTTAACCTTAGTTACCTCCTTAAAGGAGCTATCTACAAAAACAATTGCAATGGGGTTAGGGCTTCAACATAAATTTTAGGGGGAACACAATTCAGTTCATAATGCCTACACTGACATTCAAGGTTCGCCATTAGCAGATTCCAGCCCACCTTTCCAAGTCATTTCCTGTCACTTTTTATGCTTTCTGATGTGTACTTAGTGATGTCATGCGGTCCTATCTTTGTTCATTCACTTCCTTCTTCCTTGAATCCCTTCTCTGCTTCCATCTCCATGACCAAATCCTACCTGTCCTTCAAAGCCCTGCCCAATTTCCGTCACTTTTCCCAAAGCAGTCCCAGATAGCCTACCCCACCCCTGAGTGTGGCTCTACCTCAAGACTCCCTAATGCTTTCCATAACCCTTATGGATAGAACTTATTACACTCTCCCTTTGTTTTATAGTTGTCTCTGTACCTATCTTATCTTCTTTATTTAATTATATTTTATAGCATCAGCAGTGGCAGTCCCTAGGGCATCACAAAAAAGGTGATTTTTTTTTTTTTAACACAGAGCCACCAAATAAGCATTTGTTGACTAAATGACTGAATTAGCACATTTCCTTTTCAAAGCATAAGCTATTCCTTATTTGAACTTCTCTCCATACAGTGGGTCATCTCTGAGTTTGCTTGTTACACATACTCCATGGTAGCTGTCCCCCTGTATGACACCTTGGGAGAAGACGCCGTCATATACATTGTCAACAAGGGTAAAACTTTGCTATTACATTTTTTTTAACATCTTTATTGGAGTGTAATTGCTTTACAATGGTGTGTTAGTTTCTGCTATATAACAAAGTGAATCAGCTATATGTATACATATATCCCCATATCTCCTCCCTCTTGTGTCTGCCTCCCACCCTCCCTATCCCACCCCTCTAGGTGGTCACAGAGCACCGAGCTGACCTCCCTGTGCGGTGCAGCTGCTTCCCACTAGCTATCTATTTTACATTTGGTAGTGTATATATGTCAGTGCTACTCTCTCACTTCGTCCCAGCTTACCCTTCCCCCTCCCCATGTCCTCAAGTCCATTCTCTACATCTGCGTCTTTATTCCTGTCGCTATTATATTTTAACTTGATTCTTTCTTGATGCTGAGTAATTCCTCATTATCTGTTTTTGTTAGCAGACTTAGAATGCTGTGGCCAGAAAAATGCTCAAGTCTCTCTTGTCCTGTAGTACCTATGATATAATTTAGAGGGAAGTTACAAAAAGCCCATGAGGCAGGTATATAATCAGACAGAAGTTTCAATGAAATGCTTCAAGGTAGTGGAGTATGACAATATAGTTTAGCAAAGTATGTTCAGTATGACATGTTTAGTATGTTTAGCAAAGGTAGTTTAGTATGACAATATAGTTTAGCAAAGACTATTTTTGCTGGCAACCCTGGATGAAAGGCCACAGTTAGTGAATAACTTTTTATTTGACTGTATCACTGCGAAACTACTAGTTTAATTTCCTATTCTTATAAATCAAAGTCAGTATAGCTCACCGGCATGTACCAATGTCCATGCTGAGTCTGTGGACCAAATTACCACTGTTAGAGAAACAAGTTCAAGTTCAATGGGCAAATAAGACATATACTAGATGTTACTTTCTGTCCCAGAACTAGTAGATTAAGTGAGTAGATCCATTTGAACTACAGACATAATCAGAAGGTTTCTATTTGTGTAAACAAGTATCAAAGCAAATGCTAACATTAAAAATCATAAATGCTTGTCTGCTAAAATCCCCCTTGCCTCCTCCTTTACCTTCTAATCCCTCCTCCCCTCTCCCCCAGGTAAAACACATCGGCAGGACCACATCTACATGATTCACACACGTTGTCTGTGTTCTTAAGCAGAAGGAATTTTGGGGCTCCTCTAGAAACTATAAACTGTTAAGTGCATGCAAGGAAATTAAGTGCTTCTGTTTCAATTAAGCTTATTTATTATCAGTGGAATGTTTCAGATTTTATACATTACAAATCTGATTTACAGACATAATCTCCTTTGGGGACCCAGTGGCTTTGAAATTTTCAAGAATCTCTTCCTCTTTGCAAGACAATCGGGTACACAGCAAAGCAGGAGGGTAACCCCCGGCCCTATTTCTGCTTTCAGCTGAGATCGCCACGGTGATCTGTGACACGCCCCAAAAGGCATTGGCCCTGATTAAGAATGTGGAAAAAGGCCTCACCCCGGGCCTGAAATTGATCATCCTCATGGATCCCTTTGAGGATGACCTGAAGAAGAGAGGGGAGAAATGCGGAGTTGAGATCTTATCACTGCTTGATGCTGAGGTATGGGTCTGAAAGTCAGCTCACAGCTGGAAGGCTGCGCTGATGCTGTGGGCAGCTTGCAGGACTTCCACACAAGGGAGCAAGCTGTTGTTCTCCGGGGTGGAAGGAGAAGAGTAAATTACACTCATGCTGTGAAGCGTTGGGAATCATTTCCCCAAGACAACTCAGTGGGTGAGGAAGGTCTGTGGTCAGTGTGCACAGACTTCCAAGTAGAGGATTTATAAATGCAGAGGCTAGGTGGCAGTTAAAGATATGGTCCTGGAGCCAGGCTTCCTAGGTTCACGTTCCAGCTCCACACCC
Organism: Grampus griseus; assembly: GCF_964374135.1. Classification (NCBI taxonomy): domain Eukaryota; kingdom Metazoa; phylum Chordata; class Mammalia; order Artiodactyla; family Delphinidae; genus Grampus; species Grampus griseus. The sequence continues at coordinate 68,932,818 of NC_139010.1, forward strand.
ATTAGTTAGGTGACCTTGGGCCAGTTGCTCCACATCTTCCTTTCCCCCTCTGTAAAATGAGGATGAAATAGTTCTTACCTCGCAGAGGAGTTGTAAAGAGTTATATGAGAGAAAATAAAGTGCTCAGGACAGTAATATAAAGTGTAGTAAGCCTTGAAATGTTAACTGTTCATTTTATTCAAAACGATTTAGCAGTAGTCCTAGAAGACTGAACCATAGGAGTCTGATGGGATGTTTGGACATTTGGGATCGGCCCTCTTGAGTTGATACTCTAGAGGAAACTTATACTCTACCCCAAGGCTTCCATTGTACCTGAATGTTGCCTCTGGGCCTGATCCAGGTTGGAATTTTGGTTGTATTCCCACAGAGGTGTTCTCAAGCAAAAGGGAAAAGGAGGGCTGTATTTGTCCTAAGTCTTCCCAACTCAACTAATGTCTTTCTTTCTTGGTTTCCTGTTCATGCAGAATCTAGGCAAAGAGAACTTCAAAAAACCCGTGGTAAGTTTTCTTCTGCCCAAATTTGAGTCTTTCCACATTCAACTTTCAAAGCTCACGGTAGACTAAGCCCTGGTGCTTTCCCCTCCAGCCTCCTGCACCAGAAGATCTGAGCATCATTTGCTTCACCAGTGGGACCACAGGTCAGTGCCCAGGAAGTTGCCCCAGAGGCCCCTGGTCAGCCAAACACATGGCTTGAGCCACTGACCACTAGTGGGCTGGTAAAAATACCCTACAATAAGCCCTATCCATCGGGGCTTATAATCTAAGATTTCTGAGTACAGATGCCTGCATAGAAAAACCTATGCATAAGCAAATAAATTTCACTGAACACGGTGGGAGGTGTTTACATGCTATGGAATTCAGGGCTCTTAAAGGTGGGATCAGAAAGTCAACTTTCTCCCCCAGCCCAGACTCTCTCAAGTTGACATCACTGGAGTGGTTTCACTCAATCAAGATAGCCCAGTGGTAGTTCTACACAGATCACTCCACGTCCTCTTTCTCCCCTGTATGTAGTTACCTAGCTATTAGAGCTCAATAAATTTTAACGTGGTCCATGATGATCTAGAAGTTATATCCATTCCACTGTGCCCAGGTTATAAAGTGATGGCTAGGTAATATTGTTAGATCTGAAGTCTTCAACATGAAAACAGCACGGGGAGGGGGGCGGGTTACTTGGGATTTTCTTTTTGACTGTGTTGCTGTCTGTGACTGTGGCTATGCCCTGTGTGGTAGCACAAGGCTATGGCTGCTGTCAGAAGTAGAATCTGTGGAGGCATCAATCATTCGTAAGCAGAGTCATACACTGTTCATAAAAAAAACACAGTGACAGGAGAAGCTCTCGGCTCCCTGGAACAGAACCAATCGAATGTAGCTCCTCATTTCAATGCCAAAGGCTACCTATTAGCCATTTAACAGATCTTTCCACCTCTTGTTTCCTACAGGTGACCCCAAAGGAGCCATGTTAACCCATGAAAATATCGTTTCAAATGCTGCTGCTTTTCTCAAATGTGTGGAGGTCAGTGGTCAATTGAAAAGGAGGCCCTCGTTAAAATGGGAATCTGTCATAAGATTTTAAAGTTAGAGGAGGCAGAGGGGGAAGAAACAGGTTGAAGGCCTGAGTGTGGACAAATACTGGTGCATCTTTGTCTAGAGTTTTGCTCTTTTAGGATCACTGCAGATCTCTGCACTCAGTGCAGTTAGGGCACCCCTTAGGGCACAGTGCACACCTGTACAACTGTATGCAGCAGTCCTAGAAAGAAGAAGTGTTTAAATCTTCTTTGGAAGAGAAAGTTGGCATTAATCCACTGTTGTCTCCTTTCCATTTCCTGATCTATAGCATACTTTTGAGCCCAGTTCTGAGGACGTGACCATATCCTACCTCCCCTTGGCTCATATGTTTGAGAGGGTTGTACAGGTAAGGATCCTATATTCCTAGCAGGTATGTGAAAAGAGGGTCCTGACTTGCTAGTCCCACGTTTATTCCAAAGGCAGCTCTGCAATATTTACAATCTTTTCTCTAATGTGAAGGACATGGGCAGGGAGTTGGCATGGCTGAGTCCTAATCTTGGCATCACCCCTAACCTGCAGCAGAGCCTTCCTCTGTTGAGTCTGTGTGTCCCACGGAGGAAATGCTTCCTCCTGCCTTTACACAGGGTGCCTGCAAGTCCAGGGAGCTCATAGCCGGGAGCTTACTTACTATCTACCCTCAATTCTGAGCAGGGATACGAGGCATTGCTTTTTCTTTTTTCTTTTATTTGGGTTAGAATTTTTGAAAAGACCTAGGGTTAGAGAAAAGGATTTCCCCACAGAGGGGTGGAGAAGGAGCCTTTGATCCAGGTAAGGTGTCCAGAGTGGAGCTGTTGAGGACTGTGCAGCAACTGGGGGGAGAGCTGGCCTTCTGTGAGTGGACGCCAAGCTTTTAGGCTACTCTGAGGCTGATTTGAGAACCGAAAGCAAAAACACAGGTGTTATTAGGGGTGGAAAATCCTCTCTCTGATCCCTGCTTAAATACCTCTTCAACCAGCTTATCTGTTGATGCATGAAATGCCAAAATGGAAGATTCAGTTCCTTGGGCTAAAGTGTTGACATCTGATTAATAAAATATCAATTCTAATAAGCATATTTTTTCACATTTTACCATTTCTGAAACTGAGATGGTCTTACAATTGTAGGCGTGTTCTAGTTTGAGTGGCAGTGTTTTTTCTTAGTGCTACATAACGAATGGTCTCTTACAAAGGATGATGCCTTAGACCCTCACCCAGAGCTGTGGGCAGAGTAGGGCTGGGCCTTCAGTCTCAGAATCTGTCTTACCTGTCCCGCCACCTCAGCAGAAGTGAGTTTCCATCTTGCCTAGGGGGTAGGGTCTCAGAGTTCTGGGTACATGAAACTTCAGGGGTCGGGTGTCCTGTCCAGAGAAAAGTGCCCATGGACCTCCTCAATTCTGTCCCATACAGACCCCACCCAAAGTGGTCCTTTGGCTCTGAGCTCTGCTCTTTGGTTTTGTTTTTAGGCTGTTGTGTACTCTTGTGGAGCCAGAGTTGGATTCTTCCAAGGAGATATTCGGCTGCTGCCTGATGACATGAAGACCCTGAAGCCCACAGTCTTTCCCGCGGTTCCCCGACTCCTTAACAGGGTCTATGATAAGGTGCTAACCTTGTTTCTGTTGGGCTGGCCCTGAGCTGCCGGAGCTGCCTGGGGCTTAGGCCTGACTAAAGCTCTTAGGAACTCTATGTTACTAAGAAACGTGCTCCACTTCTACCCCCAACCCCTACCAGCATCCACTTATAGCCACACATACAAGTGCAGCCATGAAAGACCATAACAGATGAAACTCCCTTTCCTCTGGATGAGATTACTTGGATGTGATCTGGAGAAAGAGATTAATTCAGAGAGTTGGGGAGCCCCTCAAAATTCAGCTGACTTACTGGTAAATTGTTACTCTGGTTTCATAACACTTACTGGTTTAGTGTGCTTCTTGCTGAGGTGCCGGGCCCCACAGTAAATATTTCATACGCGTTCCATCATTTAATTTCTACAAAGCCCAGGAAATCATGCCAACACTTATAATCCCTAACTTACAGATGAGGAGACTGAACCTTGGAGGTTAAATAACTTGTCCAGGGTCAGATCTACTAAGGAGTCGGGCCAGAATCCCACTGCCACATAACAGTTTTAGCTGTCATTGATCACTGCTCTGTTTTTCATTAAGCTTGGCAAAATGGTGATTTTTCTAATCCAAGCATTTCTCTTGCCTTCATTAGCTGAGATTCTTTCATAAAGGCATGAAAATTATTTGATTTTTTCCTTTATCAGTCTTCAAAATAATGAACTGGTACCCCAGCGATCTTCAAAAATGGCCAGTGGGATGTTTTCTTTGTAATGTTATGACATTACATACATACATATGATACTGAATCAAAAGTCCTAACAGTGGTACCCAATCAGCTGTTTAATCAGTACTCCCAGGTAACTTTAGTGTAGATAGATGCTGACTACCTTTTGAGGACATGCTATCTGAGTTGTCAAGGTTGTTTGCTAAGGACAAGGAATTTGGAGGAGCTGGAGCTCTGTGTGTACGTACTAAGTTCACTTCTTTCTTAGTGTGGGCTCATCATTATTCAGCACACCAGTGCATGAATAAGAGCCTCTTCCTTATGAAGCTAGGAGGCACTATCTCTTGCTCACGGATGAATGGCCTTGGTGAGTATCTCCAATAGGTTTCCAACTAAGAGGAGCTGTCACTCTGCAGGTACAAAATGAAGCCAAGACACCCTTGAAGAAGTTCTTGTTGAACTTGGCTGTCGCCTGTAAATTCAGTGAAGTGAAAAAGGGTATCATCAGACGCAACAGTGTCTGGGACAAGCTCGTCTTTGCAAAGATCCAGGTACGTTGGGTAGATTATGGATGGAGCCAGGTAAGTATCTGGGCTGCCCACTGACTCAGCACACTTTGCTTTTCCTTTGATGGTCAAGCATCTCTTTAACTGGAGAGCCTTTTGCACTTTCTGTGTTCACTCACCTTTTGAGATCTCTCTTGGACAACTTTGTCACTAAAGGGATTTGGTCAAAAAGCAGAAAGTGGATTTTTCTTGTTCTAGCACTTCCATTCTCTTAGGTGGTCTGTTGAGGTTGCAGGTAATTTGAAGGGCCCAAGAATACAAATTATCTGAGGAAATCAAAAAAAAAAATAAATTGCAGGTCTGGTCCCAGCTATGGATGGTGGTGACAGTAATAGCTAACATTTTAAGTTCTTTTCTACAATGCTGGACTCTATTCTAAGTGCTGTGTAAATTAACGAGTTTAATGCTCATGACAACACCAAGTAGGTAGGCTGTTCTACCCATTTTGCAACACAGGAAACTGAAGCCAAGGGAATAGTCTTCAGCAGGTCTTTTGTGTCTATTAAACAGGAAAGCCTGGGCGGGAAGGTTCGTTTCATGGTCACCGGAGCTGCCCCCATCTCCTCTCCTGTCTTGACGTTCCTCCGGGCAGCAATGGGATGTCCGGTAAGCCAAGCACCTTTTTTTTGATGATAGCTTATTTCACTTTTGCACAAATAAAGCTCACTATTTAAATAAAAATGAAAACATAGACGAAAAGTACCACAGAGAAAGTCAGCCAAAATCTCAAAATCAAGAGAAAATACCCCTCCAGTCACTTCTTAATGCACCTGTGTACAGAAACCTTTACACAAATGGCATCAGTACTAACAAAATTTTGCCATTTGCAGCAACATGAATGGACTTGGAGGGCATTATGCTAAGTGAAATAAATCAGACAGAGAAACACAAATACTGTGTGATATCACTTACACATGGAATCTGAAAAAATACAACAGACTAGTCAATATAACAAAAAAAGAAGCAGACTCACAGATATAGAGAACAAACTAGTGGTTACCAGTGGGGAGAGGGGGAGGGGCAAGATAGGGGTAGGGGAGTAAGAGGTACAAACTATTAGGTATAAGGTAAGCTACAAGGATATATTGTACAACACGGGGAATATATCCAATATTTTATAACTATAAATGGAGTATAACCTTTAAAAAACAGCATCAGTTTTCTAAAATACTTATTAAACAGTGCCCATTAACATTGCTCCTTGTCAAATAAACATCATTTTAATGGTTCTGTAATAGTTTATTGAACGTACCCGAATCAGTAGTCTCCTATTGATGGACACTAGAGTTGTTTACCACTTTTTTGTTGTTATTATAATCAAGTGATAAGGATACTTGTGTATATTTATGCAGTTATCAATTTAGGAGAAATCCTTACGAGTGGGGATTATTGGGTCAAAGTATATGGGTTTTTTACATGTTAATGCAGATTATCACACTTCCCTCCAGAAAGGTCTTGTCTTTTTTATGCATTAATGCAAATAATGCACAAGTCCTGATATCCCCATATTCTTGCTAGTGCTTTTTCAGTCACTTAAATCTTAGCCGACGAGATACGTGAAAAATCTTATTGCAACTTTGTTTCTTTTATTAACATTAAACATCTTTTCTACTGCTTACGGGCACTTGTATTTCTTTCATGAATTACTCGATTACTTACTTATAGAAAAATGAGCAAAGGACAATTTGGTTCTCTTTCACCTTGCTTCCTAGGAGTTCTTCATATGGTCATAAAATCAATCTTTGTTGTGTTAGAAATATTTTTCCTAGTCTTACCTTTTTGTACTATGTATTGCTATATAAAATTTCAAATGTGTATGTAGTCAGTCACCTTTTCTATGTGGCTCTGTAATTGTTTAGACAGGCCTCCTAACCCTCAATATTGCATAAATCTGTTTTCGTCCAGATTTTCTGGTAGCCTTACGGTCTTACTTTTTTCCAAGTAAGTCTCTGCTCCACCTGGAATTTAGTAAATTGAGTACAGATACACTCTCGTATTTGTTTTGAGTACAGATACACTCTTGAGTACAGATACACTCTCATATTTGTTTTTCCACAAACGGCTAAGTAGTTCATTCATTCGGCCAACATGCACAACATGAATGAAACAACGGCCTAAAAGAGAAAAACAAATACTGTATGCTAACACATGTATATGGAATCTAAAAAAAAAAAGGGTTCTGATGAACCTAGGGGGGAAGGACAGGAATAAAGACGCAGACGTAGAGAAAGGACTTGAGGACACGGGGAGGGGGAAGGGTAAGCTGGGATGAAGTGAGAGAGTGGCATGGACATATATACACTACCAAATGTAAAATAGATAGCTAGTGGGAAGCAGCCGCATAGCACAGGGAGATCAGCTCGGTGCTCTGTGACCACCTAGAGGGGTGGGATAGGAAGGGTGGGAGGGAGATGCAAGAGGGAGAGGATATGGGGATATATGTATACATATAGCTTATTCATTTTGTTATACAGAGAAACTAACACACCATTGGAAAGCAATTATACTCCAATAAAGATGTTAAAAGAAAAAAGGTTCTGAATTGATGCCAAGGTCAGAGTTCCTCTGGTCTTTCAAACTAGCATCCTCCTGGCCGGTCTTAATACCTTCCTTTCCCTAAAACCAATAGGTCAGAAGGTCCTATTGCCACACCCCTTCCTCTCCTTCTCCACCAGCTCTGCCTATGACAGGCCATAGCCCCACTGCAGCCCATGCACTTACGTCCCCACATCCCCTCTCCAGTCAAGATTATCCTTTATACCAGGAGCGGGCAAACTGCAGCACAGGCCAAATCTGGCCCGTTGCCTGTATTTATAAGTAAAATTTCAGTGGAACACATCCACACCCATTTATTTACATATCGTCTACTGCTGCTTTGGTGCTACACTGGCAGAGTTAAGTCGTTGAAATACAGACCAAGTGGCTCACAAAGTCAAAAATATTCACTCTCTGGTTCTATATACAAAAAGTTTGCCGACCCCTGTTCCAAACCATAGCTATTTCCCTTAAAAGATGCCACTCACTTTCTTCAGCTCCTTCAGTAGCACTCCATTGCCTTGGTTCAAGTCTGATTGCCATTGGGTTGCCCATCACTCAATGAATAACTTGCTTTTCTCCATCAGCCTGAAATGCCACATTTCCCAAAGTATAGTATGTTTCCACACTTTGGTCTATTTCTGGACCCTTTTGGTTTTTGAGTGAATCCACAGTTGTAAAGATTTAGCAGCTCAGGCATAAATTCAAGGTATTAGGACACTAAGTGTCCTCCAACTCTCAGAGACCTTGCTTTCCTCATGTCTTGCCATAGGGCACGGCCGGCTCCTGCTTTATCTTGAGTAAGTCTCAAAGCCCTTCTTTGGTTTGCGCAGGTATATGAAGCTTACGGTCAAACAGAATGCACTGCTGGCTGTACAATTACATCACCTGGGGACTGGAAATCAGGTAGGTTCTTTGTCAACTGTGCAGGAGGTTCAGTGGTTGGGAGGAGTTCTGGATGAACTAGGACGCAGGCGTTTAGATAACCTCAGTGCTGTGGATGAATGTGGCAGATGCCAAACCTAAGCTTTGGTCCGGGTCTTCCCATCTTGGCTCTCCAGCACTGGTGCCAGATGACTTTTCAGTTTTGTTCCTTTAGAGTCAATCCATAAATCTCTCTGAAATATGGCTGGGATTATCACCGTTTCACGGTACCCTGGCTGATTCAGTACGGTGTGTTTTAGGCCACGTTGGAGTCCCCATCGCTTGCAATCATGTGAAGCTGGAAGATGTGGCTGATATGAACTACTTTGCAGTGAACAACGAAGGACAGGTGGGTAGGCTGTGCTGGGCAGTCATTTTCAGACAATCATAGTGGGGACGTTTGCATCAGAAAAAGCACACAATTGTGAACAGGTTTGTGTTTGATTCTATTCAGAATTTTAGCAAGGAATTCAGTGTCTCTGAGCCCAACTTTCCAGTCCCCACAATGGGGATTAAAATCTGGTGCTCTTCATACATTAGTGGAAAGCATCAAATGATTCAAGGTGGTAGGAAAGTAGGTGTTTTGCAGCAGCCTTTGCTATTGTCACCACCTTGTACCATCTTATGTGCAGATCTGCATCAAGGGCACCAATGTGTTCAAGGGATACCTGAAGGACCCTGAGAAGACAGAGGAAGCCTTGGACAAGGATGGTTGGCTTCACACAGGAGACATTGGCCGCTGGCTCCCGGTGGGTGTTGCCTCAAAATTTCTGGGAGTTCCTACAGAGGAAAATTAGGTGACTTTTCCAAAGAAGAAGTGTAGTAGTCTATTTTGTTGTTGTTGTTGTGATTTTTACTTTTATGGAGGAAGAAACTGTGGTAACTCCATGGGCCTATAGTGTTTGCCTTTTATGAGTTTCAAAGGGATAAGCTTCTTTCCACTTATATATGGAGACATATCAAAACAAGGACGCAGGATTTCTAAACAAGGTGTATGCAGAGGCTAGTTTTTGCCCCTCGGTGACCTTCACAGCCTCTCTTGGTGGAAGACACTGAGACTTTTTAAAAGCATAGCTTGCTAACAATCAGCAGTAAGTAGTCTCTGTCAACCCCCTGTTTTCCTAAGAGAGGAAATTAAGGCACGGTAATCATGGAGCCTTAAACCCCTGTGGAGGATATTCCAAGAGCTTTCCTCTCTGGAAGGTTTTTGTCTACTATGTGCTGGGGGAGCAGGAATGTAACCAGATTTAAAACTCCCTTCTTGCTCAATATTCTCAAGATTTAAGTGATATTCAAGGAATATTTGACAACAGATCTCTAAGAACACTGGTCCTAATGATGTATTTCATAGATTTGGGTCTAGTGGTATTTTGCTAACAGATCTGTTTCTGCATAACGAAGAGTTCTCAGTTCTAATAAGCCTACAATGTAGGCAACAGATGTGTCCTCCCACTGGAGTTGTAAAGGGCTGAGCCTTATTAATCACTTTCAGATAATGTCTGTTAGGCTGAATTGATGGCTAATTTCTTGAGTCGGCCTTGTTAATGGTTCCAAGGTTGGTTCAGTCTGCTGCGCTGTTCAGGGTGTGATCACGTGGACTGTATTTGCCACTTGTCCCAATTCTATTAATTCAAATCCCTAAAAACCTAAGCGCCTCAGACCAATTAGCCCAGAGAAATGAAGCTGCAAATGACCTCTGGTGGCTGGTCAGAGAGCCCTCCCCAGCCCTGCTTCTGTCCTAACAAGCGCAATTACTGACTTGCTTGATTAGCGGTGGCACAGTAGAGCTGTATAGCCTGCTCCCGGATCTAACAGGAGGGATACAGAAAAGGGAGTCAAGGAGGGGGAGAACTAATTCAAAAGTCTTAATAAAAGATAACACCTTCCCTATTCCTGAGAGTTCTGGAAAAGGAGTAATTGGAAATTAAGTTGTTGGAAATTCACAGCTGCAAAATTTCTTCATTGGATGAGGCAACCATTTACACAATGCCAGTGGGTCCAAGGGACTTTTTCCAAGACTGCCCACTGACTCTTCAAAGACACACGCAGTATAGACAGGTTTTGAAGAAAGCTGCCTTCCTCCCCTTTCCCCAAAGCCAAGAAAGAGAAAGGAAAGATTGCCCAAAGGTCAATGGAGAGGTCAAGTTTAAAGAAGGCAGATTACCTCTGACTTCACCTCTCTCTTCACTGACATCACTCAGTAGGGCTCAGAAACACTGATGGTGTGTGTTATCTCTGTCTCCTGTAGAATGGAACTCTGAAGGTCATCGACCGAAAAAAGAACATTTTCAAGCTGGCCCAAGGAGAATACATTGCTCCAGAGAAGATAGAAGATATCTACATCAGGAGTAGACTGGTGTTGCAAATTTTTGTACATGGGGAAAGCTTATGGGTAATATATATTGTCTTAACAACAGCCAGTTTCAGGCACAGACCATGCCAACTTCCATAGCTAAAGGAAATCTGTATAGGTAGATTTAGGATGAGAAGATCTGAGCTTATAAAACTAAAGAAATGAAGCCACACTCCAAACCTCAAATAAGGCACTATAAATGAAAAAACAAATTCTTTGAAACTATGATAGACTCTGTAAACAAGTCAGTAGAACTGTTAAAACAGTTATACTAAAGGGTAGCCATTCATTAGAAGAGCCCCATGCTGCACTTCGTTTCCACTACAATAGGAGTTCTTCTGGCACAAACTGTCTTATATATACTGCACTTAAACTTAGCTTCTTGGGAGTGGGGGAGGACTGACATGGACAGGCCAGAGATGCTTTAAGCTTAATGTTGAGCTCCACTTCTATTCATGTTTGAATAGAACATTTTTGTAGAAATGTTGTGTGGGAAAATGGGATCAGAGTTCCATGAGGGTTTGAAATATATGGTGAGAAAACTGTAGGACGCCAGCACTGAATTTCAGGGCTTGGGTACGATCATGCATTCTGAGGTAACGCTTTCTTTCCCCACTGGGGAGCAGTGCTGCGCTAGTTCACATGCCTGTTTCCTTTCCAGTCATTCCTGGTGGGAGTGGTGGTTCCTGACCCAGATGTGCTTCCCTCATTTGCAGCCAAACTTGGGGTGAAGGGCTCGTTTGCAGAACTGTGCCGAAACCAAGTAAGTCTCACTCAGAAAAGCCTATGCCCACCCATCGGCCCGTCGTGGGAAGGGGAGGCCTCCCCAGCTTGGGCACCCACAGCTGCCTAGAGCCTCCTCTCTGGAAGAACAGCCCCTTGCTGGGCGTGGACTGACTGCTTTTACTAGACTGGAAGAGAGGATGGGGAGTTTAAAAACAACCAAAATCCCTATTCTTTTTATAGTAGCATGTGCATTGTGGAAAAAATAACTGGAAAATGAGGAATTAAATAATGCCATCCAGAGAAAACCCCTGCTACCAGTTAGATTTGTTTTTTCTTCCCATGACTTTTTTTCTTTGAGCAACATTTAGGTATCACATGTGCTGGCACATACCCCCATATCCTGCTTTTATCCTGATGAGCTTAGCAGGCATTTTGAATTGGTTCATGCTCAGCCTTTCCTTTAGGCTCTTTTTCAACAGCCATGCTCTGAGCTGTTTTATATTCCTAGGTTATAAAGGAAAGCATTTTACAAGACTTGCAGAAAACTGGGACAGAAGGTGGCCTTAAATCCTTTGAACAGGTATGTACTACTCATGTTATACCTGGTCTCTCATGTCATAAAGTTTTAAAGTTCGCATTTATAATGGGGTTTAAAATTTTAAAGTAGTTTCCAAGGAACTGATTTTAGGGGTACTATTAGTCCATTAATGACAGTAACCTTTGCATTTACCTGTCCAGCCCCTTCATGCTGTTCATTATTCCTCCTCCTTCTCCACTCATGTCTTTCCCAAGTTATTAGTGTGTGAGAATGGGCATGTGTTACCTTTCTCGTTACCCTCCCACTTCATCAGCGCCACTTTTATGAGGGGAAATATTCTTTAAGGTTCTTCCCATAGCATTTACAGGGCTCTGCGGAACCGTCCACATCACTATTAAACACGTATGCGTGCATCTTCCCTCCCAGGTCAAACACATCTATCTTCATCCAGAGCCATTTTCCATTGAAAACGGGCTCTTGACACCAACCTTGAAAGCAAAGAGGGGAGAGCTTGCCAAATACTTTCGGACTCAAATCAACAGTCTGTACGAGAAAACCCAGGAGTAGGTTAAGGTACTTATGGCTGCGAGGGGCTCAGAGGTAGCCTGCCTTGTGGGAATATGGATTAAAAACTAATCTTATGTTCATTTTTTTGTCTTTCCTCCTGTCTGCTGTTGTAGCTACTTACTAAATTATAAAACCATAGTTTCAGGGCTTTTTAAAAATATTAAGTGAGAGAACTTACCATGTGGAAGCTTAGTCTTGAACTAAATAACTCTTGTCCTTCCCATCTTAAATGTTGCTGACATTTAGGGCTACTTCTATCAAGATACCTTTCTTCAAGGTCCATTTGTATCTTTGTTCCTTCCTTGTGATCTCCAACCTTTATAAGTGTAACTAGTTCAAGGGCCAAAGTGACCCTTTGGGAATTCTTCCATGTTTTCTAGTAAACCTAAATTGTTGGCAGTCTCAACATTTAGGCCTTCCAGTGTTCAAATTAAGAGAACTTTAAGTTCTGAAAAGCTGTTTATAATTCATGTTTTCTAACCATTCCACAAAACCACTAAAATTGAGTTTTAAGCTATCACAATATTAATTAATCATATCTGTGAGACAAATTTCTTCTTTGTACTTCTGTGTCCACTGAAGTTTGTGTCCAGAAGGGAAAAGTTTGATCACTCAGCATTTCCTAAACCCTGTAGTTTCTCTGACTTGGGAGAATTTAAAACTGGGCCTATGACATTTTGTCCAAAAAGTATGTTCTGAAAGTGTTTTCTGCAGTATACCTGGTAACTGAACCTCTTCCCGACAGTTTGCTGCTGAGCTGGAAGCTGTGGGGGAAGGAGCTGAAACTCACGTCAAGTGCATTTTTCCAGTAAATGAAGCAAGCACTGAGTAACAACCTCCTGAACTGGGAATGAAGACCTATGGGCAAGCATGAAGCCTGCACAGCAGGCTTACCTTCTGGGAAGGAAGTGACTGATCTTTCCTCCCCTGACTCAGTTCCTGCTGTACCTTACACCCCTTCAACACGTGCTGCTTCCATTTGGAAATGTTCAGCATTCAGAATAAACCACTGCAGATAGCTTAAGCTGTGGTGTGTGTTTCCCCACAGACTGTGACGAGAACCAGCCTCAGACAGGACCCCTTAACAATCATGTAAGCTAGTGGCTCTCACACTTGGCTACACACTAGAATTACCTGGGAGTTTAAAAAGATATTGAGGCCTGCGTGACACTTAAGGGATTCTGATTAACATGGGCAGGGGTACAGCCTGGGCATCAGGATTTTTAAAAGGTCCCCAGGTGATTCTAGAATGCCACCAGGTTTGATAGCTACGTTGAAGACCAGGCCTTCTTATCCCACAGCTGTGAACAATAAAATAAATACCAGTCGAACCCTAACTCCAACTGAGCACAATTCATGTTCTTTCTCCTTTATCATCCAAGTAGTCTTGAACAGTGTTCCTTTCTGGTCTCTCACCGGAATTAAGGAGAATGTTCCTGGATGGTCTTTCTAGACCCTGAGCCCAGAAGAGCTGAGGAAACATCTATTCTGGGATATTTGAAACAGAAGGGCAGGCAGGAATTAACTTCCCTCCATGTCTATCTAACTCCCACTGTCTCCCTGACCTCCTCTCACACGCCCCCTTCACTCATTCCAACTGCACCACACTGGCTGCCTTCCTGTCCTCAAACATGCCAGCCACATTCCAGCCTGTTGTTCTGCCTAAAATGCAGATACTCCCAGAGACATGTGATCTGTCCTCTCATCCACTTTAAATGTCACCTCCATCAGACTGTCCCACCTGCTTTCTTCATAATATATGACTCCATCTGACATATATTTTACTGTCTGTCCACCTCCCTACCCCTCACTGGAATGAGGCAGAGTTGTGCTTCATTCATTGATGAATCCCCAAGTGCCCTTCCCTTATTGTTAACTGTTATAAGCCAGACCCCCAAAGCTCAAGTTCCCTGCCTTGGAAAGAATTACTGCTGGAATAGGTGACTACTATAATTCTACTCATGTGTTTAGAAGAGCCCAAAAAATAGCTTTGTATACTACAAAGCTACAGTAATCAAAACAGCATGGTACTGCCACAAAAACAGACACATAGATCAATGGAACAGGATAGAAAGCCCGGAAATAAACTCAGGTGCTTATGGTCAATTAATCTATGACAAAGGAGGAAAGAATATACAATGGAGAAAAGACAGTCTCTTCAATAACTGGAGCTGGGAAAACTGAACAGCTACATGTAAAAGAATGAAATTAGAACATTCTCAAACACCATATACAAAATTAAACTCAAAATGATTAAAGACCTAAATGTGGGACTGTATACTATAAAACTCCTGGAGGAAAACATAGGCAGAACACTCTGACATAAATCACAGCAATATCTTTTTGGATCCATCTCCTAGAGTAATGGAAAGAAAAGCAAAAATAAACAAGTGGGACGTAATTACACTTAGAAGCTTTTGCATAGCAAAGGAAACCATAAACAAAAAGGCAACCTACAAAATAGGAGAAAATATTTGCAAAGGATACAACCTACAAGGGATTCATTTCCAAAATACAGAAACAGCTTATACAGCTCAATATCAAAAAAATAAACAACCCAATCAAAAAAGGGGCAGAAGACGTAAACAGACATTTCTCCATACAGATGGCCAATAGGCACATGAACAGATGCTCAACATTGCTAATTATTCGAGAAATGAAAATCAAAACTACAATGAGATTTCCTCACACAGGTCAGAATGGCCATCATCAAAAAGTCTACAAATAAATGCAGGAGAGGGTGTGAAGAAAAGAGAACCCTCCTGCACTGTTGGTGGGAATTGGTGCAGCCACTATGGCGAACAGTATGGAAGTTCCTTCAAAAACTAAAACTAAGTTACCATATGATCCAGCAATCCCACTCCTGGGTATATATCCAGAAAAGCTGAAAAAACTAATTCAGAAAGATACATGCACCCCAATGTTCATGGAACCACTATTTACAATAGCCAAGACATGGCAGCAACCTAAGTGTCCATGGACAGATGAATGGATAAAGATGTGGTGTATAAATGCAGTGGAATATCACCCAGCCATAAAAAAGAATGAAATAATGCCATTTGCAGCAACATGGATGGACCTAGAGATTATCATACTAAGTGAAGTCAGACAGAGAAAGATAAGTATCATATGATATCACTAATATGTGGAATCTAAAAAAATGATACAAATGAACTTATTTAAAAAACAGAAATAGACTCACAGACATAGAAAACAAACATGGTTACCAAAGGGGAAAGAAGCAAGGAAGGATAAATTAGGAATCTGGGATTAATAGATACACACTACTATATATAAAATAGATAAACAAGAACCTACTGTATACCACAGGGAACTATATTCAATATGTTGTAATAACCTATAATGGAAAAGAATCTAAAAAGAATGTATGTGTATATATATACATATATTATATAACTGAATATCTATACACACACATATATATAGATATATAGATATAACTGAATCACTGCTGTACACCTGTAACACTGTCAACCAATTATACTTCAATTTAAAAAACATCTCCTAGGGCTTCCCTGGTGGCGCCGTGGTTGAGAGTCCGCCTGCCGATGCAGGGTACGCAGGTTCGTGCCCCAGTCCGGGAAGATCCCACATGCCGTGGAGCGGCTAGGCCTGTGAGCCATGACCGCTGGGCCTGCGCGTCCGGAGCCTGTGCTCCGCAACGGGAGAGGCCACAATAGTGAGAGGCCCGCGTACCGCAAAAAAAAAAAAAAAAAAACAAACGTCTCCTAGAATCCTGTGATCTCAATATGCCATTAATTGGGTAATTTGAGGCAAATATGTATGTCTAAAGACTCATGATTAAAGATGTCGATTTTTCACAAGGCAGTAAAGCAGTTTTTCCATAAGGAACTAAGACAATCCTTTTTCGTCAGCAAAAAGATACTTTGAGTAAAAACTATGATTTATACAGAACATCCATTGATCTTTATTTGATTTGACAAAATCTTCATTATTAAAAGACGGGTAATAAAATCTGAGCTTACATTGAATCTGCAAATTAAGTTCTATAGTATCTAGAATATTACATAAGAAATTTCAGCAGAGGGGGAGAGAGGATAAAAGCATCACATGCAGATGCTCCTGGCAAAGGGGGAACTATATCTGCAGGTGAGGTCCATCGTGTGCAGTGCATAAAAAAATCCTAGAGAAAATGCAATCGACTTACTTGGGTGAAGTGTTTTTCCTTTTGGGGAGAGGGAGCGGTGGCATCGAGGTGCAGGAATTCAAAGGTATGTGCAGAATGGCTTCTCCATTTCAAAATGATAATAAAAATATTTAGATCATGGCATTAGGGCACCTTTGAGGAAAAGAACACCTTAACCAGAGTAGGCTCATTGCATAATTCTTTAGTAATATGTACAATTTTCAAGTAATGGAGCAGACTTAAGAGTAATTTTACTTCAAAAGTGGCTATCTATTTTTCTTCTCGCCCTCTGGGGCTTGATCTGTTTCAGCATCGCAGGGACACTTTTCTACACAGTTTCTAGGGAACCATCCTCTTATTCTTGAAACATCTGAGGGAGAAAATGAAACTGATATGAAAAAGTCAGATATACCGCAATGACATTTGTGAGACCCATTAGTTCTATTACTTCCAATTAATAAGCTTTTAGTTAGACTTTACCACCCCCCACCATCTTTTATAAG
This sequence comes from Grampus griseus, assembly GCF_964374135.1. NCBI lineage: Eukaryota > Metazoa > Chordata > Mammalia > Artiodactyla > Delphinidae > Grampus > Grampus griseus. The sequence continues at coordinate 68,949,527 of NC_139010.1, forward strand.
CACAATATGTGGTTAAAGTTAAATAAATAAATAAAATTAAAAAAAAAATGTTCCTAACAAGCTAGGAAACAGATATTTCCCAAATTGCATCATCTGGGAAGGAGCTGATGCGGCTCAGGAGAGCCCCAGTGGAGTGGGGGCAACTTGGTGTTCACGTACATGTGTGTGACGATGAAGGAGGATGGCTCTGTCATACTTCATCTGTTCCGGGGGACTATCTCCCTGTAGCCTTTGTGAATTTTCCTTTTAGACTTTCTCTAACTTGTGCACTTCTATATCAAGCTTGCCTAAGCTGTCACATGGGTTAATTTATGATTAACCCAGTGTTTTCAAAAGAGCATCCTGGGTTAATCTTTACTTTAAAAAGGAACAATTCTTAAAAGTAAATAAAAAATCAAGGACACAGTTTCAGTTCATTAGTTTTTATAATAACTTAATAGGACGAGTCATTCAATGGGGGCGCGTATAGCATGGCAGCTTAGTCATAGGCTCTGGAGCCAGACTGCGTGGGCTGGAGTCTTGGCTCCATCTGCATTTAGCGTGGCCTTGGGCACGTTGCTTAGCCTCTCCACGTTTCAGTTCCCTCACCAATACCTCGGAGGGCTGTTGGGGACCTGAATACCACAAGTGAAGCATTTCCACAAGTGCCTATTGCATAGTTAAGTATGGGGTGTGATGTTTGCTAATCATTGCAAAGACCCGATAAATACAAGTGTATGGAGAAATAATACAAAGAGCTTCTTTTTGTTGTTTAATGATGTGCCTTCCTATTTAGTTCCCCTAATGCACGTGACGTGACTGTTTATAAAAGTTATTCTTGTAAAATTTGCAGCTATTGCTGGCAGTCTTGTTCTTTAAACACCCCCTTCCACTTTCATACCTTCTTTAATGGAATCATCAAGAATTTTATCTCCATACAACCAGTATCTGAAATATTTAAAAGATTAAAATTAATTGTTTTTTTTGGCTAGATGCCAATTTCGTCATTCAAGAAGAAATTCACTACTTTCTGTCACTTACCGTAAGCCTCTTGTGGCTAAAATGAACTCCCCTTTCTGTAGCCTTATCCGAGGCTCTTCAGTGCAGGGGCTCGTGAAGAAGGTTTTGATTCCTCTATTCAAAGGACAGCAGGTACCACTATAATCTTCTATTACTTTATACTGAACCTGTCATCAGTGAGCAGAAGAACAATTTAATATTAACTCATACCTGAGGTTTTTGAAGTTTGAATGTAAACTGTTAAAGGTAGATCCAAAATATGAGGCAAGTCTTTCCCTCCTGGTTCCCTACCTACCCTTTATAGAAGGTAATTAATTGATGCTTCTAATTCTCAGGCTTTTCCTTACCCTTCATTTCAAGCACATGGCTAAGAATGAAATTTTAGAAGCAGTGCTGTCCAGTAGAACTTTCTGCAGTGATAGAAATGTTTTATACTTGTGGTATCCAGTGTGATAGCCGCTAGACACATGTAGCTACTGAACACTTTTAATGTGGCTGGTGCAACCAAGGGACTTAAATTTTAATTTTATTTAAATTAATTTAAATTTAAATAGCCACATGTAGCTAGTGGCCGTTGAATTATTCAGCATCACTGTAAGGACGAGTTTCACACTAGGGAACTATATTGAGGATAATTATCTTCTGACAACATAAATTGACTACATTCCCTCCAAACCTCCAGCACAAACTATTTAAATGAAAACAAAACTAATATGCATTAAATTTCAACAAATGTATTAAGAAATATTAGTTAATAAAAGCTAACAGTTGGTTTTTACTCAAAGGCAATTTTAAAACTACACAGAAGTACAGAGCCTGACAAAAGAAAAAGAAATTAGTATCATTGCAAAAGAATTACTTACACTTCTGACTCTTTTATCTGCTTTTTGTTTCAACTGTTCTATCTGTTTGGAAGATATAAAAAAAAAACAATGAAGTCTCTTATCTCAATGTTTAAAAACAGGCTTTCCTCATTTACTATAGCACAGTGACAGGACAAACTCCCAATTTTCCAACATTTCAAATTGCTGACAATTTAAAGGCCGCCTTTTTTTTTTTTTTTTAGCATGGAAAGAAGGCCCTGTGACTAAAAACTGGTACTGAAGTGGGGCCTCCTCAGTGTTCCCTCTCCAATGTCTTTATTCACAGAGCACTCCCTGTGGCCCAGGAATCAGGGAGATGTGCTCTCTGCCCTCAGGGGGCTCCCGGGCTCGTCCCTGAGGTGAAGAGGATACAGAGACTCACTGATTCTTTAGAGAGAGGGCAAACAGACTGCAAAATTCACCAACAATGAGTCTTGATTAAAATTCACCATTTCAACTCCTTTTCTCCACTTATTCAGCAAGTTTATTAAATGTTACTACACTAGATATAGCAGGGGAAATAACCTCTGCCTAGAATCTTGCCAAGTTAAGTTAAAGACATAAGATACAAGAATTAAATAAAGATGAGACCTCATGTGCTAATATGCATTAGTATACGATTAAGTGCCAAATCCAGCTGAGTCTAGAGTGGGGAGGTAAGTCTTTATGGAAGAGAGGGCACTGGAACTGGTCTGAATAATTTCCGATAAACAGGAGCTCATATGACATAGAAAAAACAGTGTTGGGGAGGAGTTAGGTGTCAGGAATGTACCAGGAATTCGCTGAGTAGACTAGGCTGATTGGAAAGGATGATTCCTGCTAGGATGTAGGTGAAAGGTAGCTTTTGGCCAGATTTTATAAAACTAAGTTAAGGAATCTCACAGGTATGGAGAGATAAGGAATGATTTAAATAGAAGCAGGGACATGATACAAGGAGCGCTTTAGAATTAATTTAGATTCATTTGACATACTGAAAAAATTCTTATTACTTATTTTACTATAAAATGCCATTGGAGTTAAGGAGAAGTTAAGGGGAAGAAGGTGAGGCAAAAAGGCAAGACTATCTGAACAAAAATACTCACTGTTAAGCTGTACGGGTGACAGCCTTCTCTTATTGGCCAATCCAGTCCATCTCCTTTGGGGACCCCTGACCACGTAAAAACCTGTTTAAAGTTCTTCCATCTACTTCCCAAATCATAAGGAAAAACAAAGACTTCATCTAGTTGATAATATTGAATTCGATCTTTAGCCTGTGGGTAACAAAGATGTAAGATGGCAGATACATCTGTCTTAAGTGGCTTTTAGTAATATACTATCGAGAACATTTATTCCTCAAATTTGTATCATACCTAAAAATGCTTCCTCCTTGTTGTAACGTTAGAGTACACAGGAGAAATAAACACACTTATCACAATATAGGAAGAACTTGACACACAATACCAACCTTGTATGAGACCATCCAGAAAATGTCTGACAGGAGTTACTCAGGAATACGCCTAAATAAGACCAAATTTAAGCATTCAAAAACATTTATTAAAGGAGTCAGTAACTTTATTCCATGTAGAAAAAGTCCTCAATGTTCTTGCTTGTTCAGCAGAACAAAGGAATCCAGGTGTAAAGAAGACATACTGATAAGGAGGTTTCAGAGAAAACAAGGGTTTATTCAAGATGGAAGGAACCGTTAGGTGGGGTGCACTAGAATGCAATGGCTGCATCCTGGGTGGCAGCAACACCTGTGTGAGTGGCCAGGAAAGGTGTGACGGGGGAGTCATCATTCTATGAAAATTATTATTTTTTAAAGCTAGCAAGTATGTGTAAGAGATCTTTCAGTTTTATATACCATTACATATGTCTATATACTTATTTATGGAGGCATTTATATGTACATCTTATGCATATATATATAAATATTCAGGTTTCATAAATTATATTCTAGGCATTTAAATTGTTAGCTTTTACTTAAAGGGATAAACTGGCTTAGAATTTCTGATAGAAATTTCTAAGAAATTTCTTAGAATTTCTGAATTTCCACTGACACCTAGTGGTATAAAGATACACCATTTATTCCTACAATAAGTGTACAAATCCAGTTGATACTTACAGTGTAATAAAATCTGTAATTCTGATACATTTTAATATCAATACAATCATTTATTTGATTTCTACTGAGCAACAGAGCGCCAGTTTTAAAATAACTTCCAGATTTAGCATGGCACTTTATAAAGAGCTTTGGTCATTAGCAAAAAAACACTGTTAATCTAATGTCAACACATTATGCTAACTAGAGATGATACCTTGAAATATTATCAGGGGATAGTATTTTAGGGAAAAGCTTTTGCAGTTACTTATAAAGTGATGCTGATTCAATTAAAATTGTCAAGCTGTAACATGACAACATGTAAGTCCATCCCCACCCAGACAGTAAAGGGTAATTTCTTTTCCCTTTTTAAAAGCAAAAGCTTCAGAGTCTTCAAAATGAATTAAGAGACTCCGAGAATAGAGATCTAGAATATTAAGAAAGAAAAAGTGCTAAGGATGAGAGTAGCTTACAAAAATAACCAAGGCATGGTCTTTAAGAGAAGCACTCAGTGAAGATGGGGGATTCCAGCAATACTGTGTGTTAAAAGGTGACAGAGATGTGCAGTAAGTGCTACAGGAAAACGGTACAGAAGTACTTAACCTAGTCTAGGGAAAGTCAAGGAAGGTTCCTTGGAGGAAGTGACAGCTAAATTAAGTGTTGAGGGACAAGAAATTAGGCAAAAAATAGGGGGAAAGAATATTCTAGGCAGAGGGAACAACATGTGGAAAGATACAGAAGCATAAGATGTGCAAACTATTTGGTATTAGCTGGTATTGAGTGTGAATGGGGTGGGAGGGGTGGAAATGAAGCTGGAGAAGCAGGTAAGAGCAAGATATAAAAGGTTTTATTGATATTACGCTTAAGCTAAGGAGCTTGGACTTAAACCCGTACATCAGTGGTTCCCAAAGTATGCTCTGCATACCTCCTTGAGTCCCCAAGACCTTTTCTTGGAGTTCAACAAAGTCAGACAACTTTCATAATAATACGAAGATGTTATTTGCCTTCTTCATGGTGTTGACATTTGCAACGGTGGGTAAAACTGCTGGCACCTTAAGCAGGAATCAAGACAGTGGCACCAAACTGTATTAATAGGTGCTATATTCTTCACTGCTACACACTCATAATTCAAACAAAACCAAACCAACAAAAAGCCCAGTTTTACATAAAAATTTCTTGATGAAGAAATAAAAATTATTTTTATTAAATCTCAGCCCTCAAGTAGATGTCTTTTTTTTTAAAGTAGATGTCTTTTTAATATTCTGTGTGACAAAATGGGAAGTACACATAAAGCTTGCCGAAGTGCTTATCTCAAGAAAAACACTTGTTTGAGTTGTGAGCTAACAAAAGCTGTGTAGCCAGCTTTTTTCATATAATGCTATTTTTACATGAAAGGATGAGTAATGTAACAGAAAAACCAAGGTTATTCAGACCTTGGTATTTAGTGGATGTCTTCTCGAAAATGAACAAAGTCAGGCTGTTACTTCATATAAACAACTGAGTATTTGTTGCCAGTGGAAAAAATAAGGCTTTCAAGTGAAAATTGGAATTTGGAAAATTTACAGCCACAACTATGAGCTTGACAGCTTTCCAATATTTAAAGATTTTCCCCATAAAATTGGTAGTGATATAAATGAATGCGGCTTTTAGATATTGTATAATGAAATGTGTCAACATTTAAAAAATCTGTGTAATGCTGTAAACTACTATTTTCCAAATGACCGATGCCTGATGCCCTATGTGGGTACCAGGTCCATTCAAAGAGCAAGATAGATTGATGGATTTAAATACAAAAGAATACAAAGAGTTTACTGATGTAGTTTCAGATCTCACATGCAGCTAACCTCTCAAGAACTAGCACTTGTCAAGCTTTAATGTATTATCAAGGAATATCCACTATTATCTAAAAGACATGTTAAAATACTCCACCCTTTTCTACCTACTTATCTGAGGCTGAATTTTCTTCATATACTTCAATCAAAGCAACATATCTCAACAGATTGAATGCAGAAGTAGATGTGAGAATCCAACTGTCTTCTGTTAAGTCAGATATTAGAGATTTATACAAAAAAAATACCACTTCCTATTTTATTTTGGAAAATTTAATTATTTTTCCCAAAAACATGTTATTTTTATTAACATATAATGGATTTATTGTTATTTTAAAGTGAAATAATAAATATTCAAAGATTTTCTCAGTTAGAAAATATGGCAAATGTCAATAGATATAATACACATTAACAAAAGCTCTTTAGTGTCCTTAACAATTTTTGAGAATGTAAAAGGTCCTGAGACCAAAAAGTTTGAGAACTGCTGCTGTAAATGAAAGCTCACCAGCTGGCTGCCGGGAGGCTAAGTATGTCCTATAGGTGTTTTATTTGTCCCACAAAGGCTTTTTGTTTGTTTTTAATCTGAATTGCTTGCCAATGCTTAAAAATAGAAAGGAGGTAACACAGAAATCCAGATCTCTGACTTTTCTTGGAAAAAACAAATATATACGATCTCACAATACTGGGTGATTTCCCTGTGGCACAGGATTTCCCTGTGGCACCAATCAGCTTCGTCTGCCGGGCAGCTCTGGCCCACAGACTGGCTCCCCGCATTTAGGTTATCTGCCTGGGCCCTAGTGCATTTGGGTTTACAACCCCTGCTACAGTGATAGTGAGACTCTGAGAAGTTTTAAATAGGGAGTGGGGTAGTCAGATGTACTTTTTATATCAGAATCACAATGGACAGCGTGAAGTATGTACTGGAGGTTGTGAGGTTTGTAACAAGCTAAATGTTATAAGCCCATCTGATGTCTAAAGCCTATGTGATGGCACCTTGGTAGGACAGAAGTTCCTTTCCCAATGGGTTCCCTTCTCCTCTAGTCTGAGAGGAGCCAAAATGGTTTCATGTGTGGCTTAGGCCTCTTCAACAACTCAGTGTGTGAGAGAGCTCTGTGGGAGTCATATTAAACCAGGAATAAATCAAACGGTTCCCATGATCGCCTTTTACATGGCATGCAAATGACGTAAGGAAGCCATTTGGTAGCCAAGTTTTCATTTTGGGGTATTTATTAGTTAATCTGGTCTATTAGTTAATCAGTACTTTATCGATATTGAGGAACAATTATAAAATTTACCTTCTCTTCAATCCATGATTCAATAGAAGTTTTGTTTCTGAGAATTATTTTCATCTGGAAATTAAATGATAAATAGTAAAATTTCATAATGTGACTGGTTCATTTAAGATTATAATCTTTACACTAACCCTACGAGGTAGTTTTTATTGTTCCACTCCATAGATGAAGATATCAGGATAACAGAGATTAAGTAACAGAGTGTGCTCCATCTGACTCTTAACCACTGTACATCTTCACATGAATGACTACATCGATCCACAGTCAAATCTGAATCTACTGTTTAAATAAAAAATCATGTTTTATGTACTATCTTCTGAATAGGTTTTTCAGAGTATTAATAAAATATTGATATAATCCATTCAATCAGTATTACATAGATTATGCTATTGAAATCTCTTACCACTATTTTTAAACTTAAATACATGATTAATCTATTTATTACAAGTAACAGTGACTCATTTCAGTCAACCTAGATATTTTGCTTGCTGTAAAAACTGAATATTTTCAGTCCTGATTCTATTTTTTGATCTTCCTAGCTATGGCAATTCCATTTATGTAGGTTTTTACACCACAGGATTTTAGTTTATTTCTCATATGATTCTTAATTCTAGGGATCGGGGAAAATTTTTCAAAGAATTTGATCCCAGGCTAGTAGAAAATGTGAACTATAACCAAAACCAGGTTATTTTAAAACCAAGAGTTCAAAAAGGGTTGGGTGATGCATCAGGGCCCGCAAGCCCAGCGTTTCTAATTCTATATGTCCTGCAATTCTTTGAAGTCTCGATGTGCCTTCATGGAGACAGTGTGACACAGTAAGAACAAACCTGGACTGGGAGTCCTTATCATATTCCAAGGGCCTAGCACAATACCTGGTCCACAATGGGCCTTCAATGAATGAATAAACTAATTAAGCAAATGAAATGAGTCATAAGAACTATTTTTTGATCCGTTCAGGGCCACATCCTCCTTCTCTGTGTTCTCACTGCACTCTGTACATAAATCTATGCTATACACATGACCCTGTATTAGTTAACTCTTCACCACTCATTGTGAGTTCCCTAATGGCAGGAACCCTTCATTTTCATTCTTGTAGCCTCAGTAATTAGCAAAGTGATTCATCACAGAGTAGACATTAAATAGCACCTATATTACAGGGTTGTTATGGAGATTAAATGAGCTGACACATGTAAAAAGCCTAAAACAGCACTCAATAAATGTTAGCTATGTTATTATGATTTTGATTTAATATATGCTACTATAAAATAATAACAATTATGTTCATTGAATATATGTTTACTGAATACATGAATGGATGATCTTGGCTATGTCACTTAACCTTCCTGTGACTTAATTACTAATCTGTAAGGAAGGGAAAATAATACTCCTCTTCGACCTCTTTTGGGGTTGATGTGAAGATCAAGAGAGACGGTGAGAAGAGCTTTCTCAAGTATAAAATGCTATATAACTCTAAGTTAGTATTTTTAAAATTAAATCAATAACCTAGAAATTCTGGCAAAGTCACTTCAAAATTATCTGACTAGTAGAAGATTAAATTAATCACCTAGATGGAATACATAACAATAATCTCCATTTCACACTGCATACTTAAATGGAAGCTTTATCTCTTTCTCTTTACAAGTGGCCCCAATAACTTGACAACTTTAGCTAGAGGTAATAGAGGAACTTACCTGGATAAAAAACAACATCCCAACAGCTATGGTTGTTCCTAAAGCTAATCCCAAGGCAAACAAGGTGGCAGCAAATGCAGCTAATCCGAACGGAATAATCGGAAGAGGATCTCTCCGGGCTGCACTCATATCAATCTTTACCGTGTTCCACCCAAAGGAGAGCTATAAACAATAACAACAACACACAGTCATACTCTACCATTTAAAAGAACTTGGTCAAAAAGATCAACAAATGACAACTTGACACTGTGGCCAAAGCAAACAGAGCTGTTTCTAATCAATACTGTGGTTTGAACTCATACTGATATGCACGATATCATTCTTCAGTATTCTAAAACGTTTTTTGTTTGTTTGTTATTGTTCCCTCAGAAAGTGTTAGGTAGACCACACAAACATTACTACGCATGAACACCACCAATCTAAGCTGTAACTGCGTCTCCCATCCTCTCCTTGTTTTCCTCTATTTACAGTGATTTCCACAGCGACAAACATAGCCTAGCATTCAGTGGTTTCTTCCCTCATGTTCCACAACGAGAGGTTTAAAAACTAGCAAAATGTAGGCCAAATATGGCCTGCCGATGTGTACTGCCTGGCCTACAAAATGTTTTAAAATATTCAGTTAGGTACCAACATTTAGAAATTTAGTGATTTAGAAATCAGATTTCACATAAAAAGTCCAGATTTTCAGATTTTTCTTGAAAAACCGGATGATCTGACATCACCAGGCTGGATTTCCAAACATCAAGAACTGGCTGAAGTCAAACATGGGCTGTTCCCTGTGTGAAGGACCTGTGTTTTCCAGCTTACCACACCCCACCAGGCCTGTTTCCCTCACTGACCCTCCAGCCCTCTTTAGGGGCCTCAATTTGTGACGACTGAACTTTATCTCATGACTACTTGCCCATAAATCAACTCAATCAGTTGCACCGTATCTTAGAACGTGCACCTGCTCTGTGAGCCACGTTCCAGGACACTGGATTTAGAAATGAACAAAAGAACTACAACTGGCCACAGGATCGAATGGAAACAGAAAGCACTAGTATTGCCTTTTTTCTCCCTCTTCTGCCTTTTCCTCTAACTATTCTTTACCACAGCTACCAAGTTTGAAGTCCAGTAAGTTATACATAGTACTAAAATAATTGTCAACGTCAACTAGAGCATATAAGGTGAGTTTCCAGAACAAAATAATCTTTCCTCATCTTAAAAACTGTTTTACTGCTTTTTTAAAAGGAGTCCTTATTGAGGATTATAAAGTTACAAAGTTCTATTTCCCCACCTAAATTGTAGAAAGCATATTTCCAAAAGGAACTTCTTAAATAATCTTAATAACTACTATTTAAGCTGGCATGATTTTATAACATTTTCTTACCCGATTATAAAGCTGTGTATACATTGTCATAACAAAAATAAAGGCAGCATGAATACAACCCAGTGGTGCTAAAAGGAGAAACAGTGTGAACGAAGCATGATTTTGATAACCACAGCAGTTGTTGATCCAAGGACAGTGATGGTCCATCTTCATCACACACCTAACAAGAAAAATTTACATAAAATGTGAGGCAGAAAATCCTGTCTACTTTAAATAACTTTGGTCTTCAAAAGATCAAGCACATCGGAATCTAGCATGTCCACGCATGGTCACAGAGAAATTATACTCCATGGAACACAAAGAAAAATCTTTATGAGTTTTTAAACAGTGACTTCTTTTAAATTTTAAACAACACAAGAAAGGGCAGGCTTTGTAACAGCATCTGAGGAAAAGATGTCTGCTACAAGTGACTTTGTTTAAAGAAGTCTGGAGGCCCGCTGAGAGGTTCATTATAAAGAAATGAGCATAGTTCCTGGTTTTCCTCTAGCTCTGAAATGCAGTGACTTAAGTGGAAAACAACAGAGACTGAACAAAATTACTTATAAATCTCCACTGGGGTTGATGGGACCTAGCAGACGCTTGTAACTTCCTTCCTTCCTGCTCGTATTCTTTAGATGTGGAGTCTCTAAGCTAAGCAAGCTAACTCCGGAATATAAGATGTGGTTTAATAAGCAAAGTCTTACTCTGTTTCCCTTCCTTGAGGCTGCTAGAAGAAAATTTTCTTGCCTCAAACTAAACTTTATTTGCCCCTCCAATGGTCCCCATAAACCTCAGCATTCTCATCATAAATTTCTTATTTATCACTGGACATAGGTGTTCATTAAAAAAGGTTCTAGCTTAATTCACATTTTTCATAGTGATTCTGTTTTCTTCCAATTAAGTTTTGTATATAAAACACCTGTGATAATAGGCACCTGGATTCATTTATTAGATCTGTATAAAGTGTAAATGTTAGTCAACTAAACAATGGAAAAAGCAGGTCTCATTTATAATTTAGACTCAGAACAATTCTAAGGCTAGTCAAGATGACAGTCGAGAATTAATCCTGATTTATGAAAACAACCTAACGGTGTAACTTTTTACCCTGCTGTTGGCAAGGCAAGAAGCAAAGTAAACCTGTACTTTTCTAGAAAACTCTTTTCACTTATAACAAAAAAGAGTAATACTTATCAAAATTGACAATTTAAAAGTAAAATGAAGATTATGACACTTAATTATTTTGACATTATTTATCAAGTAGCCACCTTGCAGAAAATAAAACTAGGATTGATGTGGTAGAAAGAGTAACAGAAGACCAGTAATCAAGTTGATCAATCCCCAATGAATAGCAAAGACAGTACCTGTTACACTTTCTGCAATGATGTGACCGTGGTGCCTTGTATGCTTGGCAGACTTTACAATATTGGAGGTACATGCTATCCTGAGAATTTTCCTTGGCAGCAAAATAGAAACAAAACATAAACTTCTGGGTAATTGGAAATGTGATGTTGCTGTTACCAGAAATTCACTATTTAAAAATATTTTAACTCAAATATAATGGCTGAAAATGCAAGTTAAAATTCAAATTCCATCCTTTCCCCATCTCCCATAAAAGAAAATCAAACCATAATATTTATTCATAAGGCGTGACTTGTTATTACCAGGCTGTCTGTTATTTCTGAATACTTTATGGTTTAAAACAGTAGTTTCTAAAGAGTTTTTCTCAGTTATAAGGGATGTTAATATGTTACATGAAAAAAGATCCTAGAGCCAAACCACACTGTAGAATTATGAGGTGAATGATATGCAGTGTTTCCTAGAAACTTATGCACTCATCACCACCCTTCCATTTTTTTTTTTTTTTTAAAGCAGAAGTATTTAATGAAATTGCTTTGGGAAATACTAATTTAGATCCATACTTTCAAACCAGTATAAAATAAAGTCTTTGAGCTCTAAATAATCAGTGATTAGAATAATACACTTAGTCTCTACCAAAGCAAAGAGCAGGCTGTGTTTGATCTTATTGGTTGGCAGATAAGGCAAAAACTAAACATATGATTATCATGAGGGTTCACCATCTTAAGGAATCTTTTTCTTACCGGTTTCCACCCCAGAGGGACGAAGCCAGGACCAACAAACATGGCATTGAAGTAATTATAAAGAATCATGACAGTCCAATTTATCAACATGATGAAGTTCATGCTTCCTCCAGTGGTATGTAAAGGCCAATACCACAACACAGAGTCAATCATGGCCATGGTAGAACATATTGCTATAACACCAAGGGCTATAATGGGACCCCAGTGACAAAGTCTCTTTACTTCTTGTAGATTTTCAAACTTGATAACTGAGCAGAATGTACCCATTTTGGTGAGGAAGAACTCGTTCCTGTTTTTAAAGAACTATAGATTCCCTTTTTCTGTGCATACATTTCCATGTGCCACAAGTCCACGTGTGTTCCTTAATTGTCATGCCTTCACATTGTGGGATGTTAATGCAGATTATGCCATGTTCACTGTTACACACTCTTTATGTTTTCTAGGAGAATCCAGTACCTTGGTTTGAAATCCAATCTAAAGAAACAAAATGAGAAAGTTCGGTAAGACATTTTACTATGTACTGTATTTGTTAATTCCAATAATCACCTAAACAAAAGCAGCTCACAAGTACTTTACTATGGAATGAGTACCTCATCAAACGTCAAAAAGAACTATTTTCGTCGTATCCAAACTTTCCTCATGTCTGAATAGCACCTAAACTGGACACGTGATTGTAAAATGGTTGTTTTTATTCTTTTGTTCCCAACTTGTCAGAGGACTGTGTCTATGCAACCGTTTAGTAAATGGTTTGAGGAGACGAAGAATTTTAGAGCTGGGAAGGAGGGCCTTAGGGTTGGCCTAATCCAGCTTCCTTCTTCATAGAAAAGAAAATGGCTTGGAGAGGCTGAGTGAGTAAACCACGGCGGTAACTCAACAGAAGCCAAGTCATCAAACTCCCTCTATGGAGTTCTAAACTGCCTCTTACCCAGTCTCGAATTACATAAAGTATGATCCAGACATGGTCTACACCATTTGCCTGCGGTTGCCCCCCAAACACTAACTTAAGGGTCTATTTGTGTCAAAGTAAAGAAGCGGGAGGGTGAAAGCAAAGAGACTGCAAGGAAGGGAGGGGAGAGATAAGTGTGTGTGAACTCAGGATCGGAGGTGTATATGAGAAGGAACATGATGAGAATATTTGAGGAAAAAAAAAAAAAAAGAAGAAGAAGAAGAAGTGTCTCCCGGAGCGAGGGACGGGGAAGTCAGGACGGCGAGTGCCGGGAAGATCTGTAGAAGGGTATTTCGGACTGGACTGGAGTGAGTCAAGGGAAGAAGACCAGAGGAACAGAGTAACAAAGACTTCCATGCAACAGATGCCGCTGCCTTGTGCCTCAATTTCCCGCCCGTGTCATGGAGCAGAGCGCTTAGAAATCCTCACTCAGGGGAAGAACATCTTGATAAGAGTGGTTGGTCTCAACACTCTGGAGACTCTGGCCTCACTCGGGTGGAGCGAAGACCGCCAAAATCATGGTTACGTCCCGTGCTTTGACTCCCACCTCGGTCTGGTCCTCAGTGCCCGCTCTTTGGCCATCGCATTTCCGGGGCGGCTCGGGCTCACCCGGAGCAGGTTTTCTCAGGCTCGGATAACTCCGTCATGGGTACCCCAGCCGAGCGCAAGTAGAAAGTAAATCCTGTGTGCTAGAGGCCGGAGTTCGGCACCAGCCTCCACCCTCGCGTTGTTCCGCCATCGGCCTCGCCGCAGCTCTCCCGCTCAGGCTCAGTGCGCAGACTCCGTGACAGCCACTTCCGGGAGGTTCGCCGCATCAAACTTCCCCCCTGGAAACAAGCCCCTCTGACTTGTAGCTTGGGGAGCCGGAGCCGCTTTCCAAAACGTGGAGGGGCAAAAAATGCTTTCGGTGATTCCCGAGAACCCGCATATTTTTTAAGCTTTTGGGGGCACTAACTGAAGGGCTTTTCCTTAGCGAATTTCTTAATCTTGAAGCCCGAACGGAAAATAAAAAGCGCACCCAGCCCAACTTCCGGAGGACCAAGATCGCGAAGAACAACCAGGAAGCGGCCTGGCTGGGAGCTACCCCGGCTTCTCCGCTCCGCTCTCTAGGGAGCTTCCCGCGTTCCTACACCGTCTTTTCCTGCCCCGCGTAGCCCCAGCCCTGACCTAGGCTCCGGCCCGGGCCGGCCACTCCGGAGCCGCCATGTCGTCCGACTTCGAAGGCTACGAGCAGGACTTCGCGGTGCTCACTGCAGAGATCACCAATAAGATTGCGAGGGTCCCCCGACTCCCGCCTGGTAAGAGCCCTGCCCAGGCTGGGCGGGGGTGGCCCGGAGAGCCAGGAGGCTTGGGCAGTGGGCGATGGAACGACACCTGAATAAATGTGTCTCTGGGGAGCGAGCCTGGCGGCAGGTGGTGTTGGGGCCTCCCAGAGGGATGCTTGAGGTTGGTTGAAGGTAAGGGGAGAATCTAAGCTGGGTTGTGGGGTGCAGTGTAAAGAGCCTTTGGCTTCTGAGCCATCTGGGCTCTAATCTGGACTCCGCTGCCTTGTGACTCGTATAACCTTGGGAACGTTTCTCTGAGTCTTAGTTTTGGCTGGGTTTTGTTTGAGAAATATAGAGATGTGAGAGTATCCAAAGAGAATCAGTGAACGTACCCAGATCATGAGTGTGCATCATACAGTAACGTTGTCTTGTTAGTAATGATGTTATTATTATAGGCAGCAAAGCAGTGTTAAGAGCCATAGTACCCGGATTCAAATCCCTGCTCTGCCACTTAGAAGTTGTTGTATTTAGGCAAGTTTCTTAATCTCTCTCAACTTTCCTTCTTGGTAAAATGGAGAGAATTGTGCGTCTCTCATAGGGTTTTTGTGAAGATTAAATGACAACATATGTAAAGCCCTTTCTTGGTGTTAGCTGCTGTAATCATTAGTATCTTTCATACCCCCATCCCCATTTATTATTTTTCATCCTTCCTGGGGATCCATAACCCAGTGTTGTGTAAAACTTGGTACAGGATAATTTTTCTCACTTTTAAAATTCCACCATTTTCATCCAGAAGAGTTTTGTTTTTGTGTTCTAGCACAACTCATTTTCGATACTGGGCTGTCAGTTATGTGAAGGTGGGAGCTGTGTTTGATTTCCTTGGCATTTACTTAGAACGGGCTCAGGAAAATGTTTTAAGTGAATGAACAGATACATAAATATGATGTCTTGTGACTTTTGTCTGTAGGACATTGTTTTAGGATTTATTTTTCTCTCAATACAGATTTAATTTGAGTATTTACTTGCAGAAAAGATTGTGGCTTTGGTGCTCAGTTTTGTTAGTGAAATTGAACCATCTACCTTCGCTCTATGGTGTAAAGTATAGGAAAAGGAGTGCTCATTGATCTGTGAACTGGTGGGCAACTTCCTTGCCCCACCTTGTTAGTCAATCCTTGATGCCAGCAGCAATTTCTCCTGGACTGAAGTTGTCATTCCTCTTTCCCTTTCCCTACCTCCCCCCAAACTTTTGTGTTTGTAAATAATTTTCTTCCTTTCTTTGTTTTTCTTTTTTTTAATATATAAATTTATTTAGTTAGTTAGTTAGTTATGGCTCCGTTGGGTCTTCGTTGCTGCACGCGGGCTTTCTCTAGTTGCGGTGAGCGGGGGCTGCTCTTCATTGCGGTACGCTGGCTTCTCATTGCGGAGCACTGGCTCTAGGCATGTGAGCTTCAGTAGTTGTGGCACGTGGGCTCAGTAGCTGTGGCGCATGGGCTTAGTTGCTCCACAGCATGTGGGATCTTCCCGGACCAGGGATCGAACCCATGTCCCCTGCCTTGGCAGGCAGATTCTTAACCACTGCGCCACCAGGGAAGTCCCCTCTTTGTTTTTCTTACCCCCACCTATTTTCTATTAATAGGGACATTTGCTTCAAGCCAGGTTCTCTGAATTTACACCCCACTCATCTCCTGAAGTCCCAGTTAGTTCTGGAGGAGGTGGAGGATGGTGTCTTAAAGAGGTGTACGAGTCCAAGTGAGGGAACAAGGGGAGAGAACCAAGGTAGCATATACCACCAGGCTTTGCTGCCTTGGAGATTTTTGTGGCGAATTGGCTGATGGCCTCATCACTTCATGATACATCACCTCGCCTCAACTCTTCATTTCTGCTTTCCTCCACTGCCCAATATCATCTTGATTTTTGTTGTCATTGTTGTTGGAGACTACTTCCTTTGACTTCAGTCCCAGAGCCTCAGAATATCAGGATCTGTGGTTTCCGTGGGATTTTTGCTCATTTTTAATTGTGATAGTTTTAGCTGAGGAAACATTTTTTTGTTTGGGCTAATAGGTTTTGTACTGGGAAGCTATTCTATAAAGTAACAAAATCATTCCTGGGTGCAAAGTTGTAACAGCCAATTCCAAGAAAACAGATTTGTTACAATCGATTTTTTTTCTTACCTTTATATTTTAATGTAACCATTCTTACCACATAGAAGGAAACCTTTGAATTAAGTACCTTAAAAATAAAAGTCTTGACTCTCTGTAGGTACAGTATAATGTAATGCCCAAACACAGCAGCTACATGAGAATTGAGAGGAGACTGTATAACTGGCACTGGAAAAATGCTTACTGACTTGAATAATTAAATGCTAGTAATTCTTGAAAATGCTGTGGTTTCCCTCTTAATAATTACTTGTACTTGCTCATTTTATAATGTTTCTAGTTGATAAATAGAGAAAGATGAAAAATATATCTGTGTAGTTATGAATTTCAGATGTATATCTGTGGACTAACAAATTAATATGTACAACCATGGCGAAAACCAGTATGAATAAAAGTAATTATAATCTCTTCCTGGCATCTTTGGTAGTTGACCCAGAATTTACCTGAGTTAAGAAGGTTAAAAATTGGAGCAAAATTTTCAGCCAAAGCAGTTTGTTCCCCCAAATATTAACTTACTGAAATGGAAGTGGAGTAGGTAGGATTAATTGCAACTAAGTGTGTGCAATATACAATGTGCTACCTCTGCTGTGCATGCACAGTGTATTAAAGTGTTACTTCCAAAGAGAACAGAAAAGATAGAAATTTTAAAACTTTATTTTAGAAAAGAAATTCGATTATTCTGTGATACATTTTAAACAATAAAAAAAACTTTCCTGTTAGACTAAAGTGTTTGAATTTTATGTAGTTTTAGTAATTGGACTAATGAGATAGATCAGTCCCTTCTTAAGTAATATTCTTATGGCACTGTATTCAAACTTTGATTTTAATGATTAGTATTCTGTGGTAAAGTCAGGACAATGGATGAGTGGAAACCATTGCTAATACTAATTGTGACACTCCTTTTCCTCTGATGATGAATCCTAAGTGGGGGGATACTTCGTAGGGGCAGAGGTTCTGTTACTCAGGCAGGCTTCCTGAAGGATCTTAAACAAAATATTCCTTTGCAATTAGTTGCTTACCTCACCATGAACAGAGAGATAAATGGTCTGTTGTGAAGCCTATCATTTTGTAGATATAGTCAGAAATACCAAGAAAGGCATTATGGCAAATTGATTACAGTTCACACATGGCATCAGATCCGTTTAGAATCCCAGCTCTGCTTTACTAGGTGTGCAGTCTTGAGCAAGTTGCCTAGCCTCTCTAAGCCTGTCTCCTCTAACTGCAAAATCGGGGGTAGGGGATAATAGTTTCAACCTTACAGTGTTGTAAAAATCAAATGAAACAAAGCATATAACACCCTATCACACTTTTTTTTCTCCCCAGAGAAAGTACATGATAAATTAGCCACTAGTGATACTGCTGCTGGTGAAGACAACAGCTGTGGGGTTAGTCAGGACCCAGCTTCGCAGACTTTGTGATGTTAGTTGAACTCTTAAAGGAACCTTGGACCTCAATTTTGCTTCCTTTCTGTGCTAGAGTTGGGTGAATCTCTCTTGATGAACACCTACATTTGCGGGGAGATGAGTGATTAGGGACTTGGGGATGTGCACGTGGAATGGGGCTTTGAATTCAGGATATCAAAGAGAGAGTCAGGGAGAGAACTGGAAGTGGTGGGGCAAGACAGGTGTCCTTTCTGGAAGGAAATGCTTCAGTCTAACTGATTGGTTATGCCAAGCCCTGAAGGCTTTTGGACACCATCTAGACATGGCCATGTATGGAAGAAGCCATAGCATTGTTCCATGATTCTCTCTTGCCTTTGCAGAGTGTTTGTAATCAGAGGATTCAGAAAAATCTGCTTTTATTTATGAACACTGTGGTTTGCTTAAAACGTATGTGGCTCTGGAGCTGTAATGTTGATGTGTAGCTACTGAGTGCTTGAAATGCGGCTGTTGCCACATAGTGAAATGATAGTGTTTTGGATATATTGAGTTAAATATTATTAAAACTAAAAAAATGTATATATTAAAATGAATTTCTCTTGTTCCTTTTTACTTTTTGAAATGTGGCTACTAGAAAATTTTAAATTACGTTATGTGACTCGCATGCATTACATTTCTATTGTTCTATAAAATTAGAGTTGAAGAGATGGTTCCAGACCTAATTCAGGAACTCAGGTACAGAGTGAGCTGAAGTAGAGTGGGTAGGACTTGAGTTAGGCATATACACACACGCACACATACCCACACTCAACCTAAGTAATAACTTCATTGATTAAAAAAAAAAACTTTTAATTTTTGAACAGGTTTAGATTTACAGGAAAATCACAAAGATAATACAGAGAATCCTTATATACTCCATGCCCAGTTTCCTCTATTGTTAACATCTTACATTAATATGATACATTTGTTGCAGCCAGTGAACCCATATTGATACTTATTATTAACTGAAGTCCATACTTTATTCAGATTTCCTTAGTTTTTTACCTAATGTCCTTTTACTATTCTAGGACCCAATTCAGAGTATTACGGAACATTTAGTAGTCATGGCTCCTCAGGTTCCTCTTAGTTGTGACAGTTTCACAGCCCTTTCCTTATTTTTGATGACTTTACAGTTTAGAGGAGTACTGATCAGATATTTTATAGAATGTTCCTCAGTTGGAATTGGCCTGATGTTTTTCTCATCATCAGACTCGGGTTATAGGTTTTTGAGAGGAGGACCACGGAGGTTAAGCACCATTTTCATCACATCACATCACATCAGGAGTACACACTGTAAGGTAACTTAGCACTCCTGATGTTAACTTTGATCACCTGGCTGAGGTATTATTTGTCAGGTTTCTCCACTATAAAGTTACTCTTTTCCTCCTTTCCATACTGTTTGGAAGGAAACCATAGGCACAGCTGACACTTAAGGAGTAGGGAGTCGTGCTCCACCTCCTTGAAGGCTGAGTATTTAGGTAAATTATTTGGAATTCTTCTATACAGGAAAGATTTGTCTATTCTCCTCCACTTATTAATTCAGTCATTTATATCCATGGACTCGTTTATTAAATACTTCATGTTATATTCTAATACCACTTTATTTTGTTGCTCACATTATGCCAGCTTTGACCATTGGAAGCCCTTCCAGCTGGCTTTTGTGTCCTTTTGCTATACTCCCATCATTGTGGGGCTTTTTTCCCCCTTTTTAACACTTTCATACTTTCTGATATTATGAGGTACTGTAGGATCATCTTGTATTTTTCCTACACCAGTCCTAGAATCACCAGTCATTTCTCCATGGAATCCCCAACTCTAGTCCTTTATCACAAGGATCATTCTAGAATGGCTTTGTTTTAACATTATTTTATTCATAAAGGGAAACTTGCCATTCTAAGTGGGAAGATTTGCCCCAGTCCTCACTGATACAATTTTTCTTTTTCTGTTTCTCTGTGAATAACAAATGTGTTGCTGAATGCTAAGACTGATTCATTCAGTAAACACTTAGTGAGCACCTACTGTGTACAGCTCTCTATGCTAAATACAAAATTATGACAAATGTGTCAAGAGTGGTCCCTGCCTTCAAGGAGCTGGAAATGAGGCTGAAGGGAAAACTACAGGAACCAATTTCTAATGATCATCAGGGATGCTAGGGCAGAGGACACAGGTCTAGGAATTCAGAGGAGATAAGATCATGTTCCAGGAGGTCATCTGGAAGGATGGCGGGATTTAGCCGACAAGAACAGGGAAAGAGTGTAAGAGTTGCAAGCAATGGGTTTCTGTTGTTTCGGAAGGCCCCGAATCCCCCGTTCTATCTTATGAGAGCAGCGCCTCAATTTTCCGTTGAGGAACTCCCTAAAGCCAGTCTTGGTGGAACTGACAGGCTGCCATGCCCTGTCCAGGTCAAGAGGTGAACACTTTACCCAAGCGAGGACATTCAGTGAATTTTTGCCAGGAATTGGAATTTTAACTCTCCTTCTGCAGAGACTGTCGGTGACTTCCTGCTCCCTTGGTTTCCTGAGCCACCCTGGGTACTGTCTTCCCTGAGCTTGGGAACTCATCTTTTCCATTGATTCTGTGATCCACCCTGAATTGCTCTAATAAATTCCCTTTTTGGCTTAGGTTAGCCAGAATCAGATCTGTTCTATTCAACCAAAGAACCTAAATGGTAGCTTGAACAACGGCTTAGAGTTGTGGGGAGGGGGGTAGATGTGCTTGGGTAGTAAAGGATAGTCTGTCTGGTTAGTATGCAGAGCACATACGAGAGAGCTAGTAGTTGGAAATAAAGTTGGAAAGGTCTCTTGGGTCTGGAATGTGGAGGGCCTTGACTGTTAGGCTCAAGTGATCCAATCAGAGCCACATTTTAGAAAGATTAAGTGGGGGAAGGGGTCAGGCAGGGAAAAAGGGAAACCAGGGTGGTTGGTAGCATAGCTTCTTTTATAAAGTCTTGCACTGACTACACTATTTATTCAGTTTACCATCAGTTTTCGAGAACTGATTATGTGCCAGGCTCAGTGCTAAATTTTAGGACTAAGACATGGTTCCTGTCTTCCCAGGGCCTCCAAGGTAGAAGATAAATCAGACCTGTAAGTGAGAGATAAATCATGAGGATTAGGTAAGGGTTCTAGGGATTTTCTGCAAGAGTGAGTAGTTAATTCTTCTGTTGGGTTAGAAAAAGCTTCAAAGAGGTAGTGATTTCTGAAGAGAGTTTTGAATAGCAGTTTGCCAGGTAGTCACAGTGGAGATGGGCAGAAGCATAGGGATTAAAGATCTGGAGTCCTGGAAATATATCAGGGTTAGAGGTAAAGGTTTGGTCCAGGATAGGCTTGTCTTGTTTCATATTCTGCACTATTTCAAAAATACAGTGTGGTTCTACTATAATTTGTGGAGATGTTAGATGGATTGACATGTACCAGAAGCATATAAATTTGGGGTCGTATACTAAATTTTTAATCTGGCCGTATGTAGGCTTAACTTTCTCAAAGAGGGAAAATCAAGCTGAATTTTAATTCTAAATGTGCACTTTTCTTAGGGAGAAATTCTTAGAGTACACACAAAACACTTTCTGTGATAGCTACCCCCTAGTTTGGAGGGGGGTGCTGATCAAAGGGAAGGAGTTGAGGTTATCAGAACCTAGTTATTATTCTAGTAAAATAATAACTTCTATTAAAGATTCCCCACTTGGTATTAACTATCCTTCTGAAAAGTTAGTCAGCTGCTAGGTATTGTACCCATTCAAGCTTCCTGACTTTTCTAGTCTGTTGTATTAGTCATTGGGTTTCAAGTCACAGAAAGCCAACTTAAATAAAGAAAAAGAAATGTGTTGTTTCAAAAAACCAAACCATGATAAAGTCAAGTAAAACCTGTTCCAGAGTTATCTGGAACAAGAAGCTAACTAACAAAATCTATTTCATCTTTATCTGTCTTTCTATGTATCTATCTATCTATCAGCTTTGCTTCTTTGTAAATGTAGGCTTTCATTCTCAACCACTGGAAATTGGCTTGCTCCTTGTAGCTAGAGCAGTGGATGCCAACAGCTTCTAGACTCACACTGTCATAACTCTACCAAGAGAGAGGAAAAGACTTTCCTGTTACTACAGGACTTTGATTAGTCTGATTGGATCCTATACGCATCCCACCCTCACCCCCCAGACCAATGTAGCCAGAGGGATTGAGCTACTAGTATTAGTCCAGCTGGAAAGAGAAGGCCATCCTTTGGCAAGTCACTGTGACCAGAGAGGCAGGGTCATAGAAGGACATAGTATCTCCCATTGACCTACTTGGTGAAGAGGAGAGCCTTGAAAGAGTGAGGCTTATTGCCTGAGAAGAGAAGGGTGTTAGGTAGACAAAAATATAAATGGTCAATAAATTAGGTTAGCACAAAACTCAGGTGCCATTTCTAAATAAATGGGCTGATTGATTTGGAATGGGAGTAGGGAAAAATTTTCTGAAAGTATCTGCTAGAACATGTCTCTCCCAGAATGAGGAATTATAGTTGAGTTATAACTTGATTGTGGTTGAGTTTGAAAAAAATCACATACAGACACTTAGCACTTCACAAATTAAAAGTAAATTCTCTTGCATCAGCTTATTTGAGCTAAAAAGAATCCAGTAGATGCTTTAAATTTCCATTTTAGACAGTTTAGACTGAGTCTCAGTAGAAACTCTTTCTTACCCAGGATCCCATAACCATGAGGTAATGGCTTTGGGGTTAGAATCAGTACTTCTGACTTCAAATATTTCTTCCATTACACTCAACTCTTAATGAAAGCATAATTTTTTTTAAAGGATTGTAAGAACTTGTCCAGTTTGAAGAATTGTTGTTATATGTGACTTTTAAATTGTATTCATAAATCCACTATTCCCAATTTATTAAAGTCATGACTTTGCGGACTCCTCACGCCACCACTAAATCTGCTGTTGTTGGCACAGTCTCTTCTAAAGGCCAAAATAATTTTTGGTTTCTCTTAAAAATGTTATGGCGTCTCTTAATTCAGTGCTCCATAGGATTATGTATTTCCAGATAGCCTAGAATCAGTGGCTTGTAGTAGTTCCTAACCCACTAAAGAATGATATGGCCGTTTGACTGATAATGGTAATTCTCTACTCTGACCAGAAAGGAAAAAAGGTACATAAAAATAAAAGTTTTTAAATATTAAATTTATCTGTATCCTTAGCAATTCCTCGATGTTATTATTTGTTTCAGATGAGAAGAAGCAGGTGGTTGCAAATGTGGAGAAACAGCTCGAAGAAGCAAAAGAACTGGTATGTGTAGACTTGGTAACATATTTAAAACACACCCAGA
The DNA here is from genome assembly GCF_964374135.1 of Grampus griseus. Lineage (NCBI taxonomy): Eukaryota > Metazoa > Chordata > Mammalia > Artiodactyla > Delphinidae > Grampus > Grampus griseus. The sequence continues at coordinate 68,972,815 of NC_139010.1, forward strand.
GCCGTTTAATCTGATGCCTTCCTCTAAGTCTCTTTTATTCATTGTAGAAATGTGAAACATTACTGATTAGCAGTTCATGATTCAGAATTCATCAGTTTTTAGATGGAAGAGAATTTAATCACTTCTTGGGATTTTATTCTTCTTAGTAAAGGTGATTCATTAAATGTCCACCTCGAATTTTTATTCCTTCATAATACTTTTCGTAATGGTTATAACTAGCTAACACTTGTTAAAGGCATCCTGGGTACTAGACACTGGGTTAAGCGTATTACTTGCTTTTTAATTTTAATTTTCACCAAAAGCCTGTGAGATAGGTACTATTTGTACCTATTTGTAAAAATTGTTAAGGATCGAGATTTTCCCCTGCTTGCTCACCAATAAGTGAGCCTGCCACAATCTCATGGATGCTGACAGAAGACATGAGATTCCTAGGTCAGAGACCAAAGGCTTTTATTAGTCACAGCAAAAGCAGCCACCGAAGTTGCAGCAGGCTTGCGTCAGTTCCCTGAGGCCCAGTTCCCACAGGGCTGATGCATGTTTGCCTAGAAGAGTGCCTGCACATACAGCAGATTATCTTATAGGAGAGGAGCATGGAGCCTGGGGAACATACTGCTTTACAACAGCCTGTAAGTAAGCCTGCTCTTTGCCCCGAGGGACACATTGTTTCTTACCCCAACATTGTTCCCTGCCTGGGAATCAGTGGTCAGGACCTTGCATTCTTGGCATGCCCAGCAAGGCATGTAGAAGCGTGAGAGACCCGCAGAGGAGTGTCATTACCCCCATTTTGTAGATGGGGAAACTGAGGCTTAGGAAGATCGAGTAACTTATCTGAAGTCCCACACCCAGTAAGTGGTGAAGTAAGGATTTGTACTTAGACATGCTAAACCCAGAGCTCTAGCTAGCTTCTCAAATCAAGGAGCAAAAAGTATTAAAATATATTGTGTCCTAATTTTTGGTTTCAAAGCCAGGTATTGCAAGTATGATTCAATTTGTTACTGCATTGTGGTCCTAAATGAGCATGTTGCTTTTCTAAATACTGAAGGGTACTACTTGGTGTTCTAACTGATAAACTTACAACAGTTTCCCAAAGCGTGTTTCTGTTAACTGGTGTTGCCTGTTCAAACAAGTTCGGGAAACTGTAGCTTAAACAGAATTCTCCAATTCTGGGTCTTTTTTTGGTTATTATTTTTCTATAGAACCTTCTTAGACCCTAAAGTAGGCTACGAGGCACGACAGGTCTCTAGGAAGGGACCCTAAGGGGCAGCACTTCCCAGGCTTATTTGCCTGAGTAACATTTGTTAACGGGACCATACACCCGGGGCTGCTGCTTTGCAGGGTCTGAGGAATAGGCGGCAGTAGCCTCCCATCACACCGCAGACCTTTCCTTCGTGTCTGTGAATGCAAAGGAGGCGAGTTGCAGAGCTGATGCTCCATCTTGCCTGTCTCTGCTTCTTTTCTAGCTGTCGGAACGCCTACGCTCTCCTCACCCTGTAAGATCTACTTCTCATCTCACTATCTCTGCAGGGGCAGCTTTGTTCTAACTCCTCAGCTTCTCATGTTTGCCTCTCTTTTGGAAGTTTTCTTTTTTTTTTTTTTATCCCCAATACTTTTCTGTTTCCTTTCTCTCCTTTTTATAGTCAGCTGTTTCTCTCATGCTTCCTGGCCTTCACGTGAAAAGACTGGCCTTTTATATACCATAGCTGCCAACCAGGACGCTTCTTCCTTCAGGTTGGCAGGCTTTACCATAAGTGATACAACAGATCAATTCTTTGGATGTTGAGTTAACTTCTTATCTTGTTGAGTTCTCAGTAGCGGGTGTTTTTGTTTTTGTTTGTTTTGTTTGCCATGAAAACCTGTGTTTTGGTTCATTGGTTTGCCTTCTTTTGGAGACGTTGATTTACTTGATGATGTTAGAAAGCTGGTTTCCTGATAAGCAAGATGTCACTGTACCAAGAAAAACTGAGTTATACCCCCATGGAGCTTACATGGTCATCTCCGTTTGTTACTAACGTAGAGTTTTGTCTTAGATATGTTTCTGTTTGTTTAAAATGATCAGGCAGCTGATTTACTTAATTCTGAGGACATCCTTATTAAGGATACTGATCATTATATACTGTCCTTTTGATGAGGATGCTGGGAGAAGAACTTCATTATGATTTTACTTATTAGGAGGAGTTGTATTTCTGCTGAACAGTTTGCATTAATCTCTTGGACACTGCATGTCTCATAATTACCACTTGACATTGGTCACATGAATGTTGTGACAACGTGAAACTAGTGCATATTAGCCTTATTTCTGGTTTCATTTAAAGTGCTTGTTGTGTGTTTCCTTTTTTCTTTCTTACCTACTTTTGGTTAGTTTTAAGTGTCCTTGTAAAACGCCTGAAACAAAAATGCAGTTAACGCTCGGATTTCCTCTTACATGTACTTTGCAGCCATTTGTCTGGATGATCCTGCTCAACCTTATTAGAACTAAGTACGTAATGGCGATCTCAGGGAAGTGCTCTAAGTAATTGCCTTGCTGAGTAACTGACTTACTGGTGCCTCACATTTACTTTGAGACACGTCAATAATTTAAATGGCTACTGCATACATCAAGGCTAATTAAAACAATCTTTTTTTTTAATAAAAATTAAGGCCTGTGAATTGAAACATGGTGTTTTGGTTTATCTGAGTTCTACTGTTGTTACTCAGACTCTGACACTGGACAAGTAAGAGTTTTATTAGTGCCAAGTGTATAGTGTTCATGGAAATAATTTATTAGGATTATTTGCTTTAAAAGGCAAAATATCTGACAACATTTTCGGTTGTGAGTTTATTAGACATGGCCTGAGCCAATTTGTAGTTGTTGGTTTTTATTTTTTAATGCCAGGTATAAACTACAGCTGATACCTTGTATCATGCTTGCTGTATTTCTTCTTCTTCATCAGTAATCATCACTCCTATTATTCTCATTAATCTAGTGTTTACCAAGTAAGACACTGTCTTAAGCACATTATAGGAATTACCCTGTTTAATCTTCATAACTGCCCTACAAAAGACGTACTGTTTTTAGAAATGGAAAGAGTAAGACCCAGAGAAGTTAAGAAGCCTGTCCAAGGTTGCATGACTAGTAAGCAGTGTAGCCTATGATGTGAACTGTGAACGCAGGCGTCTGACTTGAAAGCCTGTGTTCTTAACCATCATACTATTTCTGTATTGCCTCCCGTTAAATGCTCATGTGTTGTATGCAAAGTGTTACATCACGACAGGTTGTTATAAAGTGCCCTGCTCTGATTTCAGTGAGCTGTGTAATTTTACGTTACTGTATCCATTTAACTCCATATCAACATGATTAAAAAGTATAAGGCTGGAGTTCAAGATCCCATATTGGTTGCCATGGGATTTTCCTAATCAGAAAAGACTTTCCAGGAGAATTTTCACCAAATGACTAAGACTGGACTGACATTTCATAGAATAATTGTAGAAATAATGGTTTGGTTTATCTTGGCATAGTTCTGGTGGTTTGGGGTCAGAAGACCAGACCCGGTTGGGTGGAATGATAGGATACTCCACGGATAGTCAGATCATTATCATTGAGGATGTTTGGCTTAATGCACACCGTTTTAAAAAATGCTTGACAGAGTAAACACTTTGGCACTCTATATGTCCCTTGGCAAGCACTCAGTACCTATTTGTTGACCTTAACAAACATGGAGCACAAAAATAGTCCCAGTGTTCAATTGACCACAGGCAGTTAGCTCCCTGGGTCTGGTTCCTCAAGTTGTAAACTGAGGAATTGGAATTAAATCCTTTCAGCTCGAAATGTCTAGTCACATGAAGAGTAAGCATATGGTTTAAGTCATGTTTTTCTCTCACCCTTCCAGTTGGAACAGATGGATTTGGAAGTCCGAGAGATACCTCCCCAAAGTCGAGGGATGTACAGCAACAGGATGAGAAGCTACAAGCAAGAAATGGGAAAACTTGAGACAGATTTTGTGAGTCAGATTGCACCCTTTGTTGTACTTACTGGTCTTCACACTGGTTTTCATGTCGTTTTTATTGTTGCCCCCACACGCCTCAGTCAGCATGAAGTGCACCGTCTTTGGGAGCTTGTGCCAAAGACTTGGGGATCTAAAAATGCTTGTAGAGCTGGCTAATGATGGACTTGAAGGTATGTTGGATTCCTGACTCACAAAATAGATCCAAATCATGTGGTTTTTTGAGTTTAGATAGTATTTATTGGTATTTAGCATTTATTAGGATTTTGAAATCCAATTTTGGGCCTTTTCAGAGTTTGCAGTCTTTAAACTGCAGTGTTCATGGATGGACTTCAGGGGCTCGTGAATGTCCTGAAATTATATCAGTATTTTTAGATGTGTGTTTCTATGTTTTTTCTGGGATAGGCTTCATAGCCTTTATTATTAGAGTCTTAAAAAGATACATTTAGGGCTTCCCTGGTGGCACAGTGGTTGAGAGTCCACCTGCCGATGCAGGGGTCATGGGTTCGTGCCCCGGTCCGGGAAGATCCCACGTGCCGCGGAGCAGCTGGGCCTGTGAGCCATGGCCGCTGAGCCTGCGCGTCCAGAGCCTGTGCTCTGCAACGCGAGAGGCCACAACAGTGAGAGGCCCACGTACTGCCAAAAAAAAAAAAAGAATTACATTCCTGAAGAATAGAGTCCTTTAGGTATCATGTATTTGGATAAGCATTTCTCAGATACATTTTCTATTATAAAGAAAAATGGAAACAGCAGCTAGGAGCTAAACATTAGTCTCCAGGTTTTCATTAAAAAATTCATGTGTTCATCTATTTGCTGCCGCAGCTGTCTTCTGCTGTGTCAGGAAACGTCCTTCACCACCACCACCACCACCTTCTGTTGTACGGGACTCACAGTTTATAAAGTGCTTTAACACGCAGTATTCATTTCACTGTAGGAAGGGTAGACAGAGCAGATGCGGATTACTATCCCCATTTTACATGTCATAGAACCAAGAGGTCCAGCTTGATTATGGATTTCATTCAACAAGTCCTTCTTGAGCCCTGTAATGTATCAGGCAGTGTCCTAGGTGCTGGAAAAGAACCGTGACTAAGAGAGAGAAAGTTCTTGCTCTCGTGGAATTTATATTCTAATGGGGAAGACAAGAAACAAGTGAATACATCTGTCGTAATTTCAGGTAGTGATAAATGCTATAAAGAAGATGAGTAAATGGACAGACAGTGACCAGCAGGGCGGTGTGGCTGTTTGCTAGGGTGTTCTCTGTGCCCATTTTGCTAGGGTGTTTGTTCTCTGTGCCCAAGTGGGAGAGAGGGGTGCCTGTGGTTACAGAAGGGGGGGCAGAGGAAAGACCTCTAAGGGCATTGCAGGCATGGTGAAGACCTTGGCCTCTTCTCTCGCTTGATGAGAAGCAATTGTAGGGTGTTGAGCGGTGAGTGGTCCTTTGCTTCTTGTTTCACAGCTTTGTCCACTTTACCTTACCTTATCACGTGAGGCATTCGAATAGAATGTAGGAAATATTTATGTAATTCTCTTTTGATTCTTATTGTCTTTTTATATATAATTCTGTTGTCTTTTAATGGAATGAAGAATATCTTCTTAAAGACATTTGATAATTTCTTATAATCATATACCATACCTCAAAGTATTGAATCCCAGGAAAAAATAGTAGAGATTGGTCCTTCAATCTTCAGTTGGTCCTTCAATTGCAATGTTTATTGCAAATGAAGAAGTTCTCTTATTCCCTTTGTAATATTAAGACTTTGCGGGAACATCTATGCCAATGGGGAAACGTAGAGGACAACTCAGTACTTTTTTCTTCAACCCCATTGTCTGCTTGCTTTCTTTTCTTGGCCCCTCTTCCTCCTCCTCTGCCTGTCCCTCAGATGCCTGGTTTCTTCGGACTTCTTCTCCACTTACCCCACTGTCCTACTCCTCGTGTTATCATCCGCTCCTGCGGCTTCAATACCACAGCTATAATTCTCTTGCATTTCTCACTCAGAACTCCCTACAGCTCTAAATTCATATTTCTTACTACTTACTGGGCACTGCTACCCCAGAGTCCTTTAAACACCAACACTTAAACTTGACAAGTACTAGTCACTTCAGAGTGATGTTTTAATTTTTCCCTCTTCATCCTCTTGTGCATCCAGTTGGTCACTGAGAGGTAACAATCCTGTCACTTAAATGGCTCCTGCTTTCATCTGCACTACTCGAAGCCTTCATGTTTCTCAGTCTGGATGATTGTAGTAGCGTTGCCTCCTTCCATTCTTCTCCCAACCTAAACCACCCTCCACTCCACTCTGGAAATACCTTTCTAGCACACTGATCTGAATATGTCACACTGTTCCACAAAATCCTAGAGTTCTATTGCCTGCTGAATTGTTAAAAGCCTAGAATTTGTTGGTTTCCTTTGGAGTAGTGCCTCTCAATCTTTTTTTCATTGGCACTCCACTAAGGAACTTTTTTAGACTTTTTTTTTCCTAATTGCTCCTCTCTTCCCCGGGAAATTTTAGTACCATGAATATACTGTGTGTCTGTACATCTGTTCATGTTCTGTGGCCCTTTGGAGGGCCATGCATCTTTGTAATATTTAAAATTCTTCATCCTCCCAAGAACCAGTTCTTGTCTCTGGGCAAGTCACCTCTGTTGATAGTGCCTGTTTTAGAGAATGTTGGCCTTTATTTGGACAAGCAGATAATTTACTAACAGATCCTTTCAAGGCTTATTGTTAACTTTGTTAGGACATGTCTAGAGTAGCCTGACTTTTGAGGTTTGTCTTTCTTGGATTCCATTTGAATGACTGGAATAGTGAATATTGAATAGTGAACAGTGAATATTCCACCCTCTGTTTGGTCAGAATTGTATCTCCCTGCTTTGGGTGACCTCCAGAATCTCCATTCCACCCATGGCTCCCCAATAAATGTCCTCTGTTACACCTCTTACCTCTACATACGCAAATTCATTTTCAGCCAAAGACTTAACAGGACCCCTTTATAGATTTCTGGAGCTCCTTCTCTCCATTACTCTGCTAAGTTTCATCCATCTCGGCAGTCCCCACCTCCAGTATCTACCTCCTAAGCTTAGAGACATGTTAGGCTCCATTTGGGCTCCACCCCCTGTGCTGGAATCTGATCAGTGCCTACGGCTGAGAGCCATGGTGATTGTAGGGTTCATTTCAAGTGTTCTCTCCTCACAGGATTTCAGTCCTACACTGCCTATTGTCCAGTTTTTTAAAATGATTGCTTCACACATTTTGTCCATTGTTATAGTTGTTTAGAGAGGGAGGGTTGGTCTTGTATCAGTTACTTTGTCATTACTGGCATGAAAGTTCAGAAGAGTTTAATGTTTATTAATCCTTAGTGAATAATTGTGTACATCTGAGAATGAAAAAAGAATAATAGTCTGCTCTTTACAATGACCTATCATAGAATTTAATCTGTAGCTGAATAAATACATACTTATAAGATTTTAAAATATGGGTTATAATTTGCAGTCATAGTTGTGGGAAGGTAAGGGAAATCAGCAGACACCGCTATGTTCCCTTTTACACTCTTGCTACCCCTGATGATTCTGTTCACTTGCCTAATTCCATTTTTCTTGATTTTTGGCCTCTTATAGCCTCATATTGTTCATTTTGGATTCTTACAGTCTCAGAGTAATAGGAATATTAGGTCCAGAGAAGTTCAAATCCAGTCACATTTTTGAGATGAGGAAATGGAGGAACAGGGGGACCAAATGTCTTACCTTAAAGTCACACTGCTGTTTAGAGCAAGGACCAGAATCAAATAACTTAAACACACATTCTGATGTTCTCTCCATGATCCTTTGCAACTCCCTACCCTCAACTTCACATTTTCATAAAAATCAATTTAATAGCTCCTTTGTATGTTTGAAAACAATGTAAAAATTAGAATTCATGTATTTAAGCCATTCTTGTAATTTCTCCCTTCAGTATTGGTATGAGGTTAGCTAGGACATGGTCATGTCCAGGAAAATGAACCAGCTAAAAGGAGGAAAAATGTAGTTGAGGATTTTTTCAAGTTTAAGATTATTGTTTGCTTCTTAAGAAAATAAAATCAAGCAAACAAAAACCCCTAAACTTGTACAAACAACAACAAAAAACAAACGTTGTATAAAGTATTTGACCAAGTCTCAGTAAGTAGAAAAAGAAAGGGACAAATAAGTGATGTACCAGGATAAGATTCCCTAAGTCATGAGGACGTGGTGTGTCGAATGATGAATGTCTTTTGCATCTGATGTTGTAATACTATGATGCTTGCGCCATCTTGTGGCTGACTTGTATAGTTGCATTTTTTTTTTTTTTTTTTTGTAACAAAGCTGAACTTCCTTTAAGATGTATACACAGACTACAGGACTTAGGGTGGAGGATTAGCAGTAGAGCTTTTTAGCCCCAGTCTCAAGTTTACTTCTATCCCAGGTCAGTGGTGCCCGAATGCTCTCCTTTTCCTGTTTGGCAGGCTGTGTGATGTGATTGTTAGACCAGCTCCTAGTGCAGAGCTATCTACATCAGAGAATGGCACTTCTGTTGACAGTCTCAGCAGTGAGGCTGAATGGTCCTGGAAACCCAACTTCCTGCGGACTATCGGAGTTGGTCCCTTAGGTCAGGGTTCAAAGGATGTTGTGGAACAGCTTGAAGCTTTCGCTGCTGCTACCTACACTCGCTCTTTTAACAGGTGAATGGACAACTTGAGTATCCGAGTTTATGACTGAAGCCAGTAGCTGTATTCTATTTTTTTAAGTCTAAGAGTAAAGAAGCATAAATGAGAGCGATGAACCCTTTTAAATTATGACTTTTGTTGGAAGGTCAAAAACTTGATGCTTCTGTGTATCTTTCCTGTTCTTGTGACTTCTTGAGATATTTTACTTCTGTTCTGTGGAAGCTGTAGAAAACCATGAAAACATGTTTTAGAAATTTGGATCATGTCAGTGGTAATATGTTGTAATTATGACATCAGCTGTCCCTCTTGCAGGAGCATAAGTACATTCTAGAAAGAAATAAGAAAGCCAGACTGGACAGAATCATTCCAGCAAAATCTTCCTCCACTCTGCACTTAATTAATATGATTTCCATTAAAAAATTACATTTGTCGTTGGAGTCTCTGTAAAAATAATACCTGCTTACTATAGAATATTCTGGAAATAAATAAGAGTAGAAAGAAGAAAGAAAATCACCTTAGCCCTATTACCTCAAAGGATTCATATTTTACATTTTTATTTATTTCCTTCTAATCTTCCCTTCCCCTCTCTTTTGTATAATTTGTTGTTTTATTTTGCATAATAATGGTGCTGCTCGATCCACATTTACAAGGTTCTAACATTGGTACTTTCCATTTCTATAAATTCTTAATCATTTTAATGGGTGCATAATATTTCAATCAGTGATATTAGTTCATCTTTTGTTGAATACTAATGTATTTCCATTTATCCCCTCCATAATTTATTGTGCTGCAATGAACATATTAGAACAGGATTATTTCATCAGGGTCATTTCTCAGAAGACAGATTATCACATCAAAGGTTATCAACAATATTATAGCTCTAATTAAAATATTCCTTGGAGATATGTTTTTACTGTGATTTATCAGATCATCTTTGTTGTTCTTTCTATGATCTTCTCTGTATCAAAATGTTAAATAAGAGCTAAAAATCATAGGCAGACCAGAGGTAAGTACTTTATGTACATCACTCTTTTAACCCATAATTATATGAAAAAGATACTGTTATGATCTGTCATTATGGGGGATTTCACAATTCTAGAAGTAAATACAACTGAGATTTCTTTTTCTAAGATACTTTTCCAGGGAAGATATATTCATGTTGGTAAGGCTAGTAGATATACATGGCTCTCATATCTGGTCTAAAACTGATCTCATTTTACATTCTCAAAATTTCGTAATCAGAAACTGAAGAATATGTTAGTTATCTGGATGTGACTATGTCCCCTTTAAGGGAGAAAGTAATACTGTACATGTACATACATGATTTTACTTGTTTGCAGTTATTTTCTGAGGATGTTGTTTCCTAAGGCCTCGATAGGTGAAATTGTTAGAAATCATCATGCAGTTGGCCTTCTTTGTTTGTAGGATTCTCATTCCAGGCTTTGACCTTGGTAAATCTTCTACTCACAGAGCCCAGTAATTTCAAAGGCTGACACAGGAAATGGATTCAAAGTCTGTTATCAGCTGTAGTGATGCCTTCTGGGGCTGATCTGTGCTTTCGTGTCACCCTGGTCTCCTAATTCAGGATGCTGTTAAAGGTTCATGTTCTTGACCCTTCTCCCCACCATGTATTCTTGAATGGAACAGTAGTATGTATTAAATATTTTATCATCGGTCTTATGTACTGAATTTGATGTTGGCCTTAATAGATCTTCTTCCCTTTGGAAACTCTGACACTTTCTTCCAAAGTGACTGCTCTTATGATGACTGCTTTGGGCTTCAGACCATTGTCTTTACCTCCTGTAGAGCTTTGTGACCTGCAAAAATAACTTTCATGTCCACTGTAGTTACTGGCAAAGTTGAAGTGTATACTGGTATGGATATATCTCTGTGTGTGCACTCACACATTCTTGTGTGTGTACATTTTTTTTAATTGGTGTCAGTTTCCTGATAAGATACTACAATTTTATTGGAAGATTTTTTCTGTCTATTGATACTAATTTTTTTAATCATTGGAATTAAAGTTTTAGTGTCATTTTATGGTAGAAGGAGCAAATTTTTGTTATGAATTTATGTTATTTCTATGGCTTGAGTTTTCTAAGCAGATGAAGTGTATGTTTTCTGGAAGCGGTGCTAAATTGCTTTAAAACAAACAAACAAAAAAATTATAAAGCTTATTGGTTTTAATGTAGTTGTGTCTGCTTATAATCCTTCTTAAATGACTTAACAAATTATTATCAACTTTTCTGTTTGTTTGTTTTGCCTAGCCACTTTGATCTTACCTAGGAAATAAAGAGGAAAGATAAAAACGGTAAGATTTTTGAAAGATTTAACTATAAACTGGTGATAAATTTGGCTTCATTGTTAGTCACTAGATGGCACTGTTTATTTGCAGAGCGCCATTTTTTAAAAAAGAACTGGTAGTAACTGAAATTACTGCTTCATGAATAAAATATTTCTGATGGGATTTGCATTTCTATATTGGCTGAAGACACTGTTGAATGTTTTATTTACCAGCCCAATGCAACTGTCAGCCTATTAAAGAGATCCAGTGGTCCCTGTTTAGATAAATAAACGAAATAAATCCAATTCGTCAAATTGTGTTCTTGGCTGTTTATTTTCCATTCTTTTGATGTACAGTTTATTTTAAGTTAAAGCCACATTGGTTTAAAAATTAACGGGAAAATGTTATTTGGTGTTTGGAACATGAAGAAACTAATTGCCATAGTCAAAAAGCCAACTCTGTTTTAATGTAAAATTGTTTGCTCATGAATAGGAAACTTTTTACTGGCTGCTTGTAAACTGTCCCATGCTCAAAAATAGTCTGATATTCTGCAAATACATGCTCAGAGACTGTTATCAAGATTTGCGGCACCCCTGTTGAATTTCCCTGGGAAAAGTACTATGTAGTTTAAAAGATAAGCCTTTTACTTGTTTTATTTTGCCTTCGGGCCATGCTCTTTTTTCACGTAGGGTATACTAGTCCTTGGAAAGAAAAGTAGCTAATTGATTTTTAAATAAAATGTCTTTTATCAAAGCACTTGCCATGCACTTCCTGGTAAATGCCAAACTTTAAAGTGGGTGACAGTGATGCTGTGATGTTGCTAGGGCAGCCGAAGGCCTCAAGACCGTAGCACAGATGCCTGCACGTTCACTGCCCTCTTAAAGCTTATGTTCTAGGAATCTTGAAACTCAAAATTGAACTATTTTAATACCACTGACTTAGCTAGGGATTTCATACTTAGGCCCTAGGGTTAAAACATATTAGAATAAAGCATGTCAGTTTTGTGCTTTGCTTTGCTGAAGTAAGTGAGCAACTGGGAATGACACATCATGGTTCTGACTTTGCCTTCTCATTTCTTTCTTTCATGAATCTTCCATTGCTCTTTATGCCATTCTTATTGTCTTTCATCCAGTTCCACATTTGTGAGGTTCAGAACAAAACTTAAAATGGATTAGGCACTTTTGACTTAGCTCATAGGTTTTAGGAGCATTGAGCTGCTTGTGATGAAGACGGAGCCCGATCAGGTCTCTAGGGTGAAGGTTTTTCAGCTGTGTAGTAGTGGTTGAAGAGTTTTGCTGTGTCAACTAGTTTAAGCTTTCCTGTACAAGAAGTTAAAATGGGGCTAGAATAGATTTTGCCAGAGACTTTTCTCTTGATTTCAGGTCCTTGGAAACCTACCAGGACATGGACCATGCACACAGATAGCCTCTTTCTGGCTTGTTTTGTTTAACTTTCTGTCCTTTAGTTCTCCCAAATGGAAAATTCATATTTAAGAATAAAACCAAGAACATATGTGGAGTCAAATTCGTCTTCTGGCTTTTCTTTTAAGAAGTTCATCAGATCATGGATTAAAAGCCTTTGCTGGAAATGCCTCTGAAATAAGCGCTTAAGTGTGGCCACATTGGGACACATCGAGAAATGGGACTTCATCCTCATCACACTTTATTAGTTCTTGAGGCGCCTCGTGCCTTTGCAAATTCACAAAAGCTTCTGTAGGTCAAGCGCCATCACAGAAGATTCTGAGGAGACTTACCAATTTTCTCCATTTGGTTCTGTTAAGTATTGTTTAAAACAAGTTATCACTGTCTTGGACTTGGAAATCTACTGTGAAAATGGTGATTTCTGTTATTGGTTATAAAGAATTTGACTTGTAATTGCATTCTTAAAATGGAGAAAGACTGTTAGATTTTATGGTTTGGAAAGTCACACTGCATGGTATTGGTCTTGGTGTGAAATGTTTAATTACAGAAATGAAATGAGTTTCTTAAAGAGTGTATTCTGTACTTTAAAACAAGGGTGCCCTTTGTTAATCTTGTCTGAGTTTTTTTTTACCTGACATACTTTGACTTTCCTACTGAAACATTGCCACTTTGCATATTAAATGACTGACATTTTTTGTTTCATTGCTTTCTTATTTTGATTTTTTATATAAACCTAGTCTACAAATAAATTTCAACTGAAGTAAGACTAGGGTTGTCTTATTTATGGTGATATGTAATTTTTTTTTTTTTTTTTTTTTTTGCTGTACGCGGGCCTCCCACTGTTGTGGCCTCTCCCGTTGCGGAGCACAGGCTCCGGACGCACAGGCCCAGCGGCCATGGGTCACGGGCCTAGCCACTCCGCGGCATGTGGGATCTTCCCGGACCCGGGCACAAACCCGTGTCCCCTGCATTGGCAGGCGGACTCTCAACCACTGCGCCACCAGGGAAACCTGCAATATGTAATTTTTATGGTGAAGCTTAGAAAGGAGAAAACAATCTCCATTGTTAGAACCTTGCAGATTTCTTTTTAGCTTCAATGAAGTTTAAATTTTTCTACTTTTTTTTAAGGAACGTGGTTCCGCGCTACCCATTTCAAATGCTGTTTGATCCAGGGTCCTTATTTGATGGCTTTATTTACCCTTAAAAAAATATCATACAGGGCTTCCCTGGTGGCGCAGTGGTTGAGAGTCTGCCTGCCAATGCAGGGGACACGGGTTCGTGCCCCGGTCCGGGAAGATCCCACATGCCGCGGAGCGGCTGGGCCCGTGAGCCATGGCCGCTGGGCCTGCACGTCCGGAGCCTGGGCTCCGAAACGGGAGAGGCCACAACAGTGAGAGACCCGCGTACTGCAAAAAAAAAAAAAAAAAAAAATCATACATGTATTATTAGACATTGGTTAGAAATGGTCTATATCATATTTTTCTAAAATTGTATGAAGCTAAATTTGGTCATGGACCACTTTGTCAAGAGAGGAAGTGTGAAATAGTGAGAAAAGCCCAAGGAGTGTAGACCCGAGACCTCAGACGTGGCATATTCCTTCTGGGCTTCAGTTTCTGGATCTGCACATTTGGATCGTCTTATCAATTCTGCTTACCTAATGGGGAAATATGAGGGCCAAGTAAGATAATAAATGTATAAATACTTTGAGAACTGCCCTGATTTATAGTCAGCGGCTTTGCTGTGCACAAGTAGTAATCCTAGAATTAAAGAGTTTAGAGGTTAAAGTATCTCCAAGTCAGAATAGCCCCTCAGTATCCTAAACCTGCCTTCTCAGTGCTTCAAGGCGAACTGCAGGCGCTTGCACAAAGGATCGAAGCATGAAATCTTCCATCTTATTCTCAGATATGACCTTCTGCGTTGGATTGCTTTTATATTCTAGCACATTTTATTTTGTAAAAGGTGTCTTAGAAATTAATCTATGCAAGCAAGTTTCTCCTTGACCTTGTGGTAGTAGTCAGAATTAAACATAGAAGAATTATGATACTCTACATTGTTTTATATCATTTTATTATATGTATCATATTACTAATTAGAGTTATTTGTACTGAGTTTTTCATCTAGAGTTCAAAATACATGTTGAATTATTTACTTTGAATTTGCTTCCCATCCCTTCCCTAATTTCTAATAACTGACATTTCCCAGAAACTATTAGAAGTCACTGTCTTTGCATTGTTATGGCACTGGCCTAACATACCAGTATTGAGAAGGAGAAGGGGGAAGATTCTGTAGTATCTGTTAAATATTGTCATTAATATCAACAAAGAACTTACTTTAGCATACCTAAAGACAACAGCCAAATAGCTTTATAATTAAAAAGTTTCAAATATTGTCATACATTGAGAATTTGGTTTATAATATGCCCCAAATATACAAGGCAGTGTAATACACAGCTAGAAATTATATGGTGGAAGCTGAAATGATTTAAATCAAATTCTCACTAATAAAAACAAATACTATTAAAATTAATTTCAAACTAAAGAACAAACAAGGAAGCTGTGGAAGAGAACTTTCAAGCTGCTGTTCTTTCTATTCACTTCATTCTTTTTAATTTTAGTGGTTTTCAATAGTTTGTTGTTGTTTTGGTATAGATTACTAAAAACAACTTACATATATTTAGTACTTACCATGCATCAGGCATTGTGCAAGAGAGCAAAAGATGAATAAGACATATTCTTCAAGGGGCTCATAGTCAATAATTGTCTTACTCAGGTAAGTGAAATGATGGAGATTCTGATGGGAGAGTATGTGAAAGGGCACACTTTCAGGGAGGGACATCCAACCCAGGTGTTTGTGTAGGAATGAAGTGGGGTTGTGAGGGAAAGCACCCAGTAGGAAGGAAGACCCACACTGAGACTTGAAGGGTGAGGGAATTTGAGAGAAGCAGGGTCTCCTCACGTTGAAAGCATAACATAAACAAAGTGGGGAGCGGAGGAGGATAGTATCGTGGAAGGGAGGAAGGGGAGGCCTAGAGTGTTTGATATCCTCCAGGTTTAACATGTGGGACTAGAGTCTTAGTTCCCCAACTTTGCTACACGTTAGAATCACCTGGGGGTCTTTAAGGACTCCTCCGCCTAGCGCCCACTCCCAGACGTTGTGATTTAATTGGTCTGGGCTGCGAATTGGGCATCAGCCCTTGATGAGCCTGAGAGCTCGGCGAAGCCTTGCCGGTAAAGTTGAGGAGCTTGGCCTTTATCTCCTTTGTGATTAGAAGTGATTGAAAGATTACACATGCTGGGTAATGTGCTTGCTTTATATTTAATGAAGCATTTAAAACAATGAAGCTCTTTCTTTCATTTAAGTTGCAGTGCCATTTAACTTGCTTTCATTCTTTTTCTCCCAAATCTTCAATGCTATTCTTTTAAAAACTTTTTTTTTAACTTGGCAAAAGCCAGTATTTTACAGTGACAGTTACCCACATGTCTTTTGCATTAAATGACTTTAAAAATTAATTTCTTTTTGGTTTAAAGTTAGGTACCATGATAGCCATTATTTGGGGGAAACAGGTGCCCTAGCATGAATAATTTTTCTCCCTAGGTGGCAAAACAAATATTTTAAATTCTCACTTGAGCCTAGAAAAAAAAAAACCCTCAGCCTTTAATTTCATACTACTAAATAGATTGTGCCTTTGACTTCTGACCTGAGGTCAATGCCAATAGAACATCTTTATGTGAATTTTTTGTTTATAAATATGTACTTTGCTTTGGAAACAGGTATATTAATTCCCTTGTAAGAACAGAAATATGATTATAGAAATTATATATATATATGTTGTTTCCAGAGTTAGTAGGAAAAAACTATGTATATATATTTTTTTCCTTCCCCCTGTGATGTCCTGCAAGACTGATAGTAACTTAATTTTGTAAAAGAATTGTCAAGAAATTGCTAGTAATCTCTAATCAGAGAAAAAGAAGTGTGGATGTGGCAGATAAATAGGATTCTGTTATGGCCAACATCTTCATTGATCTTAGCAGAATTGCTCTTTGCCTCCCCTGTGACTGTATTTTCTCTTGGCAGTAAGCCGAGTGAATTTGGAATAGAAAGAAAGAGAGAAAATCTACTTGGTGCAAAATGATGATAGCTGTGCATTGGTGTGTGGAAAATAACTTACAACTTGATAGTAGAATTACTAGAGGATTTCTCTTGTTTAGGGAGAAAATTGAAGTTCTTTTTGTGGCCAGGTTGGAGAACTTCTAATTTAATATAACCCATAGTTTATGATATCAATTTAAATCTTATGATCATCATATCAAATGGTATTTTAATTATGAAATAACTTTTAAACTATTTCTGAACTGCAGTCAAAAAGGACTCAGATTAGAAAAAAAAATACTATCCTGAGCCTTAATTGCTTTTTTTTTTTTTTTTTCTTTTTTTGGCCACACTGTGTGGCATGTGGGACCTTAGTTCCCTGAGTAGGGGTTGACCCTGTGCCCCCTGCAGTGGAAGCACAGTCTTAACCACTGGACTGCCAGGGAAGTCCCTTTAATTAGTACTTTAAAATCTATTCTGTTTCTTAAAATAAAATAGTTATTTTCTCAGGTTTTCTTTAAACATAGTGAATGGATTGAAGAGTCTTGGTTTATGGTTATATTGTTTTGCTATAGACTCTGCAGTCAGAGAAATTATCATCATGAAAGTATATAATTTCAAGATGTTATCATTATAAGATTCACAAACTTATATCTTTATAGCTGACTGTTACCCACTCAGGTAGATTCTAAGGCAATAATGCTTCTGTGTGTTTGGAAATATAGATTTGGGGTGAGATTTTTGTCAGTGCATTTTATAGCTGAGAGGGCTTTCTATTTTCCTAGTGTGTTCAGGGACTGTCAAAGTAGCAAAATTATGTTTTCTAATTCAAACGGAATGTGGCCATAGATGGCACTGTGGCTCGCACTGATAGTTAACATGTACCATATTGTGGCATTTTCTGAGAGAAATTTCTGAGACCAAAATCATCTACAACAGTCCCTTTGTAATAAAAGTTTACATTTCACTCCGAAGAGGAATGATTTTAAACCCGGCAGAACTAGAAATACTAACTGTATTTTTAACGTTAGTAAACAGATCATGAGCAGCTGTATTTCTTGAGCCCTCAGAAATGTTTTTCAATATGGGGTCTCTTAATACTATCTCCGCAAAATGTTTTTACATAGGTATAGCGCCTAGAGAATGCCAGTTAAAGTACGCCCGTGACTCTCATTCTCATCTCCCAGAAAGCATTATTGAAACGTTGCCATTAAATCAAGGCATTTTGTCTTTTGAATTCTGTCATGGCTGGGGCTAAACAACTGTCACTGGCAAGTGACAAGAGGCATAGACAGCAGGGAAAAGGAAAAGAGAGAAAGTAGGAGCAGGGGAAAATAAAAGTATAAGAGAGAGGGAGGGAAAATACCAGGTATGTACCAGAAGGGTGAGGTGCTGGCAGGCAGCAACTGCCTCGGGTGCCAGTTCGTTGAGACTCACGCAGTGATCTGCTCCCTCCTGCTATATCCTGATACTTTTAATGTCTTTTTGGAATCTAGGTAGTACCAAGAAATATCTCAAAGTACAAACTGATGTCATTAGGTTCACATTTGCCTAAAGAATTTTTCAGTCCTCCAATTAAAAAAAAAATCCATAAATATTTACAAATTTATGGATTTTTTGTTTTGGTTTGGGTTTTTTTGCTAATTATTCCTCCCTCAGGTAGATTCTAGGGAAATAAACGTTCCATATGTCTGGAAATATAGATTTGCATGCAAATCTATCACATGCAAATCGAAGACTTCACACATGAAGGAATATTAAGTCAATTGTATTTTTGTACTCCATGTCATAAACTTGGGGATCTGCTGCATTTCTACCTTGATGTTGATATTTTAGTAAAGTCAGGATGCTTGCTTTTGGGGGCAGAAAAGATATGATCTTTCTTTTCACTGAATGCTAGTGGTAATGGGTAGTTTTCCTCTTTGGTCTAGAGCAGAGTTTCTCAACCTCGGTACTGTTGAAATTTTGATGATTCTTTGTTGGGGGTGGGAGGAAGGTGTCCTGTGCCTTGCAGGGTGTTTAGCAACATCTCTGGCCTTTACCTACTAAATGCCAGTGGCCCACTTCCACTCCACCCGAGTCGTGACAATCAAAAAATGTCTCCAGATATTCCAGATGTCCCCACTGAGGCAAAAGTATCCCTGATTGAGAACCCCTCAATCTAGAATGATCGCTGATAGGGCTTTTAAAGGGAGAGGGAGAGAGAACTAACTGTTGAGGGCCTCTAATAGGTCAGCTACCATGTTGTATATCATTTATTCTTCATAGCCAGTTTATAATTCAGTCATACAAGGTTATGAAAAGCTGACACTTTCCCAAGGTCTCATAATTTGGATCCAGGACTTGAAATCAAACCTATCTGACTCTAAAGCTACTAAATCATACTGCTTTATAGCATTTCTCTTTAAAGAGTCGCTGAAGTCTCTGTTAGTTCCAGTGTATCCAGTCTAAAGAAAACTTGGTTCAATAACTAACCTACATTTATTTCAAATAGGCTGTAAACCAAGAGAAGCAGGTGACGTAGTAGAAAGTACGCTGGATTAAGCATCAAAGTTCTGGCTTTGGGTGTCAGCTCTGATACTAACTAGCTGAGTGCCACTGGGCGAGTCACGGTGCCCTGGCTTCTTCAGCTCTGAAACGTGGGTCGACCTCCACATTGTCTGTGTGAGCTATGTTATTTAACAATTTTGAAAGTGGGAATGCTTGGCATTTTAAGACCAACAAAAGTTTTCACGTTGCTTTAAAACTATTCTATATGCAGTTTAGGACAACAGGTGTGCTTTGGAACTTCGGGCTTGCTTTACCTGTTAGTCTCATATTGATATGTCTTCCATTTCTACAATACCTAGCCCATTATTCATCTCCTTTGTGAAGTCTTTTCTAATTATCTTTCTGTCATGATAGATTTTCTTTACTTCCCATTTGCCTTGGCATTTACGTTATTAACCTGTACCAGTGTGCACACTGTTTCCATGTCAGAGCTGAAATGACTTACTGATTTTCACTTACTTATGTTTTATTACTCCAGCCAAATTATAAGATCTTCAAGAGAAAAAACTGGGTGTTCCACTTTTAAGTTTTCTGAAGTAGTTTATGAATGCTGTACATAGTAGGTATTCAATAAGTGCCCATTGAATTAAATTTAAGAATTTGTAATTTTAAAGCAAATTTTTGTCAGATGAACCATCCATGATACATGGTGGGCACACAAAACATATAAGTATTCCAACAAAACATCAGGTGTGAATTGTTCTTTAAGCACAATTTCTGTTTAACTTTAGTGGAGCAGCATAATAATGCCATGTGTTGCAATATATTTTTTCTCTGTTCTGACTCCTTTTAAATTTCTCAGACCTGGGAATTAAGATGCTTTAAGAATGAAGTTTCTGAAATGCTCCATTGGGTACATCTTTTCAGGAATAGCCATCTGTAGGAAAATATGACATATTCATTGGCAGAGAAGAGCTGATAAATACAATTTGATGTAGTGTTTCAGCAAGCATTTCAATAACTTTTTGACATTTTCCTGTAGTCCTTATTTGCCTTATCAATAGTTATAGTGACATATGATTGTCAACTTTTTATATTAAGACCAAACTAATAAATTAAACATGTTATGTTTATATCTGATGAAAGCTGATGTTTTCGAAGGGTGTTAAAATACACTGACAGGTCCTGTTCATAAGCTCCTTTGGTATAAATATGCAGATGGCATCTTTAGATATTGTTTGTACACATGCCGATAGACAGAAAGTGTTGACAACGTAACAAATGCAAATGTCAACCTCACAGTTTAACCTTTCTGTGTAGAAAAAGATGTTAGTTTTAAGTTATGTGTATCTTTTAACTTTATTTCAAAGTTTTTATTATTTTTTAGCCTGTTATCACTACTGTTTCATGTACGGCTGAAAGCAGCCATTGCAAGAAGATTTACGCTTGAGAGCTTTTCTCTGTCATGCTCCTACTTCAACAATTGCAACTGTACAGATGTATTTATTTTTCTAATTCTTCAGGTTATTTTCCGTGTTGTTTCCTATCTCCTGAATCTTCTTGTAGCATCCTCCTACTTACTGTTACAAAATATTTGGGGTTAATAAGAAAGCCTAAGGAAAACATTATGAACCCCCCCTCCCTGCCCCACACGTACTTCATGTTAAAGCATTTCTTACAACACTTTGCCACACTTATGTCTGTGCTAAGATCTAACAGAGTGTCGTGCAGCACTTTTTTAAAATTTTGGCTTATAGAGGCTCATATGGGACAGCAGTGGGTAGGCTGGAAAGAGAACTGGGTATTCTAGTTAGGAGAATATTCTGAGAAAGAATATTCTTCTGCTTAAATGCTTTCGAAAGCTAGTCGCGGACACCTTTAAATCCAAGATAGTAGGATTTTAGAGTCATTGCATGCAGAAACCATTAGAAATAATATCACAGGTCCACATGTACCCCCCAAAATAAATAACCCTTAAGGTTCCCTGAAATAAACAGCAGGTTAAAGATACTATCATTTCCGAACCTACACACAAGCCTTTTTTCTCCTTGACTCCGTGGCTGATCCCTAGGCCACATCGTTTCTGAATTTCCACATCCATGTACTTCTGTTTACTGCATATCCTTGATTTTACCACACTTATATCTCCTCTTACTTCAGTGCATGTGTGTGGATCTGTTAAAACAGTAATATATCAGAGATAATATCACTTTTTTAGGGGGTAAAGTAGCCTTAGAATAAGGGGAATTGTGTAGGCATATATATCTTATAAATGCTCTGCACCTGGGTTGAGAAACACTATGATAGTTAAGAAACTTTTTAAGAGGGGGTGTTTCTACAGTATTGCTTCTTTAAGGACTATAGTAATGTATCGTTTTTCGAGCTAGTGATTCTTTATTTTTTTAAATATGTATCTTAAAACTATAGTAATTTATTTATTTATTTTTTGGCCATGCCGCAGCTTGTGGGCATCTTCATTCCTCGACCAGGGATTGAACCCAGGCTTTGTTTCCACTTAGTCTTGTTCCTCCAACTACATTATATACTATTTCAGAATAGGAATTGTGATTTCTCGTGCTGTGTGAGAGCCTATAAATTCTAAATAAATATTTGTGAATTAACAGATGAATAAGCATATCATGTCTATTCATGATATTTTAAGAGAAAATAAAAATAGTTGTCCAGTTAGCTAATCTCTGTGGTAAGTGAAGAGAGTCAAGTTGGACTGTGTTATGAAATATACATTACAAGGCAGAGCTTTCCTAAATTGGGGTAAAATGCCTGTCTTCTTCTTGATTAAAATATAGGACTTGGCTATCCCATATCAACCAGAACCAGACCCAGAGACATTAGTTAATAGGAGTGTAATCATGTCCACTCGTTCCTAAAAAAGATTAAGATTGTTTTTTCTTTAAAATAGTACATTTTTTATATTTAATTTATCATACCCCAAGCAGACCATCTTCTATATTTAAAATATAAAGCAAAGTAATCACAACACAAACTTTAGTTTTATAACCTAAGCAGCTCTATTTGTTTAAAATACTTCATGGGGTTTTGTTTTTCCCATCTTTCTTAAGTTGTTAGAAATTTTCTGAGTTCTTCCTTTGTTTCTGAGAATATATAACGTTCTCACTGCTGAGTGCAAAAGGACCTTCCTGTTCACAAATTGGCACCCGTGATCTTAAATTCACAGCGTGCATTATCCAACCCCAACTGCTGTCGCCTTCATCCTGTCCATTCAGGCAGCTGACGGTCACAGTCAGAAGTCAGGATTATGGCTCCTCCTTTCCCAATATTGAAAATATGAACTACAGATTAGCAGTAGTTAAAACCAGGAGTGCTCAATTGAATTCTTTGTGGTATTTGAAACACACACACACACACACACACACACACACACACACACACACACACACACACACACACACACACACACACACACACACACACACGAACTCCCCTGGGGAGACTGGTCTGCAGACCTGAATTGGGTCTCAGGTGATTCCAGTGTACATCTTTACAAAAGAACCGTTAAACTAATGTTTCCCAGTCTTTTCACTACCAGGAAAACCAAATCAAAAACAATTATTAAGGAAGCATTGATTTCCATAATTTTTAAATTAACACAGGTAGGGAGATAGAATTTTTAAATATTTGAGTGAAGTCAAGGTTTGTTAAGTCAGTGTGAGAGAACTGAGTTCATATAATTCTAGCCTAAACAAACAAAAATTCTGATGTTTGATTAGGCTGTGTAGTCTTGTACTGGCTAAGTATATGATCACCACTAAACTTTCTGAAATATTGAAAGCAACTCATGAGCCCTTCAATACCTTTCTGGATATCTGGTAGAGCAGGAAGAGAGAGCAAGGCTGAGAGGTAATGGAAAGTGTGTCGACGAGACAGACAGAACTGCACATTTCAAGAGTGAAGTTAGATAGTACCTCTCGGAAAACAAAGGAAGCTGGGAATGTTGACTTTCCAGCCACATCCTCTCTAAGTTGAAGAGGAAGAAGAAGAAGGGGCTAATGTTTATTGAGTGCTCATTACGTACCAAAACCTGTATTAAGGACAGTTTGTATTTTGTCTCTTCAGAAGCCCTACGAAGTTAGATGTTAAGACTGTTTTAGCGATGAAGAGACACATCCTCAGTCAGATACCAGGTAGTTTGCCCAAGATCATTGAGCTGGTTAGTGGCTGAGCAAGAATGAGAAACCAGGATTCTTTGATTCTGTATCCAGTGTTCTTTCCAATATACCATTCAGTCTACGGCCATACCACCCTGAACGCGCCCGATCTCGTCCAATATACCACTCTGTCTTCTAAATGCACTTCTTGCCATGGTCCAGTTTTTTAAAAGTCATGTAGGACCCTGGCTACATGAAGAACATCTCTCTGGTCTTCATTTATAGTTGGTTCAATATTTGTGCAATATTAAGTTGTAGGAAACCTTATAACCAATACTCTAGGAATGTCTATGAGCTCTCTAGAGCCCAAGAGTTGCATATACTGTGAAAGGAAAGATCTACTGGGGATCCTAAGGCTCAGTAATCCCAGCAATTATGCGATAGGTCACAGTAGCGTATCTTATATATTAACAAAGAATTTTTTTTTTAATGAAAGGAAAAAGACCTTAAGTTCCTCAAAGTTATTATTTAATTTGATTCTCGTGTATGGAACTTTTGCCTCTCTCTCAGCTCTCTGTTTCCTCCTTCGGACAATGAAGTGGTTAGACTAGACCAGTAGTTCTTAAAGTAGACCAGTAGATCAGTAAGTGGGAATCACCTGGAGGGTTCCTTGTTGGGCCCACCTGAGACTTTCTGATTCAGAAGGCCCAGCAAGGGGCCTGGGGATTTGCATTTCTAAAGAATTCCATGTTGGGAATTCCCCTTGGCGCAGTTGTTAAGAATCCGCCTGCCAATGCAGGGGACACGGGTTCGAGCCCTGGTCCGGGAAGATCCCACATGCTGCGGAGCAACTAAGCCC
This sequence comes from Grampus griseus, assembly GCF_964374135.1. NCBI lineage: Eukaryota > Metazoa > Chordata > Mammalia > Artiodactyla > Delphinidae > Grampus > Grampus griseus. The sequence goes on from NC_139010.1 coordinate 68,996,741, forward strand.
ATGCACCACAACTACTGAGCCCGTGTGCCACAATTACTGAAGCCTGCACACCTAGAGCCCTTGCTCTGCAACAAGAGAAGCCACCGCAATGAGAAGCCCGCGCACCACAACAAAGAGTAGCCCCTGCTCGCTGCAACTAGAGAAAGCCCGTGTGCAGCAACGCAGACCCAACACAGCCAAAAATAAATAAATAAATTTTTTAAAAAAAGAAAGAATTCCAAGTTGACACTGAAGCATCATCCTGGGACCACACTTTGAGAGCCACTGGAGGAGATGATGCATAAAGTCTCTTCCAGTTTTAAAATTTATCTGATTCAGCTTATCAATTTCCTGGACTTCCTGGAAGATAGCTGTATCTTCCACTTTGAAGATGTATGCCTTGAATCTCTGCTTTATTTAATTGTGTTTGTTGCCCTTTCTAGTCATAGTGCAAGTTCTTTTCCCTTAGAAATTATATCCCCCCCCCCCCCCCCCCGCATTCTTTGTGTACTGCCAAACAGAATGTTTGTTTAACTAATGTTAGTGCAGTGCATTTCCAGAGCTGCCCTTTGGGGAAATTTAAATGAAATTTTAAAGTATCATTAAGAATGCAAATAATAAATTCTTTGATTAGCTGTAGGCATCTTTACATTGGGATGACTAAAAAAGGTTCTGGTTAATTAGAAGTAATTTGTTAGAAACCTGAATCCTGTCTTTTTCTCTCTCAGATTAAAACTCAGTTCCCAGCTGGATGCTTATAAGTGCAGGAAATGTAATTGTCAGATGATTAATTGCAAAAGATAGATAATTACAGTTCATATGATGTGTCAAATATGGGTAACCAAGGTTGACTACAGGTTTAAAGAGAACAGCTGAAATCTAGATTTTGTGTTGTGGCTATCAATGGGTGATTTACCTTTACCACCAGAGCTTGAAGAAAGGGTTAGGTAGAAAAAGCAGATGCCTAAACCTTGCCTTTTATTTTTTATCCCATTTTGGGCAAATTCTTCATAATGAAAATTACTAGAAAAGAGTTCCCATTACCTGAAATCAGGCTTAGAACATTAAGCTGTTGCTGAATTACCTTTTCTAATGTCAAGTAAAGGATTTGGGATTTGTAGTTGTATTTCAGTACCATATGTATTTTTAAACTGCATTAAACCTATCTTAAATTATTTCTTTCCCTAGTTGTGATGGCTGGCTTTTATTTCCTAAAAATAATGACCAAATCTTAGCTCCTTTGAAATTAGTATCTCTTGTTCCTGGAAGTCAAATGTTTTCACTGTAAGCATTGGATTCCAAATAGAATAGTTTTGCCTTCAAAAAAGAAAATGTATTTATGATATTTCTTTAAAAATCATCCATCAAAAAAATTAGCGAGTTGGAAAAAAAAATCCTACAGCCTGTCAGTAATTAAATTAGCCATCTCTATCCTGACTCACCTGTTGGTTTATTTAAAATCACAATGAAATTAATAGAACTAGATTTTTCTCTCGCATTTGTAAATGGGACTTTCTCCAGCTTCTAAACTTTGTATTTTTACTGAAGAGTTTCTCAGCTCTCAGAAATACTGCTTTACAAATTCAGCTAATTACCCAAACCCAGCTTGTTTGTTGTGTAGGAGTTGTGTTAAAATAACTCACTGTATGAGTATTGTCATTAATGATATGCTCATTTTGATAATGGGGCTGCAGATTCTTAGTCTGTAGTCCTTGGGGAGATGCTACAATTTTTTTTTTTTTTTTTTTTTTAAACCAAGTATTGTTCTGGCTCCTTTCCTTGATTGGCCCAGAAATAGCAATCAGCTGGGGAGCAGGATGACATGCCTCTTAGCGATCCCTTTGATCTTTGAGATGAGTATCAACATTGTATGCTTCCTAATGGAAGTGTAATTTAATGAAATCTATTGGGTAAACATACTTCAGATGTTCAAAGGAGGTGACAAAATTTTTGCTGGCAGCCAGGACCTGGCGGCTTTCCAGCTTGCCTCTAGCTGCTATGCATATAGCATTGAGAAAGGCACTTAAAATAGGAACACAAAGTATTACTTTCATTGTGTTTCAACCCCCCTGCCTGCCCTCCCCTACCAATTTCTTTCCCTTAGGTTTATTTTTGTGGTATTTCTGTGAGTACCCTTTGACATATAACCTTTCCTATATAAAGTGGAATGTGAGATTTGATCTTTTTATATTTTTCTTGTTTTATTTTGTGACACCAAGAGTAGTACATTGGGTGTATGGCACCAAAGTCAGGAGAAGTTGTAGCCATGAGAATTACATAGAACATCCTAGAGGGAAAAAGGCACTCTATAAAAAGTACATATTTTCAGTATTGGTGGATTAAATTAAACATCTATTTTGGGGAGGAGATGATAGAGCGCTTTTGTTTTTACAATCCTTGAGGAAGTGTGATGGAAATAGACATAGACATCAGGAGTCGGGGACCTGACTAATCTCAGCAATGTCACTTTCTAGCTGTGTCATGCAGGGCCAGTCACTTTCTCTGGGCCTCAGTTTCCGTAGCTGTAAAATGAATAGATTGAATTAGATAATTCCAAAGGTCATTTTCAGCTCCAAGATTTTATGATTCTTTTTAAAACTGAATATCACCATCCAATAAAAATATTATGGCGGCCACACGTGTAATTTTAAATTTCCTAGTAACCACATTAAAAAAAAAAGCATAAAGAAAGAGTCAAAATTAATTTTAGTAATATATTCTATTTAACCCAGTAGATCCAAGCAAAATATTATCATTTCAGTATGTAATAAGTTTTAAAAATTATTGAGATATTAACATTCTATTTTTCTTTCTAAGTCTTCAAAAGCCAGTGCATATTTTACACAGCGTATTTCAGTTCTGACTGTCCATGTTTCAAGTGCTCAATAATCACATACGGCTGGTGGCTACCGATTTGGACAGCAGCTCTAGATGCTACCATCCAACTATTCCAAACCACATTCCCAGGAGACAGTTGGGCATGAAAATAAAGGTTCTGAGGCCTCCTCTAAACCAGTGGTTCTCAACTTTGCCTGTACCACCCAGGGAGCTTTAGGAAATACTGCTTCCTGGCTACCCTTGTTCTAGGTGGAGCCAGGGCACAGGGATTTTTAAAGCTTCCCAGGTGATTGCAATGTTCAGTCCACGTTGAGAACTGCTGCACTAGCCATAATGCCCCTAAATGCAGCTGTGTTGTATTCCATAGACTCCCCACCATCAAGGAAGCCTCTATAACATCCAACCCCACTTGTCTACACCCCACTTTCTAGGTAATAAGGAGTATATAGGATCTGTAGATCAGATCCAAAATGTCGACACTCAGTATACCATAAATTAAGGGACTGATAGATTTTGTTTGTTCCATTAAAAATAGGGATGTGATACATAAGAGACTGTGTACACTGAAGCGTTTTCAGAACAATAACAGCAACAAAAAAACATGTAAGGTATAAGAGGAGCCTTTGACATATAAAAACTCTTAAGTCTTTTATAATCTCAGAAATTCTGTGCAGTGTATGAGGCAACTTCCAATCAATTGATACTCCTTTTTTTAATATAGTTTTAGATTTTTTCTTAGATAAAAGTTTACTTCCTAAAAAAAAAAAGTTTATTTCCTTATAGTCCTGCTTCCTTTTAAAAGAATAGCTTTATTGGCAATTCCCTGGTGGTCCAGTGGTTAGGACTCCACACTTCCATTGCAGAGGGCCCAGGTTCGATCCCTGGTCGGGGAACTAAGATCCCACAAGCTGAGCTACACAGCCAAAAAGATAATAATAATAGCTTTATTGAGGTATAATTTATATACTATAAAATTTCACTGTGAGTACACAATTCAGGGATTTTTAGGATATTTATACAGTTGTGCAACCACTACCACAATCCAGTTTTATAACACTTCCTAGAAGTTCTCTCATGCCCATTTGTAGTCAGTCTCATTCCCATTCCCAATCCCATGCCACTGCTGATCTGCTTTCTCTCTATATAGTAGTGCTTTTTCTAGAAATTTCGTATAAATGGAATCATTTAATGTATCGAGCTTCTTTCACTTACCGTAAGATTTTTGAGGTTCCTCTCTATTGTAGTATGTATCAATAATTTGTTTTTATTACTGAGTAATAGTCCAGTGAATAAATATGTACCACTTTTTATTTATCCATTTACCAGTTAATGGACATTTGGATTGATTCTAGTTTTTTACTGTGACTGTGCTGTGAAAATTCACACACATGTCTGTGTGGAAACATGTTTTCATGTCTCTTGGGAAATTACCTAGGAGTGGAATTGCTGGGTCATTTGGTAAATATATGCTTTTCAAGATACTACCACATTGTTTCTGAAAAGATTGTACCATTTTATATTCCCACCAGCAATATATATGAGGATTCCAATTTCTCCATATTCTTGTCAGCACTTGGCATTGTCAGTCTTTTGATGGTAGCCATCTAGTGGGTATGTAATGACATCTCATTGTACTTTTAATTTGCATTTCCCTAATGACTATTGATTTCAAGCATCTCTTTATATGCTTACTAGATGTGTATATATCTTTGGGAAATGTCTGTTTAAATCTTTTGCCCATTTTTTCTTAGGTTGTTTGTCTTCTTATGATTGAGTTTTCATGTATTCTGGATGCAAGTCCTTTATCAGATATGTGGTTTGCAAATATTTTCTCCCAGTGTGTGGTTTGTCTTTTCATTTCCTTAATGATGTCATTTGAAGTACAAAAGTTTTAAATTTTGATAGTGTTTAATCTATTAATTTTTTAATGGATTGTGCTTTCTGTTTTGTATCTCACAAATTTCTGCCCAACCCAAGGATACAAAGATTTTCTTCTATAAGTTTTAGCATTCTAATTGTTATATTTAGGTCTATGATTATTTCAAATTAATTTTTTTGTATGGCATGAGGTAAAGTATCTCAGTTATTTATTTCTTTTTGTATATGGATATCCAATTATTCCAGCACTATTTGTTGAAAAACTTATTTTTTTCCCCCATTGAATTCCCTTGGCTCTTTTGTAGAAAATCAGATGAGCATAGTGTAAGGGTTTATTTTTGGACTGTCAGTTCTGTTTCAGTGATCTATATGTCTGTGTTTATGCCAGTACCACAGTGTTCTGATTACTGTAGCTTTACAGTAAGTTTTGAAATCACATAGTGTAAGTTCTCCAACTTTGTTCTTTAAAAAAAAAAAAAAATTCTAGGTTCTTAGCATTTCCATTTAACTTTAAGAATCAGCTTGTCAATTTCTGTGAAAAAGTCTGCTGAGATTTTGATAGGGATTCATTGAATAGAATCAATGTAGATCTATATGGGGGAAATTGCCATCTTAACAATATTAAGTATTCCAATCCATTTATTTGTTTGTTCTTTAATTTCTCTCAGAAATGTTTTAGATTTTTAGTATATGATTCTTGTACTTCTTTTGAAATTTATTTCTAAATATTTTATTATTTATGATACTGTTGTGAATGAAGTTTTTTTAAATTTTTGTTTGTTCATTGTTAGTACATGGAAATATACTTGATTTTTGTATATTGATCTTGTATCCTGCAACCTTGCTAAACTCGCTTAATGATTCAAGTAGTTTTCTTTGTAGATTCTTCTGAATTTTCTACATAAAAGATCATGTCAACTGTGAATAAAGACAGTTTTGCTTCTTTGCAATATGTGTACCTTTAATTTCATTTATTTATTTATTTATTTGCCTTTTTATGCTGGCTAAAACCTTCACTACTGTGTTGACTAGAAGTAGTAAGAATGGATTTCCTTGTCTTGGTCCAGTTTTTGAGGGAACATATTAATATTTTTACCATTAGATTGATGTTAACTGAGATGTTTTATAAATGTCCTTTATCAGGTGGAGGAATTTCCCTTTTAATCCTAGTTTGTTTTCAGTCTATATTATAAATAAGTGATGGATTTTGTCAAATGCTATTTCTGTGTCTATTGAGATGATCATGTGGTTTTTGTCCTTTGTTGTATTAATATGATGTATTACATTAATTGATTTTTAGATGTTAAACCAGCCTTGTATTCCTAGCATAAATACCACTTTGTGATATTATATAATCTTTTGTATATGTTGCTGGATTTGGTTTACTAATATTGTGTTAAGGATTTTTACATTTATATTTATGAGGGATGTTGGTCTACTGTTTTCTTATCATATCTCTGTCTGGATTTGGCATCGTGGTAGTACTGGTCTCTACCAGTGTAAGTTGGGAACTGTTTCATCCTCTGTTTTCTAAATCTCTTTGTGTAGGTTGTTTATTTCTCCTTTAAATATTTGATAGAATTCATCATGCAATGTAGGACTGGGCTTTTCCTTGTAGAGAGATTTTTTACTAATTTAATTTATTTACATGTCATAGGTCTATTCTATTTTTTTTTTTTTTTTTGCGGTACGCAGGCCTCTCACTGTTGTGGCCTCTCCCATTGCGGAGCACAGGCTCCGGACGCGCGGGCTCAGCTGCCATGGCTCACGGGCCCAGCCACTCCGCGGCATATGGGATCCTCCTGGACCGGGGCACGGACCCGTGTCCCCTGCATCGGCAGGCAGACTCCCAACCACTGCGCCACCAGGGAAGCCCAGTTCCATTTCTTTTTGATTCAGTTTTTTAAATTTATATCTTTATAACTATTTGTCCACTTCATCTAAATTCTCTAATTTGTTGGTATAAGTTCTTCATAATATTTCCTTATAATCCTTTCAATTTCTGTCAGGCCTGTGACAGTGTCTCGTCTTTCGTTTTGGAGTTTTGGAATTTTGTCTTCTTTTTTCTTAATCAGTCTAGCTAAAAGTTTGTCAATTTTTTGGATCTCTTTTAAAAAACAACCTTTGGCTTCTTTGATTTTCTCTATTATTTTACCTGTTTTCTATTTCATTGATTTCTGCTCTGACCTTAATTATTTCCTTTCTTCTACTTTAGGTATCATTTACTTTTTTCTTTCCAGCTTCCTTAAGTGGCAGCTTAGATTATTGATTTTAGACCCTTCTTCCTTTTTAAGGTAAATATTTAAAGCTCTAAATTTCCTAACGCCAGCTTCTTTTAAAAATTTAAGCCCATGGCCATTTTCTATATTATATTCCAGATTAATTTTAGTAGGCTAAACTAAAATTTGAAAATAGGCTTGGGAAGCTATTAATCAGAGCTTTTTTTTCCCCTAATACTGAGTTAAATGGTCTTAAGGTCCCAGGAGTTTTTCAAGATATATGAAATGCACAAGATGATGGAAATGTTTCTTTCTACGTGCAGTGAAGAGGCCCGAGTGTTCTGCCACCATGCTTTTGCCTTAAAAACGTTAGCCAAATAATAGTGGCCACCTGCTAGTAGTCCATTTCACTGAAGGGAATAATTCAGCAAAGACTTTTTTTTCTCTAACTTAAAAAAATTTCCTCTTCAACTCTTAATTTTGAAACTTTTCAAGCATACAGAAAAGTTGAAAGAAGAGTACAATAATCGCCTATATGCCTCTACTTAAATTCAGTAGTAACTGTTAAAACTTTCCTTCATTTGCTTTCTCTGTCTCTTTCAGAGATACCTTAATTTCTTTAACCCGTGTATATTACTGAAGACGGCGTCAAGGATAAACTCCCAAGTTTCTAGCTTAAATAACTAGGTTTTTCAATGGATGACGCTAGTTATTGAGTTGGAGAAGACTAGCGTGGGACATGTCAGTTTTTTATTTCTTTGTTTGTTTAGTGGGAGAATAGTGGTTGTAGAATCAATAATTTATTCTCAGATGTTTTAAATTTGAGTTACTATGAAACATCCCAGTGGGGAACTTAAATAACCAGTTGGATATATCAAATTTGAGTTCAGAGGAGAAACTGAGTTAGATCTATTTTGATATTAGCATATAGATATTTTTAAACCTTTAAAAATAGATGAAAATACTTAGGTAGAGAAGAAAGTGTCAGAAGAGTGTTCTTGACCAAGCTCACAGGAATTATGGCATTTCAAATTCAAGCAGAGAATGGTTAGAATTGAATTAGAAAAAAAAAAAAGCTACTGGTGAGGTAGAAGCAAAGCCAGATCATTTCTACAGAGGAGACTGTTTAAAGAAGGACGATATTTCAACCAAGTTGATTGAAGTTAAGTTTATAAGAAGTTACATAAAATGAAGACATAAAGAAGTGTCCATAGATTGTCTGCATGACACTGTTGACCTTGACTAGAACCTGTAGGTTGAGTGGCAGCAACTAAGATTCAGCAAACCCCTTTATGTTTTTCGGTTTTTTGTTTTGGTTTGGTTTGGTTTTTGTTTTTTGCTGCACCACATGGCTTGCGGGATTTTAGTTCCCTGACCAGGGATCGAACCTGGGCCCCTGGCAGTGGAAGTGCAGACTTCTAACCACTGGACCACCAGGGTATTCTCAGCAAAACCCTTTAAAGTGTGGCTTGGTTACTCACAACCATAATCTCCATATATGAAGATCATTAAAATAAAATTATTGCTGTATTAAACAAATTCAGTGTTAAGTTCATTTCACTTAAGCAGATATTTATTAACTACCAATTCTAAGTCATTTAAATGGTCGTGATGATGCAGATTGTGTTCTGATAAAATGGACAGTACAGGTTTTGGTCAATGTCATCCTGGCTGTGTTGCTGACAGAGAACTATTTCAGCTAAGAACTTAAGTTTATTCTGAATATTTGGGTGGAGCACTTAAGTGTGATCATGACCACTTACTAGTTTTTTTCAGTAGTTATTTACATCTCTTTTATTTCCAGCCATACAGCTGCCAGTTGGACCAAAGTTGAAAACTAATTCCCTTAAAAAAAAATAAATAAGTCTGTTGGTTATTCTTTCTTCAGCAATGGAAGGAGGGGGGTAGTAAAAGAAAGGAAACATTTGAGTAATGTGATTGGATTGATTATATAAAGTGATTTATTTTAGAAGCTTTGCCAGGTTTTAAGTTCTTACTCTGACATTTATTAGTTGTTTGAACTTGGACAAGTTACGTATTTAATCTCTCTGCCTCAGTTTTCATATCTGTGATATGGGAATAATAATAGTGTATGCCTCAGGGTTATTGTGAAGAGTAAATTAATATATATGTACACACACACAGCTCTTAGAATAATGCCTGATACATAGTAAGCTCAAAAAATATGTTTACTGTTATTTTTAACACAAATTAAGTTGATTTTTAAATAATTTCTGCTCAATTTCAGAGTAAAGGATTATTTAAATTAGGTCAAAATCCCCAAAAGAGATAATTTCTTTGACATGAGACTTTCCTCAGTTGTACACCCACAAGCCACATTTGATTACTCAGTCTAATGAGTGACACCATTTAATTATTGATCTACAGGAGTGTAGCAGAATTGTATTTGCCAGCTCTAGAAAATAGATCTAGACGAATATGTAACTAGCTTAAAGTTTATCTCCAATTTGGAATCTCATACAAACTAGTGCCAGTTTTACATATGGAAAAAAGGGAAAGGTAATTGATTACCCTCTCCTAAAATTTATGATTCTTAAAACAAATCTTACCATCATTTTTAGTCTCTCATTTGTTTATATTAAATGATGTGAAATAATATAATGACACTTCAATAATTTGGGAATTATGATGCAGAATAGTTCCTGTTCTTTCGTATGTCTTTCCACCGCTGGATTATGCACTGTATATAAATGCTTTCTGTCCAAGGATTCAGAGTAAACTTTCTTAGCTGAAACTCAGCACAACCAGGTTTATACTGACCAGAGAATTGCTCCTTCTATTTTATTAGACCATAATTTGCCTTTTCCTCAGGAGGCTAAGTTTTTCCTAAAGAGCGTTCTAATTCTGAAGTGCTACTATTGTATGATTTATAAAATGTTAATGATGTTGTTCTTTTATCGTGCAAGACCTTTAATTTTGCTTGAAAATGGATTCTTTCCCTTGTATTTGATTTACCTACAGTTTCCAAGCACACGGTAAACTAACCTCCCCACTACCAACAACAAATGAACGCAATACTTTTGAAAATCTTCTTTTTAGAAAAACATTATGATATCTGCTGTGACTATTTAGGGGAACAAAATGATAGTAATTTACAAATATATTTAAACTAGACAGAAAAGAATAAATAAAGCTTGTGAGATATAGTCACCCCGTTGGCTATTTTTGAGTTATTCATATGGTGCTCAAGTTAAATAAAGATTGAGTAGACCTCGGTTTGCAGTTAGAGTTTTAACCACCATTTTTTTTCCTTGTGACTTCCAAGGGTTATCTTATCATATATTCAGATGAATAATTTTCTTAGAATTGCTGTTTCTTCATATGGTAGGTGTTTTATTCAGGTAACCTGTCACTTTAATAAATGTCTTTCTTAAGTGTGTCTACCTGAATTATTCTGTTTTCACCACAGGGACTAAAATGTTATCCAGTAGAATTTTGTCCAAAGAGAATGGGGTGAAGGTGGTGGTGCAATCAATCATTTATCTGCTAGATGTCAGCAAAGGTTTCAAGTAAATGAAGAAATAACCAGGCTTTGGGAAAAGTGGCTTTATCTTGTCTTTTTACTGTACAAATATTCCAACATTTAGATAAATGAGGATATTTCATTTAAAAAATATGTTTAAGGAAGAATTCAGGTGTTTAACTTTTTTATGTTGTATTGCTCCCATCTGTGTTAGATATCATACCTCTGAAACTTTTTAATAAAGTCACGCATGACTTTTGTTTCTGAGGGCCCTTCCCAGTGTTTATCTTACTTGTCTCCTATGTAGTAGTTGATTCACTCCCATCTTCTTGAAACTAGCTTCCTTGACACCGTACTCCCTTGGTCTCTTCCTGGCTCTTTGATCCGTCTCCTTCAGTAGATTCTTCTTCTGTCCTCCCCTTAATTTCTGTGTTTTCAGGTTATTGTTGTTTTGACTTGTCATCCCTATATTCTGTCTGGTTAATTTTATGTATGCCCACAGCTTCCACTACTGCCTATATATCAGTGACTTCAAAATCATGTCTCTCGCCCAGACTTTTACATCGCACACTGTACCCTTTCTTCAGTTGTCCATTGCACATGTCCCAGCCCTATGGATATTCAAATACAATGTTCCAACCTGAATTCATTAAACTTACTATCTTTTATCCAAACTCAGTTCCTCTTCCTGCATTCATTATGCTGGTTGATGCATATGTTGGTTATGCTGGTTAAGGTACCATCTACTCAGTTACCCACATGAGAAACCTGAGAGACATTTCAGACTTGTTTCTTTGCCTTAACTCCCACATCTAATTGTCACTGAGTCCCATGGATTCTGCCTCCATAATATCTCTCCCCTCCATCCTCACACAGTCTTTGAGGACCACGTGATTTCTCTCTTGATCTTTAAGAACAAGCTCAAGATTTCTACCTTCAGGCTAGTCCTCCTCCCATCTGTTTTCTACCTGGAGTCTAGAGGAAACGTCCTAAAAAAATGTAAATCTGATTAGATCAAACTTTTATTTTTGAGACTTTCTGGTACCTATAGGAAGTCAGATGTTTGTCTGCCAATCAAATCGAGCTAAAAGATATCTTTTCCTGTTCAAAGTCTTTGATGTATTGAAATTGGTTGCCAACATTAAAGTAGATAAAATAATTATATAATAATATCTACTTTATCATTATTTAGATTTGTTATCTTGTTTGGTCTGAACATGAGATGGTCAGTAAAACTTTGTGACTTTATTAATAGAATTTCTTCCAAAAACTAGTAGCAATACTTATTTTATGTCATCATAACATATTCAGTTTTATAACTAACTCAAATATTTCTGGTCTTTCATGGTAAACTATTTAAATAACTTTAGACTTTTTGTATTCTCTTTTAAGACAAATTCTAGGTTAAGGCACTTACAAAAAAAAAAAACAAAAACAAAAACAAAGAAAAAGTGAAAGAAGTAATAAATGAGATTTCACTCCCAATATTCTTTTCTCCCCTGATCAATATTTTGATATATTGATATTTTAAGAGTACTATATTAATAGTTGCATTTTTCAAGAACTCTGTGATTTAATTACTAATTGGAAATAAAAGCTTTTTTTTTTTTTTGGCTAGCTATCATTTATTTCCCCAGAAGTCAAAAATTTTGGCATCAGAGTTTACTTTTAAATTGAATAGTAAGATTGTTCTTGTTGGTTGGGAATTATGAGCATCTTATTTTGTAAAATAACGCCTCAAGTAAAATTGTAGGTATTTCTTAAAAGGGATAATGCAGGAGTTTAAAGCAGTGTTGAGGGACTTCCATGGTAGTCCAGTGGTTAAGACTCCACGATTACAATGCAGGGGGCGAACTAAGATCCCACATGCCATGCGGCCAAAAAAAAAAGGGGAGGGGGGAGTAGTGTTGAGCAGTTTGTATGGGGGAAACTTTAAGGTAGATATTACTTTAGTTTCTGTAATCTTATGTCCTCCAATTTCTACTGTATCTTCAGTCTTACTTTACAAATAAGTATAATGTGATTAGCCAGCCATGAGGTAGCAAAATATATATCAGTCCATGTTTCCTAGAATCCTTACTTTTTAAAAATCTAGTATATTTCTTTTTACTTGTCCTAGATAAATCAGAGATTAGTATTTGCAGTTACATCTGTGACCACCTACTCAACAATCCCTACCGAGAAGAAGGAAAAAGGACATATTAAATCAAATGGAATTGAATGGTTAACCAATGTGATAAATGTGGTATAGTAGAAGGATGCCTGCACATGACTTTTACGTGTGATGAATTTCTTATGAACATGACTGCTGACCCACTGTCATCAGGTTACATGTTTTAATTACTTTTCTAAAAGTGAGACTAAAGGACTAGATTTGTACGCATTTCTCTTCATTTTCTGCCCAGCTCCAGCTTGTGAACAACAGCATGATCTTGTCTTCATTATCATTGGCTCCAGTCCCTGGAATCAAATGTCCACAGCTTGCTCAGGAATGGAGGGATCTTGACCTTTATGAGGAAGTGTAAACTCTATCCGATATAACTATATGCACTTTTTTTCTTAATGGTAGTTTAGAATTAAGCCTACTTCTTTTGTTTCTTTTAACACAACTAACTTGACTTCTTTTTTGGTGTGTATTTTTGGTGTTGGTACCCTGCAAGCAACTGATTTCCATATTTTTGTATGTTGGTTCCTTAGGAACAAACAAAACAAAGAGTTTCTATGGAAGTTTGGAGTATGCCTGTAATTTAAATTGTCTTGACTGTCTCTCATTCCTGAAAGAAAGCAAACACATTTTTGTGTTGCTTATTGTTTTTCCTAAGAAGGTAGAGGATTCCCATTTGATAAGGTGCTTATTTTGTAAATAACAAAATCTCAAATTAAAATTTTGATATTGAGCAAATGTTTTCTTTAAATAAATTTCCCAATTTTTTTTCCACTAACAGATGGTGGCTCTAGGAGAGATTTTAAGAGGACAGCCCTTGTATCAATGTTTAACTCTTACGGGGTGTATGATAGAAATCATCTTTTATCACTTAACTGCTTGGTTTTGAAAGTTTTACTGCTTGTTGTTATCCACGTGAAGTAGTGTGTTTATATTGTTATTGGGGTTTTCAGTTACCATTTCTTATTCCACCTATGCATATAAGTGTGACGTCATAGATATACAGAAATTGTGAATGAAAAAGATTCGTTGGATTAATTATTCCTTCTTAGAGGGGCCAAAGTATGATCACTCCCTGTGGCATGCTGTTCAGCATTCTAAGACACTTGACTCAATGAGTCAAACATGAGGATTCCTTCTTTTTCTCCCTTGGGAAACTGCTCTATGGTCCAGAATATCTCACTCTTTTGGAATTTTTCTTAATCTCATAGGCAAGTGCTGAAAAGTCCTAAAAACATGACTAGAGTTCCTTCTGACATTATTGGAAACCTTTCACCCAGCAGATGCTGGAGATTGTGGTGCTGGTAATGATGAGGATAATGATAGTTATAATGATTACAGAGGTGTGCAGGGAAAATTCTCCCTTCCACCTCTGTTGTCCATCTCACTTCCCCATTCCACCCTCCCCTCCAATCACCAACCTAGGTAACTTCTGTTATTAATTCCTTGTGTATCTTTCCAGCTTTTATATACGTATATACGAGCAAATACAACTGTACATTCTTCTCCCTTCCCCCTTTAAATAACAGCACGAAAATGGTGAGCCGACAAAAGGCGCACAAGTGACGTATGCTGCACCACACCTTGCTTCTCCACGTTCTGTGCTTCCACTTGCTGCCTTATTAGTGTACTTATTGTTTGCAATTTTAGTTTATTCTCTTGGATTTTTGAGATATACAGTTACATCATCTGTAAGTAGTCGTGGAAAATGTTAAATAATAGTACTGTTAGTGGTCACTGTTTCCTTTTTTTGAGAAACAGTTTTATTGAGGTATGCTTGACATGTATATGACATATATTTGACATATATGTGGCTATACATCTGATTATATATGAATATATAACTACATATATATATATACAGACACACACACATATATATTCTTTGTTCCTTTGGTCCTTATTTCTTGCCGTCTTTTTTTGAGTAAATCACATAATTTTTAATATTATGTTCTATCTCCCATATTCAATTTTTGTTTATACCCCTTTGTGTTTATTTTTTAGTGGTTCCTATAGGAGAGTACAGTGTGTATCTTTATTAGTCTGCTTTCAAACAATGTCGTATTCCTTCATAGACAGTTTAAGACTTTACATAGTAGAATTCCATTTACTTGTCTCTCACCCTTTGAACTCTTGTTATCTTACATTTTACTTCTACATATGCTATCCTCATGACAAATACTTAGAAAAAGTCTTTTATATTTACCCAGATATTTATTATATTGGAACTCTTTTTTCCTTCATACAAATCACAATTTCCATTTGGTGTTATTTCTCTTAAGTCTAAAGAACTCATTTTAACATGTATAGTTGGGCGATTCTCTCAGGTTTTATCTGATTTAAAAATGTCTTTATTTCACTACCATTTTTGAATGATATTTTCACTGGCTTTTGACTTTTAGTTTGACAGGTTTCCCATTCCTCTCCCTACCTTTCTGCACTTTAAAGGTGTAATTTCATTGTCTTCTGTAAAGTTTTCAGCCATTATTTATTCAAGTATTTTTTCTGCCCCCATTTCTTTCTTGTCCTTCTTTGACTTCTGTTACAAATATGTTAGGTCACAATATTATTTCACAGTTCTTGGATGCTTTTCTTTTATCTTTCGTCAGTTTTTTGTATCTTTGTGTTTCAGTTTGGATACTTTACATTGATCTCCTTTTAAGTTTACAGATCCTTTCCTTTGCTGTTTCTGGTCTGACTTAAGTCTATTTTCATGATATCATATTTTTAATTACATTTTGATACCGTATTTTTTTGTTTGTTTTTTGGCCGTGCTGCACGGCTTCTAGGATCTTAATTCCCCAACCAGGGATTGAACCCACGCCCTCTGCAGTGAAAGAGCAGAGTCCTAACCACTGGACTGCCAGGGAATTCCCTGATGCCGTAATTTTGTGTTGTCATTTCCATTTGGTTCCATTTCCATTTCCATTTTATAGCCTGTCTTTCTTCACTGAAATTCCCCATCTCTTCATGTGTATTGTCCATTCTTCCACCGTATCCTTTAGCATTTTTATGATACTTATTTTAAAGTCCCTGAATGATAATCCCAATATATGGATCACCTTTCAGTATGCTTCACTGACCATGGGTCATATTTTCTTTTTCTTTCTTTTTTTTTTTTACATCTTTATTGAAGTATAATTGCTTTACAATGGTGTGTTAGTTTCTGCTTTATAACAAAGTGAATCAGCTATACATATACATATGTTCCCATATCTCTTCCCTCTTGCGTCTGCCTCCCTCCCACCCTCCCTATCCCACCCCTCCAGGCGGTCACAAAGCACCGAGCTGATCTCCCTGTGCTATGCGACTGCTTCCCACTAGCTATCTACCTTACGTTTGGTAGTGTATATATGTCCATGCCTCTCTCTCGCTGTCACAGCTTACCCTTCCCCCTCCCCATATCCTCAAGTCCATTCTCTAGTAGGACTGTGTCTTTATTCCTGTCTTACCCCTAGGTTCTTCATGACATTTTTTTTTCTTAAATTCCATATATATGTGTTAGCATATGGTATTTATCTTTCTCTTTCTGACTTACTTCACTCTGTATGACAGACTCTAGGTCTATCCACCTCATTACAAAGAGCTCAATTTCGTTTCTTTTTATGGCTGAGTAATATTCCATTGTATATATATGCCACATCTTCTTTATCCTTTCATCCGATGATGAACACTTAGGTTGTTTCCATCTCTGGGCTATTGTAAATAGAGCTGCAATGAACATTTTGGTACATGACTCTTTTTGAATTATGGTTTTCTCAGGGTATATGCCCAGTAGTGGGATTGCTGGGTCATGTGGTAGTTCTATTTGTAGTTTTTTAAGGAACCTCCATACTGTTCTCCACAGTGGCTGTATCAATTTACATTCCCACCAACAGTGCAAGAGGGTTCCCTTTTCTCCACATCCTCTCCAGCATTTATTGTTTCTAGATTTTTTGATGATGGCCATTCTGACTGGTGTGAGATGATATTTCATTGTAGTTTTGATTTGCATTTCTCTAATGATTAATGATGTTGAGCATTCTTTCATGTGTTTGTTGGCAGTCTGTATATCTTCTTTGGAGAAATGTCTATTTAGGTCTTCTGCACATATTTGGATTGGGTTGTTTGTTTTTTTGTTATTGAGCTGCATGAACTGCTTATAAATTTTGGAGATTAATCCTTTGTCAGTTGCTTCATTTGCAAATATTTTCTCCCATTCTGAGGGTTGTCTTCTGGTCTTGTTTGTGGTTTCCTTTGCTGTGCAAAAGCTTTGAAGTTTCATTAGGTCCCATTTGTTTATTTCTGTTTTTCTTTCCATTTCTCTAGGAGGTGGGTCAAAAAGGATCTTGCTGTGATTTATGTCATAGAGTGTTCTGCCTATGTTTTCCTCTAAGAGTTTGATAGTTTCTGACCTTACATTTAGGTCTTTAATCTATTTTGAGCTTATTTTTGTGTATGGTGTTAGGGAGTGATCTAATCTCATACTTTTATATGTACCTGTCCAGTTTTCCCAGCACTACTTATTGAAGAGGCTGTCCTTTCTCCACTGTACATTCCTGCCTCCTTTATCAAAGATAAGGTGACCATATGTGCGTGGGTTTATCTCTGGGCTTTCTATCATGTTCCATTGATCTATCTTTCTGTTTTTGTGCCAGTACCATACTGTCTTGATTACTGTAGCTTTGTAGTATAGTCTGAAGTCAGGGAGCCTGATTCCTCCAGCTCCGTTTTTTGTTCTCAAGATTGCTTTGGCTATTCTGGATCTTTTATGTTTCCATACAAATTGTGAATTTTTTTGTTCTAGTTCTGTGAAAAATGCCAGTGGTAGTTTGATAGGGATTGCATTGAATCTGTAGATTGCTTTGGGTAGTAGAGTCATTTTCACAACGTTGATTCTTCCACTCCAAGAACATGGTATATCTCTCCATCTATTTGTATCATCTTTAATTTCTTTCATCAGTGTCTTATAATTTTCTGCATACAGGTGTTTTGTCTCCTTAGGTAGGTTTATTCCTAGATATTTTATTCTTTTTGTTGCAGTGATAAATGGAAGTGTTTTCTTGATTTCACTTTCAGATTTTTCATCATTAGTGTATAGGAATGCCAGAGATTTCTGTGCATTAATTTTGTATCCTGCTACTTTACCAAATTCATTGATTAGCTCTAGTAGTTTTCTGGTAGCATCTTTAGGATTCTCTATGTATAGTATCATGTCATCTGCAAACAGTGACAGCTTTACTTCTTCTTTTCCGATTTGGATTCCTTTTATTTCCTTTTCTTCTCTGATTGCTGTGGCTAAAACTTCCAAAACTATGTTGGATAAGAGTGGTGAGAGTGGGCAGCCTTGTCTTGTTCCTGATCTTAGTGGAAATGCTTACAGTTTTTCACCATTGAGGACGATGTTGGCTGTGGGTTTGTCATATATGGCCTTTATTATGTTGAGGAAAGTTCCCTCTATGCCTACTTTCTGGAGGGTTTTTATCATAAATGAGTGTTGAATTTTGTGGAAAGCTTTCTCTACATCTATTGAGATGATCATATGGTTTTTCTCCTTCAATTTGTTAATATGGTATATCACGTTGATTGATTTGCGTATATTGAAGAATCCTTGCATTCCTGGAATAAACCCCACTTGATCATGGTGTATGATCCTTTTAACGTGCTGTTGGATTCTGTTTGCTAGTATTTTATTGAGGATTTTTGCATCTTTGTTCATCAGTGATATTGGCCTGTAGTTTTCTTTCTTTGTGACATCCTTGTCTGGTTTTGGTATCAGGGTGATGGTGGCCTCGTAGAATGAGTTTGGAAGTGTTCCTCCCTCTGCTATATTTTGGAAGAGTTTGAGAAGGATAGGTGTTAGCTCTTCTCTAAATGTTTGATAGAATTCACCTGTGAAGCCATCTGGTCCTGGGCTTTTGTTTGTTGGAAGATTTTTAATCACAGTTTCAATTTCAGTGCTTGTGATTGGTCTGTTCATATTTTCTATTTCCTCCTGATTCAGTCTTAGCAGGTTGTGCATTTCTAAGAATTTGTCCATTTCTTCCAGATTGTCCATTTTATTGGCATAGAGTTGCTTGTCGTAATCTCTCATGATCTTTTGTATTTCTGCAGTATCAGTTGTTACTTCTCCTTTTTCATTTATAATTCTATTGATTTGAGTCTTCTCCCTTTTTTTCTTGATGAGTCTGGCTAATGGTTTATCAATTTTGTTTATCTTCTCAAAGAACCAGCTTTTAGTTTTATTGATCTTTGCTATCGTTTCCTTCATTTCTTTTTCATTTATTTCTGATCTGATTTTTATGATTTCTTTCCTTCTGCTAACTTTGGGGTTTTTTTGTTCTTCTTTCTCTAATTGCTTTAGGTGCAAGTTTAGGTTGTTTATTCGAGATGTTTCCTCTTTCTTGTGGTAGGATTGTATTGCTATAAACTTCCCTCTTAGAACTGCTTTTGCTGCATCCCATAGATTTTGGGTCGTAGTGTCTCCATTGTCATTTGTTTCTAGGTATTTTTTAATTTCCTCTTTGATTTCTTCAGTGATCGCTTCGTTATTAAGTAGTGTATTGTTTAGCCTCCATGTGTTTGTATTTTTTACAGATCTTTTCCTGTAATTGATATCTAGTCTCATAGCGCTGTGGTCGGAAAAGATACTTGATACAATTTCAATTTTCTTAAATTTACCAAGGCTTGATTTGTGACCCAAGATATGATCTATCCTGGAGAATGTTCCGTGAGCACTTGAGAAAAATGTATTCTGTTGTTTTTGGATGGAATGTCCTATAAATATCAATTAAGTCCATCTTGTTTAATGTATCATTTAAAGCTTGTGTTTCCTTATTTATTTTCATTTTGGATGATTTGTCCATTGGTGAAAGTGGGGTGTTAAAGTCCCCTACTATGAATGTGTTACTGTCGATTTCCCCTTTTAGGTCATATTTTCTTGATTCTTCATGTGTCTTGTAATTTTTGATTCTATGCTGGATATTTTGTATAAAAGAGAGTCAAGTAAGTAAAATTTTATCCAAACATTCCCCCCCTTACCCCCACCCCAAAACCCTCCCTTTTATTTCAGGCTTCTATGGCTAAGTCAACTTGACCTTTAGTTGGGCTGTGTGGGGGCTTTATTTATTTTATTTTTTTTTTAGCTTCAGCTTAATTCACATGTTTTGAGGCTGAAGTTAGGATTTTCCTTGTGAGCAGGGCTTGAGCTCTGAGCACTGGTGAGTTTCCAAAGACTTCTTTCTGCTTTTCAGCTGGGCCACCGTCTTTTTGATTTGTGGGAGATCCCTCTCTCACTTTTACAGCCCCACTGCTACCTTTATGAGTCTCTGGGGGATTCTCTTGCTAGCCAGTCTTGCTCCCTGGCTTTCAGTATCTTGGCAGATTCCTCTCTGCCCTGCTGCGTAAATCAAGCCTTAGAAGGGCAGTTGCCTTATACTGTTTGAAGATCCGGAATGCCTCAGAGGTTTTCTCTCAGTTCTTCTGTTCTTCTCCCCTACTTCAACTTTTGGTGGCTGGAATTTTAGAATGCCTCAGATAGGTTTCCATCAGTTCCTTTGCTCATTCCCTAGCCTACTGTAGCCAGAGTGCTTAGCATGGACTTTTCTTAGCTCTGCTGCCTTGCACCCCACCTTCAGAGGGCCAGCTGTTTTAGGATTGAGGGAGGTCTTGTGCAACCCAGGGGAGCATCTCTGTCAGAAATTCTCCCATGCCCTGAGCACTCAGTAATGACCCATGGGAAAGCATTACTTGGTAGACCCTATACCTCACTCTGTGGCTCAGGTTCCTTGAAATCCTGACCTGTTATGCCAGCCCTGATGCAACCTTTAATAGTTAGTTAGAAGTGTGACTGGTTTCTTCTTACCTATATCTGTGGAGGCTTCCTCTACTCTGCCAAGAATGAGAACAGCCATGGGTTTCTTCTCTGTTACAAAAGGCTTATGGTTTTTTGGACTGTATTTCAGTTAGGTGTCTTTGTATCATCAGCTCTCTGATAGGTTTCTAAAAATTGTGATTTTTGTAGCTTCTCCAGCTTGTTTTGTTTGTTAAGGTGAAAGCAATGGCTTCTTGTGTTTTTCTACATTCTTTGGGAAGCAGAAGTCCTGTGTTATTCTTTATGTAACTCTGCTTCTCTCAACAAACTGTGTCCCAGAGTGCTTCTGCCAGCAGCTTGCTTACACCTTCCCACAGCCATTGTTTCAAATGAAGAATATAGATTTTGTGCTTCAGAATGAGTCCCTCATCTTTAGGAAGTGTATTTTAGTTGGTGCTTTTTTAGCTCAGCTGTGGTTGTGTCCTCTTACCATCCTTCAGGCATTTTGTCATCTGGCTCTGCATGATCTCATCTGCTTTGGGACACCTCTCCACATAATTTGGGATCTATGAATAATATCTGTTTTCTAGTTTTGCCAAGAAAGGAGAATTCCGAGTGTATTTGTTCTTGTTATTCACCCACCTACCCAAACCCAGAGGGGAAGGAGGGGGAAAAGTGATGACTTAGAGGGAACCTGTTAACTTATGCAGCTGTGTTCTTCTTGCAAGTCCCATTTAATCATTCCAACAAAGTGTTTTTCATTTCTTTTATGCAGATATGCAGACTGAGACTCAGAAAGGTTAGACACCCTCTCTTCAGTCACATAGGTAATAAATAGCAAAACTAGGATTTGAATCATAGTTTAACTCATACTGTTAAATAAAGTGCTGATAATGAAGCACATTATCTTTGAAGGTTCTATGTTATGCTACTGTCTGAATTCTTTTCGGAGTTTGGGATGACATCTACAAGTATTTTCTCTGGGATCACATATATAAGTATTTGTTCTTCTAGAGAGAGCAAATGGCTGAATGGGAGCCTAAATCCTCAGAAAACGTTGAGGGTCAAAGAAGAGAAAATCAAGGTCAGATATAAATTAAAAGAGTCAAAAGAAAAAAGACCAAAAATGGAAGGCAAAATTGAGTCCCAAGGGCAAGGAGGAACTGGAATGGAATGGCAATCTGGTCTTTATAGTCAGAAGTTTGGGTGATAAATAACTGGGAGCAGAACTGAAGTGGCCATGTTGGGCAAAGTTGTGTGAGGCCATCTTAGAATAAAGAGCTGAGGTGGGCAAACCCAGAGTTTTATATGCTAGAAGAGTAGACTTGCTGGCATTCTCAATAATAATTATTATTATGATTAGAGCAGTTATTATTCTTTAATTCCCAGTATGTGTTAAGCACTGTATTGGTTGTTTTATAAACTTTACCTTGGCTACTACACAGGGGCTCAAAAACTTGCTTATTAATCATACCTAGGAAAGGATGAACCTGAGATTTGAATCCAGGCTCGTTGGTTGCCCAAATTGGAGATCTGTTTAATTTATCATATTGTTTTTTCAAAGGACAAGAAAACAAATTTAAATTTAGGGCAAGTAATAGTAACTTGCCCTAAAACTCAAATAAAAATTAGTGCATGTATATAATTTAATGTTAAATATATTCAGAGCAGAAATCAGAAAGAACAGAATAATGAGTGGCCTCCTCAGCTTTACAGATGGTAAGATGGGGTACACTTTTAGTTCATGGTAGAATCTGGAAGAATCCACTAATGTCCATCTCTGAGTATTGTTGGGGTTACCATGCCTAAAGGTAATTCAGAGGTGGGTCCCTCAGATGATTAAAGGATTAGAAAATTAGACAGATGAAGTAAGGTCCTGGGATCATTTTCCCTGCATGTTGTGGAGTTGTGGAGTTGTTAAGTGTCTTCAAGTCTATGAAGAAGTGTTACACCAAGTGTGGTCAGCAGCTGTGGCTGGGCTCTACTGTATGTGTGACTGCAGAACCATAGATTTAAGTTTAATTTAGGGAAACAATTCCTGACAGTAATCGGTGACTGTTGGTAAACCTCCTTTGTGAAGGTTAAGGAATCTCCTTCCCAAGGTCTTTATCAGGTACATTCAGTGTGCCATGACGTCAGGGAGCAAGGCACACTAGAGGACCTCTCAAGGTCCCTTCTAGCCCTAAGGTCCTATCATTATTGCATATTTATAGAGCACCAGAATTGGCTGTGTTCTTTTCAGAGAATGGAATTACATTCAGTCCCAGTCCAGGGCTATCACAGTCAAAATTAGACAGATCAGCCATACCTTGATTGCCAAATCAAGTCAAAGTTTAGTGGGCACATGTCTAACTATGTGAGAGTGTGTGTTCTCTTCAAGAACATTAGAGCATGACCTAAGAGCACGCTAAAAGATCTTTAGTTAGTGCAGAACACTCCGGTGAAATTTGTACTAGGATCCTCTAGGCATTTTTGTAAAATAATAATAATAAATCATTTATTTGTTAAGCAATCTGATTTAGAATTATTGTCCTCAACACTTTTATTCAGAATGAAATGATGGGAAAAAAGAACTGTACATTACCGCAAAACTGTTGTTTTTTTTTTTTTTGCGGTACGCGGGCCTCTCGCTGTTGTGGCCTCTCCCGTTGCGGAGCACAGGCTCTGGACGCGCAGGCTCAGCGGCCATGGCTCACGGGCCCAGCCACTCCGCGGCATGTGGGATCTTCCCAGACCGGGGCACGAACCCACGTCCCCTGCATCGGCAGGCGGACTCTCAACCACTGCGCCACCAGGGAAGCCCCCGCCAAACTATTTTAAATGGTAGATAATATTCTGTCATTATGAACTGATAACTTTGAGCTTCTCTGACCAGGTATGATTTAGAGTCCATTCTACTAGCTGAACTACAAAAGAAAATTACGTTGCTAATTTAAAACTAACAAATGTAATCCTGCATTGTTACTGAAAAAAGCTAAAAGAGAACAAACACCATTGTATATAATAAAAGTTAACAGTTTAAATAGTCTGAATTTGAAAGGAGTAATGGTCTCATACTTTAGTTTAACATGAGCTGTTATCTATCTAATCAAAGATTTATTCTGGACATTAGCTAATCTCAGACATTAGCTAGTTGTAGAAAATTAGCTTAGCAAGAGCCTCTATCTCCTTATCCCACTAAACTTTTCATACTTTTTAATCACTTTAAACTTTTTATTTGGAACTAATTTCAAACTTTCAGAAAAGTTTAAAGGATAGCACAAAGAACATACATATACCCTTTACCTAGATTTGCCTATTAACATTTCGTACTGTTTGCTTTATCATTTTTGTATGCTTTCTCTATTGATCTTTTCAACTCTACGTATGTCTATTTTTTTCTGAACTGTTTGAAATTAAGTTGCATACATCATGCATCTGTTCATGTTTTTAAATTAATGTAATTTTATAACTTTCTTCAAAGTAAAAATAATTTTTCTCAGATAGTTCTATCATTTACCAAAATGTAGAGGCCACTTGGAGCATTATATTTTACCTTGCTTTTGTCCTGTTATCTATTTTAACTACCGTTCATGAGGTCCTTTTCATGTCATATCTGCACTCTACTATTTTTTTAGATTGTCCTCTAATAAAATCTAAAGTCTTGACATAAGTACCTGTTGCTACAACATAAAAAGTTATAACTATGTCATGTGACATATTACAGAATTTTGTAAAGTGCTCAATTCTTGTTACATAATTTTGATTGAAGAGAACTCATTTTCTAATGTAGATGCTTGCATTTAAGTAATTGAACTAATTAGATTTCTATTTAGTAAAATTACATTGGTTCAGTTGAAGTTTTTGATCTGTAAGTTTGTTTATTTTCTGTGTCAGCTCGATGTGGATTCCCAGGGTTGAATTTGCATGTTTGCTTATATCCTTCACAGCAGTGTCTGATCCTACAAGTCTAAGAGTGAGTTTCACTGAAAGAGTAGCTCCAGAAGTTCCGTAATGAAGATGCAACTTATAGAAAAGGGAACGGGATTCAACTCAAACAAAAATAATAGGGGAGGGGATTAAACTATTTTATATACTGATGGGCAAATTGATGTAATTTTTAAGTTGTGAAAATTTTATTACTTTGTCTTTACTGATGTAATTTATCAACATCTTTAATGTCTAAGATTAACACCAACTTATAATAGACCCTCTGACTATTTTTCCAAATAGTCTGAGGTATGGAAGAGATTGGGTGTAACTGTGATGAGGTCAGTTCTCTAAGGTTTTCAATTATTCTTTGTGAGTGTTGAAGACACAGAGCCGGAATCAGTTTAGGCTGAGGGAGAATGATGGGTTTACTTCTCAGATTGACTATGTTGTGGGCAGAGGCATCACCTGCATTCCCCAAAGGACTATAGGTCAGAGAATAAACTCAAAATGCAACACAATATTAACTTTTTCATGTAGCTGATGAATTTTGACTTGGAATTTTCTCAGAAAGCCTCGTTCTCCTCTGATAACGTGTAATTCCCGTCTGTTAGCATTGTTTTTCTTGTGTGTTTATTAGTATTAAGCATATTTCGTGCTTACTTCATGTTAGACCACTGCCAGAAAAACTAGACAGAATTAGTTCCAAAAATATTTTTCTTTCTTAGCACCCACACACAGGATGTGCGATCTATAGTAATTCTTATTCATTTGAAATAAAGCAATTTTTTCCTATCAGTACAGGATAGGTTTGTTGTTTTAAATTGCTGGGTTTTGTTTTTGTTGGCATGTTCCCCAATACAAATTGAATGGCTGACAAAAATCTATTTGTATGACAGTTCAATCTAGATAAGTGCCCTCTGTTGCCTAACGGTACAATTTGGGGTCTCAGACATAAAAGCAAACTGAATGCCAGGCTTGTAGCAGAGCTTCTTCATGCAGATTAACAGAAGTAATCCATATTCCTCAGGTCCACAAATCAGAAAAACAAAGGAGAAATGTGCATGCACATCATGTCATTTGAAAGGGTGGTCTTTTAGCTTCTACATCATGAAAATTGGAAATATCTGACTTAGGAGAACAGTACAATAGCTGATGTGACATATGCCTACATTTGAAATTAAAGAGAAATGTGGTCTTGACTTACGAAGTTAGAGAGAGGTCTGCTGCTTAGCATTTTCCCATAATGTATTGGCTTTTGTCAAATGAATTTGCTTTCTATTTTAACATGCCTACTCTGAAATAAGTTATATCTTTAGACAATGATTCTTTTATAGCTTTGATATTCTGCTACAGATAGGGTTGAAAAGGTCTCCTTTACTCCCCAAGATGAGGCGCTGAGAATTTGTACCTGTTGGCTTACCTTTGCCTAAAAACATGTCAGTCTTTCCATACAAGTATCTGTCAAATATAATTCATATATAAAAAGAATGATGAAATATGTGGTAACAACAGTTATGGGGAAAGAATTGGGACTACAGACATTCTGGAAATATGGCTAAGGGCCCCAGTTGTAGATATTCTGAAAAATAAGAGTTTAATCTGTAGGGCTTGGTGATTGGATTTGGAGAGTAATGGAGAGAGTAGGAAAATTTTTAGGATTTTATCTGCGTTGACTATGTACATGGTAACACCATACCTCAAATTAGGGAAAACAGGAGGAAGAGCAGCATACAGGAGAAAGAAAATGCCCCACTTTGTCTGTATTAAGTCTGAGATGCCTTTTGATTATCTAAGGCACCGAGTACGAATTAGATTTATGCAAAAAACATGTCTTCGCCAGCCTCTAGGTGGTGGTTAGAACAACAGGTATAGATGAGATCAAACAGATGAGTGAGAATAGGGCTAAGGATGGAGACCCAGGGCATACAGAGAGAGCAATTATGATGAAGGAGACTGAGAAGGAGAGACCAGAAGGATAGGAGGAATTTCAAGGGAGGGTTGTGGTGTAACTGCTAAGGAGAAAGTGGGCAACAATGTCAGATGCTGTTGAGAGGTCTAATGAAACAAGGACTGAAAAGTGGCCATTGGAGCCAAAGTTGGTACAATCTGTGCAACAAAATTAATGAAGTAGTATTGGCTTATAAGCCAAAGTATAAAATAAATATCCGTGAGTTCATACTGATACCGACTAATGATTGAATAGACAGATCTCCCATGCCAAATAATTGATGTAGATGCTCCTTCCTCAAGGACGTGGAGCATAACTCCCCAGTCCTTAAATGGGGGCTGTTCACAGTGCATACAGTACAAGGAGGAGGAAGAGAGTAGCTTTACAATGGAGAAAGCTGATAAACATCTCCTCGGCCAGGTGATCAAGGTCAACATCAACAGTGATAAATCATGTTGATAGTCTGTACCTTTGATATGATGTTGATGAAAATAGCACTTTGCCCCTGTGGTCTTCCTCCCCAAAACTTATAACCCCCGTCTAGTCATGAGGAAAACCTCAGACTAATCCCAATTGAGGGACATTCTACAAAACACCAGTACTCCTCAAAAGTGTCAAGGTCATCAAAAACTAGGAAAGCCTGAGAAATTGTCACAGCTAAGAGGAGCCTAAGGAGACATGACACCTAAATGTAATGTGGGATATTGGATGGTGTCCTGGAACAGAAAAAGAACATGAGGTACTAAGGAAATCTGAAAAAAGTATGGACCTCAGTTTATAATAATGTGTAATAATGAACAATTGATTCCTTCGTTATGGCGAATGTACCACAGTAATGTAAGATGTTAATAATAAGAGACACAGACGTAGAGAAAAACGTATGGATACCAATGGGGAAGGGGGGGTAGGATGAATTGGGAGATTGGGATTAACATATATACACTATTGATACCATGTATAAAACAGGTAACTAATGAGGACCTACTGTATAGCACAGGGAACTCTACTCAGTGCTCTGTGGTGACCTAAATGAGAAGGAAATCCAAAAAAGAGGAGATACATGTATACGATTCACTTTGCTGTATAGTATAAACTAATACAATATTGTAAAACAATACTATACTCCAATAAAAAAAAGAATAATATTAACATCAAAAAAAATAATAAGGGAAACTAGGTGTAGGTTATATGGGAACTCTCTGTATCATCTTTGTAACTTTTCTAGAAATCTATAACTATTCTAAAGAAGTTATTTTAAAATGATTTTGTCAACTAGGAAGTCATTGGTGTTCCTGGGGAGTCCTGTGGCGTGGTAGGAAAACATCCAGTTTGTTGGAAGTTGATAAGCTGCTGGGACATGAATAAGTGTAGTTAGTGCTTGTAGTATACTCTTTCAAGAAGCTTGGCTAGAAAAGGAAGAATAAAGAGCAGTTGGGCATTAGCTGGGGAGTGTAGTATAGGGTAAAATAACCTTTTAAAATATTGAAAGTTGGGGTACACTTAAAAATGTTTGTATTCTTAAAGGGAAGAACCAGTAGAGAGTGACACATTGAAGATAGAAGAGAAAGAACATTTACTTGATGAAGCAAAGCCCCTCAGTAGGCAGGATTTTATTCTGTTCAACTGAAAATGGAGAATCTTTTAGATTCACAACATGTTTATGAATCAGGTATGAATATTTATATTTACTTAATCATATTTTATAGTTTTGGGTCACCCAGGTATAGAAGTAATCTTCAAAATATTTCCGTAGAGGATTTGGGCTAAAAGAGTTTTGTTTTATTGGCTAAGCATCACAGTTATATTGGCTGTATTCATAAAGCATTAAAAGGTATATTGTACACCTCTGAATTATGAGCACTGTAAACTCAAGGTAACACAGCATATTCTTTAATGAAGAATCTCTCACAACATGGGTCCAAAAGTAAGTACCAAGAAAAAAAATACTGTAAAAATTGTTTGCTTATGAGATGGCTGGTTCCAAGCTAGAATTTTAGAGTAGATAAATCGGGAGTCACCAGATCTCACGGGTAAGCAGATAGTTCTTAGCACATCTTAATAACTGGTGTGGCTCCTCTCCTGCCATGAGGTTAAATTATTGTTGCTTTATGTTGTAGCCTTTGAAGATTCATCTTGAAACATCTCAGTTACACCCATAGGTGTGGTTGTGACTCACCAACTGAGATCAGACACTTTTTTCTATCAAATAAAACATTCTACCTTAAGCATGTGTCACCCTTGGACTTTCAGCTTTATTGTTGTCAATATTCCAGATGTTAGCAACAAAGTATAAGTAAAGGTTTGTTTGTTTTGGAGGAGGGTGACAAGAAACAAAATCTACAGACTAATCAACTTTATAGCTGATGATACATTCATAGAACTAGGTGAATGGTACAGCCAACCTTACCCTGGGGAATGGGTGATAAGACACCCCCAGCCTGTCTTGGTGGTCTGGTAAAGTGAAAAGAGCACTGGCATTGGGAAACGGATTCTGTCCTTCTTCTGCCAGGTCTTTCCTGGGTGTGTGGCCTTGGGTAGATTGCCCATCTGGCTTGGAACCTCTCATCTCTACGTTTGCAGTATGGTTTAGATGATGCTGGATGTCACTGTCAACTGTCAGATTCTGTCATTTATGTGATAACCTCAGTGACAGTTACATAGAATCCTCAAGATCATTTGTTCTTGGATGTCTGGATCACTTGAAACTACGACTGTGGATGGATTTTCAACGAATGAATTACTTTTCCTTCCTAATGCTAGGCAGATTACATAGGGAAACCTAGATACAAATTAATTATATAAATCTACATACTTTATTTCAGTAATTCTTTTAAAAATATAAATAAAGCATCTGTTATATAGCATTCATTTATCAGAGTATTATTTTCCAATGGGAATGTATAGGGTATTTATATATCATTATCAAACAAAATAATGAACATTTTGACATTTTGATTATTTCAAGTACAGTATGTGGAGTTATTTTATATTCAGAAAGACTGTAAAGAATTAGACTTCCTCTGCTGCATACTTACACTGTTCCAGATGTTGACAACATCTGGGCATTCTATCATGAGCTGATTTTCTGAATGAAGTAACTTAATTATTGATTGACAAACTAACATGATATAAGACACAGACACACTATGTTCAATAGCAGTGTCAAAGTTGTAAACTACAAACATATGCAAGCAAGTGGGGCCATGATTCTAACTAACTCAAGTTGCATTTTGAAACACTAATGTTAAACTTAAATTTCAGGCGTAAGTTTAGAAATGCTGGAGGAGGAAACGAAGAAGTGCAGTTACATCATTTCTGGGCTGTCTGTTTTGCAAATCATTAAATGATGTAGTGGCAATGTGGTCAGAGTTCCTAGTATAAATAAAAGTCTATTCTAGCATTGTGAAACATAAATAGAGTCATTCCATATGGATTGCATATGGGTTTGTATGAGTCTATATGTGTATATATACAGATATAACCTCATCATATGGAAATAAATACTCACATGTGATATTAAAGCTAAATTTAAAAAAATAATTAGGAGAAAATGTGGTATGATTTATCTTATTATTTATAGCCAAAACATAAATATCCATTTCAAACACATAAAATGTTTTGAAAGTACAAGCAAAAATAGTAAATAAGAATGATTATAATAGAAAGACATTTGTAATTGTACTTTTTCGAAAAAAATTTCTAGTATTACATACTCAAGAGCAATGGGTTATTTTAGTGTTCGCACGGTAACCTGCTTTTCCAACTGCTGGTAGCCTAGCAGCAGGGCATGTTAGTATTTTCTCTCTGGTGGCTTGCATATGGTCCATTGGCCATGAGTTTATGATAGATAGTGTGCTTTCCCTTTATTAACGGTACAGTATTGGTGACATGTGGCATGTGCACTTTCTAGTGATTGAGTTTGACCTTTAACTCTAAACAGTCCCTTGAGCAAGAGCAAGCCATGTTTAGTGGAATGACTACTTAGAAGAAACAGATTGGAAGTTCCTTTCTCTGATAGCATTAAAGAAATGCAGGAAAGTTTTTTATCATTGAAAGTCATCCAAAAATTGTGGAACCATAAAATAGGAAATTGGGCAAAACAATGTAGTAGTAGAATTACTGGATGAAATAATGGAATTTTTTATAGCAACTTTTGGTATATATTGGCAAATCATTTTCAACGAAAGATGCACTAATTTATACTCTCAGTCATGTATGTGTACTGGTTTTATTGTATCCGTTCCAATATTATCAAGTAATATTTAGTTGAACATCCTTTGCAGGGTTATCACATCCAAGGTATTATGATAAACTTCCATTTGTTTATAATATTTAAATCCTCACAAAAGCCCTGGGAAATAAATATTGTCACCACTTTTTTAGAGATTGAGGGAACTGATGTTCAGAAAACTTAATTTTGACCAAAGATCACATACTGAAAAGTTACTTCTGTTCTTTTCACTCAGTGCCCTGTGCTTTGTCATCCTAACAACTTTCCAAGGATCAAACATTTACCTAACAGTTTACTTTACCTTTACCTATATCATGTAGTATGGTATGTTTTAATCTTAAATTGCTATTTGCTAGAAATTAGTACAGCACAGAGAACATGGTCATCAACAAAATTTTATAAATTCCATTTTATTTTTTTCTCCAAAATTTAAGTTTCCTGTCCTGGATTGATGAGCCTTTTTAAGTCCTGGGTCAGAGGTAGAGTAAGGATGAAAAGCTGAAATCACCAGCAAAGAAATAGAAGTAGGGTTAAAAATGGAATGCCTTGTTCCAAAGATAGATGCTTTTTAGAAAATGTCATCTGGGTATTATGGAAGTATGATATTTTTTAATTAGAACCAGATAAAGTTAGGTAAGAAATGAGTACCAGCAATTATATGGCTAGCTAATAAATATAATTTCACGGTATTCTGTAGCTATCCCAAAGTGTGAATTATAACAGGAGCAGTTAAATTCTTTAGAGTAGTTAAATTCTTTGGCTCTGAAAGCGTAACAGTTTTTAATAGGTGTATCACCTGGTAACCTGGGGCATTATTAAATACATGGAGACTGAAAGACATGGTAGAAGCAATGGAAAAGTCTGGCCAGGCTGGGTGATTTGTTTTAGACCTATGGAGAAATCTATTAACCATTTCTTCTATAGACCAATTTGATTAGGAAGTAGGACAAGCTGTTCTTTCATTACTTACCAAAACCATACTGCACTTTGTATCAATTATTTGGCTGTCTGCAGCACATAGATTAGAATAAAGGGCTTTCTTAGTGTTTGTGAATGTTGCGGATTGCTGATTAGTAATTAAAGTACTGAATGAAGAAAATCAGGCCAAAATTGAATGGGAATGAGAAAGTCTTAATTCTGTAATACAGATTTTGTCTTAAGCGGCCCATTCAACATAGTAACATTCTTCATAACCCTGGAGTGTTTGCCTCCCATGTAAAACTCAAATCGAATGCCTTAGAGATTGTTTCCTCTCCCATGCCTTGTGATGTAGCTGTATGGGTATTAATTTAGTGAAATATCCTGTCTGCCAGGTGTGGGAACTAGCTGATTTTATTGTAATACCAGATCATTACTTAGTTCATATGCAACAGAGTGCAGCACATGGAAAGCATTATAAATCTATTTACAGTGTGGCTGGTCTGATGATAACATTGTATTAAATTCCCAGGTGAGGCAATTTAAGCAATTGCTTTGCCATGTGCATGCCATGGAAATTAAATTCTCATATATGCTCTAGTAATAAACCAACTTCATTGTTATGCTTATGCTAGTGGTGGGTGCTAGAATCCTCATTCTGGTTACGTATACCCTGTTTCACATGTAGAATCTTACAGGAGATGGTACCCAGATCACAGTTCTTAATTAGTTTAAACTAAGTTAATTCATTTTGTTTCTAGTTTAGCAGTGCCTGTCCAGGAACACATTCAGTTCAGTTGGGAAATGTTAAGGTCAAGTAGATAGATTGTTCCAAGCCAAATTTCCAGAGAGAACTGAGCAAGTGTATCTGTTTGAACTTGGCTTTAAGAGAATCAGCCAATCAGTATGCAGACGTTCTGTTCATCAAGTAAAAACTGCTGGGAGTCTGAAATTCTTGCTTTCATAACCAAAGACTCACTTTTGTTGTCAGTTTAAAATAACCATTGAAATTTTGTGCATCATGTCTTAGGGATAACAGTCAGTTGTTAATTTGTCATTTTTTTATGGTTCATATATGGTCTGTAGATTTCTCTGTCCAACTGTGTCTAGTCCACCTAAGCATATAAGTTAGAAGGAATAAACTTTACAAAAACACACAACTAAAAGTGAGAAATGTCCTTGTATTTAACTCTGTGTGTGTGTGTGTGTGTGTGTGGCAGATATTGTCAGTTGAAGCTTTTCCATCCTTATGGTACAGACCTGAAATTGCAATAGATTACAAACTGCAGAGAGCTTCTGTCTTCTCCAGAAGCCACATATAAAGCACCAGTAGACAGTAGTAACTGACAACTAAGACTAAAAATGTTGACAATTTCTTGATTTGCCTGGTTAGCTTATGTATAGAAGTCATTAACTATTTATAAAATGCATTATGAATTGGGTTCCTTCAAACTGTAGCTGACTGTGTGACATTTCCAGCTCAAATTCTCATGCTTGCATTTGACTAAAGTACAGATTTTATACAGTTGATAATAAAGCAAAAAATATTTTAGTTGGTTTATAAAGATACAGTAGGTGTTTCAGTTTCATTAGCTTTGAGTCTGCCAAATTAAAGTATGACATAGTACTTAGCAATGTAGAGTGACATTTTAAAAAAATTCCACAAAATGTAAAATATTTTATTGATATTTTGGAGGAAAATTCCATAAAATAAGCAGTTTGTCATTCAAAGGAATTGGCCTTTTTTTGGTATTCAATTAGTTTAGTGATGATTCTGCAGGCTAAATTACAGTTGATTAAAATCGGCTTATTTAAAATTTCAAACCATAAAAATTTAGGAGAAAATACCAATGTCATGCATTTAAATATAATTCTTAGTAAAGCAAAGTGTTAATTTAAAAAAAATTTTATAAAGTGATACTTGAGTGTAAAGAGTTCAGTTTTCAGCATTAGCTGTGTCATTTTCATGAGGAACTATTTCTGATATTTGAAATGAGTTATCTTTTCAGTCAGTCAGAAGAACATTTTAAGGGAAGTCAGTCCTATCAGAGAACATTTTATAAACTCAGCATATCATTTGCTTAATTACATCCAGAAAGCCATCCCAATGAGCAGTTTTAACCATCCCAATGGTAAAGAATGACATTTATAGGGACCACCCTTCAGCTGTGGATAAATCTTTAGTTCTCTGTTGCTGAGCATGTACACCCTTAATTGCTGGTTTTTAAAAGCAATGGATTCTAACCAAAACAAGATTAGATATTTAGGGAGACATGTTTATAATTTTCTTCTTCTTTTGAAATACATCAAATCAAAATAAGAATATAATATAATTAAACAATCTATGCCAATTTGTTGGTATTTTGGTAAAAAAGGGAAAAACAAAAACCATCTCTATATGATATTCTTGCATACTGTGGAATGTTTTAGTCCCCCATAGTGATGAAATTAATAATTAAAAAGGCAGCTCTGATACCACAGCCTGTTTAAAGGTTCTCATTTCCTTTAATGCTATAAAATACTAGTTTGAAACTAGTTTGAAGCTAGTTTGAAACTACCGTAGCGAGGAGCTCCGAATGGGCAAAAGAAAGGTTTGGCTTGATTGAAATATTGTGGTAAGGCCATGAAGGGTACTGTCCTTGTAATTTAGCATTTTTCAGTACGATATGAAGTCAATAGAAATAGCTAACTAATAGTAGCTTCAGTGAATACAGTAAGAGAAGCCAACCTAATATCCGCTGTTTGTGGTGGTAAGAAGCCTGCCATATTCAAAAATGAATGAGTTGGATCACTCCTGAATAGTTAAGACATCTGATATAGATGTCATTACTGACGTCAGTCTAATGACCTAACTTTTCTATTTTGTCCTTTCTGCAGCATGGTTGCTTTCATTTATCTACTGCCAGAGTAGGAGATACACATTTGTAGCAAGGAAGGGGAGCTTGGGGTAGAGACTTAGGGCAGGAGGGGCTACCACCATCTCCTTTGTAACATTTTGCAATTTTTATATTTTTTTTCCTGAGAGTATTCAGAGGGTAATAAAATGAGGAAGAAATTTTGTGCGGTAGAATGAGTACTGAGCTGTAAGTCAGGACCACAGAGTCTCAATTTAACCAAAGCTACCTTTAGAATTCCGCGAGACTGATTTTTTTTTTCTCTAAAAAAATAAAAGGATGTCTAGGTTTATTTATTTTTATTTATACCCCATTCAGCCCTTTTCAACTGGATTCTGCCAGAGAGTTAAGCCTTAATGCCCTAAAGTTTCTATTCTATGTAATGAACTAAACTCTCTCTCATGTCCC
Organism: Grampus griseus; assembly: GCF_964374135.1. Lineage (NCBI taxonomy): Eukaryota > Metazoa > Chordata > Mammalia > Artiodactyla > Delphinidae > Grampus > Grampus griseus. Next base: position 69,031,406 of record NC_139010.1, read on the forward strand.
ATCTTTGGGAGAATTGAGAAAATAGTCACTGAAATCATTTTCTGTATTTTGTGGTTCAGAAAAAGAACCCCAATTGAGAAAGGCAACTTTAAAATGATTTAAAGTCTATTAGTTTTTCTTGTCAAAAGTCCTTTTAAATTCTAGTGTAGTAGGATTTTATGTTTAAGATATTATGATCTCTGTGTGGCGAAGCAGTGTTACTCATTCACTGGTTTAAAAATCTAATTAAAAATCTTGTTGACTTCTGCTCACGGATTATGGATAGTCCTTTTAAACTACAATAATTTTTCATATCACAGTTGAGCAGGTAAGACATATTAAGTGCTAAACTGTAGACCCCAAGTGGGAAAAGATTACTGTTTCCCAACTGCCATTTTTTAATTGACTGTTTTTGCTTAGTTAGTTCAGAAGCAGAAAAGGCAGCAAAGTAATCTGTAAATCGGCATTTGGGTCTGAAATAGTGATGCTGAAGTAGGATCTGAGGATGGCACTCTAGCTTCACAGCTAATTTTCAGAGCTTTTTAGCTTTTCCAAATGTGTGCATGTTTAGATAATTCATGAGTTGCTTGCAGACATGTCCCTCTGACTTTACAGGTAAAGGTAGATTTCTTGTAAAACAAAATTTCAGTGTGTGAAAAATCGATCCATAGCCTGCTTGTCTTTATTTATTGGAATTGTGAAAAGCTGGCTCACAGCCTACTTGCCTTTATTTACTGGGGTTGGGAAATTTAATTTGTTTTACCAGATGCACACATACACACACTCCCACTGCTTTTCCTTAGGCCATTTTTATAGAGGACTTGGAGACATTTAAATTATTGTTTGGAAACGGCACGTGCTTTTAAATTCTGGTTAGTAACATCACAATAATGAAAGAAATAGGGATATGCTATTTTCCAGGCATTCCAGTGTACAGTTGGAGATATTATATTATCCTAGAATTAGAGATTTTAAAAAACCTATATTGTAGAGTCCATTTCCTGCCACAATATTAAAGACCTCCATATACTTTTGTTTTAATTACAATCTGGTGAGTGTTGCAGATATACAGCTATATAGTTGTATTTCCTTTAGCTTTGTGGTCTGATTTGAATGACTCTGCATGGAATAACATATCAATTCTGATCCGTTTGTGAATATTAATAGAGTACTTAACACAATGCAGAGTTTTCTTCCATTACTGGCATTTGAAAAAACTTCTAATTTACATTAAACACCTCAAGTTCAAGAACTTTGCACAACTTTGGTTTGCACATTTGAGCAAATAGGTTTCCATTAGGGGGCTCTCGAGGTTTGAGATGATCAGCGTTGATACCAATAATGCTTCGAAGCCTTTACATTCTAACGTTCATCTTGCTCTCTCCCTTTTTGTTTTGTTTTATAGAAAAGGTCACGGATTGCCTACAGTGACGAAGTACGGAATGAGCTCCTAGGGGATGATGGGAATTCCTCAGAGAACCAGGTAGAATGCTAATCAGGAAGGCCCGGTGGGTGGCTGGAGGGTGAAGGAGGTCACTGGCACACTGGGCTCTCAAGCTGCTCCGTAACAGTATTAGCAGCAACTCATGTGGAAGCGATACTGTTTAATGCAAAGCTGGAGTCTTAATCAACTTCAAAATGTTTCTTGGAGATCTTACATTTAACCCTTTACCTTGTGATCACTGTCTGCTATCTTTTTAAAAAATCTTTTCTTCTCTTTTCTTTATTATTTAGTACTTAAGGAATAACTTGAAACACACTGTTTGCAGACAAAGCCAAGGTCCTCACCTCAAACACATGTAAAAGGAATAAAAAAGTACATAATGCAGCTTTGATAATAATGCAGTATAATTAAATCAACACTTGCAGCAAAACAAATGAAAGTAAGCTTTCAAAATTCTACAGGGCAGCTCAGTCTCCTATTGTGTAGCTTCTTAAAAATACATTCACCAAAATGCAAATTGTAAGCACCAGTGTGGAACTTGGATACTCACATAAAGGTCCTGCCCCTGTCAAATAATGAAGATGATGATGATGATAGTGGTAGAAGTAGTAATAAGAAAAGGAAAAGACTTCACAGTTTAAGATCTGCACAGGCAAAAAAATTAAGATATAATTTCTTCTTAAAGAGGCCTTACAACTTGGTTGTCAGTTCTCACTGGATCACACAGTAGTGTCATGAGTCTAATTAATGTCCCACTTCTTTCTTTGAATTAATACTGCAGATTTCGTGAATTCATGTAGATAATATATATGACTTTAAAAAAATGTTTCAAGAACCTCAGAGTAGAGATGATTTTTAAAATGTCTCAAACAGTCCCAGTTTCTCTTTGACACTTTTAAAGAAAGTAAATGATAGGGAACTTCAGAAATAAGACCTGAACGTGTTTATTAATGTTACCTTGGCAAGTCTAGTAAAAGTCTCTACTCTCTAAATAAAAATGAACATAAACCATTCATTGAGTACACCAAAATTTTAATAAGATACTAAAACATAATATATTGATATTCATTATAAAAATTCATAATAGTATTTACCATTTCAAGTAGAATATAAGTTTATATATGCTGAAATTATATTACTATCCACTAAAATGTTAATATTGTAAACAGGGTTGTTGCTTATGTGATTAAGGCCCTCATCTGTCCACCCCCCAAAAAGGAGAGGAATCACTGAGCTGATTGTGTTTGTTTTGGGGAAGATCTTACCTCCTCCACTATTTGGATGTTATCAGCTTGAGTTCAGACATGTAAACATATTAAAATTTGACTTGGGATTTCAGCTTCCCTGATTGAAATGTGAGAATAGCTAAGGGAAAAAAAAAAATGGAGCACATTAAACACAAAAGCGTGATGTGATAAAAGAGTTTTACATGTAATAGATTAAATAATGTCAGGATGAGAGCAAAACATTTTTTCTTCCTATTTTAAGTGAGATTTAGATTGCTCATACCTCTTGAGTGAATCAATCATAGTTTTATTTTCTATCTTTACTGCAAAAATACTATATTTTTTTGCAAAAAAAAAAAAAAGGGAATGCAAAGTCCCCATGTCAGTTCTTTAAAAAGCTACAGATCTTTCCGTCATTTGAAACTACTGCCTAATATAGAGGAAATAGAAAGGAAGGGGGTGTTTCTAACTCAGACTCCTTTATTGTAATGGATGTTGTAGTACTGTGACAGGGATCCTTTTTTTTTTTTTGAAGCATGTTCCCTTCTCTTAATGGACGTTTTATGTGCCTAGAACATTTGCCTTATATACATATAAGAATGATATTTTTTAATGCCTAAAGAAAAATATTCCACAAAAATAGATTGAGTTCATCTTTTCTGAATTTCTCAAATTATATTCCTGTCACTTTAAAGTGATTACTCAGAGATTTCCCCTGGACTTGTGTAAATCAAACTTAAAAATTCTGAAAGTGCTTGGAGAGCCTGAAGTTTAGTTGTAAGGAGCTATCACTTCAATAAATAGAGTATATGATGAATTATACTCATGAGACTGTGGAAGTGTTAGATTATTACTTATGTGAACTTTTCAGTCTAAAATTTGAATCAGATTCGAAAGTTCAAAGAGACGACACTTAACTTTTTGGATATTTTGTTACCAAATGTAGCAAAATTTCCATATCATAATGAAGCCTTTATGTTTCATTTTTGAGGCTCTTTATCATAATATAGGAATTAAAATCCCTAAAACTATAACATATCCTTAACCAGGAATGGTCACTTGAGAATAACTCTTTATTCTGCATCAGTATTCATTCAGACTATGGAATCAAAACAGAAGTATTTTCTTTAAAGGAAGAAAAGATTTGACTCTTCATTTTAATTTTTGTAGCTCAGTGGCCGAGAAGACAGCTTTTTCTGGGTAGGATCACCTGTAAATTATAGAAAAATATATTTTCTGCACACAGATAAGTTTATTTTCAAGTTAATTGTTGAGAACTTGATTTTCAGAACTTTTTGGCCATGTGATATGTATGATAAACTTTTAACAATAGAGGGAAAACTTAGAGGTAAACAGAATGAGACAAAAATGGCAAGATTTGTTTAACTAAAATTGGGATATATATCAATTTTTTAAAATTATAGGTCAGAAAAGGAAAAGGATAAAGAATTAATAGCAAAGGCTGCAAATAGATAAAGTGAACTAAGTACTAGCTATTTAGTTATTTTTGATGCAATATCCACATCCTCCCTGTAGTGACTTCTTTATGGATTCAGACAAATGTGAATGCCATAGCTCTTATTTCTCATTCTGCCAATTTATAATGCATTTTTTAGGCATCTGAAACCTGGCTGTTAATATACATAATTATGATCTGCCAATTAACTATAAAGTATATTAATTTACTCTTAAATATGTAAACATGTTTGCCATGATTACAATTGTTAAAATTTCAAAAATTGAGAATTTTCAAATGCATTTTAATGTCCTTTATACAGTACACATTTTTATTTAATTCCAAATTAACTGCTTTGTATAAATTCATTTCTATTATATCCATTGCATGCAATCAAATATAGCTCATCCGTAATTTACAGAGAAGGGACAAAATTACCTACTTTGCACATTCGTGTATTGTTGGGTCTTTCCAAGGACTATTGTCTTAGGCATTATCATTCTGTTATTTTAACATATCAAATTTTCCATTGCATGTGACATTTTAATTTTTAGAAAGAGTTCTTGAAATGTAGTGAAGCTGTATTTAGAGTGAAAACTTAAATAATTGTTAACTCAATTTAGTTTCATGAAAACGGTTCTCAAAAAGGAAAAAAAAAAAAAGAATCTTACAGAATTAAACCCCCTTCATAGTGGAGTATGATAATGGGGCAAATGTTCCCCATTTTGAAACCTAATAGTGTCTCAGTTTCCATATGCAAAATTACATTGATCAATGAATAAATCTGAACAAATGAAATTTGAGTAAATCCTAAATAGAAGGTTCAAAAAAAGATATAAAGAGTAGGATATTTCTAAACGTGTGGAAATTTTTGTGGTAAAGCAATATTCAGCAGATATGATTGCTTAATTTTTTAATGCGAGGTTCTCTTAAGTTCTGATTTGGGCTTGCTGTGCATAAAGTGTGTCAAACTTCAGCTACAGACCAGGGGGTGAAGTCGGTCAATTTAATTCCCCGAGATCTAAAGAAGGTCGGTATCATTTCATATAGCCCTGACAGAGCAGATCATTACCAGGCACAAATCTGTTCGTTACGTGCTGAGGGTTTATAGCAGAATAAATAGACTGTCATCATAAGTTCAGAAAATTGTGTGTTCGACCCACGATAATGTGTAAAGGGCGTTTAATAGAGTTCAGCATTTATTCGTTATCTGTATGCGGACAGAGACGGCAGTCGCGTTATCAGCTTTAAAAAAAAAATTCGGTAGTTCTGGGAGTCACGTGACACCCCTCGCATACAGAGGCGCGCGCGCATGAACCCTCACATGCTCTGCCGTGCAGTTTTGATTTTAGTCACAGCAGAAGGCTTAACCACAAGAGATTCCACTGGTTCAAACCAGCGTAAACCAGATTTTTTCAGCCCACAAAGGAACAGATTACCTCCTGTATCAAATTCTGCATTGGGGGAAAACCTTTGTTTCAAAAAAGATGTTGATTATCATAACTCAACATGGTGGCATGGCACGCTTTCATGTCGCCTATAACGGAGCTAGTAACTCGATAAAATACGAAATCACTACTTTCAGTCTAGTCTAAGCATTGTTAATTTTCAAAAATAGACCATCTTTTGTTTACTTGAGTGAAAACTCTCGAACTAAAAAAAAAAAAAAAGATAAAGATTAAAAACCCTCCCATTACCTAGCTTAGCTCCAAATCCTGTGTAAAGCTGGGGTGCAGCCATGCAGCACAAACAAGATAGAACCTTTTTTGTTTGGAACCTATTGAAAAAACAAATGGGTAGCATTTTTAAACACTCATTGATTATGGCAGGGTGGTATGGCCCAAATGGTCTCTATTGCTGAAGAGTAGTTTTAAACTTTGGCCCTTTAAGTATCATAGTCAACTGAAGAATGGTGCCCCCGGAAAGAAGAAATAGCTGTGCGATCAATTCCAAGATCAGCTCTTTCTGAGAATTAATGTTTGCCTTTTTCTCCCATGATGTTTGGATAGCAAAGAGAAAGATTCCGATATACAATAGGCCAGGTATCTTAGTTTAGAATTTTACTTCTTCTGGGGAAGAATTGTAACTTTTCACATGAAATGATGAAATGCTTGACTCATACACTCAGTGGTTGCTGAGATAATGAGTGTATTAATTACAAGTAATGACAACTTCATATATATTTTTGGAAGAATGACATTAAAAGTTTCTTTTTCAGTAAGTGCACTGAGGTATTATGTAATAGACTCTGTACCCTTTTTATAAGTTTCATAACAGATTTGAAATCTCATTCTTTTGTACTTGAAATACTTTTCAAATAACACATGAAATAACAGTAAGCTGGAATACATATTGCCTTCCTTGAATTGGAGACAAAAACAGCATTAAGCATTGAGAAATCTGGGTTATCGTAAACATGATACTTTTAGAAAGACTTATAGTGAGCAATTCATGGCATGTTTCTCCCAAAGCAATAGTTTAATTTATTGGCCTGCATATGTCAAGTGTTATAACAGATGTTACAGATATTTGGATGCTTAAAAATTATCAGTTGTAGACCTGAATTGCTGAGGATGCAAATTTCAGACTTAGAATGTGGTTTATAGTCTCTTACAGCATAGGTTTCAGTTTCTATTCATTGTGGAAACTATGGCAGACACCTCAACTATACAATGATATTTGTGGTTTAGAATACAGTACTATCTCTGTCTCTGTCTCTCTGTCTCTCTCTCTTCCACACACACACACAAAGAGTGAACCAGATATATGGTTATATCCATTTTCTAGTTTCTAAAGAGTTAAACAACTTGTTTTATCTGTTATATTTAAGACAAATGAATATTCTACAGAGGAGAATCAAAATGTTATTATAGAAGAGTTTACTAACAGGTGAAGAGTGGTTTGGGATTTGACTTCGGTGAAAAGAGACCGCAGTACAAATGAAGTGAGAGAGCTCATTGCTTTGAAATGGCCCAGTTTACAAGATGAATAAAATTGAAAAGTGAAGAAACTTCAAAAATAAAAGCACCGTGTGATTTCAGTAGCCTCTTAAGCAAAACAAAAACCTAGAAATCAACTCTGATATACGCAGTATTTCTAAGGATGGTGAAATATTTTCTGATACTGCGTCCTAAGTATTATCTATCCTGGCATGCTTTATTCCCTATTAAAATAATGTTACTTCCAAGGGTGATCCTATTACTAGAGTGGTTACAAGTATGACATTAGCATAACAGTTTGTTGTTTTAAAATACTTATTGGGACCAAAGCATGAACTATTAATCATTTTCATTTGGAGGTAAAACCTGAAAGCAGTTGTCAAGATTCAAAATAGAGAAACATCCTGAAAACTTGTAAATACAAAACCTCTTCAGTGGTACATTCTTAGAAGAAAAGAACAGTAAACTTGTTTTCTTTCTTTATAATATAGACTTCTATGAAGTCATTCCCCTTTATTTCATGATGGTGTCTTAGATGTACTTTAAAAGAGAATTTCACACTATTCTCTTTGTTTAATGTGACAGTGTGAGAAAGTGATCTTTATTCGTTCAAAAAACTCTGCATGTAGTCTATGTTTAGGTTCTTTTAATGTGTTTGTCTGTGATTTTTAAATGCTAAACATGTAAACAGATAAATTGTCAATGTTAATTCTGTATCCTGTCACACAACTGATCTTTCTTTCCTGCCATTTCTCTCCTTTTTATCTTTTTTTTTTGTGCATTCATGTTGCAGTTGATAAAATTACGTGAAGAGGTGAGTACTTCCTAGCTTGCTTTAAAAAAAAAAAATTCTGCTTTTCCCTATAAAATTGAGTTTCTAAATCTGAAGTAAAATCTTTGGGTTTGTTTTTTCAGGAAGATCTACACATAGCAAAAGTATTGATTATATTGCTAGAAATGTTCTCTGCTATCTTTAAAAAAAACAAGTACATCCTAATGATGCTTATCACGGTGATCATTGTTGTTTGCCAGCTTTGGAAGAAAATTCAGATTTTAAAGACCAAAAAAGGGAGGAAAAATAAAGGAATATCTTAAAACTATACCCAAGCATAGTTTTAATGTAGATTGACTTCACTTTTGTTTTATTCATATTGGTTTCTCAAGGAAGTCAATGTGATTAAACATTTTTTCCTGACATTCTGATTTATTTTACTAAAACCTGTTTTTAAAAAAACTCCTTTCTCTCAACCAAAATTCTTAGGTTCACCATTAGATATCATGAATCTATTATCCTTTTGAGGAAACACACGTATGTTATAAACACCCTACTAGTCTGTGTACACAGATACCTAAGAATAGCTAAAGCTCTCCTCATTGTTAAACACTTTCCTTTTTGTAGGAAATAGAGCCCAAGTGAGTTCTCACTTTTCTGAGTTTGCTGGTCTGTTTCATAATGCAGCTTCAGACTTTTTTTTGTGGCCAAGCAAATATTTATAACAATGTTGAAATTTTATCCCTGTATCAATGAGGGATGCTGAATGATTCTGTATGTTTTTTTAAATTAGACCATACTTATCAAATATGCTTTGCTCTTTTCAGAAATAGAGTAGTAATATTTTTTACTTAGTGGGATTGAATTTTGTTACTTTTATATTAGGGCATAAAATAATGGCCCATATTGCAATTTAAAAATTGTCTAATTGCTTATAATAATCAGAGTCCTGTGAATTATTTTCAAGTTTAGATTGGCTGCATTGATTGAGATTTTCCCAGAAGTTTTTTTTAATTGGTATGTCAAGATTCTCTAGGTGATGTGAATGCTAATTTAGAGGTTTGTAGAGAGTGGTTTTCAACAACTCTTCTGATTTAAGATGCATTAGTGATGTCTTCTCAGTAGAAGTAATAATGATATATAAAATGAAGGGTGAAAATACACAAAACCCTCACCCTACAACCTTTTTGTGTTTTTTTTAATCTTCCCTGCGTGGAAGCAGTTGTATATACTAAATGAATATTATCAATCGCAGTTTTGATGTGAGTGATATGTCAACATTATTCTTCTGCAAGACAGACTGCTTGTATGTGTTCGCATATACTCAGGCTTAGGTGAAGAATCTGAATTTTCAAATGTTAATGCAACCAACAATAGACTTGAAAACCACTGTATGAAGAAACTACATGAAGCTCTTGGCCCTGAATTTAGCAGTGAATATAATTAATAAACCCTTGTGCCTTAGTACCATCAGCATCGTTGACAGAAGATTTAGTTTTAAGCTGAATTGTATGGATTTAGTAATCTTAATTCTATAAGCTGAAAACATCACATCTGCATTTCTTTTAAAATATGTTTCATCATCGTTTTATGGCTTAATTCCTTTGTTGTGCCTATAGCAACAGTTTTATCAGTTATGTGTCTGGAATGCATGTTTCCAAAACTGTAACCTGAAATGGAATTGTACTTGGAAGAGTTAGATCACTCAACTAACAGAATAGTATACTCTGAAATATTCTTTTTACAGTCTTTGATATGGGTACAGCATTGATATTTATAGAATAGGTTGCAGTGATGACACTGTGTTGGTAAATTGTTTGCTCCAAAGTGATTGTTTCTCAGCCAGGATTCTCAGAGTAATCAAACAGTGAATGTACCCCAGATTTCTTCCTTGTATCTATCCTAAGAAGACAAACACTCCTCTGCTTCAAAATAGGATGTTTCGTTGTGTTTGGAAACAAAGTATGCCCCATCCGTTCCTTATGATGCTCTTTTGGGGCTCAGTTCTGGAAACAGCATCCTTGGAGGCAGGCTGGTAGTGCATAGGGAGCTGAACTGGTGTTGGCTATGCCGAGCTCTCTGTTTGAATCCTGCATCTCCAGCTCTCCATGTTGCACAGCTCCTCACACAAGTGGAGCTGTGTCTGAAGCTTCTGCACAGCTTCACTTACCTGCTTTGAAAAGGGCTGAGAAGAGGGCGAGAGAATGAGTTTGGGATGGAGTGTGGGGGCAAGTTGGAAGCATCAGTTGCTACTGTAGTGCGTTTCCTTTCATTTTCAGAGGCCAGGGCAATGCACAACTAAGGGGACGATGTAAATAGCACAGCTGTTACAAGAACTTGATTTTAGCTTGACTTAAGTGAAGAGGTTCCAAAATACAAAGTGAGGTCCTGCTGGAAAGCTGCTGGTAAACTGGTAGTCCTCTTGTGTGCAGATTTGCTCTGGTAGAATTGAACTGTCCTGACGAAGAGTTATTTAGGAATATACCTTTATTCCATTATTTAGGAATATACTTTTTTTTTTTTATAAAATGTTCTCTTAGAAATTTTGCTCTCTATTATAGCCATATACTGAATAAGCTGATTTGACTCCCTTTCGTGGAATCTCAAAAATCATTCTACATTTAAACACTTTGTTTCCTGAATTTTATATTATCATATAATTAGACTGTGCATTTTCAGTATTGAGCTTTGATTTTTTTTTTTTTAATCTACAGTAGCTAAATATTTTCTTTTAGTTTAGGGATTTCATCCAATATGAAAATGAACCAAAAATCTTTGTTCTGTTATTCTGGATTAAAATTCACATTTACTCTTGATATCACAAATCTGATTATCTTTTTAGAGAATCACCAATTTGAAATCAAGTCCTTTGTTAAGATAGAAAACAATATTCAAAGAAGGGAAGAGCAATCCCCACTCCCAAAACCTGCATGTAGTGAGAATTAGAAATAAGAAAACTGTATTTGACAAGCTGAGTAAAGTGTTTAATTTTATTTAAAAATAGTCATAAATGCCGAACACATAAAGCTCCCCTTGCTTTTCTTTTTCTCAATTACAGCCTTGAGTGATTTTGCGTTTTCATGGCATGTGCTTTCCTTCCTCCCTTTTATTTATTTAGCACTTTTTTTTTTCCGGCGTCGGGGGGGTGGGGGAGCAGTTTTTCTCTTAATTTCTCCACTGTATAGTAGACGACTCTATTAATTATTATAGACTGTTGTTGCAGCTTTCCTGACCTTCACATCAGGTCCTATCTCTCTGTTCTAAATGCATTGTTTTAATGATTCTTCCCCCCACTCCCCCCAGCACTTCCCCCCAAAAAAAATTTCAAGGAAAGCTTTGATGTGGCTTTAGCTGCCTCCAACGTCTGGCCGCATCTCAGATGTGTCACCTATGCCGGGAGGGAATAAGGAAATCACGTTTTGAATGGTAATGATAACATACTAATCACTTCCTTTCTTTGAAGATGGGAGCGAGATATTCTGTCAGCATCCCTGGCTGCTAGAGCTTGGAGGCACTGGTCTAGGTGTATTAGCTTAAGTGTGCATGTCAATACAGCTTGCATCTCCAAGATCCATGGGGGCTCATTAGAGCAAGGTGGATCGTTTCGCTCGACAGCCACTCAGATAATATGTGTGGCACCTCCTTTTTTATTATTATTAGAAAGCATTTCTTCGATTTTAAATGACATCTGTCAACAACACAAAGTTGGAGTTAAGGCTGCATTTTTTTCTTTCTTTTTGACCAAATACCAAAACTGATTTGAAGGGGAAAGTACTAATTTATACAAATACATGTGTGCATGTACATACACGCAAATATACAGTTACACATATTCTTATATTTCTAAGTATCCAGATATACATGCATCTATACACACATATGCGCGCGCACACACACACATTCCCATGGGCATGCACACATTCTTATCCATTCACAGCTATGATTAGCTTGTTAATATGTTTTATAAACCTGAATATGATCTAGTGTATGATCATTATGCTTTAAAAAAGAAAAGAAAAGAAAATCAGCCTTAATGTAGAAAAGAAAGTTTAGAGGCTGAGGGTTTGGGGAAAATTCTCTAATTTCCCCCATCAAATGTAATAGAAAAGCGTATATATAAGTATTATCATTTTAGTTCACAGTCTAAAACACTATGTGTCAGAAATTCACTTTCAGCCTAGTGCCATATGTCTGGGAATATTTGGGAATAAATCCACAATTTTGTACATCTGTGTGCATGGGGGAAACATGTGTCTCTTGTTTCTTAGTGGTTGCCCCGAGTGGTCTTAGAACTAGAACTGCTGTTTAGTATTCTGTTTTAGTAGCATACGTTGTTCTATATGGCATCTTGCTGTACATCTAAATTGAGAGGCATTCTCTTAAAAATAAAGTTTCTGTTTATAAATTACTATGTGTAGGAATCAAAGGAACAAGTGAGTTTTTTTAAATGATTGAATTTTATAAAAAATAAATACAAAATAGGGATCATAGATCTATGCAGATATCTCATAAATCTACTTCTGCTGAAACAGTAAAGATCCAGTTGGTTCTGGTTTTCATACCTTTCTCAGTGTTTTGGAGTAAGATTCATTGTGGCCACATACGACATGAATCTGCCTTATAAAACAAAAAAGTGGATGGTCCATACACGATTGACTGAAAAATCTGTTCATTGTAGTGGTTTGTATAAAGGAAGACTTGCTAAAAATTATCTATAATGGGTTGTGATTCCCCCCCACCCCCTGAAATGTGAGGGCATACGACGGCATTATTTTTTTTAAGGCAAAAAAAGAACGTTGTAGACGACTGTGTGATTTTTTTCCCTTTTTCTTTTTCAGAGGGCACATCTGCTCGATAACACAGAGAGGCTGGAAAGGTCATCTCGGAGACTAGAGGCTGGGTACCAAATAGCAGTGGAAACCGGTAAGAATTCTGAGAGTGAGCAAATAGTCTTGCTTATGCACAGCAGTCTTCACAACACATGACATTTCAGGGAAACTTCAAAGGAGTAGCAGAGACAGCAGCCCGAGATGTGGTTTACATATTGGGGAGACAATTGGGAGCTTATTTGCGCTTATCTTTTTTCAAGTTAAAAGGCATGACATCTACTGAAAACAGTTCCTGAGGTTTAAAAGTATACATCTGAAAAGAGATGGAATACTTTGTCTAAATTCTACATTTGTCTTAATATGCGGTTACATGTTGTCAGTTTACCCACCCGCAATGATTGCTAGCACACGGTGCTGTCTCCAGTTGTTTGCTCCTTTACGTTTATTCACGTATGTAAAAATTAACATTTTAATCAGTCTAAATGATGTGAACCAGAGGAGAAGAAATACCAAGTTTACCTTGCTTGTTTGTCCTGCTGTTGGAAATGATTCCTAATGATCCCATATATATATATATATTTTAAACATGAACAGAGCCTGTAATCAGATATGGGGAAAAAAAGTCATGATAATTTTATTATGTGTTAGTTAATACTGTCCAAACTTTTGGGTTGAATTAACACTAGTTACTAATTTCAGAAAACGCAGCCCTATTTTGACTTCTAGGACGAGTCTACTTAAAATAGACATGCTTTTTCTTTATTGAGGTTTCACGCAATGAGTGTGTTTTTTTACCTAGTAAATAAATATCCATTAAGCCCTTTATACTTATCAGTTTCTTATTATTTAGCTATTTGCAAAGTATAGATTACATATCATCTATTTTATATATTTGTGGATACCTCTTGCCCTGTATATGGACAACAAAAATATGTGGTCAACAACATTTCCATTGATTTTTTTTTAATTTAGTGTTACAAAAAGTAATATTTATTTTGTAAGAGCAGGTATAATGAAAATGATTCCAAATGATTTATGAGTGGCCAGTGTTTCCCTTGCTTGAATTCATGGCTATCCTATATTGGCTGGCTTATGTGATGAATTCTAAGAAATCAAATAGAATGAGCACAAAAGGCGTTGGCATTTTAGTAATGGTGAGAAAACTGAAGAAAATCATCAACCCTCCCAGATTTTTTAATAGTATGAGCAGCCCTTCTTTCTGAGGTTACTGATAGATTGGCATTCTGCCCTGATTGGAATAAAAGCCAGCTTTCAATTGTTCTTTTATTCCTTGGGCTCACCTTAAGAAGTGACTGTCCTTAAAAAGAATGTTTATAACGAGCAGCGCCCTGAACATGAGGTCAAAGGACCAGCCTTGGGTTCTGGCCCTTGTCTGTGTGACCTTAAGCAAATCACATAACTTCTTTTAGTCTGTTTCTTCTTCAGTAGAATGGAAATAATACTGTCTGTTGCAGAATATTCCTACGAAATGATAGCATAAGTTAAAATAGTTTATACACCATAAAACACTATATAAATATAAGTATTATTATTAATGTGTGGTCATTTGATGATATACAGGCATTTATCTTTCATAGAAAAAAGAAGTATTGTGATTGAAATTTGTGTTAAAGGAATTTTTAAGAAGTGTTACTTTGGGGAATGTGTCACTATACCTGTTGAACATCAGGGAACCTTCTTTGACAAAGCATCCCATCGGTGAGCCTCTTTCCACAGGGGACTGGGTTGGGTTGGAGATATTCTTGCTATGACACTGATCACTGGCCATTCATAAAAGAAATCATTAATCATTTGGAATTGATTTGGCTGATTGGGCTGCCTTTTCTCTTTCACAACACCATTCATGTAGCTCCCTCCCAAAGCTGAAGGAAATCAACAAAGAGGATCACAGGTTCTGGAAGATCATGCACTGATCAAGGTTATAAGATTTGATAGTTATTCCTTTGATGTGTACTAAAACGTAACGTCAAACTATCAATACAATCAACATGGAAAATGCGAATTTAAGAGTGTCCCCAAAACCAACCTCAGTTCCTTTGGACTTTTTAGTAGAATACAATGGTAAATTAACTCTGAAGTTTTATAAAATTAGATATTTGTATGTTTTATAATACATATATAAAAGCCTGGGAACTTCTCACAGACTGTAAAACCAAGTCTAAGAGGAGGAATAAGAGTGGGCTTTGTGGAGGTAAAGACAGATGTGGCACACAGCTAGACAGAAGTCATCATGATTCATTTCCTTGGATGAATTTGAAAGTGGGTGGAGAAATGAGAAGGCAGGCACAAAGCATTTTTCCTGCCCTTGCTTCTTACTGTAATGTGGGGGAAAAAAGTAATTGTGGCGGGCACCATGTTGCTTCTTCTCCATTTCTTGCTTCCCTGCTAGCACTCAGCCTAGTTATATCCAGTCAATCAACAGCTCTGTGTTTGTGATGTAAATTTATGATAGTAATAATCTTGTTACAGTATCAGTAGAGGAACAGCATCTTTCAAAAGGAAAAACTTTTAGCACTTATTGATTTCTTCTTAAAGACTGTGAAATGCAAGAAGGCATAGATGTGGAAGAGCTATGATGACTTTTGAAGCAGCACAAAAGAGGGAAATGGTTTGCAAGTATTGGTCTAAGAACTGGTTCTAGACCACAACAAGAGTTTTCATCAGTCCACAGCAAAATGAGAGGACAAATGTAAAAAATAGTAATTTTCTTATAAAGCAAACGTCATTAATTTGAAAAAATACACGTTTTCTAAGATCATGTTTTTCCTGTTTTGGGGTCATAAAAGAAAGGATAGTTTTATGATATGATAGAAATAGTAGGTGGAAGTTATATATATTTTTTTCTTTATCTGGAAAAATAACAAAATTGACAACCCTATTTGGGCCCTTTGAAATGTTTTTTGAAATTTTACTTGGCCACAAAATATAGGAATTATTGTCTGATGTACTGAATTGGAGAAAGAGACAGCAATCCCATCCTCTGGCCCTGCTATTAGTCAGCTGTGTGACTTTGAGGAATACTCAACCTCTCTGTACATGTTCTTTTATTTGCCAAATGGAAACCTGACATCGGATTCTATATATCCCATAAGGTTGTTATAATGTAAAATGAGGTCATATATATTCAAGTGCTTAGAAAGCAAATAGGGCTCTGGAAAAGTCATCATTTTTATGTTTTCATCAGCGTAAGTGGTTATCTCTGAAAACTATTGGCAAAAGGTTTCGACAAAAATCTGTAGACTTTTCTTGATGACCATTATTGGCAAATGTCATAAAAGAAATTTTGATTATTATATATAATCAGTTATTTGTGGAATAGAATAGAAAGCGTACTGACCACTAGCATCTTCCTAGTAAAGAATGAAATTCATCTTCTAAAATTCTTGAGTCGTTTTTGACATTTTTAAAAGTTATTTTTTCAAATTGGCAGTTATTGTCTCTTTAAGAATAGCTGCTGAACAGGGGGACTCATGTCCAGAATGTACTTGGTCTGAGCAAATGCATCAACACATGATTATTTCTAAGCGCCATTTACAGCTTGATATATATTGAGTTTAATACCAGTCAGGTTTCTTCCGTGGCTTCCTTTCTATTTGAGAAAACTGATGAGGTTACAAGTTAATTGAACAACTCCATTTAGAAATGAAGAGACAGATGGAAGAATATATGATACAGAACTAAATAGCTGATGCTAGGACATCTCACTCTGAGACTGACATCAAGAGGCACAATTATCAGACTCATTAGCAAACTTCCTTGGGAGTGACCGTCAAAGACCAAACACTCTGGTGGTTGTATGAGCCATTGACATGATCCAGTTTAGCATTTTTATAAATTCTTGTCCCAGAATCTGTGAATAAAAAGTGACTCTTTCTTTTTTCATCTACTATTAATAGTCAGATATGACTCTTAGCTATGGCGATACCTATTTTGTTTGAGGTCAGGGCATTAATATTTAAAACTTTGGGTCATCTGCCCTTAACACTGAAATTATGATTATTTTTTTCTCTGAATTAAATATCCCAGAATTACAGTAGGCACAAAACTAATGGAAGCTGTATGATGAATAAAAGAAATAGGCTGAAAGAGAAATTATACATGGGCAGAAACGCAAGGCTCACTCTCTTCTTTCAGTATGTAAACAGGTAGTTTAAGATACTCACCACTGTCCCAGCCTATACCCTAAATGGGCCCAGTGCACCTGGCAGTACCTCTCTGGAACCAGGAGAGTGTTTGTCTACAGTCAGTAGCCTCACATCTTTGAAGAGTGATCTTCACCATTTACCAACCTTGCTTCTGCCATCCCCGACTATCCAAGCCTTATGGGTTTGTACCCTTTCTCTCAGTCGTCACTTCAAGCCACCTAGCTCTGATGTCCCATTTGGTCAGTGATCTCTCTACAACCGGGTGCTGTGCTTCTGCCAGCCTTCCTGCCGTGAATAAGAGGTGCTCCATCCTTCCCCAAGGGCCCCGCAGGTTCCCCACCCTGGACTAGCGATTGGACGTATGTAGACATCATACAGTGTTTATTGAACACTTAATATGGACCACACGCTGTTCTCAGCACTCTGTATTTACCATCTCTTTAGTCCTTACCACAACCCAAGGTACAGAGAGATTAAGTTATTTGTCCACACTTACTAATCGGGCTAGGAAATAGTACAACCAGACTATCTGGTTCCATGCTGATTCCATGCTCTTAACCAATAAACCACACTGAAAAATGAATGGGCCCCACATACCTAGATGACCACATACCAAAGTGACCTGTTGTAGTCAGAATAAGTCATGTTCTCACATCTGTTAAGTTCCTTTTCATATACTTTCTTCAGAAACTAACTATTGAATACTGTGTGCCACGTGCCAACGTCCCTGTTCCCAGGTAGCTTATGTATCAGAACAGGAAGGAGCCAGGAGCAGGGTGAGACAGACATTTTTTTAATTAATAAATAAATGGACAAGATTATTTCAGATGGTGGCAAAATGAAGCAGGGTATGAAAGAGTAGCTAGTGAAATCTATCTTAGGTTAGCTAGTCAGGAAAGACCTAGACAAGTGCCTCGTAAGCTGAGTCTTGAACTGCACAAAGATGCCATTCGTAAGCACACGTGAGGCTGATGATTCCAAGAGGAAAAAGCAAGCACAAGGGCTCTGAAATGAGAAGATGTTTGGGGTGTTCAGGCAACAAAAAGAAGATCAGTATGGCTGAAGCAAAGTGAGCAATGGGCGTGGTACACAATTAGGTTAGAGCCACATAGGGTGAGATTTTGGGGGGCCCCAGGTGTCTGAATTTGACTTGTAGGGTATGATGCCATTGGAGAGCTTTCAACAGGCAAGTGGCCTGATCTGAATCATAGAGGACAAGGATTGTAGGGGAGGAGTGGCAGAGGAATGGGAACAAGGAGACATATTAGGAGGTATATTATAATAATCCAAGATTTAGTCCTTTTACTAGTTGAATGGAAGGATTGGATGGTGAAGATGCAGGAGAAATTATAGCCTTATTAAAAGTCATTCAGGAGCAGGGAGCTTGAAATTTGTCATTAATTTCCTTAACAATTGGCATGCGATCCCAAAGATTCTTCCTTGAGGATATCCCCAGAACAAATGGGGACTTATTAGTCCTTGTACCTGGTAGGACTTTACACAGACAATGGCCAGTCCATTAGGCTGGTGGTAATGGACACTTGTGATTATAAATCTGAGCTTAAGACCAAGTTTATGATAATATTTTATTTGAGGAATAAAGATGATGATACCTATTTTCTAGAGTTTGTGAGAGGCATAAATAAAATAATGTATATAGAAAGAGTTTGTAAATTGCCTCACAAAAGTTTTTTTTTTTCCTCTCTAGAAATCTTCACTTTAGGTAGGTTCTGAGTATAAACATACATTGCCACTTGGCTTAATTTTGTATCAGTCTAAAGAGAAATGGGTTAGTTCCATTCTACCCAAAGTGGGGCTTGGGACCAGCAGCATCGGTATCCCCTGGGAGTTTGTTAGAAATGCAGCATCTTGGGTCTCCTCAGATCTACTGAATCAGAATCTGCATTTTAACAAGATCAGCAGTGATACCTGTGCATGGTGAAGTTGAGTTAGAAGTCCTGTTTTCAGTGTTAGTTTTTCGTCTGTGTCTGTTTGAACTGGATAAGTCATCTCATTGAATCTCATATACATGTGTATATATGTATAACTACACATGTACAAATATTCAGGCAGGTAGCTTGTATTGTTAACACCTACACTCCCTGTGAAATACAGGTAATAAATATGGCTGTGTCTGCTAATATTGGTGATATTGGATTTGAGAATTGTCTATTTAGGAGCTATAATAATTATTTATCTTACCTTAGTTAGGCAGTACTTGGCAACAAGAATAGCTAGGAACCTATCCAGTAAGCCTAAAGGGACTACATTATACCACTTTATTTTTGTCAAAATATATTTTCCCCTATATTTAACACCACTTAACATTCTTTTCTAAAAATAGCACGTTTATCACAATTTCTTGTATATCTTGTTTTATTAGGGAAATGCAAAGGTAGATTTTCTGAGTAAGAATAATACCAATGTTATTTATAAGTTATTTTCATAAAAGAAATATTTTCTACCCAAGTTTTATTTGTTATAGAATTGATACAGAAGATTAGTCCATTTCTTTTTTTTCTTTAATATATTTATTTATTTATTATTTTTGGCTGTGTTGGGTCTTCGTTGCTGCGCACGGGTTTTCTTTTTAGTTGCGGCGAGGGAGGGCTACTCTTCGTTGCAGTGCGTGGGCATCTCATTGCAGTGGCTTCTCTTCTTGCAGAGCACAGGCTCTAGGCGCAAGGGCTTCAGTAGTTGTGGCTCACGGGCTCTAGAGCACAGGCTCAGTAGTTGTGGCGCATGGGCTTAGTTGCTCTGCGGTATGTGGGATCTTCCCAGACTAGGGCTCAAACCCGTGTCCCCTGCATTGGTAGGTGGATTCTCGACCACTGTGCCACCAGGGAAGCCCTAGTCCATTTCTATTTGAGAGTTTCCTTGGCAGTCCCATTTCCTTTCTATGAAGATTTTCTCTCTCTCTCATTTGTGTGTGTGTGTGTGTGTGTGTGTGTGTGTGTGTGTGTGTAAGGAGTCCCATCATCTAGTTAGGTAACACATTCATCACCTCACATGTTTATCTTTTTTTTTTTTTTCCTTTGGTGAAAACATTTAAGTTCTACTCTTTTAGCAGATGTCAATTATATAATGCAGTGTTATCAACTATAGTCACCATATTTTACATTAGATCCTCAGGCCTTATTCATCTTATAGCTGGAAGTTCCGTACATTTTTACCAAAGATTTTACCCTTTGACGTGTATTTTTTTAATTAAAAATATGGATTTTACTTCAATTTCAATATTCCAATACTATGTTATAGTTACCTAATTTTAAGCTGCAGATACTTCCCATTTTAAGAATATACTTCCAGGCTTCCCTGGTGGCGCAGTGGTTGAGAGTCCGCCTGCCGATGCAGGGGACACGGGTTCGTGCCCTGGTCCGGGAAGATCCCACATGCCGCGGAGCGGCTAGGCCCGTGAGCCATGGCCGCTGAGCCTGGGCGTCCGGAGCCTGTGCCCCGCAACGGGAGAGGCCACAACAGTGAGAGGCCCGCGTACCGCAAAAAAAACAAAAAACAAACAAAAGAATATCCTTCCACAGGCCTATTTTACATGCATTCAGATTATTTTTGCTTTATATGATTACCTCGTCAAAATCTTCGTTCATTTGACCAAATAGTCAGAGAAACATATGGAGTACTTCTTTTTCTTCTGGAAAACAGATCTTAGAATTACAGCATTTTTATGAGAATTAGATAATTTATGTACACCACTGTTTCTGTTTCTACTGTGTCTATGTCTTTTTTTAAGAGTTCATACAGGAAAAGCAATCAATAGTGGTATCAGCTTACATTTTTAAAAACCAAACAAAATGTTTCATGTTCAGAACTTATTTAAAGAATCTGAACAAATGCATTTAAGATGTGAAGTGCCTTCCTCTGTATCTTCAATTGTCTCAAAGCCTTGGCTGAACTATTGATGGAGTTCACCTGAGCCTTTCATGGGGCTATGTGGGGATTATGGAGTATGATACTGCAAGTGTATCATATTCTATCCTTTGGCTCATGAAAAAATATTCTTATTTTAATCAACTCACTATAGAACTCACTTAGAAATTTTAGTCAGGTTTGGAAGTATCTATTGAGACCATGTTTTTACCAAACCAAAAGTCAGTCATTTTCTTTATTTTTTCAGGAGTTTCTTCCATGTCTACTGACATTTTCTTATTCTTCTATCTCTTCCTCCTCATTATAATTAATCTTCTTTCTTCTCTTCTTCCCCTTCCTCCTTTTGCCCCTAATTCTTTTCTTCAAGAAGTATTTTGAGTGTTTACTATGTAATAATTTGATTCAAAAATATGTCCTTGAATGTATTAATTTATCATCTACAGAAAAGATTAATGGTTGAAACAATGCACAATAATAAAATATAATGCCTAAAACTACTTTTGAAGTTACAAGCTAGCTTTGGAACTGAGCTAACATCTCAGGAAATGTAAGAACGTTGTTGTTGTTGT
Source organism: Grampus griseus (assembly GCF_964374135.1). NCBI lineage: Eukaryota > Metazoa > Chordata > Mammalia > Artiodactyla > Delphinidae > Grampus > Grampus griseus. The sequence continues at coordinate 69,052,671 of NC_139010.1, forward strand.
TTTCCCCTCCATTTACTGACAAGTCATATTTATAAAGACTCCTGGGAACGTAGACCCCAAAGCTATTAGCCGTGTGTTCCTTGCTCTTAGAGCTGTTACCCGTTGGTAGGAGAATAAATCTCTGATTCTGTAATGTTAGCGAGAGTGGTACAGAATTATATGAAAGAAGGCAAGTGTGGTATTGCACTTATCCAGCGAGCTTTCATTGAACTCTGCTGAGTGTCAGATGCTTCAGAGATGCCGAGCTAGAAAGACAAGATACCCCAGTCTTGGTTCATCTGAGTAGAGGATGTTCTGTCTATAAACACTGATTCAGATTTTTAACCTGAATAATTTTGTTTAGGCACAGATTGGAATTCAGAAAGGCACTGCCATGTTTAAACTAGTGCAGAAATAACAAGTTAACACTTTATGTTGTTCTACAATATAGGAACAGAAAATGGGATTACACAGACCATGGGATTATACAATTGGGTTGATATTAACCATCTATTTTATCCAGCCACATATATTTTAGAGAAAAGATTTTTCTTTAGAAATGTTAAACTTTCTGACAGAAAAAGTTATCTCTAGAAAAAGTTTCTCTATTCATCATTTTGGGTGATGGAATAAGTGGTTATGCTTTCAGAACCTTAAAGATATCTCTGCTAGAATAGGTATTTTTTTAGATGCTGAGAAGAATTACTTGACCATGTCTCGTGAGTTTTTAAAAGTCTACCCAGTGGTAAAAGAATCATTTTAATGTGTAGTTATCACTTTATAATTACAACCCTATCAAAGCCTTACTTCTCAAAAAGCTGTGGTTCTGCTCTGAAAAGAACAGAGGAGGTTGTCATTTAGGGTGAAGCTCTTAAAGAGTATTTTCAAGTTGTGCTTAAATTTACTTTGTGAGGTTCCCTGAGATATTGGTGAGCTCCACAGTGGTAAGAAAAGGATGTCATTTAAACCCTATCTGGAGAACCTTCTCCTTAGGTGGTCCAAGGGAATTCATAGGGTTCATTTTTAATCCATTAAAAAGTATTATACTCATTTTTAAAGGTGTCCTACCCCGTAATGCCTATCACTTTGCGAGTTGGTTCGTAAGATACATGTGAAGCCATTCTTACTCTGTTGCATCTCTGTGAGTTGAGAAAAAGAAAGACGACCAAAGCAGGTCGCTAAAATGCCAATTTACTTTCAGATATTACAGTGAAGGACGGTTAAGCTTATGACCTTATTGCACTGTGCTTATATAACTTTCCTTGGGATTTTCTTTTTAATCAGGTTTATTTTCCCTTTGAGTCTGACTTCTAGTGCCCAGAACTTTTCTTTTCAGCAGTGTTTATGTATTTAACAGAATTTTCTGAGGTGGGTGCCACAGAATTTTCACAGCATGAGTTCACATTGGACTAAGATTTTGTATACGACTTATACCAAGTGGAAAACTTGACGGGCATGAGCTTTAAAAATGGCTTTTTTTGTGTGCTCTGTTTTCGTCTGTATTTCCTGTTGGGCTACAGTGTTTTCCAACGTTGCCATAAGGGAACAAAGTCAACATTAAAAAATAATTTTTTTATTGAAGAATAGGTTTTTCCAAGTAAAGTCATTATCAAAGAGACTGTCATCGTGGGTCATCATTCATGTTTGGCACTGTGTTGCCCTTTTGCATCTTGAGATGTACATTCTAAGTCATAGTTAAATAAATATCTGTTTATTTAGAGAGAGGAAGAAACCACCCTAAAGCCAGACAAGGAAAAAAGCTTTTTGAAGACTGTCCCTTTTGGAGGAAAAATAAGCATATTGTTGGGTAGTCTTAACATTATCTTCCATGTCGGTAATCTCATCACAGTCAATTGCCTAAGGTCCTGATCCACATTAAAAGGTTATTTTTGTCCACATACAATACACCTTTTTTTTTTTTTTTTAAAGAAGATGTTGGGGGTAGGAGGTTTTTTTTTTTAATTAATTAATTTATTTATTTTTGCTGTGTTGGGTCTTCGTTTCTGTGCGAAGGCTTTCTCTAGTTGTGGCAAGCAGGGGCCACTCTTCATCGCGGTGTGTGGGCCTCTCACTATCGTGGCCTCTCCTGTTGTGGAGCACAGGCTCCAGACGCGCAGGCTCAGTAGTTGTGGCTCACGGACCCAGTTGCTCCGCGGCATGTGGGATCCTCCCAGACCAGGGCTCCAACCCGTGTCCCCTGCATTAGCAGGCAGATTCTCAACCACTGCGCCACCAGGGAAGCCCTACAATACACCTTTTAAGTTGACCTTAATAATTGTTTTTATTCCCATTTTCAGTGCTATTTGCGACACATGGCACTTGAACAGAGCACAGTGGAACCTTAACATTTATTCCAAAAACAATTTTTGGGCCCTAAGAAATTAGTTAGGGTCCGTTAGATCTGGATTGGGCTAAGTCAGTCTCTGGAATAACAAGAAAAATATTGCCTTAAATGAATATTATTAGCAAGGTTTGCATTTGGGAGTCAGGTAGGGGAGATAATCAACCCACCTGAAAAGGAAAATAGATTTTATGTAATTTAGGAAGGAACAGACCCTGGCCCCTTTCTAGGCACTTAGAATATAAAGTTCCTTTGATAAGCTGGGATATCTTGGCAAAATATCTGTTTGGCAAATACATAGCTGTAAATCCCCATGATGAATATAATTAGTGTTTTTGAAGCAGGGTGGAGGAAGTAATTAAGTCTATTTCACAGTGTCAGGGAAAGACTCAGAATAGATGAGCCTTATGGAATAAATAAAGGGTGAGCTAGGGAAGTGGGTAAACCATGAGCAAAGTGGGTAAACCATTGGGGCAAGTATGTGGCTTACAAGAATTTCTAGAGTGTGTCTACGGTGTATCTAACATTCATCTTAGTTATTAAGTATACTTGAAAGTGATAACATTTATTTTAAAAACATTTTCCCTCAAACTTTTTATTATTTCAGAATAACCGTTCTAATTCACCTGTCCATTTTAATAGTCAATGTGTGAGTATTTTACATAATACATTATAGAGACTTTTAATGCTTTATAGTCTTTGGTAATTTTCAACCTTGCGTTATGTGCTGTAAATAATAATGCTAATATTAGGAATAATATCATATAATCTGCTTTGAAATTTTCCAACTACTTTTAGTACATCTTTTTACATCTATTACTTCATTGTTTCAGTCAATACATTAGCTTATCCAAAATGGAGATTGTGTGTTCAGATTAAGTAGACTGATCCCCTGAATACTACCCCAAATGCCATCAATTTTCACCAACTAGAATGGCTATTAAGTTTTATTTGATTTAATGTTTCCCTCTTCCTCATTAGCATATCTGTGAATTATCCCTGATGTTCGATGCTCTATGAAAACCTGTTGATGATTAGAACCTGTTACTTAAACAAACAAAACTCTGTTGTAAGAGGGATACACAAATTTAAAAGCTTCACCAATTTTTCTCGCCGGTGTTAGCATAGGACTTTTACAGTGTCATCCAAATTTTTCACATAGGTGAGTTAAAGAGATTGACTGCAGTGACTTTGTTAATATAAAAAAGGAGACCTTTTTTTTTTCCCCCCAAACATTATGACTCTAAAAGGTAAGCATGAAGAAGATGGACCACATATCTTACTGCCTCACTGATGCTGCCTGCCAGCTGTGAATTTTCTTACTGTAATGAATCCCCTCATTTTTATTGCTGAGTACAAGGTACCGTGCTTTATTTTTCTTCCTACTTGGATTTCGTGTAGGATGCACACCCCATATAGTTCTTTAAATTCACACTGTTGTGCAAACAAGTCAGTCTTTCTGTTCTCTCCTTTGTTAACTGTAAACCTTGTGGTGCAGCAGTTCTTTCGTGCCCTCCATGAGTTGCTGGACTCTGCTCAAATTAAACACTGTAAGATTATCAGCAGGCTACAAAGGTGGAGTGGATCTTTCTCTTTGACATTTTGGTATAATGTTGTCTTGATCTGGAAAATGCTAACAAATTTGAGTGAAATAATCATCTCACACCCGCCCGTTGTAAATTGGGACTTCGCGTCTACCACATAAAAAGTAGGAAGAACACATGTATAATTTTTGCTGTCCTTTGAGGATTCCAAAAAAAAGTTACATGTGTAAAATGCATAGTAATTATTTTTTTAATCCAGTGCCAAGTTGGATCACCTATCTTTCACCTGCAGTGACGCAAAATGGAATGTTCCTGGAGCTTTGTAACTAGACAGACCCCAGCTTCACATCTTGTTCTGCCACTTAATAACTGGGAAACCTTGGGCAAGTTCCTTCGCCTTTCCATGTCTTCATTTCCTAATATATAAAAATGTTTGCCGGTCTTCTCTGTGGAGGTTGTTGTGAGACTTACACGAAGTAAACTGTAAACACACTCAACGCATGTTGTCTATCATAGGTGCTCAATAAAGGTTAGTTTCCATTATTATGCTACTTTTCATAATAACACTAGCTGCTATGACAAATAAACCTCAAATTCCCCAGTGGCTTGATGCGGTGACGTTTATTTCTCACTCTGGGAATAGTCCAGTGCAATTGCTGCTTATGAGCAAATGGGCTTCCACGTGGTGAGTCAGAATTCCAGGTCTCTCCCACCTGGCGGCTCTGCCCAACACCCGGCTTTAGAGGCCTCTACATTTTGCCAGTGCCCAAGGCAAAGAGAGAATGGAGAAGGCACACCCGATTTTAAAGCTCCATTGACAGCAAGTGACGCATCTTGATGCTACATACATTCCACTGGCAAGAACTAGTAGAATGGTGCCACCAAGTGCAAGGGGGGCTGGGAAATGTAGTTCCAACTGGACAACCGCTTTCTCCTCACAACTTTATAGTAGAGAAGAGAAAGAACAAATATACATGGGTAGTTTTTCCTCCTCTGCCATACTATTTGTTTTTGTCCACTTCACTGCCTCATAATCAATTAAAACCCTGGCTTGTAACAGTGTAATGGGATGAGATGGAAGAGTAGCTGGCTTATGGGTCAGGTCAGTGGTTATAATCTTGTAGAATTTGTGACAAATGAAACTTTCCCTCTTATTTGTATGGGCACATCGAAGAGTCAATATCATTTGCTTTCTTCTCTACCAGGCATTTATCTCTGTTCACTTCTCAAATTTATACTCCTCAGATCTGTAACAAAAGATAATTCTGCTGCATGTGTTTTCATCTAAGTGTTGACAATAGATACAAGTCAGCAAATTTATTTATCTCATTTCTAAAGTATGTGCTTAAAGAACATTGCAAACTGTCACAACCAAGAGAAACCTAAGGAGGCAGGGTGACTAAACGTGATGTGGTATCCTAGATGGGATCCTGAAACATTAGACAAAATGCCTAAGGGCGTTAGACAAAAACTAAGGAAAATATGAAACAAGTATGGACTTTAGTAAATGATAATTATCAGTATTGGTTCATTAGCTATGACAAATGTACCACAGTAACATAAGATGTTAATTATGGGGGAAACTGGATATTAAGTATACAGGAGCTCTGTATATCATAAATTTTCTGTAAATTTAAAACTGTTCTAAAATAAGGTGTTTTTTTTTTTTAAGTACGTTGCAGTCACAGTGGTCTTCATATTTATTGACCAACCATAGTATAATATTGTCATTGCTGCAGACCTGGCCTCTCCTTTCTAACTTTTATATTACCACTGTCAATAATTTGGCCTTTCCAGTAACTAACAGGACCTGTGTATATCTAGAGCATCTTGCTTAGGTTTTGGCACTGGTAAATGCTTTAGGAAAGTTTGTTTCCTCTTTCTTTCCTCTCCTTCCCTCGATACTTCTAGTAATTCTGAAAAGAACAAGATGAACTTTTATTTGGCTATTGAAAGGATCAGGCTAATAAATCAATGTTATGACTCCAAGAAATATGTGATATATATGGGGACATGGTCCCAGTGTCCATGTGATTCACCCCCATGTGCCGTCTTTAAGATGTGTAAGAGTGCATAGACCATTTTACTTATTAGAACAATAGTCAATATATTTTTTTAATTTTGCAGTCTAAAAAAAACACAACAGGGTGCATCATGATAATAGAAATGGTTCCTATTTTTCTTCTCTTCCAAAGTTCCTAAAATGTTACTGTTTAATTTTACAATTGAAACAATTTTTTTCTTCTCTGTATTTAAAAGTGCCTAAAATCTATTCTTGAAAAATTGCTTCACATCATAGTTTCTCAAATATATATGTTTACAGAGAGTGAGAGATTCCATACGTCAATAGCATGAAGAGGCAAAACACTTGTAAAAACAATTTTCAGTTATTTTTGTTTCTCCTTATTTAACTGCCCAAATTGTGTAATACTAGGATTTATATCTAAAGGTCACTGTCTCTGAAAATTCTATAGTAACAGACTTTTAAAACTCTACATATATGTTTTTAACTTCCTTAGTCTATTTCTTAGGATTATTCTGGCGTCCTGACGATGATTTCTTGATTTCTCCAAACACAATTGTACCCATTTCAGCAATATTAATATGTGAAAGGAAGTGGAAGTTCGAATCCAGATTTGTTGACCCTTGAGATCTTATATTGACCTTAGTAGGTATTAACTTTTTAGATCAATAAGAGCTGTTATTGACCTCAAAGAAAAGTCAATACCCGCTTGTTGATTTGCAGCTTGAAAATGTTATACATTTTGTTCTTCATTATTACCCTACTTATTTCAGCCTTTTTAAATAAAAAATGTCTTTACTGTTTCTGCCAAGAGATCATCATGTCAAAATATTTCAGTTTTGGTGTTTAAGGAGATAATCACCGGACATGGTTGTCGTTTTAGGTGGGTTTTTTTTTAGTTTTTTAGTGGTTCATTTTAGTTTTTGGTAAAATTACAACTGGCTGAGATTCATGCTGTTCCGGAAAGTGAAGTATACTTAATTGTATTTTATTTACTGTGGTTTTTAACATTTGAGAAACAATTTTAAATAATCTATAGCTCATGGCAAGAATATTCTGACATGTATATATGAGAAATGAAAAGAAAGTTAAATTGGAAATAAGTGGTCTGAAAAGCAATTAATTAATAATGTTTTTTGCCTTTCCATGTATAAATGAAAAAGATCAGTGCAGATGCATGTTCAGCATGTACTTTTTATGTGGATAAACATTGAAAGCTTTTAAGTAAGGACTTGTGTGGGTTTGAATTTTAGAGGCCTGTGCTTCTGAAGTTTTATTAAGTGTTTAAGTTTTAAGTATTGGTAGAGAAGTGGCTTTTTACATCATCATTGTTTTGTATATTAACATGGAAATGTCAAGCTTTGCATAACTTGAAATGTCTCAAAATTGCCTATTGCTGAAATTCAAATGTCAGAACAATACTTCTGCACATGTATGACTCTGATATTTCAACTCTAAAAACCTCATAAATGATTCAGTATCACTTTGGCCTTGTTATAACTTTAAAAAGAGGTAGAATGATCTAAATGTGGTTTAGGAAGTGGTAGTCTCATTTAGTCCAGGCCTAAAGCACTAATTTCTCAACCCATTAATGGTCATTAGTCCTTTTTTAAAAATATGTAACCATTTTGGTGAAAAATTTGAATTTTAATGAGGATTCTTTCAGTATTTTGCACCATTGCAAAAATGAAGCTGTTTCATTTTTGAGCAGCAAGATTGGCTTATATCTTACCCCAATTTGCGATATTAGTTCATTGTTGTGGAGTCCTCAATATTAAAAAATAAATAAAAAGCTCTCTTTTTTTCAAGAGATGAATGCTTTCTAGGACATAAGTGATAAATAAAGCCTAAGTGACCTGTAGAAATAGACCACCTACTATGAATTTACTCTTCCAAAGTTTATGTGGCATCTGTACATTTAAAATTTTAAACTTTAGAGCTGGAATGAGCCTTAGATGTGACAAACTTGACTGTCATTTTATACAGAAAACTGTATCTTGATGTCTAGTTCCTATATATTGCTACTTGGTTTCATTTTTTATTTAAAAATCTCAAATATTGTTGACCACTACTGGTATATTAATCATTTGGAATAAAATACCTTTACTACCCCCATATTTTTATATTAAGTATTTCCTTTCTAATGGAAAAAAAAAAGCTTTCCCGAGGGGAACTTTATCACTTAAAGAGGCTTATTTTCATACATGTTCCTAATAGGTTTACTTGCTTTTCTAGGATATAAAGTTATGACAATTAAAATATGCCAACATTTCAATATGATAAAATTGATATGTTTGGGGTCTTACATTCTAGAAATAAAAAACACCATTAGGGTCGTAACATGGAGTGTGTACCTTGGCCGTTTCATTGTTTCCTCTGCTAGGAGATTAGTGGAAAATAAGCTCTGCAAATTAAATTTTATTGCAAAATTATCTTCCGATGTTCAGCAGTGAAGATAATATTGAGTGATAAGGCTGCAGTGGATTTTGTATAAAGCAATTACAGCATGAAGACTACAATCTGAATGAAAAATAGCTCAAGCTTTCCTATAATCTGTAGAAAACCTCATTTTGGAATGTTTAAAATTGTCTCATTTTATACAGGTGATTATAATACTTAAGGTATATTGCAGCTTGAAAGCAGCATTACTGAATGGTTTTAACGACCTATTATCGGCGAGAGGTACAAGAATACATAAATATATATTTTTTCATACTTGGAAAATTATCATTTCAAAAAGTCTCTCTGCTACTGGAGTTCCTTCTCTAAAGCTGGCTTTATCCATTGAACCCATTTCACTCTTTAGATAACTACTTATGAAAGGTAAGATCAAACTGTCCACTTGTGTATTTTACCCTCGCCTTGGCACATGTAAGGAGGGACTTCTATTCCAGGTCTCTGTTGTATAATTGTGTAGTTGGCCCTTTAGTAGCTTTATTTACACCTTAGTTCCTGAGTTTGTCCTTTACACAGTAATTACAAACAGATAAGAACAATGACATTGTTCTTGAATTATGTAGAGATTGGTTTGAAAGGGCCTCCTACAAGTAAACTTGAAGAAGAAAATGTGTGTGTATGTGTGTGCACGCGCATACGTGTATGCCCCCCCCTCCCGCAAACTCAGTTCATATGTGTTTCCTGGCCTTATATTCTTCTTTCCCACCAATCAGTCAGGGCTCATTTGGTGGGTGTCTGTTATGAACAAATTAGTGTCACAAGGTGCCAGAATGGTGTAGTCAGATTACGGCTATGTCAGCATTGAGACTCCATCCCAAGGAATTGAACATCCAGTAGTATTATACAGCAGAAATTATTAAAGAGATATATTTGTTACCTGATGTGCAGAAAATCCTGTCATCCTTTAATTAAAAAAAAAAAAGAAAGAAAGAAAGCCATCCCTTTTAGTAAATAATAGCCTAAATGAAAAAATAGTAATTCAGAAGAAGTTACTTTTTACTTTATACAGGGAGCTAGAAAAAGATAGCTTATTGATTCAATGCACAAAAATACTTATCATAGACTTATCATGTAACCATTACTTTAGACAATTCATCCAGCTAAATTGACTCTAATGCCATCATGAATGAAGACTTTGGAGGTTTATCAAGACGAAAATAGCCCATTAAGAAGTGATCTGAACCAGTTTCGAGAAGGAGAGCCTGAGACCTGGCCCGTGAGGCTTTGGCTAGGAAAAGTTCACTCAGTGCTGGGCATATACCAGCTCCACAGGCCCCAACTTTATTAGTGTGGAGATAAGCTGATTAGGTCTTGTCAATCAAAGGTGCCCATATCTCAATTGAGAGACACACACTCTCTCAATTTTTCTTTAAGCATTGAAGCAGGCAACAAAGAGAGAGATGTGTGGTATGCATCCCTACGGTTGTCGCCATGCAGGGTGCAAGGGTCCTGTGATGATGTGATGACTGTATTAAAGAGTACATCAATTTGTTTTAAAGTGTTTTGATTTTTTATGGTGGCATTAAGAGAGAGAACATTGTGGTTGCAGCTTTACTAGAAAGCAAAGAGTTCTAGAAGAAAAAAAAAAAATGTCTCTTTGAAGCCTACCAGGGCTTTGAATCTTGCTGTGCCAATGGGCGCTTAAGTGCTCCTGTAACTGGCAACCTCAGATCCACCATCAGCTTAGGAACTACCTTCCTCTCCAAATTATTCATTTAGAGGAATAGGAGAAAAATGTTTGTTTATTTTTTTTTCTTTTCTCTTAGCTTTATTTTTTTTTTTTATTGAGGTATGGTTGTTTTACAATGTTGTGTTAGTTTCTACTGTACAGCGAAGTGGCGTTCCCTGTGCTATACGGCGGGTTCTTATTAATCTATTTTATACATATTAGTGTATATGTGTCAATCCCAATCTCCAGGAGAAAAATGTTTAAATTGACCTAAACGGAATTAATGTTTATCAACCACAAGTTTTTATTTTTTTAGAGGATTTAATATTTTGGATAAACATATGACATATATGATTATAACGATGTACCTTTATTCAGTTGTATAGAAAGAAATGCTTTTAAATGTTCCCCAAGCACAGATTGGTAGCATTGCTCCATTTAATTCTTTTATACACAATCCTTGCTTTATATACCTGGAAGATAAACCTGACTAATAAATACAGGCTGTCAAAATGGAATTCAGTAGGGCTTCAACTTGAGACCTCATCATCTAGTCAGTGTTGAGAAAAAGGTAGAGTGATGGTGTAGGGGGAAAACCTGGCCTTTTGTTCTTCACATCTGAAGTTTGCTCACTGCAGGCCCCCTTCGTACTTCAAATGAAACAACAGAAAGAAGGCCGTCCTCTTCTTCCCTCACCCTACACGCACCCCCCAGTGCTGCAATCCTGTGCGGCCACCTTGCCACCGTGGATTATCTCTTCATCAGCTATTCTTCTCATCACTCCATCCATTTCCCATTGACCAGTCAGGCAGACCTCTTATGAAAGACCAGTGCTTATTTCAATAAAATGTGAATTCTGTACACACAGACCCACAGCCATTCTAGATGTTGCTTGTCACAGAACAGAAAGGCATTCTTGCTCCCCAGACTTGGGTACCTTTATTAGGCGTCCTTTGAGAAAAACAAAGATTTTAGGAGATGAAGACAGGACTAGTAATAGTATCTGAAATGGAAAAGGTATTTCATTTTATATAGTGCTGATTAGATGGAGCACACACAGTGATAAGTAGGTGTGAGTACCGTGCACATGGGCGTGAACGTGCTCACAGGTACCGAGAAAGGTATGTCCAGCTTTTAGGACATGTGAGATAGAAAAAACTGTTTTGTCACTGGTTCTCTACTGACCCAGATAGGGATAATTGCGGTGATGACTGTATTCCAAAGATTGTATGATCTAGAAGTACCTTCTTATTTGTTAGAAAGATCAAGATCAGTGATGCTTAGAAATAGGTGTACTTTAATATATACAGACTTTCTACTCAGGATATTTTCCAGTAAGACATTTTATTACTGGATTTATTTTAATATTAATAAGGTCTCTGGAATACTCGCTGTTTTTTTTTTTCCTTAAGAAAAAGTTACCATGCAACTTTCCAGAAATATCTTTTAAAAAATAGGGCTTCCCTGGTGGCACAGTGGTTGAGGGTCCGCCTGCCGATGCAGGGGACGCGAGTTTGTGCCCCAGTCCAGGAGGATCCCGCATGCCGCGGAGCGGCTGGGCCCGTGAGCCGTGGCCACTGGGCCTGCGCGTCTGGAGCCTGTGCTCCACAATGGGAGAGGCCACGACGGTGAGAGGCCCACGTACCACAAAAAAAATATATATATATATGTATGTATCGATGCGTTCACATATTGGATATGTGTATCTTGTGTGAGCAACTTAGGTAAGCACTTTCTCATTGCTTAGGTTTGTAGCTTACTGTCACTGTTTCAGAGAAGACTCTCTGACAGCTCCATTTAAAGATTTCCTTTCCTATCGTATCAGGCCCCTCCCTCATACCACTGACCCTAACTTATAAGGATGATCCATAACTTGTTTTTTACCTGTCTTCTCCAGAAGAATATAAGCTTCTTGAGGGACATTTTGTGGCCTGATTGAAAGAAATGGGCAGCTCTGTTCTTTTAATACAAAGCAAAGTGCTTATTTCTGAAAGTTTCCCACTAACCTTTAGCATAACAATAATTATAGCTATTTCCCAGACCACTTTTAAGGAGATGTATTGTGGCTTTGTGACATTTAAGGATTTGGCTTTGTCTCTCACTGTGTTGAAATTCTTAATATATTCAAGTAGTTCTCTCAAAAATACCATTGTGTGTATGTGTGGTTTTCTTTAATAATATTACATTTTCTCAGCAAAGTGATAATTAAGAAAAGTCTACTCTACTTAAGCTAGTCCACCGTGCAGCAGTATACTCATTAATAAGCATTCGGTGTTAAAGATTTTAAGCTAATAATGAGTATGGATTCACTTTTTAACTTACTGTATACTTTAGTGTTGAGCTTTGTTTTCCTCCACTATTTACCAAGTATAATTTCATAAGGTTACTTCAGTAACTGTTTTTAGGCTATAAAATTAATGGTGAAAATTAGGTTGCAGTATGATAATATTGCCTTATCATGAATTCGGGTATAATGTTTGTCTCACTGAAATCCTAAAACGAGGAGCTTGGGAAGAAATGGTTGAACTAAAGGGCATTTGCTTTAGTAGCTTTGAATTGTGTAAACCTCAGTTTTCCTCTTTATTATACAATGGGTAAAGCATGTAACCATTTTTCTTTTGCTGCTTATAAGGATACATAAAATACTTAAATTATTCCACATTAAGCTGTAGGCATCTTCAGTTCATAGCAATGATTTCAGAAAATTAATTTTTTTATTTAGAAGCTTAACTCAAAAGAGAATAAGATATTTTGGCATGATTCTCTGATCACTGATAACTAAAAAATGCTATTTGAATAACATTGGAAATTGCACACTGAAATAGATCATGCTTAGAATCAGCATTTGAAAAAGGATCCTCCAAAAAAAAGTCTTTAAAGAGAGAATTCAGGGGTACCTTAGAAATACATGGAAGAATATTATAAACTAAAGACTGCTGGCTCTTATTTCCCCCTCAGAAATATTTTCCATCAATAAAGAGATAGTTTTCTGAGTTGCTTTTATCATCAGTGTTCCACCCAGCCCCCCACAAATTAAAAAAATCTATCATCAGACTCTCTTTATGAGGTACCAGAATTTACCAATGCCACTGGACGTCCTTAGCCTCAGAGACACTACTTTTTTACTTCATAAAGGTAGAAGGAGTATCCTGAGTCACTTAATGAACTTTCCGTCAGGAAAAAAAAATTTTTTTTAAATAAATAATGTCAGATGCTTATTTTTCTGCTTCTCAAATGACCTTTCAAGTAGTTGTCATACAGAATATTCCTGAGTTACAGTTAGTTTATCAGGAGTAAACAGACATAACTTATGACACTGGAGGTTTAAAGTATCATCATTAAACTACCAGAATTCAAAAGCAATGATGTTTTATTATTTAAAAACAATCCATATTTTTTCATATTCTTCCTTGAGGCATTAGTATTTGTTCAAGAAATTAGAGGGCCATGATCTTCTGTTTCTTTATGTTTAACTTGCAATTCTGTTTTGCAAATATTTATTTCTGAAGACAAGTATGAAATGTATATTTAGGATAATTCAGTAAATATTACCTCAACTTGATTTCTTTTAGGATGTTATATTTTCTTAAGTAACAAGTACTCGATAACTTCCAGAAATGGAGGATTCAGAAAGCAGTTTTATCTTTGTGTGTTTGTGTGTATGTGTGGACACGTATATGTGACTATATAAAATAGATTTTCTTTTATAACAACATCTAAGTGTCTCTTGATTCAGATAGTTTTATCATAGCAATCACATGTTGTAGGGAGCTCTCTTTTGTACCATTAATAATAACTAAAACACAATAATCTTTTTAAGGGAGAGAAAAAGAGAAGAGGGAAAAGGTGGAATTTGAAAGGGGGGGGAATCTGTTCCTATTCCTTCCCTGAGGCTGCACTGTTTATCACTCTATCCTCATTCGATAAAAGTGAATTTTATAATAAAATTTTCCCTAATCGGGCACTGTCAGTGGAGGTGTCTTATCGCTGAGAGGAAAATGACACCGATCCTATCGGAAAACAGAAACGATGTCACCATCTTCGCAATCACAGCTCTTCAGCCCCCATATCTACCTTCTCCACAAACACCAAGCAGTGCTTTTTTCATAAGAACATCAAAACCCAGCAAAGTCATTAAAATTGCACCCGCGTAGAGTTGCAGGGACCAGCCGCACTAGCGCAAAATGGGATGTGGGAAAACAGACTCTCTAAATGTGCTAATTCCATTGTCACGTGTTTACAGCTTAATTTTAATCAGTTAAAAAAGCCACACATTGCAATAAATTGGCATTATCTTCTGTGACACCAGAAGACACAGTTGGTTCAAGGATTTAGAGGGTCACTGGCAACAGTATATAGCATTACAGACAAAGTATTTTTACGCTTGAACTATGGTAGCTAAGGTACAATCCCCAGTTAAGACTGCAAACAAAGACTATAACCCACATTGCACTAGGTTCAACTTGCAGACTACCTTCGTCCTTGATGGACTTTGTATGCAAAACAAAGAATTTTGAGAATTTTTAAAAGAGTAATTTATTCATCATATAAAGAAATTTTAAAGTAGCCTTTCAGTGCTGTAGCCTCATTGCATACTTGGCAACAGACCAAATGGTCTTTCCATAGGCTTTCTCAGTATACTTGTTTTCCAGTCCTGATGTTTCATTGACTGTGTTTACATTGACCATTCGACTTGTGAGCCTAAACAAAGATACATTAACACGCTTGAGGAAATGCAAACAGAAAATAGTGTCATTGACAATTGTTGAAGGCCAACAATGAAAGACTGTCTCTAATGGTCTTAATTTATTAACGTCAAATTAGCACCAATATATTTTTACACAGTTACGTTCAGAAATTACTGAAGTAGAAACTACTGGCAAATTTAATTTTAATTTGTTCCAGGGGGTTATTCTTTGGATATATGTATCTCTATTTCAAAGCAGAATAATCCCTTGGACATGGACTGGCTAGTCTGCATAAGAATATCTGAGAGTAATTTTTGAACAAAAAGATTTATTTTTCCATGGCAAAATGTAAGATATCACTTCAGTTGTCTAATTTAATATTTCAGCTTTGTAAATTGCCAATACATTTACAATATGGTTTTAAAACATTAGACATCATCAAGTTTATTTTAAAAGCCTAAGGTGATTAAAATACCTACAGAAATGTTGGGAATTGTCAAACCTCTGTCGTTTGTGAAATAACAGTGAGTGCAAAAAAATTTCAATTTCATCCTGAAACAGTTTTTGTTTGTTTGTTTGTTTGTTTTTTCCTGATTGACAAATCTGATCTTGAGGGAGGAAAAAAAACAAAAAAACAAGTGCAACCACAACTTTTATGGTATGAAAAGAGCTTTTGGAATTAAATCATTTGGCAGTGACTGAAGAAGTAAACATTTGAGTGGCTTTTGTTTTAATTTCGTTTAACACTTTATTGATTTCTTTATACCAAAAGCAATAGAAAGAAAAGATGACGTAATAGTGAACCAAACAGAAATAATTTTTCAGCACATCGTGCTTGTCTTCACTGCGAGTTTAGTTTTCTATAGTCAATGTCAAATTGATCAGACCTCTGCTGGGTGATTGAAGTACATTTTTTTTTTAAATCTCACATTGTGAAGTTAAAGTGGCGAAGTTGCAGTGTCACTGAAACACTTTTCCTGATTGCACTCGCTTTGCCACAGAGGCTGGCTGAAGTTATTCCACTTCCTCCATATTTAAACAGCTTGAGTAAATTTACAGGGTCACTTTTTTTTCTTTTTTTTTTTTAACAATAGAGAAAAGGAGTGAGTGCAAATTTTGAGCCCAGTTCTTTTCTCTGCTAGGATTAGCAGCCAAGCTCTGCATGAAGGGAGAAAAGTTGGGAGTATGTATAAAGAACTTTCCTGTATGATGGCTCTTGGTTTTTTAAAGGAGACACTCACAAAAAATAACAGGAAAGTTAATTGTGTACAACGGAATGCTGGCTTTTGTCACACATCTAAAAAATGGTTTCACTGATTTTGCTTAGACTTTACTAGTAACTATGGGTCTTTGTCAATGATTTTTTTCTTTCCTTTTTTTTTTTTTTTTTTGAGGAGATGGGCCCGTTTACATTTATGAATGTACATTAATGTTAAAAAGGTTGAGGGAGATTATTGCTTGTGCTGCCTTGAAGGAGAACAGCTCCCCCCTCTATATTTGACTGGAGACCCATAGTATGTGTTGATTGAAGGAGATTTATGGATGGCAACGTATTTATCAAGTTTATACATGAGGTAGCAGAACAGGTTTTATTCAGCCTTCCTATCACCTGTACCATAAAACAATAGGCCTCTGTTTAATTAGCCTAATACAATTGTTAAATTGAAATAATGTTTTTGATTTAAAATATTTAATGCATGTGCTTAGTGTCTTTTCAGGGAAAGGCTATTTTAAAAGAGATTACAAATCACAGTATCATATGTTACGCTGACAGGAAACAGCTATTGAAATGTTAACTCAGCCACAAAACACCATGCTTCTTTAGATTTTTGGCAGTGGAGGAAATAGAATTTCGAACTTACTCGAAAAAACTATAATGCTTCACGTTGAATGAAAAAGACTTATTTTTATGTTTTATTTATATTTTTCCTCAATTTATTTTAGTTTCACAAATAACAGTGAAAATCATGATGCAATAGAAACAGAATTCTTTCATGTGTGCCTCTCATTTTTCAAAACCATATTATATTTTTGAACCATATTTATAACTACACAACTGAGTAGTTTTCACATTATCAGTTAATGTTGTATTATACTTTTCTACACATAGGCTGCGCCATTGAGCCACTAGTCAAAGAAATGTTTCTTGAACTGCCTGTAGTGCATGGACGTGGAATGTAGAGTAAATGGAAATGAAAAGGACCGGCTATTAGCTTTTTAAATGTTTGCCACTATAATTAATACAGAAAAAAAGGCGTATTTTGATATACTTAACTAACAGTTTTGGATCTTTTAAGATATTTTCTAATAATTTTAAATTTACTGCTTTTTTAAAACAGTTATTCTTTCAAGTTTTCATTATTATTTCCTCCATATATTAGTAAGTATATAAGAAAAATATAAATCTAGAAGAAATACAATTTTTAATTTAAATACATTAAGTCATTTTAGTATTTTTTATTGACTGAAGAATTATTCAAATTTATTGTAACTGAAAAGGTAAACACCATTTAAAATAACTTTGAAGTGTCAAATATAATTAACATAAATATGTGCCTGGAAATTTTACATTGAAACTTAAACTTTCATATCTGCATGAGAAATTTGTGAAGTCCAAGTGAATAGTGTTTCTCCTCTAATGGAAGAGAAACTGTTCAATAAATCTAAATAAGAACAGTTTGTTATTATGAATACATACTGCATTTTCCTTTTATTTCCATTAATATAGGAACTAACTGATACATGAAAAACTGTAGTAATATGTCTATTAATTTTTACCCTTTGATTCAAGAATATATTAAAATAATAGATTTTAAATAATATTTACAACTACATTACATTTCAACCTAAATGTTTCTTATATGTTGGAAAATAAAATTTTAAGTATAACCTAACACTTTTGTTACATATATGAGAAACCTAAATTTATATATAGTTCATATATATATAAACTAACTTTTATATCATTTTTGATCTTTGCATTTTGTAGAGCTGCAGATTTTGAAAGCAGAGTGCTCAGGAACTATTTCTTTGCATAAATTCATTTTGTGTAAATCACTGTTTTCTTACTTAATAATTAGAATGACCTTGAGAAAAGTGAGATATTGCTCTCGGCTAATGGAGAAGTTTGGGACTGAAAATTTAAGCAATAATATTTACAACTAACCCATGGCAAAAGTGCCAAAAACATTGGTGTGATTGGCAAATGAGGCTCCTCCTTGGATCCCCAGCGCCCGAGGCCTCACGTGCCCCTGCTTATAAACACTTACCCACGAGCACCCCATTGCTTCATATGTGAATCTTCAGGGGAAGATTTCTAGAAAATACGTTCATCAGTCAGTTACATGTTCAGGAGGTCTTCCCCGTTGTTTATACTGAGGCTGACTCAATTTGGACACAATATCTCGGTTTATCCTAAGAAAAAAACCTTACTTGGATCAAATAAAAATCTGTTGTATGTAGTACAGCATAGAGCTCATAACATAATTTACTTTATAAAATGTGGTTTGTTAGGAGTGTAATTTTTACCAGTTTATGAATTCATAAATGAGTGGCAGTTCTATTTTTCATTACTGAGAATATGATGTGAAAATGTATTATTGCTTCCATTTATATCATCTTAATTTTATTAAGAAAAATAAGTCTCTGATATTAAATAATCATATTAGAATTAACAGTGTGATTTGAAATTTACAGCATCAGGCTAACATGTATTTTATTTCTTAGTGTACTTAAATTTTTTTTTTTGATAGTGAATAGAGGTATCAAAGCAAAGGTAGTGCTCAGACTGTGTGCTGGGAATCTGCAGAGTTGGGTAATTGATATTGTTAGTCTATTACTTGTAGAATATCTCTACATGGTGATTTAAGATACTCAGGAAGTGGTGTATTGGTGATTTGTCCAAATCAAAGAGTAACACAGTTACTCCAAAGGGTATGGTCGAACATGTCTCTCTGTTTATGACCTTAGATTGTCTGGCTCTTTCTGGAAAGGAGGACTGTTTTAATGGAAGAAGAGTACTAAGAATTAGCACTTAAATAGGGCACACATCTATGTAGGCAGAACTAGATTGGCCTTTGTTTAGAATGTTACTGCTTCCTAAAATGACTAGATTGACTTTCACTATTTGGCGGTCATGTTTGATATCATCTCACTTAAAGTAAGGCTATGTTATGTACCCAAAATGCGTCGTGAAGCCCAAGGTTATATTTCACTGCTGTTTCAGAGCAGCTGAAACCAACGTATCAAGAGAAATATGCTATACATGTTAAGATACTGTGGACAGAGAAAAAAAAAAGTATGGTCTCAAATATAAGCACCAAATTACAAGTCTCAGAAGGAATTGCACACACCAAGATGTGATGGAGCTTTTCATATTAGCAGCTCTGTGTTCCTGTGCTCCAGGTATGGAGCCGAGAGAATTGTTTACTAAACAGTGTCAGGTGATTCTCTTTTGAGAGGTTGGAGAGTTCTAAATAACATCCCCAATCTTATCCTATAGCATTACCCAGCAGCTAAAAATTACCAGGTATGTTTAAATGGTCATATTTTACTAACCTGTATGGTTTATTCAATTTGGGGATTATGAAGTCTTCATGCTTTTCCTCCTGCTTCCTATAACTCTCCTTTGACCACCTCTTCTTTGTGCTTTTCTGCCATGGAGCAGACGCACTCAGGAGGTGCAACTCACATAGGTTCATTACAGGCCTTCTAGAAGTGCGGAGGGGAGCAGCCATTTGTAGAATGCCTTCTGTGACCCAAGCACACACTTCATTCAGTCTTCACAATAATCTTAGAAGGTAGGTGCTGTTGTTCCCATTTTACAAGCAAGGAAACTGAGGTCCAGAGAAGTTAAGTACCCAATCCAAATGAAGGACCATCTGAAGTCCTTTCCCTTATTTTTTTTCATTATTGCATGCTAAAGTGTTTAGTTATCCCAGTTGACTTCTAGTATAGAAAACAGAATTGAAAGGTAGGTTGGAACATCTGTTGAGTTAATACTTTGAAGGCAGAGGTAGCATTTTGCCCTCTCCATGGAGCCAACTCCCATAGCAGTGTTATCTGTAATGCTGCCGGCAAATATCTGTACATTGGTGAGAATGAGAGCTGACTAGCAAAGAGGGTATCCAGGGAAAACTTTGGAAGGTGGTGATGTGATGTTGCTACGAGCACGCTTCTGAAAGTGGGTAGAAAACTGCATCAGTACCACCTGGGTGCTTACTAACAACGCAGCTTCCTGTGCCCCGATGTTGATTGACCAGATCAGAATCTCTGGAGGTGTGGCGCAGGCATCTTCACTTCTAAGAAGTAACTTCTGGTGTTTCTGAAGCACACTGTCTTCTGAGGCTTACTGCTTGCATGTACGAAGCATGTATGAACCTGAGAGCACCTGTACTTTGAAATTCCATGAGCTTGTCCACAAACTCTGTTTTTCTCTGGAGAATTGTCTTCGCTTTCAAAGTGTCCGTTTAATACCACCAATTGCCTGCATTTTGGTGCTCAGATACTCGAAGACATAATTAAGGCAATTTCTTCTTTAAAAGCTTACTTTAAAAGCTCACTGCACAGTATCTCATACAATTATATGGCTTGTTTATTTGTTGGTCCTTTTTCAAATACAAAGTGAAATGTTACCCTGAACAGCATCATAGTAAACTATAAAAATTATCTTTTGTGAAAAATGAAGTCAGGGCATACATCTGGGAATCCAACAAACTCTAAACTGCCTGTGTACAAAAATGTTTTTTAAGTTTGGAAACTGATAGCTGCCTGAAGGTTGCATATTTAAGGTCAGTTTCCCTGTTTCCTTCGTTTTTGCCCTGTGGCAAAGCAAGGAAAGACTTCCTATGGAAAAAAAAGGAAAGAAAGAAAAGAAAACCCAATACTGGCCCTCCAATAGCAAAGGAATAATAAAGATTGAGCCTAGAATTTCTCATCGTTCAGATATACTGTTCAGTTGGATAAATTCGCATACAATATATCTCAGATTGAAAGATCAGTGAATGTTGACCCATATCTTGAGACATAAGCCAACAAAGGTAGTACCTTTAATGAAAGAAAACAAAATATTTAAATAAAGTGTTTAAAATTAAAATGAAACATTGTTTTGTATAACAGCCTGAGTACCTCTGTGCAGGACATTTCTCTGAAGAGGCTAAAATGCCGGCTAAATTTTTGTATCCATTTTCTCACCAACTTCTGGCCTCAGTGAAGGAAGTCAGCACATTTTGTCTCCTTCGAGTTACCATCTATGTTAGAAGTTTTCCACGTGCCTCCTTCCTAGTTTTTGCTGAAAGAACTGAGGTAAGAGAGTTAATAGACTAATAAAAACAGTTCTGGTAAACGTTTATTGAGCAGTTACTGTGTGCCAGGCACCATGTTAAAGAGTTTATGTAGATTATTTCCTTTAATTCTGAAACAGCCCTGTGAGTATTATTATTATCCTCACTTTACAGATGAGAAAAATCAACAACCAATGCAGCTAGTATTTATCGAGCATTTTCTATATGCTGGGTACTATACTATGCTATCCCCTATGTTTTCTTAATCTTCAGAGTATTCTCTTTGTGGTATATGGGTATTTATTTTTATTTCACACGTGAGGAGATTGAAGTTGAGAGATGAAGTGGCTAATTCAAAATGAGATTAACTGGCAGGTATTAGAGTTTCCGTGGCCTCTTGATTCCCCATTCTACTTGATATTTGTCCTAAGCTGCAAGTAAAAAATCTTCCCATTTGTTTATTCTTTCCATGTTTATACTCCAAAGAAAAGACTAGTAATGTCTCATACACCCAGTGATCCATTTTAAGGAAACATACATGCTCTTTTCCACGGGACAACACTAACCTTGGAAAGATATCTTAGGATGCTTTAAAAAAAAAAACCCACAACAAAAACATGCATTATCAGGTAGTGGTTGAGAGCACGTGCTTGAATTAGACTTTGGTTTAGGTCCTGCTTTACTAGCTGTGTGACTTTGGAAAACTGATCTCTCTCTGGCTCAGTTTCATCGTCAGTAAAATGAAGATAATGATAGCATTTTTGTGTACCTAGTTAGCTCTCAGTGAAAGGTATTAGTGGTGGGTGTTGTTGATGTTATTCCTCCATCTAAATCCTTAAAAAGGTTTATTTTTGCAATTCTTTAGTTGTTTGCTTATTTTACTTCTCAGCCCAGCCCTCAGCAGAAGGGTTAAATTAAAGTAAGAAGGCTAGACACCATGAAGTAAGAGAATTACCATTAAAGAAAGAGAGCCATAAAACTGTCTTTAAACAATCAAATAATGGCTGCTTGTAATAATAACGTTAAGTCAATTAAAAAAATGGAAATGTTCTCTAGTGTTTGTTTAAGGAGACAATAAAGTGTATTTTAATGGTGTATTTTAGAAGATTCTCATTAATTAATCAAATAAATGTTTGTTGCTTGAAGTTAAATCAGTTTAAATTATCTGGAAAGTTTTCTTTCCTAAAATACCCCGTTTCACCACAGTGCTAGATAGATGAGTTGTTACCCAAACCCTATAATGCTTTAAGTTTATTAGGGGTGACAGATGCAAAATGCTATGAGGGTCGTACATGTAACCACGTAACATAGTGAGTTGAGCTTATCGTAGCTGAATTTGAGGGAGCGTATCCCCACCTAAAGTTGGCGTTTAAACACATTGTGCTGGCCAAACAGATGTGACTGGAGCCAGCATTCAGCCCCAAATTCGTGACCCCTGGAATGGATTGCGTTTGAGGCCCTTAGTGCTCACTAGCTGTGTGCGTGTTCACCTTGTGGCATCTGCCCCATTACCTGAAATAGTCTAAGTACCTTGGGAGTCAAGACTAAGCCTTAGACTTCTTTATGCCCCCCTTTCCTGCCCGGTGCCTGCATTAAATGGTTCTGCAACTCTTGCTTATTACAGAGGGTGTGTTTATTGGAAAGAAAACCATATCCACGAACTCCACCAAACAACATCCATGAAATTGTTTCACTGATACACATAAAAAGACAATGATGTTTGTATGTTTGGTGAAAATGTTCAAGAAACGAAAAGGTAATACTGGAGCCTAAAGGAGATTGTGTCTGCTGTCTGTCTGCTGTCTATCCTACTTACCTGGGGGCAGTGTAATCTAAGTGGAAAGACCATGGAATCAAAGAGATACAGATTTTAATTCCAACTTCATCATGTCCTTGTGCCTTTAGGAAAATTATTCATTCTGTACTTCCTCCTACTTCTGGAGATCCCCGTATTTTCTAGCAAGCTCAGTAAGAAACGCTTTAAAAATGCATGTTAGTTGAGGTAGATCCGAGATCTAGTTGTGAGATGGCCCTTCAGAGCAACAGGTCTGTCATGTTGCCTGAACAAGTGAGGCAGTAATCCTAATTCCAATAAACAACTCCTTCTCTTTTTTTTTCTTTTCCTTATTTTAAATGAAATAGAACTAATGCCAGAGTCTACTTTAACTTAGGTTTTATACTTTAACAATGTTCCCCCAAAGCTTCAGCATATGATAAAATAAATTGTTAAAATGTTTGATTCTTTTTCTGAGTGTAACCTTTCATTTTCATCGATGTCTGCAGGTTCCTAGTGAATACTGTAGCTTTAATTCCATTTTATCTGAGTTACTTAAATTATAATACTTATTGTATTCTCTGACTCATTGGTTCCCAGATACCTGAGTTTAAAAAATCAAATCATATCAGTTAAGTGACGGGTACTGTTTTAGGCACTGGAAAGAGCATGAATCTCATAGGCAAGACAGAATGAAATCAGTGAGTACAGTGTAGAGGGATGCATTGGGTCAGGGAAAACTTTAATGTTCTGGTCTAATTATGGAAATTCCCAGATGAAGAAAGGAAAACGCTAGCTGAATTTTTTTTTTTAATAAAATTATTTATTTATTTTTGGCTGTGTTGGGTCTTCGTTTCTGTGCGAGGGCTTTCTCCAGTTGTGGCGAGTGGCGGCCCCTCTTCATCACGGTATGCGGGCCTCTCACTGTCGCGACCTCTCGTTGCGGAGCACAGGCTCCAGGCACACAGGCTCAGTAGTTGTGGCTCACGGGCCCAGTTGCTCCACGGCATGTGGGATCCTCCCAGACCAGGGCTCGAACCCGTGTCCCCTGCATCGGCAGGCAGACTCTCAACCGCTGAGCCACCAGGGAAGCCCACGCTAGCTGAATTTGACTTGGCTGGCAGTAGGCTCTATTGCTGAATTATTTGAATGGTGGTCCCCAATCTTGAACCCCAATATTTGCATTTTCTCCTTGAAATGATTTAGCTCAACCATTTCATTTTAACAGATAAAATAATTGAGTCCCTGATGCATTAAGTGACTTTTCCATGTTTACACAGCCAGTCAGTGGCAGAGGAAATACCTAGATTCCAGATCACTGTTGTACTTTGCTTCACTAACATGCAATTTCCATGACCACAGGGACCTTGTATGGTTTGCTCACCACTGTATCTCTCTTTGGTGCTAATAGTAGGCACTAAATAAATATCTGTTGAATGAATGATTGATTTCTCTCTTGAGATTTCACAGCCTAAAAATCTTTTTGCTTTCCCTCACCTAATGATGTCTTTCTCTTGGCACAGAAAACTGATGAAAGTTGGGTAGTATTCCAGTAGCTCTTTTTCAGTTTCTGGTTTACTGACATACAGATCTAATTTATGGATCTTTTCATTATAATCTTTGTAGATGTTTTCATAAATGTATAAATCAAGATATTCTTCATGTGCATTTAAATATCACTGATATTTGTCCTCTCTTTGCAAGAATGGATTTTGATAACAGCCAGAAGTATAGCAGTTTTCTGCTTCCTGCAGTAAACATTTGTTCTGTGTCCATCGTGTTTTCAAGAATGTTTGGTTCATCTTAGTCCCTGATGTGTGTGACCTCCAGGGAAACATGATGGCCTTATTTTATAGCTCAGTTGAATTAACATCATCTTCATTTAAATTAGAAAATTTGCAAGTAATTACAGAACTAAATTACCTTTTACTTTATGAAATTAATTAATGTTTAAGATATAACTTGAAGGATGACGCTGTGTTATTCTTGTGGTTGTTTATGAAGATACAGTCATAAAATCATTTTATTGCCTTGTTTACTTTCTAGGCAGCACTGGAGGCATTTAAGACAATCTGTGTGATAGACTTCATATTTTTACCAGTTAGATTGTTCTTTTCAATTAATACTGTTCCATTATTTTCCATGATGTCTTCTTGAAGTGAATTGTTTACAGTTACCTGTTTATTGTACAGGAAAGTTTAAACCTCTCAGAGTGTCCTTGACGATTTTCTGTTCATTCTATATGTTTACCTTTTGCCCATTCTCATCCTGCCTCCTCTAAAAAGGCCAGAATGTCCCATTTCTACTTATCAGTTGCTCTTCCCTACCTATATTCTACACACATACTATTAATATTTTAGTATGCTTTTAATTACCCAGTCATTTCTGAAGTACAATGCACTGTGCTGACATGCAGGTGACACCCATATTTAATAGTCTCAGAACTGTGCCATTCTCAAAATATAAACTTTGGAATATAGAGAAAATAAAATCTTTTCAAAGTGGAACTTTGGAATAAGTATCAAACTATCAAGAGTATTTATCTTGGGGTGGGATGTTGATTATAAGGTCCTACCCCTATTATCTATAATGGTAAAAATTTAATAATGCATTACTTTCATAATCAGAAGATTTAAAAATAAGATGTTTTCTGGTACCTACATCAAGAAGTCCCTTGTCCTATATCTGAGTGCATAATATGTCCAGGGACTGGGTCTATACATGTCAGGGCCGTATTTTTTCAAATATTTTAGATCATGACATAGTAAGAAATACATTTCACATCACGTTGCATATTACACACATATACACATACATAACTGAAACATATTTCATAAAACAATACCCTTTTTAGCTGTGGGTAATGTACACTAATATTTTCGAATCTTTTTTTTTTAAAAAAAAACAAAATTCCAGTCTTGATTTCTAAATTGATTTTACAGTCCATCTACAAAGTCACGATCCACAGTTTGTGTTAGGGATACACAGATAAATCCTCTTTAGTCCTGATTTACAGTTTGTGTATTCTAATGGGGAGCGTAAAACATGCAGAGGTATACCGCATACTGTAAACGCTATAAGGTAGTATTTCCCAAAGGTCCAGCATTTATGAACCACAGCCACACTTTCCACCTCATCTATGTACCACCATCTAGTTTTATTTACTTAATAGTTTTCTATCAATCAACTTTAAAAAGACTGAAATTTTGTATTACATGGCCTTGTCCTATGTGAAACCATGAGTTAGATGCTCCAGTTAAGTTTTTTCTAATACCTAAATACATAAGTGATTGTATAAATATTAAAGTAAAAAAGATGTTATGTACCAGCAGCAGACCTCACACTCCTTGATAAACAGTTAAAAGTGAAGGAAAAAAGTGACAAAAAAGTGACCCAATAATAATTATGTTTTAGGAGGTGACCCTGGCCAATGGCATATAAGACAGCCCAGAGGAGAAAGAGTGGTAAGGGAAAGCATTTAGGACACTGTGGCAGCAGGCTATAGAAGTCCTAATTAAGGTTGAACTAGAGTTGTGGAATTAGGAATGAAGAAAAGAGGACAGATGCAAGAGACATCATTGAGGAAGGATCAACAAGTCTTGACAGTTTGGCTGTAAGGACAGGTGGTTGGGGGCATGCAGTGACGGGAGGGGTGAGGAGAAATCCTAGGTGGTTCCAGGGTTTCCATTTGAGTAAAACGCGTCCCATTAACAGAAAGGAAAATTGAAAGGAGGAATGGGTTTTGCAGGGAAGATACTGAGTTTTAAGGTATCAACAAGGTGCCCAGGTAATATTGTTGAGCAGGCAGCTGGAATTTGGGGACTGAAGCTTAAGAATGAGGTTATAGCTGGATATGTAAACATAAGTCGTCCTTGAAGTGATGATAATTTAAGCCTGTGTACTTCAAACTTTAGCCTTTTGAGTGCTACTTAAAAGTTTTTTGCCATACTTAACCAATACTTATACTCTTACTTCACATTTAAAAATCTGTTTTAAATTAACTCACTTTTTAAAAGCACAGCCCATTCTAAGGGACTTCCCTGGTGGTGCAGTGGTTAAGAATCCACCTGCCAATGCAGGGGACACAGGTTCGAGCCCTGGCCCAAGAAGATCCCACATGCCGTGGAGCAGCTAAACCCTTGCACCACAACTACTGAGCCTGCGCTCTAGAGCCCACGAGCCACAACTACTGAGACTGTGTGCCACAACTACTGAAGCCCACGTGCCTAGAGCCCATGCTCCACAACAAAAGAAGCCACCACAATGAGAAGCCTATGCACCACAACGAAGAGTAGCCCCCGCTCGCCACAACTAGAGAAAGCCCGCACGCAGCAACGAAGACCCAAGGCAGCCAAAAAATAAATTAACTAATTAAAAATAAATAAATAAAAACATAGCCCATTCTAAATAATAATATCTGTGAAATCTGTGAGTTTGATGTGATGGATATAGTTTTTTAAAATACCCATGAAAATAAATGCATAATTACCATGTTTCATGATTGTAAGATGCACATCTTTTCACAATTTAACGTTTCCGAAATTAGGGTGTTTTACAGTTGATGGCATCTTACAAACTCTGTTGGCCAGGCAGCGGTGGAGATATACTTGTCATTGTCAGTACATGAGCCAATTTGGCATGCGTGAAAAACTGCAGTCTCTCAACGTTTCAGTCAACAAACCATTTAAAGATCTTTAGAGAAAAGAATATAAGTTTTAACTGTTGTCTGAGAACCTGACTTTCTGGTACAAAGAAGAAAGCATGGAGACTTGCAGAATGAGTATCAGCACCATGGAAGAGAATCCCAGAGAGAGTAGTTAAGACACTTAAGAAATGTCACATCCCTGATGCTCCTGATGGCTCCGAGGATATCAATGACCTTGAGCTGAAAAGTGGTTCAGAAGAGTTGGACACTGATTGTGAGAACAATTTAGGAAAACCTTCACCCATTTGTTTTGCTTATATCTCCCTCTGTGCATGCACAGGAGTGATGTATAAAAAAACTCTCTGAGAAATCTAAAAGATCTTTTGAATAAGTATAAAATTAAAATTTTAAGTGATAAGAAAGCATTGTGTCATAATTTAATTGGCAGCCGCTTTCTAAGTAGTATATTTTAAATGGTGCATCTTATGGTGGATGCCATCCAAGGTTAGATTAAACAAAGTATCCAAATAAAAAAATGTCAGTTCATGTTCCACTTAAAGTCATCTCATAAATACTACTTTATGGAAGCACATTTAAGCCAGGGGAATAAATAAGATCACCAAGAGAATATTTATACAGAAGAAAAGAGCCTTAGGACGCTGAGGAAAGTCTGCATTTCATGGGAGAGAGAGGAGTCAGGGTGTGTAAAGAGGGTGAGTGGATGACTCCTGGCAGTGCAGCGTCATGGAAGCCTTAGAAGGAGAGAGGTTTTTTTTTTTTCCAAGAAAGAGAAGTAACTGAGAAAAATCTAATACTTCAGAAGACCTGGAGAGCATTCAAAAAGATAGGAAGTGGTGGCTTTGAGGGGTCAGAGAGCATGAATAGTGGGGAAGTTGGTCCTAGACTTTTCTTTTTAAGAAAAAGTGAGTAGAGAAATAAAAACGGTGAGGACTGATAAGGATCAGAGTTAATATTTTTTTCCTTAAGCCTGAGAGCCCTGGGCATGTTTTGGGAACAAGAGGTAGGAACTGGTAGAGACGTAGTGATGCCAATATGAAGAAAAGTAACTGCCCATTTCAGGACCTGATGACGTGCAAAGGGGTGGAATCAACAGCACGCATTGAAGAGGTAACCTTAAACGCTTCCTCAGAAGCAGGGGTGAAGGAAAAGGGAGGTAGAGTGGATTTTGAATAATGTTGAGTTCTAAAGGAGAGAACTTCAGAAGGTTCGTCATGATCCCAAACAAGGAACCCCGTTACTCCCTGACAGTGAAGGACAGGGTCAGGGGCTTAGAAGGAGGTGGGAAAGGCTCAGAATACTTGCTGTAGGAAATGTCAAGGGGACTCAGCACGAGCTGAGTCAGAGGTGGCTGAGTTACCGTGAGTGCCCAGCTGAGGTCTGGGCGCACAAGTCTGGAGCGGGCTCACTAGTGTGGTCTCGCAGGTCTCCCCAGGATTGCTTGGCAGACAGGAGTAGGAGCCAAGAAAGCAAACAGTGGAAAGTCGCCGCCTGTTGAGAACTGGCAGAGTAGGCATGACAGGAGAACAAAGAGGAGCGATGGTAGGGTAGCAGTGAGTGCAAAGTTGGAATGGCTAACCGTGGGAGGTGGGCCAGATGGGGAGGCAGTGGGAGGCCAAATCAGGGTGATGGACAGGAAGAAAAGGGGGGCCCTGGGTGATTGACACTCACAGTGTACACAGAGAACCAGGAGGCAAGAGAAGGAATGTGAGAATCCAGTTGGCTGAATGGAGATGTGGAGGACTTCAAGAGGTTTTAAAAATAGAAGACTTAGCAATAATTATGTACCAGAATTATAAACGTACATGTCTTCTTAGAGGGCAGTTTATAGCCTGGTGGTTAATAGCAGTAGATTTGGATTTAAATCCAAGCCCAGCTAGCATTTACACACTCACTGTATGACCGCTTGAACATAAATTTTCCTTCCCCACATCCACTATGCTTTGTTTCTTGGATGACAGACTCTGTATGGACCACACCAATGGGCTCCCTTGCCCTCTGGGTTCCAATTAGGTTCACCCAGTGGGGAGCGCTGGCAGGACACGGAACACAGGGAGGAAAGGAAGGTCGGGGTATGGATTCTGCCAGCTCTCTTCCTGTGGTAGTGCACTGAACTGGCTGCATCCGTCTCCAAGGCTGTTTCTTTCAGAGTCCTGGTAACCACTTCCTGCCCTCCCACTTTAAGCCTAGCGGTCGTAACTTGCCCACTGTTAGCTTGTCCCAGGCTAATGTGCCAGGCCTTGTGGATTCCCACACCTTTTAAATAGTCTCTTTATTAAAGACTACTTAAATTACCTAATTTGATTATGTGGTCTATTTTCTATTGGGACTCTGATAAAATCACCTTGGGGAAGTTACTTAGGCTTTCAGCCTCACTTTTCTAATCTGCAAGATTGAGATAATAATAGTACCCACTTCACAGGTTTAGTAGAAGGATTAGATGTGATAATGTAAAATCCTTACACAATGCAGGGCATATAGTACGCCCTTAATAAATGATGATGATGTAGGATAGAGTCTGGAATTTCCATTTATCCATGTATAGATTTATGGAGATCTATAGATCAGGGACAGAATGTTTGTGTTAGCAGGTAGCATTTCCTGCCCACCAGTGGCAGAATTGAAGGGGCAGATTGGAGAAGGAGAAACTCTCCAAGCTCCCTCCTCCCAAAGGCATTTTAGATTGATGGGTCACAACTTAATTTGTGGGGAGAAGTGAAATACGCAAAGTACTCACCACTACAATTGGAATATCTTTAACATACAGTCTAAGTAAAAAATAGCGTGCTTGATGTGCAAGTGCAGCTTCAAGACAATTTCTCTGACCCTCTCCTCCTTGACACACCTTTCATAGTCCCTGGAAATTGTAGAGCCATCACTGGTCTTCTTGATTGTGGAGGCTTCTCTGGTTTTCCTGATTATATGGCTAATTGAAACCATTGAACGCATGGCTGTGCCTTTTAGGTGGCACAGAAGTAGTGGTTTTTAAAACTGGGTTCAAGAACAACTTTGGTAGAGGAGCAGCTCTGAAACTCTTACCTTCTTTCATTTGTTATGACTTAACAAGGCAATGCTTAGACTTGGTTAAGTGTTCTGAATTATTAAGCCATAATAGCAATGCTATCTTCTACTTGGTTTGAGCCTTATAATTTGAAAGTGTTTTTAGTCACTTTTCAAAAGTGGAGACGTCGTCATGTTGTAAACATGAAGCCTCTGTGAGGCCAGCCACCAGGAGGCCACCGTCATGCACCAGACTTTGAAGGACACCAGTGAGTATATCTGTCTTATTTATAACAACCTCCAGGAAAATAAAGACTGCAAACCTCCATCAACTCAAGTTGACCACTGACCGTGATACTCAGGAAGGGAGGCATTTTTGCTGATACATGTATTCACACATATTCACATGTATTCACCGGAGCACTTCTGTAAACTTCACAGATCGTTAAATGGTCACGTTTCATGTCCTATATGCATGTAGGCACCTTACAGAGATAAAGCCGGAAAGGGGTCATAGTAAAAGCGTAAACAGTGATCAAGAGCAGGCTTCCCATGGCTCAGCTGGTGCTTTCATGATTCTCTTGTGCTTTTTGGCCCTGGGTGCTGCCGACAACAGCAGAGGATGCCTGTGGCTGTGCTCACCTGGGCACCATATGGGGTTTTAAACCCAGGGTAACAACTTCCGTTTGCTAAGTCTTGTTATTCACTCTCTCAGGCCCCTAAATTTGCTTTCGAAAACCCTCAAATCCGGACGCCCTTTTCTGCGTGGGATATATTTATGTGTATATCTGCTTTATCAGGAATGTGGTTGCATTCAGGTCTGTTGTCCTAAGCGCCTTTGTTGGTAGCGGCATTCCATGCAGTTCGGTCTTTCAGCCCCACGTATTTACTAACTATTCAAATGCCTTGTGGTATTCACACACAGATTATGTAAAATTAAAAAAATACATTATTAAGGCAGTGGATGCTGTGAATGGATTATTACAATTTGCCTATCATGATAATGGCACCTGTTAGAGGTGTGATACAAAAGGCAGTGACAGGCAGTGTAATTTAGTAATTGTGGCCATTGTACCGTATGGCTGATCAGTTCACCAGGCAAGTACAAAGGAAGCAGTGTTATAGCAGAGCAGGGGTGCGTACGCTTAATAGAGAGAGCTAGTTGTGTACTGAAAGAGACTTTTGGTGGAGGGCTAACTCCCAGGGGGCAACTTCGAATGAGTTGAAAAGAATGAACAAAAGTACAAAAATGGTACAGGTTTTCCTATTTCAGCTCTTAAAGTGACAGACGAGTTACGTTGGTGCACGTTGCCAGCACTTTCTTCTACTGCCAGAGTAGCTTTTTTTTCAAAATACTCCAAGTTGCCTTGTCATATGGCAGTCACATCTAATGTACCCTTTTCTTCTCCTATATGTAAAACATTCTGTGTCAAAGTTCAGATGTAACTGGCGTAGGGGGGCAAATTCACTGAAGTTTGAGAAAACCATTTGTTTACAGTCTACAACAGTATTTAAAGAGCACGTAACTGCAGATTCAGAAAAGATACAAGTTTATATATCCTCTTCCTCTATTAATTTCCCTGCTCTCCTTAGCATTATGTTAATATCATGGGTGGTTTTGCTACTAGTCTGAAAATTCTAGCGTACTACCAGTCAGTGTAATTCAGGCTGAACTTGGGCATCAGAATGGGTTACAGAAATTAATAGGAAGAATTTATAAAGTATATTTTTCTCCTTACCTCAAGAACTCATGAAGTCTAGCCGTTTCTCATGGCTTTACTGAGAAATACTTGAGAGGAGAATGAGGGAAAGCACAATAAAAAGGACCAAATATGCCAAGATGACTTTTGTATCTCAAAATAATATGTCCTGTGTACCCTGATGTCAGATGGACCACCATGCATCACTCCCCTGTGATGTCAGGCAGAGTATACCTGTGATGTTAGGTAGAGTATAGAATGTGCCTTTGGAAACAGCAGCTTCCTCCACCTGTTTCTTAACTTGCTTTATTGTCCCTGTTCAAATTGTGATTGACAACAAACTGAGCTTTTCTCAGGGTGGATATTGAATACTTTTTATGGGCCGGGCAACGTACGAAGCTCTTTATAAGCATTTCCACATTTAATCTTTGCACCAATCTTTGGAGTATAGGTAGAATTACTATCCCCACTGAACAGATAAGGAAACAGAGCCTCAGGGAGGTTCCATAGCGTCCTTCTATGCAGTGAGTTGGGATGATGTATCCACATTCTCTCCATGTTTATGTATGTTTTTATATCTCTCTAGAGAGGGAGAGAGATATATAGAAAAACAGTACACTTAGTTCTAAGTATCCATGTTATATTTGTAGTGAAGGTTGACAGGGTTTTGAAAATAGAATTGCAAAAAATTAGTCATAAGATTCCAGAATCTTATCATGGAATAAAATATGAGCATTGTGTCCCACAGTCATTTTAGTAGCACGGGCTACATGAGCTAAGTCCTTTATTAAAGGTGGATCAACTTGTAGAATATATAATGCTACGGGGAGCCAGCCCAGTTTTAATAAAGGGGACACACAGAAGAAAATGTATACTACAAAATGTCGATTCACATCTCAACTTGTATAAATAGTGTTGCAGACAGTACTAGACATGTGTGAATGGGTGAGGTATGCCACTGTTCGGAATCACTCATGCAAGGGCTTTGGCCATCAGCCCGACGAAACGGGCGTGCCACTTAAGAGGGTGCCAGCTGAATAGATGGAGTTGTATGATACTTAAAACATGATTCTGTACTAGTGCTACATAGAACAACGATTACAGCTTGTTACTTTTCTTTGCGCCAGTTTTGACATCTGAACATTTTT
The DNA here is from genome assembly GCF_964374135.1 of Grampus griseus. Classification (NCBI taxonomy): domain Eukaryota; kingdom Metazoa; phylum Chordata; class Mammalia; order Artiodactyla; family Delphinidae; genus Grampus; species Grampus griseus. The sequence continues at coordinate 69,085,938 of NC_139010.1, forward strand.
AACTGAAAAAGAATGTCATTTTCATGAAAGAACTTCCTGTACAATAAAGTTAGCATTTATAGTCATCCTAACATATGAAATGATTTGATAAGCTCGAATATTCTAATAGGCAGAAGTTTCCTTTTTCTGCTTCCTAGAAATCATTCCAAAGTTTGCAGAGTAGCCATGGGGAAAGATACAGGGGTTTATTTCTGGCATCAAGTTGTACAAAGAAACAACAAAGTTATGGATTTTGGGGGGAGGGTGCTTGTGTCACGCGCCCTCCTCCGCCTCTGCATCATAATTCAGTAACTATGGAGAGAATTAGCATACCGACAGAGCGCATGTAAACAGTATTCTACATCTGTAATCTAGCACTCAAGCAGAGAAAGCATTGGGTGTTTTGGACAGACAGAAGCAGAATCAGATATCAATATTCTCTAGTTTAAAGACTGCACTTACGTCTGATAAAACCACCTGGGTTTCCTCAGCGGCTGAGGTCAGGAATGGCGGCCGCAGACCCGTGTGCCCATCAGACTGCTGGAGTCAAGTCCTCTGTTTGTGTACAGTGTATAAATGGGAATGTGGGTAAACACTGCCCTCTCCAACCGCATAATTACGTCGATTGCTGAAAAGACCCAGAAGTGCACCAAAATATCACAGGGAAGCTATTTCTAACACGACTTTGCTCTTTATGGCTAAGTGGCAGCCACTGTTTTTTTTTTTTTTCCCTTCTAAATTATGTGTTCTTGTTTCAAGCATTTAGATGATGCAAAACAGATTTTTGTGGCAACATTCTTTTTCGCAGCCAAAAAAGCATTCAAGGAAGAGCTGTACTCCGCCCAAGTTGCTATTTATTCTGGACCTTTTGTGTTATCGGCATAAACTCATTTCATTTAGAAAAGAGAAATAACCTACTTTGGATTGTTTTTTAGAACTGCTAATAATGCCAGTAAAATATCTAACAATGATGGGAAATGGAAGTCTTCAAATGATCAGTCAGAAAGGAAGACGAATAAATGAACGTAATAGGTGCAAAAAATAATAACCTTTCTCTTTATGATTTTTCAGAATGCTCAGAATAAAGCAGATTCTTTCCCACAGAGACCTACTAATTCTTCATCCATAAAATAAAGGGTAACTTTGCGATTGCCTATGACCTCTAATCTCAAAAGCAAGTCATAGTTTTATTATCAGTCTTTTAACATCCACTTCCTTATCTCTCTGTCCTCCTCTCCATTTTTTTTCCTCTGTCTCTGCTGCTTTTCTCTGGATCCCTCCCCCTCCTCTTGCCAATCTCCTTAGAAACAATTGCAGTTAGCAGAGTCGGAAGTCAAAACAGTTATTCTCATAGCCATGGTAAAACAGACCAAAGTAAACAAATTCACAATTTCTCATTTCCAACATCTCCATTTTGCACATCCTATTATCATGGCACTTAGTTTTAGGGTAACCACTGGTGATTTAGTTGTCTAAAAATGGCCAGTGGTTTTTTAGCAGCAAACATGTTTTATTCTTTCACGGACCTTGAAATTTAAACTCAGAAATTCCACATCCATACACTTAGCTTGTCCTAGCACCATCCATTTATATATGTAGGTTCCTGTTTTTCATTTGTTTGTCTGACTTTCTTAGGCTTTAGATTTAGGATCTGAGTAGGGTATCATATGTTTCAATGGGCCCTGATGCCCATTGATGAATATATCTTTTAATAGGTATTATAATTAATTGTTGGAAGAATGCTTCAGTTACATCAGATTTGTTGGAAATTATTACTTTTCGGTTTCTGGTGTTGCTAAAAGCATATTCAACGTTCCTCAGCTCTATAAATGTTCTTAGTGAATGCTCTTTTCCCAAAATTCATGTAACACATTTAATACTTGCCATGTACCTACCATCGCAATAGTTACTGTGAAGACCTCAGAGGAGTATATGTTCTCAAGCGTCTATAACACAGAGAAAGAAAGTTAAACAATATCATACTAAAAACTGGGATGGAAACTGGCACAGAGACTAAAAAAGAATATGACTAAGGGAAAGGAATTGGAAAGAATATCAAGGGAAAAGGACCTAGCTCTAACTGTTACACATTAATGAAGAGGAAAAAAGAAAGTTTAATAAACTTTGATGAAGGAGAACCTGTAAAGTGGTATGTTAAATGGAATTCTCTGAAATTCGATATCAAAAGATACCTTTGCAGAAAATGTTGAAAATTTAATACTATTAAGTTACACTTCTTAGAGAACTAAATGTAACGAGCACATTATCTAGGGCTGCTCCCATAATTTGGATGGCTTAATTAGTAAATGCACAAATACAGCTATACTCAGAATTAGATTCCAACTGGTATAACTGAAATTATAAAAATGTATTACAAAAAAGTAGTAGGATTTTTTGAAGGTTATTTTTCCCTCAACGTTTGAGAGGAAAGTGACTTTTAGACTTGCCTTCTTCCCCTCCCTCCAAATTCCTGAACTGTTTTAAGTGCCTCTGATGCTTTCTTACATCCTTAATGCATTGTTTTAATGAGGAGAAGGGTGTTTGTGTGTGCATGTTTGTGTTTTACCCTTAAATTGTGCTTTGTTGGTTTTAGTAAAATAAAGTTGAAAAGCCACATCTTTCCCATTGAAATGAAATTAAAAACCACTGCAGCTCTGATGTCATGAAAGAAAAATGAGGGGGATTTAGACAGGAAAATTGTGCAAAGAAAACTTTATGAGGCTTTTAAAGGAGCTGATACAGTGTCTTCTAACTTGAACTAAGCTGCAGTTGTGTGTTCAGTGTATGTGTCTACATTGAATGTATTTTTATGAAAAGAAAGAGTAGACAAGCAACAGAAATATATACGGAGATATGAGTGGCCTGGAGTAAAAAGCAATAAATGTAGTTTTTCCAGCTCCTCCAAAAAAGCTGCAATTTAGGCCATATCATTACAAAGTTTTTTTCCTTTTGAAAAAAATGACTAATTTCTAAAGCAAATCCATACTAAAAAGTAGTACATGTAATAAGTTTCAGAGTATTACTTCAGGATAGTATGTACATAGGAAATATCACTTGTTGAATGTTTGAAGTCATTCAGTGAAAGACTGAAAATGTTATGTTGTAACACGTTTGATAATTATGCTTATTCAGTTCGGAGCTACTTTTATGTTTTCCTTTGAAAAGAATGATAATACCCTCTTATAAACTGAGACCATAAAGAAGGATGAGGCTGTGCTTCGTTCCGAATGGTTTAAAGGCAGGCTTTTTCTGAGTCTTTCTTAGAACTGCAGGTAGGAAGTAGCGGTGAGTAGTAATGCATGAACCATAAGTTTTATGAGCTCTGCCAGTCCGTATGCTTCACACAGTCTGTCATTGTGTAGGGCTTGAATGCATTATAATATGTGTTCAACACGTCCTCTTAACTGGCAGCGTTAACTTCCGTGCACGTCATCACTGTGTCATGAGTTTGTTTAATCACGTTGCTCCTTTATTCCAGGCTTTGTGCAGCTCTCTTACCTCCCCTCTCACCTTCAGTCATGCTCAGAACCCAGTTCCTGGCAGGAAGGGAGGTATTTATTTCAGTCAGAAACATCCATGCAGCTTTCTATAATCACTTTGCCTGTAGATTTCAACCCTATGCTTCTTCATCTTTTCTTTTCTTCAAAGTTTTACATTGAAAGGGCAAATGTGGAAGATTTTTGCTTCTAAGGAAACTGTTTTATTTGCCTTAATTATTGTGTCTGAGAACTGGTTTGTCTTTATAAAATTGAAACCTCTTTCCCCTTAGAAATGGAGGAGGGGGGAGGAGGGGAAATGAATTGCAGAGAATAACATCTCACTTATCTAAAAATAATAGTAAGGAGAATAGCTAACATTTGTCAAGCACTCACGATGTTTAGACAGTGTTCTTAGTACTTTACATGTGTCAGGTCTTCACAACAACCCTCTGAAGTAGGCATCATTTTTGTCCCCATTTATAGTGAGGAAGCCGCAGAGAGTTTGGTAACTTACTGAAAGCAGCACTACTAGAAAACGGTAGAGCGGGGATTTGAACCAGCACTCTGGCATCAGAATCTGAGTTCTTGACCAGGAAATTATTACTACACACACAAGTATTAAGTCATAAGAGAAAAAAATTTATGTTGTGAAAGCCTGAATTTATTTCACGAGAATTGCAATGTGCATTTCCTTAAAGATGATGATTTATAGTTTTCTTCCTTTTTATAGATTTAATGTGTATAGGGATTGAAGGGCCAAACCTTAATGTTAGGGTGCTATTTAAGTGTAGATTTCTAGTTGTCATGATACAATATTTTTGTACTCAGAATATGAACTCAGTAACTGAACATAGCTTACTTTTCCACCAGGTTGTTTTTGCCCTAATCTCTATTAGGGGTATTTGAGTCCTAGCCATGTTTCTGATGTTTAGCAAGAGATGAAAGTTGGTAGCCACTCAAAAGCCTATACGTGGGTGAGTTGATATCAATAATTTTTTTTATTACTCAGAGATGATAATGAAAATGTATGTTTAGTGAATCAGGGAAAGTTACAAAGAGGAAAATAGAGTATTGGATACACACACAGAGCAAGGGTCTACTTCTCTCTATATGTGTGTATGTGAAGTACATACATATTTTATATATATATATATATATATAAAATTTATTTAATTAGACTATTTATTTATTTACTTATTTATTTCATTAGACCAGAGATTGGGAACAAGAACAGAAGATGTGCCCAGGATAATAATTCGTGTACAGAAAGATAGCCACAACTCTAGAGAGAAGTAGCTTCAGCTAAGGTATCTCTGTTCTGGGCTGTAACGGCATTCACAGGCATTCAGCTTCCTATTGTGTTATCAGAATTAAGTTACAAGAGATATTTTCTGAAACAATTTTATATTTCTTAGTATATGAAATTTACCTTCTCAGAGCCGTAACCACCTCTTGCTGTCAAGATAAAATCCAGACATCTCAGGCTGGTGTTCAAGACTCTCAAGCTCCTTCCCCATATTTCCCAAAATCTGTGCTCCAACCATATCTGATTATCTGATTATCCTGCAAATTACTTGGCATGGTGGACAGAATGGACCCCTGAAGATGTCCATGACCTAGTCCCTGGAACCTGAGAATATTTTACAATACATGACAAAAGAGACTTTGCAGATGTAATTAGAGAGCTTAAGATGGGGAGAGTTTCCTAAACTTGATGGGCCCAGTCTAGCCACATGGACTCTTTTAAGCAAAGAACTTTCTCTGGCTGGAGGCAGAAGAGAATTAAGCCAAAGGAGAAGTTGGTGAGATTTGAAGTGTAAGAAGGACTCAGTGTACCTTTGCTGGTTTAAAGGCAGAAGGAGCAATGCGATGAGGAATACAGACAGTGTAAGGGGCTAAGAGAGGTCTCTGGCTGATAACCAATAGTAAAGCATAGACCTCAGTCCTACAACCACAAGGAACTGAGTTTGGCCGACAACCTGAAAGAGTTTCAAAGTAGATTCATCTCCAGAACCTCCAGAAATGAATGCAGCCCTGGCAACACCTTGATTTTGACATTGTAGGACCCAGAGCAGAGGAAGCAGCCGTGCCCACCTGGACTTCTCACCTTTAGAACTGTGCAATAATAAATTTGTGTTGTTTTAAGCCGTAAGTTTGAGGCAATCTTTTCTAGCAGCAAGTGCCCTTTCTCCACCCTTTCTAACTATCAACATCTGTTCGTCCTCCAAGGCTTAACTTGAATGATATTTCCTCCATTAACACTTGCATGAAAGTCCCAATCAGAAAAACCACTGCTCCATCTGTTGATGCCATTGGGTTTCTGCCTGTGCAGTGTCATTTCTTCATTAGGCTTTGTGATGCATTTAGCCGTCTGTGTTCATCTCTGCCCTACTAAATCATAGCACTTGGAGCCTATGCTTTGGTTTATATCCATGCATTATTTGATATAGTACTTTGTACACAATAAGTGCCCAGTTCCATAAAGGTTGCATTGTGAATGTCATCCTCAGAGAGCCTATAAATGATCAGACATGGTGCCCATATACACCTACTCAATCTGCAAATTATGGGCATACAAGGCAAAAAAAAATGTTCTTACCCTCATGGAGTTTACTGTCCAGTGGAGGAAAGGAAGATATTAATGATGTAATCCTGTCAATAAACCTAAAATTAAGCTCATGAAGGAAAGGGATATATAGTGCTGTGATACAGTGCTTTACAATCAAGTTTTTATCAAATGAAGGACTATGCAGCTTTAAGGAGAAAATTCATAGGCATCATTTCAAATAGACTAGAAATAGAGATAAGCATCTTATACACAGAATGAGGATGACCTTCTTTCCCATCTTCTTAAAGGATGCAATGAGAAGTGACATTAAGCTGCAATCTGAAGAGTTTAGGTCGGACCAGGAGTTTTCAACCCTGGCTCAACGTTACAGTCAGCTGAGGAACTTTTAAAAATTACTGATGCTTGGGCCCCACCCCAGGCCAGTTGAATCAGAATCTCCAGGGTGGGGTGTAAGCAACAGTATTTTTTAAAGCTCCTCAGCTACTTAAGATGCCAGTGAGGACTGAGAACTACTGCTTTAGTATTTCCGGTGCATTTTCAGATGTCTTGGTCAAAGATAGACAGGGTTGTGAAGTGGAGGCAGTGAAATACCCTTCCTCAGGAGGAGCTCTGCAATAGGATAGGAAAAGCCTCCTCAGGTATCAGTGTTTCTGTCTAAAAGCAGGCCGGTGCTGATTGTCTCTTGTTTTCTATTTCATAACATTTATTGGAACTTTTACTATAAAAGTAAGGGGTTTTTTTTAATATAGAAAATTTAAGAAAAATAGAAAAGCACACAGAGGAAAATAAAAATTACTCATAATCCCATAAACCACTCTAAACATTTTTGGCAAATATTCAAGCATCACAAGCTGGTGGATGTGTGTCAGTGTGAACACATTTATGTAGGACATGTGGTCGCCCTTTTTTAAACCCGGTCGCATCACAAATGCACTTGTTATCATCCTCTGTAAGCATTCAAGTTTGTAACCCCTGAAATATATTTTTATATATATATATATATATTTTTTTAAAGCCAGCTTTTAAAAAAATTAATACTGTATGAAGACTTTTCCATATCATCAAATATTCTGCTGAGAAAAAAATTAATGGCCGTCTACTACTTCATCCTAAGAATATATCATACATTTATTTAACCAGATTCTTATTGTTGGACATTTTGTGTTGAATTTTTTTTTTTTTTTTTTTTTTTACTATTCTAACATTGCAATAGGGATACTTTTTCATAATTCTTTGCATAAATTTCTGGCTATTTCTTAATGATAAATTCCTAAGAGTGGAATTACTGGGCCAAAGAACATGAATATTTTCAATATTTTTTATCTGTAATACCAAATTGTCCTCCAATAAGCTATAATAGGTTAATAAGTTGCCTTTCCCAGGACTTCCCTGGTGGTGCAGTGGTTAAGAATCTGCCTGCCAGTGCAGGGGACACGGGTTCAATCCCTGGTCCGGGAAGATTCCACATGCCACAGAGCAACTAAGCCCGTGCGCAACAAATATGGAGCCTGTGCTCTAGAGCCCGCAAGCCACAACTACTGAGCCCGCGTTCTGCAACTACCGAAGCCCGCGTGCCTAGAGCCTGTGCTACACAACAAGAGAAGCCACAGCAATAAGAAGCCCACGCACCACAACAAAGAGTAGCCTCCCTCGCCTCAACTAGAGAAAGTCCTCGCACAGCAACGAAGACCCAGCGCAGCCAAAAATCAATCAATCAATCAGTCAAAAAAATAATAATAATAATTTGCCTTTCCCAAAACCTTCACTCATTGTGAGCAGAAGATGCGCTAGTGGCTTTTGTTGCATTTATTTATCACTATTAAGGCTGATATTTTCTCTTATGTTTATTAATCATTACAATTCTTTTGCTTACTTTTGCTTTGAAAGTTAATTTTTTTCTGTAGATATGTTTGTGTTTTTCTTCATGATTTACATAAGAGCTCTTCTAGTAACCGTTTGTGTACTTTTTTCAAATTTGTCAGTAGGCTTTTTTCAACTATTCTTAAAGTACTGACATTTTAAATTTGATGTGGCAGAATTTTTCTTTTTTATTATCTTTCCCTTGGAATTTATGTTCAGGAAAGCCCTCCCTGCTGTAAGTAAGACCAAAAACAAAATCATACTTTCCTTCTAATTCCTTTATAGTTCTATATTTTACTTATTGGGTTGTTGTCTGGTTCTCATTCTTTGAAGCTAACTTGAATTGCAAGTTCAAGAATGAAACACCTGGAAGAAAGTCTGGACTCTACCAGTTACTATTACCTGTGAGAATTGATTGAACCTCTGTGGGTCTGTTTTCTTTGTCTGTAAATGTAAAACGTAAAACCCAACACATGAGGACTAAGTGAGGTGACATAAAATACTGAGCACAGGGCCTGGCACATGGCACGTAGTAAATGCTAACAAAACAAAACAAAAACAAAAAACCAACCAACACAAAATCCGATTCCCTCTAGTTACTTTCTTCAGAGTAACATTATCAGACTAGCATTTGAAGATTCAAGACTCAGTCGGTTTTCCCCCGTGCATTGTGACCTCTTGCCTTTGGGCTGTCTCTAGTTTAAGCCCTTTCTCTCGGGTCTCTCTGATTATCTAAAGTGGATGGTTGTATTGTCATTTATGCGACTGGCTTATGTACCATTTATTGCAGGCCTCTCCCTCCTCTTCTGAATCATTGTTCTCCTTCTGCTCAGCCCTCAAGTGTCCCTTTCTCCTCTCTTTCGCCTTGACTGGCATTTCTGTGAGACATTTTGTGACGTGCATTTAGAACGCTATGTAAAAATGAACCGCCTTGTGTTATTTAAATATTTAGAGGCCTTTGTAGCCTTGCAGGCTATTTTTAAAGTGACCTTTAAAACCATTTGCAAGGAAGACAAAAGTAGTGGGGGAAGGCATAACCTTTTAATGTTTCCTTCATTAGCAGTGTTCTCTCCCTTGAATGTATTGCCTTGCTTTGATAGCTCATAATGTAGGGTACATCAAAGACCCAAATAATGGAGAACAATGGAGAACAATTTTTAAAAGCTTATTTTGTATTATTGCTGCTGCCATTAGGTGTCAGAGGGAAAAGGTCCCTTTCTTTTAATAACCTGGACTCATGATTGACTTTCTATGTACTGGAGACCCTCTCCGCAATGCTGGTACATAGTCATGCATGATTTGGGCTTATCCAATTTTCTCAGGCTTTGCTTTTATGAAATGATTTTATTTTTGAGAGGAGAAACTCAGTCTACATTTTATCTGATTTAGTAAAAACAAGAAGCCAGATTGTAGCAAGATTCTGCCCTATCCCTTCCTTCATTCAATCCTCCATTCACCATTTCTTCAAAACACACCAGTTACTCGTTGACAGTGTTCTGTCTAGGTCTGGACCCAGAGCAAGAGCCACTCTTCCAGAAACTTCCTTGAGAAACAAGAGTGAGCAAGACAGGAGGCCAGGACCACTTCGGAAAGCCAAGGTTTGAATGCCCAAGGAGGCCTAAAACGAGAAGCAGCTAGCAGGGTAGAATTTAGGGATGAGTGAGGCTGGAGTGAGATGGGAAACAGAACACAAGGAAGGGTATGATTGGGCTAAGAGCATATTAGGGTAGAGAAAGCAGGCAGCCAGAATGTGGGGTCTCTGTGCTATTGGGTGGATGGGGGACAGGCAGATTAGAATGACTTGCTTTCTTTATTTTAAAATGGAATCAGGTCTTAGAGAAGATACTACCCTTTGATCTTGTAGTTCAGCTAGGGCATATATATGTGTGTGTGTATATATATGTGTGTGTGTGTATATATACACACACACATATATAAGAAGTTAGATATTAGGGCACAGTAGTATATGATGAATGCCAGTGAGTGGACAGCCAATAAGCGCTAGAGGAGAAGGCCTTTGTGGAGGGCTTTCAATACCACAGATTTGTTCTATGCTCAGAAAGAATAATAATATCCCAGCGCAGGGCCTGGTACATAGAGGGCAGCTCAGTAAGTATTTTAAAATAAATTATGCTGTGTTATGCATTCATTATCTCATTATAATTATGAAGTAGATACTACCTCATTTTATAGAATCAGAAACTAAGGTTTAGATAAACTAAGAATCACGTCCAAGGTCACACAGCTGGTGTACGATGAAGCAGGTTTTAAATCCAGGGTGGTCTGACTCAGAGCCCTAGGTATTAACCACAACAATTGCAAAACATTTCTGAGAAATGAAATGTTTGAAAACAGTGTGTAGTAGAGAGAGTAATGCCCCTCTCCCTCAAGATGTCCTGTGAGTATGTTATTTTGGTGGCAGAAGGGACTTGGCAGGTGTGACTGTTAATGACCTTGAGATGGGAGATAACCCTGGATTATCTAGGTCGTCCCAATGGAATCACTAGAGTCCTTATCCGAGGGAGGTAAGAGTGTCAGAGTCAGAGAAGGAAAGGTGATGATGGAAGCAGGGGTCAGACAGATTTGAAGATACTGTGCTGCTCACTTTGAGCGTGGAGGAAGGGACTGCAAGCCAAGGAATGTTGGTGCCTCTAGAAGCTGGAAAAGGCACCGAAACACATTTTCCCCTAGAAGCTCTAGAAGGAGCACAGCTCTGTCAGCACCCTGGTTTCAGTCCAGTAAGATCCATTTCAGACTTCTGACCTCCGAAACTATGAGAATAAATTTGTGTTCTTTTAAACCATTAAATGTGTGGCGATTTGTTACAGCAGCAGTAGGAAGCTAATACACAGTGCTTCAGAAGGATTAGCTTAGCAATGAAATAACAGAATTAATCAACACAGAGAGACTGAAGAGAAAACCAGAGAGGAGGCTGTTGCAACCCTCAGGTGACCTGGGACTATGTTCTTTCTTCGCCTTTTATTTCCTTCCTGACATAGACTGTGTCTTTTGGGTTGACCAGTTGTAGTTGGGACGGGCAAATTTTCTGCTCATTTTTTCTTATTAACAGCCTCACTTGAAAATAAGTGAAAGAATTATTCTTTAGGAAATTGTGGAGTTGCGGGGGGAGATTAATTTTATTATTAAGGGGGAAAAATGATGATTTCTCATGTCTCCCCAAATCTTCCTTTTAGCACATGTGTGTATGACATACACTGAGTAGGAACCTATATTGGGCTGGCTTTTCCGTTGAACCTGCAGCACAGAGTTGGCCAGGACAATATAAAATACATTTTTATTATTTTAAGGATTCTGTGTGGTACAGCTTGGGAGTGAGGAAAAGAGATTAAAAAAAGGTGGCAAATAATGGGGAAGGATCCCTTTCAGTTATACATGGAAAAAATTTGGCTGCATTTTGGAATTTCTAGAGGAAATCACAGACATGCTAACATACAATGACAGAGGTGATCTCTAAACATTCATGTTCCTTCTTATGACTATTTGCTGAAATATTTATGGTAGAATATACTTTATTCTTTTTTATAATTAAAGTTTGACCAAAATGTGCATGCTTATTTATGCCTCTGGGATTAGGGTCAACTGTTGATGTGATAGGCAACAGTTTAAAGTGACTTTGTTTTTTAAATTCAGTTAACTTTAATAGGTTATAAGTGGGCTTTAAAGTATACCAGTTAATGTTAACCTTATAGCCTCAAAGCATGTATATGTGTAAATAAATTGCAGCTATATTCCCATAAGTCTCAAATATGTATCTCCAGCTGTAGACTTTTATTTAGCTACCTACTTGACATGTCCAATTGAATGCTATTTGTCAGCTCAAGCTTCACGTACCCAGGACAGACCTCTTGTTTTCCCCACCATCCTTCTCTTCCTCCAGTGTCCTCCATCTCAGTTAATGGTTTTACCTTCCATTTAGTAGTTTAACTCAAAACGTTGGAGCCAACTTGGATTCCTCCCTCTATCTCACACCTCGTATCCAATCTATCATCAAATACAGGCTCCACCTTCAAAGGACATTCCAAATCTGCCCACTTCTCTACACCACCACTGTTACCACTCTGATCCAAGCCCCCAGCACCTCTCCCCTAGGCTGCTATGGTAATCTCCTAATTGCTCTCCCTTCTACAAGCACCCCAATACAGTCTTTTTTATCCTTATTAGCAGCCAGAGTGATACTTTGCAAACTTAGATCACGCCATCTTCTGATCAGAACAGCCAGTAACTTGTATCACATTTGGCATAAAATCCAGTCTTCACTGTATATGGTCCACATGGCCTCCCACTGTTTGGCCACTTGTCCCTCCAACCGTAATTCTTACCACTTTTCTTTACCCATTTCTCTGAAATGCCTAGCACGTTTTTGCCACAATGTCTCTGTTCTTGCTTTTTCTTCTGCCCAGAAGCCCTGCTTCCAGATATTCCCTATGGCTCACACTTGCTTTGTTCAAGTGTGGCCTCCCCAGAAAGCTCTTTTCCTGACCACCCTGTCTAAAATACTATCTCTTTCATTCTCCCCTTACCCTACGCTTATCACTACTTGACTTTGTAGTCTGAGTTTTTTTGTTTATTGTCTTTTTTTTTCCCATCAGAAGGTAAAATCCGTGCGAACGGGTCTGTTTTGTTCTCTGCTCTGTCTCTATCTCCTAAAACATTCAAAGGTGAAAGTTCAAAAAATCATGAATGGATGAATTTTTACAACTGTTTAAAATTAGTGTCGGGTGTGAGTTGCACCATGATGGTTATTTGTAGTCGTTCGTTGAGATCATGAATTTGTAGATATTCCATCTGCTGTGTGCAGTTCCTCGTGCTAAGGCTTCTGAATAGGCAAATATGAATAAAATGCAGTCCTTCACTTGCCTTCAAGGCATTTACAGTCTAAGAAAGGAGATGAATTTCAATAAATGTTGGGCTGACAAGTCTAACTTGTAGTGACTTAATCATGTCGCAAGGATAGTTCTGCGGAGCGTCAAAGAAGGAAGCACTTATCTCCAGTTGCTGGGATCAGGGAAACCTTCATGAGGAGGAGAGGGGAAGTTTGGCCTGGCTTTTGGGCAGTGATTAGTATTTGGATATATGGAACTTATGAAGAAGGCATTCTAGGTGAAACGAACTGCTTAAATAAAAGTACAGAGGCAGGAAAATCCAAGGTGCTTTTCTAAAGGAAAATATTGACCAACAAGAAGTCAGAGTCAATAATACCCCAATGACAGTAAGTATTGATGTTCAGTAAAAACCAGTTGGCGTTGTCTACTATGCATAAACAATTTTGCTCATACTCAGAACATTCTGGACTAAAATTCTGAATCAAAAATTATTTACTGCATTTTTTTTTAATTGAAGTATAGTTGATTTACAATGTTGTGTTAATTTCTGCTGTACAGCATAGTGATTCTGTTTACTGTGTTTTTTATATTTAAACATTTATTTCTATTGGGAAACGTTTATAAATGTGTCTGGTCTAATTTATTTGGTACCAACTAGGTGCTCCATGCTTTGTTGGCACTCTTTTTATTTATTGTTTCTCTGGTATTTTGTCATTGCTAGTCATCGTTCCATGCCTCATCGTAGGAGGTAGGTCTGTCCTGTTTGTGTTCATAAGCATGAGTGACCAGCATGACCCTTGACCTTTAAGCTGATGAGCAACAGGAGTTCACCGGTTATTCCGTCATGAAACAGGGATTCTCTGTATCAAATATCATCAGCAAGGCAAGAGAAGAGAAGTGGCATGTGCTGTTAGGTGCCATTTTCAGTTAATGAGAATGGTCCACATTTTAGCGTTCTTGGGAGTGATTTTTCTGAAGGGCTTTGGGAAATTGAATAAATAAACACATTTGAAATTGGATTTAGATTTTGATAGAACAGGAATGATCATAACTTAGGCCCTTTGGTGGCCTGGAACTATTCACATGTAGATAAAGACAATACATTTCCATAAATTCTTAAGAAAACACGTGGATGGAGTCTAAACCACGTTATTCTGATTGCTGGGTTAAAGACCGTTAAGAATGGGAAGAGCTGAAAAATGCAGGCGTTAGTTCCTCATGTGACAATTGCTCTAAATAGACCATTTCATAGGCTGCATGTTTTAAATATGAGCATTTCTAAAGGTAACATGAGCAATGGCATGTCAAAAGTGAAAATTAAATCATTAATTCTAACATATTCCTTTCCTAATTAAGAGTAATTATACCAGGGACTAGGTCCTATTCACCCTTTGACCTCAACCTCGGCCAGTACCCGGGACTTAATGTTCATTGAGTGAATGAAACCTCTTTTCCCTCAAATCTTTTGCTTAGGCAGGTCCATAAATGGCAAGGGGCATACCCTGAATGTTGCTGAAAGTGAGTAATTGATATGCAGAAGTTTGGCAGAATTCAGCTGAAGTGACCCAGAGCTGAAAGAATAACAGCTCAAAAAATTAAGGAAGATGGAGACTTACCAAAGCTTTCTGCCAGATAGATTCTTAATCCTGAAATGTTTATTGTCAAATAGTTTTAATACCTTTTGATAACAAATTTTGAAATGCCTCAAATAAATATGAAACTGATTATGTTTTTAATATAAAAATATTGAGGCTAGTGGATTTTTAAGACATTCTGGTGCACTTAAAATTAAGGGTCTTTATTATCAGATAGCTTTTAGGAAGTAGCTAAACCATATGTTTATAAGGGGTGTGTATGCTGGGAAATTGTGGTCAAAATATCAAACAGTAAAACCGCAGAGTTCAAGCTACTTCACATCAATATTTATGTGAATTTTGTAAACACTTATTTTGGTGATTTTTCCTGATATTCTACGCTTTAAAGGAGCACCTTTATGGAAATATATCAAGGATCAATTTTTTTTTTTAATCATTAGTCCCATAGAATTACTTGATAATATCGTCCATATAGTCTGCTAAGTATGTGCTACTTAATTTTTTAAAAACCTATTACATGACTGAAACATTCTTTGTCAACTGAACAGTTATTACGAGTCAGGAGTGTTTATTGTTGATAGTATTTTATTTTTAATCCGTTAAATAAAATGTGGAGACTCATAGAGTGGGTTCTCTTTAGGCTTCTGGTAATTAATTATGGTATATTTTGCCCAAGCTGTATTGCCTTGCTGGCTGTGTTACTCAGCCATACCAGGGGGAAAAATGACTCGTTTAAGCTGATTTGGACCTTGTGGCATTTAATTGCAAGCAAAAGTGTAGCAGGCTAAACCCAAATGAATGTGACACTGATTAACTGGGACCTTGTTGACAACATAATGAGATTAAGAGCCCGTTTCCTAATATCACAGAGGCTCTGAGGAACACTTTTGCCACAGAGGACTTTTGGTGCTAACGGTGCGGGGCTGATTTTGCCATTGATGTACAGCAGAGGTGTGGAAGGTTTTACATAATTTTTCAGTAACATTCATTGTCTTTTTTTTCTGAGCATAAATAGTCATTATTTTATTTTGTTTTGTGTTTGGTTTGGTTTTTAACAGTAACAGTACTTTTCTTAATGGTCAAGATTTGTCTTATTCAGATTTTTTTTCCCCTAGGAACTCGATACTGTTTTACTTGAACTGACTTTTTCACACTTCGGATCTCAAAGTATGTCCTAGGAATTTCTGAAATCCCTTCCCCTTACGAGAGATGCTCACAGCTTTCTTAGTCAAAGGGGGCATTACATGTTCAGACCACCTCAGTAAATGCCAAGCAAGGCTAGCTTCCTATCACCCATCTTACCACCCCCTACCTCCCACCTCCTCCCTCACTCCCCACCCCACCCCCGCATACCCAGCTGTGACTTCTGGCTACCCGTAAGGGAGAAAAACAGCTACTGTTGGCATTTAGCAACACCTGATGACAAGGACAAAACCTTCGTGAGCTCATCCTCCTTAAAAAACAGTTAAGTTGGGCTTCCCTGGTGGCGCAGTGGTTGAGAGTCCGCCTGCCGAGGCAGGGGATACGGGTTCGTGCCCCGGTCCGGGAGGATCCCACATGCCGCGGAGCGGCTGGGCCCGTGAGCCATGGCCGCTGAGCCTGCGCGTCCGGAGCCTGCGCTCCGCAGCGGGAGAGGCCACAACAGTGAGAGGCCCGCGTACCGCAAAAAAAAAAAAAAAACAGTTAAGTCCTTCTGGCTCACAGTTTCCCTGCGGCATTTCCTGTCCTTGCCCAGTATGCTGCACATTTAGGATTGGGGGCTGTCAGTGCCAGACCAAGAAGCTTTAGAAATAAACTCTTTTTTTTTTTTTTTTTTTGGTCTGGGAGTTAACCAAGGGTTCAAGGATAAGAGTAGAACAGTATAGAGTGGAGGCCAGACCCTTTCATCTGTTTATTAATTTTGCATAGTGGGTGCTCTGGGGCTAGACTGCCTGGGTTTGAATCCCAGCATTGCCTGCACCAACTAACTGTTGGTTCGAATAAGTTATCCAATCTCTTTATGCCTCATTTTCATTACCTATAAAATGGGGCTCTTAACAACTTCACAGGTCCTTAAGAAGATACATCTAAAGAGTCATATACATAAAGGATTAAAACTCATACATGTAAAGAGTTAGTACAACACCTAACACAAAGTAGGTTTTCATTAAATTGTGGTTATGTTTTTGTTTTTCTATTCCATTCTCTGTCTCTCCCTCTCCTCACTTTCCATCTTCCTCTCTATTTTTGCTTTCTTATGCTTCTAGAAAGAATCTAAGGTGCACTAGGATTAAAGAAAAGCAGGACAAAGAGGAAATGATAACTAACTTAAAGTTAGTCAGAAATGCATTTTCTAAGGCCCTATTCATTAATTAGAAGTGGGTTATAAGTTTGCCCTGAACTTCCTATTGACCAAAGGGGAATGTCTGATCAGTTATAAGAGTCAAAGTAACCAAAAGATTAATACATACCAGTTGGTTTGGAAAAGCACAGCTTTCCTTAGCCCTAGTTTTTCGTGTCATTCTTTTCATGGACTCTCACAATAGGGATGCTGTGGGATGTGGTGGACAATGTCTTCAACATTATCCTTCATATTATTTTTCAAGTTCAAACAAATATGAGACGGGTAGTACTCCCAGATTTATTTCATCACAAGCCCTTTCTTTACAGAGTATCTTGCTAAACTAGAATTCCACCAGATGCAGTGTTTCTGCAAGTGGGATTGCCTATGACTATTAACATGGTAAACTGGAAAGTTCAAGAAAAGAGAAAATCCAGCATTCTGGTTAAAAGGGCTGCATGGTGTGTACATATCTTTGCCTGCTCACCATCCATAGACATCTGTGGATAGTTCTTGAGAGCTTTCAGATAATTTGAAACTCCTATACACACAGAAACTACTGATTATTTTGCTTCTAGATTTCAGCCTGTTTCTACATATCACCTCTTTCTTATGGAGCTATTTGGGCATATTCCTGTATACCAGGCTATTTCTAGAAAACAAAGGAATGAACTTGAAAAAAAATATTGTGTGAAAGTTAAAGACTAAAGAGATTATAAAACATCAAATTTCTGATTCTTCATGTTGAATTTATGATCTGATGACCTTGTCTAAATAATGGCACATTTCTTAGTATACAGTGGTGATTACCGAGTACAATTTTACCCTCATTTAGAATAGGGGATTCCTCTCGTTTCGAATTGGGTAGTAAAATGTGTCAAAATGGACGTTGTTCTCAAGTAAAGTGGTTCACCATACAGAAGCTGAGTTCATTTATTAGTTAAATATGTAACTGTGAACATCCATTTGTCTGGATATTGTACCTCTCTTGAGATGAGCCTCTTCTGAAAAGTTGTGCAGAGGAAAATAGTCCAGAAAGTCAACAACATTTCCTCTTGGTGTACATCATAACTGTTTTCCCCTAGAGCTGGATTGTTTTTGGTTTCGGTTGTGTTCCTGACCCCCACAAATTTTCCCAACTGCCTTTCCAACCTGGTCTTCCACATGCTCAGGCGCCACCCTCCACAGGTCTTTGTTTTACCCCTCCCAGTAAAGGGTGACAAACCCAGGCCTGGCCCGTGGGGATAATAGTGATGGAACAAACTGTACAGTGTCTCCTTCCCTTACTTCAGCCCCTGACATATTTATCCAGGGGAGGCTGGCCCATAGTGTACACTAGGAACTGTATTAAACGGGAAATAAATATGCAGGAGGGTAAACAAGTAAGCTAAGAGGTAGAAGAAGAAGGGAGACTTGGTTCCTCCACTTTTCCAGGCAGGAGAAGAAGGACAAGATCATAGCTTCCTCTTTTTCCACTGCAGCCTCTCCTGCTTCTGAGCCAGTAGCCAAGCATGCTACTTTTAACTGCGTGGATTTGCCTGCCTCCAGAGATAGTTCTTTAGGTACTAGATGCTCACCCTTCCATCTCTGTACCTCAGGAGTCTATAACTCAAATATCTGGGGCCATTGAGAATGGGGTAAAGACAGGTGAAGTAAAAACTATAGGCATTTTCATTGCAACTTAGAGTAATACCTACTTAGGCCTGTCCAGCCTGCGTTTGCAGTGCCGGGTAATTCTTTTCCCTACAGTAATGATACTTAGAAGGGCCTGACAGGTAAAGGAGAGGAGTGAAGTAGGTCAGGCGTAGGATAAAGGGGCACGGTGGAGACTGGCGTATATCCTGTCCCAGGAAGGGACAGCTGGGATGGAGGCTGAATCTGAAGTTACTAGATGGTCTAACTTTCAAACAAAGCTAGAAATTCAGATATCCTCCTGGAAGTTCCTAATTTTTAAAACACTGTGGGTCAAACAAAACTCATCCATGGGCGACATACAATCATCAGGTCATTGTGTGCATCTAAATCTTACCTATCAGCTTGAGTTTCTCCTCCTTCACCAAGTCTTCCTGCTTGTACCAC
Organism: Grampus griseus; assembly: GCF_964374135.1. Taxonomy (NCBI): domain Eukaryota; kingdom Metazoa; phylum Chordata; class Mammalia; order Artiodactyla; family Delphinidae; genus Grampus; species Grampus griseus. The sequence continues at coordinate 69,104,663 of NC_139010.1, forward strand.
CCCATAGGGGCAGCAGTGATCAGAAAGCTTGGCTGGGGCTAGAAAATATGCTGCTCACTCAAATTGCTGCTGGCCCAGGGTTTTATTCCACCCCTTGGGCCTCTCCATAGGTGGGTATACTCACAACAGGGCAGCTGGCTTCTCCCAGAGCAAGTGATCCAAGAGAGAGGAAAGGTGAAAACAGCCAAGACAAAAGCCTCAATGTCTTTTAGAACCTGATCTTGGAATTGACATATCATCCCTTCTGTAATAGTCTAGCAATCACATAGACCAACCCTGATGCAGTGTGGGAGGGACTATACAGGTGTGCATGCCAGGGGGTGGGAATCATGGGGACCATCTTGGAGCCTGGCTCCCCAAGCACTCTAGGGTAAACTCTTTCTGTAATACAAATAAATACTCACCCCGTATTTTCCTCCTTTGAACATTTTCACTTTAACCCCTTTTAGAATTTCTTAAAGAAGGCATCCTTCCAGTAGAATTAGCTAAGACTTCCATATCATTTGCAATTCAGTTACATGTCTATTTAACCAACTGTTTAATTTTTACAACAAAGTACACCCAGTCCTCTAGATGTGATCAGTAAAACACCATGTGTATAAATAAAACACTTAAGGGGCTCCTGAGGAAGCAGTGTAGATGATTTGCCAAGGAAAAATGATACACAAGGGCTACAGCCCACTTGGACCATAGTTTTTAAGTTTGTTGGTATTCTTTTCTATATTTAGGTCATTGAAATAACCACTTAAACCACATATAGACATGCTGGCAAATATATTGAATCAATGGTGTAATTATTTCATGAAAGGGAAATAGGCCTTTTATATAATGACCTTGCAATAAGTGTCATTTTTATATGTGGAAAAGTAAGCGCCTGTCATTTTCTTGTTATTCTGAGGTCAGAGCCTACTGCAAAGATTTTAACATTTGAAAACTACTCTATTCACTGGAATCTCAGCATTTAAAATAATGATTTTCTTAAGATGCAGCATTCTGATGCACTATATCTGACCTTTCTTGGTCAGAAAAACAAAATCTTCAACACCTCTTGTTTCTTGTTCTACTCTTTCCATATTGCTCGAAATTCATGTTAAATGATCAGGATGCATTTTCACTCCTGTAGCGTTTTAATTAGCATTTGTCTATGGGTGTAATGAACATGAGACTTAGCAGCTTTTGCAGTCACTATACCTTCAGTCAAATACTTGTTCTTTTGAAATCATTTTAACTAGGTTAACTAGTGAAAATGGGGTTGGAAGTAAAAGATCTATAGAAAGAATTCTCATTGGAAAAAAAATTTTTGGTGGGATATACGGTTACAATAAAGATTTAATGGATCTTATTTTATTTATATATCAGTAAATTTTAAGAAGTTCCTCTTATACTATGCTGCTTAATGCTACTGAAAAACTGGGTATATGCTTTGGGGAGGGATTAAGTGAATTGGTATAGTTTTGCTTTTTGAAAGAGAATTCATTAAAAGAAGAACTTACCCTAAGAAAAGGAAGCAAGTAATATTGAACAAGCATTTTAAATGGTTAAATTAATGAAGATGGTCTCAGATTAGAAAGATACAGAATGTCTTATTGGGTGGTTAAAAATAGCTTTAGGGGCTTTCCTGGTGGCGCAGTGGTTGAGAGTCCGCCTGCCGATGCAGGGGACACGGGTTCGTGCCCCGGTCCGGGAAGATCCCACATGCCGCGGAGCTGCTGGGCCCGTGAGCCATGGCCGCTGAGCCTGCGCGTCCGGAGCCTGTGCTCCGCAACGGGACAGGCCACAACAGTGAGAGGCCCGCGTACCGCAAAAACAGAAACAAAAATAAAAATAGCTTTAAAAATAATTACATTTGTAGTAATGATGAAAAAAACTCCCAAATAATTTGAGATTATAAACTCTGAGACAGAGATCATATCTTATTAATTTTTACAATCCCCTTCCTGAATCTAATACTTTGAGTATAGTAGACAGACAATAAATATTGGATAGAAAAATGAATAATATGGTACATTTTACTAATTTATTTACAAGACTTTACTTCTGCATAGAAACCATGTTCTTATTTTAAGAAACGTTCTAACTCTTAAAGTCTTTCTTCTGAATATTGTGTCATCATAAAATTATTTTAAGCATTTATCTAGTATGCACCCCTCACTGCCATGTCATCACCCTGCAATGAAAAAAAATAATAATGAAATCACATTGGTGAGTTAAATGTGCTGGTTTTGTTTGGCAGATTCAGTGGTACCTCGTGGACCAGTGGTCCCAAATCCACATGGAAGGGGGCTTGCTGGTGAAGTCCAGACAGCCCTTAAGCAAATCATTCCATCCTGAATGGGACTGTGAATCTCACTTGTAAAGGGTTTAGAAATTTAGCTGTATTATCACAAAATAATGACAATATATTTACAGACATTTTAAAAAGACTGCATCCCAGCTTTTAAGTAAAATATTCACCCCCCCCCAAAAAAATTGTGCTATACACACAGGAAAAGAAAAACAAAGCTGACCCTTCACACAGACACTGAATTCATTAAAATGTATAGGCTTGGGAGGTGCTAGACCAAATGCTTATTATATACATGTAGCATCAATTTAAAAAGGGGTGCATTCAACTGGTCTTATTCTTCTTAAAATCATCTTCAGTGTTCCAGGGTAGTCAGAAAATGTGCATACTTTTCTAGGGTTTTTTTTTCCTCAAGTTTTTTTAAGATCATCCTCTTAGGATTGCTCTGTGGCTAAGCCTGTGGAAAACATACGCAGCCCCAGTAGAGTCCTTAAGCACTTCAAAAAGGCCAATGATTAATGATTACTGTTGATGCTCTGGGTAAAAGCCCCCAAATCAATCATCTCTTCAACCTTGTAGTCTCATTCTCCTTTCAGAGGTATCTCCCAAACCAAACACCAAGCAAAATGTGGCATAAAGTGAAAGAATCCTTGATTTGGAAAGCATCTTTGAAGTCATCCAATCAATTTTTATCTTCTACCCAAATTTCTTAGATGATTGACTCTAGTATTACAGCCTAATGAATAAAATAAATGTGATTCAAAGGAATCATTAAATTTATGTTTACATTTCTCTTGTTTTGCTTTGATAGCTTATTACCTAGCACATAGACAAAATGCCTATTTAAGAATTTTTTCCCTCAAAGTTTAGAATGCATCTAGACTATCCGGACTGTCTGATCAATAAATTAAATGAAAGTGACTGTCGGTTGTTGTCAGGCTGATTTGTGCTGCTTTCTTAATATGGCTGACTCTCACCTCCTCCTAGATTTCCTTATGCTAACTGTAAAGAAAACTAGAACTGCTTTCAATCCCAGCCATTTGTAATGAAAATTGTCCCAGCATGGTGACATTGACAACTACTCACCTTCAACAAGAAACAATACTGGAGTAGTGTTACCTGCTTTGGCTGAGGTCCAGTGGTTCAAGGAATGACTTATAAATAAGATCTCTTATCCGACACAGGTAGAACAGAAAAAATGTCTATCTGCTGAACTTTATTGTCTATGCTCTATTGCCTTTGCTCTTCACAGTTTTCATTATCATGCTTTTGAGCAAATAACTTGTGAAAGGTTTAGAAGTTCTGATTCACTGTTCACGCTTCCAGTGTGTAAATCCCCTAAAAGCTCCCTGGTAATTTAGCAACCTGTTCTGGCCATTTTTATACATTCTACATGTGTATGACCTTTCTGAGTCCATGTTGTAAAAGAGCGAGTGTAAGATTCTGTGGAAAACTTTTCAAGTTACTTGGAGGTAATCAAGGTGATGTCATTAGAAAATATTTGAAATTTAATGTCAATACCCTAAATTGATATCTTTGGAATATAAAAACCAAATATAGAAAGCAAAGGAAAAAAAGAGTTACGCTTATTTTAAAATGTGACAAAATGATCATTTTTGGTTAAGCCTATTTGCAGAAAAAGGTAAATGTTATTAAAGAGTTATTTTTCTTTGGGTACAAACATGGATTCACAAATTCCTTTATTTAAAAAGCCATTTTATCATGAGTTTAAAACCGAGGTGTCAGGGTTTTCATGTGACTATAAAATAAATGTGTCTACTCTCATTCTGTTATCAGCCCCTGATCTGGTTAGATAGAGATTTGTTTCTAGAGATTTGTTTTAGTGAGGATTAATAGAAAATGAGACAGCAGATTTTCAGTCTAAGTTAAACTGTGGTCTTCATTAAATAAATTTGGTCATATAACCCAGAGTGATTTTTCCCTCCCTTTCACTAGTTATACTAAGATGGCAAGAGCCTTTTTAAAGAAGTCTTTTGTAGATAATGGTTAACCTATAAAACGTGGACTACATATGTGTGATTTTCAGGTCCCTGGAACATGTAAATAAAGTTAGCAATTAAACACTTTCCTATAATGACAATAAGATAAGTAAAACAGAAGTAGAGGCTTATACTTTCATGTCTGGACACTTAGTCAATCCACAATTTTTGTCATTTATATTGCATCTAACCTGAATATTTCACAGATGTCACTGTGAGATAAGAAACAGTCTGTTTTCTTTTTTCTGTTATATGTATAATGGTCGTATTTAAAACGTGATAATTTTTTTCTTAATGTTAATATTTATTCAGTGGAGCATATAAACATTACTGTATCTTTCGATTAAAGCACATATTCAGTCATTTTGGAAGATTTCCCATAATGGGGCAAGAAAATGTTTTAATAGTGGGATATACAGTCGTCTTGTGATGATTGAAAACAAAAGTTGTTCTTTTTAAACAATTACAATTGTAAATTTTTTTTCAAATGTTAAATTTTTCTTTTTGCATTTGTCTTTTCACATTTTGGTTCCTAGACTTTTTATTGGGAGAATATACAAAGAATGTGTTCTATTTCCCCCGACTTCTTATGTTGGTTTGCCTATCCTTACAAAATTCTTTCTGCAAAGATGTCCAAAAACATGTAGGTACTTCTTATGCCCTATTTCTTATGCCTCCTACCTCTTCCATATCCATAGCGGTCATCCTCTCTTGTTCTCTTTTTCTCTTCTCCCACTGCCTTTTTCTCTTTTGTCTCCCGTTTTGCAGACTCTTCACTGTCTAACTTGAAATTGATTAGAATGCATTAATTTTTAAATAAGTGTCACATATCCTTAACTGAGCACTAAAAGGTTGAGAAGTCTTCATGGTGTAGAGTCTGATCCAAAACTGAGAAGAATTTTAAAAACAAGGGCTGCTCTTCATTAGCCCTCGTGCCATCTCCTGACAGGCTCCATGAACCACAATGCCACACCAGGCCAGGGCGAGCCCCGCTGCCGTGCACCATTTACCCTCTGTCAGCAGCTTCAGTCGGAGCTGGGGCGATACTGTACACGCGAGTCTGTCATGCGTCAGCCTCAATTAAGCTCACATTGCTTGCTTGGGAAACGCCACAGCCTCCTGTTAACCATCTTTTTTGTTGTTGTTCCATTTTCTTCTTCCATTTTTTTTTCCCCTTCAGCTCTCTCTAGAAGCCCATGTTTTATTTGGTGAAAGTGTGTTCATAGTCTTTTAGCTTCTTACAAAGAGAAATTGTTTGTAGAGGAAGTAACTCCTCTATGTAGGTCCCAATAAGTTGATTTTACTCATGCAGTCGGCTCAGTTCACACCTGAGTTTATTGTTTAAAGGAAGGAGTTATACTGACAGTTTGTACCTGTGCCAAGCTTGGTCTCGAGTCCTATGAAGCAATTTTTCTTTAGGCTTTTTAAGAGTACAGGAGCACTAGGCATCCAGCTTTCTCAAATGTTGAAGTACTTCTTTCTCCCAACCTATTGTTTACTCATGCCCTTGTCATCTAAGGGGGTGGTGGTTTTCTTTTTTTAAGAGTAGAATGAAACCTTACTACACTTGAAGGGGGAAAAAATGTAGACAGCAGCAGTTTATATTTGGTTCACTATTCTGTGGTTTACCATAAGTTTATGGGAAAAACAAAAGGACTACCCAGGGCTTCATTATGCCAGGTGGTTGGCTGACCAAGCTAGTCTCTTATGAGAAATTATCTTTAAGAGGGGATTCTCAAAAAATAAAAGAAGAGTCTTTGCAGGGAATTTTCTTTTCCTTCTCTGGATAACAACAGAGAATTCAAAAGAGCTTCTGTGTGCTTTAGTGGACAGGTAGACATTGAGTTACTTGGTCATCTTGAGGATTCATGGAGATTTTATGGAGTTGGTCAGTTTGTAAAGTCAAGTTAACCTAAGAAGCTGATGTCAGATGTTGGTCACAAGGCACAGTATGAAAGAAATCACAACAATGTAAATCCCATGTGGTCTGTGGCATCAGAAGAAGTTCACAGTGAGTGGAGAGCAAGGTCAGTTTCTTAGATGAGAATGGAGACAAAAAGTATGTGGATATGTCGTGCTTTTTTTCACAGGCCCATGACCAGTATGGACAAGTAGCTTTTAAACAGAATCATATTGATGGATCAATCCAAGGAAACAGATGGAGTATACAGATAATGGGATTCAGATTTCCAAAATACGTGGCAAACAGATCATTGTTGAAACTATTAACTGAAAAACTTATAAAAATCCATAATTATCTAAAGTTCATATTGGCATTAGGTTAAGGATTTCCAATTAGACTCTGTGGCAGTTCCATGCTATTGGCTTTCTGGAAGATATATATTAGCATTAACTGTGAAGTTATTGAACATCTTGAATGAAAAATTGTTTGCAAGACTCGACTGTCACAGTAGTTTAGCAAGGAGAAGTTTTCTTCTGAGATACTCTAGTTTGAGAGATTTCCATTTGGAGAACAGATGGCAGCAGAAAGGCTTTGTAAATTAATATTTAGGAATATTTCTTTCGCAACCCAGGTCCTGATGGACATTGTCAAGGGAGTCTTCACTTTAACTTTTCCATCCTTCTTCTTTCGATGGGTCACACATCAGCAGCTTTTTAGGTTACTCCTTTATGTAACAAATATTTTTGAGCCCCTGTTATGTGGCAGGCACTTGTTAGGTACAGGTGAATCAGTGGTGAACAAAACAGACATCATGGACTTCACAGCCTATTGGTGGAAATAATTGTTATAATATATAAATTTTAAACTGTCTTAAATGGGTTGACAGAAATCCAGAGGGCTGTTAAAGCATGTAACAGGGGATCTTGATCCTAGTCTGGGGGTCAGAGAAACTTTCCTAAATAAGTGACATTTGAAATGTAATCTGAAAGATGAGTAAGAGTAGGCAAAGGGAGTAGAGAAGGGTGTGAGATGGGAATAGTCACTAGGCAGAAGAAGGAGACAAATGCAAAGGCCCTGCAGCAGAAAGGAGTACGGCACACCAAGGAACTGAAAGACGACTTGGCCAGAGCACAGAGAATGAGGTAGAGTGTGGTCAAATGAGCCCAGAGGCACAGAGGAGAGCTGGATCACATTTAGCCTCTTCAGGGGCCATCTCTGGGTTTTGCCCTTTATCTTAAAAGCAGACATTTTCCATCTGTAAAATGAGAGGATTAAGCATCAAAGTTCTTAATCTAGGAGGCTATTGGAAACGAGTGATATTTTTAATCAATTCTGTTACCTGCCATTAGGGATTTTAAATGACCAGCATTTGGGAAGGTCTCACAGGACAAAGAATCATCATGCCCAAAATACCCATAGTGCCTCCAGTAGGGAACACTGTGCTAAATCATCACTTGGATGCCTTTCCATTGTAACAGTCTGTTATTCTATAAATAAAAGTAAAATGCATACCTTTAGAAAGCAATGAAACTAATGTTAGTGATTTTATTGAATGCTCAAACCCTAGAACTTTTGTGCTAAACAACAAAAAATGAAAGCTACGTTAGTTGAGACAGAGGTCATATCTCCACCTGTGATAAGTCTGGACGTTAGATAAGTTAAAACATATTATTTGATGCATTGAAGATTTTCAAGAATATATAAGGGCAATCTCCAAGGAGGGAAAGAGGTGAACAGTGAGTTGAAACCAGAATAGAGAGCAGTGAGCTGTAAGTGAATAAGAAAGCCTAAGATATCTGGGAACCAAATGTAACCACCAGCACCACAGTTGGGAACCTAAGATGGAGGAGTGCACATACACACTTGCAGATGCACTTGTATGCACACACAGAAACACAGAAAGTGGAAGAGCTAACCTTGAAACTCTTCTGTTTAACCAGGAAATTGAAAGGGTTAATATAGTCCTGGATGAGTTACATCTGCTGGCTTCCAGCTAAAGTAAACAATTGTTTTTCTGGTAAAAAGCATCCCTAAATTAGGTTCTCTGGATTCTTGCAGATTAAATTTAACAAAATATGAGCTTATAATAAAAAAATTACCAAACACACAAAGAAGAAAACATTACCATAAATAAAAGTCGAAGTGAACAACATATTTTGACTTTGCAACATTTTCAGATATTGACATTATCAACAGAGAATACAAAATAAGAGTATATATATTTACAGAAAATAAAATGGAATTTTTGAATGATCATGCAATATGAAACTATTAAAATGACTGTAAAGAACCATGTAGAACTTTTTGAAATTAAAATCTAGATGAATGAGTTTAAAAGCTGATTAAACAAAGCTAGAGAGACAACTAGTGAATTGGAAAATATATCCAAAGAAATTATGCAGAATTCAGCATAAAGAAAATGACACAAAGAGCATGAGAGAAATGTTGAGACATGTAGGATCTAATGAGAAGAGCTAGAAAGCATCAAATCAGAGTTCCAGAAGGAGAAATTTGAGGATCAGTCTTTGAAAAGATAATAGCTGAGAATTTTCAAATGTGGCCAAAGACATAAATCCACAAATACACAACATATGACAATCAAATTAAATAGGAAGAATTTCACATTTAGACACATTGTAGTGAAACTGCAGAACACCAGAGCCAACAAGAAGTAAAAGCCACCAGAGATAAAAAGGCACATCAAGGGCTTCCCTGGTGGCGCAGTGGTTGAGAATCTGCCTGCTAATGCAGGGGACACTGGTTCAAGCCCTGGTCTGGGAAGATCCCACATGCCGCGGAGCAACTAGGCCCGTGAGCCGCAACTACCGAGCCTGCGCGTCTGGAGTCTGTGCTCCACAACAAGAGAGGCCGCGATAGTGAGAGGCCCGCGCACCGCGATGAAGAGTGGCCCCCGCTTGCCACAACTAGAGAAAGCCCTCGCACAGAAACGAAGACCCAACACAGCCAAAAAAATAAATAAATAAACAAATATGGGGTTTAAAAAAAAAAAAAAAGGTACATCAAGTCCAGTCTCTACATCTGCATCTTTACTCCTGTCCTGCCCCTCAGTTCGTCAGAACCATTTTTTTTTTTTTTTAGATTCCATATATATATGTTAGCATATGGTACTTGTTTTTCTCTTTCTGACTTACTTCACTCTGTATGACAGACTCTAGATCCATCCACCTCACTACAAATAACTCAATTTTGTTTCTTTTTATGGCTGAGTAATATTCCATTGTATATATATGCCACATCTTCTTTATCCATTCATCTGTCAGTGGACACTTAGGTTGCTTCCATGTCCTGGCTATTGTAAATAGAGCTGCAATGAACATTGTGGTACATGCCTCTTTTTGAATTATGGTTTTCTCAGGGTATATGCCCAGTAGTGGGATTGCTGGGTCATATGGTAGTTCTATTTTTAGTTTTTTAAGGAACCTCCATACTGCTCTCCATAGTGGCTGTATCAGTTTACATTCTCACCAACAGTGCAAGAGGTTTCCCTTTTCTCCACAGCCTCTCTGACCTGAGGACACAGGGAGGGGCAAGGGTAAGCTGTGACGAAGTGAGAGAGTAGCATTGACATATATACACTACCAAATGTAAAATAGATAGCTAATGGGAAAGAGCTGCATCGTGCTTTGTGGCCACCTAGAGGGGTGAATAGGGAGGATGGGAGGGAGATGCAAGAGGGAGGGGATCTGGGGATATATGTATACATATAGTTGATTCACTTTGTTATACAGCAGAAACTAACACAACGTCGTAAAGCAATTATACTCCAATAAAGATGTTGAAAAAGAAAAGGCACATCACTTACAAACAAATGATAAACAAGATTGAAAGTAGGCATCGCAACAAGAATCAAAGCCAAAAGACAGAACTGTCTTCCAAGTTTTAAGAGAATATAACTGCCAGCCTAGAATTTTCTTCTCGGCAAAGCGGCTTCAATAATGAGGGCAAGACAGCATGTTTAGGTAAACAGAAACTAAGAGATTACCGGCTGGGCTTTCACCAAAAGAACTTTTGAAAACAAGTACTTCAGAAAAAAGGAAAATGACTCCAGAAGAAAGATCCAAGGTTCAAGAAGGAAAAGCAAACAAAGGAATCATTAAATCTAAATGCAAATCTAAATAAGTGTTATAAGATTTACATTTACAATTTAAATAAAAATAATAACTGTTTAATTTGGGGGGCGTTATTTAGGAAAAGGGACTAAAATCTTGCTATTTCACCTTTTTGGAAGTTAGGAGGGGTGTGATCAGAGTTAAAGTTTTCTAAGGTCTTGTAATTTTCGGGAAAGGAATAAAGATACTTATTACCTTTAGACCTCATTACATACAAATGGTAAATTTTCAGATATATCCATTGAAAGACTAAAGATAGAATTGTCTGGATTCTAAAAAGTTTACTAAAACCACTTGTATTTCTATATAACAGCAAAAAAAAAAAGAATAAAACAAGTAAAAAGTAAGGGTGCCATTTACAATTACAAAATACAAGGTGTCTGAGGATAAATATAACAAAAGATATACAAGACCTAACTCTTCTGCTTACTAGCTGTGATCCTGAGCAAGGTACTTTCTCTGAACCTCAGTTTCTCATCTGTAATATGGCAGTGACAGTAGTACTTACTTAATAGAATGATGAAAATTGAATGCATTTAACACTGTGCCTAGCCCACAGTACAACTCCTAATAAGTATTAGCCCATATTATTATCATCATCTTTATTATTAGGCACAAGCTAAAAGCCATGGAGAAACAATGGCCCCAACACTCAAAGAACGTAGAGTCTAAAAAGAATGATAACACAATAGACAAAAAGGTAGCATATGATATATAAATTGTAAATGTCAAGAGGTGATATTAACAAACTCTTAGGAAGGAGGGATCAGTTTTGGCCTAGGTACAGGAAGATGGGTCCTCAGAGACTTTGTGAAGAAGATGAGTTTTGAGCTGGGCCTAAAAATATTAATAGTTAGAATGCATACCATGGGTAGGGCATTGGGGCCAAAGGCATGCTACATATTAGTTCTTTTTTTTTTTTTAATAAATGTATTTATTTATTTTTGGCTGCGTTGGGTCTTCATTGCTGTGTGCGGGCTTTCTCTGGTTGCGACGAGCGGGGGCTACTCTTCATTGCGGTGTGCGGGCTTCTCATTGTGGTGGCTTCTCTTGTTGCGGAGCATGGGCTCTAGGCGCATAGGCTTCAGTAGTTGTGGCTCGCAGGCTCCGTAGTTGTGGCTCGCGGGATCTAGAGCGCAGGCTCAGTAGTTGTGGTGCACGGACTTCGTTGCTCCACGGCCTGTGGGATCTTCCCGGACCAGAGCTCGAACCCGTGTCCACTGCATTAGCAGGGGGATTCTTAACCACTGAGCCACCAAGGAAGCCCTACATATTCATTCTTGAGTCTACCTTGACTGAATATTATTGGAGCATCCAAGGTGAACAGCAGGGAGATGGGAAAGCATGTTGGCTGATGGTGGCTAGCCCAGTTTTACTAGCTGAGAGGAGGTGAAGTTGGAAAAATGAGTTAGTGGAAGTACGCTGAAATTACAGAAGCCCATTGTGACACTGACCCAAATATTAATTAGCTGTCAGATACCAAGTAAATGTCTGGGAGACTTTTTTTTTTTTTTTTTTTGGGAGACTCTTTAAGGAAAGGTAAATACATCCTCTGGAATACTGCCTGGCACATTAGTAAACAGATTTTTTTGTTTATTTTTAAAGAAGTAATATATTCAGTGCAGTGGGTTCAGAAAATTGTCATGGGGGTAATTTCATGTCAAACGAAACGGGTTTTTTTTTTACAACTGACTCCTATGATTGAAGGGACACGTGCATGCATGGTCTGAGCCAATTCATTGCATCTGGAGTAAAATTGTTCTTTTCGGAGAAGCAGTGGAAGGGGGCTTACTGAGAGGAAATATGTGGAAATAGGTAGCTATGCTAATGACAGTAGTTCCTCTAACCCACATGCCTGTACAAGCCTGAAGAGCTCAACAGCACAGCTTGTAGGGTAGGGGAGCCTCCCAGTGATGGAGAAATGTGGGCCCCTGTGCTCAAGGATCTCCCAGTCTCATTTGAGGAACTGTCCTGACACTCCAATAGCTCTTGTTTGAGTCATTCTCTGCCTTCACCTTGGAGGCCCCCAAGCTACAGAGCTGGCCTGGTGCTGCTTTAATGTTTCCGCAGAATATACAATTAGGTATTTCTAAACCATACCTAATTTTTACAGAGGTTTCCTCTTTAATGTTTTGCTCAGATGCACATAATCATCATTCTTCTCATGACTAGACAGAGCTGAGGGAAGGATGACTGCTAGATGAGACTTTAATTCACTTCCTTCCTTGTGAATAAGACTTGGGATAAAATGTACAAGGATCATTCTTACCCTTTTCCTGACAGTGTAAGTGGTTTGTTTGCCAGCTAATGAATGGTGGGATTGGGTGGGGAGGATGGAAGTTAGAAGTGAAAGAAGAGATAGCACCTGGGGAAGGACGTCATTGAAAGGACATTCTGCCCCGGCAATATGAACGTCCAGGTGTTTGGGGAAGGTCTCGACCTCTTGGGTTGTAGTTTTAGTTTTGAAACCGGTCAGCAACAATCTGGAAGTGTTCCCAGGACTTTTAAGACTCCCCGCTAAAGTATTTCTGGCGACAATGTGGACATCTTTGTGATAGGTCAAAGCACACTGTGTTTTTAGGCCTGGTAAGTAACTGCATGTAGTATTAACAGCACGTGTTGTTCCTTTCACTTTATTATTGAACTTTAATAGAATTTGTGTTTCATTATTGGAATATAATCTCTTAGTCCTTGAGCTCTTGTTATTACTTATCAGAATTGAAGCCACTTGATCCAACAAGCATTTTATTCTTCATTTATGTGCAATACATTGTACGAGGCACTGTGGGGATAGGAAAAGGAGAGACACAGCCCTGGTCTGGAGGGGTTTATAGTCTAGCAGAGACCCAGATAAAAGAATAGCTCTGGAGAAGGCTTGCTGGCTAGGCTGACAGCTGCAACAAAGGTGCAAACCACTTATTACTGGCTTCTGGGGAGGAAGAAATGGATTCAACTGGGGGGAAACTGGGAAGACTTCTGGTTGGGGGTCAGTTTTAAACTAGGCTTTCAAGGAAGAGGAGGATTCTGATAGATTGAGGAGAGTGAGGGAATGGTTTGCAAATGCAATTTGGAGCCACAGCCAAAAGATAGGAGGAAAAAGAGATGCTTCGGAAGAGATCGAGTCCTGGGCATGAAGTCCCTTGGAAGTGAGATTAGGGGCACAGATGGGCAGTGCAGTGTAATGGGCTGGGCCGATGGCAGGAGCCTTTGATTGTAGGCCAGGACTTGATTCCACATAGAGTATTGTGGTTTTTCCCCATTCGTCAGACAGACAATTCAGAGACCCAGTTGGTTGCTATTTTCTGGCCAAAGCTGAAATTTGTTGGAAAATGACCTGTTCTTTGCCATCCTCTTGTTTTGGTAGTTTCCAGTAATTGCCATCTGTTCCAAAATTCACTTATAAAGTGTAAGTAGATACATACATTTAAGGACGTATGGCAGTGTTTCCCAAGTGTGTTTCCCTGTGGAAGGAGGTGTTCTACTAAATGAGGGCTTTGTGGTCAATTGTCTGTGTGCAGTGCTGCATACTGCACCCTTGTCTGGAAGAGTCGGATCATACATTAGCATATTAACGGTTCTGAGAAGTAAAAATCTTTTTTAACTTTGCATACCAAAGATCCCCTTCATCTTATTAACATCTCACAAAACAAGATTGGAGAAATATTGGATTAAGGTATAGTTCATAAATAGTTTTTATATGTTTCTCATCGTCTCCACAACATCCTAATGAAATAGACATTGTTGTCTCCGTTGTTCCAGCGAAAACTGAAGGTTAAGTACTTTTCCCAAGTTCACAGGCCAAGAAAAAAGCCAAAATTTGATTCCGTGTTCTCCTAACCTGGGAACCATCACACTTTGTACAACCTCTTAGATTCATGTATCCTAACCTAACTGGCTCTCGGCTCTATCTTTAATGGCCTTTTTAAAAGATATGCTTCTTTCTGCCTGGGCTGTTTCAGTGATGGCTTATAGCCCTAAATCCTTAATCGTCTACTGTTTAACCTTTTATGACTCACACTCTTCCACATGGAACTGACCACTCCGGGGTCCCTGGTAACATATTTTGGGGCACGCTTGTCTCCATTTGCTGGCTCTACACTTCTTAAGCTTTGGGTGCACTTAGCATCGAGCACAGTTCTTGGCCCATAGTACAGCACAGTGCTTGTTTGCTCAATGAGAGCATGAAGAACACTTCCCAGGTATGGGAGTCGAGAGAGAGAGGACCCTAGATGCTCATTCTAACTCTGGTTCTCATCGTGCTGCGGCATCAGCCTGCTAAGAAACACATGAGGTGGTATTTTCTGTACATAGGTAGTCATCCGGTAAAGAAATATACAGTTGCCCTATCGAAATGTGAGCACAGAATTGGACCAACACCACGTAGTAACGTAATCCACCTAGAAGCGAGACTGGAACCCAGAACCTGTGCTGCCCAAAGGGACCTCAGAATATAGTTGTTTTTACGGGTTTTAACATTAGTGGGCATGAAGCACCCCCAGGTGAAGCAAGGTCTGCCCTGATTTCAAGCCTCCTCTGCCTTTTACTTACTTCTACAGGTTTTAGCTTTGGCTTTGGTAGATTTTAATGCAGACCAAGAGTGCTGTTTTTACGTATGAAATCTTGTATTTAGAGAACAAAAAGTACCTTTAAAAAAGAAAGGAAGAGATGTAATGAAATCAGGTGTAAGAGCCAAGACTGTAAACACACACATGTTTCTTTATCATGGATTAAGGGAAAATCAGGAAATAATTGCAGACTGGCAGTGTTTTACAAGAAAGCAAGATTTGAATGATAAAATTATGTAAATTCCTATAATTTAGATTTTTGCCCAAAGTCAATTTGTTCATGTAATCCTTGTTCTTTTAAGCATTTGGTGTGGCAAATCTCTTTGAAACATCTTAAAACTTTTTGTCAAAATAGCTCTAGTTCCTAATGCTAATTGGAAAATATGAATTAAAAAATCTGAAATACAAGTTAGGTGGTAGATTAGTAGAAAGTTTAAACTATAAATAAGAATGATCTCTAACTTAAGTTTTCAAAATTCCAATTATGGGTATTCAAGTGCATTTACACAAGCTGGGTTTGTTATTTCTGGAGTTAATAAGCAATTTCACAATGTACTATATATCACTTTTAAAGACATGATAAATTGTCCCTAATGGTATTGTGTGTATAAACTAGAGCTATTTCTGCCTTGTATATAATTCTTAGGATTGGGTGGTACACCTGAAAAGGCTTGGATTTTAATGGGGCCTTTTTAGCACTTTTGCACCTCGTATGTTCAGGATTATGTTTGATTGATGACTTTAAATGTGCTGGCATGAGAGATACGTAGATCTTAATGCTCTTAAACCATTTGTTTTCCAATCTCTGTAAAAGGCTCCTCTGTTTTGGGGTAACACTTTATCCTCCTTAAGTAAACAGAAATAGGTTTCTGGGATTTTGCTTTTTAGCATTGTAAATCCAGCAGAAAAGAGACAGGCTAGAGGCTTTTAAGAGAGGTCTAAAAACACCATGTTCCCATTTTATTAGGGGAGCCTGAAAATGTCAAAGTGTGTGTGTGTGTGTGTGTGTGTGTGTGTCTGGGTGTGTCTGGGTGTGTGTGTGTGTGTGTCTGGGTAGGTACATTTTTCTTTCTTCTAAACAGTTTTTAAATAACTCCCTACCCTCCTTCCCTCCCTTCCTTCCTTCCTTTCTTTCATTTTTCTTTTTATACCAGAACTCCCTGAATCGTTTCTTTCCTTTGGACCACTTGATGCCTCAGCCATTATCCTCGGCCTGCTGGCTGAGAAATCTCTTTGGATCCCATCATCTTCAACAGCTACAGGGTTGGCTACCATGTGGCCAAGGGGATGTTCTCCCCAACAGCTCTTGGAACGAGAGACTGAGGCTATAAATTGAATCCTGCTTCCCAAAAGGCACTGGGACTTAGTACCCAAGCCTGGAGGTGTCTTATAATCCACTCCTGCAGGATTCCTCTGACTGGGACAAAATCTTCAGTGCTTCAGGAGGGGCTCAAAAAAACTCTTGTGACAGTTCCGTGTTTCTGATTAACAGTCTAGGCACTGTTCAGGGAAAGGGGGAAAATGGCTTTTGCTGAAAGAACAGATTGTTTTAAGATTTTAGGAACTGATTATAAACAAGTTACTCAGGGAGGAGAGAACCGCGCTGGTCAGAGGCAGCCTCTGCTGCTGAGCAGCGGCCCCCATCGCAACAGCAGGTCTCTGCACCGGCCTTCAGCCCCGGCTCCCAGTTGTCCGTCATCTTTCAAGAAAAGAGACCAGCATGGTACTGACGAACACATTTTCACTTCCATCTAAGATATGAACTTAGGGGCTCGAGAGTTGAAAGACTAGTGCATTTACCCATGTTTATAATATGTTGCTAATTAGCAGTCAGTGTCCTTGTGATCTTTTTCTTTGTCATCCTCTTGAGGCATCCCATTTCTTTCATTTCCTTCCTCTCCATCATCAGCAACGCTAAATGGAATATGGATTATTCTGGCAGCAGGGCAGTTTGAGCCCCCTGATTAGTCTAAAATGAAATGTGAAGGGAAAAAAATGTATGAAATGAGCCATTGTGTCTCCTTGTTCTCAAGATGTGATTTTGAAATCTTCATGGGTGGTGATGTATTTGCTGGTGATTCGTTTTGCCTAGAGACGTTTAGGATTCCTGGGAAGTTTTGGGTTTGTTTTTTTTTTTTGAATATACTTACTCTGTTTTTTTTGTTTTGTTGTAATAAAACTGTTCTTCTTAGGGTAAATCCTTGTAAATGAAGCATTAATATGATAGCAGAAAAGGTAAAAATCCCACACACAATCTTAGGGGACTTAAAATGACTCAGAGTCTCCTAGCTTTTATTACCAGTTTGTTGCTGCTGCTGTTGCTTTAAGTCTTTGAGTCAGCAAATAATCCCCAAATTATTTTTCACTCAGATTCTTGAAATTGTTTATTGTAATGGGTGTTTTATAATAAAATAAGAACTAAACGCATATGTTTGACTTGGGTGTATAAGTAAGCTGTATTTGTGTGTGTGCGCTTGGGTGAGTATAAAAGCTGGTTGAAAGCACGTCAGCAGCCATTACACGTGGAAGCACCATTAACGGAAGTATCATGTGTGATGCAAAGGAAATGCCTGTATGTGTTTGTATGAGAAAAATAGATTGATAGAGCCAGAAAGGATCTTCTAGCCATCTGGTTCAACTCTAGCAGCTTATAAATGAGAAAACTGAGTCCTGGCAAAGGCATGTATACATGTGATGGTCAAAAGGAGCTTGAACTAAGGTTTTCCAGCTGGTGGTCCACTGCTCTTAATGTGCATTGGAGATATACCCTGGCCTTTGTTTTTAGATACCATGCATTTGTCCCCCCCCATATAAACAGATGAAGGCATAATGTAATGATATATTAACCATAATAATATTTTAAAATGCACACGAGTGGAACCACAAAATCTGCACCATTACTTTTCCCTTCCAAGGTATTTTGTTCTATTCAGACAGTTATAGTGTTTAAGCACTTACAAATTAGTTGCAAATGCAGCTAGCTGAAATACTCATCCACTAATAACCAATTAATTAAAATTACCTAATGTTAATTACTCACAATTGCCTGGCCGATAATCGGTCCTCATTAAATGTATGTTGATTCACTCTTTCCTGTTCAGTTCTATCTTGAGCCAGTTTCTCAGATGGTGAGCTTTGAGTCAGTCACCTTGGGTGATATTTTTTTTAATGGAAATTCCTGCCACCCAAACACTGATCAGAATCTCTGGGGGTAGGCCTTGAAATTCTGTATTTTTGACAAACTGGGCAGTTAACTCTATGCACACAGAAGCTTGAGAACCACTGCCTACAGTTAAGATATCAAAATCATAATTGATTAAAATGTCTTTAATTGATCAGTCCAGTTAGGAAACTAGAGGTATCTAAATGTAATCACCAGACATTTTTAAAGCAATTATGTAGGTTCTACAAACCCTAGTCCTTATACGACAACTGTTTTGGGTATTTTCAAATTATAACACAAATTATTGCAAATTATTCAAACAAGATAGAAGTATAAAAAGTTAAAAGACCCCCATCCGTCTTTCCCACTCCCACTCCCCAAGAAAAACCACTATGAACAGTTGGTGTATATGCTTTGAGATTTTTTTCACTATATATTTATATGTTTATCTACATGTAAGTATACATTTATGTGTATACATATATATACATATGTGTGTACATACATATCTATGTATACATATTTATTTATATTTGTTTACTCATTCATTCAACAAATACTTGAGCATCTGTTGTGTTCTAGGAACTGGTACTGAAAAAACAACAGTGACCAAACAGGTGAAGTCCCCATTCTCATGAAATCCACATTCTAATGGAACCCACATTCTAATAGAGACAGTCAATAAATCAATAAAAATGTAATATAAAATATTCATGCCATAACGAAAAATAAAGTAAGCTAAAGTGATAGAGAATTCCAGGTGGTTCTACTTTAGGTATGGTGGTCAGGGCAAGCCTCCCTGAGATGACTTTTAGGCAGAGGCCAGAATGAAGTGAGAGTGAGGGCTGTGCATATCTTAGAGAAGAGGAGGTCAAGTTCTTCCTAGATTACATGTGCAAAGTTACACTTTTCTCTTTTAACAAAACAAAATTATATTATGCATAGTGTCTGTACCTTGCTTTTTCCATTCAATAATGATTTATGTACATATTTCCAGTGTCAGTATATATGAATTTAAATTATTCTTTTTTAGTGACTGTTTATTATTCCATAATATGTATGTGCCATAATTTAACCATTCAAATATTGTTGGACAAATTTTTTCTTTCCATTTTACCTTTACGAATCATACTGCATGAAATTCTGTGGCTCATCATCTTAATATTTAGGTATTAGAGGATTACTATTATAGTTCTGTTGCAGAATGAGATTATTTTAAGTATTTGGATCCTATCAGTCAAATACAAAATGAACCAGACCTTGGGGTACAAAAGTGCATAATATTCCTTTTAGATGTAGAGGTAAGAGTCAGTTAATCATTTTTAGTTTTAAATTGGACCATCAGGGCTTCCCTGGTGGTGCAGTGGTTGAGAGTCCGCCTGCCGATGCAGGGGACACGGGTTCGTGCCCCGGTCCGGGAAGATCCCACATGCCGCAGAGCGGCTAGGCCTGTGAGCCATGGCCGCTGAGCCTGCGCATCCGGAGCCTGTGCTCCGCAACGGGAGAGGCCACAACAGTGAGAGGCCCATGTACCGCAAAAAAAAAAAAAAAAAAATTGGGCCATCAAAGAATCCTAATTCATGTCTTTATCATAAAAAGCCATATTTTTTACTCTTTTCCATTTTTTTTAAAGTTATTCAACCAACTGCCCAGGCAACTGGTTCTCATTCATAGGACTGAGATCTGTTTGGACTGGTTTATTTTTATAATGTCTGTTTTCTTAGTATTGGTTCATACATTTATTCTTCAGTGCTCCTGCCTTTATGTTGTTCTTTGATCCAAACTGTATTTTGTCTTTTTTTTTTTTTTATAATAGTGTTTATTTATTTTTACTTGAGGACAGTTTGCTTTATTTATTTATTTATGGCTGTGTTGGGTCTTCGTTTCCGTGCGAGGGCTTTCTCTAGTTGTGGCAAGCGGGGGCCACTCTTCATCGCGGTGCGCGGGCTTGTCGCTATCGCGGCCTCTCTTGTTGCGGAGCACAGGCTCCAGACGCGCAGGCTCAGTAATTGTGGCTCACGGGCCCAGTTGCTCCGCGGCATGTGGGATCTTCCCAGACCAGGGCTCGAACCCGTGTCCCCTGCATTGGCAGGCAGACTCTCAACCACTGCGCCACCAGGGAAGCCCTATTTTGTCTTTTAAATGTAAGATTTTCATATTAAAATTTTTTTCTTAATTATAAAATAAAGATAAAATTGTATCACCCAGAAATAACTTTTGTTAATATTTTGGGGTTTATCCTTTCAGTTTTTTCTTTTTTATTCAATGCACATTTTTTTTTAAATCCAGATTTTCATTTTGGGCTACACAATTCCAAAAACTCTCTTTAATACACATGACTGTCTCATAACCCACACTGAGAAGAAACCCAGTAACTCTCTCCTATTACCTTTCAATTGCTGATTACTCACTTTATTACAAACAGCCCAGAAGATTTTCTCTACATTGTCAATTGAATAGACATATGCCTTGCAGATTGATTGCTCAGTAAATGGCTTCTGGGGTGGCAGGTGATGTCACCGCAGCACTCAGAATCCCTGGATACTTGCCCAGTGGCTGTCATCATGGCTTCAGGTCAATCCTATGTGCTTGGAGCATTTGAACCCATGATTCACATTCCTCTTCGAGGACAGGGTGCCAGAAAGTTCTCTTATGCCCCTCCTTCTCATTAGCAGGCTCTGAGGAAGCTTGCTTTATATTTTCACAGAAAAAGAGATTTCCTCCCACACTATTTCTCATATCTCCTTCATTCTTCTGATCCCTATTTCACCACCACTAAGCTCTTGGGAAGAGAATTGGCTTTTAACTGGAGGCTTATATGTGTTTTCTCCCCACCTTGGAATTTAGAAGGAACAGAATCTTTGAAAAGTAGGCGCTAACTCGTCTTCTCTCTGGTTAGGCTTCTCTTAGGAAAAAGCTGCTTGTCTTTGGGCTCCTCCATAGCCCATGATGGACCAGTGTAACACACTATGAGATTTGGGAATGAATGTTTCTTTAATGCAGACGTTGTTTGAATGTGAGGCTCTATAGCAGCAGTTTAGTAATTAAAATGTTTTCGTTTGCAACTCAGTGCAGATAAATCTATTCAACATGCTCCATCCTCATATGAACCAAATCTCCCAAACTTGCCATATGTAATTCATAAGTCCTTCTGTGTAGTACAGTGTACAGTTATGTGACTCCTGGATTTTTTTAAATGAAGATGATTTTTTAAATTTTTTTTCTAAAACGCCATCTTATACTATTAAAACTGAGAGTAGAGGTAAAAGGACAATAGTACATTGAAGAAACATGTTAATTGTGCCTAAAGATGTTTGTTTTTTCTTGAAATGCCCACTTAGTTCCCAACTGATCAAAAGTTGAAGGTTCCAGAGAGTCTTTCTTCTGACAGCTTGATTATGTAGAGGCTCCCTTCTAGGGACTCTTGTTATTTTATAAACACATGCATATGTGTAATATATTCTGCCAAATACTCCCACTTTCTGATCTGCACAGTACAACAGAGCATCCCATGGAGTCAGAGAACAAAGAAAATCTTCACTCTTGAATTTTTTCCAGAAGCCAAATATGTCCTCAGCTTCAGAAAGAAAATCCTTAGTATGGATCGGGGCACCTCTCTGGCCCCCTGAAGGAAATTTTAGGCACCACTGGTGTGCTCCCCAGGAAAATAGTATGCTTGGGGGTACTGGAACTTGGGTTGATTTCCTATTGTGGATTCAGGTTTTGTTCCAGACATTTTACCTACGTCATTGCAATTAATTCCCCCAATGACCCTGTGTTGTAGGTATTACTGCTCCATATCACACGAGAAAATTGAAGCTCAGAGAATCTGAATAACTTGCTAAAACCGTATGGCTATCAAGTGATGAAGTCAGGATTTGAACCTCTGTTCGTCTGACTCCAATGCCCTGAGATTTCTATTCTGCAGAACACAGACTCTAGCTCATAGTAGCTGGTGGATAGAAAACCACTCTGCCCCATTCAAAGTAGCTGAATTATCTTTTTCAGCCTATAATCAATCCCTGTAAAATTCTATTCACTGTAGGCTTATGGCATCCACTTCCTTACACAATAACCAGAAAATGAAAAGTAATAAAAATATTTGTAGCTGCAATATGAGAAAGCATATGGAAGAGATCATACTGCTGTGCTACTTTCTAGTAAATTGGAGAACTCAAGTTGATAAGGGCATAGTAGAGAGAAAAGAATATTGTTTTTTCACCTCGTTATTCATTTTTAATGAGATAAAATTCACATAACATAACTATTTTAAAGTGTGCAAATCTGTGGCTTTTGGTACATTCACAGTGTTAGGCAACCACCCTCTATCTAGTTCCAAAATATTTTCATCACCCTGAAAGGAAACCCCATATCCATTAAGCAGCTGCCCCCTCTTCCCATGCTCCACCTGGCCCCCAGCAGCCAACAGTCTTCTTTCTGACTCTATAGACTTATCTATTCTGGATATTTCATATAAATGGAGTCATATAGTATGTGGACCTTCTATGTGTAGCTTCTTTCACGTAGTATAATGAGTTTCCTCCACATTGGAGCATATATCTCAATTCCTTTTTATAGCTGAGAATATTAACTTTTAAGTAAGGGTTCTAGGCCTAGCTCTGCTAGTGGCTCACTGAAAACTTTACACAAGGCTCTTCCTTTCTCTGGCCTTATCGTGCTCATCTGTAAATGTGGAGATTGCGTACCCTTTGGAACATGAGTTTTGCAGAAGCTCTGTAACAAAAGGCCTTCCTGCTCAAAATAAACGTGGGAAAGAGTGCATGCTGTTTTCCCCCTTGTGGGGAGTCGTGATGCTCATGTTCTAAAGATTCTGGACCTGCTTTATTCTGTTTAGTCAGCATTTACCAACCTGTGCCCAGAGAACCTTTTTATTTTGCCTACTTTATTTTTACATCTTGTGGAATCCAGTCCAGTTTCTAAGACACTGTAACCTGTGAACCACTCATGATGCTACCCCACAGTGTACCACTTGGCCAGTCAAGTCCATGTTGATCTTGTCTCTAAGTTACTGACCTAGAGGGATTCTTCTTCCAGGGGAAGGTTTGAACCTTTTTTGGGGCATTTGGTTGTCCCAATGATAAGAGGCAAGGATAAGAAACATTCTGCCATGTACTGGACCTTCCTTCACAGCACCAACATCCTGGTCTACACAGACTCTCCAATGACCTGCTGGTCATTTATGTAGGCGAAAATGCTGTTTGTAATCATCCGAACCTAGTTTTCCATATAAACACAAAGTATTTTTTGCATGGATTTAACGTCCACTAATTTTTCCATGTATACAACAATTGTGTAAGATCTGGCTATATTTTAAAAGGGCTATTTACCATTGAAGGACAGGCAGAGTTATGCTACAGAAACAAATTAACCTAGAAATCCTGGTGACTTAACACCACAAAGGTTTATTTTTTTGTTTATGCTGAAGGTCCATCAAGCATTGGTAGGAGGCTCTACTCACAATTAGTCAGGGGTTCAGACTGACTTCACCATGGAGGTTGTCACCAGCCACCTCCGGTGATGGTAGACAGGGTTTGTACACCACCTCTTCAATGCTTTGGCCCAAAAGGGAGGCACATCACTTCTGACTACAGCCCAGTGGCCAGAGCTAGTACACAGTCCCTCCCAACCATAAGAGGGCTAGGGAACGAGGAGCAGATGGAAAGTTTGGCAATACCATATCCGTGGTAATGCCGCTTGTAGCATTTGAGTCAGCATTAGAATGCTCATGTATTGGTTTGCATATGTAACTGTCATATTTTTGTTAATTTTTCACGCAGGTACAAGCATATGCCTACCAGCTGTGTCTGTTCGTTTAGCAATGCTTGCACATTTACATATAGAAACATGTCTTACTGTAAGTTACTTTCTTGTACTTTTTCTTTACGTTACAGTTAGGGCATTGTATTGTTTTTTTTTTTTAATTATGTGTGTCTGTAGATTATGTTAGCTCTGAATTTTATTTCAAGGTGGTAAAGGGGCATTGAAAAAATATGTTATAAAAAGGAGGTCTGATGGGGCTGAGAGCCACTTTTCTAGGTCTCAGCATCATCTAGAGCATAGAGTAGGTCATGGAGAATTATAGGGTTTACATCATAATAGTAAGAAGAATATTAGCTAACATTTATTGAACTTTCTCTATGTGCCAGAGACTTTACCAAGCCCTATAAGTAAATTCCCTGCTATAAGCCTCCCCAGAAGTCTACGAGGAAACCTCTGAATTGTCCATTTTACAGACAAGAGCTGCTTTACTTATTTAGGCATGTTAGGAAGGTTGTGGGTCCCATACTTTCTCTTTACCCCATGTCAGCGTGACTATGAAGCGGGACCCCACATACCTACTAGGAAGGATAATTGCTCTCCAAATACTGTAAAGAGACAGCAAGCAAAGCGGAAGGGTTGGGATAGCACAACAGGACACCTGTGCAGCCCAGAGGAAAGTTAGAAAAGAGACTGGAAGGAAACAGTCCTGAGGAAAAGGACGTTGCCCCCAAAATGGACGTTGCCTCACCCATTCAGAGAGGATTGGGATTCTGTAAATGTGTCACTGAGAGGGTGTTCCCCTGGGCCTTTCACCAAACTTCAGTACCTGCCTCTCCCATCTCATCCCTGTTGCTGTGCCTCACAAGTTTTCTGTGATTTCATGGGCAAAAGAGCTTACAACTAGCAGTTCAGTCAGTTAGTTTATTTGAGTAGAATAATCAAGATAGTTCTAGGCCAAAATAAAAATTAAAATGTCAGGACCCTCCCTGGAATTATACCATCAGTTAACAAAAGAAAAAAAGAACCACAATTAACGGACAATTAGAAGGTAAAGGCTCTCGCATGCTTCCCTTTATTTGCGGTATATCCAGACGCCTTTGTTCCAGTGATGGGGCCTTCCTCCCTTCTATCCCTGGGTATATATGCAGGATGGGCTACTTTAAAAGTTTGGCTGCACCCTTACTTTCACTACTCAGTCTTTATTTTCTTCTCAGTCTTTATTCTATAAGAAATATGCTTCAGTGGCTTCCACATTTGGAATTGATTTTGTAGAGTAGTGTAACGTTTTCCTTGCCCAGAGCAAGACCACATTGGTTCAAGGCTAAGAAAGTAGGCTGGTCCTACAGAGACCCTCTGGGTGACTCATCTCTTTTGAGAGCCTGATTGTCCATTTTTTTGGTTGGTGTTTCTAGCAGCAGCGTGTGTTGCCCTGAAGACACCTCTCATATGGTGTTGACTATACTACCCTGAGCTGTTTAATTCCTGCTTTGGATTGTGCCTCAAGTTTTAAGTCACTTGACAGTACAGATGGTTTCTTTCTCCAAAGTTTATCAATAGCATACCATTCCCTCCCAATAACTCCACACACAAACACACACACACACGCACACACACGCGCGCACACACACACACACACACACACACACACAGCTACGTACAAATTTCATGTTTTCTCCCTTTTAGAAACAAGATGTGATCTGTCTGACCTAGAGAATCTGCTGCTTTTTCAGATTTATGTCCCTGTGACCAGGTAGCTTGTCAAGCTATTTGTCTTAATCACTCAACTTCTCCATTAGACAGCTATTTAAAAACCTTCTGTGTAATTATCTTTTTGACCCTCCATCATCCACATTCTTGTCTTTATTGTAAACGTTCTTATGACTGTTTTTTATATGCTGTATGTCCCAAAAGGTATTTAAGCCTTCTTACACTGTTTTGTCTGCTTTTCATTAAGTTTGCCATCAACTTAACACTCCGTGCCCATTGCCTCCTTCACAATCTGACTGCTTATTTCTCTGGAAGGGGTGAACCCTAGATTGAGTGGTCCAGATCTGTCCTGTATCTTCTTTGCCCTTTGAAATAGACAAGGAGAGAAGCATCAGAGAAGCTCTTAAGGACATTTGCCAGAGTTGTTACTGCCTTGTCATTGTCTTCTAACTGCAAGGTTAGAAAGCTGGGGCTGGAGGTGGCTTCATTCATCATGTGAGCCAGGCACTGTGCTGATCTTTGGGGGAATAAAAGATGACACAGATCCTGCTTTCAAGCAGCTCTCACTCTGGTAGAGAGGATAATTTAGGCAAGGTTGCATGCTTAGGAGTTTGAGGAGAAAGAGATCTCTTTTGACAGGGGCAAATGCAGAAGAATTCAGGGCAAATACAGCATTTTAGCTGAACTATGAACATTGAGTGGGGCTGTAAACACTAGAGATGGTTGGGGACACCCCAGACAGTGAACCACATGGGTGGAAGCTCATGGGTGCCCAAGTCCAATCTGACTAGAGCATTGATTCTCAACCAGGGCTGGTTTTGACACCCAGGGGACATTTGGTAATGTCTGGAGACATTTTTGTTTAACAGCAAGGGGAGAAGGCCTCCTCCTGGCATCTCGTCAGTAGAGACGTCAATGCAGCTGAACATCCTACAGTGCACGGGACAGACCCTCCCATCCAACAGAGTTATCTACCCCAAACTCAGTAGATATCAAGTTTGAGAAGCTCTGTAATAGAGCCTAGACTTTTTGCCAGAGAGAATTAGGAGAGAAACCTGAAAGACCATTTAGGCTGCAATTATGAAAGGATCTGAATGCTAGCTTAAGGCTTGGTTTTTACTTGGTAAGCAATGAAAGGGTTCCGAGCATGACCAGACTGGTAGTTTAAGAGAGCAAACAATCAAGATGTATTGACGCATGGAGACAGTGGGGACAGGGAGACCAGTTAGGAAGGAGGCGCTAGTTTGTGTGAGAGGTTATAACAGTACCAAGGAAGAGAAGAAACAAATACGAGAGATATTTCAAAGGAAGTTTTGAAAAGACCTGATGACTGGTTCAAACTGGGAAGCAAAATAAAGGACAATTCCAAATGAATTGTTATGTGTCAGTTCTGGGAGACCCCCTTGATTTGCCTACCCTTAACTGATGGGAAGAAGCACATAGCAAGAAAATAAGATTTTGATTTTATACCTGTTGGATTTAAGGAACTGGTGAGACAACCAAGGTGAATATGCAGCATGGAATAGGAAATAGGGAGTAAAAGTTGGAATAGGTTAAGAGACGGATTAAGCATAGAAATGGGGATGATATTTAAAAACCATAGAAGTGAAAGAGGACCTCAAAGGAGGTTATTTGAAGAATTTAAGGAAGAAATACAAGGTAAAAACTTACGAGTTCCAACACTTATGAGCTGAGATAAGGAAGCAGCACCCACAAGGGAGAAGGATCTGAAGGTGGGAGAAGCTCACAGTAGGCAGACTGCACAGATTCACTCGTGGATGAGTAGCTGTTAAAGTCAAGGCCGAGTCTTTCACTGCTTTGCTTCTGAATGTGGTAAATCTTTACATATGGTAGTATTTTGTAGACCAAGAATCTTGAGGTAACCAGCTCGTGTGTATTTGCTTTTTCTTCGATATCAGGATTTTATATATGGGTACACAGTTGCAATTAATATTACTTAATATTTGTACATATTGGAATCACTCATTAATTTTCTTCTGATATTGGACAGTGTGTTGGGGTCAAGGGAGAGTCCCACCTTTTCAAATAGATTATAAACTCCATCAAGGGCAGAGACTGTGTGTTTTGTTCTTTGGCAAATTACTACAGGGCACAGCAGGTATGAATTAAATGCTAGAAACCAACTTTTCTCTCCTAAAATAAAGAGAAAACAAACACCCATAACAAAATGAAACAGATCAACAAAAAAACCAAGGTCATTCTGATTTACTGTCATGGATATGGTATTTGAGGTGAGTCGTAAACCAAAGGAAACATTTCACATTTCTTATTTATCAGAAGACTGGTCTATTCTTCCAGAACCTAGAAGCCTCTGTCTACTTACTACATCTCAGAATAGATTCAACCAGACAAATATGTTTTATTTAGCTTAAATAATGACCTGAAAGCCTTTTTGAATGGTTCCAATAGAAACATTAGGAATTGTTTATACCTAACTTTTATTTGGTTTTGTTTTCTTTTTTTAAAAGCAAAACAGTTTGGGAACTCAAGATTTTATAGGTACCATCTATTTTGGAATGCAGTTTACTTTTATGATGTTTATTCTTCACCCACTGAAGAGTGTGAACATTATGGGTTTCACTGCATGGCTACCTAATGCTATTTTTACATTATACTTTGTATATAGTGTCCATTTTTTCGGTGCTTCTTTTAAGGTTCCCTCGTTGCATGTCAGCAGGAAATCATAATTAGGAGTGCTGTGTGAAAGTCTTTCTCTTTAGCATTTAACTCTTGAAGAATGAGGAAATTAAAAAGTAATGTAAAATTTTTTTTAAGGAACCTCCTTTACAGTTCTCCATAGTGGCTGTATCAATTTACATTCCCACAAACACATTCCCACAAACAGTGCAAGAGGGTTCCCTTTTCTCCACACCCTCTCCAGCATTTACTGTTTGTAGATTTTTTGATGATGGCCATTCTGACTGGTGTGAGATGATACCTCATTGTAGTTTTGATTTGCACTTCTCTAATGATTAGTTACAGATGTTGAGCATCCTTTCATGTGTTTGTTGGCAATCTGTATATCTTCTTTGGAGAAATGTCTATTTAGGTCTTCTGCCCATTTTTGGATTAAAAAACTAAAAGTAGAACTACCATATGACCCAGCAATCCCATGTGGTCATGTACCACAATGTTCATTGCAGCTCTATTTACAATAGCCAGGACATGAAAGCAACCTAAGTGTCCATCGACAGATGAATGGATAAAGAAGATGTGGCACATATATAAATGGAATATTACTCAGCCATAAAAAGAAACGAAATTGAGTTATTTGTAGTGAGGTGGATGGATCTAGAGTCTGTCATACAGAGTGAAGTAAGTCAGAAAGAGAAAAACAAATACCGTATGCTAACACATATATATGGAATCTAAAAAAAAAAAATGGTTCTGATGAACCTAGGGGCAGGACAGGAATAAAGACACAGACATAGAGAATGGACTTGAGGACACGGGGAGGGGGAAGGGTAAGCTGGGACGAAGTGAGAGAGTGGCATGGACATATATACACTACCAAATGTAAAATAGATAGCTAGTGGGAAGCAGCCGCATAGCACAGGGAGATCGGGTGCTTTGTGACCACCAAGAGGGGTGGGATAGGGAGGGTGGGAGGGAGGCACAAGAGGGAGGGGATGTGGGGATATACGTATGCATATAACTGATTCACTTTGTTAAACAGCAGGAACTAACACAACATTGTAAAGCAATTACACTCCAGTAAAGATGTTAAAAAAAAATAGTAATGTAAAATTTTAAGTAAATAATTGCACTTTTATTACTTTGCTGTATGTTACATAAAGGTAGATAATATAATTGGCCTAGAAGATCTAAGTGAATAAACTTAAATCTCAATGCAAGGATTAAGGAGTTTAATGGTAATACTAAAAAACTCCCTTGTATACAGTTGCTTTTTGACTCTGTAAAAATGGTTTACTTGACTCACATGCTTTTGAATTAATCGGATATGCAAGCATGTGGGCAGGGGGGACCCCTTATAGTTTCTACATATGTGAATCAAAGATGGGATTTGTCTGAATTACCCTTTAGCCTCCATTGTTAAAATCAGAATTAAGTTCTTTGTTTAGTGAAGCATTAATAGCAATCTTTGAGATTGCCAAGAAGGGCAGGTTGCTGGAGAGAGTTCTCAGTGTATTATGCTGTTTACCTAAGGGTTATATTCAAGAAGCTCTCTGAACAGCTGGGCTGATTATTGAAAATGCCTCACAGTAACTTCCAGCCTAGGCTGATCGATATTGGTGCAAAGCTTTACATGGGAGGGAGCTATTTAAACATTGAGAGCCCCAGGGATAAAAGAGAATGAAAAAATAATGCTGGACAAATATGCTGAAATGTTCAAAGGAAGAGAGAAGTATCTTGTCTTGCTATAGGGGAAAATTCCTAAACAAACAAACTAGAAAATTAAATTTGTCTTATAATGACATCCTAAAATTTTAGTTATTTTTCCTTAGAGCAAAAACACCCAAAATATTTAGCTATTTTATCTTATAACATACCCCCCCTAAATATTTAGTAGGAGGAGGAAAGTCTTATCAAGTATACCAAAGACAATTTTATTTCCATTATTTTGAAATGTAACCTATTTCATAAATTCCATAAATCAATAAAGTATTTAACTTTATTGTTAAGTACATGGAGATCTTCATATTTTAAACCATTCTCTTTCTCAGAACCATTAGAAGATCATATCACCATTGTACTCCAACATCCAAATGTAGGCAGAAAATTCCTATTTCCTTAATATTTTCTGCTATAGAGATCTAGAACAGAGATATAAACATTTCCTTTTATCTTAGTCCTAGCAAAACAAGCTTATTTGTATGTTTCCAGTTCTGGTTTTAAAAGTTTAATACATTGAAGAAAAACTACACTAGATATAGGAGATCTTATTTCCTAAAAACATTTGGTGGAATTATGACATTGAGGGAAAAGTATCAGCATTCAAAAGCCTGTCTACAAAATGGGGTAACAGAGAAATACTCCCCAAAAGAGTGGGGAATTTATCAAAGTGGGGGCAATTTATCAAAGTGAAAACGTGTGTTGAGAAATCCTACATCTTGTTACATCCATGATTTCTTACTTTTACCCTGCACACAACCAACAGACAGGAAGCTCAGAAACACAAAGGCAATCAATATGAAAACTGTGAAAATCTCTTAATTAATCAACTCACACAAACTCTCCAAGTAAGAGGATTTTACAAGCATTTCAATTAAGGCTTTCCCTTTTTATTACCAAATTTCATTGACAATTAAGAATGCATAATTAAAGTTGACATGATTATTAAAAGCAAAATATTATTTACGTACTGAGCTTTTGGACTTATAGGAGACTTTCATTTTCTGATTCTTATTCTCTTGATGAATCACATAGACAATTTTTAATTGGATAGTTATTCTATAACAGTGATGTTTTAAAAATTTCAAAATGAGTAGGTCTTTGAACATGTTTGTGTTTCCCTCCTCACACGAACATCATCATTTTGGCATACATACCTAGAAGCTACAGGACCATTCTCATTCATGAAATTTAACAGTAATACACATGCAGAAAACTACCTTTTTCAGAGAAATTTTAAGAGCTAACATTCTGTGACTTTTTTGACTTAAGAGCCCTAGAATGGCCTGAATACACTCTGAAGCCCTGCAGCAATGCTCTTTACCCCGAATTGACATTGGAATGTAAGAAACTTATTGACATTGAAAATGGATATACTGAATATGGGAATTTTTGGAAAAAACAAACGTCAGTTTCGTTTAATACTTTGTTTTTGTTATTAAAAGAAGGGTTTATTTGAAGTCCTCATTGACTCTCAGCTCTTAGGCTAAAGCCTGACAAGTTTCCAGAAACTGCACATATTCCCAGTATGGTTTATGCTACTTTTCTGCTTTGAAGACTGAAACATAGACCAGGAGACAAAGTATCATTTCACGATTCTGTTCCTCACTTAGGACAGTAGAAAAGTAATTTAACTCCTTTGTGCAACTTTTCTTCACCAGGAAATCAGGAATAATCATTGGTTTCCACCTTCGGCTGGGGACTCTGGAGAGTAACAGTCCAAGGGCCATTTGGAGTTAAAATTAAAAGATGAAATTATTATTTTTTTTTTACCCAAAGAATTAAGTTCATAGAATATGAGACTATCTCTTAAATAGTTTTTATTTTTAAACGCTCATTTAAAAATTATCATATTAAAATCTATTTCTTTTGTGTTTATATTGTAAAAATATTACAGAGATGCTAAAGATGTCATTTTAGAATGTCTTTAAATAGCAATCTCTACCAATGCCATGAAAATATTATCTACCTATGAAGCATAAAATCCTACTGTTTTAGGAATGAAACATGGGAGTTTAAAAAAAAATGAGCCAAAGCTTCCCTGTTTATCAGGAATCATAGCAGTCAGCCTTTGAGTCTGACTAGAATCTTATTTTGCCCATAGCTTGCTCCTATTTCCACGCCTCCCCTCCCCCATCACTACCACCTCTGATGGAGAACCATTGGACCAGCTCCACTGGGGATCAGGCCTTGCAAAGCCTGGAGGTGGGTAAGGAGGATCTCAGCACTCCAAGAAAACACACACATACACACACACGCACAGACATAAGCATCTATAGATAGATATTTAAGTGGACCAGGTTGTTTCACTTCCTAAGTGATTTGTTCACCGTTTTTAGGGTACTGTGTTAAGGGCTCCAGTGTTTAGCCCCCATAGAAAAATATAGCTAAAAGCATTTTAATATCGGCCCATCATTTGGCAACAATTGAAATAGGCAGTCGTTCTTTTATTTAAAGAGAATCATTATTCTTTTGTGTCTAAGAGAGTAGCAGCCCTGAGGGTAGTCTGAATACAAAATACAGGGCTCAGTCCAGAAACAGATCTTGGTGTCATATATTGTCTGGGCTCCAGGAGGATGTTGATGAATGCTGTGGTTTAGCATCCAAATTCCTCAATACGAAGGCCCAAGTCTCAGTTTCTAGCTGACAGTGGACAATCAGGGATATTCTCATTGGCTGTTTTTGTATAACTTCAAAAGGATAGTAAATATCTCTTTGTTGTCTTGTGAGTATTACAGAAAAAGCAATCGTTATTTTTCAAGGTAATCATTCAAAAAGGAGGGGTGGAAAACAAGCAAAAGTCACAGATTTTCTCCTGTTGGAAAAAGCCAGTATCTGAGCAGGCTTGTCGAGCTGTCAGTTGGGCACTTCAGGCTCTCTCTCTGATCATGCTGTTCGAAAGCCTTTGCTCCTCTCCTTCCAGTCCTCCTGCCAGCTCTCGTGACCCCTACATCCCGCATTACCTGCCTACTACCCCATCCCTCCAACACACCAAGCTGACTATCGATAAGAGAAAAACCAGAGTAGCCGCTTTCCTTATTTTGCCCAATTCAAAAGGGTTGAGGACTCCCACCAGGACTTACGAGCTCTGAAACTGGGGGATTTAGAGGGGATTTAGAGGAGCAGAGGCCGTAGCAAGTGATCAGGTGATGATGTGCGTGACCATGTGGGCTCAAGAGGGGAGATGCCCTTAGCAAGAAGTAGAGATGGCAGTCCTTATGATGTGGACACAGTCCCAGGCAGACTTCCGGATGCTTGCAGTTGGCAAGGGTTCCAACCTCAATGCCAAAGTCCCACTTGCACAGGGTCTCCCTTAAATGATCTTCTCTATCCATTGCCTTCAGTATCCCTGTCCCTTCCAGATGTTCTTTCCCCATTTCCTAATATCCCTTTTCAGTGGAAGCCCTAGATCCCCCAAACTTCCACTTGTATGTTATGTGCTGTCCAAAGTGCTTACTTTTATAAACCGCATTTGACACACCCCTGTGTCAATTCATTGTATAAACCACATAGAGTCTTGCATCTATAAGCTAACTCCTGTGCTTGCACGCCTTTGAACACAAATGGACAACAAAAAGACAGGAACTGTGTTAAGCTCTGTGAATGACCAGAGGCAGGGTGCCATTAAGCAGAAATTGACGGCACGGTATTCTTGGTTCTCAATTAACCAGAATCACTCTTTGAGTACCAAGTTAACACGCATTGCATTTAAAATACAATAAATGCAGTATTCATAAACTTATATGTGCCTTGTGACTTCTGTGTCAGCAGGGTTTCTGTAGGCCTCTGTATCAGATAAACTTCAAATATTCAAGAATGTAGATCGCATCTGGCCTCATTTTTGAAGTGTCCCTCTAGGAATATTTCTAAAATAGTAGATCGTTCCAACTTCTTTTTTCCTAATGAGAAAAATCCATGTGTGTTCTGTGAGTATTTATAATAATGGCTTCAAATAAATTATTGCCTGGTGGCAATGGAAAGTATTTTCTAGTAGCTGAGGAGCTCCTGGGGCAACATCCGGATTCCCACTGCAGCTTGTCTAAGTTGTGCTCCTCTTCCCTCTCCACTTCATCAGCTCCATCAGTTATCAGCTGTCCCAAGCAGAGTTACCGAAGGTCAACAAGGGACAGAGGGACAAATGTGAAGGATTCATGGTTCAAGATTATAGTAACATTTAATAACAATTTAAAAGGAGTTGATGATTCTTATATTTTTTGACATATGAATCTTGGAGCTTTTTAAAATAATTTTTGTATTCGACAGAATTCCAAATATTGGCTCATACATGCACACTCAAAAACATACTTTCTGTATGCCTATCTCTCTGTCGCTATATAACTATATATCTATAAATATATGTAGAGATAGGAATAGATATGCCAAATGACTACCATTTATGAGGCACTGTATGGAGGAGAAGTGAACAATGTGTAAGATTTATTGCCTACCATGGGGGAGTTGCCTACAGTCTAGTAGGGGATATGGGCATGAACATGGTCAGTCAGTCTTAGTAGTCATATATTGTGTGTACCGTGTCAGGCACTCTACCAGACTCTGGGCATAGAGAGAAGAGAAAAATGCCAGCCTTGGGATATGTGCCATCGTTGTGGTTCAGATAATGAACTGATCTGAGTCCAGAGGAGCGAGAAACATTGCCAGCAAAGTTGATCATGAAAGGCTTCTAGGCAGTAGTGACATAGGAACTGCATTTAAATGCATTTTCCCTATGTATAATTCTCAGAGCATGTTTTCTATTTCAACTGTATTGCATTTTGAGACATGTAAGTCCGTGATCATTTATAATTTTTTTAATGTCTTGTGATTGTGTAAGTAGATCTTTAAAAGTTTGGCTTTACTCAAAATAATCCAAGACCATTTACTGTGATTTAAAGTATTCATAAAGCAAGGTGATTATTACTCCTGAGACCATTGTACAAAGCCCTGAAGTGTGTTAGACATAGGCCAGAAACCTCTCTCCTTTGTTATATCTTATGAGTCTGTTAAGTTAAAAAAAAAAAAAAGCCTATCCTTTTTTGCTATTCCTGTTCTGTCTTAGACACTTGAAAAATAGAATTTTATATGCTACAATCTAAAGGGAGGATCATGGAGGAATTCTCTTTCTCTATTGCATATGCTACCAAAGACTTAGAAAATCAAGAAGAAAACAGACGAAAATGCTCTGCTTATTAGTGTGCACACTTCCATTTTCCTAAAGTTGCATAACTAACTGAATTAGGGAAGTGCTATAAACATTGCATCACTGTTGACATTGAACATTGCATAGCTGGAAAGAAAGGCATGTATACATTTTTTTTTCCATTTGCTATTTCAATAATCTAAATCGCAGTGGCAAATGAAAATACAATTGAGTCTCAAGTGAATGGCCAGAAACACCGTATATTTTATAAAATATGGCAGCATAATGAATAGGAGGTAAAAAAAAAAAAAGGAAAAAAAAGAAAAAGAAAAAGTCCTGGCTTTCAAGTCCTGATGGTTGTGATGTGATTGAATCATAGTGCATTCTGTTTGATGTCTCGGCTTTGCTATTCAGATACACTGCAAAGTATGTGCATCACCCTCTCTGCAAAGTGCACCTGGCAACCCAGCACGGATGTAGTTTGTTTTTCCTGCCCCTGCAAGAAACGTATATATTCAGAGTAGAATTTAAATAGGGGTATTTTAATTCTCCTAATTGTGATAGATTCCCCATCCAGGGAAAATGATCAGTCAGGTACAAAAGAAACTGCTTAGGATTTGAAGGAATTTGATAATTTCGTTGTAGTTCCTAGCATGGCAGGTGGTAATAATGCCTATGCCAGCACTGTCAAAATATGAAAATTAAAGTGACGATGGGTTTTAATGAAATCCATTTGACAAATATAATTAAGGTGTTTTAATATGAAGTCCTGTAATAGAGACTACCGGTGGACTCCCTGAGGTCCTGACTAATTGTGTAGATTGCTTTTAAGCTTTGAATAGTTTTATTGGATAATGAACTGTTAAGAAGTGTTAGATCTTTCTTAAGCAGAATTTGGTTTGAAAAAGAAGAGGAGAGACAGGCCTGAGGTGTGGCATTTTAAACATAATTAGAAGAGAGATTTAAGTTAACATCTTTGATCTTGCTGTCAGTTTTTGATTAGAGCTGTAAATGCTTTAATCAAGTGTAGTGTAGTCATTACATTTCTAACTGTTTTTTAAACTGCGAAATTACTGAGACATTGACATCAATTTTAACACATTCTGAAAATTTGCTGTAGAATTGGGTTTCTCCGTGGAGTGTTTGCAATTAGAATATCTGATTATACTGACTTACCAACCTTAAACACAATGGCAAAATTATACTGTGGTGAGGATGAGTTTGGTTTCTGTAGTAGTTAAGCACAGCAACAGAACAGTACAATTACTTGATATTTATTTTGCTTTCTAGGAATGTGTTTGCAAGTTGAAAGCACTCATGATATGAAAGAATTTCATTAAAATGTGTAGATGAGGAAGTTACCTCAAAATGTTCATCAAGTGAATTTTATAATATTAAATGTTTCTAAATTTCACTCTCAAAGAACCATTATTTACCAGATAGCTCATTATGATCATTTGATGCCATATTTGTGTTTTTATTGCCATGCTTGGTACACATAGTAAGCACTCAGTAACTGTTTGTTGGATGAATGAGAAATCAGTTGACAATAGCTGAGTATGTAACCTATATGAATTATTTTCCAAAAATTAAATAAGATCTAAATAAATGAACTATAAGGAAGAAGCACATTTCTTCTCCCTTCTGCCACCTGTCTTGACCCAGTTATTCATTATAGGGTATAAATGGGTATGTATTTGGTATTTCTGACTAGTTTCAGATAGCATCACTAAAATGATGAGTTAGAGCAGTGCTGTGTGGCATTCTCCTTGGTGGAAATCTGCCTCCCTAGCATTTCACCCATGACTGCAGGAGTGATAGGGCTATTTTAAGGAGCCATGCCCTAGGGCCATTCATTGACTCTAATAAGAAGGAGTCCACACTGATTACATGGTCTGGAACTTTCTGCTTGTATATTATGTGTTACACAGCATATGAAATGAAGAGTTGAGAAGTCTGGATTCTAACCCAAGCTCTGCCGTATATGCCATTTAGAAAATGTCTTTTCTCCAGATGATCTAATCCACCTCTGAGTGGAGTAAAACACTTCTAAATCTCTGCTGATTGTAGAGTTCTAGTGATCAGTGTCTAGCTCTCTAAATAAGTCTCTTTACCACCTTTACCCTTTTAGACTTTCTCACTTTTAATGTTCTCACCTTTTACTTTTCTTTACCTTCCTTTTTTTCTCTGGATCTTCCCACCATTCATTTATCCATCCATCCATCCATCCATCCAGGAAGTATTATTAAAGATCTGTTACGTGCCAGGCATTATGTAAGAAAATAAACAATACCAAGTAACAATAGATAGCCTCTTGGTTACCTGAGGCCAGATATGGGGAGTGGTTAGACAGAAGAGAATACTGTCCTCTTATCATCCAGTTTGATTTATGTGCCACTGGATGATAATACCTTTATAAGCAGGAGTCGCTGGACCAGGTACCTTTCAACATTTTTACCTGCAAGTACTGCTAGAAATAAAACCTTTCTTGTAGATTATCTGACTATCCATCATCCCATTGTTTTAAATATTTACTCTTTAAGTTAGTTTCAGGTCAGCATTATGTCCATTCTAAAGCTATAGCGAAAAAAATTAGGAAGCATTGTTTCCATAGGTCTTTACCTTTGTCTTCTAAGATTTGGAAAGAGATGTGAGTTGCACAGTAGAGTATCTGTTACAGTTAGGTTGTCGATAGACACTCGGTTTTTAAAGTACATCAGAAGGTAGCCACATCATTGTATGGCAGATGATTGTGAGTGTGGGGGCCAGAGGCCTGGGGTGGAAGGCATGGCATGGGGACTCCTGGAGACCTGCCAAGACGATGAATAAATCAGTTCATCGTCTTAGCAGGTACCATGTTTGTACGTTGGTTGATCCAACACATTTGACATGTTTCTCTATTTAGAACTGGTACAGTGTTTTATGTTGTGGTGGTGATTTTCACATCATTCTGCCCCACTTCAATATGAGCTGCTACGTGTTGGGAACATGCGTTATTCTTCTTTGTATCTTTACAGTGCCTGCCACATCATTCGCTCTCCATAATGTTTATTGAATTGAATTCTGATTTTACCTCTGATGTAAAATTTGTCTCCATGGGTAAGTTGTTGAACCTTTCTGGGCGAGTTGATTTTCATCAGGATTTCCAAGGAAAAACTGGGTAAAAAATCCATGGACAACTGAAAGTGACTGCAAAACTTTTCCTTCACTTCTGTGGGCTTATTGTAAACGACTTAACTGTCCAGCCCACTCCCAACTGAAATAAACGTTCTCCAAAGGGACCGTGGCAGTGTTCACTTTTGGAATATTTGTTCAGTGCCTTGAGATCGTGATGAAAGACCTGTAGAGTGGGGAGGGATTTTTTAGGTGTGATCCCTTCTGAGTCCATAGATGTAATCAGAGCCAGTCTGCTTATAAAATCATCAACACACTATCTCCCACTGCACTAGGTGTTCTTTTGAAGTCTCTTGTACCAAGCTCTGACCTTATTTCTCAAGATGTATCCACATTTTCTAAATGGGAGATTTGGGCAAATATAAGACAGCCCCGGGCTTTCTTGGTGGCGCAGTGGTTGAGAGTTCGCCTGCCAATGCAGGGGACACGGGTTTGTGCCCCGGTCCGGGAAGATCCCACATGCCGCAGAGCGGCTGGGCCCGTGAGTCACGGCCGCTGAGCCTGTGCGTCCGGAGCCTGTGCTCCGCAGCAGGAGAGGCCACAACAGTGAGAGGCCCGCGTACTGCAAAAAAAAAAAAAAAAAAGAATATGAGACAGCCCCGACATGCAAAATATTTTTGAATGTTACTTTCCATTTAACACTTAAGGATTTCAATAAGGTAAAATATAGTATGCATACTATGTAGTGTTAACTGGCATTTCATTAAAGTTGTCAAGACTAAAAGTGGGTTTCCCCCCATAAGTTATGTATAGGTTTGTTTATCATTAGTGCAGAATGTTTAGGATCTCACATAAAAATCTTTTGTGAAAGAATTCCTGTATTACAGATTGTCCCTGCCTTGTTTTTAAAGGGAACAATGAGATAATCTATGTATAAATTACATATCAGTTATACATCTGGACTGATGTAGTAGTTTTTTCTGAAAAAGGTGAAAAGATTTTCCTTCTCCATTGGAATCAAGGTTTAAGAGTAAAAATGTGGGAAATGAAAATCAGCTCAAACCATATTCATTCTCATTCTGTCTTACTGTCTCTCTCTCTCTCTCTCTCTTACTCTCACTAAAGAAAGAGAGCTAATGGTTTGTGCCAACTTCTACCTCCATGAAACTAGAGAATTTTTGAAAATTGTCAGAAGATGCTATTTATTGTGCTCAGTGGCAAGCCCAGGACTCAGCATGCTTCTTTGTTATTGATGACCTCATCTTCAGGTTTCTGAGAGCAGTTCTGGTACCAGGCTCAGTGCATCAGACTCTTCAATGAGTATCACCCACTATAAATACATTAAATCATCTTTAGGGTAAAACCAACATTGAAATTCATGAAAACATTGCAGACAGTTCAAAAAGAGATGCATTTTCCTATGGTACTAAAGGATCAAGAGTAATTTGAATTCATTCTACCTTATTCTGTCTCACTTTTTAAAAGATTTGTTGTTATTCTTCTGGTAGGAACCTTAAACATTCTGTCTACTCAGCAGTCTTTTTTCTTTTCACTATTTTGAGTCTCCAAATTTATAATACAGTTTTTAAATATGGCATCTTGCTTTCAAACAAGAGTTCAGGAGTAGACAAAAATTCCTAATTAACAATTCCTCAGCCTGGGTGAAACGTGTAGTGGGTTTGAGTTGTCAGTGGGTATAATATATACCTATGAAATAATTTGTTTAATCATCTATTAAAATTCTGAGCCTTCTGGTATTACTTGCGGTGTATTACACATCTTTTCTTTGTATTTAGGTGTTTGGGTGTGTGTTTTTGTTAAGGTTTCAGTCACTTTTCCTGCACCTGAAGAGGAGAATGGGATTTGCCAGTGATAAATGGGGAAGTGGACTAGCTAACTAATAAAGATTTGTCTTAATCAAGTATGATTTGTCAGAACAGGAGCGCACTGGGGTCAGGGCGCGCGCAATGAATTATACAGCATTCACAGGAGGAAAGGACCCGGCAAGAGACCTCATAAATATGCTGCCATTACCCACTGCTAATTCGTATTCAAAGCGTGCTCTGCAGTTAGTTTCTAGGTTGCTGAGCTGTTCACCAGCTTCCCGAGCTTTCTGTTTGTGTGAAAAAAGAAGTTTTATTATGTTTTGGCATCATCTGGGTTCTCACGGCTGATTATCAGGCCCCAAAACGGACCTGATACCAGTAATTTGAAGTGGCTTATTACATTACGTCACATAGGATGTGCCTGCTGTGGGCTCTGCAGCATGCTGGACACTATGGGGAGGATACAGATGCACAAGACGTTCTCTTCTAGAAGACATTTCGGACGCATGTTTATGATCCTGTTCAAGTCTTGTCTCTGTCAATTCGAATATGGCTGTAAACATTTGTTTATATGACTTATTG
The DNA here is from genome assembly GCF_964374135.1 of Grampus griseus. Lineage (NCBI taxonomy): Eukaryota > Metazoa > Chordata > Mammalia > Artiodactyla > Delphinidae > Grampus > Grampus griseus. The sequence goes on from NC_139010.1 coordinate 69,145,229, forward strand.
CCGTGATAGGGTAAATAAGCCTTTTTCCTGGTCTTTATTTTGTAAATCTTTTCTTTGATTTGAAGAGGGTTGACTGTTTCTTCTCTTCATATTGAACATATGTTCAAATGTTCACGTTCAAATGGTTTGAGAGTACAGTTTTGGTATTTCAAGGAAAAAACTGAATGGACTTTGGGCTTCCCACTTCCAAGGATGGTCCCTCCAAGAAAGAAAAGGTTGAAATAGAAAGTTGGGAAAGCCCATTTTATCCATTCCTGCTTTATCAAAGGAAAATTGTTAGCAGGTGGGCTATTATTTGGTATATTTCCTGAAACTTCCTTAGAACACTGGCCTCAGCCAGGAATGGAAAAAGAGCACAGTGCTCTGATTTCTGACCATGTAGAAATTGCCATGACACCTCACAGGATGTTTGCAGTGGTGTGTAGGAGAATGTTGAGAATTCTGTAGTGATGGGGATTTCTTTGCTTCAGATGAGAAAGAACCTCACCAACCCTGTGAATCAAAGATGGTATGAAGGGGATGGGGAATGTGGTTGAGCCAAGGCTTGCTTGGAACAACGTCTGAACTTCCGTACAGACAAACCCTCAGCGAAATCAAAACCTGTCCCCCTGTAAGAGACTCCGTGAAGATACTCACAAAGCAGTGCAGATAGATGGGTGGTGAAAACAGACCATAGAGATAATTCAGTTCTCAGAAATGAGTGGTCTTTACATCGGCAGTTAGTATTGTCTCAGCGAGTGTGCAGTCGCTGCATGTCTCAGAAAAAAACAAAACGCACAAAATCCTGGAGAGGAGCTGGGAACTCTGGATTTGAGGGTAGAAGAAAGAGTTGGACAAACAGGCCAGCTGGGCCTGGGAAGTAGACCATAGGATGTGAGGTTCTTAGGCCTTAGAAAACTCATCTTGCTTTTCTTTCAAGTAGAAGGAGTCATTTTTAATTTTTTTTAAATTCCGCCTTATACTCTCATCCTTGTATTTGATTTATGACATTGGAAAAGTCATAAAATGTCTAGCTTCCTTTTTTTTTTTTTTTTTTTTGTGGTACGCGGGCCTCTCACTGTTGTGGCCTCTCCCCTTGCGGAGTACAGGCTCCAGACGCGCAGGCCCAGCGGCCATGGCTTACGGGCCCAGCCGCTCCGCCGCATGTGGGATCTTCCCGGACCGGGGCACGAACCCATGTCCCCTGCATCAGCAGGCGGACTCCCAACCACTGCGCCACCAGGGAATCCCTAGCTTACTTTTTTGTTATGTGTTTATCCAAAGTGTTGCTCCAAATTGCTTGGCCAGAGTGCCTGTGATGTTGGCCATTTATGGGCTGGTGAAAGCACAGTATGTGCCAGTGGCCATAACCATTGGCTTGGGGATCAATCGGATGTGGGTTTTGAATACTGGCCAACCTTGGGCAAATTCCCTAGCCTCTCTGAGCCTCAGATTGTCTTTAGAAGGGGTTAGTAATAGTCTACTTCATATGGTGGTTGTGAACATTAAATGCAGTATCTGTCAAGTGCTTAGCACAGTGGCTGGCATACAGTGAAGTAGTCAATAAATAGTAGCCCAAAATTAAAAAAAAAAAAACCTTCCCTGGAGGGAAACATTTATTGCAGTATTTTATACACAGCCTGTAAGCAATAAACTTTTGCTGGATATATATTGAATGAATGAAGTCATTTTTTTATCGCCAAGGGTTTAAGCCTACATGCCTTTTTTCCTCAAAAAAAGTCCCATCTCAACTTGTTAATACTCTTACATGGAAGTTTGGTAAAAGACTCAATTTTAGTGGTTCCCTAATGGAGCCCACTGAGATGTAATTAAAAATTCTTCTTAGAATTATGCTAATAAGTTCAATATACGGCCTTGCCTATGAAGTCTAATAAATTTTCTATTGTATTAGAAACAATAGTAGCTTTGTTTTATTCTGTATTTTAGAAACTCCCAATGTCATAGTGCTTGCTAAGAAAGGCAAACAATAGTAAACTATTTTTTCAGGAGTTTTACTAAAAGAAGTCTCTAAGTGCACATTTGGTTATGTACTATCCTTCTAAGGTCAGACTGATATTTCAATTTGCAAAACTGAATAATTCTTTACTGTCCTACCTGACATTGACCAGCAGTTGCCATCTGATGAGCTAGATTATCAAAATCCATATTTATTTAGCCTTTTCTTTAATGTCAGAAGAACAGCATAAATATTAGGAAATCTTTACCTCCTTCATATCTTTCATTTTTTTAAGGAAAACAATAATTTGGGCTCAGTTTGGATCTTTTATCACCTATACATCTCAAGTTAAAAAAAACTACTAAGGTCATATCACCTTAAAACTCTGCTAGAATATACCATAAAACTCTCCATCCTTTTTTTGCTTGTTCACTAACTCCCTTGTCTTGTTCACTAACTTGTTCACTAACTCCCTTGTTCACTAACTTGTTCACTAACTCCCTTGTTCACTAACTTGTTCACTAACTTGTTCACTAACTCCCTTGTCTTGAGTTTCATTAATTTCTGCCTCTCAAAGTGTCTGTGTCTAAAATGCAGTTCCCTTCTGCTTTAGAGTTATTCCGGAATACACTGTCTCCATCCTGTTGTCTGCTTCATGACATAGTGTAAATTCTCCCCCTTCCATTTTAGAGTCCTCTGGAGATTGCTCTGGCTTACTTGTGTGTGTTTGTATATGTTTCAGTTAAACTTTGTTTACAGAAACAGGCCACGGGCTATATTGGCTCAAAGGCCCTAGTTTACCCATCCCTAACTCTAGAACAGTGGTTCGCAAAGCGTAGTCCCAGGGAACCAGCAACATCAGCATCATCTGGGAACTTGTTAGAAATGCCGCTTCCTGGGCCCCACCCCAGACCGACTGAATTAGAAAGTGTGGTTGTAGGGCCCAAGAAGCTGTGTTTAAGAGCCTAACTTACTTTTGTTTACTGATTGATCTATGCTCCATCTACTTAGGCAAAAGAAGCGCTTGACATTAAAGGGTCAGGTAGGTATATCAAGAGTAGAAAACTTAACCCAGGACCAAAGACAGAAGCCAAGAAGTAAAGGGGAGATTGGGTTGGGGGTTGGTGTATAAAGAAATCCTAGAGCAGTGCTATAGTAATTAAGGATTAAACTCACCCAGAGCTTCCAGGATTCAGGCCAAAGAAGAAAATATGTTGGATTACATAGCTTACATTGTTCAGCAGTACAAAATGAATTATTTCCTGAATGGTCAAAAAGACATTTTTTTAATCAGGAAGGGGAGGAAGTGTGGTGGTGGTCTCTGAATAAGACAAACTAAGAAATGGGATGAATCTGTCCTGGACATCAGCTTGACGAAAAAAGGGTAGAAATATTCTTTGTTTTTTAATTTCTTAAGTTGATCTTATGAGTACCAAAGACCCAGTGTTAAAAGGAGTAAAGTTCTGTATTGGAGCCAGATATGTAGTACTAGAGAGTGTTGAAGAATGAAGGCCAGGTGACAAAGAGTTTAGCATGACTTATAGAAAATTTTAAGAACATACATGTCTAAACCCCACCTCCAGGGATTCTAATTTAGTCAACCTAGAATGAGGTCTACACAACCCCATTTATTAAAAGTGCCATAAATGTGTCTAGACCAAAACCAAAGAAGCACAAGACCAGATGAGAACCTTTGCCATTGACTATCCCCTTCACATTTCAGTCATCTCACTCAGACTTTTGAAGGAACTAGATGGCAGAAAATTCAAGAATGAGAGCCCTGGCTGAAAGCTGAAAAGTGGATGTTCTCTGTCATCAGTTGAAAAAAGACCCCAGTGCTGTAGATCCAGGATAGCAGATCGGTCTTATCCCCTGTACCAACCCTGATCAATTGGAGCTGATTGCCTGGAGCATTGTGAGGAGAGGGTTACCTGCAAAGCATGTTCAGGGGCAATGTGATGGATTAATGAGATCTACCAGGTGTTTGAGATTGAGTGGTGGCAGGTATGGCATGTATTTGTTGACTTTGCTCTTGGACTAGACATATGGATAGCAAGAGTGACATTTCGTTGAAAATTAAAGAAACTGACTTATTTTATCACTTTGAATTTTTATTTCTAAACTTTATTTCTTTTTAAAAAAAACTTTTTTTGAGGTACAGTTGATGTACAATATAAGTTTCAGATGTACAACATCGTGATTAACAATTTTTAAAGGTTATATTCCATTTATAATTATTATAAAATATTGGCTATATTCCCTGTGTTATACAGTATATCCTTATATAAATTAGATTTTGTTGTTGTTTTTAATGTATAAGATGTATAAGAAGAAGGTAACTCCTTCCAGAGGAATTCTAAATGTTTTGTATGAGTCAAAAATACTGTGTACAAAGCCTCCTTCCTTACACCATAAACAAAAATTAAATCAGGGCTTCCCTGGTGGCGCAGTGGTTGAGAGTCCGCCTGCCAATGCAGGGGATGTGGGTTCGTGCCCCAGGCCGGGAAGATCCCACATGCCATGGAGCAGCTGGGCCCGTGAGCCATGGCCGCTGAGCCTGCGTGTCCGGAGCCAGTGCTCCGCAACGGGAGAGGCCACAACAGTGAGAGGCCCGCGTACCACAAAAAAATAAAATAAAATAAAAAAATAAAATAAAATAAAAAATTAAATCAAAATGGATCAAAACCTATGTGTAAGAACTAAAACTGCAAAACTCTTAGAAGAAAACATAAGGATAAATCTTCACAGTCTGGATTTGGCAATGGAGTTTTAAATATGACACTAAAAACACAAACAACAAAAGAAAAAAATAGATATATTGGACTTCATTAAAGTTAACTTTTGTACATCAAAAGTCACTATCAAGAGAGTGAAAAGACAGCCTACAAAATGAAAGAATATATTTACACATTACATATCTGATACAGGTTTAGTATCCAGAATATATAAAGAACTCTTACAACTCAACAACAAAAAGAAAAACCAATTTAAAAATGGACAAAGAACTTGAACAGACATTTCTCTAAAGAAGATATACAGATGACCAACAGGCACATGAAAAGATGCTCAACATCATTAGACATTAGGGAAATGCAAAACCACAGTGAGAGGGACTTCGCTGGTGGCACAGTAGTTAGGAATCTGCCTACCAATGCAGGGGACACAGGTTCGAGCCCTGGTCGGGGAAGATCCCACATGCTGCAGAGCGACTAAGCCTGTGCACCACAACTACTGAGCCTGTGCTCTAGAGCCCGCGAGCCACAACTACTGAGCCCACGTGCCACAACTACTGAAGCCCGCACACCTAGAGCCCGTGCTCCGCAACAAGAGAAGCCACCGCAATTAGCAGCCCATGCACCACAACGAAGAGTAGCCCTCGCTCGCTGCAACTAGAGAAAGCCCACGTACAGCAACGAAGACCCAACGCAGCCAAAAATAAATAAATAAATAAGTAAGTAAGTAAATTTAAAAAAAAAAACAGTGCGATATTACTTCACACCTACTAGGATGACTATAATTTTTTGTTTTGTTTTGTTTTTGTTTTTTTGCGGTACGCGGGCCTCTCACTGTTGTGACCTCTCCCGTTGCGGACCACAGGCTCCGGACACACAGGCTCAGCGGCCATGGCTCACAGGCCCAGCCGCTTCGTGGGATGTGGGATCTTCCCAGACCGTGGCACGAACCCATGTCCCATCCATCGGCAGGCGGACTCTCAACCACTGAGCCACCAGGGAAGCCCGACTATAATTTTTAAAATGGAAAATAACAAATGTGGCCAAGGAGGAACTGGAACATTCCCACATTGCTGGTGGGAATGTAAAATGGATAGCCACTGTGGAAAACAAGTTTTGCAGTTCCTCAAAAGGTTAAGCACAGAATTACCATATGATCCAGCAATTCTACTCCTAGGCACATACCCAAAAGAGCTGAAAATAGATATTTAAATAAGTACTCGTATATGGATGTTCATAGAAGCACTATTCACAATAGCCAAGGAGTAGAAACAACCAACATATCCATCGGTGGATGAATGGATAAACAAAACGTGGTATATACATATAATGGAACATTAAATTTTAAAAACATTTTTAAAGACATTTATTTGGCTTTGCTATTGTTATTATTATATTATTTTATTTTTTGGCTGCATTGGGTCACAAGCAGATCCTACAGCAGCAAAACAAGAACATAAGTGAGTGAAACAGGTCAGGAAGGTAGGTGGCAGCCTCCATATGACCTGGCTTTTCTGAAGAGAGCAACTGTAACTCAGCTGCAGCCTGTGCTTAACCGTGCAGAAATGGGGACTCAGAATTGCTCTATATTCCAAACTTCAAAAGAGGCTAGATGTCCAGCTTTTTATATGAAATACCCTTTTTAAAAAAATTTTGTTGCAAACCAGTTCAGAAATGCTTAAAATAGTGTTTCAGAAAAGGAAAACATGTTTGCCAGCCATTATAGGTCCTGTGGTTCTCCCAACAGTGACTTCTGAATAAGCAGATAATTAGAATGTTATACATTCAGTGATAGAAATGTGTATAGTTCACAAAGAGTACAGAGAGTGATTAACTCTGCCCATAATGATTTCAGAAAGCCTTTCTAATTACTTTCTAGTCACTTGTCAATAGTTTACAACCCTTTTTGTTTTTTTTAGAATGAGTCATTCATTCAACCCAGATGCTGCTGACCCCCGTCTCCCTTGTCTGTTAAGTAAATACATGTTTGCTAAATTCCACAAGTGAGCCTTTGGAATGTGTTTTGACAGTTTTTCCCATTCAGGTTTTCTGCTGCTTGATCTCCTGGCTTTAACATTCTTTATTGAATTGTGAAAAAGGGATGTCCTTCCTGCCGCTCTGGTCTTGTTTCACAGAATAGAACAGATTCATTCTCATTTTTGAATGGAGCTGTAATTAACATGGTTCCTTTTGTTTAACAACCTCAATTTACATAGTACCTGCTCATTCCAGAGCATCATTATGGGTAGCACAGCTTCATTGATTGATGTCTGAGGGCTCTGGGAATAGTGTTTGTTAATTATCTGCAGCAAACCAGGTAACTAAGGGGAGGTTCTGCTACTATGACTTTGATGAAAGTAGTGCTGATGATTTTTTTAATTGCTTAATGATAAATTTGATCATCCTAAAGCAAAATAGAATACATACCTGCTGAGGAAGTAGTGTTAAGTCATAATTGCTTTTAAAAAAAAAAAAGAAAGAAACCTGAGGCCCTGTACATACTTTTGCTATATTACTACTAAGAATGCGTAAGTTTACTTTCAGTTTACATAAATGTATAATTATTTCTGTAGTAATGTCATCATCAAAGTGCTTGTAAATATTTTATACTACATAGTAAATGCAAATGTCCTCAGAGGCCAAGCAGGCTACTACATGAAACAGTCCGGTTGTAGACTTGGGTATGCTGAGAGGATATGACCCGCTTAAAAGCATTTAAGTTTGAGTTATTTGTTGTTTCTTCAACATTGTCTTAGGGGAGGGGCGGGGGGAGGGTGGAATACTTTTGTGGGTCTGATTTGGCCCTTGTGCTCTAGTTTGCTTGAATGCTCCATAGAGAAAAAGAGGCATTAAGATTTTATAGCATCGTTGAGTCCAGTAGGGGCACTAGAGATTTATCTAGTCCAAAACTGTCATTTCACGTTTAAGGAAACTGAGGCCCAGAGAAGGGAAGTGTTTTACCAAAATCAAACCACAAATGAGTATGTCTGTATTTCTTTTTGGTGGGTCTTAAAGACAAAGGGAACTTGGAGATCCTTTTAAGATGGTATTTCTGTATTCTCCAATACAGTAACATTAGCCATTTGTGGTTACTGAGCCTTTGAAATGTGGCTGGTCCTACCAACACTGAAGTTTAAATTTTATATTATTTTAAATAATTAATTTGGAAAGCCTCATGTGGCCAGCAAGTGCCATATTGGACAGAGAGGCTCAAGGATTACGATTTTCATCCCTAACCTATCACAGTCTACCTCAAATAAATATTATGCTACTTCAAATATAACTTAAAACCTGTCAACAACATACTTTTATTTACTTCCTCTCCATCTTTTGTGCCATGATTTTCTTATATTTTACTTCTACATATGTTGTTATTATTTTTCTTTACATGGGTCTAAATTCTGTAATGCACATTTCCATATAGTATCGTTTCTCTTCAGCCTGAAGAATTTCCTTTAGCATTTCTTGTAACTCAGTTTTGCTGCATAATCCTCTCATTTTTCAATTATGTAAAATTATCTCTTTCACTTTTATGTGTAAGATATTTTTCACTAGATATGGGATACCAGGGTGACCTTTTTTCTTCCCCCAGCACTTTGGGATATTGTTCCATTTTCCTCTTGCATTGTTTCTGATGAAAATTCAATCCTCATTCTTATTATTGTTTTCCAGAATGTAATGTGTCTTGCCCCCCCCAACCCCCGGCTGCTTTTAAGATTTTTTATTTACCTTTAGTTTTCAGATATTTGACTATAATGTACTTGGTGAGGTTTTCTTTGTATTTATCTTGCTCAGAGCTTGTTGAACTTCTTTGATCTGTGGGATGACTTTTCTTTAAAATAAAATTTGAAAAATCTTTGCTGTTATTTCTTCAAATATTTGTTCCATTCCATTGTTTGTCCCTGAGACTCCCTTTTCTGGGAATCTAATTGCACGTATGTAAGACAACTAGTTGTTATCTCACAGATTATTGTTGCTATGTTCTTCCCCCTCCCCCACAAAAAACTTCTTTCCCTCCTTCAGATTGAATAATTTCTATTAACCTGTCTTCAAGTTCAGTGATCCTTCTTGTATAGTGAAGGATATTCTCTTTGGTCCGTCCAGTGAATTGATTTCAGATGCTGTATTTTTCCATGCTAGAGTTTCATTCAGTTCCCTTTTAGAGTTTCCACTTCTTTCCTGAAAAACCCATCTCTTCACCGTTATATTTACCTTTTCATTTAAATTCTTTAGCATACTTATAATAGTTATTTTAAAACTCTTTATCTGTTAACCTTAATGACTAAGTCATTTGTTGGTCTACATTCATAAACCATGTTTTTACTTCATCATTCTCTTTTTTCCCCTGCTTTTTTGCATGTCTTATAATAGTATTCTTGACATAGTGTAAAGACAAAAACAGTAGAATCTGAAATATAAACATTTTGAATTTATTTCCTTTGGAAGCATTTTATTCTATTTTGTATTTGATTAATGGACTGATCAGATTCTTCCCAAAATTAAGTTGAGCTGGTGCTGAGCTGAATCTCTAATTAGATTGGATTCATCTGAGGTTAGTGTACCCCAACCTGTGTCTATGCTGCCTTTTAAAAAAAATCTTATCAGTATTTGATCTGAGAGTGGGTCCATCTCCAGTTTTCTGGATTCTTGGTTCATGTTGGGGCTTAACTCTAGCAGGGTCTCAGAATGCAAGCACCACAAGAATATGTAGGAATATGAGGTTTCTCTTTACTAACCAGCCCCTTCTCCGCTGCCTCTTCTATGGCAAATTTGGAGATCGGAGGAGAATTATCAAACCAAGCCATTTGCTTTTGTGTTTAGAGCTCATCCAGATCCCATGCTGTCTGTAAGCCTATATTTTTCACACGATGTTTGACTGATTTCTCCTTATCCCTGAAAAGTCTCTCAATGGGAGGCCTGTACTCAGACCAGGTCGTAGGTATGAATGTTGCCACAGCTCTTTGCTCACAAATGAAATGCTTGTTTCTCTCTAGAATCCATCAGAGCTTCTTTGTATATACTAGATATCTCCCAGAAAAGAATGGTAATTATTTTGTCTGGGTTTTTCTTATTGCTATAAGTGTGGTCATTTGTATCTTTCTCCATCTGAATTGGAAGCAGAAGTTCTTTACATGCTTGAATTATGAAATAATGAAAGATGGTAAAAGAACTGTCTTTTCCATTTCCCCACCTATCCATGGATCGGGAATTCAAAAAGCTCTTCATATCTCAGTAACATCAATACTGAGGATAACCTACCCACTCAGGGCATGATGCCAGAGTCAGTGCCCAGGAAGGTGTGCTAAATGCCAAAGAATGGCTGATCCAGTCACACTGAGCAGCTCCCTCCTGAGAAAGCTATATGTGAGCTACTTTGCTCTCCCAAAGCAATAACTTTACTTTTATTAGACTCAGTAGCCAGAATTTCTTGAGCCACGTCCAAAATTCAGTACTCCAAATTGTTAGGAAATATCACTTGGTGTTTTGCATCTGTCTGGTTGGTGTTCTGCAATATATGTATGAAAACACGTGCTTCAAAAATACCTCTATTAAGTATTTCTGTTCCCTCCACACTTCACAGAAGTCCCCATATACAAAGAATAGCTGGATAGTTGTGAATGCCTTTTACCTGTTGCTAAAATTTCTAAGAAGTTTTTGAGTGCCAGAAAATCATCTTACCTTCTTTTAGTTCTTTAAAGAAGACTTGACTAGATGTCTTCACTTTTTAAATAATTTGCTGGAAATCACATCCTTAATAAAGTTTGTAAAAAGAAAGTTAAATATAAGTGTGCAAAGGAATGATTATTCTTTTCTGCTTTATAGCTTTATAGCATAATGGCTAAAATCTTTTTTAATATTTTGTATTTATCAAATAGAACATTTTCTGATGAATTATATTTGAGGCTCCCTCCTTTCAGCCATGTTTATATTATAACATGATGTGAACTTTCATCAGTTCTGCCTTCTGATAGAAAATATTTTAGTCTGTTCATCTCCAAAATACAAATACAATAATTTTTTTTAATTAAGTTCATTCACATCAGTCTTATGATTATTCAGGTGGCATTATTATTTTATGAATGGAGAGAAATGATTTACTGGTAGAAGCTCCTCAAAATAAGTCTTACCTTTTGTGATGCCAGTCCAGTCCTTCAGGAAGTATTTTGCTAGATTTGTAGTTCCCTGGTTCTTCTCCATAACTTTATGGGGCAGCAAAGTGTTGAATACCTATTGTATTATCCGCCACCCCCTGTAAAATATATTGAAAAGGAGAGGAAACCCATTTGCAGTTTGTGACCCAGTAAAAGGGGCCTTAGATCAAGGATATGATGATTCATTCTGGGTAATTGTGAAAACAAAAGCTCACTTTATAAGCTTGAATGCCGTACTTCCATGCTGATTCCCAAGACCCCTGTGAAAAGGATAGAAGAAATGCAGAAAGAAACTTTTCTTTCCAGGAATTCATTTATCATGCTGTGACATGTAGAATTCCAGCATATAGCATCAGTTTTTATGTTCTTTTATGCTTCCCATTGTTTCTTAATCTCAAAAACATCCTCACAGTCAACAAGTACAATGTTTATAAAATTTATGATTTCTCAAGTTATTTCAGTAAAGGCAGTATGGCTCTTCCCACTCTAAAGGTATTATGGAAGTTTGAAGAACTGAAAGCTCTAAACTCAGTATATCACATCTGCATCGGTATATGCCTGTGATCTTATATTCTTTCTTTATTGGTGTTGTTGGTGAGTGCTTACACCTTAGCTGTTCAAGAAAAATAAATCTAACAATGTTAATTTTTTTAATGAAATAATCCCTAAATGTCTATTCTGTCCAAAAATAGTCTATTTTTAAAATAATCCCCTCTTTTTTTTTTCAATGATATTTGTACTATTTTATTTAACTGGGCATTATTAAAGCAATCAAAATTTAGAATTTATGATTATTTTTACATAATAGAAAAATTTTGAAATCATGCATGCAATGCAGGTTATTGACAATGATCATAAAATAATCCCCTCTTAATTTGTTACCTTGTTTTGTTTTGATTGGGGTAGGAGAACACATAATGAAAAAACTGTACGTAACTTTTTTCATTCTACAAGTGTAAACATTTCTAATATGTTTGGCCTGGAATTTTCTTTAGTGGAGCGTTAAAATGGAAAGTAGCAAATAAGTAATTAAAAAAGAATTCTGTTTCCAACAAATGCATGGTATTTGCCTGTTAAGACCAGGACATATATGCACTCTTGCCAATATCTCTTCTTTTGCCAGATGGGGTTAGTACTTTGGATGCTAAGATATTTTCCAGGAGGCAAAGAGACTGAGGGAGTGACTTACAACTCCTGAAAAGGCCTGAGCTCTTTACGTCTTGTTCCACTGATTCCTTCAGTAACAGACTGTAGATCCATTCAGAAGAGTTTTTATATACTCCAGTGAACCTGATAGAAATGTGGCTATGTTGCCTGCATTCCAGGGTTGCCTTCTCCATTGCCACACATGATATGCTTTGAGAGCAGGAATACACCACAAACCTTTCATACACTCCATTTTTCACTTTCTTTTATTCTCTCATTGCTTTATTCCTTCCATGAATACTTACTGGAAACATTATGCTGGTGACAAGACACCATAGTAATAACCTATTTCCTATTTCTTTGAGATAGATATATATATATACTCTCAATCTTGATAGAAGATATTATATAAAGAGGATTTTGCTGAACTAATTACAGTGTTGATGGTCTTCATAGATATTAGAGATTTTTAAGTTAAAAGTGAATTAAAATTGCTATGTTATGGGATTTTTTTGTTTTATTGTTTAACATCTTTATTGGAGTATAATTGCTTTACAGTGCTGTGTTAGTTTCTGCTGTATAACAAAGTGAATCGGCTGTACATATACACATATCCCCATATCTCCGCCCTCTTGCGTCGCCCTTCCACCCTCCTTATCCCACCCCTCTAGGTGGACACAGAGCACTGAGCTGATCTCCCTGTGGTATACGGCTGCTTCCCACTGGCTATCTATTTTATATTTGGTAGTGTATATATGTCTATGTCACTCTCTCACTTCGTCCCAGCTTACCCTTCCCCCTCCCCATATCGTCAAGTCCATTTTCTATGCCTGCATCTTTATTGCTGTCCTGCCCTTAGGTTCTTCAGAACCTTTTTTTTTTTTTTTTTTTAGATTCCATATATATGTGTTAGCATACGGTATTTGTTTTTCTCTTTCTGACTTACTTCACTCTGTATGATAGTCTCTAGGTCCATCCACCTCACTACAAATATCTCAGTTTCATTTCTTTTTATGGCTGAGTAATATTCCATTGTATATATGTGCCACATCTTCTTTATCCATTCATCTGTCGATGGACACTTAGGTTGCTTCCATGTCCTGGCTATTGTAAATAGAGCTGCAATGAACATTGTGGTACATGACTCTTTTTGAATTATGGTTTTCTCAGGGTATATGCCCAGTAGTGGGATTGCTGGGTTGTATGGTAGTTCTATTTTTAGTTTTTTAAGGAACCTCCATACTGTTCTCCATAGGGGCTCTATCAATTTATATTCCCACCAACAGTGCAAGAGGGTTCCCTTTTCTCCACACCCTCTCCAGCATTTATTGTTTGTAGATTTTTTGACAATGGCCGTTATGACCAGTGTGAGGTGATACCTCACTGCAGTTTTGATTTGCATTTCTCTAATGATTAGTGATGTTGAGCATCCTTTCATGTGTTTGTTGGCAATCTGTATATCTTCTTAGGAGAAATGTCTATTTAGGTCTTCTCCCCATTTTTGGATTGGGTTGTTTGTTTTTTGATATTGAGCTGCATGAGCTGCTTATAAATTTTGGAGATAAATCCTCTGTCAGTTGCTTCATTTGCAAATATTTTCTCCCATTCTGAGGGTTGTCTTTTTGTCTTGTTTATGGTTTCCTTTCCTGTGCAAAAGCTTTTAAGTTTCATTAGGTCCCATTTGTTTATTTTTGTTTTTATTTCCATTTCTCTTGGAGGTGGGTCAAAAAGGATCTTGCTGTGATTTATGTCATAGAATGTTCTGCCTATGTTTTCCTCTAAGAGTTTTATAGTGTCCAGTCTTACATTTAGGTCTTTAATCCATTTTGAGTTTATTTTTGTGTATGGTATTAGGGAGTGTTCTAATTTCATTGTTTTACATGTAGCTGTCCAGTTTTCCCAGCACCACTTATTGAAGAGGCTGTCTTTTCTCCATTGTATATTCTTGCCTCCTTTATCAAAGATAAGCTGACCATATGTGCGTGGGTTTATCTCTGGGCTTTCTATCATGTTCCATTGATCTATATTTCTGTTTTTGTGCCAGTACCATACTCTCTTGATTACTCTAGCTTTGTAGTATAGTCTGACGTCAGGGAGCCTGACTCCTCCAGCTCTGTTTTTCTTTCTCAAGATTACTTTGGCTATTCGGGGTCTTTTGTGTTTCCATACAACTTGCGAAATTTTTTGTTCTAGTTCTGTGAAAAATGCCATTGGTAGTTTGATAGGGATTACATTGAATCTGTAGATTGCTTTGGGTAGTATAGTCATTCTCACAATGTTGATTCTTCCAATCCAAGAACATGGTATATCTCCCCATCTGTTTGTATCATCTTTAATTTCTTTCATCAGTGTCTTATAATTTTCAGCATACAGGTTTTTTGTCTCCTTAGGTAGGTTTATTCCTAGGTATTTTATTCTTTTTGTTGCAGTGGTAAATGGGAGTGTTTCCTTAATTTATCTTTCAGATTTTTCATCATTAGTGTATAGGAATGCAAGAGATTTCTGTGCATTCATTTCGTATCCTACTACTTTACCAAATTCATTGATTAGTTCTAGTAATTTTCTGGTAGCATCTTTAGGATTCTCTGTGTATAGTATCATGTCATCTGCAAACAGTGACAGCTTTACTTCTTCTTTTCCAATTTGGATTCCTTTTATTTATTTTTCTTCTCTGATTGCTGTGGTTAAAACTTCCCAAACTATGTTGAATAATAGTGGTGAGAGTGGGCAACCTTGTCTTGTTCCTGATCTTAGTGGATATGGTTTCAGTTTTTCACCATTGAGAACGATGTTGGCTGTGGGTTTGTCATATATGGCCTTTATTATGTTGAGGTAAGTTCCCTGTTTACCTGCTTTCTGGAGGGTTTTTATCATAAATTGGTGTTGAATTTTGTCAAAAGTTTTCTCTGCATCTATTGAGATGATCATAAGGTTTTTCTCCTTCAATTTGTTAATATGGTGTATCACATTGATTGATTTGCGTATATTGAAGAATCCTCGCATTCCTCAAGAATCCTTGCATTCCTCAAGGATAAACCCCACTTGATCATGGTGTATGATCCTTTTAGTGTGCTGTTGGATTCTCTTTGCTAGTGTTTTGTTGAGGATTTTTGCATCTATGTTCATCAGTGATATTGGCCAGTAGTTTTCTTTTTTTGTGACATCTTTGTCTGGTTTTGGTATCAGGGTGGTGGTGGCCTCGTAGAATGAGTTTGGGAGTGTTCTTCCCTCTGCTATATTTTGGAAGAGTTTGAGAAAGATAGGTGTTAGCTCCTCTCTAAATGTTTGATAGAATTTGCCTGCAAAGCCATCTGGTCCTGGGGTTTTGTTTGTTGGAAGATTTTTAATCACAGTTTTAATTTCAGTGCTTGTGATTGGTCTGTTCATATTTTCTATTTCTTCCTGGTTCAGTCTCGGAAGGTTGTGCATTTCTAAGAATTTGTCCATTTCTTCCAGGTTGTCCATTTTATTGGCATATAGTTGCTTGTAGTAATCTCTCATGATCCTTTGTATTTCTGCAGTGTCAGTTGTTACTTCCCCTTTTTCATTTCTAATTCTATTGATTTGAGTCTTCTCCCTTTTTTTCTTGATGAGTGTGGCTAATGGTTTATCAATTTTGTTTATCTTCTCGAACAACCAGCTTTTAGTTTTTTTGGTTTTTTTTTTTTGTGGTACGCAGGCCTCTCACTGTTGTGGCCTCTCCCGTTGTGGAGCACAGGCTCCAGACACGCAGGCTCAGCGGCCATGGCTCACAGGCCTAGCCATTCCGTGGCATGTGGGATCTTCCCGGACCGGGGCATGAACTCGTGTTCCCTGCATCGGCAGGCGGACTCTCAACCACTGCGCCACCAGGGAAGCCCCTAGTTTTATTGATCTTTGCTATCGTTTCCTTCATTTCTTTTTCATTTATTTTGGATCTGATCTTTATGATTTCTTTCCTTCTGCTAACTTTGGGGGTTTTTTGTTCTTCTTTCTCTAATTGCTTTAGATGTAAGGTTAGGTTGTTTATTTGAGATGTTTCTTGTTTCTTCTGGTAGGATTGTATTGCTATGAACTTCCCTCTTAGAACTGCTTTTGCTGCATCCCATAGGTTTTGGGCCATCATGTTTTTATTTTCATTTGTTTCTAGGTATTTTTTGATTTCCTGTTTGATTTCTTCAGTTATCTCTCAGTTATTTAGTAGCGTATTGTTCAGCCTCCATGTGTTTGTGTTTTTTACAGATTTATTCCTGTGATTGATATCTAGTCTCATAGCATTGTGTTCGGAAAAGGTACTTGATATGATTTCAATTTTCTTAAATTTACCAAGGCTTGATTTATGACCCAAGATATGATCTATCCTGGAGAATGTTCCATGAGCACTTGAGAAAAGAGTTTATTCTGTTGTTTTTGAATGCAATGTCCTATAAATATCAATTAAGTCCATCTTGTTTAATGCATCATTTAAAGCTTGTGTTTCCTTATTTATTTTCATTTTGGATGATCTGTCCATTGGTGAAAGTGGAGTGTTAAAGTCCCTACTATGATTGTGTTACTGTTGATTTCCCCTTTTTTTTTTTTTTTTTTTGGCAGTACGCGGGCCTCTCACTGTTGTGGCCTCTCCCATTGCAGAGCACAGGCTCCGGACGCACAGGCTCAGCGGCCACGGCTCACGGGCCTAGTTGCTCCATGGCATGTGGGATCTTCCCAGACCGGGGCACAAACCTGCGTCCCCTGCATTGGCAGGTGGACTCTCAACCACTGTGCCACCAGGGAAGCCCTGATTTCCCCTTTTATGGCTGCTAGCATTTGCCTTATATATTGAGGTGTTCCTATGTTGGGCATAAATATTTACAGTTGTTTTATCTTCTTCTTCTTGGATTGATCATTATATAGTGTCCTTGTCTCTTATAATAGTCTTAATTTTAAAGTCTATTTTGTCTGATATGAGAAATGGTACTCCAGCTTTCTTTTGATTTCCATTTGCATGAAATATCTTTTTCCATCCCATCACTTTCAGTCTGTATGTGTCCCTAGGTCTGAAGTGGGTCTCTTGTAGACAGCATATATATGGGTCTTATTTTTGTTATCCATTCAGCCAGTCTGTGTCTTTTGGTTGGAGCATTTAATCCATTTACATTTAAGACAGTTATCAATATGTATGTTCCTTTTACCATTTTCTAAATTGTTTTGGGTTTATTATTGTAGGTCTTTTCCTTCTCTTATGTTTCCTGCTTAGAGAAGTTCCTTTTGCATTTGTTGTAGAGCTGGTTTGGTGGTGCTGAATTCTCTTACCTTTTGCTTCTTGTAAAGGTTTTAATTTCTCTGTCGAATCTGAATGAGATCCTTGTTAGGTAGAGTAATCTTGGTTGTAGATTTTTCCCTTTCATCACTTTAAGTATGTCCTGCCACACCCTTCTGGCTTGCAGAATTTCTGCTGAAAAATCAGCTGATAACCTTATGGGGACTCCCTTGTATGTTATTTGTTGCTTTTCCCTTGCTGCTTTTAATATTTTTTCTTTGTATTTAATTTTTGATAGTTTGATTAATATGTGTCTTGGCATGTTTCTCCTTGGATTTATCCTGTATGGGACTCTCTGCACTTCCTGGACTTGATTGACTATTTCCTTTCCCATATTAGGGAAGTTTTCAACTGTAATCTCTTCAAATATTTTCTCAGTCCCTTTTTTTTCCTCTTCTTCTTCTGGGACCCCTATAATTTGAATGTTGGTGCATTTAATGTTGTCCCAGAGGTCTCCAAGACTGTCCTTAATTCTTTTCATTCTTTTTTCTTTATTCTGCTCTGCGGTAATTATTTCCACTATTTTATCTTCCAGGTCACTTATCCTTTCTTCTGCCTCAGTTATTCTGTTATTGATTCCTTCCAGAGAAATTTTAATTTCTTTTATTGTGCTGTTCTTCATTGTTTGTTTGCTCTTTAGTTCTTCTAGGTCCTTGTTAAACATTTCTTGTATTTTCTTCATTCTATTTCCAAGCTTTTGGATCACCTTTACTATCATTACTCTGAATTCTTTTTCAGGTAGACTGCCTATTTCCTCTTCATTTGTTTGGTCTGGTGGGTTTTTACCTTGCTCCTTCATCTGCTGTGTATTTCTCTGTCTTCTCATTTTGCTTAACTCATGATGTTTGAGGTCTCCGTTTTGCAGTCTGCAGGTTCATGCTTCCTGTTGTTTTTGGTGTCTGCTCCCCGTGGGTAAGATTGGTTCAGAGGGTTGTGTAGGCTTCCTGATGGAGGGGACTGGTGCCTGTGTTCTGGTGGAGGAGGCTGGATCTTGTCTTTCTGGTGGGTAGGACCACATCCAGTGGTTGTTTTGGGTTGTCTGTGACCTTATTATGATTTTAGGCAGCCTCTCTGCTAATGGCTGGGGTTGTGTTCCTATCTTGCTAGTTGTTTGGCATAGGGTGTCCAGCACTGTAGCTTGCTGGTCGTTGAGTGGAGCTGGGTCTTAGCGCTGACCTACAGATCTCTGGGAGAGCTTTCGCCATTTGATATTACATGGGGCTAAGAGGTCTCTGGTGGACCAATGTCCTGAAGAGGCTCTGGCCTGACACCCAGCTGGAGCACCAAGACCCTTAGCAGTCCTAGTCTTCTCAAATCTTGAACACAAATTCAGAGCAACATTGGGATTCAGATCATCTGCTCAGGCCACCCCCTCCACACAGGTTCCCAGAGAGCCTTCTCCAAGCCCCTGAGGATGGAGGTTTCTTCCAGGTCTGAAATGTTTTAGTCTTTCCTCCTCACCGCTTATATGAATTTCACCTCTTCTTACAGACCTAATCCCAATTTCTCCAGGAAGTCTTATCTGATTTCTCCAGGCTAGAGCAAATATCCTCCTTGTCTGCTAGTGTTAGAGGGTCTCCTGCAGAGGCGGGAGGTGGCTGTGGCTCACCGCGGGGACAAGGACACTCTAAAATTGCTATATTATATTGATTAAAGGAATTTAATGTCATGGTAATACCTAATAGTATGATAAAATTGAATATTGCAATTGTTATGCAAAGAAAGAAAAATGCAACTCTAGTTGTTTCATACTTCTCTGTTATTGGTGTCATCTTCCATTTTTATGATGCCTTTACTGGGAACCACATATCCAATTTTACCTTAAGGATAAATTGTATGGAGTTAGTAATAAAAAACTAACGTCAATCTGAGAGGAGATAATATACTAAGAATGTACTATCCTAGGAAGAATTTGCAGTTTGTATAGGTGTCAAAAATATAATTTATGTTATTGTATTTAAGCAATTCTTATTATTTGGATTTTTCTATCATGAAAGGAATATACAGTCCTTTTTTTTGATGTGCCATGAAATATGAACTCTAATGTAACATTTGTACTTTAACTGCTAAATCATCTCTATTAGCTTGGGAGTTCGTGAGTGGAAGGGCTTGATCTTGGTTACTGGCCATGTCCCCAACATCTACCCCTGGCGCAGAGTAGGGCCTCAGTGATTATTCATTGAGTGCATTGATTCTTGGGTACTATACAATTATGTGCATTTGTGTGGTACTCAATAGCTTTCAAAACATTTTTAGTTAGGTTATCTCATTTGACTATAACAACAATTTTGTGAGAAAGTTAGGACAGATATTTTCTTCCAATGAATAAAATTGCAGTTCAAGTGGATTATGGAAGACCTAGCTTAGGAGGGTGTCGGGGTCATAATAATCTGTTGTTTTTTATATTGATCATAAGCATTCTGTAAATTCTGCACCTGTTGGCCTTTTGGTACTTCTGAAGTTTTTGTTTTCATTTGCACCCAAAGTCATCTTTCCTAACTCAAATTTTCTTGTCCATAGAACAAATTGGCCAGGAGATGTTGGAAAACCTCAGTCATGACAGAGAAAAGATACAGAGAGCACGTGAAAGAGTAAGTAGAAGTGCTACAATCTTTTCACAAATTCAGTAAATGAAAAGACAAAAAAATAAATGAGTATAAGGTCTTGGACATGTGCATAGACAGTAACAATTACATTGGTGTAAGCATGTGTAAAAATGGCTAGGGTGAAAGGGATATAGAGTTGGGGTGAGGGGAGTGTGGGATGGAGAAGGAATAAGCTGACTCTTTATGCCTCCATCCCAGAATGCCCCCAGGTAGATATTTTATTTAACACTATATCTAAGGAGAAGATCACTGAGGAAGATTTTGTGATATGTCAGGTCTTTCAGAGCAGAAGCTAAAAATATTGATCTCATCTTCCCTCAATTCATTTTGCTTCCATTTATATCTCTAGGACTGTGTGCATTCATAGGGTGGAAATATTAATTAATTACCAGAAATAAATTAAACTTTGTCAGCCTGTGAGACATTTGCTTTTATATCCTGTTCAAGTATCCAATTTAAAGCTCCTGGGTTTATCTAGTATATGTAATTTTCTAAATCTAAGAATTTTCAGAGATAATGTAGGTGTCAAAAATGTACTTTAAAATATTTAAGCATTTTTTTATGAATTGGATTTTCCATCATGAAAGAAAATTATTGTTTGCCAGTGCACTTTAAAAATAATCTAATTCCATGAAGTTTCCTTTTGTTCTGTTTTAATGCTGCTTTTCTCCTCCTAGCTTCGGGAAACAGATGCTAACTTGGGGAAAAGCTCCAGGGTTCTGACAGGGATGTTGAGAAGGTAAGAGCCAGGTAGGGACTTATCTTCCTCTCTCTCTCTTACTTTTTTTTAAGTATATTTTTCATCTCATTGCAACCGGGCATGTTCCAGGCATGCAAGCTTCTGCTCTTAGTACCCTGTGTCAAGAACCTTTTGAAATGACAGAGCACTGATATTAACTCTCGTCTGGACAGGGACACACACTGAGTAACTTAGATTAGAGAGAAGGTTTGAGCTTGGGGGGTTACCTCAAGCTATGGAAAAAATTAGGGTTAGACATGAAGTATTTTTTCATAGCCTGAGGAAGGCCCCATGGCAGGAACAGACTGATTTTATTTTCTATTTTGATAGCCTCCTTGCTGTAGAGGGAATGGTGGCCTGCAGTACCAGGAGCACACTTGGTATTAGCTTTGCCTCTGTTGCTTTGTTTTCATTTCTTTTTTAAGAGAGTCTGGGGAAACATTCTGACTTTATGTATACTTAAAAAAGATTTTTTTAATTTAAAGGATATCTGAATAATGTGCAGTCACATGTGCGAGCAAACAAATGTTAATGTTTTATATGTGAAACTAACCTTTGATTGATGGAAGATATTTGGGAGAGTATGTGAAAGTAAATGAATGCATGTAGGTAACATTCTACGTTCTGTAATTTTGGAGGGGAGTGAGAAATGTTTTCATTGTTCTGAAAATTGGAGTCGCTTTTGACTTAGGCATATGCAGCATGGAATTATTGCATTCAGAATCTACCAAATAAGACTATCATCTAGCATAACCTTCAGTTTGGAACTGTGGCTAGAAATATGAATGAGCAATGTTGAGAATCGCCTCTAGAATAGCTTAATTGGAATTTTAAAAAGAGAATCTTGTTTATCATTGATGCTATAGTGACAGCTATTTGAAAATAAGTACAGTCTTCTCTGATCATGTATCCATGTATAATAATTTGCTAAAAGTATGTTTGCTGCGTTAGAGATTGATTGCATAAGAATCAATCAAAGGTATGGTCACTTAGTCTTCTATAGGCCAATGTAGCGATGTGATTCCTCTATCAGGCTACTCAGGAGCAAGGTTAAGTTCCTGGGACACTTCCAGCCCACGCTGACACCACTCCACATGCCCCTCCTTCTCCTACACCCACAGTCCCCAATTCAAAATCATAAACCACCAAATTCTCAGATTAGGGCTAATATGTAAATGACCTAGAAAAATTCAAAATCCACAGAGAAGTGGCAATTGAAAGGAATGCTTCAGTGCATATGAACAATAAAAAAGAAAAAAAGTGGAAAATTCTCTGTTGCTTCCTTGGGAGGGCCCCTGCAATGGGAGCTGTAACGAATATTCTGCATGTGTCTCCATTTTGTCAAACCTCATTAAAGAGTCCTCCCGCTTTATGTCAGCTGAGCTGTCCAGAAATCATTCATCATTTTTAGTGTAAAAAAAATCATGTGGTTATTTAAATAATATCATATTAATGTTAAAGTTCAGCTGTCATTTAATGGTATGGCTTAATCAGATGTAGCATTTAGGAAAAATAGTTTATCCAGGCTCTGTGTGGCTTTCAGGTTGGCAGATTCAAATAAGGATTTATGGGTTTCTAAACCAACGTATTTCTGTCCACATTTCTGCTTGATGTACCTCACCCTTTTGTGCAGGACACTGCCGACAGTTATTTCAGCAAATAACGCCTCTCCTCATATTGTGTTTGAATAAATTTGCAAGTCATTTAGAGAGGGTGAAGCACAAACCACTTCTGTAACCTTTGACTGGGCTTTCTTTAGAAAAATCATACTAACAGGGTTGTTTCATAAGCCTACAGAAGAAAATTACTCTGCTGAAATCTTCTTGGGGTTCTCTTTGTAGGCAAACTCAGTCAATCACTGACTCATCTCCTTTTGGGCTCTGTCTAGGGTATGAACAGAAATAAAAATCCCCAGATGGACATCACCTTTTGCTAGGTCTGAGCCAAGGAAACTCTTAAGTCCACCTGTACACATTGGTAACTGTGTTTTTCACTAAGCACAACTGGGATCTTGGTATCAGCCGAGGTATCCAGGTACTTTTAATCAGTGCTATAACCTGAGTCTTTGGGAACCAAATGTAGATGGTGGTTTTGGTTTAGTTTCTAATTACTATCCCACATGATATACAATTTATTTTGGACTTGGGAACAGGCAAAAATATTTTACCAACTTCTTCACTTCATTATTTTTTATTATTCCCTGGAAAAACAGTCTCTAGAAAGTGGAACCAGGGTTTATGTTTCTAATAGGAAGTCTTCTACTTACTGCTCTGATTTTGCTTCCTGTTACATACCTCCCATTCACATGGCACTCACTTCCAGCACTGGTGGGGTTTTATTTCAGAAAGAGAAGTCACGTTATCTTACCAAAATTACACAGCTGTATCATGTATCAACAGGTGCTTCTGATTTAAGAAAAGTTATAATATTGAAAAGTGTGCCTCTCTGTATAAATGCATACAAGAAATGAATGTCCTCTTTGTTCAGGGTAGGTGTTTACCTGCATATAACATAAGCTTCTTTATTTTCGTATGATAAATTCTTTATGACCGAAGATAGTTAAGTATTCTACAATATACCAAACCAAGGAATTATTTTATTTAAAAGAAAGACTGCTGATTATTTTTAATTTTTTAAACTTAGGTTGTTTTTAAATTTGTAAAATGAACAGGAATGGTATATCATGGTCCCTCATTTGAGTCATTTTGCTAATATTGATTAGTCTATTGTGAAGACAGGTGAAACCAGTGTTCCATCAGTGCCAAAGTTTGTACATAATCCACCCGATTTTCGAAGAGTGACCAAAGGTAGATAGGAAAATAAAAATGAGTAAGTGGCAGCCACTACCATTTTCTAAGAGAGACCAAAGGTAGATAGGAAAATAAAAATGAGTAAGTGGCAGCCACTACCATTTTCTAAGAGTGACCAAAGGTAGATAGGAAAATAAAAATGAGTAAGTGGCAGCCACTACCATTTGTGCTTTTTAATCTTTTATTAACTTCAAATGGGGTAAAAAAAAAAATTTTCCTTCCTTCCTTCCCTCCTTCCTTTCCTCCTTCTTTCTTTCCTTCCTTCCTTCCTTCCTTCCTTTCTTCCTTCTTTCTTTCCTTCCTTCCTTCCTTCCTTCCTTCCTTCCTTCCTTCTTTTCTTTTTTTCTCCTTACTCACTTCCTCAGTAAATATTCAGTAAATATACTGAATACAAGGACTTGGGGCTCCTCAAATGAAATCAGTTTGGATCCTTGCCTTCAGAGTACTTCAGTCTAGTAGAGAATATGTGCATATAAAGTGGCGTAGGAATTCCTAAAAGTATCTCATTTTCAAGGAAGCTATGGAAGATTCTGCAAGTCCAGTTAATCCTTACTGATCATTAAAAAGGGTGCCGGGAAAACAAAGAACCAATAGAAAATATGATTTCAGTAGCTATACAACCAATAAGTTTGAAAACAATAGAGAAATAGAGGATAACTTACGGAATCATAAGTTTTGAAAGAAACTAAACTATGCAGAGAATACTGAGACATATCTAGTGAGAGAGCAGCTGATTCAACCTAAATAAATGTTCTTCATGTAACTGTACTATATCACCAAAAGAAAGAAAACAAAGGAAAAAGCCAGTCCGTTCAAAATTATATTAGTAAAACTTGACATCAGAATGCAGATATAGCTGATCTCCTGAAAAGTAATTTTTATTCTGTCTTGACATAAGATGGAGAGCTACCTGGGGACAAACTGTTCATTTCCTGACTCTGTAGACAGAGTTTTAAATAAAGTGGTATTCAGATAATAATGAAAATTATTGTGAAACAAATGACCATTCATGCAATGACGGGGGTCAAAAAAAAGGATTTTTCGTTGACTTCCACAAAATTAGACTGTCATTAATTGGTTGTCTTTAAAGTGCCTCAGGTAGCACTGAGAGGCTTCAGTGTTGCTCTCCATATATATTTGCCTGTACGTGCATGTTGCTGTGTATATTTTTTCCTATACATTTGACTGGGAGGTCTTATTAGATCAAACAGTACCAGCAGGAAGTGAAAATGAAAACAGAAGTTTTCAAGATTTTCAGTCAGCAAACAAAGGACATCATGATTCTATTTTCTTTTTGCCTCTGAAGAGTGAATAATTTATCAGTAATTGTATGTTTGTTTCTAAAAGTATCTAAAGGATTCCTTAGAAATGTAACAGTTATAATTTGAAATCTCTGTTGACATAAATTTGGAGGACATGTTACAAGTTTATGTTGACCCATTGACCACATGTATATGCTGGCAAAAGGCTTATGAAAGGAAATGACATATGTAACATTTTTTAAAACACCTTTTCTGTATGATTATCTTAATATCAAACAATTTTCTCTCTCGTGCACACTACCAATATTTGCTACTAGTATTAGTATTTACACACACACACACACACAATACAGAATAGCAGAATTACACACACAATAGCAGAATGTTTCCTTGAAAAAGTGAATTCTGCTTATCCTTCCATCATGTATGTAGTAACTTTCTTAAATAGGTAGCTGTTGAGAGGTGTTTTGTAACTAATCTATAATATAAACAAAACAGATGGGATTAAATGAAGTTGATGCAGCTATCACTATTTATACATTTTTTAATTGCAATATAATTGATTTATTATATTAGTTTCAGGTGTACTACATAGTGACTCAATATTTTTATACATTACAGAATGATTACCACAAATATAGTTACCATCTGTCACCAGACAAAATTATTATAATATTATTGACTATATTCTCCATGCTGTATATTATATCCACATGGCTTATTTATTTTATAACTGGAATAACTTAACCCTCTTACTACTTAATACATGTATTTTTGTTAGAGCTACTTCTGAGCCCATCTGGGGAATAACTGCCACCTATCATTGTTATCACATTTTACATTTTAAACATGGTTTTGTTGCTTTGGTAGGAAGACAGGTAAAAACATCTGGAAAACTTAAATGTACTGTCAGAATGATTCCTAAGGGTAAATATATCAGAAATACCAATGCAATTTCTATAAGCAATAGATATGTAATTTTTTTATTAAACAAACTTATTCTTAAAGAAATATGCTGTGACTTTTAATCTTCTTTAAAAATTCATCCCCGCCCCCGCTATTTGCCCAGGAAACATTTTGTTATATTTTAATTGTTCTTATTATGATGTCTGAAAATTCAGCAGTAGAGAGTTTTCAAGACTTGTGAGAAAAATGTCCTTGAGAATTTACTCTCAATTTTTATTCACTGCAAAGTGTCTTACATTTATATTTTTCACTTTTTTTCTGGTTTTTGCTTTTCTCTCTTTATGTCGTTTCTCTTTCTTGGCCTGTTTTTACTAGCTGTGAACATGGGTGGGCCCTGACTTGAAATTAGTACAGCAAAATCTTAACCTCTAAGATATTCTTCAGTTTTTAATCAAGTGCTTATTCTTTCAGAACAAAATGATTCAGTTTGTTGCAGATCCTTTACACTTAACAGATTTAGGTTCTAAGCTTAGAATAATGCTACAAAGAGAAAATTATTTTTTAAAAACCTTGGTCCTTATTGTGTGAGTAAATTTATTACCATACACTTGACTCATTGCTTTCGTCCTATGACCCCTTCAAGGCTGACATGGGTGATGTTTTTACCAAATGAAAGAACAACTTTGGATTTCTTTATATATGTTTCTTTTTAATAACATTCTTATAGCTTTAAACATAGAGTTTTGGTATTGTGTTAGACATTCGAATACAGCATCTAAAGTTATCTATCAGTGATAACTCTACCAGCTGCCTTAGGTGTGTGTCTAACCCTAACCGTACTTTATACACATCAGATCTGATCCTTAAGAGCCCTGTGAAGGAAGCATCGTGTCCCCATTTTACAGGTGAGAATAACAATGCTTAGTGAAGTAAACTATCAATAGTCATATACATAGAAATGTACAGAATTAGACTATGAACTTAGCTGTCTCTTTTTTTTTTTAATTTTATTTTTTTTATATGGCAGGTTCTTATTGGTCATCCATTTTATACACACCAGTGTATACATGTCAATCCCAATCTCCCAACTCATCCCACCACGACCACCACCCCCCTGCTTTCCCCGCATGGTGTCCATATGTTCATTCTCTACATCTGTGTCTCAATTTCTGCCCTGCAAACCAGTTCATCTGTACCATTTTATAGATTCCACATATATGCGTTAATATATGATATTTGTTTTTCTCTTTCTGACTTACTTCACTCTGTATGACAGTCTCTGGATCCATCCACGTCTCTACAAATGACCCAATTTCGTTCCTTTTTATGGCTGAGTAATATTCCATTGTATATATGTACCATCTCTTTATCCATTCGTCTGTCGATGGGCATTTATGTTGCTTCCATGACCTGGCTATTGTAAATAGAGCTGCAATGAACATTGGGGTGCATGTGTCTTTTTGAATTATGGTTTTCTCTGGGTATATGCCCAGTAGTGGGATTGCTGGGTCATATGGTAATTCTATTTTTAGTTGTTTAAGGAACCTCCATACTGTTCTCCATAGTGGCTGTATCAATTTACATTCCCACCAACAGTGCAAGAGGGTTCCCTCTTCTCCACACCCTCTCCAACATTTGTTGTTTGTAGATTTTCTGATGATGCCCATTCCAACTGGTGTGAGGTGATACCTCATTGCAGTTTTGATTTGCATTTCTCTAATAATAGTGATGTTGAGCAGCTTTTCATGTGCTTCTTGGCCATCTGTATGTCTTCTTTGGAGAAATGTCTATGTAGGTCTTCTGCCCATTTTTGGATTGGGTTGTTTTTTTTTTAATATTGAGCTACATGAGCTGTTTACATATTTTGGAGATTAATCCTTTGTCCATTGATTCCTTTGCAAATATTTTCTCCCATTTTGAGGATTGTCTTTTCATCTTGTTTATGGTTTCCTTTGCTGTGCAAAAGCTATAAGTTTCATTAGGTCCCATTTGTTTATTTTTGTTTTTATTTCCATTACTCTAGGAGGTGGATCAAAAAAGATCTTACTGTGATTTATGTCAAAGAATGTTCTTCCTAAGTTTTCCTCTAAGAGTTTTATAGTGTCCAGTCTTACATTTAAGTCTTTAATCCATTTTGAGTTTATTTTTGTATATGGTGTTAGGGAGTGTTCTAATTTCATTCTTTTACATGTAGCTTCCAGTTTTCCCAGCACCACTTATTGAAGAGGCTGTCTTTTCTGCATTGTATATCCTTACCTCCTTTGTCATAGATTAGTTGACCATAGGTGTGTGGGTTTATCTCTAGGCTTTCTATCTTGTTGCATTGATCTATATTTCTGTTTTTGTGCCAGTACCATATTGTCTTGATTATTGCAGCTTTGTAGTATAGTCTGAAGTCAGGGAGTCTGACTCCTCCAGCTCCGTTTTTTTCCCTCAAGACCACTTTGGCTATTCGGGGTCTTTTGTGTTTCCATACAAACTTTAAGACTTTTTGTTCTAATTCCGTAAAAAATGCCAT
Organism: Grampus griseus; assembly: GCF_964374135.1. Taxonomy (NCBI): domain Eukaryota; kingdom Metazoa; phylum Chordata; class Mammalia; order Artiodactyla; family Delphinidae; genus Grampus; species Grampus griseus. The sequence continues at coordinate 69,173,317 of NC_139010.1, forward strand.
TGGTAATTTGATAGGGATTGCATTGAATCTGTAGATTGCTTTGGGTAGTATAGTCATTTTCACAATATTGATTCTTCCAATCTAAGAACATGGTATATCTCTCCATCTGTTGGTGTCATCTTTAATTTCTTTCACCAGTGTCTTATAGTTTTCTGCATACAGGTCTTTTGTCTCCCTAGGTAGGTTTATTCCTAGGTATTTTATTCTTTTTGTTACAATGGTAAATGGGAGTGTTTCCTTAATTTATCTTTCAGATTTTTCATCATTAGTGTATAGGAATGCCAGAGATTTCTGTGCATTAATTTTGTATTCTGCAACTTTACCAAATTCATTGATTAACTCTAGTAGTTTTCTGATTAGCTCTAGACAGTTTTACTTCTTCTTTTCCAATTTGTATTCCTTTTATTTCTTTCACTTCTCTGATTTCTGTGGCTGGGACTTCCAAAACTATGTTGAATAATAGTGGTGAGAGTGGACATCCTTGTCTTTTTCCTGATCTTAGAGGAAATGCTTTCAGTTTTTCACCATTGAGAATGATGTTTGCTGTGGGTTTGTCATATATGGCCTTTATTATGTTGAGCTAGGTTCCCTCTATGCCCACTTTCTGGAGAGTTTTTATCATAAATGAGTGTTGAATTTTGTTAAAGGCTTTTTCTCCATCTATTGAGACGATCATATGGTTTTTCTTCTTCAGTTTGTTAATATGGTGTATCACATTGATTGATTTGCGTATATTGAAGAATCCTTGCATCCCTGGGATAAATCCCACCTGATCATGGTGTGTGATCCTTTTAATGTGTTGTTGGATTCTGTTTGCTAGTATTTTGTTGAGGATTTTTGCATCTCTATTCATCAGTGATATTGGTCTGTAATTTTCTTTTTTTGTAGTATCTTTTTCTGGTTTTGGTATCAGGGTGATGGTGACCTCATAGCATGAGTTTGAGAGTGTTCCTTCCTCTGCAATTTTTTGGAAGAGTGTGAGAAGGATGGGTGTTAGCTCTTCTCTAAATGTTTGATAGAATTCACCTGTGAAGCCATCTGGTCCTGGACTTTTGTTTGTTGGAAGATCTTTTATTTTTTATTTTTTTATTTTTTTATTTTTCGGTACGCGGTCCTCTCACTGTTGTGGCCTCTCCCGTTGTGGAGCACAGGCTCCGGATGCGCAGGCTCAGTGGCCATGGCTCACGGGCCTAGCCACTCCGCGGCATGTGGGATCTTCCCGGACCGAGGCACGAACCCGTGTCCCCTGCATCAGCAGGCGAACTCTCAACCACTATGCCACCAGGGAAGCCCTGTTGGAAGATTTTTAATCACAGTTTCAGTTTCGTTACTTATGATTGGTCTGTTTGTATTTTCTGTTTCTTCCTGGTTCAGTCTTGGAAGATTATACTTATCTAAGAATTTGTCCATTTCTTCCAGGTTGTCCATTTTATTGGCAGAGTTGCTTGTAGTAGTCTCAGGATGCTTTGTATTTTTTCGGTGTCTGTTGTAACTTCTTTTTCATTTCTAATTTTATTGATTTGAGTCCTCTCCCTCTTTTTCTTGATGAGTCTGGCTAATGGTTTATCAATTTTGTTTATCTTCTCAAAGAACCAGCTTTTAGTTTTATTGATCTTTGCTATTGTTTTCTTTGTTTCTATTTCATTTATTTCTGCTCTGATCTTTATGATTTCTTTCCTTCTGCTAACTTTGGGTTTTGTTTGTTCTTTCTCCAGTTCCTTTAGGTGTAAGGTTAGATTGTTTGAGATTTTTCTTGTTTCTTGAGGTAGGCTTGTATAGCTATAAACTTCCCTCTTAGAACTGCTTTTGCCACATCCCATAGGTTTTGGATTGTCGTGTTTTCGTTTTCATTTGTCTCTAGGTATTTTTTGATTTCCTCTTTGATTTCTTCAGTGATCTCTTGGTTATTTAGTAACGTATTGTTTAGCCTTCATGTGTTTGTGTTATTTTTTTTTCCCTGTAATTGATTTCTAATCTCATAGTGTTGTGGTCAGAAAAGATGCTTCGTATGATTTCAATTTTCTTAAATTTACTGAGACTTGATTTGTGACCCAAGATGAGATCTATCCTGGAGAATGTTCCGTGCACACTTGAGAAGAAAGTGTAATCTGCTGTTTTTGGATGGAATGTCCTATAAATATCAATTAAATCTATCTGGTTTATTGTGTCATTTAAAGCTTGTGTTTCCTTATTAATTTTCTGTTTGGATGATCTGTCCATTGCTGTAAGTGAGGTGTTAAAATCCCCCACTATTATTGTGTTACTGTCGATTTTCTCTTTTATAGCTGTTAGCAGTTGCCTTATGTATTGAGGTGCTCCTATGTTGGATGTCTATATGTCTATAATTGTTATATCTTCTTCTTGGATTGATCCCTTGATCATTATGTGGTGTCCTTCCTTGTCTCTTGTAACATTCTTTATTTTAAAGTCTATTTTATCTGATATGAGTATTGCTACCCCAGCTTTCTTTTGATTTCCATTTGCATGGAATATCTTTTTCCATCCCCTCACTTTCAGTCTGTATGTGTCCCTAGGTCTGAAGTGGGTCTCTTGTAGACAGCATATATATGGGTCTTGTTTTTGTATCCATTCAGCAAGCTGTGTCTATTGGTTGGAGCACTTAATCCATTCACGTTAAAGGTAATTATCAATATGTATGTTCCTATTATCATTTTCTCAATTGTTCTCGGTTTGTTTTTGTAGGTCCTTTTCTTCTCTTGTGTTTCCCACTTAGAGAAGTTCCTTTAGCATTTGTTGTAGAGCTGGTTTGGCGGTGCTGAATTGTCTTAGCTTTTGCTTGTCTGTAAAGCTTTTGATTTCTCCATAGAATCTGAATGAGATCCTTGCTGGGTAGAGTAATCTTGGTTGTAGTTTCTTCCCTTTCATCACTTTAAGTATATTATGCCGCTCCCTTCTGGCTTGTAGAGTTTCTGCTGAGAAATCAGCTGTTAACCTTATGGGAGTTCCCTTGTATGTTATATGTCATTTTTCCCTTGCTGCTTTCAATAATTTTTCTTTGTCTTTAATTTTTGCCAGTTTGATTACTGTGTGTCTCAGCGTGTTTCTCCTTGGGTTTATTCTGTATGGGACTCTCTGCACTTCCTGGACTTGGGTGGGTATTTCCTTTCCCACATTAGGGAAGTTTTCGATTATAATCTCTTGAAATATTTTCTTGGGTCCTTTCTCTCTCTCTTCTCCTACTGGGACCCCTATAATGCGAATGTTGTTGCGTTTAAGATTGTCCCAGAAGTCTCTTAGGTTGTCTTCATTTCTTTTCATTCTTTTTTCTTTATTCTGTTCGGTGGCAGTGAATTCCACCATTCTGTCTTCCAGGTCACTTATCCGTTCTTCTGCCTCAGTTATTCTGCTATTGATTCCTTCTAGTGTGTTTTTCATTTCAGTTATTGTATTGTTCATCTCTGTTTGTTTGTTCTTTAATTCTTCTAGATCTTTGTTGAACATTTCTTGCATCTTCTCAATCTTTGCCTCCATTCTTTTTCCGAGGTCCTGGGTCATCTTCACTATCATTATTCTGAATTCTTTTTCTGGAAGGTTGCCTATCTCCACTTCATTTAATTGTTTTTCCTGGGGTTTTATCTTGTTCCTTCATCTGGTACATAGCCCTCTACCTTTTCATCTTGTCTATCTTTCTGTGAATGTGGTTTTTGTTCCACAGGCTGCAGGATTGTAGTTATTCTTGCTTCTGCTGTCTGCCCTCTGGTGGATGAGGCTATCAAAGAGGCTTGTGGAAGTTTCCTGATGGGAGGGCCTGGTGGTGGGTAGAGCTGGCTGTTGCTCTGGTGGGCAGAGCTCAGTAAAACTTTAATCCACTTGTCTACTGATGGGTGGGGCTGGGTCCCCTCCCTGTTGGTTGTTTGGCCTGAGGTGACCCAACACTAGAGCCTATCCAGACTCTTAGGTGGGACTAATGGCAGACTCTGGGAGGGCTCACACCAAGGCATACTTCCCAGAACTTCTGCTGCCAGTGTCCTTGTCCTCACTGTGAGACAGAGCCACCCCCCCACCTCTGCAGCAGACCCTCCAACACTAGCAGGTAGGTCTGGTTCTGTCTCTGTGGGGTCACTGTTCCTTCCCCTGGGTCCCGATGCGCACACTACTTTGTGTGTGCCCTCCAAGAGTGGAGTCTCTGTTTCCCCCAATCCTGTCGAAGTCCTGCAATCAAATCCCACTAGCCTTCAAAGTCTGATTCTCTAGGAATTCCTACTCCCATTGCCAGACCCACAGGTTGGGAAGCCTGACGTGGGGCTCAGAACCTTCACTCCAGTGGGTGGGCTTCTGTGTTATAAGTGTTCTCCAGTTTGTGAGTCACCCACCCAGCAGTTATGGGATTTGATTTTATTGTGATTGTGCCCCTCCTACTGTCTCATTGTGGCTTCTCCTTTGTCTTTGGATGTGGGGTATCTTTTTTGGTGAGCTCCAGTGTCTTCCTGTCAATGATTGTTCAGCAGTTAGTTGTGATTTCAGTGCTCTTGGAAGACGGAATGAGAGCACGTCCTTCTACTCCACCATCTTGAACCAGTCTTCTTTAATTTATTTAATTTATTTATTTTTGTCTGCGTTGGGTCTTCATTGCTGTGCACAGGCTTTCTCTAGTTGTGATGAGTGGGGGCTACTCTTTGTTGCAGTGCGCGGGCCTCTCACTGCGGTGGCTTCTCTTGTTGCGGAGCATGGGCTCCAGGCACGTGGGCTTCAGCAGTTGTGGCACGCAGGCTCAGTAGTTGTGGCTCGTGGGCTCTAAAGCGTCAGCTCAGCATTTGTGGTGCACGGGCTTTGTTGCTCCGCGGCATGTGGGATCTTTCTGGACCAGGGCTCGAACCCATGTCCCCTGCATTGGCAGGCGGATTCCCAACCACTGCGCCACCAGGGAAGCCCTAGCTATCTCTTTTGAATGCACTACACCAAAGGTTCTCAGAGTCAGTTTTCACTAACTAGTGGTGAAATGAGAAGAGTTAAAACAAACTAGTGAGTTTTCATTATGCCAATTGTTACTGTTATCTGCTCTCTTTGTCATGATTCCATTTCTTCTGTAAAATAATTGTGATAGTCAACAATTTCCTTAAAATAGTTGATTGTTACAGCAAATGGAAAAGGAAATCCTTGGAAGGACTAAACATTAGCAATCAGTTTTCCCACCTTCCCCCCTCTCCCCACAGTTTACTGGTCTGGGAAATTCAGAATTTTAGGAGCCGTTATTCTACACCACACTCTATCTTCTAATAACAAAAACCACTGCTACGCATGCACTCACCGATACCTCCTAGGTAGCAGTCACTGTTTTAGACACTTGGCATACATTATCTTGTTGCATCTTCATGACATCTCTGTAAGGCAGATACCATTACTCCCATTTTAAGAAATAAGGAACTTCTGTTAAATATTATCCAGCTCTGTAGAAGCGGTCTGCCTCCAGAGACTGTTTTTCCTACCGTGCTGGACTGTCACCCTTCTTCTATAGAGAATCAGTAGCCTCACAGAGAGTCAGACAACCATTCTGGATGGTTCTTGAAAGCAATGAACAAACCCTTACTACATCCCACTATTTTGAATCGGTCCCCATTAATCTGTGATCTCATGTTTTAGACCTGGAACCTCATGTAGCAGATGGACACACGGACTGAGAGCAGTTACCTCAGAAAAATCCAGGGCTTTTACTAAAAAGGGGACTAAATCCTGGGTGGGCAAAAACAACAGATGTTATCGTAAGAATATTTCAGGTGAACTTTTATCTCTACTCTGGCTCTCAGGTGAACTACCCCTCTCTTCATCAAGCCTTCATCAGTCTACCAGCCAGAAACAAACTGTCTTTGCTCTGATCCTTCAGGGTAGTTTGTGTTTCTCACAAGACTCTAACATCTTCTGCTTTGCACTGTGTACATTGTAGTTAGTTATTAATGACCAAGTCTTTATTTTCTTCTAGATCTTTTTTATCCCCTCCCTCATCCCCCAAGGGACTTTATATGGTTCCCCACAATATTGTGCAACCAGCTGAAATAAATAGGGGAGGATATCCAAGTAAAAGAGAAAACAAAGCCAGGAATCACTTTCCTCCCCCCAAAGCATGGACTGTCAACAAATGCCTGTGCAGATATCCAGACAGGTGGAAAATGTCCTACCTGAAAGCAAAGCAGGAGACACAGTCAGAGGGCCCACGGTGTTAGATAAAATGAAAGTAACCTTTAGTTGAGGTCAAGCATAGCCTTTCATGCTGCTGAGACAGGCCTTGATAGACCGGTTACTGGGAGGGGGTGACAGTTCTCATGTCAGATCCCTGCCTGGAGGGGAATGAGGAGTTTCCGTGTGACCAGTTGTCGTAGGGGTCCTCAGGTCTGGAATGTAAGCCGCTGGCGGTCAGGAGCCTCGTTGAATTTAGCACAGGGCCACGCTCCCCCGACCTGGGCCTGGTCAATGAATGGTCTTTGGAAGAATGGCTAAGAATAGTTTCAAAGTTGCTGTCTAGGTTCTTGGATGTAATTTAGTTGAAACCCCTTGACTGCAATGTAAACAGGTTCTTTCAAAGATAAAATAAGTAACTTAACAATAACAGACTATTTCTGTCCATTATTTAATCACAATGGAAAAACTTCTTATATTTTCCTTGGTTGTGAGCCACAGTTTGAGCTAATTCGCAAACTACCTTTCTTTTATGATTTTCCCTCTTTTCCCCAGGAAACATGCCATCCTTTAACACAACGTAGAATATGAAGGGTGCGCGTCACCTTCACCATCAACGCTTCCTTTGAATGCAGACGTGAGCTCTTAACTGGAAGCAGGGAGCCCTAGGCCTTCCTTATAAACAAGTAATGGAGCCCTCGACCCCCCTTGTAAAGGGCTATTTATTAACATATACCATCACCAAACAACATTTTACAGTTCCGTGCCCTCACACCGTTACACCACTGTCTGCTCCATGGTAAGCTGAGGGAGGCCTTTGGCCATCTGTTTCATTAAATACCAGAGGCAGTGAACGGTATCTGAACTTTATAAAGCAAGTGTCCAGGCTCTCCGCTTCACCAGTCTCCCCCTTCCTCTTCTGCTGCCACTGCCGCCGCCACTACCACCGCCGCCGCCGCCGCCATATTTTTTTTGTTTGAACGCTCACATTGTAAATTAGTGTATTCACACATCAATTTTAAAAGGCTCACTGTGTTATAAGATGGGACAAAGCGAGCTCAGTAACAGCTCGTGCACAGTGCAGGTGGTCGAGCTAGCTGCTCCCTAGATCAAAAGTCAAACAACTGTGAATCTTCTTTTGAAAGTGCAGTTAGGGAGACAAGGCAAGGCTTATCTGCACAAACAAGAATGAGTTATAGATATACATCGCAAATGCAGGAGGACAAAAAGGGGTTTCATAATCTTGCAGGATAAGAAGACCTTCTAATGCTGAAAATTCTGAGGGCATCTCTGGAATATGTAGCCACTTTTTTCTTTCTTTCTCTCTTTTTCTTTTCTTTTTTTTTTTTTTGTAAAATTAGTCTTTTATTGTGTGGCAATTGGTAATTATTATTTATGCTTTGGTGCTGTCCCTAAAGTAGCTAAGTTTTTTTTTTTAAGCCACGTTGGGGGCAGGAAATAGCTCCCCTTTCATGGCTGTATTTTATTTTTCAGCAGCATTTAAGGACAGACTCCTATTTATACCACACAAGCAGTTTTGTCTGTTGTAAACAAAGTAAGTGGCTGGGAATTGTGCTTTCCCAGAAATGTTTTCCAGGGAAGCCATAATAAGAAACAACTGTGTACATCTTGAGATTTTTGTCATCTAGGTATTAAGAAAGAATTCTTTGCATTCATGGAAACAAAAAAGAAAGAAAACACTGTTTATAAAGAAAGATGTTCAATATCCAGAAATGTAATTAAAATATTTCTTAAACTGCAAAAGTTGGCCACTTACTAGTAGTAATTGAGGTTGTTTTCTTTTCTTTTTTTTTAATTATCTCTAACATTTTTTGACAAGGTAGTAGCTGAAATGACAGGAGGCGTTTTCTTTTTTTAACCTCAATCTGCTATTTAAAAAGTTAGTGGCTTCTTTTGTAAAATTATGTGAAGAACTTTGGAACTGAAGTATGAATATCAATGGAAAAAATGCAACAGTGGTAAATTTTATGAAAAATTTTAAAAGAGCATTGAAGAGGCTTAGAATTATGAAAGAACAGCATAGTTTCTTATACAATTATAGATTACATAGGAAAAAGCCACTCTCCATCTTCTGATATCTTAATGATTTCATGATGAAAAAAAAGAAACCTATCAGCTTTTCAATTCTCAAATCAGTCAAAGGTGTCTGAATCAGGTCCCCAAGGACTTTCATAAAACCATGCTCTCTGTCTCAGGGCGTAAGGCAGTGATCCCTATCCTGGGGTGGGTTTCACAGAGTCTCTGAACCACTGGAGTTTCCTGAAAATATATGTGTATGTGTGTATATGCATCATTCTGAGAATTTTCCATAGAATTTTCTAAATAGTCCACAACCAACTCCAAAAAAGTTGAGAAACGAGATATTGTCACAAAACTGTGTACCATGTCTTAGCTAAAAACCACTTAATTACTTTGATATTCTGGCTTATTTGAAATGTATTGGTCTACAAGAAACACTTATTTTGAATTTTCTGCAAAGTTTTACAAGAAACTTTTCAGGGATGCTTTCTTTGGGAAATCAGATCATTTATCAAAATTAAGTCCTTAGAGACAGTCAGAACAAGTAAAATATATATAAGGGCCTTATAGTTTGTAAGGCACATTCACATATATTATTTCATTTAATGTAACCTTCATAAGAAGTCTGTGATTTGGTATCGTCATTATTATCCTTATGTTATAGATAATTGAGACCTACAAAAGTTGAGTCTTGCCCAAGGTCATTCCACCAAGATGGAGCAAAGTTGGACCAATACCCTGGTATTAGCCTCAGAAACCATGTTTTTAGCAGCCTCTTAACAGCAATATCCTCAGCAGCATCTTCTTCAACAGCAAATATTTAATGTTTACTGTGTCAAAGGGAATCCGTTAGTCATCAGAGATTCAACAAACTCAAAACTTTACTCCTAGGTACCTTAATATTTTTAAGAAACAACAATACATAGTAACTTGTGCTGTACAGTCAGTGAGAGATAAAATGGTAAGTGGGGGACAAGAAGAAGAAATCCCTGGGGCCCACGGTCAGGTAAGACTTTATAGAGGAGAAGGCAGGTACCTGGCCTAAAAGTTACTGCCTGATTCTTAAGCCACACGTGGGGTAACGCCGCTTCCCTTTTTATGGCAGCCTCAAGGTAATAACTTCCAGCAGCAGAATTTGAATTGGGGGCAGGAGGATGTGTTAGAAACATCTGTTTGGCCACAACTGTGTTGAGGGTATATAGGAAGTTAACAACTTGTAACTGCATCTGCTTATAAAGTAAATATGATCCAAAGTCTTCTTGATAATTTTTTTTTAATTGCAGTGGAGGTTAAGATTTTCTTCAAATAAGTAAGAAAGGCTTGAAGTCACCTCAGTAGTTCTAATTATAAACAAATATGAAAAACCTTTTCACACATTTTATTTACCCCAATTTTAGAAAGATACTGAGAACTTTCATACCCTTGACTAAAATTATGTATTTATAAAATTTTATAGTCTTTGAAATTATACTGCATATTAACTATACCTTCTATATGTGCGATTCGTGAATAGACGCAAAGAATGTTGGCAAAGTACGTGAACTATTGTATTGTGGCACGTTAATTAGTTGATAAGTGTATCACTTTAAAACACTGAATTTTTTCGTATATTCCAGTTAAATCTTTGTCATCAAATGTGTTTATAGAGGTTTAGTTAGTAGCAAACTTGCCCAGCCAATAAAGAAAAGCATTCATTTTCTGTTCTGTATAAGTGATCTGAAGCCATAGCCTTTAGGTCTTTTAATCTGTTCAAGGCCAAGCTATTTATATGGATAATTTTTAAAGCTTCTGTATAAAGAAAACAAGAACATTTTATTTATTCACTGAGGTTTTTATGTGCCTTGAAATTGCATAGATAAAGTATTTTCTGGCTCATGGATCTAGAGGAGATAAAAGGTCTCCTATTTTATAAGGCTTTATGTAAGCTTTTCAAATGTACAGTTTTCTTACGGCTAGAATTTTTAAATAAAACATTATTTCACTATTACAGTTGGAGTTTAATGTGGGCATCTTTTTCCTTCCCGGAATTGCATGTTAAATTATGTGTTTAAGATCGTTTTTATTGCATTTTTACCTCCTGGATTTTGATAATTCTCATGCTGGAGAAATTAATTTACCAATCCTCATTTTTAGTATTGGGCAACTATTTAATACGACTAGGAGTGCAAAACCCAGAAATCAGATTTAAGAGGCAGAGTGAAAGGTGTAACTGACTTTTGCAGCATATTGGTCTGAGGACGAAAAATTATTTACCTCCCCCTCCTTAAGAATTTTTGCTGAGGCTGGTAGACTGAAAAGGAAAAAAGAGGCATTTTTTTTTAACTCTGGGGCAACTGGATTCAGACCAGATTCTAGGTGAACATTAGCTGCTGTTAGCTTTGCCATGTCAGGGCCAAGAAACAGCTTTCCCTGGCTGGAGCATTCCCAAGCTATCATGGCCATCAGACAGGTGGGGAATAAATATTGTAGAACGGTGGGACATTTGAAGAGCAAGCTCCTGATCCCCAGGACTCCATTTGGACAAGCTTCAGTTGGAGCAAACAGGTGTTCCTGGGAGGAACTGTCCTCAGGTGGCTGGGGGTGTGCCATTCTTTCACACACATAAAAAGTTCCCTTTCCCTCTGCCCGCAGGAAAATTAGAATTAACTACAGCTTTTTCTTTTGAAATGGAAAAAGAGAAATAAAAATATGGTACCAGGTTTTGGCTCCAACTGGATTTCCATGGAGCATGTAATCTATGATGAATGATGAGAATTCTGGAAGCAAAGCATCCTTGCAGTTTTTAACATTGGAGATGCCATAAAAACTGAATGAATGCAAATAATCTTTTTACCCATGGCTGTACCTATATAAGATGGAGTAGTCTTTCCTTCTGTTATTCATTTGTTCATTCACCATATATTTCATGAGCACTTGCAGTTTTCTAAACACTAGGCTAAGTGCTAGGCATAGAGTATAAGAGAGAAAAAGGCCCTGCCCTCCAGGGACTTAGCCTAAATTGTAGTAATAGTAATTGGTTGGAACATGAAAATGAACCTAAATAGTCTTTGGGAAACTGTGCATTGAAAGTACTTGCTGGCATCAGAAAGATTTTTTTTTTTTTTCTGTAATGCCACCACATTGAGGATATGACTAACATTTTATTTGGGGGTCATTCTTTTCAAATCAACTTTTGCTATAAAACATAAAATAGAAATATTAAAGAAAAACTTTAAAAGAAAAAAGTTGTTTTTAATCCCTCTTCCTAGAAACAAGCTACTCTGTTGATACAAGTATTTCCCTCTAGTCTTTCCGTCATGATCCATGTATATTGCTCTTCTCACTTAATATTATATCTTAAATGTATTTCTCAATTTCCACATCTTCATGATTATATTTTTCCTAGTTAAAAATTTAATGAAAGTTTTAACAAACCTCTTATTTTGTAAAGAAAAAGAAGAAAGAAAGAAGAGAAACAAGTATCAAGAAACAGGAAGAGGGCTTCCCTGGTGGCGCAGTGGTTGAGAGTCCGCCTGCCGATGCAGGGTACACGGGTTCGTGCCCTGGTCTGGGAAGATCCCACATGCCGCGGAGCGGCTGGGCCCATGAGCCATGGCCACTGAGCCTGCGCGTCCGGAGCCTGTGCTCCGCAATGGGAGAGGCCACAACAGTGAGAGGCCCGCGTACCGCAAAAAAAAGAAACAGGAAGAAAGTAATCCATAATCACACTGACGAAAGGTAGCACCAAAATCACACTGGTGAAAGGTAGCATATTTCATTCCAGTATTTTTCTCTGTAAATATTAATTCCACTGCTGGTTCTATGAAATCTCTTCTTTATCTCACCCATCACTTCATCTTTTACCCTTTTATCTTTTTTAAATATCACAGGTTTCACTTTACAGTTTTCTGCCCTTCACTTGATAAAGGCTATTCTCTCTTACTGTTTTTATTGAAAATGCCAAACAAACTTCAAAAACATGTATAGGTTTCTTTATCACATAATTTTCAGAATTGCATTCTTCCTCTGAAGCTTTAGGATGTCATTTCCTTTTCTTTGTTCTATAGGATCTTTTTTGCCACTGTCTTCATATTGTTTTGCATTTTTATTTGGTTTGGTTAGTTTTTAAAACCTCTTCTTGGATCTGCAAATGGATGGCAACTTTATATGATCAACTCTGTCGAGAGATAGCCCTCTGTCTCCAGACTGTCTTCATGGGAAGGAAATGGGGCTTCTTCCTTCCCCCACTCCTTGACTCTGGCACGAAAAATGTCCAACCCTTGTGTGTACAACTGTCATCTCCTTCACATGTTTACCTTCCACCACTGCATGCAAACACACTTTACTTATGAAGGCCACACTTCCCAGGATTCACCATACCTTCCTTGCCTATCACTACCCAGTATTGATTTATTGTTTTCCTGGGAACTGTCATTTCTTACTGGCTATAGAAAAGAAATAAGATGAGGAGTGTGGAAAAGGAGGAATGACTACAGCAGTCCACATGCCTCCTAAGTGGCAGCATCCACTCATAAGAGAGACAGATACCTGGTTTCTAGTTGTAACAGAACTCACATCTACCTAGTAGCAGACTCTGTGAGAGGTGGGCTACTGCTTTACATTTCTCTGCCCAATTCATTTTTTGTAGCCGTAGAAAATCCTTCCAGGTTCTGGCAATTTGGTGTCGTAAACTATCGTCATCTTTTATTTTTTCATTCCAATTTAATGGTCACTTTGATAGATGCAGCATCAGGAGCCATCAAGCAGGCGCCATTTTAAACCGGAAACTGTGGGTGATCTTTAAAATTGCCCTACATGGGCTTCCCTGGTGGCGCAGTAGTTGAGAGTCCGCCTGCCGATGCGGGGGACGCGGGTTCGTGCCCCAGTCCGGGAGGATCCCACATGCCGCAGAGCGGCTGGGCCCGTGAGCCATGGCCGCTGAGCCTGCGCGTCCGGACCCTGTGCTCCGCAACGGGAGAGGCCACAACAGTGAGAGACCCGCGTACCGCAAAAAAAAAAAATGCCCTACATAAGGGGACCATATAAACCATTTCTCTAGCTCAACCCTTGAGCCTGTTATGCCTGGGTGGTCTTGTTTTAACTGTTACTGTTTAATTATTGATTACTCACTGACACCAAGCATGGAAGCCTTAGGGAAAATGAAATCCCATGTGCCAGTTTCTTTAGATGAATCTTCTTTGAGGTTTAAGTGTCCCTCTAAGTAACATAGTGAGGCTGGATTTAGGGGGTCGTTCCAAATACTGCCTGGCAGGGTCAGCCGTGGCATCTATATTCATTGATGGAGTCTACTGATACATCTGGAAAACGAGGCGTGTCTGCCTGTGCTTCACATCATGACAGCCTCATACAAGCGCATCTCCTGTAGGCCAGGCATCCTTACATTTCCGTACTCCCCATTTCCCTTCTCTGTCCCTCCTGGGAGAAAGTCTACTCTCCAGCAATAACAATGACTTACCAACAGGAACCAGCTTCCCCTATTAATGCTCCTATCCTGGAAGCATTTATTAGGAAAATGGTAATTCACTCCACAAATACGTGCAAGGAACTTTGCTGGGTATATAAGGATGGAGGATGACTCTTGCCAATGACTCTTCTTGCAGAAGAAGCACCACCTCAAATGGATGGTGATCAGAAACCTCATGCACAGTTTGGAGTGGAGACTGTTGCCAGCTTGGAGGAATCAGGATGAGTTTCATGGATGACACAGCATTTGTAGTGGCCCTTGAAAGAGGGGTGAGATTTACCCAGGCAAAGTTAAGAGATTCCAGACCAAGAAAGCAGCACAAACAAGAGGGAAGTAGCATCTTTCAAGGCAGGCATAGCAGATAATTCAGATCAGCTGTTTGTCGTCAACTCTGCGATTTTTGCCTTTCGTTTTCTGAGGCTCCCATTCTAACAGTAGATTGGGTCAGCTCACAGCACACTTGCAGTTATGCACAACTGTCATCTCCCTCCCAGCTTTACCCGCCACTGGAGAGACAAAAGCTTGACTGAGTGATAGAGGCCTGAAAATCTAGGGTGTACTTTTTCTTGTCATTATTATTCTTTTATTGAGCACCTACTATGTACTCTGGGCAGAATGAACCTTATTAAAGGACCAAGTTCTTTCATTGTTTTCAGGTAGGCCGTTGCTGTGTTTCTTTTTGCAAGTTCTTATTTCCTCTTGAACATCACCGGTTTCACGGTGTTTTTCTAAGGATCCTGAAAGGTGTTACAAGCACAAGTGGCTATGTGTGTAGGCAGAATAGACCTCCACCAAAAGGTGGGATTTTTCTTTCGGGGCACCATGCCATCAAAAGTATCATTCTGAGCCATTGCCCAGAATGTTTCCTTTAGAGTTTGTCCTCTTAATCATTAGACTTTGCTGTCTCTTCAGATGCTGTGCGGACTCTCTATAACCTGTTGTCTCAGCTCTGCTGCATGTGACATAATCTGAGGATAGGTTGGTATGGGGGAGGAGGGGAGCTAGATCCTGGAGGATTTTAGGAGGCCACCAATCAGAGAGCCTGGGTGGCCTAGAATCACACTCCACAACATTGACTGAAACTGACCTGGGCCTAGCCTACTACTACCTCCTTGTTTTTTTTTTTTTTTTCCCAACATTTTGCTTTCATAGGACCTGAAAATTTTAACCCAGTTTTGCTTTGGGGGAAAAAAATGTATTAACCATGTGCCTTGTCAAGATAACACTTTCTAAAAGTTTCTTGAATGAAAGTTCCCTCTCAGCACTGGGGTGCTTTCTAGGTACACACCTGCCTTGTTAATCAAGTTCTCTGGCTTTATTTCCATTTGCAAATACAAATGCTTAGTGGACAGCTTTGGAAGGAGTGGCTGTCCTCAGCAGCATGACTAAAGCGTTGATGAAATAATTTCAGGTACCTGGCAGGGTACTGCCAAATCCCATTGGCTTTCAGATCTGTAAGGAGAAGGAAGTGAGGGGAGCCAACACAGATGGTAACTGGTGGGTGGGTGACAGGTAAGCACAACGTCCTGCCTGGTGATCCAGTCTGTGTGATTTCTGATTCATATTTATTACACAAATAGTGTTTGTTGACAGAGCAAAAGGGAACATTTTTTAAAAGAAAAGAAATTACTCATAACACACCTACAGTGATCTTGTCCTCATTTTTTCTGTCTTTAAATGTTGAATTTTTATTTATGTGCCTTTAGTACAATTTCAAGTTCTGCCTTTGCCTTTTTAACTTAACATGATAGCTTGCATTACTGTACACGGTGGATTTGATATTGTATTTAGTCTTTTCTTTTTTAATCAAGTTATTATGGCGTTGATAGAGGTTCAGGAAAGCCAAGCAGCATGTGGTTGGCATTCATTAGTTTTCTAGCAAATTGAAGGACTGACTCTCATGTGTCTCAGGCTTCCACCGCCTAATGGTTAAGAGCACTGAGTTTTGATATTTGGGTGCTGAGACGTATGTGTACCGTTGTATGCTATCCACACAGATCCCTTGCATGTATTAATTTTAAGGTGTTTCATGATAATATTGATGACGAAGTGTATGTATAAACAAAGCAGGCAGGTCACCCTGTGGAGGAGATCCATGTGGTGGGTTCCAGAAATAGCCGCATTTCCCCCCAAGTATTCCCTAATAGACTGAAAGGCAATAATTGAACTTGGATTAAGGCTTCACGCATTGTCTTTGTCAAATGGCAGTACTTGATCATTTAATCAGCATCAGTCATGGCACCTGCTTGGTGATGTGTTAACCGGGTGAAGTTTTTCCCCGCCTTGCACAGAGCTCTGAGGGATGGCCTAGAATACAGGAGGCTAAGAGGACGGCTGACCGCAAGGATGGTGTTGGAGCCGCTTCAGAAGAATGAGGCGTGATCTGGGTGCCGTGGCAGGAGGCACTGAACAGCCAGGGGGCAGCATGGGAGCATTTTGTACCTGAGGAAGGAGGAGAGTGATGGAAGAAGGGGGATGAACACAAACTTCCCCATTTTTCCCGAGCCCAGGATGATGGATGACTTGTCATCTTTTGTATTTCCTCTGGGGCAGCTAAAATGGAACCTCTCTACTGAGACCAGAGGTTGAAACTGGAACTCTGGGGGCCATAAGCGGCTTGCAGTACTTTTTTTTTTTCCAGTCTGCACAGTTTTAGTTTGTTTTTAAAATTGAGATATTATTTACATATAATAAAATTCACACATTTTAAATGTAGATTTGTTGAATTTTGGTCATGGGATGCAATGACATAACCACCACAACACATCAGGACAGAGACCAGTTCTCTGTCTAAAAAGTTTCCTGCAGTCCCTTTGCACTCGTTCCCCTCCTCCATCCCTGTCCCAGACACACAGTGATCTTCTTTCTGCTATTAGTTTTGCCTTTTCTAGAATTTCATGTAAATGGAATTATACAGCACATGGTCTTTTGTGTAGGACTTCTTTCACTGAACATAGAGATTTTGAAATTCGTCCATCTTGTTGTGTGTATTAGTATTTCATTCCTTTTAATTGCTGAGTCATATTTCATAGTAAGATACGCTACAATTTATCATTCACCAGTTTTATGAACATGTAGGTTGCTTCCAGTTTAGAGCTATTACAGGTAATGGTGCTATGAACATTTGTACACACATCTTTTCGTAGGTTTTCATTTCTCTTGAGTAAATATCTAGGGGTAAGATTGCTGGCTCTTATGGTTTGTATATGTTTAGTTTTATAAGGACCTGCCAAACTGGTTCCAAAGTGGCTAAACCATTTTGCATTCCCCTAGCAATATATGAGAGTTCCAGTTGCTCTGCAGAGTTACTCTTAAAACATTCAAAGTAGCTGCCAGCAGTTAAAACTCAAAACCTCTCAGAGGGGCACATGGTCTCCAGCTCCCTCCAGTTACTATTTGACTCATTTTGATCATTTACATTGTCCACCTCTCCCCTGTAGTTCGTGACCCCTGCCTTAGAAATTCTGAGCAGCATCCTGTCCCATGGTATGTAGCAGGGGTTCATGACCAAGAGCAGATTTATAGAGAAAGGCAAAACTGGGTTGGAATCTCAGTCTTGCTATCCATAGGCTGTCACTTTGGACAGGTTGATTAACTTCTCTCAGCATGAGTTTCTTCACCTGTAAAATGTTGCAGATACCTTATTCAGTGGTTTATGGTAAAAATGAAATAATACAGAGCATGTCAAGCACCTAGCACAGGGCCAGGCCCAGAGAAAATGTACAGCAGATGGTACTTGTTAGTATCATGGTCTAGTCTAGTGATTCTCAATTATGTGTGTATATCAGAGGCACCTGTGCAAGATTTTAAAAAACATAGATACCTGGGTCCCTACCACAGCTCTCCTCCAGAATCACAATCTGCTAAGCTGGACCTGAGCTTGTGCATTGTTATAAAGTTCTGCAGATAATTGGGATGAGTAAACCTGGTCGAGAATCATTGGTTGCCTGGGGAGATAGTAACAAGAAGCACTACATTCTAAACTCAGTTCTGCCACCAAGTAGCTGTGTGATCTTGGGCAAATCACTTAACCTCTCTGTGAGAGCTAGTTTAGCTAAGATCTGCCCAGCAAATTTGGCCTTTCAGAATTACCAGTTTCTTCTGGGTAGATCGTGGCTGCAGTTGGAGACAGATGCCTTGGAGGTGGTGGAGGTCTATACCTGCTTCCCAAGTAATATGTTGAAGGCAAATTTCAGATGGAACTCTACCACACCTAGAAACGTGCGAGCAGGCACAGAAACAGCCCTCCACCTGTCCTGTGGGCCCACGAAGCTCCTGTCCTCTGTCCTGACAGGAGAGTGCATTGACAGCAACTTGCAGGAAAAGTTCCCTCGAGTTTGATGTGAGAATATTCTAGAAAGAGGAGTTGGCTAACCTTCTAGTCAAAGTCAGGTGACAGACTCCTCCTTTAAGTAGATAGACACAGGACTGAGTCAGAATCCTGAGTCAAGGGCTCCAATCCAGGGGAAATAGGCAGTTGGGGTCACTAGAAGCAGATACCCTTCCCACGCAGGCTGGGAGTGCTGATGACAATGTTTCTAGCCTGTCGCATAGCTTCAGTACCATTTCTGATGTCCTCATTAATGATTCTTGTTATGCTAATTAAGAGTAACTAATTAACAAGATAAAGATAGCCACCACACTTTAGTAGCTGCTTCTGGAATATGGCATTTCATTCGTCTTTTAGATGTGAACTAAACAGTTATTCCCGTTAGGCCACTTCAGTCATAAAATCACTGCCCTATGGTATGGATTAAGACCAATGCACACATATATGTCACACTATATATATGGAAGTATTTTAAAGTTAATTACAGATAACATAACGTGATTTCTAGGTCCCATGCAAGCTTAAGATGCAACAGTTCTACAAATGAAGGGTCCTAATAAGTGTACTGCTTTCCAGCACAACTTGTGGTTTTTAAGCCTCCTCTTTCTGGAAACCCCTCTGAATCCCCCAGGCCACATTAGTGCCCTTCCCTCGCCTGTGCCCTCCTAGAACATAAGTTGCCTCACGGCAACTTAGTCCAGGGAACATACAATAAGGATTCCAAACTTTGTAAAATGGCATCCTTTTTGACTTACCCCCATGGAACTGCGTTATTTCCCAAACTTCAGTGATCAGGGTAGTACGTCACAATTTTTTTTTTTTTGGTCCTCTCTGCCTAATATCTCCACTGCTGTTTTTCTTTAAATTGGCACACTTTTGTTTTAAACTTAAATATATTCTTTAGCTTTATTCCACAGAGTATTATCCATGAAATCATGGTTCGAATGTGTTAGTTATGCTTTTTTTCACATGTTAAAGTAAATGCATAATTAAATATTTTTAACATAATGTTGGGTGTTAACAAATATTTTAAATTAAAAGTAATCATCTCTGTGTTGCCTAGAATCAGTTCCCGCCCCTCCAGCGGTCTGCACACAGTACTGTGGGAACCCTCGCCGTGCTGTACTTGTGGGGTTCCTGCCCATCTTCCCACTAGACTATGAGTCCCTGAAGGGGAGGACTGGCTTTCATCTTTGTAGCACCATGTCAGTAAGCCTGGTGCCTGGTGCATAATATGCATTCAATAAATGTTTGATGAATGAATGTCTTCTCTTGCTATCACAAGTGAAATACCATTAGCAAATAGAAATATTTGCAATTTTCTCTCACTTTGATTTCCAACCTCTGAGAACTTAAGCACTCAGACATGGTCTCAAAACATAATGAAGCACCAAAACATGTAGAAGTGAAGTGATGCCAGTTTTTCTACCTCCTTTTTTTTCGGTACACGGGCCTCTCACTGTTGTGGCCTCTCCCATTGCGGAGCACAGGCTCCGGACGCACAGGCCCAGCGGCCATGGCTCACGGGCCCAGCCGCTCTGCGGCATGTGGGATCCTCCCGGACCGGGCACGAACCCATGTCCCCTGCATCGGCAGGCGGACTCTCAACCACCGCGCCACCAGGGAAGCCCCTCCTAAAAGTTTTTTAAATGACTATTTTCATTTCATTACCCTAATATTAAAGGTGGAACGGGGTAGGGATGGGGGTGTAAAATGGTTTTAAATTTACCTGGCACAAGGCTCAAGGAAAATATAAAGAACTTTAAGAGGGAGTTTCCAAGTAGAAAATGGTGATTGCAAAAAGCAGTGATCAAATCATCATCTCAGTTTCCCCGAGGAAGGACAAAAAGTGAATTCAAAGACCATGTTACTCTTTCCTAAGTAACACCCTTGGAGACATAGGAGGTCCTTGTGACCTGCAGGCTCTGTACTCGTGCAGGGTTCCCCTGGGATCATGTGTGCTCTTCAGTCTCTGCCCCGCTGAGGAACTAGGCATCTCTGATTCCAAAGTTAAAGTGCTTTACCCATTTTAGTGTGGGCTATCCCCTCCCAGCCCAACTCCCATCCTACCAGTTCTGTGCCGTACCTGTCCGCTTTATTCCGTCACACCCGAAAGCCTTTATGCTCCTTGTCGGCAGGGACTAAAACTTTCTGCTTTAGACCCCCTGTGCCTCACTGGTTCCTTGGACAGAATGGACACTCAGGAAGTATTTGAATGAATAAATGAATGAATTAGTGAATGAACGAACAAGAGAACAAACGAGCAAACAAAAGAACAGGTGAGCCACGACATTTTGGGTTATAATAAACCTTGCCGACTTAACCCCCTGCATTTTAGTAAAGATCTGGAAGGAAACACATTTTAGAGAAAAACTTTCTAATGTCTGGAAGCATGCCTGTAGATGTCAGGATTAGTCTCATTATTTTGAGCAAGCTTTTACTTTTAACCTCCTTTAAACAAAATTTGATGATTCAATCTTTAAAAAATAATCAGTCTTAATCTCCGAAAGCAAATGTTCCAAAGTAGATCAGTTGACTAAAACTTATAAATTAATGTTCCACTGATTGCAGTTACGTAGGAAATGTAACACATGAAATGTTTTTGAGGTCTGTCTCTCCATTGGTCTCCAGAAATGAGAAGTTGGGACTTAGAGAAATATTTATCTTAGCGTAGTACCTACCTTGAACTTTTCTCCATGGTATTTACTGATATAATGTCAGATTGAAGCATTAGCATTTAATTACATAAAACCTTTTAAAAGTTCAAGATGTCTAATTTGGGGGTTGATTGATTCTGTAAGCATTAGTTATATACATATTGAGTAGAAGAAAAGGGGCATAAGTACTTATATTAAAAACATGTAATTTTCTTAAGCCTTTAAAAAATATACTTTTTAAATGTTTAAGGTGAAAAAGGTAAACTATCTTGTTGGTTTATTTGCATTGGTTTTGCTTATTTCCCACAATTGCTAAGGTTGTTTTGTTCATAAAAAGGGAAGTGGTACTAACCTCAGGAGCAATTGCCAGGCTCGATTTGGGACATTGCAAACTTTCTCTAGCTTTACTTTAAACACACATTTGCAAATATGGTGCCAGTTTATTCTGGACAGTTCCTCCCTACACTGTTTAGAATCTTTGGCAGGCTTATTCCAGGAAAGGCACGGAGCTTGAGGCAGAGGGGAAGAACACTGAGGATGCATTGTGTGCCCACTGGGCAAGCGTGTCACCTTACCCACAGCCCTGGAGTGAAACGCCCACGGTTGTGAAGTTGGGAAAACTTACTCCTCTGGGAGCCCTTTCACTACACACATGACCCGTCCACTGAGCTTAACGATGCTCACTCAAATAGAAAGCAGGAGAGGCTAAAATTATGTTTCTGATCATTTTTGCTGCCTTCTGAAAAGTTTGATTAGAAGTACAAAGTGTTATGCAAGATTCGTTGAGTACTATATTACTCTACTTAACATTGTACAAAGTGCTCTAGGGAGGAATTTGTACAGAAAGAGCCTATTCCCTTTACTTGCCTCTAGTGAGTTCTGTTTATTGAGTATTTCATGTCTAGAGAAAAGTGTAAGTTAAGGAAAATGATTATGTGTATTCAAATGAGCACATCTAGGGAAATTCAGATTATCTCAAATTCAGAAGTATTATCTCAAGATCAGTATCTCCATAAGGGCTGTTTATCTTCTTCTATTTTCTATAAAGTGGGGTATGTTTATTGCTTATTTGACTAGAGGCTGGGGGCCTTCAATAACAGTTGCAGCTCGTTCTGAGGACCCAAAAGCACAGCCCTCCGTAGTCTTTTCCTCTAACCCATGAGATTTAGGGATGTTTTAGCATTTCTGTAGTACAGATATTTTTCCTGAGCCTGATTTACATGCATTTGGAGACTAACCTCAGTGAAATAGCTTCAGATATCAGGGTGTGTTCAGTATTGACAGAAAATAAGTGGTTTGCATTCTCTGTTTTACACTATTGAAAATAAAACACCTTAATAATGAAGAAACATGGGATTGTTGAAATGAATTTGCTCATCAGTATATTTGTTTTGGTCAAAAATGAAACTACTGGGACTTCCCCAGTGGTCCAGTGGTTAAGACTCCGAGCTTCCACTACAGGGGGGCTTGGGTTCGATCCCTGGTCAGGGAACTCAGATTCCACATGCCTCACAGCGAGGCCAAAAGATAAAAAATAAAATGAAATAAAAATAAAACTGTTAACCATAAACTAAGAAAGCCTCTGCACAACCTTCCTCCATCATTTCCTTGGTCAGATTCTATTTTCTTAGTTTTCTTAATTTGTGCTAAGTCTCCAAGAAGGAAAAATAATCATCATCGCTCTGTCCGTGCGCACTCTGGAATTTGTTTAAGCAGAGAGTCAGGTCACAGCACCACAGACCGTGCTTTTTTCTGCTGAGGAATTGTATTTTCTTGAGTTTGTACTGAACCGCATGAACAAATCATTAAGTGACACAGTGAACGGGAAGAGAGAAGTATTCAAAAATTCTTTGACCTCTGCTACAAGGGTGGCTGACAGAAGACACTAGCTTTAATTGTTTGGTTCTCTCTTGCCAGTTTTTGTTTCAGTAAAACATTCCATGATCTCGAGGCAAAAGGTGATTGGGAAGGCAACATTTTGATTCTAATGGCTATATCTATTTTTCTTTATTCAGAATGATCAAAAATATTTTCATAGGTAAAATCAGATAGCATTTACACACAAATCACTCTACAGTTAACAGAAAGAGCCATATTAATTAGTACTGCTTAGGAAATGGAATTTAAACACAAGCCTGCAGATCTTTTGTCTTTTGCTCTTTTTTTTAAAGGAAGAATATTTGATGATATATCTACTCCCAACGGAGAAATTAGTGGGCTCAAACAGGTTTACTGGTTTAGTTTGTTTATCGCTTTGTTTCCTAACAAGAAAATAAAATAGCTAACCTGAATTTTTTTTACCTGTATTAGTATATGTATATCTGTTTTAAACTCTCTTTCTTTACCCTGCAGAAAGGTATCTCTAGTACACTCTGATTTTTGTCTACTTTCATTCTTTTTTAAAATAACATCCAGGGTTGTGTATTCCCATTTTAACATAAGAGGACTCATTTGCTTTGGAAGGGAAGCTTCCAGCAGCATTGAAGATACATAAGCTAATATATTTAGCAAATAACGTCAGAGAAACCTTAAAGCTGGTGTCTATCACATTTTACTGTCAGTAAGAACTGTCAGAATTCCTACTCTCAAGAGCAGTGTTCGAGATATTTAAAAATTGAAAATAAAAAAACAGAATCCTAGCTGTGGCATGGTGCCCTAGATGGGTAGTCACCCCCAGTCAGTGACTATGTGGTTTATCAAACCTTGAGATTAGTCTAATATGCCACTGGATCTACCAAACACTGTATACTGGCTCAGCACACAGAGTGTGCCTTACCCTAATCTGACTGTTGCCTTCCTGCCTAGGGAACCTTACCCTGGTTTTTGCTTACACTAGCAGAACACCACTATGTTTATTGAAAACTACAGATGTAAATTCTTCGTGATGAAACCAAGATGGGAAAAAAGAATTCTAACTTCAATTTTTTTTTAAGTTTAATAATTTATTGTGTTCCGTTAAGACAACACAGAACTATTGCTTAGCAACACTGGATTAGGCAGAAAATAATTTAAGCTCCCAAATGAGAAACATTTGTAATCGAATATGCTCTACCACTTGCTTTACCACATGGCTCAACACCCTTTTGCTCACACATGGTTAAACACATGTTTGAACTGATGTTTTAACACCCGTCTCACACATCTTTACGCCCTTTGTTCACATATGCTTAAACACATGCTTTGACACTCTCTGAGCTCTCACTGTTGAACACAGGCAGAGTATTGTCTTAGGTCTCATGTTCTAAAGTTTCATTGGTTCGTAGCCTTCAGCCAAAGACTGGTGCCCGGTAAAGTCACAGCTCTTTCTACAAGATGACGTCTACTATTGCGTGCCTTCAGTCTCTCTAGAGAAGAGAATTCCTCATGGAGGTAACCACTGCCATGGTCCTTCATGTCTAGCACACCCCCGAGTGGTGGCCTTTTCGAATATTTCAGCCCAAGCGTGTGACGTGTCACAAAGTATTGTTTTTGCCTTGGCCAGTCTACTTGTATTTTCCCAAACTACCCTGCACTCTGAAGTCTTCCTCGTGGCCAGATGTAGAATTTACCTGAGTGTTTTTCTCTTACATCTTACTTGGCAGTTTCAGCGGAGCTGAAAATATACGTACAGGAATGGGGTATTTGTGTTGCAGAAATCTGAATATAAATAGAGAAACTGTGGCCTCGCCTTGCTTACATGCGTCTGATTGCTTGGATCCTCTCTCTTCTTTTTGTTTGTGGCGTCTGCCATCCTCTTAGGCGAGGTGACTGCCTCCTCGTCACTCTGACCCCCTAGACCTGCCATTGGTGGATTCATAAAAGGTTGTCTCTTCCTCCTAAAATTATAGGATTCTATATGTAACAGTGGTTTGGAGTGTGGGCTTCTGAGCCGGACTGCTTGAGTTTGAGTCAGCTTAGGTTTCCTCATCTGAAAAATGGGAATAATGACAGTACCTACTTTCTTGAGTTGTTGTAAGTATTAAATGATACAACACTTATAAATCACTGTGTCTATCCAGCACATAGTAAGTGCTCAAAAAATTACTAATTACTCTTAATTCAAGTAGAATAAAAGAGTGACAGTAACCTAAATCTAAGCTGTGCTCTACAGTTTGTAAAATTTGTTTTATCCATATCTTTCTACGTTCCTACCAGAACATTGAGAGGGATGTAAACATATCCCCATTCCAGAGAGAGGCAAACTAAGAACAGACATCTTAAGAACTCTGCCAGAAATTGCATAGCCAGCAGGTAGTGAGCTTGACGGCTGGTCCCCTGACATCTAAAGGCAGTGTTTTTCCTACCATGTTACAAGACTAAGTCCTGTTACATGTACAAGGAAGTACCAGAAATGGCTCTTTCCATCAAAGAGCTTGCAGAGGAGGAAAGATACTGACACATGAAAAGTAACTTCCATTTACTGAGAAATAGTTATAAGCCAGCCTATACTAGGCACTTTTTAGTAAATTGTCTCTCTTAATCTTTACAGTAACCAGTTTGACAGATGAGGAAACTAAGGCCTAAAAAGCATAATGAACATACCCAGAGTCAAAGAACTAATAAGTAACAGAACTAGAGCAAGCCTGATTCCAAATAAAACCCATGCTTTTTATCCATTACTCATATTGGCTCTCAACCAATAACAATAAATGAGTTCATAGACAAACTACAGCTATTGTATAAGTCAATTTTGGATGAAGTATAGTCTTCCCCTAATAATTCCTGGTTATGCTGCTGTGTGATTGTTTGTTTCTTTTTTTTTAAAACATTATAGAATGGATAACATGACAAGAAATAAAAGTTATGGGTGTTGTATGAAAGCATTTGTAAATTAAATCCACATTTAGTCTGTTCCCCCACCTTGATGAAATTCAGGTCTATAAAGTGTGCTGCCTGGCTAAATCTTCATGGAAATGTTCTTTTACAAGTAACCTGTTCTCATAATTATCTGAATATAAGAATCATTTAAATTCCGTGGCTTTCAGGTCCCAGAGAGTGTTAATGGATATTAAATTAAGTTATTTGAAAATAAGCTCTACTTCATTGACTGGATCCTAGAAGGTCAATATTTAGGAAATTGTATGAAGAATGACACCCTTGAGTTTGGTGAGTTGGAAGGGCAGTTTTCATAATTGTTATTAATAACTCAAGCTATCTTTTTAGCTGTCTTTAAGGATAACTTAAAGGTGACTGGAATCCTTGAACTAACTTTCCATGTGAGATTGGTTTGGACGCAGATGCAAAGACTAACAATCAGACCATTTAAACACAGAACAGGACCAGCCAGGAATAGCAACACTTGGATGCCTGACTCATAGATGTAAGCAAGAATTAGTGATTACTGCAAATGGCTGGAAGATCCCAGAGGAAAATTCGGGAGGCTCTTCATTCCCTTTTGCCCTGTACACAGAATTCTTAGTACAAATACCTGGCAACATCAAAATACAGGTGCAGATTTGGAATACATAAAGCCTTGCTTTGGTTTCTTTGTGTTTTAACTGAATTTCACTCTGTTGAGGTTCAAGATCAAATACTTGCATTTTAATGTAACATTTGCCAAATTTCCAAACCTCTAAGCACAAAATCCTCAGCCCTCATTTTTTTTGCTTGCCTGGAAATCTAGGTAGCACTGAGCCAAAAGTAGAAGTTATGAAGTGAGATTATACTTGATTAGGAACAAAAAAAGTCCTATGTCCAGAAATGCAGATGTGTACAGCAGTCCTAGGGGAATGTTGGTATTTGATCTCCAAGTCTTAAAGGTTCATGTTCCCAAGGTTAAGAGTTGCAGAGAGCCAACTTTTATTTGTAACTAATGCTGAAATTACTCTGGAGATTCTAGAAGTATTACATTACAAATCACTCAGCTTTGGAAATCCTGCAGCTCGTGAGTTACAAATATCACTGTGTGAGAGAAAGGGGCAATAAGTGAAGGACATCATTCATAAACTTAATTTATACCGTAGCAGCATGATCATGAATATACTGTATGAGAGTTTTCTTCTCAGTGAGAAAAGGAAAAGGGAGCATATGAAGTCCATGAGTCAAGACCCCAACTAAAAGAACCAGGAAGTAAAGGCCTCCTTGTCTGGGGGAATTTGAGTGGGGCCAGGGGGGCACAGTCAACTTGGGCTGCAATATCCTCCTTTTTCTAATATCTAACTTCATGACCTGGGGTGAGTTGCTTGTTTATTGAGTAAGGCTTCCATTTTGGTGAAAGTTAAAGCCTAGGTATTTACAGAATCATATCCTTCAACAAGCATGGCACCAATGGCCATCTATGAAAAAGGTACACATAACAGTTTACCTCAAGGGGAGAACTTTAGTGGAACCAAATTCAATATTAAAATCAAGAATAGTTAAAGGCATTAATATGTCACACAGCTGCCTGGGTTTTTTTTAACCTTAATAAACTATATTCCTATAATAGGCACTTGGTACTCTCTGGTGTTAACTAGTTGGACTTGCTTTTCGGCTAGACCTTTCTTATTTTAAACTAAGTAGTGATCTGGTTCTTTGAATTTTCAATGACTTTAAGCCCAACAACAAAACAAAGATGAATAAATCTGTGTCTTGGTTACAGGAGTAAGCTATTATAGGCAAAATTCTACCTTTTACACTTTTCACCAATAATATCTACTACTGGATGTGTTTGTTTTCATTGTGAGGTTAATCTGCCCTTGCTATGAAATGTTTCTCTTTAAGAATTAAATCCATTAAGTCATCCCACTTTGGGAAGAGTTTTTAGAGTGATCTGAATGCATGACCTTAAAAATAGGGCTAGAATTTGGAATATAACGCATAACATATATAATTAATGTACAACATGTAAATGTGTGATATATCTTAAGGGGACAATATATGTCACCTACATCACACTAACAAATTCAAATTCAGGTTGTGCCATTTGAACAACTGCCACTTCACTCATCCTCACTAATGGTATTTTTCAGATCGTAGATTTTGATAGATGCACTGTGGAGTGTAGAAATAATCATCATTTAGGTAGCTGAAAAATAGCTTGCCAAAACTGATATAATGAAAGTTATTCAAGGTGTTCTGTCAAAATCCTTTCCAATTAGTGTTGAGGTCTTAAAGGGCCAGACTTAGCTTTTTATTAATATGTTCGTTTTATTAATGTATTTTTGATGTATGCATAGCATGACTACCTAATACATCTCATGATATTGCATAATTATGGTGCTTTTAATTTGTCATACCCCAGTCTATTCTCCAGTCTTATTTAAAATTCTAAATTACTTCATAGTTTCATAACTAATAACTCATTAGGAAGCCATGCCATGTACTTAAGGTTACCTCTAAGGCAATCCATATTTAACAAACTAGAGAAGTTCCTCACTACTTGACTGTCAGTGACCAGTTTAAATATTTAAAGTTATCATCTGACCCTTTGTCTAACCACTTTTAGAAAATGAAATAGTTTGTGTATAAAATGTAGGAAAGGGAAGTCCTTTCACATAGTCTTTTCCAAAATGAAGAAAACTAGCTGTCAGTAATCAAATACTTAGATAATAGTATATATATATATATATATATATATATATATATATATATATATATGACACCATGCTGTTATTATTTTTAAAGATTAAAGGGCCCATTTTTTCATTTTCTTTTTTCCTGTTATTTTTTGACAAGACATAGAAGTTTAAGTATGTCATTCTACAGTGATCAAATTCAGATTTGTTGTCAATCACCATAATGATTTTACATTACTGTCTGTCTCTCTGTTATATCTCAAAAAGACAGCTTTTGACTTGTTTCTGTTCCCCTCCAAATGACGAGAAATTGAGACTATTGTTTTTAATGCCTTGCTTTCTTTACCTCGATAAATGAACACAGTTAAAAATTATAATGGTTCAACCCTTTGCTTACTGAGGTGTGTCTTCCCTACATTATTTAGACATTGTCTCACGATCTAATAAGTAGCTGAATGATGTTAAAAGTAGTCCAGCATAATGCTATGCTATAGTGATGTGTTTTTTGTTTGTTTGGTTGGTTGGTTTTTTGCGGTACGCGGGCCTCTCACTGTCGTGGCCTCTCCCGTTGCGTGGAGCACAGGCTCCGGACGCGCAGGCTCAGCGGCCATGGCTCACGGGCCCAGCCGCTCCGCGGCATGTGGGATCTTCCCGGACCGGGGCACGAACCCGTGTCCCCTGCATCGGCAGGCGGACTCTCAACCACTGCGCCACCAGGGAAGCCCTATAGTGATGTGTTTTAACTAATGTTTATTCAGTATCTATTTGATAAAAAATAGTGCTGGGTTCAGTAGGGATGCAAACATGGGGAGATGTGGAAGATACTTCATATGAGGCAATGAGATAATTAGAGTCTATTTTCTGATGCTTGTCTTGGTCAGAGTTCTTAGATTCAGGAGGACAGAATCATCTATCTAATTTAAGCAGAAAGAGATTTACTAGAGCAGTGTATAGTGTCCTTAGGAAAGCCAGTGAAGCTCTTTTGGATGCTACAGAGCAGCAGAAGAGACCAACCGGGCTCTCCAGGGACTGCTCACTGCTGCAGTCTTACCCCGAATGGCACCCAGGATACAGGAACTGAACTCCATAATCTCTACCGGAGCTGTCCCAGAAGAGCCAAATGCAACCTCCTCCACACACACACACACACACACACACACACACACACACACACACACTTACCAGAAGTGCCTGTTTTCTCCCATGCAAGTGCCTCATGTTGCTCACATCCCCTTGCCAAGTCTTGCACAGAGAGACATCTGCCTTGCAGAACCTGGGTGATACCTGGAACCTGGTTGGTTGCAAGAGAATCTCAAAAATGTAGTTTTTAGGTTTCTAGCCTTCCCAGTCAAAGAAAGCTGTTAAAAGGGATCCGGAAATGTATGGAATGAGCCAATGCCCAGTATCCCCCAGGGATGCTGTGAAATAGTGATTCTCAAATTGTATTCCAAGGAATCCTAAAATTTTGCTTATGCACATAAAGGTTGACAAGGAGGAAGAAGAGACCAGACAAGCAGGATTCTATCTGGAGCAGCTCCATGTTAATCTGATCTTCTGTTGGGCATGTCAATAATCCTTGAAGAAAAGTTTTATCAAAAAAAAAAAAAAAAATTTTTTTTCCAAGTTTCAAAACCCTTGCTAACCTGCAAATACAGGCATACCTCAGAGATAATGTAGGTTCAGTTCCAGACCACTGCAATAAAGCGAGTCACATGAGTTTTTTGGTTTCCAAATGCATATAAAAATTACGTTTACACTATTCTGCAGTCTCTTCAGTGTGCACAAGCATTTATGTCTTTTAAAAAATGTACATATTTAATTAAAAAATACTTTATTTGCTAAAACATGCTAACCATCGTCTGAGCCTTCAGCGAGTCGTAGTAGTAACCTCAAAGATCACTGATCACAGATCACTATAACAAATACAATAAAATGAAAAAGCTTGAAGTATTGCAAGAATTACCAAAACGGGACACAGAAACATGAAGTGAGCAAAAGCTGTTGAAAAATGGCACCAGTAGACTTGCTTGACACAGGGTTGCCACGAACCTTCAAATTGTAAAGAACACAATATCCGTGAAGCACAAAAAAATGAGGTGTACCTGGACGCCTCAATCTTCTGTCTACTGCTTTTCTTGTTAGCCAGGGTGTCACAGATACAGCCTAGCATTTCTTTCCATCACAAGCTTTTTAACAGACCATCCTTTCTTAGCCAATGTTTGAAAATAATTACAAATTATACTCTTCTGTCACGTGTCTCCTTAGCGAAAGTGCTACTAACAGGCCCATTCATATTAGGGTTTTTAAGGGGAAGTCACCACCTCCTGAGGACATCTCGGAACACCTCAGTGGTGGAGGGCTACCCCTCCTCATAGCCTTAGGGATGAAGAGACTGGACACGTTTAACTACGCTTCAGCTACTTTGTTTCATTCGACTTCAAAAACAAAATTAGCAGTAACAGGAGACAGTGGTTCCATGGGTTAAATTAATCAATGTGTGCTAATTAAATAACCGTGGTACCTCTGCATTGATGCCTGTTTCATTTGGTGGAGAGCTCTTAGTGAGTCTTAACCGACTTTGGTCTCTGTACTTTTAATATTTTGTCATTCGAACTAAATTGAAGGAAGACAGTGTGTAGTTTAAGCTGAAGAGAGAGCTTTTACTTCACATATATTGGTCCTCATGAAAGGATTTCGTTTTTCATCTTTTTTTTTTTTTTTTTTACAGTTGGTTATCTCTTCTTTTAAATATAGCAGTGTTTACATGTCAATCCCAAACTTGGAAGTGTTTCTCCCTCATTCCCTCCTGGACATCTCCCACCATACTACATATGGCCTTTCCCACTCTGTAACTGCTCCCCTTACAATGGATATGCCCTAAAGGAACCTGGATTTTGCTACCAATCCACTACTTACCCATCTTTCATGTGTTTTCAGAGTAGCCTAACCTCACCCCTACCTGTCATGCAATGTCCCAATCCCAGACCTGATCTGCCGCCCCAGAGGCAGACGAGCAGCCAACGTTTCTTTAAAGTAATGGAAATTTTCATCCTGTACACAAGGCACTGTTTGCCTTGTTATTCCCACTTGCTTAAAATAGACTTCAGAATATTCTGGTTTTGTTATATTTCCCACAGTTTTCTTATATTAAAAAGTGATGCGTTTATTGAAATATTTGTAATACAAAACAGAAGAACCTACACATTTTAAAAATATTAATTTCATATGTCTTGTTGAACATCTTGACACTTCTGAAAGGTATAGAGCACAAAATAAAACTCCCTGTAAGCCTCGTCATCCACTGAACCATCGTTAACACTTGAGAATGCCTTCTCCCCGCCTTTCTCTTTGCATGTTTTACCTGCAAACAATTGCATATTTCATTGGCATTTTAAGTTTTAGAAACTTGTCTGTGATTCCTGTTACGCCAAATAAAATTTTTTAAGTTACTGTCCTAGTTTGGCAGGTTATGTATTTTAACACAAAGAATATAGAGTCTGCCAGAATTATTTATCTCGGTTTAGCTTATAAAAGTCCTTTTGGGTCACATTTTTGCCCTTTTTTTCTACCGTCAGCTGTAAAACATCAGAGCAGAATTAGCAGCTGTAAGTCCTGGTTGCACTTTATTAAGTTTATGGTGGACTTTTTCAACCCTGTTCCCGGTGAAGTTTATTTAGATAAAAGGTTGATAACATTCTTCACCCCAAAGTTTTTTTCTTTCTTTCCCGTTAAGACAGTTCTTTCCAGGGA
Organism: Grampus griseus; assembly: GCF_964374135.1. Classification (NCBI taxonomy): domain Eukaryota; kingdom Metazoa; phylum Chordata; class Mammalia; order Artiodactyla; family Delphinidae; genus Grampus; species Grampus griseus. The sequence continues at coordinate 69,205,165 of NC_139010.1, forward strand.
CTTCCCTGGTGGTCTAGTGGTTAAGACTCCACCCTTCCACTGCAGGGGGCACAGGTTCGATCCCTGGTCAGGGAACTAAGACCCCACATGCCGTGCAGTGCGGCCAAAAAGAAATAAAATAAAAAAGACAGTTCTTTCCTGATAACATTCAAGAGGTTAAACATGAAGAGTCATTGCTTCTCTCTCATATAAACAGACCCATCCTTCCACTGTGTTAAGCCAGGTTTATAAAATATGTAATCTCACGTGCAAAATAGAATAATTCTGTAGTATGTGTGTACGGTATGTGTCATACTGTGGGTTTGTTGAAATACAAAAGAACCCAGAAACATTTGTATTTTTAAAAAGACTGGGCCTCCACCGTACCCTGATGCACAGAATTCATAATTTATGCTTGTACATATTTAAATAACTGGAGTAACAGGTCTAGGTAAACAAGTTACATTAATTACAAGGGTTAACGTGAGCTTGAGAATATTTGTGTTAATGCTTCATTTTTTTCAAGTAAGACTCTGTGCATTCCTTACACAGAGGACTATTTTCCCAAAAGTGGTAAAAATGCAAACACTCATCTCTAATGTTTTATGCCATGTCAGCTACATCATCGATAGGATTCTTTGTTTTAGTTCTTCTTCTTACCAGAGATAAGCTCTAAAGGATGTATTCTGCATACTAACTGAAGCATTACGCAGTACTTCTGCCAGAAAAGTCCCTGAATATTCCAAGTAAGAATTAAAGGAAATTTTGCATGACGTGGCGTATTTAAAATATTTCCACCATTTGGTGATCTAGTTTTTGATGGCCAAATATACCAATAAGTGTTACTCATCATATTTATACAAAAATCATGTTGTGTATATAGGTATTCATTTTGTAGCCTTTCCCACTTAGCAAGTTACCGTGAACATTTCCCCGTGACGTGAAATATTTTCCTAAAGGATGTTTCTTACACAGTTTCCCTCGTGGGACTGCAAAGAGCAATTCTTAATTTGTGGGTAGAAATCCAGAGCTAGCAAGTTTGTGCTGTCCCCATGGTTGCGCACATTGTTCCTAAACCATGGGCTTGCTGGCCCTCAAATTTCTGTAGTAGGTTTTCTTTGGGATTAGCTTTGGGGGGTGGGGGAGGTAGATGAGAGGAGCTACCATCACGTTCCTGATTAGACCACCTCCTCTCCAGCATATTTTCTCCTTTGGCTCTATCACCTTCCTCCTTTTAAGTTCCTGCCTGGGACCTCCCTGGTGGTCCAGCGGTCAAGACTCTGCCCTTTCAGTGCAGGGGCATGGGTTCATCCCTGGTCGGGGAACTGAGATTCCCGCATGCCGCGTGGCATGGCCAAATAAATAAATAAATAAATTCCTGATTATTCTTAGCCTTCATCTCCTTTTGGTCACCAGTAATTGCTTCCCTTTTGGAGGGCCTCCTCTTTTTCAGCTTCTGGTTGCTTTGCTGACACACACCTCAGAAAAGGGACAAAAAAATGGAGCCCTGTAGTTTTATAGGTAAAGAGTTTATGGATAAAGACTTATTTTTTTTTTTTTTTTTTTTTTTTGCGGTACGCGGGCCTCTCACTGTTGTGGCCTCTCCCATTGTGGAGCACAGGCTCCGGACGCGCAGGCTCAGCGGCCATGGCTCACGGGCCCAGCCGCTCCGCGGCATGTGGGATCTTCCCGGACCGGGGCACGAACCCGTGTCCCCTGCATCGGCAGGCGGACTCTCAACCACTGCGCCACCAGGGAAGCCCCTGAAGACTTTTTTTTTATCCTAGTTCCCAGTGCCCCTAACAGTGTCTGTCTTCAGGCAGAACTGTCCCTCGGTGCCTTGGGCAGGCTTCTGTGGTCCCTCTGCATCCTTCCAGCCACGCTGTCCTCTCGTCACCTGCATTACAGCCAGACCCAAATCCTTCCTACCCCCCAGACATGCCTCATGCTCTTCCTGGACCCGTTCAACAAGAGGGGCTCCATGTTGCTTTAATTGTACTGCCCCTGTGGATGTATCTACGTAGTATGCCTGTATTTTATTTCCGTCAGCACCTGTCTCATTCACCCTACCACATGGTAACTCCTTGAGAGCAAGAGTAGGTCTCTTATATATGACTCTCAAAGCACTGGACACAGTTGCCTGCACATAGAAGATGCTTGGTAACCACTGGCCCAGGAGAATTTTTAAACTTCTGATTTGAAACTATCAATTCTCTTCCAGTTAATGTCTTTAAATTTTATTTATTTAGTGATATTGCAGAGTAAGTTTGGAGATCGCCTGTGGCTTATATGAAAGCACGGAATGACCTATCTTGGTTATGTCTTGAAGCAATGCCCAGAGAGAGGCCAGTTCCAAGTTGAGATACACTCTCAGCTCGTGCCATTGCCTGTTGATTTTTTTCCAGGCCAGTAACATAACTTACCTTGGAGAGTCTTGAGCTATACACCTTAGCTCTGATTTCCAGAATCTTCCTCAACTTTGTTAGTCATTCCGCATTGTTGTTCTTTTGCGTGTATGAGCGTGGGGACCTTGGCTTTTGGAATAATATTACATTGCACATCAACTTCTGCCTCAAAAGAACTTTTCTTCCACAATTTTCTGCATTTCTGAACAGGTTACAAAATGTCACAATTCAGTAGGGCCAATTATTAGATTTTCATTTAATGGGCAGTTTTAATGTTCTCAGAGACCCTGAATAGTAATAGCATTTTAAACTACTGCATTCCATTTAAAGACTCACAACCACTTCTTCTCTCTTTGAGTGTACCTAGTCATATTTTTGGGTATCATTTAAATTCAGGCTCCCAATCTGTAGGAAAATCAATGAGCTAATGAATAGCCTCATTTTTTAAACTTTTCAAATATTTTATCCTAATTATAAGGCATATCTAGTGACAGTAATTTGATGAAATCCCAAATCATCAGGTTGTGCAGAACAGCCTTTACCATGGAGTACTTTACAGCATTTTCAGTTTAACAAATGTACCGTTTTTAGGACCAGATCATGGCTTTGCTTACTGTGAGAAAAACTTTCTACTGGTAAGGTCTGGAGTCCATGTCAGTGTAGGTCAAACTTTGTGCTTTTTTTTTTCATAGTTGTTCGTTTACCATGTTTTATTTAACCTATTAAATGAAAAGCATTCCTGCTGTAAATAATAATCACCCCTGATGTATCTATAGCAAATTCTTCTTGGTAAATCACTCCCACATGCACTGTCCACCAGCTTGGTGAGCTTCAAGGTTACTCTCTGGCCATACAGTGAGTAAACAGCAAAGTCAAGTCCAAGACCAGTGACCTTCCACAAACAACTGGTGTGGTTCATGTAAACCACTTCATATCCTGTGGGGAACAAGATGGGGAGTCAGCCAGCAACAGTGATGACTGTTTGAGTCATTTATTTTCTGCCATGTCGTTCACAGCTCATAGGCTGTCCTCTGGGACAACAACAGAAAATGAATTCTCCAAACTGATGGAGGCTACAGTTTGAGAGAAACCGACACAGCAGGCGTCATTTCAGTCCTTCCTGCTATCCAGATGCCTCTTTGTGGTTCTCTGTTTTAATCCTTGTGCCTCTTTATCCTATTCAATTCTCTGTCCATTCTCCAGCTGAAGACATCTGACACTTACTCTCAGGGAAGTAGAGATCACTTACAAGCATCGCTTGAGCAGTCCTCATAGCTGTCCAGTAAGATAAGTCCAATGTAGGGAATGGAAGCCCCTCACTACTCCTTCAACATTTGAATGAGTCACCAAATTAGTAACCAAACCTAAACCTCCTGGTTCCCAGGCTGCTTCTCTGTTCGTGATCTACCACCAGCCAGAAAGTGGTAGGTGTCACATTATATCCAGCTGGCCAGTCAGCAACTTAAATTTATTCTTGCATACCTCCTTTGATTGGACCAATACAGAAGCAACATGTATTTTTAGCAAAAGCTCGTGGACTGTGGAGTTACAAAAATCAAAGTCTTCCTGGAAATAACTCATCTTCTTAATGATTTCTCTGCTAGGCCCACAATAGGACTCAGTAACTATCTGTGGGCTAAATGATATAATCCACCTAAATGATATAAATGCAACTAAAGGTATAATCCAGAGGGGAAGAAAGGAAAAAGAACGAATGGGCTGGAGATGTGAAACTGAGCAGAGAGGCACTTCCCTTTCTAAAGAAGCTGTGCTTAGTGCAACGCGTGTCCTATAAAGAAAGTCTGGCATCGGGACAGGCTTGCCCCGCCCCGATTTTCCACTCGCATTTCACTTCCACTCCTCCCTCCCGCAAACATGAACTGATTTCCTTCTGCTGCTAATGAAGACTGCTGCCAGGTCAAGGGATTTTGATTACACAGCGTCTCATTGTGCCGTATGCAGATTTAATGGATTCAGACCAGCAGGATGTGCTCTCCTTTTGTTGTTTTTAAATTTGGGGTGACAGATGTTGAGCACCTTTAAAATTCAATGGAGCAAAAGGTGCATCTAAGATGAGGAGGCCTCTACAACCGCGCCCAGATTGCGAGGGACACATTCCAGTCAACTCAGGAGTTTAGTTCCACTGAACTCCTATCTCGTGTTCGTGATACGGGACCCGTGTCCTAGCTCCAGGGAGCCTCTTTCCATGTCTACCTGACACTGCCTGGAATAGCCCCCACTTCCCATCCCCTTCTGAACCTCTGGGTTTGGAGGCTGAGCTCATGGTCTACTTGGATGACCCCTCCCTCCCCAGTTCCTATCTCTCTCTGACCACTGCGCTGCACTCACCAGCCCAGTAGGGTAATAGTGCTCACTTATTACTTAAGCCTCTTAGGAACCTAGAGACCAGGACTTTCCTTCTCAGTTTAAGAACTGGAGAACCTTGCGTATGATTTCCTTTTTTTTTTTTTTAAGTTATTTATTTTTGGCTGCGTTGGGTCTTCGTTGCTGCGCGGGCTTTCTCTAGTTGCATCGAGTGGGGGCTGCTCCTCGTTGCGGCACACGGGCTTCTCATTGCGGTGGCTTCTCTTGTTGCGGAGCATGGTCTCTAGGCCCGCGGGCTTCAATAGTCGCAGCACGTGGGCTCAGTAGTTGTGGCGCACGGGCTTAGCTGGTCTGCGGCACGTGGGATCTTCCCCGACCAGGGATCGAACCCGCGTCCCCTGCATTGGCAGGTGGATTCTTAACCACTGCACCACCAGGGAAGTCCCGCATATGATTTCTTAATCATCGTTATTGTCATGATTGCTGTTGTCATCTTAATTGCCATTTATTTAAAGAGCACTGAAATGCTAAGTGCTGTATAATCATTATCTCATTTCATTTCATTTAACCCTCAGAGCAAACCTGTAAGGGAGGCATTATTATTTTCTTTTACAGATGAGGAAACTGAGGCTTAGCAAAGTTCAGTCACTTGCTCAAAGTCACACAACTATCAAGTCTCAGCCAGGATTGCAGCCAGTCACGTCCATCAGCTTTAAGAACTCAGCTCTTGGGCTTCCCTGGTGGCGCAGTGGTTGAGAGTCTGCCTGCCGATGCAGGGGACACGGGTTCATGCCCCGGTCCGGGAAGATCCCACATGCCACGGAGCGGCTGGGCCCGTAAGCCATGGACACTGAGCCTGCGTGTCCAGAGCCTGTGCTCCGCAACAGGAGAGGCCACAACAGTGAGAGGCCCGCGTACCGCCAAAAAAAAAAAAAAAAAAAAAAAGAACTCAGCTCTCCTTGTCTGAAACCTGATACCAGCTGGGTTCTCATCCTGCAGTCAGCCTCCAAGGAGCCTAAGTAACTATTGTGGACAAAGTGAAACGTCTATTTACAAATCAGACTATGCTTCTATTAATATGTTTCGTTTAGAGTGTCGATGATGTTTTCAGTGATAAAGCAAGAGTCAGATTTTTAAGGAAATATCTAAGCATATTTACCAGCTTCTTTCAGCTTAAATGGGGAAAAAAATGCTACAGTAGTCCTGAACAACTCATGTCTATATGCCAAGGTTGGCATATGAAATAATTTCCCAAGAGGTTGCTACCATAAGGCAAGGGGCAAAATGGCAGAAGAGGTCTTTGATGCTCTCCATGTTTTGTGGTGCCCAGCTCTTTTCTTCCGTTCTTTCCTGCCCACCCCACCCCAGCACCTTTGTCACCTATGATGGCCTAACTCTCCTCACTGTAACCCCACCCGGGCCGGTCTGTCCCAAAAATGCAATCCCCAGTGGAAGCAGCCCATGAAAGAGAATCTCTGGGGAAAGCAGTCTGAGGAAGGTAAATTACACTAAGACTTAATCTTGGGACATAACCGAGTTTTATAAGAGTAGAAACAGAGGCAGGTAATATCATGAACTCTGGACTTTTACCGCTGCTTAGGACAGCCCACTGTTTTCCATGCTGTCTTGAATCTCTGCCCAGATCCCCTCTCGTCACTCTGTGCCTTTCCCCTGCTTCATTTTTCTTCATAGCACTTGTCACTCCCTGGAATTGCTTTGTATACTTCTTGGTTTATCAGCATCTACGTCTATAGAAAGGAAGCTCCGTGAGAGCAGGAACTTTGCTTTGCTTGTTGCTATAACCCTAGCGTCTGCAAGAGGGCCTGGCACGTAGTAGGTGCTGAATAAACATTTATCGGGTGGAGGGATCAGCCACTTGTCATGCCTCTTCTGAGCAGGGCAGCTTTTACTTTAACCCGGTTTTTGTCCAAAAGAACAAATTTAAGTAGCTATCAAACTCATGGTTTTACTGTTATTATTCCTTGAGAGGAGGTGAATTTTTTTTTCTTTAGAAGGCCAATTTCAACTTGACGTACAGAAAACAGTTAAGTAAATACTAGCTCAGGTGGTGCTCAGGTGCAATAAAGTCAGGAAAATGATATCTGAGTGTCTGGCAAACACTATGAGATCAGAAAATATTAGTGGACATCCTTCGTGTGAGTACAAAATTGTATTGATCTACACAATTCATCTTGAAATAATTATGAGCCAACTTTTTCAATCTCACGTGACGTGTACTGTGTTCATGGTTCTCTTAGAATTATCTTTGGCTTTGGGAATTATAAGTAATGTACATAAAATTAAATCCAAAACATATCCACATTTGAGTTCAAATATTTCCTCTTTTAAAGTGTAACCATGACTTTGAAGTTGGGTTAAACCACAGATGTGTGTTTTTCTTCTATTCAGGTTCAATGATACCTGGTAATTTGGCATGTAATGATGGGGTAGGCTCAAGGATGTTCAAGAACAAATTGTACCATACTGTTAAGTTCTCCCTAATCTTACAAAAATGAACCATCACAAATTACTGAATTTTAATATCTCCTGAAACTCTCCCAGCAAAAAGAAGGAAGATACACTAATGACTAATTTAAATGCTAGAAGGCGGGGAGGGGTTGAAAGATAATCTCAAGTAAACCAAATTAGCCTACCTATCATTATGATTATTTTTAAATCACAGCGTCTCATGGAAAATGCGTTTCTGTGGTGCCGGGTTTCAGGGATACTCTTTGTTAAAACCTGTGTAAATGAAGTTATAAAATTGGAACTAGTAGATGGGGCAGGTGATTGGACAGGGGGACAGTAAATAGTGGGGTTGAAACCCTCTTGTTAGTTAAAATACTGGTTTCCGTATGTTAAGAAAAAATATCTCACGCTCTCCGTCTAGACCTCTAGACCTGTAGTCAGTGAGCCTGTGTACTTCTGTTTCCCCGCCAGATATTTGTTCCTGGCTGAAAGACATTTTATGGTATTTATTTGATGACACACACCTGCTGGGTAGATGAAAAGCTACTGCTCCTGAGGATGACCTACTTCAAGCTTCTGAGGACTTGGGCAGGTTGTCCTGCCACATCATTTGAGCCCATCTTGATGTCGCCTGTTGAACATATGTAAGACGAGTGCATTTGCAGACTTGTCAGAGGCAGAGTTGCTAACCCCAGGGAAGAGGTTTCAGAGTCAGGAATGACTTTGTAAGTGTACTGAGACAGGGAAGGCACACTGCTTTACCAAACCCACCTCTAGCATAGGAAGTGCTGCTCTCAGCACTCGGGATGGGGATTGGCCCAGAAACCTGCCCCCGTGGAGTGGACCATCTGGAAGGGGGATCTTACAGGAATCCACGTAATGTGGTCCAGGGTAAAGAGATGGACCCCAGGTGGGAGGTAGGGAGAGTGAGGGTCCAAGGTGACATGAAAGAAATTCTGATGCAGTGTTTTCCTGAGAGTTCACAGGACAGAGAGAGATTTCTAGTTGAGATCAAGGAAGACCATGGGATGTTTGAAATGCATGGAGACACTGTCATCAGCTTCGTCCTTTGAAGCCAACTTGTTTTTACATGTTCATTTCCACAAACATTTATTGAGCACCAGCTATTGTGACGAGGCAGACCTTAGGCCCTAAAGATACAAATATAAATAATTTATATCCATCTCTCAGTGTACACAGTGTAGTAAGAAAGCATACCTAAACAGGAATTTTATTATAAATGTAAATATAACAGTAGAGGTACACAAGGAGTTCTTAGCCCTGTCGGCCTTCCTGGGCTTGGTGATGCCCAGCCTGAGTTCTGCAGAGTAAGTGCAAGTTAACCAAAGAAGAGAAAACTGGGAAATGGAGGCATGAAAATGATACGTTGTGCTCGGAAGCGACAAACTGTTCGGTTTTACTGAATAGTGAAAAAGGTGAGGTGGGAATCAGTGGGTCCCTTAGAGGGGCTGTAGCTTCCCTACCCATCTCATGAGCCCCTTGCCACCACTGCCTGAGTAAGTGGGCTGCCCCTGCCATGTAAATGCAGCTTCAGAGCAAGTTCCGTCCTACCCCTTGCTGCCCTACGCTCCCCCGCGTGGAAAATCCAGAGATTCCAGGAAGAGGGGCCACTGACCCACTGCTGAGAAGTTATAAGCTCTGAATCATGAGTGAGTTGGGGTTTTACCTGGTGATTTAGAAGGAGTCTTTCTCCATTACTTTTTTTTTTTTTTGTAAAATTCATTCTTGGCTGTGCTGGGTCCCCGCTGCGGTACTCAGGCCTCTCACCGCAGTGGCTTCTCGTTGCAGGGCATGGGCTCTAGGTGTGCGGGCCCCAGCAGCTGCAGCACACGGGCTGCAGAACGCAGGCTCAGTAGTTGTGGCGCACGGGCCTAGTTGTTCCGTGGCACGCGGGATCTTCCCGGACCAGGGCTCGAACCCGTGTCCCCTGCACTGGCAGGCGGACTCCCAGCCACTGCACCACCAGGGAAGCCCTCTCCGTTACTTTTATTTGCGTGTCTACAGCTCATGGTTTGAAAGCCTTGGCTCCAAATGACATATGCCCTCGGTGTTATTTACGATATGACTCTCCTTTTGGGTCTCCTTCCCTCCTCTTCCGGTTGTCTGTTGCTGTGTAACGAGTAACCCCAAAAGGTAACAGCTTAGAACAACAATTGTCATCTCTCACAATTTCTGTGGGTCAGGAATGGAGAGCGGCTTGGCTGGGTGTTCCGGCTCGGGATCTCTCATGAGGCCATCTTCAGATCAAGCCTGGAACCGGAACAGTTGGGAAGAGAGAGGATTCAGGAGTAGCTAGAGACTGGCTGGGACTTTCTCCCGTTACCACTTTATTAATCTCGAGGCCTTTCCATGTAGTCTGTCTACATGAGCTAGTCTGGGCTTCCTTACGGCATGGAGCCTCGGGCTTACCAGCTCAGACCCCCCAAAGATGAGTCCCAAGAGCAAGACTGGCAGAAGCCGCATGGCCTTTCTTAAAGCCAGCCTAGGAAGTCACACAGTGTCACCTCTGCTGCATTTTCTTCCTCAAGACGGTCACAAGGGCCCATCAGGTTTCGATGGGAAGGGACATAGGCTCCGCCCCTTGAGGCAGGGGTGGCACGGTTGTGGAAAATCAGTGGGATGGGAATATTTTGTCACCAATTTAGGAAAATATAATGTGCCACACGCCCTCCAAGAACATTTTCCTCTGCTCACGTAATCCTTTAAATTACCTAAATATTAATTCACTCATTTTGCTGTTGCCCGAAAGCTTTCTAGTTCCCTTTCCACACCAGAATCCAAGGCTTCAGTGCACACACAAGAACCAAAACACCTCCATTGTCTGATGAGAGTCAGTCACTCTAGTGTGTGGTGTTCCCCTTATGATGATAACACTTTATAAGCATATATACCCTGTTGCCCCATCTTCAAGGAAGCTCTACCTCAATCAGGCACTCGTTTTGTTTTGTTTTTTATTTTTTATTGAAGCATGGTAGATTTACAAATGTGTTAGTTTCTGGTGTACAGCAGAGTGACTCAGTTATGCATTTTTTTCATATTCTTTTCCATTACGGTTTATTATAGGGTACAGAATATAGTTCCCTGTGCTCTACAGTAGGACCTTGTTGTTTATCCATCCTGTATATGATAGTTTGCATCTGCTGATCCCAACCTCCCACTCCATCTCTCCCCCACCACCACCCCCCATTTGGCAACCACAAGTCTGTTCTCTACGTCTGTGTGTGTGTTTCTGTTTTGTAAATAGTTCATATGTGTCATATTCTAGATTCCACTTATAAGTGATATCATATGGTATTTGTCTTTCTCTTTCTGACTTACTTCACTTAGTATGATAATCTCCATGTTGCTGCAAATGGTATCATTTCATTCTTTTTAATCAGGCACTATTAAATCCAAATATTGCTCATATCTTTCCCTGAGAGGCCCCTTCTTATCTAACCACAGCAAACTTGAGCGTCAGGAGTGAATGATTTCAAATCTGTCTTTTTATTTGCCGTTCACTGGATAGATTGATGGTGCTCTTATAACAGGGTTGGTCAGTAGCGTTTTGTGGAGTACAGGATATCTCCGTGAGTAAAAAAAGAAAAAAGTTTAAAAAAAAGGGCCCAGACTTTGGCTTAAGGAACTTTAAAAACTGAAGCGTTAGCATGTTCTTGGTAGGAAACCTTCTGATGTAAAGTTAAACTATTGATGTAAATTTTACATTTTTAAATAAGTACTATTGCAAGTGTGCTATCTTAATGAGGGCTTTTAGATTTTACACATATATAGTGAACAGAAGTTGAGTTCTTTAAATATTTTCTGTTAAAAATATATGATACATGAGCACTGGATTGGAGGGGTTTTTTCACCCTTGGATAACCTAGAAAAGAATATAGCTCTATTTTAAAATCCCTTCCAGTTCAAGAGTTATCCAAGCAAACAATATTGACCAAGGTGTTGAATGCACCAGTAATAATAATGCTAACCTTTCATAAAGCTAAGTAATCAGGAATAATGCTGAAAATAAGAAGACAGTCATTTATTTACTCTATTTGGCATTGTTAGTACTAATAATGCATTTCAACACAGTGGAGTTGCTAGATAATGCTTTTGTGACTTTTATGCAGGTTATTGTTATTTAAATGAACAGTCGACTGCACTGTAATGAAGAAATGCATGCTTTTCCCAACTCAGTTATCAACCAGGATTCTAGGAAAATGAGAATTTGTGTCTGCCTTCATTCACAGAGCAAACTGGAGGTCACTGTTTTCAATACGAACCTTTTTTTAGCTTTTCATCAGTGAATAATTAGGAGCTGCTGCTTCTGAAATTACCTGTATTCACTGTAGAGAAGGAAAGACTTTTATCTTCCACGATGAAATACATTTTCTCATTCAAATTTCATCATTCTTTTTTTAAACGGCATTTTACACCGCTGAGTCAATCCTGGGTAGCATAAAATAAAAGAAGTAGATTTTGTGTGCTGCTGTAGCCTTGTTTATTCAATTTACTTCCTTAAATTTCAGCTCCGCCTTGAAAAATGATCCAAATGCAAAAATGGGTTTAAAGCAGTTGACTATATACAGCAGTTATCCACGTAGAATACTATTATACAAACACATGTGGTTTTTGCACTTTGATTTAAATTGAGTTGATCCTTGATCCTTATAATTTAATGATTATGTGCTTCTACTGAGTTTTTAACAGCTTTGTTGAGATACAGCTTACATATTATACAATTCACCCATTTAAAGAGCACAGTTCAATGGCTTTTAGTATATTCACTGAGTTGCGCAACCATCACCACAATCGATTTTAGAACATTTTCACCACCCCAGAAAGAAATCTGGTACCCATTAGCAGTCACTTCCCATGTCCCGCTAGCCCGTGACAACCACTAAACAACTTCTCTGTCTCTGTGGATTTGCCTGTTCTGGACATTTCATATAAATGAAATCATATAATATGTGGTCTTTTGTTTTGGGCTTCCTTCACTTAGCATAAGGTTTTCACGTTTCATCTATGTTGTAGCATGTGTCAGTACTTCATATGTTTTTGTTGCCTACTAATATTCCATTGTATGGATATACAAATTTTATTTATCCATTTATTAATTGGTGGACATTTAGGTTGTTTCTATTTTTTGGCTACTATGACTAATGCTGCTGTAAACATTCACCTAAAAGTTTTTGTGTGGACATATGTTTTCATTTCTCCTGGCTGTATACTTAGGAGTAGAATTGCTGGGTCATATGTAAGTTTAACTTTTGAAAAAGTGCCAAATGGGGCTTCCCTGGCGGCACACTGGTTAAGAATCCGCCTGCCAATGCGAGGGACACGGGTTCGAGCCCTGGTCCGGGAAGATCCCACATGCGGAGCAACTAAGCCCATGTGCCACAACTACTGAGCCTGCGCTCTAGAACCCATGAGCCACAACTACTGAAGCCGGCACACCTAGAGCCTGTGCTCCACAACAAGAGAAGCCCCGCTCACCGCAACTAGAGAAAGCCCGCGTGCAGCAGCAAAGACCCAACGCAACCAAAAATAAAATAAATTTTTAAAAAAAGTGCCAAACTGTTTTCTAAAGTGATTGGACTGTTTTATATTCCCACCAGCAATGTATAAGGGGTTCCAATTTCTTCTCATCTTCCCCAACACTTGTTATTGTCTGTCTTTTTGATTACAGGCATCCCAGTGGGTGTGAGGAACTATCTCATTGTGATTTTGATTTGCATTTTCCAAATGGCTAAGATGTTGAGCCTCTTTTTATGTGCTTATTGGCCATTTGTATTTCTTCTTTGGAGAAATGTCTGTTTTTATTGAGTTTTTTAAAATTCTGTTACCTCACCTTAGGAATGTGGCTAGCAGAACTAAGTTGGAAATAAATATATCTTCCTAAAGGGAGTAATTTTCAAAACAAATTTACAGATTGAAGACATTGTTTTTACAATGGTAGTATTTCTGGGTTATAGAAGAATTGAATTGCTCTCAGGAATCAGTTTACTTCTGAAACTTTTTTCAATTTGATTAGCAATATATCAGATATTGGTGGTCCCAGAGTCATACCTAGAAAATGGCTTAAAGATCAGTTTGTCCAGTTAACTCATTTTACAGATTAGGAAACTGAGAGCCTAAGAGGTGAAATATGTGGGTCGCAGAGAATTAATGATAGATATAGAACTATGTAGGTGGAATCCAGATAACTGAACATCTCTATTTAATTTAGAGAGAAAATAATACACTCTTCAAATGGGTTCTTACTGATTTAAAAAAAAAAATGGTGAACTGCTCTGCAATTAGAATCCACAATATTTATTTTTCGGTGTTTAACACATACTATTTTATTTTATCCTCACAGTAACACATGTAAGATTGATACTATTTTTCTGTCCTATTGTGTGTAGGGAAGCAGGTTAGCTAGCTTGTTGAATGGCAGCTACATAGTGAATGGCAGCTACATAGTAAATGGCAGGCTCTAACCCAAACCTTCTGATTCCAAGTTCATGGTTTTGTTTCCTCTGGTCTTTACCAAAAGACAGCATCAACACATTGTTACCCATGCCATCTTGAGAGCCTTTTGTTTCTGGTCACTAAATCACTGACGCAAGTAACCGATAGGTGGCATCATGGAGCATCATTTCCCATCATTAATATAGTTATTCAGCAGCACTAATATACCTAACTTTGGAAATAGAATGTAAGTTTCAAGTGACAGAAGGATTGTTCGAGAATAAAAATACAGTACCTGAAAGGATCTACTAATATAATAACATATTTCTGGAGTCCTTTTCAGTTGCAAAGCACTTGGCTCACGCTTTTGATTTGATATTTACAATTACGCAAGACCACTTTCTCTGTTGTGATGGAGTTGTCATATTCATGATGACACTAAGGCCTGAAGGGCTTTAGCTGCTGCGCTCATAATGGCTCAGGCAGAGCTATATCTCAGATCCAAGTCTCTTGGCTCCTGTGTAGCCCTGTGTTCCCTCCAGTGTACCATGCTCCGCCTTAATGATGTGCTGAAGGACACTCATTTGAAAGAAGAGAAGACTTTACGCCATTATTCCAGGCAACAACAGAGCTATGAACAAGTAGAAGTTATAGGGAGGCAATTTTGAGGCCGTATAAAGAAGACTTGATCTGCTCAACAATGCAGTGTGTTGTCTTGTGAAGGAGTGAGGTCTCTTGTCATTGAACTGTTCAAGCTAGGGCTGGATGACCATCTGGGAGGATGCTCTAAAAGGGGTTTCTGCATTGTGTGTGTGTGTGTGTGTGTGTGTGTGTGTGTGTGTGTGTGTGTGTGTGTGTGTGTGTGTGACTGTTGTCAAGAGAAATGAAAAGGCACTTACGGTCCCTTCCAACTGTGAGATTGTGGGTCTTTGTTCTTAGTTAAGAGAATAAGCTGGTTTAAGAGGTCCTCTGTATCCTTACTGAAGAAAGAAACTTTGAGAAACTCTTATCCTGCACAGTTAAAGGTACAGGGTCTTCTGTTTAAAAGAGAGCAGCCAAATTTATCAACTTGAATTACTAGTTTCCAAATGGTTAGAACAGCAGTTCCCGTGTATGTGTATATACAGTCAGCACAGCAAAGCTTCCATATTCAGGTAAGTTTAAATACGAGCCTTTAATATGTCATTGTCCTTTGTGATTATCGAAGAGGGAGAGAAAGTGTGCAGCAGTGTCAATTTTATTTTTTATTTTCACAAAGCCCTTCAGAAACATGTTTGTCAGTCTCACCCAGTGGTTCTCAGCTCTGGTGGCACATGAGGATCACCTGAGGAGCTTTTTAAAAACACTGATGACCAGGCCCCAGCCCAGACCAAATGAATCCAGATCTCTCAGGGTGGGTTCCCAGCGTCAGTATTTTTTAACAGCTCTCCAGATGATTCTCCTATGAAACCAGGGTTAAGATGAACTACTCGAGTGTAAGCATAAACTCAGGCAAACTCTGGACATTTGCTTTGTAATTTTGGCTGCTCTTTGGAATTCAGGTAATCAATTTAGAGCCAAAGCTCATAAGTATGGTTAGAGGCAGCATCTCACGGTGATTCACGCTGCTGCTCTAGAGCCAGACAGGCTGGCTTTGTCCACTTACTAGTTCTGTGACTTTGGGCAAGTTATTTTAATCTCTCTGTGCCTCAGGTTCTTAATTTGTTGATGGAGATAATAATGCTACTTATATGATAAAAGCTAAGGTAAACACCGGAAAGGAAATAAAAACTTAACATACTATGATATTACAATCATCGTCGTCATCATCGTGTTGTTTTGCTGTTGTTAGTAGTGGACGCTGTAGCAGTAGTGCTCCTGGCATAGGAGCTAAGCACCTATTGAGAAAACAGTCTGTTCTACACAAGGCTGCAAACCGGACCCGACCTTACTTGAAAACTAAAGGCTTTTCAGCCACTTTAGCAGCAGCGTACTGCCTCAGATTCAGAACTTTCCAATGAAGTGGAATGTTTTGTAGCAAGTTTTTTTGGGAGCTGAGGCTTAAACCAGGTAACCTCCTGCAGTTCGATCCAGCTCTAAAGAACGGGCCAGAGCTCTGCCAAGCAGGGGCCTGGACTGAAGGGTGATGCTGGGTTTCTGTTGGATAACTGGGAAAGGCATGCACTATGTATGGCAGGCTGACCTCCCAAATCCTCAGGGTAATCTCAGTTAACCGCCCACCCTGCTAAACCATGGGATCTGCAGTTCAGAAAGCATGGTTGCTATTCAATAGGAAGCAATGGCTCCAAACACCAGCGTCCGTGGCTAATCGTGCAAAAAAGGTGAATACAATTAGGGTGTGTGGGACAGCCTCAGAGAAAAATTAAAGTGCAGGATAGGCATAGTTTCTATTTAATTTTCAGTTGAAATAATTTGAAGTGGCTCTAGTCACTACGGATACAGTAGCAAGAGTCCCTTACTCTCTGGGGTTTAGTACAAGTGTGGACATTTCATGGATATTACAGGTTCTCTAACACACAGTTTCCATCAAGACAGCCTCCAGCTGCAATTGTGGAAGTTGGTGGAACATTCCTAGGAGGAGCTCAAAGGATTGTAAGGCTGAATAACATCTTTGTCTCAAAAACTTACGTGAGAATCTGGGGTTTTTTTCCCCTTTTCTCCTATAAGCGTTTTGTGGCTCACCATTGCAGACACTGCATGTCTTTGTAGCCCACAAAGTCCCCATGTTAATAGTTGTTTGCTAGTTGTGGTCATTTAATTGAAAAAAGCTGGCATGGAGATATTACGGGTCTCAATAGGTCATTTTTGTATCAAGTATGGTGTCATTACCTTTGACTAAACCCCTTCCAAATCCAAATTCATTATAGTTCTTTAAATGCATTAATAACATGTAAGAGGATAGAAAGCTGGAGGAAAGATGTGTGTGGCCTTAAGTATGCCAGTCGTCTACAGTTCTGCCGTGGCATGTTGCCAGTGGTGCATTATAGAATTCCAGACGGCACGGTTCTGCTGGTACTAGTTTCGGATTTGCTCTGGGAATGAGGTCAAAGAGGATGCTAGACTGGAGTTCTCTTCCTTGCCTCTCCCAGAGTAGATCCTGGAAGACTCCATCCCCTCCCACCAATCAGACAACTGCCCCAACCTCTCTTGGGGATTGTGGACTCAGCACAATTGCTCACTCCCCATGAGTTCCCAGGCATCTAGTTACCCAGTACTGCAGAGGTCAGGAAGATTGAACTCCCTTGTGTGAGCTGTGCTTGGCTTCCTCAGACGCCAGGGCTTGGTCAAGTGTGGGTATGAATTCAAAGACTCGATAGATAAGTGTTGTGTTTTTCATCAGCTCGCCTGTCTGAACTTGCTTTATTTTCTGTGAGATTCTCTCTTTAAATAAATAAAACAAAAACCTTTCTTACAGAAATTTATACAACACACAGAGAAAAATATAGTGCAGTGAACCCCCATATCCCAACACCCAGCTTTCACAGTTAGCAAATTTAACCATTCTGGTTTTCTTTCCCTTCCCTTTTTCTTTTGTTTTCCTATACTATTTTAAAGCAAATTCCAGATATCTGATTTTAACTGTACATATTTTAGTATGTAGCTCTAGTACACACAGCATAACTTTTCAAAAACCTAACTGCAATACCCTTATCACACCTAACAAATTTAATAATGATTACATGCCCTGTCCAGGTTCAGTTCTCCCTAATTGTTTTACAAACATCCACACACAACTGGGTACTTTGAATCAGGATCCAAACAAGATGCCCCTGTTGCATTTGACTGACCCAACCTTAAGCCTCTTTTAATCTATTACAGACCTTTCTCCTGTTTTTATGGTATTTATTTGTTGAAGAAACCAGATCATTGTCCTTTAAAAATGTCCACATTATGTATTTGACCTATTGCATCTTCATTGTGCTGTTTGATATGTTCCTCTCCCCTCCATACTTCCTGTAAATTAGTGGTTAGCTCTGAAGACTTAACGAAATTCAGGTTCAATTTTATCACATCGGGAGGCATAACACCTTTTATTGATGTCAAGATTGATCATTGGGTTCAGACGTGGTCAGCCTGATTCAACCATTATGAAGTTGTCTATCTACCTGTTAGCCTAATAGTTTTAGTAACTTAATCACTGTCTACATCCATTAGAGGTTACAAAATGGAGATTCTCGATTCTACCATTCTTTCTGCATTTATTAGTTATTATTCTATATAGAAGAACTTATTATCAATTACTGGGTTACTCTGAAATACAGTTCATACAAGAAAAGCAGCATAAAAGCCTCTTTCCATTTATTTATCAATTTTTAGAATATTGCCCCCAGCAACCTCCAAAAGTGACCAATGAGGTTTGTTTGTTGTTGAGTATCATTATAAACACTTAGGGTTTTATCCATTTCATATGCATCAGTCCACTGTAATCATTACTCTTTTTGATGCTCAAATAGCCCATCTTTCATCAATGGGAGACCCTTCTAGTTGCCTCTGGTCACCTTTTAACTTAATTCCCCTAGTCTTTTCTGGCAGGATAAGGTACCCCAGGCTTCTGGCCCAAATCTGGAATCAACTATTTCTACAGGGAGTCCTGGTTCCTTTCCATGTAAGTAAAGACCACAGTCTGGGCACTAGGAGTAGATTCCTTCTTAAAATCGTTACGTTTGTGTTGGAATGGTGACCTCATCTTCCTGGATATCTCATTATTCCCGTTCTTTAAGGGGCATCTGGTTCCACCTGGATACTCCCTGCTCCACACACACTTATTAACAGCCGGTGCTCACCTCTCCTCCAACCAGACCCTACCTCTTCTCTCAATCTATCCATCCTTCCCTTCTAATCAGACGCCCTCACTCATCTTTGAGATTCTAAGACGCCAACGTGGGGAACACTTCCCTACTGCTGAAGAGTAGTTGTATTCTTTTTTTCACAGACTATTTTTTTTTTTAATTTCATGAAGAGAGTTAACCTCCTGTTGCTATTTCCAGCCTTTGGTAGACAAATCTAGTCACTTTCTTAACCCAGAACAGCAGTGCTTTGAAACACCATGGAAATGGCCAGCCCAGTCACCAGATCCGGGGAGGCTTCATGAAAACCAACAGTGCCCCAGGTGTGTGTGTCTTCCTGGGAATCATGGGTGGTTGCATGTTAAAACTTTTAACTAGAGTTGCTGGGTAATGAAAAAATGTTGAGAAATTAGTTTACCTGAACCGTTTTTTAGGCCACATAGCCGTTTGAACATGCAATGAAAACTAGGGAACTTCTCTCTAGAAAAATGCACATACACCCAAAATGTTATAGACAATCTCATGGTCTTCAAGGACTTCAGACTATCTTGGAGTCGAATTCGTTTTCACAGACTAGCTCCTGCTTTGCACTGGCTTGGTGGAGGCTGCAGGATTTGCAGTTGGAGCAGGGGTCTGGGCAGAAAAACACAAAACGGGAATCAGGGTGCCGGCTTTAAATTGCTTCACTGAACATTATTCCTTCCTTGGTCTAGAGCTACTGCTGGTGCCAGTCCATGAACTGTTTGCCGTTATCCTATGATGTCGTTAAGTAGAGAAATCTAGAGTAGGCATTTGAAAACATTTTAGCCATTTGCCATTACCACAGCATCCAAGCACGTGGTCAGTGGACTGGCCTCATCGAACAGCACGTAAACCATTGTGCACGCTGTTAAGTGCACAGCATGTGTCTGGTCATGTGAACAGGACTCCCCATTAGTCCTCGAAAGTTTGGAAATGAAACACCGAAGCAAGAATTGTTCCTTCGTCTGAGATAGTCCGAGAAGCAACAGCAGAGGAACCCAAAATGCTTTTGCTCTGTGTGCTCTTGTGTTGTTTGAGCCCGTCTTCCTCCATCATCTGCCTCTATCACGCTGACCTAGAACAAGGCACACAGTAGGCACTCAGTAAATCTTTGCTGCAAGAAGACAGAGCAGAACAAAACTGCTCTCTTAAGAGAGAAGCCACTTTCTTTCCCCAATGATACCCTGCAGAAAAAGAATCCTGGTGTTCCCCAGGGAGTTGAAGCTGCATACATGAAGAAAATATGATAGGAAATAAATTATAAGCAGTCATTCTTCACTGAATGTCTCCTAGAACATGGAATAAGTAGAGTAACATTAAATAGCTGTTCCTCACTGTGGAAGTCATGAGCTTTCGGATGGTTTGTATTTCAGTGTACAGACCACATGAATTAACAAGTCATAGTAACAAATGTGGTCCAGTTTCAGGGCGGAAAAACCACCCTGCAGTAGAGCAGTCACAGGTATAATAATACTAACAGTGGGAAGAAAATTATTTAATCTTCAGAATAAGATTTTGTAAATGAAAGAAAATAAGATACAGTAGTGTACTCTGTGCCCAGTTTTTCCCTTCCTGTCATCTCTTTCTACCTTCCCTGAGGATCCAGGAACAGTAAAATCCTCTCTTTGAAGGAATCTGACATCTTTTCTTTAAAAAGTGGGCTTGTGAAAGGTCACGTTTAGTTCTCAGGACTCCAGGCTGCCTGAGGACCAACCAACCTTAGTAGGACTCTGCCCTCCCCCACCCCAACCTTACCCCACAAGCCTGGCCCCAGAAGAGCCCACGCCACACTCCCAGCATGCCTTGCAGCTGCCCTGACACTGTGTAGCACGTCTGACGTGAACCAGCTGCCGAGGGGACATAGTGGCTCCAAGTCACCAGCTGTCTCGCTTACCAGAGAAAGGGATTTTACCACAGGACAACTTCTCAGGATCTGAAGCCAGTCCCTGCTTAAGACAGACCATCTTCCTTCCTTCCTTCCCTTCCTTCCTTCCCTTCCTTCCTTCCCTTCCTTCCTTCCTTCCTTCCTTTCTTCCTTCTATCCTTCCTTCCTTCCTTTCTTTCTTTCTTCAACTTTTTAAAATTGAATAGAATCAGAAATATTATCTTCCAATAGCAAGAGAAGAAGAAAAATTGATAATGCCTCACACCGTTGATGAAATCAGCAGTAGATGGTGTAAGGGTCCGTGTGGGAGAGTGACACCTGGTTTGTGTTTATCCACAACTGTTAAGTAAACTAGAAATTTCTGGAAATAATTTTGCTTTTTAACGTCCTCTCAGAATAACACAGGCTGTTTGCCCTATATCATGAAGAGAAAGACAAAAGAAAAAATTTGTTCTACTTACCATGCGTGGGGCACTAAGGGGATAAAGGAGCTTGTCCGTAGTATGTGGGCCCAGAAAATACACAAGTGCTGAAGTCTGATATGACCTTTGTCTCCACAAATAAAAAAACTGATAACCCTAGGTGTCACCACCACATTTTTTAAACACACATATCACAAAGGGCTCAGCTTAATGACTATTTTCAAGTACAAATGAATTCCCTGAAGTGGAAGAGAAGAAATAGAATCATAAAGAGAGGGAGAATTGGGGGTAAAAAGGACTTTGGTTACCCCTAGTGTTCTCCATCAATATCTACCAATAAACAGGCCCTACACCAATGCCCTGACTCCCATATGGGAGTTTTATGGTTACTGATAGTAGCATGATTATGGTAACCATTTGTAGAGCACTTCTATGTACCAGGCATGGGCTAAGCCCTTTATGTTAGTGGATTTTTAAAAACCTTTGCAATAGCCCTAAGAGATAAGTGTTTTTATTATTCCATTTTATAAGTAAGGAAACAACTTACTCAGATTGTGTGTCTCATAAGTGGCCAAGCTAGTCTAGGAACCAGGTCTAGCTTCTCAGCTTTAACAATCACGCTGGCCTTTAGGGGTCTGTTTATTTGTTTGTTTTTGCTTTTGTCTTAAAAGTTTAAAAAGAGAGGTTCTTTTGCTCCTTGGCTAGAAAGGTTCCAGACCGCTTTTTGTCCTCAAACTCACATAAGCCATCAGAGAGGCTAGAAACTGGCCACAGCGCTATCACTGAAAGGTAATAATTAATGAAAAAGGTGTCATTTAAAGAGGTCAGTGACTCAAAGCGTATGTTTCTCTTGGATCAACTTTCCTAACACTCTTTAAATAATGTGTTGCTATCAGCACAGACCAAAAAGAATGCAAACAGACCTGAACAGTTTAAACCTCTGGGAAGAAAAATACGAAAATAAAGCTGTTCTTGTAGCCTTAAACAACGACTTACACGTCTTTTTCTGCGATAATAATTGTGATAATTACCACTGATTGTGGGACTTTTTTTTTATACCAAGCAAAGTGCTTATCTTTAATCCCCAAAGATTGGAACTGTCTCGGTTTTACAACTGAAGAGGTTCTATCACTGTATAGGATCTTAGGAAGACTTTCCCTCCATGACATTGAGCGTATTCAAAATACACAACAGGGGAACTCCTTGGTGGTCCAGTGGTTAGGACTCTGCACTTCCACTGCCAGGAGCCCAGGTTCGATCCCTAGTCCTGGAACTGAGATCCAGCAAACTGCGCAGTGCGGCCCAAAACAAAACAAACAAAATACAAAATACACAACAGAAGTAACAGGAAAAACAGCACAGATTGCTGCACACGTCCAAGGGATCGATACAAAAATACCCTCTAACAAGTCACAAACAGTGGAGGAACAGCACCCCCTATGGTGTGGTATGTTGTCATTGGTGGGACGTGCAGTAATTAAGACACAGGTCCACACTCCATTTGAAAATCGGCTAATCGTGGGCTGGACACCTTTGGTGTAACCTGTAAAATACTCTCTACAAAGACTTGGAAAGGGGACTTGTACCTTCTTGGGGCTGCGATGGTACTGCCAAGGGTCATGCCTGGCTGTGATTCTGGAGAGTTCCGTCAACCTTCTTTGTGGGTAGCAAACCCGAAACTCCCCAGAAAGTTCAAGGGTCAAGGCTGGGCATCCTGACCTCAAATCCAGGAACCCCAGCACCAGGACATCTCTCCCCAGCAGCGTCGCCTGGTATGAGTTATTTAACTCCTCCGGACCCAGGTCTCATTGACATATTTCTTGGCAACACGGCATGAAAATAACACTAGCCATTTGTACCTATGGCACTGAGCTCCTTAGAAGATCACATGAACTAGCTGGGTTATTTTGAAGGTGGAAATGGGCTTGGTAAGGAAGAGAGATTATAGCCGCCGGTAAACCATAGGTTTCCTCCATTCTGTGACCCTCGTTTCTCTGCATCCTTCAAGACTTTGCTAGAGCTTAAGTTTTTTATTTCTACTTATGAGAATGCTTCTCTCGGAGTTTATTGATAATTCCTGCCCTCACATACCTTTGTATAGCAGAGATTGGGCCCTGCCAGCGGATAGTCACCTTGCGGCTTGAACCTGTCAGTCCGAAGAGTGACTGTAAGAGGTACTTTTTAAATCATTTAGAGTGAGGGTTGGTGCAGAGCAGGCATGCCTGGGTGTCACTTCCTGCCAGTCCACCAACACGTGGAGCCCCTGTGACAGGTGACCTGTTGACATTGGCAGTTCATTTCTTATCAGTCTCTGAGACTGAGCATTTCTGCTTCCTATTGACAGCAACTTGCACCTTTAGGATTTTCTTAAACATCCCTCTCCCTTTCCTCCACGTTCTCTCTTCCCTCTCTTTTTCTTCATCTCCTCACTTTTTATTCTCTCCTCTTTTCTCTCTCTTTTCTTTTCCACTTTTCTTCTCAACATTACACTCAACCACTATGTCAGTAAATCCAGCAAGTGACCATGAAAAGACCAATTCCAACTGCAAAATGGCAGCTCAGCCTCAGCTTGGAAAACACTAGAGAAAATGAACTTAAGTCATCAAAGACTTAAGAAGAGATACTAGAAAGATGGGATTTCACGTGAGATGTATATTACAGTGAAAATTCTGCTATAAAAAAAGAATCTTTTTAATTTTTTTCCTTGATATAGTCAGAATAATTTATACCAAATGCCAAGAAATTATATATAATTAGTCCAGGTGATATATAATTTCCATTTGATTATATATATTAAAGTGATTAAGCAACTTCAGTTTTTCACTGGTAAATATCTGCCTTCTTTGTTCCATTCTGGGTCTGTAATGACTGTTTGTATCAAGTGTAGGACTCGGAACCAACGGGAGGAAAGGTTTGAATGCCTTAATCAAGCTCTGTTGACTGATGTCTGTGAATCTGGGAGATAACGTGAAGTCAGCTATATGGGAGGAAAAAACTGAAGGGAGATTTATATCCAATCTAAAACCATTATGTAATTTTTGCATTACTTCCCATAAGAAAGTTGAGTAAAACGGTGTAACTGGAAAGCCCTATTTATAGAGAGGTTATTCAATAAAGTATCTGACATCACCAATATTTTTAGTATTGCTTAGAATAAAATGAAATTTTTGACATTTCAGTTTTTAATTAATGACTTCTGTTTACTTTTTGTACAGTGCTTCTCTATGTTTATTACCACATATTTATAGCAGTTTTTCTCTTTCCAATTAGAGGATAGGTTTCATCCTTTATCTTTGCAGGTAGCTGATCCAAGACATTTTTATGTAAATGGATTAATTAATTGGTGGCCTTCATTTGAAACTTAAAAAGAATGTAATCCTTTTTGAGAGGCATTAACTGTTTTTTCATAAACAATTCTTAAGCACCTTGTCACACAATTAGAAATTGTTTGACAGCGGTAATCATAATATGCATTACCCCTTACCACATCACCTTTTTTTCAAGGTGATTAAAAGAACCCATTCATTAAAAGGCTGTGTAGCAATTTTGCTTGTAAAAATCATGTTTTGGGGAAACTTGCTGGTACATATTCACAAAACTTTGGAACAAATGACATCACAAGTTCAATTTCCTATACAGCCTTTGTGAGTAGGCATCTAGCTACAAAAATGTACTGAATTTGGGGAAAGACAGCTACACCTGGCTTTCTTTGAGAGCCCTTAAGCCCCTCTGCTTTCCAGCCCTATGATTTATGCAAATCAGAAAGCTCTGGCGGTCTCCACTTCCTGGCCGGGCCAGCATAATCCACTTCCTTCGGGTTCATGTGACCATGCAAATTTGAGCCCTCCTGAATAGTCGCAGAGGGGCTGTGCCTCTCATTATTCCTGCCCCATTCTCTGCGCAGTGCAAGCATTCAGACTATGAATGGACAAGGGTTTAATTGCTCACCACATCTGTCAGATCAGATACGACTCGAGAATGAAGAGAATCCCAGACAAGCCCAGTCGTTTCTTTGCAGTGTTCCTCGGGGCCGAGGTCATCCAGCTCTGTCTTCTAGGGAATATTTTCCACTCCTCGTTTCATGACCCTTCTGGAAAACAAGGACTCCAGCTTTTGGAGATCCATTACTGGGCCTTTCACATTGTGTGTGGCCTTTACAAATGTTAATTAATCTTCCTAATGATGCACTGAGCCTCTGGGAGCCCTTTATTCCCCCAGGGCTTCTGATGACCAATATGAATGCCAGAAAGTTTTCCTTACTGTTTCCTGACCTACAGGCTCCTCTCTCTGTGTGCTTTGCTTCTTCCCCCTCCCCCAAAAATGTCCCCCACATGACAGATGGACTACTCACATTACCAGGTCAGCCAGAGTTTGACATAGTAAAGGCGGATGGTCCAAGTAGAGGATACACCTACGTGGAATAGGGTTCTTGCAGACGAAACATTCCCAAGGCCAGCAGCCCAGGCCCCCCAAGGAAAATGCACATAATAACAGGTAGGAAGGAGGGTATCTGCTGGGAGCCCAAGAGACGATTTCCCTCGATGAAGGGGCACTAGCATGCCCTCCCTCTCTGTGTTTATATTCTTTGGGTTTAAGAGGAGGTTCTGGGCATGTGCAACTCAGGAATATAAGGTTCCATGGATTGCCATAGTGTTTGGGGGGTTCTGTTTTTGTTTTGTTTGGTTTTCCTTTTATCTTTTTTTCAAATGAAGTAGAATTCACAGAACATAAAATTAACCATTTTCAAGAACATCATTCAGGGTCATTCAGCACATTCACAGTGCTCTGCAACCATCACCTCTATCTAGTTGCAAACATTTTCATCGCTCAGAAAGAAGTCCCTGTACCCGTTAAGTAGTTACTCCCCATCCCCCTGTCCTCTGTCTCTGTGGGTTTACCTGCTCTGGATATTTCATATATAGAGAATCCTACCATATGTGACCTTTTATGACTGGCTTCTTTCATTTAGAATAATGTTTTTGAGGTTTGCCATAGCGTTTTACTGTGGCATTTTCTGGGGTTTTGTGTGTGTTTATCATTCTTACCCCATCACAGTTACTCTTCACATGTTCTCTGCCTTGGATAATGGCGTTACCCTCTAAGGAAGCCTGAGAATCAGCATCGACCCATGTCTTGTCTCACTCCTGTAGTCTTTAGGAGTGTTCTTTAGGTTCTGTCGATTGCACATCTGAAATCCCTCAGGTCCCTTCTCATTTAATGCTCTTACATCTCCTGCCCCTTCTCAGAGACCATTCATTCCCCAGCTGGTCTTTCTCAAGCACAGACCCTCCTGACCCTGTCACTGCCCAGCTCAACTCTTGACTGGTTCCTCCCCACCTTCCAAACTGGGTTCAAGCTCCTTCCCCTGCTGTCCCAGGCTGTCTGCAATCTGTTCTCCCCTCCCACTGCCCTCAGTCCCATCCCTACCTGCTACACCACGTCTATCCGACCGCATTAGACTGCCTGTGGGTCTCTGACCAGGGCTCACACTCCCTCTGCTGTGCCTTTCTGTGTCCCGTTCCCTCCCTAAAATGTCTTCCTTCCCACCATCCCACCCCTGCTTCCCACTGCAGGAATCCATCCCTCCTTCTCCCTCTCTTGCGTTTAACCTTCTCACCTTCCCTGATCGGCGAGTCAGAATGAATTCCTCCTTTCTAATCCCATGGCTTTTCCTTCTCCAAAGAAAAAACTATGGGCCTGTAAGGAGCCAGAGGGAGAGAAACCAGTCTGATGAAAGTAACAAGGACTAACATTTTAAATGATTTTCGTCTTCTATTGAATTCACAGTTACTCACAATGGTTTACCAGGTTCAATTAGCAGAAAATGCAACTTTGCTTTTTATTTTCCTCTTCAGATTATGTTCTTCATTACAAACCTCAAGAGTTTTATATGCAGTTGCCAAAAATCTTCTTTTTGACAAATTGCACAGGATGCATTTTGGGATTGTGTGATCGAGCGGATTGAATTTAGGCCAAGTTCTGTACCTGATATCTCTCAAAACAAAAATACAGATGTAGGGCTACTCAAACATTTATCTATTTATTTTATCCCAGCCCTCCAAATTCATTGTCTTTAAGAATAATCAATTGGATTCTTTTTAAATTAAATGCCAAGTAAACGATGCAAATAAAACAATTTTGTTTGCCGAGAAGTAACTGAAAATCTGCAACTAATTACAAATTGGCGAGCTCTGAAGCTGCAAATAGCTCAAACCCTCTGCTGATGCGTTGTTTACAGCAGGGTTCAAACTGGTTTCCTTACACCAGCCGTCCACAAGTTATTAATCAATACTTTGCCAAGTTCTATACCTCACCTTCAAAAAATGGTAATAAACATTTAATTTTCAATATGGGCTTCATAAATAAAGCTTTTAAAAACTAGCGGAGGAGGTGTAATGGGTTAGAACACACAAAGTCTGTTCTTGAGTTAATGTGAGTTGGCTTTGGATTAAGTACCCTGTCCTTCCTTGACTGCTCAGGAATCCTGCAACTCAGTTGAAATTAATATCTGCCGGTCTGGTCACTGAGTCCCCTATAGCACTCCACTGATATAATGCAAGACCTTTCTAATTGAAATTCTGGAGAAAAGCAACATATTTGTGGGCCACAGAGAGACAGGGAACAACTAATTTGATTTGCTATTGCTACAAGCAGGTAAAGCCGAATTTACAAATGACTCCATTCTGAGTGGTGGTTTAAACACACACACACACACACATTCTGATGCTTCCATACCTCTCAGACTCCATCTCCTACTGTTCTTTCTCTCCCAGCTGACCTACATTCACTCTTGTTCAGTCTCTGCCCCTGTCGCTCTGTTCCTGGAATGTTCTTCCTCTAAATCTTCACTTGGCCGGCTCCTTCTTTTCCTTCAGGTTTCAGTTTAATGTCAGTCTTCAAAAAGGCTTTCCCTGTCCACCTTACCTTATCTTGTACTTTATTCTCTTTCTTTGTTTATTTACTTGATAATTGTGAGATGTAAGCTATACAAGGACAGACACCTTGTTTATCTTGTTCTCTACTCTAACCCTGGTCCCTGGACTAGTGCCTTGCACGTGGTAAGTTCTCAGTAAGTACCAGATGGATGGATGGATGGGTGTTCAGGTGAATGGATAGAGGGGTGGGTAGGTAGACGGAAGGATGGCTAGATTAGAGGGATGAATGAAGGAATAGTTACATTGGTTGGAACAAGCAGCAGAGTGAAGACAGAAATTGAATGCTAGGAAGGACATGATTCTAAAAGCATCTTCTTTGATAAGAAACCAAAACCTCTTCTGGATTCCAAAATTAGAGCCTTCTTTGCAAACTGGGGTGCATTCAGAGGTCAGAGATGGTGAGAAATACTACACAGCAAATACTCTTCAGCTTTCACAAGGACTGTTCTGTAGAAGCATCATTAGACCTATCTCTGTGGCCCCAAAGGCTTGACCCAGGACCAGTGGGTGGAGATTACTAGAAGGCATATGTGGCTTAAAATGAGCACACTTTCTCACTGAGAGAGCTGCCCTGAATGGAAAATTAGTAGTGAGATGATGTTGGTGGAAGGATTGATATACAAAGTACCTGGCTACTTAGCAAGGGTGCTTATCACAGGGGATATAGGCATCAAATGTGCTGTCGTTCTAGATGACTTGTCTGGGCTCTTACTACCCTGAAGCTCTGTGGTTCTGTAATGATCAAAGGAGAAGCCTGCTCAATAGTTGACAATTATTTTTAAAGGGAGAAATTCCAATGAGATTTGGATTATTCATTTTGTCCCATAAGGAGATAACTAAAAAATGATTTTGAACTGAAAGAAGGTGTCCTTGGCAAAATAATAAGGCTGAATTCTGAAAGTCTCTTCCCCATCTTCTGTTCCCTGGGATGCCTGGGACAGGGCATGCAGTATTTTAGGTACATTGTGAGCGAGGAGCCTGCATTCCCAGGAGGTGGCAGGGATGGCCTGTAAGGTCTCAATCCAACTCTGTGATCTTAGGGCAAAGCTTCTATGTGTGAAACGCAGTAGTACCTCCAAAATAGAACAAGAGCACTCCATCCATGTGAAGATGACTGTCAAGGTCACTGAGACCTACAGTGATCTGGCAAATTAAAGCTGTCTGTGGCTGCCTTTCCTTTCAGGACATACTTTAGGAGATCAAAAAAAAATTTTTTTTTTTTTATAAATTGATGATTTTCTGTTGCTGAGTCATTTTTCTTGCAGTTCTTTTTGCTTTTCCTATTTATTGTTGGTTTGACGCCTGAGCCATAGCATTGTTGCCTTCCAGCTGGTGTGAAGGAGAGAGCCGAAGATGCAGGTGTGTGCCCCGGTGGGCAGCTCTAGGCATGGCCATGAGGCCCTCCTGCAAGTCCACCAACGTCCAGAGGTCAAGATGAATGTTCTGGTCGGTTAATGAAGTTTGGGTTTGTCACTGCACCACAATCCAATTGTTTCCCTTGCCAATTCCTGGGGTGAACAGAATGCTGAGAGTGGAGCATGGGAAGGGAGTTTAGATTTCTCACCTGGTTTCTAGCCAGGCTGATACATTGTCCTACGCAGGAGGCCTCAGTCAAGCCGCAAGTAATGTGCACTAGTCACTGGCAGAGCACCCGGGATGTTCTCTCTGCCTGCACTTCCCTTCATCCAGGTAGAGCTCACTCACCTGGCAAGGCTCAGCTTAGATCTTAGCTTCTCTTGGGAGCTCTCCCAAGCCCTCATTTGGAATAACCATTCTTCCCTCTGGGCCTCCTCGCTGACTTCTGTCTCCCCTTCAGTTCATGGTATAAATTATACAGTGTCGAAGTGGCTCTCCTCTGAGGCTGTGAGATCCTTGAGGGCAGGCATTGTGTTTCCTTTTTCTTTATATCTCCGGAATACAGTGCCCTTCCTGGCACGTAATAGGTCCTCAGTGAATGCCTGATATATTGGGGAAAAATGACTAGACACCTGAAATATTAAAGGAATTAATATTATTTGGGTGGAGAGTAATAAAGACATGCAAAGTTCTATGTGAAACTCATCTTTTCTCCCCAATACAACCTGATTAAACAGTGACAGTTTCTTCCTCTCTTGAGCCACCTGGATCTTAATGGTTATTTTCTTACAAGGCTGTTGAGTTTACAAGATGACAGAACTGTATTTACCTTGGACTTGGGGCTGTCCTCTATTAAGGAGCTTTCAGCAACGCCTAGGAGTCAAGTTATGGCATTGCGGGCTAAAAGCCAGTGGGGAAACCCTGGGGGAAAACCCCTCATGGGTAAGAAATACTTTGTCATCTGGTCCCTGAGTCCTATGGACTTAAGCAGTGACCTAGCTGAGTGATCCCACAGTGAGGCCTCAACGTGTTCCAAGGCCTTACCTTGCTCTGAATGGGCTCCGGATTCCCAGTGATGCACGCAGCCCCTCAGGGTCGGGGGCCACCATGCTGCCAGTCACGCGGGGCAGGTGGAATGTTGCACAGCTGCGCCTCTGGTTGCATTTCCCAACACCTCCCTATCCCACAATGACTGGTCGTTGGCATGCTATTTCTGCCACCTTGTCATCTTAATGGCTTGTCTGGGGTCTCGATGGCTGTATATGCGGAGTGCCTGTCCCCAGCCCTTTTTTCTCAGGACAAGCTCGAGTTCACTTCCTCTGGTCTTATCAAACCCCTTGTTTCCAAAACTGTTAGCCACTTGGGGAGTTGAACTCGACTTCTCCCTCCCAACATCCTCCCAGCTGAAAGTAATGAGAAAAACAGTTGACGATGGTGAGACGTCCGTCCTTCCCATTCTCCCCCATCTACCATGACTTGGAGGGATGAGCCCGGAGAATTTTGTCAGGTGCGTTTCGTACTGCTGGTGGTTATTTGGCCACCTCTGATTCGAGCTCAGCTTAAAGAAACATATGGCCCCAGATTCTGCAACGCTACAGATTTGGAACTTTGCCATGTTAAAAGTCTTAACAGATGAAATATGGTTTTCTATACCTCTTTTCACTGACCGTCAAAATAACAAGTGGTGTCTTGTCTTTCAACAGAGACACTCTTTTTACTCGGTTATTCAATGAAGAATGTGCTGTTGTCTTTGCTGTAGATTTTTATTTTATTTGTAAATTGGGCGTGCTGCGTGCTATGGAATACTGAAAAGCTATACACCCTGGCTTGTTAGCTGACACACAGTATGTGTGATTACAAATTGTTTGAATAACAGTGGACTATTGAACTGCCATCCAGATGTGTGTGGAGTTAACTGTGGGAATGTCCACAAAAGAGGATTATCTTTCTGGTTGCTGGGTCCAAGCCCCCCAGAAAGTGGAAACATAAGCGTGGAAGCTACTCAAATAGAACAGTAGCTACAAATGGCTCTTCAGAAGCAAAATTAATCATTTTTTAAAATTACACATTGCAGTTAAGACTGAATTTGTCCTTCTAAAGTAAATCAGGCAAAGAAAATACCAAACAACAACAAAAGAAGTTGCGGCTTTGAATGGCCTTTGCAAATGGTTTAGTCATTTTATGTTTTTAATTATCTACAAATTCAGAACATTGTAGACTCAAGATAAGACCCTGACCATCCCAAGTCTCTGAGCTAACTTCTTGTGTACTTTATCTAAGTTTCCAGCACTTCCTTCCATCTTGTCTGCTGCACCGGATACCACAGTCATACAGCAGTTGGCGTTCATAGTCCTGGCCAGGGGAAAACAATACAGAAATCCCTTGTGAACATTTCCTTTAAAATATTTGAACCACAGTGAGATACTACTTCACACCCAGTAGAATGGCTAAAATAAAAAAGACAGACAATAACAAGTGTCGACAAAGATGTGGCTATATCAAAACCCTCACCCGCTGTTTATGAGAAAGTAAAATGGCATAGCCACTTTGTCAAACAGTTGGACAGTTCCTTACAATGTTCAGCATGGAGCTGCCATACAAACCAGCATTTCCACTCCTAGGTATATGTATCCAAGAGGAATGACAATATAGGTTCACATAAAAACTTGCACATGTATGTTCAGAGCAGCATTATTCATAATAGTCAAACAGCAGAAACAACCCGATGTCCATCAACTGATGAATGGATAAATAAAATGGCATTTTATTATTTGGCCATAAAAAGGAATGAAATACTAATACAACCTGGATGAACCTTGAAAACATGCTCAGTGAAAGAAACCAGACTCAAAAGACTGTGTAGTATATGAATCCATTTGTATGAAATGTCCCGAATAGGCAGATCTGTAGAGATAGAAAGTAGATTAGTGGTTGCCTAGAGCTGGAGGGGTTGAGGGAAAATGGAGGGTGACTGCTAATGGGAATGGGTTTTCTCTTTGGAGTGATGAAAATTTTCTAAAGTTGATTGTGATGATGGTTGTACAACTTGGTGAATATACTAAAAACCATTGAATTTTAAACCTTAAATGGGTAAATGGCATGGTATATGAATTATACCTCAATTAAGCTGTTTAAAAATGAAGGCAAGGGCTTCCCTGGTGGCGCAGTGGTTGAGAGTCCGCCTGCCAATGCAGGGGACCCAGGTTCGTGCCCCGGTCCGGGAAGATCCCACATGCCGCGGAGCGGCTGGGCCCGTGAGCCATGGCCGCTGAGCCTGTGCGTCCAGAGCCTGTGCTCCGCAACGGGAGAGGCCACAGCAGTGAGAGGCCCACGTACCGCAAAAAAAAAAGAAATAAAAAAAAAAAATGAAGGCAAATTAAAGACAGTTTCAGGTAAAAAAATTTTAAAGGTATTTCAAGGTGATTTTTTTTTTTAGAGAATCATGCCTCAAATTAGGAAGTCTTCAAAAACCACATATCTGGACTTTTTTGGCAACATGAAAAGAAGGGGAAATGGTTTTAAATTTAGTAGCTTATGTCCTTCCCCCCCCCCCCCCCCGGAATGAAATATCTGTTACTTGTTCAACAATGTCAATGCTTTCTATCTCCACTTGGAATCTACAGCAGTAAGTTGGCACCCAGCCATCAAATACCTAGATCTACCCTTGTGCAATAACGCTCCCTTTAGCGATGCGTATTGAAGTCTATCATTTGGAACCTATTTTAAATTCTGTAGCAAGCAAGTCAAAAAAAAAATGTAAATCATGAAACATCAACCAAGTCAGAGGAAACAAAGAAACGAACAGGAAATCCTCTCGATTCTGTTCTCACTCCACTTTCTATAGTTTAATCTAAAGAAAAATGTGGAATTTCCTGCGGAGTGATTAATAGGCCAGTGTGGTGATATACAGGAACTCTGAGCTTGACCTTGCAGGTAAAGGCTAACTGGTATGTTAAGTTGATTACACAATTTCCTCTAAATAAGTTGACAAGTGGTTTGCTCAGTTGCCTTGACTTTTGCCCTTATAAATGCACACTTATAAATGACTTGCTTTTTCAGCTAAAGCAATCCTTATTTTAGATGTGACATGTGTTAAGTAAACAGACTGATAGGGAACCCAGCTTCCTAGCCTTCATAGCCAGGTCAGATTAGCAGAGTTGCTAGGGGACATGAGTTGGGGCAGCCTGAAACTTGGCTTTGAGATACGGCTGTATTTGCAGAGCATGAGAAACCCAAAACTGTTTTTGTCCTTCCAGTAATGGTGAAGTAGACTGGTGGATTTGAGAAGATGATTCCACAAGTAGCTCGAAATATTCCAGGAGTAGAGGTGCTAAATGGTTTGCATTGAATGACAATAGGTTTATCTCTAGCGTTTATCTCTAGTTTATCTCTAGTTCAGGTCTCCTTTCAGGATGTCAAGTCTGTAAGAAAATACAGCCTCTGGTGTTTTGTCCAAAAATATCACGGAGAAAAGGTTTCTGGTCAGCATTTCTGTTCTATTATCATTTTCATAGGAAGAAAATATAGTCCTTTTATAGT
This sequence comes from Grampus griseus, assembly GCF_964374135.1. Classification (NCBI taxonomy): domain Eukaryota; kingdom Metazoa; phylum Chordata; class Mammalia; order Artiodactyla; family Delphinidae; genus Grampus; species Grampus griseus. The sequence continues at coordinate 69,238,741 of NC_139010.1, forward strand.
CAAGAGGATATAGTTTATTGAGATATTTTTATTTAAAGATGTACTACTTCCTTCTATTTAAGGGGAAAGTTAACAAAAAGCCACTATAAGGAACAGGAAATGTTACTTCAGATGATAAATCAAAATGATGCTTAGGAAAATAACTGGTTATTTGTAGATTTATAAGTCAAGCACCTTTATTGAACTTAATATATCCTGATTTGATAAGCAAAAAGAGCTTTGCTAACATTGTTGATTTAGCTGGAATCTATTTGTGTGTGTGTGTGTGTGTGTGTGTGTGTGTGTGTGTGTGTGTGTGGTGTGTGTGACTCTTCCTGAATGAGTTAAACATTTGGAAAATGAATTGATTTTTATTTGTATATACAAAGATAATGCCATTTATGCTTTCCAGGTCTAGAATATGACAAGCCTTGAGCTCATCTGGAAAACAGAACATTATTAGGATTCAGAGGTTAAATTTACCATCCCACCATCAAATCCATGAATGTCCCTCTGAAACAATGTGCAGACCCATTATAAATCATCTTCCTTCACATTAGCTCTTACATAAGATGAAACTCGCCAGCCTGGAAATGTTTACTACTTACCACAGATGTCTCTCTTAGACATCTTTTTGTTTATTTCATTATTTCATTCAGTCATCCATAAGTATTTGCAACAAAAGGATTGCCATCCATCTTCCGGCTGGCTGTATGCTTGGGCAAAGGACTGGGGCTAATCTGTCCTGCCATGTGGCTTCCCCTTGAAAGCTGTCAATACTCAGTAACCATTAACTATTAACAACAACATCCTCAATACATGTGTCTGAGCCATGTCACTTCCGCCCCAGCTAGCCAGAGCCCAGTTAGACATACTCATGAGATTTTTCACTCTCAACTCTCTCTGCTTGTGGAAAGTTCGGATCTCCTGAGGTTTGGCTTTCAACTCAGCATGGTAAACCTAAGACTGACGAACTTCCCACCACAAAGGACTAGTCAGAGAAGTTTCTGCTGCCTCTCAATTTTCTCTCTCAAGAGAGTACCCTTTAAAATTAAAGGATAAATACTTCTGTTATATACATTTTAATCAAATATTTCAGAAATTAAAAATAGGACATAATAAGTGAACACCCTTCATAATAAATGAACACCCCTCTTCCCAGCACAAGCTTAAGAATTAATATTTTACAAATAAAAATGAAGTTCCCGTTCCACCTCAGGAGAAGTTTACAAGACCAAGTGCACAGTACCTTGAAGAAATCCACATGAAATATTGGGAGCTGCCCTGTGAGAGGAAGAGAGATGACATGCTTCTGGAGAAAAAATGCACTTTTCTCTTGTTGGTTTGAGTTTTTTATATTCCAGATATTTAAACCATAAGACATTGCCGATATTCAGTTATTTTCAAACCTCAAAGGTGACAGTTTTCTGTGGTTAGCCTCAGAGCAGAGAGACAGATATCCATTGCACATTACAAGAGGAAACCAAAATCCAGGTCGCATCTTCTCTTGTCTAGATCATTAGCTTAGACTCAGAATTGGCTTCCCTGCCTCAGTTCTCAGCCCCTTCCAATTCAGCCTCCACGCTCTTGCCACAAGCATATGTATATCAGATCGAGAATCAAGACAGGGAAGCTGTCTCGATTATAAAATATATACATAGTGGAATTCTTACTACAAGCCAGCTACCTTGCAGAGGCTGCCACTTTACATAACTCATCTCATTTCATCCTCACAGGAAACTCTGAGACATCCAGGGGCAGATCCAAGTTTTGTGGAATCCAAATTTGGGGATACTTTGATGAGGGGAGGTTAAATTCAAAATTAGTTAATATTTGTTTAGGTTAAGAAAAGAAAGTACAACAAAATTTTAAAGGGAGTTAAATACTACAGACACCTCAAAGTTCAGAAAAATCACATAGTTTTATTATTAACCACTTGACATACATTTAATACTTTTTCCCCCTATATTTTTGGCTGCATATTCTTTGGTCATTTCTTCATCTAACAAGTATTTCATAATATCATTTTCTATGACGAGAACAGAGGATGCTCAGTCTTTCCTCTAACGTGGTTGAGCAAACTTTTTTTTAATTATGGAGAGTATATTTAAAGCTTCTTTTTTGCTTCATAGTTCAACATTAGTAATAATCATGTAAGTTTTTAAGATCGTCGTCAAATAGAAACATCTCACTTTTTTCCCAGATATGGAGCTGTGAGATTTGGAATTTTTTCCACACACTTAGCTCTGGCTCCGTGCATTTCTTTCTGTACCTCCCATATGCCTCTGGAGCCGGTTGCTCTAAGGCATGTTCATATGACAGTATGACCTCTGGCCCTGGCCCTTCATGTCCCAACACTAGATGAGTTGGCCGTTTCCAGCCCAGGACAGCTAGCAATAACCTGCCCAAACATGGAAATGACTGTGTAACATGTAAGCGTATCCCACTGCATCCGAAGTAAATTATCCCTAACTCAGCTTTTCCCCATGGCCACTCCAGTGCTACCCAACACAAGGGAGAGTCAGAGTAGAAAGAGACGGTCATCCTAAAGGATTGCAGTTAATATGTCTTATGTTTACAAATTGTAAAAAATATTTGACCAAGTGAACATATTTCTAGGGCCTCTCCCAGGGCCTTGGAAGGAGGCCAAACAAGTGAGAGACTGACCCTGAAGGCTGGACGGGAGCTGAGAAGCTGCATTTGCTTTTGCAAACTCGAGCAAGGTTACTTGGGTAGCAAGTGACAGAGCTAGGACTTGAACCCAGTCTGTAGAGGCCAAGCTCTTATCTATTAAATTATGTTAACTCATCTTTTTTTTTTTAACTTTTTATTTTATACTGGAGTGTAGTTAACAATGTTGTGTTAGTTTCAGGTGTACAGCAAAGTGATTCAGTTATACATATACATGTATCTATTCTTTTTCAAAGTCTTTTCCCATTTAGGTTGTTACATAATATTAAGCAGAGTTCCCTGTGCTATACAGTAGGTCTTCAGTTGGTTACTCATTTAAAATACGGCAGTGTGTACATGTCAATCCCAAAGTCCCTAACTATCCCTCCCTACCTCCCTTCCCCCCAGTAACCATAAATTCATTCTCTAAGTCTGTGAGTCTGTTTCTGTTTTGTAAATAAATTCATTTGTATCATTTTTTTTAGATTCCGCATATAAGCGATATCATACGATATTTCTCTTTCTCTATCTGATGTCACTCAGTGTGACAATCTCTAGGTCCATCCATGTAGCTGCAAATGGCATTATTTCATTCTTTTTATGGCTGAGTAATAGTCCATTATATATATATATGTTCCACACTACTTCATCCATTCCTCTGTCGATGGACATTTAGGTTGCTTCCATGTCTTGGCTATTGTAAACAGTGCTGCAGTGAAAGTTGGGGTGCATGTATCCTTTCAGACCATGTTTTTCTCTAGGTATATGCCCAGGAGTGGGATTGCAGGATCATTTGGTAGCTCTATTTTTAGTTTCTTAAGGACCCTCCATACTGTTTTCCATAGTGGCTGCACCAATTCACATTCCCACCAACGGTACGGGAGGGTTCCCTTCTCTCCACACCCTCTCCAGCATTTATTGTTTGTGGACTTTTTAATGATGGCCGTTCTGACTGGTGAGAGGTAATACCTCATTTCGCCATTAGTCAACATTTGCTACACCAAAAAATGGGCATTCGAATCTCGAAACAGATGTGCTCTACTCCTGTGCACCCTTGGGCCAACTTCCTTTAAGACTCTGGAACTCAACCTCTGTTGGAAACAAATTTTATCATGACAGAGATTTTCCAACAGCTCTGTATTAAACAAAAGTCATGCCTCTCCTCCACCCATGTTCTAAAATTCATGTTGCCCCTCATCCAGCTGGGAATATTTCTCAGGCCGCCCCAAGGGTTGATAAATATAGTACAGTCCCTTACGTTTATTCTGGTGTCCCTAAAAGCCATATTTCGGAAGTGGTGGGACAGTCCTCATTAGAAGGGGGACAGCCAGCAGGGGCCCTGCTCTCCACGCCCTGGCGCCTGCAGAAGAAAGGCTTTTTCTGATAAACCCTCCAATGTCTGGGACCCGCGGTTGTTCACATGGGCGGAACGCTCTCTCACAGAACGAGTGTGTTTGCCAAATCAGGGGCTGAAGTATCTTGCAAGTCCACTTGTTCCAGAAGAAAGACAGGATAAGGAAAGTGGCAGAAGCAGTGATAGGAAAGGAGTTTTTCGCACTAACAAGCGTGAGCTGATAAGCCTGACCTGTAAGGCAAATGTTGAGGGTCCTGAGTACACCTCTCAGGCCAGAATTAGCTGAGCAAATTTGATCTGGCTTTCCATTTTATAGTGGGAAAAAAATGCCTAGGAGGAAAGAAAACTCAGCATGTATTGCTCTCACAAATGACAGATTTGACTGCTCAACTGCTAGATTTTCCGACTGAATAAGTCAAGGGAATCACTTCCTCATATGCCTGAATTGTAGGGTGACATGATAAAAATATAGTAATAATATATTTTAGCCCTTGCTATGCTCCAGTCCCTGGGCTGAGTGAGTTTACATTGCTTATTTCATTTGATCCTCGTAAGAAACCTATGAGGCCGTTTCAAATTACAGATGAAGAAAATGAGGCTTAGAGAGATTCAGTAATTTACCCAACGCAGCCACACAGCCAACAGGTGGTGGAGGCTAGATCTGAACCAAAGCAGCCGGGCTTGGGAGCCTGCACACTTATCTACTCTTATACGTGGGAGAGGTCCATCTACATCCCATTCCTGTCTCCCTGCTCAGGGATCACCCTACCTCTCTGAACAGTTCCTATAAAAGGGGGAGTGGGGCTTCCCTGGTGGCGCAGTGGTTGAGGGTCCGCCTGCCGATGCAGGGGACATGGGTTCGTGCCCCAGTCCGGGAGGATCCCACATGCCACGGGGCGGCTGGGCCCATGGTCCGTGGCCGCTGGGCCTGCGTGTCCGGAGCCTGTGCTCCACAGCGGGAGAGGCCTCAGCGGTGAGAGGCCCACGTACCGCAGAAAAAAAAAAAAAAGTGGGGGAGTACTTTGAGAAACTCTCTGTTATTTGACATATGTATAAAGCAAACAAGGATTCTTTTTATTATGTGCCACAAGTACCCTTATTAGCTTTTTTTTTTTTTCTCTTAGGGTGCCTAGAATAAAACATAAGAATATTGGTAAGGGAGCAAAATAAATATTTATTGAGCTCTGAAAGGCTTGATACATGCTTAGTTCTTCTCCACCCCTGCTCGGAGGCCCAAGCCGTGTAAAAGGAAGCTCTCAGAAGGGTTAAGGAGAGTGTGGCTGCTTCCTTCTGGCAAACTCAGGTTCCTGTGAAGAATCTAAAGTCATGTTGCTGCTCCTTGGAGGCTGAACAGGGTTCCCTGTGTGTTACCCATTTGTACCTAAAATCTCTACCAGGAAGTTTTTGAAAAGTTCTCCAGAAGGAAAGCCATATTCACCTGGTCCAGGTGTAGGGTATGGTGGCAATTCAATGCCAGGTCCCAGGGGAAGCACCAGCCTGGGCCTTGTAGTCACATTGGAGAGGCCAGGATGATGAGAGGAAACCTCAGGAGAATATGTGCTCCATCCCCTCATTTCACAGAAGGAGAAACTGAGGCCCCGAGAGAGGAAGTGACCTATGGCTGGTCACGGTGGAGGCAGCACTAGGCTTCCTACGTAAGACACTCCTTCTACCATAGGCTGCTGACGTGCTCACCTCAGCGCAGCCTCACCCAAGCAGACAGGGGCATCCTAAATACTTCGTGGCAGTTCTGTCATCCAGCGATGAGATCTGAGGTTACATTTCAGAATTGTGACGAGGAGGCGGACTTCCAAGAGAGGCTACGCCCTTTTTCCTGAGGTGGTTAGATTCTCAGTCTACAGCAACAAAAGAGCTGTTTAAATAAACCCTATTTTATTCCTACCGTTGGTGACTCATCTGCAGTAATACGTGTTATCATATTACCTGAGCCAATCACGTTTTCCCCAGACTTACCTTCCTCAGCAGAGATGCAGGGAAATTGCCCAACAAGTTCTTTATTGCTTGTTCCAAAAGCAGGAAGTGCCCTAAGTGACTGTGTACACAAGTATCTCACACAAATGACACCTGTTACTCTTTTTCTCCTTGAGGTACCTTGTTTAACCAAATATACTTGAAAAGAGTTGGGGAGAATCAAGTTATTGTTCACGTTGATCCATCTTTGCCAGTAGAACATTGTTGAAGACAACGATATTATCTTATGCACTTTAAATATATTCTCAAAACCTTGAAGCAACGGATTGAGCTCGTTTAAATAAGGGAAACATCCTCTGCGTAGCCCAATTAGCAAAACCAGTCTTCACTGTAAATGAAACAATCCAGTGGACTCGTTTTCTGATAGAACAAGTCTGATTTCATTTTTTCCATTTAAACAGATGTGTTAGTACATGTCCCTGGGAGAAGCTTGTCGCTCTGAATTCTAGTTCTGAAGTAGCTGGGAAGCTAGGAAGGAGGTGGACGTATGGAGCAGAGAGCGTCAAGCCTCTCTGTGAATCTGTCACAAGGCAGGTGTAAGGTGCTGCCACCATCAGTACATCTTCAGACACTTTCTTTGCTTTGTCCCCACAAGACTATCAAGAAAGCTGCATTCTTTGAAAATAAATTAGGAGATGAAAAAGGTAAAGTTATTACACTTTCAGTGAACAAAAACTGTCAAAATTTGCACCACTTCACTGTACAATATGTCTGAATTCAGACCATCCTATTACCCACTGAGCACCGTGCATCACCCTTCACAGGAATATGTGTAAAACTGGGAGAAACTCAAAGCTCCAGCTTGGATCTGTGGTCCTTGATGAAAGGAGCAGCTACTTACAGCAGTCATTCCTATTGTCTCGTCTCTTTACTTGGCACTGGGGAGCCAGTACACCCAGGGCAAAGCAACTTAGTGAAGTGGGAGAAGGCAACTGAGGAAACACGGTGGTGAAAGAACGCTGGCGTGATACTTGGATCACAGGCATAGTCTCAGAAGACTGGCTTCAACAAATAAAAATACATATGGAAGTTAGGGATCTAGACATTGATTCTCTTTAATTTAGCTATACTCCAATTTAATACTTTAAGAGAAATCTTTGCAGGTGCTGAGAAAAGGCCACGTACCAGTATGTTCATTGCAACATTGGAAAAGCAGAAATTTAGAAGCGACATAAAGATTCATCAGTGGGGGAGGGTCAATACAACAGAACACTGTATGGTAGTTAAAATACATAAGTGAATCATACACACATGTGCACACACATATGCATCCTGGAACTATTATGTTGAGTCAAAAGATAATTTTTTTTTTTTTTTGCGATACGCGGGCCTCTCACTGCTGTGGTCTCTCCCATTGTGGAGCACAGGCTCCGGACGCGCAGGCTCAGCGGCCATGGCTCACGGGCCCAGCCGCTCCGCGGCGTGTGGGATCTTCCCGGACTGGGGCACGAACCCGTGTCCCCTGCCTCGGCAGGCGGACTCTCAACCACTGCGCCACCAGGGAAGCCCCAAAAGATAATTTTTGAAGTGCTGCGTATAGAGCATTATGTTAAAAAAAATAGTACACCTGTTTATAGATGCATACATATGTAGTAAAAGAATAGAAACATGGGCAGAAGCACAAGCTACGGGGGAAGGGGTATCAACTGTATTTTGTAACATGTTATCTTTTCAAAAGAGCAGCTCGGCCTTCCATGCTATTAAATTGATTATTGTATTTCCAGAGGAAACAAAGAGACTGATTTTTAAATATGTATCCTGTGCATCCAATGGGAGAAGGGGCTTTAGAGTTTCGACTTAGGCTTTTGTGGGAGAATAAAGGAAGGGAACTGACCTTTCACCTCGGACACTCCATCAGGGCCAAATACAGGCTTAAGACAATTTCCATCTTGGAAGGGGATGAGTCTGGTTAGACTGCTTACCCCAAAGTCATCCCTGATTTTTGTTTTTAATGAAATTTGACAAATAAAGTATGTGCATGAAGGCTCCTGTAGAATGGCCTTAATTTGTGCTTAGGAATGCATAATTTTATCAGGGTCTCTGTAATTAGATATTGTGCAATAGAATAAAAAGCAAATACTGCTCGTTCCATGGCAACAACGGCCTTTAGTACCTATCTTTGAGATAACGAAGGTTTCCATAGACACACGTATCACATGGGATTTTTTTAAATAGACATCCAACAAGAAAATGAAAGTTTCCCAATTGGTTTTCCCCTGATTTTAAGGGCAAGTGTATGAACATGTGTTTTGTTCTCTTCTTTTTCTACTGTCTCCTAGATGTGAGTTGTTTTTCCCCCTTCTTTATCTGTTTGAACTGTAAACGTGGATGCTGCAGGTTTCGTAGTCCTATAGAATAATTTCAGTGCTTAAACTGGTGTTTGGTGTGAAGTGCTCATCCTTTCAGGGGAGAGAAAAGAAGATTGTGGTCACTTTCTTTGTAAGGGCTGAAGAAAGGTTTCATGGGATGGTAGTCTGTCTTTTATCAGAAAGAGTACTGACGGGCCGGGGCATGGACTAGAGAGCAAGCTTCTAGAAGGCAGGGAGTAACCTCTGTGATGCCAGCATCTAGCATTGCAGACACACAGTAGGAACTCAACAATTAACTCCCTGCTGGTTAACTAATCATACAGACGGAAGACAGCAGTGTTGAATAATTACTAAGGAAAGACCCTGAAAGATGCACCTTCGCTTCTAGACCAGAGGTCAGATATCTGAGTGAGCAGGTGGGTCACATAAATGTGCCAGGTGGGGCTGGCCAAATGTTACACAACAGGAAGTGGAGGGCCTGGGGTGAACCAAGGTGTGCATGGACTATCTTAAAGCATTCAATCCAAGCTTTTTCAGACATCAACTAAGCCAAACAAAACAGTCTAATTTGCATTTCTGCCTAGGCTGTGAGTAATGTAATTCTAGTACTATATTGTTTCCACTGAGAGACGGCCAAGTCCCAAACAGGTTAAGAACCATTCCTACCAAGCGCCAGTATTAAGCAGGTAACTATGCAGTGGGTATTGCTCTTTACTAAGTGGTAAGACTTTGGGCCAGACCAGCTCTGTGCAGGGCCAGTTCTGGAAGCAGTAGGCTCTCTTTTTCTCACTTTGGAATTTGGTTGAAATTCACCTGTAATGTTCACCAAGGGCAGTCTAGAAAGGGAGAATACCCAGCAGTGTATCCTGCACCTTAAGAGGAAGGGTCAGTGGAAGGTGAGAGAAGCAAGCCCATGGGTTTGTGGTCTGCTAAGACGCATGCGACCTTCAAATCATTGTTTTAAATACCAGTGGGTCAACAACTGCCTTCTATCCAACCTGCTGCCTACCTGGGGTGATCTCCTAGAGTCTGATTCACTGCACCACCCAATAAAGCCTGATTGGTTGTACATAAACATTTCTAGTACAGATGCTCTTGGCCACAAGATTTTTGCTTTAAGAACTATTAGCCCAAGTCCCTCCTGTTGGAACACATGGCCTCAAGTATTTGTAGATGTTCTGCCCAAGATACACCTAGGCTGAATTCTGGAAACTATTTCTTTTATCTCTTTCATTTCATTAACTGCATTTAATAGCATGATTGGAATTGTTAGGGCAAAGCCCTTTGCAATTTTATTAGCATTAAGCAATTTTATATGTGGCAGCGAAGTGTGCACCTTGAGAGAATACTGAGCACATTTTAAGAAGTGAAGAGAGATATTGATATATAGTGAGAGAGGCAGAGAAACACATGTTAATTATCCCTATGAATCCTGTAAATGTCTTCATAGAATCATAGAAATCATACCATTCCTTGGATTTAGAGAGCATTCTCTTCCAAATGACTCGAGGCAGTAGAGGTGTTGTCTTATCTTCATATGATCCTGAGAGATAGGGAGGAACAATTGTAAAACAAACTATTCAGACCCTGTTAGGCATCATGGGGTAGCAGTTAAGATGTCATTTAAAGTATTGTTAATCTAAAATTTATGGTCTCACTAGAGGCAGTTATAGTCACCTTTGTCAATTGGATCAATAAAAGAACTAAAATTGTCCATCTCTCCATTAAAACAAAGAACTGGAATAAGAGTCTGGGACCCTAGAGATAGTCTAGGCCACTAGACCCAACTCCTAGAGATTATGCATTTTAGAATGGTGCAAAAAGAAAAGCCACAGGAAAGGATGAATTTAATACCACGTACCTGCAAAGATAGGGAGTTGATCTCTACACTCATTGGTTAGACAGTCACTTTGAGGTATTTCAGTGCTTGCAGGTGGCAGCTGCTTCCTTTGCTCAACAGTGAGTTTTCTTTTTTTTAATTTATTTTCTTTTATTTATTTATTTTTAATTTTTAAATAGATCTTTATTGGAGTGTAATTGCTTCACAATACTGTGTTAGTTTCTGTTGCACAACAAAGAGAATCAGCCATATGCATGCATATGTCCCCACATCCCCTCCCTCTCGAGCCTCCCTCCCACCCTCCCTATCCCACCCCTCTAGGTCATCGCAAAGCACCAAGCCGATCTACCTGTGCTATGCTGCTGCTTCCCACCAGCCAACTATTTTACATTCGGTAGTGTATATATGTCGATGGTACTCTTACTTCACCCCAGCTTCACCCTCCCACCCCGTGTCCTCAAGTCCATTTTCTATGTCTACGTCTTTATTCCTGCCCTGCAACTAGGTTCATCAGTACCATTTTTTTTTTTTTTTTTTTTTTAGATACCGTATATATGCGTTAGCGTACGGTATTTGCTTTTCTCTTTCTGACTTACTTCACTCTGTATGACAGACTCTAGGTCCATCCACCTCACTACAAATAAGTCAATTTCATTTCTCTTTATGTCTGTGTAATATTCCATTGTATATATGTGCCACATCTTCTTTATCCATTCATCTGTCAGTGGACATTTAGGTTGGTTCCATGTCCTGGCTATTGTAAATAGTACTGCAATGAACATTGTGGTACATGTCTCTTTTTGAATTATGGTTTTCTCAGGGTATATGCCCAGTAGTGGGATTGCTGGGTCATATGGTAGTTCTACTTTTAGTTTTTTAAGGAACCTCCATACTGTTTTCCATAGTGGCTGTATCAATTTACATTCCCATCAACAGTGCAGGAGGGTTCCCTTTTCACCACACCCTTTCCAGTATTTACTGTTTCTAGATTTTTTGGTGATGGCGATTCTGACCAGCATGAGGTAATACCTAATTGTAGTTTTGATTTATATTTCTATAATGATTAGTGATGTTGAGCATCCTTTCATGTGTTTGTTGGCAATCAGTATATCTTCTTTGGAGAAATGTCTATTTAGGTCTTCTGCCCATTTTTTAACTGGATTGTTTGTTTTTTCAATATTGAGCTCCATGAGCTGTTTGTATATTTTGGAGATTAATCCTTTGTCTATTGATTCATTTGCAAATATTTCCTCCCTTTCTGAGGGTTGTCTTTTTGTCTTGTTTATGGTTTCCTTTCCTGTGCAAAAGCTTTTAAGTGCCATTTGTTTATATTTGTTTTTATTTCCGTTACTCTAGGAGGTGAGTCAAAAAAGATCTTGCTGTGGTTTATGTCAAAGTGTCTTTTTCCTGTTTTCCTCTAAGAGTTTTTATAGTGTCTGGTCTTACATTTAAATCTTTAATCCATTTGGAGATTGTTTTTGTGTACGCTGTTAGGTAGTGTTCTAATTTCATTCTTGTACATGGAGCTGTCCAGTTTTCCCAGCACCACTTATTGAAGAGGCTATCTTTTCTCCAGTGTTTGTTCTTGCCTCCTTTATTGTAAATTAGGTGCCCATGTGTGCGTGGGTTTATCTCTGGGCATTCTGTCTTCTACCATTGATCTGCATTTCTGTTTTTGTGCCAGTACCATACTGTCTTGATTACTGTAGCTTTGTGGTATAGTTTGAAGTCAGGGAGCCTGATTCTTCCAACTCCATTTTTCTTTCTCAAGATTGCTTTGGCTATTCGGGGTATTTTGTGTTTCCATACAAATTGTGAAATTTTTTGTTGTAATTCTGTGAAGAATGCCATTGGTAGTTTGATAGGGATTGCATTGAATCTGTAGATTGCTTTGGGTAGTATAGTCATTTTCACAATATTGATTCTTCCAATCCAAGAACATGGTATATTTCTCCATCTGTTTATGTCATCTTTGATTTCTTTCATCAGTGTTTTATAGTTTTCTATACAAGTCTTTTGTCTCCTTAGGTAGCTTTATTCCTAGGTATTTTATTCTTTTTTGTTGCAATGGTAAATGGGAGTGTTTCCTTAATTTCTCTTTCAGATGTTTCATCATTAGCGTATAGGAATGCAAGAGATTTCTGTGCATTAGTTTTGTATCCTGCAACCTTACCAAATTCATTGATTAGTTCTAGTAGTTTTCTGGTGGCATCTTTAGGATTTTCTATGTATAGTATCACATCATTGGCAAACAGTGACAGTTTTACTTCTTCTTTTCCAATTTGTATTTCTTTTTCTTCTCTGATTGCTGTGGCTAGGACTTCCAAAACTATGTTGAATAAGAGTGGCAAGAGTACACATCCTTGTCTTGTTTCTGATCTTAGTGGAAATGCTTTCAGTTTTTCACCATTGAGTATGATGAATGCTCATATATATGTCATATATGTCATATATAGCCTTTGACATATAGAATGTCATATATAGCCTTTATTATGTTGAGGTACGTTCCCTCTATGCCCATTTTCTGGAGAGTTTTTATCATGAATAGGTGTTGAATTTTGTCAAAAGCTTTTTCTGCATCTATTGAGATGATCATATGGTTTTTATTCCTTAATTTGTAAATGTGGTGTATCACATTGATTGATTTGCGTATATTGAAGAATCCTTGCATCCCTGGGATAAATCCCACTTGATCATGGTGTATGATCCTTTTAATGTGCTGTTGGATTTTGTTCAGGATTTTTGCATCTATGTTCATCAGTGATATTAGTCTATAATTTTCTTTTTTTGTGATATCTTTTTCTGGTTTTGGTATCAGGGTGATGGTGGCTTCGTAGAATGAATTTGGGAGTGTTTCTCCCTCTGCAATTTTTTGAAAGAGTTTGAGAAGGATGGGTGTTAGCTCTTCTCTAAATGTTTGATAGAATTCACTGTGAAGCCATCTGGTCCTGGACTTTGGTTTGTTGGAAGATATTTAATTACAGTTTCAATTTCATTACTTGTGATAGGTCTGTTTATATTTTCTAATTCTTCCTGGTTCAGTCTTGTAAAATTGTACCTTTCCGGGCTTCCCTGGTGGCGCAGTGGTTGAGAGTCCGCCTGCCGATGCAGGGGACACGGGTTCGTGCCCCGGTCCGGGAAGATCTCACATGCCGCGGAGCGGCTGGGCTGGTGAGCCATGGCCTCTGAGCCTGTGCATCCGGAGCCTGCGCTCCACAACGGGAGAGGCCGCAACAGTGAGAGGCCCGCGTACCACAAAAAAAAAAATTGTACCTTTCCAAGAATTTGTACATTTCTTTGCGGTTGTCCATTTTATTGTCATATAGTTGTTCGTAGTAGTCTCTTATAATCCTTTGTATTTCTGCAGTGTCGGTTGTGATTTCTCCTTTTTCATTTCTAATTTTATTGATTTGTGTCCTCTCCCTTTTTTTCTTGATGAGTCTGGCTAAGGGTTTATCAATTTTGTTTATCTTCTCAAAGAACCAGTTTTTAGTTTTATTGATCTTTGCTATTGTTTTCTTCATTTCTATTTCATTTATTTCTGCTCTGATCTTTATGATTTCTTTCCTTCTACTGACTTTGGGTTTTCTTTGTTCTTCTTTCTCTAGTTGTTTTAAGTGTATGGTTAGATTGTTTACTTGAGATTTTTCTTGTTTCTTGAGGTGAGATTGAATTGCTTTAAACTTCCCTCTTAGAACTGCTTTTGCTGCATCCTGTAGGTTTTGGGTCGTCGTGTTTTCATTGTCATTTGTTTCTATGTATTTTTTAATTTCTTTGATTTCTTCAGTGAGCTCTTGGTTATTTAGTAGCGCACTGTTTAGCCTCCATGTATTTGTGTTTTTTACAGTTTTTTTCCTGTAATTGATTTCCAATCTCATAACATTGTGGTCAGAAAAGATGCTTGATACGATTTCAGTTTTCTTAAATTTTCCAAGACTTGATTTGTGACCCAAGGTGTGATCGACCCTGGAGAATGTTCTCTGTGCACTTGAGAACAAAATGTATTCTGCCACTTTTGGGTGGAATGTTCTGTAAATATCAATTAGATCTATCTGGTCTATTGTGTCATTTAAAGCTTGTGTTTCCTTATTTATTTTCTGTTTGGATAATCTGTCCATTGGTGTAAGTGGGGTGTTAAAGTCCCCTACTATTATTGTGTTACTGTTGATTTCTTCTTTCATGGTTGTTAGCATTTGCCTTATGTATTGGGGTGCTCCTACTATGTTGGGTACATAAACATTTATAATTGTTATATCTTCTTGGATTCATCCTTTGATCATTATGTAGTGTCCCACCTTATCTCTTGTAACAGTCTTTATATTAAAGTCTATTTTATCTGATATGAGTATTGCTACTCTAGCTTTCTTTTGATTTCCATTTGCATGGAATATATTTTTCTAATCCTTCACTTTCAGTCTGTATGTGTCCCTAGGTCTGAAGTGGGTCTCTTGTAGACAGCATATATATGGGTCTTGTTTTTGTATCCATTCAGCCAGTCTGTGTCTTTTGGTTGGGGCATTTAATCCATTTACATTCAAGGTTATTATCGATATGTATGTTCCTGTTACCATTTTCTTCATTGTTTTGGGTTTGTTTTTGTGGGTCTTTTTCTTCTCTTGTGTTTCCTGCTTGGAGAAGTTTCTTTAGCATTTGTTGTAAAGCTGGTCTGGTGGTGCTGAATTCTCTTAGCTTTTGCTTGTCTGTGAAGCTTTTGATTTCTCCATCAAATCTGAATGAGATAATGAGATCCTTGCTGGGTATAGTAATCTTGGTTTTAGGTTTTTCTCTTTCATCACTTTAAGTATATCCTGCCACTCCCTTCTGGCCTGCAGAGTTTCTGCTGAAAAATCAGCTGATAACCTTATGGGAATCCCTTTGTATGTTACTTTTTGTTTTTTTTCCCTTGCTGCTTTTAATGTTTTTTTCTTTGAATTTAATTTTTGTTAATTTGATTAATATGTGTCTTGGTGTGTTTTTCCTAGGATTTATCCTGTATGGGACTCTCTGTGCTTCCTGGACTTGGGTGACTATTTCCTTTCCCATGTTAGGGAAGTTTTCAACTATAATGTCTTCAAATATTTTCTCAGACCCTTTCTTTTTCTCTTCTTCTTCTGGGACCCCTATAATTCGAATGTTGGTGCACTTAGTGTTGTCCCAGAGGTCTCTGAAATTGTCTTCAATTCTTTTCATTCTTTTTTCTTTATTCTGCTCCTCAGCAGTTATTTCCACCATTTTGTCTTCCAGCTCACTTATTCGTTCTTCTGCCTCAGTTATTCTGTTGTTGATTCCTTCTAGTGTATTTTTCATTTCAGTTATTGTGTTGTTCATCTCTGTTTGTTTGTTCTTTAGTTCTTCTAAACCTCTGTTAAGCATTTCTTGTATTTTCTCAATCTATGCCACCATTCTATTTCCGAGATTCTGGATCATCTTTACTATCATTACTCTGAATTCTTTTTCAAGTAGATTGCCTATTGCCTCTTCATTTATTTGGTCTTGTAGGTTTTTACCTTGTTCCTTCATCTTGACACTTGGCATGTTGTTTTGCCGTCTCTCTTTTTCTTTTTTTTTAATTGGTATGGTTGTGTTCCTGTCTTACTGGTTGTTTGGCCTGAGGCTTCCAACACTGGGGTTTGCAGGCTGTTGGGTAGAGCTGGGTCTTGGTGCTGAGATGAGGAACTCTGTGAGACCTCACTCCAATGAATATTCCCTGGGGTCTGAGGTTCTCTGTTAGTCCAGTGGTTTGGATTTGGAGCTCCCACTGCAGAAGCTTTGGCCTGCCCCTGGACTTGTGAACTAAGATCACGCAAGCCGCCTGAGGCGGGAAAAAAAAAAAAAGCAATAACAAAGTAAAAATTAAAATTAGAGTAGGAAACTAACAGATATTTTAGGAAGAATATAAAAATAAAAATATAGATGAATCAACAACTGGAAGGTACATCAGTACCACAATAGTAAAAAAGAGGAGGAGGGAAAAGAGAAAAGAAAAACAAGGGTAGGGGAAGGCCTTGGCTGTGGAGGGCGGGGCCTAAGCAAGGGTGAGGTTTGGGTGGTGGGTGGGGCCAATGCTCAGGACTCACAGGGCTGGAAAAGGCCCTGGGGGCCATGGGGGGTGAGGCTTAGACTCAAGGAACAGAAGGCTCCCAGGCGTGCCCCCCTCCTCGGTCTCAGAGGGTGGGGGACCTCACCTGGAGCTCAGCAGGTTTCCCATGCCCGAGTGGGCAGGGCAATCACCCTCTGCTCCTCTCCCACTCCTCCGGTCTGGGAGGGCCCCTCCTGCCTGCCTCTCCTGATGTCCCAGGTCTCCCTCCTATGCCCCCAGGACCCACGTGGCTTCGATGGGGCTTTGTGGGGAGGTACAAGACTGGGAGCTCAGCAGGCTCCCTGGCCCGAGTGGGCCAGGCGATTGCCCTCTGCCCCCCTCCCGTCCTTCCTGGAGAGTCCCTCCCACCTGCCTCTCCTGATCTCCCCAGCCTCAGAGGCGCCAATCCTGTCTGGCCTCCACTTCTCCCCCCTCAGTCCCCCTACGTCCTACCGGTTCACTTTGAGGTTCCTCCTGTTTCCTTGGGCATCAGAGTTCCCCCACCAGTGGCCGTCAGGCGCCCTAGTTGTGAGGAGATGCTAACTCCATGTCTTCCCACACCACCATCTTCACGATGAGTTTTCATGATGGTAGAGTAGGCAGAGGTCAGACAGCATTCTCTAATGGCTACTATTTACCTGGTCTTATCCAATCAGGTGCCAGGTACATCTTCTTAACTACAACTAAAGAGTTCTTTTAACTCAGAATTCAGAGAAAGGGCAGGTCTCTCTTCCCAGGTTGAGAAGGACCAAAGTTGTAGTGTAGGCATGACTATGCATAGGTCACATAAAGAACTATAAACTGGAAACAGGTATAGAGAAACCATAATATGCAGTCATGAGGAGCTTCCAGGTGTCAATTACCAATTCCTCCCTGCCTGAGCTGTGGTGAAACCCATGGTCAGGAGTTCCCAGGGCCAAACCCAGTCTGGCTCCAACCAGAGCCTCCTCTTTCATTGTCACACTGATTCCATTTTGTCCTCTGATCCTCCCCTGTGTCCCTTCCTGGTCTGTGCTATTTGAATTACACTGTCAGCTACTCTACGACAGCATTTAATATCCTAATTACAGAAGAGTCTCCTATTCACCAGCCACAATTCCCGAAAGAATAATGCACAGATGTCATCCACTGCATTTCTGTTGCTCTAGCACTTTCTGACCTTTGTGCTTATTTGAGAAACCTTTGAAAATGCTGAAGGTATCATTCTCCCTCGGTGGAAATATTCTTTGGGAAAATTCCCACTAAAACTGTATTTCCTCCCCTGCTATGGCAACCAGAGTTTATAAGGCCTGCTTTCTTTACGTGAAGAACAACTTTCAGACTAAATGTCTCCCTCACATAGTAAACCATGGATTGTTTTCTGTGCCAAGGTATCTAACTCCAGTATCAGTCTATTGGCGAGAAAGAACTATGGTGCTGGGTCAATGTCTGCTATTTACCTCCTTAAATTTCATGTCATGGGGGCTGTGGTGGTTTGGCTTCAGGTATAACACAGGCTTAGTCGTCGTCCTTCATTTCACTTATATGGACTTTATCCTCCCCACCCACCACTTTTTTTTTTTTTTTTTTTTTTGGTATGTTAGAGGTCTATAGTTTGTGGGCTCTGAAACCATATTTTACAAATCAATAAAGTAAGACATGTGACCTGAAAAAAAGATTTTTTTCCTGATTGGTACATGTATTTTACAGAAAGTTTCTTAAAATTAAATCAGATTTAGTTATACATTGGGGAAAAAAATCACCTTTTAAAAAGATAAGATTACATAACATAGACACTGCCCCTAAGAGGATGGCAATATAAGGAGAGTTTACCTATAACATATACAGAGTGATATGTCTTATCAGCTGTTAGACTTACAACTTATTTTTGCAAAAAAGAATTCCTTCTCCAGGTTTGTGTCCATGAGAGAAGTAACCAAGAAGCTTCACTTTTTTAAATATAAAGATAATACAACCCTTAATCCCATAACCAGAAAGAACTAACATCTCCAAGCCACTTTTCTCCACTTTGGAAGGAGAATGAGTTAACTTTTTTTCTTTTTTTCTCTCAGAGTTACTATTCTCAAAATGGTAGACAGTGTGCAAATCCTAGAGTTTATTCTGCTTAAACTGTGAGCATTTTCCCTCCAGATTAACCGTGTGCTGTTGAAACCAAACCTCTAATTACTGTTATCTAATAGTTTTATAACATGCCATGCACTATTTGCAAGAAATTTTTTCTATCATTTTTTCATCGCTCATTCAGAAATACAATTACAATGAAAATGAGCTCTTTACCCCTTGGTATGGGAAAAGAGACTGTGCAAGGGCAAAAATAGACTTTTTCCCCCTGATTTGTGTTCTGCCTACCCAGAGTTGAAGTAGCCAGGAACAGAGTATGATCATTCTCTGTGAATTTATTATATGAAAAGAATTTGATTATTTTTTTAATGGGTAGGAAAGCCTCAATTTCAGCTTATGTCCAGGACCTCGTGGGGACTGTAAAAGTGGGAGAAAACCCTTTAGGTCAGAGTGACTCAAACCATCAGAGAATTTTCTTCTGTCCTTTCCAGGGTCAACTCTAAATCTGTAACAGGAAGAATTCTGCACACAGCACAGGTAGGAAGCTAGGAGCCAGGGAGAGAAGGGAGCACGTATCTTCCTGCAATTTGATATAGCCCCTGTTGTGCAAGCTGGACCACCAGAGAGAATAGGGTTGGTATTCTGTTTGGGCCATCGTGCTTCTGTATAGATAAAGAAAACTTTGGGGAAAGGCTGAGCCGAAAGCAAGAAGGTAGACATTCCATAGGAGGAAACAACCAAGGGGGAACGGACTGTTTACTTCTCAGGAAGTTATGAAATCTCGTTATGTAAAACACAGTCATATTTTTGTTATTACTTGATTTAACACTCTAGGAAGTTAGCCCAAGCCAGCTGTGACTCTCAGGCTGCCCCACTCATTAAAATCCCCCCTCCTCCCTCTTTGGATTCAGACCCCCTTTCACCATGACTGGATGTCGCCTGGCCTGTTGTCCCTAACTCGACTCCATGTAATTCAGGAATGTGCCTGTGCAGTGCTCCCAAGAAGTTTCTTTTTAATAACATATTATATTCCTACAAAAGTAAAAGTTCACTATAGAAATTTTGGAAAATTCTGAAAAGTACAAATTAAAAATACATGGCACAATAATTCTATCACCTGTACGTTGTGCCACTGTCAACACATTAGTGATATAAAACTGTTTTGTTTTGTTTTTTGCAGTACGCGGGCCTCTCACTGTTGTGGCCTCTCCCGTTGCGGAGCACAGGCTCCGGACGCGCAGGCTCAGCGGCCATGGCTCACGGGCCCAGCCGCTCCGCGGCATGTGGGATCTTCCCAGACCAGGGCACGAACCCGTGTCCCCAGCATCGGCAGGCGGACTCTCAACCACTGCGCCACCAGGGAAGCCCAAAACTGTCATTTTTTAAGCATTCACACTAATCCTGAAGATACCAGGTGTGGAGGTGTCCAGACCCTACCCTTGAGGGCAAAGGTCATATCTTCTCTGTTTCGGTGCCAGCGTGCAGGAGCCACGCTGTGTGTGCAGCATCCGCATGCCTGAGTTTTCAGAGGAAAATTCTAGAATGGGTCCAGGAAAGAAACGTGTTGGTACCTCTTCTCAGATAGCAACTATCAAATATAGTTCTCAATTATGACCTTTTTCTGGAATTGTCTAGAAATGTCAAAAACGTGGGCCTGAGGGTTGAAGAGAATGTAAGACTTTTCGAGGACTCTGCTCAGAAGATAAGTTTACTCAAAATTCTGTGGCATTTCTTTGGCACCTAGGGCAGGAAGATACCGGCTTGGGACAGTGGACTCCCAGTGGGTGAGCCGAGCCCCGGGCTGCTTGAGAAGGGCCGGGGGCAGGGGTGGATCTGCTGAGACTGGGGCCTCACCACCTACCTGCAGTATCTGAGTCAAGGTGTGTGAGGTTTGAAGAGGGGTAGGGGAGGGACCGGGCTGGTTGGTATCCAGGCCCCCTAAGCCACCAGGGCCTGTACATGGACCATATGTCCCTGCATGGAGCAGCGCCCGTAAACAGATTACAGAACTCCATTCGTTAATCCCCAAACAGTTTTCTGTCATTTAATTAGAAAATTCATCTTATTTTGCCTCCAGGCCTTGTAGCCTTATTGCATTTGCACATATTTCAAAATGTTTCAAGTACTGACCAGATAACATTAATGAATATATTAGATAGGCAAACGCTTTTAAACAAAAAATAATAAACATACTTGTTTGTGTATATAGAAAAAAAAAAGTTAATTCCGTCTGGAGCCAAACAGGTAATTTTCCCTTCAGCGTTTTTTCAGTCAGCTAAGACAGGTTGGCCTAAGAGTGCAGTCAGCCTGTCTGCAGATTCCAGCTCGACTTGCATACCAGGGTCAGAGTTTTTTCAGAAACAGACAGCAAGATGATCTGATTGGCTCAGGTCCAGAGCGTGGTCACAAGGGCTTCTTTGATGAAGGGGTCCTTGGTAAGTCCTGTACCAAAAGCAGCCTGCCACCCTCTTTTCAAAGATATCCATTTAGAGTAATTCCCAGAAAGGGAAAAAAACACTGAGAAAAAGAGAGAGGGAAGGGGAGCAGAGAGAGAGAGAGAGAGAGAGGAATTACCGCAAGAATAATTATGCTCCCTGGCAAGAGAAAGGGGGAAAAGTTATTACAAGTAAACTGCTGGATGTTGAAGTGGCTGGTTGGCAACTCTGCAAGAACATAAGGAATGTGCAATTAAATTCATTAAAACATCATCATTATGCTTATCAATCTTTTTCCAAAAGGGGTGTGGGGTGGAGCAGTATGTTAAGGCATGACTGCTTTTGCAGATAAGGATCCAGGACTACCTAGATGCTTCTCTCAGCAAAGTCAGCTCTTCCGTTCCACGAGGCACTTACAGTCATACACATGCCGCAGTGGTGCGTGCGCTCCGGGAAAGACATCTGGGAGACTGGTTCCTCTCAGCCGGCAAGCTTCCTTGTGATAGGATCTCCATCAGATGAGCAAGTCTTGATTAAGCACCTGCTGTATGCCCAACACTGGTGTTCAAAGAAATTCAGAAATATTATACATGGTGTGAGCCCGGCCCTCCAAGCACCATTAACTTAGTTGGGGAGGTGAGACCTAAGTCATTCATTCACTATGCAATAAAGATGTATTGAGAGGCAGCCCTGTGTGTGCACTCTGCTGGGTGCAGTGGGTACCAGGATGACCAAGGAGGACACAGCCCCCACCCTCACCATCCAGCAGAGAGTCAGTCCTTCAGGCCCAAGTTCAGTGATGCAGAATTGCTACGTGACCAGTGCTGGAATGGGTAGGTCAAGGTTCAGTGGGAGCACAGGTAGGAGTAACTACTCCACATACAACTTGTTCATGGTCCACATTCAATTTTTTTTTTTTTTTTTTTGCAGTACGCGGGCCTCTCACTGCTGTGGCCTCTCCAGTTGCGGAGCACAGGCTCCGGACGCGCAGGCTCAGCGGCCATGGCTCACGGGCCCAGCCGCTCTGCGGCATGTGAGATCTTCCCAGACCAGGGCACGAACCCGTGTCCCCTGCATCGGCAGGCGGACTCTCAACCACTGCGCCACCAGGGAAGACCCACATTCAATTTTAAGCTCCTTGAGGAGATCTTTTGTCTCTCTTTTACTGTCACTTTTTCTCTTTCTTTGCTGCTATTATTTTTTAATGGCATTTAAAAAAATTACTTTATGGGCTTCCCTGGTGGCGCAGTGGTTGAGAGTCCGCCTGCCAATGCAGGGGACACGGGTTCGTGCCCCGGTCCGGGAGGATCCCACATTGCCGCGGAGCGGCTGGGCCCGTAAGCCATGGCCGCTGAGCCTGCGCGTCCGGAGCCTGTGCTCCGCAACTGGAGAGGCCACAGCAGTGAGAGGCCCACGTACCGCAAAAAAAAAAAAACAATAAATTTATTTATTTTTATTTATTTTATTTTTGGCTGCGTTGGGTCTTGCTGCACGCAGGCTTTCTCTAGTTGCTGCGAGCGGGGCTACTCTTTGTTGCAGTGCGCGGGCTTCTCACTGCGGTGGCTTTTCTTGTTGCGGAGCATGGGCTCTAGGCGCGTGGGCTTCAGTAGTGGTGGCTCGCGGGCTCAGTAGTTGTGGCTCGCAGCCTCTAGAGTGCAGGTTCAGTAGTTGTGGTGCAAGGGCTTAGTTGCTCTTCAGCATGTGGGATCTTCCCGGGCCAGGTCTCGAACCCGTGTCCCCTGCATTGGCAGGCAGAATCTTAACCACTGCGGGAACCAGGGAAGCCTCTTTAATGACATTTTTAATATGAAAATGGTTTATGATGAAGATTAATCACATGCAGAAAAATATAAAAAGAAAATTTTAAATTATCCATAAGCTGAATACCCAGAGAGACCCACTCTGACATTTAGATGTTTTCTCTTCCAATTTTTTGTTTTTATTTTTTATAAAATCATATAAATAGAATTATTTTTTCACTTGACATAATGTGAGCATTTTCCATATCATTAAATATGCTTCGAACCATTGTTTAGAATATCTGCACAGTTTAACTAATCTTTTACTGCTGGACATTTTGTTTGTTTATACTTTTTCACCATTATACATAATATTGCCCTGAGCATCTTTGTATGTAAGAATTGTCACTTATTTCATATCCCCACAGTTATTTTCAAATAGTGTTTATGCAATAACCACCTGTAAAATAAAGGAAAGATACATAAAACAAAACAGAGTATAACCGTGGGATCCAAACTGGAGCTGAAGGAATCTGGGGATTAGCACAAACAGGAAGGGTCATAGAGAAGGTGGGACTAGAACTGGGGTGGTCTCATTTTTAAAGTCTTATAATACTGTGGATTGTCTCAAAATCTCCACGTTGTACTTTCTTCTGAGCATCTGTAAGGAGCACCCCTTTTCCTCCACCAGCTCAGTCCTGGGAGACCCCATCCCCATGTCTCCACTACATCCCTAGTTCGGTAATCCAAAAACATTTCTCTGCTTCAGAATCACCTGGGGTGTGGGTTATAAAGACTGATTGCTGGACCTCATCCCAGACCTGCTAAATCAAAACCTGTGGAGTGGGGTCTGGGAATCTGCATTTTTTAAACACACACCAAGGTAATTCTAGTGCAAGGGGTCAGTGACGCAACGAGGCAAGAGGAAGCACTGGCTGCCGTCGTGATGCTGGACACACAGTGGTCAAGAGGAAGGGCTCCTGGCAGAGGGGTGTGGGCTCAGCCCCTGGCCCTGCCATTCACCACCTTTGCTTCCCAAGCCTGTCTCCTCATCTGTAAAAGGAAGATCATAGTAGGAAATCCCTCCAAGAGTAGTTGTGAGGATTAAACGAAGGGCTTAAGACCCCAACCCAGAACCAGTTTCCAATGAACATTTTTGGTAGCATTATTTTTCACATGTATCGTTTCTCTTTAAAACCTGGGCAGCATGTAGGCCTCCTTGCTTAGCCTTAGTCTTGGCTGGAGCTGAGCTCACCAATGAGACCACGTCTGTATTAATAAGAGTGGCCTCAGAGATCAGTGACCCTCCTGTGCAAGGCTCCCGCAGAAGCGCTGGTGCCTACTTTACTTCCCTCAGCCTCCTGTCTTACGGCAAGGGAGCTGGGGCATCTGATTGGTAGAAATGCATCCCTGGTTGGGAGCCAAGTTAAGCTAAGGTGGGAGGGAAAGACAAGCCTAAGGAAATGCTGATGCGAAGAGGGGTGACTGGAGAAATACCAGTACCCCTCAGGACTGGAGGGAGCCAGCTTGATCTTTAATTCCTGGTTTGATCAAGGTAGTGTAAAAATGGACCCCCAACAGTCTTTAGATGGAAAACTAGGTTTTAGGTTTCACATATTAGCTGTAGTTAAAGCCAAATGTTCATTCCACTCAAATTGTGTGGGTGGATCACTTTCCTCCCACTGTTGAAGTATCGTGTTTTTAGCTGTTAATAAACTTAATAAAATCCATTTCTTATTTCCCCTAGTGTATTAAGTCTGTTCACATGCACTGCTGAACCAACGCTTAGTGACACTGTGTTAGAAAGTATTTTTGTTGGAAACAGACAACAGACGCAGTTCAACTGCAAAACACTTCTCAAAAAGGCTTCTTTTCTCCAGTCTCAAGCTTGCAAAGAGTCATTTGAATTCAGGGAATCCTCCCAGTCAACCATAACACCTACACAAAGTATGAAGGAATTTTGTTTTACTGGTTCAAGAAGCAGATTCAAAGGAACTGCATGCTTTTCTACACCCACGGAAGCCCCCACCTGTTCATTTCCCACCCCCAGACTCTCATTGCCACTAAGGGCCCGTGTCTTCTCACTGTCCCAACACGCCAAGGCTACCCAGATCAGAAGAGTCAAGGTGCATTTCCAGGGTCTAGCCAACCCCAGCTCTTCTCAGACTGCTTGGTGATTGAACGCTGGTGCTGTAATCAAGCAAAACAAAAATGCACTGCTGAGAAGTGAATTTGGAGAGCAGTGTGGGGAATACTGGAGTCTTCCAAGCCGGGGTTGAAAAGAGCCAGAAATAAAGAAGGGGGATCGTGAAGCTATAGATATAGACAAGGAAAATATGCAGGAGTCCACATGGAGACATGGAATCTAAGGAGGTAGAAATAGACGTTTGACAGTTTCAATCGTTCTGTTCTAAAATTTCAAAACATGGTGTCTAGACCACTATGATGCGTTATGTTTGTGGTGTGTTGATTATTGATATGTATGTGTTGGGGCGGGGACAGAGATGAAATTTTAAGAAAATCCAAAAAGTTGGAAACAATCCAGATTGTTTGTCAATCCATGATATCAAGTTCCCATTGGATTTAAGGATGCAAAAATAGGACAGAACGCCCTTCCTTGTCTGTCCTGCTCTGTTTTGGTGACAGGTGAAGCCATTTTACCTGTGAGCATTCATTTTTCTTTCTTACTTTTAAGGTTAAAAAAAAGATAAAGCCAACCTCGTACTCAGGCTTTTGCATACCAGGACTGTTAAGTCTTGAGGAATTTGCTGCTGTTTCACAAAGTGATTGTGAGATCTTTGCTCTTCTGTAAGGTGAAAACTAGAAAATTACAATGCCGTGCCCATGTTTGCTGAAGTGATCACCCCTCGATTGTGTGGGGCTTATCTCCCGGTATAATCAGCATGGCCCTCTTAAATAGAGCTGTCTTAAAAACCCAGATCTACCGGTAAGATTTGTTTTAATTTCGGTCTAACAGCTTTAGGATTACCCCTCAAGACTATATCGTCAGGCTTTTGTACAAACAAGGAGCTTACACAAAACTCCCATTATAATGGTGGCTTGAGGGCAAGGGAAAGCCGTGTTTGGTTGATTGAGTTATGATTGTATAGGGAACAAATAAAGGCTTTCTTTCCTTAAACATAACAGTTATGTCTTACTCTCACTAATAATGCCACATATTCTTTGGAAAAATATTTACACAGCCTGACATTATTCTTAATGTCAATGCAGTGTGTTACCTCTATGTTGAAATCCAGTTTTAATCCTATAAGCTAGAAAAATAAGTTCAATTCTGCACAATTGAGTTTTGAAACTGTTGATTCTGTTGCTGTATTTATTACCATTGATGGTTGGTCTCTCCCCCCTCCCTCCCCCTCTCTCTTCCCCTCCTCCCCCCTCCTCTTCCTTCTTTTCTCTTTCTTTCACTCCGTATGTATATATGAATTAAACTGATTAGCTGTATATGTGTATATAGCTCTGTACGTGTGTGTATCTATACACGTGTAACAATTTCGTTCATGCTGCAAGAAACTATCTTAATTCCTTCTCTGGGAATCTACTCTGTGATCTCAGTAAACTCTTCTACAATGAACTGATTTACTGCAGACCTGGACAGTATTTATGCTTTCTCCTGCCTTCCGCCCCAAAGAGTTAATTGGCTTTCTTTGACAGTTGTTACACTAGGTACATTACAGTTTTACTCACCAGATTTTATTTAAAGTCTCTTATAAATAAAATGGATTGGAAAGTTTGGGTGCTGGGTAGGTTACGTGATTTCAGCTGAGGGGTAGTCAACCACTGGTAGTGTGGATGCTGTGGGGCTCATTTCTGATGGCTTTAAGGGCTGCAGGCACATTCTCTGTAGCTGCACTCACAGGGGCGCTAGAGCCGAGTGTGCTGCAGCCAGTGGTCCAGACGCAACCCTCCAGCTGCAAGGTGTGATGGCGGAGGCCAAAAAAGAACAAACAAGTGAAATCAGAGGTGACGTTAGACAAAACTAGGCTGAGAGCTTTTTTTTTCTTTTTTTCTCAGCAATGGAAACCAGATAGTGATCCAGAAACAGGAAGACAGAGAGATTCCTACGAACTGGCACAGGAGCCATAGTGAAGGCTTTTAAACGTGAATTCGCAGTGACCTTGGCCCTGGACCAGGCACTGAGTGCTATTTGTCTTCTCTAAATCCATCTTTAAACATAGTTCTGAGAGTATATTTGGGCAGGAGATTTGAATTGGGATATTATAATTTCAGCAGGACTAATTTTAATCAGTTAGTTTGGCATTTTGGAAGCACTTGAAGTCATTGTAATTATGCAAAGGATACACAGTCATTAGCACTCAATATCCCAATTTCTTATTAATATCTACCTGGAATCGAGTTGATGAATATGAGGCCATCATTGCCTGAAAATGAACATTTTCACTTGAAAATGTGGCTTCTTTTCACTCTCAGCTGCTCCCAGAATTGGTGTGAGGACTGGGCCTGGAGCACAGTGCCCTTTAGCTTTCAGAACCATAGCTCACACACGTGGAATGGATCAAGACATCTTATTTATTTATTTATTTTTGGCTGCGTTGGGTCTTTGTTGCGGCGAGCGGGGGCTACTCTTCGTTGTGGTGCGCGGGTGTCTCATTGCGGTAGCTTCTCTTTGTTGCAGAGCACGGCCTGTAGGCGCGTGGGCTTCAGTAGTTGTAGCGCAGGGGCTTAGTTGCTCCGCAGCATGTGGGATCTTCCCAGACCAGGAATCGAACCCGTGTCCCCTGCATTGGTAGGCGGATTCTTAACCACTGAGCCACCAGGGAAGTCCCAAGACATTTAAATACCACTGATCGAGCTTATCACAGCTAAATGATCTGGCAGAAGGCTAGTTTAAAAAATTAAGAGTCACAGCCGGAGGGCGTTTTGCATAGCCTGCGACCCTCGAGCACCTCAAACTTGGACCCGGACAGCACCTCAAACTTGGCACCAGACTCAAAAACCCATTGGTGGTGCCACTTTGGTTAGCAGAGAGTGAATGACTGGGCATGTGACCTCTCAGTAGACTTTAAATGTTCCACTGGCCTTTGTTCCAAGTCTCACGTCCAAGCATAATTTTACACGCCCCACCTGCACCAAGGGGCGTGGTGAGGTTGAATTGAGTTCTTGCTTCTTTTCCTGCCTGTTTGTATGTTGCCCTGCTTTGTAGCTTCAAGAAGTGAATTTAATAGTCTGGTGGCAGATAGGACGCTGCTTCACGGAGTTATGGAACTTCAGAGCCCTGTGTTTGGGAGTTTCGTGCCTTATATTGATATAAGTTGTCTTTGTTTAGAACCTGTTTTATGCTTAAACCTCATCTTAATTTAGCTCTCAGGCGTTGTTTCATGAAAATACGCCACAAGGTCATTGCATTTCTGCCTTTGACCTCCAGCCTCATGCTTTTGTTCCCTGCTGCCATATGACGCCAAGAACACGTCATGAACCGGGTGCCGGTCAGACACCTGTGCGGTGGCCTTTACAACCCTCTCAATGGTTTATTCATCTGATTCATGCCGTAGCACCCATTCTGGGAAACAGCATGTCAAGAACCTGTATGGTTCCGAGGAGAGAAAAAAGGAAAGATGGAAGGAAAGGTTTTTAGAAGCTGCAGTTACGCCTGCCAATGACAGTGTCTGCGGCATCCCTGGGGGTTGTTTAAACCTCCCCAGTAGACTGATGCCCAACCCGCAGCACTGGAGATACACGTGGTACCCTCAGGAATTCCTAGTGAAGTTTAGGGATTTTTTCCTCTTCTGTGCCAGAGATTCTTGGACGCACTTTGCATGCATGCTATCAGTCACCAGCCACTTAATCCCAGTCAGAGCCTGTAGTACTTGATTTGTCGGCCGTCGTAGCCAGCTGTAGGCAATTCTTGATTGTCTGTGGGAATGGAGAAGACTTGGGGCATGGTTAATCCAAAACAGTGAATAATGCAAAAGAATCATATTTTGAGAATTATCTTTAGTTGGTTTTGTTTTTATAAAACTGTGTTACCTTCCTAGCTATACTTTGCTTAAGCTAAACTTGGCGTTTAAAATGTTATATTCTAAGTTTTTATATTATATGGAGTAATGTATTAGAAAAAATTAGAAAATTATAGGAGACTTAAAATCACACCATTAATAACCTTTTGCCGAATATATGTCTTGGCATTTTTCTCTTGCTACGAACACATATAGATACAATTTTTTAATGAAGTTGAACTTTCTTCACTTTACTAAATATTGTGATCGTTGTTCCGTATCAGTTATTCATCAGCGTCGTCATTTTTGTGGGCTGTGTGGTACTTGGTGTTATGAATGTATCACAATTTGTTTATACACATGCCTATGGATGAATATTTGCATTTCAAAATTACAGTTACTAACAGCATTACAGTATCCACTCTTGCACATCCATAGACCAGTGCACACATGTTCTAATGCATCCTTAGAGTTCACGACTAAGGGTGCATTGCCGGGTCATTTTCAATTTTCAAAATGATGCCAAACCGCAGTCCAGAAAAGCTGCGCAAATACACATTCCTACAGCAGCGATCACCCCGTCCTTGCTGGGCGTTATAATCCCTTTCATGGTCACTAACCTGATAAGTGGGGGGAAATGGCATCACATTGTTTTACCAGTTTCTTTATTTACTAGTTAAGGTTGAACATATTAAAATATTTGCCATTTCTATTTCTTCTTTTGTAAATTACATGTTCATCTCGTTAACCCATTTCTTCTATTATAATATTTGTGCTTTTAAACATTACATTTGTTTTTTTTTTTGTTTTTTTGTGGTACGCAGGCCTCTCACTGTTGTGGCCTCTCCCGTTGCGGAGCACAGGCTCCGGACGTGCAGGCTCAGCGGCCATGGCTCACGGGCCCAGCCGCTCTGCGGCATGTGGAATCCTCCCGGACCGGGGCACGAACCCGCGTCCCCTGTATCGCCAGGTGGACTCTCAACCACTGCGCCACCAGGGAAGCCCTATTTTTAATTTATTGAAAAATATTAATTGAACACCTGTTATGTGCTAAGCACTGCTTGGTGCTAGGGAAACAATGGTGAGCAGAAAAACACAGTTCCTGCCCTCAGGGTAGTGGGGGAAAACAGACATTAATGAAGTAATCACACAAACAGGAGAGTGTAATTGTCATGAATGCCATGAGGGAGAGCATCACAGTGCAGTAAGACTATCTTAGCAAGTGATTCTCAAGAGTCAGCAGGCCTCAGAATCAACTGGAGGGCTTGTTAAAACAGATTGCTGGGCTCTAACCCCAGAGTTTATGATTTAATAGGTCTGAGCCTGAGAATTTGCATTTCTAGCGAGACCCCAGGAGGTGCTAATGATGCAGGTCCAGAGACCACAGGTGGAGAATCTCTGGTCTAGAGATTTCACTCAACAGGCAGGTTTCCTGAAGAAGTGATCCTTGAGATGTGAAGACATTACCTACATGCTCCTGGCATAGACAGAGCTTGTGCAAGAGCCCCGTGGTGGGAGGGGGTATACAGAGAGCAAAATCTGGTTAGGCCAGTGTATCTGGAGAGCAAGAGAAGGAAGAGTGGTATGAGGTTAGGTGGAACTGATAGCCGGGGCCACACCATATAGATGCAGTTGGACGAGTTAAGGAATATTCAGGAATTTTGACAAGGTTAAGCATAAAAGGAAACCTTAGGCAATAAAGGTGTTTTGTAGAAACAAAAAGTGAAGTTAAAAACTGACTATAAGCAATGCACCAAGTGTGTAAACTATATATAAATAATGAAAAGCTAGTACTTTTAAAGATAAACAGTATTTCTTTTAAACATCTTTATTGGAGTATAATTGCTTTACAATGGTGTGTTAGTTTCTGCTTTATAACAAAGTGAATCAGTTATACAAACACATATCTTCCTATATCTCTTCCCTCTTGCGTCTCCCTCCCTGATAAACAGTATTATTAAGAGTTACTTAAAATTTATGTTTATAAACCTTACTAAATTCCGTTACCAGCCGGTTTATAAGCTCAGATTCAAATATAATTTTAGACTTAATAGTTAGAAAGAGCCTGTTTCTGGAAGCACTTGGCATCAGGTTCTTACCTGCTGACTGCTCCCGGCAACTTCGCCAGAAGAGGGAAATGTTGTATTCAAATCAATAGTCAATGGGAAGATCAGGACTCAGATTCCCATTGGAAAGAAAAACGTGTTAGCACCCTTCAAAGAGGAGAGGAAAGAAAGGGCTTGCGTCAGATTTACAAAAAGTGCTCAAAGGATCCTGTGGTCCATAGGGCTAAAACCTCTCATTTGATTCCTGTCATAAGAGAGGAAGTGGTGGCTTTTAGCAAGGATGCTAGAAAATGTGTCCTGTGTGTGTCATCAACCAATCTTTTCCTTAGGTAGCTGGAGGAAAGGGAGAGTTAACATAGCAACGGATTCTGAGTGGTTATAAGTGTTTTAAGAAGTTGTGAGACTGGTTTAATGGCAGGTAGTTTGGATGAGATGGAAGCCGAGGATTATTTTTCTTTGAAGCCATAAAGGGAGAAAGGAATCAGGACAAGATCCACACCTGTTATGGTTTAGTGAGAAAGGTGTAGCAATATTGCATTCAGGTGTTTGTCCTTTCAATCTTGCTCCATATATATTCTAGCCTTCAAAACAGAATTTGAAAGCTACTAATTTCTTGGCCGTTTGAGTTTTTATTCTTTGAGAGGGAAATGCTTTCCATCAGCTTCCCAATCTGTGCTTTAAACCTGACTTTTCAAACAATGTTGTAACAATAATCATAGTAATAGTAGCTAACATCTATTGATTTCTTACTATGTAGCAGGTACTGCACTCTTTGTATGTGATATTTTAATTCTCACAACAACCTTTGGGTTAAGTATTTTATCGTGTCCTGTTACAGGTGGTAAAAACTAAGGCCCAAAGTCATACAATTAGTAAGTTGGGATTTAGGGATTCGAATCCAGATGATCTGGGCACAGAGTCCATCCTCTTAACCATTTGGCTATCCTGACTCCCCAAGTCCCGTCTTTATTTGACGGCAGCAAACCCTAACTGCACACTTAATTCCTAAGAGAAAGTAAGTGCCTATTCAGTGCTGAGTACGAAGTAAAAGCTGCCAGATTAAAAGCACAATAGAGAAACTATTCTAATGTGTTGTCCTAGTCCTGGAAAGAGGGAGGCATAAACTATAACAGTGTGGAGTATGCTGGAACAATGGGAGTGAACACCCGCAAATGTTAAATATATTTGTTTAAGGGTATCCAACTAAGGGGGCCTGCCTACCTGCCTGCCTTTGTTCCTTCTTTCTTTTTTTTCTGTTTCTCTGTATTCTCCCAATTTTCTTAGTTACAACGAAAAACTAATAATTAAAATAATTTTCTGAAGATCAATGGGACACTTAACCAACTTATTTTAAACCCTAACTCCATACAAGACATGGTGAGATAGTGTAAAGCCCAGAACATTCTGGGCTCCTAGGACCAGTCTTGTCATCAGGCATCTTGGGGGGAGGGTGACTTGAGGACGTCTAGGTGACTCTTGTTTCTCTTTTTACTGAATCCAGCAAAACAGTGGTGCATAGGGCAGCTGTAGCACGTCTGGTAGAATGAGGATGCAGTATCTTTTGGGGTGCTGCTCTCCCCCAGAAGCCCAGATAAAGTGCATAGCTGTGCTTTGTGCCATGAGCCATGAGGCATTTGTGTCACAAGAGGGTGACACTATATCACTTCCCCCCTTGCATCCTGATACCTTTCCCGGGACTTCCGTGCCCCAGTCTCCTGCTCCGCCCGGTACTCATATGATAGGTGACCTCCAGGACAAGCCTGGCCTTCCTCAGTCTCTCCCCGTCCCAACCCCGTGTCTTCCACATCCTATTTTGACCTGCAGTGGCTTGCAGCTCCTTGCAGATATTTGAAAAGAGAATGAAGTGATTTACATAATTAAAACAAATTGCTTGACGAGTGTGAGACTCCATTGTTGTGCTATAATGGAATGATTTAGATGCTGTGTGAGACACAGGGCTGGGGGGAAGCTGCTCTCCCGCCCTGGGAATGTAATTGCAGCTCCACAAAGCTCTCTCTGGAGAGACTTAGGGTGATTAGAGCAGGACACGGCAGTTGTCTCTGGGAGAAAGCATAAGACCAAAATAGAAGACTCTGAACTTCGCAAGTCTGCCTTCTCAACTTTAAGCATATGATGAAACGCCTGGAGCCACTGCTGAAGCGAGAGGGGACATTCGGTATTCCCCCGCTGGCCGGCTACCAGCTTACCATTACAGTGGGGGATTTTTTCTTTTTTTGCACGTTTCCACCCTCTACCTCTACCTTTTCTGGTTCTCTGGTGCCACAGAGAAAGCGTCTTTAAAATCATATTAGGATTTCAGATTAAGGGAGACCAAATGGACATGAAAAGTAGACAGCTAAATGCAGTCTGTGATCCTTGACTGAATCCGGGAACAGGGGTGGGGTTGAGGGTAGGGGAGCCTGTAAAGGACATTATAAGGACAAGTGGCAGAATTGGCATGCAGACTGTGGATTTGATGTTAGTATTATATCATGGTTAAACTTCCTGATTTTGGTAAATGTATTATGGAAATAATGTAAAGGGATATGACGTCTGCAACTGACTCTCTGGTGGTTGGTTCCCAATGGAGTATGCGTTTATGCAGAGGGAGAATGCTAACGCTTATGGGGCAGAATAATAACAATCAGTAAATCCAGGTAAAGGATACAGGGGCTCATTTTATTATTCTTGCAACTTTCCTGTTAAGTTGGGAATTATTTCAACATAAGAAGTTAAGAAAACCCAATCACATTAGGAAGTAATTCTGGCCTTGTAGGACTGACAATTACTCATTTCTTAAAAGAAAAACTGAGATGAGTAGAAAAGAAAAATAACATGCATGGTCCAAATAATTTCTATGTGAAGTAGGGAGAGCTGAAATTTGCAATTAATTATATCCACAAGTTAGATGAAAATCCAGGTCACCACCGCAGCTCTGCTGACTTTAGAACACAGACCACAGGCCTCGTCTGTGCCCCACGCGGGGTGCAGCCATCTTGGGGAGCCTCATTATAAGGTTATCACTAACCAGGAAGCGAGTGCTTCATGTGCGTGGAAGGACCTGGTGTCAGGGAGGCTGTGTCATTTAATTCGCAAGGTCTGTTTGTCTCCCATTCTCATAAGGAAGAAGAAAATCAATTGACTTGGAGTCCAGGTTCATTTGGATGTTAGACGAAACCATGGAATTTCCCTGGCTTCAAGTCTTCAGCAAGTTAGACTTGCGAACAACAGCCTCCCGCTTTATACCCAGATGTACCCCTACCCCAGTGCATGAGCTGAAGGTCCTGGGCAAGGTAGAGCGGTGGTGAGGTGCTTATTCTTGCAACTTTCCTGTTAAGTTGGGAATTGTTTCAACATAAGGAGTTAAGAAAACCCAGTCACATTAGGAAGTAATCAGGAGGCACCTGAGGTGACTCCAGGTGTCTCACTTGGGTTCTGCTGTAGGTGTGGTGTTGATCAGGAGGGCCAAAGTGGTATTCACAAGGGCTTTTCTTGCCTAGTGGCATTGGCACCAATCTCTACATCCTGTAGCTCTGCATGGTATTTGGAAAGGTATATGGTGAGATCCAGGTGGCTCACCCCTTGTTTACCTTCCTGTTGGAACATGACAAAGCTTAGGGCATAACCTGAGAGAGCAGGTAGGAACCTGGGAAGGGATCCAGTTCAGGGGTGGCAGACTCAGATGCTCATGGGGACTGGGTAGGTACCACAGCTGAGTGAAACGAGCCAGGAGGTGATGGGAAACCTGGAAAGTGAGTGCCCTATTGAAAAGGCTTCTCAGAATCCATTCCACTGCTGTCATGGGGGAGTGTGGGCCTGCTGAGGTCAGCCCTTCCGACTTTTCCAGAATGCCAGAATTCTAGATTACAAATTTCCCTGTTTGTAAATATTGGCAAGAAATTGTTTTAAAAAATTAAAAACTGAATACACCAAACCAACACGTCTGGCACGTGGGATCTGGCTGTGGGCTGCCAGTTGGCTTATATTACGTGTTGGACAATTATATGCCACAAGCAGTTATTGGAATCTGACACGGTGCTGGCACCCAGAGAGGGCAAGTGATGGGCCTACAGTCACATCACCAGTTAGTGGCAGAGGTGAGTACTGCATCAGAGTGTTCAAGTTGTATAGCGAGCGTTCTGGTTTGGCATGAAAAAGAAAATTTGGCTAAAAGATGCAGCCTCGTGAACAGGAGTAATTAATTCCAAATGTTTTTTTTTTAATAAAATTAATTCCATTGTTAAATCTCATAACATCCTACTTCTGTCGCATGTTTATAGAAATACCTCCTTAAAATTCACTGTGTTTCTTCCTAACCACAAATAAACTGGTTTTCATAAACAAATAAGTGTAAAGATGGGGTTCAAAGTGTCAGCTACCACTGCTGTGGGGGAAAAAGTACCCCCGACCTCCCCATTGCAAATGATTTGTTTTAGAAATAAACAGGATGTGGATAGGGTCGTTTCTGGCTCTCTTAGGGAACGCTTTGGAATGGAGAATGGAGAGGCCTCTGGGATTCCCCAGGCCCCAGTGGGGAAAAGGGGAGGCCTCTGTGCACACACACTGGCCCCCTTTCCAGTGCGATGTCCCGTGTTCACATGTAACTCAGGCTCACATGTGCCCAGATTCTGGAGTCAGTGGAAATTTGCTTCCAATCCAGGATCTGCCACTTATTAGCTGTGTGACCTTGGACAAGTTACCTAAAGTCCTTCCGTTTCTTCCTGTTTAAATGGAGGCAAGAATGGTACCTATCTTGGAGAGTAGTTATAAGAATTGAAAGAGGGCTCCCCTGGTGGCTCAGTGGTTAAGAATCCGCCTGCCAGTGCAGGGGACATGGGTTTGAGCCCTGATCTGGGAAGACCCCACATGCCGCGGAGCCACTAAGCCCGTGCGCCACAACTACTGAGCCTGCGCTCTAGAGCCCACGAGCCACAACTACTGAAGCCTGTGCACCTAGAGCCCGCGCTCCGCAACGAGAGAAGCTACCGCAATGAGAAGCCCGCGCACCGCAACGAAGACCCAACGCAGCCAAAAATTTAATAAATAAATAAATGAAAGAATTGAAAGAGATAAATTCTGCCCAACACTTAGCATGGAGCCTGGCGTTGTGAAGTTCTCATCAAAAGTGCTCAGCCTGTGACAGATGGGGAAAGCAGATTGTGAAACGGGCAGCCGGGAAGGGGGCGTGGGGGAATGTTCGGCCACCACACAGCAAAGCAGCCACACCACAGGAGCAGCTCCTAAAGCACTCATGGTTTTGGTTTCAGGGGGTTTTGGTAAAGTTTTATATAGGTGTAATTCACATGCCCTTCAATTCACCCATTTAAACTACATAATTTAATGGTTTTTAGACTCTTCACAGATATGTGCAAACAGCATCACAGTTGATTTTAGAGTATCTTCGTCACCTCAAAAAGAAACCCCAGAATTTGTAGCCAATCTTCCCATCCCCTCAGCCCTTGGCAGCCACTAATCCACTTTCTCTATAGGTTTACCTATTCTGGACATTTCATATAAAAGGAATCATATGATATAACACGTGAGCTTTTGTGGCTGGCTTCTTTCACTTAGCATAATGTTTTCAAGATTTATCCGACCTGCAGTATGTATCAGTACTTCATTCCTTTTTATGGATGAGTAGCATACCACATTTTATTTATCCATACATCCATTGATGGGCATTTGGGTTGTTTCTACGTTTTAGCTATTGTGAATAATGCTGCCCTGAACATCCGCGTTCAAGTTTTTGTGTGGACATATGTTTTCATTTCTCTTGGGTATAAACCTAGGAGTAGAATTACTGAGTCAAATGGTAACTTCGACTTAACTGTCAAACTGTTTTCCAAAGCAGCTGTACCATTTTACGTTCCACCAGCAGTGTATAAGGGTTTTGATTTCTCCACATTCTCATCAACACTTGGTTTTATCTGACTTTTTGATTCCAGCCGTACTCATGAGTGTGAAGTGGTATCTCGCTGTGGTTTTGATTTGCATTTCCCTGATGACTAATGATGTTGAGCATCTTTTTCTCTACTTATTAGCTTATATCTTCTTTGGAGAAATGTCTACTCAGATCTTTTGCCCATTTTTAATTGGGTTGTTTGTCTTTTTATTACAGAGTTGTAATGGTCTAGATACAAGTTCCTTATCAACTATATGATTTGCAAATATTTTTTTCCATTCTGTGGGTTTTCTTTCCACTTTCTTGATAGTGTCCTTTGAAGTACAAAAGTTTTTAATTTTGATGAATTACAATTTATTTTCTTTTGTTGCTTGTGCTTTCGGTGTCGTATTCAAGAATCTGTTGCTAAATCCAATGTCACAAAGATTTACTCCTATGTTTTCTTCTAAGAATTTTATAGTTTTGGCTCTTGCATTTAGGTCTTTGATCCGTTTTGAGTTAATATTTATATACGGTTTGAGGTAGGGATCCAATTCTCTCATTTTTTGCAGAAGAGAAAGAACTGTGAAGTGATATGGTCATCCACTAAGACATACCAAAGCCCAGTCCACCTTGGAAGCTCATTAGCCAATAGGAGCAGGATGGGAAGGGTCAACTTTCGCAATGGGAGAGCCGCTTCAGCTCTCAGAAGCTCTAGTCTGCAAGCCATAGAGTGTAACTCGAAAGCTTATACAGTGTGCCCATTAAGTGGATGAAATAATGACCAAGAGGGTAGTGATTTAATCACCATAACTTGTACTTGTCTCTTACCTTCCTGCCATCTCTGAGCCTTTTGGGCAGAAGTAGGGTGTAACAGAAACAGAATTGACCTTTTTGTCAAAAGACTAGGAGCTGATTCTTGGCCACACTTGTGACCTTAGATGAGTCATTAACCTCTCTGAGCCTTGGTCTTCTCATGTCTAAAGTGGGCTATTGATACCAAGTTTCCAGCGTTATTGAATGAGTTCAAGAAAGCATTCCCAGTTATGGAAAAGCACACAGTACCTGATGTCCAGTTGCCACACAAAACGTGTGTGTTCACGCTCATCGTACTTCTAACACCTCTTCCACCATTGATCTTACTGTGTGCTTAGCCAACTGTGTGTCTGCTACGTCAGTTCACACAGACCAGGACCCTAGAATCCCGTACAGTAGTCAATTCCAGAGGCACAAACCCACCTATAAACTATCCTGTGCTATCCCCATTCCTCTTCCAAGATACTGACCCTGGGAAGTCTTAGAAAAGGGTGATGCTTGGACACACCTCGACTCAGCTGAGGGTGTGCTTGGCAGGTGCTTAGGCCTCAACCCATCTCAGTGTTGCAGGTGGTACCCCTGGTGCCTGAAAAGAGACAGTTGATTGGAAAGAAAACTTGTAGCCATAGGACTGAGTGATTGGAAAAGAGGACCAAGAAGGATCTTCAGAGTGTGAATTCAGATTTTTTTCTGCTAGGCCTGAAATTTCTTCCAGTGGTGCCCTACCCTTGGGTTAAGGCACAGTATCGAGGCCAGTATCGAACATCTTACCTGGCGTGGGCAGCAGAGAGCTAGTGGATGTGATGACACGAAGCAGTAAGAAGGGCTCTGCCAACGTCACGAGACACCATAACCCAAGAGGAGCTACTGGCATAAATCATAGGATATTAGAGCTGAGAGGAAGGGCCCTTAGAAATCTATCCAGCTCCTGCACTTGGCAAAAGAAGACAACTAAGTCTCAGAGGCACTGAATGACTTGACTGAGGCAAGGCAATGAGTAACAGCAGAGCTTGGTACCTAATGCACCTGCCATTGGGTCCTGAGGCCATGGAGCCTGGAATTCAAACATTTTGATGTGGAGGGTGTTGGAGAAGGTATCTCAAAAAGGAGGCCGAGTGTTCAGGTCTAGATTTGAGGGTACCAGAGGAGCAGCTCAGGATCTATTTGGTTGGGGAGAGAGAAGGGGAAATAGGCTTTGAGGCAGAGGCACAAAGGCTAGAAGAAGTTCCTCTGCTTCTCCGTTTTGTCAAAGGTCCTTCGCATAGGTATATTCTATTTCAGCTGAAACTTCAGATGCCAGAAAAAGATGGTGGGACATCTGTGAC
This sequence comes from Grampus griseus, assembly GCF_964374135.1. Classification (NCBI taxonomy): domain Eukaryota; kingdom Metazoa; phylum Chordata; class Mammalia; order Artiodactyla; family Delphinidae; genus Grampus; species Grampus griseus. The sequence goes on from NC_139010.1 coordinate 69,277,262, forward strand.
CCGGGCCTGCCTCTGCCACTGACTATCCGGGGGCTTCCCAGGACCACAGCTCTCCCCTCCGCACCTTGGTCTGTTCACGGCACATGAGATAGGCGGAAAGTAGATGAACCCTGGAGGCCCGTGGCAAGGCCACGTCAGGCTTAGGGTGCGAATTAATGAACAACTTTACGGGGGCATGTTTAGAAATAAGTTTGGGATGATCATTTTAAGTTCTCCTTTTTTTTTATGCACTTATTCAAATGATACATTTGACCTGATTAATAGAAAGTGTACCAGCCTAATGTACAGTATTAGGAGATAATTGCAATGGATGAAAGTTCCTTGAGTCAATTAACTCTTATTACCTGGAAACCATTTATAAGAGGCAATAAATTATTGGGACAACACAATTAGCAGTCCCACAATAAAACGGGTTTCACGTGTGTGCCTGTAGGCACCTCCCAACTCCCCACCCCGCGAGGGCCTGTCAAGTTAAAGGGTACGTGTTTGAAGGGATTGCTGTGCCCTTTTGTGTTTACAGGAGTGTGTTAACAGGCAGCAGGGCTGACATATCCCAGGCTAGCCCTGAGCAATGAAATAAGCTTTCCACGCCTGGGAACAATGATGCCTGTGTCACAGCCAGTCAATGGCTGTTTCAGTGCCTTGTACCTAATAGACTCACCAAACGTTGGCCAATCTGCTGAGTGATATTTGAGGTTGGATCTTGCGATTCTGTTTAAAGACCGTTTCTAACACTCTCACCCTTGAATTTTAAAATTGAAATTGCTTAATATTTAGAACGAGTTTCTTTTCCCCACCCCACCCCCTCCATCAAACTACAGGTTCTGTATAGTGTGGACAGATTTGGGACCAAAGGAAAGTTTTACTAGAAGGTACCACTAGAAGGTACCACTACAGTAGCAAGTAAACGTCTAGGAGCCACATTCATCTCTTACATTTGCTTTCAATCTGCGGAAGAAGATTGCCTTGTCCCTAAGCTGGCCCAAACTTAGTTCAGTGTGTCTTAGAACTGTAGGATCCAGGGTCCCTTTCTACTGAATCTTCACGCTATTTGCTTATTAAGTAAAGAGAACTACTCTAGAATTCTTTCACAATGATCTGAAATAACCTGACATTTACTTTGACCAACCTAGTGTTTCTATCACCTGAAGCATTTTTCCCTCCACTGTTGCATTACAAGCAGGATTCAAATTCCTAACAGCAGGGGGGGAAAAAAAAACCTCAACAAATCCCAGAGTACAACAATGTTAATGATCAACGTTTTATTTTTTACCCTGTTGACTGTTTCAACCACAAGCTTAAAGAATTATCAAGGCCAACTGCATTAGTCCAAATAAGCTGGAAATAATAGACTGACCAGAACCAGTGCTAAGAAGGCAAATTTATAAGTCAAGTAATTGGAAACATAATAAAGAAGGAAACAGGTTACCATAGAACCCAGGTCTCTCTCCTGTGTGTGTGTCCAAATTGGGGGGGGGGGTATTTTAATATCACCAGATCACTTTATGATAGTCTATCTGTGACTTCTTCAACGATGATAAATGTGCGATCTGATCTTTTAGAAGAATAAACAGTTCCTTGTTAATTAATTTATACAGCTGTCAGTGAAGCTTTTTCTCTTTGCACTCTAAGTGTTTCCCTGCCATAGATTTTCTTGCCGTTCCTGGCAAACCTCCAGTGAGAGCCTGGGATTTATTAGGCTGACTTGGTGCAAAGTCTATTGATTGTGGCCCCGAGGGTAATAACTAAATAGAGCCAGAGCAACAAGTCAATAAGAGCATTGTTGCTGCAGCCGGCATTCGCTGGAGGAGTGAGATTGTTTTACAGCAGCCGAGGGTAATCAGGACCGATCAGCGTGTTCAGCACGCGCCGCGTGCACCGTGTTAGAGCCGAGGACTGTTTGAGAGCTTCAGCGGGGTCGGGAGAATCGGGGTGGGGTCCTGGGATTATGAACCCTGTGAACTCCTCCATTACAGCTTAAAGGTTTCAACTTTAGTTTTTAACATCTGCTGCAACCTTGGGGAGCCCAGGGGCAGGGCTGGGGCAAGGGAGTACAGACACAGGCCCTGGGCCTCAGCGCTAAGCGCTCTCTTCTGGGCTGGGTCCCAGAAACAAGATGGTTAGGAGCTGAGAGACGCTCTCACAGCTGCTGTCTGTCGTGCATCCGTCCATCCATCATCCGCCCATCTGTGTGAGGTGCTAGCCAGTGGCACCATCCCCGGCTTCTCATAGCCCAGAATATGTTCAACATCAACCATCCAAACGGAGCTGTTATTACCCCGGAGGAAGTCATATCATTGTCATTTCTCGCTTCCAGATCTTGAGTTGCACTGACCTAATATTTAAAACCGTTTTCTTAAGGCTTGCTTCGAAAGAAAGACCAATCGTGTCTTTCAAAGCTGTTCTTTCCTCACTCGTAGAAGTTCCAAACTCTGACTTTCACATATCTGATGACTGGTTTTTTAATTACAGAAAGCAAAATCAAAGTCCACTTCGATGGCTGTCTCTCTTTTGCCTTTTGAAGAGTCCTTGCCGTGTCTCATGGTAGAAACCTGTTTCTGTGCATGAAGGACTGGAAAGTCAGGAGTCAGCTTCCCGGATGTAGCTGGTGCTAACCAGGCTCCCATCCTCCCAGACTCATCTTGTCCCAGTGGTGTTGGAATAACTAAGGTGGGGTGGATTTCTTAGGCCCATCAGGGAAAGTTCCAGGACACTGGTCCGCAATCCAGGACTAAATCGATCGCTGACGAATAAGTGCCTTCTCTTCCTGTGGGAGGCTAGAGACGGCCACGGGGCAGCCCTTTATTACACAGAAGTTTGTCCTTTGAGTCTTTGATATAGAGTAGTGTGGAGAGAAAGGCAATCTCTGGGGCTATAAAGGTAAAAAAAAAACAAACATGACTTCACCAAAAAGATTTTATTCTGAATGCAAAATCTGCGTCGTTAAGACACCTTCCCCGGTAGTCCTTGGTGATTATTGCATTTCAGTTCCATGCCTGACATTCGTCAGTCAGAGACAAAATTCATTTGCTGGGAAGGGGGCCATTTTGGTCCCACAGTCATGAGCGCACTGGGATTTCTGCCCCATCCCCGCAGGGCTCAGTTTTCTGGACATCGTGGCATTTGTCTTCTGGTTCCTTCCCAAGGAAGAGCTGAAGTTAGATTTTGCCTGTATGGTCATGTAACTTACAGAAAGAAAGTTGATAGAAAGAAAGAAATGGAAAGTATTGATAGCAGGTCCCATAATAGCCTTGTTACTCACACTGCAATAGGAAAGTGACCTTTTAGATCTATGACTTGGAATTACCAGTCACCTGGATAAACACCACCTCATTTTTTACTTTTTTTTTTTTTTTTTTGCGGTACGCGGGCCTCTCACCACCGCGGCCCCTCCCGTCATGGAGCACAGGCTCCGGACGCGCAGGCCCAGCGCCCATGGCTCACGGGCCCACCACCTCATTTTTATCTAATACCAAGGCCATCAGTTCCAAGTTGTTGGATTGAAGAACCGTGGAATGGCTCCAGGAAGGCAGGCACCTCTGAGAAGCTGTTTAGAAGCCAAGAGCAATTCTTACCCTCATTCGTCCTCTCGACGAGGGACGGTCATTGGTGTGGGCTATGCGCAAATGTGCCTGCATGAACTAGTTACGTACAAATAACCCCAGACCCTCGTGTGACTCAATCCAGATGGAAGACAAATCTTTCATGGAATCTTCTATTTTTAAACAACTTTCATTATTCTCTACTGAATTGAGGTTTTTTCTGTTCTTTCCTATTTTACTGAAATAATCCTTGGCAAATCTATGGCACAAAATAAAACTTGGGAGGGTCTTTAAAAATTACTTGCAGTATGACTTATGTTACTGAAAAGTTAAGAAGCAGGAGCAATTCCATCAGGCAGCAATCTTTCTGAAAAAAAAAATTTTTTTTTTTGAGAGTTTAGTCAGTCCTAACATACAACTTCTGAGCAAAGCTGAACCGCTACTTCCTCCCCTGGGAGACATAAGTGACTTGTTCATCAGACATTCTTTGGTCTGAATGAAGAAATTTCTGTCCAGTCTGCTTAGGTTCAGTCCTGTGATACAAGCAGATTTTGACATATCAAGATGACCTAGGGGCTTCCCTGGTGGCGCAGTGGTTGAGAGTCCGCCTGCCGATGCAAGGGACACGGGTTCGTGCCCCGGCCCGGGAGGATCCCACATGCCGCGGAGCGGCTGGACCCATGAGCCATGGCCACTGAGCCTGCGCGTCTGGAGCCTGTGCTCCGCAATGGGAGAGGCCACAACAGTGAGAGGCCCGCGTACCGCAAAAAAAAAAAAAAGATGACCTAAGAGCTGAGAAGCTTTGGCACAGGAAAGAAATATGCAAGGGAAGTTAAGGAGCTGAGGGGAAAAAAAATAATGATAATCTAAGTTGATTTGTAGAACACTTTCAGATTCTCAAAGATGTTTTTGTTTGGGTGGTTGTGGAACCCTCACATTTGCCTTATCACAACTTAAAGAGGGAAAGCAGCAAAGAGTACACACATTTGCAGTTTGTGTGGTTGTGCCAATATCTCATCTCAAGGTTTTTAAGAGTGGAGGCCAGATTTTTTTCGGTATTATGTGCTCTTCTCAGTGTCAGGGGTAATCAGAATCATCTCGGATAGACTAAAGCAGGGGATAAACAGCTGAAACTAATCGATTTGTGTATTTGCTAGATGCTGAGAAGTCACAAGGAGTCATGTGTGAGCTCTTAAAACAGTGGCTGCTGGGTTTATCTTTGTAAGGGGAGACTGGATTTTGACACAGAGACAAGCATGGCAGGAGTATTACAGTTGTGAAATGACCAGTGATTTTTCCAAGTCTATTGTGAACACATCTTCATAAGAGGGTGTCCTCTTTTTGCCTCGCAGGGCAGGTTATTGCAAAACACATACACTCCTGAGGTCAATAGGCCTATAAGCTGTAGTATACATTGGACTCATTTTCAGGAATTTCAGATAATTTGGACTTGATTTTAGAGAATATCCCTTAGTCTGTTGGTATGTGCTCACCCACTTTTCAAAAAAAAAAAGTGACCATCTAGGAAAATATTTTTCTTTGACAATCAAATCTTCTAGAGCAAACACAGTGTCCGCTTCGCATCTTCTTTCTGCGTCGTTATGAATTGTCTTCTTCAGCATCCACAATGCATCACGTTATGCTTTTGTGTTTCTTGCATTTTATGGTTTGGAATAATCTGAAAATAGGTATCTGAAGGATTACTCACCTAAACAGGTGAGATTAAAGAGAGAAAAATACCTATATTTCAATGTTACTCTGATGTAGAAGCTGTCAGTCATGCTCTTACGGCCACAATCCTCATTTATAATGGACTGTGTTGCCAAGAGCTCCCTATTCTTCAGGCTTCTCGTGGACTATTTTTCTGTTACAAGCGATTTATTACTTTTTTGGTTCTGAATTGCTGATGTTAATTGTTTAATTCTAAACTTCCTTGTATGCCTGGCATTTCAATAATTGAGGATTTGGGTAACACCATGACATTGGTGGAAAAGGAATTTAGCAACTTCACCTATAGATTGCTCAAATGCATGTGCTTGATTTCAGAATGAAACTTCAAAACCTTTGAAAACAACATCTTAAAGTCCATCTCTCTCCCTTATTCCCAGATGAGGTTTTCTATAATAGCCAACCTTTACCAAGTATCATCCATGCCCCAGATACTAGATGAAAGCCCAACGTGTGTAGCCTCATGGAATTTTCTCGTTAACCATATAAAGTGCATACCGTTCACATTTTATAGTTTAGGAAACAAAATACCAGTAAGGTTAGTTACTTTCTCAAAGCCACATGGCTAATGGAAAACAAGCTCCTTTGCTGGTCCATGGGCCAGCACGATCTGACCCCTGCCCTCCCCTTCAGCTCACGTCCTTCCCATCATTCTCCTCTCTGAGCACAGTACCTTTGCTCAGTCCCACCAGCGTGCCTTGCAGATAAAGGACCTTTGCACATGCTGTGCCCCCTGCCTGGAATCTTTTTCCCATTCCCACCCTCTCCCTTACTTAACCCAGTGCATCCTTCAGATCCCAATTCAACATCATCACCACCTTCGGGATCACTAGGCCCCCGGATGAGCTTGGTCCTGTGGCAGTCACGGGGGAGGGCGGCCATCAAGCCTCAAGGCATGCAGTCCCTCCAGGTGTTGGCAGGTACCTGGCTCAGCATCAGAACTGAGCCAACCACTTCCCAGGCAGTCCTGAGCCAGTGACTGAGCACAGGGGAGGTCCTAGGACCAAGCCATTTCTGTCCAATGCACGATTCGAAAATGGAGCCGTCTTTGGCCCAGAGCCCCTGATTGGGTTGGCCGAGATTTGGTCACATCTGCAACATGGTCCGAGGCTCTACTTGTCTGTTCCTGCTTCTTCCCCACTTTGCTTTCATAGGTGTCAGGTCTGCACGATGGTCTGAAGACTTTCCCTGCCCGATCCTGCCTCCTTCCCTTTTGATCTTTCACAGGCGGTGCCCCCCACTAAACTTCTTTCACTCCTAACTCTGTTTCAGCATCTGCTTTTCTAAAAGTCCCAACTGACACAAATCCCCTCTTCTAGACTCTCCTACTTTCTATCTGCTCCTTTCTAAGCACTTCACGGTGTTGTGGTACTTACCGTTGGAAACTGTACACTGTGAGCATGTGATTGTCCAGGTCTGTAAGCTCCACGAGGATGCCCATGTTTGCATGCCCAGACCCAGGCCTGTTGCCTTTTACCCTGGAGTCAGCTCACTCCCCATCACCCTACGCTGGGCGTGCTCAGCCCCGTGCATCCAGGGCCGCTTCACTGACGGTAGCCAGTTGAGTGCCGAGACTGTCACAGCAGCGCTGGGAGTGGGACATTGAGACCTGGCGCTGCCTTGGAAAGCACACTGCAAAAGGAGGCAACGATGAGGCCTGGGTCAGGCCGGCCCCCGTGTGAAGGCCCTTTGGCATCTTTTTTCCTGCGTGGAGGTGCACGCGTACCCTTTCTCCTTGAGGAGAAGATAGGACTTTAGCGTTTTCAAGGCCTTCTAAGTGAAAACATCTGTATCCGATTTTCCCCGTCGCCAGGTATTAGTAAAGGCCCACTGAAGAGCAGCTTACAGTTGACAAGACTGTCATCAGAAGGTGTCACTGCCATCAGCTGGCATTACAGTGAGGCTGTTAGAGCTGGTGCCCTAGCCAGATGCCAGCCCGGTTAATCACATTTGGTCTCCCTAAAATTCCCTCCAGACTTCTCATCGGACACGTATTCTTCATCTCTGCCCTGACCTGTGAGGCAATGTTTGCTGAGAGCCTTTCAGCTGCTGCCATAGTTCATTCCAAAAATGGATGCATTCCTGAAGGACCACTTGTCAGGGGGTGTTGTCGGGGGAGGATTCCTGCTTGGGAGAGGGGCTGGCCTGATTAGATGGCCCCTAAGGCCACTTCCTCTTCCATTTCTGATTCTGTGGTTCAGTGCTTGTCACCCTCAAAATGTAGTGTGCACGGAACTGCTGAGAGCCTTGCACGTGAAAATACTGCTAGATCAAAAGGGCAGAACTTAGTAGGAAAGATGTTTAAATACACACACACCCCAAACAAACCTGGATAGCCCTGGGACCCAGAAACAGTCACGGTCGTATTTTCACTCTCAAGTAGAGTTTGAAGCCATAATTAACTGAAGACAAAAAAATGTATATGTTGAATGAAAGGCGTGTAATCTTTGGGATAATTCTGATGTAATTAACACAGCAGAGCTGCATTAAGGCCAGTGTGCAATGAGTGGAATTTTCCAACATCGATTAAGCTGGACTTGAAGAGAAGTGAGTCTTTGTCTGCCAAATGAAAACAACTTTGGGATATTTAAATTCAGGTTGGAAATTGGTTTGAGTAAAGGGATATTTAAACCACAGCTGTTCAAGGGCTAAGACATGAGTACGTGTGCGCACGTGCGCGCTCGCGTGTGCGCGCGTGCACACACAACACACACACACACACACCCTCCGCCTCCTCTAAAAACAACTTAGCCAAAGGTGTACATTCCTTCTAAGTTCTCATGATCAACAGATGTAAATGTTCACGGTGTTCGGATGAATTATGGACCCTAATGAGATTTCAATACTGAGCAAACAATAAAAATTTATGCATCGCATAGTTGCTGTGGCCTTTGGCTCCAAGGCTAGTGTTCCACCCTTTCACCAGCTTCAGTAATATAATATCCAGCTGGCTTTGGAGGTAAGGAAAATTCGAGGGGTGAATTGAAATTGTGAGAAATTATTTGATGGATTGCTTTGTCAGAGTAATGCATGGCCTTGGCATAATTACCGTGGCCACCTTAACCCTTGCGGCAGGTGGTGACAAAGGCCTGCAGGGCCGAGGTGCCGAGCGGGTCCCCACACGTGCCCCTCACTCTCCCTGTCCCCAGTGTTCATGGGGTCCAGGCTCTCATGAGCAAATGCCGAACAAGCACATTCCTGTCCTAGTGCGGCGAGCAAGCGATCAGGACAGCCGAAGGGCTGTGCTTTTTCCGAGAACTGTTGTCTGTGTCAGGGTGAGAAGAACCAAACAAAAGACAGACCGACCTTGAAATAAAATGGTGCGAAGATGGGGAAAGATGATTTATATCTTTTAAAGCAATGCTTAGTTTAAACACAACGGCGGACGCAGGCACGTTAATTTCTCTCTCACTTTCTCTATCAATTCAGACCTTGAACTTCATGGTTGTCTGCCTTGTCCTTTATAATGTTCAAGTCTTAACATGTGATTAATAGCAGAATCCCTGTGTGTACGTGTCAGAGACCACATCTGTAGCAAATCTGCCAGCATATTTCTTATGCTAGTTTCACTCTGGAACCATAAAGTGATTCCCGTTTTGTGAATGAGAATAAACCTATTATGCAGTAACATAGCTACACCCAAGCATCCGCTCTTGGGGGAAAGAAGTTGGCCTATACGCTAGGGCAGCTCACATTTCAGCGTTTGGAAGTGCTTGTCAGCGTGGCCTTAACAGCGAGAAACCGTGCCCACCCATTTCATGGTTTTATTATGATAACGGAAATATATTTGCAGCATGTTGACAAACTCACTTGGAGTAAACAGGGTCGTCTTAATTGTAAGTCCTAAGGTTTTAATGCTAAATCAGGCAACAAGTCAGTGTTTCAGTTTGGCACGGCCAACCGCATGTTCCCCCAAAATAGCCTTTGACACTTTTTAAAGCAAGTCAGTGGTGTACTTAGGCTGTTCACAAAAGGCTTCATTCTTGTCTACAAATGGCAAACCTCCCCTTCATCCCAAGCGTGCCCAGCTCAAGTGAGGTTGGAGAAAAATAGGCACGTCCTCTGTATCAAGGCATTTCTCCAACTCTTACGCTCATCAAAAAGGAAAGATTTTGAAGTATATGGGGAAAGCATGCCTAGGAAAGGCTCTCTTGATTTTCATTTAACACACCCGCCCCCCGAGTTTTTTAAAGGTCTGTATTTCTGCATGGCTGAAAACATAGATTCCACCCTGGAGAGATCTCCGGGCTGTTCATGTTACACTCTGAAGCCATGTGTTTTCACATCGTGGCAAAACCCAAGATGTAGGCAGATCCCTTGGCCCCTGTTGGCTTTGGGATTTTAGTCTCTTCATTGTTCTCCACTGTAAACTTATACAGAAAAAGACCTCTGCACCCTGAATATAAGCACAGGCAGTAATGTTTTCCCACAGATGCCAACCATGTAGCTAAGCAAGACCCAAGAGTGGTGGGAAAGGGGAAGGAAGGGGGCAGAGGTCCATGAGTGCTGCAGCTGGAAATGAAGGGCTCTCCAGGTGCCCCAAGTGCCCTCCCAGAGGCAGCCACTTCCCTAGGAGGCTTTGTCAGCACAGTGACCACAGGGGCGGATGCAGAGGAGCCCCTCTCCAACATAGGCAGCCCTAGAGCTTCTAAGACCCTGCTTAGCCATACAAGGGGGTGGTTACAAAAATAATAATACCAGCCCTTGACTTTTGGCTATGTGCTCATCACTTCTATGGCTTATCTCATTTAATCCTCACCAGAGCCCTATATGGTAGGCATTATTATTATCCTGAGGCCCAGATTGGTAAGGACTTTGTCCAAGGTCACACAGCTAAAGAGTGGCAGAGAGCCAGGATCCAACCCAGACAGTCCATTCCAGGGTGCACACTCTTACCCTCATGCTTTGCTGTCTTTCATTCTTTGGAGGTTTCCTACTCTTGTCTTTTAGCATAACCTGATCCCAATTTTTCTGCCTTGTCACCCTCTCTTCCACTTATCAGTATTTTAGCATTGGGTATAAGATGTTATTATAAGTTACTGACTTCAGGTAATTCACTGTTCTCTTGATCCATTTTGCTTATAAAGTGCCAAAGCAGTTCTTAGCGCTGTGCACTTGTACAGTTTTGATAGCTGGGGTAAACAGACAACCAGGCTGCTGTGTCCCCCGGAGATCATGGCCCAGCTGCCTTTCGAGGTTTCAAACATCCAAACATCCTCAGGACTGACACCTTTGTGAGTGTTCGTGGTCCTCAGTGACTTTCACTTTTGCTTTGTAAATATCTTCCAATGTCCAGATTGATGGATTCTGTAGATAAAATGCCCCAAATCCCTCCCTCCGCTTCCCCCTAAAACAATGGTTCTCGAACTTTTAGGTCTCAGGATGCTTTCACACTCTTAAAAATGATTGAGAACCCCAAGAGTTCTTGTTTGTATGGGTTACATCTGTGAATATTTTTCATATCAGAAATTGGAACTGAGAAAAATTAAATATGTATGAATCCATTTGTAAATAATGATACTGAACTGATTATATATGAACACATTTTATGAAAAATGACTATATTTTCTAAAACGAAGTGAGAGAGAAGGGGGCATTGATTTACACTATTGCAAATCTCTTTAAAGTCTGGCTTAATGGGGACAGCTGGAGTCCAATGTGCTTCTGCATTAATCCGCTGTGATGTCACACATCTAGTAGCCTCTGGAAAACTCCACTGTACACTCATGAGAGAAGGAGAGTGGGAAAAGCAGATAACATCTTAGTGTTACTATGAAAATAGATTTGATTTCATGGATCCCCTTAAAGGATCCCTGGGCCACATTTTGAGAACCGTGCCCTGAAATATGGCTGGTATTTACAAAACCACACTGATGTGAGTAAAGGAGGAACAAGTTCTTGTGGAAAAGGCAGGTGGTGTCCTGGACTGCAAATCAGCTTACCTTTCAGCAGTGTCTCCTATGCTCTTCTGGGCTCACAGGCACTTACTTCTCTGCTCCTTTCCTCTAGATCTGTAGGCCGGGCCATGCCACACATGCTCCTTAGATGTCAGAATACTGGGTCTTGTTTTCTGCTAGACCATGAACTTCTTGAGGCCACGAGCCAGGTCTATTTCATCTCATTCTCTAGTATCAAGCATATAATGCCTGGCACATGACAGGTGAATTTTACAGAACTGGACAAGGGTCCATGATAAAGATATTTGCAAACAGTCCAGGCATATGAATATGTTGATTTTTTAAATGAAAACCCAGATATTTCTCTTCTTTCTCTATATCATTCATCTCTTCATCAAATATTTATTGATACCTATAATATGCCAAACACTAGAATAGGTAATGGATACAACAAAGACCAAGGCAGACTTGAGCCTTGCTCTTACACAATTCCACTTCATAGAGGAGACAGTCAAGAAACAAATAATTACAGATGGAAAGAAATAAAGAAGCTACCATCACCCAAAGGGGAGACATGAGGTTGGGCTCCTTCAATCTGGAGGACTGACTTTACTATTCACTGCTAGTACGCCATCTCCCTTGGAACCAAAAGAGCCATTTGTTGGTCTATGGGCTATTTAACAGCTGTATTGAGGTATCACTTGTATACCATGAAATTTACCCATTGGAAGCATACAGTTCAATGATTTATAGTAAGTTTATAGAACTGTGCAACCATCACCATGATCTGTTTGTAAGACATTTCTGTCACCCCAGTGTTGCCTCTTGCCTGTTTGCTTGAGTCAATCCTGGCTCCAACTCCCAGCCCCAAGCAACCACTGATCTGAATTCTAGGAATTTCATATAAATAGAATCATACAACATGTAGTCTTTTATATCTAGCTTCTTTTGCTTAGCATAATGTCTTTGAGGTTTATCCATACTGCAGCATGTGTCAGTAGATTGTTACTTATTTTTTCAATTGGGGTATAGTTGCTTTACAATGTTGTGCTAGTTTCCGCTGTACAGAGAAGTGAATCAGCTATACATATACATATATCCCCTCTCTTTTTTGATTTCCTTCCCATTTAGGTCACCACAGAGCATTGAGTAGAGTTCCCTGTGCTATACAACAGGTTCTCATTAGTTATCTATTTTATACATAGTAGTGTATATATGTCAATCCCAATCTCCCAATTACTTTTTTTTTTTTAATAAATTTATTTATTTATTTTTATTTTTGGCTGCCTCGGGTCTTTGTTGCTGCGCGCAGGCTTTTCTCTAGTTGCGCCGAGCGGGGGCTACTCTTTGTTGCTGTGTGCGGGCTTCTCATTGGGTGGCTTCTCGTTTCAGAGCACGGGCTCTAGGCGCACGGGCTTCAGCAGTGGTGGCACGTGGGCTCAGTAGTTGTGGCTCATGGGCTGTAGAGCTTAGGCTCAGTAGTTGTGGCGCACTGGCTTAGTTGCTCTGCAACATGTGGGATCTTCCTGGACCAGGGCTCAAACCCATGTCCACTGCATTGGCAGGTGGATTCTTAACCACTGCACCACCAGGGAAAGCCCTCCCAATTACTTTTTATTGCTGAGTAGTATTCCACTGTAAGGCTGAACCACGTTTTGTTTATCCATTCACCAGTTGGTGGACACTTAGATTGTTTCAAGTTGTGGACTATTATAAATATGCTGCTGTGAACATTTGCATACAAGTTTTGCATAGACATGTGTTTTCATTTCTCTTGGGTAGATACATAAGGGAAGAATTGCTGATTCATATGGTATGTATATGTTTAACTTTTTTTTTTAACTGCCAAACTTTTCTAAAGTAGATGTACCATTTTACATTCCCCCCAGTAATGTTTGGGGACTGAATGTCCTTGGTATTCTTTGGATTAGGCTTTTTGATTAGAGACATTTAGTGGGTGTGCTGTGCTATCTCATTTTTATTTGCATTTTCCTAATGACTAATGAAAGTGATCATTTTTTTCATATGCTTATTAGCCATTTGTAGTCTTTGGTGAAATGTCTATTCAGCTTTTTTTTTTTTTTACTTATTTATTTTTGGCTGTGTTGGGTCTTCGTTGATGCACCAGGCTCTCTCTAGTTATGGAGAGCGGGGGCTACTCTTCGTTGCGGTGCGCAGGCTTCTCATTGTGCTGGCTTATCTTTGTTGTGGACCACGGGCTCTAGGCACATGGGCTTCAGTAGTTGTGGCATGCGGGCTCAGTAGTTGTGGCTCACGGGCTCTAGGGCACAGGCTCAGTAATTGTGGCACATGGACTTAGTTGCTCTGCAGCATGTGGGGTCTTCCCGGACCAAGGGTCAAACCCGTGTCCCCTGCATTGGCAGGCGGACTCCCAACCACTGTACCACCAGGGAAGTCCTATTCAGCTCTTTTTTAATTTTATAATTTCTTAATTGGGTTATTTGTCTTCTTAGTGTTGAATTTTGAGTTTTCATTTTTATGGTCCTGGCTAGTAGTCTTTTATTGGATATACGATTTGCAAATATTTTCCCCCAGGCTATGGCTTGTCCTTTTACTTTCTTAATGGTGAATTTTGAAAAGTAAAAGCTTTTAATTTTGGTAAAGTCAATTTATCAATTTCTTATTTTATGGATTGTGCTTTTAGTGTCTTACCTAAGAAATCTTTGCCTATCCCAAGGTCACAAAGACTTTCTTCCAGAAGTTTCATAGTTTTAGCTCTTATATTCAGGTGTACGGTCTATTTTGAATTTTTGCACATAGTGTGAGATAATCGTCTAAGTTTTTTTTTTTTTTTTTAATATGGGTATTTAATTCTCCTAGCACCATTGAATTACCTTGGATCTTTTTTCAAAAATGAATTGGTCATAAATGTAAACGTTTATTTTTGGAATTTCTATCTTGTCCCATTTATCTATATATCTGTCCTTATACCAATACTATACTATCTTGATTACTGTGGCTTTATAGTAAGTTTGAAATCAGGTGATGTAAGTCCTCCAATTTATTCTTTTTCAAAATTGTTTTGGCCATTCTAGTTCTTTCCATTTACATATACATTTAATTTATTTTTCAATTTCCACAAAAAAAGTCTGCTAATATTTTGATATGAACTGCTTTGAATTGCCATCTTAACAATATTGATTTTTCCAACTCATGAACATGGACTTGTTCTCCATTTATTTAGATCTTTAATTTTTCTCAGCAATGTGTGGTAGATTTCAGCATGCAGGTCTTATTTTGTTAAACTTACTCCCAAGTTCTGTATTCTTTTTGATTTTATTTGAATTAAATTTTCTTAATTTTATTTGCCTGCTGTTCACTGCTAGTACGTAGAAGCACAATTGATTTTTGTATGTTGATCTTGTATCTTGCAACCTTGCTAAATTCATTTATTAGTTGCAGTAGCTTTTTTGTAGATCCCTTAGGATTTTCTACATACAGAATCATGTCATCTGTAATGAAGATAATTTTACTTCTTCCTTTATAATCAGGAGGCTTTTTATTTCTTTCTTATGCCTGGTTGCATTGGCTACAACCTCCAGTACAAGGCTGAATAGGAGTAGTAAGAGCAGATCTTCTTTCCTCCTTCCATATCTTAAGGGGAAATCATTCAGTCTTTCATTTAAGTATGCTATTAGCTATTGGTTTTTCATGAATGCCCTTTATCAGGTTGAAGAAGTTCCCTTTTATTCCAGTTTGTTGAGAGTTCCTATCATGAATATGTATTGGATTTTGCCAGATGTTTTCTCTGTGTCTAATAAGATGATCATGTGTTTTTGTCCTTTATACTATTAATGCAGTATATTACATTAATTGATTTTCATATGTTAAACCAACCTTGCATTACTGGGATAAATCCCACTTGGTCATGTTGTTTAATCCTTTTAATATGTTGCTGGACTCATTTTGATAATTTTTTTTTTTTTTTTTTTTTTTTTTTTTTTGCAATATGCGGACCTCTCACTGTTGTGGCCTCTCCCGTTGCGGAGCACAGGCTCCGGACGTGCAGGCTCAGTGGCCATGGCTCATGGGCCCAGCCGCTCCACGGCATGTGGGATCCTCCCGGGCCGGGGCACGAACCTGTGTCCCCTGCATCGGCAGGCGGACTCTCAACCACTGCACCACCAGGGAAGCCCCCATTTTGATAATATTTATAAAGGATGTTGGTGTCTTATGTTCATGTTGGGCATTTCTTGTGATGTCTTTAGCTTCTGTATCAGGGTAATACTGACCTCATAGATGAGTTGGGAAGTGTTCTCTCCTCCCTTATTTTCTAAGAAAGTTTACATAGGATAAGTATTATTTTTTTGTGGTTTTTTGTGTGTTTTTTTAGGATAAGTGTCATTTTTTTCTTTAAATATGTGGTAGGATTCATTATTTAAGCCATACGATGCTGGGCTTTTCTTTGTGAGAAGTTTTAAAATTACTAATCCAATTTATTTCCTTGTCATAGGTCTGTTCAGATTTTCTGTGTCTTCTTAAGTCATGGTTTATAGTGTGTTTATTTCTGGGAATTTGTACATTTCACCTAAATTGTCTAGTTTTTGGTATAAAATTGTTCCAAATATTTCCTTATAGTCCTTTTAATTTTTATGAAGTCAGTAGTGATGTTCCTCTTTCATTCTTGATGTTGGTAATCATGTCTTCTTCCTCTTTTTGGTCTTTCTGGCTAAAAGTTTATCAGTTTTGTTGATCTTTTCAAGGAGCCAACTTTTGATTTCATTTATTTTCAGTTTCCTGTCTCATTGATTTCTGCTCTAACCCTTAGTCCTTTTTTTCTGCTTGTATTGGGCTTAATTTGCTCTTTTTCTAATTTCTTAATGTGGTGGCTTAGATAATTAATTTGAAACTTTTTTTTCCAAATTAGGCAAATAAATTTTTTACTAAGTTCTGCTTTGTTACATCCCACAAATATTGATTGTTACTGTTTTGTTTTCATTCATTTCAAAACACTTTATAATTCCCATTGTAATTTCTTATTTGACTCATGAATTCCTTAGAAGTGTCTTACTTAATTTTCTAATATTTGGGGATTTCCCAAATTACTTTCTTTTGTTGTGGATTTCTAATTTAGTCCTATTGTGATTGCAGAACATACTTTTTATGATTTAACTTCTTTTTAATTTGTTGAGACTTGTTTTATGGCCTATATATGGTCTATGCTGGGGGATATTCCATGTAATTTTTTAAAGAATATATACTCTGCTGTCATCAAGTGAGGTGTTCTATAAAAGTTAATTAGGTCAAGTTGGCTGATAGTGTTGAAGTCTTCTATATCTTTACTGATTTTCTGTCTAGTTATTCTGTCAGTTTTTCAAGAGCAGAGTATTGAGATCTCCAAGTATAATTATTGAACTCTCTATTTCTCTTTTCTTCAATCAATTTTTGCTTCATGTATTTCAGGACTTGGTTGTTAGGTATTTATATGTTTATAATTGCCATATCTTCTTGATACACTGACCCTATTATATTTATGAAATGACCCTCTTTTTCTCTAGGAATGTTTCTTGTCCTAAAGTCCATTTGTCTGATATTAATATAGACATTCCAATGCTCTTAAGTTTACTATTTGCATGGTATATATATTTCCTTCTTTTAACTTTCAACCTGTATGTGCTTTTAAATCTAAAGTGTGTCTCTTTACATCGCATATCTTCTTGTAGACAGCATAAAGTTGGATCTTTTTTATCCAGTCTGACAATCTGCTGTTGATTGAATTATTTAGTCCAGTAACATTTGTATGATTTTTTATCTTGCTGGATTTATGTCTGCCATTTTGCTATTTGTTTTCTATATGCCTCATATCTTTTTTTCCTCTCATTCTTTTCTGCTTTCTTTTTTAAAATAGATTTTTTGTGTGTGTATACCATTTTAATTCATCTGCTGATTTCTTAACTATATTTTGTTTTTTTGGCTGCATTAGGTGTTCGTTGCTCTGCACAGGCTTTCTCTAGTTGTGGCGAGCAGGGTCTACTCTTCGTTGAGGTGCACGGGCTTCTCATTGCAGTGGCTTCTTTTGTTGCAGAGCACAGGCTCTAGGCACACGGGCTTCAGTAGTTGCAGCACGTGGGCTCAGTAGCTGTAGCATGCAGGCCCTAGAGCGCAGGCTCAGTAGTTGTGGCACGTAAGCTTAGTCGCTCCACGGCATGTGGGATCTTCCCGGACCAGGGATAAAACCCGTGTCCCCTGCATTGGTGGGCGGATTCTTAACCACTGCGCCACCAGGGAAGTCCCTTAACTACATTTTTTATAGTTATTTTCTTACTCTTTGCTCTAGGAATTGCAATATATCTTCTACCTTTTCACAATCTACTTTAGCTTACTACTGGCTTAGTTCTAATAAAATATAGCAAGTTTATTCCAATATGGCCATTTTTCCCCTCTTCCTTTGTACTATGATTGTCAAATCTGTATATATTATAAACCAAACAATACTGATGGTTGTCCTTATAATTATTGCTTATGCAATCTTTATGTTCTTTAAATAAATTAAGGGAAGATAAGAGAAAATATATATACAGTCTTCTATATTTACCCACATATTTACCATTTCCAGTGTTCTTCATTTCTTTCTCTGGATATGAGTTACCCTGTGGTGTCATTTCCTTTCAGCCTGAAGGACTTCATTTAGTATATCTTGTAAGGCTAACAAAAAATTCCCTCACTATTTATCTAGAAATGTCTTTATGTCACCCTCATTTGTGATTAATGCTATTGCTAGATATGGGATTCTTGGTAGACAGGTTACTCCCACACCCACATTTTTACCACTTTGAATATGTTCATCTGTCTTCTCCCTCCATTGTTTCTGGTGAGAATTCAGCTATCAATCATAATGTTGTTTGCTTGTACATAACGAGTTATTTTTGTCTTGCTGCTTTCAAGATTTTCTCTCTCCCTTCTCCTTCTCCTTCCCTCTCCCTCTCCCACTGCACATGTGTTGATATTCTTGCCCTTGTCACACAGGTCTCTGAGGCTCTGCTCATTTTTCTTCAATTTTTTTTTTATCTTTCTCATCTTCAGATTGGATGATTTCTATTGGCAAATGTTCAAGTTCACTGATTCCTGTTCATTTAATTTATTGTATTTTTCAACTGTAGAATTTTTATAGTTCCTCTTTCTCTATTGAGATTCCCTATCTGTTGAAGCATTGTCATCATAATTTCTTTTAATTCTTTAAATACAGCTTCCTTTAAGACTTTGACTAAGTTACACTAGCTGCTTTGAAGTCCTTGTCTGCTAAACCAACATCAAAGTCACTCAGAATCGGTTTGTATTGACTGCTTTTTTTTTCCCCTTGAATATAGATCATCCTTTTTCATTTTTCTTTTCTTTTTGTCATGTCATAATTTTTTGTTTAAAACTAAACATTTTAGATGATATGTTGTAACAGCTCAGGGTTCTGATAGTTTTAAGTAGCTTGCCTGAACATAATCTGCAGGATCTATCTCCCCTGCAGTCTGCTCGGTTGTTGCTTTTTTTTTTTAATTCTTATTTTTATTTTATGAGCCTGGCTTCCTAGGGGTTGCCCCTTTGCACACATAGCTTAGTGGCCAGCCAATGGCTGAGCAAAGACTGTGCTCAAAAACCTTGAACCCGTAAGGCTTCCATCCTCTGCCAAGCGATCTGTATGTGGGTTGAAGAGAACATTCAAAGTTCAGCCAGTTCTCAAGCCTGCCTTGGCTTTGACTTTTCACTGGGGTCTCCCAGGTCTCCCCAGCATATACGCATACTTTCCCAATCAACAAAAGATGTGTGGAGAGCTTATCTGGCACATCTATGGCTCTCTCATTTCCAGAACCTCCCCATCACATTTTTGGTTGATCTGTCACTCATCCCGACCAGGACTGCCACCTCAGGCCAGCAAAACTGTGCTGTTTCCCCCATTCATTTTCCTACAGAGTTTGCTACTTTTATTGGCAATGCCACTGGCTTTTGCCTTCTGCTCCAAATCAAGTCAGCCTCCTCTGGCAGTCCTGCCCTGATAAAACCATCTTCCTAGCCAACTAAGCCAGAGGGTGAGGTGGGGATCTTCTTACCCAAAGTTCTGTCAGCTTTCTATGAATAAACACTTCTCAGTTTGTGTTTTGCCTTCAGTCATTATCCAGGGCCCTGAAAAGATTGTTTTAACAATTGTTCAGTTTTAAACTTGTTTTGGGGGGAGTGAATTTGTTGACCTCTTCGCTCGGAGCTGGAAGTCCCCTGTCGAAGAATTTTGCTAGTCTGTACAAAGTATGTAGGATGTGGTTGCAATGAAAGGCCTTAGCCTTGACTCCTTGTGGCTTTTGGCCCCTTACTTCCCAGAATTCCCAGCCCTCCTCCTCAAAGAGCTTCCAGTGGCTGAGGTTCCCTGAGATGGGTAATGACCAGCTCCACGCGCTTTCACTCCATTCATTGCCCCATCGGCAGTGTGACTGTCAAAATCGAATCTTTGCATGTGCTTACATCAGCTTCAAATCCAGGGCAACACTTTGCCCATTAACTGACCCAGAGGCAACAGGTGGGACCTGTTTTTGGCAGAACTGTTGAAGAAAAATGGCCTAGTCATCAGCCTGTTTCATTTATCTCTATCATCTGGGAATACAATATAGATAGTATCAGACTCAACAAAAGGTACATTCTATTTTCAGTTTTTTGTCTAGAGGGAGAAGACTAAGCACTTGGATATCTGAAATACCTACCACGAAAAATAAGAAAGATGGGCGCAGTGGAAGGCCAGAGGGGGGAGCACTGCTTGTTCGCTTTCTCTCCCTATGTTCTTTTTTTTTTTTAAAGAAAAAAGTTCAACCCCACCACCCACTCGTCAGGTGATTGGAGACTGTAGTTGTAAAAATGTGCTGCAGGCAGAAGTTCTGAAAAATCCCAGAAAGTGTTGAAAACATCTCTAAACAAGGTATTTTTCTCCTGCACCTTTCTTGCTAAAGGTCCCAATTGCTGCCCAGAAAACTAGTGAGAATGTTAGCTGCCAAATAAAAAATTTATGACAGTGTTTGGCAAAGGACTAGCTCGCTGCTTGTTTTATACATTTCCACAAGGCACTTGAAGGCAGCCTCTTTCTCCTTCTCCCTCCTCCTCCCACACTTTGGGTACATGTACCTTACTGATCACTGTTCTGGGTTTGTTCTCTAATAAAAGAGCAAAACTCCTATAAAGTAGGATTAAACAATATAACTTTTTTCCCTTCAGTAACCTCGGAAAATGTGAGGGAAGTGTTTTCAAATATGATGCGTTGCATAGAAGGGGAAAGAAATGCTGGGTTCGCTTGTTTGGAATAGGCCCATGTATAAGGGAAAAAAAGAACCTTTCGATTAATGACCGGAGACGCTTAGTGGCAGAAGGAATCTTAGAAATCCTCCAGTTCTTGCAAACCCCCGCAGCCAACACTTTGCAGACGAGGAAATGGGGACCCAGAAGGAGACAGTGTCCTGCCTAAGGTCACACAGGCCGAGCCCACCTGGGAAGAGAGCCTGGCTCTCACCTGGGTACCACGCTGTACCCGCCACATCACCCCGCAGCTCGCGTCACTTTTGTTTGTTGGGGATCCCCCCAAGCCTGTGCACTTACGGTGTGTTTTATGAGCATTAGCATTCTAGGCTATTCTACTTTAGGAAAATTAAAACATTTTCTTCCCCAAAACTCGTTTTTAAAAATCTAACGCGTTAAAAGTGAGTCAAGATAGGGCAACGATACTACTGAAACGGCACTGCCTGCCTGTGTCAATTAAACCTCCAGGCTGTGTCATTAAATGTTTACGTGGACCTTTCAAAAGGATAGGGGGTTGGGGGGAGGTGTCTAGAAAAAAAGTTTTGAAGCGAGTTTGAATGTTGATTACATAGGTTGGTGATCACCCTGAAATATTTTGCCTGCCTGAGAAAGCAAAATTATGTTTCAGCCTTTTCAAAACAGTTATCAGATTATGCTCTCAGTTGTTAATTAGTGCCGTTTAGCACGCATTTCATCATTCTTACTTATTCAGAAGCCTGGCTGCGCCCTTGTTCCTTGCCTGGCTTCTGTCCGCAGAAGCATCTGCTGTGACCGTCGCACGCACTCCCGGCAGTGCTGAAGCACGGGGCCAGGGCTGCGGCTGCCTTTTGCAGTGGCGGAGTTAAGGAAGCGAGTGTTATTTGATATAAAGTGCTGCGGACAGACCAGAAGTAAGCGGATTATTTCAGGCAGCGTTAGGAGGTAACTGGAGGAAGATTAGCTCTCCATGAGGCAGATATCATAAGCAAATTAGAAAACCTCCCCAATTAGTACAAGAAACCCAGATTTGTGCTGTTTGTGATCTTCTGCTGAAAGGCAAAGTGTCGACGTTATAGGCTCGAGTCTTGATTTAAGTTGAAATGTTGGCATTTCCTATCAGTGCGTGTTAGCATCTGAGGCTGTGTACTGGCTTAGTAAGCGAAGTAAATCCCTATTCTCCCTGGCTGCCAAGTCTTCCCCATTCCAACGTTCTGTACATTGGTAAGGTTTTCTTTGGCCCTGGAATAACCTCTAGGGCATATTATAATATTTCGATGCTGGGAATATTCAACATGACTCCAATATCCCACACTTAATCTCTCTTTCGTCTGTCTTACGGCACATGTGTCATGCTGAAGTCATAAAAACGGAGTGTGCAAAATGCCAGATGCTACAAACGCAATTATATACTTAAAACTAGCTTCCTCGGGGCACTGCTTGAAATCTGAACTGGGCCCTGTTTTCTCAAACAGGGTGACACTTTTCTGCTAAGCTACCGATCGTGTGCTCTGACAGGAAGCACAGGTCCCCTTCTGAGGCCACCGTGCACACGCAGGTCATTCTAGAATTCAGACCAGGCACTCTCATCCTTGCAACATCATGGCAGTCCCAGGCGTGTTTCTGTTTTATTCTCC
Organism: Grampus griseus; assembly: GCF_964374135.1. NCBI lineage: Eukaryota > Metazoa > Chordata > Mammalia > Artiodactyla > Delphinidae > Grampus > Grampus griseus. The sequence goes on from NC_139010.1 coordinate 69,299,327, forward strand.
GAGTGCACTGTGTAGTCTCCGGTGTCTTGACCTCTGATGTTTTGCACAAGTTGTATGTGGCAAAAGCCCTCAGCAGACCAAGCCTGACTTGTCTAAAGAAAATGGGGTAGCTGTACTCCTCGTCTGAAGATTTGAAATGCATTCCAAATAAACTTTTCACCAGAATTCGAACAACCGCAAAGCTCAGAATTTATTTTGCAGTCTTATCCAAGGAGGAAGGTAATGTTTTTGTCTCTGTGTGTGGAGGCTGATAAACAGTGCCTATTTTTCTGGCTGTAAACATAGTGCATATTCATTACAAAAAAATTTGGAAAATGTGGTGAGTCACAGAAGATTTTTTTTAAATCACCATGATCTAAACACAATCATTACTTTCATTTCAATGTATTTCTTTCCAGATTTTGTTCAAGTTTATCCTTTTGTAAAATTAGGATCCTAATATTCAGTGTTTTTAATCTTTGCTTTTTACCTAATATATCATGGGCAAGAAAATTGGTGGTCTTAATGACAAGCAGAATAGGACAAGACCCTCTCATACCTTCTGAATGATCAAGAACAAATTTATTCAGTGTAGTTTTAGTATTCTACTTCAGTATATATTTTTCTTTGAAAATTATCAGTATCCCAATGGTATTTATGGCAACTTTCAACTCACCAATGTTATATGAAATACTGTCATATCACTCTATTTCTTTGAGGAGAACTTTGCATTTTCTCTGGTTTTACATGCGTGATCTAATTTGAACATCACAAGAAGCTTTCAGGTAGGAAAAAAAAAAAAGAACAGATGTTGTTATCCCTGATTTGATTCATAAATGCAAAGTGAGCTACACTATAAGATGCGCCGTGATGCCAGCCATTATTCTTCCCACCACGCACTGCACGTGGTCTTTGAAACTGGACCTCATTTTAATTTATTTATTTTCTTTATTTTATTTGTGGCTGCGTTGGGTCTTCATTGCTGCACGCGGGCTTTCTCTAGTTGCGGTGAGCGGCGGCTACTCTTGATTGTGGTGCACGGGCTTCTCATTGTGGTGACTTCTCTTGTTGCGGAGCACGGGCTCTAGGTGCGCAGGCTTCAGTAGTTATGGCTCACAGGGTCTAGAGCGCAGGCTCAGTAGTTGTGGCGCATGGGCTAAGTTGCTCTGCGGCATGTGGGATCTTCCCGGGGCTCGAACCCGTGTCCCCTGCATTGGCAGGCGGATTCTTAACCACTGCACCATCAGGGAAGCCCCTGGACCTCATTTTAAATACCAGCTTTGCCACTGACTAGCTGTGCAATCTTGGGCAAATTGACCTCCCTAAGCCTCAGTTTTCTTCTTTGGAAAATCGTAACATTGATATCTTTGTCACAGATTTGTAACGAGGATTAAATAAAAGAATTTGTGTGAAGTACTTCGGATAGCATAAGGCACCAAAAAAGTTAATTTTTTTCTCACACATTCTCTCTTTCTTATAACATTGTGAAGAAAGTATTATGTTTCTTTTTCCAATTTACTCAATTCTTCGTTTAGCATTATTTTAAATAATAATTATATATGTAATAATATACAATTTAAGAAAATGTAAAAATACGTAATAGAAAGCAAAAAACACTCGCCAACCAAATACAAACACTGGTACTGCTTGGCTACATTTCCTTCCAGTCTTTTTTTAATATTTTCTGTGCAAAGGCTTGCCATTTGTTTTTAGACATGTCAATTAGTGCCTTAAACCAAGGAATATGGCTGGTAGTTAAGGCATGTGTTTTAGAGAACACGGTCTGCATGCCACCACACCCTGTTCTTGCTTCTAGATCTCAAAAGAGGTGTCCCTTTGGAATCCTACTTCCATTGGCAGTAAACCAAAATGGGGAGTCAGATGCGTGGTCATGGCAGGGGTGCGATGAGGATGTCTCCAGAACCTGAGGTATCTGAATGCATTGATGAGTCCCTCACCCACTGGTCCTGTGGCCTTGGAGTAAATTGTGTAAAACCCAGCCCACCCATTCACAAAACCAGCTTCTCTGACAATAGAAAGGGGTTGGACTTCAGAGGCCACAATCTGTCAGGCCCAAATTCGGCCTCGCTGTCACCCAGGGCATGGGCAACTCAGAATTACGACACTCAGGTATCTTCAACCACTGGGAAGAAAAGCCTTTCCTAGACCCTTAAAAGGTGTTCTGTTCAAGCTGAAAGGAAAATACCTACAGCCAAGCATCTCCTGTCAGCTAAGTTGATAGTTCTCTATCAAGTCAACCATTAGTGAATACATTGGTTCTCCTTTTTTTTTTTCTTTTTTTGCGGTTCTGCCTTGGCTATTCCCAAGACTTCTCTGAACCAGCTGGGCAAAATTGATTTTTATTAGTTCCACTGGCCTTGTGGAAAATTATCTCATGAACTGGTTTTTATAGGAAGACTCAAAGCACAGCACAGGGTAAAAAATAAGCCTATAGCAGTCAAAACTGTTGTCTGAAATGTCTTCAGACTGGAAGGCTGAATTTATTGCACAAAACAAGTACTAGCAAGGCGGAGGTGTGCATTCCTGCTCATTATCACTGGAAAGGAGAACCAAAAAGCCGAGTAAAAAATTAAATTTTAATAATGCCACTGATATTTTCTAAATCTTTCCTGACAGAAAGATTCTCATTATTTTTATCTGTCTCCGAGTAGGTTCTTTTAGTGCCATCTCAGAAATGGCCTCAGCTATGATTGTTTTCTAGGCTTTAAAGCATCTGAAAAACCAAATATATACAGAGAGAAATATGCTTTAGATTGTTCAAGGAAGGGCCGTGACCGTGGTAACATTTCAGCTAGCGTATCTGCAGCCAACATTTGCTGGGAACGCCTTCTGCTTCCAAAAGGAGGTCCGTGTTATTAAGACAATTGAAGTAAATCCCCAAACAAAGGGGACCACGATCCACTGCACTTGGCTACGGGGGAACTCAGGAGTCCCAAGTTTGGGTTCACTCTGGAAACTGCCCCATGCTGGCCACAAAAGGAGATTCAAGAAAAAATGGAATTATCTTATTGTTTCGGTAAACGTGCAAACTCGCCTTCCAAGTATCACATAGTACAGAATTGTTTGGGGGATAGGAGGGAAGATAAAGCCAGAATCATTAAAGTAGCCAACCCACAAAAATGTGAATTTTTTTGTTTGTTTTCTTAGTTTTTTAGTGCCTGTGTATAAACCTGTCTTGGTCCCAAAAGGATTTACAGCAATTTACCAAAATGTATACAATAGATTTTCTATATAGTAAATGAAGTCCGGGGGGAGGTTAACACACAAACTGTGGAATAGCCCATAAGTTTGTGAGAAGTGGGCCACAAATTTATCTCCAGGCATCTGGCAGGCGACTTGAAGAGGAAGACGGTTTCAGTTAGATGAGCTGAAAACACAGCTCCTTCCTCCTTCCCCTGACCCCAGCACCTTCCCATGGGACCTCATCACAGGGACACACGCCGTGCAGGGTAGTAAACATGTTCAAGAGCATCCCTACAGGAAACACGAGTTCCACAGGGCTGTCTCCTGCTGTCCCTCTGTCCAAGCAGGTGGCGTGGTGCCGAGCACAGCCAAGCGCGCATGCGCGAGCCTGAGCAAAGCCAGTGGTGCAGACTCTCGCGGGCTCCGCTCCTCCAGAGGAGACTCCTGTGTCTCGAGGAGAGGGGGACCCCATTCGTTAGGCCCCTCGATCAACCCTGTTTCCCTAGGCTGGACTTCTGACGAGTGTTCGGCAGGGGAGTTTGAGGCTCTACCCACTCCATTAGAAACCTCCAATGACACCCCCTTAAGCTGGTAAATAGGGCGCCCACGTAGGGGTCTGGGTTTCACCATCTGCTTGTGAAAATGAAGGCCAGGGAGCTTGAGGCCAGTACCTCCAAAGAATGACAGAGGAAAGAAGGGCCTCTTCTTTCTAAGATTCAGGCTGCTTTTCGGCTCAGTCTCTGGAAAGAGCCCTCCTGACTTGTTGGTTTTTCTATTCGCTGCAGTAAAGGAGCTGAGTTCAAAGGCCGCAGTATTCCTTGGCAGTTTGTTTTCTTTCTTTTTATCAAGTCCACAGGTGTGGATGTCAGCAAACATCCTCAGGGATGCTTGGGTCACATATATTTACTACCACTTTAGAGAGGGGGAAACTGAGGCCCATTTCCTTGTTTTTCACAAGATCACGCAACAGATTGGGCGTGGAGGCCATCCTGCAAACCTCTTTGCCACTCACCCTCCGAAAGACACCACTTGGTTTCCCATCTCAGGCCCACTGACTTATAAGACGTTTCACATAAAATGTACACCCTCCTCCTTGAGAAGTACCAGCCAGGCTCTCCAGCACATTCTGCAGGCTGTGAGGGTCAAGGGGGCTGCAGATATGCAGTCCAGCCCTGACCTCTGCCTGTGCTTTTCATCCCCTTGTGAGAGGTCCAAAAGGCACACACAAGCTGGTTTGTGGCTTCTGTTGACCTCTCTCTAGCCCTTGACCCTGCGGTTAGGAATCAGTTATGGGCTAAGTTGGATGCACTCAGTGTAGACCCTGGTTATTGAAGCTCACGCAGAGGTTGAACTTCAGACTTCCACAGGGTCAGGACAGCTGGGCTTTTCCTGCCTCCGAGGGGATCTCCAGCAATGCAGGGCAGGGAGGCTCTCCCTCACCCACCCCCTTCCTTTTAATTCATCCCTGAATAAGTGGTCAGAGGTCACAGACTGAAGACCAGAGCCACTCTGACCCCCAGACAGATGTTTTTTGTTTGGCTACCCAGTGTTTTGGAAAACTTTTTCTTAGTTGCCAATATTTAAAACTTGAGAGATTTCACAGAAAGAACACAGTTTCTGGCTTCTCTTGGCAAAAAAGAAGATCTGGCCGCACTGAGCTGACTCTGCGTACCAAGGGCAAGTAGGAGCGGCACCCCAGTTTAGAATGAGGGCAAGCAACCCCAGTTCTCCAGTCCCCTCTCCCGACGCCTGCAGCCCTCAGACTGGAGACTCCCCTTCCCCCCCACCGGACTTCCTTCCTTAGTTAGAGAAAAGAATTGCGCACGTTCCCGGGCTGGCAGGTGACAGGGCTTCACCTGCGCAAACCTGGAGATCCTGCTATCTGATGGCCACCCTGCCCCACCCTCCTCCCGCCCAAAGAACTATGAGTCAGCCCTCATGCTTATCTCAAATAAGCCTTCCGAGGAGGCCACCTTAACCTGGGGTCACCTGCTCAGAAATGATTAATGCTGCTTGGGGGTATGTAAAATCAGTTTCAAGGGGAAGATTGTGAGGGAGATACAAGTTTGAGCAGACAGGGCACACGCTGCTGGGTGCCTCCTGCAGGGCAGCCCAGGGATTCGAGTCACCAAAAAGCCCCTCCACCTGGACTGGAGCGGTGTGCCCAGAGCCCAGGCGAGGGCCACCTGATGGGAGCTGGAAGCAGGGAGGGCCTGTGAGGAACCACAGGGGAGATGGAGCTGCTGGGAAGGCAGAGGAAGAAAGGGAGGAATGCCCTGACTTCTCTCTCCCTCCCATCCCCGCTGTCCTGCCAGCGCCTCCCATTGGCTGAATGCAGTGGGCGGCCAGTCATCAGGGGTTGGGGTAGTGGAAGAGGAGCCTCTTTATGAAATAGAGCAAAGCAACGAAGGGACAAGAAAAGGGGCTGAGGACAGGCAGCCCCAGGACTGGCACAGTGGGGATATGAGTTAAGACACATCCCATTCAGCCACAGAATCAGATCTGGACGAGTGATAGAAGTTCTGATGTTATGATCTAGAAAACGTGACCACATCCCTCAAGAGTTGACAGAGATGCAGGTGGCTGATAAACCTTTGCCGAAATAGTTTATTCCCCTGACATCAGGAAAGCAAAAAGGTGTAAATCCATGACTATTAGGAGATTAGTATCTAGTGTCAGATCTTGCAGGAAATGATGTTAAAGCCCATCACAAAAGCCAAGGCAGCCTTGTCTCCACCAGTGTGACCTCAGCCAGCCCTAATCCAGAAGAGGCATCTTGGCTGTCAAGGGGTGTCCCCAGGGAAACTAACAGAGCTGGGGGGGGCCGCCTCCGCCTTCCTGGGTAACTGAGGTAGCTGCTGAAGGCGGGGCTTCCAGGAGAGTGGCTGAGCCTGGACCCCACAAAGCAAGCTAATCAGGGGCAGCGCTAGGATGTGCCCCACGGGAATCTGCAGAGGAATCTGCAGGCTTTCCAGGCCAAGGCACCTGAGCAGGGGGATGCCTACTGGAGGGGAGGGGGGCAGCCAAATAAGGGGGAGTCTCAGGACTCATTGTGGGGAGATCAGTGAGCGACAATAGGAGTAGAGTTATGAAATAATAACTATTACAGTTCTTTATTGAGCGGTTACTATTGCCAGGCACTGGTCTAAGCACTTCATGTTGAATTAACTCATTTATTTATTAATGTAATTTGTTGACCAAGGTGCTGCTATTATTGGCCCCATTTTCCTGAGGAGGAAACCGAAGCATTGGTTCTTTGGAACTTTCAGGTTCCTTGTATTGGTATTTTCATCTTTCTTTTTAAACAGAAGACTGATGGAACGTTGTCCACTTTTTATTTTGCCAAGTAAGAGAGAGTAGTTTCCAAAGAGAGTGTACATTTCCAATGTCCAAGTTCGGGACACTGGGAGAAAACAGTGGCATCTACTATCATCATCACTCTACAAAATAAAGAATATTTTCATGCTAAAAGGGCGAAAAGGACATCATCTTGGAGAAGTAATGAAGTAACTTGTCCAAGTAACTTGCCCAACTGGTGTGAGGCAGATTCAAATCCGGGCAGTTGGCTCCAAAACTGAAGGCGGCTGGTCAGCTTCTGCTCATGGCTTCTCTGGAGGATAAAGAGGGTGTGGGCTCTTGGCGAGGGAGGGGCTGGGGGTGGCTCGTTCAGGAGGGCAGTGAGGTTGCTTTACAATACAGGGCAGGACCCAGCGGAAGTGGGGAACCTCCCTCAGGGCACCCAGCAGGAGATGCACAGGGAGAGAGTGAGAAACACCTAAAACCGGGAATGGGAGGTCATCCAGGCCTGACGCCGAGGAAGGTCCGTCTCGCACCGAGAACTTTACCGGGGCCACATGCGGAGTGGCGCTCGCCTTCGCCCCGGGTGGGTCTAAGCCACCAAATCTGGGTCCTACCTAATAAATCAGGATCGTCGTGAAAATTAAATGACATCCCACAAAGAGATCTGTAGTCCTTTCCCAAGATCACACCGTGAGTCTAGCTAATTGTCCCACCTGATACTCTTTTCTGTCTAGCACTCTTTTCTACCAGATGCACTAAATTAAATCTTCAGCAGACTTGGAATCTTTGTACAGCACATTCCTTCATCTGTATGACAGGTGATGTTGACGTCATAAAAAATCGTGTGGTACGAGGTCACTGGGCAAGGGACAGTCACTGGTGAGCAACCCCCAGAGGACGATTGCTTTTAGTTCTGTCCCTGAGTCTGGTGAGGGATCGGGTGATCATGCATTTACCTAAAAGAGAGGGGCTGAAAGGACACGGCCAGTGTGCTAGCGACTGAAGAAAGCTGATGAGCTCTGCTCCTGAATAGAAATGAGTATTAGGGGCTTCCCTGGTGGCGCAGTGGTTGAGAGTCTGCCTGCCAACGCAGGGGACATAGGTTCGAGCCCTGGTCTGGGAGGATCCCACATGCCACGGAGCAACTGGGCCCGTGAGCCACAGCTACTGAGCCTGCATGTCTGGAGCCTGTGCTCCACAAGAGAGGCCGCGATAGTGAGAGGCCCGTGCACCGCGATGAAGAGTGGTCCCTGCTCGCCGCAACTGGAGAAAGCCCTCGCACAGAAACGAAGACCCAACACAGCCAAAAATAAATAAATAAATAAATAAAAAGCTGATGCAGCCACAGATAAAATAAATTTTTTTAAAAAAAGGAAAGAAATGAGTATTAGTAATTTACTGTGCATTTATGCTGGGCACTAAGTAAAGAGTAGACTTTGGTTAATTAGTGTTCTGTGCTATCAACAAAAGTTAACTTGCGTGCACAATTACTGTGTCCATGCAGAAGAGTGTGAAGATGAAGACATAGAAGACTCGCCTCCAGACGACCAAGGCGAGTCTGACAGAGAACATGAGACACACCAGTTGCCTAAATAACCACTTCGTGTGTGTCCAGCAGGGGTGGAAGCTAAGACTGGAGAGGTGGGCTAGGGCTTCAGGGAACTCCTTTGTCCAAATGGGCGTGATATAGTCTCTACCTCATGAGATTGTGGTGAGGGTTCAACAAAGTGTAGAAAATGCCAGAATAACACCTGGCCAGGAGTCCACACCCGGCTCATATGAGCTGTGGGTGGGGTGTAGCTGCAGCTGTCCTCACAGTCACTGTCATTGATGTTGCTGTTGGCATCACCCTGGCAACCACGCTGTCAAGGCCTGAGGAGGAATCTCCAGAGGATAGAGCTGGGTGGGATTTTCCAGCTCCGGGGTTCACGAACTTTCACATTTCTTGGACTTGGGACTTTTTAAACAGAGAACTGAAGGAGGATTGTCCACTTTTGATTTTGCCAAGTAAGAATAGTTTCCAAGGAAAGAGTACATTTCCAATGTCCAAATAAGGACATTGGGGAAAAACTTGCCGTTTACTATCACCGTCACTCCATAAAATCGAGGACATTTGAGCACTAAAACAGTAGAAAGGACCCAATCTCAGAGGAAAGGGCAGTCCTTGAAACTGAGTAATCTGCTTTTCAAATAAAGGAGGTGTCTATGTCGCTTTTCTTGCATTGAGCTTCGGCCTGGAGTTGGGGAACCACTGTTGTCCATCCTTCCACGCCCCTCTTCATTGTATGTAGAAGTAGGACCAGGTTAAGCTCAGTAAGAGGTGGAGACTGATAGGCTCTGAGCTGTGTTCCTGGATTTTGTTGAACATTCTCTGGTAGCAGAAGACATGTTTGGAGTTGCCATGATGTGCAGTCGCCACAGTGGCCCTGGCCGCTCATGTGAGAATGAGGGTCACAGTGAAACAGGAGCAGGCCTGGGGCTCTGGAGACCTGGCTGTGCCCCACAGGGTTGACCCTGGGCACGTCCCTCCACCTCTCAAGCCCTCAGGGTCCTCGACTCTAAAACGAACACTCCAGACCAGAGTATGGAGACCTTTTCCAGCTCTGGCTGTCTGCAAACCTGGGAGGGAGTAAGTGTACCTTGCATATCTAGAGCATCCTTATTTGATTTTCTTCAAGTTCTTTCCAAACCCTTTGATTGAAGCAAGCTGCCTTGATCGTATCTGAAAGCCCAGTAGCCAGCAAAGCTCTCCAGGCCCCTGCCATCACTGAGTCTGTAGTTCAGAATAGCAGAGGCTGCACTGCCCAGCCTGAAATTCGAGGTGCCCGTTTGGCAATGTCGAGTGCAGTGTAACTACACACCGCTCATCAGACCCTGGCGGGCTTATCAATGGGCTCTGACAGGTACTTGTTGGCCGCCTTCCCAGGCTGGGAAGGTGTCCTCAAGCCAGCCAATGGGATGCCCTCCCTTTGCCTTTGATGTTTATGCGGCCACCTTGGAGGGAAGGCTCGCCCTGCTGGGGACAGTGTCACCGTGAGGCCCAGATAGATACCAGACTGTGGGATTGAGAAGCCTGGTGGGCTTGGGCTTGGTGGGGGGTTGGGCAGCAGCTTCCTGGACACGTGCCTCCACCTCCCCTGCAGCCACTGGAGGTTTCCCAGGCAGCTCCTCCAGACTCTGACAACCTTCCCCCTGCCTGTCGCCTTTCCTGAAACCGCATCTCCTTTCACAGGGTTATTTGCCGACCTCACGCATGTAAAGGCTTTACCTTTTGCAAGTGCTTTATAATCTCTAATGAGCTAATCCTCTTCTCCCTGGGGTGGTTGGTGAGCTGGCTGATTTTGCTGGGAAGAAACTGAAGCCCAAGTGTGTCGGAGTGACTTGCTCCAGGTCACCCCAGGCAGACCCAGGATTGTGGACACACAACAAATTGTCCCCAGGCAGATCCAGGATTGTGGACACACAACAAGTTGTCCCGGGCACTGGCATTACTCTAATTACAGCCTTTGTTGTCAGGCTTCCGTAATTGATTTCTCACTGTGACACCGTCAGCTCCCTCGGGGCAGGGACTCTGGGTTTTCTGTTCTCTTCAGAGGGACTTGGCCAGACCTGCCATTCCCATCTGCGCATGGTCCAAGGACCAGCACATTCTCCAGCGGAGGAGGGCTTGCCTTCAATAGCTTTTAGCTTTGAGACCAGGAGTGGGCAAACCACAGATAGCACACCAAATCTAGCCCCTTGCCCGTTTTGGTATGGCCCGTGGGATAAAAATGGTTTTGACATTTTGAAATGGTTGGAGAAAAATCAAAAGAAGGATATTTTTTGATGTGGGGAAATTACATGAAATTCAAATCTCAGTGTTTGTAAAGAAAGTTTTGTTAGAACACAGCTGTGGTCACTTGTCCACGTATTGTCTAGGGCTGCTTTTGCACTACACGGGCAGAATCCTGTAGTTGCAGCAGAGGCCGTATGGCCCACGAAGCCTAAAATACTTACAGTTATGGGTTGTATTGTGTGTTCTCCCCTCCCCCACTCCCCTTCCCCAAATCCATAGGTTGAAGTGCTAACCCCTAGGACCTCAGAATGTGACCTTGTCTGGAAAAACGGTCTTTGCAGATACAATTAGTTAAGGTGAGACATCCTGGAGCAGGGTGGTCCCCTAATCCAATATGACTGGCGTCCTTACAGAAAGAGGAAATTTGGACGCACATACACACACAGGAAAAATGCCATGTGAAGATGAAAGCAGAGATCGCGGTGGTGCTTCTCCAAGCTAAGGAGCTTCAGATGTTGCCAGCAGACCACCAGGAGCTGGTGCAGAGGCGAGGAGCAGATTCTCCCTCCCAGAGCTCAGGAGGAACCAACCTGCCAACACCTTGATCTTGGACGTTCAGCCTCCAGGACTACGAGACAATACATTTCTGTTGTTCAAGCCACACGGTCTGTGGTACTTTGTTACTGCAGCTCTAGCAAACTAATACGTTTATTACCTGGCCTTTCACAGAAAAGGTTAAATCCCTTTAAGTTAAGTAGAAATTCGGAAACAGAGTACTTCTTGTCCTCACTCAGGACCTAGCCTCGGTGTCCCAGGGCTCAGATACTGGCTCCTGTCCCCTCATTTCCTTGCTGGAGGGCGTGCTCATTTCTCCGCCTGTTAAAACTTATCCCTCCTGTGTCCCGTTCCCTCAGGACTTGTGGATAACTGACCACTCCTAAATGCAGGTTGGTAAGTATGGACTATGAATGGTGGGGCGAGGCTTAGTTAGTTGACCCAGAGACAACATCTGGCTTTCTTCTTGGTTTTTATATATATATATATATATATATATATATATATATATATATTTATTTATTTATTTATTTATTAATTATTTTTGGCTGCGTTGGGTCTTCATTGCTGCCTGCGGGCTTCCTCTAGTTGCGGTGAGCGGGGGCTACTCTTGATTGCAGTGCATGGCCTTCTCATTGTGGTGGCTTCTCTTTGTTGCAGAGCACGGGCTCTAAGCACATGGGCTTCAGTAGTTGTGGCACGCAGGCTCAGTGGTTGTGGCTCGCGGGCTCTAGAGCACAGGCTCAGTAGTTGTGGCACATGGGCTTAGTTGCTCCGCGGCACATGGGTTCTTCTTGGACCAGGGATCAAACCCGTGTCCCCTGCACTGGGAGGCAGATTCTTAACCACTGCACCACCTGGGAAGCCCCCTTCTTGTTTTAAATGTCTTATCCCAGAGGCAGGAGTCTCGTGGGATGTGCCCCCTCGGGTCCCTCATTTCACATGGCTTTGGGCCACTGTCTACTCTGTTCGTGAATAGAAATCTCATCTGTGATGAAAGAACCAGCAGCTCCTGAAGACTGTGAGCCCCACAGCTGTACGCAAAGCTTCCAGGGAACCAGGCTGGGACTGTCCTGACTTCACAGGAAGACAAGGGCGTGGAGACATGGAGAAGGGTTGTTGTAAAGGCCGAGACAAGAAGGCTGGGTCCATATCCTGGTCTGGATCTGAGAACTTCATGTACTCACGTCCTAGGGCTGCCGTTACAAAGCACCACAAACTGAGGGCTTAGGGCTTCCCTGGTGGCGCAGTGGTTGGGGGTCCGCCTGCCGATGCAGGGGACCTGGGTTCGTGCCCCGGTCCGGGAGGATCCCACATGCCGCGGAGCGGCTGGGCCCGTGGGCCATGGCCGCTGAGCCTGCGCATCCGGAGCCTGTGCTCCGCAGTGGGAGAGGCCACAGCAGTGAGAGGCCCGCGTACCGCAAAAAAAAAAAAAAAAAAAAAACTGAGGGCTTAAAACAACAGAAATATATTCTGTCACTGTTCTAGAGGTTTGATGTCTGAAATCACGGAGTCAGCAGGGCCATGCTGAAGGTCTAGGGAAGAATCCTTCCTTGCCTCTTACAGCTTCAGGTGACCCCACGCTTTCCCTGGCTGGTGGCAGCATCTCTCCAGTCTCTGCACATGGCTTCATAGGGCCTTCTTCCCTGTATCTGTGCCGTCCCTTCTCATAAGGAACAACAGTCATTGGATCTCGGGCCCACCCTACATCCAGGATGATTTTATCTCAAGATCCTTAACAAATTACATCTGCAAAGACCCTGTTTCCAGACGAGGTCACATTCTGAGGTGGACGTGAATTTGGGGCAGGGTGAGGGGATAGCTGTTCAACTCAGTACAGTCGGTATGGCTGAAAGTGAGAGAAGCCCCAGCCAAACTTGCTTGAATCAAAAGGGAATTGTTTGGCTCCTATAACTGGGAAGTTCCTGAGGCACACCGCAGGGGTTCAAATAATGCCTTTAGGAACCCGTCTTTTTCTTCATCTCTGGGCTCTCTGCTCCTCTGTGTGCCATCCTTTGGGCAGGTTCCCCTCCTGCGTGGTGATAAGAATACCCCCCACTCCCCCATACCCCCATCCCTGCTGCTCTAGGCTTCCATTGTCCCCACAGCCAATTCCAGTAAAGAGAGGACCTTTTTCTTGATTTTTTTAGGAAAAATCCCCGGGCGACTCCATCTGGCCTGAGTGGCTTGCCAATTCCTGAACAAGTGGTTGTGCAGGGTCCAAAGAGCTGTAATTAGCCGGGCCTGCCTGTGTCATGTGTCCACCTGTGGAATCAGAGACTGGGGGCCGCCCCACCTGAATCCTGGGGTGAAACTGAGGATCCCTCCTGAAGGCACAGGACGTAGAAGACCCTGGATGGGCTTTATCAGTGGACACAACAAACACACAGCTCTAGCTCAGAGGCAACCATGTACCCAGCTTTGAAAAGAATGCTTCAAATTAAAAGTTAGTGTTAGAGGCTGATTACAATGACCCATTTCCCCTACTCCTGTTTTCATTTCTTTCTGGTGAATATTACCCTTGAATTGGACGTAGAACTTGGAGAGCCTTTCCCTCGGTCCTTGTTTTTGGAAAGTTCCCAAAGAGACACGATACAGGCTCCTGTGCACAGCGTCTCCCCCGCCCCCCGCTCCGCCCCCCACTCTCCTGGTTGCTAAATGTCCTGACAACTGGTACTGTTCTGTCAGACCCCAAAGGTGAGGCACCATTATTCGCGGTCAGGCAGGAAAGCGTGTGCAGGACAGGGCGTCAAACCTGTGGCGTGGCGTGCACTCTCCAACAAACGAATGCAGGCTTGCAAAGGGATGTGGACACTGCTGGCATGCTTCATGGGAGAGTGGCTAAGAGCTAACTCCTAAAGCTGTGCTTGTCTGCAAGCAGCTCTTAGAAACCAGGAAGATGACTACATGAACCTTCATTCATTCATTCAGCAAGCTTTTTTTTTTTTTTTTTTGAGAATGTCTATGCCAAGCTTTATTTTAAGCGCTGGGAATACAAAAGACAAAGGAGATTCAGGCTGTAGAGGGGCCACTTTTTATTGGGGAAACCTGCACAGAAACAGAAAATCATAAAACTGTGTGGCAAATGTAGCGGTAAGAGAGGGGCACACACACACAGGGAAATACATGAGTGAGCAAGGGGCATGGTCAGGAAATTCTCCCGGAAGAGGTGGGGAAAATATGCCATTGATCAAGGACTTGGTTTTGAAATTAAAGTGAATCAACCTAAAAATGCTTTTTGGTCTCAAATAACAGAAGACCTAGCTCAAACTGACTTCAGAAATAGCATTCATTTATTTTCTCATATAATGGAAAGTCCAAAAGAAGGATGTTTGATAGAGAGGTCCACGTCTTCAGGACTGGGGTTCCATTTCTCTGCTTTTTCTTCAACTCTGCTATCCTCCATGGGTCAGCTTCTTTCTTCAGCTGGCTTCCCTCATGGAAACAAAATGGCTGCAGCAGATCCAGGCCTAACACCTGCACACCACATAGTCCAGGTGACCTGACCTTGCATTCCAAGCAAAGCTTCTGACATTCACTCTATTAAACTGGCTTCATTCACATGCCTGCTTCATTCACATGCCTGGTCCAGTCACTGTAGTCAGGGGTATGTAACACACTGACCTCTTAGCCTAGGTCACAGCTCTACCCCTGGGGCTAGGGGTAGCGCCAGATGTTTGGAAGGGAGAAATGAATGCGGCCAACACATATCTGCTCTTCGTGGGAAGCAGAATGCCCCACCTGAGCTTGCTGAAACATTCACGAACACACACTGGCATTGGTTACAGCTGGAAGAAGCTCTTGAGTCTTCAGTGAGGAGTCTTACAACCAAGTATGGAGAGATGAGGATCCCAGCTTTTGAAAACCAAGAGGCAAAAAACCTAATCTTCAAGGAAAGAAGTCATTTCACCCGCCGTTATGCCTTGGCGTTTTGGATGCTTTAAACCACTTGGCTTGGCCAGACACCCCATCTTGTTGGAGAAGGGGGTCAGAGGTGCATCACCCAGGATAGCTGATGTTCTCCTGCAGTAGAAACAACCCCCAAATCTCATTACCTTAATACAAGCCCACTGTGAGTCCCACCGAGCCTCCAGGGCAATAGTCTTCCATGGGGTGACTCAGGGATCCAGGCGGAAGGATCCTCCACCATCCTGTAGCTGCACTCCCGGAACCTATAGCCTAGATCAGAACAGCAAGGGAAGACCCAAAGGGAGAGTCAAACCCTGGAAGTTAAATGCCTCCACCTGGAAGGGACGCCTAGCTCTTCTGCTCACATTCCATGGACTAAAACAGGTCACGTGGCCACATCTAACCTCAAGGGACAGGTGAGTGTGCCCAGAAATCAGGATGTGCGAGCTGGTGGATGTGGAAACGCCCACTACAGTGGAATTCCTGGGTTCCTGCAGCGCGAGCAGAGAGCTGTGCCAGGTGCCTGTCTGCTTACTTCCCTGTAACCAGTCTTCTGTGATTCCGGCTGCCACATGCAGGAACTTGTTTCTGGAGAGGGAGGAGACTGGCAATGGAAAGATTAGCTGCTCCCTGGGTTCCACACGGGGATCGGTATTTTCAACAATACTTGGTGAGTTCAGCCTCAAAGTAAATGGTTAATTCATCTTGTATCAACAGCACTGTGATTCATAAAGTAAACTTGGAGAATCCTTGATGTTTCAGGCCCACATTCCTTTTAATTTGGCCCTGCATTCTTTTAAGCCACAGCCTGCTCACTTAATAGAATGCAGCATGCAAATGCACATGTTTTTGCCTGGAGGCAATTTAGCCTCGCTGTTTCAATGGATGTCTTCTTTCAAGTGTATATTCTTTCTTAAATTATTTACTGGGTAAACACACTTTGCATTTTCAAAAGGGAGATTAAGACCGCTTGTGGCAGACCTAGTAGGATATAAAGCGCCCCCCACAACCTTGTCCAAAGTTAGAAGGAAGTTACTCTGGGCTTCCTCTAAAGTTCCTTCTCTGCTTCACGAGCTGGGAACCCCGCTTCCCAGCTTGTGGACCTGATTCTTTCCGGACTCTGCATTCCTTTCTGCTTTGCCTACAGCAATACCTACCAGCGGCCCCTGGCTGTGACGGTAGGCCAGGCCTCCTCACAGATGGGGCCCACCAATGCCAGCCTTTGTTTCCCTGTCCAGGCTGGCTTGGTCTTATTCACTCAAAGGCCCCAACAGCTCACTTTTCTGGCCCTTAGAGGTATTGTATCTGCCCAACACCTTTGAGGCCCAAAACTGGGTTGGTGGCCTGGCCAGAGTCAAGCTTACTTCCAATTCTGTCAGCTCCAACCCTTTTTTTTTGCCCCTCTACAGCCTTTGTCCCACATATCTTTGTTTGAAAGCAAATACTCTCTCCTGCTGACCTCTTCCACTGCCAGCACACAGTTCCATGCGGACCTTTCCTTCTCCCCGTTTGACCCAGTAGTGCTCTGAGAAGACACCGTGATACAGTGTTCCATCTTTGGGGAGTTTATGTCAGCTTTTAACTTCAGCCTTTTCTATGCAGACTCCCTGCGATTTTCCTGCAAATTAAATTTGCACAGGTTTCTTCTCCATTCTCCCTTGAATGGAATGATTACAATTACAGGGGCTGCGTTCTTTCATTATCATCCTTTGGACAGTTCTCCTGGGGGCCTACGTGCCAGTAACCGTGCCGAGTTCTGGGCTGGTGAAGTGAAGACTCCAGGCTCTGTGGACACACCAAGGTCTTTCTGAACGTCTGTGACCCAGTGGTGCCCTTCTTGGGATCAGGTGTGTGTGCACTGAGTGAGTTAAAGACGAGCTATTAGGAAAAATCATGGGTGAAACCCACTCTTTGCTTTGAGATGAGGGAAGCCCAATTAGGAAGACTGGGGAAGAGCTGAGGATTTAGGGATTCCTGTGTATTCATTTTTCTAACCATACCTCAGATTAAACAGGTAACACCCACAGTTAATCCTTAATAAATTAGCATCATGGATGCCTTGGGGCCCTCAACCCACAAATAAAATGGTTGTCATCCGGGAGACACACTACCGTGGATGACTTAAGGCAGAATTTTAAAGAGTTTTCATGCTTTTAATCTTCCATTTTGCTGATTTCCTTTGCAAGTGTGATGCGGGTGACTGTGGTACATAGGGATTTGACAGTGACTTGGGCAAATGGGATGTGTAGGGACTGTTCTGAAGACTTCTACCCCTTCCAGGGAAAAGGGGAAAAAATCAGTTTGGGTTTTAAATCAAGCCACCAAGTTACACCGATCAAGTGTCCGTAATTAGCCTCACTTTAACAAGCCACGAAGTCCCGTTTTTATTTATTTATTTTTGGGGACCGAGAATCTTCCTGGTTCCTGAGTAAATATGGCCTGTTGAGTCTGAATTAGCTGTCATCGCAGAAGAATTAATGTCAGGGCGCAGCCTTTCTAGTGGGGAAGGGAAGAAATAAACGAGACAGATCTTAGCTGAGCATTACGTGATAAATGAGGACCGAGCAGATCATTCATCTCCTTGGAGGAAAGTGGACACAGGCGCTAAAGCAGTTTTGCGGAAGACGTGTCAGCAAATGTGATCATTTTGTAACCTGTCAGGAGGAGAGGGAGCTGGTCCTTCCAGGGGGCCACGAGGGAGTGGGCTTGTCTGATGGGACCGTCTGCATCCATCCATTTAGGTTTGGGGAAGAAGGGGTTGCGCAAGGAAGAATGCAACTGAAACCACAAGGATGGTGTCATTCTTCCGAGAAAGAAACTCACCCAGAAGCTAGAAAAGACTGCGAAGGCCCTGTAGAGATTTCTTCTCGAAGATGTGAAGTTAGGAGGGTGGGGTCTCTGTTAAACCGGGGGCCTGGCTGGTCCCACCTAGTTCTTCCCATGGGAGTCCCCTTCCCACGTTCTGTGTCTAGACAAGGCAGCAGACCTTTTTTTCTCCTTGGTATTTGGAGGACGGGCAGATGGGGTTTGCTGTGGGGTCTTGACAACTGGATGAGCAGCGGGCCAGAGTGCCCAACACTCTGCCTCTATTTCTGCATGGTCGGTTCTGTGGGAGCGAGCGTGGGCAGGGCTGTTTGACCCAGCTTTTTCCCTTAGACAACCTCAATGAGGCATTCTGATATTCGACCTGTTTTCTCAGAATGAGGTAACAAAGTATGAAACAACTTCATCAGAAGCCCTCTGCAGGCGTCCTGGAGCTTGCGTCTGCACCCTGGCTCTCCTTCTGAGTCCCCAGGTCCCCATCTGCCTTTGGCAGAGCCAGAGCTGAGGGGACTGGAATCCCTAGAGGTGAGGGCCCACCAGCCAGAGCACACGAGGCACCCGAGTACTTTGTATTATTCCTCATTTCCATCTTTTTTTTTTTTTTTTTTTGCCACGGAGCACATGTAATGTTTCCTCTCGGCATAACGGAGCGTGAGCCCCAGTGACAGATGATGGTTTCATAGCCTGAGCTGCAAGCTTGACACTTGCTTCTTAATCTTGTCCTTTTCTTCCTAAGTCTCTCTTTTACTTTTCCCTGGGTATTTCTGTACAGGTAAGTACCTTACTGACATATGTTTCCTTGGAGTCTTTCACTTTCACGGGAAACACTGCAAAAAAAATGAGGCTTGTCTCACATGTTAAATTAAAAAGAGAAGCTCGCATGGGGCCCTTGATCACTGAAAGATTACTACATGGTACTCGGAGACCAGAAAGCCATTTGATTCGCTGCAGCTTCTCAGGAAGCATTTCTCCGGGTGCCTCGTGACAATCGCTGTGGCGTCGTTCGTTTGCTGGTGGATTGTTTGTGGAACCCCAGAGCTGCGTGGTCACACACACGCACGCACACAGGCACACGCACGCACACGCACATCCCACACTGGGCTCCCCACCCCCATCCGCGAAGCCCCCGTTTGATTAGCCGACCTGGTCTTACATAGTCTTTGTCCTTGGTTTATCTGTGTGAATCGCTTTTCCTCCTTTGCTCTCTCCTAGAATCATCCAGAACCGCGTCCTGATCGTCATTCTGGCCATCGTCCTGGTTATCACCATCCTGACAGCGATCACTCTTTCTGTCAGAAGACACTGATGTATCTGCTCTTCCTTGATAAACAGCGACCATGGCTCGTTCTGAGTAATTAAGACAAAATGGTCACATGAATCATTCTCTCGCGCTGACAGGGCCTGAATGACCCTCCCTCTCTCTCACCGCTGTTCAGCTGAAGTGCAAATAGTGTAAAAATATTTTCTATTCCTGTTTGCATGTGGGTTGGCTTCCTTTTCTAGGTTTGTCTTCACCCAGATTTGTTTTTCATAGGGGAAGGCGAATGTTTATTTGCCTTTTGGTAATTTCATCTACTGACCAAAATAGCCTCGGTGACATTCTTGCTTGCCCTGTGGACATGTCAGGGGTCCTGGTTTGGGAGAGGGCATGATGAGGCAGTCGTGGGGGCTTCTGATGGACTGTGCTGTTTGTCACACACTTCTTGTCACCGATCAGCCCTTCTGTGATGTCTGAGCATGAAAAATACAGAGGCAAGCAGCGGCCAGAGCCAGTGACCGGCCCAGCAAACCAGCCCTGTACCTCCCCAGGCATAATGAATATAGTCCACCTGCCTGAGAGCTTTCACTGTAAAGGTGGGTATTTAATAGCAGTTGTGCAGGAAATTGACTTAGCACTTTCCCTGTTTTTCTATGCATATATATATTTTTTTTTACCCAAGAATATTTTTTGCTAAGACTGCCCAATATCCACTTTTCACAACTTTGATTACTGGCTACAAGAAAGATTTCCTTGCCTTCCAAACATCCCATACTCCCCAGAATCTGCTGACAGAGAGAGCCCCGGCCTGGTATTTAATGGTGACCTCCTCTCCCCTGACCTGTGTAAGCATCTCTGTATCCTTTCCGTCTTAATGTTTGCACTGCCAAAAGCAGCCCTCATACATGTAAAAGGTCTGACAGGGTTCTCTCCACATCCATTCCAGTATGTAAAGAGAGCATGAATATTTCAGGAAGAGCAAGAATCTGACTCCTTCAGTGAGAAATTTCAAATGTGATTATCAATATGGTAGAGTCCTATAGGCTGATCCACTGGAAATAAACTTGATGGAAAATGTTCACTAACCTCCTTTAAAAGAATGAGGGATTGCAGCGCGTTACAAAAGGATGGCTTGAGTCTTTCACTAACAAACGTGAGCACAGCCTTCCTGAATTCACGATGTATTCAAACCTCTGCCATGCTTTGTGATTTCCTTTGGTTTCTTTCTGTCCGAGGTAACCGGGAATTGCGTTTAAAATGAGTTCATTTATGATCAGGCTTCAAGGTGCCCAAGCTGAGGTCATTCTCCCGCTAGTCATAAAGCAAAATGTGTTTTTCTTAAGACTTCATAGGCACTTACAGGGTCCTTTCTATCTTTTGAGTATAATTGGAAGCTTTGAATCCTTGAAAAGCAAACCTGTTCCCTTCATAAAAAATGCTAACCACCTGTGCCCATGGGCGGAGATCACCGGATGCAGCACTTGATTTTTTTTTTTTCCCTAACTCAGAGGAGAACCATTATGGTTTAGAGAGGAAATGCAGAATGGCAAAATCCACCCGAGAAACTGTACTCATCGAAACAGGCTAGGGCCTGCACGTGTTCAGGTAAATCATTTAGTATCGTGTAAAGAAAGCTGCAGCATTTGCTTCGCAGGGATGGTGTGGGATTTGGGCAGAGCGAGGTAGACCGGCAAAGGAGTGGGAAGGCTGTACTAATTTTCCTATCAGCGTAAGGGATCTATCTCAGCAAGAATCTTTTATTCTGATAACGGAATTCTGTACCTGCTAAACACATCGAAGAAACAATGAAAAAGCAGGGAAACAAGTAATCTCCTTCTCGTTTTGAAACTCTAATGATGGGGAAGTATTCTACCAACCTCTGGTGGCTTCCTTCGAAACAGTTGGTCTTAGCTAAAGTGTATAATCCGTCACCCAGCTACACCTCACGCCGGCCTCTTCCTAAGGCCACCTGGCAAGCCAGGTTGATCTGATCATCTAAACTTGCTGGCTCCTAAATATTTCATTAACACCTGGCGTTCATGTTGAACGAGGAAATGAGGAGGGACTGTATCGCTCGCCCTTCAGTGGCTTCTTCTTTAGGGTTCTATGTCATTATCAGCCCTTGCCTGAGATTTTGCCCCAATTCAACCCTGAGAGTGGGAAGAAGATGAACAGATAGCCCTTGGCCTAACAGCCCCATCAAATTCACCTCAAGAGCGACCCCCTAGCCCGGGATAGTGACCACTTTGTAGGAAGCTGGTCCGAAGGCGCCTGGCCCTCTCGAACGCTGCAGGACAGACTCAGAGGTGGCCCAAGGGAGGAAAATTGTTCGCCCTGCTCCCCTGGGGAAGGAGGAAAGCCCACGCGTTGGAAGCCATTCATAGAACTTGTGAAAGGTTCTAGGAACTTAATGTGAAATTGACGAATATCTCTAAAGTCAGGAGGCTTTGTTAAAAATTATGTTCAACGGAAGGGTGGGGTGTGGAAGAGGAGACGACGGAGGAAGAGGAAGGAGGAAGCCCTGGCCATATAAAATTCATGCAGACTAAACAGTTTCCCTGGCAGCGTAAATAAGGCGGATGCTGCCCCGCTCCAGAATCAAAAGCAATTTAATTAAAGTCTCTTAAGTCGTAAAGAGTTTTAAATGTTCCACGTTGAAGACGAATGCCGACGAATGCCTGCAAATGCAGCGGGCCTGACGTCAGCTGCCGGGCCCGGGCTGGGAGGCCGTTTGCTATTCTGTTTAAGGCAGGCTGGATTGTCTTATTTTGGAACGAGCTTGGTGGGGGGTTTGCTTTGCTACTGCTTCTGAGCCCTGAGCTTCAAAGGCTGAAATTAATGGTGAACAAAATTGTGCAGCTCTGGCCGTCCCATGCGGGGCAAGCCCATTGAGGGTTATCATTAAGTAAAGAAATAAAGAGGGGGAAAAAAGCCTGCCTGTTCCAAAAACCTCATCAGATAATGACCTCAGTGATTGGATTTTCATTACCAAACAGCATCCAGAGATTATCTACTCCACAGAAGAAAGGAGGGGGAAGGAAAAAAAAAGGAAAGAAAGGAAAGCAACCGTCTTTCTCTTCCTCTCTCCTTTTTTTTTTTTTCCTCTTTCTTTTGCACATCTTTTCTTTAAAACTGTCAGATCATTTCAGTATTTCAAATCCGAGGAAAACAGCCTGCCTGCTGCTGTATTTGAAGTTGTAATGGTGTCAAAAAGTCACGACTGACTGACAGCCGTCAGTCCCAGAGGGGCTCATTAAATCATAAAAACTTGACAAGGAAATAATTGCGCATCGCCAGCAACTTGGCGCCTGTTTAGACGTTTTTATTTTCTTTCATTATTAGTCCCCACCATTACGTTCATTAACAAATTGCATTAAACTGTTAAGGGCTAATGATTTGTTTATCGCTTTTTTATTATTATTATTATTTAAACCTTAGCTGTGTCATGTGGTACCCAAGCAGCCTCTTGCCATCATCCGACTGAATATTTTCCCACTCCGAGCTCTGGGTACTGTTGGAATATGAAATAGATTATTCATTACTCTCCTCTTTGCCGCTGATTTGGTTTCATGTAGCGTCTTCCACAGAGAAAGATGAAAACTTGTCAAAAATAGGTTATATCTTATTCGAAGGGGCAACAATAGCAGCAGGTACAGGCACACTTTAATATTTAATTAAGGCGGATGTTAACCCCTTTAAATGACTTTAGGTGTAAGTTCTATTCAAATGCGGAAGACAAAAATAATTGTTCTTAATTTGCAACCTGTTCGGCAGGCACTCTCATGGAGATAGCTGGAAATTTAGAGCAGCATTTTTAAATAATGAAATTTCCTATCATAAATATTTATAGCCGTTTGTCTACGTAGTTGAGAATTAACTACCAGCCATGATTTCCTCATCTCTTTGGTTTGAACGGCTACCCGGTGGGGCACCCAGTGCTTGGGAGTGGAGATGGCTTTCCTGGGAGAGATGTGTGTCCAGAGCCAAGGACTGCTGGTTGGTTATGGCTGGGGCTGGTTTCCGAGGAACCGCCGTGAGTCCCCTGTCTCTGGTCCACTTGCCTCCCCCTTTAGCTGAGTGTGTGGTTGGAGGACTCCGGTCTGGAGTGAAAGTAAGTAGGGACTTCTCAAAGGAACACATGTGTGTCCGGCTGGCTGGTGCTGGGAGGGTGCGATGGGGGCACGTCTGGGCCATCCCTGTGTCATCAATGAGCTCATTGCAAACAGTGCTTTCCTAATAGACAACAGAAGCAGCACTTTCCTGGGGTTGACCTTCCACCTTTTTTTCCTTTCTGTGAAGTGTCTGGCTTTTCCATGGGCTGTGAGCCTGCGGGAAAAAGTTCCAATATCATCATCATCATCCTAAGTCAGAAGTCAATGGCATCTTCCATGCTGTAACTGCTGGACGCATCTGGTCACCCTGTTTGATTCGATGAGTTCACATAACCATGCAGCCACTCTGAGAGCCCTGGTTCATTGGCAGAGCTGGGGTGTTCTGGTCAATATCAGGGAATGGGGAGTACTTTTCTCCCAGCCTCTTTCTACTTCCACCCCGCCCCATCCCCAGAGAGACCAGACCCCTTGGGCAGCTTCTCTGTGGATGTGAAGGGGAGAGATGGTACACGTTCCTTGCCCAGCACAGCACCTCTCAGCATCACCCACACAAGGACAGATGGCACAGGAGGGACCAGCAGGTGTGAGCCAGGTGAGGCCTGGCCTCAGCCTCATGGATCACTGTGGGCTTAGAAATGGCAGACACACCAGGGTCTGGGGGATCTCAAGCCTCCATTTCAGTCCACTCCAAATTAGCCACACGACAACTTGCCACCTTTGGAATGGACTCTATACCTCAGCAAAAGGCTTGCTCAGAGTCGTTTTTCCAGAAAGAAGGAAGGAGGAAGACTGTGTAGTGAGCCATCCCCAGTCTGACTCCGAGAGACACTGGTCGAGGTTACTGCCTGAGATGAGGGGGCGGCCCTCAACCTTGGCCTCGCCCTATGCCATAACTCACTAACCTGAAACGAAACCCCAGGAAACTCTTGTTTATATGACTTTACTCTGCCTGCAGCACATTGGACTCAAACCAGTGGTACCTGCGAGAGGCCACCCACATTATGTGAATAGTCAGGTGGCTCTTAGACGAGATGTCAGCCTTTTTAAAATGGGGTAGGCGACTGTGTACACGGACAGCTCAGAAAAGTTCTTAAAGCCGTCGGCACTGCACCCTAGAAGGGAGCCATTGAAGGATAACCGAGAGCAGCCAGGTACTGGCAAGAGAATAGGGTGTGCAATTAGAGCCAAGGCTGGATACAGGGTCCCGAAACGGGTGATGGAGCCAACGTCAGTGTCCTCTCCTGTTGTGCTGGAGGAAAGACACAGTGAGTGCGGAGAGAGACTGCCCATGTCTGTGAGCATTCCAGGTCAGTAACAGGTGAATGTTCCAGAGCCAGCTTCCCAGAGGCAAGTAGGGCAAAAACAAGATGGTGGGGCAACCAAGAAGGTGGGGCAACCATGATGGTAGGGCAAACCAAGACGGTAGGGCAAACCAAGATGATGGGGCAAACCAAGATGGTGGGGCAGCCAAGATGGCAGGACAGGAATGGCAGTGTATGAGGTTGGGAGTGTATGAGGAGGTAAGGAACAGGCAATGTGCAGGTTAAGGATGGAGATGGTTAGGGGGCCTCATCCCAGGAAGTAGCCAAGAAGGAGGAACACAGGCAAGTAGGCCCCACTTTGCGCCACTCTGGGCCCCTCCTTCAGAAACAGCCAAAGGAGAGGAAGGGCAGAGTGCATATCTCCTAGAACCCTGGCCCAAATCACACGCAACCACTGTTGCCTTGCCTCATGGGTCTCCCAGCAAGCTGTGGGGAAAGCACTTCTTTATCCTGAATCACCTCGCTACTTGCGCTGCATAAATAACCAAGATATCACAGAGACGGGGAAAGGGCCAAGGAGCAGAGCTCCGGCCTGTGATTCTGTGAACCCATGCAGCACTCCTTCCCTTCATCCCAACAAGGCCCTTTGGCGTGAATAATAGCCCAGCGGCCCCGAAGCCTGTATTGATCGACCGCGCACTCTCCTCTGCTGAGAGCTGCCTGGACTTTCCTGGGGGCAGGACAGGCACCGCTCAGTGCGGCGCACCCCCTATGTCCCCCGGCCTCCCCAAAGTGTACGCAGGAGGGGACAGGACCAGGGGAGCCAAGGTTCTCCTCCAGCTCAGTGCTGCTTTGTGGCCTCAACTTTTTTGTTTTTAACTTATGTTGCCAGGAAAAGTATCTGAGTTGGAGATAAGTGGTTTTTGCATGACAAGGTCCCAAAGAGTTGAGAACGAATACAACCTCGGGCTCCAGCTTCTTTCCAGAAAGTTCTGCCTAAGATCCTGGCCTCAGAGGCGCCCTCAGCTGACACTTACGGAGGCCTACCGTATACCCACCATTGGGCTCGGCAGTGCGCCTCACTGTGCTGCATTTTCCTCTTAATTTTCCCTGTCTTACATCATCAGAAGGGAGAGGAGCTGAGAATGTGGCTAGAATCCATCACCTCCTTGGGAGACGGGAGCTGCTGCTAAATTCAGTGGAGAAGCGTAGGCCGTAGGCTGGTAAAGGCGGGGACAGAAGCCGGCCAGCCCCACTCCCTGAGGCTCCGACCACACTGCCCCCTTCCCTTGTTTGCTTCTCTTCTAGACACAGGAGGTGGCCAAGGCCTTGGCCCTCCGAAGGGTGTACAATTGTAAGGTCAGCCAGGGCCCTGCATGGTGACACCCTATGGGCTGGCTGGGAGACACCTGAAATCCCACCTTTAAAGACTCCTCCTTTGGTTTCTGACCTTGGACCCTGGAAAAAGGCAGATTCATAATCCCCCAGGCAGCTTCATCAACGACCGATCCCTCTGGATGAACCTTTCCGGTCTGACCGTTTCCTGTGGGAGATTTGGCATTTGGGGGAGAAGCAACCCACCACTCAAGGGAGTAGTTAGCGGTCTTTGGAAGAAAGAAGAGAAGGGAAGGGGGCCTGGGTTCCCTGGGACCAGCTCTCTGGAGGTTTCTCCTGGCATCAGCTACCCTTCTGGGTAATGCAGGGGTTACCGGGGACACAGCCTTGCCCCAAAAGTCCACACACACCCGGCCAGGGCCCAGGGCTGCTCAGGCAGACACGGGGCTTCTGAGAACACGTGCATTCTGCCGAGAGAGGTAACAGGTTGAGGGCCCTGGGACACCTCCCTCAGCAGTGCCCTTGCTGAGAAGGAGAGCAGAACAGGGAGGGAGGTGTGCCGTTAGCACAGTTTACCTTGGGGCCCAGCAGATACGTCCTTCCGTGAGCTGCTCCAACCTCCTGCCCAGGTCCTGCTGAAGGTGACAGGAGGCCAAGGCCACTGCGGTGCACAATTTGACATTTAGGGAAGAGCCCAGACGGCTCCCTTATGCCCTGAGCAGACCCTCCCCACACTGCCCTACCCAGGGGTCTTGGCACAGCGGGGCATTGTGACCCTCAGAGCCTCTCTCTGCATCATTTCCATCTCCTCTTCATCCAAGCCCACCCCTCCCAAGAAATCACAGAGCGGGGAGAGCTAGATGGCTTCAGTGAGCTTTTTATCGTCCCCAACAAGACTTCTAAATAATCAAATCTTTCCCTGTTCGAAACATGAGAGGTATAATCAGATTTATCCAGCGAGTCAATAAATATTTATTGAGCATCTACTATGTTCCAGGCCCCAAAGACACACGGTCAAGAAGATAGATAAGAAAACAGGTAAAATAACCCCCCAGCCCTGGGGCTGGTGGTCAGAAAGCTGTTTTCATGCCCAGCGTCCTGTCTTGCTCTCTGCTCTCAGGCAAGCGCCTTCCACTGCTGCCCCTGAGATTAAGGCCCATGTCCATAAATTGCTTGGCAAAGTCCTTTCCAAACAGCAGTGCTGTGTGTTCATTCCTCCTTGCAATCTCCACGACTACGTTTGTGCAGTCGCCCCACTGGAGCAGGAGTAGGGCTGACGCTTACCTGTCGGTGGATGGGTCCTCGTGAGCACCGGCCCCTTGTGCAGCAGGACCAGCCAGGAGAGGCCAGGGACAGTAATAGGGACCATTTAGACTGGGACTGACTTGGAGGATTTCCTTCTCCCTGCTTATTAAATGATAAAAGTTTGACTTGGAAGGCGATCGGAAACCCAAAATATCATGAAAGGGAAAAAAGTTGCCGAGTGGCTAAGAGCTGCACCACAGGAGTGTGGCCGGGCTGAGCAGAGCGGGCAGGAGACGTCTTTTCAAAGGCTTCTCTCCCCTTCTTCTCCCCCCTCTGTCCTCCATGTGGAACGGGGAAAACAGAAGCAGAATCCAGACTTGGGCACGTGGGTGAGTTGATCACCCTCCCCCAGCAGCACCCCCAGACACTGGAGACACTTTGATGTCTGGCCACGTGGCACTCGGGGCCTGGAGGCGCCTGGGCATCCCGGCCTCCGGACGGGCCTCCCTGAGCTCCTTTTTGAGGAGAGATGAAACACACAGAGCCCGAGAGCAGGGTTTTGAAATGAGGAAACATGGATCACCGTCCCTTGAGTTCCATGCTGGCCTCCTTGGTGACAGTTTGGATGGCAAAAGCCAAGCAGGTGGACGAGCTTGGGCTCACAGAGCCCTCAAGCTGTGTGAGCTTTAGGGGCCATTAGACAACCTGCTCATCTTCAGATGGGGGAACGGGGCTCAGAGAGGGAACAACACTTGCTCAGGATCACCCAGGAAGTCGGTGGCAGCGCGAGGGGTGGATGCCAGGTCTTCAGCCTCCAGCCAGGCTTCTCTCTTCTTCAACCAGCACCACATTCTGGAAGCCACGGCCCGGCCACAGGAACACTGGCCTCCTTGGTACTGTTGGCCTTCACACCACGCGGGCCTATGTTCCTCAGTTACGTTTTTGGTTTTTTTTGTTTTTGCGGTACGCGGGCCTCTCACTGCTGTGGCCTCTCCCATTGCAGAGCACAGGCTCCGGACGCGCAGGCTCAGCGGCCATGGCTCACGGGCCCAGCCGCTCCGCGGCATGTGGGATCTTCCCGGACCGGAGCACGAACCCACGTCCCCTGCATCGGCAGGCGGGCTCTCAACCACTGCGCCACCAGGGAAGCCCCTCAGTTACGTTTTTTAAACCATGATGTACAGAAAAACTCATTTCCATCCATGCTGGCTATGATCCCTTTTTTTTCCCCCAAATGTCAGATCCTTGTTCTTTTGAGGAATTGGCAGGGGAAACCCTGGTTCTCTCCTCATCTGAGCTGTGAGCATCATTTCTGTCCTCAAGTCCCTGCAATCACTCTTCACCCTCCACCATCACTAGCCGCTCCCCTCCACCAAAGGAATCTTGTGAGAAACAATTAAGTAGCAAGTAGAGGCCCCACCCTGATGCTGAGCCCACAGGGGACACCGGCAACGCCTTGGCCTCTGATACTGAGGGGATGCTGCCTCAGATCTGGGGGGCCCTGAAGTGGCTGCAGTGCATTCACACCCAGGAGCAGCCTGGCAACAAGACCCACGAGGCTTTGGGCTTTTCTCAAAGTCTGGTATCTTCTGGGCTGAGCTGGGCCTCAGGTGCCCGGAGCCCTGGGCCCTGCTGTGCCTTTTGCAAGTCATACCCTGTTCCTGGCTTTGGTTCCTCACCCAGCAAACCAGCAAGTTGGGCTGGAAGGGAGGTCCCTGCCAACTCCAGTCATCCATGGCAGGGAAAAGGGAATGTTCCCGACAAAGCAGGGCAAAGGGCCCAGGGGTAAGATGGCAGCCTTGGCATGTAGAACCTTCCGAAAGACCAGGAGACGTGGCCTGCTGAGCTTCTGAGTGGGCTTGGGTGCAGGGCCGGTATCACGGGCCCCGCACTCAGAAGGCCCCTGCACTTGGGGTTTAATGTTCTGTGTTGCTGTCTTGAAATTCTTAATAGTTTTATCATTGTAATTGTGTTTTGCAGATGAAGTCTGATGGGACAGTGGACCGTGAACCGGGGGCTTGGAGCCTCCGCTCACGTGGTCTTGCCTCCCACCACCTCCCTGTTCCTTGGGTCTGGTTCTCGGCTGCTCCCTCTTCTGTCCCCTGGAACCCTAGTACCATCTGGCCTTCCCCCTCCCCACCTTCACTCAGCAACCGTTGCCCACCTGCCCCCAGCCTGGGCACAGGCATGGCGAGGAGCGGGGACAGGACGCACACCCCACAGTGTCTTGGGTGGGGCATGGTGGCTGCAGCCCCTGCCCTGCGCTGGCAGCATCAGGGTGCATTCATGGGGTGCTCAGCAGGGACAAGCCTCTGGTCCCCCCGATCCAGGTACCCAGTGTATCCAGTGCATTCTGAGGTTGCCCATCTGCTGACAGTAGGGGCAGGGGGCCTATGGAAGGAGATGCCTGGCTCAACTTCCTGCCCCAGACCTGGGGCACAGCGTGTCCGTCCAGCCACTGGGGAGAAAGGGAACCTGACCTTCAGGCTCCAGGGCAATGCGGGCCCCGAGCTACCAGGCAGGGCCCAGGCCCATGAGGGTCTGCACTCCCCCAGGAGAATCCCCATTGGCCCGCTCCCCGCCTGGGGGAACCCTCTCCTACTTCTTCCCACCTTCCCGAGTCTGGCTTGTCTCTTTTGGCCAGTTTGAGGCACTCTGTTAAGAGCCACAACTTTGGCGATTCCACACGTGTTAAATCTGCTGACGTTTGCATTTTAAAACTGGCACTCTACAGTATAAAAGTGAATGGTACAATTTGTGCTAATAACTTAACATTTTGACTTAACTTAGTAGAACATTAACTAGACGTTTTTAAACACCATGAGAAATTGAGAGAGAGACCTGGGATGAAAGGGAAAAAGCATTTTTTTTCTTGCTTTTTGAACATGGGGCTCCATGTTTCCGTTCTGCTCTGGATCTCACGAATTTCGGAGCCATTCCCACCTGGATGAGTCACTTTGCCTCTCGGGCATCCATTTTCCTATCAGGAAACCAGACCATTAGCACTGTGCTTCTCCACCCTTGCTCACGGGCGCGTTATGAACGTGCACTTGGATAAAGTCCATGAAAGAGATTTAGAAACCAGTGTGTGGTGCCGATCCCCAGCCTTGGAGCCACAGCCTTTCTTTCTCAAACAGGAGTTCAGCCCCTCCCTTTTGTGGGTTTCACCACCATTGACAGGTCAGCCCCTCCCCCAGGCATTCTCCCCAGGTGTTCCGTCCTAGAACTAAAGCCCCAGTCTGACCACCTGCCACCTCCCATACATACAGAATGGAGGCATCAGTGCCCAGAGAGGTTGAATCTGGAATCCAAGCAAGTTGTGAAGTGGAAAGATGGCAGCTGGCCCAACAGCTGAGCCTAACAGTGTTGATCTCTGCACTCATCCATCCTATTTTCTGGCGAGAATCAGAATTTCAGAGCCTAGTTCGAAGCTCAGCATAGGCACCAAGGAGGCTGGGTGCCAACCGAGTTTGGGTTGCAGGATCATCTTCCTGAGAATCGTAAGAATTCTGATTCCAGTTACACTGCCAAGGGGCAGAGATGTCTATTTCAGAATTGTTTCCAAAGCTAACATAATGGAGGGGGGTGGGTTTCAAGTGCAGCGTTCAATCTGCCTTGCCTGACATTTGAGGACTCACTATCCAAGGGTTGAATGGGTCCAGCCCGTCATATTCTATAAAAGTGTTGTCACTTTAAAATACTATGTATGGAATGAATGAATGAATGAGTCCATTTAGATCAAGTTGCCTCAAATGGAGTCCAAATATTAAATTGCACACTCAACAGTGCCATTTCAGGAGAGGAAAAATTAGCTGACCTCCCCCACTTTGGCTTCCTTTACAGCTTTACCTCGATAGTGGATGATCTATCATTTTCAAGTTTCGGGTTTTTAAAGTTTGTCTTATTTTACTTATTATTACATTTTGAGTGACGTCTTCTGGCTCCAGCTCGACTTCCTCCAGATAATTCATTAGGCCTGCGAGCTGCTCCGGCGTGGGATTAGAACCCATGTAGTACATAGTCACTTTAAACTGAGATCTGCTAATTAATCGCTCTTCTCTGTGTAACTGAGCGATAGCGCTCCTTCCCCGAGGAATTGCAATTTCATGGTTCCTAATGATGCTGCGATTACATTATCTGGATCACTTAGACGGTGGGTGTCAGGAGCGATGGCTCGAAGCCCGTCTCGGGGCTGGGGAGAAATCACTCCTAAAACCAAGGGGATGAGGAAACGGAGTTCAAATGTCTGTTGCTAATTTTCATTAATGTGCTGCTGTTTCTTACATCTCATTCAGGCATTAGTTTCAAGTTCCAACTTCCTCCAGCACCACCGAACCTCACATTTTTTTTCTAATATTCACAGGGTTTATTTTTTTGTAAAAATCTATTTATTTGCCGTATTCCACGTAATAATTTATTTCCAGCATTTATCTTCATTAGATTTCTTGGAAACGTGGTTCTACATATCGTTAGTACAAGTAATACATTTTGATTGTTGTTTCCTGAACTAACTTGTATTATTTGATGAGTTAAATAAAATGCCTAATTCCAAAGTCTGCTATTCCCATCTTTTGCATTTGGATTATTTATCTTACTTCCCGTTCCTTTTCCTTTTTTTTTTTTTTTTTGTAAGTTTATTTATTTTGTTCATTTATTTTTGTCTGCGTTGGGTCTTCGTTGCTGCGCGCGGGCTTCTCATTGCGGTGGCTTCTCTTGTTGCAGAGCACGGGCTCTAGGCACGTGGGCTGCAGTAGTTGTGGCACACGGGCTCAGTAGTTTTGGCTCGTGGGCTCTAGAGCGCAGGCTCAGTAGTTGTGGCGCACGGGCTTAGTTGCTCCACGGCATGTGGGATCTTCCCAGACCAGGGCCCGAACCCGTGTCCCCTGCATTGGCAGGCAGATTCTTAACCACTGCGCCACCAGGGAAGCCCCCACCCCGTTTCCTTTCTAATTGAAGGGGTATTATAAATCTTCAGTAGTGCTTTATTACAATTTCTGTGCTGTGAGCATAGACACTCATTTTTTTTTTTTTAATGATGAAACTTGGATCAGGTTTAAGGTTGCTTTTGAATACAAGTTTTCTTCTTCTTCTTTAATTGCCCCAAGACATGGCTTTGAAGAGATGGCATCACAGACCTGGACATGAGCTCTGGTTCCCTCGTCGGTGTGTTGGGATGATCTACTGAGCCTCAGTTTCCTTGACTGTAAAGTAGGGAAAAGGTCAGCCACCCCAAGGACAGATATGAAGATTCAACCAGGTAACCCATGGAAAGCACCACGAGGCATATGATAAACCATCACCATCCCCTTCATCTTGATTAAATGAGCCGATCTGTGACACATCATGGTAGACATACATGATTGAGGGTGGGGGACTTTTGGGTGTTTTGTTTTCGTTAAAGATTCTTCATGATTATGGCCTTTAAATACTTCAGGAATGCCTTAGATTCCAAAAAAAAAAAAAAGGAATATATTCATTTTTTTTATTCATTAAAAAATATTCATTTAAAAAAAGTTTTAAAATATTTTTAACACTAAATGTCAGACATGGCACCAAGGATTGGAAAACAGCACCGACCACAAAAGAGAGTTTCTGCCTTGCCCAGAGCTCACAGGCTGGTGAGGGAGACCCAGTGGTTCCCTGGCAATTAGCTGCCGTAGGAATTCAGTCACAGACCCTGGAGAGGTAAGGCGGTCTTGCTGGGGCCGACTTGAGCCTATCAATGCCAAGGGTATAGCATCCTGAAGGAAATTTGAAGACACATTTGAGACACTGGAAAAAAAAAAATGGTTGATTTGGAATGAATGAATGAATGAATGGGAGACAACTGCTATCATTCCAGGTGACCGGCGCAGCCAAAATTCCACCGGCAGGAAGTTCGCCATTAAATGATCATTTCCCATCCGAGGGCAGAGGCACTGTGAATTGCGCGGGCGGGAAGACACGTGGCCCCGCCCTCCCGTGGGACAGGAGGCAGCACCCAGAAGGGGCGCTGAGCCACCGGCCACACCCACTCCCAGAGCAGCAGGTGCTTCTCCCTGTCGGTGCCTGGACCGCCTGCCTCGGAGGAGTCTCCTTTCCCCCGTCTAATGCGGTCACTGAGACGCTCCACTCTCTTACGAGGAAGCCAAGCAGCTTCACAAGATTCACCTCGTTTGGATGCACAGCACAATGAATTTGGACCCACCGAGCCTCCAGCGCTGATATTTCAAAACCTACAGTACACTAAACATGAAACTTTTGTTCACATTTCAAGGATTTTGATAGCCCAAGTGAATAGACACTGCCTATTGATTTTTCCCTTACAATGACTCTTGGATAACCTATTTTCTCATTTATTTTTAAAGACGGCTCATGAGATTTCATAGCAATTCTGCCCAACCTCCTAATATCAAAATCCCTCCTTGACCCTGAAAATTGTAATTCTGCTATAGATCACAGCTGCTGAATATTACCTTTTACTAAGCTGGTTAAATAAAATATGTCCAAATCACTGGATCCCACAAGTCGTGGCCTGCAAGTGTAATGATCCAGGGGCTGAGGTTTCTGCCGCCGCATGCCCGCCAGCCCAGCGCTCTGCCGGCCCAGCTGACACCCAAGTGTGGGAATCGAGCATATCGGCTCAGGTTTGGAATTTAAGGAGGAGGAGAGGGAAAGGATAGCTCGGCTAGTCTTCAATGATTTTCTTGTAAAACTTTTACGAGGAAGACTTGGGCTGTTTGATGTGTTCTAGACAATCAAATGCCCTCGGAGTCTGCAGCCGAGTGGCTGGGGTTTTCTCCTGAGTGCAGGAGGGGGTGTATTTGATGTAGGGCAAGTTCAAAACCCCCAAAGCCTTCCACGCTGGTAGGTCAGATTACACTCAGAGGTGGGGAAATAGAACACGTGAAACGTGAAAAGGACTACCAACCCAGGAAGTCTCGTCCTGCTACTGGCCCGCTGGCCCCAGGCTCTTGCTTTGGCTGGAAAGGGGCCATGGGGAATTTAGACCAAGGGGGCTGGTACCCCACCTGAGCCCCCTCGGCCTCTGTGCGCTTAGGCTCCACCTGCACCTCCATTTGCTTTAGCCAGAGGACCCCACAGATGTGCCAGCCCCCCACACCGCCCAGAGGCTCCTCGTGTCCAAATTACTGTTTCCCTTTCTCGGAGAAATGAAGGACAGCACTGACCCAAGTGCGTTCCAGGGGAGTTTTGAATATTTCAAAGCCAGCGCTTAGATCAAAAGTCATAACTTCTGGCTTTTAGATTGTCCTCTTGCCTTACCTGGACAGCCCTCACGTCCAATACGGAAATGTTTCCCGGAGAACCTCACTCGTTACGGGGGAATGGAGTCTGAAACGGCTCTGACTCAGCAGAGATACAGCATCTCTGGCAGTGGCCATCGGAGCCCATTTGAAATGCAGGACACAAGTGGCTCTTCCGTGGCCTGTGGAGCTCTGCAGCTGCTCTCTCCCCCTGCCTAGGCCCTCCTACGACGGCTGGCCCCGCTGCCTCCCCTGCAGGGCTGGCAGCCCACCTTTGGCAGGCGACAGGTCCCATGGAACAGATGCGGGGAATTTGCTGAGATCAGCACCAGGTGAGCCAGAGTGAACAGGAAATTGTCCACAAAAGAGAAATTAATAGCAGCAAGTCCGCCCATCACCAACCCTCAGTCAGGATCTGTCAGGGGGTCAGAAGAACTAACACGGGTTAATGGCCTTTATTTTTTTATTTATTTATTTTTGGCTGTGTTGGGCCTTCGTTGCTGTGCACAAGCTTTCTCTAGTTGCAACCAGCTGGGCTACTCTTTGTTGCGGTGCGCGGGTTTCTCATTGCGGTGGCTTCTCTTGTTGCAGAGCACGGGCTCTAGGCGCACGGGCTTCAGTAGTTGTCGCTCGCGGGCTCTAGAGCGCAGGCTCAGTAGCTGTGACGCACGGGCTTAGTTGCTCCGCAGCATATGGGATCTTCCCGGACCGGGGCTCGAACCCGTGTGCCCTGCATTGGCAGGCGGATTCCTAACCACTGCGCCACCAGGGAAGTCCCAGGGTTAGTGTCCTTTAAACACACCATATGCCGGGGATGACAAGCATGTGGCCGGATCACCTCCTGTCCCCACCCCTGAGTTCCCAGCGGACACTGCTAACTGATCCTGGCTCTCTTTCGTCCTCAGAATCCTCTTCAACCCAGCAGTCCCTGCAGCCTGTACTCATCAGTGAGAGCGAATTTGGGGAATGCAATCTATTCACCTCCAGCCCACCGCATTCCCACGCCCACATCACGTGCATGCCACCTCCTGTACCTGGAGGGTCCTCACACTCCCTCCCCTGGCCGCCTGCTTCTACTCCTACCAGGGCCCACTCACGTCCATCCTGCCTCACCAGCCACTAGGGACTCAGGCAGAGGAGTGAGGAAGAGGCTAGGAGTGTGGAGACCTCTAAGTTCTGGCCCCAGCTTTGTTCTAAGCTAACTGAATGACTCCGGACAAATCGCTTTCTTTCTTTACGCCTCTATTTTCCCCATCTGTAGATTAATCATTGCGACCCTATGATCTTAAGGTAGATCTCAGCTCCTTCATCTTGTGATGCAACCGTGCCACTCTTTGAGCCACTTAATACAGCCCTTTCTCCTTTCTTTCTCTACCCCTGTGAGCTCCTGGAGGGCAGGAATCGCATCTGGGCCCCACCCCCTCCACACCTGTATTTCTCCTCAGGGCATCAAAATGCTGGAAGAAAATTACTCAGTACCTACTGGTGCATGTTCAAGTCCTGTGATGCTGATCACCTCCCAAGGAAGGAGTGTCCCTAGAAAAATGCAGTGACACCAAGTCAAGCCTTATTCCAAAGGGACTGACTCCATCTTCTACCCCTCCCAGGGGCTTTGGAGCCACTGTTGGGAGCTCAGGACGGGGAGCTGACGCGAGGCAAGGGAGGCGGTTTGTCGAGGTGGCCAGACTCAGGTGCGGGAGCCAGCCAAGCTGCCCACTAGCTGTGTGAGCTTCAGTAAGTGAATAAGCCTCCCCGCACCCCAGTTCCCTTCCCTGCAAGTCGGCATGGCCAGATGACCTTCGGCCAGGGTGCTGACGCGAGGATTCCACGAGAGAACCACGGAGCGCACTTAGCTCTGGACCTGGGCAGTAGTAAGTGCTCAGCGAAGGGCAGCAGTCATCGCGGTTACAGAACTGGCTCCGCCCCCAGGCCACTGGTCTTTTCAGGAGACTGTCACCCACGGGAGCTTGTTATCTCAGCTCAAGTGAGCTGGCTGCCCGCTCTGTGTAGCCACTGGACTAGGAGGGCAAAGGGGAATGAGCAGTTCTCGGCCTAAAGGAGGAATTGGGAGCCTGAAGAGCAGTAACGAGAGGAGGCCAGATACTGGGGTCCAAATTCTGACGTCAGATGGGCTACGTCCCAAAATGGACGTAGAGACATCACCCCACCCCTGCCCAACTTGTAACTGGCTCCACGCAAGGAACCTGCCCTGTGGCAGAGGCAGTGCCTGATGCAGCAGAGCCCCTGGCCCCGCTTGCAGCGCCGCCTCCTCTGAGTCAGAATGCAAGCTTCGGGGCAATAAATTTTAGCTCTTGTTACCACCTCTCCATTCTCTCCCATCGCTGCCTCTTGATCTTCCCCTCTCTGCTGACAACAAGGTATGGTTGGCATTTAGTTGGGGATTTAAAACCAGGAGCACATCGCCCTCCCTTCAGGCTGGAAGCTTGCTCCCTGGCTCTCGGAAGCCTCTCGAAGCCGGGCGCTTGATGAGTGCCAGGAGACTGGCTCCTGAAACCGGAAGGGGCCTGCATTGTTGGACCAAAATAGCAAACGTGCAACATGAGTCCCTTCAGGGGCCCTCAGCAGGCTGGTGGCTTCCGGTGGGTACTCGGCACAGGCCAGCCCGTGGATACAAACTGCAGTGGCCCTCGCTGCCATTTGAGAGAGCCCTGCTCTGTACACAACTGTGCTGCCCTTAGCTAGATTAGTTCATCCAACTGCAAATGGGCCTGAGCTATCCCTAGCAAAAAAATTCCACGTCTGGGTCAAATAAACCAAGCTTTTGCACATCACCCATGGGCTTCCTGAATGATTTAAATATTCCCGTCTAGAGTTTGTCACCCCTGGATCTCCCAGGACAAAAGCAACCCCCAAATCCAAAAGGACCCCTTTCCCATGGACGGCAGCCACGCTGTCTCCCATACATGAAGCCAGAATGACGAATTCTAGGACGTCACCCCTCTTCGTGGGTGGTG
This sequence comes from Grampus griseus, assembly GCF_964374135.1. Taxonomy (NCBI): domain Eukaryota; kingdom Metazoa; phylum Chordata; class Mammalia; order Artiodactyla; family Delphinidae; genus Grampus; species Grampus griseus. Next base: position 69,336,303 of record NC_139010.1, read on the forward strand.
CCCAACTGATTATTTGCCAGATTCCAAAATGTTTTCATCTCTGGAAGAAACAATACACAAAAAAGCAGTTCTGAAAGAGGCCCTTGGGTCAGGGCGGGTGGCCTGTCTGGGGCGCCTTGGAGGAGACTGCTGGAGGGTTTTAAGCCAGCCCTTTCCCCCACAGTCCCTGTTCCATGAAGCTGTGGTGCTAGCCCCTTGCAGGGCGCGTATGCTCCAGAGTAGTAGCAAGTGTCCCATTACTGTAAACGGCCTTTTATTTTTAAACTAAAGCTATATTTGGAAAGCAGTAATCCTGGGGAAATGATACTGGGACTAATGGGGAACATATCACCTTTCATGTGTTTTTTTCATGTTTAAGCTTTCTTTGTTATTATCTGAGTAGCAAGGCTTTGCATATACTCTTGGGCAAAAAATCAAAATAAGCCTTAAAGCAATAATATTTTAATAAGCATCAAATGTCTTCAATGAGATAAAAGTATTATATAGTGTTTTGATATTGGGCTTTAGTTAAAACCTCATTTAAAAAAAAAAAAGAAAATTTCTCAGATGTATTGGGGTGGGAGAGCAGTGATGTATTTTGAAATTCAGGTGGAGAAAAAGTTTCAATCCAGGTCAATTATGCTAATTAAATGCCACAAACGATGGAAATTGTCAGCAAATGGACATTACTGTTTGTTGCTATCACTGTCTCCCATTGATCAAAAACGGCAGCTAATGACACTTGAGCCTCGGAAAACTGAGGCTCCAGTGTGAATACACATCGATGCCTCAGTGCCAATCACAGCACTTGCGCTGCAGGACTAAGCTTCTGTCCAGCCTGCATCTGACCCTGCCCTCTTCTTGGGTGAAGTTTCCAACAGCCGAGGCTGCTGGCCGCCTCCCCGAAACTCAGATTAGCTTGGTCAGTGTGTGCCTGGTTTTGTTCCCAGACCCAACTGGGAAGTGCTGAGGGGCCCAAGTTATGAAATGAAACCGAGTCTTTGATTTCTTCACCCATGCCAGGGACCAAGCTAGAACCATGGGCTCTTTAGAAGTGAAAGGAGGAGCCTCAGATATCCTCCCCTTGGTTTTATAAAATGAGGAAACTGAGGCTCAGAGAGAGGAAGTGACCTGCCCAAGGGCACATAGCAAACTAATGGCAGAGCCGAGAATAGCACAGTGTCCTGACTTCTGGTCCCGTGCTCTGCGTGCCCGCCGCTCCAGTATTATAAAGCTGTATTATAGGACTTCAGCTTTCATCTCCTCCACGCTCACAGCAAGCTCCCCCCAGTGTTCTGTTGTAGTTTCATGTCAAACCTTGGTTGGGTGACATCAGCGCAAACCAACAAGAGTTCAAGTTTGGAATCAGGCCATGTGTAGCGTGACTTGAGTCTGTCTCTTCCCATGGTTGACCTAATCTGAGAGTCCATTTTCAGTGGCAAGATGGAATGCACTTAACTATGGACAGGTGGGACATCAAAGGGGGTCAGGAGAGCAGTGGTTTCAGGCTGATCGGGGGATGCCACCATCCCGGCTTTATCCCCGAGTTAGAGTAGACGCCATACTCTGCGCTGTGGCTACTGGCCATTGCTACTTCCAGGTACATAAACAGTCTCAGAAAACGTCTGCTGCTGGAGATGGGATCGACAGAGATCCAGAACTGGTGGGGAGAGGGTGGAAGGTTTCACACGGGAGCGGTTAAGGAGATCACAAAGACACTCCTTCATTTCCCATCTTACGGAGGTGGATCCTGAAGGTCACGACCCCGTAGTCTCCCTGATTTCCAGGTGCTGTTGGGTAGGACCCCGCCATCCCCTTCTAACTCAGAGCCACCAGTCGTCAGGGACAGAGCACACCCTGGGCCTCAGAAATCCTGGGTTCTGCTCCCGGCTCTACCCCAGCCGTGGCCCCTGAGCAAGTCGCTCTCCCTCCTGGGTCTCAGTTTGCTGATCTGCAAAATAGGAGGGCTTGGCCTGGATGGCTGTAAGGAGAATGGCTCCCCAGGAGCAGCTGCTGGTCTTGGGGACTCGGGACACCCGGCTCTGTCATAGCCATGTCCCTAGAGACCTGTAGATGATTCCCAGCCACAGATATTCCTGAAGTCATATTTGGGGGCATTATGGGGACTTGCGTTTTGCCTTTGAAGCAGTAGTGTCAGATCCGCCATCTGAATTTGCCTCAGGGTCATCATGAAATGAAACCATCTGAGGATGGCAGTGGAGACGGGGACAGGGAGAGGGCCGGGGGGTGGTGGGTGCGGGAGCACTCGGCCCAGTCCAGGCCCAGGCTAAGGGCTGGAGGCTGGGCTTGTGTAGCGTACTCTCGGCCCTCCGATGCTAAGGTCCAGGCACACGGTTAGGTGACTTGGCCGTGGGCACTGGGTGCTTCTCCCCCTGCCCGGGACTCTTCAGGTGTGCTCACGGGGCCTGGTGCAGCCCTGCCCTGGGCGAGGACAGACCCAGGAGGGCTGAGGCCAAGCCTCCGAGGCCAGAACCCTTCCTTGCCCTGTTCATTCTGCTTGCAAGTGAGGCCCAGGTAGGGAAGCCAGTCCTTAAGTAGTTCCCTGGACAGACCTTGAGTCGTCCTGGGGTTAGAGCCAGAGCCCAGAGCCCACCGTAGACAGCTGCCAGGGGGTCCCAGGGAGCTGAGCCCTCTGGCCGGACAGGCTGAACAAACACCCAGATGTGGTACCTGCAGGGAAGCAAATTTGAGTGACTGAAAGATGAAAAGTGCTTATACTGTATAATGTCAGCTCATGTATGTTGCAGAGATTAGGGCTGGCAATGATGTCATAGCATAGATTTTCTTTCCTCATCTAATCTGTATTTAGCGTGTCCACTATTTTGTTGAAACCACATAGAGACGCCCTCATAATCCCATCGAACGGGGCAGGGGAGGGGGAGGAACTCAGCAACCCGCCATTACCCCCCCCCCCAGGTGACAGCAGGCTGAAGTGAGGGGCAGCGGCGGCGGCGGCGGAATTCCTGACAGGTGCCCCATGCCGCCGGCAGAGGGACGTTGCTGTGAAGGCCATCAGACCTGGGGTAAACCCCAACTCAACCCCTGACTAGCCGGGGGCTTCAGATGACTTCCTTAACCTCCCTGAGCCTCACTTCATGGACTGAGACATGGGAATGTTGGTAAAGCTGACTTGGAGAATTGACACAAGTATTTGACACGATCCAATAAATCACCCAGCCCGTCCATTTTGCATGTGACCCTCAGTTACTGTGGGCGCCTGCTGTTGGGAGCACCCCACTTTCTCCCCTGAGGGCTGCTTGCTGAGTCGCTGCCCAGCTCACCCCAAAGAGAGGGGCTACGGTCAGCCACTGTGGTCGCAGCCTGAGGCTGCTCTATGTGTCACCCTCTCCCTCAGTCATGGGCCACGGAGGAAGGAGTCAAAGACCCACTCACTCATTCATTTACAAGGTTTTTATTGAGCACCTACTGTGGGCCGGACACTGAGAACACATGGGAACAGTGGAGGTCAGTGCCCCGTCCTCACGGAGCTCTGCCTGGGAGGGGAGGCAGACCGTCCACAAACAACTGAAAGCCCGTATCATTAGAAGGTGAGGTATGCCATGGGGTAAGGAAGGGGTGACGGGGTCCTGACCTGTGAGGGCAGCTGCTTAGGCTAGAGGAGGTGACGCCTGAGTGTGCTCTGAAGGGTGCTGAGGACCAGGGAAGGAGTTCCAGGCTGGGGAAAGTGAGCAGAAAGGCCCTGGCGAGAGGAAGCAGGGTCTCAGGAGGCTTGCAGGGGAGGTGCCCTGGGGCCTGGAACAGAGCCTGGAGGAACCCAGGGAGAGCAGCTGAGGCCCCAAATGTGGGCGGGGATGAATCTGCAGGCTTGCGGGTCTCAGATGGAGGCTGGATCTTATTCTAAGAGAAAGGGGAAGCAGCACAGGGTGGGGTGGGTGGGGTGGGGTTAAGCCAGGGAATAAGACCAGCTGATTTCTGTCTTTAAGGACCCCTGGCTGGTGTGTGGGGATGGATTAAAGGGGGAGACAAACTTGGAATCAGGGATCAGGCAGGCCTGGCTTCCCATACCCATCCCAGCTGAGACCACGTTATTTGACTTCCTTGGGCCTCAGTTTCCTCAACTGTAAGATAGGCTGCTGTGGGGATTAAGTGCTGAGAGACTGAAAGAACAAACAGACAATGGCCGGACCACACATAAAAGTAGAACTTGGGCTTGTAACCAGCAGCAGCCCCTCATCTATACTAACCAACCTGGGAGGCCAGCCTGCTGTAAGTCAGCCTTGCAGAAGCCGGCCTGCTACGTCCAGCGACAATCCGGGAAGCTAAACCATAACTTCTGTAACAATGGGCCCCAAATGACCACGACTCGATTAGTAACTGACAGCTTCCCTAATTTTTGTCCGTTTCCAACTTAGGACCAACCGGAGAAAGCCAAATATGCGCCCCTCACCCACCACACAGGATAGGGTGCCCCCTTCCATTTAGCTGCCTCCAGCCTCCCAGGCCAACGGCCTCCCACCAGGCACACGTGAAGCTCCCTCTTTTCCGCTCTAAAGCTTGCCCACCCCGCTGCCTGCCTTTGAGTCTCTGCCAAAGGCAAGTGATGGTGGCTGACTCCCTTGCTATAGCTCTGAAAAAATAGCCTTTGCTTTTCTCATTTGATTGGTTCATTTATTTCCACGATGCCAGCGTACGAAAAGCGCCTGGTGCCTCCCTGGAATGTAACGGGTACTCGGTGAGGTTCTGTCCCTCCCTCTCTACCCACCAAGAGACCCCAGGGCAGCTGCCCCGCTGTCTGCCTGCCGGGAGTGTCGGCACCCTGAGTGGTCAGGTGGGCCAGGTGCCCTAAGAATTAGCTGGTTCTCAGAACATCTGCCTTGGGGGGAAAGTGAGCAGGAGATGATTTTATATTTTCTTGTGTACGATGTGGGGGAGGGGTGGAGAGGGGAGCTGTGTTTGGGGGAAAGAGCCTAGGACTGGGCTTTGCATGGGTTCAAATCCCAGCCCCATGCTGGCTGTGTGGCTCAGGCCACAGTTGTCTTCTTTGTTAAGGGGAGGAGATTCAATGAGCTAATTTTGGTTAGATACTTAGCGCGACGCCTGGCACCTAGGAAATGTATGTAAACAGAAACTGGCAGCCAGTCGGGATGGTGATGGCGGGGATGTGTGGCCACCAGACCCAGCTGCCAAAGGTTCAGAAAAGTGTTCAGGAGGATACGTGTAGGCACATCCTCCCGAACGCACTGCTTCCTCAGTGGGGCAGTCTTCGCCCAGGACTTTCCTAGGGGAAAGCAAAGGCAGACTGGGTCCTCCCGGGACCCGCCACTGTGAGGCTCTCCCCACCTAGGCCCTCATCTCAAGGGAAGCAAGGGTGGTTCCCCCAAGAGCTGACCGGGTGGGGGACAGTCCACCATAAGGCGAGGTTCACAAAAATGTTAGTGGGGCACCCCGTATAAAGGAGCTAGGCGGGGGTGTCCTGGGAAATAACCCAACTGCTGTTCATTCACACTGAGGAGGAAGTGATGGAAAGATTGGTCTTTATACTTTAACAGGAGGCAAAGCCCTAAGTCCAGAGAAACCCCATTAATGTGGGGATGAATCTGGAGCTGGCATCTCAAAATAGAGGAAGAATTCATCCTGAGAGCACGCATGGCAGGCACCGCCACTTTCAGAGGCACCAGCACCAGAAGGGGACGTAGCATCCAGGGCCCAGGCAGTGGAGGGCGCTCACGCACCCAGGGTTTTGCAGCATCCCGGGGTGGGGGGGAGGGCATCCACTGTCTAGGGCACAGTTTCTAAACATAGTTCTCCCCCTGCCTTCCTGGTAATTCTGTCACTTCCCAACAGCTTTCCAAAAAATTCTCTCTGCTAAATCGGTGGCTTGCTACTAGGAATCTGATCTGATGCAGCCCACAGCCCCAAGGCCAGTGGCAGCAAAAGGATGATTACAATTAACACAGTTAATTGTAATTCCCTGACATGTTTTCCAACAATTGGATACAGAAACAAGGATTTCTTTAAGAGGAGTTGTTAATAGGCAGAAACGTGATAAGGTTTCCGTGATAGGGTTAGGATTAGGGCAATGTGGTTTTCATACTCCTGTGCTGTTGTGAGACCTGCCCCTCGTTGCTTTCCCCTCCCCTGAGCAGAGTAGGGAACTCACGCCCGATCACTCCACTCACCTCGGCTTCCCTCTATGGCCAGGTGTTTACTACCTCCCATCAAAGCAGCCAGCCTCTTATGGGATACATTTCAGCTTAGCTGCTGCGCCTTACTTGCAAGTTTATATGAATCCCCTTGTTTGAGACCCTGGGGGCCAAGGAAGAAAACTAGTCCAGGTGAGCAAGCTTGGCTTCCAGCCCCAGCTCTGGGATGAACTGTCTGTAACTCGCCTCTCTGGGCCTCAGTTTTTCCCATCAGTAAAATGAAAAGAACCCATTTGTTTCTGTACAAAGGTCCTCCGGCTCCAAGTTCTATGATGCCATTATTCTGTTTCTTTGGAACTCACCATCCCATTGCTTCCTTCTCTGCATTCGGTGTAGGTGGCCCACAGCAACAGCATAGAAAACAGGAAGGCTAAACTCAACAAGAATCCATGTTTCGTGTTTAGCAAGGTGGGGCAGGTCCATCTTGTTGCCACGTTTTGTTCCCTGCCCTCAAGGTGTTAATGTTATTATAGCTGTGTGTGTGGCGGTGGGGTGGGTACAGGAAAACAGAAGCCACTCTAGGTATTATAAATAGGAAGCGTTCCAACTCAGGGAATTGGAGAATTGCACGACTGCTGGAAGGGCTGGGGGCGGAAAGGTCAGGCCGGCAGCTGCCAGAGGCAGGTGATCTACAGTAGCTCACCTAGAAGCAGCAAAGGATCTAGGAATCTCAGCAGTGGCTGCCACTGGATTCACAGCTTGAATCACGCAGAGCGTGCAGTTCTCAAGAATCTGAGTTTTGCCCAGGCGTCTAGCTGCAGCTACTGCCAGAGAATGACATTTTCCTTCTCCTCCACCTCCCGGTTCTTGCAGGAGCGCCTCTCACTGGAGGACTCGAACTCGGAGCTGTACAAAGAAAGGGATTCTGGGAAATGTAGTTCCAGGCTTCTCTTCTGAGGTATATATGGGCTGTCACAGCGCATGGTCATGATGCCAAAGGACAAGAGACAATGAGTCTGGTTTCACAGCCACAAACCAGGAAGAACAAAGAGATTTCATCCTAAGGGCCAGCTCTTGATTAACTGGTGATGGCTGCCTGGTGTGCTCTGTCGGAAACAGTTTTGAGGTTGTATGTAGGTTCACCAGGAAAAGGTGCTGCAATTGATTAGCAATGCCTGTGATGGGTGTAGAAGGAGAGTGGGGGATTGTATGCAACAAATTTGCTCTAAACTAATGATTGGAAGGCTTCCTGAGGTGACTGACCTTTTTCCCGGGGGTCAAATGTATACGTTGTAACCATCCACCCGTGGACTGACCCCTGTAAGCCTTGAACTCGAGAGGGATATTGGAACTGGAGCAGCCTGTAAAAGCAGGCAAGGAACATGGGAAGCCTGTGGGGTCTCCAGCCTCCGGGAATGAAGCACGATCCGCACCATCACACTCTTCAAAGTCATCTCATGGTCGGTTCTTTCATCACCACCTTCACTACCCATTTCCAGGTTTCTAGTTCTGTCTCTGCTAGGTCTTTACCACATGATCTTTGAGAAACCTTCCAAATCTTCTCCGATGAATTACTTCCTCTGTCTCTCAGTTCCCTCATGGGCATATTCAGAAGTTGGGTTAGATCTGTGGTTTGCAGATGGTGGATTGAGGAGCCTGAGGTGTTTAGGAGGAAGAGGAAGGCTGGAGAAATGCCAAGGCATGGGGCTTTGGGAGGTACCACTTTAATCTGTTTTAGATACTGTGCTTTTGCCTAAGATGTCACTTGGGGAAAAAAAGGGAGGGGGGGTCTACTGCTTAAATTAAAAAAATCAATTAAAGGCTTGAGAACCTCTGGACGTATCGCACCTGGAGTCACTGCCAGATGTAACGTTCCCTGCCGCTGGTTGGTTTGCCCGCCTCTGCTAACAGCAGCCCCTTCTCTCTCCACCTCCTTTCCTCCTCTTTCTCCATCCTCTCTCTTCCAAAGACGTGAAGTGCGAGGTCTCCTTCTTATCTTCCAAACTCGAGTTGAACTTCAGAACCGGACTTGAAGGCTGGTTCTTGTCCTTAGGAGATGTTGTGAGGTCATGTAAAGGAAAGGGGAAAATAAAATCAATAGGTCATTTTCCCCATTTTCCAAAAATCTGGTGTCATTCTTTTTATCATTAAAAAACACACTGAACCATAGAAAACTTAGAACTTGACATCCTGGAGTCCAGAGGTCCTCTTGCTTTTCCCCTGCCATGCTGCGCTCTGCAAAACTGCAAAACGTGGGAACATGTGGCTTTATGTTGTCGTCGCTGTTTTTAATGATACCGCAATGACTATATGGTTTTTATTGTGTTTTTTAAGGCAGGAGGAACCATTCAAATAGGTTTTTCTGCTCAAAATGTACTTTGGAGTTCCATCTTGGGGAATGAGAACACTTTTGTTCCTCTTCCTGCTGCAGTTTCACTGAGTTCCCATTAATGCTAGCTCTAGAAGAGTCTGAGTCAGCCATAAAGTATGTCCATTCAGGAAAATATTTTCGTTATTCCCCGCTGGAGGGAAAGGGCAGGTTCGAGGAGAACGCTGGTAAGGATGAGTTAGAGGAATGGTGCGGAGAGCCCACCCTTCTGCCCCTGCTCTGCGGGGTCCTCCTGGGCCTTGGGCCTCGGCCTGAGGAGGCAGTGGCTAGAATCCCACCCACCCCAGCAGTGGCCCCTGCCACGTGGAAGTCCAGGTACTAGTGAGGTCAAGACCACCCCAACATGGGACCCTCCACTGAGACCCTTCTGTCCTGGCTCTGCATATAAACAGCACAGCCAGGCCAGGATGGAGCATGTGCCCACCTTGCCTGCTGATTGGCTGGAACCTGAGAGGTGGCACTCCCATTGGATGGTCCCCACCGGCATAGGTAGCAGGAGAGGGCGGGGCTTGTGGCCAGCAAAAGCCACCTGCCTCACCTGTTCTCTGGGTCCCAAATTCCCCCATCAAAACAGAGAGACTGGGACTTCCCTGGTGGCACAGTGGTTGAGAATCTGCCTGCCAATGCAGGGGACACGGATTCCAGTCCTGATCTGGGAAGATCCCACATGCTGCGGAGCAGCTGGGCCCGTGAGCCACAACTACTGAGCCTGCGCGTCTGGAGCCTGTGCTCCGCAACAAGAGAGGCCGCGACAGTGAGAGGCCCGCGCACCGCGATGAAGAGTGGCCCCCGCTCACCGCAACTAGAGAAAGCCCACGCACAGAAACGAAGACCCAACACAGCCCAAAAACATAAATTAATTAATTATTTAAAAAAAGAGCAGGACTAATAAAAATACTGTTTAAAAAAATATTTTTAAAAAGGGAGACTGCCTGAACACCACCGATGCCTGGCTCTAGATAATGGCTTTCCCCACCTCTCCACCCAGAAGTCACAATGACTGACCCTTGCACAGGAGAGGGGGTGGCCTCGCCTTTCTGAGACACTTTGGAGACAGAGCTCTCTGGTTTCCAGGACACTGAGGGCCTGGGGGTTGAGGAGGAGGAGATGCCTCAATCTGAGGAGGGAAGTCACAGCCGTTTCCCTCAGGACCAGCTCCAGGTTCACCCCGGGTGGAGCAGCTCCCCAGAGGACAGGAGTGGGGATCCTGGTGTCATTTCTGGAGAAGAGAAGAGGGCCCGGGGCAGAGCCTGGCATGATGGGAACTTACCCCACAGGCAGGAGAGTTTACCCCCCAAATAAGCAAATCATCTTCCATCCTGTTTTCCATTTCCTCTGGGGATCTTTCCCCTGGCACTGAGGCCCGAATCCTATTGTCAGAGCTTTCCTGTTCAGTTGGGTCTCCTCTTGAAATGCAATTCTCTGGAAGAGTTATAGTAACTCTTACAGAAACAGATACCTCATTGGTCTGGGGAGTGAGGAAGTGCTATATACACACAAGCAGGAAGGATGGGAGGGCAGGCACAAGCAGAAAGTGTTGATAAGAGAACAATACTGTCCGAAAGAACTTTCCATGATGATGTTCAGTAGACCTAATTTGTGCTGTGTCATACTGTGTGGCAACTGAGCTTGAAACACGGCTAGTGTGACTGAGAACCAAATTTTTAATTTAAATTTAAATAGCCACATTGGCTGGTGGCTACCATATTGAAAAGTGCAGTTCTAGAAAATCTAATTTGGAAGAGACCCTAGACATCCTTTGGTTCTTACTAGTGGGAATATCTTACCAGGCCCTCTGAGAGGTATAGGTTGCAAAAGCCTATGCCTTATCATTTTATATTTGAAAAACAAATCCCTGGTTTTGCATAATACAAACTTTCAGGAAAGTTAGAGTTTTGTGTTTAGCAAAAGGTAGCAAAACTTTGCAGCAGTCCTACCCTTTCACATGACAGGCTGAGCCCCAGAGAGAGGCAGTGACCGTTCGAGGTGACACTGATTTCTCTGGGATGGCCTGCTCTTATCCCGGCAGATCAGAAAGAGTGGCGTCTTGTAGGTAACAGTGTCCTGAATATAACACTGGTTTCCTCATGTCACAGTGGAACATGGAAATGTAGGGGTGATGATGGTACTTGATCTGAGTCCCCACCTAGTGTTATGCCTGCATCTGAGAGCTCCGTCCCCAGTCTTTACAGGTCCCGGGTGGCTCACAATCTTCCCCTGTGGCCTACTTGGCTTTTTTAAGACTGGTGCAACCTCCCCACTTTTATGCTCCTGTGGTAAACAGAATAATGGCCTCCCAATAATATCTACATCCAAATCCCCGAAACCTGTGAACGCATTACCTTTCATGGTAAAAGAGACTCTGCAGGTCTGAGTAAGTTAAGGATCTTGAGGTGAGGAGATTATCTCGAATTATCTGGGTGGGTCCAATGTAATCACGAGTGTCCTTATAAGAGGGAAGCAGGAGGGTCAGGGTCAGTAGTAGAAGATGTGATGATGGAAGCGAGAGATTGGAGTGATGCAGGAAGGGGCCGTGAGACAAGAAATGCCAGCAGCCTCTAGAAGCTGAAAAAGGCAAGGAGACAGATTCTCCCCTGAAGCCTCCAGAAGGAACACAGCCCTGCCGTTACCTTGACTCAGACTTCTGACCTCCAGATGGGTAAGAGAGTAAATCTATGTTGAATAAAGTCACTAAGTTTGTAGTAGTTTGTAACAGCAGCAGTAAGAAACTAAGACAGTTCCCATTGCAGGGAGCTCCAACGTGGTCGCTGCTGTCACCAGGATTCACAGAATTGAAAGAAATGGATGACAGCAACCTATTTCCTTCAGATCTGCTTTGCTTCTCCTGTTTTACCGTTTCCTGCAGCTGAGGGGTCTCCCCACCCTCAGGGTAGGTCATTGACTGTTATCTGGATCCCCCTTCAGTAGCTGGAGCAGCCTCTATCTCCCTTGGAGCTCTAGAGAGCTGACCATCACCCTTGAATCCCCTTTGCCTTTCTCCCAAGACGCCTAGGGCTGCTCAAGCAGACCAGATTTCCCAGGTTTTGTCTTAAAACCCCTTTAACCCCTAACTTTCTCATTCTCTTCTTGATGGTCTCTTCCCTCCACCCTTTCAAAAATCCAACAAGCAAAGCCGTAAACTCAAGCAAGAATGGGAATCAAATTCCTGTTTTCAATCAGGGAGCAGGAGCAAGGAAGTTCTCCCTCTGGTCCCTGGGATGACAAGAGCCACAGGATCACTCCATCTATTTCTGTCCTTATAGTCTGAGCAAACCCCAGAGGCTGCATTCTGCAGGAAGCTCCTACTTGCTTCCAGGAGAGAGGTCCAGGTCCCAGGCCCTCTCTCAATGTCCTCAGAAAACATTCTTTCTTAATTCTCCTGCGAATCTTGCTCACCAAGTACAATCCCCACCACTCACCAGGCCAGGGACCCACAACTCCAAATGGGATAACTTAGATGTTTTCTCTTACAAACCCCAGGCTTTTCTGTGTACTCATTGATTCATTCTACCATTGAATATTTCCCTAGAATTTCCTGGGTGCCAAATGCTATGCCCAGTTGCTGAAGAGACATATCTCCCAGCTGAGGCACAGGAAGCCAGGAGTAAAGAAACCATCTTGGCTCTTACAGCAGTTATCAGGTAGAGCAGAAGAACCACCCAGCTAAGCCCAGTCCAAACTGCCAAATCATAAGAAAAAAATGAACTGTTGTTGCTTTAGGCATCTAAGTTTTAGAGTGGTTTTCTTACGTAACGATAGATCATTGAAATATTTCCAAACCCAGCCCACACATAAGATGGAGGACTTGCCTTTCTCCTGTGGCTGTGGCTACTTCTGACTTCTTGGCCCAGCTCTCCTGATCCTTCACCTGTCAGCTGCCAGTAGGTTCATCTCATGGGCAGGAAGGAGAGGAAAAGACACCCAGACTCTGGAAAGGTCCAAGTGAAGGAAGAGGGAGTTTGGGGAAATGACCGTGATGAGACCCTAGAGAAGGAGGAGACCTCGAGGGAGACTTTCAGCATGTGGGGAGTGTCATGAGAACTAACTGAGAAACAAAAGAGATGTGACCATGTTTAGTACCACAAGCTGGAAAAGTAAATCATGGCAGTTACAGGAAATCATACATTTACTGTGGATAAGGTCACCCAGGCTATTATCTTATTTGATAAACATTCAATTATTCAATTTAGTAAACATTTATTAAGGCTTGGTGATCACAGCTAGGACGGGAAATCAGAGATGCAAAAAAGTGATTATGATTTCACATGATTAGTGCAGAAAGAGAAGTATATACAGAGCCCAGAGAATGATGATTTCTAAGGAGGGCTCCCAGGAGGAGGTGACCAATGAGATGGGTTTTGAAGAGTAAACAAGCGTTCACTAGTCACAGCAAAGGGTGGGGTTCATCTTTAATGGTTGGCAGCCCATGGTTTGTGGGCAGGTCTACCTAGCTTAAAGATAGAGAAACAAAGCCAGTTTCCACATTCCATTTCCAACAGACAGACATGTAGATTTCATGCTGGGTGGAGGGAAGCTACTGGACTCACCATCCCCTTTGGAGATAACACCCACTGGGGCTCTGGCATGAAACAGCCTATAAGTCACAAGTGCTAGTGGAATCAACCAGTCACAAAGGTTGTAGTTTCCATCAAGTCTCTGTACGTAGAAGAAACCAAGGAAGAACAAAACTGCTCATCAGCGACTGATAAGACTCCAAGTGGTGACAGTGCCGGCTCTGGACCTCTCCACCTACAGGAGAAGTTTCTACATTGTCTTCACACATGGGCATTCCTCCTGCCCTGTGGCTCTTTCTGCCTGAGCCCTGAGTCAGGGCTCTCAGCTCTGAGACCTCATTTGTGGAGATGGTCTCCCCAGAAATCTAGTACCCATGCTAACCCCTTTCCTCACTCAGCAGAGTGAAACAGATCGGCCCTCCAGCACATTGACCAACACCAGTCTTGAATGGTGACTTGGGTCTCCTGGTCTATAGCTGGTCCCGCCTTAGAAAACCCACCTTTGACTCTGGAGGGCTCTGTCTGGGTATCCACTGGAGGGGGCAGCCCTGAAGTAGGTATTACCCCTTTGAAAAGAACAGATGTCATTCTTGTCACTTTAAATTAACTTTAGCTGAGAAGGACTGACAGAAACACGATGCTGGGTGAACTGTATTTGAGAGATATTCTGTCAAATATCGCACGGGGTTGTGATCCACAAATTTTCCCATCTGCTGCTGCTGTCTGAGTAGCTGAATGCACAATGGCATAATTACCATATTTTGTTCAGATTTCCCTCCATTGGATCAGAGCCCGTGAATGTGAAATGCGCCCACAGAAAAGGGAAACCCCAGTCGGGTGGGTGCAAGGGCAAGGGCAGCCCTCAGCTCTTCCCTGGGGGAGAGCTGGGGAGGGAGGACAGCTGCCCGCAGGTGTCCCGGCCCTCAGCCAGGAAGGTGTACATCCTGGAAACAAAGGAGGAAGGTGGAGCATCAGGAGTTAGGAGCCAGATTAAGATCACACAGACCTGCAGCCCTTAGAAACTGGCTTAATCCATTTTATAAAGAGTTGGGAGGGGTTTTCTCTCCATGAATATAATACCTTGCGCATCTGATCAGCTTTTTTCCCAGAACATTTCAAAGCTCTCTGCAAATACGGCAGAGTCTCCTTAGATTAGAGCCCAGCCTATTATTACCTGGCTTTGGAGACACCCCAAGTCAGCGGGTCACCTGGGGCACTGTGAAATAAGACAATTCCCTGCAACAGAAAGCCTGGTGTGATGTGGTTTGTCTAACTAGTGGTTTTCAAACTGTGTGAGTCATGGGACCCTTAAAAAAAGAAAAAGAAAGAGCTTGAAGCTCCATTCTTAATTCAGAGCAAAGTGGATCTCTTGTGGTTAAAGCAAAGCTACAGTGCGAAGGGGAGCAACGATGGGTCCACTTGACAGCCCCGCCCACAGTTGGAAGACTTTTCTGGAGGTCACGTGTGTCCCCACCCCCCAAGCAGAGGTAGATTTTCTGTGAAGCTAGTAGAACTTAAGTTTCTTCAGTATACCTTCCAAGTCTTGGTACCTAATTTCATTTCTATCATTTTGTGTTGTTTTCATAACAAGGGACCCCCCCCCACCAAAGATATGTTTCATGTAGAACCAGCTACATAATTTGCATGGCCAAGTACAAAATAAAAACTTGGACCCTTTTTTCAAAACAATTAAGAATTTCAAGATGGCAGCAGCGTAGCATGAAGCCAAGCCTAGGGCCCTTCTAAGCCTGGGGCCCTGTGTGACCGCACAGCTGGCATACCCATAGGACGGTCCTGGTTTCACACCCTATAGAACCTGGATCTGTCCCTTTCTCCAGCTTTCCAAAGAAATGCCAAGAGGTCCAAATGAATCTCCACCTTTCCTGAGAAGTTTCTTCCATTCTAGTGAGTTAGGCTGGCCAACCTCACAGGCCCTCGAGAGACTCTCAACACAGTGCATCTCCCCTCACGCCCTCGCTTTCATATAGAAGAATGGCCTTAAGGTGAATGACTGCATTTGCAAACAGAAACTACAGCAGAACAAAGAATCCACTGTGTGTTCAAGGACTGGGACTGGAGCGGCACTTGGGGGAAGCTGTGGATCGATCCCCAAACCCCCAGAGGATTGGGCAGAATCATTTCTGGGGGCTCCTTGAGGGCTTGGGGCTCATATACTCCTTTTCTAGGTTCCCCATGATATCTGGCTGGGGTATGACTGACAACATGTCTATTGAATAAACACAGCCTGCGTTCCAGCCAAACAAAGTTGTGGTTCTCTGACTTTGCCAAACTCATTACCAATGACAAACCTTTGTACATTTTTTTCCCCTGCCCAGAAAGCTCTTCTTTTCCCTTCTTTAATCCAGGTCCTATTCACAGGCTAAATCCCAGCATCTGCTGGTGGCCCTGCCCTCGAGATGAAGTAGGCCGCCCTGACTGGAGAGTAAGGAGAGCCGCTTCCTGAGATATTTGGGTTGAGGCTAGAAAACTGATTAGTGAGTGTACCAGGTAGAGTCTACCCAGGAAATAGAAACCACCTAAGTAGTGAAACAGAGGGGCTTGAATGCAGGAATTGCTTTTGTCAGAGATGGAAGAGCTGAGAAGCCAAACAGGAGACGTTGAGCCAACCTAGTGATGAACAGTGTAGGAAGCCACCACTACCCTTGGCCAGAGGGATGGGAGACAGGGGGTGGCGGTGGGTGGTACCACAGTGAGCCAGGGCAAAGCTGCTTCCAGAAGAGTCGGTCAGGAAGAGGGGGAGCCATGGAGGAAACAAGATGCTAGAGCCTCTGTCCACGGCAGAATGGGATGGGGAGAAATCCTCTGTGGTCCTTGCTTCCATCATCCCCTCTCCCTCCAATTCCTCCCAATGGCCTAACGCAGCAGGAAGCCTGAGACGTGCAGCCGCAGAGCCAGCCCCCTCTGGGATGGAGCAGGGTGTGGGTAGGATCTGGGGGCCAACAAGGCCAGGACTGCATGCAGGAGTATTGGAGTGATGCTCCCGTGCAGGCAGGGAGAGGCAGTTGAACTTGATCATGTTTGGGAAACTTTCCAGCCCTGAGATGGGCACTTGATAGGAATATTCTTTCTTTCCATAACAATTCACATGATTATGGCCTTAGAAATAAAGTTTCCCTACTCAGTGAAATAACAGAGAAACGTCTTTCCCTTGGATATGTAATGTCCCACCAGGTTAGTATTTTTTATAATTTAGGAGAAATGTTGTGTTTTCTGACTTGAAGATTCACTTCCTTTTATAAGACAATGAAAATTATATAACCCATCGAGTTTCCCTTTTTGCCTTAGCTGCCAGGAAGCTCTGAACTAAATTCAAATTTCCCAGATACAAGTTTTTAATTATATACTATCCCCTTCTACATTTCTTTAAATCCACAATTTCTAGTTTAACCCTCTCATTGATTAATGTTTTTATAAGACACCTCAAATACTTTAAGTAGCAGATAAAGTATACCTTGGCTTCTTTTTCATTTAAGATGATTCTAATAGTTCCTATTAATTGAATTCTTCCTCACGTTTGCTCCCTGTCTGTTCCCCTTCCCCCACAGAACTTCCTAGTGATTTGTCATTTTCCCACGTTAAGAAAGCCACAGGCCCTTTCCACTTCTCCATGGCACTCTCTTACTCCTAAATTATCACTGAATCTCTTTCACTTCCCCTTCCACTGCCCTCTTCGGAGATTTCCTCTCCAGCAGGGCATGAACCCTTCCCAAGCAGTACCAGCATCACGGGGCCCGCTAAAGGGGAAGCTGAAAGTCTGGACAGAGAAGTGAGGGCTGACGGAGGTGGAGGGCTGGTGCTCTGGAATGGCAGTTCTCAGGGGTTTTGGGTCACTGACCTGGTTTCAGTCCGGCTCTGCCACTCACCTGCCGTGACCAATGGACGTCGGTCGTGCCCACCATTTCCCAGCACAGTGTCCCTCCCCATGCTTTTGGTAATGTCACTCCAGCTTTTCTCTAGGGATGACATCTCTCCCACTGCATCCAGCCTGGATGGGACTGATTTCTTTTCTTTTCTTTCTTTAATTTTTATTGGAGCGTAGTTGATTTACAATGTTGTGTTAGTTTCAGGTGTACAGCAAAGCAGTTCAGTTATACATAGACATGTATCCACTCTTTTTGAGATTCTTTTCCCATATAGACCATTACAGAGTACCGAGTAGAGTTCCCTGTGCTATATGATAGGTCCTTATTAGCTATCTATTTTGTATGTTGTTGGCACTGATTTTCAAAATGTCACATTCTCCCTGCCCAAGGTGTAGTCAAGTGACCCAGACAAAGCCATGATACTCTGTCCTCCAAGAAGGTCCATTTGGAGTGGGGCGACAAGCTGGAACTCGTTCATCTTGCCCACAAACCCTGGTACGCTCATCCCTTGACTCCCACTACCTCCAAACCCAAAGCAGACGGCATGCTTGTCCTTACAAGGGTTTCAGGCTCAGAGTTGCCTTGGATTTTGAAAAATGAGTTTCTGTTACTGCGACCAACATCC
Source organism: Grampus griseus (assembly GCF_964374135.1). Lineage (NCBI taxonomy): Eukaryota > Metazoa > Chordata > Mammalia > Artiodactyla > Delphinidae > Grampus > Grampus griseus. Next base: position 69,353,819 of record NC_139010.1, read on the forward strand.
ACAAGCAATGCAGAGCCTGATCCTGGGCGAGTTACCCAGCCTCTTGGAGTCCCAGGTTCTGCATCTGTTTAACGGAGACACCGGCACACACGCCCTGGGGTCAGGGGTGCTGCGCTTAGCCCATCATGGTGTTTCACACCTATTTCATCCCTGCTTCCCTGCTCTGCCCAACAGGTGACCTGCCAAAGGGCATGGAACCTGCCCCCATTCCACAGCTGGCCAGTGGCACACGTCAATGGTCAAGTCTCCTGAGAATTCACGTTCTCCTTCAGGACCTCTCAGCTTTTCAAGGAATTCTTTGGGATCTCACCAAAGGGTGAGCTGTGGTTTACTCATTTCAATGGGGGAGGAGCAGAATTTCTAGAAACCCCATCCTGAGGAATGAAGGCATCAGATTCTCCAGCTGTGGCCCCTCACCAGATGCCCGGGTCCAGGCTCCTACATGGCGGAGCTGCTGTGCTCAGTGGATTCCTCTCTCCATAAAACTGCAACCAAGTCTGTTTTAGAAACATAGGCACAAGCAGACTCGGCTTTGACAGGCTCCTGCTTCCTGAGCACTGAAGACCCTCCGATCCTCCAGGAAGACTCTGCAAGCACCCTCCGCCCTGGGCCACGTGAACCTGGAGCTGGCTGAGGCTGGACATACTCGGCTGCCTCCCTGGGTCCCTGTTGTCCACTGAGCCCGTCTCTAGAAAGCACCGTTCTCACTGAGAGTGGGAGCTAAACAGTGATGTTCCTAAGCCCACGGTGGACTCCATGGGGAACCCACTGGCTATTCCAACAGGCCGGCCACAAAGTCTTCTTAAAATAATAACTACTGGTGGTTGGGGGTCCACCTGCCGATGCGGGGGACGCGGGTTCGTGCCCCGGTCCGGGAAGATCCCACATGCCGCGGAGCGGCTGGGCCCGTGAGCCATGGCCGCTGAGCCTGCGCGTCCGGAGCCTGTGCTCCACGCAACGGGAGAGGCCACAACAGTGAGAGGCCTGCGTACCGCAAAAAAAAAAAAAAAAAATTACTAACAATATCACTGCTGTGCACGTTTTCACATCAGTGGAAACTAAGTTCATTCCCTTTATTTTACAAATGCAGAATCAGGCTTAAGCAATTGAGAAAACTGACCAAGGTGACAGGGCTATAAAGGGATGGAGGGATTTTCAAGAATCTCAGCCAGATCTACCTGACCGCAAAGCCTGTGCTCTTCGCCACCGTGCTCTACTGCGTCTCTCGTGTTTCTGGCGGGAGGCCCACTGGGACCCCCGTTCACAGTCACCAGGTGAGCAGCAGCTACCTGGAGACCACAGAGAGTCAATACACCTGATTCCTGCTGCTGCTAAGTGGCTTGGGAAAGTCGCGGTTCCTCTCGGATTCTCAACTCCCTCCTTTGTAGGGTGGGGGACAGCACACCACCCCTGCCTCAGTGGAATAACATCATGGACAGTATGCTGCACAGGAGCATTGTGAGGGTCTGAGCAGTTCAGAGAAGACAGGTGTGTGGAGTGAGGAGACACCTGCAGAAAAGGGAGAACGACAAGGAAGCGACGGGAAGGAAATGGTTCTCTGGAGGTCTGCCAGGATCCTGAGACAGCACTGCCCTGCAGCCCCTGCCCCTCAATGCTGGCGCGCCCAGCAGTGGTACCAGGCGGGCTGATTCCTCCAGACGTCCCTGAGGGAGGGGCAGGAGCCAATAATGGGTCAGAAACAACAGGATTCTGTGAATTCACAGGGCGTCTTTGTGCTGTGGGCCTCCAAATAGTTCTGCCAGTTCTGTAAGTCCACTTGGGCTTCCAGATCTTCTTGCATCTGCTGGGAAGGAGTTGGAGAAGCTTGAGAAAGGATAGGAAGCCGCGGCCTTGACCTTCCTCCTCTGTCGCTGCCCACAGACCCAGTGACCACAGGATTTTCTCTGCCCCGTTCTGTCAAGCCGAGTGACTTCCCCTCACCCACCCCACCGTCATCTCCTCATTACAGAACAAAGGAAGCTGGTTCTTTCCCTCCTGTCCAGAGAGGGTTCCTAATTGGCTTTCCATTAAAGGGAAAATAGACTACTGTTTCCACCTCATTATTTATGAGCCTTTCTGGAAGTGCATTTCCATGCACTCTGGGATTACTCACGCCCATTTTGCTTGGCCATATTTTATGATCTGTTTTATTTATTCAGGGCCTCTATTGGGTACTCACATCTGAAACCAATTAAAAGCCAAGAAATAGGAAAACCCAAATAAACACCTGGAGATGTCCAAACCCAGTCTTTCTGAAGCCTGCAACTGAGGGACTGGCATGGCTAGGCCGATAGTCTAGGCCACGGGAAATGGGGATCTCTCTCCTAGAGACATTAGTTGACAAGGCCGCACAAGATGGCAGCACGTTGATTTGAAGACCTGTAGACAGAGCTCGGGCTGAGAGTGCCTGGGTCCTTGGTTCTGAGAGCTCCCTGCGCAGGCCAAAGGCATTGCTCGTGCATGTTGGGGTCCCCCCTCTCTGCCTGGCAAATAGGAGGAAGTCAGCAACCCTAGGCTCAGCTTGTGCACGTCACCACCGTGACTGCTGTGAGCGTAGGTACGTGCACACCGGTGCACAAATTTGGAGCAGCAATGTGGAGAACCGTCTCTATGAATTTGGGAATGGTTTGCCTTTTATAACCACTGTCTCCAGCTCTACTCTAAAAGGATTCTTGGGGGTAAATGTGCCCCCTTTCAGTCTCAGAAAAACAGATGCCCAGCTTGGTATTCCCAGAGGCTGCCAGTCTCCTGGAGACCTAATCCAGGTGGAGTGGGGATCTCAGGGAGAAGACAAGCCCTCATCTTTTTCAGTCCCCTGAAAAAGAGACCATTTCACACATCTTTACAGGATGTGCTTTGGAGTCTGTGCCCATGGACAAGCCACCCTGCACCTTGTTTGTCCACGTAAGATGCCCAGAAGTCCCTTTTTCATTCTACCTGCTGTTCCCCTCTCCCAGCTTCAATCCCTGCTTGGACCAGAGGCCTCTCTCTGCTGCACTCCCCACCTCCACCCGGGAGAGTCAGTACATTGGTGGGCGGTCTCTGTCCTGAAGCCAAACGCCCCCTTCCTCCCCTTCAGCTGAGCTGGGGGTGTGGACAGTACGAAGCGGGGCAGGGGTGAAGGGCCCCAGCAGCCCCCTGTTGGGCAGACAGATAGATGGGTGTAAATGCCAGTGCATCACGGAACTTTGCAGAGTTTCAGTTGTGATTAAGAGAAATGATGCACATCACATCTCTGATGATGTTTACTCTCCAGGATATTTGTGTTTATTATAACCTGATTTTATACACACACACATACGCATATTGCGGGATGGGACTGGCCTCCCGAATTCTTAGGAATAATGCTGCTTAGAGACTTCTCCCTCCCTTCCCTTAGTAATTTATATAAATTCTTCCTTCGTTCATTTGTTTGGTCATTAATTCAACAAGCAATGTGTTGGGTGTGTCTATGTAGCAGGCCCTGGATGTACATCTGACAGACGCTAAATAAAGCCTCCCTCCCCTGCTGACATTTCAGCCTGAAACCTTCTCTTGGGACAATACATTTCAGAGGTTTACTCCCCACGATGAATGTAGGAACTATAAAAGCCATCAACTCTTGAGGCAGGAGGGGAACTAGGAAGCTGACACAATTCTACTTGTCCACAAACCACTGCTTCCAAATGTGAGGTCTGTTCTTCTCTATCTTGGTCACATTCTGGTGAACGTGATGATGACTTCTTGCTTTTACTACACGACTGGCCTGACGCTTCTGAGTATGAGGCGCAAAGTTACCCAATTTCTCTGCTTTCTTCAGCAGCATGTGGGGACTGACAATGGCAAGGATTCAGGGAGCAAATGGGCATGTGAAGTGGGCGGGTGTGAGGTGGAGATTGCCAGCATGACCACAGACCGGCTGCTACTCCGAGAAAGGTTCAGACTTTGATGATGTCAAGGTGGGCTGAGGGGAGTGGAATTGCTCTGCGTGACAATAAGAGAAAATTTTGCAATTTCTGTACCATTGGTTCTGGGGAGCCCACTGGCCACTTAGGGAAAGCTAGATACCACTTCTTAGGTTAATATTTGTAACGCATAAAATGAAATATATAGGATGAAAAAGAAGCCAAATATATTAAAATATGGTTATCAAAATATTTTTTTAATGTATTAGAGTAATTTGTGGGCTGCTTTAGAAATACATTTAAATAACAAGGCAGTTCATTGAAAACACAGGCAACTTCAATTGAATTTTATTTTGTAAAGACATACACACATGAAGGCTGTTGTTTCACGGCTTGATCCTGGCCAGTGTCACATGTTTGTCTTGGAAAGGAGAGTGCACATGTCCTGTTGGACACTCAGTTGATTTTGTTTTTCAATTTGATGGTTCTAAGTGTTGAAAATCCTGACGTACAAAGATAAAGTGTTGCGGGCTTCCCTGGTGGCGCAGTGGTTGAGAGTCCACCTGCCGATGCAGGGGACACGGGTTCTTTCCCCGGTCCGGGAAGATCCCACATGCCGCGGAGCGGCTGGGCCCGTGAGCCATGGCTGCTGAGCCTGCGCGTCCGGAGCCTGTGCTCCGCAATGGGAGAGGCCACAATAGTGAGAGGCCCGTGTACTGCAAAAAAAAAAAAAAAAAAAGATAAAGCGTGGCAAGTGTATTTGAAAAGTCCACAGCTTGCTTTACAAGGAACACACAAAGCCTCTAAAATTTATGGAGTTAAACTCCAGTTGTGGAAACACACAACTTCACCATTTGGTGGCTGAACTGCCAGGATCAGGGTTACTCAAGAGTTAACAAGTTACATTGCTTAAGTATCTGCAGAGAGGAACACTGTGATATTCTGCAATCTAGGAGCAAGTAACTGGCATCATGTCAAAGGATAGCATAAATGATATCTCAAGATCTGCAATAACTGTAATGCAATATAAAAATACCTGGATTTCTCAGGTGACAGTCATGGGCACTATAATACCTGCGGCCTTTAATGAACAAGAATGTCCTTGTCCTAATGTCTGAGCTGCAATGATGCAGACCCCTCTGCTGCGTACAAAATCCTCAGACAAGTCTCCCCCATTCTCATACGCGCTTCGAGCGATTTTGTAATAGAAATCAATGAAGGGGCTGAATTTCATATTTGGGTCAATCCAGGGGGATTGTAAATCCATCAATCAATGAAACAGATTCAGCTAAAGTGGGAACCTGGGCCTGAGAGGTAAGGCTCACCTGGAAAATGCGCAGACCCTCAGGGAGGGCTTTGGACCCCATCAATCCTAGAGTACAGGTCCAAGGTGATCTCATCTAAATCTCGGTGTCCAGGGGCCCCTGCAGACATGGGGTGGCATCAGGAAAGCTCACGGGACCTGTTATTATACACAAGGAGGTCAGCAGCTCGTAGCTCTGATATTTGGGAAGCTGGAGGAGGCTGAGGAACGGGCCAGACTGGTGCCCCTGCCTTCTCAATTGCTCTTTTCATGGTGCACCACCCTTCCCTGTGGCTCAAGCAGCCAAAAAAGATGTGGAGCCCTATTTGGTTTGCAGTGCTCCCTTCACATTGCTAAGCACTTGGCCCTTCCAGAGTCTGAGAGAGATGCTCCTGGCCGTTGCCAACCCAGGCAGTGGTTGCTGAAAAGGCTCTAATGAGAAGCCGACAGATGAATCTCCTCTGCCGTCCCTCCAGCAAGCCCACCTCTTCTCCACACTGCCCTGCGCTGTTTTGTAAGTTTTCCTCCTAATCTCAACCTCATTCCTCTTTCCCATTCTTCTGGATGTTAGAGTCACGACCTTTGCGGTTTATGGGCCACCAGAGACCGAACTAAATATGTTAGCTCTGAGTCCAAACAAGTAATAGCCGGCCAATTAAATTAATAATCCATATTGTTACAATGTTTAACCACGGCTGTTTCCTCAGCGGTCTGTTTAAATCACAGCCAAGGCCTGACCTATTAAAATGAATAACTGGAATTATGAGAAACACCATTTAATAAACACAGTGAAGAACGCAGCACAATTGGGCATGAAATATTTATTACCACTTGAAGCAAAGGGCTGTTTGGGACTTTAAGATGGGATTAATGAATGCATTTTAATGTCTAACTCATAAGGTGGGAGTTGGGGCTGGAACCAGAACCAAAGGCCCTTTGGAAGTTTCTTGGAAAAATCAGCTCACATTATATTATCACATTGTGCCAGGCTATTTGTTTATGTGAGGGCCTCCACCAATGCTGAAAGAGCAGGAAGGTGGACATCTGATCACTGGCTTCTCAGAGGCCTCGTACTTGCTCAGCAAAATTTCCTGGATGGATGGATGGATGGATGGATGGATGGATGGGTGGATGGATGGATAGATGGATGGATGGACTGATGGGTGGATGGATGGATGGATGGATGGATGGACTGATGGGTGGTTGGGTGGATGAATGGATGGATGGACTGATGGGTAGGAGGATGGATGGATGGATGGATGGATGGATGGACTGATGGGTAGGAGGATGGATGGATGGATGGATGAGTGGATGGACTGATAATAGATGAAACATTTTGACACCTTAGTATGTACACTTCAGTGATCGGAAAGGTGAAACACTTAGCACAATGCGTGACACATTCTAAATTCTCAGTAAATGGTAACTGTCATTGTAGTCAGGAGAGCAAAGTCTGGTTAATTTACTAGAAAATCAATGCTCACATTTGGCAATTCCTCAGGAGCCCCAGAGCTGCCCCAGGACCCAACCTCCACACTGACTGCCCCATTTGTCTTTATGAATTGAGAGCCTGTTTTGGATTACATATTCTTCTTTGACTATTTTTGGCTTTTCTCAGAAAGAATTGCTCCTTTCCCTGTTTTCCCAAAGCTCAATGTCTTATCCTTGCATTTGCCCCGACATGTCCCCATTTTCCCTGGTATGACTATATTTCACAGGGTCTATTCCCTTTTCCCAGGTGTCAGCTCTCAAGTTTTGATCATGGATTTAGAAAATGTGGTTGTTGTAATGATAACCCTTCGCAAGTCAGGTAAGTGGGGAAGCTTATCAGGGATATATAAACAAGATAACTCAGCCTTCCCTTTAGGGGAGCCCCAAATGGGAAATGTTCCTGCCAGAACTTGCTTTTCAGAGAAAGTGGGGAGCAGGCAGACCGAGCTGTATGCTAATGGGGCACATGTGACATTGTGAGAGCTGGTGGGGAGAGGGCGACACAGGAAGGCTTAGCTTTGGTTTCCCCTTTAAGAACCAGGGAGCGTCTCCTGGAGACCACAAAAGTGCCCTCAGGTCCGGTCACCATATCCCCAAGTCTAAAATTAAATGTATCAGTAAAGGCAAAATAGGCCAAGGGTAGTCTCATCTTGAGTAGGTAGAATCTTGAAACTGAAAGTAGAATAAGAGGAACGAGCTTTGTAAAAGAGGGTAGATCTCTTACTCTTGGGACGATGTTGAGTATCTTTCCTTTCAATGAGGAAAAGATGGTTCTAACCTTATGAGTGACTGATGGGATCTCCCCACCTCCCCACTACATTCAAACCCAAGAATGGTCCCAAATAGAAGTGTCATAAGTGGCCAATATAGTCTCATGGATGTGACACGGGCAGCTTGCCTGACCCCAAGTGACCTTCAAGAGATTGAGGTTTCAAAGGGCTCTGTTTGCACTCTGCAGATCCCATGTTGTCAATGTTACTGTCTGTTACTTGATCTCTTTAATCCTTAAGGATGCTTGCAGGGTGGTGGATAACATGGCTGTGTCGGAATCCTGTTTTTCTGTACATTGGAGGGGACTTCTGTCAAGCTAGGTAGAGTGGCTTCTGTATCAGCCATCCGTCCCCTACAAGATCGTGAGTTCCTGCACAGTAAGACTGTATCTTATTCATCTCTGTATCCCCCACCACGACTTGCTCAGTAGAGAGCATCTTCCTGGTTCTCAGCAGAAGTTCGTGGATAACAAAAGCCACCATTTATGGAGCCCCTATAATATCCCAGCCCTGTGTTCAGTTCTTTGCATGTGCCCTCCGTGCGATAGTCCCAGCCACACGATGACTCATTATTACGATTCCCTATTTTATAGACGAGGACGTTGAAAAGTAGGGGTTTTTTGGTTTTGTTTTGTTTTTTTATTTTTGGCTGCACTGGGTCTTTGTTGCCGCACACGGGCTTTTCTCTAGTTGCGGCGAGCGGGGGCTACTCTTCATTGCGGTGCGTGGGCTTCTCATTGCGGTGGCTTCTCTTGTTGCGGACCACGGGCTCTAGATGCACGGGCTTCAGTAGCTGTGGCTCGCGTGCTCTAGAGCGCAGCCTCAGTAGTTGTGGCGCACGGGCTTAGATGCTCCACGGCATGTGGGCTCAAGCCCGTGTCCCTTGCACCGGCAGGCGGATTCTTAACCACTGCGCCACCAGGGAAGTCCCAATGAGGACACTGAGACATAAAGAAGCTGGGCACTTGTCCAGCGTCACCTAGATAATACATGACAGCCCTGGAACTCGAACCTTGTTTGTATAATTGCGGAGCCTTTGCTTTCGCTACCATGCTGTTCTGTCTCCAAGAGTTGAATGCACACGCCACTTAACCCAGCCACAGAAACAGCCTGTGTATGAGCAAGATTGTGAGGCTGAGGTTGAATGAGAGGAGGTGGGAAGATTCATTCGGAGTGGACTTGCCTCTCTCTTTATGGTTTTCTCGTCTGGAAGATGCACCCATTTGTTACACATCTCCTGCCCAAGGCATTGCTGCATCTCCCCTGTCCTCTGGGCTTGCTGAGCTCGTTGCTAACCAGCAGCTGACGTGCTCCTCCCCCCGCCCCACCCCCACCCCCCACCGCCCAAACCTCTTAATGCATCCGTGAGGGATGATGGGAAGGCCTGGAGTAAAAGGCAAGAGATGGGGGTTTGGGGCCTGGCTCTGCCGTGTGAACTTGGGTAACCTTCCAGGTCCAGTTTACCTGACAATATCCTGGGAAGGCTGGATTATCTGGTCTTCCTCTCCCTTCAGACTTCGTAATTCCCCAGATGGCCCATCATCAGATCAAACACCCTCTTTCTAGCCAATCTGGATTATTCAAGATAGTGACCGAATGGCTCTTGAGAGTATGTGTCTCCTGCCTCCAGGATTCCAGAAGTCTGTGTCTGGCACCCTAAGTAAGAGACCCGCTGGAGCATGAACACTGCGTGAGCGGCAGGGTTTTTTTGTTTGTTTTTGCCGTACGCGGGCCTCTCACTGCTGTGGCCTCTCCCGCTGTGGAGCACAGGCTCCGGACGCGCAGGCTCAGCGGCCATGGCTCACGGGCCCAGCCGCTCCGCGGCATGTGGGATCTTCCCGGACCGGGGCACGAACCCGTGTCCCCTGCATCGGCAGGCGGACTCTCAACCACTGCGCCACCAGGTAAGCCCCTCTCTAGCTCATTTTATCCTTGAAATATTCTGGTGAATGGGAACTATTTTTTTTTTCTTTTTTTTTACGGTACGCGGGCCTCTCACTGTTGTGGCCTCTCCCATTGCGGAGCACAGGCTCCGGACGCGCAGGCTCAGTGGCCATGGCTCATGGGCCCAGCCGCTCCGCGGCATGTGGGATCTATCCGGACCGGGGCACGAACCCGTGTCCCCTGCATCGGCAGGCGGACTCTCAACCACTGCGCCCCCAGGGAAGCCCCAGGGAACGGCACTTTTTGAGGCCTGCCCCCTCGGGTCTTGCTGAGGTCCTCCCCGACCCATAGCCACCAGTCTCCTGTGTGCATCACACTCTTGGGCTTTAAATTTCATCTGTAATTTAGGGATGATATAACCGGCCCTACTTACTTCCAGTAACATAGGAAGGATTAAATAAGATCACAGATGCTTTGAAAAGTTGGCCCATGTTAAACAAATGTGAGTGATTCGTTATTATTAACTGGATTCCCTCTTGGGAAAGTTGAGACACCTCAACTTTTTTGGGGTGAATCGTCAAGGTATCCCAGTGGTGCTGAGCATGGCTACATAAAGTTGGCCCAGAACTCAGTCTGGCTCTGACCAAGGGGAGTACCATGCCTTAATCAGACCTCATGGGAAAAAGCAGCCCTGGAGTCATTGTTATCTCTGTATGTAATTACAGAAAAACCCAGTATTCGCAGAACTTCTTTGAAAGTTCTACTTTCACAGTAGGTTAAGCCTTTATCTACATAATAAATTGTTGAGGTTATGATCAACTAGGGCTTGTACAGTGTGGTATTTTCTGGAGGGTGTCCACTTCAGTACTTCTAATTTCAATGTATGGCTTTATTTAACTGCTTTGATGGGGATTGTTAATAGGATACTAACATTTCAAAATTAGTCTTAAAAAGAAAAGAGTAAATATGTATACAAGTTGTAACTTTTTCAGATGCAACAAATATGATTTTGATGTGCCAATAGCACTAAATAAAGATAGTCTCTGTAAGTTAGATATCAAACTTAAATGTGTACATAAATGTCTATCAAAAACTTATATGAGGGAATTCCCTGGCGGTCCAGTGGTTAAGACTCAGCACTTTCACTGCCAAGGACCCGGGTTCAATCCCTGGTCAGGGATCCCACAAGCCACGCGGCACGGCCAAAACAAACAAAAACCTATATGAGTTTCTTGCCCCAGACCAGCAACAGTCTTTGTCCAAAGAGCCCTAGTTTTAGTAAGAAATAGTATTTAGAGACCATAGTCCAGGCAAATGGAGCTGTCTCTTCCGCTGGGTTGGTCATTGTTTCTAGGTGTTTAAGTGGAAAGTGCAGGAAAATAGTCTTTTAAGGGAAACTACATCATGAGTTTATGATGAATATCTGTTTCTAACCTAGAATGACTGGATTTTACTTTAATTTATTTGATTTTACGTATGTAATTCTTTGATGATAAAAATCTCGGTTCCTAAGAACACTAACGTAATTGCTTAGTTGCTATACATGAAATAGTTTCAAAATAACAATATCAGTATTAATACTAACAATATGGTTTTAAAGGTGCAGAATGAGAGCGGAACATTTGTTATATCAGAAAGCAAATCTACCAAAGATTTATATAATTGTGTCAAAAGGACATAAGACCAACCAGAACTGGCCAAAGGTGGGGAAGGGAAATTAAGTATAAAAGTAATACTAACTATAGTGAATCAAAACACATCATCCATGTTCAAATCCATGTGTTTGGGAGGAATGGGGAGTAATTGCTTAAAGGGTGCAGGGTATTCTTCTGAGGTGATGAAAAAGTTTTAAAACTAGAAGGAAGTGGTAGCTGTACAACATTGGGAATGCAGTAAATGCTACTGAATTATACACTTTAAAATGGTTAATTGTATGTTGTGTGAATTTCAAGTCAATGAAAAAGGAGAGATTTAAGAAACATCTTAACCACGTGCAAATGTGTAGATGTTGTACGGATCCTCGTTATTGCTTTCCTTTTGCTTTATTTTTTCATTTTTCCATGTGAATTTTGAGTTGTTTTAGAATTCTAAATAATTAGTTCCTAGGTAGTTAAAATAGCTCTTGCCTAATGAAATGGCATGTTATCTGGAATTTACTCCTAAGTCATCTAGGATTGGACTGAAGATGAAACAACTTTGGCTGTGAGTTGACAGCCCTTGAACCTGGATGACTGGGTACATAGGGGTTCTTTCTACTTTGTTCTCTGCTTCTGGATGTGTTTGGACTTTTTCATCCTAAAGGTTTTCTAAAAATAATCTTTTTCATTCAAAATGACATCTTGTCATCTTTGGTCTCTGCCCCTCCCATAATACACCTCCAGAGGTCAAAATCGGCCAGGATCACTCGCAGAAACATTAACAACTGTCTGATATTTTGATTACTAAAATAACTCATCTGTCCTGAAATTGGAAAGGCATTGATTTGGAAATGATCCTCCCTTGAAGGTCCACTTTCCTGCCTACACAAGATTAGCTGCCTGGGGCCAGGGGTGCAAATTGCAGCCAAGAGCTAATTGGACCATGCAAGGAACAAACTCACAGCCTTTCCTTCCTTAACTCCTTCATCAGTCTGATTCCTGTGTCACCCCATCTGCGGGGGCCTCCATTGCTCCCTCGTGCCCAGGGCCATCTCTTTCTCAGAGGGAGGAAGTATGAAGTGGTTAGTGGATTTGGCATGCCCAGTCTGAGGATTGGTTCTTCTGACTTGGCTACTGTATGATGTTTCTCATCCAGGCATATTGGCTATAAAAGTGCCTAGAATGCAGAAATCACTATGAATATTCATGAAGTCATTATGAATAATACTATTTTAAAAATGAATAGTCTTATGGCTATCTGCCCTGGAAATTGAATTCTTCTCCCACACGTTGAGTCACTTGGAGATTGTTAGTAGCAGCAAACAGCAAACTTCAGTCCAGAGGCCAAATCTGGTCCACTATCTATTTTTTACATGGTCTGCAAGCCAACAGTGGTTTTTACATTTTTTAATAATTGAAGAAAAGCAAAAGAAGAATAATATTTTGTGACATGCAAAATTAAATGAAATTCAAATTTCAGAGTCTGTAAATATAGTTTTTTTGGAACATACGCTACACTCATTTCTCTTACATATTGCCTATGGCTGGTTTCATGCTAAAATGACAAGAGTTGAGTAGTTGGAATAGAGACTACATGGCCCAGGCAGCCTAAAATATTTACTATCTTCCCCTTTAGAGAAAAAGTTCACTCATCTCTGGTCTATAAGCTTGAGATTCTCCTAACTACCCTTGTGATTCCCTCTTGTCTAATAGAGCTGGCCTGCAATGCCACCTATTGCCAGTGGGTGACGCTGTCCTCCATACGTCAGCCTGAAACCATCCAGATCGGAGGCTTTGGGTTTTGGAAAATGTATTCAGCAAAGATTTAATGAATGACGACTTCATGCCAAACACAGTTTTAAGTTCTGGATTTATAGCAGTTATTAGCAACACAAGCAAAAACCTCTGCTTTCTTGGAGCTGAGATTCTACTGAAATGATTATTTCCCATGATTCTGAGGGGTGAGTGGGATCAGCTGGGCTGTTCTTCTGCTTTTTGGGGGCATCACTTGAGGTCACTCATTCAGCTGAACTGGGCTGGAAGCTCCAAGGTGTCGCTCACATACCTGGAACTTCGTTGTTCCTCAATTTGGCCTCCGCTAGTGGCCAGCTCAACATGGTGGCCTCAGGGCCATCCACAGCATGGTGGTCTCAGGGTGTCACGGTTTCCGGGACTTCTTTTGTGGAAGCTGGCTTCGAGAGGGAAAGCGGAAGCTGCCAGACTCTTAAAGGCTAAACCCAGAATTAGCACAGCATCACTACTGCCACATTTTTTTGGTCAAAGCAAGTCAAAAAGCCAACCCAGATTCAAGTGTAGGAGAAAGAGATTCAACCTAGTGATGGTCACTAGATGGGTTAAGCCGTCTGTATGTACTTGGAGAGAGGAAATTGATGGTGATCATCTTTGGAGACTATGAGAGTGGACAAAAACCACTGATTTTGCCCCCACAGACCTGCAAAGTTTCCCCTCCTCTCCTTTTGGCCATCGCGTGTGCATAATATTGATAAGTTTGATTGGTAGACAGTTACTGAACTTTATATTCTTGAATCATGAGATTCCCTAAATCTAGAAAGCCACTGTGGGAAGGACTTTGAGCCCTGAGTCCATATAGGCTGTGTGCATTTTCCTCCCTGGCTCTGCAGGCCCAGCTGTCTGGCTGAGCCCCTGTGCCGGTCCTGGGTACAGTCACACTGTGACAGGCAGCTGAGCTCATCTCAGAAGATGGGGCGGGCAGTATGACATTCTGCAGAACTTAGGGAATGTGATGCAGCTCTTTCCCCAGAAGAAGCCTAAAGCTGCCCAAACTGGCCAAATGAGCAACCAGGCCTTGATCCTGCCCCATCATCCCAGAAGGAAAATGTGCAGAGGACTGGGCACTTAGATTACCTCCGGGCTTGAAAAACAAAAACTTTGGGGGGAAAATAACTTTAGATTTACAGAAGAGTTACAAAGATAATGCAGAGAGTTCCCAAACACCCTTCACCCAGCTTCCTCAACACCAACCCCTTACATAAGCACAGTACATTTATCAAAACTAAGAAATTGGGCTTCCCTGGTGGCACAGTGGTTGAGAGTCCGCCTGTCGATGCCGGGGACACGGGTTCGTGCCCTGGTCCGGGAAGATCCCACATGCCGCGGAGCGGCTAGGCCCGTGAGCCATGGCCGCTGAGCCTGCGCGTCCGGAGCCTGTGCTCCGCAACGGGAAAGGCCACAGCAGTGAGAGGCCCACGTACCACAAAAAAAAAAAAAAAAGAAAGAAAAGAAAACTAAGAAGTTAACATTGGTAAAATTCTATTAACTATCAATAATACAGACTTATTCAGATTTCCCCAGTTTGTCCACTAATGTCCTTCTTCTGTTCCGGGAGCCTGTCTGGGACCCCACATTAATTTAGTCATCCTGTCCCCTTAGTCTCCTCCAGTCTAGAACAATTTCTCAGTCTTTCCTTGGTTTTCATGATCTTGACACTTTTAAAGAGTAGTCATCAGGTATTTCTGTAGAAAGTCCCTCAGTTTGGGTTCGACTAGTGTTTTCTTATAATTAAACTGAGGTTCTAGGGTTTGGGAAGAATATTACAGAGATAATGTGCCTTTCTCATTGCATCACGTTAGGGACACATGACATCAACGTATCTTGTTACTGGCGATGTTAACTTTGTTGTTAATCTTAGCTAAGGTGGTACTTGTGGGGTTTCTTCACTGTAAAGTTACTACTTTTCCCTTTCCATTGTCTATTCCTCAGGGTGGAGCCCACACTCAAGGGAAGGAGAGTGGAGCTTCTGGAGCGAGGACCCTCTGAGCTTTTAAAAATATACAGCACACTAGAGCAGGGCTTCCAGGAGCAGGGAGGGCCCCAGACCCTGCCCACTGACTTGCTGGTGACCTTGGATGAGTCACTCAGTCTCTCAGAGCCGGGATTTCCCTCCCTCCTATGAAATCTAAGATGGCATCTCTGTCCCACAGCTGTCTCCCAGGGGCCTCTGGAGGTTTCGGCTGGTAACACTTCGAGTTGCTAGAGCATAGATCTGATGAGGGAAAAGATCCTTGTTATAACAGCTGAGGTCTTGTTCCTGTTCTGTAAACATTTCCCAATCCTGATGTCCATCATCCCCGCAACAGGAGTGTCCCCTCCGAATGATGAGGCCATCACTATTTTTATAAAATGGTCTCATTCACATGCTAACAAGGGGTTGGTGTTGGAGAAGGTACTGCAGGGAAATATTGTTTGTAAAGTGAATAATTCCCCTGAGTTAACCTTTTTATATAAAGTCATTATTTTCACTATTTGGATTTGCTTAAACCAAGGGGCTCCAGGAATTCCTTCCAAAGTACATACCATCACTGTGCAGATGCTTTTGAACGGACAGAATGTTTTCTACATTGATGGTGATGAATTACCCTAGAATTATCCATTAGAGTAATTATTTTACATCCTTAAAGATTGACTCTTTCCTGGTGGAGAATCCTGGACAAACTATTTCTGACACTTGATACTAGGGAGAACTAAACACCCAGGGGATTGTTGTTTAGTGATTTTTTTTTTAGCAAAATGTCGCTGGTGAGCTATGTTTCTCTGGGGTAGGTGTATCTGCTGGGATTGGATGTCTTCCTCCAGTTCTTTAGAAGTCACACCACCCTGTCATGTCTGCACAGCTCAAGGGCAGCATTCGCGTGGGCTCTGATGTAAATGGTGCTCCCTGGAGCTCAGCAACACGGCAGCCCCATCTCCCACTCTGCGCCGAGCACTGATGAATTCACCCAATCACACCCCCACGGACCAGTCCTCTGATGAGCCTAGAGCAGGGCTGGTGTAGAGCAGGAATGCCTTTTGGCTAAGACGTCAGTGTTCTCTCCAAATTCAGCTCCACATACAATCCCTGAGGTTCTGTGACAAGATGGAAGAAGATGCTTATCCTGCATCTTTCCCTTCTGCTATGGCTGGACCACATAGCCCAGGTGATATGTGATAAGGTACATTACAAATCCTCTGATTGTCTTAAGCATGGGACGATTGCCTGGGTTGTGTTGGGGGGAAAGTGTTAAACTGTTTCTTTGTTAAATGTAAAGAGTTAAAATAGGGACTTCCCTGGCGGTCCAGTGGTTAAGACTCCACGCTTCCACTGCAAGGGTCACAGGTTCGATCCCTCGTCGGGGAACTAAGATCCCTCAGGCCGCACGGCGTGGCCAAAAAAAATAAAAAAGAAAAGAAAAGAGTGAGGCAGGTTTGTTTGACAGAAAAAAAAAGAGTTAAAATAGAAAAGAATTTTTAGCACTCTTTTGGCATTTCTTCATTTTATCTACCAAGAGCCTCAAAACTGGAAGTGATCCCACCTAGCTCTCATTCTTGGAAAGGTTCAGGCCAAGAAAACCACCCTCACTGTTCCAGTCTTCTTGCTTGTCATAGCCAACGTTGCTCCACTCTCTGTTCCTAAACCCCTCCAGTCCTTCACCTTTACCATGCTTCTCCCCGCAACCCCGATCTACGAGGCTCTCCCTCTTTCTTCTCTGTTTATCTAATTCAGTATTTTTCTTCAAGGTTCAGTTCAGCCGTGTAGTCTTAAGGAGGCCCTTTCTAACTGTCTTAGACCCAAATACTCTAGGACTGTCTCTTTGAAGAGGAGGACATGTCACCTTATTCTGACACATTTCTTTTACCATGCTCTCTCTTCTTTGTTTTTGTTTTTTATTAAGTTTTTAAATTGAAGTAGAGTTGATTTATAATGTTGTGTTAGTTTTAGGTGTACAGCAAAGTGATTCAGATATATATAGATATAGATAGTCTTTTCCATCATAGGTTATTACAAGATATTGAATATAGTTCCCTGTGCTATACAGTAGGTCCTTGTTGATTATCTATTTTATATATAGTAGTGTATATCCGTTAATCCCAAACTCCTAATTTATCCTTCCCCCCCATTTCCCCCTTGGTAACCGTAAGTTTGTTTTCTATGTCTGTGAGTCTATTTCTGTTTTATAAATAAGTTCATTTGTATCATATTTTTAGATTCCATATATAAGTGATATCATATGATATTTGTCTTTCTCTGTCTGGCTTACTTCACTTAGTATGGTAATCTCGATCCATGTTGCTGCAAATGGCATTATTTCATTCCTTTTTATGGTTGAGTTGATTAATATTCCATTGTATTTATATATACCACATCTTCATCCATTCGTCTGTCGATGGACACCCTTTCTTGTTAAATGGAGTGCAACGATGGCCATGCATTGTTTCTACCAGTCTAGTATCTACTCCTCCTACTTCCGGCAAAGGATCTGATTTTCCTTTAGGGAACCATCTCTCTCTATTCTCTCCTGTACCTCCCAGCACCCAAGTCCAGAAGAGCATATGTGACCCAGACCAATCAGCATATTTCATTCCCCTGCTCGTATGTTTGATTCTGGAGCTGTCAGGGTCATCATATGGAAATAGTTCACCTGGGAGTGGAGCCCAGAGGAAAGCAGAGGAAAGTAAGAGTGACGGGGACTTCCCTGGTGGCGCAGTGGTTAAGAATCCGTCTGCCAATGCAGGGGACATGGGTTCGAGCCCTGTTCTGGGAAGATCCCACATGCCATGGAGCAACTAAGCCCAAGCACCACAACTACTGAGCCTGTGCTCTAGAGCCCGCAAGCCACAACTACTGAGCCCATGTGCCACAACTATGAAGCCCACGTGCCTAGAGCCCATGCTCCCCAACAAAGAGAAGCCACTGCAATGAGAAGCCCGTGCACCACAACGAAGAGTAGGCCCTGCTCACCGCAACAAGAGAAAAGCCCGCGTGCAGCAACGAAGACCCAACGCAGCCAAAAATAAATAAATAAAATAAATATATATATTTTTAAAAGTAAGAGTGACAGTCAGAGACAGCAGAAACAGAGATAATAGCAATGTTTGAGCCCTTGGATTCAGCTGTACTTGAAGTCAGAATTATTTTTTGGAATTTTCTGGTATTTAAGCCTATTTATTCCTTATTTGCTTTAGGCAGTTTGGTTCCTGCTATTTGCAATATAAATTTGGGGGGGGGCAGGTGTCATGTCTCATCTACCTTGACATTTTCACTTATGGCAGTGCAGTGCTTTGCAGATATAATAAGGACTTCATAAATGGGTATTGCTAATATAGGGGGAAATACGTTAAACCAGGCAATTCAAAGGGAGAAATTTTTATTTTATGAAAACCAAACAAGTCACGGTAGTTTTTCACCTCTCACCTGGCAATAGAGAGGGCAGAGAGGTAGTCTATACTTTATTTCCCCACCCTCTACTCCTCCTCTGAATTATGGCTTCTCAATTAAGACTATGGCCTCTGAGTTCAGGTGGCCCAGCTTCAAACCCACATTTTGCTGCTTACAAGCTTTGTGTCCTTAGGTATTTACTCTTTCTAATCCTCAGGTTCTACAAATGTAAAGTATGGGGAAAATAATAGTTCCTATCTCTTGGGTTGTCATGATGATTAAATGAGCTATGCTTCATAGATGGAAAGGGCTGACTCAATGTTATTACTGTAAATCTTAAAATGCCAACATTCTCCTCCCATCTGAGCCCTTTAGCCTTCTCCTAGGTGGGACTTTGGAGCCAGGACATGATGTGAAAAAAGGGGCAGCAACAGAGGGAGAGCTGGGAGAGCAGTGGCCAGAAGAAAACGAGGTGACATCCCAAGAAATAGATAAAGAGCTCGGGTTCCCATAACTGCAGCCAACCTCTACCAGGAATAGGGATGCCACACCCTCAGTCTTTACAGATTGTTTGTTCTCCTTTATGGCCAGGGCAGCGGCAGAGAGAATGTGAGCTCTGGACCAAGACTGAGAGTTCAAATTCCAGATCTGGTCCCTCAGAGCACTCTGGCCCCTTCGAACCTCAGTTTCCTCATGTATGAAATGGGGGTTATATTACCAACTTCAATAAGGAAATCACTTAGAATATTAGATACTCAGGTCATTATTTAACACAGATGTTTAACGCCTGGTCAATGCTGCAGACCTTCTGACGCATGACAGGGTGAACAGTACACACATGCACTCATGGACTTTAGACTGATGAGGAAGAGAGTTATCAGTCAATGAATTTTAATAAAACACGATGAGTAATTTGATAGAGGAAGTACAAGGAGCTGAAGAACTTATAATGGGCAGTTCAACAGAGGTTAGGCATTTAGGAGATGAGTAGAAGAGGAACTGTTGGACTGATAAGGAGTAGAGAGTGAAATAGAGGAAAACAAGGAGAATCATGGAGTGTGGGGCAAAATGACCATGTCTCCAACGTCCATTCTGCCCTTCAGCCTTGTGCTTTGGATGGGAACCCCCTCATTCTAGCTCCTGGGGTAATTTCAGCCCCTTGTCACAGTAATTGGGTTAGATAGCCCAGACTTAAGCCAAATAGCATATGGCATTCCCCTGGCCACAGTAATTGGTTAAAAATAGTCCAATTAGAGCAGAGGTAAAATTCTTTCTCCTTCTTAGAGATAACCTAAACAGCTTTATTTATTGTTGGAAGCCATCTTACAACCATCAGAGAAACCAGACTGAAGACAAAGATAATCCATCAGAGAGGGCAAAGCTAAGAGGATTGCAGAGCCAGAGCCCTGATCAGACTGTACCTGAAGCCCACTTACCACTGGTGTTTTGAATGACACATGATTCCCCAAAAAGTCTCCTTTGTAATTTAAGTCAGCTTGAGCTGAGCTTTCTGTTATTTTCAATGGAATTATTCTAACCAATACCCAAGAAAACAGTAGTTTGAAAAGTAGGGAACAAACATGACAGTGTCTGATGATACCAATATGTCAAGCAAGACAAAGACAAAAAGTGTCCATTAGATTTAGCAACATGAAAATCATTTTGACCTAGGCGAGGTCAGTTTCATTTGTGGGGGGCAGGCAGGGTGGCAGGGAGAACCCTGTGCAGACTTCTTTTGGACGTTTGAGTGGACAGAGGACCCCCTGAAGCCATGAACCTTTTTTTTTTTTTTTTTTTTTTTTTTTTGTGGTACATGGACCTCCCACTGCCGTGGGAGGAGCACAGGCTCCGGACGCGCAGGCTCAGCGGCCATGGCTCACGGGCCCAGCCGCTCCGCAGCATGTGGGATCCTCCCGGACCGGGGCACGAACCCATGTCCCCTGCATCGGCAGGCGGACTCTCAACCACTGCGCCACCAGGGAAGCCCAGCCATGAACCTTTGAGTGCACTTTGAAGGACACAGGCAACTAGTGTCTATCACCACAGAGAGATCAAATTTCTAAGATTTTAGACATTCTGTCCTATTGCCCCCATTATCCATCAAAACATTCCCCACCACCAATTTTTTAACTATTTGAGTTCTATGCTGTCCTGTAGCTTTAACTATAGAAAGAACAGGATTTAGAGTAAACTGTGTAAGAAGCTTCCATCACAACTGACCAGTTGGCTTAAAGTTTGGCCTTCTCCCCCTAAGGTACTTTACTGTGTCTTAACTCTTTTCAGGTGGGAGTCACACATCTCTTGGAAAATTAGATTAAAAACTATGAACCCACTCCATAGGAGAGAAAATGCCCCCAACTCTGCATACATTTCTAGGCCTTTGTGATTCCTATGAAACTGACTTTGCAGATTACGTGGGACACTGCCCAAACACTCCATCATTTACAAGCTCTAGTCAATCACTATTTCCTTAACTGGGGTCGTGTTCCAATGAGTAGAGGATTTCAACCCATCAAACTAGTTCCCTCTTCCTGCCAATAGCTCCTGAAACCCCAGGAGCTTTCTTTTCTAGCCTTCAGGAACTGATCAGGGAAGGGCTTACAGCTTTCTCACCCTATCAAAACTCACTCACACCAGCCTTGCTTCTCCCTGGTTCCCTTCCCAACCTCTCCTTCTCCAAGCACTAAGCCATGACCTTTGTGAAAGGTTTGGATTTAGAAGGTGTATATAGTTATCATTCTCATTCATTCATGCCTTCATTCCGAGGATCCTACCTGCATAATGAGTCCTAGCTCTCAGCCATCTGTCCACGCAGTGCCTGGAAACTACACTCAGGGATCAGGTGATAGTGAAGACATCTGAGTCCTAGACGTGACCCACCACTAACACATTCCCTACCCATGGCCTCAATTTTTCTCATCGTGGTGACCTGTCAGCATAAAAGAATTCACTTGTCCCAAAGTGCGGGTTTCAGCCTGGCTCAGGGATTTACTGGTGAGGGCTGAAGGGATGTCTAATTTGAGGGCAGCTCTTGCTGTCTGGCCTGGAGCAAACTCTTTGGCCCTAATGGTGTGCACTTCCCACCTGAGCCAAAGAAAGGGGTCTAAAATGTTTTGTGTTGACCTCTGTTAGCACTTATAATTATGCCCTGGTTGTTTGCATGCCTGCCGGTCCTCCTGACTCGATCATGAATAATTCACCCTCGTGCCTGCAGACTTCCGACAGATGATAACATTAATAAGAGTGAATGTAGACTGAGCTCTCCCTGCGCTGAGAACGGAGTTAAGCACTGTGTTTATCTCCTTCACAAAACTACACAGCACCATCTATTACTAACCCACTTATATATTTTTTTAATTTTCATTTTGAAATAAATTCAGACTTACAGAAAATTTGCAAAATTAGTACAAAGAATCCCCATATATCCTTCACCCAATTCCCTCAATGTTAACATCTTGCATAACCACAATAAAAGAGCCAAAATCAGGAAATTAACACTGATACAATACCCTTCACAAATCCACAGACCTTATTCAAATTTCGCCAGTTATACCATTACTGGACTTTTTCTGGTACTGAATCCAGGATCTCATGTTGCATTTGATTGTCATATCTCTGGTTTCCTTTCTTCTGAGACACAGCCTCATTTTTCTTTGCCTTTTATGGCCTTAACACTTTTTCAAGAGTATTGGCCAGTTCATTATTTGTAGACTATCCCTCCATTTGGATTGATCTGCTTTTTCCTCAAGATTAGAACTAGGGGACTTCCCTGGTGGCATAGTGATTAAGAATCAGCCTGCCGATGCAGAGGACACGGGTCCGATCCCTGGTCCGGGAAGATCCCACACGCCACATAGCAACTAGCCCTTGTGCCACAACTACTGAGCCCACGTGCCACAACTACTGAAGCCCACATGCCTACAGCCCGTGCTCTGCAACAAGAGAAGCCACCCCAATGAGAAGCCCGCGCACCACAACGAAGAGTAGCCCCCGCTCGCCGCAACTAGAGAGAAAGCCCGCATGCAGCAACAAAGATCCAACACAGCCAAAAATAGATAAATAAAATAAATAAATTTATTGAAAAAAAAATAAAATTAGATGAGGCATTTGGGGTAAGAATACCACGAAAGCAATGCTATGCATTGCTATGCATCATAACAGGCAGTACATGATGTCAACATATCTCATTACGGGGAACGTCAACTTTGGTCGTTTGGTGAGGTGGTGTTTGCCAGGTTTCTCTACGCTAAAGCTACTATTTTCCCCTTGTAATTAACAAATATCCTGTAGGTAAACACTTTGAGACTCTATAAATATCCTGTTCCTCATCTTACTTTGGCCCACTAATTTTAGCATCTCTTGATGATCCTTGCTTAAAAACAATCACTACTGTGATGTTTGCCAAATACTGATTCTCTATTTCCATATTTCCTTCTATACTGAGAACTGGAATTCTACCATAAAAGATTTTTCCTTTTCTCCTTTTCATTTACTTATTTAATTATTCATTTACACAACTGTGGACTCATAGAATACTAACCTCATTTTTCAGGTGAGAGAACCGAGACTGAGAGCTATTAGATAAGGGACAGAACCACAAAAGTAGGATGAAGGAGAACGAGGATTTAGTCTTGGGCTACCCGAGTCCTTAACTGATACATGCTTCCTCCTGACAAGGTGAGTCTCGTAACATAGCATAGTCACCTCTTTGCTTTGGTTACCAAGAAGTTCAAATTCAAAACCATTTTTAGTAATATTGCTGGTACTTACAGCTTGCAGGCTTTGCCTCTGACATCTCCTTGTTACTGTATCCTCTTTCTCTCTCGCTTCCATGTCTTTATCTATGTTTTATTTTGATCACTTTTTTGGGCGGTGTTTGGTTTGGTTTGGTAAATCACCTTACATCCCTCTTTGGGAGAAAATTAGTAATAAATAAACGCATCTCTGAGACGAGAACATGATAGGTTTTTTAGTATTGTTTGAAGTAAATCAATTTGATTGCTGAAAGATTGTTTCCTGACAACAGTATCCACGGAGTGTCCTTGAGATTTGTCCAAGTGGAGAAATTCGCAAAATATGTAAAATACACACCTTCTCTCAATAAGTGACGGTGTCCATACGGGATGATCAGAGGACATAACTATGACGGTCAGATTCAAGGGCCGAATGCCCAAAGTTGGTATATGAAGGAGCCATTTTTAATGATGCCCCATGCATCTTTAAGATGGAACTCCAAATGGCTTCTTCTAGGGCATTGCTTGAAGATTAAAGAGGCTGAGGGGACAAGCGGTGAGCTGTCTGGGACTGCAAGTATTCAAGCCCAGGCTTCCAGAAGACAAAACGCAAGGATGATCACAGGACAGGCCACTGTTGCTTGGAAGAGGCAGATGGTAGACCTCCATGCTTTGCTTCCCAGGATCCGTTTCCCCTCCTTGTGGAAAGCGTATCTGAAGTTCCCTTGGAAATGCATCTCTCCTCCACTCTCAGCTGTGTGGCTAAGGTAAGCTGAATTCACCCCCAGCTCAAGGGTTTAAGCCAGTGAGCCATAATGACTGGTTCAGGTGTGAGAGGTAAAAAACTCAGAGCCGGACACCTGACAGCCAGTTCCTGGGGCCTCCTAATAGAGAGAAGACCGTCTCCTCCATGGAACTCTGTGGACGAGATGCTCTCTCTTCCTCCAATGGTGGAGTGAGAGGGTGTGAGGTCAGGAAACACGGCAGCCATCTTTTGATCTTGCAGTGGCGTTTGCTTGAGAAGGGACTAAACCAGAGGACTGGAGCTGAGAAATGGAAATACAGTCTGAACTGTGTCTCTAGCTCTATCAGAAGGCAGATTATTTCCTGAGCCAGGGAACTGCCACTTTTTGAATTGAACAGTTTGGGTAAAGTTTTCTATCATTGGCAAGTGAAAGAATCATACATGGTAAAACCAGATGGACTGAACATCTGACTTAGCGCCAGAATCATTGGGGGAGTTTATTCAACACACAGACGCCCAGAGATTCTGAGTGTTTAATAAACACCCCCCAGTGATTCTTCCATGCACCCAAGCCTGAGAATCACAGGTCCCTGCTCATACACACTGGGGCTGGCCATTAGGACATCCTCAGTGTGTCCCTCCTGCTTCCTCCCCTCCCACTTCTCCTCTGCCAGATGAGGGACCCCCAGGGAGGAGCCCTGGCCCCAGCACCCGAGCTTCAGTGCTTTCTATTTATATATGAAATTGCTTGTGTTCCCCTAGTTAGTGGCAGATCTGTCTGTTTGATGTTAATGAGTTTGTGAACCCAACAAAAACATAAAAGGTGAGGCTCTTCCAAAGAGAGAAAATAGAAAATAAAGTGCTATCCTAAGTAGGATGGGCTTGAAATCCACCTTGAATCTCACCAGCCCCCTTTTCAGTCTTCCTAGCAGGGCCCCCTCTTATCCAACTGAAGAGATCAAGATAAAATGCCATCCTGGTGAATATCCTGCAAAACCAAACCCATCTGATTTGTCTGGACAAAGACAAGGAAAAATCTGGCTGATCAAAGTGGACACAGCTGCCCCTTAAACTCCTCCCACCCACCAGGTAGACAAGAAACACGCACATCTCACCATTTTCAAATGGTCCCTTGCATCCTCGTGCAAAAATCTGAGCTGTCTCTTAATAACCCACTTTAGGACATGGATGTTCTGATCTGATATTATTAATGGAGAGTGGCCTCTTTCTAATCAAGAGAGAGGCAGGGGCATTTGTAACAGCTGGAATCAAAGGCCTGGTTTCTTCTGTTCCTAATTATCAATAGTGTTTCATAATCTTATCAATACTGATACACAGTATACTGAAGATCTGTTAAGGCATAATGTGTGTGGAAGATAGTTAACAAGATCCGAGTCAAATCTATCGCCTATTTGACAGCCAATGGTGTGTGGCTTATAAATTATACATATTCTAGGTGTTGCTCAAAATGTTTAAAGTTTCAGTCTAACCCTTCCAATCCAGCACTGGGGGAGGGCGTGAACCTAAAGGTACCGTCCCCAGCCTATTGGCGCCTCCTCGGCACACGTAGAACTCACTCTTACTTGAAAATCAAAGGGTTCCATTAACCACTGAGATACACACACAGCGTAAAAACACACCTTCTTCTTGTAAAGTTCAGGAAAACAAAAGGTGAAATCTTGTAAGAAAAGAGATGATTAATGAAAGGAAGGTAATGCGCCTTTTGATTTCTGAAAAAGGGTACCAGTTGGATGTTTCAAATGGCGGAGCTGATCTTTCCTGCGAGCGCTACTCTGAAACAGGGTGAGACATTTGGTTGCAGTAATACAATGAACAGTCGCAACTAATGTGTATATTTGGGTAGGTTTAGGAGCTTACAATCTCTTTATCAAGGAGAGTGTGTGTGTGTGTGTGTGTGTGCGCGCGCGCGTGTGTGTAATGTACTCACATGTATTGTGAGGGCAGTGGACATATTTTTTCTCTCACACAGCATACCTTTAGGGACAACCCTTCCCCCATGCTATAATAATCCCATTCAGTCCACGAGATTCAGGTGGGGCTGACCCTACCATAGCCCCAGGGACAGGCACATGACCCAAACTGGCCAATCGGAGCCCTTCTTGTGATTTATTTTTCGGAGCCATTGGAAAAGACAACACAATTTCCACTGGAGTTTTAAGCAGGAAAGGCACAAGCCTCTTACTGCTGGTGGTCACTCTGCCATGAAGTAGAAAGAGCCTATCTGAGAAGCAGTCCAGAGGACAGTACAATTAAGCCAGGAAGACAACTGGGTCCTGCTGACATCACTTAAACCCCTGGATCCAGCTGCACCTGAAGTTCACACTTGGGCTCCCAATTACCTGAGTCCATCATGAATTCTCTTTTCTGCTTAAGGCAACATGGATTGGGTTTCTATCACTTAACTAAAGAAATTCTAGCTCACAGGAGAGATTAAGGCAAGATGTTGGCCTCACTTTTTTCCCTCTCCACAGTGCAGATGAGAAAGCCTGGCAAGACATTCAGGTTCAGGAACCAGAAATAAGGCTGAACTACCAAAAAAATAGGGTGCAGCAGATTTATCAAGACAATGGGGCTGCGATGAGGAAACTTTGATCTGGTGCTGAACCCCACAGAATCTCCTAGTGTCCATCGCATTTAACCCGGCAGACTGTAGCCATTTACTGCGGATCTGCAAACCCCATCAGAAAGAAGTCAGGGTCCCAGAAAGCCCCCCAGAAAGCAGCATCCTGGCCTGGGCTGGGGAAAGTCACAACTCCAAAGGGACAGCTCCGTGAGCATGGACACTCCTTGAGACGTAATAGGTCATTGTGGGGACATTGAGTGATGTTGAGGTACCCCATGCATTGTGGTGTTAGGTTCATAGAGGATGACCACGATGATACAGTGAAGCCTCATCTTATTTACTGACCAGGTTCTAAGACTAGTGTTAAGGTCAAAGTCACTGAAGGAGTAGAGTGGTACTGCTGCTAGCCTCTATCAGGCCTTGACACAAGTTAGAAAGACACCCACTTTGGATAGACAAATTAGAAAAAGGTGTCTCCTCTGAACAGAAGAATCTGCAGCAGAGCACAAGGCTTGGAACAAGAAGCTCAAGCAGGATTTTAGCCCTCAGTTGCCCCATTCTCTGACACCTTGTGCAGTGCACAAACTGAACAACAGTATATGGCATTCCCAAACAGAGACTCTCCTGTCAGCCTCCCTTAGTTGTCTGTGATCCATTGGCTGCCCTTCCTGCCCTCTGTCAAACACCCCAGGGCATGTGTGCCCATGGGCCTCTGAATGTTCAGGGTCAGTAGGCTCCTCTCTGGTGTGTCCATGCACTCCTGCTTCCCTGGCTGAGTTTAATGCTTACTGTGAGTCCACCAGGTTTGTAGCCAAATCTGTTTATGCCATTACATTGCAATCATTCACTTAATTAAAAAGTATGGCAACCAATGAAATACAAGTAAAGAAAGCATTGTGGTTTCTATGAAAACTAATGAATGTTTTGGAAAGATAAAGGCAAATTACTAAAAAAAAGAAAAAGTTCTTAAAATTAGGAAATCTTAGGGGGCGATGGAAATGCATTGCTTTATACAGCTGTACAGAACTGTATGCAACTGTGGGACTTCCCTGTTGGTCCAGTGGTTAAGACTTCACTTTCCAATGCAGGGGGTGCGGCTTCGATCCCTGGTCAGGGAGCTAAGATCCCACATGCCTCGAGGCCAAAAAACCAAAACATAAAACAGAAGCAGGGCTTCCCTGGTGGCGCAAGTGGTTGAGAGTCCGCCTGCCGATGCAGGGGACACGGGTTCGTGCCCCGGTCCGGGAAGATCCCACATGCCGCGGAGCGGCTGGGCCCGTGAGCCATGACCGCTGAGCCTGTGCGTCCAGAGCCTGTGCTCCGCAGCGGGAAAGGCCACAACAGTGAGAGGCCCGCGTACCGCAAAAAAAAAAAAAAAAAGGTCCACATCAAAAAAAAAAGAACCGTATGCAATTGTTAAAACCCATTGAATTATATACCATAATAGATGCAGTTTATTATATGCAAATTATCCCTCCATAAAATTGATCAGAAAAATAATAAGTACAGGTGAAACAAAAAAAAAGATCCGGAGACATAAAACATAAAAATCCTCAGAGTCTTGCATTCTGATTGTTCTATGAGTGACTTTCAGATCTCACTTCACTTTAAGAAAACCACAACTGGAAATTGTCAAAGATGTGCGGCTGGCTTAGCCACGAAAGAGAAGCTGGGACTGCAAAGCACAGACCCAAACCCCAAGAAGAGCCTGCTTCTGCAGCAAAAGGATGGCAAAGAAAATGTACACTTACCAAGTTTAATTTTGTCAAAAGTGTCTAGTGTATAAAGATTCCCCATTTTAGCTGACTTTTTTGGTGATTAACTGCCAACATGTGCCCAGGTCCCACCATCCAGCAAGGCTTCCACAGAGGTCTTCATCACCCTGAGAATCCCTGAAATCACCCTGAAAGAGTGCAATAGTGCCGTATTTCAGTAAATCCAGTGCAATCTATTTTCCCTCCTTTCTTCCAGAGGGAACAGGCTGCCATATCTTGAGGCTGCCAAGTTGAGCTTGCATGTAAGGGCTGTGTTGCACAAAATCCTGGTTCCCACCCGCCCTGTGGTGAGATGCTCACCCTATGAGCAGCCTCTGACCAAGGGAATATAGGCTCACCCAGGGAAACAAGATCAACTACACCATGTAAGTTGCTCTGTGTGTGTGTGCGTTGCTGAGTCCTTATAATTTAAATATTTATATAATTGGAACCCAGCGTATATCCACTTATGTACAGCAGCTTGTTTCTTGTTATTTCCACCAACTCCTGTGCAGTGTGGTGGAATGATGGGCCCTCCCACTTAGAATCACTGAGCATTAACAATGGGAGTATTGGTCAATGAGATTATCGTTCCCAATTCTTCCCTCTGTCCTTCTCTCCCTTCTATAGAATTATAATCTCCCTCCCACAGCTTCATGGGGGCACACTACTTCTCTGCCCCTGAACACTGGGCTGAGCCATTGACTTGGCCAATGCAGACATGACATGAGTAGCATATAAATGTGCTGTGCGTTTGGCTTGCCATCTTTTGCTTCTGCCATATGCCATGAAAAGAACACGCCCCATGAAGTCACTGGTCCAAGGAGGATACAGGACACACTGGGCAAACCTAGACCTAACTCACTACCTGGAGCCCAACCCTATCAACCTACAGCCTAAAGCAGATCTGCCTTGGCCAACTCATACAATCATGAGCTAGAATTACATGTACTTGTTGTTGTAAGCCTCTGAGACTTAAGAGCCATTTGTTACACAGCACTGCTGAGTAAAAACCTTACTGATACAGCTTCTGGTTTTACAGGTGAAATAAGTTACTAACACTGTGATATCGGGCTAGACAGTTTTTGGCCTCAGACCTTTCATCTGTAAACTGTAAATACAATGCCTGTCTTACTCAGTTCTCAAAGTTGTAATAAGGATAAATAATAGCTGTGAAAAAGTTTGTCCAGTGCTGCTGTGAACCCTAAACTGGTGACGGCTCCCCATCGCCCACAGAATTAAGCAGCGTTGCGCATCACGGTGCTAGTCCCCGTGTCCATTCCTACCTGCCAGGACTGCTTCCCTTCTCCCGACACCCACACACCACGCTGCCACCACTTGACTTGTTCGCTGCTGCCCAAACTGCCTGTGATCTTCCTTCCCTCTGTGCCTTTTCTCACTCTGGCCCCTTCCCTTGGAATGCCTTTTCCTGCTATTGTACCTTGTAGAAACCTTCATTGTGAAACTCAGATATCATGTCCTCCAAATGGTTCAGCCAATGCTTTTAGCTAACATTAAGTCATATGTCCCTCTGGACACAACATATCTTACTTGTATTTCAGGTATTGGGCCCAAGTCCATCGCCCACACTGAGTGAAAATAAGGCTTCTGAGCACAGGATCCTTTTTTGTTTATTTTCATCTCCCACGGACTCCAGTCTATATATACTTGATGTTTATCGATAATAAAAGGAGGTAACTTACCCAGCTCCAGGAAGCAAAGTTACCCTCGCAGACTGGGGGTGTATTTCTGCCATGTTCTAGCGTACTCCACAGTCGATAAAGAATGGTTGTGACACAGCCATAAATAATGACTCAAATAGCTACCATGCATGGAACACGTATTCCCGGGGCAGGATCTGCACCAAGCACTCTGCACATGCTGTCGTTTTGAAATCTCCCAATAGCCCTCCCTAACATTTGTCTCGTTTAACTATGAGATGTGGTAAAGATTGCTATGTGCTCTCCCTTTCCTCCTGGGTGCCCAGCTAGACCACATTTCCCAGATTCCCGGGCAATTAGTTGTAACCAAATGACTGGGTTCTGCCCAGTGGAATAAGAGAGAAGGTAGCATGTGCGCTTCCAGGGCAGGCCCATGAAAACCTCCCCTGCAATACTCCCTCTTCTTTTCTGACAGTAGGTAGAGAGGATCCAGCCAATGACCTTGAAGCCTAGAGGATGGTGGAGCTACAAAATGAAAAGAGCTTGAGTGTGTAAATCCTGTTCCAGATAGAAGGCTACCTGATGAATACAATTGTCCCTGGGTTTGGTTCCAGGACTCCCACAGATACCAAAATCCCTTATATAAAATGGTATAGTATTGATATTTATATAACCTACACGTATCCTCTTTAAATCATCTCTAGATTACCTACTACACCCAATACAATGTAAATGCTATGTATATAGTTACTGGTGCACAGCAAATTCAAGTTTTGCTTTTGCGTACTCTCTGGAATTTTTGAGGGGAGAATTTTTTTTTTTTTTTTTTTTGGCGGTACACGGGCCTCTCACTGTTGTGGCCTCTCCCGTTGCAGAGCACAGGCTTCGGACACACAGGCTCAGCAGCCATGGCTCACGGGCCCGGCCGCTCCGCGGCATGTGGGATCTTCCCGGACCGGGGCACGAACCCGTGTCCCCTGCATCGGCAGGCGGACTCTCAACCACTGCGTCACCAGGGAAGCCCAGGGGAGAATATTTTTGATCCACAGTTAGTTGAATCTGTAGATGTGGAACCCAGGGATACAGAGGGCCAATGATACTCCTGTATTGGATTGTAATGTGATTATGAAATACATTACCATTCTGTTAAGCCATTGAGACTTTAGAGTTCCTATGTGCAGCTGTTACCCGAAAAAACTGAGGTTTAGATTAAGTGATTTTAGGCAGGTTGCATAAAAGTTGGAGCTAGGATTTTAAGTCAAACCTGGCTATCTCCAAGTCCTATGATTCTAACTACTATGCCCTACGGGCCTCTCGGCTAAGTAATAAAAATACAAACAAATGAAAACAAACCTCCTGCTGGTGCAAAATCAGGGTTTTCCAAACCACGTGGCCCCCTCCCCTCTGGGATGCTGCTGCAGCAGAGTTCCCCTGGGGTGGTCTGGTGAAATTAGGGGTTGTTGCCTACCGCGAGGGAAAGGGGAAGCAGAGGGAAATGACAGGTATGCCAGGCACTTTGCATAAGTGTTATCTCATTTACTCTTCACAATAACCCCCTGGGGAGGTATTTTTACCCACGGGCTCAGGGAAGCTAAGCAGTTTGCTCAAGGTTCCACAGCTAATGGCCAGCAACACTGGGTTCCAAACCCAAGGCCACCTGATTCCAAGTCCAGTACTTGTCTTTCCATCACCTCCCTAAGGGGATACCATTTCATGGTCCTTTTCATCCATTCCTCCATTCATTCATTCACCCATCCATCCAGTCAGGATTTGTCGGGTGCCTCCTATGGACCAGGCTCTCTGCTGGTCTCTAGGGAGGAGGGCCACGTCTAGGTGATCCAAGAGGGGCACCTAAAGGCTCTAAGTTTAAAGAAGCACTTACTCTCAGGCGCTCATCCTGTCTTCCCAAGATCCTGATATTTTAATTTAGATTTCCTCCTTAAATGTGGTGCCTTAGAGACCTGGTTTCCTTCACCCTGACAGACTAGTGAGCGAAACCAGACCTGAACTCTGTCCTCAGAGAGCTTACAGCCTAGAGAAGACAGACAAGCTACCAACATCCCAGTTACTACTGCAAATCACCCCAAGCAGAGTCATACCATAAAACCACGCCATTTTATTATGCTCACGGTCTGCGGTCAAGGATTCAGACAGGCACAGAGGGGATGCTTTGTCTCTGTTCCACAATGTTTTGTTCCACAATGTTTGGAGATTCAGCCGGAAGATTTGCAATTTAGAAGTGGCTAGACCAGGTAGAGCCTGGAAGCATCCGGAGCTTGGTCACTCACCACTCTGGCATCTCGCTATGATGAGTTGAAGGTTAGGACAAGCTGCGACTGTGTGAATGAGAGCACAGCATGTGGCCTCCCTGTGAGGCCTGGGCTTCTGGCCAAAGCGGTCACTGCTCTGCCCAGATCCACGAGGAAGGACAGAGCTGCATCTCTCAATGGAAGAAGTATCAATGTACTGGTGGCCATTTTTAAAACCATCACAATGACAAAAACGAATGAATAATTCTTCTATAGAGGAAAGGAGTATTATTCTATGAAAGTGTGTAGCAGAGGATTCCTGCGGGGCCACTGAATTGGTAACAGTAGACATACCTCACTCCTTCCTTCATTCATTCATTCAACCAACACCTTGAGTGCCTACAAGGCACCAGGCCCTTGGCTGGACACAGGGAGGAAGAGTCTTCCTGGGAAAGGAATGCAAGTTATAGCCCCTGCTTTGTGTGACTTGTTAACCAGCCCTACAGGTGGTGCTGACCCATCCCCCAAAATTGCTTCAAATGCATGTGTCCAGCGGCATCCTGAGCCCCTCACGTGTGCTTGCCCTGGGGAAAAAGTTGAGGATGACACAGAATGTGTTGCCCTTGACCTTGGAGAACTTGTCATTTGTGCTGTTACCAGCAGCAGCACCATTATTATTATTATCAGGAACGTACTGCAAGGGATGTCCTTAACACTCCCTGGCATTTGTAAAGGGATTATGGGTTCCAAAGCTCTTTCACACTCTTTACCTCACCTCAAACCTACAAGACAGGAAGGCAAGGACCCCGAATGCTCCCATTTCACAGATGAGAAAACTGAGCTCGGCAAGGTTAAACCTAGGGCGTGCCCCATATCAGACAGCTAACAATGGCAGCTCTGCATGGCATGTGCTGGAAGGGTCCCTTTTCTTCCAAATCCATGTCTTTTCCCTGCCATTCCTCATCCTTACTTGTCTTCAGGGCCAACCAGGTAGAAATAAATGAACAAAGTTATTGCGCACCTGGTGTCCTGTAAAGCTCTCCACCTGTCTTAGCACGTGTTAGCTTTCCAACACTCTAGGACAGAGCTAGGTCTAGTCTCGTCTCCACCTTGCAGATCGGGGAAACCAAGCTCAGGAAGGTAAAGTGACTTTCTCAAGGTCACTCCTCAAGTAAGGAAGCTGTGGAGAGGAAACTCAAGCCCCCATCCGTCTGCATTGAAGCCATCTTGGGCACCTTAGAGCTGGAAACGGCTGCACCTCCTCCACCCTCAGCTCCTCTGGTACACGGAGCCTTTGTCCCCAAAGTGCTGGACTGAGTTGGATGCTCGGTGACTCAGACTAAGGTGCTCTGCCCTTGCCTGTGACAGGGTGAATATTCACTGTCATTGCCAGCTTGGGGGAAGGAGGCTCGCTGATGTTATCAATTATGCATGGCGCTGGGCTAAGCCTGGCACCCCGGGAATTGAGGAGAGAAGAGGCGATGGGAGAGGGAGAAGCAGTACGGGGGCCACTTGCCTCTTGCTTAACCCTTTCCCTGCTGCCTCAGCCTTGGTGACAAGAGTTTCGGCCTGGAGTTCTGTTCTGTGTGTCTGTCGGGGTTTGTGTTGGGCAAGCAACAGCTGGATTTCCACTGCACGGTGTCTCAACACGTCGGCCTGGCCAGCTAGCCTCGGCGGCATTTCCATTCATTTCAGGCCTCATTAGTGTCTGGAGCTTGGGTTTACACAGATGTAAATCAGGTCATTAGCACCTCACGGTTTGGCAAGGAGGTGCGGCCAAAAGGGAATTTAAGGGCGGAATTTAAGGGGGTAGGGGGTAGGGAGCAAACTTCGAGCCCAACTTTAATGTTTAACCTCTCTGACAATGGGATCGCAAGCCTTCCCCACCAATATCCCAGGCAGTTTCTTGGGTGAAGGAGACAATAAATACAAGTAGATAACAGATGGGGCTGGGTGGGAGGAAACGGATTGCTAAATTATACATCAGATGCAGGGGTAGCCAGCTTGGACCAATAGGAAGCAACTTCTCCAGAGAAAGGCTTTCAGGAGCCCTCCGTTCCCTCCCTGACCACAGTTCACCCTTCCTTTGTCTAGAGAGAGAAGCCCCGGAATCCTCTTAACACAGTGTTAAATTGTAGTGAGGGGGGGAAATTGAAGACAAGATAATTCCTGGAGTGGGGAAGGAAGAGAGAGAGAGAGAGATCCAAGATCCGATTCTGGTAAATTATTAACAACAAAAAAATGTCTGTTTCTCAAAAAAAAAAAAAATGCCCAACAGAACTTTCAGGTTCTCTAATTTGGAAAGTCAAAAGTTTAACTGAGGGCTTCCCTGGTGTCACAGTGGTTGAGAGTCCGCCTGCCGATGCAGGGGACACGGGTTCGTGCCCCGGTCTGGGAAGATCCCACATGCCGCGGAGCGGCTGGGCCCGTGAGCCATGGCCACTGAGCCTGCGCGTCCAGAGCCTGTGCTCCGCAACGGGAGAGGCCACAACAGTGAGAGGCCCGCGTATCGCAAAAAAAAAAAAAAAGTTTAACTGGGCACCTGGGCGCTGATGCCAAGCCCGGGTTCTGGCCGAGTCATGCTGGCCCTGCATGAGCTATCACCCCAGCCACCTCCTTCCTGGGAAGACAGTGGTTGGTGACAGCCGGTGGAGTTGCCGGCAGGACGGCAGGACTCCAGCACCTCTCATCTTGGGTGCAGATCCTACACAGGACTTCACAGCACCATCAAGTGTGTTCTCAGGCTGGGCTCCAGTCAAGACATGGGAAGAATCTGTTTTAGAGTCAAAACTGGGTTTTCATTCTGGTTTGGTCATTCCCTGCTGTGTAACCTTGTGCCAGTCGCTGAACCTCTCTGAGCCACTTTATGTAGCTATAGAATGGAGTCAACAAACTGCTTTTGCAGAGTAAATGCCAGGACCGGACACAGGTTATGTCAGGAGTGGGCAAACTACTGCCTGTGGGCCAAATCTAGCTGCCACCTTTTTTTTTTTAAATAAAGTTTTATTGGAAAACAGCCATGTCCCTTTAATTACTTATTGTCGATGGCTGCTTTTGTGCTAACCACAGCAGAACTGAGAAGTTACAGCAGAGACTCTATGGCCCCCAAAGCCTAAAATATTTACTCTCTAGTCTTATTGCAGAAAATGTTACCAACCTCTGGGATAGGTAAAGGACACACCAGGTGCTTCATAGAAGTTCAACGTGTGGCAGAGGTGGTGGTGAATTTCATTAATGCCACCGCAGGTCATTCAGGGCTGTGTCCTTCATCTTCGGAGGTGTGGAGCTTATTTCCCACTCAAAGCCCCTACCATCCACTCACACTCCGTGTGCTGGTAATGACACTGGGGACGGGGCCCTTCCTGATGCTGAGCGCACAGCAGGTGCTGATGACAGCACCTCTCAGCCCTGTGAGGACCAGAAGGACCTTTGGAGCCACCAAGTCCCTTGGCAGATGGCCACCCTGGAGCCCAGGAAGAAGAAATCCCAGAAGCAGGTGAGAAGTAGGTGAGAGCAGAGGACGCCTGGAAGGCAGACGTGTGGACTCGGGATCTCCATCCTGAACGCCCCTCGGAGCTGGTGTCTGCCTGGGGACGAGGGACAGTGAGGGAAGAAGGAATGAGCCCCTCTTACAGACAATCGCTGGAGCCCAGCAGGCAGGGCTGCCTGGCTGTGGCAGGACAGTGCAGACCCCTCCCCCTACAAGGAGCAGGACAAGTTCAGGGCCAGCGCCGTCCACTTCACTCCGGCCTTCTGGAGCCCAGCCCCTAGCGTGGGAGCTCAGCAAATCTTCATGCAGTCAACCAAAGCGAAGGGTTGGATTTGGCCGACTGAGAGAGCTGCTCTTGGGGAACGTTGCTTGGTTGGTAAGACTTCCTTTCCTCTGCACAATTTGCCCTTCTCACCACGGGCAACTCGGCGAATTCTCCCGGCATCTCTGCCGGTCAACGTTGTCTCTGTTTTACACTCAGGAAGCTGAGGCTCGTGCAGCTGAGAAAATCTCTGCTCTCCAGAAGCAGGCAGCAGGACTGGGCGGAAGCCCTCAAAGGGCCGTCGGCCGCCTTTCTTCCTTGCAGCTCTCTTTACATGACGTCTGTGCACTGGCCTGGGTTGCATGAATCACTCTCCCTAAGCAGCAACAGGAACTTGAAAAGTAGACTCTCGGGCCCTGCCCACAAATACCTCCAGCCGGCTCCCCAGGCCTGCTTGGCCTCCCTCTGGCCTTTCCCTACAGGCCCTGACTGGAAGAACTGCAAAGCACAGCTGATAGCCCAGAGACAGCCTCCTGCCAGAAGCACTGCAAGTGGTGTTTACACACCAGCTTCGGGTTTGCAAGGTGCATACGCCTGCCCAGGTATAGCAGCCGCGAGGGCCGAGTCCACGGACCCTACACACTGGCCTTGGCACCAGGCATCCAGCGCCTACTGTGCTTTAAGCGTTCTGTTAAGGACTTACACGCCTGAGTACAGCAGTTCTCAAAGTCCCCGGACCCTTTCAGGGTGTCTGTCTGTGAAGTTAAAACTATTTCACAGTACGTTCGTAAAATACTAAGGCATTATTGGCTTTTTTCACTCTCATTCTCTCTAAAGTTACAATAGAATTTTCCAGAAGCTCCATGATGTGTGACGGTGTCATCACTCTGGTGGCCAATGGAATGTGTTTTCTAGAATTTTCTAAAGTGAGGCCATTGGAGTGCTCAATAATTTTTTTTAATCTTTAAAATTAAAAAAATATATTTTTTAATTTTTATTTTATCTATTTTTTAATTGAAATATAGTTGATTTACAATGTCGTGTAATTTCAGGTATACAGCAAAGTGATTCAGATATATATATATATATATATATATATATATATATATATATATATATCCTTTTTCAGATTCTTTTCCCTTGTAGGTTATTAGAAAATAATGAATGTTGTTCCCTGTGCTATACAGTAGGTCCTTGTTGGTTATCTAAATAATTTTTTAAGAGTGTAAAGGGGTCCCGAGATCACAAGTTTTGAGACCTGCTGTACTAGTATCATCTTTGTTTTTATTCCTCACAACAACCCTGTGAGGTATGTACTATCATCTCTAGTTTACAGATGAGGAAATAGACTCGAGGTAAAGCAATTCATCCAAGTTCACATAGCTGGGAAGCAGTTGAGCTGGGATTGCAGTCTGGTTCTGTCTAGGGCCAACGATAAGGTCTTCAGGTCCGTGGAGAAAGGCCTCCATCCAGCTCCCCTAAAAAGATCACTTTGGAGGTAGTGATCAGGACCTGGGGGTGCCCAAAATGGTTTACTTGACAGGTTCCTTCTCTTCTGAGAATTCAGGAAATGCCAGACTCTTTGGGCCTATTTTGTGCTCATTCAAACAAGACAAGGGGAGTGATCCCTAGGCTGATCTCTGAGATCCTTTCCTGATGGGTCCCCGAGACCACAGCTCGAAGTGCCCACCTGTGAGGACAGGTGAGGGCAGATGACAGCTGGGCCACCCAGGATGTGCCAAGGAGGACACGGGATCCACCACTGCCGCCCTTAGCCTTCCCTTGGATTTCAGTTTTCCCGTTTTTTATTTGGACACAGAGTCTAGTCAGATTTCATCCAGTAGTTTTGCCAACAAGAGATTACTTTTAAAAATGGGAAAAAAACAAAACCTTTTCAACCTTGAAAGTTTGTCCCAGCCTTCCTTTCCCTCCATCCTCTTGCTGCTAAGGGTTGTCCCCAGCAGCCTAAGCCAGGACTGGACTTTGTTCCTGGCGTGAATGAGAGAGGAAGGCACCTGCTCATTTCCTAAACAAACAGCACCATTTGAAATGGGGACCAGCACCGTCACTGGCTAAGGAGCCCTGAAAAACAGAATCCTTGACTCTTGTTGGGGTTGTGTGTGTGTGTGTGTGTGTGTGTGTGGTGTGTGTGTGTACATGTGTGGTGTGTGTGTGTGGTGTGTGTGCGTGTGTGGTGTGTGCGTGTGCGTGGTGTGTGTGTGTGTGGTGTGTGTGTGTGGTGTGTGTGATGTGTGTGCATGTGTGTGGTGTGTGTGGTGTGTGTGTGAGGTGTGTGTGGTGTGTGTGGTGTGTGTGGTGTGTGCATGTGTGTGTGGTGTGTTTGTGGTGTGTGTGTGTGCATGTGTGTGGTGTGTGTGGTGTGTGTGTGTGGTGTGTGTGTGATGTGTGTGGTGTGTGTGTGATGTGTGTGCATGTGCGTGCAGTGTGTGTGGTGTGTGTGTGGTGTGGTGTGTGTGCGTGTGGTGTGTGTGCGCATGGTGTGTGTGCGTGTGGTGTGTGTGTGTGCGCGCGTGGTGTGTGTGTGTGGTGTGTGTGTGTGGTGTGCGTGTGTGGTGTGCGTGTGTGGTGTGTGTGTGTGTGCATTTCATTTTGGTTTGTTTTGCATATTTTGTTATTCTGCATGCTTCAAAAGAGGCTTGGGTGGCCCTGGGAAGGTCTGTATTCTTAGCTCATTCCCCTCCCATGGGGCTTTTGTGGACTTGCTTCTTGTATTGGTCTTATTGTTCTTACCCAAAGATTTGGGCTGTAAAATAAAGAGACTGAATTTTTAAAAGGAAACAAATTAGGCCAGAATGAAGGTACTCTGAACAGCTAAGTTATATCTGCAAACATCTAGTCTCTGTAGACCTTTACTTTCTCACTGGGCTGTTAAGTGACTCACGGGAAATGATACACACAGAAGAAACCCCATTGCCATCTATACAAGCTGTTCTGATCATCAGAGAAACATCTGGAGAGTGTGAGTCTGTTGTCTAGTGTCTCTCCAAGAGGTAATTTACCCATACACAGGACATGTCTGATAACCAACTGGAAACCAAGATGAACTGTAATCAAGTTTTATCTCCCCTGCTTGGACTAGAGGGAGCTCGACAGCATGGCCACGTCTGCTGCTTCTTTGCACTCCTCGGAGTACAGCTAAACAGAGGAGGAAGGGACAGTGCTTGGGGGACCTGTGGTGAGGACACCCACAAAAGCTGTGCCCAGGAGTGAGGGCAGAGAAAGTTCTGTCTTCTCTGATCCACTGTGGGGAGGCTGTGGGATTTGTCAGCTATTTGAATGATTAAATGGAATGTCCCTGATGGATGAGAAATAATGCCTAAGGCTAGCACGTGGCTTTGCTTGGTGTTGGCAAAGAAAGTCTGGTCTAAAGAGCGAAGCAAGAATGACTTGTTTGGGACTTCCCTGGTGGTGCAGTGGTTAAGAATCCGCCTGCCAATACAGGGGACACGGGTTCGAGCCCTGGTCTGGGAAGATCCCACATGCCATGGAGCAACTAAGCCCGCGAGCCACAACTACTGAGCCCGCATGCCACAACTACTGAAGCCTGTGCGCCTAGAACCTGTGTTTCGCAACAAGAGAAGCCACCGCAATGAAAAGCCCACGCACCACAATGAAGAGTAGCCCCCACTCATCGCAACTAAAGAAAGCCCACGTGCAGCCCAAAATTTTAAAAAAATTAAAAAAAAAGAATGACTTGTTTTACAGAATGTGGATTTCTCCTTGGGCCACTGGCCGAGCATCATCTTTAAGGTCGCCCAATCAACAGAGTGCCACCCCCGACCCCCTCCCGGAGCCCCAGCACTGAGTCTTTCCACACACACCCACTTTACCCTTTTTCCTTCCACGAGAGTCCCGAGCCGTGGCGTTTACATTTGGAACCACACACTCTGCAGTTTAATTATAGGAAAGTACTTATGTCTTTTTTTTTTTTTACATCCTTATTGGAGTATAATTGCTTTACAATGGCGTGTTAGTTTCTGCTCAACAAAGTGAATCAGTTATACATATACATATGTTCCCATATCTCTTACTTATGTCTTTTTCTCTAATGATTTAATAGTCTGTCTTCCCCACCAAACTGTAAAGCCCTCCAGGGCATGGAATACTGTCAACTGCATCTGTTTCTCCTGAGCTTCTTGACGCCCCGGGAGTGCTCAGTACATCCTAAGAGCTACCGCTGAGTGCAGGCCTGCCCGGGATGACACCGCACTTTGCTCTTTGGCGGCAGCCTCTCCAGGGAGCTCAAAAGGCAGCCGACCTGAAGTTGCTGGCTGGCTCTTGCAACGACCCAGTGAGGCAGGAGGTGGAAGCAGGTCCTTTTTACAGCTAAGGAAACTGAGGCGTAGGGAGGTTAACACACCTGCCCCAAAGCATAAAGTCAGCGGCAAAGCCAGAATTCAAACTTTGGTCTGTCTGACAATCCCATGCTTTTTTTTTTTTTTTTTTTTTTGCGGTACGCGGGCCTCTCACTGTTGTGGCCTCTCCCGTTGCGGAGCACAGGCTCCAGATGCGCGGGCCTAGCCGCGCTCGCTCACGGGCCCAGCCGCTCCGCGGCATGTGGGATCTTCCCGGACCAGGGCACGAACCCGTGTCCCCTGCATCAGCAGGCGGACTCTCAACCACTGCGCCACCAGCTAAGCCCCTCTCTAGCTCATTTTATCCTTGAAATATTCTGGTGAATGGGAACTATTTTTTTTTCTTTTTTTTTTTGCGGTACGCGGGCCTCTCACTGTTGTGGCCTCTCCCGTTGCGGAGCACAGGCTCCGGACGCGCAGGCTCAACAGCCATGGCTCACGGGCCCAGCCGCTCTGCGGCATGTGGGATCCTCCCGGACCGGGGCACGAACCTGTGTCCCCTGCATCGGCAGGCGAACTCTCAACCACTGCGCCACCAGGGAAGCCCCAATCCCATGTTCTTAACTACCGTGATAAATAGCAAAACTGAAGTAAAGCTGTGAGTTTCCTAAGTGGTCCTATGGCATCATCCCAACTTAGTGAGTTAAGAAACTGAGGCAGTAGGTAGTGAAGTTGACCTGCCCGTGTAGTGGCAGGCAGCCTGCACCCACCAGGAAGGTCTTGGAGGTTAGTGTGAACTGTGAAAAGCTGCAGGGTCCAGGAAGGGAGGTCCGAAGGGGGTGGAGTCTCGGGCACACGGCCCTTGGGTGCTCCTGGCATCCCTAGCGTGGCTCTGCCGGCCTGCTTTGTCCTCTCCGTTGGCTGGGCTCTTCCGCCCTATGTGACACGGTGCCAGCCTCTGCTTCTGATCTTCCTTCCCTTCTTCCTTCCCTCGTGCTCGTCTTCATAGGGAGCCCAGGGTGGTTTTAAGTTTCTGTTTTTTCTCTTTCTCGCCTGCACCACGTGACTGTGGCCAATGCTCCTGGTACGTGCAGTCAGAGCACCCCGTGTGCTCCAAGGCCTGGGAGCGTGCTGTCCTCCTGGGACACCGACATGACGGCGGCACTGGCCTCCGAAGGGTGAAGGGGAGCTGGTGGGGATACTGGATGGGCCTGGCCCAGTCCCTTGGGGCAGCCCTGGAGGCTCTGGGGACAGACAGGACACCAGGGTCACAACGCAGCCGGGGCCAGAACTGGCATGAAGACCAACGGGCTCTGCACCAGAGCCCCATTTCTCCCCCAGCCTGTCTGCTCTCTGCTTTTCCTTGGACTTCGGAAACAG
This sequence comes from Grampus griseus, assembly GCF_964374135.1. Lineage (NCBI taxonomy): Eukaryota > Metazoa > Chordata > Mammalia > Artiodactyla > Delphinidae > Grampus > Grampus griseus. The sequence continues at coordinate 69,395,136 of NC_139010.1, forward strand.
CCATCGAGGTCCATGGCCAGTCCTGGTGCCTTAGAGCCTCTAACCCGATCCTCCTTGCGTCTCCCCCTCCTCAACCCCTCCAAGCCTTCATTCAGAACTCGGTTCCCAACAGGAACACCTTTCATGTCTTAATATCCTTTCCAGGCCCGGCCCTGTGCTAAGCACTTCCTGTGCAGGGCTGCCAGATAAAATCCAGGACAACCAGTTAAATTCAAATTTCAGAAAAATAATGAGTCATTTTTCAGTATAAGTATGTCCCAAATATTTCTTAGGACATACTTACACTTTTTTAAAAAGCCCACTCATTGTTTATCTAAAATTCAAATTTAACTGGTATACTGATTTTTTTTTTTTTTTTTTTGGCTAAATCTAGCAATCTTAGGTCTTATTTCATCCTCAGGATAACTGTAGCCAATAGTGACTATTAACATTAATAGTTACTATTAATATTATAGAAGTAGAAGCTTAGTACAGAGCTTACAAACAGCAGACTCAGGATTTGAACCCAGGGTTGGTGTGGGATAGGGGACTCTGAGTCCAAAGCCCACGCTACACCCACTGTGCGGGACGAGGCAATGTGTCCTGATTAAGCCTGAACTCTCTGAGGCTAGCCTGAAGTACCTGAACCTCTCTCTGCCTCAGTTCCCTCATCTGTAAGTAGTGACCATAGCAGTGTCTGCCTCGGAGAGGTGAGAATTGGAGGATTTCATATACTAAGTCAGGGACTTAGATCTGTGCCCAGTCCATGATAATCACTCTGTAGGTGTTAATTAAAATTTCCTCTTTAAACCAAGATAATGATGACTCATCCATTGGTCCTTTTTCAGAATCTTCACAGCATCCCAGGGAGGTAGACTAGGCAGGCGTTGCCCTCAGATTCCTTATGCCTGAGGCACAGTCGGGTTAGGTCCACAGACGTTCGGGATGAACACTAGGCTCAGAACCCCAGTATACTATTTCCTGGTCCAGTACTCACTTCCCAGTACTCACGAGCCAGTATCTTTGTGATGCCAGAGAAGAAGGTATCAAAAAATTAAAACCACTGTAGGAGTCCCCTGCCCTCGGTGAGGAGAAACAGGTTCGGATATTTCTGTCTCACGTTTCCCTCTAGGAGATGGGCTGTGTGTGCTTGTGCCTACGGAGCTAAAATTCAAAATATGAAGCCAGCTATTGGGTTCAGACACAACCCATCAGAATGGACCCTGACCCAGTGCTGGATCAAGGTTTTGAAGACCCCCTTTCCATAAGCTAGGCATTAACTCTGTAATGACGAGATATTCAGGAGGTCTAGGGGAGTGGGGTCCCGGGTGATGGGCAGGGGCAGCGGGGGACCTTCAGGGAGCTCAGGGAAATAGCTCTTTGCCAACCAGGACAGATATATTTCAACAATTTAACAGTCAGCACAGCCATATCCATATGTGTTGGTGAACCTCAGACCCACGTATCAGGGTGTTCACCTAACAATCTGTCTCCACCCAGTAAAAAAAGAAAGACTGAGGAATGGTGTGTTGGAGCCACTTTTGGTTGAGTCCCCTCTAAACCGTGGAACAGTCTGGGAATCATAACTGCTGCAATTAAACAGTCCGATACGCAGGCGCCAGATCCTGCCAATCATAAGAAGTCTTTGCCATAAAAGTCTCATAAAACATGGTTATCTCACGTTATTGTCAATAATTGTGCTATGCTGCCTCAAACAGGAAGAAGAATTGTGAAAGGCTTTTAGAAAGAGCCCTAGACTGGTCATCAGGGGGCTTAGATGCTAGTCCAGTACTGTCCCTGACTGTAAGAGCTTGGGCAAGCCATTCCTTGATTTGGGGTTTGTAGAATGAAAGAACTGGGTGGTATATTAGCCATGGCTCTTTTGGTTGCAAATGAAAACAACCAACTGAAACAGGCTTAAGCTAAAACCTGGATTTACTGGCTCACATAACTGAAAAGTTCAGAGATTATGTTGGCTTCAGGTACTGCTGGATCCAGGGCCTCAAACAAAGCTCCTGTGCTTTTGTTTTTTCCTTACACTTTCATACTCAGGCATGCTCACTCTATGTGGTAACTCCAGGAGCTCCAGCCTGACATAATCCTTACAGCCAAAGATTCCATCAGAAATAGGACTTCTCTAGCCCAATAGTTAAATATATATATATATATATATTTTTTTTTTTTTTTTTTTTTTTTTTTTTTTTTGCGGTACACGGGCCTCTCACTGTTGTGGCCTCTCCCGTTGCAGAGCACAGGCTTCGGACGCGCAGGCTCAGCGGCCATGGCTCACGGGCCCAGCCGCTCCGCGGCATGTGGGATCTTCCCGGACCGGGGCACGAACCCGTGTCCCCTGTATCGGCAGGCAGACTCTCAACCACTGCACCACCAGGGAAGCCCAAAAATATATATTTTCATTGAACTGGGTCAAGTCACTTGTGCATCCTAAATGAATTGGAGGGCCAGAATATATCCATTGGCCAGGCCTGGGTTATATGTACAGCCCTTGGAGTCAAGGGGTAGGTTGACCCCATCCAAAGGTCTGAGGGTGCCAGAGTGTTGATTTCCCAAAGAAAAGTCAGGGTGCTGTAAGCAAAAGAAGGGAGCAGGGATCCTGGGAAGGCATGAAGAGCAGGTGTCCACTACAGATGGCTCTCAGGTGACTTCCAGTTCTAAAGAGCTATGATTTCAGGAATAAAGTTTTCTGCTTTGCATCCTTCAGTAGCTTACAAAGAAGAGTACACAAAGGAGAAGGTAGTGTTCTTTTTTGGTCCCTTTCTGCTGCTTCTTTTTTTTTTTAAATAAATTTATTTATTTAGTTTTGGCTGAGTTGGGTCTTTGTTGCTGCACACGGGCTTTCTCTAGTTGCGGCAAGCGGGGGCTACTCTTCGTTGCGGTGCGTGGGCTTCTCATTGCAGTGGCTTCTCTTGTTCGGAGCATGGGCTCTAGGCAAATGGGCTTCAGTAGCTGTGGCGTGCGGGCTCAGTAGTTGTGGCTCGCGGGCTCTAGAGTGCAGGCTCAGTAGTTGTGGCGCACAGGCTTAGTTGTTCCATGGCATGTGGGATCTTCCTGGACCAGGGCTCGAACCCGTGTCCCCTGCATTGGCAGGTGGATTCTTAACCACTGCACCACCACGGAAGCCCCCTTTCTGCTTCTATTCCACCCATTTTATCACTGTCATGTGTCCCCTTGGGAAAAGAGCAAAGCAAAGAGTTGACTTTGTAAAAAGTCAAAAAGCCATGCTTCCATGGGATTTATGGAAGACATTCTGGGTCATCCTTCGCAAAGAGTGGGTCTCTCTGAAAGCAACTCCCATGCTGATCATTATAAACAGGAGGGGTACGCACCATCAGCGTCCACTGCCAACTGAGAAGCCACATTTTTACTCAGAGAGCGACATTCTGCTCTTCTCCTTCCCCACACCATTTACCCTGAAGAGCCCTCTGGTCCTTAAATTAAGCTCCAGGCTGATTTGTGCCCTGTAATGGTGATATGCATCGTCTGGCTATAACCAGATCCAAACACCAAATGGTGAACTTGTTTGAGAAAGTGCAGTTTTCTGAGCAACAGTAGAAGGGAGAATGTTAATAAAGGGCAGATCGCTGAACGGAGGTTAAATACTTTCATACTTCTCAACTAACCCAGAAACTTCCCTGAATTCTCATTAAAAAAAAAAAAAGCTCTCTGTAATCTGATGTTTTACCTCATCAAATGCTGCAATTTGAGAATCAAGAAAAGGACTGAGTTGAAAAGTGGCACCTGGTTCAGGCCACTGAGCTATTATTCGGTGTCAGCTGTGCCTGGCTCCCCTGCAGTGGAGGGCTCAGTAGAGGGACAGGGAACTAACTGGACAGGGTTCGAGATTTCCTGTGGTTGCCAAGAGACCTTTTCCTCTCTCAGCTCCAATCTACAAAGCCCATTCCGGTCCCTTCCTCCACAACCTCCCGCAGCCACAATGCTACCTCCTGTCTCTGCTTTTGGGGGATGTGCCGCCACGTTGATTTTTGAATCCTGGTTAAAAGATTGAGAAATCCAGGAGCGGCTAGCATCTCTTCTTTGGAAGCATTTCGTTTCCTTTCTTTCTGTCCCTGACTCATTTTCTCTTCCCCTCCAGTATTTCTACTATTTTCTTCTATATTCCATTTTCTTTCCTTCTTCAGTGGCAGTACTGAAACTTCTAATAAGAAACTACAGGAACAATTTGAAAAATTGATGACGTGAGGTACCAAAGACCATTGAATTGTACACTTGAAATGAGTGAATTGTATGGCATGGAAGTTATATCTCAACAAAGTTGTTTTTAAAAAGGGAAAAAAAGAAAAGGTAAATGGATGGACCTAGAGATTATCACACTAAGCAAAGTCTGTCAGGAAAACACAGACAAATACAATATGATATCACTTATATATGGAATCTAAAATATGATACAAATCAACATATCTGTGAAACAAAACAGACTCACAGTTACAGAGAACAGACTTGTGGTTGCCAAGGGGGAGGGGAGTAGAGGAGGGAAGGAATGGGAGTTTGGGATTAGCAGAGGCAAACGATTATATATAGGATGGATAAACAACGAGGTCCAACTGTAGAGCACAAGGAACTATATTCAATATTCTGTGACAAACCATAATGGAAAAGAATATGAAAAAGAATATAGATATGTATAACTCAGCCACTTGGCCATACAGAAGAAATGAACACAACATTGTAAATCAATTATTCTTCAAGAAAAGTTAAAAAGAGAAGGTAAGAGCTACAATCTGGTTGAATAGGAGATCGAAGCTGCATTTACATACTAACAACCCACATCCCCAAATGGAGATTGGGTTGTATACTCACTCAGCTGGAGCCGCAGCTGTTCCTCCTCCCTCCCAAAGGCCAATATGGCAGCTGAGTTTGATGTTATGGCCAAAACTGGGGAATCTGTGTACAGGTTATATCTACGTGGGTGGCAGTCTTTCCACTGCCACATAGAGTCCCATCTCCTAAGCGTTTGGAATCTCAGACAGAGGTCAGATGCAATAATAAAGGTTTCCCTTTCTCAGAACTAACTAGTTAAAAGGTCTATGACATATTTGTCGAGGAAAATTTGCTTTTCTCTATCTTCTTTTCCTCGTTGACATGACTTCCTCTTCCGTTCCATTTCTCAGAGGTGGCTCAGGGATTTGGCAACCTGAACACAGCAATTTACAGGGAAGTTGTACAGTCTCTTGCTTGGCTGTGGTGGCCACACTCAGAGAGAAGTCTTGGGGCACCCCTATGCTACTGCAGCCTTCCACACACCACCGGCCCCAGCTCACACACTCCCAGCTCTATAGGAAATTCACTACTTTATGGCCTCGTGTAAACATGCCATTCTGAATAAACACAAAAGCGATCAAATGCTCTTGAATTGTTGGTCTTAAGTATCAGTCATGCTTCATCGCAGGCATACAGGACCTGCTCCTTGCCTGATATCGTCGTATAAAAAGCGAGGGCCTTAGGGGCATCTTTATGAGGTGATAATGAGGAAAAACATGTTCTGGTTTGAGGGGGCCTGCTATTCACTGTAATGTTCAAAGTAGGTTTAATCTTGTTTCGGACTCCTTGCTATACAGTATTAAGAAAGAGGAGCCGGGAGAGAAATGAAGATGGTATTGTGGTAGGGGTGTGTGTGCGTGTGTACGCGTGCGCAGCGTTTTGAATTTTGTTTCTTAGTCTACCTTATTTCTCTTGAAGACCTGCCCGTAATATCACAACGTTTTTCCTTTTACACAGATTACCCAAGTCCTAGAGCAAGGAGCTACCTTCTCCAGTATCCGGAGCCCTTTCTGTTCCCTTCCTCTGCACGGATGCTGCCTTCCTAGCTGTATTATGCTGATTGTTTTTGCTTTTCTTTCTAAGATGCCCTTTGTTACTCTTGAAGACCTGCCATTATTTCAAAACGTTTTCTCTTTATGTGATGCATTATGGAGCAATAGGGCAAGGGTGTTTCCTACTTTGTCATACAGATGGTCTTTATTCTCCCTTCCTTCTTCTTTCTTTTCAGACACTTGGAATAACCAGGTAGTTGAAAAAGTTCTTTGAAATGGGAAGTGACAAACTCTGTCCTTTCCTGAGTGATTTAACCTCTTTGGTGGAAAAAAGGATCATCTAGAAACCAAGGTGGCATTGTTGTTACTACTGAATAAGAACAGTATTTGAATTCATTCATTCATTCAGCCATTCGTTCGTTTGTAACCTAAATGTTCCCTTGGGAACATGAAAGGTCTTATTTATATTTATGCCAAAAATTGTTTGCTCTGAGTCTTCCCCCATTTTACTAACAGGATTCCAGAGACTTTTTAAAAAGTGATTCTCCTATTCAAAGAATTCCAAGGTTTTCTTAGTCGTGGCCATGAATCAGTACTCATTTTTGCTCCCTTGCTGCCATTGTCCATTAATTCAGTCCACAATCAATCATACATCCATTCGTCTGCACATCCACCCATCCATCCTTCCATTCATCCATTCATCTGTCCGTTCATTCATTCATTCAACAAATATTTATTAAGCACTTAGTATGAGCTAGGTATTCAGCTAGGTGATGACCTAGGGATACAGTGGTAAGTGTAGACATCTGCCCTCTGGGAGGATACAGTCTTGTGAGGAATATAGACAAAGAAATAGACAATTACTATACAGCATCAGGTCCAGTGCAGAGCTCACTGGGAGCACAAAAAGGGGGATGCTGGCCAGAGGGAGTCAGAGAAAGTGCCCCAAGGAAATGCTGTCTAAGCCGAGACCCAAAGGATAAGAAGAAGGAGGAAGGGCAGTGGGACATTTTTAGAAAAAAGGAAAACAAGTGTAACTGCTACCCTACTGGGCAAAGGAGTTCATCTTGCTGAACCCTGAGCCTCTTAAGTTATGACGGATTTTCATGTAGAAAGAACATGGACTTGGAGACAGACTTCAGTGTCTTAGGACAATTTGTTTAAACTTTTCTTGGCCTGGGTTGCCTCACTTGTAATAAGAGCTACATAATCATTCCTAGCCTCCAGTATTGCTGGGATGATGTGTTATAGGCAAAACCCCCAGCACAGGACAGGCCTTCACAAATGGTGGATTTCATTACTATAAAAAGCACAAAAACATATCAATGTTCTTAAGGGTGGAGGTGGCGGTGGCGGTGAACCTTCCCTGGAAGCTTTAAAAAAAATGTAAAAGGACAAATAAACAAACACACCCAGGCTTCATCCCAGGAGATTCTGAGTCACTAGGTCCGGGGTGGGTCTCTAGCAACTGGGTTTTTCTAAAAGCTCTACAGGTGATTCTGATATCGGCCATGGTTGTGAACTGCTACCTATTTCCATGCGTGCAGCTGCCACGTGAAGGACGTGAAAACCACTACTGAGAACTTAGTAACCATGAATTAAAGTAACTATTAAACAGAGTTGGAACAGCATGCTGATCAGTGACCATCCTCCCTGGATAATTGAGAAGGGCCTTAGGAATCAGTGAGAATGGAGCTGCAGAATTTCTCAGGCTTTTAGAAATGATGTCTGTAAAAATGTCTGGCTTGAGTCAGAGTGGAATTATAGCTGTCATATTTCTCTTCACTGACCACCATAACCCTTTGGTAATTGATCTAGTAAATTAGTCATTCATACCATACAGCAGCTTAAACTTTCTAGAGTTCACGACTGCGTGCTGAAAATAGCCATCTGGCAGCAGAATTCCCAGCATAGCTGGGAAAGAAGAATTCAAGCACTTGCTCATGAAAAGTCTCGAGATTTCACCCCCCAGTCTGAAATTTCAGTTGTTCAGGGTGAAATTCTTAAGGGTATGTTTTTAAATGTTCCCCACTGGCGGTTTGCCTCTTATTCACTCCCTCCCTGGAAGACAGTACAATGCAATACGGCTAATGTTTGGATCTGGGGGCAGAGTCACTACCTACAAATTGCTGGAAAAGTCTCAGGAATTAGTAAGCTCTCACCTTCAGAGGTGGCCTTGTTGTTCTGGAGAGAAACTCAAAGGAAAAACTAAATATTCTTGATTTGGCCTGAATCAGTCCGGAAAAGAAGAAGCCTAATACCCAAATCTCTCCAAATATGGTTCAAGGCACCTGCCTGAGGGCCACCTGGGGGAGCTTAGGAAACATCCAGGTTCCTGGGCACCATCCCAGCCTTAATGAATCTGAATTTCTGGGGATGAGGGCTAAAGCTTGCTAACGATGTTTATAGTCACAGCCACCTTATAAGAAGTGAAAAGCTCTTTTTAGTACACCCTTATGTAGCCACAAATAGAATTCTATTTCTGCTTTTACGCTCAGAAAAAAAAAAAAACTGTACAGGTTAAGAGGATGAGACCTGAAGTCACCCATTTCTGCTCCTTGTTCCTTTGCTAATTCCCAAGGAGAAGTCCCATTTGCTTTTTGGAGTTCAGTTTCCTTTTCCATAAATGACACTAATAAGTATCATAATTGAAAAGGGAGTTATAATTCCTGTCCTCTTTACCTGAAAGACCAAATGCGGAAATGGACATGAAAATACTTTGAAAACGAAAAATACACAGTTCTACTCAGTACAGTTATTTTATATATGAAGGCTCTGCAGTTCAACATACCCAGCTAATGATTTTCCTGACCAAATGCTAACCAGACTTTTTAATTTGGTTGTTTTTATTTTTATTCAAAAGCAGTTTCCATACACAATGAGCCACTTTGCCCTAAGCGTAAATAAGATGGTTCAGATGTTACAAAAAAGCAGACAGAGATCACTAAAGACCTTAACATATCAATCCAGGATTGTGAAATTCACATCTACAGCAACTGGGACAAGGTGGGGGGCTTAAGTGAATATATTTCCCAAAGCCTATTATGTTATCCACATCCAGGAAGCTGCTTAAGCCAGAACTTTCTAAAACCAAAGCAATGTCCACTATCTTTGACTGCTTGCCTGCTGAGATGATTTTTTTTTTTTTCTGTTTCTGGCAAATAAATATCTGACCGTAGAACAAGCCAGCTTGATGCATTCTGAGACAGATCTTTCCTAATATTCTAATCTCTCAGGCCCCAGACATGAGTCCTCAACAGAGGAGGAAAGACTGTCTAAAATTTAATTGCTATATTAAGAGCCCTCTATTATCTGCCTTCAATTATCCATCTGAGGCTTCAGTTTAAGAAAGGAGGCTGTTTCCCCAAGCTGCATTCCTTGACATTTTCGCAAGTTTACAAGATTGATGGAGAACGAGTAATGCATGAAATAGTCTGCATACAGCTGTTCATTTTGAGTCACCTGAGGTCCCTTCAGTACCATTTCTCTGGCATAATTCTACAGATGCCTGTCCAGTTTTTTGCTTTGGACAGATCTGTTTTCCAGGCCTAGGAGAAGTAACCACTGGATGACAGAACTCTTGAAAGTGCCTACCCAGCTCTGGGAGGGAATGAGGAAAGGCTGGTGGAAAAGGAAGAGCACGGGAAGAGGGAGGGGGGTTCTTGGCGTAGACTCTTCGGAGGATGAAATGATTGCCTGGACTGAGAAGAGGCTCACATTCATTCCGCTCATCCACTCAACCATCCATTTCATTCATTTGTTCACGGGGCGTTGGAGGAATGCTCCGTACTCTCCCCCGGTGAAGGTCGCTTACACACTGCCACAGCCTGGGTTTGTAGCTGTAGTATTTACAAGCTGGGGAAGGTTTCCTCTTGCTTTGTTTGGGAGAACAAAGGACTATAAGACAAATCTGCTAAAGCAACAGGGGAAGAAAATCCAGTTCCACCTGGCTTCTCTTTGAATGTGTTCCCACTCCTTTTGGGGCAGGTGGGGCAGTCAGAGCCCCTAACCACTGACTTGGAAAGGAAAATGTTGGGCTCATTTGATCCAGCTCTCAGAGCTGGATTCTACCAGGAACTAGAAGGGTGCCTTCCGGGGAGTTAACCCTTTTGTTCACAAGTTTAGGATGCAAGACCTTCCAGGTGCTAAGAGGACATATTATATGAACTTGAAAACAATGATGATGGTGATGATGATGATGATGATAAATAGCTCCCAAGTCTTGAGCTATTACTATGTGGCAGACACTATGCTATGTGCTTTATATATATGATCTCATTGCATCCTCACAACATCTGAGGTAGATACAATTATCCGCATTTCATAGATAAGGAAACTGAGGGTCAAAAAAGTTAAGAATCTTGTTCAAAGTCATACAACTACTAGGTGATAGAGGTGGGCCAGTGTCTGTTTATCCTCTTTCTCTGTTCCTTTGGTCCACAGCCTCTATAAAATTAAATATGTTCCTTTCTACTTAAAGCATCCTACATGGCTCCTACTCAGTGTTCTTCTGTGTCAGATTATCTGGGAGTTTTTTTGCATGGTGTAGATGGTCCCTCTGGTCCGATTAGACTTTCTTGGTCCTGGAGGTTCTCTAGTTTCAGTTACTCACTGGCAAAGGGAGACACAAAGGAAATGTGAGCTTGAGGATTCTCTGGCCAGCATCTTGAGGCCACCCAAAGACCAGCTAGTTCTCAGTCCTGAAGACCCAGAAACTCAAGATGCCAGTAAGGTAAGCACAGGGAGTGAGTGACATGGACGAAAGAACAGGCAAGGACAAAAGAGGAAACACCAAGTTAGCCCATGAGAACTAAGGAGAAAGCAGAGCTTGTCCTTAGTACCAGCAAGACATCTTTTCGGATTCTTCAGTGGTGACTGAGTTTTGTTTTCAAAGCTAAGTCTGGTGAACCAGACTGAGAACAGAGGTGAGAAATGCCTCCATATATATATAAAACCCACACACAAAGAAACAAAACCCAAGATAACTGATGCGTTTTTAGGTACATGTGGAACATGGCACAACCTTGGAATAAATGTCTTACTTCCTTTGAAAAGACACAGCGTCCACCTAGATGTTTCTACCTGGTAGTCTCTGTTAACAAATCAAATGTAAGATTTCCGTGTTCCATCCTATTTGATGTGGAGTGCTGTGTTTGCCTCTTAAGTATCTGGAACTGAGCACTAAATTTGTGTGGTTTAAATGAAGAGCACAGCATTCAGTTCCAGCAGGGATCAAGCCTGGGAGATAACAGAGCAGCCCAGGAGGGTGTAGGAGTACCGGGGGCCGGTGGCAATGGCCAGGCCACTGATTAGACAGGTAGAGAAGGACTAAGTGGATGGTCTCCATTGGAAAGTCCAACAGTGTAGAAAGAAGTGGCATGTAGGGACCTTAAGTCTAGAGAATAAAGCCAAATTGTGAGCTGGAGATGAAAACAGAGAAAGCCGGGGACAGTGCTTGGATATCAAGGAAGGACCCAGGCATGACTGTGGGAGGAATCTAAGCTTTGGAGTTAGACAAACTGAGGTTGAGTCCTGCCTCTGCTATTCACTGGCTTGAGTTTCCATTTAGCTATTCCTATCCACAAAGTAGAAGCAACGAAGCCAACCTAGGCTGATTATTGCTGTGTAACAAAGTATCTCAACAATGTAGTGGTTTAAACAAACAGCCATTGTATTACAGCTTGAAGTTCTAGGCAGGGCTTGGCTGGGCAATTCTTCTGTTCCATGTGGCATCAGTGGAGGTCACTTGGTGGTACTCAGCTGGCTCGTAGGCTACTGTGTAGGGTCCCGATGGCGTCTCTCGTATGTCTGGAGCCTTAGCAAGGATGACTGGTAGGCTGGGTTCAGCTGGGACTGTCAACCAGAGCACCTACCCTGGGACTCCCAGCATGGTGGTCTTAGGGTAGCTGAACTTCTTACGTGGCTCCAGTGAACAAGGAGAAAGCTGCACAGCTTTTTGTGACCAAGTCTTTGACGGGACTCTATTGGTTAAAGTACTCTCAACTCCGCCCAGATCCAAAAACAAGACACATAGATCCCACCACTTTTTATAAAGTGAATTTTATTTTATTTAAGAGAAAAATCAGATTGTTATTATTTATGCATACACCTTCATAAATTATTGTTAAGCTCCATGACTATGAAACTTTATGGATTAGATATAAGCAAAAAGACGAGTTATGAAAGAATAACCCCACCTCTTGATGGGAAAAGCATTAAAGAATTTGCAGCCATGTTTTAAAACTGATACAGTGCCTCGTGGGAAAGATTACATGGAAAGCATTTAGCAGAACGTCTGGCACACGGTACCTGCTTATAATGTTAGCATCCCTCTCTCAGCTTCTACTCACAGGTAGAAGAAAAATCTAGGTATATGATGGGGGATTTCACAGCAAGAGGCCCTTCATCAATTAGGATGTTTTAGTCACAAGCAATCGAAAATGTACATTAAGTGCCTTAAACAATAAGATAATTTATCTTATATGAGAAACTGGACTGGCGTTAGAATGATTCCAGGGTTGGTAATTTAGTTGCTCAATGATACCTTCAAGGAAGCATGTTATTTCCACCTTTTCACTTTGTCATCCTCAGCCTGTTAATGCGTGGTCCCAAGATGGCTGTGAAAATGAGAACATCCACTCAGCAATCCATGTGGCTATTATGCTTAGCTCTTTATGCCTTTCCATGAGCAAGGAAAACTTTCTGAGAGACTCCCCAGCAGACTTCCCCTCACATCTCATTGGTTTGAGTCCAAACCATTCATTTGGCAAGAAGGATGAGACCACCATGACTGGCTTGAATCAATCAGGCGTCAAAGCCCTATGGTTGGGGAGAAGTCCAACTGTCCTGAAAGCTGTGACCACCTGAGTAAGGTGAACAGAATCAGGATGCTCTTAGCCAGGAAGATGGAGAGAATGGCATTATGTGGGTGGCCAAAAGTGCCTTCCACAGTCCACCCATGGTTTATTCATCATACCCTTTGCTCTGTACATAAGCCTCACCTCACTGGTCACGGCTCACTGCTTGACCTTGTTCTTGGTGGGCACTGGAGATCATTCTCTTGGTGATCAGGTGACAGAGAACAAAGAAGGAAGGGAAGAGGATGCAAAGACAAGAGCAGAAATCTAAATCCATTGGGTCATGGAGGTATTGGGTCAACACCAAGCCACTAGAATGGAGGGCTTGAAAAAGCGAAGGGATGAGATTTTAGTGTGACCTTCACTTTTAGCCATCTTTTAACTATTCTGGATTAGGGTAGGACCGGAATTAGTATGTTGAGCCCATAAGTGGGAGAAATCATCTCCACCTCCACAGAAAAGAAATATTGAAGAACAGTAAACCTGACTTTTCTGGTGACATTTTTTCCTTGGACATGGACCTAAAATCTATGGACAGCAGCTCTCGGGAGCCTCTGGACTTAAGTGGTAGGAATCATTTCACTGACTCCTTCACTTGGTTCCCCATAGCTCCTAGAATAAGGATCAAAATCCCTATCAAGGGCTTCCCTGGTGGCGCAGTGGTTGAGAGCCCGCCTGCCGATGCAGGGGACACGGGTTCGTGCCCCGGTCTGGGAAGATCCCACGTGCCGCGGAGCGGCTGGGCCCGTGAGCCATGGCCACTGAGCCTGCGCGTCTGGAGCCTGTGCTCGGCAACGGGAGAGGCCACAACAGTGAGAGGCCCGCGTACCGCAAAAAAAAATAAAATCCCTATCAAGCTTCATGCCCCTCGTATGATCTAGCCAGCGCCCCTGAGTGTGGTTGCACGGTTGTGCCCTGGATGAGTACACGTGGCCATGATGGGGGCGAGGGCTACAATCCAACCCTCACTCCAATCACCAAGCCAGGTGCCCCCAGGTCTTTGTTTGCCTTGAGGGGGTGTCTTTTCTAGTGTCGCTGGGCTGGGCTGGATCTAGCCTTTGCCCCCTTTTCATTCTCAGTTCATACTGTAGTGCTGCAAACTGTTTGCACTCTTTTCTTCTCATAGTTCCCCATCCCCACTCTTACCTACAGCTGCAGAACAAACCACTCCAATACTTAGTGGTTTAAAATGATGACAATATTTATTTTGCTCACAAATATGCAATTTGGGCAGGGCCACGTGGGGACAGTTCATCTCTGCTGCACTCGGTATCAGCTGCAGCAGCTCAAAGGCCAGGGCTGGAACCACCCAAAGGTTTGTTCACTCATATGTCTGGAGGGTGATGCCCTTTGCCGGCTGAGTCTTCAGCTGGAAATTTTCACGTGGCTGCATGGCTGCCTCACAGTATGGAGGCTGGGTGCCAAGAGGACCAGGTGGAAGATCTAGTCTTGGAAGTCATATGGCTTCACCTCTGCTGTAGTCAGAAGTCCACTGAGATTCAAAAGGAGGACACGTAGACCCCACCTCGCAATGGATGAGTGTCAGGGACACACTGTAAGAAGAGCTGTGTGGTATCCCATAGGGATGCAGGCATCATTGGACAATACCACCTGACACAGCCCACAGGGCCTTTGCACATTCTGTTCCTTCTACTTGCAACATTCCTTACCTTCTTCCCCTGATTAAGGCCTGCTCATCCCTCCTATCTCAGTTGAGTCAGCATTTCTTCCAGGAAGCCTTCCTGAGCTCCCTTAGTTTATGATTTCTGATTCTTATCACAGTTATATTTTACATATGTTTGTATAAATGTATGCGTATAATTATATATGTGTGTACATTTATACGTATATATATAGACATATATACATACACGTGTTTGTACAGACACACACACACATACACACACATACGCCGATGTCTGTCTCTCATTTAGATGGTAAGCCTCACATAAAGAGGAATTGAAGAGTTCATTTGGTTTTGCTCATTGCTCTATCTTCAGTGCCTAGTATAGGGATGGGGATATAGTAGGTGCTCACATATTTATTGAATGAAAAAAATAATGCATGAAGACCAAGCCTGGACTTTGGAGTCCCTTGTGCTGGGCTATGATTTTCTGATGGCTTTGTTACCCCTGGTGCATTAACCCAGGAGAGAGGAGAGATTCAGAAAAAGATGTGTCTGAGCATGATACAGCTGAGCTCATCTTTGGGGGCCAAATTGGTGTTAATCTCCATAGAATGAGTCCCTCCTGCCTCACTCCCACAGACCTGCTTACAAATGCTAATGAGTTCATTTCGTTTGTCTCTACAGAGCCATCCAGGTAGTTCCAATCTTCCATAGGGAATTATGGAAGACTTGGAATACTGGGCAAAATACAGGACTAAGTGAATAGTTTCCAGGTGGAAGCCAGCCCCACCTCCAGTTGCTTTGTCGGTCAGAGACAGGAGAATCTTCTAACCTGTTCTGGCTGTGCACCAGAATTAACAAAACATGCTCTGCTAGGGTGCACATAGATTCTTCACCAGGCAAAGACGTTCAGGTTCAGGAAGCTTAAGCCCTAATTATGGAGGCGGGGGAAATGGGACAGAGTCTGCAGTGGAGATGGGAAGGGAAAGACATGGAGAAAAAAAAAACCTTAACAGCTGATTTTGTTGTGATATTAAAACTCTATGACACATTTGCCCACAGCACGCAGAAGATTTACAAATCTCTCTGCAAGAAGCAACAGAGACACAACGAACATGTGCAGAGATGTTGTGCAGAGTGGAAACCAGGTTCCTCCTACACCTACTCCAGGGGGAAACCTGGGAGCCCGGGCCTCCCAAACACCATGTCAGGTTCTCATCCATGCTTGGACCCCAGGTTCTGGGGCCCTAAAAGCAGCCCAGGCCTTGTCCTAACCTTCCCAGGCAAAATCTGTGCACCTGGAAGGCAGGGAGGTCCAAAAAATATGAACTAATACCTGAGGTGCTGAGCGGCAGTTGTTAACCTCCTTTTGCATGATAATCCTCTCTGGCCACTGGGTGACACCTTCTCAGAGTCCATATTTTTTTAATGTATTAAATAAAAGATATTGGATTCACTGCAGACTTCTACTACTGACCAAGAGTGTAATAGGGATCAGATGTACCCTCCTGCCTGAAATGACCAAAAAGTTAGACAAAGTATATAAAACAGTAGTTTTCCAAACATTGACTATCAGGCAACAAAAGGCAGTGACCCCTGAGAAACAGGAAACAAACTAGGTGAGGGCTGCAATCTTGCCCTGCTCACTGCCTGGAGAGTTTCCAAACCCTGTGCAAGGACATAGCCGGTGGTCTCCCTGGGTTGAGGAGAAGAAGCTGGGAGAAAGGGAGACCAAAGTGGCCGGAATTTGCAAAGCAGAATACCAAAGAAGAGAGCACTGCTCAAAGAGGGAACTCTAGAAACCTAGAGCAGTCTCCCTTGAGCCTTTAGCTGAGTACTGATCGGCATGTGCGTGTGAGGAAACTGCATAAGACCAGGAAAAGAACCACTTGAAAAGATCAGAGGGAACAATTCTTTGAGTTCACGCAAGATCAGGAATAGTTCTTTGTCTCATTCACCAGACTAGAAAACCTCATAATCCACATGGCATCGGGTAGGGTACTCAGAATCGTTTTGTCTCAGTGGCTGGGAAAATTTAGCTCTGAACTGAATGCTGCTCTGGTCTCACCCAACGGGGCTTAAAAACTAGCTGGAAAAAAATCAAACTGATTTCAACTAACTTAACCATGTCCCAGAACAAAGCTCAAGAATATTTAGAATATTTGTAAGCATAGAAAAGAATTCAAGAATATCCAGAATCTAGGGAATGCCCTGGCGGTCCAGTGGTTAGGACTCCAAGCTTTTGCTGCCAAGGGCCTGGGTTCAATCCCTGGTCGGGGAACTAGGATCCTGCAAGCCTTGAGGGTCCCCTGCCCCCCCCAAAAAAATCCAGCATCCAAAAATTCACAGTGTCTAGCATGTGCTAAAAAGTTACCAGGCATGCAAAGAAGCAGCAAAATACAACTCATAATGAGCATGAAACTCAATTAATCAAAGCTGACTCAGATACGATACCAATGATAAAATTAGTAGACAGCGACATTAAGACAAGAAAATGTTATATTTAAGAAGCTATAGGAAAGATTGAACATGTTAAGTAGGGATATCAAAGACAGATATTTTTAAAGAACCTATTAGAAATTCTGGAGATGAGAACTATAATGTCTAAGATGAAAAATACAGTGGAGGGGATGAATAGGAGGTTACACACTGCAGAAGAATGATGAGTGGACTTCGGAAACTATCCAAAATAAAACACAAAGAGAAAAAATATCTTAAAAAAAAGATATACAGAGCACCATTGAGCTATGGGACAACCTCAAGCAGCCAAAAAATATGTAATTGGGATTCCCAAAGGATAAAATATTTGAAGAAATATGATCAAAAACTTTTCAAATTTGATTAAAAAATACAAACCGAAAGATCCAAGAAGCGCAACAAATTCCAAGCACAAGAAACATGAACAAAATTACGCCCAAGTCGTATCTTCGTAAAAGTGATTAAAATCAGTGACAAAAAGAAAAAATGTTTAAGCAGCCAAAGATAAAAGATACACTACACACATAGAAACAAAGATAAGGATAACAGTAGAATTCTTGTCGGAAACAATACAAGCAGAAGACAGTGGACCAAAATCTTTCAAGTACTGAAACTAAAAAAGAAAGCAGGACAAATTAACCCCCACAACTGGTAACTTAGAATTCTATACTCAGCAACATTATATTTCAGAAACAAAAGGGAAATCAAGACTTTTTTTTTAGACATACAAAAGCTGGAAGAATTCATCACCAGCATACTATAAGAAATGTTAAAGGAAGCCTTTCAGGAACAAGGACATTTTTTCTATTCAATAAGGGATATGCAAACAAAAACCATGGTGAGATATCATCTCATATCTAGAATGTCTGAAATGAAAAAGACTAACCATACCAAGTGCTGATGAAGCGGTGGAGCCCTGGAACTCTCCTGCACCACTGGTGGGAATGTCAGTGCTACAGCCACTCTGGGGAAAGGTTTGGCCTAGCCATTCTACTCTCAGGTAATTACCCAAGAGAAATGAAAGCTTATGTTCACACAGAGACTTATACACTAATGTTCAACGCAGCTTTATTTGTAATAGCCAGAAACTGGAGACACAAATGTCCATCAACAGGTGAGTGGATAAACAATTGATGTTTATCCACAGAATATAATACCACTCAGGAAAAAACAAAAAACAAAAAAAAGCAAGGACAAACTATTGATACACTAAGCCATATAGACAAATCTCAAAATAGTTTTGCTGAATAACATAAGGCAGATTTTTTAAAAATGGGCAGAAGAACTAAATAGACATTTCTCCAAAGAAGACATAGGGATGGCCAACAGGCCCATGAAAAGATGCTCAATATCGCTCATTATGAGAGAAATGCAAATCGAAACTACAATGAGGTATCATCTCACACTAGTCAGAATGGCCATCATTAAAAAGTCTACAAATAACAAATGCTGGAGAGGGTGTGGAGAAAAAGGAACTGTCCTACATTGTTGGTGGGAATGTAAATTGGTGCAGTCACTATGGAGAACAGTATGGAGGTTCCTTAGACTAAAAATAGATTTACCATATGATCCTGCAATCCCACTCCTGGGCATATATCCAGAGAAAACTCTAATTGAAAAGATACATGTAGTCCAATGTTCACAGCAGCACTACTTACAGTAGCCAAGACATGGAAGCAACCAACGTGTCCATCGACAGATGAATAGATAAAGAAGATGTGGTATGTATACACAATGGAATATTACCCAGCCATAAAAAAGAATGAAATAATGCCATTTGCAGCAACCTGAATAGACCTAGAGATTATCATATTAGGTGAAGTAAGTCAGACAGAGAAAGACAAATATCATACGCTATCACTTATATGTGGAATCTAAAAAAATGACGTAAATGAACTTATTTACAACACAGACTCACAGACATAGAAAACAAACTCATGGTTACCAAAGGGGATAGCAGGGGGGCGGGGGAAAATTAGGAGTTTGGGGTTAACATATGCACACTACTCTGTATAAAATAGATAAACAAAGAGGACCTACCATATAACACAGGGAACTATATTCAATATCTTGTAATAACCTATAAAGGAAAAAAATATGAAAAAGAATATATATATGTATAACTGAATCACTTTACTGTATACCTGCAGCTAACACAACATTGTAAATTAACTATACTTCAATTTTTTAAATGGTTTTAAAAAAAGGCAGATTTTTTTTAAAGTACATACTGTATGATTGTATTTATATAAAGTTCTAGAAAATGCAAACAAGTCTATGGTGATGGAAATCAGTTCAGTGATTTCCTGGGATTGAGGTATGAGGATGTGCAGGAGGGAGGAATTACAAATAGGCACGAAGAAAGTTTTGGGGGTGCTTTATAAGCTCACCATCTTGAGACTTCCCTGGTGGCCCAGTGGGTAAGACTCCGTGCTCCTAATGCAAGGGGCCCGGGTTCGATCCCTGGTCCGGGAACTAGATCCCGCACACACGCCGGAACTAAGAAGCCCGCACGCCACATGCTGCAATAAAGATCCGGCGTGCCGCAACAAAGAATCCGCATGCCGCCACTAAGTCCCGGTGCAGCCAAAATAATAAATAAATATCTTTAAAAAAAAAGTTCACTGTCTTGATTCTGGTGATGATTTCACAAGTGTAACTATGTAAACTTACCAATTATACACTTTAAATACACGTAGTTTATCACATGTCAATTATACCTCAATAAAGATGATAAAATGAAAATTAATTTAAAAATACACGTAGGATTACAAAAGAGCCCAATTATTTTGAAATGCAGCTATCAAAATATTTTTTTAAAACGAATCTGTGATATAATTACCTATGTGCTTTTTTACTAAGGCAAATCTAATAACTACTATAATTTATAATTAATGATGACTATAAATGCTATTTTGAGGTATCCATAACCATTATAACATGACATGAAACTGTGATTTCTAGCAGCGTTAAAGTCACAGTTGCCAACACCAAGTAACAAAGCCAAGAAATAGAGAAAGTGAGTCTTACCTCATCAGAGCCTGATGATCTGAAGGTTTATTTCTATGCCTTGTCATCGTCTAGTTTTGGTTTGGGGATATATTTTTTTTAAGATTAAGTTTTCTCCAACCTCACAAATCTTTTTTTTTTTACTATTTATTTATTTGTTTGCACCAGGTCTTAGCTGCAGCAGGCAGGCTCTTTAGTTGAGGCATGCATGTGGGATCCAGTTCCCTGACCAGGGGTTGAACCCAGGCCCCCTGCACTGGGAGCAAAGAATCTTAACCACTCTGCCACCAGGGAAGTCCCTGGTTTGGGGATTAAGGTTAGTCTCATAAAGTGGGTTAGGCGGTTCCTTTTCTCTATTCTGAAAGTCTGTTTACCTAATATGGGTAATACATTTGGGCCTAGTAGTTATCTGGAGAATTATAGATTTTTGGTTTTTTTAATTATATTTTATTGTAAACTATGTCCACTACACAAGGAATATATGCTGGTTGTAACACATGAAATAATTATGAATGTTTAAATAGGGAATTCCCTGGCAGTCCAGGGGTTAGGACTCGGTGCTTTCACTGCCATGGCCCAGGTTCAATCCCTGGTCGGGGAACTAAGATCCAGAAAGCTGAGAGGCTGTGGCCAAAAAAAAACAACGTTTAAATATAAAGTTAATAATTGTATTTATTTATTGGCTGAATCGGATCTTAGTTGCGGCATGCAGGATCTTTTGTTGCAGAGTGCGGGTTCTTTGTTGAGTTGTGCGGACTTCCCTCTAGTTGTGGCATGCAGGCTCAGTTGCCCTGAGGCATGTGGGATCTTAGTTCCCCCACCAGGGATCAAACTGGTGTCCTCTGCATTGCAAGATGGATTCTTATCCCCTGGACCACGTGGGAAGTCCCCTAAAGCTAGTAATTTTTTTTAAAGTGTCACAGTAACTGCTAATACTACTACAGTTTGTTGCCCACATTTAAAAGAAAAGAAAATGCTAAATTTCAGTGAGAGTTCAGTAAAAATAAAAATATAATGTTTTTTCTCAGAATTCATAACCCTCTAAATTATGTCCATATCAGGCTGCCCTGGAAAGCCTTTGGGATCAACGGGGGGTAAGAGGCTCAGTCCGATGTGCAAAGCTATTTCTCAAAAATAGCACTCACCTGTTTTCCCTTCCTTTCCTCAGTGGGATCGACTGTTATTATAACAATAACAACAACAACAATAACAACAGTAGTAGTATGCTTCCTCAGGAGGATGAATGGGCTATGTGCACTCCACCTGCTTGACTTACTCTCCAAAACAGCTCTCAAGCCTTTGGTTCCCTCCTAAGAGCCCTCCCTATGTCCCAGAGGAAGCATTTCCTTAATAAGGCCACCTGCAGCTGCTTCCGGGGAAAGCAAGCTTGAGTCCACAGGGCAGGCCCTTTATCTTGTGGAAATTCAGTAGAGTGGAGTTAAACAGAACCTGGAGTTGCTAGGGACCCCTGGGCTCAGGTACTAAGTGTATAACAGTCTGCTTTAGTTCCAGCACCTTCTATGAGCTGTGATCACAGGAGTCGGCCCTCCTGAGTCCTTTGTCCCTGAAGGAATCAGGTCTTTCCTGTCGGTTTCCCAGCGGAACCTGCTGGCTTTGGAGTGTAGGACACAGTTAACTCAGCCCTCTTCTCCCAACACTGCCCTCAGGAGTCCTAATTCCTTTTAAATGCCTATATTTGGCCTGCAGTAGGGATCGAACCTATTCGATCCTGGTTAGTCTGTTCCTGGTCAGTCTGTCCTGGAGGCCTGCCTGCCACCTCTCTGTGGTCTACAGCCAGGCTGCTTTGTTTGCTCCAAGAAACTCCTTTAGCCTTGTACCCCTCAGCTTCTCTCCTTACAAAGTCCAGTAAAGGTTCCTTTCTTCCCCTAGCCTGGTCATCATAGAAGCTTACCTCTCTGCCCCACCATCAAGTCAAAAACAAATAGCAGTGTTGTCAGAAATTCTTGATAGATTTTCGGGGGCGGGGCAGGGGGCCCGGGTTCAATACCTGGTCAGGGAACTAGATCCCGCGTACATGCCACAACTAAGAGTCCGCCTGCCGCAACTAAGATTCCACGTGCCACAGCTAAGAAGTCCACGTGCTGCAACTAAAAGATCCTGCAGGCCACAACTGAAAAACAAGCCGCAATGAAGATCCCACGTGCCGCAAGGCAACTAAGGTCCAGCACAGGAAAAATAAATAGATAAATTAAAAATAAAAAAAGGGGTCTCAGAAAAATCTCTCAGCCTTTCTTCAGTCCTTTAAAATACATTAAGCCACATTTGCATTTCAACTCCGTGACTTGACCCCACGTACTTGGAATCCCCCATCTGTTTAGGTAAGAGTTGTCTGCCATCCAGGGACAGTTCCTTTGGCTAAGGGAGTCCTAGGTAGGAAGGCATCATCTGAGTACCTCAGGTACTTCCCTGGAGGGAGTGGCTGGTGCAGAAAACTGGAGGAAGACTATATCCGGAAAATTGGAGAGCAAGTTCCCTTCCCCCACAATGTCTAGGCTCCATCTCTCACAGAAGTTGTGATGGGCCTGGGTGGGACAATAGTCCATGTTGTCGGAGGTCAATATTGGAGGCTGGGGCTCACTGGGGAAGGTGGGATATCTGAGGTGGCCAGAGGTAGGAAGAATCAGATAATGAGCCCTAATCCCCGACGAGGGTCCTGGGCCCAGTAGGAAATCAAGATTATTTGATATATCCCAAGAAAAGGGGCTTGCCTGGGCCAACAGCAGGGGTCAGGAACCAGGAAAGCATTCTGGATGATTACTGGGAATAAAGTAGAAGAGTCTTCAAGAACCCCAGGTACAAGCGTAGTGGGCTAGTTCTGGACCAGCACCAAGGGTCTGAAGGACACTGGAATTGACTCTTTTTCTTTTTTTTTGCGGTACGCGGACCTTTCACTGTTGTGGCCTCTCCCGGTGCGGAGCACAGGCTCCGGGCGCACAGGCTCAGCGGCCATGGCTCACGGGCCCAGCCGCTCCGCGGCATGTCGGATCTTTCCGGACCGGGGCACGAACTCGTGTCCCCTGCATTGGCAGGCGGACTCTCAACCACTGCGCCACCAGGGAAGCCCTGGACACTGGAATTGAGGTTGAGATTGCCGTTCCTTTATGGATCCATGCCACCATCTCCTGCCTAAGGTATTGGTAGCTGGGTGTTAGCTGTGTAACTGATCACTGATGGGAAGAGCTAGTGAGTCCAGCAGACCAAACAGTTATGAGACAATCAGGTACCACGAAAGTCATTCATAGTTTATTACTTGTCCTGTTACCAACATTTCAGCTGCCCCAGGCTTTTTCGAGCCACTCCAAGTGACTGGACAATGCATCTTTGCCACCATTGACTTGACAAGGCTCTTACTTGGCACAGGGACCTGCAACATACAAATGATCAAGATTTCAGTCTCTCTCTTTGAACCTCCAATCAGAGCTGCCTCAAAGGAGTAGCACGCGTGAGCGTGCTTTCCATCTCCCTGCCCAGACTCTGAAGGACAGACACGAAGCCCTTGGCGTAGAAGCAAATCTAAGTGGACGTTGCCCCTAAAGGGAACGTGAAGAGACACTGTGGGTGTGGCAGCAGCCACATGTAGATCTAGGCAGACCCCATAGAGCAAGATGCTACACTGGGAGCTCTGAGAGGATGACTGCCATGCTGAGTTCAAGTTTTAAATTCTTAGGATCTAGCATAATTCCTTAGCACATATGAAGATGCTTAGTAATGACTGGAGTGAGTGGAACTATTTAATGGGGATATTAGCGAACATGAACGTAGAATCTGTAGGATTATGAAGTTGGGAAATAATTTAAAAATTAATAGAAATCTACAGGGAATTCCCTGGCGGTCCAGTGGTTAGGACTCTGTACTTTCACTGCCAAGGGTGCAGTGGTCAGGGAAGGAAGATCCTGTAAGCTGCGGGGCACAGTCAAAAAAAAAAAAAGAAAAAAAGAAGAAAAGAAATGTGCATACCATAGTCCAGTAGTTCTAGACACGAAAAACAAAATGAAAATTCTTCTAGAAGGCAATCACTGGATAGGAGGATATCACTGTGACCTTGGAGTAGGTCAAGATTTCTTAACACACACAAAAGCAATAACCATAAAGACTAAAATCTTCTGTTTATCAAAATGTACTATTATGAGAATGAAAAGGCAAGCCACAGAGAGGGAGAAACTATTTGCAAAACCTATGTCTGACAAAGAATTCATACCTAGAACATGTTAAGAATTCTTACAGATCAATTGGAAAAAGACAGACAACTCATTTTTTTAAATGGGGAAAAGACTTAAACAGGCACTTTCCTAAAGAGGACATCTAAATAACCAATAAGCATGTGAAGATGCCCAACAGCATTACTCATCAGGGAAATGCAAATTTCCCTATATCCTCACCATAAAAGGGGGGGAAAGTGACAATAGCAGGTGATGCAACAGAAGTTCTCTGCACATTCTAGAATAAATTGGTTCAACTAGTTTGGAGAAATTTAGTACCATCCATTAAAGCTGAACACATACATACCCTGATGTCACAGGTATTTTAATTCTAGGTTTATACCCAATGGGGATGCATTCAGATATTAACAAAAAGGAATATACAAGAATAATGTTTATAGTAGCTCTGTTTGTCTTCTAAAAACACCCCAAAGTTGCATCTATAGCAGAGTGGTTAAATAAATTCATATTCATTGTATATGTATATATTTATAATATACAATGACTAAACTTGTATTCATTGTATATTATAAATTTATATTCCATTGTATACAGTGGAATACTATACAGTAGTGAAAAGGAACTACTGCTACATTGTTGACTCTCTTGGGCATAATGTTAAGCAAAAGAAGCCAGAAACAAAAGAGTACAATAAGATATGATTCCATTTCTGTGACAAGAATAGGCAAAACTGTTCTAGCGTCATAAAGTCAGAACAGTGGTTGCTTTCGGGGTAGGATTGCTAGATAAAATACAGGCCACCTAGTTAAATTTGAATTTCAGATTAGCAACGAATTTTTTATAAGAAGTATGTCCTAAGCGATATTTTTATTTGCTAAATCTGGCAATCGTACTTTGGAGGGGGCGCGAATCTTGACTTGGAGGGCACACAAAGATTGCTCCTGTTGTTTTGGTAGTACTATTCTATTATCTTGATCTAGATGGTAGTTATGTGAATGTGCCCATTTCTAAAAATTTATCAGGGTGAATATTTAAGAGTTTTGCACTGTACTGTTTGAATGCTATACCTCAATAAAAAGTTTTAAAGGCTTTAATAGAGAGGCAGAGCAATATATGAAGGGTCAGGAGTCCTGGATTCCAACTGAAGCCTTTATTGACTTGAGTGAGTTTGGTCCAGTTTTTCCCAGTCTCGGTTTTTTCATCGGTAAAATGGAAATAATTTTAATGGAAATAATTTTAACAGGAGCTACTCCTACTAACTCCATTTTATGCAGAAGGAAATGGAAGGTGAAATACTGTGTTGCAGGCAAACCAGCTGGTGAGTGCCATTGACAGGTTCAAGGCCATCATTCTAGAACTCGTGTGGCTCATCTCCACACCCTAGTGCTTGCTTACTGGAAAGTGCTTCTAAGACTGTAAAAGACTAAACCAACGTAAAACTTTACTTATGATTTTTTTAATTTAAAGTTTTAATTTTATTTTATTATTTAATTAACTAATTAATTAATTAATTAGGCTGCTTTGGGTCTTCGTTGCTGTGCCCGGGCTTTCTCTAGTTGTGGCGAGCGAGGGCTACTCTTCGTTGCGGTCCACGGGCTTCTCATTGTGGTGGCTTCTCTTGTTGCGGAGCGTGGTCTCTAGGTGGGTGGGCTTCAGTAGTTGTGGCATGAGGGCTCAGTAGTTGTGGCTTGCAGGTTCTAGAGCGCAGGCTCAGTAATTGTGGCGCACGGGCTTAGTTGCTCCGCCGCCTGTGGGATCTTCCCGGACCAGGGCTCGAACCCGTGTCCCCTGCATTGAAAGGTGGATTCTTAACACCTGCGCCACCAGAGAAGTCCCTAAAGTTTTATTTTTTTTATTTAGCTTTATTAGAGTATAGTTGATTTACAATGTTGTGTTAGTTTCAGGTGTACAGCAAAGTGATTCAGCAAAGTGATTCAGAAAAGATTTAGATTCTTTTCTAGTATAGGTTATAGAATATTGAATAGTGTTCCCTGTGCTATGCAGTAGGCCCTTGTTGGTTATCTGTCTTATACATAGTAGTGTGTGTGTTCATCCCAAGCTCCTGATTTATCCCTCTCGCCCCCCCTTATGATTATTTAGGATAGGAAATTTTAATAAAAAGTCTCTAGAGTATTTGCAAAAACTTAAGTGATAGTGCATTTTGGGGAGAGACTAAACCTAGCTTCGGATGGGCAAAGGGGTCTCTGACACCCACCCCTAAGAAATAGAAGTGCTAGGAGAGCCTCTCGTCTACAGGAGATGCTCCAGCCCAGAGTGGCCAATGGTCACCTTGACTGGACCAAGCCCCTGAAGTCCTCTGACCTGGAATTCCTCTCTTCCCTTTTGACCTAGCTCCTTTCTTTCTTTTTTCTTTAGCTCCAGGCAAACCACTTCTCCTGGGGCCAGGGGTGGGAGGGTGGCGGGCCTCCCTCACCAGGGAGCTTGCTCTTGCTTAATTAGTGTCTGCAAAGGGCTGCCTATTATTAAATTACTAGACAATTGAGATTAAGCCTTGAGGGCTTTCGAAATCTGTACTGCCACACTCCCTAAATGGGTGGGAGGGACTTGCCTAGAGGGACAGGGAGAGGAGGTTGGTTGAAAACACTCTCGTGGTGGGGCTACCCACCTCCTGATGGACAGCACCACAAAGAGACCCTAACGAGTCTGCCGCCTGGCTTGTCTTTGGTGCTTAAAAGCCACCATTCCAGATGTGTTTGTTTTGAGTGCAGGCACCTTGCCTTTTTATAATGCAGCAAATCTTGAGAAGAGTAACTAGGAGGGGTAGAATAACAGTGATAAGAGCTAAGATGTACTGAGTCCTCCCACAGTGCCAGGACTGTGCTAAATCCTGGCATTCTATCTCCATCTGGAGAGGGGAGGCAAGAAAGGAAATCTACCCAGTTGAAAGCCTCTGTGATCAAGGTAATTGTACACGTCATTTCATTGAATCCTCACCACTTAGATGTAGATATCATGCCCCCATTTCATAGATGAGTAAATAAAGTCAGAATGATTTATGCACTCGTCCTAGGTCACATATTCATACATGGCAGAGCCCAAATTTGAACACTTCTGGTGAGATCAAGATGCCCTCTTGTGAAGGGCATAGGTTCTCACCAGGGAGGTGGCACAGTTTGTAAAAACTCCCCAGGCCATTCTGATACAGGTCCCCATTGGCTGGCGGAAGAGGAGATGGTGGTCTCCCTTCACCGGTTAGAGAACTGACTTACTAAAGTGAGTTGATCATATTCCTTTCAGAGAGGGGGTTCACTGCACAGCAGTGGTTCTCTGGTGGTGATTTTGCTTCCTCCCCCACCCGCAAAAGGGGACATATGGCAGTTTCTAGAGACATCTTTTCCCATCATGACTTGGGGGTGGGGTTCCACTGTCAACTAGTGGGTAGAGACCACGGACGCCGCTCAGTACCCAACAACACACAGGACAGCCCTGCACAACAAAGAATTATTCAGTCCAAAACGTCTATAGCACTGAGGTTAAGAAACCCTGGCACTATTTTGTGGGGGGGTGGGTGAGGAAGGAGATACATTGGGAGACAACGCTGGGCATCCCCGAAGAAGCATATTTAGGGGGAGGAATGGATGGACCTTGAAGACAAGTGTTACCTACTTGACAATGTAGCAGAAGGGGAGGTGTGAGTCTTGCTTTAAAGGAAACTAATTATCTTTTTGCCAAGATCTTCTTTACACCCCCAGAATATCACAGAAAATTGGTGAGGGTGATTCTATTGTCGGACTGGCCCAGGAGCCGTAGCCGGAGAAGACCTGGATTTGGAGTCAGGAAACTTGAATCTCCATCTTAGCCTGGCCATTGTCAGCTATGTGATGCTGAGCCAACCTGGATCTCTTGAAGCCTCAGTTTCCTTACCTGTCAAATGGGGATAATTATATTTGCCCCCCTTACAAGGTCTTGTGAGTAGCAGATGGAACAGTGTTTGAGAAAGGTCTTTGTAGAAGGACAATCCCCTTGAAGAACAGAGGATGCTGCCTCTGTGAAACCTGCAGGCAGATCTCTGAGCCCATTTTGGGTGGATAGGCTCACTATCTATTTTTAAATTAAAGGAGTGAAATGGAATCCTTTGTCACCCCTGTGCTCTGAAATTCAAGCATGAGAGTAAATTTGACAAAAGGAGATTTAAAATGATATATCAGGGACTTCCCTGGCGGTCCATTGGTTAAGACTTCGCACTTCCACTGCAGGGGGCATGGGTTCAATCCCCGGTTGGGGAACTAAGATCCTGCATGCCGCGAGGAGAGGCCGAAAAATAAAATGGTATATCAGATGCAGTGTGAGCAACAGCTACCTTGAAATAACCCCAACTCAAGCAAGGAGGGATGGATATGAGAAGGAGAAGGAAAGTCAAAGCCTTTATTTCTTAAAATAGAAAGAAGAGCATTATCTCCCTTTCTGATTATGCAAATAATCCATGCCCAGTTGTTAAAACCAAACAAACCCATACGAAACCAGATAGTATAGAAAGGTATAAAAATGTAAGTAAAAATTATCCCCAATACTATCATCTAGAGAAAAAATAGTGCTGTTGACATTTTGGAGCACATCCTTTCAAATATTTTTAAGGAACAATTATACTTAAAAAAAAAGAACTCTACAGTACATGCTGTTTTGTAGCCAGAAATAAAATAACATGAACACAGAAACTAACACACCATTGTAAAGCAATTATACTCCAATAAAGATGTTAAAAAAATAATAATAACATGAAGAGCCAGAAGATCATTAGAAAGATGCTTCTTGTACAGACGGGTGTGTGAAGTTCCTTCAAAGGAGACAAGACTCCAAGACAGCAGTATCAGATCCTTCCCTGAGAAATGCCCCATCTGGTTTCCAGACAGTCATCACCTTTGCTGTTGGGGGGCTGGGGGTGCTGCTGGCGGGATCAGGAGGGTCTCACAGGCAGTAAGACACCAGCACTCACAAGACCTCCAACCCCTGATGAACGCTGGTAGGTCAGAGAAGGGAGAGTGGGTGGGGCCTCTGCTGATTCTGCCCAGCCCAGGACTTGGTTTTTCCTGGGAGCAGAGCCCTTTGCCGGGTGGGAGCGAGGAACGCGCTTACCTGTTCTGCGAACACACCGTCAGGAACCTGGGCCATCGCTAGAAAGGGTGAGAGAATCAGTGTCTGGGTACCCGTGCCTAGAGGAAGACCACGCTTCCACGGGAGGCGTTGCTGGGAGGGGTATTTGTGCTTCTTATGGGGTTTTGGGGTCATTATAATCTCTCCCTCTCGGCATTTTGGAACCTTTAAGAAATAACGATTAATGCCTTCCCTCCTGCTCTAGGTATTTACAGCGTGCCCGCAGGCACCAAGAGACAGGGCTCACAACAGATGACTCCACCGGAAGCCTTGCTCCTTGTTTCTGTGCTTCAGGCTGTTGTCTGTATGCGATCCGAACTCACTCCGGACCCCGGAACTCATCATTTATCCTTCTTCCCTTTCCCTGTCCAAATGAGTGTTTCATTAGGAACTATAATCCACGAATATCATTAGAATTTACAGAAGCAATTGGGATATTTGCAAGGCGGGGGGAAGCTGATTCTAATCCAGTCTCAAGTGATTTGATCAACATAGATTTAGACCTTCCTCAAGGACAGGCTGGGGCTTAAAGCTGCTTTGGATTCCTGGGGGGACTGAGCCTGAAATCTTCACACTCTGGACCTGGGAGTCTCCTTGAATCCTCCTCCATCCCATGATGCTTTTGGCCAGAAGCAGGTGTGTCAGCCCACACCTAGATAAATTACAAGGAGAACAATGTCCTCTCCTGAAATTTCACCTGCTCTGTCCCTTGAACAGACGTAGACCACCTTATGAGATGGCTCAATGCTGGCGGACATCGTCCCCGCCTCAAGTTAAAGTACCCATGTCTTTGTGGAAGGTGCTTTGGTATCCATGACATCTCTGAATAGAAAAATGGGTTTGAGTGGGCAAGGATGTTCCCTGAAAAAGGATGGGGGTCACTGAAGCTTTTTTTTTTTAAAAAAAAAAGAAAGAAAAGAAAACCTCAGGCATTTTAATATGTTAAATACATACTCAATTATTAATTCTAAAGACTTCTACAAATCAACCTAGATGAAACTTTTTTCACCTTTTTCCTGCCTTTTTTCCCCTTCTCAGGAACATTTAGACCTACCCTATGGCAATGACTATCGGGAAGTCTCTGCCTTGTATATCAGGGTAGCACAAATAATTCAGCATAAAGCAGCCCCGTTCCTGTAGCTTGGCATTAGGATAAGTATATCTTAAGAAAGTTCTTATGCAGACTTGGCTTCAGGCAATAAAACGTCATAGACGTATAACTGTAGCAAGCGAAATTTCTAGGGAGCAAATTAGGCTGAAAACATCTTCTAGAGATGGCTAGAAAGGAAATGTACACCACCCCAAAATAAGGCAAGTTATGCAGTAAATGTTTCATTTATTGGCCTTCTTCCATTACTATTAGGGTTAAAAGACATCTTGTCAATAAGAAAGGTATATTTATGGAGGACTGATGTCTTTCAAAAGGCTGCTCCTGTCACAAATACCTATAGCGGTAGTGATCAGCTTATGAAGGCAGGTGATGAAACCCTGTACAAATGCATACATCTCCCCATTAACCCTTAGATCATCAGGCATTATTGTCACTTTACCTGGACCTGTCATTAGCTGAAGCAAGGTGATCAAGCCAGACACTTCAGAAAAATGCCAAAAACAGAACAGTGTCCCTCAGGGTTTCAAGAAGAGGGTGTGTGCCTTTCCGAGTCCCTTGATAGAATCATTGGGGGAAAATAAAAGGTTCCCTGTGAAGTGGGCCCTTTTTGCCTGTCCCTTCCTCCTGCTAAAATTGAAAACTCTCAGGTGTCCAATTTTTAGTGTTCCTAGGTTGGCTAAGGGAGTAGCTTTCTTCAACATCCAAATAAGGAACCATCACCCACGCAGAACAAAAAGCAAACAGAAAATCTCACAGTGGAATCAGGACTTTGGCTTCTCAACATTTCCCCATTTTATAGCTTCCTTATGTTTTCAGATTCTTTTTTTGGCTTCCTCAGTCAGCACACTCCCTGCATAGCTAAGTCCAACACAGTGGGTAACAGATTATCCATCTTGGAGCCTGGATCTTTAAAGAAAAATCACACAGGACACATACACACATGTACGGAACACCATTTAGGTTTAATTACTAGAACCTTGCCAGGTGATTGGGGAAGCTGAATATGGTTGTTGACATGTATTCTCTACTTCTGGTGAATCTAAGAAGACTATCCTTGTTTTTCCTAAATTCTAAAGCCAAACTTCCAATACAGTTTGTCCCTTTTGCTGCTATGCTGGTGAGCCTCTTAGCGTAACTGGGGTGTGGGGTGAAACTACGGGATCATGGATTTTCTGAATGTTAGAAAGGACCTAAGAAAATATCCAGTCCAAACACCTCACCTGTCAGGTGAGACAGGACAAAGGGGCCATAGGTAACAAGGCCAATGGCCAGCCTGTTTCTGCCATATTCCTTCAAGGCACAGTCCCATATTTCAGAGGACATCTAGCACTCTGCCATAACGCCCCCCAGTAGGGAACTGATGCCTGAAAAGTGATTTATATAAACTGAAACTTCCTTTTCACGCTCCCCAATAGGGATGAACAAGGAAGTACCAACGGGAGAGGTAACGTATTCACTTAATTTTTGAGGTTAAAATGCAGATTGCTAACATCAACACAGGTCCACAGAGATTTAATAGAGGAATGGGCTTCCCTGGTGGCGCAGTGGTTGGGAGTCCGCCTGCCAATGCAGGCGACACGGGTTCGTGCCCCGGTCTGGGAGGATCCCGCGTGCTGCGGAGCGGCTGGGCCCGTGAGCCGTGGCCGCTGAGCCTGCGCGTCCCGAGCCTGTGCTCCGCAACGGGAGAGGCCACAACAGTGAGAGGCCCGCGTACCGCAAAAAAAAAAAAAAAAAAAAAAATAGAGGGATGGCTGAAGGGGAGGAGAAAACAGAGAAGTGAAGGAGCAGAAGGGCAGTGGATGATGAGAAGGAGACAGCAAGGAGGGTTGAGGGACAGCCTACTTACAGCTCAGGACCTGGGCTGGCCCCGGGAAAGGCCTCCAAGGGAAAAGGTCCCAGCTTCTCCTCCAACCTGAGAGCCCCCCAATATGCAAAACTCCTTGGCTCAGGCTAAAGTCAGAACTGGTCTGGTTTCCTCCCTGTGTTTAGAACCCCTGCTATTTGGGTAGAACTCTTGGTCCTATAAACTAGGAGTCAGTCATCAGTATCTAGAGAGAGAAGTAGCCTCAACACCGGGACACAAGCCAACCGTTGTTTAAAATTTCACAGCAAATCTACAAATTACATGTCCAGGTTGTGGGCCAACCTGACCTTTTTAAAAAAAATATTGTATTACCTTGCTTTTTGCCAATTTCAATTTCACACCCTCCCCCCACTTCTCCCCTATCCCCGCATCACCTGAAGCCCTTTCAGAGACTCAGGGGTAATTGACCCTCTGAGATCTTGCTGGTCTCCCCAAGCCTGTTTATGGCACGAAGCAACAGGATTTAATGTGGCACATGGGCTATCATGGAATAACTTTCAACTGCTTAATTAAATCAGAGATTTAAAGAAGGAAGGATTCAAGAGTTTCCTTTGAATGAGAAATATAAGGATATGCCAAAGTGGATGAGGTTACTAATCATCGGCAGAAAGCCCTTAATATTTACATACGATAAAAATGCAGGCCAGGACATTAAAAACAGTAAGTACATTCTTTAAAATTTCAACTCAGTATATTTATGAGCTTTCATTTTCCAGGTAAGTCCTATAAAGGACACTGAAGACCCCAGTATCCAATTTAATTCCGATCAGCTTTAGACTAAAATAAAAGAACCACTGCACAGGACAAAGAAATGGCCACAAAATTGAGTTACTATAAATGTGTTCCCGTTTGAGTAAATAAGCCTTTAAAACAGGCCTTACGAAAGTCTACGCTGTACACAGACTCAGGCACCTAAGTATACAGGTGACAATCAGCAAGTGAGAAGCTATGGTCATTTGCTAAATGTGTAAATCTAAAGGCAACCAAGTGAAAAGACCTAAAAAAAGGACACTGTTAAATCCACTTGTACATGGATTTAACAGTGAAGCATTTCATTCTTCATGTTTTTACTTGGTGTCTTGAAATAATCCCCTTTCTGTCTCCACTCACCCTCTTAGAAACTGTGCCCGCCTTATTTATTTATGAAGTCTGAAGGTTAGTCCTACCTGCTGAGACTAATTAGCCCTGTGCTTTGTATCCTCTGCAATCCTGTCTGATTAAAGGTACACATTTGTTTTACTTCTTTTCAGGCTCCTTCTCACTCTACTTCTGATTTTCTGATTCATATTAAAGCTGGGAGTTTCAGTGATTCTCCTCCATAGCCCTCCCCCACGCCCCCACCACATTTTTATTTTGCCCACATCTTACTCTTTAGTGTGCAAATGTACTTATGAATTTTTTTCCAGTGCAAGGGAATGCATTGGCCTTGTCAATCTTGGTATCATCATTTTTAGTAGTCTTCTTGCTGAGACCTTAGCCTATAAAACAGTTTTGCTGAAAACCCAAACTCTCTAAATATTACATTTGAATTTGCTTTCTTTTGGAAAGCTTAGGTGCTGACAGGCCAGCTGAAGAGCAGGTGAGATTTTTTTTAAGGGATGTGGGTGAAATAATTTAGCTCATCCTGGACTCCAGGCCAACACTGCTCCTAAAAGACAATTTGCTAATTCTTATTGACTTCTTTTTTTCTGGTTCTTTTTGTCCCCTTTCATGTTGTAGATTCCAGTCCACTTCTCGTTGGATATTTGCAAGAAAATGAGTGTTCTTGCCCCATTTTCTAGGGACACGGTGTTTTGGGACCCAGGCCTTTCCCCCTTCGACATAATTTTCTTCCCCATTTTGTAGCAAATCAATCTGCTCTCCAGGAGAGAGCCTAAAAATCAACAAATACCTGCCTCAAACCTCAGGTTTTCCATCTCCTCCCAGAGGTCTTCCAGCATCAGCTGGGTTAGCAATTTCCTGCCAGAGCCATCTACATCTTGATTATTTGGTCAGTCTTTTGGGGATTTCATTTCAGACCCCCTTCCAGAAAGACTCCAGACCCACTGGTCCCAAGGGTTGGTGAACTTTCAGTTTTATTTTCCCTGGCGGTGTTAACGCCCAAACTTTTCACCTCCAAAGTCAGAAAGGACTTTGAATCCTAGCTTATTTCCTACCACCTCCAAAGTCAGTTTAAAAAAAAAAAAAAAAAGAACAACACTCTACATTGAAAAGAATCATGTATTTTTCCTTAAGGATATTTTTAATGCCCTTGACAAACACTACAGTATTTGATTGTTTTTTGGATAAAAAGTCATCTTGGCATATTTATTCTAGTGAGACTTAAGATTTAATGAAATGATTCACTATTAATAAACAAGAAAGGGGAGGGAAGACCTCGTGGGTTAATAGTTTCTTTCATTGCAGATAACCAGGAACTTTGCCCAGCCCTCCACTTCCCCAAGCTCTCTGAAAGTGGAGGGTTGATCTCTCTTTTTGACCACTTCTCATATCCCGCCCAAGGGTGGCCGATTTCATTGCTGGCTTAACCACTAAACACCAGCCCGCACCCCTTCCCCACAATACTCTCCTCCTTTTCCCCTTCCTTAAGACTTATTTCTAATATTTCTAAAGTGCACTTTTTCTGGGCCTCACCCCATCCCCGCCCCCCAAGTGGGCTTTCCTTCCGCCTTCCTCGGCTCGGATTCCTGACGCGGTCGCCACCCCCTTCCCCTCCTCTCCTACTCCGCATTGTCTTTCTGAAGCCACCCCCCTCCCGGAGCGAGTCCCCGTTCCCTCGCCCAGACTCCCAGGCTCGCACACACTCAGCGCAGGCCTCTCCCCCTGCACACTCCTCCCTCCGTCTCTCCCC
The DNA here is from genome assembly GCF_964374135.1 of Grampus griseus. NCBI lineage: Eukaryota > Metazoa > Chordata > Mammalia > Artiodactyla > Delphinidae > Grampus > Grampus griseus. The sequence continues at coordinate 69,429,994 of NC_139010.1, forward strand.
CCCTCCCCCGCCCCTCTCCTCCTCCTCCTCCTCCTCGTCTCCCTCCTCCCTCTCCCGGCGCCCGAAAGGATCATTGTTAGCCACCCCCGCCCCGCCCACCCCGGCTGTTTATTTATGCAGACGTCACCGGGCCGGCCCCGCCCCCGGCATCTCATTAAGCGAGTGTGTTCCTCTCTCCCTGTCAATAATCTCCGCTCCCAGACTACTCCGTTCCTCCGGATTTCGATCCCCCTTTTTCTATCTGTCAATCAGCGCCGCCTTTGAACTGAAAAGCTCTCAGTCTAACTTCAACTCACTCAAATCCGAGCGGCACGAGCTCCTCCTGTATCTTCGGCTTCCCCCCCCTTTGCTCTTTATATCTGACTTCTTGTTGTTGTTGGTGTGTGTGTTTTTTTACCCCCCTTTTTTTATTTATTATTTTTTTGCACATTGATCGGATCCTTGGGAACGAGAGAAAAAAGAAACCCAAACTCACGCGTGCAGAAGATCTCCCCCCCCTTCCCCTCCCCTCCTCCCTCTTTCCCCTCCCCAGGAGAAAAAGACCCCAAAGCAGAAAAAAGTTCACCTTGGACTCGTCTTTTTCTTGCAGTATTTTTCTGGGGGGGGGGCAAAACTTTTTGGTTTTTTTTTTTTTTTTTGGCTTTTCTTTCTCCTTCATTTTTCTTCCAAAATTGCTGCTGGTGGGTGAAAAAAATGCCGCAGCTGAACGGCGGTGGAGGAGATGACCTAGGCGCCAACGACGAACTGATTTCCTTCAAAGACGAGGGCGAGCAAGAGGAGAAGAGCTCCGAAAACTCCTCGGCAGAGAGGGATTTAGCTGATGTCAAATCGTCTCTAGTCAATGAATCAGAAACGAATCAAAACAGCTCCTCCGATTCCGAGGTAGGAAAAGCCCCTCGGGCTGGCGGGGTTCTTAATCTATTTCCTGGGCTTGGCAAATGTTGCTTAAAGGGGAGAAATCGGGGCTGGGGGCGGCGGCGGGACGCCGCGGGGCCGGGCGGGCGGCGTGTGCGTGTGGTGCCACCATTGCAAAAACTTGTAACCCTGTTTTTCTCTCCCATCCCAAACCCCCCCACCTCGCTGATTCTTTTTCTCCCCCATCTCCCCCCTCTGCGTGGCGTTTGCCCCTCGCCCTCCCCACCTCCACCCCTCCGGGAAGGCGGAAAGACGGCCTCCGCCTCGCTCCGAAAGTTTCCGAGATAAATCCCGGGAAAGTTTGGAAGAAGGTGAGTACGCCCCGCGCGCCCCGCAGCCGCCGGGAGCTGTCCCCCGGGCCCGCCGCCCCGCGCGCCCGGGCCCCGCGCCCCGCTCGGCCGGGCCTTGCGTCGGCCCGGCCGGGGCGCCCAGCCACTTGGGGCACTTTCTAAAAAGTTTCTCCTCGCTCTCTCCCGCTCCGCGCGGCCGCCGCCGTCCCCTCGCTGCCCCGCCATGTTAGCGGCCAAGAGGCAAGATGGAGGGCTCTTTAAGGGGCCACCGTATCCCGGCTACCCTTTCATCATGATCCCCGACCTGACGAGCCCCTACCTCCCCAACGGATCGCTCTCGCCCACCGCCCGAACCGTAAGTGCCTCCGCGCGCGGCCCCCGCCCGCTGACCGCCCACCCTTGCCTCCCGCCCGGCCCCGCATGCGGCCCCTGCCCTGCCCTGCCCCCTCCCTCCCTCTCCCCTCCCTCCCCGCCTCCTCCCCTCCCCGCCTCCCCTCCCCCTCTTGTGGCCCAGGCAGCCCGAAACTCTCCAAACTTTTCTGCCTTTTGTGGACTGGATTTGTTTGCACTTCGCCATGTTCTTGCTTTCAGTTTGTTGCCTCGTGATGTTGGGGAGACTTTTCTTTCCAAGCAGGGCTTTGTTGGTTGGGGGGGAATCAGAAGAACTTTTTTTTGCGCTCTGATTCCCCCCGCCCCCTTTGGTGGTGGTGTTTGTTTCTTCACCCTGGGAAGATGACTGTGTGGCTCTTTCTCTTCTCCCTCTCCTTCTCTCTCTCTCTTTTCCTTCCCTCTTCTGTGGCGTCTTGGGCTTTCCCCGGTTAACCCCTTGGCTGCCGCTGCCGGGGACTGAGTTAATGGGCTGCGCCCGACGCGCGGGGTACAGTGGATTGTCCTCCAGGCGTTGGACTTGAGAACTAGCGGGCGCGCGGAGCCCGGGGCCTTGGAGAAGCGCCTCGTCTTTCTCTTTCGGCCGCGTATTTGTTTAGCTTTCTAGTGGCGATGGCTGGCTCTCAGCCCTCCTTCCCTTTTCCCCTGGAAGGTCACGCTTCCAAGACTGGTCCCACTGCAAACTTGGGGGCTCTGGGCTTCCTTTTCTGGGGCCACCCCGCAGGGCCGCGAGCGCCCTGGGCGCCGTGGCCGGCTCGGCTGCCCGGCGCGCTGGCTGCGGGCTTTCCCGGGCCGCGCGGGGTGGAGAGACCCCTGTGGCCGCGGGTTTTGGTTTGTATGGAGCCAGGATGGCCTCCTCCGAGCGGACTTGATGTATTTCTAGGGAATTTTGGTGCCTTGGGGTTTATAGCGGGATCTGCGCTCGCCAGCTTCCGAGAAGGCCCTCAGTGGGCCCTGGGGGGCCAGAGACCAGGTTGTGCGGGGCCCAAGGGTGTATAGAGGGTGAGGGAGGCCGAGGGCTCCTTTCTTTCAAGGGATTGGGCTGCTGATCGTGGGCCACCCAACTTTGGGGGCTCCAGGGAGGCGCGGGGTGCCAGGCTCTGGGGGGGTGGCGCTTCCCGCGGCGTGCGTCCCGCGCCCCCCCGTGACATTTGTGAATAAGGCTCACCCTCTTCCCCGACAGGCCTCTGCCCCCTGCCCTCGCCTTGAACCCCCTCCCCCCGTCCCACCCTCCTCTAAAAAGCCTGGATTACGAATCTCTAGACGCAATCTCTAAACGTTTGTGCCCGGCTTCTCGGGATTGTCATTTTGCACCCTCTCTGGTTTGGTCCCCCTACCTCTTATTTACACTCACTTCTTCTGTTTTCTTTTATTTTTCGGTAACTCGAGATAGCAATTTGAAATAGTGCACCCACTGTTCAGCAGCCGTGGATTCGGTGCTAATGGCCGAGGGTTTGCCGGACGGGAGTCGATCAGATCTACAAGTGTTTTTAAGCATTAAAATATTAACTATCAGGTTTGACTTGTTTTTTGGGGCCCTGGCAAAAATGGCAAGGGCATGCTAGACCGGTCATTTGTTATGGCCAGGAAAGAGAAATAATTATTACCCTCCCTCCCCCTCCCGCGCGCCCAGGCTTCTGCATGCTTGGGAAGCTGGGAGAGCATTTCAGCCCGACCTCCTCCTTCAGGGCCAGTTCTTTCAGGCGGCGGGGGCCGGGCAGTGGGGTTGCAGCTGTAGGGGAAACATTGTCCGGTTACGTTGTATTTTTCTTGGGAGCCTGTGGGCATCCTGAACCGGGAGTATTCGGCTCAGAATCGGAGAGTTTGTGTAATAACCAAGCCGACCAAGCGACATTCCAAAGTAACCCTGAGAATTTCTTACTCTCCTCCCCTCCCCCTACGATGGAAACCTCTCTGGTATTATTTTAAAATCCACTTAGCCATCTGAAAGGCCATCTGAATATTGAGCTTTGATGGTGGGCTTGCTGGCCTTCTTGACTCTTTGCAAACTCCTGCCTGTGACCGCTGGCAATCTTGCCGCAAGATCTCCTGAAACTGCAACAGTTGTGTTGCGCTGTAATTAGGAAACAGGGAAATTGTTAAAGGTAAATAAATGATTTCCCGGTGCGAAAAGGATGGCTCCCAACAACCCCGTCCCCTCTGTGGGCATCGTAGGAACCCTCGGCGTATAGTTATTTTAATTGTGGACATAGCGGGTGGCCTGATGCTGTGACATCAGATGGAGTCTGAGAAGACATTTCTGAAGTCAGGAGGCAGTTTTAGTATTTGCGTGTCAAACACCAACAGACATCTTTAGTGTGCACAGGCCCTTCCTCCTACTATCTGTTACCTGGGTTAGCTGATGTGCTCCAGAATTAAGGTTATTTAAGCCGGTAAGTAGAGCCATGGAAATGAGGCTGAGAGGCTGTTGTGTGTCACTCCTGACCTCTTCGATCAGAGGGCCGGCTTGCAATTCCAGATTTGATACAGCTGCCGAAGGAATCTATAGGCAAGATAGCGGTCTTTTCATGCTCATCTGAAATTCTTAGTGCTTCATAGAGTGTGTTTTTGAGGGCAAGGTGTAAAGACAAATTAGCTGTATGTTCTATTCTCTTCCGGACCCTCCTTGGTGGTGGTGTTCTTTTGCTACATTTTCTGTTAACTTATGAGTGTACCTGTAAACAGTTGCATCCTTTGAAAAGCAAACTCTTTGGATTCCTGATTTCTGCTTTTCTTTTTAAGAATGTAAAGAATTAAGGAGTATCATTAGATAGGCTTATGATGAATAATATTTTATCTCAAGAATAATGCTTTAATTGCTGGAGATGTCATAAAGCTTGATAGTAATAATTTTATTTTAAAATGACAAAAGATTCCTCCATCACATTAATTTAGCCTTTGATACTGTAATAGGAACAGCTTTTAAAAAGGTTCGAATACAAAAAAGCATTAATGTGAGAGGTCTGGTTGAGGAGATGGGAGGTGATAGAACTGCAAATATTAGAATTGTGGTAACATTTGTATATACCAAAGATAAGAATACTGTTACCATATTAAAGTAGATAGGAAAGAGTAGTTTTACGTTTCTTTTTTCCCTCCTGCCAAATGAGAATATGGGATACGGTGGCCGAAATTCCAGTTAGGTTTGAAATTCTTTTTAAGGGGTTGATTATTAGAGCTTTCACATCTTCTTTGATCCAAAGTTGTTTGCTTTTCAGCTGAAGCTGTTTGCTACTAGGTTGAACAAATAAATAAGCAGCATCTTGAATTCATTTTTGAACTTGGAATCCAGCATTTAAAGGAAACCAAGAGGGGCCTATTATTCATTGGGGTTTTATGTAGCCGGGCAGCAGCTTCTCTTTCTGCCTGGTGAAAAATGGATGTTTTCTCCTTGCTCAAACAGCATAATCCTTTCTTAATACAAAAGATTTAGACCTCGGAGTGTGAAGGGTTAATGGTGGTCCTTCCCCATTGTCCTCCTACCCCCCACCTTCACCCCTGATTGTTTTGACAACACTTTTCAAAGTGTGACATTCCAAGCCCCTACATAACAATGTAATATTACTGTAATTACACAGGTCATTACATTTTAAATAGAGAACAATAAAATGCTTATCGCCCTGAAAAAGAACAGGTGTTCTTGCCCTTCTTTGGTATTTATGCTAATTGTTTTTCATCTCCTTCAGAAATATTTATGGCAAACATGTTTAGATTTCAGTCTCAATGCAAAGTATTAATTCCGTGCTAATCTTTATAGGTTGGGGTTTAATGTCTGCAGTTTGGATTATGGGCTCAACATTCACCCAGTAAGTCATATTTTAATGATTATAAATTTAATATGCCAGTGCTTTGCAGTTTGTTGAAATGAAAGCTTTCTGAAACCCCAGAAACAAACTATGAGGCAGTCCGGGAGGCTGGAGTGTTTATCTGGAAGAAGTGTTTTTGGAAACTTTTGACTGCTGAAGGGAAGTAGCTTTCACTGATGCCCCCTATCTGATTGAGAAAAGATTTGGAGGAAAACAATCCCCGCTCTGGCTAGGAGTTTTCCACCTTGATTTTAATTTTACTGATATGGATTTCATTTAGGGTCCCTGCTGGAAGCTGGTCCGCTCTCTGTTTCTTAGCAAGCTGTGAAAAAGTTACAGGAAGGTTTCCGGGGGCTGGCAGATCAAGAATGCTGTTCTGTTAGCAGCGCAGGATAACTGCAGTTCTGCACGCTATTAAAAAAATATTTGCTTTAGCAAACCAGCATTTTAATAGTTGCACCAGAGGCTGTGCTTTTAAAGATTACAGTAGAAGTCTTTCCAGGTTTTGAATGCCTCCTCACATCCCACGAGGTGCCTGCGTGCATACGAAAAGCGCCTAGATTTCTTGGTGGAGAAATGTTGGTGCAACTTCTCTTACACATGCACAGGGGGTAAACTAGAAGGTATCTAAGAGGATTTTACATTTTGTCAGATGTTTCACAACAGGGGCCCCCGAATCACATTAAAAATGCACTGCAGAGAAAGGACAGCTGCAAATTTTTGTGTGGACCTGTGTTTCTGGACCATGACTAAAACTCCGAGGACCTTTTCCCCAGCTGTCTGGAAGTTCTGTGGAAGTTGGTTTATTGGCAGTTAAGTCTGAGGCAACCTGGATTTAGCAGAGGCTCTCTCCTACACAGGAAATAGATGACATTATATTGGGGGAAGGGACAAAACTTCAGGCAAGGAGTGATTTACTCCTTTATTGTTTTTTTTTAAAACATGGCGTTGCCAAATAAATAAGCACTTTCCAGGGAAGTAGGTGTAAGCTTTTTTAGTCTTGGTGAGTGGAAGTAGATAATATCTTTAACCACATTTATAACTGTTTCGAGGTGACACATTTCAGAAGTTTTGAGAAGGAGCGGGGTGAATCAAATTCTTGAGGCTTTTATTTTTGAAGGGGGCGTGTGTTGTGGGCGTCTGAGTTTCTTCTGGGAGTGGATATTGGCAACCGTGTAACTAAATCTTCAACTCTGACTTACAATTGAGCACGTTTGTGAAGGAAATGGTTAATTTTACAACCAAAGGCAAACTTGCACCTCGACAGGTCTGCTGAAAGAAATGTGCCCCAGTCCTTTGCTGGCAAGCGCCACCGGGTCATAAATCCACAGGCTTTATTTACAGCCCATAACACTTATGAATGTTAAGATATTTGACGCCACGTTGGCCTTATAATATTCAAGGTCCGCAGACACTGGCAGTAGCTCAGATTTCTCTCACTAATTATAAGCAATGAGATGGGGGCGGGGTGTGGAGACCCCTTCGCAAAAGCTGCCCTCTCCCCTCCTCTGACCCCCATGCCTACAATCTGAGCTTACTGAGACAGACACCCCCTCCTCCTTTGGCAGCCGACTTGTACTTTTCCTCCAGGCTATTGTTACACACATTTATAAAGAGCACTTTCAGTAATGGAAATTCAGTTGGGTGGGTGGGAGGGGCTCGGCACAAATGCCTTTTTTCAAAAGCAAAGTTGCTCTAGGTGTTTGCATCTTTTTTCCTTTTCTTCTGGCTTCTCCCTGTTTCCTTTCTTTCTCGTTTTTTTTTTTTTTTTTTTTTTTGAGACCCTCTTGCCTATATTGTGCATATTTCCCAGAATACTTAAAGAAACCTGATACGGGAGATGGGTCTTTAATTTATACGATGTTCCACTGAGCTGGAAGGGAAAATACACACATTGCAGAGTGCGCTAGTTAACGTGAGGGTTTAAAAAAAAAAAAAAGTGCCACAGAGTGAGGAGAGTTGATTAAAAGAATTAATAGATGAGAAAAAAATTCCAGATTTACCTTGGGAGTGGGAAGGCCATTCATTTGGGGGAAGTGCACTGGTATCTGGGGGGAGGAAGCACAGAAAAGTAGCAGGGGAGGAAGAATAAATGTTTGCCTGAGAAAGATTAGAAAAGGGTAAGAAGATGGGACAGAGATTTGGGCATGAGGAAATGGCTTGATTGAAATTAGGGATTAAAAGTTTCTTAGCGAGAGGTAGAAGTACCATGGGTGGGGGGTGGCTATTAGCAACTATATGGCTCAGCTCAGTAAAAACTGGTCGCAATCCACTTTCCACCCAAAGAGCTCTATCCAGCAGCAGATAGTCTTTCATGTAAGTTATTGTGTGAGGAGCTGGGGATGGGGCATCTGCGGTCAAGACCCCGATGTGACAGAGAAGGCCAGTTATCCTCCTGATTTTAATTCATTCTTAAAAGAGTGGGCTTTCTAGTGTGTGTGTTACAAACTGACCACCTGGTAAAGGGGGAGTGGGATTCTGAGGTGTGTGGGTAACTGTTGAGGGGGGTAGGAGCTGATCGCGCTGTCCTTGCTGGCCGGAGCCTTCCTTCCATCCAACCCAGACTTCAAGACAGAGGCTGAAAGGTTTTATTTTCTAATCAATGGAATGCAGAAACTTACTAGCCCTCAGGGACAGATATGAATCCCTTAACAGCTCATTACAAAGATGGGGCTGTGGGATCTTTGAACGGGTTATCAGCCCTGGTGTTCTTCGGTTTTCCCAGGATAGGTTTTTTTCTTCCTTGGGCACATCTGATTTCAGGCTGGTAATATGTCTAATATTTTATTCTTTTCTTTCCTTCTTTTTTTTTTTTTTTTTTGGTCATGAAGTAGCCCCAAACAGCTCGATCTACAGGGGGAAGGAATGGTTACTAGTGGGATCAGCTCTGAAGGAGTTAAAATTGCTTGCTAAAGTTTGGCATCATGAAAATAAATTTGAGGCCTGGTAGACATTAGTAAGGCACAGCACATTTACAGAGCTTAATTAGTACGAACTGTAATTGTTCATGGTCTGCCAGAAGAAGTAATGTTCAGGAAAAGTGGAGTCCTTCTCTTGCAGTCTTTAGTTTGAAACCGATAAATCACTTGCATATTTGTGTAGTGATTCAAATGGAGCTAAGACCTCTCCCATCCCAACATGTGGTAAATTGTAAAGTCAATGAATTGCAGATGTAGGCTACAGTGAGATTCTCTAAGAAAATGCAGAATGAATGGGAAAGAGTGATGCTATAAATATTTACTGAGAAGATAACTAGGTTCTTGCGTGCTGGACCAATTATGATGTACTAAATATATTAGCAAAATGCTTAAAAAATCGAGAGGATTTGTGTGGGTCTTTGGGTGGGTTGGTTGGTTTGGGAAAGTGAAATAAAAGGCACTATGTTATTGTCGTGTCAGTTTTATTAAGCCTGAATCACAATGGCATACCCAGGGAAGGACACATGAAACCCACATTAATGCAAATTAATTCGTTATGAGTGTGCAGCCTGTGACTGCTAAGTGGAGTAATGATGGGGCATCATTTTAAGAGTGTTAGTGTAGCAACTTTTAATGAAAAATGCTGTGTTAGGAACATGTCTCAGCACTTTAGCCCACGTGTTTTTATATGCTGGAAATGTGTTTTGGACAAGAGCAGGAAACTTGCTTCACTTTATTCTCCCCTCTCCCAAACAGTTTAAGAAATGTAATTATGTTTTGATGTTTAAAGAAAATCATCTAATTTTCCCTCAAAAAAACCAATCCAGAAATGCCCATCACCATAACCAAGTTCGACTTCAACTTCTTTCTTTCTTTCTTTTTTTTTTTTTGCAAGAGACTGCAGCACAAAGTGGAAAAACAATGAATGTAGCATCCCCCATAGACCCATAGATATAAGTTTATTGAAGTGATTCCCCCCCCCCCCTTTTTTTTCTTCTTAGAGGATTTTGGTCTCAGGCAGTGTTGCAAGTCAATACTTCTTTCCCCAAATGTGAGTAGGTGGATGTGTATGAAAGCTGTAAAAGTTAATGATCGTTCTCTGACTCATAGCTGATGGTTTCAGGTTGAGGAAAAGAAAAGAAAAAATTAATGAGGGTAAATAGACATTTGATGGAACGTTGAGACAGTAAGAGAGATTGTTCCTGTGTCTAAAGGCATGTGTTTTGTTGCAGCAGAATTTCTGAAGGAGAATGCCAGGAAGTGAAAAGGGGTTGCCTTTGTTAAGTTGTTGTTGTAGGAGGGTACAGATGTTCTGTGTCTGGATCTTTGCAGGAATGTTTAAGCCTCCGTACCTAGCAGTCAGTGCTGGCTTTGCCTTCCCTGTGGAAGTTAGAAGTCCCCTTGGCATCTTTTAAGGGGGCGGGCAGGCACCCAAAGGCCTGATCAGAAGTTTCCCACTAAATGTAAGAGGCTCCCAGCATAGGGCTGAGGGTGCTGTCTCTGTCCTGCAAAATGACTGGTGACTTAAGAAAAAGTCTTAGATATTTAAGCCTCTATTCTGCCTTTTATGCTAATGACATGGAAATTAAACTTCAAGTGCCTCACGGTGGTAGCTACAGGGGAGAGGAAGGTGGACCAAAAAGTCCCCCAAACCAAAACCGTTTAGGAAATGAATCTGAATTTCTTCTTCTTTTTTTTTTTTTAAATTGAAAGCTTGGTGATTCATAAAACTGGAAATACAGCAAATGCTCCCCACTCTTCCCAATTTAGTGGAATGAATAGGCATACAAAATTAATCTTCATCCTACTGCAAGTTGGAAACCCAATGTAGTGTTTCAAGATTTTTAGTCTCCTCTGAGGATGAGATCTCTGTGATTGAAAAAGCTGTTTCCCTTTTCTCCCATCCCTGGCTATCTCTGATGTCTTGTATCTGAAACATCAAATTTAGGGCCAGTAGTAGTGATTAGAAATGAAATGAGAGAAATCAAGATAGGATTTCTTGATAAGGGAGGTGGTTGATCGTAAAATGTTGGTTTTTGAATTGCTGGAAAATGTAGCCAAGGCTGTGCTGAGCACCAGCGCATCTCCATGGCTCTTCCTCTGGACCAGAGGGGGCTGGGTCACCGGGAGGTGTTCAGATGGGTGGTTGGGTGGGCTTGGCCACTGTAAACAAGCACACAGGAAGGGAAGGTTTGTTTTGTTGAGAGTTTCACAGAAAGAGGACATGAAAAGTACCTTGGAGTTCTCATGTGGTACTGCTTCAGGGTGCCTGGGGAGGGACGGGGCAGGGGGGAACCACGGTGAGGGTGTGTTGCGGACCCAGGGTACAAGAGTCCAGTTGCTGGATGCGGAAATGACGTGCAGTGCTGCAGGTGGCCAAGAGCAGGGGTGGTCCCAAGAGTCCAGGCCTGGGGGAACCTGGTTCTTGAACTCAGATGAGCCTTAGATCGCCACCTAAGATCTCTCAAGCGCCCGTCATCTTCCAAAAGCAAACAAACAAACAAACAAAAGCACAAAGGGTCAACCCTCTCTTGTTCTTTCTTCTAGCTTTTTACGGAGATATAAATAAACTATTGTTCCAGTTTAGAATGCCAAGTTTTTACCGGGTCCTTGTATTTTATGTTTGTCTTAAAAAGCTAGACTATAATGAACAAGGCATCTCTGTGTTTTCCAGGGATGGAAAAAGCAGTATTTAAAGGGTGTGTTTTAGAAAAGAGTATTTGGGAAAAGAGGGGGTGGGAACCCAAAGGAGAAACGAGAAAATTGTCTTCGTCGCTGTTGCTGGGGGGAAGTGTTTAAGCTGAAAATCTCTCCAACGCAGTGGGTACTGGCTGGGAGTGAAGAGCTGATTGGAGCTTGTACTGTGTGGATTTATGAGCTGGTGGCGGTTATTCCGTGTGCCTGGATACCTGAGGAGGGGAGTTGCATTACTTGGGGATGTTAGATTGGTGTGTGTGAAGGTGAAATTGACTTTGTCCTGCCAGATTCTTAAGGACCTTGCAGCTGCATTTGTACTGTCTTAATTGTAGCATTCTCTCTGGGGTTGTGTTGTTGTTTGGGTGGTGCTGAATGTGAGGATTAAGTGTGGAACCGGACAAATGGAAATTGAATTTGGATTAGCCACAGTTTCATTAATTTATTCAGAGGGCCGTGATGATATGAAATTTTGTTTACTCGACGTATACTTAGTTATCAGGTGTCCATTCGATTTTAATTGACGGTAGGAGATTTCTGTGGTTACCCTGAGTGCAAGATTGCCTTAGGGCTCCGCAAGGTTTGTGGGAAGAAAAGCTTGGACAAGTTTCCATTAAGCTCTGAATCAGGCAGTTGGAAAATCGCAGCATAAAACCGGCTGAAAAGGGGGACGAGGTTTTAGTGTTGCCTTCTCTCTCCTGAGCAGGGGAGTCCCTCGCTCCGACAAGAGCTGCTCTCAGCCAGGAATTCCAAACTCGCAGAGGAACCTATCCCTCGCACAAAAGTTGTTTTTAACACAATGCAGAATTGTCACAGTAATTAGTGCGATCTCCTTACTGACTGGCAGTTTTCACAAAAAGGACAGGGGGGCCAAGGGGGCAAATTCATCTGTCTTTCTCAGTGACTCACTTTGGATGAACTGCTCCTGAGTGTGTGTGTGCAGGGGTGGAGTGCTGTGTGCGTAGGGGGGCTTATCTCAGTGGCTCAGCCTTTATCTTCTGTTGTTTTAGGGAGTGTGATTCATTACTCTGCTTTGACAGGTAAAGGAATATATATATTTTTGGCCCACCTTTATTGTGCCCCTTTTAACTTTGATTAGTATTGTTTGGGAGCAAGCAGACTCCTAACATATATACAGGCAGTGTGTTTTTGTTTGTTCACTTGGAGCAGATACAGTGATCTCAGAACCCACTATATCCCCAACTGGGAACAGTACAGCCTTATCCCATGAGCAGTGTGCATTTAGGCAATTAAAAAAATTTCATTACTACTGCGTTGCGTTTAGTATGAGTTGGTTCAGAAGTTCTTATGTGAATTTCTTTTTTCTTTTCCTCCCAAATAAAAACCTGTATAAACTGAATAATTTTTCTTGCAGGGAGCAAGATACAAAATAATGGGGTCTAAAGAACTGCTATACAGGAAGGTTCTGGTAATAGGAATCGTACAGTGGTAGTAATGGCAATAGTTGGCTATAGTAATACAGATCTGTGTTTGGAAACGTAACCAATTTGCCTATTACTGCGAGGGAGATGGGCAGTGATTTCATAGGACCGTGTGATTCTTCATCATTTGTTCGTTTATGGCCAATTAAAATGCATTTTCAGATATTGTTGAGACCTTTTAGTGTTTGTTGTATGGTTTATAAAATAAGTCAGCAGATGGTGTTTGTTCTCCCAGTTGGTAGGAGCCCCAGATGAATAAGTACTATTTGGGAAAAGAAGAATTTGGAGAGGCCTCTTGGTATTTCTTTTTATTTGGGGCTACCCGTTTCTTTGATGGTAGATCTACAGGGCTTCAGAGGGAAAGGCCCAGGAGAGACTTTAGCCTTCTGCTGTGGAGAGTCTGGGTGAACCAGGGATGCACCTTCACCCGGGGGCCCCCAAATATATAGGTGGTCTTTAGAAAACTCAGTGGCTCTTTGGCACTGGTTGGTTCCTTCTTTGGGGAAGTGTGGCTTCCTAGAGTGCGTGCGGGCTGCAGAGCCGTCCTGAGCCGTCCTGGGACTGATAGCTTAGTCATTGCGAAAGAATGTATAAGGCATCGAGTGGCCCCTGAATTCTGCCTGCCACATTTGTTTTCCCCAGAATAGAATTGTGTCTGAGGGTGAGAGCCTAGTTCTTAGAACTCTGGGGGGCTTGTACCTTTGCAGTCTCGTGGCTTCTCACATCCTTTCTCTCCCAGTCTTGCCCTCCTGCCTACGTGTCGCAATTCTGACGATGTTTGCAGCATACAGTTAATTCTTCTGCAGCATCTTGCTCAGCACACTGGCTTCCTTTATGTCTTAATGGGCGTCCGTCTTTCCTTTTCGTGTCATTGATCCTCGCTCCCGGCCCCCTCCACCCCCCTTTTGCTTATTGAATAGGTGCTTTTTTTTTTTTTAAACTTTAGATGATTATGATCATCTTATTTATAGCAACAAATAAAAATACAGAGGTCTTGATTGAATGCCAAGGCTGCAGTTCAATCTAGGAAGGTTTGTCTGCTATTCATAAACTGCTTAAGATGTTTTCTTGTAGTTTGTGACATAAGCAGAACGCTTTGATTTGGTTTCTTTCTACAGCTCTATTTTCAGTCCGGGAGCACACATTACTCTGCGTACAAAACGATTGAACACCAGATTGCAATTCAGGTAGGACATGCAAGAGATCCCGAAGCTTGATTTGGCTATGTGTAGGTCTCTTGTGTCTCTTATTCCCCACCCCTCCCCCGACCTAGGTGATGATGACGGTGGTGATGATGGCAGTGTGGTTGTGGTTGATTCTTCGGCGGAGGTTGGAAGCAAAGAAGAAACAAGAGCAGAAGAAATGCTGCTAAAATGATTTAAAGATAGGGAAAGAAGGAGAAGCCTGTGTTTTTTTGTTAAGAGCATCTCGATCAGGCATGATGGGCACACAGACCCCCCTAGCTTGGCTACTGTTTTTTGCTTCAGGAGGGGTCTTAAATTGGGAGTCACATGAGGTGACAGAATGTGAATGGGAAGAATTAAGGGGGGTGAGATAGCAGAGGAGGCTGTGTGACAGCCAGAGAGTTGTTTCCGGTGGATCAAAATCATGTTAAGTGGTGCTAAGAATATCACTTTTGACCTGATTGTTCTGAAATGTTGATTTCTCTAGGACTTGTTGATACATGACACTGGAAGTGCTGGGAGGGAAAGGCGACAGATCCCAGCTTCTGATGAGTGTCCTGTTTCCTGCTCACGTAGTACTTCCATTCTCTTAAATCCAAAGGCTAAACAAATCACGGACTAATATAGACTCAGAGCTGAACTGATGCCAACAGAGTGCAGTCGTGGAGGGAGAGCAGACTAATACGATTTTCGTCTGTCTGCCTGGCCTGGCCAGGATGGATGGACCTCATGGTGTAACTAATGGTGCCGAAACTTCTTGAGTCCTCTGCTTCTGGGTTAACCCTTCAAGGGGAGGTTTTTGAAACCCGCTGTTGGGGCGTTCAGGTCTGGCTCCGGGGTCTTCTCTCCTTGGAAGCGGGTGTCGCTTGGTTATATCATTTCCGTTCTTCCCTTGCTCACTTTCTTGTGGTTAGCCCTTGCGGATAACTTGGGTGTGTGTATGTGGTCCACAGCCATATCGCATCTTTGTAGCTGTGCTGTTTCAAATCTACCTCTGTCTGGAGAAGACTTTCCAGTAGCCCTTTGTCCCAGGTACCTTGTGAATTATGCCACCAGTGAAAAGTAGGACTCAGCAGACGTTGTTATTCGGTGGATCCCCTAGTATTTTGTACTCATTTCAAGGTGACAGTAACTTATTTAAAAAATATTTGGATTCCTTCTGCAGTCATGCTGCTGATCCGTGTGTGTATTTTAGGGGAAAGTACGACTCTCGATGATGCTCCTCCACCCCCAGATTCTTTCCAAGGCTGGTGGGTTTTTTTGTTTTTGTTTTATTTTTTGGCCGCGCTGCGCAGCATGTGGGATCTTAGTTCCTCAACCAGGGATCGAACCCGTGGCCCACCCCCCAGCATTGGAAGCATGGAGTCTTAACCACTGGATCCCCAGGGAAGTCCCCAGGGCTGGTGTTCTTGCTGGCACTCCCCCTGGGGGACCCTTCTTCCTTTTGATCAGCAGCACAGTGAACGTTGCTCCCAGAAAAGGGCATAGACTCGGGGCTTGGTTGGAGAGCAAGCCCGAACCCTAACTCTTGGTGAGTGGATGATGAACAGTGTTGTGAGGCCTGCCACATCTTGTGGGGGGGCTGGAAAATCCCGTTGCCTGGGGTATGGGAATTGTCAAGGTTGAATAGCATCACGATCCCTATCTTGGAATGGAAAGGCTGGCTGGGGCCATGTCACTGGGAGACCAGCCGAGCCCAGAGTAGCTGTTTTGTGTCTTTACACCCGTTGCTGAAGTGTCCCTTGTTAGGCCGAGCAGTTCGTCTTTCTCCAAACCACCTGGCACAGTGCGGGCCGTGTGAAGCGCTTTCTCAGGAGGGAGATGGAGTAAGTTACAGAGCTCATTGTCTGGAGGACTGAAACCATTACTACTCGTCCATGAACAGGTAGTATTGTTCTCCTCTGCTTCTGTTTGCTAAGGCATGATGCCCATGTGGGCAAACAGAGAGATATTTTATTAGAGACCCAGCACCACCATGCTTTGAGGATTCATTCTCCCCCAGTCTCTGCTAGACCAGGATGAGGTCAAAGCCACATGGCATCTAGCTGTAATTTTAGTTTGACCATCAAAGGATAAATGGCGAAACAAAACGAAACGAAAGAAGCAAAGGGGAAAAAAAGAGGAAACCTCAGACACAATAAAATTGTTCCCAAGGCACATGGCAGCTCAGTAGCAACGTGAGGGGGAGAGGAGAGGGTGGCCCTGCTTTCGTGCAGAGTAGAGCAGATGTGTGCCCTCTGCCCCATTCTCCAGTTTAAGGCTTAGATGCGGCGTGATTGTCAGGGCAGAATTTTCTTCCCTGGAAATTTAAAACTGTTTAACCTTAATAGGTACAGTATTTCAATCTGAGCTGAGCTGGTTGCTTTCCTAAGCTATATCCTGAAATAACCTAGAGCAGTATGACACCGTGCATCCCATGAGATTCCTCCCCCTTTCCCTTCCCTCCTGTAATCTCAGGACTTGGCCAGGTGCAACATTTATGTGAATGGCTTCTGAGTGATTCTCTAGACGCGTCTGTCATGTTCTTCTAAAAGGTTTGGACACAGTATCAATTGATGTGTTGGGATCTTCCTCACTTTTGACAATCTCCTAACTCCTCTCAGTTTTGAAAAGACAAGAGCAACACAAAAGCCGTATTTTCCCTAAATGGTTAACACAGTATAATTGGAATAAAAATTAAAAGGCTTTTTTTTTTTTTTACAGACATAGATATTTAACTCTATTGACTTGTAGAGAGTTTTATTGAGATATAAGTACAGCACAGTGCACAGATCCTCAGTGGTGAGATGGACGAACTTTTACTTTTGTGAACATCCGTGAAACCATCCCCCAAAGCAATATATAGAATGAGGTTGGAATGCTTTTTCTGTACAGGGCCAGATAATGAGTATTTTAGGCTTTGTAGGCCAAACAAGCTCAGTGGCAGCCTCTCAATTCTGCCATTGTGTGTGAAAGCCGCCAAAAGTAATACCTACGGGAATAGGTGTAGGTGTAGCTGGGTCCCAATAAAACTTTATTCATAAAAACAGATAGTGGCTGAATGTGGCTCCTAGGCTGTAGTTTGTGGGGCCCCGAAAAGGAGTATTACCAATTCCCCTGGGGTCTCACTTATTCAAAGCTTCCCACGACTGCTGACCAAAATTCTCACCCTGGATTAGTTTCATCTATCACCATGGATTAGTTTTGCCTGTTTTTTAGCTTCTTAGCAATGGGATTGTGTAGCAAATAGACTGTCTCATGTCTGGCCCTACTTGGCGTATGTGTGTGTTTCACCCGTATTGCCAGCAGCATGGTTTGCTCCTTTTTATTGCCATGTGCTGTGCCACAGTGCAGGTGTCCTCTCTGTGCTTTTGGGTATGTGGATTGCTTCCAGTTTCCTGCTACTATAAGGCCCTAGGAACATTCTCACCCAGATCTTCTGGAGGAATATGTGTGTTGGATTCTGTTCACACTCAGGAGTGGACTGGGAGAGTGATATGTGTGTTTAGCTTGCATTGCCCTTTTGAGAGAGACTTGAACACTGGATTTCAAATGATATCTTTTGAAATGCACCAGCATAGTGGTTGTTGGGTGTGTGAGTGGCACACAGGAGGGGGAGCAGTAAAAAGATCGGGGTGGGGCGTTTCCCTGGTGGCGCAGTGGTTGAGAGTTCGCCTGCCGAGGCAGGGGACACGGGTTCGTGCCCCGGTCCGGGAAGATCCCACATGCCGCGGAGCGGCTGGGCCCGTGAGCCATGGCCGCTGAGCCTGCGTGTTTGGAGCCTGTGCTCTGCAACGGGAGAGGCCACAACAGTGAGAGGCCCGCGTACCGCAAAAAAAAAAGATCTGGGTGGGATCAGAGGCCAGCTTGCCCAAGCTCCAGTGCACGCCCCTTCACGCAGGGCTTTGCTTTCTGGCCCCAGTGGGAGCTCCTCCCACTGGGGGGCCTGTTTCTGGGAACTCCTCCCACTGTCTTCATTAACCCGGAAGAGATCCTGCAGGCTGAGCGCAGAGGTGGACTCACTTTGCAGGTGCTTCCCAGGAGTGCCCTGCAGGTGATTGTGGATAAACGTTTAAGCACTGTCTCCACTACCTCCCTGAAGAGAGCTCTTCCCACACTCCTTCCAACCCCAAGAGTAGTGTTGGAATCAAGGTCAGGATCCACAGAAGATGTTTCCGTTGGTTTTCAGAAGGGCTACTTCACAACCAATTAAGCCTTTGTTTTAAGAGTAGTTTGGCCAAAGGTTGATGTTTTAACACCAAGTCAGATGTGATTTAGGAAAAAAAAACTCCACACGCAGCAAAAACAAACTGTGTAGACCTTTCTTCGTTGTTTTTCTTTTCAGATGTGCAGTGGTTTGTGTGTGTGTGTGTGTGTGTGTGTGCACAAAGACAACTAGGAGAGGATCCAGAAGAAATGGACCATTTTATTTGTTTACACAGCTGAGCGGTGGAGATTTTGTAGTGGGTGTTGCTTTCCCTTTCATCCTCGAGGCTGCAAGCTTCCATCTGAGTTCTCCCAGCCCATACCATTCTGCTTGGTCTTAGAACTCGTCTGCCATGATTCACTACGGCCTGAGGACCTTCCTCCAGGGCCTGGGTGCTTTGTGGAGCCAGCGAGAGAAGGATACAATTTGGAGAGTGTCCTGTCCCCTCTTGGTCCTTTATTCTTCAATGTGAACTTGGCACTCAGTCTTGTCCGTATCATAACATTGTTAAGATTCCTGAGGTTCTATGGCTCAGGGTCCATCTCTTTGCCCCAGTAAGTAGATCCTTGGTGTTCGTGATAAAAATGTCCAGAGAATTGTACCAGCAGGTTTGAGCAGGATATTTGAGGGTGCCTGGCTTTTCCCTAGTTCATGCTTCGGATGGTCGTCTCTTGAGTTCTAGGCCCTCCCTCGCTCCACAAGTTCCCTGGCCTTTCAGGTTTTGTGAGGGTTTGCGATATCCATTGAGGAGCAGATCTGGGCTAAGAGGGAGAACTCGCAGAAGCCAGTTCTTCATACAGTTCTTTAGTCCCATCACCAGACTGGCTGTGAGATTTCATGTCCATTTTCCACAAAGAATGCAGTGTGTGTGTGTGTGTGTGTGTGTGTGTGTGTGTGTGTGTGTGTGTGTGTGTGTGTGTGTGTGTGTGTGTGTATGTGAGAGACAGACAGACACAGATGTCATTTCACTAGAGTAGTTTGACAAAGCCTCTGGGTGCCAGTTAACATATTCAAAAGGTTCGTTCACTTGCTATAGTGGTGCATTTTAGCCTAATTGTCTCATTTAAGTCCATACCTCAGAATGCTTGTTCATTCATTCAAAAATATTTATTGTGTATCTAGTGTGTGCCAGGCCCCTGGGGAGTTCATCAGGGAGCAACACGTATCAAGGGAGCTTCAGTTTTGGTGATGCTTTGGATGTTGATTTATAAGCACCCCACCCCCCTTGGTCTGACTCAGTAGGTTTTGGATACAGTCTGGGAGTTTGCATTTTTAATCAGGGTTCTGATTTTTGCCTACTGAAGTTTTGGAATTGTTGCCCCAGAGGCTTCTGAAATCAGTCAATTGATCACTTATCGGCTGCTCAGTCATTTTCGCTTGCTGAGTAAAAATTAAGGGCTGGCCAAGTAATTAAGGGGGATAGCTTTTTCTCATTTTGAGTGAGAAACTAGACTGCCCTTAGGTTCTGATGAGCATTTGAGGCCTTTCCTTCTCCCTGGTTATGGGAGGAGAGCCAGATACTTTTGTAAGGCTCAAGAAGAGGGATTTCTTTGTTTATGGAAGAGTGGCTTGGGCAGTGATGTGCTTGGTCTTAGGGGTCAGAGGCAAAAACAACAGCTGATAGTAGTAGCAGCTTCTGATCATTGAATTCTCCCAGCGCATTGGGTCTGGTGTTAAGTGCTGTATGTGAATTCTTTATTGATTCTTCATAACAACACAGAAGGAAACCCAAATGGCGTAGCTCCTCTTACCACCATGATCCCCATTTTGTGAACCAGGAAATGGAGACTCAGATACGCAAGATATTTTGCGCACGGTCAAGGAATTAGGATTCAAAACTGGGCTGGAGAGAGCCTGTACTACACAGCCTCATGCTGACTACTGTCTGCTCAGAATATAAGCTCAGCAGGGTCTGGGGGTTCCTCAAGCAATGGCGACTAACCAGCTCTCTGGGGTCTATACAAAAGAACCACCTGGGAGCCGCTCAAAAAAATACAGAATCCTGGGTTTTAACCCCTTGGAGATCCTCATTCATCAGGACTGGGTCTGTGTTTCACAGGTTTGAGCAAGCATCACCTAGAAAGTGCCTGGTGGGCTTGTTGAGATGCACATCTGTGGCCCCACCAGAGTTTCAGCTGTAACAAATATTCTGGTGATATTGATGCCGCTTCTGTGGTGACAGCACAGAACCTTCGAGAACCGGTGGGCAAGGGCAGTATTTCCCAACTCTGGCTGCACATTACAGTCCCCAGGGGAGCATTAAAGACAATGCACTGGCCTAGGGGGATGCTGGGATCTGAACCCCGTCCCACTCTGGAAGATTCTGATGCATGTAGCTTCATGAGAACAACTGCTGTAGAATCTTTTGTCTGTTGGCTTATTTTAGCTTGACTCTTTCCCTGGGGGAGAAGAGACTGGCTGCACTCGGAGTTCTAAAGGATGTTCTAAAGGACGTTCAGTGGTAGGAGTCTCTTGAGAACATTTCTTTAACAGGTAATCTCAGTGATGGGCACCGTCCCCTGAGTTAGTACCAATGTGAGAAGGTGGGACTCTGCTGTCATATGCAGGGGGCTGTGGGACCCTGAGACTGAGGGGCCTGGCAGTCTTAAGTGCTGTTCAGACTTCCCCGTGCTGTGAAAATGCAGATGTGGGATCAGTAGTTCCAGGCTGGGGCCTGAGATCCCGCGTTTCTGACACACTCCCAAGGGGTGCTGATGGGCCCCAGAACACCCTTGGAGTGGAGCAAAGGTAGAGTCCGTTTTGAAAGGCAAGGAAACTGAGGAGCAAAGAGGCGAATTGGTTTGTCTGAGGTCCCACTACTTGGTGGAAACAGGGCTGAGACAAGAAGCCAGGAGTCCAGTTTGGCTTAATGTCCATCTTTCAGGGAGAAGTTATCCTCCTGTCCAAGCCAATAGCAGTTGCATTGCATTGGCCAGATAAAATAAAACAATCTCATTTTTACTTGGTGGTTTTTAACTTCTGTCTATTCTAATTGTATCATTGTATTTGTATAAGTTGAGTTATTTGTATCTTTTCATTCTCCACCATATTAAGGCACTTGGGGCCCAGCCTGCAGGGCCTGTAAGAGGGCTGGTGAGGATGCAGAGAAGTTCTGGTTGTCTTTGACTAGAACAACCGGAAAGAATGGAAACAACTGTTCTATATCAGCCATCTGGGTCCCCCATATGGACCACAGCCAGTAGGTGTAGAGGTCTGGTCTGTGGCAGTCAGCGGGTTGTATTTTCTTAGTAACTTCATTTTATTTTATTTTTTATTTATTTATTTTTTGCAGCTATTTATTTATTAAAATTTTTATTTTATATTGGAGCATAGTTGATTCACAATGCTGTGTTAGTTTCAGGTGTACAGCAAAGTGATTCAGTTATACATATATATACAAACCATTCTTTTTCAGATTCTTTTCCCATTTAAGTTACTACAGAATGTTGAGCAGCCTTCCCTGTGTTGTACAGTAGGTCCTTGTTGGTTATCTGTTTTAAATGTAGCAGTGTGTACATGTCAGTTCCAAACTCCCGAGCAGTTTGTGGGATCTTAGTTCCCCGACCAGGGATCGAACCTGGGCTCTGGCAGTGAAAGCACTGAGTCCTAACCACTGGACCGCCAGGGAATTCCCAGTCACTTCATTTTATAAGTTGCACTTTATAATAGTATTTTTATTTTTTTTATAAAGTCCCTGAGAATCATGGGGCCTTTTAGCTAAGCACAGACGTTTCTAAGTGGGTTATGGCTGACCTTTTCAGGCTTATCAAACTTAGCACTTAATTTGTTTCTGGTGTTGGGTTTGGTTGCACGGTATCACATCCTGGTCAAACAGATAAGTGGTCGCAATTTGTTTTTAAACAGTTTACCTCGGAATTGCAGCATACTCTTCAGTGACACAGAAGCGGCGGTTGACCATTCTTCCTAAGGGTTCCACCAAAACCCCTGGGTGGTTGGCGGTTTGTTTAATATTTTAATGAGTAATACATTGAGATTTAAAAAATACCAGAGTAGGCACAGGTGCTATATATTTCTTTATCTATGGCATGTTATAAAAAGAAACATTAGAATCAAATATTTGTGGACTCTTTGAAGCATCTTCACAAAACCCTAGTTTTTTGAGGTACCAGCTGGAAAGACACTTGGTTCCACCAGCTTCTATAACGATTGAGGCCTGGACTGGAAATTTGCATGTCTTTCCGGGCTGGATGAGATAAGACGGCTTAGTGCGGGCTTGGGCTTCTCCACCTCAGCACTATTGACACTTTGGGCTGATGATTCTTTGTTGCACAGGAGACTGTCCTGTGCATGGCAGGATGTTTGTTTAGCTCCAGCCCTGGCCTCTCCCCTCTCCCCTCTGCATGCTACTAGCACCCAACAAAAATGTGGCAGCCAAAAACGTCTCTAGAACTTGGCAGATGTCCCCCCGGGGCCCAGACTGCCCCTGGTTGAGAACCACGGGCTTAGTTTTTCAGCTTCAAGTGGGCACCCTGCCACTGAAGCCCTAGGAGCATTACCTTTGCATTTTAAAGGGATAGGTACAAGAGGAGGTGGGCTGTTCAGCACGTATACTTCTGGAGTTAGATAACCTGGGTTCAGGTCCAGTTTCTGCCAGTGTCTGCCTACTAATTAGGTAAATTAGTTACCTGATTTGTAAAATGGGGGATGATGCTAATTTACAGAGGGTTGTTGGGAGATGAAATGAGATCAGGTCTGTGATGAGGTGGGTAGGGCAGCGGCACACTGCTTGGTAAATACAAGCAGCTGTTTTTAACCACTGGGAACTATGTGAAGTACTCATTTGTAGATTTCAGATCAGCCTTATTCCGTCATGCATTGTATATTTTTTATTTCCTGTCAAGAACATCACACATGATAAATTTGATGACATGGACTATCTTTGCTGAGTAGCAAAGATTTATGACTCCTGTTGGTTGCTGTTTGCATTTCTCTTATGTCACTTGAAAATCCTGCCTAGTCCTTGTAACATTTGACTAGAATGTAAGCTCTTCTGAGGTGTATCTTACTCATCTTTGTATCCTTAGAGCACTGTGTAGGAATGCCTGGGACATAGTAGGTATACAGCAGTGGTGTGAATGTGTTGAAATACTGTATACTGTGGGCAGAAAGGGAACAGAGGACGTAAGTTTGCATTTTTTTTCATAATAACCTCTTTCATAACATGAGAGGCCAATAAGTATATTTTTCTGGTACTCAACCAAATAATTTGAGATAGGCCTTCAGTCCCCGTGTAAACTTAATATTCTCTCCCAGGTATCTCATATTTTGATTTCAGCTCTCCTTCAGTGCGTGAATTTGTACCCTGTCTTAATGACGATGGCACTGCCCAAACAACGCATAACCATAGTTGGACTGGTTTATATTTATGTAATTATCTTCTAATTTTCAAGATGCTTGGAGGTTAGTTGGTTTTTAAAAGAAATATTAACTTTTTTTTTTCTTTAAATGACAAGTAGTGTTACCCATTGGATTATAACATTTTCTCAGACTTTGACAATTGTCATTAATTCCTGCAGCGGACTTACCAAAAAAAAAATAAATAAATAAATTAAGCACTTTCCTACTTGTAGCTGGATGATCCTTCACAAGCAAATTCATTCCTTTCTATTCCCAAACCTTGTGCCTCCTTGAATTTCGAGGTTGAGATGAAGCTCTAGAGTAAAAAAACGTTGGTTGACAGTCAGAAACTGTCCAAGGCTTGAAAATGGATGTGTGTGTGGTCGTAGCCCATCCTGGGGCGGTGGTGGGGGACTAGAGGATTCCTTTCGCCAGAGCTTTGGCGAGGCTGCCCCATAGGGAAGATAGTCTTGTGTCAATAGGTTTTAAGTTGATTCAGTAAGCACTGTTGATGATTGAAATTGAAGAATTGTGAAGACAATTCATCTTGAGGAACACAGAGCAGGGAGTATGAGCCGGGCTGCTGGGAGCAGACATTGACGTACGGGCCGTCATCAAACTAATTGTTGTTTGAATTACCTGTTATGATCCGATGACAAATCTGCCTTGCTCCTGCCACTGGAGCAGAAAATGTAGCTTGAATTGGCGTGATGTTAGCAAGTGTAAACTGTACTTCAACAAGATGGATAAACCCAATTATGGGGCAGACCTGTAGAGAGAAAATCCATTTAAATCTCGTAATGTTAAGCAGAGCTGTGTTTAATTCATTTGGACCAATTTGGGAATGATGTATGAGTGTTGGTGAACATTAGTCAACGGGGGGACCACTTGGAGGAAGGGGATGCGTTGATGCTGCTAGCCACTTGGGGAGGCATCTGGGGTGTCGTCTCAGCAGCCTGCACTAATGGCGGGGAAAGGCAGAAATGACAAAACGATGTACTGACCGCCGTCAGGAGAGCAGCATTGTGTAAATGAACCAATAAGAAAAACATATGAAGCAGAAACGAGAGGAGGTGTTTTTCCTAAATGCTGCTGACGGTCCAAAATATATAGGAAACTTGAGGTTCTTCTTATGTGTTTCCAGCTCCCCAATATCCTTGTGGGTTTTTCCAAGCCTTGTAGTAGGAAGCCTAGGAAATGCTCTTTCTATTTCCTTAATGATGATTTAAGAGAGGGAGAGAGAGAGAGAGGGGAAAGGGACAGCTAAGTTTAAATTGATAATCTTGGGGCATTTGATTCTCTACTGGAAAGCAGTCAAGAAGGCATTATTGTTCTGAAATACATATATTATGCATATTTGCAAGAGAGTTTGGAAGGTCTTATCTATTTAAAGTTTTCTATTTTTCTTTAATAGCTGTTGAGGGGTGACCCAGCTTTGTATGTATTCAATAGTAGGTGCTCAGTATATACTGATGAGGTGAAGGGCAACATTGAACTTTAGAGAAGTAACTTTCGGAGCTAAATACTGGTGTTTACACAACTCAGACTCATTAGGATCTATGTGGACCTTGTATTCTAGATTCATCCAGTAGTTTGCATTCCTGGGAATTTTATGATTTTCATCTAAAAATTTCTGGTTTTACTCCCCCCACCCCCCATTTCTATAGTGTTGGTTTGGTCCAGGATGGTCTTAGAAGACTCTAGTTTCCTTTTGTTTTGGGAGGAGCTGGTAAAGCCTGCCATTGAGTTGTTACTGTTTGGTTTTTCTCTTTTGGTTTTGGGGTTTTCTTGTTGCTTTTCTTTTGTGGAGTGGACTGGACTTGGACTCCAGGCTTGTTCAAAGGAGCATTTGAAAGACTGGAGGACTGATTAAGGAGCTTGGCAGTGGACGGCCAAGAAATTCATGGTTGTACAGTCTTGCCCCCAGCCCATAAGTCTAACCATTGGGAGTGCTGGTGTAAATGAAGGTTAAAGTCCTAGGAGCTTTTTTCTCTAATTGGGGTACAGTTCATTGTATGGGGTGGTGGTATACATTAAGTGTTCCTTCCAGGCAAATCTTTTCTCCCAGAGGCAAATTTATTAGAATTTTACTTTCTGACTTTCTCCAACTCAGTTGAGGAAAGAATCCAGGGATGATAATAAAAAGTTAAGATTTTACAATTATGGCTCAATACTGAATTCCGAGAATCTGAATATTCTAGACTAGTTTAACAGTAGAATTTAGGCAGAACACTTTGAGATAATTTAAACTACCATCTCCACCAAAACCCACCAAGCACATCGAAGCCCTCAAGTTGATCCGGCTGTTGGTAGACCTCCCAATCATTTCAGAACAAGTAATGCAACTAAATGAATTTGGAAGAAACATTGAGATGTGCTTCCGAATCTGAAGGAAGAAATTTGCACTGAAAGAGGGAGCATCCCTTGTGTCCCGTGAGCTTTACTGGGGCTCTGTCTGGTTTGACTCGAAAGTGCTTTCAGGATTTATACTCCTGGGGGTGGGGTATAGACAATGTGCACTGGGCAGGCGGTGAGTAAGGGGGTTTTTGGAAAACAGACTCTTAGGGAAAAGAAAGCATCTACTTTCTGGGTAGAATGGCCTATCTGTGGTAGGGGTAAGTCTTTTCAGGGTCCAGGAGGGGTGCTTTCTTGATTAACTTGTCCCTTTCTGGTCTTGGAACAGGGCTGAAATCTGGCAGTCATGTGTGCAAAGAGGCATTTTTGTCCTTTTGATTAGATCCTCAGATATAAATAGATAGTAGAAGACCTAGGAATACTTAAAATATGATACAAAAATGAAATAGTGAGATAATATCAACTCGAGCTTAAAGTAAGTTATTTTCTATAGAATTAAACAATAATTAGCTTCCTTATGGTATCAAGTTCTAGATAAGGGATTAGTTGATGTATGGAATCTATAAGACAATTCAGAAGATGTTTCAGGAATCACAAAGTTCTGAATTTGGTTTTTATCCTTAAAACCAAAAGCAAACCTCTCTTCTTTCCTCCTCCTGGTCTTCAGGTGCTTAGTTAGGGCTGAAAAAGCCAAGAATTTTCCTGTTAATTAAAAAAAAAAAACCTCACTGACCCAACGTAGGCAGGCATTTTTTTCGTGAAAGAGAACTTAAAGGAAGGTTGAAAAATGTCCCCAGGCTCAAAAGGAGGTGTTTCCCAAGCCACCACCGTGCTTTGTGTACCCGATTTTGTTTTGTGTTGTCTTAAAAAACTTGTCACTTGTCACATTTTCACAATGGTGAGTGAAAGCAGTTGACACATGTCACAGAAGACCTGATGTGTGAAGCCATTTCTGTCTGAAGAATTGGCACTCAGGGCCTGAATTCTGGAGGAAAAGGCTTCAGTCACATGGTAGACCCTCTTTCCTTGGAAGAGGGGAACCCCTGCTTCAAAAAAAAAGGGCAACCAAAAAAAAAAAAGAAACAACTATGTTTTGCTCTGATGGCTTTTCAGTTGGGTTACATCTGCCAGTTTATCTTCATCAGAAAATAAGTCTGAATATACTTATCATTTCCCCACAAGCACACTCCTCCTGCCATGATTTTGTCATTTTAGGAGAGTGTAGGGAAGGCACCAAGTTCGTTGTTGTTGTAGACCGGATTGGATGCCGCTGCCTCCACAACTGTGTTTTTCTTTTTTTTTAATAATAATAAGTTGAGAGTTGTTTGGTGTTTTTTTCCTCTGGCCTTATTGGAATTTTTGGCCACAATGCTTCTCTCCAGGCCCCTGGTTTTGCAAAGCAGTTAAAGGAGCCCGACAGTGACTTGCACATGTCGGGAGCGGATGAGCTGACGTGTAGAAAATACACACACACAAAACCACATGCCCCATGCAAAGCAGATACGGTTTTGATTTCGACCTCCGTGGTTCTGCTATCGTTGCTTTTTCCGTGAGAGTGGATCTTTATCTTTCGGCCGACTTCTGGTTCCGTTCATGGTTTGTGGTTTCCAGTTGCCATCACAGCTCGTGAACTTGGCTGCTTGGGGACCAAAGGGACTAGGGCTCCTGGCCCGTGAGAGTCTGAGGAGAGAGAGTCCCAGGCTGGCCTTCCCAAGGAATATTGAGATTGGAGATCTGCGCCTGGGCCCGGGTTCCCTGGCAAGTGGCCGCAGAGCCATTGTCCCCGTCCTGGATCCTCTGCTGTCACACGCTCCCCACCTGGGGTTTCTTCTCTCTCTTTCTGTGTTAGTTATGTAATGTCTCTAAGGACTATTTTGGAAACATCTAGACCAACTTGTGATTGATCTTCCTGTTCTCTGTATTTCCCGTGATTCCCTTGCTTTCCTCTCATCTTCTTTGGCAGGAAATATTTTTTTCCTCATTAACGAGTTTCCAGGTCAAAATTTCCCGTAAAGTATGAACTTTTCTTTATCCCAGTATTTGATTTCCACCACTTTTTTTTTTTTTTGGTTTTGTTTTTACGTAAAGCTGAAAACTTTAAATTGGGCCAATGGCTTAATGGCTCTGTGCCTCCGTTTTCTCATCTGTGGAAAATGGGTTTCATAAGAGGACTTGCCTCCTGTGTGGGTCTTTGTGAGATCCTGTGAGAGGGTTTAGCCCAGTGCCTGGTCCATGAGAAAGGTTTAATGGTGGTGTTACTGTTACCAATCGGGTGTCTGAGGAAACCCATCGGCCCCAGGCAAATGGGGACAGTTGGTCACCCTGACAACACTGTTGTTACACTCTTGCCAAGTTGACAAGTTGATGATGGACTGTGTGGCATACCTTTTTGTGCTTTTTCTACTCCCCCCCCGCCCCCACCAAAAGAATCTGGTTCTGAGTTATTTCTCCTGTAAGCGAGTGGGCCGAATCAGGAGGCCAGAATACCTTTTGAAGAGTCTGGGTTGTGACATAATTTATCTCCCTGGGGAGGGCAGACAAAAAACTGATCGAGAGACTGGACTTGGAATTATTCAGCTTCTGATGGACATGAAGTTAGCGACAGCAAGACAGGGATTCGTGGCCTTTTGGCTGTAGTGTCTGCTCTCTTCTTTGGTCTAATTTCTATTGCTTCGAACTTCATTAAAAAAATAGATTTTAAAAGGCATCCCTTTTGGTTCTTGAAAGGCAGAGGGCTGGCTCCTGGCTTGCGAACCTAATAACACTTATTTCTTTCTTTATGAGGGAGTTTCCTGGGGCCACTGTGGTCAGGTTATTGTTTGTCTGAATCTGTAATAAGCGTGTAATAGCCCCGTCCTCCTCCACTTTGTCTCAGAGACAAGTGGCCCTAGTGGGTTTCTGGGGACAAGAGGCCTTCAGAACCTGTGATTAGAAGCTCACTGCTCCGGGGCCCTGGGTGCCAGCACCCATGGTGGGAGGGGCAGCATGTCTGCAGTTGAGTCCGTGCCCACAACACAGGTCCCCTCGCTGGAACTTTCCTGGGAGGTTCTCCTGGGCAAGAAATCAGTGAGTGGACGGCGTTCTCGGGCCTGTTCACACTTCCGCTTGGATAACAGCGATGCAGTAAGGAGCTTGTCCGGAATGATTTATTCTCAGTGGAGGTTAAGAAATGACATCTATTCTCCCAATCGACTTGACAGCAGTCACTGTTTCTTTAACACCTCCTGGCTCCAGAAGGTCCAGTTCAAACCTCCCTCGTTTGCAGAAGGCCGAATTCACACACAGGGCTGGGCGGTTTGTCCGTTTTTATGGCTCTCTTTAGCTTTTTCAGAGGCCAAAAGGAAAAGAGAGTGAAATATGAGAAGTCAGAAAACAGTCAATGGACTTTTTTTTTTTCTTTTTAAATCCTCACGCCCCTCTTTTTGGCTTTGGGACGCGTAAAACAACAGAAGAGTGTGTTTACGCTCTCCCACCCTCCCACCTCCCTTGGAAAAAAAAAAAGGACTTGTGTTTAGCAGTCATTGTTCATCAGAAAGGTATGGTATTTTTGTTGGCCTTGGCCAGACCTCTGTAGCCGGTCAGTGGCCTTGGGCTGCAGAAGGCGCCTCCATTTCCCTGCCCTCTTCCAGTGTCATTTGTAGCATCCTGGCTGGTGGCGTAGCTCTCATCCAGAGCAGTGCCTTACCTTTTCAGTTGGTCCGTCCCTCTAAGTGATGACTTACGCCATACCTCTCAGAAATGTCTTAATTTACTTCATTTAATAGTTTTGCCTCCTTTCTATCCCCCCTCTCCCCAAATTAACTCCAATCACAAAACTCCTTCCCCGGGCAGCCCTTGGTGAGATGAGGCATTTTCCTCTGGGGAGGACTTTGTCTTTGGGAATGGCAGTGGGGAAGAACAAATTAAGGGAGAGGATGAAGCTTCATAATTAGAACTAGGGGTCCAGGAGGTCTGCCTCTGAGTTATCTGCTTGTGGAGAGCTTTGTTCTCTGGGCCT
Organism: Grampus griseus; assembly: GCF_964374135.1. Taxonomy (NCBI): domain Eukaryota; kingdom Metazoa; phylum Chordata; class Mammalia; order Artiodactyla; family Delphinidae; genus Grampus; species Grampus griseus. The sequence goes on from NC_139010.1 coordinate 69,459,526, forward strand.
CAGTTTGCTTGTCTGTGAAATGCCTCCATAGGATGCGCACGGAGGTGGGAAGCTGTGAAAGGGCTGTACTATCTGGAGTTCAACGTTTTTGCTGTAAAAAGGAGGCATTCTAGGGTGATGGATGAGGGCTCTGGCACTGACGTTAGACACACCTGGCGTCACCCATTTAGTGCATGTGGGACCATGGCGAGTTCTGGAGCCGCCCTGCCACGGCACTTTTATCTGCAAAATGGGGACAGAACTGATCCCAGAGGATTAAATAGGAAAACATACATACAGTGACCAGTGCCGAGTACGGAGCAGCAGTGGTTGCTTTTGTTCAAAGCGGAATGATATTTGTCGTCCTTTCAGGTTCTGACCCTTCCTCGGGTGCGTGGTTTGTTTTGCTGCTAATGAAGGCGAGTGGACAGTCGTCGTGCTTGATTTTCATGCCATCTTTTCTGGTTAAATTGCTTCTGCTTCTGAGAAGTATTGAGAGATGAACTGTATTCTCCTTGTCAGATAGGTATTAAAATTGGACTTTGAAAGCAACGTCAGGATCTTTCCGTAGCAGGAGTCACATTCATTTGCTCCTCAGCTTCTAACTTACATTTTAGTTATTCCTCTCCCTCCAGCCACATACATAAACACATACAGTCATTGATTTCTTTCTTTTTTCATGTATTACTACAAGGATCAGTTTCTTCTGGCTTAATTCCAGAAACAACATGCCTGTCTTTTTTCATCCTTGAAGAAAAACAGTCCGAAGCACCATAATTCCTTAAATTGGATTTCAATGCTTGATCCCCTTATGTTCAGTAAACAGAGTGTTCTATGAAACATCATTGTTTGGGAGCAAGAGGCTAGCAGCCTTGCTTTTTTCAGAAGGAAAGGCACTGTGGTGGAGCCTCCTGGGGTGAGACTGTGGGTGAGGTCCAGGCAAGGTGAATGCCCATCTTCACTAGGGATAGAGGAATGAATCCCTTTCCAAAAATCCTGGTGAAAGTTGGGAGGGCTGCCTGTTTATGAGCAGAGTTTAGTTTGGGAAGAAGCCTGCAGTGTGTGTGTGTGTGTGTGTGTGTGTGTGTGTGTGTGTGTGTGTGTGTGTGTGTGTGTGTGTGTGTGTGTAACTCTATTAGTGCCATGGGTAGCCACCACTTGAAAGCCTTGGGGTTCCTATATTCAAATCAAAGGCTCCCAGGAGCAAAGATAAAGGGGACAGTGTGATCTTCAAAGACGAGAGGATAAAAACGTAGTGGGGAATATTTTCTGGGTAATTCTGCAGTTCCTCCCCCCCCAACCCCCTCTTTTTTTTGAGAAATATTAAGAGTGTCCACAGCTTCCTTTCACTTGCAGTTTCTGGAGCCGGAGATGGATGACTAGCAGAAAGCAAAACGAAAATGTCTTGGGCTGGTTCTGAGCTTGTCGAGGAGTGAGTCAGTCAGTGTTTCTCGGGACCTTTCTTCCTCTCTCGCCTTTCTTCCTTTCCTTGAGCTAGTTTCGCTGTGAGAGTGCAGGCTTGGTACCCACTTACCCAAGAACTGATTAGTTCCTAAAAGAAGCAGTAAGTTGATTGCTTACAGAGATGATGTAAGCTTTGCTCTGGGGTACATCAGCTTGGATTTCTCATGCTTTATCTTATAAAGCCTAAATTAACAGCTGGTTTGGTTTGAGTTCTCCGGGATCTGACTAAGGGATTAGAGTCCATTCTCAAGTGAGTCAATCTAGTTTAATTTATTTCAGGTCTATCAAAAAAGATCAATCAAAGCTCTTTTGAAAGTAAAGCTATAATCAGCCTGCGCACTTAGAAGTCACCGTTGTTGCGCTTGTGTTTCTCTCTGGTGGAGAAGCGCTCAGGCTCTGGTTAAGAGGACGCATTAGGGCATTTTCCGCGTCCCTCCCTTCTTTGCGGCCTCCACTCCTTCCCAGGAAGATTTGGAGAAGGTGTCATGTTTGAGAACTCCGCCCAGGTGGGTGCTGCCCTGACCTCCCGCTCCCTTTTCTTTGGTGATGCTGGATCCCTGGTTTGGAATAATTGAATACTCGGGACCTGACCAGATCCAGCCCATTTCATGTCACCGGTGTTGCTCCTGGGCCTTCTCTTGCAGAGATGGGTGGGTGAAAATGTGCATTGAATTCTTCTTCCGGGACGTCTGCAGTGAGTGTGCAAGGCAATGGTGAGGCACTCTCAGCTGTGGTTGATCTAGGGTTTTGTGAGCCCTGGGAGCTACAACCTGAGTTGCCCATTTCTTCTGCGTTTCCATTTTAAAGATACTTACTGGCATCTGCTCGTAGCTAAGGACTATTCTACACATGATACGTCAAGAGACATACAGAGAATAACGAAGTGGTGAAGAGCTTGATGTTAGAGTCAGACAGACCAACCTTGAATCCCGACTTTGCTGCTTTGTGATGTTGTATGATCTTGAGCTAGAACTTCCCTAAACCTCAGTTTCCCTGTCTGTAAAATAGGCATGATAAAAATATCCCTCAAAGGATTGTTGTGATAACAAAGTGAAATAACACTGTATCTTTTGCCTTTATTTTGCTTAAAAAAAAAAAAAGCCCTACATTTTAGGGGAGATCCCAAGAAGCTGAAGCTCCCCCCTCCCCCGAATGCATTCAGCAGAAACAGATTCTTTATTTAGGGTCTGCGATGTGTCCACTGCTCTGCTGATGCCTGGATACAATGAGATAGTCCCTGCCCTATAGGAGTGTACAGTCTATTGGGAAAAGAAAGCACTTAGCAGAGTGGGGTGTCTGGAACTGTGAATCCCAATCTTCTGGGTCACTCACTTTGGTCCAAGGGATGCTTTTTGTCATGCTTCCATTGGACCGAATGAAAACTGTGGGTCTCTCTCTGTCTGCCTTCCACTAGTGGTTCCTGTAAGTCACTCACCCTTCTATTTCTCTTAACTTCCCCCTGGCCCCCCAGGTTTGAACGTTTGCATTATCACTGGTACACGTGTGAGTCTAGCCTCAGTTTTTCCAGCTGTGATATGGGGTGGGCATTATCCCTTGGAGTGTGTGTTAAGGGAGGGGAACACTCACATTTCTGAGGCATCCTTGTGGTACTGTCATGTGCGGGAACTGAGACTTTGTTTACTCGGCAATCATCACTCCAGAAGAAATTTAATATTAGTAACAAAAAGAAAAGATGTTGTTTGTTGAACTTTTGCTATGTGTCAGTTTGTAGAACATTCCATATATTTTTAAACTGAATGCTCACAGCAACTTTATGCATCATCCCCATTTTACAGATGAGAAAACTGAGGAAAGTTAGGGGACTTTCCCCAAAATACATGGCTAGTAAGTGGCTGCACTGGGGTTTGAATCCGGGCCTTGCCTGATGCTGTATGCTTGCTACTTTGACATGGAAACGGGAGGCTGCTGTTGGGAATATAGTTGGGCTCCTCTCTGGAAACTCTAATGTGGGCCTTGGAGGCGAATTGGATGTGGTTGCCTACATCTCCCTCTAAAAACAAAAGCCTCTTTTTCCCTCCATGGTCCACTGTAGATCTGAGTCTGGGTTCTGGAATTTCTGCATCTGGTATGCATGGCCGAGGCCTTGCTTGTGGACCTGCGGGTACCTTACCAGGCTGTGTGCGCCTGACCCTGGTGAGGATTCAGCAACCTCAAGTGTGGGTCGGGGTTAACCATTAGAAAGAAATAGCCAAAGCACTTTGGAAAGTCACATGCTGGGTTTCTACCATGTCCTAGAAACTGTCGTAATTCATTTTCCCCTTTGCTTTTGCTTGAGTAGAAAGAAAAAAAATGGAGAGTCAATGCTAATAATTGTGGCATGTAATGTAATTGGAAGTGTTTCACTGACATGCTCACGAGAGTTTCCGGCTCCTCTTCGGCTTGGATATAGCACTAGACTTGCCTTGAGTGTCTTGTACAAGCCTTTGAAGCAGGTAGACCATATTATAAATAGGTGCGTTGCTATGGTGAGGATGGCAGTCCTTGCTTGCTGTGGGTAACCTTTTCTACCTTCTCGGACACTGTTTTAAAACAGCAGCATGATAGCATTTCATCTGATTTGGACCGAGGTGGGGGTACATGAATCAGTGAGATTGAGGTCTAAACACTTTTTTTTTTGCGGTGATGTTTTGGGGGTTTCGGCGCACCTAGCACTGTGGAATATTTTGTAGCTTGGGCTTTCTCATGATTTATTTAGAAATATGTTTTCTAATGGATAGGGTGGGGGGATGGTGGTGGGCAGAAGGCTGGGCTTTCTTCTCTTCCCCCTCCTTTCTTCCCCGAGCATTTCTGCGAATTTGTTGGCTTTGATGCCCAGCAGCTCGTACAGTGAAATGAAAGTTCAGGTTGGCATGATGCAGGAATCGTTATTCCTGGTAGTGTGTTTCCATTACTGTTAAATAAAGGCAACTGCCTGCCTTTCAGGCCTCACAGGTAGTTATTTCTCCATGGAGTGAGACACACAGCAATGGGGACTGGATTAGTGGTTGTCCTGCAGATCCCCAGGGTAACTCAAATTTATATCCCTCCCACCCTTCCCCCGGCCATACATCCGAATCCCTTAAATTTGGGGGCAGATGCACAATCTCACGATGTAAAAGGATGTTAAGAATTAACTTGACAGGTGCTTATAGTTCTTTCACATTTCCAAGTGTGTTTCTCACCTTTAAAATGGGAATAATGTTTCCTTACCCACCCCAGTGGGTAGTTCGGAGCACCAAAAGGGACAAAGTTTGATGGAAGCCCTCTGGGGGAAAAGTGGTGTTAGGCAGGCATTTAAATTTGAGACCATTCTGTGTCTTTTGGTCAGAGTCTGAATCCTGTATTTTTATAGCTCAGAGCTGCCTCTCACCTTCGTGCAGTTCCCCTCAGGGTGAGCATTGTGGCCTTCCTCAGGAACCCTCAGGTACTGGACCCCTCCTTGCCAGCTGGGGTACATGCCAAGTTGGGGGGCCCAGGGCTGTGGCCCCCTGGCTTCTCTCAGTACCTTTGGGACCTCGGTTTCCCTTTCTGGGAAGTGGGGATGCTGCAGAGATCTTATTAGTGGGGTACCTGTATACAGTGTGAAGATGTAGCCCAGGCTCCTGAGTGGTTCCGAAAGCAGGGAACCCCTCCCCCAGGGTAGGGAAAGCCACAGGGTGAGTCTCTCCCATTGCCAAGAGGGGTCAGGGTACGACCCCACAGCAGGGACGGGGATCTCTCTTTGGGATCGTCCCGATCACCCAGCCAGGGCAGCATCACGTCTGAAGCAGAGATCTCCCTGGCGAAGGCGGCCAGGGGTGTTGGAAGAAGAACTCTGGCTTGCCGTGATCACCCGGCCTCAGGCTAGGGAGCCTGTGGATTCTGCCTCTGGTTCCCAAGGAAACCTCACCTCGGACAGGAAGGAGGACAGAGGTGGTTGCCAGGGCCACGGGGAAGATGAAATGCCACGGAGGCAAGCATTGTGCCGAAAGCTGGGCAGCGTGTAGACCTCAGGATGGGCTGGCCTATGTGTTTATTTAGAAGTATTTCTAGAGGGTAACCTCACTGGCTAAAGAGCGTGTCTGAACAACAGCGCCGTTGTTCGTTTGAGCCTTGTTGCGCTGGCAGGGTGTGGGCGGCCTGTCCGGCCTTGGAGGCCTTGCATTCAGAGCAGCGAGGCCTGGGGAGGGGCGGAACCTGACTCCCTCCAGGACGCCCCATGCCAAGCCCAGGAAAGCGCTGCCCATCCATCCCCTCTGGTGGTGGGATTGGGCAACGTGGAGAGCAGAAAATGTACGTCGGCGGCGGCATAGACTCCATTCTACACACCGCCCTCGCCTCCTCTCCCCAGCCCTGGAAGGAAACGTGCCCTCCGGGAGACACCCAGACCCAACAAAGAGACCTTTGTGGGAGCTGGAGGTGAGAACGCGTGGGCGTCGGGATTCCTGGGTTCGAGTTCCAGCTCACTGCCAATCGCCTGGGCGCTGGGCTAACATTTCTGGAATCAAAAGAAGTGCGGGCTGCCCAGCGAGGCCTCCTGAGCTAGATGCTGTGGGGCGCTAAGCTTGCATTGTCTTTGCCAAGGGCTTTGAGCTCCTGGGGGGAGAGGGAGTCCTAGGACGCGGGATGGGAGCATCTTGAGGAAGACTTCAGGCTCTGTTCTGGCCCCTTGAGGCCTCTCCTGAAGAGTAATCAACCGCATTGATCCTCCTCTGAGATTCTGGAATGAAGTGTTAGGTCATTATGCTTCAGGCTTTCCTGATCAGGGAACTCTTACCTCGATGAAAATGGAGATTTCTCGTGTGTCCTCTCCCTACCCCATCTACTGATCAGAATCTTGGAAGGCAGGACCTGGGAATGTGTCTTTGGTAATAACCTGCTTGTAAAGATGCTTTTTGCTGTGGGCTGCCTCCTTTCCCCGCCCTGCACTGGGCCGGTAGCTCTCCTGAGGTACTTATAATCCAGATAATTCTCTTACTTCAAGTGCACAATTTAGTGATTTGGGGCATATAGTTGTGTCACCATCTACACCATCTCGTTCCAGAACGTTTCATCACACCCAACGAGAAACCCCATACCCAGTAGCACTCAATCCCCATTTCCCCTCCCCCGGCCCTGGTGATCCCTGTGGATTTGCCCATGCTTGGCATTTCCTATACATGGAATCGCAAAATATATGACTTTTTGTGTCCGGCTTCTTTTGCTTAGTTAAGCAAGGTGTTTTCAGGGTTCCTCCATGTTTTCGCACGTGTCAGTTCTCCATCCCTTTTTTTGGGGGCCAAATAATATTCCACTGTAGGGATATATATATATATATGTATATATACACACACCACGTTTTCTGTATCCATTCATAGGTTTTTGTACGGACATATGTTTTCATTTCTCCTGGGTATGTACCTAAGAGTGGGATTGCTGAATCTTATAATAACTCTATGTTTAACTTTTTTTTTTTTTAACATCTTTATTGGAGTATAATTGCTTTACAATGGTATGTTAGTTTCAGCTTCACAACAAAATGAATCAGTTATATATATACATATATTCCCATATCTCTTCCCGCTTGCGTCTCCCTCCCTCCCACCCTCCCTATCCCACCCCTCCAGGCGGTCACAAAGCACCAAGCTGATCTCCCTGTGCTATGCGGCTGCTTCCCACTAGCTATCTACCTTACGTTTGGTAGTGTATATATGTCCATGCCTCTTTATCGCTTTGTCACCGTTCACCCTTTCCCCTCCCCATAGCCTCAAGTCCATTCTCTAGTAAGTCTGTGTCTTTATTCCTGTTTCACCCCTAGGTTTTTCATGACATTTAACTTTTTGAGGAACAACCAAACTTCTAAAGCCTTGGGTTCTGTGGTGTGCCAGTTGTGTTGGGCAAGATGGCAACATGTGACTTTGCCAGAGACAGTATAGAGATTGTCTATTAAAAAAACTGGTCATGTTAAGTCCCCCCCAGACTCCCTCCCCCCACATTGTTATAATTGGATGGACACCTATCAGTTACATTCCTGTAACCCAGGAGTTTTTGACCCTGGCTGCATAATACAATCACCTGGGAGCTTCTGGAAAATAAAAGTCTCATCTCCGGATCAGTTAAATCAGAGTCTCTAGCTACTGGAGTTTCGACCTGATTTTCACAAGTTGCTGTTGCCTCTTTCTCTCCTTTCTCCCATGGGTGAGATGAAAAGGCAGAGATGGGGTTGGTCGTGCAGACTAGAAAGAATCTACAAAGATCCCAGCACTCTCTTATGAGGCTCCATGGCTGTAAATGGGAACCTGGGACTTGGGCAGGTAAACGGGAGGAACTTGTGAGAGGTGACCTGTGGCTGGGATGGGCGAGGGGGGTGGGGGGAGAATCTCCTAACCTCTGTACATTTTGGATGTAATTATATTCGAGCTGAAGCACACGATTACCCACAGAGATAGTTGCTGAGAGATTCCTTGGTTCCCTGACAGTGGCTGGACTTTGTTGTTTCGTGGTGGTCTTTCTGTCTCAGCCCTGGGTACGGAGCGACCGCCCCTCTCTCCTAAAGGCTGTCGTTCCCTGCAGGGGCGGGACTGATTAGGGATGGAGAGACCCTGGCCTGCGCTGGATTTTACTAAGTATGGGGGTGGCCTTGCGCATGTCACCACCTGCCGGGGAGCTCAGAGGGAGGGACTGATCTAGGACGACCTTTCACCCAGGCTGTTGTGTGGTTCAGATCGTTTTCTCCTTCAGCCTACCGCTGCCTGGTGTTTTGGTGAAATTGGCTTAAATGCTGCTCCCTCAGAGCTCCCCTCTCTGAAACCTCCTCCTCAGGGGTCCTCACCTCCCTCAGGCCTGCCCCTTGGTTTCCTTCCGTGCGTTGATCCTCACACCCTGGCATCTTCCTCTACCCGGCTCTTCCCTTCCCCACCTGGACGTTCGCTCCACGGGGATAGGAAGTCAGTTCTTTGCTCTCTCCTCATTGTCTGGGGGCTCCAGAAATAATCGCGAGTAAATGAGCTGTTGAATCTTTACCCCAAGTATCCAGTGACTGTAGGCATGTAGCTTTGAGCCTCTGGGAGCTGATCCTTTTCTTTTCTAATTTAATAAATTATATTCAAGAAGAAATAATAATGGTCAACATTTATTGGGAACTTTGTGTCCAGCGCGGGGCTAAGGACTTTATTAATCTCGTTTATACCTTATCGCAATCCTGCGAGGTAGGTGGTCATGGACAGAGTCCCATTTTACAGGTGAGGAAACAGGCCAGTAGGAGGTGCAGCCTAGTTAGGACCCTGGCCAGACCCCGGAGCCCTTAGAGCTCTGTTTTCCCCCAGGGAGGGAATGAACAAATAAAAGAATTCTATGCATTGGAAAAAAAAGACATTTGGGGAGAAGGATGGTGACCCTCTTGGCTATGGTAACCAAAATGATTTGTGCTCCCTGTCGAAAGGTATCTTTTAGGGCACCAAGAAAAGACTGCTTTCAGTGATATCCAAAGTGATGCTAAATTGGTTTTTGCCTAAAAGCCAGAAAAGGGGCAGTGTGGTGGTCCACGTGCCAAAGCAGGCAGCTCAACGGAGAGAGCCGGGCATGGGAGACACCCCAGAATCCAGAAGGTTGTTCTCGCTGTCGACCACCGCCCAAGACCAGGGCTTCCTGAGCGCTGAGTGATGGCCGCAGAACCAGTTAGCAAAAGCCTTGCTGAGGCCCTTGGCGGAGGCTGGAATGCTCACCAGTGATCCTTATCTAGGAAGGCCAGAGGCCACGACTGCCCACCTCTCCTTCCTCGGCTGGCTTCTGTGGGGCACAAGACTTTGTGGCCGGCACTTAGCACATGTGAAGCCAGCAGGCTGATGCGGTGTGTGTAGTATGCCAACTTAGGGCCTTCTAGCTGAAAGGGGCCAGAGAGACTGTTTCATTCACCTCCTCGTTTTCAGATCAGGGATCTGAAAGGGAGGTGAAGGTCAAAGCCCCTTAGTGGCTGAGCTACGGCTAGAGCCCAGGGCTCTAGGGGGAAACTTCTGCAGATTTGGGGCACTTTCCAAGGGCCTTCTGTTTTCTGAGACATCAGGGAGACCCTGTGTTCCTCAGAGGTTAGAATTTAGTTTGGGGAAAGATAAAACAGAAGAGGTGAGGTTTCCCGCTCTGCTGTGGTTGTGCGTAGCGATGAGGGTGGTGGAGAGGAGCTGAGCTGAATTCCAAGTGGTTCCAAGGAGGTTAGCAAGACTCTTGCTCAGGCATCCTTCTCCTCAAGAAATAACGAAGCAATGGGTTTCTTAAGAGATCTTGAAGCATGTTTGCTATGGGTTTTGTAGTTATTACAATAAATGGTCAATTGGGTAATTTCCTCCCTACCTTCCACTATTGGAGTGACGTAGCCTCGGCAACTAGAGGTCTTTGAGAATTGTCTACGGCTGGTAGAGCATCTCTCAACTTGGAGCAGACGTCAATCTGACGGGGTAGGTTGGTTTAGACAGACCACAGGTCCATCGGCATTTGAAAAAGCAGTTGGAGACATTGTGCTTTGTCTTGATTTGAGTTGTGATATTTTGTTTTGAAACTTTAAGTAACATGAAGGGAGGATGGGAGAGGTGTTTTGTTCATTCAGAGGGTAATGGGATGAAAGCTGAGAGGTACCAGGCCTGAGGGGTTCATTGTGAGATCGTTGAGGAGATGATGGCATCATGCCATTGGGTGATAGTCACCTGGCCGTCCCCCAGAGGCTGAAAAGGAGCAAGAGGCCCGTGGGCTTCACTGGGAAGGAAGTTGTGGAGTTGCTGCCTTCCAGGAAAGGGTTGACACCCCTCCCCACGAGGGAAGAGGCCAGGGACCAGAGGGGACCATCCCATCGAGTGATTGCACCTTCAGAGTGTCTCCTGGTCTCATCCGCTCTGTCCTGCCTCTAGGGGTTGCCTTCTCAGACCCGGGGTCAAGCTCAGAAAGATTCCATACTGGCTTCTTTTCCCCTGAAGCTGGGGTGTTATATTGAGACCCAGTCCCTTACCTCATGAACGCTTGTAGAGTTCTGGTCTTCCGCTGAGCAATTTTATTAGCGACCCAGGATTGTAAGCTAATCATTCCTGGCCTGCTTCCCCACGGGTGATTGTCCTGTTTCCGGTATATTGCGGCCCCCAAGAGGAGGAGTTGGTTAACCAGTTGCCTTGACAGTTAAAAGAAAAAGGAGTGGGGAGGGATATTTTGATGCTATTCCTGATTTATTCTAGAAGATGTGGAGCGTGGGGTGGGCAATGAAGGGAGGGGAGGTGTCCTTGGTTGTGGGCATAGCCCTGGCCCAAGTTCTGTTCACGCTTAGTCACTTTCTGGTTGTACAAACCATCCTTCTGGACCTATTTATTTATTTATTAATAATAATTATTATTTTTAAAATTATTTATTGATTTATTTATTGGCTATGTTGGGTCTTCATTGCTGCACGTGGGCCTTCTCTAGCTGCGGAGAGCGGGTGCCACTCTTCGTTGCGGTGCATGGGCTTCTCAGAGCGCTGTCTCAGTAGTTGTGGCACACGGGCTTAGTTGCTCCGCGGCATCCTCCGGGACCAGGGCTCAAACCTGTGCCCCCTGCATTGGCAGGCAGGTTCTTAACCATTGCGCCACCAGGGAAGTCCCCTATTTCTTTATTTGTAAATTGAATTGGACTATAACAAACATTCCTGGGTTTTTCACATACGAAGGACTCCCCCCCCTTTTTTTTAGGTATAAGTAGCACTTGGAGGGTAGCATTTGTGAAAGGAAAAGGGGGGGAAGCTGGATCGAGCAGGGGAGGCGTCGGAGGGCAGTGCCAATGTGAGAAAGTCTCTGCCAGCCCAGGGGCCGAGAAGACCCATTTTTAAGTGGTGAAAATTACACACTCTCCCTGCATCAGACCTTAAAGCAACCCTCATTTACAGAGTGGTTACTGAGCTAAGCACTTGATAGATATTTTGCAGTTTCACTGCTGCATGAGGCCACGCTCCTTCTCCAGCTGAGCAAACAAAACACTGGCGCAGGAAAGGCAAGTGACTTGTTCAGAGTCACACAGTGAGGGAAGGGGTTAGAAGCCTGAGCACTTAGCTGCTGCATCTCCTCTCATCAATATAAATGTTCTGTGTTTGCTGACTGGGAACCACACACCGTGACCAAAAGCTCTAAGACTCTGGTAGTGCTTTTTTTTTTTTTTTTTGCGTTACGCGGGCCTCTTACTGCTGTGGCCTCTCCCGTTGCGGAGCACAGGCAGGCTCAGCGGCCATGGCTCACGGGCCCATCTGCTCCGTGGCATGTGGGATCTTCCCGGACCGGGGCACGAACCCGCGTCCCCTGCATCGGCAGGCGGACCTTCAACCACTGAGCCACCAGGGAAGCCCTGGTAGTGCTTTTGCATGGCCTTGTATGTTTATTAGTCATCACAGCATCTACATGGAACGAAGAGACAGGTTTAGCAGTGTGAGAGGTTATCGTTCTGTGTCCGCTCCATCAGTCTGGCTTGGGGGGTGGACTTGGGGCCCTCTGAAATGATGCTGGGCCTCTAGCACGCTCTCCTCGTTTGTACGGGGCTTTCTAGTTAACGGGGTTCTTTGCTGCAGGACGACCCTGTCCATGCAGGCCTATGTAACGGAGTAATTGAAACGGTCCTAGGTCATTGTCTGCATTCCGTGTGGCTGAACGGGCAGCCTGTCCATGACGTGGCAGCCCCATCCTTGACCTGGGAGAGGCCAGGAAGCACCTCGTAGTGCAGGAGGTGTCGGGCCGAGGTAGGAGCCCTGTTATTACATAACAGCGCCTAGGCTTAGCTGGATGCCTTCCTGCCGGGAAGCTCTCCGCATTCTGCAGATACCATCGCGGTTTGTTTTCTGGGAGGAGGGAGAGCTGAGTTCCTCTGTGAGGGATTTGAATACAGGTATTGAGAAATGGGGTTGCTGGGCCATTCTTCTCCTTGTCTGGATAAAGAATTCTGAATACCCTGAAATTTTAGTGGTTTGTCCCATAAGTAAGGCCTATGGTAGAAAACAGTCCTGGCCTGAGGATTTCCCTGTTAGTAGAACTTGGTGCTGGGAATTCCCTGGTGGTCCAGTGGTTAGGACTCCACAGTTTCACTGCCGAGGGCTCGGGTTCAATCCCTGGTTGGGGGACGAAGATATCCTGCAAGCCGCGTGGTGCGGCCAAAAAAAAAAAAAAAAAAAAAAGAACCTGGTGGTACTTAATGGCTGTTGGCTATAGATCGCAGGACCTGTCCGGATCCTTGGAAATGCCAAAGAACTTGTAGCTTTGGCCGCCCACTCTTGTCTATAAATACCTTTGTCTATATTGTGTTAAAACCAGCAGGATAGGCCGACTGGATTGCGGAGACCTGGACTGAATCTCAGCTACCTCCCCGGGGCCTGTTTTCTCTCCTCTAGCGTGAGACCCTAGGAGTTTCCCCCGAAAAGTCTGGGGCTGGGTGCTTCTCAGGGAGTCTGCATAAGCAGGTGCCCATTGAAAGGTCCAAGAAGTCCTGCAGTTAGAGAATAGGCAGCTCTTAGTAGGGCAGAATGTAATGTCCCCTGGGAGCTGTGGGATTAGGTGCTATTTGAGTAGCCTCCCCTGTCTGAGGTGAGTCTCACCCCACTCTCTCTGTTCTATCTGTGGTGGGTCACAGGCATCTCTGCTCGGTCAAGGGGTGGTCACCGTCTTGGGCGGGCAAACTGTGATGGGAGGAGCGTTGCGTTACTACTAGTGCTTGTCTGGCTCATTATGCAGCGTGACCAGGCTCTGGAGGGAAGAAGAAAAATCAGGACCCACCCGGACTGAGGCTTGAGACCCTTGGCAAATAGAGGTACGCAGTTGTATGACTGGAAGCGAACTGGCCGTAGTCTGGCCAGTCTCTTTTATTTCCAAAGGTGAGCAGTCTTCAGGCCCAGAGAGAGGCAGTGCGATCCTCCTAGGATCCTGCAGTTAACGAATGGCCGAGGTTTGACATCACTCAGAGCAAGACACCAGAGCTGTTTAATCTGCCACATGGTGTTAGGATGTCTTTCCTGGACAGTGTAGGCAATGCTGTTTGCTTAGGATGGCCTTTGGCAGTGCTGTTGTTGTCCTAGCACTGGCAAACCATCTCTTGGGCCCAGAGGGGAGGGTGAGAAATCATACCTCTGGTAGAAGGCTCTGAGTACACGAGCACACCACACGGTCCATTGGCTCTGTTCACGCGCTCCATGGCTGAAGGTTTACTGCACTGCCTTCGGTTGGACGGGCACCTTTATTTTTCTGTTTCGGGGTTTTTGCTGTGGTTGGGTCATATCTCTCCTCCTCCAAATTCCCTGTCCATGCTCCACCCTCCACTCCCCAGGCCTCCACCCAGCTGGCCACAGCTTCCTCATCCTTAACTACATGCGAACTGGGTTTTGACAAGCATTATGAACTGGGTATTTTGGGCAGGCTCCAGAGGAGCGTTCGGGAGGGCAGGCCTGGAGTCAGGAATGTTTCCTGCAACCCGTGCATGCAGTGGGCAGGCCTCCCTCACCCTGCCCTGGGCTGGGGATGCCCCAGCTAGGAGGGCAGGGGCACTAGGGCAGGTTGGAGAACTCCAGCCTCTCCCAAGCCTTCGGATGCCTCCTAGAAAAGCGGGACCTGAAACTTTTATCACCACGGCTACAGGTGAAAGACTTTCATTTGGCTGTGCTGGTCCTACAAAGACTTTTATTTATGTGTTTCTGAGCCCTTAAAAATTCTTTTAGGGCACATCAGTGGGGAGTTAATAGAAACTTTGAGATAAGAAAAATGCCTGCAGGGTAAGCAGAACCTCAGCCAGCCAGCTCTGAGTTGTGTGCTGGTAGGTTGGTTCTCAGAGGAGTGGCTAGGTGGATGGGTAAGTGAGCTGCGGACTGTTTTCTCCACCGCCTTAGTTTTCAGTGACTAAGTGGGTTTTTTTTCTTCTTGTGGTGTGGAGGGAGGACTGCTTCAAACTTTTCTCTAGACATGTTAGCTCCGAAAGGGTCCTCTAGCATTTCTGGTTTGTGCCACAAAGAAAGCTTTGAGGGGGATGTGTGTGCCCCCTCCCCCCTTCCCCGTGAACCGAATCACCCCTGAAGATACTCCGTGTTAGCAAGAAGGAAGTTTCTGTTGTCTTCTGAATGTTGAGTTTAAAGTTAAACAGAAGAGATGTGAATCTAAGCCAGGCATCACTAAGGCAGTCAATTTGTTTTTCCCCAAAATAATGTCCTAAAGAATTAAAAACCCTTCGGGCACTCAGTGTTTCCATTTATCAGCATAGGCGCGAGGCGTTTTGTGCGGTCCAAGCCTAGCTGCTTTCGGGTTTGGAGGCTCGTCCCCAGTCGCGGCTCTCTCTGGGCTCACTCAGTTCTCCGTCTGTAAAATGGCACAGTAATTTCTGCCACCCTGTGGATGATGGTGAGAATTAAATGGGCTGGGAGCTTGCAGCCCTCAGCCCCTGTTCTTAGGAAGAGAAAGCTGTGACTTATGAAACCTGTGGGTTATGTTCAGCTTTGTATGAGGCCCCGGACAATATCGAGGCAGACTGATAAAACTTTTTTTTAGACCCAGATGTTTTGGGTTCAGTTAACTACCTGGTCCCTGAGTGCATGTTGTGGGCCAGATAGGTTGGCCGCCAAGGAAGCTGGCTGGGGGCTTGACTTCTCTGTCATTCCTTGGGGCTGCTGGGTCCAACTTGTTTAGTTGAGTGCTTTTCAAATGAAGCTGATCTTGAACCCCAGGGGGTGTTTGGCAATGTCTGGAGATATGTAGGATTGCCATTTCTTGGGGGTTGCTACTGGCATCTAGTGGGCAGAGGCCCGAGATTCTGCTAAACGTCCTGCAATGCACAGGACATACCCTCCCCATGACAAAGAATTATCCAGCCCAAGGTGTTAGTAGTGTGGAGGGTGAGAATCCCTGGTTGAGTGTCTGGTGTGAGTGAGCATGTGTGTGTGTTTCCCGTTCTACAATCGGGAAAGGAGACCCACATGTGCTGCCCCGGTGATCACTGTGGTGGGTGCGCATCTGTGCCCCAGTCCTGGTGTTGGTTATGGGAACATCAGGATCGAAGCAGGCCCACGAAGAGCCCTTAGAATCCAACAGGAGAAAGAATTTAATTGCATTTATTTAGTGGTTCTATTAAGCTGTCTTCACTTCTATTCAAAATAGAAGACTCAAAGACTTTCTCTTCAAAAATTACAGTAAAACACAAAAGGAAAGAAAACCCACATTATCCCTCCACTTTTTCTTGGAAGAGGGCCTAGTGAAAGAGTCAGAGTTCCCCACCTCTTCAGATGTAACTGCTTTTAACTACGTGATATGTCTGTAAATGTTGCCCATCTCTAAATTCCATTTCAGGGCCTTTGTGCATATATGTGTGTGTATATATATCCTTACATATGAGAACATATATATTCTTATATACATGTGAATGTGTTTTTACTCATGCGTATATATGAATAAGGATGGAAAGAAATTAATTTTTGGAAATAAGGATGGAAAGAAATTAATTTTTGGAATCTTAAGCCCTCAGAGACTTATATAATGACCAGAGGCAGCCCTGATTATGTATATGGGCAAAGCATTTGTGAACAATGTCTCCTTTGAGTAACATACAAAACAAGCTTTTCTTTAACATTGGCCGTGCAAGTTGGCCTTCTCCGATGAGGGCCCCTCTCTGTTCCTCCCACCTTTGAGCAAACATTATTTATTGCGGCCGATATGTGATCAGGTCTTGATTTGGGGCTTCTTTTTGACGCTCTTCCTTTGTGGGATCTCACCCATGCGCCCCTGGAGACCCTCTGGCTGCCAGAACCTTTGTTTGCCAACCACCCATGCGGTGCCAGTAGCATCGCTTTGTGGCGAGCGGTCCCCAGAGTCCCAGCATGGCCTGGGGATGGTCTCTGTGATTGGACCTGGATGCCTTCTGGAGTCACTTTTGGGCTCAGAAATAATGGCTGTGCTCTCCTCCCCCTCCCCTCTCCTCCCTGACCCCCTTTCCTAGCCTGAGCCATTTTTAGCTTTGTTTCTAGTAACTTACCAAATGTTTTCTGGACAGGCAGGGGAGGGGGAAAGGGAACTCGTCTAAGTTAACCTACGTCGTGCCAGCCACGGCGCTCGGTGATTGTCACTTCACCAGCCCTTTGGTGCCAGTAGGTGGGCTTCTCAGGAGCCAGGTGGGGAACCCGCCTGAGGTTCCACAGGCAGCAAGTGTCGATGACTGGATCGACTGAGATCCCCAGACCCCTGAGGTGGTGGTGGACCACCACCACGTTTAGATGGCTCGGGGCTTGGCGGGGCTCTGAGGCTGGAGGCTCTGTGCCCACCCACAGGCGGCAGGGGCTGCGGACACGTGCCTTCCGTGTGGAGAGCCTGGAGAATGGACACATTCGGAGGCCTTTTAGGATCCTCTGGGGGCTGGAAGAATCAGGTGGAGCCTGGGATTGGTAAACCATCGGAACTTCAGAGATGGAAGGAACAGGCAGAGAAAGGGGAAGCTGATTGCCCAAGATCAATCAGTTAGTTTGTACTTGATGAATGAGAAGTGATTTCCCTGGTTCCTTGAAGAGAGGGTGGACTTTTGATCGTTAGGAGGAGTGCCAGGGAGTGGGGAGCTCTGGGGTGCAGTGTTGCTTGGAGCAGGAAGTAGAGTGTGAGCCACTGTGGTAGGAAAGTCGTGTAAGGGCAGAGCAGGGAGGGGTCACGGCCAGAGGATGGATTGGGTCACCGGCGAGAGCCATCAGTGTTTTAGGGAGCGATGAAGGAGCTGCAGGTGAGACCTTCCCCTGGAGGATGGGGCAGCTCAGTGGACAGTGGTACTTTAAGGTCCTTTGGTCATTATTCGGAATGAGAGATTATTTGGACAGAGATTATAGGGTCCAGCTCTGTCAGAAATTAGAGATGGTGGCTGTCCGCAATGAAATAGGAATCCTTTCCAAAATCCAACTTTTTTACAGGAAGACTTCCCGGTCTGGAATCGAGGTGGCATTTTTCTTTTCCCAGCTGTGACTCACCATATGTTTTCAGACAGTTAACATTCAGTTTCCCACACTGAATCGGAGTGTACTGTGGGGTGTGGGTCTTTGCACAGCTTCGCTTTTTTAAACCCTCTTTTTGATCCCTCAGAATGTCTTCCTGCCTAAGCCTCTGTAGTTGTGGTGGTTCAGGGGAACGGGGCTGGGGGCTTTGTGTTATGATGCTCAGACTCTGGATACGTTTCCTGGCCCCTGGCGGGTACCGAGCCAAAGGTGAATGAATGATTGAATGAATGAGTGAAGCCCATGGTGCTCAGGGTGGTTTATAGATGGTCTGACATGCTGTCGGGTCGCTTGGGTGGTATGCGGCGCACGTCTGAGCAGAGCGTCCTCCCACTGTGCAGTGAGCAGTTAGCGTGGTGCTGGTTGTGGTGATGTGCAGGCAGAAAGCTTGGTTCTCGGAGGATGGGTCTGAGGTCCCTGTCTGGTGACAGCTGGCAGGGTCACTGCAGAGGAGGTGCCCATCTCGCTGGGCTTTAAATTGGGCTTGAGCTGGTGGAATTCTAAGTCCTTTCCTGTAGTCTGGGGTTCATCGTCGGTGTGATCTGCTGGGCTTCGCTCTGGCTTTGGAAATGCTCTCACCCCCTGATGACCCTGGAGCTGGGAGCAGTGATTCCTAAAGTGTCCCGGTGCTTGGCCCCAGGCTGCTTCTGTGGTTATCACCCTCTCCCTTGCCACCCCTGCTGCCCTGTCTTGCTTGAGGGTTTGAGATTGAACGGCCACTCCTTGCACTGAGGGGTGAGGGTTGCCCCCTTGAGTTCTTTCCTGGAATCCAAAGGAATGAAAGAGGGAAAACCACTCTTGGTTTGGGCAAGGATTTCAGTTGATGGGTCTGGTAGTTCCCCTCTGTGAAAATTGTTTTCTTTTGACCAGAGTCTGGGCCATGGTGTCATTGTCTAAATGTGGAATGTAGCTGTTTTGTGTTCTGGGAAATAAAAACCAAGACTGATCTGGGGGATCCATAGAGGTAGAAAAAGGAGGGGGGGGCCAGTAGAACATTCCAGAGAGGGGGGAGGGGGGAGAAAAACAGCTCTGTTGTTATCCTAGAGAAAGAACTTGTTAGATTTGGAGAGAGTGAAGATAAATTTGCCCTTAAGGGCCTCCGATTCCTTTTAGAGACTTTTCTTGCAAAAAATGAAATGAAACTCAGGAGATGTAGCAGATTGGGAAACAGCACATTCTGTCCATAATGAAAGGTCGTCCCACAAGAATTTCTTTCTCTATTTTATTCCTTTAGCCAAATTTCTGTTGCTAAAAGGGGAAAGGGGGTAGAGACAGGCTTATTTATTTTCTTAGTTGAAACCTCAGATTTTATATTTCAAGCCCATTTTTCTGGGTCAGAACAAGCAAAGCCCAAGGATTGATTCACTGTGGTGTTCTAGAAGCTGTCGTTGCCCAGACCCTCCCACACTGGAGGTGCCGGCCACAAGGTGCTATCGGTGGAACTTTTTTCTTTTTCCCCCTTTTGACTTAGAGTATAACTTAAAGTGCACAGACCTCAGGTATCCAGCTCTGTGCTTTTTACATGTTTACGCCTGTGTAACCACGACCCAGATCAAGATAAAGGAGATTTTCCAGTCATCCTAGAGGCCCTCTCGTGCCCCTTCCCAGAGAGAACCACTTCGGACGTTTATAACCGTAGCTTTTCTCTTTTTGAATTTCATATACATAGAACCATCACTGGTGGTTTTTTTTTTTTTTTTTTTTTGCGGTACGTGGGCCTCTCACTGTTGTGGCCTCTCCCGCTGCGGAGCACAGGCTCCGGACGCGCAGGCCCAGCGGCCATGGCTCACGGGCCCAGCCGCTCCGCGGCATGTGAGATCTTCCCGGACCGGGGCACGAACCCGTGTCCCCTGCATCGGCAGGCAGACTCTCAACCACTGCGCCACCAGGGAAGCCCCATCACTTGTGTTTTAATTTTAATTTCATACCCGTCCTCTCTGTCAAAATCCAGTCTATTGGAATCTTTGGATGTTTCTTCATAAGAATGCTTTTTGTGTCTTACCTGTGTGTCACAGAATTATTGGTGCAAAAGCCTAGAGCACACCTTTGTCTGGGACACTCAGGTCCCCAGGCTGCTGGAAGCCGTGGGCACTGGCCTCTGCCCATCCTTCGGCCCTTTTTAGTTCCTCCACCCTGCCCGTCCTCCGGCCCTTGTTAGTTGCTCCTTCCCGCATCATGCCAGGCCCCCGTGCACGCTGCCTCCACAGGTTAACCTGCTGTTTTCCTTCTCATCCTCCACTCGCCACAACCTCGGGGGACTCCTGGGGCGGCTGCAGTATTTCGCCCCCTCTTGAATCTACAGTCCTTTCCCTGCAGGGCTGGCTGCTCTGTTTGTAATCGTCATCGCCTGGTGTGGTTATTTGATTAACATGTGCTTTCCCTTTAGATGAGAGCAGGGCAGTATCTGGTGCGTAGCGGATGCCCAGTTCAAGTTGGTTGGATGATCGCAAGGGCTCATGGGGCAGCTTTTGGCTCTTTTCGGGGGCTCTGTGCCGGGGGGGGGGGCGTGTACGATGCCTGCCAAGGTGGTTTTGTTCTTGGGGATTCTGTGTGTGTTTCCAGGTAGGAGATGTTTCAAGCACATGAATTGTCACTGTCCCCGATGTCTGTGTCACAAGTGACCTCATTTCTCGTCCAGCCTCATTCCTGCACCCCGGAGCTTCCCCAGGCCCCTCTGGAGCAGCCTCCCTCTCCTGCTCGCTCTCTTGGCCAGGATTTTAACATATATCACAGGCTGCTAGGCTAAGAGCTTGGGACTTCCCCTCACCACACTCAGAGCCTTTGATCTTTCGCTTTGGAGGTAACATCAAAAGGAAGGCTGAGGAAGACAGCCAGGCTGTGAAGTTCAACGTTCAAGTTAATAGCTTCACTGAAGGTTGTATTGCGTCCTGGTAGCATTGCGGAGGCTGAAGTAAACATGGCGATTCTGCCACATTTTCCTGGAAATGGAGCTAATATTGTAAAAGGGCTTCATTTGCATTTGGAATGAACCCGGGGCTGCAGGGAGAGCTTCTTTCCTTCACCCCCTTTCCTTGGAAGGGTGGAAACGTGGGGGAGAAGCTGTGTGTTGGGGGGTGTGTGGAGAGGGGGAAGATGGAGTCCAAAGGGAGGATGAGAGAGAGGTGACCCCGTGGATCACGCCCTGGAAGTTCCCTTTCCCCAATTCCGGGATGTGCTGTCTGCCTGCCTTTCTGTGTGGCATCTCTGTACCCCTTACTGTTCCCGGTTCAGCTGGGTGTTTCTGAATTCTGATGGAATTCAACAAAGGCCGCAGGCAGGCTGCTTAGCTGGGGCTCTGGGAAGTCTTGGGCAGCCCGAACATTGCAGCAGTGAGAGGGCAGCTGGCCCGAGAGCTGGGAAGGGAATTACCAATAAAAGCAAAGGTGAAATCCACCCTCCTCTCCCCCCTGTTCGGTTCCTCTGCCGAGCTCTGTGGACACTCGTTTGGAGGTTGTTTCATTGAACATTTTCTGCAATGCTTCCTTTTTAGATTTTCGGCCAAAGCTGCATTCGAATAGTTTTCTAGCACGTTCTGGCCTCAACACCAGTGGCAAATGACTTACTTTGGGGGATGGTTTTGCTTCCTTAAGCCCACCATCTTCCCCACACTTGCCTGGGTTCCTTTCGTTGTGTGTCCCGAGCTTCCTGGGAGCATCTGCCCCTGTCACCGCCTCCGGAGCCACCGCTCCCCTCACTGTCAGCCCTCGCCGCATTCACCTGTCTCTCACCTCACGTGTCTCTCCCTGCAGGGCACTCCAGCCCCTTCCCGCACCCCCTCCTCCCCCTTTTCTCAGTATCTTTCAACCCTGATTAATTCAGCATGACGTAGCCAGAATTCCCACTAGATCGCTTTGCTGTGGTTTCTTAGGTTCTCTCGTCCTTTACCCCTTTCGTGATTTTTGGCATCACTGTATACCACATGCACTGTTATTTATTTGGTGCATTCAAACATTGGATTCACTTACTTAAACTCAATTGCTCTATAAGTCTTAACGTCTGTGAAATTATGAGTTTGACGTGGTACTTATTTTTTTCTAACACACCTGAATCTAATCCTGTAACGACTCAGGTAACATCTGTTTTTTTTTTTTTTTGCGGTATGCGGGCCTCTCACTGCGGTGGCCTCTCCCGTTGCGGAGCACAGGCTCCGGACGCACAGGCTCAGTGGCCATGGCTCACGGGCCCAGCCGCTCCGCGGCACGTGGGATCCTCCCGGACCGGGGCACGAACCCGCGTCCCCTGCATCGGCAGGCGGACTCTCAACCACTGCGCCACCAGGGAAGCCCCTTAGGTAACATCTCGTACCGCCTGAAATCATGCTTGGTAGCCCCACAGTTGGGGAAACGCTGCTTTAAAAGAGAGATTCCTTCCCCCCCAACCCCTTCCCTTTTTGGTGGCTTGCAGGTTTGGGCATCTGTTGACGCCTAGCTGTCTCTTCTTTCTCTTCCTGCGCCTGAGGCCAGCTGACCCCTGCTCAGCTCGTGCTTGTATTCAAAATTCTGCACACGGAATGGTTGTAGGCTTCTGGAAATCAGTTCTATAGTGACTAGAATTCATTCCTGATCTGGTAGGTCCCTCCCCCATCGCTTCTCATGCTGCCTGTCTACATCTGCAGGCGCGTCCTCGGAGTCCTCACAGTTTTCAGGGTGCCACCAGTTTTCGAGGCGGATCGTGGAGCTGGCTGGGGCAGCTCGAGATCGCTCTGGGTTGAGTTACCTTCTGACAGGTCTCGGCAAATCCCTGCCACCTCTCGATCGGAGTTGCTGGCACGAGTACCCAGTGGTTCTAGGTTTTCAGCCCTTGAGGCTCTCAGCAGCATTCATTATACATGGCCATTTGGTGCCTTGTTGCAAAGGCGTCTCCTGCCAGTGATGGGCGTGGGCTTCTGGGTACTCCTCAGAAAATACAAGATGCCAGCCTGGGGAGGGGTCTTCAGAGCTTCAGGGGTGTTGAGGAAATGCTGCTCTGGGAGGGTGCTACTGCTTGCCCTAATCCCTTGAGCTCGATGCCCAGACTGGCTTCCCTGGGATGGGTGTTTTTTGCCCAGCTTAAAGCTATAAAAGGCCATTGTCAAATTTGTTTAGCTTCTCAATTCATGTTCCTTAGCAGATGGTGAATTGAAGCTAGCATTCCTGGACAGAGCCTCTCATACATTTAAGAAAACCTGTTGAGTCTCCTGTAGGGGGAGAGGCGAGGGAGAGATGAAAGGCTTTCTCTAGACCTGCTTGATAGCATGGACTGTTCTTTTAGGTAATTAAGGGAGACCATGAAAGACAAGCACACGTGTCCATTTACTTTTCACTTGGGGGTCTTAAATCTTTGCTTGGTCTCCTTTAACTTTACACCTGTGAGTCACCTTTGGGCCCCCATGGGCTCTGTTTTCATCGTTCCCCGTCTCGTCTGCTGAAACGCACCATTGGGGATTGAAGAATGGGGCTTTTGGGGGTCTTTGGGAACTTTGAGTTTTCCTACGGAGCCTATAGAAGCTTGCTTCTGTATTTGCTGAGCGGGGCCTTCTGGTGAGAGTGGCTGGGGTGAGGCAGCCAGGTGAGGGGTCACTGGAGCAGGCGCAGAGGATGCGCCTCTGAGTCATTCTCTGTGACAACAGCTCCTACCCATGGATGTGTCCTACCCATCAGGTATCAGGACAGTGATTTCCCAAATGTACTGCACACCTGAGTCAACCGGAGATCTTTTATAAAATGTCAGTGCCCAGGCTCCGGAGATCTTTTATAAAATGTCAGTGCCCAGGCTCCACTCTGCGGGAAGAGCCAGGGAGTTCGCAATTTACAAAATTTGCAATTTACAGTCAGTAATTGTAAAGATCCCTAAGTGATTCCAAAGTCTAGGAAGCACTGTCTTAGGAGGACGAGACTTGAGTCATCTGCATTCTGAGTCACTTATGCTAATCATTCAGGTCGCTTCTGAGTATTTACATATGTCATCTCGATGAGTCCTCAAGCCGTTAAGGAGATAGGTGGTGTGGTCCCCATTTTAGAGGCAAGACAGCTGGAGTTCAGAGAGGTTTGAGCACCTGACCAAGGTCCCTGAGTTAGTCTTCAGTGGAAGGAGGCTTTGAATCCAGGTGTATCTGCCTCCAGAGTCCACGTCATTGCCCTGGTTAGGGGCATGGGGGTGTGGTGGGGGATGGCTCCGGTAGGTTGGAAAACATTTGGTATCTGCATGCTTAAGCCGTGACATTTGAGCAGTAATTTTCTGACATAGAGATTAGAAGATTCCAGGGGCAGGAAACCACATGAGCAAAGGCACGGAGTCATGGAGTTCTCAGAAAGGCAGGGTGGCTGCAATGCCGTGTCAAAGGGCAGTTAAGAGATCGGGTGGTGGTGGCTGGTTCTGAGGCTAGAAAGGGTGTTTGGGACTCTACCGTGAAGGACTTGGAATGCCATGTGCTAGAGAGACCTCAGATTCTCATGGGCACATGAATCCTCCGGGGTGCTGGTTAAAATGCAGATTCTGGTATTGTAGGCCTGGGACGAGGGTCCTGAAGGTCTGCATTTCTCCCACCTCTTAGCAGTAGCTGCTGCTTTCACGCCTTGACTAGGAGGCTTCTCGGCAGTGGTTCTCAAACTTTGCTGCACGGCAGAATCACCTGGGAAACTTAAAATCCTAATGCCCAGGTCATGCTCCATTCCAGTTAGGTCTGAATGTCTGGGGGGATGGGAGCCAGACATCCTATGTTTGAAGGATATTCAAGTGACTCCAGGGTGTAGGACTGAGAAACCCTGCTGTAGGGGGTGGGATGGTCCTTGCTGAATTTGAACGGGGGTGGGACTGACTGCTCCATTCATAGAATGGAGAGGACAGATGGGTGTGAGAACGATGATCCCAGTTGTTTTCTTACTTTATTCACGGAGTCTGCAATATCTGCTGAGTGCCTGCAGCAGGCCAGGTACCGTTCTGGGGGCTGTGGGTACAGCCGTGTGCTGCTATGATGGTCTGAACTAGTGGGAAGACAGGGTTCCGAGAGCAGAAGCATTTTAGGAAGGAGGATACCCGGGACTTCTGAATTACCCGTCATTTGGTTGGGACCCCAAACTGAAATTCCTTGTTCTCTCTGTGATGAAAGGGCTTAGTGGGCGTTGAGTAGTGAGCTAGCAGAGGACAGATTAACTTGCTGCACCCAGATCCTTTAGAAGCCTTGTCATGTATGTACAAGCACCTTGCCTGGCTAACCACTTCTGCTGCTTCCTTAAGGATCTCCTCTAAGGAATATTTGCTTTGCTTCTTTTGGGGTTACTTTAAGTGTTTGAAGATAGCAAAACATTTTTCTTACACATAATGCCCATCTGCAATTCCCGTTTTTCAACAGTTTCAGCTGATGGGTGAGAACCAGTAAGCGCTGACTGAGGCTTTCTAGATACTCCGCTGTCTCTGTAACCCATGAGCCTGTTGCTGGAACTTGATACGGACGCAGAAAATAGTAAAGTTGGCAAGTGAGAACAGGGGTGCACGAACTTACGGCATAGCCTCTGGAGGAGCCTGGCCTCTGAGTAGTGGGGCTGGTTGGTTAGGGAACATGTTCGTTTCTGGTGAGCATCCGGCTGAAACACTGGAGGTCAAAATCCTGAAATACGCCATGCTCTGCATTCCCCTCCCAAATCTTCACGAACCAGGAACTGTAAAGGGCATAGGTAGGGGACTTCAGGACTGTGGTGGGTCCTGTGGAAGGGCCATCTGCTTGTAGTTACCTGTTTGGAGTATCACTCCCGCTGGAGCCAGATTAAGCCTGCCTAGTAGTTTCAAGACCCGGTGATGCTTCTAGAATGGAAGTACACGCTGGGCACTTGGAGCTCTGGTTGTTGATTACGTTGGTACATGAATTCAGGAAGCCCTGTGCTAAGCCTGGATCCTGAAATGAGAAGATTTCACGCAAGGGTCAGAGACTCTCGTTTGGCCTTGGACCTTTCTACTTAAGCCCCCTCTTATTCTTACAAGGGCCCTGGCTTGGCTGGTACACTATATGGTCACCCCTGTTATTATCAAAGACGCCTGTGGCTAGTAACCTTCGCATCACTTGAGGAAGTGTGGATTAGAGCTAGGGAAAAAGCTGCAGGGCGGCTTCTGCCCGTTACCCCTCTGCCACCTCCCCTCTGCCATCGTCGGGGCACCATCGTCCTGGGGTGAGTTGGGAATTTACTGGACCTTAGAAATCCTGAAATCTTTGTGAGTCCAGGCTGCGTCAGTTCCTTTCCTCTGCCATCTCTGCAGGATTCTGGAGGAATAATTAGTTAACGTTTGCAGAGCACTTTGAAATGCTCAGATGAAAGGCGCCAGAGAAGCACAAAGTATTATTATTTATTATTAGTCTGAACCAGAATGGGCAGTGCCTCTTGCCTGAGCCAAGCCCGTTCCTTCTGCTGTCTTTTCCTGCCCAATAAAACTGAAGGAAAGTGTGAGGGACTGCACTCAGTCATGCACTCAGTCATCATCTGTCCGAGACTGTGGCCAGGGGAGGTGGAGAAACACGGGCGCACAGTGGGTGCAGAACAGGGGGCTCTCAGCCCGGGCATGACCAGGGCCTCCATGCCTGTGGGGTCTGGGGTGAGGCGGGGGTTTGCCATTGGTTCTCCTTGCCTATGCTCCGTGTATTGTGATTTTAATTTCAATTTCGCTTGATTCAATGGTATTAATGCTAAGGAATCTGCTTCCTGGGGACCCAGAGGTACTTGTGTCAAGAGAGTCTGGACCGAGAATGATCTTTTGCTGTGGTAGAATGTTCCAGATTGATTTATATTGGCCTCAAGTATGTGTGTATCAACATTTCATTTCTTCATATAACATTTTGGCATGCTAAGGCAGGTACCCCGCAGCTCGGGGCAGAGCACGGCACCCCAAGGGGAGCTCTCTGGCTCTTTCCACTTTCTTTCTTAGGCTGGAATTGAATTTATCAGCTGCCTGGGTTGGTGGGGGAGATGGAACTGGGAGGGGGCTGGGGAGGGGGGGAGGAAAGAAAATCCTTGGGCCAGTCCTTTTGGAAATGAATGATTTGGTTTACCTTCTGCTTATCAGCAGAATGATTGGTACCACCCCCCGCAACACCCCCGCCAAAAGAAAAAAAAAACCTTAGCAAGTCATTAATAAATAGCCCTGCTGCCCCCAGATCCTGACATCTTCCGAGACAGGAGCACCGTGTGAGCCCCCGGCAGCCTCTGCTGCCTGGTGTTCTGTAAACTAGATGGTGTCTCTTTGCCCCGAGGCTCAGAAACCCGGAGGACTGACCACTTCTTGAGGCTTATCTCCAGTTTGCAAAGAGCCCCCGGCTAGCAGGGCTGCAGATTCTTGTACCAGCAGCATCCTCACCCCCAGCATATTACCTTCGACTCTTAGTCTCCTCTTAACACGGAACAGCCAGTAATACTCATACCCTAGTTAGCAGTGAAGCCAAAAATTGGTACATGTTTTCTATACCTGAACAATTTCTTGTAGGAACCGTGGATTTCGTTTATAAGACTTACCTAAACTATGAGGGATTCGGAGTAACATCTGGGGCAGGACCTGAGAGTTTTCTGAATGATTTTCTCCATGAGCTGGGCACGGCTGCTGGAATGAAGGACCCATGCAGTGGGTGGAAGCGGGTGGTGTCCCATCTTACCCCTGAGGAAACGGAGAAATTGACCAGCGATGGAGAACTAAGCCTCCTTCTTTCTGGTCCCTCCTCAGGTGCGCTTTTCAGCTGCGCACACCGTTTCCTTTGCCACTTGTACTTTAGTGACGGAGACACCATTAAATGGGAATTCTTGGGGGAACCCTGCTGCTCTTGGTCCGAGCCTGGCTGGGAGCGAGGGGTGGGGATCGGGGTGGATGTGACCCTTTGCATTTGAGCCGAGGAGAGGGCTGGCCACCTAGAGACACCCTGTCTGGTCACTGAGCACTTTCTCCCTTCCACCCAGCGCCCTCCTTGGTGGGCATGCACCTTGCAGCATCGCCTAAGAAAGCATCTAGTTATTGGAGGAGTCAAGCATTCCCGTCCTGGTCACCTTATTTTTCAGAAAAATGACCAGAGGAACCAGATTTTTATTAAGTCCCCTGCTGGGCCTATTCATTGTGTCTCACTTACTTTTCACAGCAGCTTTGCAAACATAGTATGTTTATGTTCATTTTACAAATGAGAAAATTGAGGTCCAGAGAGGTTCAGTGTAGACCTTTAGTCTTTGAAAATGCATCTTCTTTACAAACCAGAATTTTTGCAAAGAGGGCTGGAGAGAGCTGAGTAAGGTGGCATTGGAGCCATCAGCATGTAATTATGGAGTAGGCCCAGTGCTGGGTGATGGAGGAACTGCTGGTCTCTAAGAGGCATTGAGTAATTTTTTTTTTTTTTTTTTTTGGCGGTACGCGGGCGTCTCACTGTTGCAGCCTCTCCCATTGCGGAGCACAGGCTCCGGACGTGCAGGCTCAGCGGCCATGGCTCACGGGCCCAGCCGCTCCGCGGCATGTGGGATCTTCCCAGACCGGGGCACAAACCCGCGTCCCCTGCATCGGCAGGCGGACTCTCAACCACTGCGCCACCAGGGAAGCCCGCATTGAGTAATTTAATTCATCCCCCCCAGCCCATCTCCCATCACTGCTGAGGAAACAGATACATTTACATCATTACATTAGTGGTTGTGAAGCTTCCATGAGCTATGGAAAGCGTTTGACCAGTGCCTGGCACGTAGCAGGTGCTCAGTAAAGATTAGCCTCTCAAGATGTGGGAGGAGATGGAATTCCCTCTCTAGGGTATGTTGCCCTGTTATTCTCTGCTGCATTCTTTCTGTCCTTTAGGCTTTAGGAAGGCTGGGATGAGCGTCTTCTCGAGGTCCTCAATGTGTTGGTATTGAGAATGGGTGGAAGGTGGCTGGCCAGAGACTCAGCCACCCCTGCAGGCTTTATCCCGAGTCCTTTGTGAGAGCCTTGCTGGGGTGGACAGCCAGGCGTCTGTTTCTTTCAATGCACGCTTCCTGAGCACCTAGCATTCACCAGCTGCAGTGCTAGGAGCTGGAGAGAGGGGTGAGGAAGACGTGACCTTGGGAAGGCAGCCATGAGAACGAGGAAGTGGAGTAAAGTTATGGGTGTGATGGTGGAAATCTGGGCCGCGTCCAGATGCGACACAGGAGCGAGAGTGGGTTTCTGGGGCCAGTGGGACAGAGCGCGTGAAACCCAGAATGGGGGTTCTCTCTGTGACCAAAGCACCTTTGAAGAAGTCCTCAGGAGGGTCCAGGGGAAGCCATGTCTGATTGTGTCTCTGGTTTATTGGATGGGCCCACTGGTGGTTTTAGAGGCCCTTGAGTCCATTTGGAGAAGCGTGCAGTGGCTCAACCCCAACAAACATAACCAGTTTAAATGTCACCTGACATGGTGGTCCCTTTCACCTTTTGTGTCCTACATAAGTTACGGCTATCTGCTAGTTTACTGGAAAATATATTTTCTTTAAAGTTTTTTCTTTAGGAGTAAAATGATGTGTTAGAAAACACAAAGCAACAAGAAAGAATGGTCTGTAATCCTGCTACTTGGAGAAAAAGCATTAGTAAAGGTGGTTGATTTTTCTTTTTCAAAGTGGTAAATAGATGAGTGTTTCGGATATATTGATTTTTCAGGCGTGCACGTGGTCACACGGACAGCCAGCATTTTTTCATGTGGGTTTCAGCCAGGCTTGACACCTGCCCCTTAACGAAAAGTAAACCCCTGCCTTATTTGTCTGCCAGTTTCCCTGTGGATCACTGTGGACAGCGTGGCGGGGGAGGCAGGTTGACGTTATGTTAAAGACTTGACAACCCAGAAGCGCTCTGTTGGTTTCTTTGTTGTAACCTTCGAGCTAGCTAGCGACAGGCTGAAATGTCACCTTTGCCCTTCTTTAAAAGCAGGAGTAATAGGTGGTGAGTGGATGGATGCCTCTTAAAATATTGGGAAGTGCTGTGGCCCTAGGTGAGCTTTATGGAAGTTAGTTATGTGTATTGTGTTCGTCTAACAAATGAATCTTCTGGCCCTGAAGATAATGAGGTTGGGGGGCAGCGATGCCACCTTACCACTCACCTGAGGGTTCCGGTCACCCAGAACGTGCCTGGCCTACTGTAGGGGCCTGGCATGCTTTTTTGATTGATACAGGCCTTGAGAGCGAGATGTAGTAGCTGCCATGCTGATGGGAACCAGCTGAAAAGAAGGTAGCGGGTGTCGTCATGGAAGCCGGCAGAACTGCCGCCCCCTACTTTACTCCCTCGTGCGTGTGGATCCCGTCTGGTACTAGTGCTTTGTGCCCCTCTTTCCTGCCTGGAAGTACAAGCATCCTGTACAGATCAGCTCCCTCTTGCCCTCTCCCCTCCCTCTTCCCTCCCTCTTCCCTCCCCTTTTCCCCTCCAGGGTGGGATACTGCGTTGGCTTTACCTGATAGGAGGGTGCTTTGCTGAGACTGTACCAGTTGCAAGTTCCCCGTGGCAGTGAGGCAACTGGATGCAGAGGCTGGTGCATTCTTCTAATAATAATAACTTGTGTGTTTATAATATCTGATATTCTGTTTTACAGTCTAAGTGCTTTTCAGATACCTTACTATTATCTTTAGTTTATAGATACACTAACCAGGGCTTGTTTGGGGAGACGGGCAGGGTTGTGGGGGTAGAAGGAAGGGAACCAATCTTGACTGAATCCTGAAGCTCTGCTAGAAGCCGCCAAGCAGCTCCATGACGGTTTAGGGGAATCTTTGCATCCACCCTGTGAGGGAGGTGGTTGAGGGGAAATTATTTTACAGTAGCTGGGGGTCGGGGGAGCTGAAATCTCTGCTCGCTGTCACATGACAAGTTGGGTGAGAGCTGGGACTTGACACCCACGTCACCTGACTCTTAGGCCCCGCAGATCTTTCTCTTCTGTCTCTAGCACCCAGTATAATGCCCGGCTCCCGCATCAATAAATATTTGTCGAATGTTAAATGAGGCTTAAAGAGACCGTTCACACTGGACACAGGAGCACAGAGAGACACATATGTTTTCTGCCCTCGTAACCCTCACTTCCAAGTCCTGTGACCTTGGGCTGGTTGCCTACGGTCTCCCAGCTCAGTTTCCTGAAAACTTATCTGAAAAATGGGTAAAGGACTTAGCAGAGGGCATTTCCTATAGGAAGAACGCAAATATTAGAGGACTTCTACTGCGTATTGTTGTCTTTTCATTTTTCCAACCACACAGCTTCCCTTTTTGTTTCTACCTCCTAGGAAATAGATTTCTGATGACAAACTGTAGTGTTGGATAATAACAACAACGAAGAAAGCATTCCCCACGTGATTGCCAAAATCCCCAAATGTGACAAATGTCAACTTACTAACGGTAATCATGGAGCTGACATTTATTCCTTGAGCACGTACCATGTGCTGGGTTCCACTACCTGGAGTCTTGATGTGGCAGCATCTCTGATTTGAAAGAGCTGTTGTAGCTCCCATTATATAGACAGAGAAACTGAGGTGCCCTGCCTGAAGTCTCTAAGGAACTGGGTGGTGGTCTGGGATTCCAGCACTAGAATTGGTCCGACTTCCCACTCTTTATAAACTGCACCCAAAACTTGGCAACCCACCTGTGTTTGTTCTGGGCATTTTCGTATCTCACTTGGCTTGTTTACAGCCTGGACGTTTGCTCTGCCCATTCTCGGAGTGCATGGTCAGTGCAGGAGGAAACCCACACTGGTCTTTGGACTGAACCAGGGTGCCAATGGCTGACTCTTGTTTTTCTGCCTGACGGTGGCGAGCCAGGGGCACCAGGGAGGTCTTCGAATTTCCCTTTCCCCACTGTCTGCCCCTTCTTTAGGGAATGTTTTTAACAGGTGAGGCTTTAAATCTTATCGACATCTCTGAAGAAAGAGGAGGAAAAAAAATCAAGACATGGCCAGGGAGAAAAGCTGTAGGTTTTTTTTTTCGAGATTTTTTTTCTTTGCCATTTTTCTTTCGTATGCACATTGTAAAACCTCTCTTGGATGATGAGTTCGTGTGGTTTCTTGGTAGCCCTGGAGCAGCTGCTGCTGAGTCTGACCTAGTGCGTTGCAACCCCCTGTTCTGTGGGCCAGCTTGTGCCTTGTGTGTCTGCTGTTTGCAGAGGGTGAAAGGGAAGGATCAGAATTCTGTTAGGGTTGCAGACATTTAAGAAATCTCTTTAAGTTTGAGGGCCAGTTGGAGGGAAGAGATGCAGTGGCTTAGAACACGAGGCCTGCAGCTGAGCTTTGGTGTACCTAGTTGGAGACCAGACATGAAGGAGACCAGACACAGTAACAGAGGAAAATTCCACTTGACCAGAAGGCTGGGAATGAACGTACTTGGTGCATGGGGCGGGAGTAATCTGGAGAGGAGAGGCTGGTTCACGAGGGATGTTTTTGGTCACTTTGCTTTACTTCAGGCTAAGTGTTCCTTTCCCTTTAAGTATGAGATGATACCTGGGGATTAACTTTTCTGGATGGTTTAGAATTGTGCAATAGCTCCAGGCGTTTTATTCCGCTGATACTGATTATGTTAATAACAATATCATAGCTAGCTAATAATAGAATAGCATTTACTAAGCCAGGCACCCTGGCAAGCATATGATCCTTACGAGAACTCTGAGATGGCTTTTGTGTATATTCCCATTGTACAGATGAGAAAACGAACGCTCAGAGAGGTGAAATCATTTACCCGAGCTCCCCCTACTTTTAGATGGTTTGCTTTGGTATCTTCTCTTAAAGAACTTGATTTCTTGGAGTGTCAGCGCTTGGCACGTATTACACACTCAATACATACTTTGGTGAGTGATCAGAGTTACGGAGCTGGGGTTTGAACCCCGGTCCGAGCTGCCTCTGCATGTGATCTGGGAACTTGGTCTGAGCGCATGCAGGCCCCGTGACCCCTGTTTTGCTGCCTTAGGTCCTCACAGTAGTAGATTCGATGAACCCAGTGGGGGCTCAGTGGTCCGAAGGAAAGGGAGCAAGGGGACTTCGGGGAGGCAAGAACAAGGCTCCCGGGGCACTTGGGCATTCAGGGCGTAGCGTGGACTGTCATTCAGGAGAGTTTGCTGCATTAGTGTTTTCCTCTCCATTTGCGGCAGCGTGTGACTCGCTGTGTGCCCACCTCCCCCGCCCCGTGCCTGCAGAGCGTGTTGGGCGGACTCCAGAAGGCCTTTCAGATGGGACGACTGGTTAGTCACCTGTACTTGAACGCAGGGACCTCATGAACTTGGCTTCCCCTCCTTGGGGTGTGGGGAAATTTAGACAGCTGGGGTTGAACGCTCAAGGCAGAGCTCTTCGCCAGGGTACGTAAAGACAGGAAGAGGGATATGTTTTAAATACTTAGAGTGAACTATTTCTTTTTCTTTTCTTTTTTTTTCTTTTGTGGTACGTGGGCCTCTCACTGCTGTGGCCTCTCCCACTGCGGAGCACAGGCTCCGGACGCGCAGGCTCAGCGGCCATGGCTCACGGGCCCAGCCGCTCCGCGGCATGTGGGATCTTCCCGAACTGGGGCACGAACCCACGTCCCCTGCATCGGCAGGCGGACTCCCAACCACTGCGCCACCAGGGAAGCCCCCCGAGTGAACCATTTCTTACTTTCCCGTTGGCGTGTGGACAGTAATGGCGTGCCATTATCAGCCGGTCTGTTCATCAGGCAGCCAACTCGACCAGCCTGTCTGTTGACTTCCTGCGTTTATTACACAAAGTGCACGCTTCTCTTTTCTCCTTCTTTGCTCCCTGCAGTTAGATCGCGTGCTTCATGAGCATGAACCCCATTGGCCTTCCGTCTCATACATCAAATGGGTGTAGCTGTAGTGGTGCACGACCACTCACTCATACCTGTCCTAAGAGGGAGGTATCTTCACTTTGCAGGCAAGGGTCAGGAGGCATAGAGAGGTGAAGCCATTTGTCCAAGGCCCTAGAAGTACTAAGCCGCAGATCCTGGATTTGAACCCAGGCATTCCAGCTCCTGGGCCTGTGCTCTTAACATTCTGCTGGTCTGAATTAGTGAGGTTTTAAGTTTATTTATTTATTTTTAATTTAATTTAATTTTAAATTAATTAATATTTTTGGCTGCACATGGGCTCTCTAGTTGCCGGGAGCGGCGGCTACTCTTTGTTGTGGAGCATGGGCTCTAGGCGCACGGGCTTCAGTAGTTGTAGCACGCGGGCTCAAGTAGTTGTGGCTCGCGTGCTCTAGAGCGCAGGCTCAGTAGTTGTGGCGCACAGGTTTAGTTGCTCCGCGGCACGTGGGATGTTCCCGGACCAGGGCTCGAACCCGTGTCTCCTGCATTAGCAGGCGGATTCTTAACCACTGTGCCACCAGGGAAGCCCTTAGGTTTATTTTGAACCAAGCTGCTGCTTCTAGAAGCTTCTGTCAGCTGACTCCACAGTGGGGAGATAAGGTGGTGACCTCTGTTCGCAGGGTTAGCTCAGGCTGGAAGAGAGAGCACAGGACCTGGTTAGATGGGTAGAGGTGGCCAGCCCTTTCTGGGGATCAAGCCCTCTTTGACCTGAAATCTTTAAGTTCAGCCTGCCTCCTGCGTCTTTGCTGCTGTCAAAAGACCGAGACCTGAAGTTCCTTCTCTCAGATTTCTGGGAGCTCTCGAAGTGGAGATGGCCAGATTCCGTGGTCAGGGCTGGTTGAGATTGCAAAGAAACTGAAGCCTGGGAAACTTTCTTGCTATTAATAGTGCAGACCTTTGGGGAAGGGAATAACCAAACTTGATGCTGTTGGAATTGATTTTGCCTGTCCAGATGACATACTAATGAGCTAAGTGGTAGCTTAGATCGTTACTGCTCCTTCCCCAGCCAAGTTCTTTTAAAGCCTAAAACCACAAAAGCAGAGAACAAGTTGGTTTAGAGAGGCACAGTGGCCCTGTTGAGCAAGGGGAGGTGGTCAGCTTGGGCTTACACATGGGAGGGTGAATGTTGCGCTCAATTCAGAATGAGTTGTGTTACCTAACTCTGTTTCTTTACCTGGCGTTCCTTTTTTTGTTTTTGAAACAGGAATTTGACTTGTCTGGAAATTGTTAAATTTAATTTTTATTTTATACTAGAGTATAGTTGATTTACAATGTTGTGTTAGTTTCAGGTGTACAGCAAAGTGAAACAGTTATGCATATACGTACATCCATTCTTTTTCAGATTCTTTTCCCAAATAGGTTATTACAAATTATTGAGTAGAGTTCCCTGTGCTGTACAGTAGATCCTTGTTGATGATCTATTTTATATATAGTAGTGTGTAGGTGTTAATCCCAAACTCCTAATTTATCCCTCCCTCTACTTTTCCCCTTTGGTAACCCTAAGTTTATTTTCAAGTCTGTGGGGCTGTTCCTGTTTTGTAAATAAGTTCATTTGTATCATTTTTTTAAGATTCCACATAGAAGTGATATGATATTTTATTTGTCTTTCTCTGTTGTCTGGATTTTTGATGGGAGTATTTCTGTCTCTTCAGTGCCTTTGGGTTATTTTGGAAAGTTTCTCTCCCAGCCCGTAGTGTGTCAGAGAGTACACTGTCAACCGATCTCTCTCTCCAGGGAGAAGGTCTCTGTAAAATAACCCCGAGATCCCTATCTCTTCAAATCACCCACTTTGATTGTAACATCCATTGTTCTGCCCTTTGCTTCCTGGCATATTCTGGTCTCTCGCTGCGTACAATTAAAAACACAAAAGAGCCTTCTCTGTCCCAAGTGCCCGGAGTATCCCAGTATCTCACAGGAGTCTTTGGAAGTGGACAGAACTGTTTCCTTCCCCAAATGAGGTGATTGTGCTCGAAATATCTCCTGGTAGTTTATTAGAGGAAACCACAGGCTGGGGTCAGAGGCAGTTCCTCCTGCCTGCAGCCTGCTGTCTTCCCTCTTCTTTCTAGATCTTTCTCCCCGCCCCCCCCATTGATCCTACCCCCCAGTGGTATGCTCTCCCATGGGGGCAGCCCTGCTTCTTTCTCTGCAGTGCTGTGGAGTTGGAGCAGAGCGCCTTGATGGCGACCTGTCCTCACTCGTCCCTCCGGAACGTGAGGAAGGAATGTGGGGTGTGGACTTCCTTGAGCGACTGGGATTAAGCCAGTGGAGTCCGCCGGCAGACGAGAAGTGTGTGGGCAAAGGGAACTATTGTGTGAGGCTCCTCCGGACAGAAAGCCCGCCTTCATCTGTTGCTGTGCTTAATGGACAATTGAGACATTCAGCCCATGTCTGAAAGGAGAGTGGGCCGGAATGGTCTCGAAGACCTCCCAGACGAGGGCTTGTAGGAGCAGCAAATAGAGACGAGGATTACCAACAGGAGAAACGACTGGGGCTGAGTCCTGGGAGAGAATGTTTATTTCCCTGCTCTCTAGGAGGGATTTGGAAAGAGCCGTAATCCTGGGTTAGGAGTAATTTGTTATAGCAAAATGATACTTGAGTGGCAGGCCGCTTCTGGCCGAGGCAGCGAGACTTGTGTGCAGGGGGGTCGGGGGGCCTCCAGAAGGTCAGCCTCACTACATCTTCCCCCTGGCTCGGGGGTTTGTTCCTCCCCAAGCAAAATTAACCAGCACCGCTGCCTGACCTTTCGGCTTCCTGGGTGTCACATTACGAAGCGTCACCACATGCTTGTCACAGCTAGAATCGGACAATAAAAATTCGGACAGGGAGACCTTGCTGGAGCCACTGAACTCTTTCAGATGTGACCGGAGGGGGGAAAAAAAAGAAAAAAGAAACGCAGCCTGCTTCACGGTTTCAGTTGGAGTTTGAGGACCGGAGCCGAGGTCTGTCTTGCATTTGGTTCCTACGTGAACTTGACTAAAGCACGTTCATTGGTTGCTTGTTGGTTGCCAAGACTGCCGCTGTCTCTCGTTGTCATGGAATGGGGGGAAGAAATACAGAATAGGGAGGAGGCCCTATATCAGAAAAATCCAAGCCTCGAGAGCTCCCGGCCGTGGAGGAAGGAAGGAATTTTTTAGCGTTCTTTATTTTAATATCTGCTGAGATCGGATCATGCATGCATTTAAAATAACCCTTCCGGGTCGTCAGGACCCTGTTACTCTCTGGCTTCGTACCTCTCAAAGGTCATCTGGTTGGCTACGTCTCTAACAGTTTACCTGGTAGACCTGTAACTCTTCTGGCTTTTAAATCCCCGGTGCAGTTGGAGGAAAAAATAGCAAATCTTAAGTCTCTTTAATCTTATGTAATTCTTTTCCCTTACTTCATTTATACCATTTATCCTTTGAGTTCGGAAGGATGGTGGAGAGGTCGGTCAGGAGATTTTTTTTTTTTTTGGTCAGGAGATTTTAGACAAGCAATTCCATGCCCATTTTTTGGATGGAGAAACTGAGGTGCAGAGCCACCCTGACCTGCCCCAGGTCACAGGACAGTGGAGGATGGACTGTAGCGTTCAGGTCTCTGAACTCCCTGTGGTTCTGTTGACTCATCTGCTCTGCTCTATTTGTTTTTAGCCACGGGCCTTGAAACAGTTAGCACACACTTCTGTTCCTCAGTCCCATGCTCTTAACCGGCAGTTCTAATCCAGGGTATCCCACGCTCTTTACGTCTCTCACGAAGTCTTGTTCACCTGCCATGGTAACATTCCTTCCCCAAGATCCAACGCCAGCCAAAATCACATTTGGAAATTGTTTCCCAAGAAACTTTGGAATGTTTGCTTCTTTTAGAAAAAGAAGAGGTTCACCTGTTTTTTGCTTCCTCCTTAGGCATTATGGGTGGGGTCTGTGTATACGTGTCTGTCCTCTCCTACCCCACTTGTCTCTGAAATGAGTGTGAAAACCATCAAGTGACTTTTTTTTTGTAATTCGTTTAAAAAACAGATCTAATTCACATACCGTAAAACTTACTCATTTAAAGTATGCAATTCAGTGGGTTTTTAGTATATTCATAAGTCTGTGCAGACATCATCAGGACATTCTCATCACCCCAAAAAGAAACGCTGTACCCACTAGTGGTCGCCCCCTAATCCTCCATCCCTCTACTGCCCGCCAGTCACTAACTTACTCTCTGTCCCTATGGGTTTGCCTACTCCGCATATTTCATACAGAAGGAATCATACCATGTGTGACCTTGTCTGTCTGCCTTCTTTAAGTTAGCGTATTTTCCAGGGTCATCCACGTGGCAGTATTCATTCGTTTTTATTGCCAAGTTAATATTCCCTTGCATGGCGACACCGCATTTTGTTTATCCATCCATCGGTTGAGACTTGGTGTGCCCTTATCTCTCCGTATTCTGAGCTCCCTTGATGCCCATACTTGGACCCTGAGCCGCTCCAGGAATTCCAACTTCTTCTCCTGGTCTTGAGGTGCGTGCATCCACCTCAGCATGCTTGCAGGGGAGCAGGTGGTAACCAGAACATTCCAATTAACTGGACAGTACTGGACCTTTTTATAAGAAGCAGTAAGAAAAAAATGTGGTGACCACAAGTTTGACTTGAAAATGAGAAGATGGTAAGTGTTTCTCCGCCTAAAGTTGGGTTGTCTCTGGTTTGTCTCTTAATGTGAAGTCCCCACATTGGCATGTGAGCCTTCATTGTTTGTCAGCCACCGTCGGGGCGGCTGTGGGGAACGAGCTGGGGCTGCCCTGCCTGGAGGTTGGGGACCAGGCGACCTGCTTGAGCAAGACGGGGGGACCAGGGCTCCTCCTCTCCTTTCTTCTAGTGGCTGCATGTCCACTAGGCATGGCTCAGAGACTTGGGTCCTTGCAGCAGGGCTGACATTTCTTGGAATTCACAGCCTTTCTTTGGGGAACTCAATCTTGAAGCTGCCTGAAGAGTGTGAGATGGCGAGTGGGGGGCGCTTTTGGTCGCGACAGGGGGACACCCTGTCTCTGAGGCTGGTTTCCTGCTGGCTCTCTGTGTAGGGGTGGTGGCTGCACACTTTCCCTTCCTGTGCATCTTCTCTGCCCTCTTCTGGGGGACACCCATTGCCCATTCCACTCAATTCTGGCCTGAAAATACCAAAACTCTACATTCTGGTTCAGAATCCCTAGTAACTGCATGGGTAAGTCACTTAATTTCTATCTGCCTCACTTTCTCCTCTTTTAAAATGGGTTTGGAGATTATGTGCATGGACCACTTAAAAAAGGATGTGACAATCAATTTAGAGGTTTGAAAGAGCCTTTGAGAAAGGAAGGTGGACTCTGCATATATGCTCAAGGGACTCTTCATTGATGCCGCCCCCGCACTGATCATTTATGCTAATGACTGATCATCAGAGTCACCTGGCAAGTTGGGACAAAGACAATACAGACCCCTGGGCCCCGTCCCAGATAGTTTGATTAAGCAGGTGTGCAGTGGGTCAGGAGAAAAGTCTCTCTCTAAACAAACCAGTGTGGTTTGGGAGCCTGGGACCATGTCACGGTCAGGAACTGAATCTTTTTTCACGATGTTTCTCTTATCTCTCTTGTGGTGGTCTGTGTACCACTCATTAGCTTACTGTCTTACTGGCTGGGTCCTAGATGACTTTTCTAGGCCTCAGAATATGTAGTCCACACTGGATACTGAGCATATGCTTTGTAAATGCTGCAGGAATTCATGTGTTAGAGCAGAGGGGGTTTTTGAGGTCATGTTCCCAATTTCCTACTATAGACTTAGGCCCAGAGTGGGGAAGAGGTTGCCCAGTGAAGAAGTGAAATCAAAGCGATTACCCAGCTAGCAGCAGAGCTGGGCCTGGAAAGTAGGTTTCCAGACCCTTTCTCCCAATGTGCTACTCCCAGGAGCACACAGTCAGTCATCATTTTCAGATTGACTTTATCTGGAGAGTGGAAGGAAGGCCTTGCCCCAGTCTAAGGGGCCCCATCCGGGTTCGAGAGGAAGGGCCAAGTGACAAACTTCACAGCTTGTGCTTCCATGAGCTGCTATCCCATAACCTTCCTGCAAAACCACTGACCTGGCGAATGCAAAAATATCTCAGGGACCTGGGTGTTGAATAGTTGGCCAGGTAAAGAAAACAGTGAGTCCCAAGTTTTGGTTATTGGATTTTGTTCGTTTCTTCGTTTGTTATTTGTTTGTGTTGCTTTGTTTCTCCCTTACTACCTTACTGTCCTCGGGAGCTCTGGTAGAAATAATTTTCTGGTGGCCTTGTGGAGGAAAATAGTTGAATGTTTGCCCAGTGACCTGTGGGGGGAGAAGAGAGATGGTAGATGATGGAAAAGGATCCCTTTGGGGACATTGTGAGGCGTTCCCTTAGCCATGCCCTTTGAGACACTGATCCCTGGTTAGAGTTCAGGTGAGGATGCCTCACAGTTAGTTGATAAGAAACCCAAGGAAGGTGGAGGGGAGTTGTAAATTACGTCAGGATGAAGTTGAAACATGCTGGTGACCTGGAGCCCTGTGCACCGTGGGGCTGCCAGCTGACCCGGGGACCTCAGGCGGGCTGGGGCTGCCGTGCTGGCCCTAGTGCCCTCCTTGTCAAATGTTGGTTGTACCTGCCTGACTGTTTACTTTGTAGGCTTGTTGTGGAAGTGATTATGAACTGTAAATACTCTCTGAATGTGAAGTGATACTATCAGGACCCTTTAGTTATTATGATTAAGAGCAAAAAGGTTAACTGTAAGGGTTTCATTTAAAAATCTTACAAACCTAGAGATGATCGCGCTAAGTGAAGTTAGTCAGACAGGGAAAGGCACATAGCACATGACATCACTTACATGTGGAATCTAAAAAAATGATACAAATGAACTTATTTACCAAACAGAAATAGACTCAGCCATAGAAAACAAACTTATGGTTATCCAAGGGGAAAGGAGGGCGAGGGATAAATTAGGAGTTTGGGATTAACAGATATGCATTACTATGTATAAAACAAACAGATAGCAAGGACCTACTATATGGCACAGGGAACTATATTCAATATCTTGTAATAATCTATAATGGAAAAGAATCTGAAAAAGAATATATATATATACACACACACACACATAACAGAATCACTTTGCTATACATCAGAAACTAACACATTGTAAATCAACTATACTTCAATTAAAAAAAATCTTATAACAACCAACCCATAGAGAAAGAGGATAAAAAAGCTGTTAAATTGTTGTTTTGTACAGATGCCTTGGTTGCCCCTTCCCTCCCCGCCTCCTTGCCCTTTTCCCCGTATTCTTTTTATGTTGAGAAATGGGGTAGTGACTTTAAGGGGAACGTTTCAAAGTTCCTATTATGTTGGTTTCATTGAGGGAGGGGGAGAGAGAGCCTTCTGAGGTCTTTGGTTTTCTTTTCCTAGGTAACTAGAGTATATCCTCACTTATGCTAAATCCCAAGCAGCAGAAACCACATGTTCCTGAATTTTCTTCTTCTGTGCAGTCATGCTTCATAGGCAAATAATGCCTCTTTAAGCAGAACCTCTATCTTAGGTTCTCAGTGGATTTTCAAAAGCAGGAATTACTGAACTATGTTTTAACCTAGGACAAAGCAGCCTAATCTCCTATACCCTCTGCATCTGTAGGAAAATTGATCAAACGAGTTTTATAATTGTGGCCCCTGATGATCCTGCAGGATTCTGGAGCCTTCTGAAATGGTTTCACAGAGTTTCTGCTATTTGGTATATGTGATCACTGCTGACTTTTGGAAACCTGTTGGCACCTGTATGTTTTAGAGTATTAAATTAATCACAGCTTCTTATATTTCAACCATGCTGGGTAAATTGGGGGTCCCTGATCTCCAGGGCATATTATTTATTGATAGAAGATGGGCTGGATTTTCCATCTTCCAGTTCTGAGAAATGAAAAAGGCTTAGAAAGTGACAGCAAGCCTGTTCTTTAGCAGACCTAAGTATGTAGATGTGTATTAGAGGTGAGCCCCATAGTACGAGCTCCTGAAGAAAGTGTGTATGTGCCGTCAGTGTTAATATTTGGCTTCCTGTTGTCTCACTTACTAAGTTTTCCTATTTTCCTCTTAGGATGAGGGGCTTCTGGTAGCCTTTTCTTTTGTCAAGTTCAGTGATGTGAACGTAAGCATGGTTTTACCCCTTCCAGAGTAAAGTTTTGTAGTAGAGTTGGCCTGGTCCATGATGAGCCTGCCGGGGGGAAGGTGGGAGCAAGTTACATTGCAAGGGAGGAAGGATGAATGCATTTGGACGTGATAGGCCGTGGCTGGCAGTACTCTCAGTGTGGGGTGTTTAGGCAGAGTATTTACTTTCCATTTTATAAGAAACACAGCTTGTACCGCTTTCTGGCACTAGTGAGTTAGGAAGCCCTTGTGGTCCAAATCTACCATGAGGATGGTTTCCAATTAATTTGAATTCTTGTAAAATGGATTTTCCTAGGAAAAAGCACCCCTACTGAGAAATAGCTTGGATTGAAGAGGATGTTTTGTAGGCGTTCTTGTGTTTAGGTAACGAATGCATATCAGGCTGGGAAGGGGAGCAAGGCCTTCAAAGTTTAAAAATCGGCCCTTTTCTGGGTGATAGGCTTTCCATGGGGCTGTTTTCCAGAAGAGACTGGTTTAATCTCCATTGAACAGTCTGTTCAGGCCCCACGGTGCCCCTTTTCCCACCCTGAACCCTGCATTTTGCCCAAGCCGGGGGCTAATGCCATCTGTTGGTGGCAAACAGGGTTGGCACAGTGTGGGCTTAATTCCAACGATGTGATGTGTGAAGGAGTTCTGCAAGAGAGGAGCTTCTGTGGGCTTCCCTTGTGGCGCAGTGGTTGAGAGTCCACCTGCCGATGCAGGGGACACGGGTTCGTGCCCCGGTCTGGGAAGATCCCACATGCCGCGGAGCAGCTGGGCCCGTGAGCCATGGCTGCTGAGCCTGCACGTCTGGAGCCTGTGCTCCGCAACGGGAGAGGCCACAACAGTGAGAGGCCCGCGTATGGCAAAAAAAAAAAAAAAGAAAGAAAAAAGAGAGGAGCTTCTGAACCTGCAAAGTTGACCCCAAAGCATCCAGGGCTCGTCACCCCTGACCTGCGGAATTTCTGCCCGATGCTCTTCTTTTTTTAAAATAAATTTATTTATTTTTATTTTTGGCTGCGTTGGGTCTTCACTGCTGCGTGCGGGCTTTCTCTAGTTGCGGCGAG
Source organism: Grampus griseus (assembly GCF_964374135.1). Classification (NCBI taxonomy): domain Eukaryota; kingdom Metazoa; phylum Chordata; class Mammalia; order Artiodactyla; family Delphinidae; genus Grampus; species Grampus griseus. The sequence goes on from NC_139010.1 coordinate 69,501,861, forward strand.
CGGGGGCTACTCTGCCTTGTGGTGCACGGGCTTCTCATTGCAGTGGCTTCTTTTGTTGTGGAGCATGGGCTCTAGGCACGGACTTCAGTAGTTGTGGCACGCGGGCTTCAGTAGTTGTGGCTCGCGGGCTGTAGAGCGCAGGCTCAGTAGTTGTGGCGCATGGGCTTAGTTGCTCCACGGCATGTCGGATCTTCCCGGCCCAGGGCTCGAACCCGTGTCCTCCGCATTGGCAGGTGGATTTTTAACCATTGCACCACCAGGGAAGCCCCCTGCCTGATGCTCTTCTGTGGTGACTCCCTGACATGGGATGCGTTGCTAGTGTCTCCTGGGAAGTGGATGAGAACTTCTGGACGTGTGAACCTTTTCCAGCCAGAATTGCTCAGGGATTTTCAAACTTCCATTTTGGAAGAAGGAATGGTTATTTCCGTTGAGACTGTGGTCCAGTGGTTAGACCTTGTGACTGGGAGTCACGGCCAGAGAGCTCAGATTCTTTTCCAAGCTTTTGCCCTCAAACTTGAGTCTGCCAATGACAATTCCATCCAAAAGGTTGCTTTTGGGCCAGTGAACATGCTTTTCTATATGATGGTGTGTGGCTGTCTGGATTTAAGACCCAGTGAAGGAATGGGTTCTGTCTGACATGATTCAGGTATCTACACATTCAGTCCCTAAGCCAGGGATGGCAAATTGTGGCCCACGGGTCAAAGCTGTCCCGCCTGCCACCAGTTTTTGTACAGCCTGTGAGCTGAGAACAGTTTTCATTATTATTATTATTTTTAAATAAATTTATTTATTTATTTGTGGCTGCACTGGGTCTTCACCGCTGCTCATGGGCCCCCTCCAGCCACGGCGAGCAGGGGCTACTCTTCATTGCAGTGCGCGGGCTTCTCACTGCGGTGGCTTCTCTTGTTGCAGAGCATGGGCTCTAGGCACGCAGGCTTCAGTAGTTGTGGCACGCGGCTCAGTAGTTGTGGCTCGCGGGCTCTAGAGCGCAGGCTCAGTAGTTGTGGCACACGGGCTTACTTGCTCCGCGGCATGTGGGATCTTCCCGGACCAGGGTTCGAACCCACGTACCCCGCATTGGCAGGCAGACTCCCAACTACTGCGCCACCAGGGAAGCCCCTTCATTATTTTTAAATGGCTAAAAAAATCAGTCAAGGGCCGGGGGGGTTCCCTGGTGGCACAGTGGTTGAGAGTCCGCCTGCCGATGCAGGGGACATGGGTTCGTGCCCCGGTCCGGGAAGATCCCACATGCTGCGGAGCAACTAAGCCCGTGAGCCATGGCTGCTGAGCCTGCGCGTCCGGACGCAACGGGAGAGGCCACAACAGTGAGAGGCCCGCGTGCCGCAAAAAAAAAAAATCAAGAGGGGAATACATATTTTCTGACCCAGGAAAATCATAGGACGTTCACATATCAGCATCTGTAAATAAAGTTTTTGGAACACAGCCATGACATAATGCATACGTGTATTGCCTGTGGTGGCTTTTGTGTTAGAACAGCAGAGTTGAGTAGTTGGGACAGAGATGGTGTGGGCTACAAAGCTTAAGATTATTTACTATCAGGCTCTTTACAGAAAAAGTTTGCCAACCCTGCTCCTAACAAATAAGGGGGTGGTCTCCATGTGCCCGTCCATCTATGGAAGGGAGTGAATGAAAGCAAGTACCGGGAAGCTGCCTTGGTGGTGTATCAAGGATGTGGGGTTTCCCGGCAACTTCATTAGCATCATCGTTGTTGTTCTTTGAGTTGTCCTGTGTGTTTAGATAATGCATTTGTACAAAGACCTCCCAGCAGCCCCTCCTCGCTGTCCTTGTCATGGAAATGGGACTCATGGAGATGCGGATGCCTTTGGGGGAGCAGGTCCTGTCAGGCCCACTTGAGTACCTGCTGATCACCAGGAACATAGATCTTGGAGGGGGCTTCTGACTTGGAAGACCCTCCCCATTTGCCTTTCCTTTTCCTTTTTTATTGGGGAAGGTGGAGTAGGAGAAATTAGAGCTACATACCTTCTTTTTTGCTGACAATTCAACAGGCCTTTAAACCACCTTGATTCATTTCAGGCCATTGGTGGTGTATATATTGAAGACTTTGCCCACAGGTCCAAAGCTTAACTTAAGCTTCCTGAGATATGTCATAAAATATGACTGGGGCGGGGGGGAACCCTAGTGGTCCTTCAGCAGAACATTATTATGAAACAAAGGATGAAATGCTTAAGCCAAGATGACCCTATTTACTTATTTATTTATTTTTACAAATGAAATTTGAGTAGACTCCATTTCAACAGTTTTCAATGCAGGAATTCCCACAGCCCCATTTGATTGCAGTTTGTTGAAAAGTTTAATGTTTTTGTAGGCAATTCATAATTTCCACGTTGAGCAGCCTAAAGGGAAGGGAGCCTGGAGCCCGGTGTTGCTTTTATAGTGGGATGGTGGGAACTTTTTTTTTCCCTTCCCCAAAAGGATATAAAACTGAAGTTGAACTGTTGGGAAAATGTGGCGTGGCGATCCAGCCCTTTCATTAATCCGAGATGCCCCTCCTTCAGGTCTTCCTTTAGGACCCAACAGAAGAGAATTTCCTGCTGCTAAACGTCTCCAGGAAGGAAAAGATTTTCCTCTGGGCTGTAATAGTACCTAATTTCCTTTTTCTTCCCTTTTTTAATTTATTTTCCCTATTAATAAGGACCAATTGTAGAAGATGAAGGAACCTGGGAAACCCATCACTTTTGCAGGAGGTTAATAACTTCCTTTAAAAAATCCTGGCCTAATACTTCTTTCCCCAAAAGGAACCTCGTCAGCTTGAGTGCCAACCAAGGCCCAAGGGACGGGCACAGATTTGCGGGGACCCAGCGGTTCTGTGGGATCGAGTTGCAGTGGGACAGAGAGGTTGAGGCTGTCACTGCAGGGTCGCTGTGAGTCGGCCGGGCGGGGGCCGTCTTCCCCACCATCTGGATTTGGTTAGCTCTCTCTGGGCAGCAGGGCCGAGTCTCATTTCCTCCAACCAGTAATGTTATATAGGCAGTGATCCTGGGCTGCCCTAACATAATTGAAAATTATGTGTATTGTAGGCCCGGAGTGCTGAAATGTAGGCTCATAAAAGTATGTGGTGCAGGTAGCCTGCGGAGATTGGCTGGGGCGCACAATGAAGCTTTTATGTAAAGTAGGAATTATAAGTCTCCGCATTAATATTGCATTATGGGTATGATCATTTTTGGGTGGGGTCCGCAGGGCAGGCCTGTCGCCTTCAACAAAGCCTGAATCTCCTCATTCTGGGGAGCTGGTATTTGGAGACAATCAAATCAGTTTTGCAGATGGCCAAAGACAAAAACTTGTCCATGAATCCAACCCTCACCACTGAGGGCAGAGGGAGGTGTAGGTGTGTGGCGACTCAGCTTGCCATGTTTCTTCACAGGTTTTCATGTGATGAAGAGGTGAGTGTTGGCGGGCGTCCATTTTGGTTGGCCTCAAGGAAATGACCCTATTGAGTGGTTTTGACCAATGAGGCCCATATGTTTATGTGGCAAGTGAGAATGGGAAGAAGTAAGGGTAGAGACAGGGCAGACTAGACTCCCATAGCCCGCTGGCTCGGGTTATAGGGCTGAGGGAGACCATGGAAACATTTACCTCAGTGTCTCTTAATTTGGGATGATGTTGCTTCCGGACAAATATTTGGAAATGGTTTGATTAAAAGGGTCACTGGGGGGTGCCTGCTGACATTTCCTGTCTGGGGTCCCAGAATCCTACAAGTCCCTTGGTGCCCCTCACCCATCCCCTTCACAGGACAACTCGTTCAGTTTAGAGGTGAGAAATTGGAAGGTCTTGCGGTGAGTTACCAGAACTCGTAACCAGGTTTCTTCACCACAGGAGGCTTCTAGGTAAAAGTTGTGGAGTGGCAGAAGTCGCTCCAACCCCGTCTAGATCTAGGTTGGGAAAACAACCATGCAGTTTGGCAGGCGGCTCGTGCGTCAGGTCTTCCAGCTTTAGGTATCACCAAGTTTGGTTTTAATTTGCCGGAACAGTCGTGTCTTGGAGGAACCCATGGAAAAAAGCTTGTGGATGGTTTTAGCTCTTCATTTCATTTGCGGGTGGAGCAAACCCTTCTTTCTTTCTGGACTGCCCTTTGCCGTCCTTTTTCTTTCTGTCTGAATCCTTCTGACTTGACAAGACCTACTCTGTGCAGCCTTCCTCAGTCTCTCTTCTCAGAAATGCCCCCTTCTCTCCAGACGCCCCCGGGCACGTTCCCTGAGTCTCTGTCAGAGCTGCACCACATTCTGTCTTGACTTACCTGTGGTGAGTTGGCCCCTCACGTGTGCCTAGGTTCTCTGAAGGAACAGATCTTCGTCTTTCCATGATGCTTCACAAGAAGGCTGTGCACGAGGCAAGCTTTAATCCATGTTCCTCAAGTAAGTTTTCTGTAGAATTAGTAATAAAACCAGCCGCTGGAAAGATCAAGATGGCGCCTTCATCAGTCGGCCTTTGGAGGTACAAAGGCTAGTGTTGATGTATCCTTGTTAAAATCTTAGCATCGTGTCTAAGTTTTGTTTGGTTGTGAAATGAAACTGTTGTAATGGCACCAACAAAAGTCGAAATCTGGGAGTTGCTTATACACGTGCTAAATATCTCTGTGACCGGACGGGCCGCCTTCCCTCAGATTCCCCAATCTGCGCGATGCACAGCTGGATCAATTGATTGTTCTCTGAAAGCTGAGGTATCATTTTGGACAGAAGTAGCTCTTGCTCTTGTGCCACGTGTTCATTTTCTACCTCGGAGAAGGGTAGAGAAGGACCCATTTGGCATATACCTTTATTTTTCTCTCTGTGGTAAACCTGTGTGTTAAGAATTTCTTTGGCCTTTTGAGACGTGTGTAGAAATTGCATCGTGCCCTGTCTGTGCCTCTCTTAACAATGAAATATTTTTGTTTTATAATCTTTGGGGTTGGATGAGGAATTCCATCCTCACCTTACTCAGGTAGCTTCTAGTAAAGGACAGCTGCACGTATATACTGAGCTTTCTTGAAAGTGAAGGATGATGGCATCTTAGAAATGAAGGTTGTTGAAAGAGCAGATTTGGAATTGGTCTCCCAGGGCACCTCTGGCTTGCGGCTCCATTTGCTTTATTCCTTCAGAAGAGATGTGTCCTGTCTCTTCTTCTCTCTCCCCCCTCCCCACTGCTCTTCTCCAAATGAGTAGTATTAATGGCATCATTTTATCTGAGGCCACCCTGTAGTTTGAATGTAAAGACAAAACTAATTGCTAATGATATTGATGTTCTATGCTTGTACCTGTTGAACATGAACTCTGAGGAAGAACCTGTTGGTGTTGCATGATTTTTCTGTTGTCATTGATGTTGCTGTCACTTGCATGCTTTCAAGTTGTTTTGGTGTCGTTATCTGCACGCTTCTGTTTTGCAGTTTCTGATCCATGTGTCATGGTAGCTGTTTTGCATTTCTTTTCTAAATTCATTTTCCATGTTCTTTTTGTTTGCTCCCTCCAGTATCTTCAGATGAAATGGCCACTGCTTGATGTCCAGGCGGGGACCCTGCAGAGCAGACAAGCCCTCAAGGATGCCCGTTCTCCGTCGCCGGCGCACATCGTTGTAAGTGATCTTACAGAGGCATTTGCTTCCTTTATTGTGAGGAGGTTAAATGCTCTTTTGTTGATAACAGGCCTTGTTTATCAGTTTTTCTTTCTTTAAAAATAGTTTTTTGGGGCATATTCTTGGATATGGTTTATATCTAGAAGGTACTTGTTTTCTGCTATTGGACCTTGGTATCTAGCTGGAAATGTTCCCACCACCCTTTTCTCCTAGTATTGGGTTAGAATCTAGCTTTGTGGATTCCAGTTAATAGGGCACAATCACCATGGTGTGGGGAAGACTGGAAATGGTATTAAAGCAATTAAAAAAATATAATACCCCAAATCTTTCCTGAAAAAGTCATTTAGGGGAGGTGAGTTGCAGAGCAGAGAATTAGGCAACTCGAAAGGGAAAGCCTGGATTTGAGACTTTCCAGTCATATACCCCCTGCACCTCCTCCCACCGGCCCAAGCAAAACACTCACCAATTTATCCTAATTATTGGAAAGGAACAATCTAGACTGACATCAGAAAATTTTCATCTGGGCTGATTGATTGTAAACGTGGAGTACAAATGAACTTGGAAAGGCTGAAATTTAACCTGTACATCCATGGCTTTGAAAGCGTGGGGGTTTCACACAGAAAACATTTGTTTGTACTACTAAGAGACAACAACATGAAGTGTATGTCTACAGGTATTTTTAATGCACTTTCTTAGGATTTTGTAGGCTCTGAAAGTGGAACTTATAAATTAACCTCTTGAGAAGGTAGCTCACCCTTATTAGAATATTCTCTTCTATATATTTATATCATGAGTTGGACTTCCTACTTTTGAAGTAATTAATGGAAGACATTTTTATAATGAATCCGTGACAGGTCGAATTATGCAAAGCACAAAACAGTTCATGTGTTTTTCATTTAAGTATCACAAAATGTTATCCATTAATATATTTTGCCTCTATGTTACTTTTAATTTCTAAAAATGGCAAAATAATTTTAAGTTGAAAAATCTTAAGATACATTGTGTCAAGTTTCAGGCTAACTGCCTCCTTATTTTGTAGCTTGCGATAATTGAGTATATATTATTTAATGAATTTTGCCTCTGTTATATGAATATTAAATATATATGTATGTGTGTGTATATATCACAAAATAATTTATTTCCATGAAACCACTTTAAGTCATCATTTGTGAAAAGGTCTTACGAATTCTTATATTATAAATGAGGCATGTAGAAAGACGGTTGACATTTTCCGGAAGCTTCTTCCTTCCTTCAACCCCACAATAAAACAGATGCTCATAATTACACATGCTCTTATAATGCTGAGGTTTCAGGGCTGGAAAGTAACCTTAGATCAGCTAGGCCCTACCTGCTCTCAGAAAAGGAAACGGGTCCAGAGATGCCTTAAGTGAATTGCCCAATGTCACACGCTGAGTTAGCGGCCAGAAAACGGGAACTGGGCCCAGTTCTCTGCTCTCTTTTACTGTGTCCTCCTAAGGGAGTTGAAAGTAACTTTCCGTGGCTGGTTCTGTTTTGCTTACTGTAAATTGGCTCATTATTAGGGACAGTGTCATAGGCATAAAGAAGTTGTTGACTTGGGGTTCTCAAGCAGGTTTCTCCCAGAAAAATGAATGCCATGTAAAAAAATATTTTAACAATACACAAAGATTGGTTTACAAGTCCTTGAGGGGACAATAAGGAAGCCGGTCTGTTTCACTTTTCCTGCCTCCCTGAATTTCCCAATGGGGGGTCTAGGTTTGAAATTTATTTTTCTGCTTTTGGAAATGCTGGGCAGGACTCGCCCACATGGGTTTTTGTTTTTGTTTTTCTTTTTCTTGGTTTTGGGGGCACAGGGAAGGGACAATATCTTCAAAATCTCTTGGAGGCTTTTTCTCTCTCGAGTCTGGGGAGATGATGCAATTCTTAGAAGTGGTTCCGAGTGTCCGCAGCCCCTCTTGGGTGTGGCCTGGAGGTGAGCCACCTCTAGGCTGGCAAGCGTTACCCCTCCCCCCCCAGGAATGGGGTTTGTCCATTTGGAGAGAGGTAGATGACTGCCGCCCCAACCAGCCCCCCCCCCCCCCCCAATCCCATAAGGGCAGTTGCCGCAACTTAGGCCTTAAGCACTTTGTTTTCTCGTGTATAAATTACCGATCAGGGAGTTGGTGAAACATTTTTCCAGAGCCCATGTGGATTTTGGCAGGGGGCGTAGTGAAGGGACTTGGGTTCCCTTTTCCTCTGCTGTTGATGGGGAGACATGCTGACCATAGCAACCACTGTGGAGCCTACACCAACGTTCTGATGGAGACCCTTGTCCAAAGGAGCCACAGCAGGCAGCTGTAATCCCATCTTCTGTGCATTCTGCTCTGTTCCTGGGGACCTGGGGAGTGGCACTGCACAGAGGTTATGGGGTGGTGGTGGAGGGTGGACTCTGGGAGCTGGAGACGGAAGCCATGAACTTGGACAAAAAGGTAACTGAATTCGTGAAACACTTAACGCTTGTGGCAACTGAATGGTGTCTTTGGTTATATGAGTCAGCCCTGTAATTGTACATTTCTGCAGTCTCCACCTGACATGAGGGCTGAGGAGGGGGTGTGGAGGTGGGAAGGGAGTTGGAAGAGGGAGAATGGGAACATAGTCGGGGAAGAAAGTCTGGAGGTTGCTGACCTCGGGGTCACGTATAGTTTTGGGGGATTGAGGAGTTGTGTACCTTGGTAGTATAAATTTATGATACCTTTTCACTGGACGTAGGGCAACATGTCTGACCCAGACCAGCTTGGCAGGTACAGTGTATCTGTATTTATACGGGGGGCATTCTGGATTGTGGCAGATGTACCATTCGGGTCTCTGTATAGCTCAACATTGGCCAGAAGACTCTGGTTCTCCTTCAGATTCTCTGATGAACGGCTAACTTTTCTTGAGACACTGGGCTCTTCCTCACTTTCTTTTTTTTTACTCTTTTGAATAAAATGTTGTCACATCACAGTGTTTCATCAGACCTGTTTCAAAATAATTGCCTGAGGATTGCTTCCTAGTTTCTCCGAAATTTTGATTTATTGTAATTTCTGGACCAGGCTGTTTCATAATTATTTCTAATGTTTTATTTTGAAACTAGAGAAGTGTCCAGTGTTTGTTACTAACCATTATAGAGACTATAGCTATCACAGGTTGCTAAGAAAATAACTTTCCCTGGTACCCACGGGGGTAGAATTTTCAGATGGAAATTTAAAGCATCTTGTTGGCATATTTTAATCTGATTGGATTTTTTTTCTCATGTGGTATGTGGGTTACCACATTGTAAAAAAATGGATGTGTAGATTAAATGTTCTTAACAAGTGGAGTTCAATCGATCAAATAATATTTATATTAAGAATCAAGCCCCACAAAGTTTAGTTCCTGTAATTGATACAGCATCTTGTTTACTGTAATCCAGTGCTTCCTAATCTGTGCTCAAAAGAGAGGAGAAATTATTCCCCAAGGATGATGATTTAAAGATTTTTTTGTTTTGCCAAAAAATAGGAATTTATACCACAGATTTGTCTGTCTCTCCCTCTTCTTGGATTTCCCTTTCCCCCCGATTCCCCCAGAAATTCATGGACTTCTGATATCCTCTCTTCTCTTCAGCCTCCCGAGTTTGTATTCTAATTCATAGAACTCGCTCATGTTTCTTTCTCTGGGTTTTTAAATTTATATTTTAAATTCTTTGCCTCTTTTTTTTCCCCCTCTTCCAAAATGAGTGCCAGGCAGCTGAGCTGTGCTACGTGGTGGTGTCTGAGTCTTGTCTAACCCACCTCCAGGGCCCCTGTGAGGAGCCCCTCCCCGGACACCACCCCCAGTGTCTTTGCTATGCAAAGACTTTCATTTAACTTCCTTTGTACCCAGCAAAAAAAGATTCTGTACCAGAAATGGTGGTATTTTGGTATAGTATGTATCTTACAAAATGGCAAAAGGCTTCAGAAGTTCCTACCGTTGTGTCTTGGGGGTTTCCTCTCGAAGTTGGTGTGGAGTTTTACCTTGGGGTGGATTTCTAGCGGTTTGGGGTCTTGTGTGTTTTGTTGTGTAATGAACATGCGGGTGTGTGATGAGAAAGCTGTCTCAATCCCGAGGAGCAAAGCCCGCCAGACTGGAGCGTGTAACTCTCTTTTTTGGTTGGTGTTTTTGCTTAAATGCTGAAAGAGCGGGGAAGCTCTTACGAAATGGACGATGGTAGGACTTCAGACAGGGTGTCTGCTGTTTGAGTTGAGCGTTTTCAAGCTCAGAGGGCATGCTGAATCTTCCACCGTTGTTTCTGAAGAGTTTGGGGGCGGGGTGCAGGGGAGCTGACTTGCAGGTTATAACAAAAAAATTACTTTGAGAGCATCCTCTCGGTTATTAAGTACAAGCGGATGTTTCGCTGTTATTTGACTTGGGTTGTATTCTGTCCTGTTCCGCCAGATGCTTGGTAGCAGGTAGTATGTGATAGGAGGCTCTGTCCTAGACGCTGAGGCTCTCTCTGTGCCAGGTGCCGTGAGGGGTACTGGGCCCGTGAGGGTGTATGATCAAGGAGATGGGATGTTCACTGAGAAGCTGCTGAGGATTACGGGCCAGGACTGTCCCCTGAGGAAATGACATTTAAAATGAGATTTGAAGGATCAATTGGAGTTGGCCAGGGGAAGCATCTTGTTGGCATATTTTAATCTGATTGGGTTTTTTTCCTCATGTGGTATACGGGTTACCACCTTGTAAAAAAATGGATGTGTAGATTAAATGTTCTTAACAAGTGGAGTTCAATCGATCAAATAATATTTATGTTAAGAATCAAGCCCCACAAAGTTTAGTTCCTGTAACGGATACAGCATCTTGTTTATTGTAATCCAGTGCTTCCTAATCTGTGCTCAAAAGAGAGTAGAAATTATTCCCCAAGGAATGATGGGAGGTGGGAGTATATTCCAGGCAGAAGGAAAAACATGTATGAAGGTCCTAAAGAGAAGAGAGCTTAGCTCTGATGGCTGCTGGTCATGGAAGCACAGGGACAGTGGCCTGGGTAGGGTATGCTGAGGACTGGGTGCTCGACCCTAACCACTGTGGGAAACCATCGGGGGGTTTGGGCTTGCGCTAAGCTGCTGGGAGTGGGGAAGGTGAAGTGGGCACATTTGGAGGGACCATCAGTAGAACTGCTGATGGATTCGATGTTGTCAGTGAGGAAGGAAGAATTTAATTTTTTAATTTTTTTTGTTTATTCCAGCTCTATTGAGATATCACTGCCATATGACATTGTGTAAATTTAAGGTGTACAGCATGTTGATTTGATACACGTATATGTTATAAAATAAGTACCGCCACGGCATAGCTAAAGCCCCATCCCATTACATAATTACCATTTCTTTTTTGTGGTGAGAATATTAGAGATCTACTGTCTTAGCAGCTTTCAAGTATATGGTACAGTCTTGTTCATTATAATCCTCAGGCTGTACATTGGGTTCCCAGAACTGACTTCATTTCATAACTAGAAGTTTGTACTTTCTGACCAACGTCTCCCCGTTTCCCCCACCCCTGGGTCCCTGGTAGCCACCACTGGATTCTCTGTTTCTGTGAGTTTGGCTTTTCATGATTCCACTTATAAGTGATACCATGCAGTATTTGTCTTTCTCTGTGTGACTTATCTCACTTAGCATAATGCCTTCAGGGTCCGTCCATGTTGTCACAAACGGCAGAATCTCCTTTCTCATGGCTGAATGATATTCCACTCTCTACATGTAACACATTTTCTTTATCCGTTTATCTGTTGATGGCCGCTTTGCTTGTTCCCACATCTTGGCTATTGTGAATAATGCTGCAGGGAACATGGGAGTGCAGATGTCTCTTTGAGATCCTGTTTCTGTTTCTTTTGTATATATACCCAGAAGTAGGTTTGCTGGATCATATGGTAGTTCCATTTTTAAGTTTTTTGAGGAGCCTCCATGCTGTTTTCCGTAACGGCCGCATCAGTTTACATTCCCACTAACAGTGCATGACTCCTTTTTCTTCACGTCCTCGTCAGCACTTGCTATCTCTTGTCGTTTGATGACAGCCATTCTGACAGCTGTGAGGTGATTAATTCTTTGTCGTTTTGATTTACGTTTCCCTGATGATTAGTGATGTTGAGCGTTTTTTTGTGTACCTATTGGTATAGTTCATGTACCTCCTTTGGAAAAATGTCTACTCAGTTCAAGAGATGTCTCTCTTTTTTTAATTGGAGTACAGCTGAATGAGTTGTCTTTCTTTTGTTTTTGGCCGCACCTCACGGCTTGCAGGATCTCAGTTCCCAGACCAGGGATTGAACCCAGGCCACGGTAGTGAAAGCACCAAGTCCCAACCACTGGACTGCCAGGGAATTCCCTGAGTTGTCTTATTTAGAGAGATTAAGATTCTAGGTTTCCTGACCCCACAGAGCGGTGTGGCGATATGAAATGGGAACAATTCAAACTTAATTAACAATCCAAACTTAAGAGTTATGTCGATTATCTATTAGATTTCCATTTATTCAGAATGTATTTATGGAAGGGTGGAGAATTCTCCTTTTCCTTCCCCAAAATTTAGGTGAGTAGCTCTAGTTGGTCTTCCTCTCTTGGTCTTGTATTCACCGTTGATTCAGTCACTGACCCACATTCATTGATCCTGCAGACATCTAGTGATCGCTTACCGTGTGGGGAAAAAAGTATTCTAGATGCAGAAAGTGGAGTCGGTGATGAATGATAGTACCAATAATAACAAATAAGTCTGGGACGTTTCCTTTGTGCCAGGCATTGTGCTAGGTGCTTTTCAGATATTTAATTATCCCCACTTTACAGAGGAAGAACTCAGAACAGGGAGGTGAAGTATTTGCCCAGCTGTGGGAGTCCGGATATGAAGCAAGGCAGCCTACCCCAGAGCATGTCATCCTCTTAACCCCACCGACCCCAGAGGTGGCTGAGGAAGAGACAGGTAAATGGGGCACAATGACGTGTGCAGAGTGGAGCCCCCAGCCACAGCTGGACAGGGTGGGCTTGCCCGAGGAGACCAGCTCGCTTCACTGGAGAGTGGGATGTGAGGTCAGCTAGGGATTTGGTTTCTGGGTGTGATTACTGCAGAAGACTCCCTGACACGTTGTGGGAGTGGAGGGCAGATGCTCCGGGGGCAGGCGAACATCAGGTGATAAGAGGGTGTGAACTGTGCCAACTTCCTAAAAGCCTTTCCCTGTTCATTTTCTGCAGTCCACTGCACATACACTTTCCTCTTGTGTTTTTTTTTTTTTTTTAATCCATTTATCTGTGACTCAACCAGACTTTCTAGAATACTTAGGATGTGTTTCCTAACAGTGGCTGAGTCAGACCTTTCCCATTTCACAGAAAAAAACCACGATTAAGGGTGTATGGTTTGTGTAAGGATATAAAGCAAGCCTGTGAGCCCTGCCCATATATTAGTATTTTTATAAGGAGAGCTATGAGGAACTACCATTGAGAACCAGGCAACCAAGTTATCTTTCTTCAGGGAAGACGTGGTAGATCGGATCAGGTGTGCTTTAAAGGGAGAGTGGAGTAAACCCCAGGATGGTCCATAACAGTCTATGGTTAAAAGTCCAAGCTTCCTGTCTCCTTCCAGAAAGTACTCTACGGCGAGGAGTTCTGAAGTTTTGAGGTTTGGGTTCATGGTGTGGCAGCTGACCACCATGGCAATGGAAATATCCTACCAGGAAGGATTGTGTAAGCTCAGTTGTATCCTCTTCAGATTAGAATCACAGAACGTTTCACAACCTTCAAATCACATGTCGTGTCACCCAGTGCTGTCCCTTCTGTTGTTTAATCACTGCTCAGAAGTCCTCTGTTGGCCATACTGTTTTTGAACATAGAGATGGGGCATCTGTCTACCTCCTGATGCAGACCATTTCCTTTGGTAGAACAGGGGTTCTTAAAGTTCTGTCTTCGTATTGCACTGAAATCTCTCTCCTTGAAATGCTCAGACTTGATTTGTGTTTTGCTGTTCAGTTCTGCTCAGGCTTCTTCCACTTACGCATCTTGAGAATAAGAAGGTATGTCTTGTGCATCCTTCCCTCATCACCAAGTTTCCTCTTCAAGATTATCCCCCATTGTGACTCACATCTTCAGTGACTGATCTTAAACTATTTAAGGATGGGAATTGCTCGTTGTTGATTGAAAAATCCTACCTCTAAAGTAGGTGACATTAATTATTAAGTGTAGCTTTCCTCATTCATCAAATTTATGTTCATTGTAGACACTTTGGAAAAGAGCCCCTAATCTTACCACTCAGAGATTATGTTAAGAATTGTTTGCTATATTTGGTATATTTCCTTCTAGACTTTTTCTGCTGAGTGTATTAATATTTATATTTGTTTTTAACATTCTTGAGCTCATGGTAGCGCTTAATGTTTTCAGCCTTGTATTTATTTAAAATAAAAATCGCTGTAGTGAATAAGCACTTCTCCATGTCATTAAAATTCTTAAGGATTTTTAATAAGCACATAATAGCCCATACTATGATCATACCCCAGTTTACTTAATCAGTGCCGTATTGTTGGGTCTTTAGGGTATCTCCTTTTGTTTCTGCTACTCTAAATAATCCTGCGAGGGACATCTTTGTGTGCTCCCTCCTCACCCCCACCCCCACCCTGTATTATTTCCTTACGATAGATTACTAGGAGGAAAGGTAAAAGAGAACAAAATTTTAAAACAGTTTCTTGATACATAACCACAAATATCTTCCCGATAGGCCTCAGTTTTTATAACTGTCAGCAGTGTGTGACAGTTAGCCTTACCATGATCAGAATGATTCTATTGTCTCTGGGGAATTAAACAAAAGAAAAAGTTCAGGCTTCCCTGGAAGGATATGCCCTTACTCCATGTTGCTCCAGAAAAGAGACCCAACCAGCCCGATCCAAGTCACCCTTCCTAAGGCCTTTCGCCTTCGAAACAGGCAAACAAAAATGATTGCTTCTTACATGGTTATAGCAGGTTTGAAAGCCAGCTCCTGTTATCATGGTTATACAGAATGATGTGTATTCATTTTAGATACAGCGTAACTCTTCAGATACATTTTATTAGCCCCCCTGAATATATGCAGCCCATTTAGGGCTATTCTTTGGAGGTCTTGGAGTATAGTTTTAGAACTCCAAAGAACTGTAGAGTTGTTTGACGTCTTAGTATCTCTTCTTTTAATAGCATGTTATTGGGCAAAGATTTATTTATTTGATGCTGTGTATGAGCTTGTTAAGAATACGATCCTGGATTATGTTTCTGGGAAAACATACCTGCTTTTCAAAAACGCCATTTCTTGCTGTGTTTAAGATCAGTCCACACAGGGAGCGTGGGGAAGGCTGGCAGCTTCAGATCCGTTTCGACCATTTCCAAATGCTGTGCCTGTGCGCGGGCGCAAAAATCTCTGGCAGCTCTGGGCTAGCGTTTCCCGACATTTGTGTCACTGAGTGTTAATAAGGTTACTAGGAAAAGGGTTCCCTCCTGAAAGAGGTTTAGGGAAGCTCTGGGTTGTGTAGCGTCGGTTTCTTCAGGGCGGGCTCTTGACTCCTCTGGGTGCTTGGAAACTGCAGGAGGAGTCCCCAAGGCCTGCTTGACTAGAGAATTCTTCTTGGCATCTTCAGGGACAAGATCAGTGCATATTCTGCAAAGTTGCAGTACCTGCTCTGTTTACCCAGCGTGGGAGCTTGTTTTAAATGAACATGGATGTACTTCGAGCTCCACTCGTGGATTTGCCCACGTTTATCTTTCCAGGAAATAAAACAAAATTGTTCGCCTGGCAGCAGTGCTGCCCTGCTTGTCCTTTCTTGCCCGGCTGATTCACGCTAGGTATCAGGCTTGCTTCTCCAACCAGATTGTAAGTTTCTTGAAGCCAAGGAGCCCCGTGGTTTTATTTCTTGGCGGGTGGCTTGCTCTCCTCCTACTGGGGTGCTTTGTCAATTAAGCAGAAAACCAATTTCTGGTGAGAGACAGGAGTTGATTCTGTCTGGAACAAGTGTGACTTCATTGTTACCATAGAGAGTTCAGCATCGTCCTGAACAAGAGCTTGTCCACGTGTCTGCTTTCTAACTTGACCATCCACCCTTATACATTCCAGCTCACAGCGGAACCTGTATCGTCACCCCAGTAGCATTTATGTAAATGTGGTTCACACAGAAGCTCCAGAAGGTTGGGCTTGGAGGGTTTCTTTCTCTTTCCAATCTTGTTGAAACCGGCTGTTCTTAGGAATCCTGTTACAGGATGCCTGAGGTTTTTTTTTTAAGGGGTACCCAGTTGGGAAATCTAAGGTTCGATGATTGGGAAATGGGTATTTTCAACAATGTAGGGTATGTGCAGTGATTTCCTGATTGGCTTGTTAATGGGTTGCAGGTCAGATTTTTATCTCTTTTAATTAATTAATAGAATTGAACACCTGGATTTCAGAATTGTCCCTTGGAGTATACTTGGGAAATAGGGAGAGAGAGAGAGGGACCGTAGAGGGGTCTGGATGGGAAAGTTCATAGTTATGTCCATTATGCATATAAGGATGTGAAAATCCCTTGGGTGAGCGGAGTTGCTCAGAATTCCATGGGCAGAAATAGCCATTTTCGGACAATTATCCAGATCTTTCCTCCAGCCTGTGCTCTCCCGGTGCCTGCTTCAGCCTCCATTTGGATGCCAAATAGACATGGGAAAATTGGCTTGTTCAGAATCAAAGCTTTTATTTCCACCCTCTCCACCACCAAGCCTGTCCCTCCCGCTGTTCACTGTCACAGTAAAGATCATCAATATTCACCAGTTGCGTGGGCCCCAAATCTTGGAGTTCATCTTTTTTTTTTTTTTTTGCGGTATGTGGGCCTCTCACTGTTGTGGCCTCTCCCGTTGCGGAGCACAGGCTCCGGATGCGCAGGCTCAGCGGCCATGGCTCACGGGCCCAGCCGCTCCGCGGCATGTGGGATCTTCCCGGACCCGGGCACGAACCCGTGTCCCCTGCATCGGCAGGCGGACTCTCAACCACTGCACCACCAGGGAGGTCCGGAGTTCATCTTTAACTCATCTTTTCCTCTCATGCCCCACATTCAATCCACCAGCCTGTCCTGTGGGCTCATAATTCATCCACATAGTATATCAGCTCTGCCTTCAAAATAGCTGTGGATTCAACCAATTTTTACCAACCTCTGCCATCACCACTGAAGTCCAGGCTGCCGGCATCTCTCACTGGGGCGTTGCCAGAGCGCCTACCCCATTCTCCCCAGTTCGCACTTTTGTCATTTCCCATTTTCCTCCCTTGGTCCCTACACTTCATTCCTATATTTGAGATGGCCTTTTAAGTCTTTAAACAGACCATGTCACATACTTCTACTGAAAACCTGGAGGATAGATATTGTCCTTTGAAAGAGACACAGAGCAGCTATCAACAGGTACTTAGCTCTGTCACCTGATTGGAAAGTGGGACCTGGAGATTCTCTCAGAATGGAGAACATACAGGTCGATTGGGCCCAGGACGGGCCGGACTGAGTGTCGTGTTGGCTGGAGGGAGGGTGAGCGAGCCCCCGTCCATCAGTCCTTTGCTGGTGCAGCAGGATGTGGTCCATGTCTGGGCCACCTCCCACTGCATCACACCCGAGCCCTTCCCATGTCCGCATGTGTGCAGTCTCTGCAGCCATAGCCTGTCTGCAATGAGAAGCTCGTGAGGAACTCTGGCAGGCATGATGCAATCTGTTTTCCAGCCAGAGCCTGCGTAGCGAGTGGATCCGGGCCGTGGTTCAGTGCATCACCGAGACTGCCTAATAGACTTGAATGAAATGGGCTCACCATTTGCCAAAGTGCAGTAGGGCAAAGGCCTCCTGTTCTTCTTGCTGGAGGGCGCAAGCTGCCTGTTTCTCTCCCAAGAACATTGTGTTGCCCAGGTGTCGGGGTGAAGAAAGTAGCAAGTGTTTAAAAAGGCTGAAGAAGGAAGGTAGGCCTGCACCACCAGCCTTGGGACCGAACTGTCCCCGTGGCCCCCAGAGACCACGGGGGTGTGGGGTCCCCATTACTGAGACTTGCCTTTGGACCTGACGTCTGACCCTTCCCCTTTCTAATTCTCCTGCCGTTAGACCTGACTCAGGGATGCACATAAGATTCTGAGAGAAGTGTTTTTACCCAGCCCTTTCGGACTCAAGGGAGAAGCCAACATTGCTGGGTGGAGGGAGAACATAAAAATCTAAAAAAAAAAAAAAAAAAAAAAAAGTCTCAGTAACAAGAAAGGGGAGCATGGCTGGGAGGAGGGGCTCCTGGGCAAACATTTAGGATGATTCAGCAAAAACTCGGGAGAAAATAGTTTTTTGGGAAGAGGTATCTATCTAGCCCCCCTTCCCCCAAAGCCCATAAATGAAGGAACGTCTGAAGCCAAAATTGTACTGATCAAGGCAACAAGACATTGTCAAAGATGGAAGAAGCGTGTTTGACCGGGAGAAACCGTTTCCATGGTTACAATACAGCCAAACATCTCTCCTCCATTCTTCCTCAAACCCCTTCCCATCCCATTTCCACAAAGTGCTTGATTGGCATAGTCTTTATTATGCTTTCCTCTTAAATTATCAGGTTGTTTTCAGGAATCAAGAATAACATCTATGTACTGACCTTCCAGTATATGAAACCAAATGTTAACAACGGAGCAGAGTCCACATTTATTTCTACGCCAGTTTTGTGGTGTGTGTGTGTGTGTGTGTGTGTGTGTTTTGCTGCTGCTGACAGCATCCTCACCCCCTAAATATAGAGAACTACCTTTTCCCTATTCTGGTTGGTCCAGGTAGACATGTGATTGGGCAAGGGGCAGGCATGTGATTTAAGCAAAGATACTTAGGAGCCTTCACTAGGCAGAGAGGGTCTAACTCTGTGGCTCTTTGCAGCTCCCTCCAGACACACACACACACACACACACACACACACACACGCACGCACGCACACACACACAGAATGGAGGGTGCTCGTTTGCAGTCGGGGAGTGTCTATATGATACCATTTAATTCTGTGTATTCAGCTCCAGTCCTGTACTATCCAAGGAAGCCAAAGAGTCTGAGATGGTTTTCTGTCACTTACGACCAAAGGAGTTCTAGCCAATCATTTTCCAAGCCTTAGGCTTATAAGAAATGTTTCCTGTTTCAGTTTTTTCAAACATACTGGAGCGTGAACTGATTTTTCTGCTACTATGTAAATGGGGACCCCCGTGAAGGAAACACACTTGCCTTCTTTAAGACTGGGTTGATTCGTGCTGATCTGAGGGAGACATACCATATACAATTTCTCCCACCAACAATTTCTAGAGAGAGACTTGTGTGGAAAAAAAAGGCAAAAAAAAAAAGGCAGTTTCCACGGTTTGCTCCCGTGGTCATGGGGAATTTTGAAAATGAACTTGAGGCATTTTCATGAAATTCCTGATTTCATATTTTTAGTTTCACAGAGTTTTCTCTTCTGGCTTCTACTTAACATAGTCATCTTTGCCCTAAAGTGCTATTATTTCTGTTATTTGGGATAATTAAGGAACACCCAGTTAATGAATAGTACTAATAAGCATGGCCCTTTTTGTTGAAAAATGTGATCTTAACCCACATAAATAAGGAGGTACCAGTGGTCTCCTCTACGTATTAACACTCACTCATATTATTTTAGAAGCACTGCTTTCTTATCATGGATAATTACCGGCAAACTGAGCATACAGGTATTTCTGCTTGATATATTGATTATTACAACTTTACTATTTGATGAAGGTTCTATCCATTTTCCTATAAAACACACACGCACCAGTGGAGGATCCTGCAACTCCAAAACACCAAAAAACTGTTGTTGCAGGGGCTGTGAGCAGAGTGCAGTGTATGTACCTAGACTGAGGCTAGGTAGTGCCTGTTTGGAGCATTGTGTTGAGAGAGATTCTGAGGCCTTATATTCATGGCTCCAAGGGAAAGGAGGCACTGATGGATTAATATCTGGGTGAAGGAAGATGGAGTGAGGGACGTCGGTGTCACAAATGTCATTTCTGCTTTGGGGGGAAAGTGTCAGAAATTGAGCCTTCTACTGGGTCTATCAGAGCCCATTCAAATGTCCATTATGATGGACACTCTTATGACTCACCATTTAAAAATTTTTTCCAAACGAAGCGATGGGAAAGAGCAACATTTTTTTATCTGAACCAGGGATGAGAAAATGAGCCTCAGCTTTGGAGCTGGCCTGTGGCTCAGCCGCCTTGATTTATTTTACTTAGTTCCTCCCACGGCCAGGAGCTCTCCTTGCCCTCCAGGACCAATAGGTCTTGCAGGACATGATGTGGACCACGTGTGATGTGCAGATTCAGCCCACTTTTTGTGCATCACACCTGCAAGTGTTGGCAGCGTACACAGATTTCTGACAGTTACTAAAATATGGACTTCAGGGATGAAGCCCACATTTCTTCTTTTTTCCCACCCTACAATTAAAAGTTGCCCTATTAAAAAAATCAAGATGTGTGTAAAGACGGTGATAACTTTAATGCTATCTAAACTTTTATTTTAGAAGGGAGGCCTTTTTTTTTTTTTTTAAATGAACCAACTCGTCGTTTATTTAGTTTGTTTTTGGTACCTACCTGTGATAACTTTTATCCCGATTTATTCTTTGCTCTATGAGTCCAGGCCTGATGTGAGTCGCAAGCACAGTTCTCTTGCCAACAATCCCGTGGTTAAGCTTTAGAACATGATTTGAAAAGTATAAGCCGCTGAGAGGCAATAAAGACATATGCTGAGCCAGTGCGTGTTTGGACATCTGTGTGGAATAAGTGAGTGGGCAGAGAGGGCGTGTGTCAAGGAGAGGGAGGGCGGGCCATTGGCGTGGGGAAGTGGCCGGGGGTTCCAGCAGTGGCCAGCGCCGCATCCAGAGGCCAGCAGGGGTGGCTTTGGCCAGATGTTCCGGTGTCTGGATGCCTGTGTGAATTTCCTCCCAAGTTTTCAGTTGGCAACGTGGGATCGATCTGCTGGATCTGGAGCCAAGGGTGGGGATTGTCCGGATCCTGTTAGGTGCAGGGCTGTGATACCAGAGGTCAGAACCGAAGCCAAGGGAAGGGGCTTGGGGAACTTTTCCTCAAGCACTGTCCTGGGGCCTCACTTCCAACAGAATTGCACATGATAGACCAGAGACTTGTTCTCTTTCGTGCTCACTCTCCTGTTCCTGATTTTTGTTTAAATCTCACAGTTGATCATGGATTGACATGCTGAAAGGGAACTGGGGGGTTCTCTTGGTCTAAAGGCCTCATGGTGATAATTAAGAAATGGGTGCATTGAGAAATGGAGAGATGTACTTAAGATCATGATAACGCTGGAGGTTTATTGAGCACTTACTAGGTCCAGTAACTTTATTTTTCCAGTAATTTACTACTTTTACTAATTTCTGTTCTAAGTAATTTGTATGATTGTCATGTTGAATTGGCATAACACCCTATGAGCTAACAATTGTTATGATCCCATTTTATAGATGAGGAAACTGAGACTCATGGAGGGTGGGGTGATGATCTGCCCAGGGTCACACAGATGGTGAGTGGCCAGCTGGAATTTGGATGCGGGGAGTCTGACTCCAGCACTGGGGCTCTCACTTATAGGTGTTACTTTTGCTTCCGTAGGGAGGAAGCACATAGCCAGGCCGGTGCTGACCTGGCCGCTTCAGGAAACTTGGAGGCATGTTGTGCCTTTGAGATGCTGTTTATTCCTGTTGGGGAAACAAGGCTTTGTGGGTTTTTAGGAGGACAAGTTATGAACTCGTGGCAAAAGAAAGGAGCGAACAAAAGGAGAGTTGCATCAAGTTGAGCCCTCCATTCATTCAAATTATACCTCCCTTCATGCAGTACAGGTGTGTGTCTGCAAACTTGTGGGTGAATTATCAGATCTATTTGGTATGTTACATGGGATGGAAGGCTTTAGTGAGTATTTTTCTCAGGTTATCAACCATTCACTCTTTCATGGTGTAAAAGGATAATATAACAAATACAGTCATGTACCTGCCACCTACGGTAACAATTATTAATCTTCTCTCTTGTGTTTTAAAAGAACCAAAGCAAATCTGTGTTCCCCTCCCTAGTCCATAATCTTCCCTCCAGATACATAACTACGATTGTTATAATTTGGTGTCTTCCCAGTCCAGGTTTTTACAGTTTTGTGCACATACATATGTGGATTAAAATGTATTACAATTAATGTTAGTGGTTTTTAAATTTTAGGTAAGTGGTTTCATATTTCATAGTATTCTCTAGCTTGATTCTCTTATTCAGCATTGTGTATGAATTTTACCCTTGTTGTACATTTAAATCTAATTCACCCATTTTAATTGCTATGTACTATTCCTTTGTATGGACATACCACCGTTTTCCCATTTCTGTATCGATAGTTATTTGGATTGCATACAAGTTTTTAAGATTACAAATTATGCTGCAGTAACCCTTCTTGGGTAGGTAGGTGTATGTTGGCACGTGTATGAGTGTTTCTCTGAGGTGCATACCGTATAGAATCATTGGTAGGACATAAGATGCTAATATTCAGTCGTAGTTCACATGATATCAGTCATCACACTCTGTGCAATGATTGGATCAATTAGTACTTGCATCATGAGTATGAAGTATAAACACTTTCTTTCCCTACATCTCACCAACACTTGTCAGACTTACAATTTTTGCCCAATCTGATTAGCGTGCAGTGACATCTTATCGTGTTTTCATTTGCATTTCTTTGACTCCTGAGGTTGACAATCTTGTCATTGTTTATTTTCTCCTCTGTGGCTTGCCTGGTTTACTCCTCTGCTCATTATAAAGAATCAGATAGTTTTTCCTTATTGATTTATAAGATCTCTTTATTGTAAGTTGGAGATTTGTGTTGGAAATATAGTCAGCGCTTCATATCCATGGGGTCTGCACTTGTGAATTCAGCCAACTATGGATTGAAAATACTTGGGGGGAAGAAATCCAGAAAGTTCCAAAAAGCAAAACTTAAATTTACTGGTGCCAGCAGCTATTTACATAGCATCTACTTTGTATTAGGTGATATAAATAATCTAGAGATGATTTAAAGTATAGGGAGGATGTGTGTAGGTTACATGCAAATACTGCACCATTTCGCATAAGGGATTTGAGCACCCATCCACGTGTGCTTGGGGGTGCGAGGGGGTGTCCTGGAACCAATGCCCCATGAATACCAAGGGATGACTGTACTTTCTCCCGGTTTGTGATGTTTTAAAACTTTGCTTGGATATTTTTTTTTTGGTGGTACGCGGGCCTCTCACTGTTGTGGCCTCTCCCGTTGCGGAGCACAGGCTCCGGATGCGCAGGCTCAGCGGCCATGGCTCACAGGCCCAGCCGCTCCGCGGCATGTGGGATCTTCCCGGATCGGGGCACGAACCCTCGTCCCCTGCATCGGCAAGCGGACCCTCAACCACTGCGCCACCGGGGAAGCCCTTGGATGGGTTTTTAAATAATAAAGTTTTAAATTTTAATGCCTTCAAATTTGTCACCCTTTTCCCCTGTGCTTTCATTTTGTACCTACTTTAAGTAGCTCCGAATCTGCAAGTAGTTGGTGTAGGGACTGTGATTTTGTTTGGGTGTCTGCTATCTAATAGTCACATGTAAGGAGATTACTTTTCTTTGGTAGGAATCTAAGTCAGAGGATTGGTTTGTTTTTTTTTTTTTAAACTAGAATTTAAATATGATTAAAACAACTCACTTGGAGCAAGGTGCAGAAACTGTGGACCAGACCTGTATCTGGAAAATAAGGAAGTACGAAGGTAATAAATAACCCTTGGTCATATACTGATGAGGTGCCGGTGCCCAGCTCTGGACAGAAGCTTTCTCATTTTACCTCATCAATCTTTCCAGCAGCCCTTCTTGAAGTAGGTGATTTTATCCCCACTTAAAGATAAAAAACCCAAGCTTAAAGAAGTTAAATTTATGAGGTAAGTGGCAGAGCCAACATTCAAATCCAGATCTTTCTGACCACAAAGCTTGTGTGCTTAATATTACACCCCATTGCCTTCTTGAAAGTTACTTGGAATTTGTTTGCGTTCCAACCTCTTTATAGGTTATTTTCTATTTGAATCTAATTGTAAAGAAAGAGGGGGTGAGGGTGGAAGACAGGAAGGAAAAGGGGAAGGTTTTGAGATTCAATAATAGAAACGAAACCCATCACTAGGAGGGCAGTTCAAAAGGAAGAGTTCCATGTTTCACAGACTAAAACGTTAAAAGCCCAGATCATTGCATCATGCAGGTCTGATGCTGAGTAATCGCCCTCCTCTGTATGATTGTGAGGGTGGAGGCAAGAAGTCTGGGAAGCTGTTTTTGCCTAAGGAGTTACATTCCAGGGGACTCCGAGGATTTAGGTAACCGCAAAAGCCATTTATTTCGAGTACACTGAGATTTCTACCACTTTGATCCCTAATCCATAGCATAATTAATAAATGAAACGTGCTGTAGTACGGGTTTTTTACAAAGTGTACTTTTAAAATGGCTTTTGGTTTGACATGATTCATTTACCACTCGGAAAAGCATTGTCACTTCAGATGGGCAGGCCGGGGAGGACGCCTAGTTGAGGGCTGTTTCCCAGGACTTGGTCCCTGTGTTGGGCTCTGCCGAGCAGGCCCTTCTGATACCCCCTGACTCTTCCTCCTCCAGGAAGTGGGGGGAAGTGAGGAAGCCAGTATGCAAATGTCATCTGGTCTAAGTGTGTCTGAAGACCACAGACCTCCTAACCAAGGAAGATCTTTTTTGTCTTTGCCCCTTTATATCAGTCGAGGAAAGCTACTAATAATAATTAGGATGATTACTGATTGCTCAAACTGAAAAACCAGACATTTGCCTTTTCCTCCCCGCCGCCCCTTTTCCTTCTCTCTCTCACAACCTCCAACAAATATTTAGTGATTACGCGTAAGGAGACAGGCTAGGAATATATCAATGGGCAAGAAAATATTCTTGTTCTTATGGAGCTTCTATTCTATAGGCAGGATGGATGGGGAGGGCATACAGACCCAAACCAGTAAATAAATGATATGAAAAAGATGAAATAATATAATAAAAACAATATTTTGAGCATTTATATTATGCGCCAGATTCTCCATGTATTACTTCGATCCTTAACAACCATTTGGAGAGTACAGAGGTATTATTATTATCATCAGTCATTATATGCCCATTTTACAGATGAGGAAACTGAAGCCCATAAAGGAAGGAAGTGGCTTCTTCATAGTTAGAAAGTCAGACCTTTGCAGTATTAGTTTGGTCAGTGGCCAAGATCTTATTCACTGTGCTCTCCTTCCAGCTGAGAATGAGCAAGGTCATTTAAGATCGTGGTAGGAGCCACAGAGAAGATAAAGCAGGACAGGGGGACAGAGAAGCACCATGGGCTGGGGGCTGTTTTAGATGGGGTGGTCACGGAGGGCTCCCCAAGAAGACAGTGCCCCAGCTGAGATCGGAACCGTGCGAGGTTCCAGAGCTGTGATGCTCACCCAGCGGGGCAAATGGAACCTTCTGGCAAGGAGTTAATGCCTTGCCTGGACCGGAGGCTGGTTCATTAGGGCCTTGAAAGCGGGGAGAACTGGGGACTGTAAATGTTACAATCTTACCTTTGGCCCTTAGGGATTCTGCCTTTCAACCTTGGCTCAGGAATAACCTACGACTGCCCAACAGGGCTTCCTTTTAGGAAATGGGAGAGAATACATTCAGATATACCATAAAAGTATCACCATTTATTTCAGTGTCTGATGACCTGAGCTTGGGGACGCTGAGGAGACTGTGAAAGGGTCTGAAGACGCCCTTTAGAGCAGAGGTGAAAAGGGGCTGGGGCATCCTCAGTTCTAAACAAAGAATCGCAATGGGAAGGTAGAGAAACGCTCTTTTTGGAGAGGGTGAGAAGGAAAAGGATGGTATAGATGGTTAGTTGGAAAATGTGGTTTTTATACAGAGTTTGTGTGGGGTGCCTGAGGATCGAGTGCGATATGGACTTCACCGTGGACTTCACTCTGGGACAGCTGGCAGCCCCAGCCTGATCCTTTGGCTTCCTGGTCGGCTTGTGAAGAGAGGGGGCTATGTCTCTTAACTGGAGCAATCTAGGAGGACTGATGGAAGTTGGCTCCATGTGGCTTTCAAGTTCTCAAGTATCCTGTTCCTTGTAAAAGTTTCAGGTTTTGGGTCTGGGACTGCACGCGTGCGTGCGTGCGTGCGTGTGTGTGGTACCCTAATGGAAAGAGATGGGCTTGGGTTAATGGGAAAGAGAGAGACCTCCAGGCGCAGAGTGACAGGATTTGATATGACGCAGCAGGAGAGCTTTGCTGCCTTTATTCCATAGTAAATCCTTACACAATGCTGTATGCTGTGGGATTCCATAGCTGCTGCACATGGTGTGATTTGGTTCATGCCCACTCCGCAAACAGGAAATGGTCGCTGCTGTATGTGCTCTTCATGCAGATAAAGTGTCAGGAGCGGGGCCCCAGAGTAACACTTGTGCAGCCCCCCTACTCACACAGGCTAGTGTGGGGTAGTCGTTGGAGCATGGGAAGGACTGGGGAGGTAGGACGGGGAGGGAGCTTTGGGGCTGGAATTGTACAATTAGTCAGGCAGGGGCATTGGTTGGGAGGAAAATATTGATGTACCCTTTTTGTTTTTGAACCTGAAGTTTGGGTTTTTCAGACGTATCTGTGGATTTTTATATGTTTTCCAAGCACCAGAGCTTGGATGTTAGGTCACCGTAGGTATCCACTCCTATGGACACATTTCAGTGGAATATTTTCAGGACTCCGTAAAAACACGAGGCTTTCAAGGCTGGGCGACGGTGTTTGGGTTCACCCCCCCCCCCCACACACACACTTTGGCAAAACCATGCAAACGTTGGTATTCAAAAATATTTTGTTACTTTTCTTGGCAACGTGTCCCAAGAAGGAATTGCAACACAGCCTCCAAGTTAGGAGGCAACTTTCTGGGGAAAAGGCGGGGGTGGGGAGATTTGGAGTTTGAATCAAAAACAGACACCAAAGCTTTAATAAAATAAATGAAGCAGAGCCCTTTCAGCTCACAGTGGACCGTATTGGTGCAGGTCAGGCAGCCTAGTGGAAATTGACAGGCTGAGAACTGGGACATAAACAAAAATGTCAGTCCCTGGGAGTCTTGTTCACTGGACAATGTCTCAATTGTTTCCTTGGTTTTCAAGGCAGCAGGGGAGAGTGGAATATTAACTGTTTACTGCCCAAGGCTGGCTGGGAAATTGCTTTGAGAAGGAAGAATAAAAAAGAAAATCGCACTTTTATTTAGAAACTATTAAAGATGTCAGTAAGTGTCAGGAAGAGTGTGGCTTGTTTCTTTCTTAATCGTTTGCCATTCAAGTCCATATTCCTGGGTACAGTTTGTGTGTGTGTGTGTGTGTGTGTGTGAGAGAGAGAGAGAGAGAGAGGAGAGGGAGAGAGAGAGGGACGGAGAGGCAGAGAGAAGGGAGAGCAGGGTGTTTCCTTTTAAATTTCAATGTTAGCCTTGCATATTGTCAGCTTTTAAAGATAGCTACCCTGTAAGTTATCTGCCCCCAGTGGATATGACAGCGGGGTTAGGGAAGGAAGCAGGATTTCTGATAACAATTTGAATTTTAGCTTTCAGCTGATATCCTATTAGTGTCTGTTCCTCTTAAAAATGCCTCGACGGAATAAAAATCAAGTGGTTAGAATTTTATCTTAAAAATGCCTTGATGGAATAAAAATCAAGTGATTAGAATTTTATAAAAGAAAACGTATTCTACTATCCATAAAAATTCACTTCGTGATGAAGAAAGGGGGAAAAGTAACTATATCTTAGAGGGAGAAATGGGTACAAAAGAAGTCCAGAATTGTGTTCACACTTGAATTCAGTTGATTGGAGAAACAAATAGCAAAGCCTGGTATCAGCCTTTACCTGGGCAAAGTTCAAAACTCAACTGGTAATTATGTCCTTAGAAGCTTTAAAAGGACTGTGTTGTTATAGAAGCAAAGACCCAGCTCACGTTTTCGGGACAGAAGGCACTGGGGTTGTTTGTTAGATAAACTTGTTTTAATAAATAGGGGTCAAGGGAGAGGTTCATGTTCTTGGAAGACTCGGATTCTGACTCCCTGATAAGTAGAAGTGGTTGCCATTCTCTCCTTTTTAACTTTTAAGCCAGAGGTTTGCAGCAGCTAAACTCAGCTCTGGCTCCCGCTTCCTGTCAGACAGGAAATCACTTCCTTAGCCAAAATTACAAGCTGTGGCAAAACTCCCTGGCCACACCGAAAAGAGCCTGTTTTTCCCAGAAGACTGTGTTTCTAGATGCGGAAGCATAAATTGGTACACCATGTGATCGTGGCGTGCCCAAAATACCTAGGGGAGAGGGTGCTGGCAGGAGGGTGCCTCCCCAAGGGTGAGGGCACCACTGGGAACCGGTGGGCTTTGCTGCCCTGGTTGGAGCGAGGGGGCGGTAAGGGGTGGCCGGCTGCCAGATGAAGAGGAGTTTGTAGCTGCCATGGGGAGCCCTGGCCTCACTGAGCCGCATCAAAGTTCATGTCTGGGAGAGATCTCACATTGTTCACTTGGGAGCCGTGAGGTCTTAAGGGTGGGAGTCAAGTAAGCTGTTTGATAATGTCACAGATTCAGGAGGTCTTGGGAATCCATTGTCAAGCTCTGTGTGTATACTTACCCTCTTTCCCCTTTATCTATTATTCAGGGAGCTAAGGACACCCTCCTTCCAGGTAAGTTAAGTTCTCAAGAAGTTTAAACTTCTCTCACGAGGCAGCTTAGTGATGTTTGGGGTTACTGGCTGGCATGTCCCCCAGTTGCTGGATGGGGGGTTTGCGTTTCTCGGTCACTTCACAGAGAGCACAGGGATGATGACAGTTCCACCTGCCCCTCCTGGATGGAGTGTGTGCCGAGGCCCAGTGTCTTTACCTGGGATGCTGACTAGGATAAACTACCGCTTTTCAGACCTATTTCCTTAATTTAAGGGATGGGCATAACCTCTCCAATGACTTGTAAAACTTAAGTCTTCAGTTTTCCCTTATGTCTAGGTATTCATGAGCATGTTTGTAATAATCATTGCAGGCACTAATATGACACATTCAAATCATAAGTATTTCCTGTGGTCTTCTCTGGACAAGACTTTGGAGGAAAGAAAAGACAGTGTCACCTAGGAAATTTGTTCTTCCATTGAGATGAAAGGGCAGTGAATTAAGTGTCTGCCTTTTCTCCCTTTCCCCCGCTCTGACAGTTATCGATTCTCCCCTGAAACCATACAGTCTATATTCTGATCTTTTTCCTGACAAAGGGAATTCCCAGTTTGTCAGCTGGTGGCCACACCAGCAGGTTAAGAGTTAAAAGTTGGCACTACCTGCCCTCTTGAGAGTATGGGTGTTTTCAGTCTCTTCCTACGCAAGAGCTAGAAGATGTTTCTAAAAGAATCTCTGGTGACTTAGAGGTAAAGGGAGCTTTGGAAGCATGACATGAAGAAATAGGAGGAAAGGGGCAAATACCGTCTTTTCTACATCTGTTTATTCTTGTTGTTAACAAAGGATAGGAGACTCCTCTTAGAAAACTTCTGCTGGGGTTGGGGGAGGGCATGGAGAGTGAAAGGTTAAACTTACATCATGGCTGAAAGAGTTTGGACATACTGTTCAGGAGAAATGTTATTCCTGTGGAAGAAATGAATTCTATGAAGACGACTGAGCCGCAGCCATCCAGCGAGTCCTTCATTGCCTCTTCCGTGGCTAAACTCCAGAGGCACCTTCAGGAGGCCCTCCTCAGACCCCCATGTTCTCTGCCCAACCTCTGCTCACTCTTGCCGCGCCATCTTGGAAGTGGCTGCCTCACGCTGAGACTGGAAGCACCTCAGTGCCCAGTTAGTTCTTTTTTTTTTTTTTTTTTTTTCCGGTACGCGGGCCTCTCACTGCTGTGGCCTCTCCCATTGCGGAGCACAGGGTCCGGATGCGCAGGCTCAGCGGCCATGGCTCACGGGCCCACCCGCTCTGCGGCACGTGGGATCCTCCCGGACCGGGGCACGGACCCGTGTCCCCTGCATCGGCAGGCGGACCCCCAACCACTGCGCCACCAGGGAAGTCCAGTTCTTAACTTCCCATGTGCCCGCAGAATACATCCATGTGAAGCCACGAGAAGGTGGACCGCACCGCATTTCCCTAAAAGCCTAGGTAAAACCCGGTAGGAATATAAGTTAACAGTTTCCTGATGTTAGGGGTGTCTTTTACTGCCTTTGGTCACATTTCTTTGTTGTGTTTCTTGTACGGCCCTAGCGCTTTTTTTTTTTCCTTTGTTGTTTCCCTCCCCTTTTGGGCAGGAGGGGTGTGTGGCCAGTGAGGGATAACAGATAATAGTGAAGTTTAGTCTTTCCAGACCAGATTATTTCATTTACGCCAACTAGGTAAAACATCAACCCAGTTAAGGGCCCATTAGATATTTCAGTAGCAACTGAGTTGTCTAAGCTGGGGAAGGGGTTGAAGCAAGACAGGAGGTCAGGGCTTTGTGGTCTGTTACAATCCCCTGGGGTCTTGGGCCTGAGGGATACTCTGGGGTCTTAATAAATAAAGGAGGGTTTCATTTTGAACTCTTTACTACCAAAGATTGACTAATAAATTGGGTTTGATGCTTTTCCTTAAATATTAACAACAGAGGTGGGGGGAAGGGGGATGAATGTGTGTGTGTTTATAGACACACATATACCATGAATAATCAGGGGGGACTGTGCATAAAATTTCTCATCTTTCTCATTTTACATTAGGGAAGACAATGCACTGAATGAACTCTGGACCTGGGAACTTTGCATTCTAGCCTTCTCTCCCCTACTTGACCGCAGAGCTCACAGTTAGGACAGTGTTTCTGTTATGAAGTCCCACACTTCCTGTCATCTCTCTGGGGATAGCCTTCCTAAGCCCAGCTTTAGGAAATAGCTCAACTTCAAGAAATAGCTCTTAGCTCATGAAACAATCCAACAATCCCCCCTTCACACACACACACACACGCACGCGCGCGCACGCGCACACACACACACACACACACACACACACACACACACTGTCTACATGTCTTCTGTTCTTAGCACAATAATATTTGGAGATGTGAATTTGACCTTAGAGAGAAACACTCTCTGATGATAGGCTAATGCTTGTATTTACTAATAAACTTCCCCTTTGACAGTCATTGGCTTCGGGGCCCCAAACCAAACTCTTAGGCTGCTTTTATGATGGGCCAAAAACATACTCCTTGTTTCCTCCCAGTTTCTTAAACAATGAAGCAGTGACATTTTACAGAGCCGTCTGTATTGGTGAGTGGGCCGAGATGGCCTGAGATACGGCCCTGCTCTGGCTGGAGGGAGCGATGAGGGCCGGGGAGAGAGTGGAGGAGGTGGGAGCCTCAGTGGACCCTGGGTGGACCCAGGAAGGAGTGTGGGCTCTGTGAGCTGAAGGAAACGACACCTGACAGTATTTTGATTCTATTACCTGAAGCTGTTGGATTGAATCTACTACCCCTGCCTCCCAGCCCTCCCTCTCCTCCGGTCTGGCTTCTCTTAAGACCCCTCAATTGGGTGATTCTGAGCCTCTCCCAAGGAGCCAGAGGCTGGAGAAAGAAAAAGGGGCCAAGAAAAGAGCAATGAAAGAGTTTTTATTTAGCAAAAAGGGGAATGTGCCGAGAGATGTGGTCAATATTAAACCACAGGGCCAAGCGCAGGAAGATTAGGCAGAGCAGGAGAAGGTGTGTGTGTGAGAGGCCGTGTCCGTGCACGCTCATCGATGTGTGTGCCTGCAAGTACAAGTGTGTTATATGTGTTCTGTTGGATGGGTGGATGGTGTGTCATCCAGGCAGGTTTAAGGAAGTTCCTAAAAGGCTGTGGGGTTCCTGAAATAGACAAGTCTAGGGGACTCCTGGGAGGAAGGAAGAGGGGGGAGTACATTGCTACTTGGAGACTCTTAAGGACTGGCTGCGTCTGGCTGAGCCTCCACCATCTTGCTTTTTATCTCCTGAATATTTCCTTTGTGATGTTTACCAGGCTTCCAATCGGGCATCAAGCTTTTCTTGCTTGAGATTTTTATTCTTTGACTCAGCTGCAGAGACCCTTGTACCTTTAAGGTTAGGCTTCTCCTGGATGGAAGCGAGGACCCCGGCCAGGGCAGGCTGCAAATGGTGGCCGCAGAGGTATTTCCTAGCTGGTTCCAGGCTTTGCAGGAGGTTGGTGAACATTTAGATGGGGGTAGTCCATTCACATCTGCTTTTATTTTTCCCATTTCTGCAGGCCAGACTGAAAACTTAATAAATTGTATGAAACCTAAGTAAGCATGGATGTTAAAGAACATTAAATAAATTACATAAGTATGCCTACCTGTAACACTTTTATAAGGTAAATGCACATGGGTTCTTTTGCCATAAATGTGCACACGGACCAAGATTTATTCTAAAGCCCCCTTGTTTCAGCCCTGCCGCTGGTGAAGGTACTACTGTTCCCCAGCTCCTTCCTTCTTTCCCTGGCAGCGCCGCAGCTGGGCTTGGAAAATGCGATAATGATGCCATAAGTACCCAGCGCAAAAGTTGTTTTTTGTTCCAAAACATTGCCAGTTCACGGCATGTAAAACTACCACGGATGCCTCAGCCAGTTTTTCTTTTTCCCCAAATAAGGCAAGCATTAATGAAGCAGCCGAGGGCCTGGGAAAATATTCTGTCATTCCTTCAAGTGAAATTTCGTCCCCTCTCTAGGCAGGCTCATAGATTTTCAGCTGAAGTATAAATAAGTGTCTCGCCAGAATGTGTTGAGTAGTGGGCCGTGCAATTGAACTTGTTTACTGCTATTGTTACCGCTAATCACCGTTCATCTAAATAATGCTCTGCCTTCATGTTTCCCCACATACGCATCCAGTGGCAAGAAGGCTTTGAGTCAATGATGCCCAGGTTGTCCCACTCTCCAGAGAGAAAAGTAAGTGTAGCCAGGTTCCCTGACCGGCCTCTCATCGAATTTAGAAGCCAGGAAGTTGGGTCAGGCAGGGCTCCAGCTCCCAGAGGCTGCATTCTCTTTGGTACCACCTACTCCTTCTGGAACCCAGAGTAAGGCAGGTTGTTAGTGTGGCCAGTGTGAGGGCTGTTTACCAGGCCGGCAATCTCATGGGTTGGCAGAAGGCCTGTTTTGAATGTGGGGAAAGTAGCCTCTTGTTTAGAAGTATGGAATGTAATATCCAAACATTTGGGAAACATTTCGGGTGGGGTCAAGGGCAGAGACGAGAAGGCGTCCATAGATCCATTCATATAAGTGGAAACTTTATCCCAAATACTCAGGTATGCAAAGTACAGGACACACGTATTCATTGATTCGTTCATTCATTCATTATCTCAAGGGTGCCATTTGGGACCATCCTGTACTTTTTGCCTAGTGCATTGCAAAAAGTACTTCCTGCCTCCAAACCCGCACGGTATCTGGCTCCCGCTGCCCGGCCCCTCCGCTTGCAGTTCCGTTATCTTCGTCTTAGTATGCAGCCTCAGCTTATTCGTCTGTAAAGAAGGGGGATAAGCATGGCTTCTGAAGGGGCAGGGCTGTGGAGCCTAGCGGTTAAGAGCACTGGCTTTGGAGATGGACGCCCTTTGGTTTTCACCCTGACCCGCGGGCTCCTCACTCTGTCAGCTTGGGAAGTTACCAATCTGTGTCCTTATCAGTAAAGTGAGGAAAATAATAACTGTCTCCCTCTCGGATTGTCATCAGGAATGAGAAGTCAGAGAAGTTGTGAGTCTGGTAGAGAAACAGCTTTTCAAACAGGATATGTTGCTTTGCCCAATGTTTAGGAGGGGGGTGCTGCTAATACTTGGAGGGCTTTGCAGATAAGTCTTTTGCATCAAAATAAAGCTATGTCGGTTCTTATTATTTGGTTTGTGTCTGTGTGTGAAGGCAAGAACCTGCCAGAGAAATGCATGACGATGACTATTGGCAGTACCGTGTTTTCTAAACCGCATACACCAACAGTTGTAAGATACGCCTTTAATCTAATAACACATTTTCAGGGAGTAAAGAAACACTCCTGTGTTACATTTCTGTACCTATCACATGCATCTAAATTTCAGAAATGTCAACCTGGAGGAACAATGCGAATCTTAGGATGGAGAAGCTATGCCTGTGTTCGTTTATAATTTGAATGAAGGCTGGGCAGTTTGGAACTCTAAATTTCAAAAGGATGCTACGTAAGAAACTTCCAGACCCACTTCCAATCATGTAAAGGTGTAGGATTTGTATGGACCAGGTTTTTTGTTTTGTTTTGTTTTAATTAAATAATTAATTAATTATTTTGGGCAGCGTTGGGTCTTCGTTGCTGTGTACGGGCTTTCTCTAGTTGTGGTGAGCAGGGGCTACTCATTGCAGTGGCTTCTCTTGTCGTGAAGCAGGGGCTCTAGGCCCACGGGCTTCATTAGTTGTAGCTCGCGGGCTCTAGGGCGCACGGGCTTAGTTGCTCCGCGGCATGTGGGAATCTTCCTGGACCAGGGCTCCAACCCGTGTTCCCTGCATTGGCAGGTGGATTCTCAACCACTGCGCCACCAGGGAAGCCCCTGTGGATCAAGTTTTTAAGCTGCGCTGAAAGAATAAAAGCAAATCAGAGTCTTGAGACAGGATCGGCCAAAGATCAGCACTTAGATCACGTGGACCAATTTTACAGGATTCTGTTAATGAAGGTTCTGCAATTCCAAGTTTTCACCTTGTTTTTGACCATTAAAGGGAGGTGCTAGTGTTGAAGATGATGAATCTGGGCTGCTGTGCAAAGCTTGCTTCTCCATCAGCACACCATTGAAAATATGTCCACATTCCAAGCTCTCCTTAGCCCGTCTCCCCATTGGAAGGGTTGGGCTAAAGCAGCAATGGGAACAATGATTACAGACGCTTCATCAGAAGGCGATATTTGAGGATTTAATGTATTACCGTTCTTCTGTATTCTCTCGGGAAGAATGGGCACCTCGCGTTAACCTTACTGTAAATGTGATACATTTGAACAGACAGTGGAAGAACGGCCCAAAGAGTATGTGTTTCTGCCACGAGCGGTTTTGAATAAATCAACATAATAGCCCACAGTTATTAACATACTATGTGAATTGGACAGTGATGTATACTTTGAGGACCTTGAACTAAATCTACCAGTGAAGAGCCTGTAGGATGAGCTCCAGAAGGACTGGCGTCCTGGGTGTTGAGGTTGTCATACAAAGAAATGAACTGCAGACCAGTGGCAGGAAGAATCTTCTGGTGCTACTCAGCCCAAAGTAAATTTTCAAATGCTTGGACTGCAGCGCAGAATTGACTGATGTCAGATTAACTGGATCTGGACTTCTAAATGTGGGTCAGTTTGGGTTGGAAGTGATTTTATTATCCACAAACCTCTATGTACCCCCCACCCCCCTCCGAAATACTTAGCCATAATTTTTCTCTGTTGCCAAGCTCCTCTGGTGAAGCTTCTGAGAGGCAATATATTTTTCTGTTAGATTTCATAAGTAGTGCTAGACTTTTGATGTAATTATGTTTAGATTTCACAGAAACTTTCAATGTGTTGAAAATTAAATTCCAGGCCAGAAGGGAATGAGGCCTGGGCTCAGACCCAGGGAGACTGAGTCCTTTGTTACTCCTGTCAGAAACTTGCCGTGTGACCCTGGGCAAGTCATGGCATGTTTTATTTCATAGATTTTAAAAAAGATAATAGGGGTTATGTATGATTGGGTTTTTTTTGGGTCCTTTATAGCTTGGAAACTTAGTGATTCAATGATCTCTGCCTCTGCTGTGACTGTAAAATGGAAAATAGAGTCAGTGGACAGAGCCTTATAACCTTGGAGGACTAGAATTCTCCTCAACTTGTTCTTCGCTCTTTCATCTCTGGGTACCCTTTAAAACCCTGTAACTGGGGGCTTCCCTGGTGGCGCAGTGGTTGAGAGTCCGCCTGCCGATGCAGGGGACACGGGTTCGTGCCCCGGTCCGGGAAGATCCCACATGCCGCGGAGCGGCTGGGCCCGTGAGCCATGGCCGCTGAGCCTGCACGTCCGGAGCCTGTGTTCCGCAACGGGAGAGGTCGCAGAACCTCTAACTGGGGACATGTCTTCCTCCATGGCATTTGGTATAACTTTATGGACTTCAGTTAAACTCTGAAGTCCCTTTTAGAAAGTTAGTATTTTGTTAAGTCTTAAGTGCCTTATTAAACCTGCTGAGGAGATAACAGTCCTGGGAGACCATTTATGACATGTGAGAACAGTGTAGACTTAACTCCCCTTTAAAAAAAAATGACTCATGAAGCTTACACCAACTTCCCATTTTGAACAAAATATGACGATTTTTTGTGTACAAGGTTTTCACGGCCCCTCTTTTCTGTACACTCTTGCGCACTGTCGACAGTGAACAAGATTATTTATTTGGGTAAAAATGGGCCCACCTGAATGGTGATGACCCAGAAGCCCTTGTGAGTGGTCCAGGATGCTTGGAAAGCGGGGAGGATGTGGGCTTGGGGAACAGAGCCTGCAGTTCGGTTCCTGTGAGTCTTGCGGGGTTTATTTTAAGGCTACACAGGAGAATCGGGAAGAAGAGATGCTGCTGTAGTGGTTTGGCCTCCTGGAGACACGGACAGGAATTCAACAGCTGGAGAGGGGCCGCTGGCCGTTGGTCCTGGGACTGGGGGACTGCTTCCAACCCCAGGCTGCTGGAGGGACGGCAGGGCAGGAGTTGCTCCACGCGGAGATGTTACTTAGCCCTGGGCCTGTCTCCTCTCATCTTTGTGTATCATCTCTTAACCCTTCCCAGTCTGCAGGCCACTTTCTCTCTGCACCCTCATGCTCTCTGCCTGAGTCCCCTGTTCTCCTCACTTCCACACTCACGTTCCACCTTGGCCCTTTCAACTCATGGACTTCTTCTCTATGTCCCAGTTTATTCTGAGTTCCCGATTAGGTACACCAAAACCCTAAAAAACCAAGAGGGAGAATTTGGTTCCCTACCCCTTGTTTGGCTGGTGTGTCTGTGCCTGTTGATGGCCACTGTCCAGCCTTGGCCGTCCTTGGGTGACATGCTGTCTCCAGTCCAGTTATCAGAGAGGGGCTTGCACATGGTGGGATGAAGCCCAGGGTGGGGTGGACCTCCTCAGGGGCGGATGGTGGGTGTGGTGGGCACGATGGTGTGTCTAGCTCAGAGGGAGAAGTGTGTCTGTAACGGGAGCCTGTTTCTTTCTGCCGGACTAAGTCACGGAAGCCTTCCGGGAGTATGTGCTGGGGCCGTGCGAACAACCGCAAACACTCGGACGTTATTCAGAAATGGAATTGGGACGTGTCTAAAGAAGTAGACCCATCTGGTCTTCTGCTTGTTGGGGGACTGCGTATACGCTGGGTGCTTAGTGTGTTCACTCAGGGCATTCAAACACTTTGTTCACTCAAACACTGGTGGAGCCTTTTGTGCTGGGGAGCTCCACTTGCTAATTTCCAACTCTAGGTTCTAAACACTAATTCTACAGATATCTTCCTTGTCTTTTAATATTCACTTCCACAATGTAGAAGTCCTGTGTTCCATCACATCTAGTAACAGAACGGTGCTGTGTGGGGTGTGTGAGGTGGACCACACACACACACACACACACACGCACACACACACACGCACACACACACACGGACCTGGAGAAGTCCAAGTTTGATCATTTTGGTGCTTACTTGGGGGAAGGGGCCTTCTGTGTTTGCTGGTTTCTTGTTTGAGTACGCACATATGTATTTTGGAGACAACCTCTGAAAACTCTAAGGGCAAACTAAGGGCCTCACCAAATGCCCTGGGGTCCTGTTTAGGGCGTAGGATTTTAGGAGGAGTGGTGGGTTGGGATGGTGTAGTGGAATGGACCGGCCAAGGCTCTGGAGCTAGATGGGCTGGCCAAGGTGTTGGGCACCATTCCTTATTACCTGTGTGTTAGAGCAAAGTTACCTAATCTGGAATGCCCTCCCCCTTTGTATAGAACATTAAAAAACCCCACAAAACTCCTTTAATGGAATTCTGTAGTGACAGGTATCAGAAACCCAACCGGAACAAGTTTAAACAAGGAAAAGGGGAGTTCTTTGATTCCCATAACTAACTTTTGGGAATGGCAGAGGTAGAGCTTGCTAAAGGGATAACTGAAATGCTGTCCCACGAGGGCACATCGGCCCTTTGGGTGTGTCCTCTCTATGTTGTCTTCGTTTCCTCCTACTGCAGAGCTTTGGTGGGAAGTCCTGGAGGATGGGTAGTGTCGCAGGCTTTCATTGGTGGGATTCTTGCCCCAGTTTGGACCAATCAGTGAGGCTGGGAAGGGGGGATCAAGTAAGAAGATGGAAGCTCCCATTGGGTCACATGACTGGCTGGTGTTAGGGTGATTCCCTGGGGGAATTAGCTGGAGTCAGTCTGAAAAAATTAATTAGGGGCTTCCCTGGTGGCGCCGTGGTTGAGAATCTGCCTGCTAATGTAGGGGACACGGGTTCGAGCCCTGGTCTGGGAGGATCCCACATGCTGCAGAGCAACTAGGTCTGTGCGCCACAACTACTGAGCCTGCTGGGTCTGGAGCCCATGCTCCGCAACAAGAGAGGCCGCGATAGTGAGAGGCCCGTGCACCGCGATGAAGAGTGGCCCCCGCTTGCCACAACTAGAGAAAGCCCTCGCACAGAAACGAAGACCCAACACAGCTAAAAATAAATAAATAAATAAACTCCTACCCCCAACATCTTCTAAAAATAATTATTGAATTTTGCATTAAACAGGTGTTGTGAAGTTCTTAGCTCTTTTTCTGGTATCTACTAGATGCTCTTCATTAGTTTTGTGCCTTCGCTTGTGAAGGTGATCATAGAGGTTAGCCTTTTTGGAGCTAAGAACTGGTCATGACACCTCCTTCTGTAGAATCCAGTGTAATCCTGGGCATATTCCCTGTGCTCTATGCTGTGTCCCATCTGCTGAATAGGGGCAAGACCCTCTGGCAAAGGAGAGCCCTGTAGGAATGGGTATGCAGTATATTTTTAGGATCTGCCATTGCAGATACAGCTTTCATAGAGTTCCCAGACTTTGGCATTTATTATTAATTGCTTTTTAAGTTGGTCACACTCTTAATATGGCAGGTGAGGAAAGAATGCTGAAAAAAGCAACAGGGTTGAGGCAAAGATGGCTGCCAGTCCTTCTCTCTAGAACCTGGCCTTTCTCTCTGAGACCTCCTGCAGGAGGGTATGCAAAGCAGGTGCGTTCTGTAGAGCACCTGTCATGTCCAGAGCACTGTGCCAAGCTCTTTACCTCCCCTTGGAATTGAACCCTTGTGACATTTTAAGGTAGATAACATTGTTAGCTCCGTACCAGTAGCTTGAGTCTCAAGCAGGTTAATAGCTTATCCAGATACTTTCTAAAGACCTTCCAGATTATCTTTACTTTTAGTCCGGGAGACACCATTTAAAACTGACTCAGCCAGAAGAGGATGAAAGCCCCATGTTTGCGATGGCTAAACTTTTTGTTTTAACGATAGTTTTATTGAGAAATAATTCACATACCATACAGTTCACCCATTGAAAGTGTACAGTTCAATGGTCGTAGTATATTCAGAGTTTGCTGCCATCACCACGATCAGTTGCAGAATATTTTCATCACCTCCCTCCAGAACCCCTGTCCCCATGAGCAGCCACTCCCCATTCCCCCCAGTTCCTCCCAGTCCTAGGCAACTGCTACTGTATTTTTTGTCTCTGTGGATTTGCCTCTTCTGGACATATTGGATAAATGGAATCATACACCTCATGGTGTGGTTCCTTTCACTTAGTAAAGTGAGGGACTTATGATGGAAACTTGCCCAAGGTGGCCTCTTCGCCTCAGCCTTCTGGAGGTCAGTGTCCTTTTGCTTCCCTCAACTCTGCCTCACTCCCCTATTTGCTACAAGAAGCCGGAAGATAGAAACACTCGAGAGGTCGTCGTGAGGACAGACGAGCATGCTGGAATATTAGTAGTGGAACGCTTGATGGGTTAGTTCTGGACCCGGGACCCATGGATTCCTCCCTCTTATTGCCTGGTGGCGACTCCAGTGTTGGTGGGGAGAGGGTTAAACGCTGTCTCCCTCAACTTCACCTCCAGGGGGAATTCCTGCTTTGAGGGTACACTGGGCCGCAGAAGCTTGAGTATCTGTCTTTTGTGATGTTGGAACAGACGTGGAGATAGGGTACCGATTCCCTTGGTGCTAAGAGGGGCTCCAGGGGAATTTCAGGAAACCTTTCCTTTTCTGTATTCTCACCCCCAGGCCCCCCCCCCCCCCCCGGCTTTTCTCCCCTGGTTTACACATCGGAGGGAGGAATCTTTTACCTTTTCTGTTCCCGGGGGGCAGCTGCAAGGAATGTTATCAGTGTTGGGACTGGGCACGGGTCCAAACCTTGTCGGTGCCCGAGGTGCCCGAGCTGAAACTGAAGCTGAGCCTGAGACGGCAGAGCCTGCCACGGAGATTTGTCCTCGGCAGCCCGGGGCGTCAGCGACCCCAACAGCGGGGATGGTGCAAACCCCTTCAGGCAGGTCACACGGGTGCAGATCCCCGGAAGACTGCCATGCCATCCCAGATGACTGGGCTCCTCTGGGTTGGGGGCCGGCCTGGGGCTCTGTGGGTGCTGGAGGAAGCAGAGTCGGGGCGCCCCATCTTCAGTCACGCGCCCCAGGGAGAGTGGCTGTTCAGACAACTTGCTGTTAATAAATGGGGAAAGTGCCTTCCAGATGACGCGCTCGCTTATACACTCCTTAGATAAGAGGAGCCGATACCCATGTTATTCACGCTTGGAAGACTGGCAGTGGAAACTGAGAAGTTTTTATTTGCAGTGACTTGGTGGGAGCTCATAGCTTGGTTCTTGCCTTGATCTCTGGCTAGCTCTTGTTTCTTGTCTGCCTTTTTTTTTTTTTTTTTTTTTTTTGCGGTACGCGGGCCTCTCACTGCTGTGGCCTCTCCCGCCGCGGAGCACAGGCTCCGGACTCGCAGGCTCAGCGGCCATGGCTCATGGGCCCAGCCACTCCGCGGCATGTGGGATCCTCCCGGACCGGGGCACGAACCTATGTCCCCTGCATCAGCAGGCAGACTCTCAACCACTGCGCCACCAGGGAAGCCCTCTTGTCTGCCTTTTGGGGGGAAGAGAAACAAGATGCAGGGTGCTTCCCTGCATACATCATGGTAATGATATGGGGGTTGGCACTGGGTCTGAGATGTTTCTGGCGTGTTAGATAAAAACGCGGAGACCAGGCTTCTCGAGGCGGCCTAATGAATTCAGGTGCTAAGTGCTGAGTGATGAACCTGGATGCTGAACTAGAGTCAGTACACCGCTCACGTCCACGAGGCCACCAGGATGCCGGAGACTGGCTGTGTCTCCATAGGGCAGAGCCGGGTGGCCTGGCGTGAGATGGGAGAGCGCGGCGCGCACCCACTGCACCTGGGTGGATCTCTGTGTCGTTCAAGCAGGTGTCTTTCCAGTCTAGAACTCGGACAGCAGGCAGAGTTCCTGGGCCCCCTTCCTGCTCGGGGTCTGTAGAGAAAGAACCATCGAGTTGTCATTGGGTGAGTGTCAACCCTGGAAACCTAGCTTTTGATGATCACGAGAGGGTTTGGATTTAAATGGGTCACAGGATGTTCTGGACTCTTCCCTGCGGAGCTGCTTCCCGCTCCCATTTTTATTCTTGCAAGCCTTTCCAACCTGTTGGCCTCGGCGTGAGTCACTTAGCCAGACTGCCGCCCATCCCCGTGGCCTGGATGGCTCCCAGCGGGAGTTGCTGGCACGGCGTCCAGAAAACAAACCACACCCCGGGAATGGTGATGCATCGCAGCGTTTCTCCGCTCTGGACAGGAGGCACCGGGGTCTTGAGATGGGTCTGGGGTTTGGCCCCCCTCCCTCTGGCACTGCTGTGACCTCTTGTGCTCGTGGCTGGTGAGCAGAGGAATGCTTTCCCGTGGCAGTTTCGAGCGCCGTCGGCAGGCTGACTAATCCACCAGAGGTCCGCGAGGGTGTTGATGCTGCCCGTCTCTTGCTTGAGCACAAACATCCTCTGGGATCTCGTAGATCCTCAGACTCACTTTATGCAGAACCATCTGGATTTATGAATTAGACTTGGGCTCCATTTTGTATTCTGTTCTTTGGATTCTTTCATTAAGGAGATCAGAGATAAAAATCTCATTGTTTTGCCGTCTGGCTACCAATAGACTCCCCCCACTCTGAAGAGGGAGTAGTTTGGGTTTTCTTGAGCGACTGGGGTATCTATTATAGATCAGCAGATTACTACAGCTCTGTGGTTTTAAAGAGACCAAAACATACTGGGGACCATGCCCACCCCGCCTTTAGACACATACTAATCTTGCTAGTACTGTCCCTTCATTTGTGAATGACAGTATTAGGGACGCTTAAAAGAGTTGCAGGGCACTATGGGACCTTGGCACACAGTTGAAGGCTACACACTAGTCACTGGGGAGGCTCAGGGGGATGTTTACAGTATCATCATATTTTTCTGGGTTTCCGAAACTGATCGCTGTTGGAGGATTTGGATGAAGGTTGGCTGATTTTGTTGTTGCTGCCGGCTGCTGCTGTGATCTGGGTACCTTTTCAAGCTAGGGCCTCTGCATCCGTCCATGTCATAGGAGAATTTTCAGGCCAGTTATCTTTAACTCATTGGTTCTCAGCTGGGGTGGTTTTGCTCTCCAGGAGACGTTTGGCAACGTCTGGATGCATTTTTGGTTGTCGCAGCTGGGCAGGGGATGCTAGTGTCATCTAGTGGGTAGAGGCCAGAGGTACTGCTAGGGCAGCCTCCCCCCCACCCCCTCCGCATCACAGAGAATTATCAAAATGTCAGTAGGGCTGAGGTTGAGAAGTCCTGCTTTAACGTGAGTGTTTGAGCAACCATCCCTCTGTTATTCCTGAAACTAAAGAACAGTCTAAGGACTAAGAAAGAATATTTTAAAATGAATGACATCCCAATTTGCCAATGTGTGTTTTAAGTTGTCTTTTTTTTTGGCCAATGACTTTATGTACTTAAAAAATACCTTAGTGGTTTACTAGAGTATTTTTCAAAAAAAAAAAGAAAGAAAAAAAGAAATGGTTAAAACTACACAAACATGATGATTTAAAAGTTAGTAGCTTCTCATGCTTCCAAAAGTCTGTGATGCAGAGAAAAGCCCCTGTGAGCTGTGTTTTGTTTGCTGTGCTCCAGCAACGGGTTTTGATGGTCCCTGGTTAGTCGAATAGATGATGTGAAGTTGTCATATTTGCATTTGTCAAAACCCACTAGTTTCCCACTCACCTAATATTTTCTCTCCATTCCCCCCCCCCTTTTTTTTTTAAATTTAAGTGCAAGACCCAACCAAATCATCTTGTTTCTCCTGGAATACTAAAAGTTTTTTTTTTTTTTTTTTTTTTAAGGTATAGCTCCAGATTACCTGCTAGAGTTCACATTCTGCTTTCTAAATCCTATTCTTAAAAGGAGCCGTACATACGATGTATGAACAGTACATCATAAATTTCATGGCTCCTCCATGACATTTCTGGGGAAGTAAATGAAAGGTGTAAATTAAGAAAAGCAAGTGTTTGTGGTTCCCACTTTAACCTTCTGTTATGTTAAATGGCTTTGTCGAAGAGGGCTGTCATTGCTTTTGAAAACTTGGGAAAATCCACAGCAAGCTGTGCTATTAGTTGCCTTTGGGACCGCAAGATGTTTGATGTGAAAATTATATGGCCACATCTAATTGGGTATATTTTCACCCCACCAGATACCAACTTGAGATGACTCCTCCTCCTGCCCTGCTTTTTTAGCTCAATTGTTTAACCTGAATTTCATGCTATTGAGAGTTGCATTCCAGTAATCCAAGTGCTATTTTTCAGTGTCTTTTGTTCAGTAGCATGTCTGCATGACCGAACCATATACATTTCTAGACATCTGGCAAGAGCTGGATATTAATCCCTCCCTGATTGGGGGAACGGTAAGACCTATGACTTCTCCATAATTCACACTCCTCCTTGTGCCCTGTGGAAACCTAGCCAGTCAGTGGAAAGAAAACAGAAGGTCTCTGGACCTCTGCTTCCTGTGAAATGGGAATGATAATTCTTATCCTGCCTGTTTCCCAGAGTTGTGTATTCGTTTCAAATAAAATGTGCTCAGAATTCAAATAGAAAGCAGTTAGAGATACGATAATGGTGGTTAGACCAACTGAAACTTCAGAATTTTTTAAAAATTAGTTTATTCACGTACTATGCAGTTCACCCATTTAAAGTGTACACGTTA
The DNA here is from genome assembly GCF_964374135.1 of Grampus griseus. NCBI lineage: Eukaryota > Metazoa > Chordata > Mammalia > Artiodactyla > Delphinidae > Grampus > Grampus griseus. The sequence continues at coordinate 69,545,623 of NC_139010.1, forward strand.
ATGATTTTTAGTGTATTTGCAGAGTTGCAACCATCACCACAATCAAGTTTAGAACATTTTATCACCTCCAGAAGAAACTCCATACCCATTAGCTGTCACTCCCCATTTCCCCCAACTCATCCCCCATTCCCCATCTATTCTCTGTCTCTGTGGATTTGTCTGTTTTAGACATTTTGCGTATATGGAATCATACAATATGTGGTCTTTGGGGACTGGCTTCTTTCACTTAGCTTAGTGTTTTCAAGATTCATCCATGTTGTGGCGTCTGTCACTATTTCATTACTTTTTTTATAGCCAAATAATATTCCATTGTGTGGATAGATCACATTTTATTGATCCATTTATCAGTTGATGGTAAACTTCAGAATTTTAAAAATATTAATCTAGACCGTATTTAATTGTTGAAATTATCCCTTTCCTTTTTATCGGAAGTTAAGTGCTCTTATGATAAATACTGTTACAAGGCAAAGATTTCCAAGTCTGTGAGTGGTCTGCGTATTTGAAGACATACTTAACCTCCTCAGACTCTGCTTGGAACCAAACATTGGATAAAGATGACTTCAGAGTTTGGGTCTCCCGGAGGCACTGAATGCGTTTAATCTATGGAAGTAGTAACTATTGCTAGTAAGTTTTTCTGTATGTTGACCAAGGATTAAGATTTTATCTCCAGTGACTCACACTTGTTCCTGATAGCCGCTATCTCCTTTTTCTTTATTTTCTCCTCAGGTGGTAATGACTCAAATGGCATCCACCTAAGACTGTGATGAGAAGAGGTCTAGGGAGTCTGTTTGTTTTATATTTGGTTTGCTTTTTTGTTACTGCTTTGGTTTGTTAGTTTTACCTGTTGTAAATATTAAGAAGCCCAGGTATGTTGACACTCTGGAGATAGGAAAATTCATCTTGTCCCGATTTGCTGCACTGGCTCGCGTCTGCACTGTGGTTGATTTGATGTGGCCGAAGGTGGAATTTCTCTGTTCAGGGTGGTGGGCCCAGCCCGGGTCAGCCGCTTGGTCATCAGTTCCGATCACTACCCTCCAGGACTGTCTTTGGCATTCATGTCCCTTAAGTACTTTGAGGGGAAACGTTTCAGGGCACACGTGAGTTTTTTTTCTTTATTGGCTGCACACGTGAGCCATATGAAGATGATTTTCACTCCAAGAAACCTGAATAGTCTTTAAGAGAACTCTGAAAACTAGGTGTTCCCTCAGAGCCATCTCAGTGAGAATATGTGAGCGATTTTTCTGGGCCTGACTGCACGTTAGCAGGGCCCATCCATTTAGTGGTGAGAAGAAATGGGAGCAGGATGGATTGACTCTCAAGGTTCTCTTTATTAAACATATAAGTATTCGGGATAGAAGAATAGCCAACAGCTTGGGTGGCATGGGATAATTTGTCTCATCCCCTTATCTTTCATCCTGTGGCTCCAACTCTCCCTTTCAAGCTGAGAAACCCCGAATACCATAGTCCTGAGAGAATTCATCACCCCCATCCAGGCAGGACCCGTTATGGTGTCCCAGGTGTGTGCCCAGTGACAATAGTGGCGGCCGCTCAAGTTATGAAATTAGCAATAGTGTGATTCGTTCCGGGGATGACAGCTGGGGGATGACTGTCATTCTGGAACCAGGGATGTTAGAGAATGGAGCTGGCAAGCCTCTCCCCAAATTCTCATGTACCTTCCCGTTCTGAATGAGATGGTGTCAAGAGTGGTCCTGCCTGTGGGCATCCTTTTTTTTTTTTTCTGTGTGTTTTTTTGAATTTTATTTTTTTATACAGCAGGTTCTTATACATATTGGTGTATATATGTCAATCCCAATCTCCCAATTCATCACCCCCCTCCCCCTTCGCCACTTTCCCCCCTTGGTGTCCATACGTTTGTTCTCTACATCTGTGTCCCTATTTCTGCCATGCAAACCGGTTCATCTGTACCATTTTTCTAGGTTCCACATATCGTCCATTGTTTTTGAATATTTATAACCTTATATCCTTGCAGTGTGAGTCCCTCTTTCATGATGTTTGGGGAGAACTTTTTTTTCAAATTATTTCAATTCAGTAAGTTTTTACGCCATTAGTATAATGCATTTCAGCCAAAATGGTTTGTTTTTTCATAAACGCTGAGAAGGTTTAAATAACATTTTCTCGTCGGTTAGCCGTCATTTGCACAGTTATTGCACCATGAAGACCCTCTGGAGTTTGATGTTGTCAGGAAACATATTAGCAGAAAATAGTATGTTATTATCTAATGCTAATAATTGGTGAGTAGAAATGAGAAGAGAAGACATTTAATTGGGGCTCCTGTGGCTAACAAGATGTGAATTATAAAAACATTTCCAGGAGAAGTTCCAGGGTTTGTCTAGAAACCTGTTATTTGCATTCTAAAACATTTGGTCCCCATTGATCTGAGAGGAGGGTGCTGTTGATCTCCACTGCTTGCTTTTTCAGAGCAAAGCACTCTAAATTTCCTGAGTAGTAACTAGCTCCCCAGGCACACCTGGTCTCTGTGTTGTCTTTACAACCTCTCAGCTCCATTTCTGGGTGCTTTTTTTTTTTTTTTTTGTCTTTTTGTAGGCGATATGTTGGTTTTTAAAGAGAGGATTACCAAGTACACATCACCAATCCCAATCAGACTCTCTCCCCCTCTTGGTCCCTTGATTCTGTGCAGTGCTGTTCATGGCCCCCAGGGGCGTCATATGGACCCACATCCCTTCCCGGAGGCTTTCCTGGGAGGAGGAGCTATCCTTTGGCAAAAATCTCATTAACAGGACGATATTACATTTATTTATTAGCTGGATTCACAGTGGACCTGAGCTTCTGCCTCCAGTTCTTCCATAGGGGTCCTCTGCCCACACGTGTGAATCAGCTCCTGTTCTCTCAAAGTAATGGATGAGCATGGTTTTTCATGAGCTTGTTGGCATTTTGCTTGTCTGGAAAGATTACACTGTTAATCTCTCAGTTCCATATGCAAATAATGGAGATGGAGGTCGCAGGGAAAAGCTTCACTTTTCTACCTGCTTGAGGTCACCACGGAACCTCATCACTGTCTGAGGAAACAGATGGGAAAGATGCACGGTGCTCTGCTAGTGTATGGGTGTCCAAGGAATTAGGTTGGCCGTAGAAAGGATTTCGTTTAGTGTTCCAGCGATGTCTATTAGAACTTCATTTATTTTTTGCATGCCTTAGCTAAATTCCCAATATTAAGGTTAGCTATTTCACGTTATCACCATCCCAGAAAGCCTTGCCTTCACTTAAAGTCAATTAATTTAGTTAATTTGACATAACCAATAATTTAGTCAATTAAGTCAGTTAATTTAGTGTTGATGTCAGCTAAAAAATAAAAGCATGTCCTTTATTCAAAATTACTCAAGTAACTTTTTTAAACTTTATTCCCAGTTCTTCAAAAGATATTTTATATGACTTTTCCTTCATTGTTTATACCATAATTAAAAAGTATGTTTTATTTTCAACTTCTTGAGAAGTATTTTTTTCCCCAGAAAACAAAAGTTGGCAACATTTTCTTTAAACTAATAAACACCTTTTGAAATGATGCTACAAATTCCCGTTTGTTATACCTTATTGCTAAAATATTTTTCCTTGGCCATGTAGATATTTTATCTGGTAAAAGAAAGCTTTTGCTCCTTGAATATAACTTTCTTCAGTAAATATCGCCTCTTATGTAATGGCCACGTCTAGATATCCAGGCACGTTGGATTTGTACTGAGAGCGATTGGAGGACTTGATTGTATCCCCCGCCTCTGCGTTCTGCTCGCCCTGCAGCATTGGAGCACGCCGGAGGGTGAACAGGGCCCTCACAAGTCATCTAGCAGCTGGCACCCTCACGTGACTTGACAAACTGAGCCCCAGAAGTACAGGGCGCACAGCTAGTTGGTGGGAAGTGGCAGTGACAGTGAGGCCCCACATCTGTCTCTCCGCTGAGACTGAGGAAGAGGTGAACTGTGCTTTGCAAAAGGCTAGGCTAAGGGTTGACCTAACATCGGCTCCTTTTGTGTTCATTCTGTTTGGTTCCTGGTCTCTCTCTCACTAAGATGAGGTCCTCAATGGCCAAGGCAGACTTTATTTCTACATCCCTTGAGTGTAGGGGTGATGATTACGTTTCACCACATGCCAGCTCTGAGCAGGGTGGCCAGGTGATACTGACACGGGTAAGGGAAGAGGGAGCTGCCGTAGGTGAGCCGGGTACTTGCCATTCCTGACTGCAGGCCACTGTCTTCCATATTGGAGGATACCCGCCTATCTCTGTATGCACACAGGTGTTCAGTGTGTACACACACACGCACCACACATAGACTCTCACACCTTGTCACTCACACACACTCACATTTTGGAAAAATAATCATGAAAAATAATGTTGCACACATTTGCCACGTCTGTGATGGTATCCTGTTTTGGGGAAAAACTGGCTTCACCTTTAATGACAAAAATGGTAGCTTGCCTGGAGCCGTGATGCCAGTTTTTTTGCATCTGTGTTGTTTGGTAAGATCTTTCAAACGTAAGTAGTTCCCACCAGAGTTAACTTACCTTCAGAGGTGGTAATTATTGATGGACTCAAAGCTAGATCAGCATGACCTGTAGACCTGAAATCTCTTTTCGAGGTTATGTACGTGTGTGGGGGCTCTGGTTGGTTGGTTGGATGGATGGCTGGCTGCCTGCTGTTGCTTATTTGTTTTGGTGTCCTTGTTTGTACACACATGTGCGTGTGTATGTGAGTAAATGATAAAGAGATAAGAGGTTTTTGCCCTCCCTCCAATTTTTAAAAAATTGTCATTTTACTAGTTTGCTTCTTCAGTGGAAGGGCGCTTGCCCACGTCCTTCTCTCAAATGGATTTCTTATCCCTCCAAAGATGCTGCAGTTTCAGAATAAAACTCGTCCATGTTATGCATAGAACCCCTATCTCCTAGTTTTTAAAACCTGGGTTTTGGTTTGTTCTTTTCTAGCTGTGTCGTCCTGGGTAGGTCCTAGTTTTATGCCTAGACTTAGAGATTTTAAAAAATCATAAGGAATTCAATTCCATGATTTCTAAGACCCATTCCATTTCACAATTCTGATATCTTTGAGAGACCCACAAATAATCCTTTCCCTCTTGCTTGGGGGGAGAAAACATATAAAAACACAACCCCAAATATATTAGGGTTCTCCAGAGAAACAGAACCAATAGGAGATAGATAGACAGACAGACAGATAAGTAGAAAAAGAGACTGATGGTCAGGAACTGGCTCATGCAGTTAGGAAGACCAACGAGCCCGTAGAACTGCAGCTGGTGAGCTGGAGACCCAGGAGAGTTTATGGTGTAGCTGTAGTTGAAGTCTGGAGGCCTGAGAATCAAACGAGCTGATGGTATTAGTTCTGGTCCAAAGGCTGGCGGGCTTGAGACCCAGAAAGAGCCTATGTCTTAGTCCAATTCCGAAGGTAGGAAAAAAAAAAAAAAAACCCCAGTGTCCCAGCTCAAAGGCAGTTGGGCAGGCAGAGTTCTCCCTTATTTGGGGGAGGAACAGCCTTTTGTTCCCATTCAGGCCTTCAACAGATTGGATGAGGCCCACCCACATTCGTAAGGGCATTCAGTTTTACTCATTCTACCAATTTTAACTCATCCAAAACACGGAAATGCTCAGAATAATGTTTGACCAAATATCTGGGCACCCCATGGCCCAGTCAAGTTGACATATAAAGTTAACAATCACACCAAACTTTACTGAAACAAAATTGAAAGCTTTTGCCTTTTTCTTCCTGCCCTAAGAGGTGGGTTTAGAATTCTCCCAACAGCTCTTGGCTGTTGGCCAAATTTGGTCAGAATAACAAATTTCATAGAAAATCTTTATTTCTGGAGGCTTTAGTCTATTTAAGGGTTTTGGTTTTTAAATGCTTTTCAGCTCCTCCTATATTCTTTTCTTTTGTGTTTATTTTTCCTGGCAGAGCAATTTGTCCTTTCTGGCTCGTTGGTTTCCATTCTGTTGCATTAACATTTGAATATTGCCCAGCCACCTGTTGAAGGCGGCTGTAAGCTCATAAAGAAACCAGATAGTAGAATATTCAACTAATGCTCTAACTTCTTAGTGGTACATCCTGATTCTGCTCCATGCGGCCACGTCCAGAACTGGTCAACACCCCATGTCCTCAGGGGCCAAGCCATCAGAGAAGATGAAACCTGCCATGTCTGTCTTGACATGGTACAGCCTCAACTTCTGGAGACCACATCTTAATAGAGTCAGTCAGTGTAGCTGGTGGCTTCAGCGGCACTAGAGGAGGAGGGCCGAGTGACAGTTCTAGCAGGTGTGTGGTTTCTCAAGGCTACCACCTCCATCCCAGAGACTGGCCACAAGCCACATTCATTCTTACTTTGAAAAGTACTAGACACTTACTCCAATATATTGCCTTGTAATAATCCCCGCATCATGCCTGGAGCATGAAACTGGCGAGGCCTTCATTTACTTTTCCTGGAGCGTCTCCAGTTTTTTCCACGTTACTGCTTGATGTGTGGATGGACGATTATCGAGGTCATTCTAAGACAACTAGAATTCTCTGGTCAGGGTGCCCTTCTCTTGCCTCAAACCCAGCCCAAACTGGCCTAAGGAAAATGAGTGTATTGACCCATAATTGAAAAGTATACAGGTAGCGTGGCTGGATCCGGGGGCCCATATGCCAGGACATCATTTCCTTCCAGCTCTTGACTCTGCTCTCCTCCAGGTTGACTTCATTGCACGGAAGCAGGTTTGAGTCCAGAGAGACTTTATCTTCCCCACAATTCTGAATCGGTGGCTGGGTAAGGGGGTGTGATGTGCTGAGTGCATTTGGACCGTGTACACCTACCCCTCCCTGCAGGTCGGGATAGGGTCCACTCTACCCAGACTGTATGGCTTGAGAGTTAGGGTGGTACCTGCTGTGTAATTCAGGGTACTGTTACCAGAAAAAGCATGAATAGATGCTGAGCAGAAAACTTGGCAGACATCTGCCTTCATAATCTTTAGGATGTGTTGAAGAGTCTTAGATTTGGTAGGGAAAGGCTCAACTAGAGTTTTGTCGTGGAACAAAAGGATTTGGTATTTGTATATACATTTGAATCTGTTTATAAGACATCTTATAGCCCCCAGATTTGAATTGGCTTATAAGACCTCATATTATGTAAAAAGATTAGAAATGAATAATTAAGGAAATTAGAATAAAGAGCAAAGCAGGGTAGACCCCTAGGATAAGATGGGGGTAAGGTTAATCTCACACATTTCAAAGCTGGTAGATCCTACAGTATTGGTAGGCGTGACCTGCAGATTTGGCTCTGAGGTTCCCAGGAATGGAAGAATATCTAGATCCTATACAGAGGCGTGCGTGTGTGTGTGTGTGCACGTGCGTGCCCATGAGCATAACAAGCCTGTGTGCAAGCCCCTGTGGGAGTACAGGCCCTAAGGAAAGGCCATGGGAAGATAATAAAGAGAATGTGGTCTGCGGTAACCTTAGATACATTTCTTTTACAAACTCCTGGGGTGCTTGCCCTCGGGAACCTTGCCTCTTTGCTCTCAGCATTGTGTTAGGAAACAAAATAAGCAGACAAGGATTGAAACCCCCATATTGCTGGGTTCCCTTCAGGAACAATTGGAGGGCTAAACCATGGCCCCTTTGGTGGGAGGCAGTTAAGGTGAGTCACGGCTGCGACAAGGCAGAATAGGAGGACCTTGGTTGTCAAGCTGGGCTAATCTTGAAAATGGACTCATGATTGCCCAGTGACTCACATTCCTGTTTACAAACGAGCCCCGTGGAGAAATGCAGAGTGGGAGGCTCTGCTTCCTGGGTGGAGACCAGAGACCTCCAGGGATGGGCAACCAGTGCTTCCTCTAGGGCTTCGGCTGCCCTTCCTGGGAGCAGAGCTTGGGGCTCCCGGCAGTGGTGACTTTAAAAGTCCAGCCTCGGGGACAGTTGCAAGCAGCAAGGGCCCTAGAGTATCGCCAGTTTGCAGGAGATGTGGCTTCTTCTCAATGTGGGTGTTCACATGGCTTTCGGCTGGTTTTAATCCACCTGGATAAGCCCCCACCTCCCCCATCGGAGGACCAGGTTATACGGGAACCATGTAAGTTATTCTAGAAACGTGGCTGCTGTTCTGTAGATTTGTCCGTATTTCCATTGCTTCCCTAACTCCTAGAGTCTTTGGTACCCACTATGCTCATCCTGCTATTCAGTATATAGCAGAACATAAGATATCGGATATTGTGCTCAATCTCATGTTCTTAATCCTGAATTCTATTATGTGGGATTAAAAAGGATGAAAAATTGTTCATGGGCTTTTCCTTCACAAAAAACTTTTTAAAAACTAGAGTGGAGAAGTTTTTAAACTTCTTACAAGGCAGATAAACTTCATTGTAAAGGAAGACATAATCCTTTGCAATGAACACAAAAGGCATAGATCTTTTCTTTCTTTTTTTTTTTTAAAGGCGATTAGAATGATATTTCCTTGTTGTGAAATAGCCCTTCTTGGACCCCACGTCGCTCTTAACACCCCTCAATTCTCTACCCCATTCACAGAGCAATAGTCAACATCTGGACAGGCAAATGCATCCACATAGCACCACCATGAGTTGACTGAGACCTGGTCCAGGTCCCCCCCCTCCCTCGCCATTTACTAGCTGTGTGACCTTGGGCATGCTCCTTAACGTCTCTGAGTCAGTTTCCTTGTCTGTAAAATGGGCACGACAGTAGTACCTACCTCACAGGGTGGTTGTGAGGAATAGCAGAATAATATGAACATTCCTGTCCAGAACCCCAGAGAAGCAGCGCTCATCGTAGGGCTCCAGCTGGGTTGAAGTGCAGTAGAGCACGTACTTCCTGAGCCCTCAGGGTGTGAGCTGCCAGATCTTTCAAGGGGTCCAGATATGTCAGTGTAGTTGCTGCTCTCAAAAAGACGGCAGCCTGGCAGAGGGAAAGGTATTAAGACAGCTCCCCAGACAGCTCTAGCATTGCGTGGAACCCTATACAATTGCAGTTTTGTAGGGTAGAAATAGCAGCAATATCACATGGTTTAAACTAATGGAAGATTCAGTAAGGTAAGTTGAGAGAGAGAAAATGCTAGCCAGCGGGCTTCTCAGAGGAAGGAGTGGCGTGTCCCTAGGGGGAACGATGGGCAAGGGTGGGCTCAGCGGGAAGGGATGTATCAGAAAGGCTGCTAAGAGGAGGTTGTGTTGAAGATGTCGCTGGCCAGCAGGGAGGTGGAAGAGTTCTGGGTTCTTGCGGGGAACCATGATCCTCCCCGCTTGGAGTTTGGAGAGAAGCGGGGGTAGGACAGGAAGTCAGGCTGGGGGCCGTGAATGCCTTGCTGACTGCGCCCCGCCTCCCTCCCGAGCCTCACTCTGTTCCCCTTTCTTCCTGGCAGCAGTGCCCCCTCCCTTGCTGCACTCAGGGACATGACTGTCAGCACTTCTACCCCCCCTCAGACTTCACTGTCAGCACTCAAGTCTTCAGGGACATGAAAAGGAGCCATTCCTTACAAAAGGTTGGGGAGCCCTGGTGTTTGGAGGTAGGTCTCGGAGCAGAATGACGGTATGAGATGAGCGGACTCTGAACTGAAACCACCCATCCAAAGTTTACCTCCCGCTAGGGCAGTGCCCACCGCCGTGGTCCCCAGTTCCCGTCACATCGCTGTCACTTCGGGTGCCATGATGTCTGGGTGTGCTGACCACGGATAGGTTTATCATAGCCATAAAAATGCCAGCTTACCAGGACAGGGTATAGAGGGAGGTGGTCCGCGAACCCGAGGCGCTGGGCTCCCAGTTAAAGCCACGTGGTCCGGTGTCCCGCGGAGCTTCCGTGAGAATGATGAGCAACACGTTATCCCATTAAACTTGACCCCCAGGAAACAATTTCCTGGGACTCTTCAGAGCTTCCAGTGTAAGAGAAGTTATCACCTGAACTTTGTCTTTGTTCTTTAGAACTTACAGATTTTCTTTTAGAATTCAAGGTGCTGGACAACACCCGCCCTTCTGCAGTGGTATCTTCCTGAGGCAGCCCGTGAATGGCTTTGCTGGCAGATGTCACTCTCCAAGGACAGGAAGCGCGTTGTTAATTTCCTTTAAATAATTCAATACGATGTCAATACCCCACACTGCTCGGTGCTTGAGAGTGACAGTTCTCTTCAAATTTGTAGTCCCAAAGAATAAAGAACATCTAGAACATGCTTTCATCTTCAGAAAAGCACAAGTCAATGCAGATAAATTGTAAGGTAACTCTTTAGACTTAAAGAGTGAATGCTTGAGTACTAATGCTAGCTTTTAAGTTTTTTTAGAAAGAAAAGTGAATATTTAAGAGGCAATTAGTAAAGCCTCTGTCTTTGAAAAATACTTATTGTATCCCTACTGTGCGCTGGCTGCTGGGCTGCGTGTTAGGGCTGCAGGGACAGAACACAGCAGAGGCCTAGAATCGCAGGTAACGTGTACGTGCGTCTTGCCTTTGGAGAGGGAAAAGGCGGGTGAAATCATCTTTAAAAGCTTGTTCTGATCTAAAAAGTGGTAAATAGCCCTATGAGAGAACTAGAGACACAAAGAGAAGCAAGTAGAAAAAAATATAAACACCCACGTTCTTTTTTACCTAGTTATAATCTCTTAATGTTTGGATGCAGTTCTTTCTTGTCATTCATGTGTCTAAAGTTAAAAATGTTTCGTAAAATTGGAATGGTACCTTACAGAGTTTTGTATTTTTCTTTTCGCTGGGTTGCTCTTATACACCATAATGCGTTTTAATTCTGGTTAGTAACTTCACGCGTGGGTGTCTTGTGGAAATCTTCCTGTCTAATTGTTCCCCTCTGGCCAGATGTGACTGAAACTGAGGATGTAGTCTAGGGTCTTTTGACACCACATGCTCCTTCCCCTCTTCTGATGAGGACTGTGCCCGGATTACACGTGTCCCGTGCATGTGTACGGCCGTGTCTTTAACTGGCCTGGGTTGGACAGAGCTGTTTCACTTCTTTGCAGCAGCCCTGACCCGAAGGAGGCTTTTTCTCAGCAGCCACTCCTTGGTCTGGCTTTTAATAAGAGTCTCTGTTCATTCTGACTGTGGACGATAAGGCCATACCGATCATAGTTATTCCTCCACCAGGGCCTGGCAAATGGTAACTCATTAATCTTTGGTCAGAGTTATGAGGTAGATAAAAGAGAACCAGGCACCCATTCTGCGTTGAGGAAAATGAAACAGAAAATCGGGGTTTCTTCCTTATAACTCAAGATCCACAGGCGCTGATTAGATCCCCGGCGCCAGTGACTACGCTCGTTTCTCAAGCTTTGCCCTCAGGACAGGGAAGCATCTCTTGGGGAAGTGCTAATACACCCAGCTTCCAGAATTGGGTCTAAATCCCTAAGTTGTGAATAGACCAGACACAGAGACACCACCACTCGGGCTGTGTGACCTCGGGCAAGTTACCCAAGTGCTCTGTGCTTCAGTCTCCCCAAGATGACATGTGAGCTGTTGTGAGCATCAGTGGAGTTGAGGATATAAAGCGGAGGCTTGGCTTGGCCAGAGGTGCTGGCGTGCTCGGTCTGGCGCAGACACCCAGCAGGATTCTGGAGGCATCGCACACTGGTAGTGTGTCCGTGTGATGGGCTGGCCTCTGCTGGGGGGGGGCGGTATCTCAGTCGTGCTGCATGCTTTCCACGCACAGCTTAGGTGTGTTCGAGATGGTTCTGGGTAGCATAGTGGAAACCTTGCATGACCGGAGTCAGAACTAGGTTTGAGTCCAGCGTTCTCCCACCTCTGCCGGCAAGATGCTTCATCCCTCTGTGATGCGTCCCTGTGTCTGTTAAAAGGGGATGGTAGGGGAATCCCTGCCCAGCCTGCTTCACTGGGCACCTATCAGGATCCCTTGAAATACTGATCAAAGAGACTTTTAATACAGTGCTTCCTACGGCCCAGGCACTTCCGTAAGCGATTTGTGTATATTAACTCGTCAAAACCTGACAACACCCCTAAGAGGAAGGTGCTGTGATTATTGCCATTTTGCAAATGAGCCACAGAGAGGTTAGGTAACTTGCTTAAGATCACAAAGGGGTGGAGCTCTAAAACTGCTGTTAATGAAAGACCCTGGCAAAATAGCCCATGGTTTGGAGCCTTCTCCACCAATCATCTTCCACCTGCTAAAGGAGATTGGGTTAGGTCCTGTTCAATGCCCAGCCATCCCAGGAGCTGGGAAGAAACTTCTGGTTCAGGACATGCAGAGTCCAGTTTTTGCTTTTCAGGTACCATATCTAGAATACTTTCTACCCCATCCATACTTAGCCTTCATTGTCCCTGCTCTCTCTTCCCTGTGATTCGGCTTGATTCTAACCGTTTAGAATCAAGGCTGTCTCCTCTAGGGAATTAAGGTTGGTAGACCAGTTGATTGATTAACTATGACTAAGAAAGTCAACGTCCACCTGGGCAGGCATGAGTCACTTCTTTCTAGTTAGCTATTCATGGCCATTTTAAAGCTCACCACACAAAGTCATTACACTGAGGCTATTACCATGTTTAATAGTGACAATAATAGGGCGTGACCCATGGCATAAATGCATTCAGATAAGAAAGAAAGAGTTTTTTCCTGTAATTGCTTAGTCAATACCATTTTTACAGAAATGCTTGCAAACAAACTTTTAAAAGTTTCTTTGTTCAGATCCTTCTCTTATTCCTTCGTCTTGAAGGACTTCTCTGAACTCTTCCTGGTCAGTGGCTGGGGGTTAGGAAGACGATACCCTCTGTCCCTTCTGATAGTTTGGTTGACCTACCTTTTTGCTAGTTTTGAGCCTAATTTTGTTTCTTCTTTAGGGGTATGTGAGTGAGTGTGTGTGTGTGTGTGTGTGTGTGTTGTGTGTGTGTGAATTCAGGAGGGGGCACATTATTGCTGGTACTTGCTTATTAACTTCTCAAGTTAGGCATTTAAGGAAAAAAAAAAGGTTTCAGCTAACTTTGCAAAGCCAGTCACATAGACAGGGAGTTAACCATTTTGGTGAGAGGAAATGAAACTTTTCTTAGGTTTATTAGACCACATCCTATAAATCTGTGGCTTATTATGTGTCTGGTTTCTAAAAAGCATGGCATCATGGCCAAAGTTTTATTTTTGCTTATTAGTCATTGAAACAAATATAGATATTGCTTCACTTCCTTAGTTCTATGTTTTTCAATACGTTATGTATGGAAAATCTGGATTTACACAACAAAGTACATTAGAAAGGGGAAGTATTTGCTTTATAAATCTCTGCATTATAACTTTGGATTACCAAGCATTCAGTTAAGCTAAAATGTTTTTTATTATTATTATTTTTTTTATTAATTAATTAATTTATTTTTGCTGTGTTGGATCTTCATTTCTGTGCGAGGGCTTTCTCTAGTTGTGGCAAGCGGGGGCCACTCTTCATCACGGTGCGCGGGCCTCTCACTATCGCGGCCTCTCTTGTTGCGGAGCATAGGCTCCAGACACGCAGGCTCAGTAGTTGTGGCTCACGGGCCCAGTTGCTCCGCGGCATGTGGGATCCTCCCAGACCAGGGCTTGAACCCGTGTCCCCTGCATTAGCAGGCAGATTCTCAACCACTGCGCCACCAGGGAAGCCCTAAGCTAAAATGTTTAATTCACCCTCCCTCTCCTGATTACATAGAGAAGCAGGATGAGAAAACAGTAAAAATATTTCTCAAAGGCAGAGTTAACATTTTGACATACTTCCTTCCAGTCTTTTAAAGGTTGTGTTTTAAACAAATCATAGGTGGGCTCCTATCATATATGCAATTATTTTCTGTCTGTCTCACATCTCTTGTAATAGAAGCCCTTTCCTGCGTATCCTGTGAAGACTCTTGGTAAAACTTCTAGTGGTGTCCATTCCAGAATTGGGTACCTCTCGATATGCTCAGTCATTGCCCCAGGGCAAACACACTGTTTCTAAAGTTCCACTATTACAGTCTGGTTGCATCTCATGTGGGAGAGAGTGTGAGTTGAAAATAACAAAGACAGAATAGAATGACTTTGGACATTCCATAATGTCCCCATGATATATATGAGCCATGGCTTAGCACGCACAGCCCCGGATCATTCTGAGTGAGTGATCCAGCAAATTCACCCCCTCCCTAAATTCCTTCTCAGGGTGGGATGGCTGATGGGACCACTCATATTATTTTGCAGAGCTTCTCCTTTTTCTGTGTGCAAAGCTTCTTTGTTGAATTCTTCTGGGTTAAATGGGCACGTGAATTTCCTCTGCCGAATTATGGCCCCAGTAGTATAGATGGGCACTGCAGTGCCTAACTTGGAATTTCTGGCACCTCAAAGAAGCCACACTCCCAGGTGAAATGGTGTTGTTTCCCCCGCTGCTTATCACAGCCCCCTACGGGATGGACACAGCTTGGCCACAACTTGCACAGGGCTTCCCACCAGGGACACAGGCCCAGAGAGGGAGAGGATCATTCTGGGCCCTATTTCCCAAGTTGACCATTCCTTGGACTAAAGGCTGTGAACACTGTTCTTTTCACTTCTTACACTTTTCTCCGCCCCGGGAGGTTGGTATACAGAGTAGGAAGCCCAGGCAGGGTGCGTGGACGTCTTCTAAGGACCCCATCCCTTGGACGGTGGGAGTGGTTTCCGGCCCTGCATCCAGGCTCTGGGGTCACCTGACATCAGCTCGGACACCACAGACTCGATCGCGGCTCTTATCTCTGTGGCTGCCTCTCTTTTCCCCCTTCTTTGTGAGTCACATGTTTTCTTTGCGTCTCATATGACAAAGGTCATTAATAGAGAAGACTCTGGGCCTTCCGTGCAGGACATCTTGTCATCCACACAGTTCATTGTTTTGGATCCTCCCCTTTTGGAATTCTGTGAGGTGACAGATCAGTTTTTTTTTTTTTTTTGCGGAACACGGGCCTCTCACTGTTGTGGCCTCTCCCGTTGTGGAGCACAGGCTCCGGACGCGCAGGCTCAGCGGCCACGGCTCACGTGCCCAGCCGCTCTGCAGCATGTGGGATCCTCCCGGACCGGGGCACGAACCCGTGTCCCCTGCATCAACAGGCGGACGCTCAACCACTGCGCCACCAGGGAAGCCCTCACAGATCAGTTTTTAATGGGCTACACTGTGTCAGGGGAGAGTTTAAATTAACCTTCAGGCTTTTTATACCTTAGGGGCCCCTCAAATCATAATACATGGTCAGTAGTTGAAGAGAGGTCATAGATGCTTTTTACTCACGGTTTTGACATTATCTATCAAGTCTGTCTGTCTGTCTCTCCATGTTGTGATACCTTTGTTTCTCAGAGTACCTTCCTATGATCAGTCTTTTTAATGATGTCAGTGAGGTAGATGTTTGGAATTTGGGAACAGAGATGAACCACATTTCAGCCCAGACTCTGGAACTTTAATTTACTCATTTTTATTAAAGGCACTTGTCAGGAAAGCAAAGTGGAGGATCTTAGTTTTATCCTTCTCTGTCAGGCCAGTCCTCTGTGCCTTATTCAGAGGTATTGCTCTAGTTGCTGCTCGTTTAGCAAGAGATGATTCTAGGAGCTACCTCATCTTTTATCCTTTATTCCACACTTTCCCAGCTTTTCCCATCACATCTCTGAAAGTTCATGTCACGCCTGTTTGCATGAAAGAAATGTAGTAGTTACCAAAACATGTTTTTGGTGTGGTCTGGGGAGCTAAGTGGGAGAAGTGGACTCATCTTCCCTGATGAGGCCAGGTTCAAGTTTTCCTTGGACTGTCCTTTCCCAATCCATGGTGGCCTCCTCTGCTTGAGCTGAAGGTGAGGAAGGAGGTGGCCTTTGTACAGCCAGGGAGTTCTAAACCCTTTGTGAGCGACCTCCCGGTGTGTGTGCGCGCGCTCCTCCGTGGGCATTGTGTCTCCCAGGCCTCAGCACCCAGAGCCTGCTCACAGCTGGCTGTGTTTTTCTCTGAGTAGGTCTAAATAACAGGCCTGTTTGTGCTCAGAGTGAAAGTTTCTGTTTTGGAAAAGCCAGTTCCTTCTGACAAGGGAGGGCGGGGACAAGGAAGGAACTAAAGACGCAAGAGAAAGAAGAAGTGAGAGTCGAGGGAGGTGGGGAGGTAGGGGGTGGCCGAGGGACGCGCTGCTCCGCTCGCCTCATTTCCCAGCCCCACCTGTCACTTGGTCTGCCCAGCTTCGCCGGAGCCCCTGTGTCGCAGCCCCAGGTCCCGGCGGGGGCCTCTTGCTGCTTTGAAAAGCAGAGCTGGCAGGAGATGGTGTTGGGCTGGGCACGATGTACGGGGCCGGGGTCAGAGGGAGCATGGAAGAGCTCAATCACTGCGTGCTCAGCCTGGCTCCTGCCCTCTGGGTTTCTGGCATGCCTGGTGTTTCTCCAGCAGCCAGTGTGGCAGGGGAGAGATCCTCTCCTCCTGGGGAAAGGAGAAGCCCCTCCGCCAGAGAGTAGAAGAAACGTGGAATCATCCAGTCGGAGATCCAGTTCACGGCTCTGCCCCTTGGACAAGTTTCTCTCCTCCTGCCTCCTTTATAAGAACCCAGGAGGAAGATGGGTGGAGGCGAGAGGCAGGGCAAGCTCGCTGATGGGGCTTTTACTGGCTTCAGAAATCCGGGCAGTTCCTGAAGGGAAGGTGGGGCATTTCTGTGCCTGGCGGGGCAGGAGCAGCAGTGTCTGGGCACGGGCTCACTGCTGTCAGGACGCAGGGATATGTGCGCTTCTAAAGGGACTCGGACATTTGTTTGTCCTTGGCCCTGTCCTGCTGGGGACAGCAGAGTGGACTCGAATCAGGCTCCCGGGGGCCTTTCCTCCCTGCAGTCTTGGTTTGGTGGGGTCACCTGCAGCTGTGCATTTTTTGAAGTTGCACTTACTGAATATACTTCTCTGCCCCAGATTTTAGGTCTGAGGAGCAGGTTTCTTTGGAGATGTGGGATTTTGAAAGTTTATATTTGAAAATATACAACAGTATTGGCTTTTTCTTTTGGTCTGCAGTTCTGTGAATTTTAGCATCCGTTCGTATTATCACCACCACAATCAGAACAGCTTCATCACCTCGCACACACTCCCGTGCTACCCTTTTATGGTTACAAGAGATGTAGGTTTTATTTTTTTATTTTTATCATTTTTACCCTTCGAAAGATAGCATTGGCCTGATTCATCTCTTTCATTCAGAGGCTCATTTTTCATTGTTGATTATAAGTCTCTGCTCTGCTCTCCACGCCCTCTCCAGCAAAAGAGATGTAACCAGAGTGCCTGGCTAGTCAGCCTGTTAGTTACTGACAAGTGTTGTTTGGCTTTTGTCTGTTTTTTGTACTGGCTGTCCTTGCCCCACACACCTAGGATGCTTTGGGCCACTTGGTGGATTTAGGAGAACTCGGGCTAATTCTGACAGTGGCCAAAGACAAATCTAATTAGCGAGGGAAATGTTCTTGCTAACCATGTAGGCAGCATTGTGAAGGGAAACGACTTCTGCAGTATTCTGCTTTGAATTATCTATATTATTCCTTCCCAGATGTCAGGACAGATGATCAAGGTTTGGGCATAACGTGTAAGATGAAGACGCTGCATCACCTGCAGATTTGTTGACCCAACGTGGTTCTCCCCAGCTGTCCTCACTTGTCCCATTACTTGGGTGAAGCCAGGAATTGAGGTGCTTCCATGATTATCTGTGCATCCCTACCCAGGTTCTGGAACAAGCTGGTCCGATCACAGGAAGGCCAGACCTGTGTCTCACCTGCTGTGGTCAGGGCTTTTGCTTTCTTAGGGAAGAGTGAACTGCAGGGACGTTTGTGTGCTGTGATCCTGTGTGTGTGTGCTTGTCCTCCTCTTGGGAAACGAGGAGAGGTGACCTCAGATGTCCCCAGCTCAGAACGTCACACTTGACTGAACAGTTGATGGTGCCTCTGCTGTGGATTTTGCTGGGGAAGGTGGCAACAATCGCACACATGTAGAATCTGGTGTAATCTGATTCCTGCCTTTGTAATTACTTGGAGATTTGCCATTGCAGCCAATTGAGAAGTGGGAACGGTGATCCAGAGCAGAAAGCAGAAATTATAGGGGTGGAAAGGGGAGGTAACATCTAGAAACACAGTCGTAGCTCTCCCTTCTGGCTTTCTGGAATCGAAACTCGCTTTAGAATCAGGAAAAAGAATTAGAACTGCCTTCTGCAAAAGTCACCCCCACTTTCCTGTCTGTATCCCCTCTCCCTGCCTTTCTCTCTTGCCAGGCTGAAGGAATCTCTCGGAATGTGATAGGGTCAGAGCATCCACGGTTTAGCTGAGAGGAGGGAGTTCTGCTGAAAAGAAACTACTGTGGTCCGGCAACAGGTTTCTGTAGAAGAGTGTCCTCCAGGTGGAGGAGAAATGGTTCTCACTTGAAAAAGTCCCACACTGAACCAGGCAGCGTGGGCGCCTAGGCAAACGAGAGGAGCAGGACAGCTCAGAAACAAGCCGCTTCTCTGCATCGTGATTGACGTGCTAGGGGTGCTGTGGAAAGCCAGGGCTGGCATGATTTTCACAAGTGGAGCAAGTGTAAACCATGGGGCCCGGCTGCCTTAACTCTGGAAGACGCCCCGAGAAGAGCGTGCGGGGTGACGTGTGTCCCCTTCCAGAAGTGCTTGCCATTTGTCTGATCGACGTCGGAAACGTGGTATAATTTCTACAAACACCCACATGAGAAGGTGTTTTTTTTTTTTTTTTTTTTCTCCTGTGTTCTTATTTGGGTGACAGATTGCATGTTAGGGCACTAAAAGATGAAAGCACTAAATATCTGCTTTAGAAAAGCACAGTGAAAGAGTCTCTCATCCTCCTAGCTGAAAACTGATGGGCTTAGAATTCCATTAACAAAAATTACTGTCTGCAGTTAAACTTACTGCCACCCTTTGGGCATGGTTAACAAGTGGGGGAGAAAGCGGAGGCTGGAGGGTAGAGGATTGTGCAGGATTCTTTTTCACGTGGAGTAGAATAGGGCCGTTTTGTCGACACAGAGGTCCAAGGTAGCCCAAAGAAATACCTTCCTCCTTCTACCATGTTGAGCTCCTCCTTCTGGGTCTTTGTAGTGGATTTCCTCTCCATAAAAAGGATCTATTTGTTTTTCCCTCTTTCAGATGTAATGATAAAGTCGTAATTCTTGCAGGCCTCTTTGGCATGAGATATCTTGCCTCAGAAGAATAGAGAATGCGTTTTGGCACTCGGTTTTGGTTCTTGCAGAGTCTGTTTAACGGAATGATTAAGAGCATGAATTCAAACCCTGGCTTGGCTACTGGCTGGCTGAGTGACCATGTGCATTGTGTATTGAAATCTTTCTAGACCGCAATTTCTCCATCTATAAAGCAGGGAAATTATCATACCTCCCTTCATTTATTGGGAGTTATCAATGAGTTAAGGTGTGGTGTACATGTATATCTGTCAACATTAGCTCTTACTTATTAATTCTCAGTGGGTTTTCTTAAACTCATCTCTTTGGTTTGAGAGGAAAGAAGGATGAACCCTTTCTTCGGTGGGGGTGTGGCTTAATATTAACCACCATTTATGAAAAATTTGCTGTCATTCAGGCATTGAGTTCACTTTTTCATAAATACTCTTGTTTCACTCTTCACAGCTCCTCCATAGGAGGAAAAACTATTTTTGCAATTTTATGTATAAATAAGCTAATAGTAACATTTATTGAGTGCTCCTTTATGAACCAGCTCCAGTTTAAGTGGTTTTCATATGTTAACTCATTTCATCCTCCCAATAGGTAAGAACCATCTTCTCCATTTTTAACAAGAAGGAAACTGTGGCACAAAATTAAAAAAAAAAAAATTGTCCTCGGTTCCGCTGAGAGTTAAGTGGTAGGGCTTGCATTTGCAGGCTGGATCTTCATACGTTTGCAAAGTCAGGGTACTCGCCTCACCATCGTCCTGCCAGCCTCTGTTCCTTAAATGTGAATGGTACCCGCTCGCCGCGCTCATGTATGAGAAACGTCGAGCAGATGCCCAGATGCTCTCCAGATCCGCTGGTTTATGACAGTTGGGAACAAAAATCTTTACTACCGGAAGTTGTGGCTTCTGAGCCTCTCGGCAGTTGGCAGCATAGATTTTTTATTTGTTTTGTTTTGTGTGTGTGGTTCTGTTTTTTAAATAATTAGAAACAGTTAGACTCTCGTTACCACCCACAGTAAAAATTGCTTGGATCCCGCAAATTAAAGGAAAAAAAAAACGAGTCCATTTGGTAGACTGATTAAAAAGGGGTTTTCAAGAGGAAAGTTCATCTTAGAGGGTGAGCTTCAGATGTGTAAACGCCGGGGAGTTCTTGCTTCTCACCTTCCCCTTTGTTTGAATTCAGAATCGAATGACATTAGCGGTGGTTGCCAGTGATGGGGGGCGGATTACGTACAAGATGACTCTGGGAGGAAACCTACGTTTTTTATACTTATTAATGGTATGTCTTTTGTGCAGGTGGGGTGAGGACTGAGTATGAAGCATATATTTACGCGGCGTGTGGTCCTTTCTGTTGCGTTCCACAACCCAGGATGGTGGGCTGGAGGAGGACGAGGAAGCCTTAGTACAGCCTTCAGTTTCCATGGTATAGATTGTATCGTTGAGGCAGGAACAAACCAGGCCTCCTTCCATGTTAGGAGGACTCAGCCAGTGTCGCTGGGACTCTTGGTTTCTTAGGACTGTGCCCGAATGATTCACGCTGTGCCCCCATTTCTGTACGAATGATGCTGGTGCTCTGGCTCATATGTTGTTCCCCTCACTCTCACCCTCTCCTAAGAATGAGGATGGACCAGGGTCTGAGTTGGTGCCTTTGGCCAAGTCAGATGTGCTATCCATTTGGAAATCCTTCACCCCTCACATCCCCACTGAGACCTTCCTTGTCGTTCTAAGAGTGTAACTGGTCACATGGGTGAAGAGATGATTTCCTAATCCTTGTGGGAGCTTTAAGGGTTTGCCTTTGTAAGAGAAGGAACATCCCGCCGGAGGGCTGTGTGTCCCATTGTAACCCACATTGCTTTTGACTTCTCTTCTATGATCATTCCCAGGCAGCCTCCTCTTGCCATCCTGACTTGTTTAAATTAATGGGTTATTGGCAAGCAATTTTTTTGATGCTATTCTTCTCATAGCCAGAGGCCAAGATCCCTTGTGGAGCAGTGCCTGAACTTAATGGATGTCATCTGGACACCAGGGAGGGGCGTAGAGAAGCATGGGGGAAAAGTCTTAGAAGTAAAATGCCGCTGCCCCCTGATGCTACAGTCTCCCAGCCTCTTCTTTATCCCTTTCAGGGCAATGCATTCAGAGTAATTGTGGCGACGCCACAGTGTTGGGTACCGTGTACTCTACAATTTTAGGACAAAAGATACAGTGTCCTAATGGACCTGTAGGTGGCGTAAAGAATACCTGGTAAGCTACCTGTTCAACTTGATCTTGAATTTCTCAGCATTATTGAGCTCTACTCCTGGTTGTTTATAAAGCCAGAAGATCTGTCCATATCTTTTGTAACATTGGGTGACACTCCAGGAAGGATTATTTTACTCTACTGGCTGTCTGGGGGCTTGGTTCCCAGGCCAAGTTATAAGGCAGACAAGACAGCATCGTCTTATTAGCCTGACTTACAAGCTTAGCTTCGGATTAAAGGGAGTCTGGAAGTTGTAGAGTGAAGCGGGGATGCAGGTGAGTCTTTCAGACATCAGACTTGTGACTGACCGCTGTCACAAAGGCGATTAACTTGACTTTGTGGGACAGCCATGGTGTCTTCCTGTAATGCTTCTGGACACAAGTTACGAGGAAGTTTGCAGAATAGGTCTTGTTGACTTCCAGGGTGACTGGACAGAAACACCAGCAGCACTTGGGACAGCTTGAGCTCATTAATTACAGTGTTACCGGGTGCTGTTCAGTGCTGGGGGTGAGGGTGTGAGCAAGACAGATTGAGTCCTTGCCTTCAGGGAGTCGCCCTTCTAGCTGGAAGTTATGACTTGAGTCCCTAGGACGTTCTGCTCCCTTTTGGTCTCCCGCAGAGTCCCTGCCCACCCTGAGGTCTGCTCCTTTCTGAGGCATCATCAGAGGAAGTTGCCTCCTGAGCTCCTGGGGAACTTAGAACGCCTTCCATGACGGGATCCCTCCATCTTCGTGCGAATGGTCTTGGTGGTGAGGCCGCCATGGAAGGGCATGTTGAAGAGGGTGTGTTTTGTGGACAAGTCCGCTTTCAAAGTTTGGGAGCTTCTGACCACAGCCTAGATGCCACCGTCTGGTGGCATCCACTTCTCTGCTTCTTTATCTCTCGCTTCTGCCTGGTCAGCAGCATTCTTTTGGTCCCACTCTCCCTCCTCTTCCCCAAATCCATCTTCCCCATCTTGAGGAATTTCTCACCATATTTACATTCTTCCTTGTCCAACATTAAGTCTTTGTTTCAGTCCCAAAGATCCAGGCAGAGCAGTCTCTGGCAATTCCAGCCTCTCACAGTTTAGAAGAAGGGGAGAGAAAAATAATTGTGAAAGCACCATAAGCTGGAGTTGTTTAGAATGGGGGAAGCAGCCCTCAGTGCTCCGGTAAGCAATGTTTGTAATTAGGATCCTGATACATTAAGAAAATAAGTGGTCTCTGGGATTTTAAAAAAGAAACAAAGTTTCCTAGGGAGATTGACTGGGATTGTCCTGCAGGTAGGTTTAACTTGAATGTTGCCTAACAGGTCGTAGGCTGCCGGTAAGGTCACTGTGCATATGGGCCTGGGCCTCTGGTGCAAGACAAATCAAATAACTCAGGTCAGGGAAGCGGACCTGCGTGACCTCCAAGTATTAATGCAAACAAATTTGTTCACTCTGGTTGGGGTGGGTGGATGGGTAGAGGCAGTTATAAAATCTTAGAACTGTGAGAGCGGAGTGGTAACTCAGACCTACCCATGCCATCCAGTCCTCTCTGTGTAACCCTGGGGAAACCAAGGCCTGGAGAGTGGAGATGACCGTAAGGCCATGCAGCCGTGGAGCCAGATAGCGGTAGAGTCGAGACCAGACTCCAGACCTCTCGGCTTTTCTCTTTCCATCCTGCCACCTCTGATTCAAGGTGGAGTTTGATTTTTGTTCGTGTTAAGTGCCATTCATTTTCAGCTCTTTCTGGATTACTGTGTGAAGTTCAGTGTGTTTAGCATAAATTCGCTCATCGCTTCTCGGCCTTTTGGCTAAGATCAAGTGTAGTATAAATTCGCTTATTTTCCACGTGCGAGGCTGTGTTTACCTGGGGTGCCCTGGGTGCTGATGTGATGACGTGTGATGATGACGAGGCTCGTGAGGGTGATGAGGATGGGCTGATACGATCTGCTAGGGGTTAACTAAGAAGTGAGCAGGAATTCACACACACACCATCTTGGACACTTGGCCAGCAACGAGTGTGCTTTAGCAATACGTAGAAAATCAGATCTTACTGTTCATACATGCATTTTGAACGAACTAGTCTCTGGCAGGGAATTGTATCCTCTTATATAACCCCACCCCCTTCTTTCCCAGAGGACTGGTCTTTGGGAATCCTGTTACAGGGTTGCTTTCTGGGCTCGTGTTTACAGCTCAAACATAGAAATGTGTGAAAATGATCCTTTGAAAGCTAGCTTGACACCAACACTCTGTGATAAATCTTGGAAAGTATCTAGGTTGGGGATCACCGATACTTGAAGTCAAAGCAACCCTGACGGAGTTGACCACAAAAAGAATGGATTCAGGAGTTCATGGGTGATTTTTTAAATGTTTGCTAAGAGCTCTGTTCTGTCCCTTGCAGTCCCACGTCTTGTAACTGAGAATCAAGCTGGTGCTCTGGGTCAAGTTCAGCAGGTTTGTTTTGACTTGCAGCCCGTGATGGGAGTGAAGCTCTCATTATGTAACGTTAAACTGGGCCGGAATGTCAGCTGGGCTAGGCCTGCCAAAGCTTGAAGGGTTGATTGGGAATGGGCTATGTTTAGTATGACTAATCCAACTTGGCTGGGGAAAGGGGTGGGTGGGTGTCTCTCTGAGGAGCGAGGGAGGTATGACTTGTGCTATTTTGAATGTTAGCACTTTGTGTAAACTCTGCAAACCCCGCCCCCGCCAACCCCATGAAAAAGGAAGAAAAAAGTTGAGCCTACGACCAACTAGTAAAATCAGGGGCTGTTGACTGATACCCAGTATTGCTGTAGAAATGTGTGGTCAGGACACCAAGTGAATATATCACTTGCAATCGGGGGAAATAACACTTTTGGGTTATGTGAAATGATGTTTCTTAAACACCTAGCCTGTATTGGTCAAGTGTTGCGAGCAGTGGTACTCAGTAATTTAAGCAGTTGTACAAAGTAAATGCTAGGTTCCTTAATAAAAATAACAGTCAACCCTAATAAAAAATTGAAAGCAAAGAAAGAGGTGGGCTAGTTTCCTAATAAAGATTCTGAAGTATAAGTAAACGTCTGTCCGCTGACCATCTTGGTCTTTATTTGGGAGCCTTTTTCTCCCTTTGCTCTCATGGTCCCCACCCACACCCCCTAGTTTCCTCTTGGTCCTTCTTAGGGGTCAAAAGAATCCCATTTTTATGTAGATGTCTTTCGTGGAAGGTAGAAATAATCTGGAACCCTGTTTGCACAGTGATCTGGAAACGCAGCGTGGTCCCTGCCTCCACCAGGAAAAGGTTGCATTTTGGTGGGGTTGGCAGAGCCCAGCTTCTGCCGTGCCCGAGGTCAATGGCCGGGGGTGAGTGTGGGTGGTGTTGCTTTTGTTCCTTCTCTGATGAATGGAAGTAAAGTGTTCACTGAACCTGGAAACACCTCCCTTTGTGTCCAGTGCTCTCCTAACACAGGCCGTTAAACTTGGGGCAGTCGCTCTTGGTGGGGGATTGAATGGGGCCATTGTGGCGGGGAGGGGCTCACACTGAAGCCATTGAGGGCATAGAGATGCCATTGTTTTCTGAGTCATAAGAAAAGGAGGAAGACTCTGGGGACCTCCAGGCATCAGTGTAGCGACTGCACTGACTGCTTTTCTAGGTCTGCATTATCCTCGAGGAACTCCTGACCTGAGTGGTGGGCAAGGTCAGCCCAGATAGGAAGCTCCTCGGAGCCCCCTGCAGTATAGACCTGGTGCCCGCTGTGTGCATCTGAGTCGTGGGCCTTTCCTTCCTCTGCACCTGCAGGATGCTGCCCGCCTTGGGCCCACCCGTCATTTCTGCAGGGTGGTTGCTGTTCTCTTCCAGGCAGTGGAGTTAAAAACGTTTGTTAAAAATCACTCACTCCACCTTAGGGATAACACCCAATTCCCTGCCAGCGACTTTTTTGTGTAACTTCCCTTTTGCCATCTGGTCTTTCAGAGGCACTTCTGATCTTAATTATAGCATTCAGCCTGTATTTATTTAAAAATCAGAAGGCAGATAGGCTGTGGAGGGTTTATCTGTACTAATTGTGCCAACGTACTTGCCACCTGTCCCCTTGGTTAGCAAAGGGAGTTGCTACAGTCCCTACTGACACAGTGTCTGCCTGCGCGTGCGCACACACTCGCAGGCCATCTAAACTGATGTGTTGATCACAGGCAGCTTTCGAATTGCTTCCGTCTAGAACTTCTGCCTTGTAGTATTGACTGGAAGGGGATTTTAGCCATAGGACTGGGGAGCGTTAGAAGACTTGGGTTCAAATTCGACTCTGCCACTTGCTGTGTTATCCTGGGGAAGTTATCTTATTCCGTGGGAGCCTCAGTTTTGCCATCTAAAAATATAGGGACAGTGCTATCAACATCCAGGAATGGTGTGGGATTTAAATGAGGTGTTTATGAAAGGGCAAAGAACAACTTTTAGGCGTCATTGCACAGGGGCCATTCAGTGTTCCATCATATGAAGTAAGACCTCATGCCGCTTTAGTAACCTAGAGGTTATGATACAATGGCATCCGTCGTCTGTTTTTGGAAACATAACATGCATACAGTTCATTTTGCTGGGTTTTTTTTTACCTCTTTGATAATTTTTATATTCTAATTAAACAGTGGTTTGCATCAGAGTATATAATATTTTACAGTTCTTTGAAAACATGACTCTGGCTTGAAGACTGTAACAAATTTCACACAGATTAGCTTTGCTGTGCTTACACTTTGAAAATACACTTGTTGAAGCCACTAAACAGACAAGTTTAGAAAATGTTAAAAAAAACCACTAGTTTTATTCTCATTTTAAAGCAAACATAAGTAATTGTGGGCTTCTTTCCCTGCATTTAAGAAACTCTTCTGTTAGAGGAATCAGTTCTTATAGATCTCTATGATGTCTGAGTAGAGTATGCATTTTTTAGAACAATACTATCTTTGTAGATACTAATGAACTTTAATTCATTACACTAAGTTGTGATACCTTTTCATCAGACCATCACAATCTGAACAATTGTTTAAAAAAATCCATTTTAGGAGCTGTATTTAAAGAATTTCTGATCCCATTATGTGCTTTGAAATATTTTGAGATTGTCTATTGGAGTTTTTCTTTAAATTTTTTTCTAAAATGTACTCCAGCAGCAATGTTTTTATATATAAATACCTGCAACAAACATTTCTTGAGCATCTACCCAGGGCTTAATTTGTTCTGTATATTTATACTTAGGATACAGTGATCACCGTGTGATATACCCACTTTTTTTGGTAAAGGAAACTCTTCTTACAAGCTTGGCTGCCCCCAAATTACAGTGAAGAATGAAGTAAATTCTACTTGCTGTTCTTGACCTCTACACCTGTATATTTTATCTAATTTATAGTTGGAAAAGTAGCTAAAAATGTTGAGTTCATGCTAGTAGTTTAAGGAGTTGTAGTTTATAGAGCTCCAGAATTAAGTACAGAAGTACCAGAAAGCCCACGGTATGTATTGGGTCAAAGAGAAGAAATTAAATTAGTATTAACTGGTATTCATGATCCCTCCCTGAGCTCCAGTGATGTTTCTGTCCCAAGCATAGACTAATTTGGCCAACTATATATGGATCAAACAAAATAGTCAACAGCTCTGTGTTTAGGATGGTGTGAAAAACCCGGCATCTGAATGTTACTCCATTATTCCCCAAGTCTGTGATGTTCTCTGACCTCCAGTGCAAACAGCTATTCATCTGTAGGTGATTTGACAGCATAATTTAGCATTTGGGATTCTTTAAAAACAACCAAGAAAGGGATGATTAAAAACTTGTGCTTCTTCTCTAAGCATACGAAGCAAGCTTTTCAATTACATATTTCAAGAACAGAATAATTGGAGTTGAACATTGGGCTGGATAGTCAGAGAACTGGTTTCTGTTTGGCTTTGACTAGATTATTCCATGAAGGTATTCCAGGAGTGCATCTGGTAGCGCTTTGACATTCGTAAATTATTACCGCCCTCTCTCGATTGTAAGTTCCCTGAGGGCAAGGACTGTTTCCCTCAGGTCACTGATTTATCCCTAGTGCCTAGAACAGTGCCAGGCATGAAAGAAACACTGAATCAGTATTGATCGAATCAGCGAGTGCATCTTTAAGTGTAGAATGTAGGGACGATTCCTACCTTGGCTGCAGTAATTTCTCCTTCTCCTCCTTTTCATTTGCTAAAGTTACTAACCAGCTAATCTCAAATGCGTTCTTCCAAGTCCTCTGAGCTTGTTTGTTTTTCTGTCTATAAAATGGGGCTGTTGTCATCTAAGACTTTATTTGATTATGAGAAATACACCCTCCCAAACTTCCTTGAAGAGGTGCTAGACAAAAACAAGATGGTTTTGAAGAAACACCTCAGTCCAGACTATATACTAAGATGCTTGGTTGCATCCAGAACCAGTTTCACAGTCTGCTTTAGGCGGGTGGCTGCAACATGGAAAGCAACATGCTTTCCATCTGTGCCTAATTTGAAGGAGCACACTTGAGCTCCAACTCCACACTGTGGCGGGCACACTGGCATCGGCGCTCCCCAGACAGCCAGTGGGCATTGCTATGGTGGAGGCATGACATAATTTAATTTTACTTATTATTTGCTGGATGTGCCCATTGTATGTTAGCCTCTGGGTGTGTTTGTAAGGAGCTTAGCAAAGAGGTAGAGGCTGTGTTGTCCATAAAGCTGTCTTGTCAGTGTAAGGGCCAGGCATGTTCTCTCTCTCTCTCTCTCTCACACACACACACCCCTCTCTTCTTTGGCATCCAGCACCAGTACTGGCCAGGGGTGAAATCATCACCATTCTGCAAGTGGCTCAGAAGGCTCAGAAAGACCTGTCTTCCTAAAATCCCCTCCCCTTAGCCCTGTAATTTCCTGCGGCAGCAGCGTGCGTGAACCTAATTTCTCAAAGAACACACGTGTGGTAAAGGGGATGGCAAGTCCCCGTGCTTATTTAGTAGAGTTGAAATCTACTTACCGGGTTTGGGTGACTTTTCCTGGCAATGTTCCTAAATTTGCTGTGAAAAGCAAAGGTTCAGACTCTACAAAAACATCATTTATTTGTTAATGAAAACCAAGGAATTTCAGAACGGAATCATTCTGTCCTGGACTGTCATCTTCTCTCTAATGTTTTGATGGCAGGTTGTCTTTACCCAGAGGTGAGCAATCATGTATTTTAAGCATATGAGGTAGTAAAAGGAGGTGAGTTTAGCCAGTGCCCATATACTCAGATCCTTGTCCTTTTAAAGAGGGTGGGCGGGGGGGCTTTTCCTTTATTACGCTTTTCTGGTGAGTTTCTACGTGTCACTGCTGTTTATAAAATGACTTCCCTTCTAATTCATTTATTTTTTAGAATTTATTATTACCTGCATCTTTAAAATTTTTTTATTGAAGTGTAGTTGATTTACAATGTTGTGTTAATTTCTTCTGTACAGTGAAGTGACTCATTTATATATATCTATCTATATATGAATATATATATTCTTTTTCATATTCTTTTCCATTATGGTTTGTCACGGGATATTGAATATAGTTCCCTGTGCTATACAGTAGGATCTTGTTGTTTATCCATCCCATATATAATAGTTTGCCTTTGCTAAATCACAAACTCCCAATTCATTGTTAATTGCAACTCTTGGTTCTAGCAGAGACGCAGTCCTCTGTAAAGCAGATTCCCTTTATTCTCCCCCAATTCCCTTATTTTTGTCATATTGCTGCAGCGGTATCTAATTCGGGGCCTCATGGGTGACAGGAGTCTTCTAGTTCTGTAACCAGAGAGTCACCCCAGCACTGGCCATCCGGGTCTGCCTTGTCAAGCCAGTGAAACCCTGACACCTTGTGGGGTCCTTCCATCCCTCCCTGCAGATCAGTGGAGGAGATGCATAGCACTGAGTTCTGATCCAGCAAATGAATGCAAAGATCCCCATAAGTGTGTAATTTTGAAGTATTTTAATTTGACCAGATCAGCGGCTTCTAACTTCTCAACACAGCTTGATGTGCTTCTGTAATTTTTTCCCCCAGCACTTGATCAGTGGCTATGAGGACATGAATCAGAGGGAATAGGGCATCCTCCCTTCCACCGAGAGCTGACCGGGCTGGGTGCAGTGTTCAGGTTGAGAAGTTCTCGAAGACCTTGAGAAAGGAAGGGTGCCCCCTTGAGAAGTTGTGGCCTTCCATTCCTGTACATCTTTGCATTCATTTCTCCTAGTCCCAGAGAGCTTTGCGGTCTCCCTTTTGCACCAGCATTCAAAGAAATTAAAATTAATTTCCTTTGTTTCCCCATTGTCCAGATTAGAGAAACTGGAGATAAATGATGCCATTATGGGCATCTTTGAACTCAAGGATGTCTTTTTAAGAGGGAAGGGAAACTAAATAATTGAGTCAGGAGTTTCAAGGTATTAGATCTTAAAAAATCAGCCTTTTAAGAATCAAACGCAAAAGTCAGTCACTTAGCCTCGAATTTCCCACAGTGATTCTGTTTCTCAAAACCTAGGATGGCCATCAGGGTAGGTTTAGCTTGGTCGAATATGGTCTCAGTCGTTCTTAAAATCTTAATCATGACCCCTCTAATCCTCTGAGTTTTCAGAAGGAAATCTTGATGAGCAATCCTGGAATTGCTTTGCCTGGTAACGTCTTCTTTATTGACAGTATCCCCAGCTGAGCTCTCTTGGTTAATATGTTTTCTCTGGCACTGCTGTGTTTTTTTGTTTGAAATCAGAAATGCTTATCAATAGGTTCATGGTTGGGAAAAATGGCATTTGTAGTGTAGTATTTTCCCAAGGAGTATTTGGAGAGTTTTTCTTTAATACCAAATATGTAATGGTCCTTGTGCTAAGAACATATTACCATTTCGATCTTTGTACAGGAATTTGCTTTATTGACACTGGTGTGTAGGTCCCAGAGAGTCCAGTTGATATTCTTTTGCATCCTGACTTTTTGGTCCTTAACAGAGAATACATCCCTTGATGACTTGTGGGCGCCCTTGGTGGAGGAATGATGTGTGGTCTTGCGAGAAGTCACAGCCTTAGCAGGTCTGTGTTTCCCTCCAGCGTGGAGCTTTGTCATTTCTAATGATGACAATCCATCAGTCCCTACAGTTCAAAATGAAGATAAATTGAATTAATATATGTGAGTTAAATGACTCATTGATATAATTACACTGTGAGGCTTTCTTCAGTGTAACCTAACACATTTAGTGGTGTTAATTGTAACGGCTTTGCATGGGAGCATTTAATTTCATAAGCAAACAGAATAATTTATTAATTCTCAAAAAGCTATTTCAAGGCCTAGATGTAGAGAGAAAGAGTGTGTATTTAACTTGATGTTTGCTGTGGTCTGAGTATGCTTTGCCTCATCAAGTTGGAAATGGCTAAGTTTTTTTCTAATTCCAACTTTTATTGGTGTGTCCTCATACGTGCTCAAGTCAATAGTGTATCGAAATGAAAGTGGGAAATGGGTCCCATCCAGTAAATCTTAATAAGTTATTGAAAATTGAAGGGCACTGAATAATAAAACAGTTCTAATTGCAGTTGAAACTGTATTGGCGGCAGATATGCCTGAACAAGGATGATAAAACAGCCCAGGAAGAGCATTCGATGACAGAATCGAAGAAGGGTAATAGACAGATTAAATGCAAAACTCAATTCAAATATTTTGTGAAATGCAGGCATGCTTTGTAAACCTATTTTTTGCTGAAAAGCATGTTTTCTCTCATGTCAGAAATGATCACAGTAATCCTTTTAATATTCATTTAAATAGTTTTTAATTGGCTTCAGAGAGTTTAAAGTTCAGCATGAAGGTGAGATCTAAGCTTACTAATTAGATCGAATGCAGTTTGATTCAAAGAGCAGACTTGATAATTAAAGAATTTTATACCAAATATACATTCTGAAAACATTCTTTTCACATCCTTGAGGTAAAAAAATGGTTTTCCTGAATTTTTTCCCATTCTTTTCCCAAGAGAAATTCCTCTTACAGAAGGATTATAAAACCTCACGTCAGTTGTTAGAAAACGACAATCTGTATTTTGGAGCAAACCTCTCATTTGTTTGTCGTTTAGCTGACTGACATCCTGTGTTCAGGGTATTCTGATATATATATTTTTTCCATCGAAGTGGAATTCTGACTTGCGTGGAATGTTGTGATGAACACAAGTTGTGTCCTGTGTTTTTCTCCCACTAAGTTGTTTGAAGCTGTTGAAATGGAAGGCTGAGTAGAGGGGGCACTTAAGCAGTGAAGGGTTTTTCTTTGTAAATAATAGATCAAGAGCACTGGATCTGTATCTAATGGAACCGTGTGCGGCCTCCGTTTCAAGGACAGTGCGCGGTTTTAAAAACCACAACTACCGACCATCCCGTCTGAAACCTTTGGTCAGTTTTGTGTGTGTGTGTGTGTCTGCTTGCCTCTTGCCGTGATTTCCCACTGCCTTCCCCCACTTACATGGTTTGCTGTAACGTCATACTTTATTTCATAAACTTGAAAGAAACCCAAACAATATTTTACACACACACACACACACACACACACACACACACACATATGTATATGGGGAGAGGGAAAGAGATAGAGATCCTTTCCGATACCTGTCTTCCATAATTATGGAATGATTTAAGGAAGTTTGGTCCTGTTTACTAACATGTTTGAATGAAACTATTTGACTATGGTGTGCTCTGCTAAGAAAACATTGATGTATATAGCTGACATTAACGCAGAAATCAGTTTATTGTAACAGCAGAAAAATCGGATTCATTATGTTTGCAAACA
Organism: Grampus griseus; assembly: GCF_964374135.1. Classification (NCBI taxonomy): domain Eukaryota; kingdom Metazoa; phylum Chordata; class Mammalia; order Artiodactyla; family Delphinidae; genus Grampus; species Grampus griseus. The sequence goes on from NC_139010.1 coordinate 69,577,639, forward strand.
TATGTTACCTTGATAATTGGATGAAAAATTTGATTTACCATTTTTCCCCCATTCCCATCCCTCTTTCGGAGTTTATACATTTGTTCTTATATTTGCTGGTTTGAAGCTGTATTTGAAAAGCATAGATTGAATATTCTGAGTATTGTTAGGATATTTCATACAATTCTTAAAAGCGTAATAGGGCTCCGTTCCTCCTGAATTTGAATTAGTTCTATTTTATCACTTGCAATCTAAATATTATACCTAATTAATATTTCTCCTTGTATTGTAAGAGTGCAAACATGCACCAGTATCTTAAAATATTTATTAGTCTCTATCAAGAGCGTCATTGGAAATAGAAAATTAAACATTAGATGTTAAATGTCAAATAGGAACCTGTATAAGTAAAATAGAAACACAAGTACAGATTCAATTTGGAGATTCCTTTGATTATTTCTGAAATAGTTGCTTATAAGATTAAGTGGTAGTTACTCGAAATTAGAACAGTTCTGTTTTCTTTTTTCTTTTTTTTTAAAGTGCATCCTACAAATTTGGGCCCATTTTTAAAAAGTGTTCAAAAATCATTTCCTTATAAAATAGGTTTCTAAGTAATAGATTTTTACCCAGTTTAATATTTTTATTACCTACACAAATATATGCTGGATACTAATGCTTCTAACATACTGCTTCCTTGAAAGAAAATCATTAATCTTCTCAAATATAAGTGTACAGTTGATCCATTTTAGCCTCTTGTCCATAAATTGTTGATTATTGGTTTTGAAGGAAAGCACAGTGTGTGTTTTGAATTTTAACTTTGAAATCATAGACGTACACATGTTCATGGCAGTCAAATCACAAGCAGAGAGAACCCATTTGAAATAATTTTTTAAAAGTATTCCTGTCAGGGCATTATTTATAGGAATGATAAGTTTCAGATTTTAGATTTTAGAAAGTTGAGGTTGGCCGGACTTCAAATCTACAATTTAACTGCTTTGAAAGAATGGCTTTGCTTGTCTTCAGGGGGAAACAAGTAACTTAGGGGACATCCGTTCATTTTTTTTTGCAGTCTTTCATCCCTAAGTATAACAAATTGTTTCTTTTATTAATGTGGTACTTGCACTATCGAAGCAGTTCTTAAGGGAAAATAATCAGGAAGATATGCTTTGCTTCTCAGATGCTACAACCTGAAATATGTTACTCCGTTCCTCGAAGAGATTTTTTCTTTTTTTTTCTTTCCTCTTTCAACAAATAGAGCTAACGTAATAGAAATTGCAGAGAAGGATACAATGAGATTTCTTTCCCTTCTCGCACAGCATGTTTTGGTTGGCTAGGAGAAGCCAAGGTATTGGAATATGATTATCCCTATTTAAGGGGAAAAAAATGATATAATTTGTCATCTTACCGGTTCTCGGCATTCTGTGTGGCGTGCGCTTAGTCAGTGCCGGGAAAACAGCGGTCTGACAGCTAATAGATATCTCTGCCCTCAGTTGTTTAGACATTTTTGTCTTTTGTGACATTGAAGAAAAGACAAGGAAGGGAATGGAAGCAACTAAAAAATGTCAAAAGATCAAAAAATCAATGGGCGGCAGGAATGCGAGCTGTTTACCAGGGTGGAGCCTTCTGTTCCCCCAGAAGTCGGCGGTGGTGTCGGGGGGTCGGCACCGAAGTCGCGTTGCTGCCTCCTTCCCTGGGAGATGCTGGGATGCTTCACAAAGCGGGCACGTTAGCCTGTTCGCCCCGCGCCCCCTCTCTCTCCCCACCATGAATAAATGATAAAATAAATAAAAGCTTTGCTTTTAAGACGCTGAAATCCGAGTTTGGGGTGCCTGGGTCTCTCCATCCATTTCCAGCCATTTCCAGATTCGCCAGGCTGGAGCCCAGCAGATGGGGTAGAGGATTCACTCGTGGGCATTTTCATTTTCCGGTCAGGGGAGAACACTTGACATTTTTATTATTTATTTATTTGATTTTGGAGGGAAAAAGTCAATACGAGTGAAATGGGTGATAATTAGGTGGGGCGCGTCGGGCAGATGAATAAGGGTTTTGTCCCTGGCTTGGGCTACTTGGACAAGGCTTATGTACATGTGTCTTGGGATGATCAGTGGGGGGGAGTTAAGATTTTATGTGAAAACTTGTTTCTTAGAGAGGAGGAGATAGGGTATGTGGCTAGGAAGACAGTTTTCATTTGATAGGGAGGTATAGTGTTGGTTGCTTTCCGTAAAAACTTTTGGGTTTTGAACTGTAGACCTTAGTTGCTTTTTCTCTCTCCTTTTAAAAACTTTTCAACCAACTGGTTGTCTGTTGTGTGTGTGTGTGTGTGTATCCACCGACACATTTGCCTCGCCAGCAGTGACAGCACAGGAAAATAGATGGACCCTACAAGGCGAGGCCACAATCTGTTGGGGAAATTTTTTTCCCCCAAGCTTTGTAGTTGTTATTTGATAGTAAGTGTGGTCCAGGCTGCATATTTTATAAACTTTCTATTAAAGTTGGGGCATGTTATCATAAAACTCAATTGCGATACTTTGTATTACATTCTGGGATTGAGAGATAGACATAGGATTAAAAAAACAATTTCTAGGCATTTCTAGATGATAAATTTAATTTTCTTTGCTATTTGGAGGTCTTCTTTGAAAATGCAATTGTAATGAACGCATTCAGAACTGGAGAATAGATTTACCCTTGGCTTCAAATAGTCGACGTTATCAGACGCTGTCATTCGTTCCTTCCTATTTTCGGGCTGCTAATTGATGTTTTTGATGTCAGCAAGAAAATTGAAGAAAATGTCATGTGTGAACCAGTGCGGAAGTTAATAAGATTGACTTCGTTGACAGAATTTACAATGAGAGCGGAGACCGCATAATGGGACCGCTGCGAATTCTTTGGAGTCAAAATTGACACCTCACGCTAGGCCAGTGGTCGATAGGAGAGATGGAACATTTGGGAAAGTTCCTAATCTCATTTTTCCCCCCCTTACCTTTTGGTCTCCGATGGTTATTTAGCTTCACCAGCAGCTGTTTATTCAGGGGGCTATTGCTTCGGACAACGCCAGGGCCTCAGTTCAGGCTCCCGGAGCCATCAACAATGCTTATTTTTTATGCTGTTTTGAGTTTGAAAGCAAAAGAGTCTTAAAAAGGTTAGATTAAGATGTGTCTTAAGGAAAGATATACTAATATCGGTCAGGGTCATTGCAAATGCTTGGGTTATGTGCAATAAAGCCGAAACGCAAATCCCTCCCTGAATAAAGAAACCGAGTTGGCACTGAGATCAGTCCTCGAGCCTCACAGAAGGCTCTGACTTGCAAGCAAAAAAATAATAATTGAGTTCTTGGCTACATGTCCCCAACCACCAAAAGAAACATTTTAGCCGTGGTGCCCCTTAAAATTATTTTTCTAAGTTATTGAAAGTTTAATGGAATAGTTTAATTTTCCAGTAATGTGGCAAAGTTTATTGGATTTGTGTGTATAATTATGGATTGGATTAGTTGAGTTTGGTTCAGTGCATCTGATTATCTTCTGGCCTTTAGGGAAATGCGCTAAAACCCTAATATGTCCAGTACCCCCAAGCGGTCTCTTTTTGAAGGCGCCGCACAAAATGTGGTCTCTACCAGCGCTCGGCCTCCAAGGATCTTCAGTGAGAGACATTATTCTTGGAATATCCAATTAATTCCACGGGCAGTGATCAGTTAGCGCTTCTTCTTCCTTTCTCGCCATTTGAAATGCTAACACAATGAATATTTTCTCATTGGTCTGTGTCCCTCGGCTAAGCTGTTGCCGCGGGCTGAGAATTTCATCGACTGATGAGACCAGAGGCTCCGCCAATAAAAGGTTACAGTACGTGATTTGCATGCCAAGTGAGGTTTGGTTTCATGAGCTTAAAAGTTCTTTAACTTTTATTTGACTTTTTTTTTTCTTTTGTTCAAAGTAGGTTGAGGGGTGAGTATATTTGTGACTGTTTAAAGTATGAAAATTACCGGGGACAGTAGGTCACAGCGATATTTCGGACCATCTTCACGGAGATGGTGAGGATGGCCCTTTGTGTTACCAGCATTTATGGAGAGCAGCCACGTCAACCCTCTAGGATCCGGTCTACGGAAAGCATTTTTTCAAATGTTGTGATTTTGTGTTGAGTCCCTCTAGTATCCTTCAGGAGCTTGACATTTGGGGGAATGGTACCGTTAGAGTATCTTGTAAGTACTAGTAATCCAATCCAGCATTCTTTGAAAGGACTAGAGAGCATTGAGTAGGGCATTTGGAAGAGGAAGAAAAGTCCTTTTCTTTGGAGTGGTTGGTAATCAGAGTCTTGAGTACCAAGAAAATAATAACTTCTAGAGGAGTAGTCAAAGGCAGAGCATCTTCTGTTTCTCAAGGGTAAGTTGGAGGTTGTTAGGGGATATTGAGTTGCATTGAGCACCAGAAAATGTACCGCCAAAACTATCAGCACCACTTTCCCCAGAGTAGATTCTAATGGATTAGATTATAGCCTACAAAACCTAGTTTCAGGACTATTTCTCAACTAGACGAAGCCCCACAAATTATGAGGCCAGCAGCACATACGTTCAGTTGGCTCAGAAAAACAACAGCTGATGGTGTCACTCTATCTCTTTGGTCTTCCAGAATCTTCCAGACTTGGATTTTATTAAGTCAGGATGCTCCTTGTTGATTTAAAGCCATTAGAGATGTCTTCTGATCTGAGGAGTATTGGTTGACAAAAAGGGGGAGGCAGTAGAGCATAATAAAGGTACCTCATCCCCTGCTGAAAACGGGGGAAAAGGGGATTGAGGGAAAAGAAAGAGCCAGGCTTCAAACCACTGTTGTCTTAGAGGAAGGGTAATACGATTGGAGGCTTGACATATTTCAACCGAACGAAAAATCATGATACCTCTACCAAAGTTGTTAGCAAAAGGGAACTGGCAGGGCTAGGAATGGAGAGTGGTTCCCCTCTCTCCCCCTCCCGCCCTCTTCCTCCTTCCTTTCCTAGCTGTCTGTGAGGAGCAAAGCAGGTGGCTCCCTGTGGCTGACTTTTCATGACAACATGCCATTAGAAATTGCCGTCCTGTTGATCAATCCTCTCGACATGACAGATTTGCCGCAAGGCCTGGCTCTTTGAGCGCCAGCACTGTGGCTTTTCCCTCCTTTTTTCCTGCACTAATTGGTGAAAGTTTTTTTTACTGTGCTAGTGGCAGAGGAAATTCTTTTGAACGTTGTCACAATCAAGTGTTGACTTCTTTAGAATTGCAAGTAGGTTAAGTGAGTATCAACGTGGGGGGGTGTTGGAGGAGGGAAAACACTAACACAAAGTTACTACCACCTAAATTTTATGATTAGAGTCACACTGGAAAACAGACTAATTGGATTACACACACACACACACACACACACAAATGAAGGCAAGTATTAAAATGATGGTCCTTTTAAACTTTCGTTATGATGTTTGGTCATTTTGGGGGGCTCCAGTCCTGACATTAGGAATTGGGGAAGATACATTGTCATGTTGATGGAGGGAAATACATCCATTCTAACTCCTTAGTTTCTTCCTATAATAAATGGACTCGGAATAGCAATATCACAGACGTTACATAACATGCTGCAAGTCAAAAGGGATCCATGAAGCTTCTATTAGTGGAGCACATTTTACTCTGAGCTACCAATGTTCTTCTGTCCAAAATCAACATACAGAGAATAACCTCTTGGCAAAGGATTTGTTCTCAGATATTGATTCTTCACTGGAATATCAAAAGATGCGATTCTGCTTAAATGTTGCTGTTCTGGTTGTATATAAGATTATTTTATCCTAGACCATAAAACCTTTCATAGTATTTAAATCCAAACTTCTCGGGGTAACTGAGACTTGTGATGCTTATCTTTCTTTTTAGAGAGAATTTGAGTTTGAAACGTATTTTTAATAGCAAGGATTCAGAATTCTTACTGAAGGAATTTATAAAATTTATCTATGTTTCAAGACATATTCTTTGGTGATAAAAATAATTGTTAGATGAAAAGTTTTGTTTAACCAGATTGAGTGAGAATGTATGCATATATGAATTTTCCAGGTCGCAGAATCTGTGTAGTTCATTCTGATTCTTCACCATAATACCATTTCAGATAATTCCTAATTGAAAAAATAGTAGTGGAGGGTATGAGATCCGACAACTTCACTGTGGGTTTGTGGTAACTATCGAGAAGAAATTCTACACAAAAATAAGGATTTTGTACTGACTTGTGATACAAACATAGAAACCTTGTGTACAGAGGGGGCTGTTTCTGTTCCATGGTAGATATTTACTAGTAAATGAGAATTACAGAATACAAGTTACTAAGATTATGAATGGAATTTTTAGTTTTAATTATTTTGGTTTTAAGTACAAATTGGGAAGGTGAAAGAAGGCAGTAAAACGTTGTCTGCAATTGCCTGGGGCCCCCGAACCCCTTCTTAGCCATCCCAACTGCTCCAGTTGTTATGTTACAAGGGAGAGAAGTACAGAAACCCCTATTGAAAGAAGCATCCATTCATATAATTAATTTTGCCATTGTAAAAATCATTTGTAAAATTTGCATTATTAACATTATCAAGTCACTAGTTGGTAAGACATCAGACATGACGAGAGTGAAGGGCAGCTTAGGGAGAGCTGGGCTTTAAACCCTCAGTAGATCGGAGTTAGGATCAAAGGCGCTTGCTTTATGTGGCTGTGCTAGACTTTGAAGTCCTGACTGCACCTACAGCACTCATTTCATCAAGTTCACTGGTGTCTTAATAGCAGATCAATAAGTTTCAAAGTCGGAGAGTTAATTTGATACTAGTGCTGATGCGGTCGTGCTGGGGAAGCCGAGAGAGAGGCAGAGAAAGCTGCCTATTAACAACTCCAGTACAGAGCGCGCAAAGATGCAGATTACCGATCTATCCCTGACCCTGAAAAGACAGGCTCTGGCCAGGAATGGGGAAGCCGTGAATTGATAAAGCAAGGGGTCCTTAATTTAGACATCTCAGGTTATCTGGAAGCTAGTTCACGCTTGAAAAATCTTTACTTGGATACACATGTACCTGTGTGTACACAATGTCCATTTGGTAGAGATAAACATGTGACCGTGGAAACGCGCGCACGCACACACACACACACACACACACACACACACACACACACACACACCCCTACCTTTCTAAAATAAAAGGGGAGCTTTGCATAAGGACCACTGTAGGTTTTCAAGGGGTGTTGTGTGGGGGGAAAAGGCACAAAATCTGTTTCTGGTTTTTAAAGGGAGCTTTGAAAGTATGCTTGCATCATAGCGGGTTATGCTGATTTTTTTTTAAGTGGCATTGGGAATATCTCCTGAAGTGAATAATACCTAGGCAGTAATAATTTGACACAAGTCCATTTTGATCCACTTTAAAAAAAAAAAAAGGAGCTCTTCAGGAGAAGTCTTAGCCCCAAGTTTTTCCTTCTTTGTAGCATAACTCGATGTGTGTGCAAACAAATGGGATTGTTTATTGAACCCTATCTCCGTTCCCTTACATGGGTGTCAATCAAGTCTCCTCATTTTTATGATATGATACATTTTTTATGATATATTCCCTCGTTTTTATGATATGATACATTTTTTATGATAAGTTTGTTGGACATGAAGTAAACCAGTAGGTAAAGGCACTGGAAAATTGAGAGAGAGAATAAAAGTTGGGTCAAGGGCGAATGTTTTTATATATGTTTGGGATTTTTCTTTGTTTTCAATGGTTTGGTTTAGGGTCTTCTTAAAGGATAAGCATAAACATTGTGGGGTGTGTGGTAGAGATGACATCAGTGGCTATTGCAGGAGGGGATTTGGGGAGAGGTTTTTTTTTCTTTGTGCCAAGGGGAGGGTGTAAAGATACAGAGTTCAAAGATGCAAATCGCGAGAAAGTAGAAACCTTAAAAAAAATTTTTTTTTTTATAAGAACTTCCCCATCTGTATGTACAGCACCGGCTTCCCAGCATCGAAGGTCAGATTCACACCCTTTTCGAACAAAACTCTAATTTAGAATGTTCATCTAAGGGTTGATAATGGTATTAGAAGGCCAGTGGGGTGGTCAGTGGGTGTTGTAGATTAGCTCAGTGGCCATTGCGGCTTTACCTAGACCCCCACGATTCATTGGGTAGATTAACCATCACATCTGTCATTTTATCCCTTTTAGTTCTCCCCTTTTTACCACATTTAAAATACGAAGAGGGGGGTGGAAATATCATCTCGAAGACAATTTATATGGAGCAAGCCAGGGAAGCGCGCTATTCCTAAAACGTCTACGAAATCGCCATACATATCTGTGTGTGTATATATGTACAGTATAGTTATATGTGATATAACTTTGCGTGACGTATAGATGTTGAAATGATTTTGGTGAATTCAAATAAGTTGGTTATGCCAGGTAAGCTGCAAGTTTTTAAACTTAATTCCTTTTAATTAGTCTTTTGCCTGTCTTCTAGAGAAGGTTCTGCGTTTTAATAATCTTGTAAGACATTTTCTGCTACTGGGCTGATGGCTCAGGTCATTAAGCTTCGGTTAGTTTAATTTCTGAGAAAACTTCCATTGCAAGTTTGCGGTACCATCAGTTAGACAGTCTTGGCTCGCCAGGAGGGTACCTGGATACTCTCTCTCTGTGGTGGCGTTTCGGGATCTGCAGTGTGTGTTGAGTGGGCTTTCGTTGAGTTGTGTTGTTTTCTGTGTGTTTATTACAGAAAGATTGTCACTGTTAAAGGGAACTTAAGAGTTTCTGTAAATGCAATGGTTCCTCCTGAATAAAGTGAGAGAGACAGTGCTTGGAATCTGGGGAATAGAGGTGGAAGGAGCTGAGCTGATGAAGGTGTTTCTTGTCAGATTTGTGTAGGAATTATTTACCGTGCTGTCTTTCCTGAGCTGCTACAGTAAAAGTGAAGACATGGAAAATTATCCCAGATGGGACGAATCGCTCATTCTCTGTTCTTTTTTTTAAAAAGGAAAAGATTTCAGGAAAAAAAAATCGTCTTTTTGTTTAGAACAGTATGAATAAAATCTGGACAGCTGTCGAAAAAGATATGCCATCTGCATTTTTTTTTTAAATTTCTAGCCACCACCATAACTAAATAGCTTGAATAGTACATCTTTTTTTTTTTCCCCTTCATACATAATGATCTCTACTTCATTAAAAGCGTATTAATCTGGTTCCCAGTCTCTTGGGAGACACCTTAAGATGATGATATTGTGGGTTTTTTTCCCCCCGAATTGTTAAAAAAAAAATTCTAGCAGATTTGGTCCCTGTCAGTCAGAAATAATTGTGTTCTTAATCTTGTCCCTGATGGATGACTCGGAGTTCAGCAACGGGCCGGCTCCAATGACAAATACAATATTAATATTCATTAACTGCTTTGACAATGCTAATTTTGATGCAGTAGTAAAGGGTCTTCCAAAGTTAGCGGCCAAAGCATCAGAGCTGCGCAAGGTGGCAAGATAATTTGTGCTGGTTTGCTGAGCTGAAGGCTTTTAAAGTCTATAGCAAAAAGCTAGGTACCACAAACAAAAAAGAGAAAGGGAAAAAAGTTCTGAAGCATTGGAAGGCAGGGCTGCGGAAATAATACGATCACAGTCCGCTAAAAAATTTGACACCTCTGATGCAGTTTCTTTGAGTGAAATTTCTACAAAGTTGCAACAAAAAAGCATAGCATGGTAAGTCAGCACATTCTTGATTTTGTTTAATCTTTTTGATCTTTTCAATTATCGCTATTTGAAGATCAATAGTCATTTTTTCCTACGATGCTTAGAAGATGCGCAGCGGTGGTTTAATATGTGTTAGGACCATTTGCTTTAAAGGAACATATCCACAAGTTTTCGGTAGGTTTTTTTTTTTTAAGTTAGTCATGGAAAATGTTATACAGTAAATTGTTCTGAATTCTTTTACATATTGGTGTTTTTAATGGTCTATTTTGACTTTTGTATACTCCCCCCCCCCACCAAAGGAAAAAAAAAAGAATTCAGCAAGATAATTAAGCTCTGGATGCTGTCAAGAATTTTGAGGGTACTTTCAGCGGGCACAAAACTTAGGAGTGAAGTGGTCCTCTAACTTTATCTAAATTCTGCTGGCTCCCCCCCTCCCCCCTTTCCTTCTCTGAATGGCATCAGATAGCTATTAAAGCTTAATTTCACTGGAGAACTGCAAAGCATTACTTTCGCCAACTTAGGTGAACTTCTTTGGACTATTGAAATTGCCTTTATGTTTGCCAAGTCGGCAAACAAAATATCAGGCTTTGTTCTTTTGATTGAATGCCGGGTTGGGGGAAGAAAAAAAAAAAAAGGAGTAAGAAAGCCCTGCCTTTTCTTTTTCTTTCTTTCTTTTTTTTTTTTTTTTGTTAAACACTCCTCCCTTTTTTGGGGGGGTGGATTGTTGTGGAATCGGGGGAGATCCCAGTTACTGTGCCCGTCCCTATCAAGCGAGGTAATTCTGTGAATGGAACTGTGCTTGAGCATCCTGTCTGGCGGCGCTGCTGGTGTGAGCTGCTCCCCTGTGCCGCGGGTGCGCCGCGCGGCTGCAGGGCGGGTGCTGCCCTCCAGTGGAGCCTGCGGCCGGCGCGGGCCCTGGGCGGCCATCGGGGCGCGCGGCAGCATGCCCGCGAGCCGGCGGCGGGAAGGAGAGCCCCGCAACCCGCTCTAGATGGTAAGCGGCCCCGCGCGCGCGCAGGCGGACAGGCGGGCGGGCGCGCGGGGCGCGGAGGCCGGCCCGCTGCGTCCCCGCGCCTGCCCTGCCGCGTCCCGGCTTGTCCAAGGCCGTTGCAGGCTCCTGCTCTCAGCCTCCGCAGGGTTCGCTGTCACTTTGCAGTAACTTTAAGATTGATGTCCCTTGACTGGTAAGGTGCCCGATGGAGTTGGTCTTTTTAGTAATTTTTTTTTAACTCCTCTTAAAAAAACACACACAACGAAAAGAAGAAAATGACATGACTTTTTCATTCTGAACTTCTAGCCCGCGACTATAAAAACATGCTTTATGATTATTGTTTAACTCGGACGGGAATATTTGGGAGGGGGGCCGTTGTTTCTTTTCGCCCCAGCAAGTTAAATCCTCTTAAACGCGCCACCCTCCTGGCTCCCCTCCTCTCTGGCTCTCCCCAAATATTTTCCTGAAGGATCCGCATTTTTGTACTTTTTATATATTTTCTTCCAAGACCCATTTCCTCTCACCTCCATCTCAAACTTCTTTATTTAAAACAACAAAAACAGAACTTTGTTGAAGATGTGGATGAGGGCGGTGGGGTGTAAATTGGCAGCCCCTCCCGTTGTCTTACTGTATTTCTCCTCTGCATGATGGTGAATTTCATGTTGAAAGGAAGGTCTCCTGGGTTTTTTTTTTTTTTTTTTTGGCTTTTTTTGTTTTGGTTTTGGTTTGAGGAGGTCTTTTTTAAAAATAATCCCACAGAACTTTGCAGCTTTCGATCACCTTGTGGGGTGTTTTTAATGGAAATGTTCTAAACGTGGGTGTACTGCTGACAACGGGGCACCTTGGGAACCGCCTCGGAACAGAGCAGTGGGGCAGCAGATATCTGGGAATAGTTTCTTAGGAGGACTTAGTTTGAAGAAATTCACAAGATTTCCCTGTCCTTTTTAAGGAGGAGGTGGCTGCGGAGGAGGAGGTCTGTCTGGAATGTGTTGGCTCGTCTTGCTGTTTCCATTTTCCTTGTCTTTTGAGAAAGCCAGAATATAAATTTCTAGTCAAAGTTGCCCATCCTGTTGGCTGCACTTTATGAGTTATTGTTGCTGAATGATTGGGAGCTGTCCGTCAGCGGGGAAGGAACTGGCAGTTTACTTAAGAAATTGCATGTGTGACAAAGGCAGCTGCCCCAGTGTGGTGGTCCACGTGAATAGAGGGAGGGAAGGCAATTAGGGGGCTGTGTTGGGGCTTTTTACTTGTCAAACTGGAGCCTCATTGCTTTTGTTACCTCCATGTAAAGGGAAATGGCAGGGTTTTGTTTTGGTATTAAGGGCCTTCCTTAAAGCTTGCTGCCTGACACTTACACAGGAAGGCCAGATGAGTCCAGAAAGAGGGGCCACGGAGCAGTATTTTAAAAGAGAAGAGGAAGAAAATTAAGAAGCCTCACTTTTTTGTTATCTTGAAGCCCTTCCAGCCCTTGTGTTTTTTTGTGGAAGGGGGTATGGTGGGTGGGGCCCTGGCTCGAGGGTTATTAACTTGTCTGGTGTATTAACAGATTGCTTAAAGACCAACATCATGAAAACAGCCCTGTGGGTTTGCAGATAAACAGCTGGGCAGTCGAGTCGGTAAATTAAAAACATCTCCTGTACATTAGGTGTCTCGCACCAGAAGAAACCGAATCTTTGCCACCAGTCTTGCTTCAAGCAAGACAGGGCCGGGATCCCATGTGGCAGTAGGGGTGTTTTCTTACCTGCATGCAAATCAGAGTTGTGTGTTTGCTTTTGAAGAGGGCGAAATGATTTAATTAACACTTGGGGTGGGAAAGGACCTGAAAGGTCTTCTGGGCGACTTCTGTCCTCTGCAACTTTCTTGTGTTGTTAACCCCCTCCTGGAGCAGACACCCTCCCACACTCCCCTCCTTCATGGAAAAGAGGACGATTTCAGGCCTATGATGTCTGAGTCTCTCAACTCCAATTAAGTTAAACCCACACACATGTACCCGGCCCTGGAACCTAGGAGAGACCCCGGAAAAGTAAGTCGGGTTGGTGGGACTCAGGGATTGCCTTTTCTCTTTTCTCCTTTCTCCTTTCTCCTCCTCTCCTCTCTCCTCTCTCCCTCTCCCTCTCCCTCCCCCTCCCTCTCCCTCTGTCTCTCTCCCCCCGTCTCATTCTGGGGAAGCTCACAAAACTCACAATCAAAAAAGCGAGTCAGCCTTCAGACTACTGGAATGCCAGTGAACACAGGAAGCTTCCGTTCTTCTGCTTCCAGAGAGGTCAGTTGAAAATCTTTCAGGCACAGTCTTACTCTGGAAGGAAAAGAGGGGTGTGTACGCGTGGCTGGCAAGGCCCTACCAAGTGTCACTCCCGTGTCACTGTGACAGGAAAATAAACTTTCCCCCTCCCTCCCCCTCTCCCATGGCAGCCCTCTCCCTAAGAAATTTGTTTTGAGGGATTTGACAATCTTGCAGATAAAGTGTCTGCCTACTGCATTCGGTTGATCATTTTCCCTCACGGCTGACCGTAATTTCTTAGCTACTCTTAGCGGTAGCTCTGTCCCTGCTGCCCAAGGTAACCGGTGAGGGAGGGGAAGTCTGCTTAGTGCCCTGAGCTGGCTGGGGAAGATGGGCCTTCCCCCTTCCTTCACGGATTTCCTAGTGGTACAGAGTAGAAACTAGGAGCAATTTCTTTTCATTAACTTTTAAAAATTTAATCTGCAACCAGTGAAACTAGATTATTTGGTTTCTTTTGTTTTATTTTGTTTTTGGTTTCTGAGGCATGTGTGTGGAAAGGGAAGAATCAACAAAATAACTGCAGGCATTGTGATCGTTCTGAGTACCCCAGGGCAGAAATTGGGAGCCATCTCCATCTTTTAAGATGCTTTTTTTCAGCTCTTTAAGTGAAAGGAATAAAGGGAGGGGAAGCTGGGAGGAAGAAGAAAAGTGAGAAAAGCAATAAGGGAGGAGAAAAAAAGCTGGCCCAGTCCCATCTTGAAGGTACAGAGAAAGTTTTTTTTGAGGTGGAGAGAAAGAAAACCAAAGCTATCATGTACCCTAGGGATACCATCTTAGTGGGAATGGAAGATTTGAGTGGGAAGGGAGGCACGGTGGCCTCTGGGCTCACTCTCTTCCACCAGTTGGGCAGTTGGCACCTCAATTTGAATTGCTGGGTGAGTAGTGAGGGGTGTGTGTGTGTGTGTGTGTGTGTGTGTGTGTGTGTGTGTGTGTATGTGTGTGTGTGTTCGTGTCCTTGCTTATGGTCTTGACCATTAAACCTTTGTGCTTTTTTTTTAAAAAAATTCAGACGGTGGGAAGGAAAAACAAGACAAGAATAAATGGTCATCTCAAGCTGTGCTCTTTCACTGTGTACTTTTCATAGTGGTTTTTGGGGGAGGGGGAAAGGGTTAAAGAAAAAAAAAAGATGGGGAGGAGAGAAAGCTTGACTTTCATCACAATCCTTACGGTTCTATAGCGATGCAGACCTGGCTCCCCAAGTGCAGGCGAGCTGGAATCTGGAAAAGGGCGGTGGGATTTGGGATTTCTTCTAACAAATAATTTTTTTCCACTTCACCCACCAGGGTGGGCTCCACTGGAAGAAAGAGAAGGAAGAATGACATGCCCTCATAGAGGAGCATACTTTGGAAGCTTGAGACATTTTTGAGCTATAAGGCTTTTCCAGTAGCAGGGCTTATGTAAACCGTGTATTGTGGTTTCATATTTAATGCTAACTTTGTGTTGCTATGTCTTTGGTTGTATTTATTTTCAATCTCCAAATTTAGATGCTGCTGGCCTTTTAGGGCTCCAGTCTTGCTTGCGGTGTTTGTATTTTGTAAACTTAATATAAAATGTGTTTTGGAAACCTGAGCAAGAGACTGATGACAGCCTATTGTGCTGTTAATGATTAGGAAGAAGGCCCTTTTGCAATACCAATTTGGGGCTTAGAATACTTGATACTCTGTTCAACTCTCGGGTCAAATCCTTTGCCACGAGCTGTTAAGAGCATTCTCTTGAATTCGGAGGCGATTCCTTAATTGTCTTTATTATTGCTTTCGTTATTATTTTATTGTTGTTAAATGGCCAAACGGAAACATTTGCAGTGGTCAGTCAGCTCTTAGATCCCATATTTGGGGGAAGAAGGAATGAAATATACTACACACTGTAAGAGTCCTTGTGTTTTCAAAATCATGAATTAAAATCCTACATGTCGTGTTGAACTATCAAGGTGGTAGATAGCTCTCTGGTTGAGCGTGAAGGAATGACAGATGTATGTCTTGGTTTTCCTTTCTGGTTCTGTGCAACTTTCTAGTTCAATGTACAATTGTGTAAACTGTCAAGAATTGTGGCGAAGAGAGTGCAGGCTGGCACTGCAAGTGTACAAATTGTGTTGCCACAAATTTCCCACCCAGCACAGCCTCCCGTTTCCAGATTCCTGAAAGGTTCCAGACCTTTGTTTACTCAAATTACTTGGGTTACTTCATAGCGGTCCTGCTGCTTTGGGGATGGGGAAACCTCCATTCTTTATGGCTTATGGGAAGGGAGTTCCTTTGAAAGGGTAAATTCCCGACTCTGATGATACAGATATTATGATCTTTGTATTGTCACAACAGGCTGCTGCCTCCGTGTTTTCTGGAAGCAACAGAGCCTGCAACCTTGTATTTTTAGGGAAACCTCCCCTTTGTGGTTTGGGGATGGTGGAGGCCTGGTTGAGCTATGTCATGGAATTCTTTCCTTCTGCAATATTTTGGAATGTGATGAAATCCT
This sequence comes from Grampus griseus, assembly GCF_964374135.1. Lineage (NCBI taxonomy): Eukaryota > Metazoa > Chordata > Mammalia > Artiodactyla > Delphinidae > Grampus > Grampus griseus. The sequence continues at coordinate 69,593,015 of NC_139010.1, forward strand.
GACATGCCCTTCAGATTACATACTTCTGCACACATTCGAAGGCTTTTTTTTTTTTTTAAGTGAACTTTGCTTGGGTCATTCCCATGTTACCTTAAACTTTGGACAGCTGCACTCAGAGGGGGTAGCGGTGCTGTGTCCTCCTTACCACACTGAATTTCCGTGTCCTTTTACATGTATCGTTTATGGAGGCTATAGATGTCTGTTAAAGAATGCCCACGTTTGGGACACTAACGGGGCAAAATAGAGCAGAAGGATGCAGCTTTGCCTTTGCTTTCGTCTTCTCTTTAGTCTCTCTTTGCTGAATTCCTGCCAAATCCGAGGTTTGGCCATATGTATCCGTGGGTCCCGTGAAAATGTCCATCCCTCCTCTCGGTTCACCTGTTTGTTACTAGAGAGAAATCTACCTGCTCTCTGAAGGAAACTTATCAGACTCATGTAACAGGCATGGTTTTCAAATACCGTCTAGATTGGAAAGTTAGGCACAGGGTGTTTAAGAAATACGAAAGACATTTTTATACAGCTGTTCATTATAAATAAATTAGAAAGGTGGTATCAGATTTTGTTCACTGCTTCTTTCTTGAAATCCCCAGGATGTAATAACCATTATGTACTTAAAACTTATTCTAAATCAAAATTGGTGATTTCCTTTCCATCTTATTTAGGAATCCCTAGATTTGGGGTTGTTGTGTTTGCGGGGGGAGATGGTCTGGAAATCATTATTTTTTTAAAAGTTGTTTTAAATTTGAGCTTTTGGATTTCTTCATTTGGAATAGGTTAGTTTTATTCCTGGCTCTGTTTTGAAAATCGGCTCTCCTAGAAACAGCTGTACTCTCTTACCCAAGTCCCAAACATTCCCTGCAAACTCGGACACTTAACAAGATTGATTATGCTAGCGCTAATCATTTAATGCCCAAGTAGTAGAAAAATATCTTGCGGGAGGGTGGAGGTTGCCTTTCCTGGGGAATTACTTCAGGGTGGAGCGGCTGGTCCTCATTTCTGAGACCTGGTGGAGGATTAAGATGGTCAGAGGGCCCCCTTGTGCTGCTGTACCCCCCCACCCCGGGATCCTGTGGCAGGCAGGAAGAAAACCCTGGGAACTCACTGGTCAGGGGCGAGCCTGGACTGGGCGGGCCAAGACTTAAGCTCGCAAGTGCTTTAAAGGTTAGTTGGGGGAAGCACGATGGGATGCCTTCTTTTTATTGGAAAATAAATGAGAATGAGTGGAAATGAATTATATTTAATGAACTTAACTGGAAGTAATTGTTCAAGAGCCTGTGAAAGCACAGCTCTGCTGGGTTGGGCCTTGGCTGCGACGTTCACAAAGCCAGGCGGCCGGAGCACATCTTTATTTTCAAGGTTTCAATGTTCCCCTTCGTGCGTCCACTCCCCACCCTAACACCTCCAGCCCCCCACCCCCACCCTCCCCTCCTCCTTTTGGGAGATTGAGAAAAGGTCGTTAAGAAATGCTGCATTTGGCCCCTTAGACCCTTTATGCTTGGCAATCTGTTTGGTGTGTTACCCGCCGGGTTGTTATAGTATAGAAGGGGCAAAACAAACAAATAGACAAAGAAAAAAAAAAACCCAAAAACGCCCCGAAAAAGGCCAAGAGCTTAGGATGGTTTGTGTTAGTTCTATGTATATGCATGTGTGTATGAGAATGTGGATGAAAATTGGCTGCACGTTTATTCTCTCCCTGCCTGCCCTGTTCAGTCATTTCCCTGCACGAGGAATTTTAATGCCTGTGTGAGTACAGGAGGAACTGTGAGTCGGCAGAATTTCATAGACGGATGGGAGAATCTTCTCTCTCCCTCTTCTTGCTGTCTAAATGGATTTGATTCCAGAGAAAGAAGGGTTGCGGCGGGGAGGGAGAAGAAGTCAGCCATCGATAATTCACAAAACAACTAAGCAGCACCCTGAGTGGCAGGCTCTGGTGGTTGCAGAAGCTATAACTTTGCAGCCTTACGCGCACAGGATTCAGGCCAGGTGATGCAGGCTGGGTGATGCAGGGTGATACAGGCTATAGTTGCAGAATGGGTGTTTCTTTTTTGCATCTCATAGGTAGACCTCCTTTCTCTTAACCACCTCATTTCTTCAAGCAAAACTTTCTCGGTGTTATTTACTATTTCCAACAGGCAGTGCTGTAGCCATCAGTAGAAGTCTTGCCCAGGGAAACAGTGCCGCCTTAGCTGGGGGCAGGGCCTTAGAGTGGAGCAGGGCCCAACCATGAACGGCCCCGGCACTAGGTGGGTCCTCGCTGGCTGGGCTTCGGACAGCTGTGAGGGGAGAGGGGCAGAGTAAAGGGTGGAGAGCAGCCCTTCAGGCCGTGGTGGATGTCCGCCCGCCACCCTTCCCCTCCGTGCATGCAGGAGGTTTACAGGACACAGTAGCGAGATGCTCAGCAGATAAGTGAGGCTGTGCGCACCGGCCTGGATACAGGCTCCTCCCTGACGTCATCATCCCAGTAACGGAAGTGGCTGCTCCTTTGTTGATGCAGTCAGTGGGTTGTTGAGGCAGGAAGGTTACCATCGCTGACCCTTCCTCTCTGGTTCATAGCCCAAAAAAATAGGACTAGTTGAGTCAACAAGGGGTCGTTGATGAGGAAGAAACAGCCTCTCCTCATCCCAGCCCCTCCTTCTCATCTGCGCTCCATGACTCCAGTGACTAGCAGCGTCTATTAACGTTTCGCTAGTCGCCATTGACCTTGGTGCAGCCATAGTAAGTGGCATCTGTAAAAAAGTGCAGAGATGAGCCATAAACCCATTTTTCAGTGTAAACCTCGAGTGAACAGTGTCCCTTCCTGATGCTGATTTCAGACCCCGGGAGGGCCGGTCATCTGAGACTCTGGAGACCCTTCATATCCACCCTGGGGAGGGGAGAAGGCTGACAAATGCTCCTCTGTGCTGCTTTTGTTTTATTGTGCTGGCCCCGTAAAGGCGCTTTCTGGCCCCATTTTTCTTCTTCAGAAAGGGAGAGCCATAGGGGAGTATTGAAGAGGAGGGCCGGCCACCCGAGAGGCCAGGGCTAGCAATGGCTCTATTTGTTTTCAACGTCTGTTGATTAATAGGTTGCGGGGTGAACGGCGAGCTTTCATTCCCTTTGGGTTCCCCACAGTTAGAGAAGGTGGAGGGGTTGGGGTGAGAAGAGGGCCGGCAGGGGGATGTAGAAGGGCCTGAATCACTCTTTCACTTGCCGGGTTCCCGATCGAGAGCAGCATTTGGCGGACGGGTGTGTGGGCGCTCGGCGATGAGGGTGGCACGGCCAGAACACCGGACTTAAGGGTTCTTGAGGGGTCAAAGGTCAGCCACAGGGGGTGCCCCCTCCCCGCTCCTCCCACTGCAGTAGGATGAATACTTTGGATGGAAAGCCTTTGTGTGCTTTGAGGGCTGTTAAAGGACCTTTTCTTTCTGATTTCACTATTCAGTGCTCAAAACCCATAGGGCTTGATGAGCAGAACCGGGGAGAAATGAGTAACAGCCATTCCTCCAGGTAGAAAACATAAAGCCTCAATAATTTAAAGTCAGATGAGGATTTTGGTTCCTTTTAAATAGATGGTGTTTCCTTCATTTAATAAGTTCGGGCTTTTAGCGGACTTTTTCTTTGCTGCCAGAACTGACCACATCTGTCACCAGAATCCTGCTGGGCCCTGATATCGCTTGTGTCTGTATTTGAGAAGCAGAAACATGCCACTAACTGTTCTACACCCCTCCCTCCATAATCCGCCACATGGTGTAAAAATCCCTGCTAAAGATGCCTTGTGCTCCATAGCAGGGGTGTGCCTGGCTGAGGCGGGGAGCCCTGAGCTACTCCTAATTGGGGGATGGCAGGAGCACTGTGTGCTGAACTGGTCTAGGTTCCAGAGACTGGCAGGTGGGGAGTACGGGGGACAGATCCCCTTATGAGGCCTGAAGCATCTATGTCCAGCTGGGAAGGCTGGCCCAGGCTGGGCTTCCTGGGTGCAGCTCACTACCCCACCCGGCAGTGAACCCCGTCCCAGGGCTCGTCTCCGCAGACACAGCAGCAGGAGGTAGAGTCGGACAGGTGAGCTCGCAAAGCCTGTGACCTGGGACAGGTTTCCTCACCTGCTGGGTGAGCTAATAACAAATGCAACTACTTCATAGGTTTCTTTGTGAGGACTGAATAAAGTCTGTCCCACTCAACACAGGCTCCATTAGATTGGCAGCTGTGAGCTGCGCTGGTGTGAGCCAGAGAGGTCTCAGTCAGAGGACTGTCTAGGCAAGGGGTCCTGAGTGGCGCTCTGGGTGCGTTTCAGGCGCCGGTAGTGCTGGTGTGTATGGGCGACTATGGCCTAACTCCCTGACCTTGTGTGGAATATTTTAGGAACGTTTGCTGTTTTTTGTGGCTCAGAGATTCCCAGTGCTCGTCATATTCTTTCAGGCTTAACTGGCAGCAGCTTAAGCTCTCCATGCAGCCTCCCATGATTGCCACTCTCACAACCTTGAACTTTAGTTAGCTGTCCCTGGAGGTAATGATTTCGCACCCCTGGGTAGTTTTGAAGACATATTTAATATTTAGATAAAGCGCTTGCCTAAGAGGCACCTAGTTTTATGTTACAGTTGTTTGCCTTGAACACTGGACTCCGTAGAAAGATAAAAGAGGGAGGAGGTACATATTTCAGCCTGTTTACCCCACCGACACTCCCAGCAGACATTGTAGCTTTAATTTAGATTCCTGGATGCATTTCTGGAAGGTTTTCCATGTCCCTCACAAAAGGTACTTTTCACATCTGAATTTTCTTAGGTTTGTACAGTTTTGAACACAATCCTTAAAGACCTCTTTAAAGAAGTGGGAGCTGTTCGTAGCGAAGGGGAAAGTCTAAGGGACATTTCCTAGTTGGGTGGTGGTTCCGTGTTTCGTTTATATCAGCTCCTACTTCGAGGCCCTCCCCCTGATTCTGGAAGGACCTTGGTTGTCATCGGCTATTCTCGTTTAACCTTCAACTCTTCTGTGGCAGTGTTATTTATTAGCATAATAAAGTGATGGCTTTTCTCAAAAGACATAATAAAATATATTTATGGACCAAACATGGCATTTTTAAGCAGGGCGTGCACCTGAGGGAGGGTGGCTGCAGGACGTCCGTGTACTCTTGCCCCGCCGTGCACATCTTTGCCTTTGCAGTAAGGAGTGCGGTGTGTGACTGCGTTGCCCCCTGTGACTTTAATGACAAGAGACCGGAGGGGTAGCAGACGTCACCTTCACTGGTCCCTCGTTGTTAGTATTCATTGGACTGTAGTTTTCAAAGCTTCTTTGCACGGCATGTGTGGACGTGCCAGGCACTGTGCTAATACGCACTTTACAGGCATGATCTCTTTTAATTTTCACAACAACCCTGTTCGGTAGACACAGTTCTCATCCGGAGTTTACACAGAAACGAAGGCCTGTGAGAGGTTACACAGCTGGATTGAAGTAGGATTTAAACCCTAGTCTTCCTGGAATTCTCAGACTTCACTCTTGGTCACCGTGTGCAAGCCAGTGGGCTCTAAAACCATTTTTTAAAGACGCTGTTGTAATAAGGTATTGGACTGAATGGTTTCTGAAGTGCTCTCTACCTCCCCAGCTCTACTCTGTGATTCTGAGTAGATGCCATTTAAGAGCAGCGACATTTGCTGAAATGAATCTGTGAGGCTGGCTCTGTCTGTCCTTCTCTTCTTCTGATGCTTACTGTTGCAGTTTGGTGGTTCTTATGCAGTTTATGAGAGTGTGCTCCCTACTCCCACAGGCTGGGCATTACAGGGGACACAAAGGTCTGCAACACATCGTCTTTGTCCTTCAGGGACTTAGCTATGGTAGCACCGAGAAAGGTTATTGCGACCCCAGCGGTGGACATAATATGGTGCAGACAGAAAGGACTGTGGGGATCTGAGGCTGGAGAGACATGGGCATTTTCTAGAAGGACGTCCTCCCATCGTACAAGCAGTCCAGGTACAGGCAGGTTCAGTGGGAGTGGCAATTAGACCCTGGTTTCTACACGTATGACTGCACTTGCTTAGGAACCAGCCAGCCCGGAGAGCCGTGTGATTGTATTGTTTCTAGGAACTTGCCTGTCATGCAGTCACATCAGAAGAGTTCCATGTCCCAGTGGGACCTGCATCCCCCCATCCCAAAGCCAGGCAGCAGTTAAAACTTCAGATCCCTTCGCCCTCCTCTGACCACCCCTCCCCATGCTACAGAGTTCTGACTGAACCGGAAGAGACTAATTGGCTAGTAGGCTGAGATGTGCAAAATGATACGAGAGTGATGGCAGCCAGAACAGGTGTCCGACTTTTGTTAGAATCCCCTTTATACGTGTATCTAACAGGAAGAGGGAGCATTTTTCTCACATACATGTGAACTTCACTGTTGCCCAAATGCTATCTTCGTCCTTCAGTGGACAGGTAGAGAAAGAGGGTCTCCCCAGCATTTCCTGCTTGGAAGACAGCCATGGGATATGCACTTCTGAACCGCAGACAGAACCGTGCCATCGGGCAGCTTCTCCCGAACAACAAAAATCACAATAATAATAAGCCACCATTCCTGCGCTTACCACGTGGCAGGCTTTGTACTAAGCCCTTTCCATGGATTCTGTCAGAACTAGGACACACTTCATGATTAGGACTCAAGTCCCTTAACGTTTGTGCTTGTCTGTGATCTCGTGGTTCTCTGGTCTAGGGGTCATGGCTAAACAGAAGAGACACCTGTGGTACTCCATGGGCAGACCCAAGATGCCTGGGTCCTGAGCCCAGACCTACCGAATCAGGTCCCTCCTGCGAGATTTCTTAGTATCAGGGATCCAAGTTTGTGGTAAGCATCCTGAGAGATGCTTGACTCGAGCGGAGCTGGGGAATGCAAGTCTCACTGCCCTTTTCCCATCACAGGTTTATACACTTGCTTTCTTCCACTGCTTGTGGGGGCCTCGTTCCCTGGAAGTCCTTCAGACTCCTAAGTGACGATCTTCCCTCCCTTGGGCTATCTGTGGTTCTTCCCACGGGTCCCACAGTTTCTCCACACTTATTTTAAACTGTCTGGGACTGGTCTGCTTTCTTTTCTTTTTTTAAAATAAATGTATTTATTTATTTCTGGCTGCGTTGGGTCTTTGTTATTGCACACGGGCTTTCTCTAGTTGCGGCGAGCGGGGACCACTCTTTGTTGCGGTTCATGGCTTCTCACTGCGGTGGCTTCTTGTTGCAGAGCACGGGCTCTAGGCGCGCGGGCTTCAGTAGTCGCAACTCGCGGGCTCTAGAACGCAGGCTCAGTAGTTGTGGCACACAGGCTTAGTTGCTCCGCGGCATGTGGGATCTTCCTGGACCAGGGCTCGAACCCATGTCCCCTGCATTGGCAGGTGGATTCTTTTTTTTAACTTATTTATTTTATTTTTGGCTGCCTTGGGTCTTCGTTACAGTGCACGGGCTTCTCACTGCGGTGGCTTCTCTTATTGCGGAGCACAGGTTCTAGGCTGGCGGGCTTCAGTAGTTGTGGCTCGTGGGCTCTAGAGTGCAGGCTCAGTAGTTGTGGCGCACAGGCTTAGTTGTTCCATGGCATGTGGGATCTTCCCAGACCAGGGCTCGAACCCATGTCCCCTGCATTGGCAGGCAGATTCTTAACCACTGCACCACCAGGGAAGCCCTGGTCTGCTTTCTTTCATTTCAGCGGGTGTGTGTCTTTCCAACCAGATAGAAAACTTCTAGAAGGCAGCAACTATCATTTTCCTTTCCTCCTAATGGTCTCCACTCCATCTGGTAGGTTTCGTCTCTTGCTCTTTTCCCTCTCCACCCTAGCACACAGTGAGAGCTTATTTGTTGGTTATTTTTCAAGTTGTCCGAAACAGAAATGGTTCCTAAAAGACTCCTCAGTGCATGACCAGGAGATGCTGGCACTGGCCTTGGAGTGGCTGCCCTTCACTCAGCTGACTTGGGCCATGTCCGGACCTTCATAGCTGCTGACGAAGGAAGTGTTACTGGGTGCATTTAATTTCGATGTTGTGATTGCAAAATGATAGCTCACGATACAAGTCTCCCATGAGCCACTAGCTACCGTCTTTCTCTGAAAGTGTCCAGTTGTTTATAGAAATCATTAAACCCGGCTGTTGGGCGTGTTGGCTTCTTTTTCTGTGTTTTTTTCCAGGAGCATTTAGGAAAGCCATATTTTTCTTTCCAAACATACCCATGAAAAAGTTAGAAGCGCCTTTTAAAATGTCCTCCCCACAATTAACTGTGGTAAGAAATACTCTTACTATATCACACCCCTTCTTTCTTCACCCATTAAAAAAAAAAAGGACAAGAAGGAAAACATAGAGAACTAACTGCTTGGTGGTCCCTGAACTCAAGAGGCGCTAGTGGGCAGCACTTGAACCTTCCTTCTTTTCTTTTAATGCAATTCCTTTTCCTTGATGTTAATGCAAGTTGTGCCTTCCTAAAAGTAATAAAAGGAAATGAAGACACGTTCTAAAATGAAACTTGACTCTAATCCATTCATCATCTAATACTAGCCTCTTTATCTTTGCTGGTACCTAATCTGGTTAAATGTCCCTGTTGTAGGATTTTAGTGAAAATCCTCTATTGGGAATAGGGTTTTTTGCAATTGGATTACTCTCGGTAAATGGCCCAGTAGTTCGCTTGTTTCAGCTTAAGTTTTTCTTTGTGATCTTGCTGGGCTGAGTTACAGCGTCTCATAGTGGGCCGGGGAGGGGGTGGTGGAGACTGGGGTGGGGGAAGGAGCATAAGATAATTTGGGAAGGTCTGGTCATTGCAACTAGGAAAATCTTTAAAATGGTTTTCTTTTTATTTTTTTCTCCTTCTCTCCACCTAACAACTCTTCCCAGACGTTAAAACGCCTTGTCCTTTTTTTCTAGAGCTGCCCATTTCTAAAATGCGTACATACCTTTTATTAGCCCAATTCGTCATCATCCAGTTAATCTGTTAGCACTCCCCGCGACTTCCTAATGAGATTCCTGATGAACCCGGGCTGCTGTATGGGCATAAAATATGCAGGTGCTCGCCTGTCAGTGTAGAGCTTTCTGGTAAAGTTCACACTCCCAACCAGACCACGAGTGAGGCTTTCCATCCTGTCCTGGCTGTCTGTAAAGAATTGTAGTTTGCCCACTGGTTCTAAGGGGCCAGGAGGGGTTCAGAGCCTGGGGTGGTGGATAGATTAGGGCCCTGCCAGGTTTCTTGTAACCAAGGGTTTCCCTAGCCGGTCCCCTGTGAAGCCTGCCTGCCTCCTGAAGGTCCCTCCCCGTGGGCCCTGGGGTAGGAGATTCCCCGCCACCTGCAGGAACACAGTAGGAAGCCAGGCCCAGGGGGGAGGTAAAGACTGAGGCGCACCTACCCAGAGAGCGGAATCACAGCTGTCTGGTATTTTAGTACGTGGACCAGGGCGGTGGGCGGAGTTGACTGCATCTTACAAAGTCCAGGTGTGGGAGGGTGTGGGGAGTGGTCAGGGCATCCTGAGGGTTGGGAGTCCTGGGCTGTCGGAACTGGCGTGACGGTGTCCTTCTCTGTTCTTTCCCTCCCCACAGTCGAACAAAGTACCGGTTGTGCAGCACCCTCACCATGTCCACCCTCTCACGCCTCTTATCACATACAGCAATGAACACTTCACGCCGGGAAACCCGCCTCCACACTTACCAGCTGACGTAGACCCCAAAACAGGTAGGCCGAGTGCTTGGGTGCAAAGAGAGTGTGCTGGTCTCAGGGCCACCAGAGGACCCGCTGGGGAGGGATGTTGACTTGGGGACTGGCTGCAGTGGTGGTGGAGAGGCTCTGTTCCTCTCCCGGATATTGACAAGGAAGCCCTTCAGGAAGGCCAGAGCCTGGTGAGGGAGTGGATCTCTCCTCCCCTTTGGAGGAGTCCATCTGCAGCGCTAAGGATCTCTTTAGAGCTCCGGGTACGCCCACAGGGGCCGTGTGGGGGGCCTGGCTGTGAGTCACTCGGTGATTCTTAGGAGTGGCTTTTATAACTCCAAGAGCCTCAAACAGACTCGGAGGCAGTAATAGTTTTGGAAGCATGTCATGGACGACTCCTCAGCTCCTTGGGAGTGTAAGAGCCCCAACAGCGTGTTTCCCTGAAGCCCCATTTCCTTGGTGGCTAAGGAACTATAGTCACTTGACGATGACTTGGTACAGCCTCGAGGGACCACATCACTGGGTTCTGCATTCTGTTTGCTGATGTCTTTGAGTTCTTCCTCCCCCGAAATATCCTAGCTATTTATCATCAAGCCCGTTTTGCAGATGGGAAGACCCAAGTCCAACATGGTTTCCTCATTGCATCACGGAACAACCAATAGGGTCTCAGGCAGAAGATGCCACATCACTCCAGCTTTTATACTTGTCCCTCCTTTCCATCCCACGTGCTGTTTCCCTAAAGAGGAGAGAGGGAGAAGGCGAGGTTACTTATAGCTCCCCTGCAACAAGATATACAACAAGGCGGGGTGGTCTTGGGAGAACAGCTAAGGCCAAGGGTGTATCTTTCTGGCTGGGCGATGCACTGGCTGGGGTTGGTTTCTCTTCCCAGCTAGCTAATTAGAAGGATGGATTCAGAATGGCTATTCCCATGTCACTTTGTCGGAGGGAATTGTTTGGTGTTGAGCTGAGGTAGACTGCCTGTTCAGGCCGCCTTGGCTGCCCCTGAATGAAGCCACACATGAGCTGGCTCTCACCAGCTCTGAGCCCCCTTTGTGCTCGTGGGGGACCCAGCCTGGTGCTTGGCTGGCTGGAGGAGGCTGCCAGCCGGCCCCAGGCTCCACGAGTGAATGGCAGCTTCAACGTCTCATTTAAATAATGGTGGTACAGGGAATAGCTTTTAAATGGTTATCGTAAAGCATATGATTAACGTCTGCGGACTGTTTACTTTTCCTCTGCGAATGTTCTTTCAAGTGTGCGAATGGCTTGGTGTAGGGTCCAAGCCCAGCTAATCTGTTTGGTTTTTGTAATAGAGAGAAAGCAATGTCTGCATGAAAATGTCACCCAGGGAGGCTTAATTTACAGATTAAAAGCTTCCTGAAAGAATTTTTTAAAAAATGAAATAGTTTTCATCCGCGAACACGCAGCTCATGCCCTTCGATACTGTTTTAATTCTGAGGAATTGTTCGTTTTGCTTCCCACGTGAGCTGCGTGGATCTGCTCCTCTGGGTCCAGATTGCTCCCAGCCCTCTTGATTTCTAAGGATTGATTGCAGGATGTGTTCCTGTGGAATTAATAAGTGTGCGGTGGCACAGGCCTTCAGAACTCACTCCTCAGCCCCCGTGGTCCAGCAGTACCCAGTCAGCGGATGGGTTAACTCACGCAGGCAACTTGGTCCTCTAGAAAACCAGGCTCTAGAACTGAGTGGACCAGGCCTCCAACATCTCCTGGTCTGTTCAGTTCAGATTCTGCCTTGGATAAGATGCCAAGGCATTGTGTGAGTGTCTCCTACAGCTCATCTTCAAAGTGGAGTTGGACACATTTAAACAGAATTAACTTTTTTGAAAGAAGGCACGGGTAACTTTTCAAAAGCCATAACTCAAAAAGTATATTAGAAACCAGAGGAGTAACTCATGTAGGTAAGTCATTAGAATTAAAAGGAAGGAGGGAAGGGACAAGTTGTGAGGACAAAGGGATTTAATATTACTTGATCCCCTACTATGTGCCAACCCTTTTAGATTTTTTTTTTTTTTTTTTTTTTTTTTTTTTTGCGGTACGCGGGCCCCTCACTGTTGTGGCCTCTCCCGTTGCGGAGCACAGGCTCCGGATGCGCAGGCTCAGCAGCCATGGCTCACGGGCCCAGCCGCTCCGCGGCATGTGGGATCTTCCTGGACCGGGGCACGAACCCACGTCCCCTGCATCGGCAGGCGGACTCTCAACCACTGCGCCACCAGGGAAGCCCTCTTTTTTTTTTTTTTTCAATTCAAATAATCATACCAATCACATAAGGCAGAAATACCCAAGCTGGCATTTTCTGAGTTTGTCTGCGTTTAGCCAGTGTATGATCCATCTAGAGTGAGATAAACTTTTCAAGCTGCGGCAGAGGGATAATGAGATGAAACTTACCCACAAGTTCTTAGGATCAGAATTGTGAAAAGAACCTCATGCTAGGATTACAGAGGCAATGTCTCCCTTTATCCTTTACCTGTTCCCATCACCTGACAGTTTCTCTTTCCTTCTCTCCCTCTCTTGTACCTAAAATTCTGCTTCTTCTCTCAGGAATCCCACGGCCTCCGCACCCTCCAGATATATCTCCGTATTACCCGCTATCGCCCGGCGCTGTAGGACAAATCCCCCATCCGCTAGGATGGTTAGTACCACAGTAAGGAGTTCCATTTTTTAATTTCCTTTTTTGTTTCTCACATGGGCACATGCTTATTATTTATTCTGTGCATGTATGTTTGTGTTCGCAGAAGACAGAGTTGGGGAGGGAGGGCAGTGGGTGGGAGGTCATGGGGAAGTTGCTTGCTGAAGTGCCCTGTGGAAAGGCAGGCAAGTCAGTAGCCATTCAGGTGGATGATGTGAGAAAAAGGCTGTTGATACTTGGCGCTCTGAACCCATGGTCCCCAAAGGCCCTAGGTTCTTCTCTGTGAACAAAGGTACCCTTAAGGTACTTTGGGAATTGCAGAAGACTCCGAGGGCTTCTCCCCTGTGAAGCTGATCATGGCTCTTCTGCTGGTGGCAGCCCAAACTGGAGTCCTGTCATTGGATTGAGGCAGCAGCGGAGTGGGTACAGACACAGCCTAGTTTTGAAATCTGGGGGTGGGAGTGGGGGGTTATAACTCCACCCCCCATCCCAGCCATCACTTCCAAGATTGACAACCACAGTGGAAATTTGTGTCTATTGAGAAGCTCCATGTTATTCAACCAGCATCTCTCTGAGAGTCTTTGCATGTGGAGTGCTTCATCTAATTTTGAGGGGAGCGGGCGGGGCAGCTGGAATCCTCACTCCAGCATGTGGGGCCTTCCTGTCAACCCTAGGTCCTGGCAGCGCCCAGATCATCAAACTGCCTTTTACAATTTGTCTTCCTGTCGCCCGGGCTTGCTTTTATAGTACCACCCGCTAACCTTGCTTAGTTAACTTTAAAAAATGTGTGTTTTAAAAATCACGGTAGAAAGGCCTTTAATGTCGTAAGAATTCTGTGTGTGTGTGTTTGTATGCATGTGTGTAATACGTGTTTTATGGTGGTGCGCTTTTGTATATATACTTCTCCACGTTTATCGGTGATCTCTACTCTTTAAAAAACACAGGACAGTTTGTTGAATCTTAACAGGAGTAATTCCTGGTAAAACTCTCAAGTTTGGGTCTTGGGGAAGACATACTTTTATAGCCTTAAAGAAGATACAGTTTTGGAGGGGTTCACCTCCTGTCCCCCAGTTCTACCCTGATTTCTCTAGCTGAGCGTATTCTACACTTTAAAAACAAACAAACAACAGAAAAACCCATCTTGTATTATGCAGTAGCTGCACTAAATACCAGCCCTGGGCCGAGTTTCTGTTGATTTTTTGCTCCTCGGTCTTGTTAGGGAGGGTGGACGTGGATGGGAATGTGTGTCCTATTTCTTCTTCAGTGGGTGGGACCATGCCTCCCAGAGACCTCAGTCATCACTTGCCCCGTTCAGCTGATGGAGAGAGATTTGAAGGATAGATAAAAAGGAATAGCCAACTCAGACAACCCTCTGTCAGAAAAAGTTGTGTGTCTTTCATGAGGATGCTACTTTGCATGTTGCTGTATTTTTTAATTATTGTAATGAGGTGTGATTGTCTATTGGTTACCCACAATTCTTCTTGGGGACTCTCCCCCCGGTAACTCTTGTCAACACTTGTTAATTTGACAAAAGGCTACAAATTAAGCTCTGTTAATTTAATGTTTTCTCACCGAGATCTAAATACTGAAAGAGGCCCAAAGCGCAACTGAAGTCCTTTGATTCACTGTACTTTATTTTGGTATAAATTTACATTCATTATTGTTTTCCTTTGGATGTGTAGCCCTCAATTAGTGTGATGGCTCCATTAAAGCAAGCGAGACTTCGCCTTTAATTATTACAACAAAACACCTAGTTTCAGCTTGGGGAGAGGGTCTCTATTGACATAAGCAAAGGTTATAAAATTTAATTAGCCATTCCTATCAGATTTATGGTATTCAAATTGTTCTGTGTTTCTTCCCTTTGATCCTTCCTGTACAATCCCCAAGATTTCTGTTCTGAGAAAATGAGAATAAAGCTTACTGTGCAGAGAGAACTTTTCCTTTTTTCTTCTTTTCCTTTTCCCCACCTCCGCCCCTGTTTGCATGCTCTCACTGTGTACCCCCTCTTTGTAGGCAAGGTCAGCCAGTGTACCCCATCACGACAGGAGGATTCCGTCACCCCTACCCCACAGCTCTGACCGTCAACGCTTCCATGTCCAGGTGAGTTCCAAGAAAGAGGGCGTTCAACCAAGGCCATGGGTCACTTCTCAGAAAGTTCTCTAGACGCTCCCAGACCATCCAGGGACTGCTGCTACGTATAGTTCTAAGGGTATAAGACCCGCAGTGCGTTAGGCTTTCCTCCTAGAAAATACTGAAAAATTGCCCTGAACTTCCCAGGTAGATGATGGCAGAATTTCGAGGTTGAATTTCTGAGTCAATATATTTCAAAAAAAAAAAAAAAAAGGAAAACTTAAGAAGGCAGGAAGAAGTAATTAGGACGTGTAGAGCTTTTTAAAGTGTTACTTCTCTGTTGCCCTAAACCAGGTAAGAAAGGAAAGGGTTCAGGTAAGTTTATTATTATACAAAGAAGAATTGGAGGAAAGGTTATCAGTTTTTTCAAAGCTCCAGACTGTTAAGCATCAATAAGAAAGGACACCCTACTCCCCCGCCAACCCAAACACACCTCTCTGAAGTAGCAGTGTCCAGTAGAAATAGAAGGTGAGCCTTATACATAGGGAATTTTAAGTTTTCTAGTAGCCACATTTTTTAAAAGGAGGGAAAAAAAAAACCCAGACAATTATTTTTCATGATATATTTTATTCAACCTAATAGAGTCAAAATATTATTCATTCTGACGTGCTATCACTGTAAAGCAACTATTAATGAGGTTTTACCTTTTTTGTACTTAGTTTTTTGAAATCTGATGTGTATTTCACGCGTCCACCATATTTGTTTGGCCTGGACACAGTTCAGGTGCTTAGTAAGCCACATGCGGCTGGTGGGGACCACGTTGGCCTGTGTAGCTCTAATATGTTTTTGAAAGTTAAAAAGTCATATGCATGTGTACATTCACATATCTTTCAGCATATAAATGTATATATAATACATACACACATACACCTGCATGCGTGTACCTAGATCTTTCTAATCCCCATGTTCTCCTTTTCCCCCTTCTAATTAATTCTGACTAATTTTTCAGCAACTGCTAGTTTATTTACAAACTGGTTGGCAGCAGTATGTTTAAGTAGTCGCTAATTGCTCCTAATGATAGTTTTATTTTCTGCTCATCTGATTTTCAGTCAAGTTAATTAAATCGGCGGAGGTTTAGACTTTCGCGATGGGCTGCAACAACTAATCCGTTTTGAGGATGGTACCTAATTAAATCAGCATGAACATGGCAGAGATGCCATCCCCCAAGCTCTTCCCCCAATCTCTGTAGCCAGCATGAGGACCCAAGACCAGAGGCAGGGTTGGAAAGGCAGGCCAACATGCCTCTTTTCCTACTCACAAAACAGTGATTTTGGTGGAGGAAAGAGTAAGAACCACAGTCGTTAAGAAACACCAACTGTAGCATCTCTAACGTTTGTAATTATGCCATGGGTATCATGGAGCTAATAAGATCCATGTCCCATATGTGATAGATCATCTCAATTTCTAAATCCACACCAGTATCGGTTAGGCGGGAAAATGCTTGTGGGTCCTCTTCTCCAGTGAGAAGAGGAAGGTTATCCTCATTAAATAATGTCAACACAACCTCGCAAAGCCTGGGAACGAATAGGGAGCCTCCCAGGAGGAGAGCTGCTTCTGAGCACCTTGTAATCCACAGCTCACCCTCCTCCGAAGCAGCATGCATGGAACGCATTGTTTTTCGTGTTTGTTCCTTTGGTGCGTTCCAGAGGTTAAAAGCGGTGCAGTAATCGTAGGATAGGGATTGAGGTTAAGCTCATCGATTGAATTATCATTAGGAGGTTAGCCAATGATTTCGAGGTGAGCATGGGGTGGAGGGAAGAAAGGGAACGGTGGGAGGGAAGTTTAGGGGGCTTGAGGTGCAGGGGGGAGGCGGCCGATTCCCCAGGTAGGCCTTATGAAAGGTAGCTAGTTAAAAAGAGTATACAGCAAATTAAATACATTATTGTGGTAATGGGGCGACAGAAGTATGGGTCTATTATACTTATGGCAGTTATAGGGAATGTAGGCAGCTTGCCCTGTTCCACAACACCCTTTGATATTCATTCTCTTCAGCAGCGGGGCCAGGGCTTCTCAGAATTAAGTGATGGGTCATTATACTTTAAACACCATGGAGAAGCCTAGATTGGCAATTAAACAGCTCTTGCTGACACTCACTTGTGCCACCCTGTGACCCCCTTTAGATTGAGATGTTGGAGCTCCGGGCCCTCAGCCTGCTAAATTGGCGCAAGGC
Source organism: Grampus griseus (assembly GCF_964374135.1). NCBI lineage: Eukaryota > Metazoa > Chordata > Mammalia > Artiodactyla > Delphinidae > Grampus > Grampus griseus. Next base: position 69,609,576 of record NC_139010.1, read on the forward strand.
TCTTCTCCTGACGAGAGCGGCTCTGAAATCCGCCGGCTTCAAAGAGAGAGAGATCATGTATAAACCATAATGTGGGTGCACCGTGGCTCACAAAAAATAAGGCAGGAAGAGATGAAATGGTACAAGTGCAAGGGGGGAAATGAGAGAATAATGGCGAACCTAATGCAGCTCAAAGCAGGCTTGTTGCACAGGAAAATGCAGCCCACCGCCCGCGCCTGAAATCAAGGCCTGCAGATGGTATCCAGTTAACAGAAACGTGTCAGCAGTGAAGGAAAGTGAGAGCGAGGAAGGCAGAAGCCCCTGAGACAGCCAGAAACAAAAGTTAGTTGTCCTTAAGAAGTTAAGGTTCATCATTATATCCTGGCTCGGAGCCATGAAAGCAGATGGGGGGATATAATGAGCGGCTTGGAATTTTTAGGGTGTTTATTGCATTGCATGAGATAGTTGTCTGCAGAAAGGAATTTCTTACGCGAAGGTATGCGTATAGCCCCCCCCCCCCCCACACCACACATACATCTCTTCCTCTGCTAAACATTTCTCAGGTATAGGACTATGTATGTAGGTATGTGAACTTCGAAGTGTTTGGTCTTCATGGCTACACCGGAAATCTTTCCCCACCCCAGAATGTACTCAAACTGTGGTGTCTCCCTGTGGTGTTTGGTGTACACACACACACTCACACACACACAGTGTTTTTATCCCCCCCCCCCCCCCCCACCGTACACATATTCTCATTCAGCAGGAAGGGAGCATATGTATCTGAGGAATGTCAAGCCTTTAAAATTCACAGCAAAAGCTGCTGCTCCGCCCACCACTTCACCCAAGGGCTTCGAGGAACACATGTTCTTCACTTATGTTTTCTCAGAGGCCTTCAAGCTCTGGGAAGGAACAGGGTGTAACTTGGGAACCCAAGTGCCTCCCAAGGCTTTACTTTTCATTTTTTGGGGGCGTGGGATTGGAAGTTCTTTTTTTTTCTTTCTCTTATTTTCTCGCTCTTTCTCAGGGTTTTTCTTTTCTTTTTCTTGACACCATAAAAGAACTTGCATGGTTCTTATGAAAAAATCATGCCGTTGTTACCAAACTTTGATACTGACTTAAACTGGGAAAGGCAGCCATGGGAGAGGGGCCACATCAGGGTAGAAATTCTGAGTCAAATGTCCAGTCTGCTTCTGGGCCCCCTTCAAAAATCTGCATGATTCATTGATATTTTCTCTGTTGATCGATGCAGAGTCAGTTAGGACTTTAATTTTTCATAATTTTTCAAATGAACATTTGCTGCATTCTTTTGGTAAAATGGAAGCTACTTTCATTTCCAGTCCATATATGAAAAGAACCTTGTAGATAAGTACAGGATCCTTGTGAAATAACTGTCACAGCAAAGTCTCATTAGCACCTCAGTGCCCAGCAGAATTAGCTTCCTAAAGAACAGGTGCTCATTCCCTGGGGGGTACATGGGGTTGTTGTGGTTTGGATTTATTCTGAAAGCAACAGTTGCTTCATCTGGGATCCCCCCTTCACCTGAACTTGAGTGATCTCGCGTGATCTTGCCAGGGCGGAACCTGGGGGCCTCCGTTCTGTTTTCTTTGGGGGAATCTCCCCTTGTAGTCCCTCACCCCACTTTTCTCTACAGTAGTATTCGTTCCTTTAAGAGGATGGTTCTTCTAACCCAGAACAAATCATGGTGACTCTAAGCGTATCAGAAAATGCGAGAGCTGTTTGTCGGATCCTGTTGTCAGTTTGCAGATGGACCCGGAGCATTTTAAAATTAGCTCTGTACGTCCTGGCTAGTTTGCATGGTTGAGAAATGCCAATTCACGGCCTAAACTGTGTCTGAAAAAACTTTCCTAAGAATAAACAGTATTAGAGGAAAAAACACAAACTTCTCTTTTCTTTGTTAACAATTCTGATCATCATTTATAAGGCGTTTCAATGCATAGGCAGTGTTTTAAGTAAAAGTAATTTAGGAACCCTAGAATTTTAGAGTGGGAAAGGATGTACAGATCAGAATTCAAAGCTTTGTTTGTGGGTGTGTGTGTAAAATACTGCTTTGAGTCATCTTTGATACAAACTTATTTAAAACGTCCGTGGCCTATGTTGAGAACCAGATAGGAACTATTTGGATGTCCCCCATCTTTCTGCCTCACTCTCTCCCATTCCTGTCAAAGTGATGGGGGGCACAGCAGCAAAAGACAAATAAAAATATGACTGCACTCCCATCAACAGAATGAGGCCTAATGAGGCCTATGCAGCATTGTCAAAAAATGTGTGTATATTTCAACCGCATTAATATTTTATTTAGCTGTCTATATGCAACAAAAGATTTCACCTTTTATTCTAGTGCTGATTAGGACTTAGGAAATAGTCTTCTTAGATGTCACTAATAATGTCCCCCCAAACCTGTGATCTCCAGCAGGTAGTCCAAGCCTACTTTTCCACCCAAGTATATGGGCTGAACTTGTCTTTTGCTAGAGATGTTAAAAATCGTAATGTCTCATGTCAGTAGCAATAATGAAGGGGGAGATTGGCTTTAATGACATTATAAGAATCATTATGTTTAATTTATTGCTAATTAATGCTGACAGGTTTCATATGCCTTGAGTTGCTTTTATGTGAGTGTTACGTGCTGTTTCTTTTTCTTTTTTTTAAATTGTGTGTACACATCCCTCCCCATTCATTCATTTTGATTCTGACAATTTACACAGCTTTCTGTCTTCTAGGTTCCCTCCCCATATGGTCCCACCACATCATACTCTACACACGACCGGCATTCCCCACCCGGCCATAGTCACGCCGACAGTCAAACAAGAATCTTCCCAGAGTGACGTCGGCTCACTCCACAGCGCGTAAGTGTCGTCCTTCTGATCAGTTTCTCTTTTGCCGCGTGTTTAGCCGGTGGCTCCTGGGTGGTGGCGCTCTGTCCAAGGTTGGCTGCGCTGGTGTGACTCCAGGAAGCACCCAGCTTTACAAAGAGGGAGACATGCACCACGCGGGGCTTCACGGCTGGCGCCCACTGCGGGGGAGAGAACATGACTCTTTCTTTGTGTCCTCGGACGGACTGGGATTTGCAACCGCTTCCCCGTCCCTGACCCCTCTGTGTCCTGCGAGCATGAGAGACACCAGCTGAGATGGAAACGGCCACAGTGTGCTTTCCCCTCCAGCTTGGGACAGTTGTATATTTGTGAGCCTTGAGGAAGTGATAGCAAAATCTCTCACCCCTCCACCCCCCTCCCCAACCTGTTTTTGTGCCATTTTCCAGGATGGAGAAGACCCAAAGTGGGAGTGCGCTTCTCCTTCCAAACTGCTAGGGTGTTGAGGCGGCGAGGAGGTGGGCTTTCTGCTGCGGAGGAAGCCGCACCTTGCGATTGTTTATTGGGTGGTGTCTGTCGCTTTTGTCTCCATCCAGAAAGCATCAGGACTCCAAAAAGGAAGAAGAAAAGAAGAAGCCCCACATAAAGAAACCTCTTAACGCGTTCATGTTGTATATGAAGGAAATGAGAGCGAAGGTTGTAGCCGAGTGCACGTTGAAAGAAAGTGCAGCCATCAACCAGATCCTGGGCCGAAGGGTAGGCGGCTCCCCCGCTGGGAGAAGAGGGCAGAATAGGACGCGCTGGGTGGGCTGGCACACGTCCCTGTCCCCGCTGCTTTGGAGGGTCCTTTCCCTTTAGCCACTCTGAGTCCTTCCATGGCCAGCGTGGAGCTGGGACCAGCAGCCCCGAACCCGAGTGAGGTTCGGAACGGCCACAGCCTGGTTTTCCCCACCTGCAGAGAGAGCGAGACTAGAACAACATAGGCAGAAAGTCAGGTTCCGGCTGAGCCCTCCTGTTAGTGCCGGGCCCCTGCAGACTGTCGGCACCTGCAGATGATAGCGTTTCCGCTGGAGGCGCTCTCCATGCCCCAGCCACAGTGTGGTTTGTGACGATTCTGCATCTCTCTCTCTCCCCCCACTGTGTCCCCTCCAGTGGCACGCACTGTCCAGAGAAGAGCAAGCGAAATACTACGAGCTGGCCCGGAAGGAGCGACAGCTTCACATGCAGCTGTACCCCGGCTGGTCCGCACGGGATAACTATGTAGGTGGTTGCTTTTTCTCAGGACTAGAGTCTGTAGAGATGTGTTGGTTGTCCATCTGGACAAAGGGAACACAACCTGCCAACACAAGTCAGGCCTCAGTTACCATGCAGTCTGCCCAGTCCTAGGACCGTTAGCATCTTACCCGAGCACCGGATTGGAGGATTTTGTCTGGCTTCCTGTAGGGCTCCCATCAGCGTGGGATAGTTCTTCAAGGAAGAGGGATGAGGCTCGTGTTCTAATGTTCCAGCTCAGGGGGCCCGTGGGGTCAGTTTAGGGCTGTTCACACCTTCTTGCCCACGTCTTTGAAGAGACGTGGCTCCGGGTATACACCCAGTGAGGCTTGTGTGCTTCTCAGCAGTGAGGGTGGCCTTGCAGAGACGACCAGGGGTAGGGGTCGAGGGAGAGCGTTTACTTCCTCACAGCTGTGTTAGCAGGGCCTTCACCCTTCAGAGGGAAAAATGAAACAGTTGCCTTAGGCTGTGGTACAGTAGACGTTGGAAGCCTAGTTCATCCTGAGAGGGGCATGATGGGAATATCCCTGAAAGTAGCCAGTAGAAGTCATCCTTTGGCGGGATGGATGAAGTGACTCAGGGCCCAGCAGGGTAGGGAGAAAGTGTGTGTGTTGTGCGATGTGTGTGTTCCTGGGCTCTCTTTGTTGGCTGCAGCATTTGCCTAATTTCCTCCCGTGGGTTTTAGAAAACACTGTAGGGTTGTTGTCTTTACTAATCACAGTGATAGCGACACTCAGGGTTCTTCTCTTCCCGTAAACTGGCTCTCGTCTGTTCTTTCTTATTTTGTATTTTGCCCAGGAGCTCAAGTTCTGGGCCAGCTCTCCTCGCTAAATGGATGAAATGTCTCTTATTTTGCCTCATACTTTATTACATGGCATTTGGTTTCATGAAGTGATTTTTACCATCCGCTCTTTGGGGAAAAACAAAACCTGTCTTAACGCCGGTAGCAGCCTTCTCCTCCCAGTTCTTTCTTGTCAGTGGCACAGAGCCGTGGGTGATTCTTCTGCCCGTCAGTGCTCCCTGACCTAGCTCTCCCCTGGCCATCATCCGTGGTGAGGAAACTCTCTGTGTATGTGGCTTGAGATCCATTCATTTATCGCTGATTGTGAACTTACTGTGCACACAGGGTGTGGAGATTCAGAGTTAAATCAGGACTCTCTCAGAACTTACCAGCCATCAGGAAGTCACAGACATCTGCGTGGATATGTGGGTCCTGAGTGAGGGCTGTCTTCTGCTTGCTCTGAGTAGCAGTTCTCATCACTTTTTATAGTCTCATCCCTACAAACACAGTCGCTTCTCTGCTCTTTGCCACGTGGGTGGGGGAGGACCGAGACGCCCGTGTCTCCCTCACTGCTGCCAGCCATATCCCCGTAGGTCCCATGCCTTTAGCTGGCAGCACTAGACTGTATTCCTCCCGGGAGTTGAAACAGGAATTAGTGCTGGTACCTCTCAGTGGCACGTTTGCTCTGCTCAGAGCCCTTGTCACTCACAGATGGTCAGGCACAGGGTCTTAACTGCTTGGGACCTTTCCATTTGTCCTCAGCATGTGTGCAGTGGGGAAGCCTTTCTTCTGGAGCTGAAAGGAAGAGGATAAGAAAGTTAATGCTCTCCCACAGCCTTGCTGCTTGCCCTCACCTGACCTCGAGGTGGAGATTGCCCGCAGCAGGCAGGCTCTGCAGCCTCCACATACACAGCCATCTCATTTCAGGACAGCTTGCTTTCCTGGTTTCGGGTCAGAAGTTCTTAGAGTTCATCTCCAGCTTCTCCCTGCTACAGACCCAATTCTTTGAGTAATCTAGAATGGTACCACAGAGAGGAATTCAGCTACACTATAGGTATCCTATCCCCAGTAGACATTTTGGGTCATAGTAGGGCCTTCACGTACAGCTGTGCAGGGCGTGCACTGCACAACTTTAGAGTGTGCCATTTACACTGTGGTCCATGTGTGTGGTGCCTCCTGGAGTTGTGCTGGGTGAAACCTCCACAAAGGCACAAAGCTGACTTTGTGAGAGCTTCGAAAGAATGCTGCCATGGACTTCCCTGGAGTCAGACAAGGTATTGCCCAAGGTTTTTTGTGAAGTGCTTTCTAGGTTTCAGAAGATTCACGAGACGCTTGAAATGACTTTAGCTCAGTTTTACATTTGGATAAGGTTTGGTATAATAGGGGAACCCCTGAAAAGACTTAGAGGTAGATCTGGATTTGGGGCTCTAGGAGCTTTACCTCTTGTAAGGGGTACTGTCAGATTCCTTTATCAGTGGTTCGTTACACATGAGTTTGAACACACACAGCCCTCCTTTCCTCCCTCCCTCCCTCCCCTTCCTTTCTTCCCCCTCCTTCCCTCCCTCCCTCCTCCCCTCCCCCAGGAAATGGTCTGTGGAACAAGAATTAGAGTTAAACTGTTTATAGATTTGATTGTGGTGGGAACTTGTTAGTATTCTTTTTAAACTGACTTGAAATAGAAGCGTCTATAAATTACTTTGGGTACTGTAAAGTTCACAAGGTTCTTGTAGAAAAACTTTTCTCAGCTAATCACCTTATCCCTCTTTCACGTTCCTGCTTTTCCAGCCCAGTGGTGACAGAAGCCTTTATACACTAGTTTAGCAAAATAGAGTTGAGTAAAACAGTCACATTTGGGTTGTTGGACTAGGTACATTCTGGAACACAAGAAGAAACATTTTGGTCCCATGGTGATATCTCACCCGTGGCCTTGTAATAGAAGTTATTGCCTTTCTAGCTCTTCCCCGTTAGGTTAAGGAGATAAATCCCAGGCCATTTGCATATCTTGAGCCCCGAGATAATGGGATGGCCGCTTCCCTTGAGATGCATCTCCCCCTTCAGTACTTAGTGTTTATTTCTTCATGTCCTCTTCCGATTAAAACACAGTCCCTGTCCTCTAGAAGCCTTTAGTCTAGATGATCATTTCCTCAGCCATGAACATCTTAGTTATGTATCCTAAACAGACAGCTTCCCAGGGGTAGCGGATATTTTCACCTGCCTTTCAGAACATATTGCAGGAGATTGGAGATGGGTGAGGCCTGTATTACAGATGACCGGGAAGCCCTTGGCTACCTGGATGCTGACACCACCTGGAGCTGAACTGTTTCTGTGCCCCACTTGAGATTTCCCAAGAGGCGCAGGCCCCCAGATCTGAGAGGCTTTCTCTAGAACCGTTGGTTCTCAGCCCTCAGCTGGAGCTGAAGCTCAGTGGCATCTCTGCCTTGGGGTTCTCCTTACAGGGCCTTATGGGTTTTCGAGTTTTCTACCAGTGGCTGTTCTTGTCTCTTCTTGAGTTGACGTCAACATACCCTGAGAACTTTTAGGCAAAGGTTAATATTTAGATATCCTGAAACAGATGTCAGACCACCAGTTCCTTTTGTTTGTGACGCTTCGTATATACCAGGCAGCTGATTCCTACGGATGGGACTGGAGCTAACGGGGTGAGGGAGAACTAGTTTCAGATCTGGAAGGGGGCGGTTACCTCTACAGAGTTCTTCCCTACTCCCATGCCAAATGCACAGACGGGAACAGACCGCCAAGATATCAGGGAGGGTCAGATTGGAGAGTGTGAATCACTCCATGCAGCGTATCACCCGTAATCCATGGAGAGCCTTCCTCGGAGGGCAAGGCAGTAAATAGGCAGGCAGTGTAGCCTGGCGGATAAGGGCTGTGGAGCCAAGATCGCCCGGGTTCCCATCACGTGGCCCCATCATCCGGTAGCTCTGTCATCTCAGCAGAGTGCATGCACTCCTCTGTGCCCCAGTGTCCTTATCTGTAAAATTGGAACGATGATCACACCTGGTGTATAGGATTGTGTGAGGATAAATGAGTCACTAGGAATAGCACACTTAGAATCATGTCTGGCACATAGTATGTGATCAGTAAATGGGAGCTGTTATTACTAAGAGTATTATAGTTGTTACGTAAGTGGAAAATGGCGAGAGCTGGATGTTCCCCTTTATGGGTGTCCACTCGGCAGTTTGAAAAGCAGCTCAGATGGTTTCTGGCTCTGTTTCACCTCTTTTCTCCCCTTCCGTCGTTAAAACCAAGGCCCACGCTGCAGTGCCAAGAAAATCCCGTACTGAGGCTTTTATGTTTTGATTCCGAACGAGGACCATTTGGCCTTAAGAAGAGCTTTGCGTGGGGCAAGGAGGCTCTCACAGCCATCTCAGTGTCGTTCATTTGTCCCCAGGCTCTTGGGCCACTTCCAGCCCCGTTTCTCCACACCTCCCCGAATCTTCGCCATCCAGTTCTCCTCTCCCCTTTTATGGATACTCGGGGTCAGGTCTGAGGATGGACATAGACGTATCGGGAAAGAGGTCTTTCCTCTCTGCCTCGCTGATCCCTTCTCTTCTGCTGGGCGCGCGTTCCTTCAGCTGGAGCACAGTTGCAGGGCGCTTGGATTAAAGGGGGGTGGGGGGTGGGAAAACACTCAGGAGCCGGTGCGGATGGAGGTGGCAGCCAGTGCCTCTCCTCCTGCCTCCCTTCCAGGTGAGCCCAGGCGCCCTCCTCCCATCTGCTTCCTGAAATAATTCCCTGTGTTTCATCTGTTCATCATCTAGGGGAAGAAGAAGAAGAGGAAAAGGGACAAGCAGCCCGGGGAGACCAATGGTAAGTTTGAATAAGCAGGATGGAGAAAGGGAGCGGTACTCTGAGGACCACTCTTTTATGTCAGGCTTCTATCTGGGGGAGGCAGGAGAAATTCAAGGCCAGGACATTGTTGCGGGGGCGGGGGGGACCTGTCTTAGCCAGCCTTGTTGTTTATGCATTTTAATTAATTGCTTCATGACTGCCCTTTTAAAGCTAGTAACATTCATTGTTGCATGAAAAGCACATTGTTAAGTCTAGTGGAATGCGTTTTAAAATAACTGCAGAGCCTGTAAGTGGAGAGCGGTAGGCATGCCTAGGCGGGGATTTATACACTCTGCTTATTCTGTATGTGTCTGAGTAGGGAGAAGGAGGGGGCTAGGGGAGCAGAAGGGGTGTGTGCGGGTGTTTGATATTAACTGGGCCGTTCCTGAATGTTCTGATGCATGCCTTTACAGTGGTCAATTGCACCCAATTTAAATTAAGGAGGTTTGTCATTCTCTAGAAGAAATTAGAAATACTGCATAGGCAATCTCAGAGGTCCCTTCGAGAAGGCCAGGCTTTTACAAACAACGACAAAAACATTTTGAAGGCTTTGTATAATTTGTTCTTTTTTTTCAGAACACAGCGAATGTTTCCTAAATCCTTGCCTTTCACTTCCTCCGATTACAGGTGCTAATGTCATTTTGAGTCATTAAAATAGTTGATAAACTGTTTTTTTAATTTTTCTTGCCATTATAGTTTTATTAACATGAAACACGTATGACCTTTGAACATTCTTTAAAATGACCATCTACACGGTTTCGTATGTTTCGGTAGATTTTTTTTTCAGTTGCTTTTGTTGTTTTTTTGAATTTAATTTAACTTCTGCTTTGTTTATTTATTTTTCCCGTAACAGTTGTTTAAGCCATGATGACAGTGATTTAGAGTTGAACTAACTGTGCAAATTGAATATGCAGTATTTCTTTAAAAGAGACTGGTAAAAAAAAAACAAAAAAAACAGAAACCAACAACAACAACAAAATGGAAGGAATTCAGTAATAAACCTCCTTAATCTAATGGCATTTTTTCATCGCTCCCACTAAGTTTTCTCACGCAAGCATGCATCCGCAGTATGATTATTTTTTCCTTTGCTTTTTTTTATTTTAGTTTTCTTTCCTTCCTTTTGCTTTTCTGCTCATAACTTGCAAATCCACTAGCATTTCACTGACTGTACCTGCTTAAATGCTGCTGTGAGCTTCCAACTAACTCTTAACAGCTCATTCACACAGCCTGTTGACCTTTATCTGTTCCTCTCTTAATATTAGTGAAAATAGATTTACAAAAAGAAAATACGAACATTCCAAAAGCTGCAATATCCCAGTACCACAACCCCTTTCTTTCTTTATTTCTTTCTGTTTTGTTTCGTTTTGTTCTGTTTTTATTTGTAGTTTTTTTTTTCTTTTTTAAACTGTTGTACTCTGAGAAGAAAAAAGCATGTGACAAACTTAATTCCCTCCTTTGCTTTATTTTCTTCTTTAAGAAAAACAAATTGAGAGAGAGAGAGAGAGAAAAAAACAAAAAGCAGAACCAAAAGAGGAAAAACATTTAAAACTTAGTTCTTCAGTATCTAACTTCCCTTTATCAGTTCAAACCAAATCGGAGAGACAGTCCTTAAAGAAGGGATACTGCAGCTTTATTTGCAACAGCTAATTTCACAAGTTGAATAAGAATGTGATTTTTTTACCTTTTTTTTTTAATTAAAGAAAGTTAAAAACGAAAGTCAATATTATGTAATTAGTAACCAGGTCATTGATTTATTCCCTTTTTTATTTTTATTTTTTTCTTATTTGTATCTTTCTCTTCCCCCCTCCTCTCTCCTTCCCTCTCTCTCCCTCCCTCCCTCCCTCTCTCTCTCTCTCTCTCTCTCTCTTCCTCTTCTCTCCTCTCCCTCTCCCTCTCCCTCTCTCCCACGTCCTCCTCTTCCGCTCGCTTCTCTCTTGAACTCATTCAGACCTGAGCGCTCCTAAGAAATGCCGAGCGCGCTTTGGCCTTGATCAACAGAATAACTGGTGCGGCCCTTGCAGGTGTGTATAGATTTCCCAGATTCGCTGTGCTGGTTTGCAGCTGGTCTATTTGGTCCTTTCCCCCCTTCTCTGGCCTGTTGCTTTGTAGCTCTGTGTGTGGATCTTAGGAGACAGGAGGGCGCGGGACACTGCTCTGTGAGGGACGTGCTTGTCCTCCTCGCTGCTGCTAGCCAAAATGCCACTGTAAAACAGCATCATTCGTGCCTCCTCGGGTCAGCGACAGCAAACCCCAGCGCGCCCCCTCCCAGGGAATGTTGCCTGCCAGCCCCTTCCTCCCGACAGCCCAGGATGGGGGCTCAGTGACATCCATCGTATGCCTGGCCTAGGTAGAAGCAAATAACGTCACCTTTTCCCCTCCTCTTCTCTCTCTGTTTTTATTTTTTCCTTGTTGTTTTTTGGTTTCTGGTTGTTGTTTTTTTCTTTGTGTTTTATCGTTTTATTTTATTTTTTTTCTTTTGATGCATAGAAGTCCTTTCCTTTCATGTCCTTGGTGAGGGAAGACAGTCAAATAGAACCGAGATGATAGCGAAGACAAGTCAGCTGTAGCTGAGATTTCACATCCAACTGAGCACGACCCACCATTGTGTTGTATTTTTTGTGTTTACCTTATGCTAACAGATGCAAATACTCCAAAGAAGTGTCGGGCACTGTTCGGGCTTGACCGACAGACTTTATGGTGCAAACCGTGCAGGTATATTCCCTACTGCGAGGCCTTTGGGAAAAATCAAAGCATTCTGTCCTTCTGGTACCTTAGTGTGTCAATATATTTTGACCTCATTCCTATCTACTTCCCCGCTGGTATCAATGACTAATGATCCTCATTCTTCAAAATTTCCTTGCTAATTTTATGCCGTGTCCTCTCCCTACTTTTCTCTTTCTCTCTTTCCCCTGCTCTTACAAATAACATATCCCTGGTGGTAGGACCTAGACCACAGCCCTCACAGACCAGGACGGGCACTTACCCTTTTGCTTTGAAAGCCAGCATTCTGGAACTGGCCCGGCCCTGTCAGTGCTTCCGTGGCGTGTCTGCAGGACAGAGAGAGCGCCACCATGTCCCGAGGTTTCAATGAGCTCAAATTGGCAGCAGTAGCATTCCCATGCACTTGGAGTCCAGGCACTTGGAGAAGGGCTCTGGGGCAGGCTTTTTTTGGTTTTGTTTTGTTTTTTTGTTTGTTTTCTGTTTCAAAACCACGTCTCTGGACAGAGGAGCTTGGTTAGCTGACATTGTTTTACAGTGCTGAAAAGAAGCGTGGCATTGAACGGCATGCACCAGCTGCAGGGCTGCAAGCAGTGAGTCGTGCAGTCGCGTACTGCAGTGCTGGTAGCCTGCAGAATGAAAAATATATATCTATACATATATCTAGAGAGACAGAGAGAGCACTGGTTCCAAAGTGAATCAGGAGAGTCCAAATTAAACGCCTGTGTTCCACCTGCAGGTTCCATCCAACCTGTAATTTCAGGGAAGGTGAAGGTGTAGGTACTTCCTTCTTGGTGGAGGGATACCAACTAGTTCCTGTCTCATTTCCTTTCCTTTAATGACCACCTTTGGTTAAATTTGTTGTTTCTTTGTTCTGATACAAGCAGTCTTTGAATTTGGAATATTATGATGGTAGGTATCTCAACACCCAAACACGCTCCCCTGTCTGTAGTGCCTCCCTTGTCACGTGTCCCTCTCCTCCACGCCCTGCCATGTGTTCCGTGTTTAGACGTTAGCTCAGATGTCCATTCCATTACGTGCATGCCCACCAGTCTCCTGTGTCTCTTCCCCTCCCCTGACGCCTGACGAGACATGGGCGAAGTGCTTCGCGTTGAGCAAGCGTTGAGGGGAGAGAGGGCCCGAGAGTCTGTCTTGACAGAGGCTGCCCTCCACAGGCGACCCTCATGCCCATTGATGGAGGACCGGGGGGCCTTGGGTGCATGTCCAGCAAGAGAGGGACCCCCCCCCCCCATTCTATGAGTTGACCGTGCCCACGGAGGTGACAGGTGGCCTTGCCACGCAGTCCCGGGGTCTTGTCTGTGCAACAGAAAAGTTTCACGATGCAGTTGGTGGAGGGTGTTAGGCATTTCATTAGGGCTGGCCTGGAAGATGGGAACTCTGCCGACCCTATCTAGGCGGTGAATTTGTGTCAGATTTTTCTTTGCGCTGAGTGGGAAGTTAATTAGCTACGGAATCCTGCTCTGAGACGCCTGCCGCGGTGAAGGGTTAGCTGATTGCAATGCCCACTCCTAAGGGAGGGTTTCTCACGCTCTGTAGAAACACATGGCCGACACCATCGTGCGCCCCTCGCAATGTGCTTTGTTGCCTGGTTTGTGTATTTTATTTTGTGGGAGGCGAGTGGTGGCTTACGAGTCCCTTTTTCTGCTTTGGAAGCAGGTAACTGCAAGTTAGACTTGGCACTTTGGGGGATGAAAGTTAATCATGACCAACATTGACCAGACAGACAGTCCTTTCTCACACCCAGCTGCACCTTGCTTAAAGCGGAGTGTGGAATCTTCCTCAGAAACGAGAATTTTCATGACATTTTCACAGAACAAAAACAAACCACCCCAAGCCTTCGGAGCTGCTTCATCAACATGGTTCTCTACAGTGCAGCTTGGGGGCGGGGCGGGGGGGCAGCTGTCAGTGTGGCAGCGCAGGTGCTCAGAGGTCCTTCCTCTCTCCTTAGCGCCATCCTTCCTCTTTCCCGCCTCAGCGCCCTTAGACCTTCCGTGGTGGCCCTTCTTCCTCTGTTGGGGATATCGTTTCGTACTCTGAAAGCTTTAGCACATGCGTTTCTGCTCCTTTAAGTGCCTAATTCCAAAATAGGGTCAGGAAGAGCTCTTACTTTCCTTTCAGAGTGAATCCATAAGAAGCTAAAAATGGATTTTTAAGGGGCCACCCCTTGCTGGGAGAAGGAGCGTAGGTGGGGGAGGGTAAGAGAATGGGGTTTGTCCCTTTTTTCCTCAATGTTTCTTCTTGACTTTGCCAGGATCTAGCTTGATGCTAAATCAGTAAGTGCTTAAAAAAAAAAGAAGTTGCAAAACGAGGCATTTTCTGGCCTGTCCGAAATGGACGTGTTCCACTGCCGTCTGCTCCGCCACCTCTTAGAAGGAGCGGTCGCCCTGTCAACGTAGTCTTCGTGTCCCGTGTTCAGATGCCCCCACTCATCCCCACGACCACGGAAACGTCCTATCATGAGGAGGGCAGGAGGGGGGAGGGGCGCACCAGAAACGCTCCTAGCCAATCAGGGCTCCTCACTCCCTGCGCAGGGTTTCTAATTTTATTTGACATTTGAGGACATTTTAACAAGATTCTGTTTTGAGCCCACCAAGTTGCTTTTCCCATCTTTTTCACTCTGCCCTAATATAGCATGGAACGCTGCTGGATGTCATTCCCTTGTTTCCTGTTATTTTTTTCCCCTCTTTCTCTCATTTGTCCCTGTCCTCTCTCCCATTTGTCCCTGTTGCTTTCTCAGTTTTGCTTATGCCCCCCACCCCACCCCCTTTCTTCTCCCGTTTTTAAAATGCATGGACATAGTTTTTTGAGCATGTTTTGATCTGCAGGCTAAGGTGGTTTAAAACTCTGAGAGGCTTAATTATTTGTCTTGAGTTTCTGGGACGGGAGCAGAACCCACAGTCTATTTCAGTCTATCCCAGAGGAGAAAAAGGAACCTTGTCAAATTGAAGGTGAAGGGGGGCGCTGCCCTTGCTTTCCTAGAGTTCCTCTGGACCCAGAGCAGGGATGGATAGACCCTGAGGCCACCAGTCCAGTGGGTCTTGGCCTCTGGGAGTCAGGAAGGGCTGAGCATGTGCCCTTTCACACACCCCCCCTCCTGCCATCTTGCGGAGTCCACAGCCCACGCACCGAGGGGCATCATCAGACAGCTCTGGGGCACAGAACCAAGGAGGAACTCATTACACCCACTTCCTTTCAAAGGCCAGTGACATCTGACAGTGGTTGCCTTCAACCAGGCAGCATCTTAGTTGCTTTCCCATGACCGGAAGCCAGCCGGCGCTTACAGACAGAGCGTTATCAGCTGTAGTTCTGACTGTATTCTCCTTAGATCAGCACATTCCCTGTATCTGCATTACTTTTATAGCACGTGTGGGGTTGATCGCCAGGATCACTCTTCCTACCAAATATTATCCCATCAGACTGGGATGAATAATAGGAGAAGCTTTGAGGTCACACGCTTAATGTCTTGAATGGATGTCCCCAACTTTAGATGATAAGCAAGAGAGGCTCTGAAATTCTCATTCCTATTTCTTACATAAACAGGAAATGGAGAGGGGAGATTCTCGTTTTGGTGCAGGGCAAAATTAGTCTTTCTGGTTTAAACCCTAATCCTGACGACCCCCATTCAACAAGGTCCATGCTGTGATTCCCTGGTACTTCTTCTTTGTCATCACTTCCTTGTGACAGGCTGTACCCTCCATTCACTGGCCCCGGCATGTGGACCAGGGCAGGATGCCCCTCCGTCCCATCCTCACTGTCTCTCCTTCTAGCCTTCTCACTATGGGGTGGGGGAGGGGAAGACCCCAAATCTTAAAAAAAAAAAAAATCAAGTTTGAATCATAATTTAATCCACAACCTGCAGGCCATACAACCAGTTATTCTCGTTCCTTTGGATCATTTTCTGTTTTTCTTATTCTTCCCCCTCCCCCACCTTTGTTTATCCTCTTCTACCTGTTTTTTGGTGGTTTTTTTGTTTTGGTTTTTTATTTTTTGTTTTTGTTTTCTTTTTGAGTTTATTTGGTTTTCTTTTCGTTCCCCCACCCCTCCCCCCCCAACCCCACCCCGATTCTGACCTCTCTTGATTTGGTGTGGTTCTTAACAGACAAGCCCAAAAACTCTCTGGGCGCCAGCAGCCTCTGGTGGTGGTGGTGGTGGTGGTGGTGGTGGTGGTGGTGATGGTGGTGGTGATGGTGGTAATGGTGGTGATGGTGATGGGTTAAAACCTTTAAGCCTCTTGCTAGCACTGCCTTCAGCTCTGTGGGCTCAACAGTCAGCATTTTGAGAGTTTCAGATTGATACGAGGCGCCTGGGGTGGGAGCTCTGTCTTTTTCTTTCTCTCACACACACACACACTCACACTCACACTCACACTCACACACACTCCATTGGCGGGGTAGGGATGGTAGTGGTGGAAATGGAGGAGGGTGGTTATGATGGGGAGTGAGGGCGTGTCTAAGCCAAAAGAGAAATAACAAACTTTTGAGTTCACCTCAGTTTGCACCTAGCCACCTTCTGGCAAATCTGTGCCGCCGCCTACAGGTGGTACCCTTTCGCTTGCTGGCTTATATTTGGGCACGGGTGGGGCGCTGGGTATTTAGTGGGGGCAGGGGAAGCAGGTAGGTAGGGAGTTCTGTGGTCTGACATGCTTGGTTTGCTGGAGCAGGCTTAGCTCAGTGAGCGCGGCACCCCGGCGTGACTGTAATCGTCCCCTGGCCGCTGGGCGTGCCTCCGCAGGGCATCCGCTAGGTGACGTCACCTCGGCTCTGAGCATTAGAGAACTCTCTCCCGCGGCATCTTTGCCCTTTATTCACAGATAACTCTCTTCCCCTGTTTCTAGGAGAAAAAAAAAGTGCGTTCGCTACATACAAGGTGAAGGCAGCTGCCTCAGTCCACCCTCTTCAGATGGAAGCTTACTAGACTCGCCTCCTTCCTCCCCCAACCTGCTAGGCTCCCCTCCCCAAGACGCCAAGTCACAGACTGAGCAGACCCAGCCTCTCTCGCTGTCCCTGAAGCCCGATCCCCTGGCCCACCTGCCCATGATGCCTCCGCCGCCCGCCCTTCTGCTTGCCGAGGCCGCCCACGGCAAGGCCCCCGCCCTCTGTGCCAACGGGGCCCTGGACCTGCCTCCCGCCATCCCTCCCTCATCCCTGGCGCAGCCGTCGACATCTTCCTTACATTCCCACGGCTCTCTGGCCGGGACGCAGCCGCAGCCGCTCTCCCTCGTCACCAAGTCTTTAGAATAGCTTTACCTTCCTCAGCTCCGGTTGCTCTTTTGTGGAGTGTTGCGTTCTGCTTTTCTTTATTTCCCGCGCCCCCTTCTGCCAGGTTTTTGTTTTGTCCTCTTTTCCGTTTGTGCCACGTGGCTACATTAGTTAATGTTTATCGAGTTCATTGGTCAATATTTGACCCATTCTTATTTCAATTTCTCCTTTTAAATATGTAGATGAGAGAAGAACCTCATGATTCTACCAAAATTTTTATCAACAGCTGTTTAAAGTCTTTGTAGCGTTTAAAAAATATATATATATACATAACTGTTATGTAGTTCGGATAGCTTAGTTTTAAAAGACTGATTAAAAAACAAAAAGGAAAAAAAAGAAGCAATTTTGAAGCAGCCCTCCAAAAGGAGTTGGTTCTGTATTATTTGTATTAAATACGAGCTTGCGAACCAATCATTTTCCATCTGGTTTTTAAACCATAAGGGCACAATGAATGCAGTGCCATTTACCTTTTTTTTTTTCCTGTGTGAAACAACTTTTATTGTGATGTTACTTGTTATTGTTTAAATGTACAGAAACAAAGGGTTAAAATGTGTTAATATACCTTGTTCCATGGTGTTGTTCTTTTGGGGGGAGGGGGATGCTATTCAACAATTAATGGAATCACAACGCTGTTGGACCAGTAGTATTTATTGCTTTAGAGGTTGCTTGTCAAACCTGTACGTTGTCCCTTTTAAAATATGTTTTCCTTTTTCTTGAAACTGTATAAAGTTTTTTTCCCCTTAGCATAAGCATCTTATATATAACAACTCATTTGTACAAGGTTTTTAAGTTTATATATAAAATGTGTATATATATATTTTTTGTTTCCCTTTTGGACATTTTTTTTTTTTTTTTTTTTTTGCCGTATGAAACCCAGATGCCGCCAAATGGACATTAATAGTTGCATTAAAGGATCAGTAGCATTAACAAAAGTTGCTTTAAAAGCCATTATGTAAAACAAGACTTGAAAATTAGTGAGGGAATTTTAGCGACGCTGTACGAGCAACAGTGGAAATTGTCCCGTTTCCCCTGTGAACTCGCAGGCGAGCGCCCTGCACCCTGAGGACATGGACTGACCGTGTGCAAAACTTTATGTGCCAAAATTCTCAGTGACTTTAGCTTTCTCTCTCTTTTTGATGCTGTAATTTTTGTTCATCATGTTTTGCTGTGATGTTACATAGGTAGATTTGTATGTAGTTTTAATGTCACCTATAACAAGATGTGTTTGGTAGCAGATTGTCCAGAAAGCATTTTAAATGAAGAGGTATAAACCCTTAAGGGCCAAAAATTCTGTATATTAGATTACTCTTAAAGGAAAAACCAGCTGCCGCTTTTATGTACACGTATGACATACAAGTAGGTAGCAAACTTTAAAAATAAAAAAAACCTAGGCATGTTGATGTTACAAAATGCTGTATAAAGCTGAAACCTGTTCATTCAGTGCCATTGTAGTTGACATGAAGCGATTGTAAAACTGTCTCCGATTTTTCTCTGGTTTATTAAAATGCTAACTATAACATTTTTTGTGAATACTTTGAATGTTTCCTAACAGTTGTGATGTTACTGTTCCGTTTTATGCTCTTATTCCAATTTCATTTTTAATGGTTTGGAAGCCATTTTTGTAATGAATAAATGTTCATGCTGTACAGTATCTGTAGCATGCCGTTCTGGATTAATAAAAGCAACTTAGTGCAGATAAAGGCTGGTCACTTGTTTCTGTAGTTTGGCTTTTATTTCTGGGGACGCTGGATCCGCCTTAACCAAGAGAAACGTGTTCCAAGCTGGAACTTGAGACCCCGTGGTTGGTATGGGTGGTGGGTGGTGACTTGGATACCAGAAAGGGGCCTTGAACTCTTATGAGGGGTTGCTTTCCACCTGCCCCCCGCCCCCATTCTTAATGTCCGTTTGCCACACTTTATGTACCTGGTTAGTTCATTTCTGAAAGCAAATATCACTCTTCTGGCTGTAAGACTGTCACTCGGATGTATCTCAGTCGGCCCTCTCAGAGTATCAAGCAGAAATGATTTCATTCCAGTTCATGAGACTTAGTTCACCAGGAGGGGATTTAAGAAACCACATCATTGCCATTTCAAGGATCATTGATGTGAAAGTATCCTTATTTCTTTCTAAGAATTAACATGCAGGGAGCGATGCCAGGGTGAGCAGTTGTTAAGCAAGAAGGTTTTTAGAAAATTGGATCAAGGTGCTTCCATTACAAGTTTGCGTGGAGGACTCTTGCCATCCCTGAGTCTCAAGTTGAGGGCTCTCCCCTGGCCGGGGTGTGCGTTCATCCCCATCGTCAACCAGGGCCACAGTAAAGATCTTCCTAAGGTTTCCACTGCATTCATTCCTCACGCTGGCTAGGACGGACGGATGGATGGATGGATGGAAGCATACGTGGTTCCACATATCTGGACAGCCTCACCTGCAAAGGACGTGATTTCATTGGGCACGGAAGCTGTCTGTGTCACTGCCCTTGTTACATACGGTTACACGGTGTTGTCCTTAAGGACTTTTCTTGGAAGCTCTGCTTTGCTCAAGGTGATTTTTGTTCTGTAAAATCTTGAATTTTGTTCTCATTTGCTCTGTATTCCCGGGAAGGAGTGATTCTGGTTGTCCTTCCCCATTTTATTTTGCACGCTGGGACCAGAGTGACCTTTGAAAACACAAATGACAATATCTGTTCTTTGTGGCAGTGTGCTAAGCCACTGATGGGCATTTTCTCATTTCATCCTAACGCCTACCCCCTGAGGTAGATGTTATCCTCCCCCCCCACTCTCTGCTTTATTTTCTAAAACTGGGTTTGGGAACTCGGAGTGTGTGTCTTGTCCAAAACCACACAGCCTGTAGGGTGGTGGAGCTGGGATTTAAATTCAGCCCTGACTCCAAACCCATGCTCTTGATAGCAAGTTATGCCTCCTTGCGTAGTAAAGATGGTCCTTCTCCCACATGGAGTGATGGGATGATCCTCTGGATGGCTTCCTTGTTTGTTCCAACCCCCTCTGCAGCATACACTCGCTTTCCCCTAAAAGCATTTTTGCCCTTCTGCTTTCAAAGATGCAGTTGCCCTCTGCCTGGAAGGTCTGCTCTGCTCCTGCAGCCTCATTCCTCAACCTTCCGGTCTCCACGTAGATGATAGTGATGGTGTCTGTGATCTTTCAGCTTCCTGTCTTTCCCTGTCATTAACATTCTCATCCGCCATCGTGTCAATGGGGGTGGCCTTGTTAGGCCACTAATAACACCGCTCGGTTCTGTGGACCTTTGGGACTGGATCATTCTTTGCTGTGGGGGACTGTGCTATGCATTGTAGGGTGTTAGCATCCCTGGCCTCTACCCACGAGATGCCAGAAGCACCCCCTTCCCACCAGTCATGACAACCAGAAATGTCTCCAGACATTGCCAGATGCCCCCTAGGGGGCAAAATAACACCCAGTTTAGACCCATTGCTCTAGGGAGCCGCCCAGGAGAGCAGGATTGTGGCTCTGGTGATCTCTGTTTTATACTAGGGTTCTGTTTCAGTGCCTGGCACATTGAGGGTGCTCCATACATATTGCGGGAAGGAATGAACGAGGTTGGCCAACTCCACACCTGTGTTGCGGGAAGCAGAAGAATAGAAACTTCCCATAATGCTTCCAGAGTTTGTGTTCTCAGAACTTCCAAGGTCTCAAGTTACTTCCTTAATCCTTTCAGCCATGCTGGAGCATAAGTCATTGCCCTTGTTACAGAGGCCGAAAACGCCAGCTGGAAGGGGTTGCTGTTCCTCCATCATCAGCCAGCCTGAGTACAGATCTCTTCCTAAAATTCAAAATGCGGATCACCTAGCCATGTGCTTACTGCTCTAGAACATTTGAGCAATGCTTTGGGGATCTTCTCTCCACCCTAATATGGAGCTTCCTTTTCCCCCAAGCTTGTCTAATTCTGCACAGCTCGGGTTCCAGTCAAACGGCAGGCCGAGTCTTTGGGCCTCAACTCTTCTTCTTTTTTTAAAAATAAATTTATTTATTTATTTATATTTGGCAGCACTGTGTCTTCATTGCTGCACACGGGCTTTCTCTAGCTGTGGCGAGCGGGGGCTACTCTTTGCAGAGCACGGGCTCTAGGCACACGGGATTCAGTAGTTGTGGCACGCGGGCTCAGTAGTGGCTCTTGGGCTCTAGAGCGCGGGCTCAGTAGTTGTGGCGCACGGGCTTCGTTGCTTCACGGCATGTGGGATCTTCCCAGGCCGGGGCTCGAACCCGTGTCCCCTGCATTGGCAGGCAGATTTTTTTTTTTTTTTACATCTTTATTGGAGTATAATTGCTTTACAACGGTGTGTTAGTTTCTGCTTTATAACAAAGTGAATCAGTTATACATATACATACGTTCCCATGTCTCCTCCCTCCCACCCTCCCTATCCCACCCCTCCAGGTAGTCACAAAGCACCGAGCTGATCTCCCTGTGCTATGCAGCTGCTTCCCACTAGCTATCTACCTTACGTTTGGTAGTGTATATATGTCCATGCCACTCTCTCGCCTCATCACAGCTTACCCTTCCCCCTCCCCATATCCTCAAGTCCATTCTCTAGTAGGTCTGTGTCTTTATTCCTGTCTTACCCCTAGGTTCTTCATGACATTTTTTTTTCTTAAATTCCATATATATATGTTAGCATACGGTACCTGTCTCTCTCTTTCTGACTTACTTCACTATGTATGACAGACTCCAGGTCCATCCACCTCATTACAAATAACTCAATTTCGTTTCTTTTTATGGCTGAGTAGTATTCCATTGTATATATGTGCCACATCTTCTTTATCCATTCGTCTGTTGGTGGACACTTAGGTTGTTTCCATCTCCAGGCGGCAGGCGGATTCTTAACCACTGCACCACCAGGGAAGTCCCTCAACTCTCTTCTTGACATCGGTTTGGTTTCTTCCTACCTCGGGAAGTTTATTTTCGAACTGAACATCTTTCTAGTTCATCCATGAAAAGGATCTGTGGATTTTTTGTTGCTAAGGGACCCTAAGACAACATCTAGGAGCCCATAACCTCATCTCTGAGCCATATCATTCCTGACCTCTGTTGGGACCTGGCCAAGGAAGTTTGCATGTTAGGAGGGTGTATTAGTTACCTGTGGCTGCTGTAACAGAGTAACACAAAGTTGGTGGCTTCAAGCAATAGCTCTCACAGCTCGGGAGGCCAGAAGTCCGAGAGCCAGTGCGTGCTTTCTCCAGATGTCTGGAGCCTCTTCCAGCTTCTGGTGGCTGTCTACAGTCCTGGGTGTTCCTTGTCCTGTAGCCACATCACTCAGACCTCTGCTTCCATCTTCACATCGCTGCCTCCTCTGCCTCTGTCCTGAAAGTCCCTCTGCCCCTCTCTTCTAAGGATATGTGTGATTGTGTTTGGGACCCCTGGATGATCCTGGATGAGACGCTTCTCTCTAGGTCCTTAACTTAATCACATCTTCCGTCATATAAAATAATATTCACAGGTTCTAGGATTGGGATATGGACATATATTTTAGGGGACTACCCTTCAGCCCACTCCAGAGGCATTTGCCAATTCTGGGACGATTGCAGAGTCTTAGCACAGGATCCTCCACAATGGACAGTTGTTCCAGTGTCAGTGGTGGTTTTGGACAAATCTGTGCTGAAAGTGATTATTACAGTAGGTGGTTTTCCATTTCAGGTAGTGGAAGGTTCACTTTTTATTCTGATGATGTGAATGCATGTAGGGTCAGAGGGCCTTTTGTCTGGACCCAGGGTGTGAAGAGAGGAAGCGCCTGGGAGCAGTGGCATGAACCTGAGCTTGGGGAATCCTCCGTCTGACTCCCTCACTGTGTGTCCTTGGGTAATGCCTTCATCTCTCTGAGCCTCTCTTTCTTCAGCTAACACATAGTGACAATATGTCATTTTGTCAACATGATAAGTGTCATTTTGACAGATTCTTGTGAGGGCTAGAATGCAGAGTGCCTGGAATAGTAAATCATAGTGTTTATTATTATCACAAAAGCAGAAGGTCAGTCATAATTATTTGTTTTCCTCATTTCTCCTTGGGATTCTGCTAGTCCGGGTCTTTAAACCCAGGTTAGAGAATAAAAGAGATCTGGATGTGGAAGACATGTCCCCGTTATGGAGTCGAGGGACCACGGGCCTGGGATGCTGTGACTACCCATAGTCAGTCATTCACCTAACCTGGGACTTAATGACCCCATGAATATTTTTTCTGCCTCTTGGGGCACCGCAGCCGTGGCTGGCATGCTTTCTGTGGTATGTAAATATGTTTTAATTAAAGCCCTTTGGAAAGAAGCTAAGAGCCTAAAAGTCTCTTGGGCCTCAAGGCAAGTGCCAGAAACCAGAGCTGGGAATCGCTAATAAACGAGGCTAGAGGCTTGGTTCTCTAGAGGGTTCCCATCTGGAGTTGGCGTCCTCATCTCCCATTTCACATCTGGCTCAGCATTCCCAGGTGTGTGCCAATGGCAGAAGCCTGGGTGAATCCTGGTGTGGGTATGACGGGCAACACTAGTGAATTCTGAGCCTGGAGCATGGTTTTTTTTGTTTGTTTGTTTGTTTTTTGCGGTACGCGGGCCTCTCACTGCTGTGGCCTCTCCCGTTGCGGAGCACAGGCTCCGGACGCGCAGGCTCAGCGGCCATGGCTCACGGGCCCAGCCGCTTTGCGGCATGTGGGATCTTCCCGGACCGGGGCACGAACCCGCATCCCCTGCATCGGCAGGCGGATGCTCAACCACTGCGCCACCAGGGAAGCCCAGCGTGGGTTTTTTTAAAGCTGGCATTTTGTGAGCGCACTTGATGGGAGCTGTAAGCACATTGATTCCTTGATTCATTCATTAATTTAACAACTATTTTTTGAGCACCAATTTGCACCAGGTACTGTTCTAGGAACTGGCACATAGATCTGGGAGGAGTCAGGTTGGTCTCTGTTTTTTTCCCTTTGAGCTCAGTCCTGCATCATCTTAACAAGACAGTCTTTAAGGAAAGGGGCCGCAAACATTCCTGAGGCCTGGGCAAGCCACTCACCTGGAAAGTGGCTTCATATGAGGATAATGACCAGAGGATGTGCTAAAAACTCTACCTGTGTTTCCTCATTTAATCCTCATTGGAATTGACGTTGCTTTTATGTTCATTTCACAAGTGTAGAAAGTGAGGCTTAGCGAGGGTAAGTGGCTTTCTCAAAGACACATATCTGGGAAGTAGTGAGCCCAGGATTTAACCCAAGGCAGCCCGACTCAGGAGCCTGCACGGCTAAATACCATGCTGTACTCCTCCTCATGAAGTCACAGACCATCTGAGTAGCTGGGGAGAGGCAGAGGACAGAGCTAGTTTGATTCATGGCCTTGGGAGAGGCTTTGGTTATGATATCACAGGGTTCTTTCCCTCCCTGTGTGCAGAAGTTTTTTTTCTCATTCTGGTTCCTGTGCATGTAATAATAATAAAGACAGTTAATAATTACATAGATTGCACTATTTTGTTTTTTAAAAAATGTATTTATTTGGCCGCGCCAGGTCTTAGTTGTGGCATGCAGGATCTAGTTCCCTAATCGAACCCGGTCCCCCTGCATTGGGACCCATATGTCCTTTTTACCTTAATTACCTCTTTAAAGGCCCCTCTTTAAAGGGGCTTAGGACTTCAACACATGAATTTGGTGGGGGATGCAATTTAGCCCATAACAAATGTCTTATGGTTTCATGTATAGAGGTTTTGCATGTCTTTCATTCAACTTATCCCTAGATATTTTATATTTTTTAAAATTATCATAAGTGGTATTTAAAATTTTTTACGTACTATTTGATTATTGCTAGTATATCGAATTATACTTGAATTTTGTATACTGACCTTTTATCCAACAGCCTTGCTAAATTCACATATGAATTCTAATAGATTAGCTGTAGCTTTTTTGGACGTTTCTATCCACACAATTATGTTATCTGCAAATACCGATAATGTTATTTCTTCCCTTTTCCTTCCCTTCCAATCTTTATACTCCCTCTTCTGCCTCCTTTTTTTCCCTTTATTGTGCTGGCAAGAGCCTCCAATAGGACGTTGAATAGGAGTGGTGATATTGGACTTCTTTGTCTTTTTTCTGAACTCAGGGAAAAACATTCACGATTTCACCATTAAGTATGTATAGTGTCCGCTGTTTTTGTAGATACATGTTATCAAATTAAGAAGATTCCTTTTTAGTCATAGTTTGTTGAGAACGTTTCTCACAGGCTCAAAGCATGGAAAGGTGAGCCACAGGTAGGAGATAATATCTGTAACACATTTATTGGATGAAGGACTGATATCCAGGAATTAAAAAGCTCCTAAAAAGCAAAAGAAAAGATAGCTTAATCAATTGAAAGAGGGCAAAACCCCAAACTAAACAAAACAAAAATGAGACTAGGTAATTCACAAAAAAGGGATATCCCAGTAGCATAAGTTTACCTTAGTAGATGATCATAGCATCTTCATTCATAATGGCCCCAAACCGGACACATTCACATTGTTCATCAATAGTAGAATGGATAAATAAATTGTTGTTTTCATACAATGGGTCGTTTTCATCCAAAGCCCTCAAGATCCCTCTGGACTCTTCTCATAGATGATATATGCTCCATTCCACTGAGATGCTGGGAATGATATTGGGTAGGTGAGGGGCTGTTTGTCTTGCATGGAGCTATAACTGCCATGTGGCCTACAGCCTAGGGCCTGAGGAGCGAGTCACCACAGCCAGAAGTCATAAACCAAGGCTTTTGAAAAAAAATGTAATGGCCCCTATTCATTTGGTTTATGGAATTATGAAGAATTCAGGTTAAGCGATGTTAACTTCCTCTGGGTTCTCAAGGTAGTGGTGGTTACTACTTAGAACAAAACAAGCTATGCACTGCCCACTCACTCACATCCCTGTTAGCTTTATGAGACCAAGTGTGGAAGGAAATTCACAGTGAAGGATGTGGATGGAGTGGGGCTACTGGAATGGCCTCTAAGGATAAATAATATAGTAAAGCATTAAGTTTCTATTAATAACTTTTCAGATACTACCCTGCTAGAAACCACTCTGGTGTCTGTGTTTGCTTTTCAGGGTGCAAGGGTTGAGGGGGAGGGTGGAAATGGGAAATCATGGGCTTGTTATGAAATTAGAGCCCACCCTTGGTTTCAGAGTGTGTGTGTGGGGCCCTGTTTAGCTCCCCACCCCTACCCAGGGCATCAGAATTCCCAAGAGGGAGGTGTGGAGACATGTAAGTACTAACCTTCCAGGTAGGAATTCCAGGAGGGCTTTGTAAGGCAAGAGCAGCTGCTCTAAACAGAGTCAGACTGTCTCCTCTCCAAGAGCTGGGAAGAAGGACCAGAGGAAACTGTAGCCCAGAGAAGGGGACCCAAGCATGTCTTGTTGGAAGCCGCACAGCTGGGTCCTGGCAGGTTCTAGGCTAGACGCCATGATTCCTTGCACTCTAGACCAGGCATCTTTCCAGTAAACTATCCCAGCTTTGAATCCTCTACTGACTGGCTTTGAGGATGGGGAATTTGCATCCTACTGCCAGCTCCACGACTTGTTCCCAATCTCGGGTCGGTGTCCAAGTTTGAGGACTCCAGTGCGATGGAGGACTGGAGTGTGCAGCTCACAGGAATACAGAAGCCACCGTTAGCAGACGCCTCTGACATGCCGGCACCACACTGGGCTCCCGGGCACCTCCCACGGCGCGCATTATTTTATTTGTTCTTCACCCAAATACTATGATGGAGTCTTCTTATTTCCATTGTCATAAGAAGGAGCTAAGCAACACATTCAGCATCAGTCAGCCGACAAGTGGCAGAGCTGGAGTTAAAATTAGCCAATTCTCTTCAATTACCCTGCAAATGAGAATATTAAAGAGAAACTGAGTCCTGACATTTCTCTGAGGTTTTGGAAAAGCTGTTAGGACTCAGCTGGACTGGGACATCTGTCCACTTGGGCGAAACGGGGCTACCCCATGGGGAACCCTATGTCCTGTGGCTGCCATGCCCTAGGGTTAGGGTGGTGTGTCGTGGGAAGGTACTAAGTGGCCCTGACTCCAGGGCTGAGGACCTGGATGTTCTCTTTCTCTTGGTTCCAGGAGCTGTGACCTCACCTTGTACCACCAGCTGTGGCGAGCAGTGAGGTGAGTCCAATCGGACCCTGAGTGCAGCCCCCCGATGGTCGATCCTGGAGGCCAGGTGGGTGCTGGATGGATGTCTGTAGTTACCAGGGCCCAGCATTTGAGGGTTCCTGAGTGCAACTCACTGAGGTGATACTGGGAAGTCTCTCAGGTGCCTCAAGGCTGGTTGTTGGGCATCTGAGGAGAAGGGCTCGGCCATGGGGGCAGAGAGCCTGGCCTCTGCAGACAGCCTCTGTTCTCCCCAGGAACGGGCTGGGCCACCACGCCGCATCCTGCTGCCCAGCCGTCCCCTCGGCCCCACCTCCACCTTATATAATGGCACATTATACAACATTGCAAAGCAGGTGGTATTTTTAAAGACAGCAAGTGAGCATTTTTTTGGCCTAAATTTGGGAATGAAACAGATGGATTTTTAAGACTCTGGGCTTTTCCTATGAATAGTAACCCTTGTTCTCCTCTGCTTTTAAACACCAGTTTCAAGACCACCTCTAGCAACCAATCAGCACTCTATTTAATTATAACAAAATTCTTAGCTCTGTCTGCTGCTGCTCGGACAAGTGGGGGGCACTGGATCAATTTCTGGAGCCAGGCAGACTTGCCAACAACAATTTTCTTTTTCCCAGAGGGCCTCGGAGGCCAGCAGCAGGTTCCAAGCCCTTCCTCTTCTGCCCGCTCGGCGTGGGCTCCCTGACAGCGAGTTTGAAAAGGGTTACAGAGAGGCAGATAAATGCTAGGCTTGTTGCAGCCTTCCTGACAGTGCAGACCCCCGCGCCAGTGAGCTCATGCCTGCCTCATTACACTTGGTGCCAGAGTTTTTCCATTAACAGGTAATTGAGTAGAAACTAAAATAAGCGAAGTTTGTTTCATCCCTTGGATTTTCTTGCTGGGGTTTAAAAGAAAAACACTTTAGCTTCGTTAGTGGAGGAGTGTCCTTGAAAACGTATTTATGTTTTCCAAGTGATTTGTCGCTTGGTAGGTGTAATGAGCCCGTTCCCCCGGCCTCTCCCTTCTTGTTTTTATTCTTTAAGGGCCATAATATTCAGAGAATAGGAGCTGGTTTCCTGGACCCCTGGCTGTCTGACACTCTGTTTTAAGAGTGGATGGTGGGGGGGAGGGAGGGAGACGCAAGAGGGAAGAGGTATGGGAACATATGTATATGTATAACTGATTCACTTTGTTATACAGCAGAAACTAACACACCATTGTAAAGCAATTATACTCCAATAAAGATGTTAAAAAAAAAAAAGAGTGGATGGTGAGGTATGTTCCGTTCATGGTAGAGAACTAATTTTTCTCTCTCTGCTCTCTCTAGTGCAATCCCACCACCGCGCGCACACACACACACACACACACACACACACACACACACACACACACACACACACACACACACACACACACACACACACACACACACACACACACACACACACACACACACACACACACACACACACACACCCCCTGGAAAACCACCCATAGAAGCCCGTTGATCACACAGCCTCAGCCTGCAACCTACAGAGCCCAGGGGGCAGGTGCCCCAGGCCGGCCCCGCCCCCGTCTCTGTGCCCTGCGCCTGCGCATGAGCTCCAGGTGGATGATGTCGCCGGCTGCCGGAAGCAAAGCGAGGTTTGGTCTCCTTTTCTCTCTTTGCGGCTTTCTTTATGTGTGCCCAGCCCAGGTTCTAATTTCACAATTTGCTATTCCAGGAACAGATGTTGTGTGAGCCCTGAGGTCTCCAGTCTTCCTGTTTCCCATCTCGCCGGGCTCCTATCTCAGCTGGTCTATTTTCAGCTTCGAGAAGATTCCTCATCACTGCCTAGACGCAAGTTGTCCATTAGGGTTGGAGCTTGGATGGTGTGAGTGTGTGTAGTACTTGAAATCCAGAGAGAGAGACAGAGGGAGACAGAGAAGGGGGCACGGCCTCCATACTTAGGAGTCTTCATCTTCATTTTACCCGGAGCACCAGAGAATCACGGCTTTATTTCCATCGTGAACCCTTTGTAAATTCTGGTGAGTGCGAATGCCCATCACCGCCCCCGCCCCCCCCCCCACACGTGCACAAATGTATACGCTTGATTACAAACAACAGGCTGCATATGTTTTCAGTAGTTAATGAGCCCCGGTGGCCCTCAGGATGAGAATCACTACAGCAGGCAGGCAGGGCCAATGAAGCAATGTCATTAAAGCAATTTTTTTTTCTAGAATTTTCCCTGCTCCACACACCTGACATAGAAGTCTGTGAAGGAAAGACAGCGCCAGAAATTTGTGACTCTGGATGAACAAACTTAGCTCTGGCATTCTACCAGTAATAATAACTATAGCTAACATTTTTACGTCTCTGCTTTGTGCCAGTGCGGGGTGTCCTTCTAACAGGGATGATGTAGATGAGGTCCCTGCCCACCCAGAGCTAACATTCCAGGGGAGGGTGGGGAGACACACAATAACCAAGTAAACAAAAGGGCCCCTTGAGATTTCAGTAAGTGCCGAAGGGAAATAAACCCGGTGACATGCTGGGGAAGAGCCTCCAGGCATTTAGGAGGGCCCCTCAGGGAGGTGCTGTGTCATCTGAGGCCTGAAAGTTGAGAAGTTTTTCTACGTCCGTGTCACTCTAGGTGCCTGACTCTTTGCATCCCCACAGCCTCCCACAGCTCCATTTCACAGATGAGCGCACTGAGGCCCAGAGGGACGTGCCCGGGGCCATGCAAGTGAGGGAACCAGATCTGGAGCCAGGCCTCTCAGGCAGAACCCTGAGCCTGTGTTCTTCCTTTTTTTTTTTTTTTTTAATAGCTTTATTGAAGTATAATTTAAATACCAGAAAACTCACTTGTTTTAAGTGTACAACTCAATGACTTTGAGGAAATTTACAGAGTTGTGCAACCTTCACCACAATTCAATTTTAGAACGTTCTCATACCCCAGGAAGGTCCCGCTTGCTCATCTGCAGTCACACCCTGTTCCCACGCCCAGCCCCGGGCAACTGCTCATCTACTTTCTCTCTGTGCAGAGTTGCCTTTTCTTCACGTTTCCTATACGTGGCGTCAGTCATACATTATATAGTCTTTTGTGTCTGGCTTCTCTTATTTAGCACAGTGCTTCTCAACCTTTCTTTCATTAGCATCCATACCTTCCCCAAGGGGAAAAATTATATTTAATTAAAATTCTCCCTGAAGACAGAAATTAAGTACTAAGGATTTTGTCAGGTAGGGTTGAACTTTGGAAAGCCACAAGCTATTGTAATAGCTAAGAATGTTTTGCCCCCAACTTTCTCCCTTTTATTTTAGGGCTTATATCCTCCGGCGGAGAATGTAAGATTTAGCGTAATATTAGGGTTTTTTTGTTTGTTTGTTTGTTTTTTGGTCGTGCCACATGGCATGTGGAATCTTAGTTCCCTGACCAGGGATCAAACCCGCATCCCCTGCATTGGAAGCGTGGAGTCTTAACCGCTGGACCACCAGGAAAGTCCCAGCATAATGTTGTTGAGGTCCGTCCTTGTGCTT
Source organism: Grampus griseus (assembly GCF_964374135.1). Lineage (NCBI taxonomy): Eukaryota > Metazoa > Chordata > Mammalia > Artiodactyla > Delphinidae > Grampus > Grampus griseus. Next base: position 69,639,892 of record NC_139010.1, read on the forward strand.
TCCTCTTGATCGTGTGTAGTATTTCATTGTATGGACTTGCTGCATTTTGTTTATCCATTCACCAGTTAATAGGCTTCGGGGTTGTTTCCACTTTTTGGCAGTCAAAGTCTTTGCCTTTAAACACCATACTGAATCCCTCAGCCCGCTCCCCATTTGAGGAAGAGCCCTTGGGCATCTCAGTGCTGCTTTGGGAAGATGAAATCACCCTCATTATCTCAGTTTCCCCATCTGTAGACTGGAGGTAATAATCCTTAGGCCACAGGATTGCCATGGCAAGGATCTACTGCCACTGCCTAGTAGATGGCAGCAGCTCAGTGTATGTCAGTGACCCTGCCCACCCCCTCATCCTTTCCGTGGGGAAAGGTGACCCCTTTGAAATCTCCCCCGCTGTGTTCCTTCCAGCTCCAGCTTCAATCTGTGTCTCCACGGATTATGTAATGTCTGACATTATTATTTCCTCCTTTTTCTCTTGTGTTATTCAGGTCAAACCCAACATTGTTCCTTAACAGGAATCTCAAGTATTTCTTTCCTCCTAGCACTTGTCTTCTGGTCTCAGCCCTTGACACATTTCCAGGGACCAATTGATTTCATCTGCTTCTAAGAAACTAGGCCTCCTGCAAGGGACTGGGGGGAGGGTAGTGCATGCGGATGCTGCAGTAAAATGAGCACTGGACTGCGAGTCCAGAGGCCGTGCTTCAGACCAGCTGGGCCGAGTGGCCCAGGCCCAACCCCAGATGCATTTGTATTAACTTCTCCTTCCGCGAAAGGTATCCTCGTTAAACGGGCTGGCCTCACAGGGTCATGAGGAGCAAATAAGAAAGACCCTGGGGGCGCAGTGGTTGAGAGTCCGCCTGCCGATGCAGGGGACACGGGTTCGTGCCCCGGTCTGGGAAGATCCCACATGCCGCGGAGTGGCTGGGCCCGTGAGCCATGGCCGCTGGGCCTGCGCATCCGGAGCCTGTGCTCCGCGGCGGGAGAGGCCACAGCAGTGAGAGGCCCGCGTACTGCAAAAAAAAAAAAAAAAAAAAAAGTCAGAAATTGACTTGGAAAGTGCCTTGTAGATGGTGAGGCTGTTGAGAAAAACAAAGACTGTGGTATATCCCCACTGTTGTTGGGGACCTGCCTGTGATGCTCTCCTGTTTGGGGGCCGTGGGCAGGGGGAGAGAGATGTGCATGTCCAGCGCCCAGGGTCTCAGGCTCCTGCTGCTGCCCCTTAAGACCTGAAACAATTCCACGTGAGCGTTGGGCCCAGTGTGTTGGGGAGGAGGGACGTTGTAGAACTGGCCTGAGCGGGCCTTGCCCTGCGGGGAGTGTGTACCCCTGTAGACTCCTAGGCCTCGAGGGCCGAGGGCATGCCCAGAGAGAGGCAGACGGGCAGCAGCCGTGTCCCCTGCACACTTCGGTTTTCACCCCATTTCGGGCCTCTTTGTCCTCATCCCCTCCCCTCCTCTCCTGCCACTTTCCTGTTTTCCATCGACCAGACCTGGGTGGTGGGGAGCCAGCTGGGTTTGTGTCCTTTGGGTCAAAAAGGATACTTCCTGGGAACCAGTTGAGCAGAGCGGTTAAGAGGGAGGACCCTGGAGTCAGCCTGGCTGGGTGTGAAGCCCCGGCGGTGTGGTTTCCTGGCTGGGCATGTTGGCCAAGTTAAGGAACTTCTCCAAGCCTTGTTTCCTCAGCCATAATGTGGAACTAAGACACTGCCTACCTCCGGGAGGCTCAGATGAGAAGTGCTTGGGTCAACGTTTGACACTTGGGGTCTGTTCCATGAACACGGGCTATTATTACTGCTCCTGTTGCCCTGTGTTCCATGGGGCAGGAGAGAGAAGAGCCCCGACCAGGTGCAGTCATCTAGGAGGAAGAAGACAGTGGCCTGCATGGTGTGTTTTGGAAGGCCACCAGACTCAGATTTGCTCCCAAGGCCTGAGACACCCCATGGAATCGTTCAGTGTGGCCCTGAGGACCTTTCAGTCTCCCCAGTCCCCTGTTCAAGTGCAGACACCCCACAGGAGGGCTGACAGCTCCAGCTTCTCAGCTGAGGCCCAGAGAAAGAGGCCTTGTGAGGGCACAGGTGGGCTCAAGGGAAGGTGACGTCACCAGAGCCTGGAACTTGGCCCTCTGACCCCCAATCCTGAGCCCAGCATGAGGGTCCACTTTTGGGCCTTGAATTATCCTGATTAAAGGCACACATTGGAAAAGATTGTTCATAAAAGGTCTTGGAATTGAAAATGATTTATTTTCCTAATGCAATATATTTTTTTTGAGTGAGAAACAGAAAAGAGGGGATGGATGGATGAATGCGTGACTATGGGGTCAAGAAACTCAGAAGCACTCATGCTTTCATACAGTTTGTCTTCAAAGCCACGCACCATTCCATCTCTTCTCCCACTTGTTTCAGAGGGAAAGTGACTGGGTCTAGTGACCGAGGGGCTGGGCCAGACCACCCTGCAACCAGTGTACTGGTAAATGTTTAAGTAATGCTTCAGGGGGGGAAAGCCCTGATTTGTAGCATTTGCCAATTTCTATGGTGTAATTACTCTACCATGGCCAATTTTAATCGATCCACGTGACACCATTACATATGGAGTTAGAAACAGATGGCCAGAAGCATACCATTATACAATATTCCCATCACACAGCTACAGTAGATACACATCACCACAAGGGCATAGATAATGGTAAAATAAGTGATGCTTTGAGTGTTTACCACCTTTGCTGTTAATATAATTTGTCTGGTTCTAAGTTTATACAACTTAATTTTAAAAAACTGGCTCTTGGCACACAGAGGGACAAACGTGAAGTGTACAAGCTAAGAAGAGAAGCCTCAGGAGAAACCAATCCTTCTGACATCCTGACCTTGGACTTCCAGCCTCCAGAGCTGTGGAAAAAAATACATCTGTGTTGTTTAAGCGGAAAAAAAAAAAAAAAAAAGCTGGCTTGCAAAACTACTGGAAATCAGGTCTCCCAAGCCAGTGTGTGCTGGGTCCAGCATACTACTGCCGCCACCCCAAGGCCAATAGAAGCCCTTGGAAAGTTCTTCAGACCAGCTCTGAAGCCTTCCCCTGGCTGGTCTCTGAAGCACCCACTGCAGGCCCGGCCAGGATGGATGCCCTGTTGTCAGCCCTTAGAGTTCTGAGCAAGATGGGAAGTTGCCAACTTACGAAAGTATCCTTTGTCACGCACCATCGCCTCCAAGGAAGCTGGGTTTGTCCTGTCTGAGCCTGGACTGCTTCGGAAAGAGGATTCAAAGGTACCCAATTTCCAGCCTAGTCGATACTTGAGAAAATTCTACCAACTCTCACAAAGGGACGTTCCTGTGAAAGGAAAAGTGCTCGGAAGTCCAAAGAAACCAGTGTGGGGAATTCTGGTTTCCTTCAGGGATGTTGAAGAGAAATTCCAGAGGCCAGACCTATTCTCCTGACTTACTGTCAGGGCAGCGGGGCGCTGTGGGTACACCTCCCCCCCAGAACAAGAAGCCAGGTCAGGGCCGAGGCCCCCTGCAGGCTTGGGACCCCTTTGCTCCCAGGCCCTGTGCTGGACCTGGCTGGAGAGCTGGGCGGCGGGGAGCCGTTCCTTTCAGAGGGCTGCCCCGCCTCGCCCAGGGCTCCCCTGGGCTCCAGCTGCTCCAGGGGCGCCCACCAGAGCATTATCTGGGAAGAAAGGCATCGGGCTGAAAGAGCATCCGCTTTCAGCAGGAGCCCCTCTGCTGCCCCAACGCCTGCCTGGCTCCTGGCCCCGGGCCATTGTGGAAGGACAAAGCTGACACACACAACAATCCCGCGACAATCTCCTCTCAGCCCTTTCTTCCTTATTATTGTTATGATTACCTTTCAAACACTGCAGCTTCTCGGGCTCGTTATCTCCGCTGAGGCCTTTGGCCAAAGTTCCTGGGAGCCACCTGTCCCTCCCCTGCACCCCCTTCGCCCTCCCAGGCCCAGCTTCACTGCTGTCTCTTTGACAAAATACATAAAACCAATACGGGTCGGTTAACATACATGACATCTTTAAACTTTAATCCCCTTACCCTCTCTCGACGCGGCGGGCCGGCCTCTGTAGAGGTGCCCGTGCATTGTTCCCCGTCAAAGGCTTCTTGAGTGGGTCTCCCACCGAGCAGCTTTTGTGTGAGTCAAATCAAGATTATAGGTAGCAGAGAAGAGAAAGCCGAGAAGAGAAGGTTAGCCCCTCATTTAAGACTTTAAGAAAAATCTGCCAGTGGGGGCCCGTCGGAGCGGGTAACGCACATGAAAGACCAAGTCCAAGCTGGGTCGCCCGTGTCACAAGAGGAGTTTTTCAGGGAGAAGCACACAAAACACGCATTGTCGTGGTCGCACACAGAGACATAAATTTAGGAACATGTTTGCCCTTCGCCTGAACATAGTTAGCTCTGATAATGAGGAACAATGAGCCCGAACGAAACCTCCTGGATTGAGTTAGAGCTCGGCACTTGTTCATTCTCCCACAAAAGTGGCTTCTCTCTTCCTCCCCGTCTTAACTCCTGCCCAGGGCCCAATGACCCTCTGCCACCCTCCGCTGTCCTCCGGCACCCTTGCTTGGTGGAATGGGGGACAGGTCAGGTGTCCAACAGGAGGACAGAGGACCTCTGCGTCTTAGCTGGCTCTTCCACCTTGGAGAAGAATCCTTTGGGGTATCCAAAGTCCCTTTGGGGAAAGCCCCGCAGAGGTTAGTACTTGCACAGTGGACAAGAGGTGCAGCTAGCGCTTCTTACTCTCCAGGTGGCAGTGGAAAGTTGAGATGGGGGTACCTGGGTTCAATCCTGGCTCTACTGTGGGATCCTGGTAAATGACTTCATTTCTTGGTGTCTTATTTTCCTGTTGTATTAATGAGATAGTACCACCTCAAGGCTTGGGAGCGAGATTAGATGTCTGTAAATTGTGTAGCACATCGTTAAGTACTCAATAAGTGTTGACAATTATTCTCATCACTGGCGGAATGAATCAATCCCCCGAGATAAAAGAAAGCAGTTGAATTAGATCATGAAGATCTAAAACTCTAGGTTCTGTGATTCTCTTTTAATCTCCCCATTTTCATCTAGAGGTGTGTGAAATTGTCCACTTCTCACGGATAAGGAAACTGGGGTGTGGAAGGAGTGAATGACATACCCAAGCTGACACAGCAAATAGTGACAGAGAAAGGAAGATGACCAGGTCCTCCAACTATGCAGCTCTGCACAATTGTCAAGCATAACAGAGTTAGTGACCTGCGTACTAAGATGTGATAATATTTTCAGATAACTGAAAAACATTTGTAGCGAGGGGTTGAAAAAAATGATTTGTAGATTACCCTTCAGTTAATTTTTTTTTTAAAAAGCTGTCTCCCCGGAACCTACTGTTCTCTAAATATCCTGGGGCATCCGGGTCTCATAATGAAAGAGGCTTGGACCGGATGGTCTCCAGCTTAGTGGTGAAAAAGCTGGTATTGAATCTCGGCTGTGGTACTTCCTGGCTGGTTGCCTTTGGGCAAGTTACTTGATCTCCTTGAGCTTCTGATTTTTTCCATTAAAAAAAAAATCAAGGTTTAATTTGCATCTAGTAATACCCTTTTGAGCGTGCGGTTCTGCTGGTATTGACAGACGTACACAACGGTGGATCCACCACCACAATCAAGGTATACAGAGAACATTTTCAAAACCCTCCAGAAATTCACCCAAGCCCCTTTATATTCAATCCCCTCCACCCACCCCCAACCCCTGGCAGCCACTGATCTGTTTTTTGTCCCTATAGTTTTTCCTTTGTGAGAACGTCATATAAATGGAGTCATGCAGTATGTAACCATTTGATTCCAGTTTTCTTTCACTTAGAATAATGCCTTTGAGATTCATCCATATTTTCCCTGTATTAGCAGTGTGTTTCTTTTTATTGCTGAGTAATATTCTGTGGTATTGAAGAACTAGTTTATTTTATCCATTCCTCTGTTGAAGGACGCTTGGGTTGCTTCCAGTTTTGGTGATTGCGAATAAAGCCGCTATAAACATTTACATACAGATTTCGTTTCACTTGGATAAATAGCTAGGAGTCGGTTTGCTGGGTCATATGGTTTGTGTATGTTTAACTTTATAGGAAACCACCAAGTTGTTTTCCACAGTGGCTGTACCACTTTGCCTTCCCACCAGTGACGTATGAGGGTCGCAGTTCTGCATCCTCACCGGGGCTTGATATCACTAGTTTTTTAAACGTTAGCCATTCGAATAGGTGTGTGAACCTTGGTTTGTAATCTGTAAGATGGAGACCACGGGGGCCTTCATGGTATTCTTGTGCACGTTATTTGACACGGCCCGTGTAAAGCACTTAGCACAGTGCCTGGCAGGTAAGGGGGGTGGGCTGCTGAGTGAGAGTTTATTTATTATTCTGTCCAAGTGCAACATTCTTTTTTTATTTTTTAATTTTTAAAAATTAATTAATTAATTTTGGGCTGCATTGGGTCTTCGTTGCTGCGCGTGGGCTTTCTCTAGTTGTGGCGAGCAGGGGCCACTCCTCGGTGTGGTGCGCGAGCCATTGTGGTGGCTTCTCTTGTTGCAGAGCATGGGCTCTAGGCATCCGGGCTTCAGGAGTTGTGGCTCGCGGGCTCTAGAGCGCAGGCTCAGTAGTTGTGGCGCACGGGCTTAGTTGCTCCGCGGCATGTGGGATCCTCCCGGACCAGGGCTTGAACCCTTGTCCCCTGCATTGGCAGGCGGGTTCCTAACCACTGCGCCAGCAGGGAAGCCCCAGCACAGCATTCTTGCACGTGATGCATATTGTACATTACGCTTCTCGAGGCCCCCTCCCTGTGTGAGAGCGTCAGTCTGTATCGGTCTAGATTGCTGCAGGGTTCTGTGAAGAGACCACTTTGTGTCTCTCTTAAAACCGGGCTCTGTTTTGTCTCCCTGGTTCTCTGCAGGGACCAGGCAGCAGCTGCTGGCACTAGGCCAGGCGGGTCCCCGGGAGCTCAGAGGCCAGGCTCTGGTGGGCAGGGCATCTGAACAGCCCTCCTGCCACCACCTGAGGCCTGGGGGTTTTTCTTGGCCCGCTTCCACCCCTGCTGCTGGCCATTTCTGTCTGCTTGTCCTGCCAGCACTGAGTCCCCGGCTGGACGCATCCCTGTTGAGCATGGATTACCAAAAAAAAAAAAAAAAAAAAAAGCAAACCGGGCACACGAATCAGTCTCTGGGGGATTTGGCCTTGGAGGTATCTTACAGGGAAACAAACCACACAAACGCTCCTTTCAAAGCCCAGCTGAGCCCTTGGCCTAATCACAGTGGTCACCCTCGGAGGCCAGAGATGGGGTCATTCATTCCCCTTCCTGACAGCAGCCCCTCAGAGCAGCGCTCATGCGCCGGGTAGCTGTGATATTCCGCAGCAGCCCCAGGGCTCTGGGCAGCCTGGCCGCGGGCCTAGAGATATGACACAACAGGCTTACCTCAGACAGCAGACCTAAAGAAATGTGGGGTGGCCCCCAAACATCAGGAGGCCAGCCAGGCACTGGGCAACGTGCCTGAATAGTGCAAATGGTAGGCTTAAGGATAGTGGAGACAGGCATATAGTGCAAATGGTAGGCTTAAAGATAGTGGAGACAGGCCTATAGACCTCAGTCTGTGGGCCTAAAGAAACCAGGCGAGCTCCGAGAAGTCGGAGTGTCAGGAACAAGGAGTACAGGTGACACGTCCAAGTTGGGGTCACGTGGCACTGCTCATAGGGTGCTTTTGTGCGAATGAGAAAAAATCCGTCCCTCTGGGCAAATGCAAATGGAGCCCTGGGGGTGCCCTCCTTTGGTGAGCAGAGCACCCCCGTGGCTGGACATGTCATGGGCAACCCACATGGCAGCTCTGGGCCCAAGGCCGGGTTATGTTCCCCTGACACTCCTCTAGGCTTCTTTCCCAGTGCTGTTTCGTGGCCCTTGGACGTGCCCCACCTGTGAGTGATGCTTTTAGCAGGCCCCCTGGATGCCTGGGACTGTCTCCAGAGACCGCGGCCCTATGATCTGTGGGGAAAGGCCACCAAGAAGAGAGCTCGGAGCCGCGCCAAAGTAAAGCCCAGACTTGGAGAGCCTGGCGTGGGCACTCAGAGGCGGAGCCTGAAGTCATGTTGTCTTGGGGAGGCTGTCAGCAAGGCATCACCGTCTCCAGCCGACGGGAACGGGGAACCGGGGAGGGGCAAGGACCTGTCGAGGGCCACGTCATTTAGTCATTTAGTGCCAGGGTGCCAAAGGAGGCCGGGCGAGACGGCACAGGAGCACTGGTCCGTGGGGGTGTGTGTGTGGCACCACTGAGAACGGGAGGGTCGAGGGGCGGGGCGGTACCTTTATAGGAGGGCACGGGGCGGATTAAGAAGATTGGGGGTGGCCGGGAAGCAGGATTACAAAAGAAAGACAACTTGAATCTCCGTTTCTTTGGCATCTGGGCTGCACACTGCCTTGGTTTTCCTCCTGCCTCTCTGGCTGTCTCTTCTTGGTCTCTTTGCTGGCTGGCTCTTCTCTTCTGTGGACCTCCAATGCTGGAGTGCCCAGAGCTCAGGCCCAGGCTCCATCCTTTCCCTGAACACTCTCTCTCTTCAAGTAACCTTATCCGGAGCCATAATGTTAAATGTCACCTAAAGCAGATGATCCCCAAATCTCCAACCCTGATCTTTCCCCAGAACTTTTGTCTTGTGTGGTCAACGGCTAAGTGACACTTTCCTTTAGATATCTAAATGGCGTCTAAAAATGAACAGGGCCTAAGCAATCGTGGCCACCTATCCTAAGCCTCCTTCTCCTGCAGTCTCCTCTCCCCCTCAGAGTACAGGACACTCCCATCCACCCAGTTTCCTTGAGTCCCCATTCTTTCATCCCACCCCTATATCCATTCCATGCGTACTTACTATCAATTCCACTTTCTAAACGTGAGAAAGTCCAATCAATTCTACTTTGCAGCATGGATCCAGCCACTCCTCTCCATTGTCACCATGCCCATCTTAGCACAAGCCAACATTGCTCTGGCAGGGGCTGGCACACTAGCCTCCTATCTGGTCTCTCCACCTCTGCTCCTGTCTGCCCTTCCAACCATTTTTACATGGTGATCAGGCTAGTCTTTGAACAACATGAATTATATCACATCACTCCCAGCTTAAAACTCTCTAATGAACCCCATTCCACGTGACTAAAATAGAACCTCCTTTTCACGATCCACAAGGCGCCACACAAGCTAGCCCCTCCCTGCTTTCCCAGCCTTATCTCAAGCACACTCCTCTTCACCCATTGCATTCCATCCCACTGACCTTCCTTCTGTTCTCACCTCCCATTTAAGCTGTCCTTCTCCTGGAATATTCTTCCTACTGACACTCCCAAGGGGCTCTTTTTTTGTTTGCTTACTGTTTTCTTTCAGTCCCATCTCTCGAAAGGTCTTCCCCATTTATCCAATCTAAAATATCTACTAGGTCAAGCTCTATCCCCTTAGCCTATTTTAATTTTCTGTGTAGGACTCATCCTTCTCAAAATATTATTCTCATTGTCTGTTATTTCCTGTCCTTTCTATCTAGAATGCAAACTCCCTGAGAACAGAGGACTTTGTCTTTTTCCCCACTGTATGTCCAGCACTTGACCGTGTACTTGGCTTTTGAAGATGTTCAACAAGTATTTGTTGCATGAATGAATAAGTGAAGGGAGGAATGAGTGAATGAATGAGCACTGGACTCGTGGATGGAGGACTGGGCCCCATCCTTCCACTTTGTCCCTGAGAAATACTTACTTATTCATTCACTCAGTGCACATCTTCCAAGGCCCTGCTTGAAGGGAGGCTGATGGATAAGAAGTGGTCCCTGATCTGCAAGCTCAGAGCCTGAGGAGAGACAATCATGGACATAGGACATTAGAAGAACCCAGTAGAGGGGCCCCTCTCCCAGCCCAGAGAAGGCGGTATCTAGGTTGAGGCCTGAAGGACAAGCAGGGCACAGCTGGTGTAAAGGTCCTGCGATGAGATAGAGAAAGCACAGTTTGTTTCAGGAATGGAGAGGAATTGTCAATGATTGGATCCATGCAGCACAAAGAAGGAAAGAAGGAAGAAAGAGAGAGATGGAGGGAAGGAAGGAAGAAGGGAGAATGGAAAGCAGATGGAGAAATTGGAAGCTTATGTTCAGGAGCCCTCTGGAAATGAGGAAGGAAGAGGTCCTGATTCTGTCCATGGCCTTCTCCTGTCCCAGTCCTCAGGCCCTGGCCACCTGAACAGTCCCCTTTTGATTCTCCTCTTCGCCTGATGATAGCAACAGAGGACATCCCAGGCTACTGTTATCCCCCACCCACCAGACAGCCCTTTACAGTTAGTTCACTAGGCTCTTTGAACCTTCAAACAACTATCCTTTACAGGAAACTGAGTCCCAGGGCCAGAGGGATTTGCCAAGAGCTGCAAAGCTGGGATAAGAACTGGCTCTTTGGCCCTTGGCTGTAGTCCTTTATCTGCACCATGACCCTCTCTCTCCTGAAATGTGTCTCCTCGGGCAGACTCTTCGCTTCCACCCAGGGACTGTGCTCCGGAGGTCCTAGAAGCCTGACCTGGCCCCTTCCAAGGGGCCTCCTGCTGTGTTTCCTCTGCTCCAAAAGCTTTCTCCACGCTATTGGTGCTACTGATGGCTCCGGGCCAAGCTGACGCATGTGTTCTGACTTAAAGTATTTATTTTGAGAGTCAAGTGTAGTTGAGCTGCATGTTTCTTGGCAGAGCCGGGCTGGCAATGGACTTGGCCTGTGGTGATGATACCTGGCTCCCTGAGATGATGCCCGGGCTGTCGAGGAGACCCAGCAGAGGGTCCTGTTTGCACTGAGAAGGTCTCATCAGCCCTGGATGAAGCAGCTGCCTTCCTTCCCGAATCCCTGATGAAGGGCGTCATATGCGTGACACACTATCAAGGGATGTGAGATGAAGGGAACCAGGGTGGGATCATTCCACTTCTGGCTCTTTCAGAATCACCCCATATCCTTGGACAAATTTCTGCTTCTCTCTTTCTCTGGGACTTGTGTGCCACGTGGAGACAGTGCTGCCTGCGTCATGGAGCAATGGAGAGTTGCTGAGAGAGATCTGTGACGTTGGAGAAATGCAAACTGCTGGCCAATCAGAGAGAGTTACAATGATGGGTCAAGTGATGGGTGTAGCATCTGCGGGTTCCATGGCTCTTGCCTGAAGAGACAATGGCCCACTGAGACTGGTCTGCGAGAACACTGAACAGCTGTCACCATCCTCAGCAATAAGAACCACTCATGTGAGCCTTTAATACTAATAATGATTTTAAAGACTAATGTCGTTAGGGGCCGGGGTACCAGGCACTGCGCTTCGCAGGTGTTGTGTATTCCACACACCAGACCCAGAGGTCAGGACACTATGCGTGTGTTCCAGACAAAGAAGGGTGGCTTAGGGAAGTTCAGGGATAGAACCCAGGTCTGTCTGATCCCCAAACCCATGTTCTTAACCAATAATTAAAAAAGCAAGTGCACCAGCTCCGATTGCACTTTATTGAACATGGGGTGAGTGTTTGCCAGCCTAAGGATCCACTATGGATTGACAGATTGCAGAGTGCTGGGGTGCGTGAGGAAGAAGTAAGGACAGGTGCGTAGCGGGCACAGTGGGAATGGAGCTATGAACTGGGAGCAACAGCTGTAGTGGGGAGGGTTGGGGTCCCCACTTGGCCATATTCTGTTGACCAGCAACTGGCTTAACCTGGCTAAGGGCTTGGGCTTTGGAGTCAGACACCTCTGCATTCAGATACAGGTTCTACAGCTAGATGACCTTGGGCAATTTACGGAAACTCTCTGTGCCTCGTTATATGGATAAAATGAGGATGACAGTTCCTATCTTATGAGTAACTCCTCCTGTTCTAAGGCGTAAAATAAGGTACCGCATGTTCAAAGTAGATCAGTGCCAGAAAGTGGTGCTTAACTCAATAGACTGCACCCCTAACACTGGTTGAACTGCACCCCTCCCTTCCCACCATTCTTGAAACGCATACACATAGCCCACACGACTGATGTGAACCTCCCAGACCAAAGCTGAAGATGATTCCTTCTCAATTTCTCTGGGATACCCAGGGCCATGGGTTTGCTTTTTGGGCAATTCCCATCATGCATCTGCATCAGCCCTCCAACATGGTGGCACTATTGCACTTTCCACATAGGTTAAGAAAACCGGTTATGGGGACTTCCCTGGCGGTCCAGTGGTTAAGACTCCACGCAGGCGGCATGGGTTCCATCCCTGGTTGTGGAACTAAGATCCCGCATGCCTTGCTGCTTGGCCAAAAAAAAAAAAAAAAAAATCAAACACGAAAACTGGTTATGTATTTACTTACTGGAAGCAAACTTTATTATCTAGGGGGAGGGTGGCTAAAAGGGACATTAGGTTGAAGAGGGACTTTAGGAAAGACCCATAAAGTCTACTTCGAGATAAGGACTCTCGAACAAGCAAACTTGAGATGAAGGGTTGGAAACATGCTACATGATGGAGAAGAGATAGGAGTGTTTGTGTAGAGAAAGGACTCAGAGGGTGGGCTGTGGACTTAAGGTATCCGGAGGAGTGAGTGGAGAGGGGAGGGCTCAGGCCATTCTTGAGGCTTTAGGGGATGCAAGGGCCAGAAAATAGAAGGTTTTCTTTGTTATAGTTGCTTTAGCTTGGGCTCAGGGGACACTCCCTGTAGTTTTCTTTGAAAACGCATCCATTCTTTGGAATCCTTACAACTGTCATTAACGTGAAAGTGGAGACAGAGGAGGGTGCCCTCCACTGTCTGGAGGGTTCCTGCTTCTGGACAAAGGCCGCATCAAATGATCTTTTAAATAGGAATTCATGTGGGTTACTTTCCTGCTCCCTAAAAGATGCAAAATGCTGTTTATTAAAACAAAGATATCTGGGCAAGGGGTATAATTTGCGTTGGCAGACTCAGTGGCTTCGAGGGCAGGCTATCAGCAATGTTTGACCTCCAAGCATCTTTTTTTTTTTTTTAAACATCTTTATTGGAGTATAATTGCTTTACAATGTTGTGTTAGTTTCTGCTGTATAACAAAGTGAATCGGCTATACGTATACATGTATCCCCATATCCCCTCCCAGCCTCCCTATCCCACGCTTCTAGGTTGACCTCCAAGCATCTTAAGGGCAGGGACCTGGCAGCTGTCTTGTTCCGTCCCCAGCATATAGTATTCCAGTGCCCAGCACAATGCCTGGCACATAGCAGGTGCTCAATGCATATTCACTGAATGAATGAAGTTATATCATTGTGTAAACATTCTATGGATATGTACTATATACTTTAAAAAGCAAAACTGGGACAGTCTTTCTGAAGGACAGTTAAATAGCCATAAATGAGAGTGGTTGTTTCCACTCTCTAGGTACTCTCATCATCTAGGTATTCTTTTCATTTTAAAAACTGTACCAATTTGTTAGATAATAGAATGGATCCTGCTTTTATATCTTTGTATATTTTTTTAAAAATGAAGTTCTTTTTTTCCTAGTGAACTTAAAATTTTCTTTTTATAACTTCTACCCATTGGTGCAGTTCCACACAGGATAAATTTCATATTTCAAGAGAGCTGTCATTTTTAAAAAGAAAATTATGTCCTTTTAAATCATGTTCTTTTTTCCCTGGCTAACAATTCTCATTATTTAAATGTTGATCCTCAGCTATTATGATATTCTAGATCTTTTACCATCCTGATTATCATCTTCTGGATTTGATTCAATTTGTGCATGTCTGTCAGCCGTGTTTGGTGCTCAGCATTCAGTATTAGACTATGCGGACACCTGCATCATAGAGGAGGACAATTGCCTCCTTTGTCTTAGACCCCTTCTCTTCAGTGTGTAGCATAAGAGTGCGTTGACTTTATCTGGGGGTGCTTATTCATTTTAAAATTAAACATAAATATTTTATCTTATAAAAGATTCAGTTAATCAGAGTATATATAGCGATGTATTAAATTTCTCAGTAACCTTCCCCTTATTCTCAATCCTGCTCCACCGCTAGAAACCGTTTCTCTTCATTTGTATATCTATCTATCTATGTACACACAAACGTATCTACACTTGTTTTCTATAAACATATTTTTGTATAGCCGTGTCGTTCAGCTGTTTGTTTTGCATTAAACAATAGTCCTTGGAATTTTTCATGTCTGTACATATATATCTTTAAATGGCTGCATGGCACTCCCGTGTGGATGTGCTATAATTTATCTATTCATCAACTTCCTATTTATTGACACTTAAGTTATCATTTTGTATTTTTACTATTACAAACCATATTATAGTGAATACTTCTGACATACATGCAAACATTCCCTTATCCTAGATTTCCAAAGTGGCTGTTTGGGCCAAAAATGTTCATTTTTAGATGTTTGATGATTATTGCCAAATTGCCTTTCAGAAAGACACTAGTAACGTATGAGAGTGGCCATTTAATTGCATTTTCATTTGCACAGATGTAATCAATGTTTAATTTTTATTGAACTGATTGGCCAAAATTGATACATTAATAATTTAATAATATTGCTAGTGAAATTGAGTATAATTTTAAAAATATTTTTTCACCATGTATATTTCTGTTGTGCATTTTGTGTTCATATCGAAACATTTCTAATGACATTTCTCTTTCTCTTGAATTGTTTTTAAAATCACATCCTTAACATCTTCCAAATTCTTCCTTCCTCATTCTTTTCTCTGCTTTACCACTCCTGAATCCTCCATGAGCCTAATAAATATAAACCTACAGCTCTATAATATTAAGGCATAGCTGTTACCCTAGGACTTCCATTTGTTGCACTTTTTGGTTGGTTCTGCTCTTTTCTGGATTCCATATTTTTCTCTTTCTTGGCTTATTCTCTTGTTTTGTTAGAGTACAACTTCAAATAACTTCAAAGAAGAAATGTAAGAGGTGAAAATTCCAAGTCCTTGTATGTCTGAAAATGTTTTTATTCCACCACTCACACTTCAATGATAGTTTGGCTGGGTATAAAAATATATGACTAAAAGAATTTCAAAGATATTTCTCCATCATCTCCTGGTGTCTAGTGTGCTGATGAGAAATATGATGCCAGTCCAATTTTACTTCCTTTGTAGGCAACCTTTTTAAAAATGTAACTGCCCCCTGACCCCTGCCAGCCTCATTCTTTGCTTTTGATGTTCTGATTTGTTTTCATTTGCCACTGTGTGATTTATTTTCTCATTCATTTTCCTTATAATCTGAAGATTTGTATATTCTTCAACTTTGGAATATTATCCTGTATTATTTCTTTGATACTGTTTTGCCTGGTTTTCTCTATCTTTTAGGAATTCCTGTTAGTCTAATGTTGTAAGTAGACTTTTTATTCAAGTCTATTATCTTGTCTGTCATATTTACAATGACAAAATTCTCTTTTTGATTTACTTTCTGCCATATTTCTTCATTTTTGGCTCCTGGTCTTTCTGTTGACATTTTAACTTCAACAATCATACTTCTGATTTCCAAAAGCTCTGATTTTTCCTTTCCTCATATTTTTATTCTGTGGGTGCAGTGGCTTCTTGAAATATGAATTGTAGGCTCTAGGGGTGAAAGCAATGTCCTTATCTCTGGGTCACACCCTCTTTCTCTTTTAGTCCTACAGCCCTTCTAACAATATTATAACCACTGAAATATTTGTATTAACTCTCACTCTGTTTGAACTTAAAAGTTATTTCTGTTTTCCTAATTGAACACTGACAGATGCACATACCATTTACAATACCAGTGAAGTCTATCAATCATCTATCTATGTATCTATCATCTATCTAAATATAAATATTACTGGAAAAATCTAACAAAGGATAGTGAGAAGTTTATGGAGAAAAAATATTATTCAGAGATATTAAAGAAAGTTTAAATAAATAATCTTTGGCTCAATATTGTACAAATGACATTTTTTCCCAAGTTGACCTATATGCTCAATACAACTAGAACAAAAAATCCCAACAGGATCCCCGCACCCCACTGCCCCGAGGAACTTGACAAGCTTGTTCTAGAATTTATATATATAAAAAAAAAAGGCCAAGACGAGCCTGAAGAAGAAGAAGCTTGGATAATTTGCTCTGCCAGATATTAATACTTCTTATAAAGCCATAATAATTAAGATAGTATTGATGTGGAAATAGACAAATTGACCAAAGGACAAGTGAGAGAGCCCAGAAACATACCCATGTGTATGTGGACACTTCACATACAAAGGTACAATTAAAGATTGCTCGAGAAATGATGGACTTAATAAATAGTTCTAGGATTATCAAATATGCATAATAGAAAAAAGAAATTGGATCTTCTATCAGAAGCTTTCAGGTACACTTCAGGTCCACTCATCTCTCAGCCTCACCTGTCTCTGGGCATTTGGGGCACTTGTTCCAGCTGTGACAACTATTTGCATGGCTTCTGACTAACTTTACATATATACATATAAATACATCTCCTATCATTTTCAACACTTTTAATCTGTTTTGGTCTTGGTGTGTCTCTTATAAATAGCATAGAAATAGATTTCCTTTTCTTCTTTTTTTTAAAATCACAATCTGAGATCCTCTGAGTGCAATTGTTGATCAATGGGGAGAGAGATTCTTGGTGCTTCCTACTTCACCATCTTCCCAGAATCCTCTGTGTAGCCACAACTTCTTAGATTTCAATTACATGATATTTGATATTCTCCCACAGATCACTGTAGCTCTGTTCATTTTTTAAAAAATCTTTCACCTTTTTGTTCTTCTGGTTGGATTATTTCTTTTTAAAAAAATTTTATCAGAGTATAGTTGATTTACAATATTGTGCTACTTAAAAATATATATTTATTTATTTATTTATTTTTGGCTGCATTGGGTCTTTGTTGCTGCATGCGGGCTTTCTCTAGTTGTGGAGAGCGGGGGCTACTCTTCATTGCGGTGCACTGGCTTCTCATTGCGGTGGCTTCTCTTGTTGCGGACCACGGGCTCCAGGTGCACAGGCTTCAGTAGTTGTGGCACATGGGCTCAGTAGTTGTGGCTTACGGGCTCTAGAGTGCAGACTCAGTAGCTGTGGTGCACGCGCTTAGTTGCTCTGTGGCAGTGTGGGATCTTCCCGGACCATGGCTCGAATCCGTGTCCCCTGCATTGGCAAGCAGATTCTTAACCACTGTGCCACCAGGGAAGTCCCAATGTTGTGCTACTTTCTGTTGTACAGCAAAGTGAATCAGTTATACATATATGATTGGATTATTTCTTTGCTCTAACTTTAAGTTCACTTACTAATTCTTTTATCATATCCAATCTGTTGTTAAATCTATTTTAAGAAATTTTAGATTTTTTTCAGTTATAGAATTTTGATTCTTTTTTATAGCTTCTATTTCTCTGCTGAGATTTCTTCCTTTTGTTTATTCATATTCATATGAGCATAGTTTCCTTTGCACCTTTGGGCATAGTTACAATAGATGCCTTAATATCCTCGTGTGTTAATTTCTACATTAGGTTTCTCTTGTAGGTCTCCAATGATTGCCTTTTCTTTTGGGTATGAGTCACATTTTCATGTTTTGTCACATGTCTAGTAATTTTGGAGAGTGACCTGGACATTTTTTTTTTTTTGCGGTACGCGGGCCTCTCACTGCCGTGGCCTCTCCCATCGTGGAGCACAGGCTCTGGATGCACAGGCCCAGCGGCCATGGCTTCTGGGCCCAGCCGCTCTGCGGCATGTGGGATCCTCCTGGACGGGGGCATGAACCCGGGAAGCCCAACCTGGACATTTTTTTTTTTTTTTTTTTTGAGATACGCAGGCCTCTCACTGTTGTGACCTCTCCTGTTGCGGAGCACAGGCTCCGGACGCGCAGGCCCAGCGGCCATGGCTCACGGGCCCAGCCGCTCCGCGGCATGTGGGATCCTCCCGGACCGGGGCACGAACCCGTGTCCCCTGCATCGGCAGGCGGACTCTCAAACACTGCGCCACCAGGGAAGCCCCGACCTGGACATTTTGAACGATACATTTTAAAGACTTTGGATTCAGTTATAATCTTCTGAACATAAAGATAGTTTGCTTTAGCAGGCATCTTACCCGATCAGACTCTAACTTCAAATTCTACATCCCCTGTGGTTGTTGGCTTAGCTGGACTGTGTGCAGTCTGCCTCACAGCAGCATAATTAAGGACTTAGTCAACAAATTTATAGAGTTAAAGGTCCCTTTTTCTGATTCTCTCCTTTCTGAGCCTTTTCCTCTTTAGCTCCTGTGGTCATCATGAATTCTGTCTTATGGATCCTCAAACCAGTGAGACTGTGGGTTTCCATTCAAGTTTTAATTGTCCTACCAGGTACTGTCTGTCTTCAGGTGAAGAGCTATAAAAATGGGAAACGTACTCATTGCTGCTCCCTTTTTTTAAGTGTTGATTCTCTTCTAGTTTCTACCTGTTTTTGGTTACTCTCCATTATGTTTATATATTATATATAAAATTATACATATAATTATATAATTATAATACATATATTATATAATTATATGTATAATTTTAAAAACATATTTCATCCAGAGTACCATTACCAGAGGCTCTCTCCATACACTTTTAACACAAGTATTTTACCTTTTATTTGTCTATTAATATCTAGAGTACACACACACACACACACACACACACAATGAATGTTAGCTTGCTTTCATTCCTCCTCCCCATTTCCTTATGTTCTCATGTGAATATCATTTGAGATTTTTCCAAATATTAATTTTTATACATTATGTATCAAAATCATTTGTATTTAATTATACATTAAGAAAACTGTCATGAATTCTTCATCTACTCCTTGCTCACTTTTTTTTTTTTTTTTTTTGCACTACGTGGGCCTCTCACTGTTGTGGCCTCTCCCATTGCAGAGCATAGGCTCAGCGAGCCGGCTCCGCGGCATGTGGGATCTTCCCGGACCGGGGCACGAACCCGTGTCCCCTGCATCGGCAGGCAGACTCTCAACCACTGCGCCACCAGGGAAGCCCTCACTTTTTTTTTAAAGTAACTCTTTCAGAATATATGTGTGGTAAATAAAGTTTATGATTTTCTATATATATGTCAGAAAAATATTTATTTTGTTCTCCCACTTGTTGTAATTTGAGTGGATATGAGATTGTAGGTAAAAAATTATTTTCTCAGACATTTGAAAATATTGCTTGACTTCTTTTCTTTCAGTATGTTATTGGGAAGTCTGATTCTAATTTTTTTTTAACATCTTTATTAGAATATAATTGCTTTACAATGGTGTGTCAGTTTCTGCTTTATAACAAAGTGAATCAGTTATACTGATTCTAATTTTAGTCTTGTTCTTTTGTAGATAAACTATTTTTTTTCTGCCTGAAAACTTTATAGGATTTTTTCACTTTATACTCAGTTTTATAAAGTTTTACCTGATATGTTTAGTTTAAAGCCATCTTATTTTTCTAGGAACTTAGTGGGTCCCTTCAATATAAATGATCATCTCTATAATGGTTTTCTACTAAAATAATTTATTTTCTCTGCTTTATTTCCTGCACTCTTTCCATCTAGAAATCCTATTAGATGAAATTTGGAACAACTGAATCTTGACTCCACATATCAACTGGTTTTTTTCCGTCATATATTTGTACTTGTTGTTTTAAGTTGTATTCTGCCCAAATGCTTCCTCTCCATTTTCTACATGATTAAATTCCTCTTCAGCCATTTCATGCTGTTTTCCAGCCCACCTACTAATTATTTTTGTTGTCCAAATTTTAATTTTTAAGATTTCTGATTCTTTTTTGCAGACCTTACTTATACAAATTCTAAAATATTTTTCTGTTGCCTGAATAAATGGTGCTTTAGTGTTAGTTTTCGTGTTTGAGATTGATACCTCTCAAATATTTGTTAATTCTCAATTGTCTGTTTTCCTTTATGTTCAGCAGGTTATGCATGTCTGCTTCCTTTTTCAAATGTGACTTGGGGGTGGGATTTGGGAGGCCACCATGCTAATGCCTTATCTTGGTTTTGAAATACAGAAGCTATACTGTAAACTTGAGTTATGTCTTTGACACAAAACTTAAAAGACCTTAAATGTAGACATGTGAAACTCTACTGTCCAAAGGGCGTCTAGAAATTATGCATTTTGAAAAATATCTGAAAATCCTCATTTCTCCCCCATATTGGGAAATGGCACAGAAATGAAGTTCCCTGAGACTAGGAGAGGCAGCCATCAGGATGCACTTCCAAGAAGTAAAGCTCTGGCCTTTGGCCAATGGTCTTTCTTATTTAGGATCATAACAGATTTTAATTCCTCATTTGTATATGCTATTGAATTCACCAACCCAGGAACATAGCGTACTTGGGCACAGCTGAGCGTTGCTGGCAGGACCTGAGAACTTGTCTCCCATTCCCTGCCCTAGCATCATCTGCGTTTCCCAAGACCTGAGAAGCAATGGAAGTGAAATGGGTGCTATAGTTGAACATTGCACATTGTGGTCCTGCCTGAATAGCATTATTTCTCTTGGCCCAGTTTCCCAGGGCATATACTTCTGGGCCTATTTCTGTGCTGACATATTCTGCTGGGACTGCAGACCCTGAAGAGTACGAAAAGAACATAGGCAGTGTTCGGAGCGTGAAAAGCCATTCACCACATTGATGCTTCTCCCTTATAAGATGGTCTTTCCCCCAGGATAGCATCTAATTGCTACTTGAACGAACTCACTGTCTTTACCTCAACAGCCTTGCCCAGTAGGCCATAGCAAACATTTATTACTCTTTGAGTGACAAAGCTCTTCCCATTTGTCTCTTCTGAATTTGATTTTTTTGAACTTCCACTTCTGCCGCCACTCCTGTCATCGAGGCAATATCAAAAGTAGCAACATGCATTGATATTATCCACTCTGCTAAAGATCTTGTGTACTTCACTGATACCCCCTTCAATGCCTTTTTTGAAGTTGGAGAGATGGAGGATTTTTTTTTTAAACTTTCAGTAACTTGTACAGTTTTCTCAGGAAATCAGCATGATAGAAAATATTTGCTAATATCTGACTTCCCTTCAGCCAAACCCACCTGTTCTGGAAAACCTGCTGGAGAAACACATTTCCAGAAGGTTCTTTTTGGAGACAAAATGGTTTTCTTAATTCCTTGACTATTTCTTGATGTGCTCAGAGGAAAGGAAGGAAAATGTCATGTGCTTATTTTGATGATTCAAAGAAGAAGCTGAGGCAGGAGCAAGGGAACCTTCAAAATAATGTTTCTACCTGATAGGGATAGTTACAACTTATATGGAGTAGCTATAGTAGGCCAGGCCTGTACTATAATGTCTCATATGCTCATAGTAACCCCACAAAGTGGGCCATGTCATCATTTTCCTTTTATAGGTGAGGAATAGAGGCCACAAAATAGAGGTAATAATAATAATACTGGTGGCTACCATTTACTGAGCTTTCAAAACATGTTGGGCATCTGCCTCACCCTGTTCCTGTAGTCCTGGTCCTTGTAACAACTCATGTGGTAGTACTTAATGTTATCCAGGGCTGTCTGGCTCTGATGCCCCATGCTTACCATTTTCCTGTCTGATTTCTTTGACAATTATTAAGTCCTTTTACATGGACTTTCTGCATTGCCTGATTTCCATTGACTTCCTAAATCATTCCACCTTTCCAGTGCACAGGTTGGCCGAGAAAACCTTTAATTTCAGGAGGGCTTGTTGTCCATTGTCTCACCTAAGTCAGAGGGCTTGGTCAAATACCAACTCCAAGCTCTAAGTTAAAACAAAAACAACCCGGGGCTTGCCTGGTGGCGCAGTGGTTGAGAGTCCGCCTGCCGATGCAGGGGACGCAGGTTCTTTCCCCGGTCCGGGAAGATCCCACATGCCGCGGAGCGGCTGGGCCCGTGAGCCCTGGCCGCTGAGCTTGCGCGGCCGGAGCCTGTGCTCCGCAACGGGAGAGGCCACAACAGTGAGAGGCCCGCGTACCGCAAAAAACAAACAAACAAACAAACAAAAAAAACAAAAACAACCCAAATGTCAACCATGATGGCTACATCCTCCCCATCTCAGGGTAGGATGCATGATCCTTGCTGGCCAATTAGAATCCTCCTTCTCCCCTGGCTTAGTGATTGTTCAGGGATGGGCATGTGACCTAAAGCTAATCAGAATCCTCTCAGGACTTCTCTGTAGAGCCAACAGGAGGATAATCCCTTTCCCTTGGGTTTTTATAAAGTTGGGTGAATATGGATATGGGGCAGGGAGTTGCCATCTTCCTTGTCACCTAGAGAAATTCTGTCTGCAGATTAAAAACAGCATGGAGAAAAGCAGAATTGAAAGATGGGGAAAGAAACAAGGATTTAACAGTATCTTTTAAGCTTTTAGGTCCAGCTATAGCTAAAGGCAATTCTATTCCTGGACTTCCTAGTTGTAACAACAAATAAATATTCCTTCTTACTGAAGCTCATTTGAGTAGGGTTTCTGCCACTTGCAACTAGTGGTGTGCTGGGAAAAAGAAAGAGAGAGAGAGAGAGAAAGAGAGAGAGAGAGAGAGAGAGATAGAGAGAGGGAGAGAGAGAGAAAGGATTTGATTTTTTGTGTTTACCAAAAAAAATTACCAATTACCATGGTGTAAATGCTCCCACTGTGGCAGATTTTAAGCTACCAAGGTTTAACAAGCAGCTTGCAAATTTCTGAATATCTAACAATTGGCTTTTGTGAGCAGGTACCAGCCAGCTCCAGGACACCACTGCCTGAGATTAAAAGAGTCTGACTAATTTGCTTTCCTACAAGGCTATTGAGATGAGAGAAGTGGTAACCAGGGCCCTTGTCTAGGCTGCTTCTGCCCTTCTGCATCCCAGAAAGTTCTCACATCTCCACAGTTACTCCTCGAGGAAGATGGAGAAAAGCTTAGTAACACCAACCAGCGTACTT
The DNA here is from genome assembly GCF_964374135.1 of Grampus griseus. Lineage (NCBI taxonomy): Eukaryota > Metazoa > Chordata > Mammalia > Artiodactyla > Delphinidae > Grampus > Grampus griseus. The sequence continues at coordinate 69,662,713 of NC_139010.1, forward strand.
TAAATTCTAGGAATTAAAACTTCTACGATTGCATTTTCCAAAACATAGTTCGTGGTTACTTCCTTCTTCAGAATCACCTACCGATGCAGGGTCTGCCCCAAGAGCCTGCATTTGTAATGCGCTACAGCTGGTGGATGTCCACTGTACTCTGAGCCCTGCCCTTCTCCCTCCGGTTTGGTGCGTGTGCTGTGAGCTCAAGGAGGGCTGAGATATTGTTCAACCCTGCATATGGCTTGAATGTGGCTCTTGAAAGGGCCCTAGGGTATTTTTATAGCACAGTGACCTCTGTCTCATGTGCAGTCCAGGATTCCAATGGGGAAAAGGCCAAGGGGGATGACAGGAGAATGTGGTGGACCTTCCTTTCATAGATTCATATTTTTTCTCTTCTCATCCCCTACCCTCAACCTCTGTCTCTGCTTCTTTGTGTTTTCCTCCTGGTTTGCTTTTCTTTAGCTTCTCTGAGACTCAGTTTCCACATCTATATGGGGATAGTAAGAATTGGCTCAGAAGGTAATGGGAAGGAAATCACCATACCCAGCACCCAGCACCCAGTAGGTGCACGATGCATGTCAATTTCACCTTGCCCTCCCTTTTTCTTCTCAGCCTTCTCTTGGTTACTGTCTGTCCCCTCGAGTTGCTATCAGCAACCCAACAGGCCTTTGAGCTGGGATGGACAGCTTTGAAATCATTTCCAGGTTTCTAGAGGATGCACTTTCTGTGTTGTTATTTGTGGACTCTGCAGTTGATTTTTTTAATAGCGACATCATCATATTGACCTATTTCCTGAGGATGTTTCCTTGGGCTCCACAGATGGTGAGGAAGGGGAATTGCCGCTGATAGACTGGGGGACTGGTCTGTGAGCCTGCTCCCCTTAGCCGTGCGGATCCCACTTCCACAAGGCCAGTGACTCACCCTGTATTAATTGCACTGCAATTATCCTGGGGAGGCTGAGTTTCCTCTTGATGTCTCCTGTCTGGTTGCCTTTTGACCTGCACAGCTGTCTAATAGAGATGGTTTTTGCGATTTCTTAGTTAATGTGGTTCATTATTTCCAGGGCTGCCTTCTGCCTTCAGTGGCGGGAGGTTTTTCCGACTCTGACCTGGAGACTTTCATGAGTTGTGTCTTCAGTCAGGGCTTGGTGCTGCCTGCATTGTCTGTGGGAGAAATTGCATTTGCAAATCAGAGGAAGTTCACAGAGCGTGTCGCTGTGTTGCTTCTCCAGACAGTGTTTTCATCTTCTGTGCACCTCTCCCCAGTCACCTCCACGTGCCTCGGTTGAGGAGGAAAAAGTCCCTCTGTCCCAGACGTCAGCGTCAACGAGAGCTGTGTAGACGGAGTAGGAAGCAGGAATCTGTTTACTCCTTAGCTGTGTTAATTATCTGCAGAGGGCGGTGGGACCAGGCGGTGTCTGTTCTCTCGACGTCTTGCCTTACGCTGGGTCATGCCATAGAGACCAAGACGTCTGGAGCCCTAGAAACTTCTGATGTCAAATGTCTTTAGGAAATTACAAAAATCAAACTAACTCACCTAAAACTTTCCATTCCCCTCAAAACCCAGCACAGCCTTGGGTGGCTTCAGGAAGTTTCTGCAGATCACGCTCATCCTTTACATGCTGAGGCCGAACATAGCCCTGAGCTTGTCGTTTCTTGTTCTCTAACTACTTCCCTGAATCAAGCAGCCAGTTTTTATTGAAAATCGAACATCTTTAACTCTCTGCCAGAAACGGGAGGTCATTTAGAAGGAGGAGAGAAGCCTCTATTACCTTGAGGTTCATCGTCACCATCCAGAATGATAGCTGGCCTGGATGTAATGGGAAAAGGAGGCTTCTTGGGGAAGAAGGCCAAGGTGGCAGTGGTGACCAGTGGACACCAGCGGGGAGGACCCCAGATGCTGTGGACTGAGAAGGACACCTGGTGATGCCTGGGGAGGTCACACATTTTCACATGACAGCCAAGGCAGTGAGAGGAGGCAAAGGGAAAAGAGTGAATGAAGTGGGCAGAGAGTGGCAGCAATCAGAAGCAGTTACAGGGGCTGTTGGGGGATTCGATGTAATGATGAGGGAACAAGAAACAGACTGTCACACAGTGGAGGCCGAAGTCAGGGAAGCAAGGAGAGATGCAGGATTGCCCTGTGGTGGGAACGCGGAAAGCCTTGCGCACCTCAGCGGTCCCTGAAGATGCCAACTTCCACCACCTAGACTCTGCTCTGTGTCACGACTCGAGGGCGGTTGTAGGACAGAGGTCAGAACCGGCAGCCTCTAGGAGTACCCTTGCGCCATCCTCAAAGAGTTAAACTCTCAGCCACCCAGGAGACTCCTGAGATCTAGAACAATCTATTTCCCAACAGAGATGACTAGCCAAGCTTTACTTCTGCAGACAGGATTCCTATCTTCAAGGGGCTGACATAAAGTTGAACAGATACACACTAATAAAAACTATATAATGGCTGATTAGGGATCATTATCGAGTACCTCCTGCACGTTCTTCTTTGAGTTGGATGCTCTGTTGACGTTGTTAATGATTTATATACAACTTCATGAGGTAGGTACTGAATCAGCTGTGGGGATTCAGGGAAGGAAGTGATTATGATGGTGGTGTGAGGATTTCCTTAATGGGATGGGACCTGAGTGGGATTTGAAGGATGAAGAGGACGCAAAGAAGGCTGGGCACACTTGGGGGTTGGTTTGTGGTAACTCTTAAATCTTTCTTCCATACATTGGTTCTCCTCAAAAGTAGGGAGTGTATCCCACTCTCCCTGAGTGTTTGAACCACTACCTAGCTGGGTAATTTCTATCAGTCCCTCCTGCAGACATCAGAGAATTGCATTTCTCTAACTTGGTGAAGAAGAAAGAAATGATGGGTGCTGCAGAAGTGTTCCTGGTGGCAAGGCTACAGGAGGCCTGAAGAGACCGTCCTCGCAGCTGAGCCTCTGACGCTTCAGAGTTTTGGGTTGAGGTCCAAGTTGATGACAACTCTTGGGAAAGCCACTGACTAGAGATCGCTGTGAAATTCCAGACCAGACAGATGCTTTCTAGCTCAGGAACCAGGAGGCACAGTTGGAGTATTGGCTATACATCTATTACTTAGGTTTTCAAGAATGAGGATGTTCTTTGTTTCTAGGGACAAACACTCATGAGGAAACCCTGAATGCCATCTTTGTATTCCAGGCTCAATACTGCCAAGTGTCTCCTGAACTTGCTAACAGGAAGAGACCAGAGGTGAGTTGGAGCTGGCCTCCTTTTCTTTTCTGAAGAAATGAATAGATAAAAGCTATTTGAGCTACTTCGTTTCAACCTAGTTCCCTGCAGAACTACAAAAAAGGAAGATGTGCTGAGATGTCCAGGATGGCTGCCGTAGACACGTAGACTATCCAGCTACTGACCCTTTTAGTCCCAGAGACTGAGTGTGGCCAAGTAGAGAGCACTTCTGGAGGCCGAGCTTTGTGCCTGGGCTGAGAGAAGATGCAGGCGTGATGCAGAGTTGACATCAGTACAAAGCAGAACGGGCCATGTGCCATGGCAAGGGCTCTGATGGAGAAAAAGTTACAGCCAACTGGTAGAGGTCAGTGGTCAGGGGGTGAGGCATGCCATTCAAAAAGGCTCTGAGGACAGGATAATGTTTGAGATGACACTTGAGCAGTGGTAGGTTTCCTTTTGTTCACTGTTTCATAGCTAATGATTATTTATGGTACTTTTAAATGACACAAACAATACGCGTTCATTGTAGAAAATACTAAAAAACATAAAGAAGAAAAATTAACATACTCATAATCCCAGCATCCAGAAGACAGCAGAAGCACCATCTTGGTGTGTTTCTGCTAGACTTTTGTCTGTGTGTGTATATATGTTAATGTGTATATGTCTATATGTTCACACACACACACACACATATGTATACACATGCCAAGTTCACAAAATCGGGCTTATGTGGAATGAATACCTTAGACGTCTACTCACCTAGCAATAATGAATGTTCACATATCATTAAATATTCTTCAAAGCTAAGGTTTATAAAGTCATCGCATGCCTGTTCAACAATTTATTTAACCATTTCAGTCCAATTAGACATTCTGTTTGTTTCCATTTTCTGAACAATCACAAGTAATGTTCTGCCGCATCTTGTTACCCGTCAATCCAATAGACAGATCTGATAGGCAGAGATCGGGGTCAGGGTGGGCTGAGGGTGGGCAGTGAGTGTTCCAGGAGGAGAATCAGCACGAGCAAGTGTGTGTGAGAAGCATGACGTGCGTTTGGCTGGAGTATGGGTGAATTTAGGGGCACAGTGGGCATTAAGGATGAAACGGTATGCTGGGACAGACAGGTAATGACAGGCGGACATTAACAGAGGGGCGACGGGGAACCACTGATGGCTTCTGAACAGGATGAGGACAGAATCAGAGAAGTGTTTATGGTGGTGAATCTGAAAGTGGCATGAGGGTGGAGTAGAGGAGGGAAGAGGGGAAGAAACTGGGGTTTGGGAGATGGGTAAGGAATGAGGACACGGGCAACTAGAAGGAAAAGGAGAGGGTCATTGGAGGCCACCACTCTGAGACTCAGAAACTGGTTGGGAATATGGCCGGTGAAGACCGAGGCATCGTTTGGCCTCTGATCGTGAGGTTTACTAACTGGGAAAATTCCGAAAGCATAAAGAAATGGAGGGCTGGCAGGTGGACTGACCAGTCCAAAGTTGGGACCCAGTTAGAGGTAAAGCCAGGCGAGAAAACAGATGCTCTGTTTTCCCCGGTTGGAACAGCCTTATCGCGGCGGGTGTTGGACATCCGGTTTTAGCTGTGAGACATGGCAGCTCCTGGAGCCCTGAAAGCAGGTCAGCTGGAGGTGAACGTCTGTCAGCTGTGGTCTTGGCCCTCATCTACTTGTTGGAACATGAGTTGGACACTGTTCATAGATTAGGTAACAGGGGCAAAAAAAAAGAAAAAGAAAAAGAAAAATCAAACTTCTTACTTAGTTCTTCAAACTGAGTTCTTCACTAAGGCAGGATTGAGTGAGCAGAGTGGTAAAAAGCAAAAGAGACAAAAAGGCCTGTTTGTCATTTCAAGGGTTGGACCAACGCGTGCTCTCCTGGCGCGGAAAGGTCTCCAGTCAGAGCGGCCCCAGGTTCTTGGCAGCATCTCCCCTCAAGGCATGCTGGGTAGCCGGAGCACATGGGGCCATCCTGGAAGGTGGTAAATAATTCGTTCCACCGGGTGGACATCTCGTCATGCATGTATGCATAGCTCCCTTTTATCTCACGTGTTTAAATTGTGGTTTCCCTCCCGTGATTAGTTTTGCCATATCAAATAGCTTTCAACAGCTTCAAAAATCAAGGCCAGCGTATAATAACAAAAATAAAAATGAGAAAAAGAAAAAAAAAAAAGCCCTCACCTGGTCTCTCCAGCATTTCACTGCTGCTTTGGAAATTGAGAGCCATGCGTGGGATATTGGCGGCTAACAACCATGGAAATACAAAATGATTTTTGATCTCAAGGCCTAATGTTATTCATATTTTTTCATTGCCTCAAACAATGTCTTCAGGTAATTCAGGTAAAGGCGAGCCAGAAACAAAACAACATCATAAAGGCATTATTACATACAGACACTTTCAGCTACGCTACATGCCTCGCAGCGTCTTTGAACCCTGTGATGAGAGCACTCTCTCACACCCCAGGGAAATACTCTTGGAGCTGTTTTTACTTCAGCAGAGGGTAGCGAAACAAAATTCTCTGGCTTTAGAGACGCGTTCGGCGCTGGCTCCACAGAGCTTGATCTCTTCTTCTGTGTTTATCATCGGGACTCCATTTGGGAGGCCCTGGGAGGGGCTGTGACATTCCCAGGTGCGCCCCGCACCTGCAGCGCAGGGGCCTTAACCTTGGGGCCTGGAGGTTTGGGCCAGCGGTGGGGATTACAGAGCGGAGAAGGAAAATGCTTTCATCAAGAAGAATTTGGCTGTGGAGGCTCTTCCAACCCTTGTTCCTCCCAAAATAACACTGGCCAGCCTCATCAAATTGGACCAGGGCTGGAGACTGGGATGTGCTTAAAAAGGACAGAGGAGGGCTTCCCTGGTGGCGCAGTGGTTGAGAGTCCGCCTGCCGATGCAGGGGACACGGATTTGTGCCCCGGTCCAGGAAGATCCCATATGCCGCGGAGCGGCTGGGCCCGTGAGCCATGGCTGCTGAGCCTGCGCGTAAGCAAGACAGGGCAAAGGAACTGTTCTCTTGGGAAATCTCTCATTCCTATTCAAACCGTGTCTTCTCTGGTTTGAAAGTGCCAATAGTGTCTCAGCCAGGGAATGCATTTTCCATTCCCTTTGGCCTCCTGTGTTTCCCTATTAGAGTTCTTTACCCAGGATAGGCTCTTTGGTGTCCTAGCTTTAAGTCCAAGTTTTATGTTCTTAAGTTAGACTTCCCAGCTGCCAGGACCCGAGGGGTCTACTCCTCTCCTCCCCTTCCATTCCATAGCATCAACAGCCCAGGCACTCACCTGGTACCTACTGTATACTTCCTACAGTTGTTAGATTTGGCTGGCAGGGGTGCTATACATCCCGATCTTCGAGTAGACGGCCAGTTGCAGACGCTCATTTCGCTACCTCTTTTCTTCTCATTTTCCAGCAGTATCTAACAGTGCCTTGCAGGGGGTGGACAGCTAGTTAATGTTTGCAGAGCATCTGAATCTTCTTCCTCCATCCCACAAAGAAAGCAAGGACTGAACTCAGTGGTATGAGTTCATGTAGTCAGTCACAGGTATGAGATTTTAGGAGTTTCGACACCCTCTAGTGTTACAGGCATTTCTAGAAGGTTGAAGACTTACCAGGACAGGATTTCTCTAGCTGACATGTTTTTCAAGGTCCAGCTTTATGCCATCTCAGCTGAGAAGACTTCCATCTTGTCCTGAACCCAAAGCAATGACTCTGCTCTGAGCTCCTCATGTCTGTGCCATTTGAAAGGCACTTAACCCACCATCTCGGAGTCTAGATTTGCTCAGCAGTCTCACTTTTGTTAATCAGCCTCAGGGAGATGAGGGCCAATTCTCACATGGTCTTCACACATTCATCCCACCACTATTCTTTGTGGAGCAGACACGGCATTGTCATGTTATATGCTGGCAATAACAGCGTGTCTAATGAATTGACCTGATCGCTTTAGTCTCCGAGAAGCCCACTGGGATTGCATGAGAAGGGAAAACTCTATTTATCTAGAAATTTCTACAAACTCCTGGAAAAGCCAGAGAGACAAACAGTCTTGGTTTCCATTTCTGCCCTAGCCTTTCCTCCCCGAGTTGCCTACCGTGTCCTTCCTGTACCATTGATCTGGCATCCAGCGTCTCGCTGCCTTTGCTCCTGGACAACATATTCCCTAGCCCCGGACTCAGTGTGCATTGAATTAGAACAATCCCTCGCTGGAATCTAATTTCTGTTCTACAGAGGTTAATTTATCCTTTTTCAGGCTATGTACTCATTTAAACCAAAATTACCCAGCTACTCGCCTTCTTTTTTTTGTTTTTTTTTTTTTGCGGTACGCAGGCCTCTCACTGCTGTGGCCTCTCCCGTTGCGGAGCACAGGCTCGGGACGCGCAGGCTCAGTGGCCGTGGCTCACGGGCCCAGACGCTCCGCGGCATGTGGGATCTTCCCGGACCAGGGCATGAACCCGCGTCCCCTGCATCGGCAGGCGGACTCTCAACCACTGCGCCACCAGGGAAGCCCTACTCGCCTTCTTGATAGCAATTACATCCCACGAAAGCAAACTACTGAGCTTCATGTATTGGTAATGGCCTTTCTTTCAATAGTTTTCCTTAGGGATAAAGTTGAATGGGGAAATTAGTCACATTAAGCTGGAAAAATAGTGAACAAAATACATATTTTATATTTTTTAAAAATACCCTCCTGCTACCAATTACGGACTTTATTAGGAACAGGTATTTTCACATTATGGGGCTTGTCTTTATATTAAACAGAGCAAACCCAAATGAATAGTTACTTAAGAGGATCTTTTTAATAAATACTCAAGTCCATTTTAATATCTAATAATAGTGGCTGCCTCAAGTATTCAAATTTTAGCATAACCAGCAGGAAAACTGTTTGATGTTTTAATTATATCCCTGAAAATGCTGAATGGGTTATAAAAAGCAATTTGAAGAAAATAAAATAAGGGATTTTTTTTTTAAATTATTAGTGGTTGGGGAGAAAAGACATTTTCCACATCCCATTAAAAACCTTTCTACATTGTAAAAATACTGTCTACTGATAAACGAGGCCAAATAAGCAAAGACTTTGCATCTGTTGTAAGTGTTCTCATTTGGGGGGAAAAATTTGGAAAATAAAAAGAGAAGACCTCAGAGGAACTGTATTCTAAGAAGGGGGGTGATGGAAAGTGAGCATGCCTTGAAAGAAAGAAAATCTTTTAACTACATTTAAAATTAGCCAGAACCTTGTACTTATCCCAGGCAGATTCCTGGGAGGATTGGAACGTTTCTGATGAACGGGCTGCCCGGGCCACGGCTGATGTAATCACTTCAAGCCCCACCTGGAGGTCTGGACCGGAGAGGAGACTGTGGGGACGTTCCCCGGCTAGATCCTGCTGGCCCCGGGTCATTCTTCTGGGCAGGAATCAGGAAAGCTGTCCCCAAGGGGAGAGAAGCAATGAGAAGGGGAGACGTTTCCAAGGAAAGGAACCAGATGTACGAGCTGTGGTGATGGTTGTAGGGCCCTGCAGTGGTGGACACATGAAAGCAGGGAAGGGAAGCCTGGACTGGGGCTTAATACTTCCTTCTCTCACGAGGTGGAGGCCTGGCCTGGGTGCGCCTGGCTCTCAGATGACATTAGAGCTTCCTTCCCAATGGCCAGATAGGAGGTACCATGAAGAACTCAGGAAACTAATTTTCCACGTGGAAACATAAGTCCTTTCCCTGCCTTGGCTGCCCCATGAAGGTCTAGGCAGGTCTCTCAAATGGAGCTGCATTCCCCAGGCATTATAATAACAATAATTTAATAATTATTAAATAATTAATAATAAAATTAAATAAATAAAATTAAATAATAATTTAATAATCACTTTGTCCAAGCTGCATCCCGCACCAAACAACCAGCATCTTAGGGGTGGAATCCAGGTGTCAGTTTTTTAAAAAAACTCCCCAGATGATATGCAGCCAACATGGCACTAACTTGAGAACCATGTGGGCAGCTTATAAAATGCAGATTCTGCTCCAGCAGGTCTGGGGCGGGGCTTGAAACCCTGCTTTTCTGAACAAGCTCTCAGCTGATGCCCGCACTGCTGGGTCAACCACACTTGAGTAGGAGTTGCCCTGCAGTTTTCTGCCACTTGTACTCGCTATTTGTGCCTTTTAGGCTAAACATCGTGTATTCTAAATGATTAAGTGGTTCTCTTCAGAACAGGGCCTTTGAGTCCAGTGGTCTGTATCTTTAGTGCAGATAGATCCTGGGCCTGGGAGACATTTTATTCCATTTACCTGGAATGTAATTCGACCAAGCAGGCTTCTCACTGGGTACCAAGAAATGCCTCTGTACTTATCCTTAAGGACCTTAGTTTTGTCCATGGTGTCTTTTTGGAAGTGTTTTTGTTTGTTTGTTTGTCACCTTGTTTTTGGTTGTGCTGTTGTTCAGAAAAGCAGGCTGGATTTGTTTCACTTATTTATCAACAAATATTGACAGAGTCCCTACTCTGTGCAGGCACTGTGTTGGGAGTGAGGGCATGACCGGCTGAATCAGAGTCTGTCCTGGGTGTCCCAGTCTGGCAGCGTGTGTCCTTTTATATGACGTAGACGTGTTGCTGATGAGTTCAGCTGCACGTGTGGCCTGCGGGGTCATTTTCACCTTTACACAGAGATCTGAAATGCTTACCCTCTCAACACCACTTAACATTTATCTATTGAACCACGCGTACCCCAGAGATGATGGGAAAGAACCACCAATGTCACCTTCCTATCATATGCCTGACACTGTAAGAGATTTCTAGAATGCCATCTCTTGTTAGTATTACTGCAAGGTGGGTATTATTATGCCCATTTCACAGATGAAGTATAGAAGAGCGAAGTAACTTAAAGTCATGTAGCCAGTAGGTATCAATATTTAAACCATTATGTCATTATAATATTCTTTTTTCATTAAACTAAGCTCTCTTCCTGCAGAGAACAGTTGAAGATTGAAAGATGGTAAATGCTAGAAAGCACCCGGGAAAGAACCATTGCACCAGTATTGCCAACCTTCCTTTTTGCTGATGAGGTCATTGAAGGACATGCTCAAAAATATTTGTAAAATGAACAAACAGATGCATGAGTGAATTAAAGAAAACCAACAGTTAAACTCGAGAAGACATCATTCTTCCTGGACCCTCAGTCTGGTGAGCCTTCTAGATCATGAAAATCCTAAGAACAAATGATTTATTTCATTTTAATAGTGATTATTATTATTATGCTAATTGTCACAAGTAATGTGCCCAGCACTATACTTTCTTTGTTCCCAGCACTGTACCAATCACTTTATATACAGCACTCAATTTAATCTTTACTATAATCTTTACAGATTTATTTATTTATTTTTTGCGGTACGTGGGCCTCTCACTGTTGTGGCCTCTCCCGTTGCAGAGCACAGGCTCTGGACGCGCAGGCTCAGCGGCCATGGCTCACGGGCCCAGCCGCTCCGCGGCCTGTGGGATCTTCCCAGACTGGGGCACAAACCCACGTCCCCTGCATCGGCAGGCGGACTCTCAACCACTGCGCCACCAGGGAAGCCCATCTTTACAGATTTTAAAAAAAAGTAAGGTTCAGAGTGGTTAACTAGACCAGTGGCCCAGCTGTTAAGTGGCAGAGAGGAGAATCAAGCCCAGGACTTGCATTCTGAAACCAAAGCTCTTCCTGCTGTACCGCCACTCAAAATGCATCTTCCTTAGTGGCCCCCAGGGGCTTTCCCCTCGAAGGCACTTGAACACTGTAGAGGATGCTACTGAGGTCCCCTGCACACATCCCTTGACCCCGGTGAGGCCACCTGCAGACAGTTCCCAAACAGTCTAGTGGCTTTGTGGGTCTCTTGGCCTGAGGTCTTTTCTGGCCTCCTGACTGCTTGACCAGATCACAGGGCGAGCAGGAGGTGCCAGAGGATGAATGTCCCAGAGGGACCCTCAACCAATGAGGGATGCGAATTGGTGAATAAAAACCCCAGCTCACTTGCCTGTCTGACGGAATATTCAGAAGCACGCTGCACCGTCTGCCGGGCTCTGCCGGGACGTGGAGTACCCGTCTCCCACACAAGTCCCCTCCTCACTGGCACACCCTTTACTGGGCTCATGTCCTCCCCGCTCAGAGAACTTTCCTGACTCATCTCTCAAATAAGCTGCTTATACCCAAATATTTTCCTCAGGGTCTACTTTTGGAAAAACTCAAATTAAGAAAGGAACCACTTTTTCAATGTCCAGAAGTTAGGGAGCCCAACCATGGTGACAGTGGCCCAAGAATCAAAAATGGTTGCAATTGAATATCTTCTTTTTTTATTTTATTTTATTATTCTATTTTTTTGCTTTACGCGGGCCTCTCACTGTTGTGGCCTCTCCCGTTGTGGAGCACAGGCTCCGGACGCGCAGGCTCAGCGGCCATGGCTCACGGGCGCAGCCGCTCCGCGGCATATGGGATCTTCCCGGACCGGGGCATGAACCCGTGTCCCCTGCATCGGCAGGCGGACTCTCAACCACTGCGCCACCAGGGAAGCCCTGAATATCTTCTTTAATGGAAGAAAGATTTCCCTTTGCTCCTCCAGAGGAAAGACTGGCTGGTTAAGAGCAAACACCCAGGAAGTCTCACCCCTTTGGAAGGGTGAATGGATTTTCCAGAGCCATGTGGCTTCTGCTGACATAGAGATTCCCTAGAGAGTTTTGGCAAGTGTACCCACCTGCCTCTGCTCCTGGTGGCAACCACGTGCTGCAGATTTCCGTGTCAAGGCAGTCACTGCTGCAGTGCTTGTGAAGCCATGAAGTGGGGAGTGAAGGTGCTCATAAAGACCCAAGCATGAACCTGACTCTGCCGCCCTGCAGAGTGCCAGAGAAAGCACTTTATGCCAGCTGGGGGCGGGGTGGGAACAGCAGGACAAAGCAGAAAGAGTAATTAACAGGGAGCTGATAGATCAAGGTTAGAATGCTAGTTCTACCATTCTTCTTCTTTTTTTAAAAAATTATTTATTTATTTATTTAGTTGCACTGAGTCTTAGTTGCGGCAGGCGGGATCCTTAGTTGTGGATCGCCGGCTCATTAGTTACAGCATGTGGGCTCTTTAGTTGCGGCTTGCCAGCTCCTTAGTTGCGGCACGTGAATGCTTAGTTGCGGCACACATGTGGGATCTAGTTCCCTGACCAGGGATTGAACCCGGGCCCCCTGTATTGGAAGCGCGGAGTCTTAGCCACTGTGCCAACAGGGAAGTCCCTTTTTTTTTTTAAATTAATTTATTTTTATTTATCTTTGGCTGTGTTGGGTCTATTGCTGTGCGTGGGCTTTGTCTAGTTGTGGTGAGTGGGGGCTGCTCTTCATTGCGGTGCTTGGGCTTCTCATTGCAGTGGCTTCTCTTGTTGGAGAGCACGGGCTCTAGGCGCGTGGGCTTCAGTGGTTGTGGCTCACGGGCTCTAGAGCGCAGGCTCAGTAGTGTGGCGCACGGGCTTAGTTGCTCCACGGCATGTGGGATCTTCCCAGACCGGGGCTCGAACCCGTGTCCCCTGCATTGGCAGGCAGATTCTTAACCACTGCGCCACCAGGGAAGCCCTACCATTATTCTTTTAGTCACTCCGTAATTATTAAGTGCCTACCATCTGCAGGCTGGAGTGATATTCAAAATATTTAGCCATTATTATCCGAGTGCTGTGCTAGACATTACTCCTTTAGCCGCTGGGTTATAGGGTGGTCTGAAAGGTCCAGGGGAGGGGATATGGCTAGAATACCATGGAGCACATGGGAGGTTTGGGGCAGTAGTTAATTACCACTGGATACAGAAACATTTGAATATTTTCATGACTGTTCTGGTCATACAGGTGCAAATCACTGAATATATGCCTAGTGTCTGGCACTACGCTAGGTGCTGGGTAAGAGCAGTGAGACTAAGCAGACTTCATCCTTATTGTCTGAGGAAATAGACTATGTTCCTCACACTGAGAAGCATATGATTATAAACTGGGATAAACATCCTAAAGGAAAGAAGATTTGCCATGAAAGCATGACGCATAGGAGGGTTGGGGGTCAGAGAAGCCTTCCCTGAGGAAAGGCACAAGCCAAAACCTGAAAGAGAATTAAATGAGGAGTGGAAGAACTTTCCAGAGAGGGAACAGCATTCACCAAGAAGCCCTGGGGCAGAAGGGAACACGGTGGATAATATTTGGAGGATGGAAAGAAGGTCAGTCTCTGTGGCTTGAACAGGAGAGTTAGTGTGGGGTGTGGTTCACGGACATGCCCGGGGGCCAGGCCAGGTGGGCTTTGTAGAAATCAAGATTTGAGGTTTATCTCTAGGGTCACTGAAGGGTTTAAACAGGGTGGTCAACGTGATCGAATTCGGTTTTGAAATGATCGCTCTAGCTGTGGTCTTGAGAATGCCTGGGGCCAGGGGTCACGGGTGGATGCTTGAGAACACTTAGGGATTGAGCAAATGATAATGACAGCCTGCTCTAGGCTAGTGGCAGAGGGAATGGAGAGGACACTGGAGGTGACAGACTGGGGACAGATCGGATCAGGTTGGGGGGATGGGTGGCAATGGTGCATCTTGAGGGTGTTTCCTCGGTGTCTGGTTCCTTTATCTGGAGGGAGGGTGAGTGGTGCCCTGCAGTGGGATTGGAACACTAGCGTAGGATGAGCTCTGTGACCTTGGGGAATCTTATCTGCTCTCAGGGCTCAGTTTCCTCATTTGTGTAAAGAGGGATGGGCTATACAATCTCCAAATGCCATTATCCAATGCTCCATTGCTGACATCCACAGACAAGGGCAAACTAACCTGCAGTGAAGGCTATGGTTGTCTTCAAAAGGGACTCCTGAGATGCGGTTTCTAGGTCATGGTTACCTAAAATATTAGAATCTAAAAACCTTAGGTCTCCCTGTCCTGTCTCATCCCCAGAGCCAGACATATTAGAGATGGGATTCTTGAGTGATGCTCTTTCATTTTTTTTCCCTGCAGTGGACTCCACCTTCCGCAAGGGAAAGGAGTGGAATTACACAGCTTGACATGAATTGATAATGTAACCTCATAGAGTTGCTTACCCTCTCTGGTTCTCAGAGTTCTTTTTTGTAAAAAGAGAGTGTTGGATCTGGTGGGCCCAGAGGTCCTTTTCTGTGCTCGTGTTCTATATTTCTCTCACCTTGTTATCCCATAACAGTGCTCACTCGAAACTTCTAGTGCTTATAAACTTCTGGGAAGGGCTGGACCATTTTGCCAGGCAGGCTGGGAATCTCCCAGGATGCTTTGGTACCTGAGAGGGGAGGCCTGCACCAGGTCTGGGTCAGAGTCGTTGTTTGTGGGAGGCTGGCCGGGGAGCTACGTGCCCCAGATTTGTGAGGGAAGAGCTGCTACAAGTTCTTTGAGGATTTCAGAATGTGAAGGGGAAGGCAGAGTCAGGTCTGGACTCCCAGGACCCCAGGCGTCCTTTGTCCGCATCGAGGGGAGGAAGGTTTTTACCAAAGCCTTAGTTCCTTACTAGTGCCTCAGAAGGCGGCTCTGGGATGCGCTGTTGCAGTGCCTTGGGGCGGGGGCGGGTGGAGGGGCTCTCCCCCCTCCCTCTTTATGTTATTTAGTGTACAAATCCATTAGCATTACTTTTTCTTGAGCATCCAAGATGCTATAGCCTATCACTCGAGTCATTCACATGGCATTTCAGCCTTTCTTTGGAAGACAATTGTGTCTTCAGTCAAAGACCTCTTGACAAGAGAAAATGGGAACCCTGGATGGAATAATGCAGCCAAGTGCTTGCTGTACATCTGCAGAACACGACTCTGGGTGCCATTACGTCCCAAATTGTCGTGCTGAAAGATTTCCCTTGGTTCCATCTCTTTATGCCCCAGCATTTAACCTTGGGCCTCAGCAGCATCAGTCCCCTCTACTCATCTTACCACAGCGGTTCTTTCCCGAGCAGCCTTCATTTTGTGTAATTATGTTGGGGCAGTCAGCATCACGCACACGTTTCCTTAGCGGCCAGGCAGGATGAGACAGCTGCCTCTGATTCCCTTCACTCTGGGAACATGATTTAGGTCATTTACCGATGCTAATATTTTTGGTTTCTTCAGAGACTGCATCCCCCAAATGAAAGGGAGAGGTTTCAAATGATAGGTTTTTATGTACCTAAAAACCTAGCAAACAAGAAGGCATTACGATTGACCACGGGTCACGATCTTATCCCAGAGGGCCCATGAGGGTAGAAGTGACACAAGTTAGAAAGAGTTGAAGATGCCGACATGGCGATGATGCCTTGCTGGTTCTCAGCCTGTGAGGGTAGGTTTAAAACTTTTTTTTTTAATTATGGAAAATCTCAAACAGATACAAGAAGAAATGGAACACTGCTGGTGGGAATGTAAAATGATGCGGCTGCTTTAGGAAACAGTTTGCAATTTTTTAAACGGTTAAACAAAGTTAGCATATGACCCAGGAGTTCCGCTCCCAGGTGTATACCCAAGAGACATGAAAGCATATGTCCACACAAAAACTTGTACACGAACCTTCATAGCAGCAGTATTCACAATAACCCCAAAGAGGAAATAACCTAAATGCCCATCAACATATGAGTAGATAAGTAAACGGTGGTTTGTCCATACAGGGGAGCGCTATTCAGCCATGAAAAGAAACGAGGTAGTG
Organism: Grampus griseus; assembly: GCF_964374135.1. NCBI lineage: Eukaryota > Metazoa > Chordata > Mammalia > Artiodactyla > Delphinidae > Grampus > Grampus griseus. The sequence continues at coordinate 69,678,525 of NC_139010.1, forward strand.
ATACATGCTACAATGTGGATAAGCCAGTCATAAAGGACATCATATTGTAGGATCCCATTTTTTTTTTTTTTCTTGCGGTACGCGGGCCCCTCACTGTTGTGGCCTCTCCCGTTGCAGAGCACAGGCTCCGGACGCGCAGGCTCAGCGGCCATGGCTCACGGGCCCAGCCGCTCTGTGGCATGTGGGATCTTCCCGGACCGGGGCACGAACCCGTGTCCCCTGCATCGGCAGGCGGACTCTCAACCACTGTGCCACCAGGGAAGCCCGACAGTAAGTTCTTAATGTCATCAAATATCCAGTGTTTAGATTTCTACTTTTCTTATATTTTTTACAGTTGTTTGTTTGAATCATGATTCAAGTTAAGTCTACTTATTGCAAATGATTGAAATGTTTTTAAGTGTTTTTAATCTATAAGCTCTCCCTTTCTCCCTCCTTCTCTCTCTCTCTCTCTCTCTGTCGCCTTGAAAGTCATCTGTGTAAGAAATCCCAGTCATTTGCCCCCCAGTTTCCCCCAGTCTGCACTTTGTCGACTGCATCCCTGTGGTGTAGTTTAATGTGTTCCTCTGTCCTCTGTGCTACTTGTGAATTGATAGCTCCATCTGGGGCCTTGATCACATTCCTAGGGGTGTCGTGTTCTTCCACCAGGAGGCACTGGATGTCCGCCGTCTCTCTGTGATTTAGCAGCTCTCAATCACCAGGGCTTGGATCCATCAATTCATTAGTGGAGACAGGAATTAAAAACAAAAACATAGATGGATTCCTTCCCCATATACTAAGTGAAGTCGTGCTTTCTAAAATCTCACTCTGCCCTGACTACTGATCTAGTGCTGTTCGCACCAAGGTAGGGTCAGGAGCATGGATGTGCCTATGTTGGCTGCGTGATCATGAACTCCATTAAGGAAGCATCTGTATCCTATTCATCTTTGCGTTTTGTTTCTCTAATTTGCTAGATCTGTGATTTGGAGCAAGTTACTTAGTTTCTCTAACCTCAGTTGTCTTATCTGTAAAATGGGGCTGGCCCTAGGCCCTACTTTCAAGGGCTGTATCAAGGAGCGAAGAGCTATTGCAGGCATAGCTTTTAGCTACCTTTGCTGGGATCCCTAGGCTTAGTGCATTGCTGGGCACTCACCAAGTACTTGTTGAATCACTGATGAGTTAATGAAATGGGATGGAATATTAAGTAATTTACAAATATAGTAAGTAAGATGAGTGTGAAAAGATAGTTAATAGGGCAACGTGGTATAGTGAAAGGACTTTGGATCACGAGATAGAGGACTCAAAGATGCTAGATTCAACGTTTGAACAGTGGGTCTCAACTGGGGTGATTGTGTTTCTCCCACCCAAGGGGACATGTGGTGTTGTCTGGAGACATTTTAGCTGTCACAACTGGGGGAGGTACTACTGGCATCTAGTGGGTGGAGGGATGCTGCTAAAAATCCTACAGTGTACAGGACAGTACTCTCTGCACTACCCCCTCCCCCATTAAGAATTATATATAGCCCTAACTGTGAACCCTGTTCTAGAGCCTTCCTACTCAAAGTATGGCTCACAGGCCAGCAGCATCAGCATCATTCAGGAGCTTGTCAGAAATGCTGAATCCTGGGCCCTAGCCCAGACCTCCGGAATCAGAACCTGCCTTTTAGCAAGATTGCCACAATGTGATGTGTATGCTCACTAAATTAGGAGCAGCAGTGTTCTAGAATGGTGCTTCTCGATCTTGGATACCTGTCAGAATCGCCTGGAGGTAGCGGTGGTGGTGAAAATCCCAATGCCCAGGCCAAGCCCAATACCGATTAAATCGGAACCTCTGTGGGGTGGAACCCAGGCACTGGTATTTAAAAAAAATTCTCCTTATTCATTCCAATGTGCAGCCAGGGTTGAGAATTACTGATCTAGGAGCTCATAGGCTGATGGCGTCGAGGGACTTGTCAGTAGATTAAAGTGCATGGTGATAGGTCATTCTGAAAGAACAGAGCCCTGGTGGAAGAAATTAAGCCATCAGTGGGGACCAGTTTGTTGGGAGCTGTGGGAGCCCAGAGGACCTACTAAGACAGGTGTGACCTTGAGCAAGTCATTCCCCACCCACCCCCATCTCCAGGGTTGTCCCGGTTTCTTTGTCTGTTAAGAGAAGATCTTCAAGCTGGTCCATAGCATGGCTTAATGAGGGTTTGGTGAATGAAGGATCGAATGAATGATCTTATACTGAGTTAAACAAGTGCTATAGACAGCAGATGCTCCAGGAGTCCAGGAGCAGGAGTCACTCATCAGTGACAGTTTCGTGAAGGAAATAGGATTTTAGTGGGGCTCCGGGACAAGCCCTCCAGCGCGGGAAGAACGTACATCTCTTTCCTTTTGTTCCTGTTGCGAAGAGAGCCTCCTTGGGCTCAGTGCCTCCGAGGAGAAGCGTTAGTCCCAAACATCTCCCACCGTGCTTTGTAATTAACGCAGGTCCCTATTTCAGCACAGCTGTAAAGCCTTAACAGCCATTTTTAGAGGTCAGCAGGTAGGGGTTTCTTACCCACCCTCACAGGGTTGGAGGAAAAGAGGTTCCACAATTTTCCACAGCCCCTGCCTCCTGGTGCTGCATAAGGAGAAGGACCCCAGTTCCTTGGTACCCCCTGTACGTTAAAGCTCTTCACTGCTAAAAACAGATGATGGTTTTAAATGCTGGCGTAAAGGGTTAGAAATGGATTTAACCTCATCAGAAACTTCTATATCTGATTTACCTTTGGAGCTGCGGATCACGGGCAACGTGAAAGGGTTCCATGCGTAGACCAGTTTTTTTTTTTTTTTTTTTTGCGGTACGCGGGCCTCTCACTGTTGCGGCCTCTCCCGTCGTGGAGCACAGGCTCCGGACGCGCAGGCTCAGCGGCCATGGCTCACGGGCCCAGCCGCTCCGCGGCATGTGGGATCTTCCCGGACCGGGGCACGAACCCGCGTCCCCTGCATCGGCAGACAGACTCTCAACCACTGCGCCACCAGGGAAGCCCCGTAGACCAGTATTGAATGCGTTTTTCTCCCTCAGAGTTTTGCCTGTCATGCTGGCTCAGGGAGCAGGATAGGGACGTGCTTGGTGAATAAATGGCCCTCTTCCTGGTACTTGGGGAGCTAGAGAGATGGAAAACGTGCCCTCACGAGGCCTAGTTGGGGATTTTGGCCAGCTTTCCTGGGAAGGCTATACTCTGGCAATAAACTGAGTTGAAAGAAGACATGTTCTTTTATTGGAGGCCAGCATCTGAAACTCCTTATATTTGGGGAATTTTCCACTCTGTGAGTCTTGGAGGGGAGCAGGAGTGGGAAAGGGCAGCGCCCACTTCCTCAGTCCTCTTGGCGGCTAAGTACTGAGCACATGACCTGGTTTCAGTCAATGAGACTCACCCGTCTGGGGAAAGCCATTGGAAACTGTAGGGTTTTGTGGCTAAGTCACAGCCACTTCCTCCCCTCCTCTCCATCTCCCGGGAAGCCATCGTCCCTCCAGCTACCAGCTGGCTCAGAGCTGCTTCTGTCTCAGGGGACCCAAGTACGGCGAAGGCCACAGAGACACAAAGATCCTAAGATGAGGCAGACAGAGCTGGGACCAGGCCCTTGCTCACCCTCTTAGGAAGTTTGACTTTTATCCTTCAAGCCGTGGGAAGCCATTAGAATGCTTTTAAGTGGGAGGGGTTTGTGAGTGCAGGTGGGAGACTTTGCCATCAAATCTGAACTTTAAGAACATTTCTGTTGGGGAGTGGATGCGTGGAGCAGGAAAGCCAAGGCAGTCATCTCAGTGAGCGGTGAGGCTGCCTGGACCAGGGTGGTGGCCCCTGCATCTCCCAGGTGCCTTTCTTCCACAGCCTCCTCCAGACTCTTCCTTCAAACCTCCAGGTCCCCCTGCTGCCCCTGGCCATGCTTGTCTGTCAGTGATGCCCTAACCCAGAGGATGGGCCCTGGGAGGAGATCTGAGCCCTTGACCAGGTGGGGGGGGAGATGTTTGAAGATGGGGCCTGCTCTGTCTTGGTAATGCAGACACAAACAAAAAGAACACCTGGCCAAATGTGAGACTCTCAGAATCCTAAGATCTAACTGCACGGGCTTTGAGCGTCTCTGAGCCCAGATGCCCAGGTGAGGCTGGGCTCTCCCATGCCGCACCCCAATAATCAGTTGTGGAGCGTGAACATGTTTGGCAACAGGAGCCCAACTTTCTCCCCAGACCATCCATCTCCTTTTAGGGAAATTCACATGGATTTTCTCCTTTCTTTCCTACTGTTCTGTGCTGTCCCCACTGTATAGCACTAACCCTTACGTGGCTGCAGGTATAGGTCTGGGGGCTAAGTCCTTTTGCTGATGGGGCTGAGCCCAGGATTAATCTCACTCTGGGGTCCCCAGTCCATGGGATAGAGGGAAGCAAGCTCTGGTGTTGAGGGAGAACTAGCCATAGTCCTACTGCCTGGCCAAGGGATATCAAGGGGCACTGTAATCACCTTCCAAACGGCCCCTCCTGAGGTGCTAAAGCTCTCCTTCCCTCAGGAGAAAGTGCTGACCAGAGTGAATCTGAAACAGAGGGGAGGGTGACTGGAAATGACCTTGGGCTGAAGATCCCCATAGGAAGCCATCAGCCCGTCAAATCACCTTCCTCTTTGGCTCCGGCTTTCATCTCTCCCGAAATCCAGGTCAAAGTCAGGCCTCGGGCATCTTTCCCGGAAAGCTGTGGCAGATGCACCTTTGCCCACCGTTCCCCTAGGCCTCTGGACAGCACTGGGGACCCCTGGGTCCCCCCTCTCCTGCAGCGTGGCGGGGAGCTGCCCGCTGGCACGTGGGCCGAGCAATTAAGAGGCTGCATTTTGCTCCTCCTGGCTTCCCTAATTGTTATTTTTGTCCCTGCTTTCAAACCAGCCTGGGTTTTCATTTCATCTTGCCCCAGCCCGGTGCGCCCGGCAGAAAAAGCCAGCTCGCTCAGTGGGGGGCAATTTTCCCAGCGTGTCCGGCGACGATTCCAACACGACTGCTTTGTACATATAATTATAAAACCAGGGGCCACCAAAGTGCACCTATAGAGCAGAGTCTTGACTGTTCTTGGTTCTGTTTTAATTATTAAGCCTTAAAGCAAAAATGAGGTTTCAAAGAAAACTTTCTGTTCAGTCCTCAATAGAGTTAAAGGAGGAACATTTTAAGCTGATGAGCTGACACTTGTAGAAGCAAATATATTAAATAAATCATGATTCGTTTTGGGGGCAAAGTCTGACTTACATCAACTCTGGAAAAAATGGATCTTAATGAGTGACAGTTGGGTGTTTTCTGTCACTTCCTGAGGTAATGGCCGCAAGCTGACATTGCTCAGTGGGTGTCTCATACTTCTGAACAAAAGTTTTTTGGAGTGAGATAGACAAGGTAGAAATCCCAAGGTGACTGAGAGGAATGTCTAATGAGTGGAAAGACATATTTACTGGCAGTCTGTATGTAAGCCGTGACAGTTGACAGGACTTGATTGTAACAAATATAGTTGATGAAGAAAAGGCTGACAGACCGAGAGAGGGGGCCGTGGTGAGGGGAGAGAGAGTCAAAAGCCCTGCCTCTGCTGAGCCCTGTTAATGGTAAGTTGGATACAAAGCTCAGAGTCATGAAAGGGAGCCGGGATCTTGCACTGATGTCTAAACACAGAAATGTGTTGAGCTTGCAGGAGGTGGTAATAGGTTCGGATGTGTTGACCTTTTTGCCCATAACTTTAGAAGCTGATGTTTCTGATAGCATCTGGGGCCAGAAGATGATCCCAGCTCTAGGGATGTGTGTAAGTTCTGTGACTTTGGGGCCCAGTGTACTCACGTCTCGGGCATAGGTGGGGCTTGGGGGCATAATTTATGGATGCCTCACCTGGGCAGCTACCGTGACCAAGAGCCACTGGGCTCTGGCCCTTCCGCCCCAGTGGGCACCAGTGAGGCTCCCATGGGGGTGGGAGGGAGCTCGAGCCATAAAACGTTCTGCAACTGTCCTTTTTGTGTGCCCCTTACCCCCTTCATTCTTCTGTTCCCAGCCCCCCGCTACTCAATTTCTCCTCTGCACCCCACCTCTGCCCTCTCCCCAGCACAAAAGGAGTGATTGGCCTGGAAAAGGCAGATCCGACTGGCATATTAAATGATGACACTTTGTAACTGACTGGTCAGGGCTTCAACAATCGGCTTGCGATGAGCTCTGCACTTCTTCCCCCAGGCAAATGTCACACTGAAACTAAACAGGATCTTTTTTCATCCTACACGCTGTTTTCTATGCCACATATTATTTTATAGTTGAGAATAGGCTAACTCTTTAAAATGCACAGAGCCTGCTGTACTCTTATCGTAGGCTCGCTTTGGAGGAGAGGCTGGCTGGGGAGGGGCGGGGGGGGGGGGTAGTGGGAAGAGTATATTGAGTGGGGATTAGGGTTTGGCCAACATCTTGACCTTGACCTTCTTACTGGATGAATAAGTGAAGGTAAAAATTTTAAAGATTGAAAAGTGGATGGAGGTGATTAGAGCAAGAGAGACTAAAAAGCCATGAACTTCCTACATCAAGACAGGAAGCTGATTTGTCGTGATCATCATTTTTCTTGTTTTGATTGAGATTGCTTATTTCTGTGTTGATTTTATGTCTATGCTGTGATTTGGAAAATAGAATCCATGCCTGTGGATTCCTCAGATCCAAGTAAAGTGTCAGTTCCCTGACTTATATTGCCCCCAATTAAATGGAAAACTCTTCCTAATAATTTTGGCTAACATGACCCACTTTCTCTAGGTTGGTTCTTGTTATCTTGATTCACTGCCTTGGGAAGAGAGCTTGGGTAAGACCAGGCTACATGGAGTCCTTCCCAGGCCATGAGATGGGGCCTGGCTCAGTGTCAGGCTTACGCATTGACTTCAGCTCAGTGGGTTAGGACTTCCCATATGGACCAACAACTCCTGAAAATGTCCTCTACGTGGCCCAGTCATGAGAGATGGGGAATTATGACTCATCCAGAAGCTAGGACTTCTTATTAATTGGGTAGCAACTTGTAGAATAAGATTTGGGGAATGGGGGGAGGTGAAGGATTGAGGGGAGAAAGCCTTGTAGCTCAAGAAAGAGGATTTGATTTGAGATGGTTTGAGATGAGCAGTAATTTGGGCAAGAGATGAGACGCAGCTGTTCCTCTCCTTTACTCCAGAGGCATAGGTCTATCATTATGTTTACTTTTTCTTGAGCAAGTTGGTTTTTCTTTCTGAGCTTCAGCGCCCTCCTCTGTAGAATAAAGTCATTAGTCTAGATAACCTTGGATGTCTCCTCCTACCCCAATCTTTTGAATTTCATGACCCACCAAAGCAGGTTTCAGGGTCTTCTGCCAGAAGGACATTTTACTTCCATTAAGAACATCCTCAATGGCCAGCTAATCAGCCTGGGGCTCCAAAGCCATGAGGTCAGACTCAATATCTACCTAAAGCTGAGACCACCTGGCTTGGGCCCCCCACAGCGAACGGCTACCCTAGATGTGCTTCCATCAGCATAAGCTGAGACCACCTGGCTTGGGCTCCCCACAGCTAACGGCTGCCCCTAGGTGTGCTTCCAATGCTGACGGCTGGTGCGGGGCAGGCCCGCGAGGCTCCTGGTGAGGGCTGGAAGGGGCAGTCTCCAGGAACGGGCGCTGCCCACTTTTCTCCTGTAGAGGATACGGCAACCATGTTCACCTAAGAGGCAGAGGGGAGGGTCAGTGCACCTGTATTTAGTCCTACCTTTCCTAACACAGGAAAGGGAAAACTCTTCTAAGTCTTCTCTGGCTCAGTGATTTTTCTCTTCCCTCCCAGAACTGTTTTCATATGCAGATCCCACCTTCCAAATCCACCGCTCAGTAGCCCCAGCGCTGGAGTAGAGCAGTGCCAGTCGGCAACAAGGGGCTCGGGATCTGGCCTCTCTTTGGTGATAGTTAGCTGTGCAGGGAGGTCTCAGAGATTTCTGTGAGTCTCAGCTTTATCTTGAGTAAAATGAGGGAAATGGACAAAACCAGTACTTCTTTATTTTTAATAATAACTTTTGAAAAGTGACTTTCCACCCTCAAATAGAACCCTCTCTAGAACTTCTATACATATATATATATATATATATATATATATATATATATATATATATATATATATGAATGACAAAATTGTAGGGTTCTGCTTGAAGTGGAGGAGGGCCCTGTCAACCTCTCTGGACGTCCTCAGCTGCTCCGAGGTGTCCCTCCAGGGCCCCCTCAGCTCACGGGGAGGGGGACACGATGTGTCCGGATGGCAGCCAAGACCCCTCGGGCGCACCCCTTGGTCACACCTGATTCCCCCTCACCATCTGCCCTAACTCATTCTGAGGAGAGGAAGGCCCGCCTGATCGAGCTCAGGTGATTAGCAGGCGGACCGCGTTTTCCCTGTCTGTTGAGAAGCCTGCGAGGGGCCGCAGCGCGGAGGGATTTTTCTCTTTACTTGGTGATTGGCTGAGGAAGAAACCAGACTTCTGCTTTAATCCCAGATCAGCACGTTCTAGCCATTCTGGCTGTATGAGATTCCACCCCTGTCCCCGCACCCCACGTGTGGAGAAGGGCCGGCACCTGCCGGGCTTAACCCTTCGCTCGCCGTGCCTTTGTTTTCTCCAGGGAGAGCGGACGGAGAACAGGAGCAGGCCTCAGAGCCCGCACAGGTCTGCACCCGGGGCCTCCGGTCTTCTGAAAACCCTCCACGTTGGGGAACAGCATACCCTCGATCTGGAAAGCAGAGGAGTTGCCGCCAGCACAACTCATCCAGGGGCGGCGTGGAGGGAATGCCGGAAGTCGAAGGAATTCTGGACAAAGGTGCCGTCCTCTATGCAAACACTGTGAATTCACTTCAGAAGCGTTGGTGGCTGTGAATATGGGAGCAAGGCAGCTCTGAAACGTGAGGCTTTGTGCGGCTCCTTGCACCGGAGCGAGAGTGACACTGGCATGTGGCTTTAATTATAGCGCCAAGAGCTCAGCCATACTGAATACTTAACTATGAGCCATGCCCTGTGCCAAGGGACTTGGGAGGTTTATCTCAATACTCACTGCAGCCCTATGAGAGGCATCTCTTATCATCCTTGATTTGTAGACGAGGAAACTTAAGACCCAAGAAGGCCAAGAAAATTGTCCACGATCACACAAATACTAGAGGATGGAGCCAGAGCTCCACCCTGGGCTTCTGCAACTCCCTGGTAAGCCCATTCACTGTCCTTTCTCAACTGCTATATGCCTTTGGCACAAACACAAGCCAAGAAGATGGATTCTAACGGATTCCTGTCCTGCTCGGACGCTTGCTAGCTGTGCCACCCTGGCACAACCGTTCCTGCCATGTGGGGTTGTTCCAAGGACGTGTGATACACGGAGAGCGCATGTGCGGTGTTCACCAGCCATCCCATAATAACAGCGCTGGACACTGGACTGCTGACTGTGCATCAGTCCTGTCCCAACTGTTCCATGTACATCATTTCATCAAAAGCTCACAGTGGTTCTATGAGTTACTCATTTTTAGCGCCTTTTTCTTGGTGAGAAATATCAAGCACAGAGAGGTTAGGGAATTCACCTGAGATCGCATGGCTAACAGCAGACACAGGTATGAAGCTGGCAGATATGAAGAGGCAGTGTGACTGCAGGGCCCGCCTCCAACTTGCGTTCTCCTTTTACATTAGGTAATTAGTTCAACACACATTTATGGAATATTATGTGTCTAGCACTGTCTTGCGCACTGAGGCTAAAATGGTGAGCAAAAAAATCAGATGTGGTTTCTACTCTTTTAGAACTTAATATTCCAGATGGGAAACAGCTCGTAATTGAATTATATAAATATATAATAAATGTAGAATTGGAACCATAGGAAGAGCTATGGAAGAGAAGAGAATGGTGCTCTAAGACTTGACCCACTTGGGGAGGGCAAGGAGGACTTCCTGGAGGAAGTGACACTTCAGCTGAGATCTAAGGGGTGAGTTGGAGTGAGGTAAGTAGTGGGCAGTGTCACTGGTGGGGATGGGGTGTGTAAAAGCATTCCATGCAGAGGGAACAGCATGTGCGAAGGCTTCTGGCAGGAGGAAGCATGGGAATGTGTGTGGAGCATGGTGGAAGGCTACGTAATTTGCAAGGCCCAGTGCACTAAAATGCACCCACTAAAAATGTGGATCCCTTGTTAAAAAATTAAGAATTTCAAAATCATGAGAACAGGAACCTTCTGCATGTGGGGCCCGATGTGGCTGCAGACATCACAGGCCCATGAAACCAGTCTTGGCTGGAGAGAGAAGGCTGGAGTGGTAGTCAAGGCAGATCATAAAGCCCTCAAGGCCAAGTTCAGGATTTTGTCTTGCTGGATCTGTTTCTACAGGGTCACTCTGCTGGGTAGAGAAACATTTGGAGGGGAGCCAGATGGGTGGCTCTTAGCAAGGAGTAAGGGGCCAGGCAACCTGGGGAGGCCTGAAGGCTTCAGGGCTGAGGCGAGTTCCCCCCTCCCCAGACGTGGCCTGGTTTCTCCTCTGAGGGAAAGGGAGAGTGACGCCCACCCCCTTGATGACCAGAACGAGTGGGCAGAGATCCGAGCCTGGAGCCTTTTCATGGTCAATTGCACGGATCTCTTACAAAGGCTCCGCGACTTTCCCCCTGACCTCCCAGAGGCTGGTGGATGAACGTGACTCCCTCGTGTCCAAAGCCAGGGGCTGGGGGCCAGCTGTGTGTGGGAGTTTTTGAAGCGTTTTTTAAAAGGGGGACCCCAGACCTGACGACAATGAGAGCTGAATCCCCGAGACTTCTGCCTTTGTGTTCAATTCAATTCGAAATGGCTGCCCTGTGTATGTATGTGTGTGTGTGTGTGTGTGTGTGTGTGTGTGTGTGTGTGTCTATATATTCCAAATAAAGTCAATCCAGCCGGAACTGTTCCTGCTCTGAGCCACAGAGAACTTTTCTGAACACCAAACTCAATGGCTCTCCTCCAACCTGGTGTGTTGTGTGCAGACAGACATTTTACTGTAACAATTATAATAGCTCAGTTGGAAATTACTGTCTGGTTAGGCAGCTGAATCCACGCCTGGATCCAGCTTCAAACGCAGGTATCGGGGGCCAATTAGCACAGACATCAAGTTTTGGGTTTTATAAAAAGTGCCAGATTGGGAGAAGACAAGCATTATTGTTCCTGCAGCCGAGGGTGAAGGTTAATACTTCGGGCCTCGGCTGCCTGCGTCCAGGGCTCCCCTCTACCACACAGCACGCTCTGAGGACCGCCAGGCACACGGAAGCTCGTTAGATTTTCTGTCTCCATAGAGCTCCCCTGAAACACCCATCCTGCCTTTGACTGCTGTGGAGAAGGACCGGCCATGAGTCCCAGGGCGCTAGAGACCAATCTTTCCCCTCCTGATGCTCCTTTCGCTCTGAGGGAGGCCCCTGCCTCTGCGCAGGGGTCTCTGGGTCCGGATGGCTAAAGACCCTGGTGTCTTTGGGGGCCTCTCAGTTAAGGTTAATTACACAGACGACAAAGCATCGATGCCTCCTCTCTGGGACGGTTGGCAAACTTGACTAGACTCAAAATGAACCTCTTTGATTCCATCTGCAAAATTAGATCAGATTTGATAAAGTAAAGATGTACCCTTTGAAGTATTCCCTATCAACATAAGTGCTAAGAACACTTGAGTGAAGGAATTTGAGCAGTTTTGAAAGCAGCAGCATGGAAACTTCAATGAGGATTGCAGCTAAGGGCATGCCCAGGAGGCACGGGCCTAACTGCGTCTATCCTGCAGGCAATAAGCAATTGCTAAAGATTCCAGACTTCTCAAAGTTCAGAGTTCAACGCATAAAAACTTTGCTGAACTTGTGGTAGGCCGGGCTCTGTGTTTTGCATTCTGTTTTCAGAGGCTCTCAGAATCCCGGCCGTTTTTCTGTTTCTGTGCCGTCTCTGCACGGTGGGAACAAGGCTGTTTTTTTTCTCTTCAGCTTCCATACCGTGGAGTTTGCATTAAACCCTCAAGCTGCTTTCCCGGGGTATGGTCTCTCCAGAGCCGCGGGGCAGGACATGAGCAGGTGAAAAGCGTCTGTTTATCGAAATGAGAAGCAAAAGATCTGCGTCGAAGCCCAGCTCTGTCCCCGTCTTGCTGTGTGACGTTGATGGAGTCCTTCAGTGTGTCTAAGTCCTAGCTTCTTCCTCCGGCTTCCACTCCAGCTACCAGTTACCGAGTCCCTTCTACGTGCCAGTGATACCTACCTCTCAACGGCACCGCACCCAAGCCCATGACTGAGCCCATGCTAGGTGCTGGGGAGAGGATGCTAAATTACTCACTGTGTGGTCCCTCTTGGTCTAGCGGGCCACAGAGAGACCTGAACCAGTGCTTTAATGGAAAGGGCCAGGTGTGTTCACAGGGGCACATACCAAGTGCTACGGGAGCTCAGAGAAGGGAGCAATTCATTCCTCCAGGGGGGATCCAGGAAAGGCCCAGAAGTGAGAGGAGAGGATTGGAGCTGATGAACTGGTGAACAAAAAGCATTTTGCAATTTTGGGGGGTTACAAAAGGTAAGCTCTTTTGCATTCTGGTTTCAGGTAATACAAAAGAGTGTGCAATCTGGATTCTTCTCTCTTAGCTTGGACTGGATTGATGATAACTTGGGAAACTCTTTAGTTTCAGAAGAACAAAGGGATGCAGTGAGGGTTTAAATCCAATAATCAATGTTGAGGGGAAATTTATTTCTAAAAAATGAAAACGTGTGGGAGAGGCCAGTGAGAGGGACCTCAGACTGAAGTGCTGCCATCTGGGCAGCCTAGATACCAAGGGTGGGGCCTTGGTGCTGTATCCTTGAGGCCTCACTTGTCTTGATGTGAGCTGGAGGTCCAGATGTTGGCTCTTATTGTTGGGAAACACAGGAAGGCTCGATAAGTACACCATTACCTTCACCCGCCGCCCCCCCCCCCCCCCGCCCCGTATTATGTTGAATGAGAGTAGCAGGGAGAGGTATCCTTGCCTTGTTCTTGGTCTTGGGGGGAAAGCATTCAGTCTTTTGCCATTAAGCATCATGTTAGTGTGTAGGTATAGATGCTCTTTATCAAGTTGAGAAGTTTCCCTCTATTTCTAGTTGGCTGGGAAATGGGTATTGGATTTTGTCAAATGCTTTTTTCTGCATCAGTTGATATGATCATATGATTTTTCTTCCTTAGCCCATCGATAAAGTAGATCACACTGATTGATTTTCAAATGTTGAACCAGCCTTGCATGCCTGGAATAAATCCCACTTAGTCGTGGTATACAATTCTTTTTATGAACTGCTGGCTACAACTTGCTGATACTTTGTCGTGGATGTTTGTGTCTAAGTTCGTGAGGGGTATCTGTATTGTCTTTGTCTGGTTGTGGTATCAGGATAATACTAACCTTGTAAAATGAGTTAGGAAACATTCCATCTTCTTCTATTTTCTGGAAGAGATTCTGTAAAATTGGTCTTAGTAAGCCATTTTACAGGGCAGTTCTGATTTTCTTTAGTTAATCTTCTATACCCAACCCAGAGGTACCTTTTGGTTAGTATGGTAGGGAGGATGGCTTTGTACCACACCCTGACACCAGGGGACCATAGACCAGGTTCCCGCCCACTCTAGGAGTTGTTCTAATCTAACCCACCTTAACACGACTGCTCCTTTATTGGGCACCCCCCTTTACAGTCATCAGTGTTCATCTGTGTGTTGGTTGCTTCAGTGCATCTGGCGCCCTGTGCTGGACCTCAAGGCACCGTTGGGAGCGCGCCACCCAGCCAACGTGCTCTCACCCCTCCCTCTGCTCCCTCTCCCTTCCTTGCCCCTTCCCTTCTTTCTCTATTCTTTTTTTTTGCGGTACGTGGGCCTCTCACTGTTGTGGCCTCTCCCACTGCGGAGCACAGGCTCCGGACACGCAGGCTCAGCGGCCATGGCTCACGGGCCCAGCCGCTCCACGGCATGTGGGATCTTCCCGGACCGGGGCACGAACCCGTGTCCCCTGCATCGGCAGGCGGACTCTCAACCACTGCGCCACCAGGGAAGCCCCCTCTATTCTTTCCTTAACCTCAGGTACCGAGCTGAGTATAGCACACTTCTCAGCACGGGGCATAACATCACCTTTGGTCCATGTACGGCACTCCCTTCCTTTCCAGTCTTCACCTCCATTCCTCTTCCGCCTCTGGTCCTCAAGCTAACGTGTTTGGTACTGTATGTTTCCTATTGTCTCTGAAACAAATTACCACAAGTGGGGTGGCTTAAAACAACACAAATTTACTATCTTACAGCTCTGGAAGTCAGAAGCATGAAATGGGTCGCACTGAGCTAAAATCATTTGTTGACGGGATTGTGTTCCTTCGAGAGGCTCTAGGGGAGAATCTGTTTTCTTGCCCTTTCCAGCTTCTAGAAGCTGTGTGCGTTCTTTGGCTCCCAGCTCCCTTCCATCTTCAAAGCCACGGATGGCTGGTCTAGTCTTCCTCACCCGAATCACTCTTACACTTGCTCTCCTGCCCCCTCTTTCATGGCTCTTGTGATGATATGGGGACCCCCTGAATAATCCAGGATAGCTGCCCATCTCAAGGTCAGCGGATTAGCAACCTTAATTCCCTCTTGCCATATAACATGCCATGTAACATGGCATATTCACAGGTTCCGGGGATTTGGGTGTGGACATCTTTGGGTGTCATTATTAACACAGACATATACATTAGGTACGTGTGTATCACTGCAAAATAATACAGTGTTACTTTGAATGTGTAAGGGTTTGTCATTTAAATGAATGGACTTGGGCTGTAGGGCTCTTTCTGACTCGTAAATTTTACTCCAAAACTATGTTTTCAAGTTGTATTCATGTTGTATATATAGATAGTACGTTACCCCTAACTCCTACAGTGTACTGCATAATAGACACCCCTCATAATCTTATTCATTTCCAAGCGAGAGACATCTAGATAGCTTCCAACTCCCTACTGCTACAGACAATGCTGTCCCCAATACCCCATGCTCATCCGCGTATGGCCCTGGTTGTGTTTCCTTAGTTAATTTTCACTAGGTAATGTTAGAGTGTTCCCCACAGTGGCTGCCCCTGTCCACACACCCCACCAGCCTCCTTCCCCATGCACTCTGTGACTTTTTTGACTTTGGCTTGCCAGCTCCCATCATTTCCCAGCTGAAAAGCAGCCAGGAGGGGGAGGGAAAGCAATATTAACTCATCACCTGCTACGTGATCTACTAGATGATGCTGTGTTGGATGCTCTATGTACTTTATCCCCTTTCATTCTAAGACAATCCTATGTGGTTGATATTATTGAACCCATTTTAGACATGGGAAAACTAAGGCTGAGAAAGATTAAGCTCTTAACCCAAGGTCTCACATTTAGCAAGTGCCTGATCCAGAATTTGAATCCAAGCTGGGCTAAGTGTCTACTGTCAATGCTCCCATCATGTCCTGGGCACATCTGACTCTCCATGGGCACAGTAGCTCTAAGCTAAATTCTCAGTCTAGGAGAGTGGTTAAGAGCGTGGGCCTTAGAGCCAGACCTCACTTCAAATGCTGGCTCCATCACTTATTAGCTACATGATTTGGGGTAAGGAGCCTAATTACTTTAAGTCTCTGTTTTCTCATATGGAGATGGGCTTATGTATGTCCTTCGATTATGTTTGTAAACCTCTTAGCAGTGGGTAGTGCATAGCAGGACTAACCAAATGGTAGGGATTGCTGCAGTATCAACCTATGTTGCCCCCTCTACCCCAGACTCTGAACTGCTTACAGGTAAGGACATCTATCCATTCATCTTCATTCATTCTTCACTGATCTGTGTACCAACTTCACGGCAACCAGAACAGTGTCTGTCATCAATAACGGTTCATTGAACTACTCAGCTCCAAAGCTCATTCCAGTTCCGGCTGGCAGTTTCCACAGCCCTTGGATGAAGGGTCTTGGGTCTCCAGGTTGCTTATCAGGGTAGGGAGAGATGAGGGTTTCTGACCTCCAAGCCTTTAGTGATCTTTTTTTTTTTTTTTTTTGCGGTATACGGGCCCCTCACTGCTGTGGCCTCTCCCGTTGCGGAGCACACGCTCTGGACGCGCAGGCTCAGCGGCCATGGCTCACGGGCCCAGCCGCTCCGCGTCTTGTGGGATCTTCCCAGACCGGGGCACGAACCCGTGTCCCCTGCATCGGTAGGCGGACTCTCAACCACTGCGCCACCGGGGAAGCCCTAGTGATCTTTCTAGACCTTGCTGCTACCCTCTTCATAATATCTATTATTCCCGGCCCCCATCACTCTCTCCCGTCTCTTCTCTCAGAATCCTCTTTCGCTCCCCTTGGGGGAACCAAAGTGTGATTCTCCTCTATGTTTCCCCCTTTGCTGGTGAGGTGGGGTGCACATTGCCTTCAGCGTTGCGCTTCCTTGTCTGGAGGAAGGGAGCTCTGCACAACTCGTGGCTTGCCTGTCAATTAGGCAGTTCTGCACCTGTGTGATTTCCTCGACGCTTAATAAAAATTGGGTGATTAGAGAACCTCAGGCAGCACTTTCTTAAACAGTCATTAAACAATCATTACAGAGAGAAACAGCTACAAGCAGCTGCTGAGAGGGTGTGTGGCTCCTAAAAACATAATTCTTTTTCAAGTCAGAACGAATGTGTAATCAAAGCACAAATGGGAACAGTTTCAAAGTTCTGAGGCTTCTCAGGCAAACCTATAATACATCAGCCAGCCTAAACTGGTGTCCAAAATGTTCAGTGAGAATTGACGCATGGTGTAGCATTCTAAGTAATTCACACCTAAGCCAGGTTTTGTCTTCCTCTCTCTCTCTCTCCTTTTAGGGGTGTCGTCACAGCCTTTCAAGTTTGGGTGCTGCTGCCTGTCTTAGCAAAGTTGGAGGAGTTGTGGTTGAGACGGGTTATAACTTGGTATTTGAAATAAGTCCTCAGGAGGCTTTCTTAAGGCTGCTGGGGTTCAAGTGCTAGACGCAACATTTAAAAGCTGTGTGACCTTGGGGAAGTTACCTAAGCATTCTGAGCCCCAGTTTCTGCATTGTTAAAATGTAGATGATTGCTGTATAAAAATGTATTGCGTTGATGGAATTTCTCACCCCTGTTTTTTTTTTTTTTTTTTTGTGGTACGCGGCCTCTCACTGTTGCGGCCTCTCCCGTTGCGGAGCACAGGCTCTGGACTCGCAGGCTCAGCGGCCATGGCTCACGGGCCTAGCCGCTCAGCGGCATGTGGGATCTTCCCGGACAGGGGCATGAACCCGTGTCCCCTGCATCGGCAGGTGGACTCTCAACCACTGCGCCACCAGGGAAGCCCCTCACCCATGTTTTTTGATGTGGGTGCTCCTGGAGTGAAAAGTGGTTCTTTAACTGTGAAGCCTTCTCTGCTCAAAGATATCAACTCCTTCACATTCCATCAGTTATCAGACTTCAAGGTGCACAGGAATCAAAGGGGCTTGTTTAAAATGCAGATCCCTGGGGCCTACCAGGAACGATTCCGATTCTGATAGGAGCGGGGGCCCAGAAACCCATAATTGTAACAGGCACCCAGGTGATTCTAATGCAGATGATTCAAAGGCTACACTTTCAAAAAGAATGAATTAGTGTCATTTAAAAGACACCCACAGGGAGAGCTAGGGCTATAGTCATTTATATCTTAATGTGAATAATTCAATCAGATTGCTTTCCTATCAATGCCTCTAACCAGCCATTCTTGAGGGAGTAGTATTTTTCATAGCTTGGGAGGAGAGAAGAACAATTTTGGTCACTAGACATACCTGGAGAGGATAAGTTCTAGATGCTGCCCCTTGGGCAGTCAGAGGCGTCCGTAGTCCAAGAGGGACCATGGTGAAGGTGGAAGTTCTGAGACGTAGAGTGGCTAACTCGTAGTTATTCCCGGGATTTGCTTTGCAGCAAAGACCACCCTTTATGCCACTAAAGACCTTCTTGAGTCCTTTTGGTTGGCAATGGCTCTTTGAGATCAATGAGAACACTCTAACTTTCTTTGTGGTTTTTTCAGGCATATAAGGTGACTTAAGCAGAGATACCATTCTGGTTTATTTTTTTGTGGCCTGTCTTCCTGTAGGCATCACTTTCTCAGTACTGGGGCTGTAATTCCCAGGACCTCTCTGGCTTCAGATGTCAGGTCATTTAGAAGTGTACTATGAGGCCATTCATGGAAAAGTTCTGCCTTGGTCGATCCAGCAATATGCTCTACAGGAGGGAAGAGATGGCAGCTGTGTTGGTTGGGAGAGCCCCAGTCCTTTAGGTTTCAGGGCAGTATCAGTCCCAAACATCAGATGTGCAGATACATGTATTTTATCACGAGGGAAGAGAATGAAGACTATTCCACTGTACTCATAAAATTACACAGTACAATGTGTATGTGATAAAACAAAGTTCATGTCTTGGATGAATTTAGTTGATTTGGGGTATTGATTGGACCACATCTGATACTTAAGAAAAATTTTGTTTGAGAGCTGAGAGGAGGGCTGAGATGATTATAACAAGAAAAGGTACTATTTACTCCATTATTTCTCTATTTCATAGCTGAAGGAATTGATTTCTTTTCTTTAAAATTTTCATTTCTGATTGTAAAAGCAATGCATAGTCATTGTGAAAACATTTGAGTATAGCCTTCAAATATATGTGTTTTTTTTAACATCTTTATTGGAGTATAATAGCTTTACAATGGTGTGTCAGTTTCTGCTTTATAACAAAGTGAATCAGCTATGCATATCAACACACACACACACACACAAAGTTTTTTTTTTTTTTTGCTGTTACATGGGCCTCTCACTGTTGTGGCCTCTCCCGTTGCGGAGCACAGGCTCCAGACGCGCAGGCTCAGCAGCTATGGCTAATGGGCCCAGCCGCTTCGCGGCATGTGGGATCTTCCCGGACCGGGGCACGAACCCGCGTCCCCCGCATCGGCAGGCGGACTGTCAACCACTGCGCCACCAGGGAAGCCCCACAAAGATTTTTATAAACATGAAATAATACTGGAGAAGTTGTTTTGTAGCCTGACTTCCTTTTTACTTATAATTATATTATGAAATTTCTCATCTTAATTTTTAATCCCCTATTTTCAATGGCTCTATTGCAATGTTTCACTATTTTTTAAAAGTGAATTCCTATTATTAGGGTTTAAGTTATTTGTATTTTTTCCTACGATACAGAATTGCTGTAACGAAAATTCATATATGTAGATCTTTGTACACATTTCTGATTATTTCCTTGGGGTAAAATTCTTAGAATTGCTGAGTCAAAGAATATATGCTCAACTGTACGGTCTTTGGTACGTATTTGTCCAATTGCCATTCAGAAAGCTCATTTCCATTTTCATTTCCACCAACAGCCTGGGAGAGCACCCACTTCCCAGCTTCCTTGTTGCCACCACTACTGATTTCTTTTAAAATAGCTTGAACTTCTTTAGACAACTCATGATAGTTGTCTTATCATTGTCAATGATAGTCAACTTCTCATTTGCCACCCGATCTCCAAATGGTTGTCAGCTATAGTTTGAATGAAATTATGCATCATACCAGTTTCCTGAGGTGTGGACATGACAGCTTATATGAGAAATACTAATTCTGTCAACCTGGAGGAACAAGCATTTAGAATCATCCTGCCCCCTCCCTGATGAAGAATTAGAACACATCTATCATCTCCTGATCCGCCTTGGACACTAGTCAGATTAAGCCATCCCTAACTGGGGTGGGAAAATTCTTTATTTGCAGAGGGGTGAACAGTCACGTAGACAGTGCCAAAAATAACCCTCGCATCTCGAAACACAGGGACAGATGCTTAGATGGAGTTTTAAGCGGGGTCAAGCAGAGTGTCACAAGAGTTGTATAGTTTTCTCATCTTTACCGAAGTTCCCGTGTTTCCCAAATTCCAGACTTTGGAATTTGCTTGGAAAAGGGATATTTGTGGCACCACAGGGTCCCCCCAGACTGCCCACATTGAACCCTGCCCACTCTGAACTGATAAGTCTTGGGTACCATGTCGATCCTGGCACCAGTGGGCTGTGAAAGGGGATTAACACTCAGGACAAGCTTTCCCCTAGTCCACAGGAACCAAAGCCGACTATGGCAGGTGGTGTCTGTACCCGCCTGTGATACAGAGGGTTAGCCCAAGCTGGCCCCCCTGAGGATGCCTTGCCGTCCTTTTCTAACTAAAGCTAAGAGTGGCAGATGAACGCAGAAGCGGTCCCATGGTCCCACCCTCCCCTCTGGTTTCGGATGCTTGAAAGCTGTAGGTTCTCCTACGGGGATATATTCCTGATGCTTCTGATGATGTTCAGATTGGTAGCCTGGAAGTTCAGATCAGCACCTGCTGGTCAGCAGGGGAGAGAGAAATGAGACCAGGAGGGGGTGAGAACGAGTTCTAAAGTGCAGGAAGCCGGGGAAATGGCTGCTTCAAGTCAGAAAGACGTTGGAGGAGACCTCAGTGCGGAGCCAGGAGGCCTGAGTTCTAATCTGAGCTCTGCCCCCAACCCCAGGGCTGTGTGACATCAGGTAAGTCATGAGACCCTAGGGGCCTCACTGGCCTCAGTGGTCAGCGGAGGACATTGTTGGCCAAGGTAAGGGACCTTACGGCTTTGTCTAAGCGTGAAAAGAAGGGATGAGGGAACATGTAGAACAGGAAAAAAGGAGACTGTGCTCCCCAACCTTTTTCAAGTCCTGACGCACATGAAGATAGTACAATCGCTGCCACGCTGGGGACACCGCTATAACTCAGGCACACAAAGGGGACACTCGGTCACAGAGGAATTGAGTCCTGAGAACATGGTGCCCGCCTCCAACTACACGCCCAACAAATAAAAACTGCATTAAACCATGAAATAAGGGCCGGATAATCCTACTCTTTGCTCATAGTGACTCCTTTGAGAACCTTTTGGGAAATATCAAATTCTCGCACTGTTTTACAAGTCCCTGCCTGCTGCCGCGGCCTACTGGTGAGGGTGCGGTGGGGTGGCCGGGAAGTATGTCCTTTGGGAAGAAGGGGGAGGAGGGAAGCCCAAAGTCCAAGAGTCTTGCTAACTTCATCTGTGCTTTCATCGGAGAGCACCCCTAAATCGTCTCTCTGCTCCCTTCTTGGGGATCAGCTGGGGCAGGTCCAGTTCTCGAAGCTACAGGATCGATTAAAGGAAGGATTAAGGTCCTGCCTGTCTGTTAGGCTTTTCCTATTTTGTCATAACAACCTTTTTAACGTGCCTTATTTATTTTTTCCAGCCACCCCAAGAAACGGTGAGGTAACTGGGCCGAGATGATTGCCAAACACCTGCAAGACGCAGGCCCGGTGCCGTGAGCACGGAGGAGCCCGGGTAAGGCTCGCGAGCGCGCAGATCAGCCGGCTTTCCCGCCCCCCCCGCCCCCCCACCTCCTAAACACCTGCAGAGGCCTGTCACTTGGGACGAGAGGGCCTATTAGGGCTCTTGTAATTGAGATGGGGTGAGGGAATTTACAACGGCTCCGGAGTGGGAAACAGGGAGACGGCTTAGATGACAGGAAGCGGTCTCCTACGCTCTGTGGAGCAGATTGAGAAAGGTGGCCTGGGTAGTAATGGGGTTAGCTAATTCTGATAGTGAGAAGGGAAGGAGAGGCCGTCACCATAATCACGACTAATGGATTCCAGATGGAGAAAGAGAATTGTCCTCATTAGCGTGGTTGTACACACACACACACACACACACGCACGCACGCACACACACCCAGAGAGACCCATTCCGCCCGCATCGCAGACTTTGATAAGTACTGTCAGGTAAGAATAGCCCACACCGCAAAGGTAGATGGAGAGCCTTGTCAATTATTTCTTCCCTGTTTCCCCCTCCTTCCGTACCGTCCTTGCATATGTAATGGTTTCATTAACCTCGAGACTTCTGCAGATGAGTTGAAAACCCAGCTTACATGGCCAATTAGTTGGCAGCGCGTTCAGTACAGAGTATGGAAGTACCTTTCTCTTCCCCTCAAATACTGCCTGACTTTTCGGCTGTATTTCACAAGTGTTAATGTAATGTTGCTGAAAGGAAATACGGCCAAGGCAGGAAACTTTTCCCCCCTCTCTGGGATGCAGCTGCTCTTTGGGTTTGGGTTGTTAATTCAAAACACTCCCAGGTGTCTATTTCATATTATCTCTTGTTTAGGATAAAATAAAATGAAACTGTCAAAACCTTTCTGTCTTGCTCGGTCCTCGGTTCAATAGCCCCACAAAGAGACCGGGGCAAGGAAGCAACTGCTCACACTTGCCTTTCCTTGGTGAGAAGTGCGGGCCTTCCGGGGGAGGCCGCGACCTCACAAAGGTCTTGTTGGAGTCCTGCTTCGGACTCCCTTCCCGCCGCTGGGCCTTTGTTCCCAGCCTTCCTTGCCAGGAGGGCCATTTCCACTCCATTTCCAACTCTCTTGCAAAGCCTCCTGTCTGAAGCTTTCCCTGAGCACCCTGGTTTTCCAGTTTGAGCATGTAGTACGTGCTCAATAAACGTTAGCTGTTATCAATATTTCTACTTCATGAAGCAAGTGGGTTGTTCGGTGCTCATGAAATAGTGAACAGAGTGAGAACTCTCAGGTGGCTTTGCCTATGATTTGCATATATCCCAGTATGCTATTTATAGCCATGCACTTGCGTTTTATATGACGAAGCCTCCCTACCATGGACGTCTATCTTCTCTGCTGTCTACCCTTGGCTACTCTGCCCTCGTGCCAGAAGCAGGCACTGAGCTGAGGCTGGGGGTCCTTGCTCGAAGCCCCAGCGTTCTCCCCAGGAGAAGGGCGTGTGGCTTTTAGGAGCTAAGCTGTTAGCATGTTCACAGTGACTGCTTCTTTTTTTATCCAAAGTGACCTGTCATTTCTAGCAGCACAGGGAGAATGGCTCCTTTGGCTGACTTTATTTTCACAACTGGAATTTTGGGGGCTAGATTAGGTGGTACCAGGGACAGCAGGATTTCACTCCCTCTTAGTGAGAAATCGTCTCTTACTGAGTCCACAACAGTCTTGACTCCAGTCCCTGGTCCACTCGGGGCCTCTGATCACGGGGGTCCGCACATGTCCCCAGCACGGCCCTGGCAGACCTTGGTTTGCTATTGCTTGACAGGAAGGCGGTGGGCTCATTCTTCTTGCTTGGTGGCTTTCTGGAAAGTCCACCCCGAAAGAATCCTGTTTCCATGCTCCACATGAGCCCCTGGTTCTCTCTCGCTCTCTCTCTGAAGTCCCCAGCTTCCGTTCTGTGACACATTAAGCAAGGGGAGGGTGAGGCCGATGTGGTCACAGCCAGGCTCCATAAATGAGGGAGATTTCTGGAAGACGGGTTTCAATAGATGGCAGCCTGAACATGCTAAGTGAGATGCCCCTTTGTTACTGTTGTCATCTTCGAGGATCCTTAAAGGGATCGGTCCCTTCAGACCGATGTCTGTGCTGTTCCTTAAACTGCTCAGAGACACAGAGCGTCTGTGCTCTGGAGAAGGAAGCTTGGCGCTGTGTTTTGAGAGCACGTTTTGTGTTTTGAGCCACTTTTTCTGTGGCCTGGGGCCCAACTGATTTTAGGTTCAGCCTAACATCTTGGCCCGAGATCCCGCGGAGAGTTTGGAGGGACTTAAAGAAACAACAATTCAGACCCAAAGTCCTTGTTTTTACAGAATTGACCTTCCATCTGTTGACAATCAAATACTGAACCTATTAAGACTGGCGGTCCCCGAGCTGGGAGAAAGGAAGGAATTTCCCAGGTTCCCTGGAGACAAAGGACCTTTTGACTACACCTGGGGGTGAAGGGTGGCCAGCCCAGGTCACACTAAGCTGGGGATCACATGAACGGGAGAGCAGCTGGGGAGATGGGGGCCGGGGGTCCCCCTACCTGAATTCTGATTTGCCAGAGAAGGGGGAGAGAGGAGGAGAACATAACAGAGAGTGATTAGCCACGAGAGACTCCAGAATTCAGATGAGTGGCCCCTCGCCTCCCTGTGCGCTGAGCCCCTGCTTTTCCACAGTCCGTGTGCCGGCCTTCCGCTCTAGACCTTCAGCTCCTCGACAGCAGGGACTGTGTCTCCCTCTTCTTCACACAATTGCATGACCTGGCCGGAAGCAGATATTCCTGGAATAGATGAGTGTAGAGCTCCACAAAGGGGGCCGCTTAAAGTGGGGCTCAGCGCCTTTGCGTGAATTAGGAAGTCACCCCCTGAAGGCAGACTCTGCCCGATGGGCGCATGGCTTCATGGGCGAAGCACCCCCTCTCCCGGCTGAGTGTGCTCGTACAAGGCACATTCTGAACAAGGACAACAGTGGCCACCCCTAGATTTAGGAACTGGGGCTGATGTCCCAAGCCCCAGCCTTTAAGGCACCCTAGTCTGTGCTGGGCTGGTGGGCGGTGGTCTCTTGGGGAAGCAGGACATGGCCAGGAGGCAACGTCCTCCCCCAGGTGGCAGTGCCCCCCACACCTTAAGGTCTGCGTGCAGGTCTGCTTGTCCAGCCTCTCCTTCTAGGGCTTCCCCTCTGTCCTGCCCCTTTACGCTGTCCTCTGAGGTCCCCATCGGGGCTCTCTATGATGTCTCTTCAGTTAGAGAGCTCACAGTAGTCTTTTGGTTCACACAGACCTGGGTTGGAATTGTGGTTCACCCCTCACCCACTGTCAGCCCCTGGGAAGATGTTTTAATCTCACAGAAGCAAAGTTGCCTCGGCCACGCAATGGGGATGTGGTGAGGTTCTGCAGCACAGGGTTAGACATAGACGTCCTTTCTGAAATCTTGATTAGTCTGTACCAGAGGAGATGGTGGTCCCTGGAACCCACGGTGAGGGGTTCCCGCATAACCGTTTCTGTAGGTTCCATTTCTCAGGGTGGCCTTTATAGCAATCCTTTTGGAACAAAATCCCTAGTGTGCTTCCTGAGAACTTGAGTCATTTGCCCTCGACAGATCTCTCTGGTGGATGGGACAGGGTGCTCCCCAAACTTGAGCAGGCTCCTGGAACCAGATGTGGCCACGGGAGTGGGAGTGGCTAGCCAGCTGGTCCTGTTGAGGTTGGGTCCCTGCCCACGGATCTTGGTCTACCCAGCCCAGTGATCTTTGTATTATGTTAGGAAGACTAGAGTTAGCTGATTTCACAAAAGGAAGTGAGTTGAAATTTACAGTGAGGATATTGGCTCTACATGAAGGAAACCTTAACTCATAGTCATGCTGAGCCCAATACGTCCTTAGGAAGCATGTAGTCCTTCCCCCTTTGCTTTGCAAATGAGAAAACAGGACCAGAGGGGTTAAGGAGCTTGTTCAAGGCCCAGTATACCTTCTGTTACATCTGAGGGTCTCCCTTGACTGCGAGGTTATTTAAACTCTAAACTTGCCCAGCTGTGGGAGTGTGTTCTAGGAATTGTTGGAAATTCCATAGCAACCAGTGTCTGAGATTCCTGAGGAGCTGGCATGCAGGAGAGCCCTGCCCAGCCCAGCCTTTCTCTCGTGACCACATTTATCTCCCACTCTTCCCCCTGCTTCTAGACCATCTCCAGTCTTCACATACAAAGACACCACTTTCATTCTTCTTTCTAGGTGCTTGCTCAAGAGAGCACAGAGCTGGGACACTGGGCACAAAGGGACCCAGCATTGACTGGAGGCCCACCGTGTCGTGGGCGTCACCCTGGACTCCTCATACACATAAGCGTTCTCATTTACC
The DNA here is from genome assembly GCF_964374135.1 of Grampus griseus. NCBI lineage: Eukaryota > Metazoa > Chordata > Mammalia > Artiodactyla > Delphinidae > Grampus > Grampus griseus. The sequence continues at coordinate 69,704,113 of NC_139010.1, forward strand.
TCCCGCAAGAACTCCAAGGTCGTTTGAGAATTGTAATGGATGGTTATTGAATGAATGATTGAATGGATGACTAACTGTTAATTATACTTCTTCCTCTTTAGTTACCTACACATGGGCCCTATCTTTTGCATCACCCTGAAGAATCTTTGTTCTTTTGCCACTGCTCTGTTTTCTTATCCCTATGGTGCCCATTCAGAATGACCCGTAACTGCGAGGGTCCACTGAAAGAACTGCATTCATTTCCCTGTCAACTCAAAGGAAGTAAAAAATCCAAAGCTCAGAGTACAAAGAATAGATTTTGTGAATTTCTCAGTCCAAGCCCACAACCCTAGCGTCTAAACAGTAATCTGTATAGTTATGTTCTTAGCTTTCCGGAGAGACTGTGGGACAGGGAATGTGCGATTCTTGTTCCTTCTTCACGGGAGTCACATTCTTGTCAAGCGTGCAAATGGAAAATGCTCCTCTACTCCAGTGACAAAGTAGAATAACATGCCGTGTCGGGGTAAGAATTTGTTTCTGTTTCTTTCTTGGCCGGCTCTTTGTGTGATTTCGCCCAGGCACTGAGTGACCCTTCCTGTTTCAGTTTATTCAGCTGTAAAATGGGGCTATACTATCTGCTTAGTTGGCTTCTAGGCTAGGATCTTTAAAGGATTGGCCTGTTTCAGCGGACCTTGTGTGGTGCCCTGGGAACGTGTGCAGGGGAGAAAGGTAAATTGACAAGCCTGAGTGCTCGTCTTCTCCGATGCCAACTTCATACCTGATCTTCCATTTCCTGACTCAGCTTCTCAGGGAGCACACTAGGGATTTCCTTCCAGAAGGCTCCCTGAAGAGGCCCACCCCGAGACATGGATCTGCCATTACTTCACTTGCAAAATGGAAATAAGAACAACCCCTAGCCTACTTCCCTTTGGTATGGCTGTAGAAAATGGAATGAGTTGGTAGATAGGGAAGTGCTTTGATAAGATAAAGTCTTACTCGGACCAAGTTAGTTAGAATGACAATCACGTCCGTCGCTCATTCTGCTCCAGTTTCTTTAGCTTGTAAGTCAGTTGAAAATGAAAGTTTTGTGGTTCTGTTTGTCTGGTTTATATTTCGTGATTTATTTCTCACTTTGGCACGGGCAGACGGTTCAGGAGCATGCAACTATTTTAAACAAATCTTATCTCCCAAAGCCCTCGTCTCTGGCAGTTTGAAATGTTGGTCCAAGTTCACCTACAGCAAGAGCATTCAGTGACGTCAGAGGGAAGAGAACCTTTTCCTCAAGGTGGGCCTAGGGTACAAGAAGGAAAGGGAGACAAAGGAGAGGAGGAGGATAGTGCCAAGTAGTGTAGCTTGTCCGTGGAGTCAGGCCAGGGATGAATGAATCATGACATGCTGGAGAAAAACAAACAAACAGACGAACCCCACACCAAACAAAAGGGCCTGTCTTTCATTTGACAGTCAATCAAATGGCAAAGAAACATTGGGCCTCCTTATGACGAGAAAGCCAAATATTTCATCTGGTCAGGTCTGCAGCGAGTCAAGGGGAGGAGGCAGCATAATGACCACGCTTGTCCGTGACCATTTGGCTTGTAGAGATAGGCAGAGCCTAGGACCGTGGGGAGAAAGAACTCGGGGATGAGCGGGGAGCCACACGCACGGCCCCGTGCTCCGTGCAGTGTAAACAGCCGGGACATCTGGGCGCCTCATGTTCTTGCACCTTAGAGCGGGGGAGAGACGAGGCCTCTGAAAGATGAGCTAAGCCCGGGAAGTGAGTTGGAAGAAGCAGCAGATGATGAAAATGTTTAGATAGTGCAGTGTCTCCTCCAGCAGGGGAAACAGGGCTGGGTGGGTTGGAGATCTCCACAGACGTGAGGTTTGCATTCTTCCTAAGGCACGTGCTCTGGCTCCATTCACTCTCCGGTGATGGCGGGGTTGAGTGTCAGGGGTGGCAGTAACAGCAGTAGCCACATGTGGGGAGTCTGTTGCTGCTTGGAGGAGCCATTTGACCAAGGCAGACAAAGTGAATGATGGTTATTGTTTCTGTCTGCTGAGCACACATGCTTTTTCCTCCTGTCTCTTTGATAACACAAACTGCCTCCTGTGCCATTGAGTCTGCAGCAGTCCTAATACGGCCTCTTCCTGGCCACACGATTGGTTAAGGAATTAGCATATGGCCCAAGCATGGCCAATTGGAGTCCTTCCCTGAGACTGGTCTATGGATGCTGGGAGAAGGAAACTGGCCCTCCTTCTGGTGGGATAGCTGAGCTTTGACACTGTAGTTTTGGGGTCTTGGGAGTATCTTTCCTACTTCGTGGAGAAATCCTGTCCACTGCAGGAAAGAACTGATCAACGTACAGAGAGAAGCAGAGCTGAGAAATGGAGAAAGAGCCTAATGACATCATTTGAGACCCTGGATCCAATCATGATTGAGGCCAGATGCACCCTTACGTTTCCAGTTAAATGAGCCAAAACATTCATTTTGTTTGTGTAAAGCTAATTTGAGCTGGGTTTCTGTCACCTGAACCTGGATAGTCTGGAGGACAGTGTAGGGGTGGGGTCGGGGTAAAGGCAGAATTGGGCAAGTAAGAGATCAAGAGAAATAGGAAAGGAAGCAGAGGGGAGGAAACATGATCCGATGGCTCTCTTAGGGAGCTGGGAACCTGCTCTGGTTTTCTGAGGCTACGTGAAGCCTGGCTTCTGAGAAAGAACACTCACTGTAAAAGGCAGATCTGTTCTCGTTGGGGAATCAGCCCCATGGCTCCCGGAATGTGAGCGCCCACATATGTTCAGGCCACTCCAGGGCCAGCCAAAAGAGACCATCAGTAATGTCATTAGATATGATGCTGAAGTTAAGCTTGGGAGTCAGACAGACTTTGATTTCTGACTTCAGTCCTCACTAGCAGAATGGCCTTGGGCTCTCTATCCTCAGTTTCTTTGCCTCTTAAATGGGGCTAATAATTATACCCATCTCCAAGAATTGTTGTAAGGGTCCCATCAGGCAACGTATGTGAAGAACTGTGTTCTACGACCAGCCCATGGGAAACACCCCGTAGTAATGGCTATTCAGTTTCTCATGAGCGGGCAATGGCAAAGTAGGTGGTAGGGCACCCGCACCATAGATGAAAACTGAGTGACTTAAAGTATGAAGGTGGCTTAGAATGTGGGAGAACCACATTAGTACACCACCACGGTTTTCTTAAGTGACATAAACTTCAACAAAAAGTTAAATTTTTTAAAAAAGGGAGTTAGAGAGTACATACTCAAAATAATTGAAAGCAGGAACACGAAGAGATATTTGTACACCTGTGTTCACAGCAGCATTATTCACAACAGCGAAAAGGTGGAAACATCCACAGAAGAACGGATAAACACAGTGTGTCTAGGCAGCCCTCCGTATCAACCAACTGTAGATCGAAAATATTCGGAAAAAAATTCCAGAAAGTTCCAAAAAGCGAAACTTGAATTTGCCACATGCCTGCAACTACTTATATAGCATTTACATTGTATTTACAACTATTTACGTGACATTTACATTGTGTTGAGTGTTATAAGTAATCTAGAGATGATTTAAAGTATACGGGAGGATGTGTATAGGTTGTCTGCAAACACTACGCGATTTTTATAAAAGACTTCAGCACCTTTGGATTTTGTATCTTTGGGGGTATTGGAACCAGTCCCTCACAGATACTGAGGGCGACTGGATCGGTAGATAGGTAGGTAGATAGATAGATGATAGAGATTATTAAAAAGGAAGGAAATGCGGACATATGCAGCAACATGGATGAATCTTGAAGACACAATGCTAAGTGAAGTAAGCCAGTCATAAAAGGACAAATACTGTCTGATTCCACTCATATGAGGTATTAGAGTAATTAAATTCATAGAGACAGGAAGTAGAATGGTTGTTGCCAGGGTCTTGGAGGAGGGGGAGTTGGAGTGATGATTTAAGAGGTACAGAGTTTCAGTTTTGCAAGATGAAAAAAGTTCTGTGATGGTTGGTGGTGATGGTTGCACAGCTATGTGAACGTACTTAATGCCACCGAACTGTAAAAAATGGTTAAAATGGTAAATTTTATGTTGTATTTATTTTACCACAGTTTACAAAAGAAAGAGTCATGTCTAGTAAGAATGCATTTTCATTTTAGCCGAAGTATCAATATATAAATTTTGTATATGTGTGTTGATCGAAGGAAAAAGGAAGGATGACGACTACATACCAAATGGTTTACAGTGCTTCTTTCTCTGTGGGGTTCAGTGGGACAGGAGGGGTTGGGTTACTTTAGGCACTGTAGTACAATCTAAATTATTACAATGATCAAATGTTATCCTTGCCATTTCAATGAGTAATATTAAATTGTAACCATTTGCATTATACTTGTACACTTTGAAAGTACCTTTGTGGAATATATCAATATAATGGCGCAGCCATTTTAGAGAACAGTTTGGCAGTCCCTCAAAGGATTAAACATAGAGTTACCATATAATCCAGCAGTTTTACTCCTAGTTACATAGTGGAAACACATAACCACTCAAAAACTTGTGCATGAATGTTCATAGCAGCATGATTCATAATAGCCTCAAAGTGGAAACGATCCCAAATGTCCCTCAACAGATGAATGGATAAACCAGTGATACATCCACAGAATGGAATATCATTCAGCAATAAAAAAGAAGGAAGTGCAGATACGTGCTACAATGTGGATGAAACTTGCAAACATTACACTAAATGGAAGAAGCCTGACACCAAAGACCACATGTTGTAGGATTCCATTTTTATGAAATGTCCAGAATTGATAACTCTATAGTTATTGAACATAGATTAGGACTGGAGGTGACAGATAAGGGGTGTGGGCTCTTAAAAATTCCAGTAATAAAAATGTCCAAAAGTTGACTCAGGTGTTGGGTGCAGAGCTCTGTCAATATCCTAATAAGCCATTGAGTTGTTCACTTTAAAAGGGCGAACTGTATGGTATGTGAATTATCTCTCAATGAAGCTATTATACAAGAAAACAAAACAGAAAACAAAGTCTCTTTGTAAGTCATACAATTAGTTATTTACACTAAGTTTGGGAGGAAGATATTACATGAAGAAACAGACCTGGAAAGCTAACTTAGATCTCTCGAGGAGGAGAGGAATTACCAAAGTCCGGCTGGGCTTACTTTTTTTGTAATCCCCACCAATAAAATGTTCCACAAAAGACAAGATCAAAAGGACACGAAAGAAAGCAACCCAGATGTTCCTCAACTAAGGAATACACCAACAAACTATGATCTGTCCACACAGTGGAATACTACTCAGCAATCAAAAGAAACAACCCGCTGGTAGGTACAGCCTGGATGAATCTCAAATGCATTACGCTCAGTGAAAGGAGCCCTACTCAGAAGGCTACGCGCCATGTGATTTCACTTATCTGACATTCTGGAAGAGGCAAAACCATAGAGACGGAAAACAGACCAGGGGCTTGATTTTCAAAGGCTCTCAGGGGGACCTTCTGCAATGATGAAAACGTTCTGTATCTTGATAATTATAATGACTACCTAGTGGTATGCATTTATTAAAAGTCACAGAACGGCACACTAAAAATGGTTGAGTTTTACCGTGTGTAAATTGTAACTTAAAAAATGGGGTGGGGGGAAAGGACATGAAGAATGCATTTGGATATTCGGGTGGGTGGACAGGCACTGAGAAGAGGTATCTGGCCAAGGAACGGGGGCTGTCACCATCCAGTGACCCTCGTATGACCCACAGACCACCTTGGGCTTCTCTGTCCTTTGGAGATCCAGGGCTGCAAATCCTCAAAACCTGTGAGGCGATGTCTGCTCCCTCACCTCCAGCATCTGCACACATGTGGTCTTTTTGCCCCACATCCACTTGCAATGGTCTCTTCACTGGTTTGCCCCAAATCCACCCACACCAGGCATCCAGGGCTTGGCTGACTTCACGGCAGATGAGGAGAAAGCCTGGGACCGTGCCATCCAGCTGCCATCTTTGTCTACGTCCTCTTCTATTTCTGCCCCATTCCCTCCACCTGCTTTGCTCCTGGGAGCTCTGTATTCTTTCCCCTTTGTTATAAAGAGCAGTTGGGCTCTTCCCAGCTCCTTTCCATAGAAGCTCTCCAAACTCAGGTCCTCGGCAGAACCAGGGACTTCTTTTCATTAAGAATCTCTTTGGAATTACAAATAGCAACTGTTTCGCCTATTAGCCCTGATATTTGGGACCCAGATATCAGCTGGGATGGGCATGGCCCTTGCAGCTCTGAGCTCTAGTCCGCGCAAAAGCATGCAGAAAGGACACAGCCCTCGTTCCGGCCTCTGCCTGCTGCTGGGGCTGCTTCCATAGACATGGCGCTATCGGTCCGTGTACCTCCATGTACGCAGCCTCGATGATTGTCACTTCCCAATGTACTGAAAGGAAGGTCCCAACACAGGCTCTGTGACACTCCAGTGTTCTCCTACCTTGAAAAGGCTGCCTTTAAAATTCATTACAGGGCTTCCGTGGTGGCGCGGTGGTTGAGAGTCCACCTGCCGATGCAGGGGATGCGGGTTCGTGCCCCACTCTGGGAAGATCCCACGTGCCGCGGAGCGGTTGGGCCCGTGAGCCATGGCCGCTGAGCCTGCGCGTCCGGAGCCTGTGCCCCGCAACGGGAGAGGCCACAACAGCGAGAGGCCCGCGTACTGCAAAAAAACAAAAACAAACAAACAAAAAATTCATTACAGCAGTTTGTACTTGGTATTTCCTCTTGTCCATGCTTTCCTTTATGCTCAGCCCCCAACCCCCGACTTCCTCCCTTTGTTGTCTCTGTCAGAAAACAGGCCCTGATTGTTTCAGGCCCAGCGCTTCAGCCAGAGCCGCTCCAGCCAGGACCCATTACTGGGCTAATTAACAGCCGCGCTGCAAGATTTCCAAGGTCCTCCCCGGGGAGGGCTGGCCTGCTCCCCATAGAGGCTGCGCTCTCTGGCCTGCTCTGTGGGTGATGCCACAGCCCCGCAAGCCTGGGCCTTCTTCCCGCTCCGAGCCCTTTCCCCTTGTCTCTCGGTGAGCATGAAACAATTTCCTCTTTTCACGGGGCGTCGATGGCAGGCAGATTAATGAACGTGAGCCCAGCCCAGAGGCCAGCCTGCCAAAAATGTTCGCAGTGCATTCAGCGGTCCCCATGCTGGGCTGCACGAGGGACATTCCCGGGAAACCAAAGACGCGGGGCCGTGCAGTCAAGTCCCTGGCAGCGGCTGCAGCTCTGATCTGACCCGGAGTTCCACTGCGGAAACGATCTTCCACCTTCTGCGCCTCCTTCACCCCCGTCCAACCACCCTCCCACACCCCCTGCAAGCATCCTACCCCCGTCCAGCAGCCAGCTCTGAGGCTCTCTGATGCTTTGAGAAATAAAGAACCAGCCGCAGCCAGTGGCCCATGCCATAAACACCGAGGGGCTAGCGGGGTCCCTATAAGACTCAGGCATGGGGCGGTGACAGACGGGAGCTCTCCTTAGCAGCGCGCCGTCGGGCCCACCAATGCCACGTGCTCTGTGATAAAGCCACAGATCCTGGGCAGAGCTAGCTGGGGGTTTGTAGGAGGCTGTCTCTTTTCTTCCCTTCAGAGGAGTTCTTAACAAACTGGTGTGTAGGACTCACTCCTCAAAATGGGAAACAGATGGAGCTAGCTAGTGTGGGCCTCAGGAATATTTGCTTTGGAAACACCCAGCACGACGAGTCTATGAAAAAACTTCTCTGCAGCTGGGGTCCCGCAGTGCCCAGCCAGGTGTCCAGGGAGCCATTTTCTCCCTTAAGGGGAGCTGCCAGCTCGGGGGGTTCCCTGGATGGCTTTGCAGCCCTGACCATGGTATCAGCAGCAGAACCTGATCCTGTGAGCCATACTTCTCGATGCAGCGGAATTGCTCCTCCCCATTTTTGGGGTAAACTCCTCTCCCCCAAGGTTGATTTCTGTGCCGAGCTCTCATGAGTCGGCTATCTCACTGGCAGGATTCCCAGCTTCTTGGGATGGGTGCTTTTCTGTGTAGACACCTGTGGCTGAGTTGTCCAGCTTAGATGGTCAGCTCCAGGGGGACAGTTAGCTGAGGCCCAGCATAGCCATAGCTGGGTGTTTACAAAAGGTAGTGGGATGCATTTACTTCCAAAAGCATTTTGATCACGCAGTCATATATGTATGTGACACACACACGCACATACACAAGCACCCCAACATAAACACACACTTCACAGATTTCCATTGTATCTTTGCCATATCGATGTTCCTTAGCTAACATGTATTTTGACTTTTTAGAACCACGTAACTGTTTTCAGTAGGAAAACAGCCAACCTCCCTCCCAATCAGATTGTCTTATTTAGTGCTTTTCATTTGGAATTCTTCTTTAATATCAATATTACCATACCTACTCTATTTTTATTAGTGTTTGATTAGTTTATCTTTTATCATTCTTTTCATTTTAAACCTCTTGTTGTCATTTTGTTTCTAGTTTGAATTGTGGGTAGCATCAAGCTAGATTTAAAAAATCTGAAAGTATTAGACTTCCCAAAAAATAATTTTATCCATTCACATTTATTGTGATCATGGATATGTTTAGGCTTTTTTCCCTGACACTTTATTTTATGTTTTCTACTGGCTGTAAATTCTTGATGTTAGTTATTTTCTTTTTTAATATATTAAAATAGAATTTTTGAGTTTTGGTTCAACTTTTTTTTCCCTAAAGTGTGGAAATTATGTATACTATTTCTTATCTTCTGGGGTAGGAATGACAGTGCACTGTGAGGCAGGAGATGGGGCTCTATTCTTAGCTTGGTCATGAACTCATTGTTTGACTTGGGTAAGTTACTTCCTTTTGAACTTCAGGTGCCTCCCCCATAATAAGACAGTTGGATGAAATGATTTCAAAGGCCTTATCCCTGCAGTGTTAACATGTAGGATTTGGTGGTCGATTGAGGTCTAGAACTTCCTAGGTCTGTCCAGGGAATGTGCACCTTCAAAACGGGAGGGACCATTTCCACCGCCAGGCTTCAGTGAAGCATCTGGCTATCAGGTGAACTCAAAGTTGAACCTCGTTGGCACAGCTCATCTTTTCAGGGGAAAGTCAGGCTCAGCTCTTCCCGCTTCTGGGATGATCATGAGTGGGATGTTTCTAACTCAGCAGTGCCTGTGTAAAAATTCTCACTCTTGAGCATATTTTATTGTGTGATAGAAATAGTTATTGCCCGCCACTTACAATGTGCTCCCACATATTTTCTTGCAGTTAGGTAGGTCATGGGACTCAGCCTTGCCAATGGACTGTGAGCCAACGTGATTTCACATTGTGAAAAGTGTTTTACTTTTAGGTCAAAGCATTTAAGAGCTAGTACCTGATCCCCTAGCTCCCTCTTCTCCTGCTGCAGTGACCAAGGAGACATACAGATGGTGCAGCCCCTCAGCCTAAGTCCCTGAGTGACTGTGTGAACCAGAGGTCTCCGCTGACCTCCTTTGGACACGTAGCATTAGCAGGATAGAAACTTATGTTAAGCCACCCGGATTTTTTTTTTAGCCACAGGTAACCTAGCCCACTGTAACTAATACAAAATATACTGAGGCCATTATTAAGCACATGCATTTTCTGTCTTTTCAACTTGGATATGAGGGTTTGAGGACAGAAGATGGCTAAACTATGAGACTCATTCCTCTTACCCTGGCACTGGTGGCTTAAGTTGCCAGAACCTAGTCACATGTACGTAAAGTCCCCCACCTTGGAAACCTCAGAATTGTTCAGAGCATTAGCCCAGGGCACTTCTCCTTTGGTTCTCCAGAATCTTCACTCAGCTTCTATTGCACATGGAGTCAAGTTCACAGTCCCTGATGTGGTCACTGTGCCCCGTGTGGCCTGGCCCTGCCTTCCGCTCCAGATCATCGCTCACTGCTGTCTCCCACACTTGCTTTGCTCCACCACACTTGTCCTCTCTCGGTTCCTCACACATGCCTGCCTCAGGACATTTGCAAAAGCTGTTCCCTGTGCCTACAATGCTGGATCCACAAGCGTAACTCCTAAGCATCTTTCAGGTTTTAGCTTTCTTAGGGGATTTTTTTTTATGACCTCCCCAGGCTAGGTTATATGCTCCCACAGCATGCTCTGTTCCATGCCACCCTCATGGCATATCTCAGCTGTAATGAAATAATGAGTTGTGCAATCATTTGCTTAATGTCTGTCTCCCCGTTAGACTCTAAATTTTCAGGGTGCAGGGATGATGTTTATCCAGTGCCTGGGACAATTTCTGGCCCACAGAGGGCACAGAAGCATGAAGTATGACTAACGATGATGAATGAATGAATGGTCATTCTCAGCATCTGGAGCAATTATCTCCAGACTTTAGTGTACATCGGAATCACCCAATGGGCTTTAAAAAATATTTATTTTTAAATTGTGGTAAAATACACATCAAATAAAATTTGCCATCTTAACCGTATTTAAGTGTACAGGTCGGTGGCATTAAGTACTTTCACATTGTCGTACAAACATCACCACCATCCATCCACAGAACATTTTTCATCTTGCAAAACTGAAACTCCACAAACAGTAAGTCCCCATTTTCCCCTCCCCCAGCTCCTGGCCACCACCATTCTACTTTTTGTCACTATGAATTTGCCTGCTCCTAAAGAGTTTTCTAAAACACAAATTTCTGGGCCTGACTCACAAAATTTCAGACCGGGGCCTGAGAATATGCATTTCTACCAAGTTCCCAGGTAATGCTGACTCTGCAGGCTCAGAGACCACACTTTGGGAACATGGCACTGGAGGACCCCAAAGTTGATACCACCTCCTAAGTTGTGTCACATCTCCTGCAGCCCCTGCACACATTAGGAGTTCAGAAAATGCTGGTGACAGATGGGTTGATTACACCCAACTGCCTGTGGAAGAAGTGAGTCCTTTTGGTTAAGGCAGAGGATCTCAACCCTGATCATTATATTCATCTGGGGAGATGTTTGCAAAATCACATATGCCTGGGTCCCACTGTAGACAAATGTACTAGAACTTCAGAGTGGGGGACCTGGGCATTAGTATTGGTTGACACTTCCCAGGTGATTCTCTCTGTGAAGCCGGAGTTAAGAACCACTGGGTTAAGGGAAAAAGCAGAGGGAGGAAGATCAGAAGAGGCATTTGGAAATCAAAAATACAAACACCTCCAGGGATGGGCACCCCTTGGTTTCTGCAGAAACACCTTTGTGACCTCAGCATAGAAATGATTCTTTGCCCAACTCCCTAGGGGGAGGAAAGACACACCTTCCGAGTGCAAAACCAGTTCTCTGGGGACCAGTAATGCTCTTCTCAGAGAACCAGAGTTACAGGAAGAGATTTCGACACAGGAGCTGACCTCTTCCTAGCCGCTTCCTCTTGACCTATTATTTCTGGACATCACCTCATATTTCCACGTGTGTACAAAGGTATCTTCAGGTGTACGCTGTAGCTTTCTATCTCTGCTCAAATTCACAGGCATCACCTTGGAGTTTTAAAAATGTATCTATTGATGTGAAGTAGGGAAACCCTTGATTAACATGTAGCCCACGGGGCCAAATGAAACCTGGGTAGGGCTTCGTTCTGCAAAGGACTCTACTTACTAAGTCTTCCTACTCTGGACACTGAATGCTGGCAGCATTAGTGTGGTCCACAGACTGGTGTCAGCCAGGAACGAGTACCATTCTGCAATGAGATGGATACAGAATCTGAAACTAAATATTTAGAAATTTCTATGGCAACCCAACAATATGCAGTCCCAGTGTGTGATCAGCAGACTTTTCTTTGGTGAACAGGGGATTGACCAATTTAGGTCAATTGTTGACCTGCGTGGCGTGTTGCCTGTGGCTGAGCTGTGGACAAGTGCTGCGTGGTTGGGTCACGTGTCAGTCTGCAATTAAACTCAGCTGATCTTTCCCATTTATATATCGTAACCAGGATGCATGGTCTTTTGTTGTGAATTTCTTTGGCATTTCCTTAATGACTGTTGAAGTTGAGTTCCTTTGCTTATGTTTATTGGCCTTTGGTGTATCCATATTTTTTTAAGTGATTGTTCAAGTGTTTTGCCCATTTTTCTATTGGATTTTCAGTCTTTTGCTTATTGAAGAGTAGGAGTTACTTTAATATTCTGAATATAATTCTTTTGTTGGATGTATGTTGATGGAAAAAAAAATTTTTAAAGGTCCTTCACCCAGATAACTTGAGAAGCAAGACCATGAGGATTAACCCTGTGGTCCTATCCATGATAATGTATGGCAGATTTCTTTCCAAAGGTCAGAGAGAGGAGTTAGGAATTTACACTTGATATCTTCACTCAGGACTATTAAGGAATAAGATGCCCAATTCAAGCTAGTTCAAGCAAGAAAAGGAATATATCAACTGACAGAACTGTGATAGATTCATGTGTGGCTTGATCCAGATGTTCTCTATGTTGGCTTTATTTTCTGGCAGACTCTCTTTCTGTTGGAGAGAATGGATCCCAGAAACTCCAGACTTACATGATTCTTGTCTCAGTTTGAGAGATACCCTCTGTTTCCCAGTGTTTATATAAATTTCCCCAAAGGACTTTGATGGGCCATACTTGGGTTATAAGCCTACCAAGGGACCAGTGTGAGTTCTAGACCACCCCATAGCAGAGGGCACAGAATCCTGAGCCTGAGATCCCTACCAGAAAATGCATGGATTAAAAGAAGGTCAGTAGCCAAAGGGAAGGGATGCAGAGTGGACTCACAAGTAATAGGTGTCCACTACTTCAGCTAGGAGGGCAAAGAGTGGAAAGCTTTTGAGTGAGGCTTAGTGGTGTGTATGTGGTGGCAGAGGAAGAGGGAGGTGTAAAATGATTGTTGCTGTGCTGGAGAAAGTTGTATCTGACATTACTGCATGGTAGGGAGCAGCAACTGACTAGTGTCAAGGAGGGATATTAGGTGGCTATACTTTTAGATATATGATTCTCTCTTCATGGCTATCTAATTCATTTATTCATCCACTTATTCATGCAACAAATATCTGTTGAACACTAATTCTTTTGCCAAACTTTCCTACGTAATTATTACTGTAATACACGAGACAGATGTAACCCCTGACTTCATAGAGCTAATAGTTCAGTCATAAACTTCTCAAAAGTGTTCTTTTCTAAAAAAGATAATGCAGGCTTGTTCCTATGACAGGATACTGAGCAAAACAAGTGAGTTGGGCCATACTAAGAATTCAGAGATCAGCAGCTTTTATCATGAGTAATATTTTCCACCAGAGACTAAGGATGAGGTAATCCCTGCTCATAGGTAAGGAATTTATCTCTGAGCTTCCTGGCAGCTAAGGCAAAAAGGAAAATCTGTTTAATGACCTCACTGTCATTGATGCCAATTCATTTTGGAAAGACAAACCTTTTCCTGGGTCCAAGTACTTGGAGGAATTTATTAAATAGACCCATATATAAAATATATTGAGTAACATCATAAAATCATTATCTCCTAACGTGACAAAATGACCAGGGGTCCCACACAAGTATTTCAGACAGCAGCATTTGGTGTCTACCTGCCTCAGATTTCTCCCCAGATCAGCTTCAAACAACATGGAATCAGAATGACACCACATTCCTGGGGAGGAAATGCTTTTAGGAAAGCCTTTTCTAACTTCTTCAAATAGAGGTTTGGTTTTTCTTTCTATTGTTTCTATGTCCTATTCTATATACCTTTGGCTCACCTTGCTTATCTGTATGACCCCAAGTTCTGATTATTTATTAACATACCTATTCTCCTTATGTTCCCTCCCCACTAGATTTCAGTTCTTAAGGCAGGTCCCATACCTTTAAAAATTCTGTGTTCCTGGTATCTATCACTGTGTCTGTGTAAGAGAGTGAGTGTAATGGGAATGGGAGGAAGGAATAAAGGAAGGAAGGAAGGAAGGGAGGGAGGGAGGGAGGGAGTGGTGGGGAGGGAGTGAGGGAGGGAGGAAGAAGTGAGAGGGAAAAAGGAAGAGACAGGAGAAGGTGTCTCTTCAAGGATGGGAGAGAAGGGAAACCTATCAGAAAGGTCCCATATCTGGGCTGAAAGAGGCCAATTTGGTCTAATCAAGTGTAGGCAGTGAGTAATGCAAGGGAACTTGTGGGAAAGCCATTTAGGGATGTGTGAGGAGTCAATGAAAAGAATAAATGAAAAATTGCTTCATTTTAAGAAGACTTTAAGAACTTAGCATGTTCCCAAAAATAAGAAAAAAAACAATACCTAATGGAGATTTCCGTTAGTCAATTATGAGGAAGATGAGAAAGTCCTGTTTGTACCCACGACATCTTTCTATTGCTCCCAAGAGTTGTGGTGGCCCTGGGGGTTGCGGCTCAGGGCCAGGGAAGCCCAGGCCTGTGGGAGTGGCTGCGTCCGTCTTGTCACCAGGCTTGGACAGCGTGCTTTAGGGTGGGGGCGATGAGCACCGCGGCTTCACGTACAACCAGAGCCATCGTATGTCCCAGGCACGCTCTAATTTTGGTAGTCCCTTCCATCATGTCAAAGATATTAAAAGCACCCACGTTACAGCAACATTTATTTTTCGCTCTAAAAAACTTCGAAGGATTTTTATGATTTTGCTTTGGAAACGATATGACTCCAAGTAACTCATTTATTTTGTAATTAGTCATGGTTTCTCAGGTTTCACAGCTAATTGTGCACAGCAAAGCAAGGAAACCTAACCTCAAATTGTATTCAAATGCTGTAAAACTTTAATGCATACTAAATTTAACACATAATGACATTCGTATACATTAATTAAGCATTTGCTTGTTTTTACTTTGCACTTCTCATTTAGCATTTTGGAACCAAAGATATTTCAAATCTCAAGCATCTTTGTGAGCCCTTGCAAAGAGTGCAGGCCATGGCCCAGTGCCTAGAATGCCCCATGGCCTCACATATGCAGGGCTGGACAAACATCTCTTCAGATGTCAGAGATTTGATGTGGAAAGAAGGGCACATTCCTTATGCTTTGAATTCAGGTCTCACTAATGCTTTCCTATCAGTTCAGGGCCTCATTAATAAGGAGTGGTAAGCTTTTCAGCCACTGTCTTGTTATAAAAGAGTTCCACCGTGGGGACAGCAGACTTAGCATTATAGACCCGAGTTTGCATCCTGGCTGTGCTCCATGTAACTGTGTAGCATCAAAGAGTTATTCCAATTCTCAGGGACTTTGTTTCCTCATCTGTGGAATGGGGCCTATGCTATCAATCCATCATCATTCCTGGGGTTGAGTTTCAAATGAGATAATCTACAAGAACATTTTTTATTGAAAAACATCAGATATTATGACAGCTTAGGACGGTTGTTCTCATCCCTACCTACACTTTAGAGTCACCCCAGGAGCTTTTAACAAGTACTAAAGCCTGGGTCCCACCCGAGACCAATTAAATCAGGACTGCTGGGGAATGAGAGCCATGGTACTTCTATAAAGGCAACCCCTTCTGGTGATTCTAGAGTGCAGCTGATGTGGAGGACAGAGATGCCCAGAGAGGACAGCTGTGTCCACAGCTGGGAGCAGCAAGCAGGTCGGCGGCACCTTCCAAGTTTCAGTGGCAGCGGCAGCCGTGCCCTAACCAGACTTGTTCTGTGGCATGACTCTGGCTTGTTCTGGTTGCCCAGCCTCTTGGCAGTTGGTTCTCTGAACTTGGCAGAGGCTCTTAGGGCTCACACATACACGTGCTTTCCTGGCACACAGAGCCAGGCTTTGCTTCCCACGCTTGCAGTTATATGGGGCCCTGTGGGTGCATTTGGGCCGATGGATGGGAGCAGGAGCGGGGATCCGCACTGCTTTCTCTTGGCCTTACCTGATGGATCAGTTTCCCAGGGCCGCCATAACAAATTACCAGAAACAGTGGCTACAACAATAGAAATGTATTTTCTCCCAGTTCTTGAGGACAGAGGTCTGAAATCAAGATGTCAGCAGGGTTGGTTCCTTCTCGAGGAATCCGTCTCAGGCCTCTTTTCTGGCTTCTGGTGGCTCCAGAAATCCTAGGCCTTCTTTGGCTTGTACTTGCATCTTTCCAGCCTCTACCTCCGTCTTTATGTGGCTTACTCCTGTGTCTCTGGGTCTTAACTCCTCCTCTTTTCTATTATAAGACACCAATCATCAGATGTAATGCCCACTCTAAATCCAGGATGATTTCATCCAAAGATCCTTAACCTAATTACATCTGCAAGAACTTATTTCCAAATAAGGTCCCATTCACAGGCACCAGGGGTTAGGACTTAGACATATCTTTTTTGGGGGGAGGGTGTCCGGGGGGGCGGGAATACTATTTAACCTAATACACCCAAAAGCAAAACGAAACAACCCCCAAACCCCTCATTTGTCATCTTCTGACTCTCTTCCCCCAGGTGCTAACTGAATGGAGAGCGCTATGAGGTCTTAGAGGAGGGCAGAGCCACAGGATGGAAGGAGCCTGGGTCCTTTCATGACTATTGAACTGTGGTGCATGGGAGAAACTTTCATGTACTGAGCCCCTGTGATTTCGAGTTATTTCTTATGGCAGTTAGCCCATCCTGACTGACACAGCCAGCTTTGACATCCTTCCAGTAAATTTATTTTCTGCCCAAACCAGCCTATTGAAACTAAGCTTTTATAATTTGAGACGAGGAATCCATATTATGATACTCCCCTAACTGCCCCTCGTACATGCTCCAGCTAGAGGCTGCTCACCATGAGCACAGGAAAGAACCTTGGAGACCATCTATTCCGAGTCTCCCATTTCAGCGATGAGGAAATTGAGGCTCAGAGTCAAGGTTCAGTAGTGAAGGAAGGACCCTGTCGTACACCTTGTATTAGTTTCCTAGGGCTGTCGTAATAAATTACCACAAACGTGGTGGCTTAAAACAACAAGACTTTGTTCACAGCTCTGGAGACCAGAAGTCTGAAATCAGGGTGTTGGCAGGACCACGCTCCCTCCAGAGGCTCTAAGGGAGAGTCCTTCCTCGCCTCCTCCAGCTGCTGGTAGCTCCACGCGTTCCTTGGCGTAAGGCAGCCTCACTCTAATCTGCTTCGTCTCCACGAGGCTGGCCTTCTCCCCTCTGCTTCCCCTCTTCATATTTTCTCTTCTTCTTCTAAGGACACCTGTCATTGGATGTAAGGACCACTCCAGGATGATCTCTCCTTAAGATCCTTAACTTAATCATGTTTGCAAAGACCCTTTTTCCAAATTAGTTCACATTCGCCGGGACTGGGAGTTAGGACTTGGACATATATTTTGGGGCCACCATTCAACCCATTACACACCCAGATCATCTGACTTTGAGGCAGATACCCTTTCTACCATCATCTTTTTAGCACTTATTCCAATCTCTTGTTTCTCATCCATGTGCTAACCTCTCATGGCAAGGAGAACGTGAGGATGCTACAAGAATTGGACTAGACACTAACATTCACAGAGGGATAAAGGGAGGATTTGCTGTGTATCTCATATCAGGGCGCGGTGCCTGGCTTATAGGAAGACCACGTTCCCATTGAGAAGGAGTGAGTCATGCGTTTACCAGCCTCCCGCCATGCTGGTGCTGTCATATGTGTTTTCACTTGGCTCTCAAAACCAGCAGCAGGATGGCTGCTGCTATCACCATTTTTCCACACGAGAAAACCAAGAATGAAATAGTTTGCCCAGCAGATCCTAAGTCAGCAATTTGAGTGTAAGTTTATTTGGGTAGTGATTCCACAAAGAACTGGGAAGAGGTTGGAGAAGTAAGATGGTGGGGGGGGGGATGGGAAGCGGGGGACAGCAAGGAAGCCAATACAAAGTGCGATAATGGGCAAGTTACTGCTATGCACTCAGGCTTCAATTCAACTGGGGACGTCTGGGAGATGGTGTAGCGCCCACCTGAGAAGGATGAAGAAGTTGTACTAATTAACCATCAAATCCCATCTGATATCTGTCTAGGGTTATTTCCAAAGTGTTAGCTCCCTGGCTCTTCCAGCCTGACTTGCTAATGGGCAGAACAAGATCTGATGGCCAGAGAAGCCCTCAGACAAAGAATCGCAGGGGTTCGTGATAGGAAGCCACTGGGGCCAAGGGAAATGGACAGGGGCTGGGGGGATAAGTGTGGGGCACCAATGCTGTTTGCCTCCAAAGCCTTTGCTTTTTCCACCAGGGTCCCCAGTACCTTGTACCAACTGGGGGGACAGACCTGTGGCCTAATGCCCACCCCACTGCCTGTCCCGCAACCAGTTCTTACCGAAATCCTGTGCTATTTGCAAGACTTCCTGAAGCATAAAGGCTTTGAGATCAAGTCCAGAAGATTCTTCCCTTGGATGCTTCTGCAGTGTGTGTTTTTGTGTGATGGGTTCCGTGTGACCCAGTGACATGCATCATACTTGAAATACTTCCACTGCTGACAAAATAAATCAGCTCTCCCCGCCGTAGCGCCCAGCTTATTAGGGGAAAATGGAAAAGGGACATTAAATATTAATACTGCATATTTTCCTCTCCCTTGGCAACTTCTATGCGGCTGATCACGGCCCAGTCAGAGCAGCCTTCTGTCTTTCTTCCCCTGATGATGATAGGGGACGGAAGGGACCTTTGACAAGGCAGTGAGGGACACGAGTGTAAAACGGGGCTCCAGCTGACTTTCTAGCTTCCTGTTTGGGAGCACCCATGTCTCTATCAGATGCCGACCACAGCACCACGAACTTCGTCTGCAGTGGAAACACTGCCCCTCTGCCCGTTTGGCTTGGAAGCATTCACAGTAAGGAGAGAGTGCAGTTTATTGAGGGAAAGGTGCTCTCAGAGGAGGCAGCTTGGGAGAAACGAAGCTTGGAGAAGCAGTTGATAAGTCCTGAGCTAACTGACAGAAGAGATCACTGGCTTTGCCTCTGTGTTTGTTCTTTTCAGCAAACGTTCAATAAAGGAGCCCTCACGCGTTAGCCCAGGCCACCGAGGAGGTGTGTGTAGGCACCTTTTAGGCCTCAGAGAGAAACTCTTCCAGAAATGCTGGTGTTTCATTTGGCTGATTTGTGGAAACCTCTGCACAAAAATCAAAAATTAATCCCTAAGAGGAATTCTCTTTTAGAATGCTGGGAATATGGATTTCTTAGTTTTTTTTTCTTTTCCAATTAATTTTTCATTACACAAGTAAGGCATTAATCCAATTTTTAAAAATTAAGTCATTATGCATAAGGCTAGAGTGGCTTTCCACTCCCCTGCCAGGTCCCAATGCCCTGCCCCACCTCGGAAGTAAGTACTGGCAGGATCACAGCACGCGATCACGGGGAGGAGGGCTGAAGCTTCTATGTTTGTTTTTGATGCTTCTTCCCCCGAAACGCTGCTGTTGTTTTCAGGTGAGCTCTACCGTGATTTGGTCCTGTGACTGCTCTCTTTTGTCCCCAGATGTCCTCCTTCCTCTGCTCACACCATCTGCACACGGGCTCAATAAATTTCTTCCAATGGCCATTTTAATCCTCTGTGTCTGAGCTCAGGAGCCCTCGAGGGACCTATGTCCTATGGCATCGGGGCGAGCGGCTGCCTGGCTTTCAACACTGTCCAGCCTGTCCCTCCCTGCCCCCTCTTGTCTCCCTGCCCCTGTCCTCCTGTATCCCTGCCCCTGTCCTCTTGTATCCCTGTCCTTGTCCTCCTGTCTCCCTGCCCTTGTCCTCCTGTCTCCCTGCCCCAGTCCTCCTGTCTCCCTGCCCCTGTCCTCCTGTCTCCCTGCCCCAGTCCTCCTGTCTTCCTGCCCCTGTCCTCCTGTCTCCCTGCCCCTGTCCTCCTGTCTCCCTGCCCCTGTCCTCCTATATTTCCCTGCCCCTGTCCTCCTGCCCCTGTCCCTGTCCTCCTGTCTCCCTGCCCCTGTCCTCCTGTCTCTGCCCCTGTCCTCCTGTCTCCCTGCCCCGTCCTCCTGTCTCCCTGCCCCAGTCCTCCTGTCTTCCTGCTGCTGTCCTCCTGTCTCTGGCCCTGCTCTGACCCTCTGGGGCAGCTTAGACACACCCCGCGGGACCAGCCTCCGGACATTTGCTCATGACGTGCCCTTCTGCTTCCTTCCCTCTTGATCACCCTCTTGTTTCAAGACTCAGCATCTTTTGTGAACCTTTCTGTCTGTGCTGGGTCTTTCATCTTAGAACTCATCTCCAGTTAGCACTGGAGCTTTGGGAGTAAAAGTTCTCTGGGGGTTGGGTTTGTTCCTCTTTTCACCCTGGCCACAGGGACTCTTTTAGGCCAGAGTCTATTCCGCAGTCAGGTACCATCATCAGAGCTGCTGCTGAGACCTGCTGTTGGCCAGGATTGTCTCTGGTGCTTCACATCGACCGCTTCTCTTTTTCCAATTCCCGTGTATGGCTGAGGATCTTGGACCAAGAGAGCCTGTGTCCCTTATCAAAAGTCCCATAGAGGGTACAGGTCAGAGGCGGGATTCAAACCCAGGGCTGACTCCCAAGTGCCTGAATGCTAAGCACAAACGTGGGAACCTTCCCTAATTTTGCTTAACCAGTGGCCCTCCTCCGAGAAACCCCATGTCCATATCCACGGAGGAGTCCTGAAGGGCGAGCCCTTGAGTGTGTGGCCCCCTCTGCCTGCCCTTTGTCCAGGCACTGGGAAGGCTACGATCTGGGATCTGGAGGGGGCTGGGGGAGGCTGCCTCTCAGGCGGGCGTGGGCCTCCAGGGACCCTAGCGGAGCCCACAGCCATTTAGGTTAAATGAGCATCCAAAGCCCGGCGCAGAGGAGAGATCACGGGAAGACGTTATCCAGAGTTGTTTACAAGTGACAGTGAGAAAGTCCTCGGTGACTTTCTTGAGGAGGGAAGACACGTCCCTTGAGGGAAAATTAGGCAAATCATGTGCCTGTTTGGGTCACACAGGTTCAAATCCTCATCGGGGAGATTAACTTGTCACCGACTTGGCTTTTTTCACGGCTTCCTGGGTTTCAGCATCATCTCAGCCGCGGGGAGATGGGGATGCACGAGTCCACTCATTCCACCACCGGCATCAGGGGCAGCGGGGCTGCATCTAGGGCGCTTCGCCAGCTGCCGCTCGGGTTGTCCCCACAAAGCGTAATAATAACTGTCCCCTCTCCTGCACCTGCCGAAGCCTCCGTCATCCTCGAGGGTCCATAATCCCCCCTCTCCCAAGCTCTGTTATATCCGCCTCTCCTGATCAGAATGAAGTGCTGTGACAGAGCGTGAGACTCCCAGGTTCCACGAGGATCTGCAGATGGTACGTGAAAATACGGTTCAGTGGTCCAGTAAGAGTGGAAAATGCTCTTGTCAGAGTCTTGCTGCAGGACCTCTCAGAGCCCTCGATGTACTACTAATGTGTTGAATAACTCTCCTAGAGGGGGTTGAGATCACTTTCTTGAAATCTTTGATCATGGAACTGTTTTCAGAATAGAACATGTTTCCAGAGAGTGGCGGTCCATTCCTCACACCGTAAGACCCACTGGAGCAGAGGGAAGATGAGACTCTAGAGCGGAGGAGACCTGGGTGAGGACGTTTCCTCCCCTGACTGCCGCAGGTCCCTGGTCCTCTGGGCCTCTGTTTCCCCACCTCAAAGTACGGAGGACAGAACATCCTCCAGGAGTTGCTGAGAAGATTCAGTGAGCTGTGGTTCTCGGTGCCTCCCGGGGGCGTGCTCCACTTAGGACTCTTTCCGCTCCCACCCGGCCACAGTACTGTACCCCTGAAACACTGCATGCCCTCTAAGGGGGCCTCTGAGGGTTGACCTGCACAATAACTACTTTTATATACATTTCCCCTCCCCACAAGATCGTGAGCTCCATGAGAGCAGAGGCTGTATCTTGCTTCCTTTAGTCCCTTTCTGGCTCAGCCAGGCACCTGACACAGAAGGTGCTGACATGTGGTCATTACATTCACACTGAACGTTGTCACTTTTTCAATTATGGGGAATCACAAGTCCACGGATTTCTTAGAGAGTCTTCAGGGTGGGGTGGGGCCTATATAGGAAATAATTTACCTAAGGAGGGATAAGTGGGTTCTCTTTTACTTTTAAATCTACTGAAAGTTTGCTGTGCCTAAATTTTAAACAATTTTTCTATAAAAGAGCTGCTTGGGCTTCCCTGGTGGCGCAGTGGTTGAGGGTCTGCCTGCCGATGCAGGGGACAAGGGTTCATGCCCCGGTCCGGGAGGATCCCACATGCCGCGGAGCGGCTGGGCCCGTGAGCCATGGCCGCTAAACCTGCGCGTCTGGAGCCTGTGCTCCGCAACGGGAGAGGCCACGGCAGTGAGAGGCCCACGTACTGCAAAAAAAAAAAAAAAGCTGCTCATTGTAGAAAGTTTAGAAAATATGGAAAAGCGTAAAGAAGAAAATTAAACTTACCCATAATCCCAACCACTGCTAATATTTCGATAGTCTTTTGCCATTGACTTTGTGTGTGTATGAATATATTATATATATAAACAAAAATGGATCACTTTGTTCAAACTGCTTTATAACCTGCTTTGTTCACTTAACAGTATATTGTAAGCATAGGTTGATGTTATTAAATTTTCTTCTATATCATTTTAAATGGCTGCCACATATTCTGTGATGTGGGCATAACATGATATATTTAACTAACCCCTTGTTTTGATTGTTTCCATTCTTCTCTGTTATAAACAATGAGGCAATGAACATCCATATAGCAATCCCTATCAAAATACCAATGGCATTTTCCACAGAACTAGAACAAAGTAGTTCTAAAAATTTTATAGAAATGCAAAGATCCCAAATAGCCAAAACAATCTTGAGAAAGAACAAAGTTTGAGGCATAATGCTCCCTGATTTTAAACTATACCACAAAGCTACAGTAATCAAAACAGTATGGTACTAGCACAAAAACAGACACAAAAATCAATGGAGCACAATAAAGAGTCCAGAAATAAACCTGTACACATATGGTCAATTAATCTATGATGAAGGAGGCAGGAATACACAATGGGGAAAAGACAGCTTCTTCAATAATTGTTGTTGGGAAAACTGGACAGCTACATGTAAAAGAATCAAACTACCCCATATACAAAAATAAACTCAAAATGGATTAAAGAATTAAATCTAAGACCTGAAACCATAAAGCTCCTAGAAGAAAACATAGGCAGTATGCTCTTTGACATTGGTCTTAGCTGTAAATTTTTGGATCTGTCTCCTCAGGCAAGGGCAACAAAAGCAAAAATAAACAAATGGGACCACCAAATAAACTAAAAAACTTTTGCATAGCAAAGAAAACCATTAACAAATAAAAAGGCAACTTATAAAATGGGAGAGGATATTTGCAAATGATATATCTGATAAGAGGTTAATATCCAAAATATACAAATAAGTTAGACAACTCAGTATAAAAAAATCTGATTAAAAAATGGGCAGAGAACCTGAATAGACATTTTTTTCAAGAAAGCCATGAGATGGCCAACAGACACATGAAAAAATGCTCAACATTACTAATTATCAGGGAAATGCAAATCAAAACCACAATGAGATATCACCTCACACCTTTCAGAATGGCTATTATAAAAAAAGACAACAAACAACAAGTGTTGCTGAGGATGTGGAGAAAAGGGAACACTTGTGCACTCTTGATGGGAACACAAATTGTTGTAACGATGTACGGAAAAAAGTTTGGAGGTTCCTCTAAAAATTAAAAATAGAATTACCATATGATCCAGCAACTCCACTTCTGGGTATTTACCTGAAGAAAGCAAAAATACTAATTTGAAGATATACGCACCCCTGTGTTCATTGCCACATTTTTCACAACAACCAAGATATGGAAGCCACCTAAATGTCCATTAATGGACGAATGGATAAAGAAGATATTGTATGTATGTGTATATACACACACACACACACACACACACGCATGCACACACACAATGGAATATTACTTAACCATAAGAAAGAATGAAATCTTGCCATTTGTGATAACATGGATGGACCCTTAGGGCATTTGGCTAAGTGAAATAAGTCAGACAGAGAAAGACAAATACTATATGACTTTCACTTATATGTGGAATCTAAAAAGCAAACCAAAACAAGCAAGCAAACAAACAAAACAAGACAGAAACAGATGCATAATATAGAGAACAAACTGGCGGTTTCCAGAGGGGATCAAGGTGGAGGGCTGGGCAAAATGGGTGAAAGGGGATTAAGAGGTAGAAATTTTCAGTTAGAAAATAAATAAGTCAAAGGGATGTAATACACAGCATAGAGAATATAGTCAATAGTATTGCAATAACTTTGTACGGTGACAGGTTACTAGACTTACCGAGGTGATCAATTCACAATGTATAAATGTTGAACCACTATGTTATACACCTGAAACATAGAATATTCTATGTCAACTATACTTCAATTTTTAAAAAACGTCTTAAGAGAATTTTTAAAAGGATGGCTATTTTGTCTCAGTTACCTGTCCCAGCATCTCTTCCTTGTCTACCTTCCTTTTCAATGAAGGTGTTCCCTGGGCTCTTTTATTTCTATTCTTGCCTCTCTTTGGTTGAGAATTAGCACTCAACCGGCTGAGTGCCACCCCTGCCCCCATGCCGGTTTCATATGTTATCTGTATATAGAAAACATCTATAAATTTCACATTATTACTTGGGGGCCAATAATATCCCAGTTTAGAAACTCATGTAAACTTTTATCCAAAGCCATCCAATGACTTTTAAAACAAACGTTAACTTTCCCCTTGCAAAATCCAAACTTATCATAAAACTTTAGCTTTCAAAAACCAAAATTTCTGTTTAAACTTACTCTCTTCTTCCCTGCCCCCTACTCACCCCCCCAACACACTCCCCAGCAGAAGTCTCTATATGTAGATAATTTCAGATACTTTCATAGGATTTAAATTTAACAGGAAAAAAAATAATGAGTCCAGTTCCTCACGCCCAAAGAGTGTTTCCAGAAGGTTTGAGGCTATATCACTCTCATCTTCCAAATCGTGGATCATCCTCCAAAATATTTAACTGAAATCAATTTTTGAGTTTTGAAATCTGGTTTGATTTTTCCTTACTTCCTAAAAGAACCAAGAAACAAAAAGGGAGCACACACACACATATTCCAGGAGAGTTGGTGCTTCCTCCTGTGAGCCATTTATCGTGATCCAAAAGATTTACTCAGAGGCATAATTAATTGGAACTTATTTCAGTGGAAGTTATTTCCCTTCATCTCATTACAGAAACAAAAGAAGATTATAGACCAGGGGATCCATGAGGTTTCAAGAGAGTCTATTGATGAATGAAGTTGGAAGGAGTTGACACACGGTCAGAGATGGTTAACATCCAGAAATTCTTACAAAGAAACAACAATTCTTTTCCATTAATCCCGCCTTGCTTCTTTGATCTTGAATGGTACCATGGCTGTAAGTTAAGTGCAGAGTTACCGTGGCATTAAAGGCCCCCAAAGACCTTGCCTTGGAGACGCATTCTTCGAGAATTTGGAAGATTAAAAATAGCAACGATTATAAAAGCAAACAAACAAAACAGAAAAAAATGTGAACAAGCAGAGAATCTGGTAGAGAGATTTTTAAGCTATTATACTGTAAATCTGCCACCTGTGCTCATTAGGACAAGCACATCTGCATTAATAGGGAAACGGATGATGTTGGGCCTGGAAAATTTGAGTCACGGTTGCCTTTTTCTGTAAGATGAAGTAATTAAAAGAAAGAGAGAGTTGGGAAAAGATACAACTGGAGAGACACTTCAAGGATTTTTCAGCAAATCGCCTACTCATTTGTCTTTTGTCCTCTTTTCATTTTTCCTATGATTCTCCGAGCTTCTCCGAGGCTCTCAGAACTCCAGTAAGGGAACACGTGGAAGTTTAAGAGCCCTAATATTTTCGGCAACTTTTTGAGATGCGAAAACCAAGACGGGGCTCAGGGGACCTGTCCTCTCAGTTTGTATCGTCTCGTGACCCAACAGACTGAGCCCCAAATCTTTTAACGTTCTTTTAACTCTGGAAGTGGCCCGAAGCCATTAAACATTCCTTTAATTCTGGAAGGGGTGAATGTGGCTGGAGAGTGAGGACGTTATCACCCAGCACGGCTGGTGGTCAGGCTTCAAGCTCAAAATTGTCCAATTAAAGAAATAAAAATGTAGGCTCTGTCGGGAAAAAATGCAAATAGGTGGCTTGGGGTTAAGATTTTGAGTGGTTTGGTGGTTAAAATTATGCTCTTGTTTATGGGGGAAATGGATTAAAAAAAGAAGTCTATATACCGTGGGTAAATTAGGCAACCATCTATTATGTAATTGAGTAACAACATAATCCTAATGGTGAGGCAGGCCGAAGCCGGTGCAAATTTCTGGGACTTTTTCATGCTTCTTCCTTTAGCGCTTAAAACAGCAACAGTTTTGGGGAATTAAATCTCTCTTTTTTCCTTTCAGAGGGTGATATCTAACAGTGCTTTCTTGCAAATTGGAATTCTTAGGGGGTGGGGTGAGGCTGCAGGGACTCAGGCAGGACCGGGTGTGTGTGTGTGTGTAGTCCTGCATGTGTGTGCACCTGGGCACGTCCTAAAGTCTATTTATAGTGGATGCTATGGTGCACCCCAGATTCCTCTTTAGAACAGGGGTGCTTATTAACTCAGCTGCTGGCAGGGATGACTGCCGGCCAGCCAGCAACCGTCCTCGGCCAAAGGGAGCTGCTTGTTTGACTGTGTGCCTAGTCCCTGTGGCATCTTGAGTTTAATGACTGGTCCACGTCGGGGTATACGACCTCAGCCCCCTGTGTGGATTCAGGACAACAGCGGGGGCCATCCTGGCTCCAGAGCCCCCATGGGATCAGCAGAGGCCTCTGTTGTGACTGTGCAGTGGCCCAGCCTCTCCCTCAGCCCAGTGCCGCTTCCCTCCCTATGCTTCCAGGTGTGGTTGGAGGAGCCTGCCCCAATATGCCTCCCGCGCAAGAGCACCTCTGAGTCTCAGTCTGTTGTCCAGGGAAACTGCCCACTGACAAGTATCTTCTCCTCTTCATTTCAGGTGGGTGGTAGATGAGAAATGGTGGATCTGCTGTTGTGTAATCACAAAGGCAGCTCGATTCCATAACTTCACCAGATGTTTCTGGAAACAAGGCTGTTCTTTTCGGGACCCCTGAGATTGCTGACTGTGGTGGAACAACCTCAGGGGGTTTGCGATGTTGGAACGTTTCCTCTCACGTGGCCTGTTATCCTGCCTCAAATGCTACCTTTTTTCACTTGTTTCTTTTCACCAGATTATCCTGTCACAAATCTCTTAAAGATGCAGCGTGGCTCTGCGGAGAGAGAGATCGTGTCCGAGGCCCAGCTCTGCCACCTACCTGCTGTGTCATCTTGGAATTGACAGAGCACCTGTCTGGGCCGCAGGAGGTGGGGCTTCAGGGATGAGACCTGCCTACCTTACAGAGCAGCTGTGAAGTCGAGGAGCTGCTGTGTGCAATATGGGGAAGGGACAAGGCCTCAACACACACCTCAGTTAGCATCTCAGCTGGACCTCAACAACCAGCCCCAGCCAGGCCCTGCCAGAGAAGGGCTCGGAAGAGAACTTAGGAGGGGCCCTGGGCAGAACCTCCGATTTGGGGACCAGGCAGAATCGAGTTCACATCTCACCTCTACCGTCCATTTGGGCAAATTATCAATACTTAGCCTCTTCTGATTCAGCTCTCTTATACATATTGATATATTAGTGTAACTATTATAGGGTTGCTTGTGAAGAGGAAATGAAGGAATTTAGACAACGTGTCCAGAGCACAGTTTATGAACTCAATAAATGCTGGCTTTTGTTAGTGGCAGAATGGAGTGGACCTCCAGCTCAGTCGCTTACCAGCCCAGTGACTTCAGGTGAAATAGTTAATAACTGTCTGAGCCACAGCTTGTCTATCTGTAAACTGCAGTGATGCTGCCTATCTTATATGGCGATTTTGGGGGCCGACAAGAATGTATACAAAGGGCGTGGTACTAACAGGGTCTCAGCTATTATTATTCATGTTGTTATTTTGAGGAAGTTTATCTTTGATTGAGGGTCCCAGATAAATAGCAGCGAAACAATGGGCCAATGGAGAAGTTAAGTGGACCATTATGTACAGAGAGCCCCAGACAGAACGGGTCACGGCTTTCTCACTGATGGTGGGAAGTTCCCCAGTGACTTCGCCTGCCAAGTTATTTGTTTCCTAGCAGGGAAATAATACATGGAACTTGGCCACCGTAGGCTGGAGTCTCACTGTTTTCTGGGAATCACCTGATGTCAGGATTTGCAACCTGAGTGCCTGGTCCAGAACAGGGAGCTCTGCCAGGCCACAGACAAAGGTTCCTTTGGTCCCCAAGCTGGCATTGGCCACTGCCTGCTGAGGGGCTTGCAGGCATCATGTGACTATCCCTACTTAGATCCTCAGATAGAGACTTGGGCCATTTCTGGGCATTGTGTCCCATCCACAACTTTGTGAGGGTATAAGAAAAATTATTTTTTTACTACAAAAATACGTGGACAGATCTACTTAATACTAAAGAAATCTGCCTTATCCCAAAGGAGGAAGCAGACATTGTGGTGTCACAGAAAGAACCCCGGGATGGGGGTCCACCAGGCAGCCTGCGCCCTCTCTGGTGACGTGGCTCAGGGATTGCTGGTTGCAGAGAAAAAAGCTCTTTCCATTTAGTTCAAATAAAAAACATCGGCCTTACTGTAAGTATTCAGGGTCAGCTCCTGGGACCCCTGCTGTAGGAAGTTCAGCTTGACCTCACAGCAAGTGGGAAGGCACCACCTCTCCCGGGCACACAGGGAAGCCTGTTTCCACAGCATCCCAGACATCCCAGCTCAACTCTCCTCCTGTGTATGACTTTCCCTGCTGGGCCTGCTTTCCGCTCCCCCTTAAGCTGTCTGCCCGTGGCTGTGGCTGACCTCGGCAATGATTCCAGACTCGACACTCACAGACACAGTTGAGACCAATGATTCCTCACAGCTCACAGACACAGTCGAGACCAATGATCACTTGGTCTCAACTTTAAATACCGAGGAGAGAGAATTTGATTGGCTTAATTTGGATCAGGTGTTGGCTCCTGGCCAGATCAACTGTGATTAGGGACAATGGTCCCATGAGGCTGTGGGCGGTTCCTCCTGGAACTGTGGACAGAGCAGGCTCTCCAGTCAGGGGATGTAACAAAGCAACCATGGACATATGAGAAAATTGGTTCAACTTTATGGGTTGTATTTTCTTCAACTGCAAAATAATAATAATTATTATTGTATGAGCCATTAAGTGTCAGATTAAATAATTTTACATATAGAACCCAGTTGACCTCCTCTCTTTCCTGCCAACTCCTATACCTGTTGGGTCATCTGTGGCCACATAGCAATAATCCAGATCCCCACCTCATAGGATAAAGGAAGTCCACTGTCCAAGGAAGTTCTCTTCTCTAGGGTGTTCCTGGGAACCTGAGGACTGTGTGTATGTTCCACAAGTCTACCCAGGTGGTGGCCTGTCATCCCTACCAGCCTCCTTGCTCTGCATTATTGCTCCCCTTGCGCTCAGCTGGCATCTCTAGCATCGTGTTTTCCAGGCTGTTGACACTCACCCTTGTATATCTGCATCCCTAACATGGATGTGAGCTCCTTCCCTCAGTCCCCAAAGCATAGCTAAGGGAGGATGGAAATGGTATAACTGCCATCTCCAGCTTTATTGAGTTATAATTGACAATTAAAAATTGTATATATTTAAGTGGTACAACGTGATTTTTTTAAGAATGGAAATCTTGTAACTTTTCTGAATGTTTGGGGACAACAGAATTTCACAAAAACACTAAGCTTGGGCTTGCATAGCTGTTCCTGGGCCTTCCTGAGGCTAGAGGACCCAAAAGGTACCCTCAGAATATTTCTGCCAAGGAGTTCAGGCCATTCTCAGAGAGAGGAAGGGCTTCATCCCTTCCAGTCCAAAGGCCACCTCATCGCCTTCACCAGGATTCAGCCCAATTGCAGGAAGCCTGGGAGTGGGAACCTCCTTTCCCTCCGGGGGAAACTCCCACTCCCACCTGTCAGGTTGCCATCTGACACACCCACAGTCACCGCAGACCTTTCTGGTTTCATCAGGTCTGCTTCCTCCGTTTAAACAGTCCTGCCGGGGCAACTCAACAACCTCAGCCCAGTACTGGGGGCCAAGCCTGCACCTCCCTCCTCGTCGGGGTAGGTCCTGGCGCTGGATCGCTTGTGAGCTCATTTTTGGTCAAAACAACAAACTCATCTCCCAAGAGCATACAGTGATTTTTTTCAGGCATTGGACACTGAAGTTCCAAGTTTTACACAAAAAAATTTCTGATTTTAGGATTTATCTGGAGTCTCCAATGGACATTTGTAAACGGTATACATTAGGATGGGAACTGGCCTTACCAGTAGGACCAAAATGACTCAGTGCTGTGGTCCCTCCTTAAACAAAGGGAATGTCTGTTCCGAGGACAAATTGACTTATTTTCCCCTCATAAACTACAGAGACTGTCTGAAATTCCTCAAATGGCCACTTTCCAGCCTCAGATATTTAAAGCCCTAGTCTCTTCCAGGTGCCTTGTTCTAGCAAATTATCTCCTTTGATCCTCCCAAGAAATTTAGGAGGGAAGGTATGGTTTCCTTTGTTTCACAAAGAGGAAACTGAGGCTCAGAAGTGTGGGATAATTAGCCTACAGGTGGTAAACAGTAGGGTGGGATTCAAATCCAACATGGACCTTTGTCCTACAGCACCCTCATCCCATGACCCTTTGTGCTTCCGATGGTCTGCAATTCCGAGGGCCTTATGATACTGGGAGGCTCTGACCCTGGCCTGGGGGAAGGCAACTGTGACTCCCAAGACTTGACCCCAAAGGACAGTGCAAGCTGCCTATTTTGCAGGGCCCAGTGCAAAATGGAAACGTGAGCCCTTATTCAAAAGTGATGAAGAATGCAACACCATGAGAGCAGAGCGTTAAAGCAGAGACAGGTCCTTGTGAAGGCTGGGCCCTGCGTGGGCGACAGGCCTGTGAACTGGCAGCCAGGACGAGTCACCTAGCTCTTGGGAGAAGCATGGGCCGCGGGGCGACCTGGTGCTGGAGGACACTGGGATGTTTTCCAGCAAGCCTGCTCTGCTCTCTCCCCTGTCACGTGGCATGATCGTCAAAGGAAGCGAGAGACCCATGGGTTGTGTAGACCAGATAATTTCTGTAGTTTAACTGCTTGGATTCCTCCGCTATTGTTTTGAATAATCTGTGTGGCTTTTGAAGAAGTGGCTTGAACTGATTTGAGCCTTATTCAGAGGTGAAGAAGTCGCAGGCAAAGGGGGCCTGGGTGAGAGAGGAGCGTTCAGTCGGCGCTGCAGGTCTCGCGAGTGGAGGAGCCGGTGCTGGGTGCTCAGCAGAGGTAGCGGGGACAGAGGCAGCTGGAGAGCTGTGAGCGACAGTGCTCAGCTCTAGACAGCAGAATGACAATCGGAAACGTAAAAGCCCAGGCGGAAAGTGAGAAAGAAGCGAGCAAAACAAACCCTCAGCTCAACTGCAGCCGAAAGAGGGGGAAGTTAAGAGAGGAAATGGCTCGTCAGTGTTGCAAATGGGTAGCAGCCTCTGCTGGAAGACGGGACCCCCCCAGTTGTTTTCCCCAAGGGCAGAGGCATTTGGGCACTTGGCTGGGTTTCCCCAGGAGGTGGGGTTTGCTAGAGAGAGTCTAATTCTGGCCAAAGCCTCCCGAATTCTCAGGTCACTGGTCTGATCTCAAGCTTTGAAGGCCTGCTTCCAGCTTTGTGACTCTTCCCAGGGTCAGTGAGCATCCTGTGTGTAGTCTGGGGGCCAGCCTTGGAGGACAACGGCTAACGGTCAGGTGCGGTCCCTGCCCTCCTGGAATTCTCAGTCTGGAGGGGGAGTCAGGAAAATGAGCAGGCAGGTGGACAGGCAGGGGAGGTGTTGGGGGGAGCACAGAGGAGGAGTGCCTCAGCAGGAAAGGTCTCTCCCCAAGAAAGCCACGTTCAGACAGAAATCTGAAGGATGAGCAGCGTTTATCCAAGTGTTGGGGATGATTGAGGTGAGGAGGGGATCCCGGTTAAAGGGAAAGCATGTGCAAAGGCCAGGAAGTAAGGAAGAGGGTGTTGCATTTGAGTGATGGACATTGACTGCTAGGAGAGACCTTCCCATCCACACATGTTAGTTGAGTGGCTACTACCTGCTCAGGGCTGGACAGCCATCCTATACACTTGATTGTGCCACTCTCCATCTGTTGCTTTTCCCATTGCACACCCTTTCCTGCTTCTCTGTTTTCCTGATTCTTTCCATCTCATACTTTGATTGGCTCTCTCCCTTGGATTTATTCCACGTATTAGCAGAATACAAGTTCAGCTGCTGTTTCCAAGATCAAAATAACATTGGCTTAAGCAAGAAAGATGGAAGTTGATCTCACTTTCATGAAATTGCCCAAGAATAAGCAGTTGGTTGTGGAGGTAGCTCTGCAGAGGTGAGGACCCAGAATCTCTGGCTCGTTTTCTTCCACAATCCCTGAGGTATCATTCTTGAGGACATGCTCCAAAGTGGCTCTCTACCGTGTCAGCTTTCCATGAGGCAAGATAGCGACAGAGGAGTTCAACTCTCCTTTCTTTAAAGGTCATGCCACGGAAATTGTACACATCATTTCTGCTCACATCCCATTGGCCAGAGCTTGGTCATGTGACCACACCTAGATGCACGGAAGTCTGAGAAATGTAGTCCAGCTGGTGCCCATGCTCAGTGAAATCTCAGAAGTAAATGGATATTCAGATAATCACAGCCTCTGTCCTATTCTATTTCTGGTTTGTGATCTTGGAGATCTGTCTTCACAGACTAATAACCCAGTAATGGCTCTCCTATTTGATTCAGCCCTGGGCTCCCCATCTCTCATGTAAACACTAGAAAGGCAGAGGACATCAATGCTGGAAAACGAAATATCATCCTGTGCTCAGCTAAAACTTACAAAAGACAAACCAAGGGGTAAAACATTTATGGGATGTGTTAGGTCAATAAAAATTCCTCTTCTAAGGCCAGGACAAAGGAGGTCTACACGCTGTATTTAAAGAAGCTTTGTTGGTTAGATTAAATGCTGGGTGAGTCCTCTTTTGGGCCTTAAAAGCTCTCCATCCAGAAGAGATGATGAAGCCACAGACTTGCCCATAAGCCCTTAATCAAGGCTCAGCCTGAATTCCTCAGGCTTTGTTGCTTCGAAGGGCAAGGAAGGAAAAAAGTGACGGATTGACAAGGAACACTGGCAGGTGGTGAATGTGTTCCCTGCAAAGAGCCTTCCGGAGCGTGAGAGTGCTTATGAGTGAATGGGTTCAACCTGACGGAAGATCCAGATAATCCAATAAAACACTTCTTGTTTTTGTGACTAATGCAACTGTCATACTCCATTTCCAGGAGCTCGAACCATCTAAAAGGGACTCTGAGCCTTGAAGTTCACTTTCTGGTTTGTACAGCATTAAATTTTCATCTCAGCCCTATCTCCAAGCTGTCTACCTTTATTTTAGGCAATAACAGACTAAGTAGGAAGAGATTGAGATGGGAGTAAGATCATTTTGTACAGTCCAGACCTCGGTGCTTGTAATTTGGGGTTTAGCTGCCGTTTTGGCTTATGAACGTTTCACAGTTCCCTGTCCCCTTACGCATACTGGACAACACCAAGGTTATTTGTGTACATGTCTGCCTCGTACACCAGGTTAAGAGGCTTTTGAGGACCGAGTCTCCGTCCCGGTTTGTGTGGCCTTCCCGGCATCCAGGGTGGTGCCCGGCACACGGTAAGTATTGAATCAGTGCTGTTGAACTGCTGACTTCACTCCGATAACCAACGCTGACTGTGGCTCTTTTTAGCTATGACATTGTTGGCAGCATAAGTTATCCGAATGCCATATTTCTATCATATTTGCATGCTTTCGAGCTGTGACTCCGTCTTCCCCTCCTCCCACCTTCACTCTAAGAGTCCACTGCAGTCTTTAAAAAAGGAAGGAGTGCTTAACAGAGGCTGGAAGAATCTATGCATCATAAAAATTAATGATATGGGAAAATTGTTTCATCGTTTCTTATCAACTAAACATACACTTACCTTAAGATCCAACAGTCACTCTCTTGGAAATTTATCCCAGAGGAATAAAGACTTATGTTCAGACAAAAACCTGTACATGAGCGTTCATAGCAGCTTTATTTGTAATAGCCTAAAACTAAAAACAATCCAAACATCCTCCAATGGGTGAATGGTTAAACCTTCTCATATATCCACACAGTAGAATACTCCTCAGTAATAAAAAGAACAAACTTTGCAGAAATCCAATGTATTGGTTAGCTAGTTGCTGTAACAAAGTATCGTACAACTGAGTGGCTTAAACAACAGAAATGTATTGTCTTAGTTCTGGAAGCTAGAAGTCCAAGATCAAGGTGTCCGAAGGGCCATGCTCCCTCTGTAGGTGCTAGGGAAGGAACTCTTCCCAGCCTCTCTCCTGGCTTTTGGCAGTTCCATGGCTTGTGACAGCATAACTCCAATCTTGACATGGTGTTGTCTCTGTGTGCCTGTCTGTGTCCATATTTCTCCATTTTATAAGGTTACCAGTCATACTGGATTCGGGGCCCACACTGCTCTAGTATGACTTCATCTTAACTAATTACATCTGCAATGACACTGTTTCCAAATTATGTCACATTTTGTGGCAGTAGGAGTTAGGACTTCAACATATAAATTTGAGTGGGACACAGTTTAACCCATAACGTGTAACAACATGGGTAAGGGCATTATGCTTAGTGAAAAAAGCCAATCTCCAAAGATTTCATACTGTATAATTCCATTCATGTGACATGCACAAAATGACAAAACTACAGAGATGGAGAACAGATGGGTGGTTGCCAGGGGACAGGGACAAGAGTGGGTGGGGGTGAGTCTATAAAGGACAGCATGAGGGAGTTTCTTTGTGGTGAGGAAATAGTCTGGCTCCTATTTGGTGGTGGTTATATGAATCTATATGAGGGATCAAATTGCACTGGACTACACCTCCTTCCCCCAACACACAGGCGTGCATATAAAAACTGGTAAAAACTGAACTAGGTCGGTAGTCTAGTTAACAGTATTGTATCAATGTCAATTTTCTGGTTTCAATATTGTACTAGTTACACAAGATATCACACTGGGGGAAGCCGGGTGAAGGGGTTCATGGGACTACTCTATGTACTATACTTACAACTTCCTGTGAGTCTGTAATCTTTTCAAAATAAAAAGTTACAAAAATTGAACAATATTGCTATGTCGGTAGATGGGAGGCAGGAAATGAGAGACTGGAGGTGTAGATTGGGTTAAAAAGTTTCTCTTGGGCTTGCCTGGTGGTGCAGTGGTTAGGAATCCGCCTGCCAATGAAGGGCACACAGGTTTGAGCCCTGGTCCAGGAGGATCCCACATGTCGCGGAGCAACTAAGTCCGTGCACCACAGCTACTGAGCCTGTGCTCTAGAGCCCACGAGCCACAACTACTGAGCCCACGTGCCACAACTACTGAAGCCCATGCGCTTAGAGCCGGTGCTCCGCAACAAGAGAAGCCACTGCAATGAGAAGCAGGCACACTGCAACAAAGAGTAGCCCCCGCTTGCCGCAACTAGAGAAAGCCCACATCCAGCAACAAAGACCCAACGCAGGCAAAAATAAATAAATTAATTAAAAAAAATTTTCTCTTGATATGCTTATAATCCTAAAAATGTTCTTTGCCTCCTAAATTCCATGACAGTCACACCACCTTCCCTCTCTAGAACAAAATGAGGAGCTATGTTTAGGTGGGATGGCAGCGGAGGGCAGAGACCAGAGCACAAATATTTATTTATCTCCCTGTAGACTTCTACCCAGGACTTGATTTTCCAGATTTTCAGAAAGATCCTCTGATGGGACCTTGGCTTCTCAGATCAGCAATTGCCCAATGCCCACCTCTTTCCTTGAAATCCTTGTGCCTGGGGAACGCCTCACATGCCCTGAAGGCCTGGGGGCCCAGCTTCATCAGTCAGGCTGGGGGGTCTTGTCCAGCCCACCCCCTGCCCACTCCCAGCTTCACCCATGCACAGAGCAGGGACACACTCCCAAGACAAACTTGCTCCTGGTCTCACCTGGATCAAACCAACTCCCAGAAAGTTGGCTTTGCAGGTTCCAAGCCTTGGTTCGGATGACCCAGGTTCCAGACTGGCTCTGCTGCATGCCCTTAGGCAAGTTGCTTCTCCTCTCTTAGCCTCAGTTTCTTCAGCTGTCCAGTGAGAGTAAAGCCCTCCATCTAATCCTGAAGTCTAGAATATCCTAAAGCTTAAACATTATAAATGATGGGAAGGTTTCTTGCAAATGCAAGGTTCTGTTATAATGATCTCATAATAATTTAATAGCTGTTAATTATTTAAGCATCTTCTACATACTAAGTAAAAATATTACCTCTTGATTCTCATAAGTGTCATGGACCTCAGGGATTATACCAAGCACATTCCATGCCTGCCCAGGAAATTGCCTCCCTGACCCTGTTCACCCTGGCTGTACCTCTAAAAGCTAAAGGAATCTTTGTCTCTGAGTCTTGATCCAGAAGACTTGGAGCTTTGTTTGCTTTCCAGAGCCCACATCAACCTTATACCAGAGATCCCTGGGGCAGTGGTGTGGCAGCCAGCTTGCTAGGCTCACGAGGGCTGAATGTGCTAGACCTCTTCCCGGGTCTGGGTCACTGACATCACGCTGTGGCTTGAAATCAGCCATGGTGAGAGCATGTACACTGTGAAAGTTGGCACACGCTACAAATCAGGGCTCCGTGTTTGTTTCTCCAGAAATCCAGTCTTCCTGTCTAGTCAGATCCATTGCAAATGAGATTTCAGGTGGTATGTTAAGATATCTACCAATTCCCAAGGCGGATGGGAGGACTTGGCCACCGACATAAAATAGTAATTGTGAACATAATTGAGGAATCTGCTCTAGAGCTTACTAGCTATGTTCCCATGGGCAATTGACTTATTGTCTCTAGGTCTTTGTGGGGTTTTTTTTGTTGTTTTTTGGGGTTTTTTGATTTTATTATTTTTTTTGTTGAAGTTGATTTACAATGCTGTGCCAATCTCTGCTGTACAGCAAAGTGACTCAGTACATATGTACAGACAGTCTTTTTCACAGTAGGACCTTGTTGTTTATCCATCCTGTATATAATAGTTTGCATCTGCTAATCCCACACTCCCAGTCCTTCCCTCCCCCACCCCCCTCCCCCTTGGCAACCGCAAGTCTGTTCTCTGTGTCTGAGTCTGTTTCTGTTTTGTACACAGGTTCATTTGTCTCTAGGTCTTTGTATTTTCCTCTATAAAAATGAGAGTATTGACAGAGTCTACCTTCCACTTGTAAAGTACTTCTCATGTTAGCTTTTCATTTTTTTAAAGATTTTTTTTGATGTGGACCATTTTTAAAGTCTTTATTGAATTTGTTACAATATTGCTTCTGTTTTATGTTTTGTGTTTTTTTTGGCTAGGAAGCATATGAGATCTTTGCTCCCCGACCAGGGATTGAACCTGCACCCCCTGCACTGGAAGGTGAAGTCTTACCCACTAGACCACCAGGGAAGTCCCCAGCTGTTCTTATTGTACTTTTGGTTGTTACTATTTTTATTATGAGCTTCCTGGTCTCTATAAGAAGGTAGCTTTAAAGCACTTGACCATCCCAGTCTTCTGAGAGATAATCCAGTATAATATTGAGAGGACAGACTCTGGAAGCTCCCACCTGGGTTCAAATCCTCACTCTACTACATATTAGCTATATAACCTTAGGCAAGTTACATAACCTCTCTGTGGCCCAATTTCCCCATCTGTAGGGTGGAAATTATAATAATACCTACCTCTTTGAGTCGTCCCAAGAATGAATGAGTCAGTGTGTGTAAAACACAAAAAGCAGTGCCTGATTCATAGTAAGTACTATTAGGAGTGTGTTATAATTATGCTGAAAGTGATTGTACTTGGGGGGATTAGCATCTCCCAAGAATTCATAACCTTCCCAGTAGCTCAGAATGTGATCTTATTTGGGAATAAGGTTGTTGTAGATATAATTAGGTGAGATGACATATTGAAGTGGGGAGGGTCCCTCATCCACTGGGAGTGGTGAGAAGAGGTGAGGCACAGAGACAGACACACACAGAAGGAAGGGATGTGAAGATACACAGGGAGAACGCCATTTGATGACAGAGGCAGAGATTGGACTGAGGCAGCTACAGGCCAAGGAATGCCAGCATTGCTGGCAACGACCAGGAGCTGGGAAGAGGCAAGGAAGGATTATCTCCTAGAACCTTCAAAGAGCAAATGACCTTGTCAACCCCATGATTTTTGATTTTTGGCTTCCAGAACTAAGATAATACATTTTGTTGTTTTAAGTCCACCAGTTTGGGATAATTTGTTATAGCAGCCGCAGGAATCTAACACAGGGATCCTTCCAGAGAGGTTGGAGAGGTCGCATACAGATTTCCCCCACTCTCCAAAAGTAGAGAGTTCCTATGAAACTCGAAATAAGCCAAAATGGCATAAAGTGAAGAAGAAATTACCTTTTCTTTGGTAAAAGTAAAAACAGGTACTCAAGTAGGTCTTTTGTAAAAGCAAAGTGGCGTAAATTGAACTTTCAAAGCGTGAGGGATAACTTAACCACTGCCTTGCTTTTGAACCCACTGTTTGTGTGTATTTTACGATCCTTTCTGTTTTTGCTGTTGGCTCTTTCCCCAGGGTCGGGGCTCCAATAGCAGCTGAACCCTTTGCAGCTACATAGTGGGGCTTGGGGGCACCTTGGCCCTTGCCACCAACTGTAATCAGCTAGCTGCTTGACCTACTCATTTTGCTCTTGTATTAATTACTTTAAAGCCTTGTCTTGTTATGTGTGTGTTGTATTGTTAGCTGCATATATTTTTTATTATGATTAGAAGAATTCTGGTATCTAACATTTTAGAGATTCTTACAGACTTTCTTTTTAAAAAATAATTTATTCAGATGAAATTCATATAACACACCACTGACCATTTTAAAGTCAGTAATTCCACGGTATTTAGTACATTCACAATGTTGTGCAACCACTACTTTTTTTTTTAGTTCCAAAACATCTTCACCTCTCCAAAGTAAAATCCCTTACCCATTAAGTAATTTTTCCACATCCCTCCTTCCCACGCCCCCCAGCCCCTGGCAACTACCAATTTGCTTTCTGTCTCTATGGATTTATCTAGTCTGAATGTTTCATACAGATGAAATCATACAATATGTGTATGTGTCTGACTTCTTTCATTTAGCATAATGTTGTCAAGGTTCAACCACTATTGTAGAATGTATCAATATGTCGTTCTTTTTTATGGCTGAATAATATTCCTTTGTATGTGTATACTATGATCTGTTTGTCTGTTCATCCATTGATGAACATTTGGACTTTTCTGCCTTTTGGATATTGCAGAGAATGGCCGGTGGGCTTTCTTGTATAGCATTTTGCTTGATTTATTTTCCACCAGGGGTATTACCAATGGGGAAAACTAAGTCTCAGAGAATCAAGGAAACTGCCCTTTGCATCAATTAGGGAGAAAGGAGGAAACAGATGGTCCATGTCGGGGGGTGGGGGTGGGCAGGGAATGAGGGAGAGTTGATGAAGGTGCCATTGATGGAAGATGCCAGCAGGGGCAAGGAGACCAACAGAGATGGGGCAGTGCCCAGAGCTGGCAACAGCAGGAAGCCATGACTGCCCCAAGGCCTGCAGGGTCAGAGGGAGAAACTATAGCTGGCATCAGGAGAGGGTTGTGTGATAGGGCTGCCTGGCTGGGACTAAGCCCTGCAGAAAAGAAACCCATCAGCTAACAATCCACAGCCTGGAGGTGAGGGAGCTGGGGGCGTTAATACCAGCACCGCCCTCTCCTCACACCCAGCAAGCTCCTACCTCCATTGGCCAAATCCTAATGGAAGCCGAGGGCAAGGGAGCCAACCTCCGGCATAGAACAGGGTGGGGAAGGACAGAGAGTGTCTGGGGGGCAAACAGAACCTATAAAGAATAGCTTTTGTCACACGGCCTGAGTTGGGACTTGAACCAGGGCCTTGGTACCCGGATCCCACACTCTTTCCAGTCCCAAAGGTAAGTACCAGCTGGCGCATCTCAATGCGTTACTCGTGTTCCTGCATTTCCCCTCCGCTGCCCTTCACTTGCCCCATCCCTCGGGGGTCCCGGGGAGACAGGGGTCTGCAAAGGTGCCTAGTCTGATCTCTGGCTCCTCTTCTCGTCTTCCCTCTGCCTCTGCCCGCAGAGGGCTGCTCTCAGCGTCCAACCTCTGGCTGTGTTCCCCGGCTCTGCACACCCAGTGGGGCAGACAGGGGGCCCCTGGGGTCAGGGGCTTTTCTTCTTTCTCCCTTGTTGGCGGTCATTCGGAAGCCGTAAGAGAGCCGTGGAGGGAAAGAGCTGAGAAGATCAGAGGCCGAGAGTCTGTTGTGAAAGGAGTCCACGAAGACAATGCAGCGCGTGCTTAGCGAGGCCTGAATGCAGGGCTTAGGGCGCAGAGCCCTCCCGAGGCCTTTGTGTGCCTCTCCATTGACTGCTCCTAAGCCCTCAATGTGCCCCCATTGTGCTCAGAAGAAACCCAAACCCACCCAGGCCCACAGGGCTCCGGCCACGTCTTGTACCACTCGCCTCCCTCTCCCCCCCACTCACCTTCCTGCAGTCCCCGCACACCAAGCCGGTCCCACTTCCAGACCTTTCCACCTGCTGGATCTGCGGCCGGGGATGCACCTTCCTCTCCCCGGATGTGGTTCCTGCTCCTGCTTCAGATCTTACGTGAAATGTCACCTCCCTAGAGAAGCTTTTCTTGGCCTAAACGAGATCCCCTTCTTCCCCAACCACCAATTTTCTCTCTTGGACCTCTGTACTGATCTATCTGTCTCCCCCACAGGGCTAGACATGGAGCTGGCCGGTCTTGTTCACTGCTCTGTCCGCAGAACCCAGCAGAACCCAGCACAGAGCAGGCATGGGAGGTGTGTTCATTGGATCACAAAGTGGACGACATTTTTTTCTAACGCCTCTACCATTTAGATTTGACCTCTATTTGGATTTCTGCTTTCACGTATGAACAACATACAAAAGCATCTCTGAACATTTGACTTGGGGGCTGCACACTGTGTCTTTTGTCAGCAGAGGTGCTGGCTTTTCCTCTGTGGTTTCCTCTATACAGACCCTCATTGACTTAAAATAGGGGTCTGGCCTGATAAACCCATCATAGGCTAAAAATATTAGGTCATAAATGTGTTTAATACAGTACACCTAACCTACGGAACATCAGCTTAGCCTCACCTACCTTCAACGTGCTCAGAACACTCACATGAGCCTACAGTTGGGCAAAATCATCTAACACAGAGCCTATTTTATAATAAAGTGTTGACTATCTCATGTAATTTACAACACTGCCCTGAAAGTGAAAACCAGAATGGTTGTCTGGGTGCAGACTGGTTGTAGGTGTATCGGTTGTTTACCCTTGTGATTGCGTGGCTGAGTGGGAGCTACAGCTTCCGCCCAGCATCGTGAGAAGAGGATTGGACTACGTGTCACTAGCCCAAGAAAAGGTCAAAATTCAAAGTACGGTTTCTACTGAATGCATATCACTTTCACGTGATCGTAAAGTCAAAAAATCATTAAGTCGAACCATTACAAGTCGGGGACTCTCTGTAGCTGTTAGGATTCAGGAATATCCATTGCTCATGTACTGTAATAGCAAGACTGTACTCATCACGGCTCTCTGTGGGTCTGAATTCTGTTACTAAATAGTCATGGGGCCTTTTGATTATTTAGATCAAATGATGTGGCGTTGACCTTCATCTACTGTACTAATAAAGAGTATCTTGCACCCGCTGGTAACCGGTAGTTATTGAACACCAATGGGTAATTTGCTACTGATTCTAATTTCTCAACTCAGTTCATCTTATTGTTAGGATCTGAAGTCTCTTCTAATTGAACTTGAATCGCGTCAACAGTGACCTGAGGGTTTTGTAATGGAGAGGTTGGCTTGTGGGTTACGGCACTGCAGGGCCATGGCAGGGGGGGTGCTCTGGACGAGTGGCAGCCTGGGGAAGGGTAGATCAGAGCTTTGTCGCAGTTGTATCCCTTCCAAGCTGAGAGGTGTAGGCAATCTCTTCACCTCTTGGTCTTTAGTTGCCTTGGTTTTCTTATCTATAAATGAAGATGTCTAAATGTCCCTTCCAAGACCAAGGTCTCATCAACCTATCACCACACTACTTTTGTGTGATAGTTCTGCCGTCTTCATCTAATCAAGAAACGTCCAAATAGAGAGCCATTGTCAACATATCCGAGGCCAAAACAGACCAGGTGGAGAGACTAACGCCCATGAAGCAACCCCTGTCCACCAATGCATATACCTTCCTCTTCTCCTCTTCTCTCTCTGTCTCTCCATCTCTCCCTCTTGCTCTCTCGCTCTCCCCTCCCTCCACCCCTTTGCTTTCCTCTTCTTCTCAAGACTCAACACTTCCATTAGGACTCACCAATGCATATACCTTCCTTTTCTCCTCTTCTCTCTCTCTGTCTCTCCATCTCTCCCTCTTGCTCTCTCGCTCTCCCCTCCCTCCACCCCTTTGCTTTCCTCTTCTTCTCAAGACTCAACACTTCCATTCGGACTTGTATGATGTTACTTAGCCCCCAGGCATTGCAGACTCAACTTGGGTGCTTTGGGAAAAACCTAAAAAGGCCAGGTTATGGTCCATTTTGCAGTTTAGCTGTGCATCAAGGAGAAGTACTCCTGTCCTCAGTGAAGTGCAGCTATTGTAATCTTGGGTAAAAGAAACAATTGCTGTTGTTCCTATGGGCGCAGTTGTTTATATGCAATTCATTCAGTGTGGCGTTTAGCATGCAAGACTCCTTTAAACCTCCTAGCTCGGGATCCATTTAGTTTTAAGCCAAAGTCCTTTTTCCATAAGTGCCTTTTCTTATTCTTGGATTAAAAACAATAAACCATGAAATATCTCTATTGAAAAATGATATGACCAAGCCCTCCCTGAGAATTCAGGGGTTAAAATGTGGTTTGAGGCATAAAGGCCCATTAAGGTAATATCGGACTATGGTGAAATTCTTCTGAACGTGAACTTTACTGCATTTTGACTTAGAAATGTAATCCAGCTCCAGGTCCTCAACATACAGACGCCAAATACTGCTTTTAGAACACATTAGTGCTGATGAACCCAGCAGCTTGGCATGGCGGCTTTAAAATATGATTCTTTCAGTCTCTACTTTCAATAACCTGGAAAGAAAACCATTTCCCCACTTGGCACTGGGAGAAAATGGTGACTTAATTATCAGCTAGGGAGTGTTATGAAATTAATATATGACACAGGTAAATTACACACGAATTTTCTTAGGACGCCACCATCTTGGTTTTGAAATAGACATCATAAGATTCTGTTTTGAGTTAGTGGAAACTCTATGTCATCAAATCGAGTATTCATTTTCACACATGTGGAAGCCAGGACCCCACGAGGGAATTGACTTGTCCAAGGTCTCCCACTGGTTACGTCCTGCTCAAACTGGTGAAACTGGAGTTCAATGAATGTGATGTTTAGTACTTTTCAGAAGAAAAGTTTTAGCCCAGGAGATTTTTTTTTTTTTTCCAGCAGTGAAGGACTGTGTTTTAGTGAGATGGGAGAGATTGTACACTCTGGAGTTACACTGTCTTAGTTTCGAGGTGCAGCCTGGTCACTTACAGCCCTAGGTAATTAGAAAGACTCCTAATCTTTCTAAACTTTAATTTCCTCACCTGTAAAGTGGAAATGATGGGAATGACAACAGAAGCTGCCTTATGGGTAGTGGTGAGGATTTAGTGAAACAGAGTAGTCAAGCTTAGCTTCGTACATGGCAGGTCACGTGAAGAAGTCGTGGGCTCATTGATAGCATGCTTCTCAGCCATATCTTAACTAATTCAGATTTCATAAATAGAGTCAACAGTCTCAGAGAGAAATTAATGCTCTGCCTTATGTGCCGCTGTTAGTCTCTGTGTTGAATTTTTAGAGGCTAAATAAGAAATGCGACTTTACCCTGTATAGGGAGTTCATAGTGAAACGCTCCAAATAGAAGCTCTCAACTGATGCAAGATTGATGTTCATAATGGCCAGATGGGCATGTCATAGAAATTAAAGACTTTTTGAATTTAAATGCCTGGCACACAGAAAGCAACCAACAAACGTCTGTCGAATTAAATTACATGGAACAAGGAGGCAGGGAGGTCTTGCCACCAGATTTAACAGAACCCAGGAAACAGACGCTCTTTTTAAACCTTCTGATCCCATGCAGCAGGGATGGCAAATACCACTTTCATATTCCATACCCAGAGCAGACATCACTAATCCATCCTAGCACTCTTATTC
Organism: Grampus griseus; assembly: GCF_964374135.1. NCBI lineage: Eukaryota > Metazoa > Chordata > Mammalia > Artiodactyla > Delphinidae > Grampus > Grampus griseus. The sequence continues at coordinate 69,748,352 of NC_139010.1, forward strand.
TCCAACCTGATATTTGTTTCTATGTGTGACTCTGCCATAAGGTGATGAGCCCTTGGAGAGTGATGAATGACTTCAGTTTCTTCTTTATCTTCCACAAATCTCATAGAATAGATGCTTAATGCTTGCAGAATGGATGAGCTCAGAGGGGTTTAAGAAGTTGCCCAAGGCCCCACAGGAAGTTTGGCACTCACTGAGTCTGACACCAATTGAGAAATAGACACAGGAGTAGGCAGATGGAGATGAAAACGCCATCTTTCTTCCCTTCATAAGGAGGTTGGAGGATGTGACTTGGGTCCCATGGAAGCCGGCAACAGTGAGCTGTCAAGTAGTGAAACCCAGATGGAGACAGACACACTCTCAGACACAGGCAAGCCTGAGGCAAGCACACCTCCACTTAGTGGTCCCCCAGGAGCAGAGCTTAGCAGTTAAACTCGGGGAGTGGAAGGACAGAGCTGAAGGCGAACGCTCTACAAGCAGGTAGATCCCAGATAAAAGCACGGGAAGGGGCGGAGCCGCGCTTGCTCTGTCCTTCTGCCCCCACGCCCCACGGCCACCAGTTAAGTAGCTCTTCCTCGAGTGGAGCGGGCAAGGCGGGGAAGGAGGCTGGACATAGTACCTGATGAGGAGGGATTTCCCTCCAAACACGAAGAGGATATCAGTGTTCCCCTAATAGGCCCTGGACAATAAATCGAATACTCACCTGAAGGTTTAGCACGGTACTGAGGGCACGGTAGGTGGCTCCAAATGTTAGCTCCCTGCCCACATGGTACTGCTCCGGAATTCTTATAAAAGGATCCAAAATGCATGCTACTTACTTGGAAGTAAATTAAGAGCTTCCAATATTGCTGGGTCCAGTCAGCGTCTCATCTTTATATTTTCTCCCACTTCATCATCTATAAGCAAAGGTAAAGCGGCTTTTTGCGGAGCCGGACTCCCGGCGAGCGTGAAGACACAGCAGCTTGCCAAGCAGATACTGACTTGAGCTGCACGGGCGCAGCCCGATCAATGTGCACCGTCCCGGCCCCTCTTCACCTTGCGGGGCTGGCTCGGCTCTGAGCCGCCGGCTGCAGGGCGCACCGGGTCGGATTGTTCTCCACTCCACAGCGGTGTCACAGCCGTCGTCTACAGCGCGGGAAGCTGTACTTACGGAGCGAAGAGAAGCCGCGCGGGGTCAAGGGGGGACACAGCTTCTTCTCCAGCTGGGCCTTGGCGAAGATCCTCTACTGGGCTTCCTTTCTTTGGCGGATCATGTTCTTCACTGGCACCCACATGCGCCCCACCTGTGTTCAAGCCTGGAGACATAACAAGGGAGGTGATGCCCTAAGCTATCTGCCTTGTGAGGATCCTGTTGTATGTAGGGTGTGTGCGCGCCTGCGCGTGTGAGCTTGGATGTTGCCGGCTGGCTGACCGTCCACCTAACCTATCAAGGCCGACAGCATAGTAGGTAAGAACAACAGCCAGCCCAGAACCAAGACTGTCAAAAGTCAAACTTGACCCCGTACTCCCAGGTGACCTTGGACAAGTAACTCTTTATGCCTCAATTTCCTCATCTATGAAACAGGAATGATAACACATGTCTCCACCATGTTTAAGATGTATATAAGGCATTTAGTCCTCAGCACACAACAACAATCAAAGTTTAGTTTTTCCTGTTACACTGTTAAGACTGTCATGTCAGAATGAATTTGAGATATTCTACAGAAAGTACATACAACAAAACATGTAATTAAACAAAAATTACCAGTAAAAGAAAAATGGGAATAAAAATAAGGCAAATTAAATGAAAACTGGAAGGGTAGAGGCTGTGGTGGGAGGGGGTGGCAGAGGAGGAAATAAGGAAATAGAATTTAAAAAAATTAGAGTATAAGATCATATACAGCTGTTATGATAAGTTGTCAATTTAGTTCCGAGCTTCCTTGCAGCCAAATCAAAAAGGGAAACAACTCAGTGCATGTGGTGCAATCTTAAATGAAAAGTCAGCATATAGAAGGATCCAGTTCACCTCCTTTTTTCCTGAAAGATCAAATCACTAAGTTAACAGCATAGGATTCCTCCCTATTTCCTCTCACAGACAGTTCCCCGAAAACATTTCTTGCAGTTTAGTCCCATGTTGGTGTCTGCTTCTCAGAGGACCCAGACTAACACACCCTCTGAAGAGTTGCCTGGGCTAGACTTTAAAAATGACTCCTCACGGTTCTGGCAGCTGAATCCGGCTGTTGTTCGAGACCTGAGCTGGGCCCACTGGTAGGAGTACCTGTAATGACATCTCTGTGTGGCTTGAACTTCCTTACAGCATTGTGGCCTCAGTGTAATCAGACTTCTACCTTGATGGCTCAGGGCTCCAAAAGAGGAAGCCCCAGTGAATAAAGAAGGAACCGCATAGCTTTTTCCGACCTAGACTCAGAAGTCATGCAGCATCACCTCTGCTGCATTCTATTGGTTACAAGTCAAAACTCTGCCCAGGTTCAAGAGAAGACGATGTAGACCCCACCTCTTGATGGGAGGTGTGTCAAGATTACATCACAGAACAGCACATGGAATAGAAGATATTGTTGGAAAAGACAATTTGACATACTAGATAAAGGGTTATTAGTCAGGGCAAGAGGATTATTCTAGTTATCTACTGCTGGGTAACAAATCACCCCCAAACCCATGAAAACAATTCTTTTATTCTGATTACCTTAACTTTTTGGAGGGCTCACAGGGCTCAGATAACAGGTTCTCACCTGGCCTCTTTGTACCTCTGCAGTGGCTGGGCTGGAGTCACCTGGAAAGGAAGGCTTCCTCCCGTCTGTGTATAGCGGAGTGTTCTGACGGCCAGCTGGACCCTCAGTTGGGGAAATCATCTGGAACACCTACACCTGGCCTCTCCAGTTGGCCTGGGCTTCCTCACACCATGGCAGCTGGGCTCCAAAAACAAACATCTTGAGAGAGAACCTGCAGAAACCACGTCCCCTCTTAAGAGCTAGTCTTGGAAATCACACAGCATCACTTTCACAGTGTTCTATCCATTAGAAGCAAGTCACTGAAGCTTGCCCATATTTAGGAGGAGGGGGACCCAGACTCCACCTCCCGATGGGGACGTGTTTTAACCCACCACAAGGAGTGTTGCGTCTGCCATTTGCAAGGAGTCTTATTGGTTCAAGCTTGCGGTGGATGGGCACCTTGAGGTTCCATGTTTGAGTGCTGACATGCTTGCAGAAGAGGTAGGCAGGGCAGATGAGCTGAGGGTTGCTTTGGGCAATCAAAGGTCATCTTGTTCCCTGCGTGCTTGTCCCTGCAAGGTAATTGGTGAGTTTGTTTCGCTCTAAGCCTGAACCCCAGCCATGTGGTTTGTTGGTAGAAGAGGCAGGACTCGAACATTTATCTCATCCTCGCTGTCATTCTGGGTCTCTTCCCATTGTGCTGGGATTGACCGAGCTTGAGGCTTCTCCATCACTTCACCTTCCCAGTCTTTTCCAGAGAAAAACACCGGACTAGATCCTGATGTGCTCTAGGCATTGAGACTCCTAATACCAAGTGCCGCTGAATTTTTCTTCTCCCTGTTAAAGCTGGCAGGTTCTTACCACCGACTATGAATGTATATATTTTTAAAACTCACAGCAGTTCCTTTGTTGCTATCTGTTTTCATTTTGCCTTTCTGTCCCCCAGGTCACCCATTAACATGTTTTTCAAAAAAAAAAAAAAGTGAAGAGAGTGAAATTAAATCACTGACGTCTGCCACTCAGTCTCACTCAGCATCCTTGTTCCCTGGATTCTTCTGGATAGAACTTAAGACTCTTTGTTATCACTAGTTTTTACTTTCTTTCCTTTCTGGGTGGCAGGGAGGGGACAGTAATGAGAGAGAAAGTAGACAGTTCAGCAGTTCCATCAAAAGTTTCACTTCCGGGCTTCCCTGGTGGCGCAGTGGTTGAGAGTCCGCCTGCCGAGGCAGGGGACACGGGTTCGTGCCCCGGTCTGGGAAGATCCCACATGCCGCGGAGCGGCTGGGCCCGTGAGCCATGGCCGCTGAGCCTGCGCGTCCGGAGCCTGTGCTCCGCAACGGGAGAGGCCACAACAGTGAGAGGCCCGCATACTGCAAAAAAAAAAAAAAAAGGTTTCACTTCCCATGAGTAGTGATAACTACTTTCACTTTTCACTTGGTATAAAAAAAAAAAAAAGGTAATTACTAAGGTAAAATATATGGATGGCAAAACCGTATTATTTGACTAAAGTCAAGAAAAACTCTGAGGATAGAGTTATTTATTAATGCAATTAAATTGAATAAATAATGATGTTTTACACCCTCCTCTCCTAAAAGGCAACATCCTGACAAATCAAGTCTGGAGTAACCTTTAATTTCATAACTGGGGACACGTGAATTCAACTTTTGCATCAGGGTTATTGTTAGACATTCAAAGGCTGACTCTTCAATATTAGAAGATGTCATTCCAGGGGAAAAGAAGAGAAAATTGTTATTGTTTTTTAGTTGGGACAATAATTCACATTACGTTACAGGCAATCACTGTTACAAGTAACTAATAGCAAATGTCCAGGAAATCTGGCGGTTATTATCATGAAGCTTTCAAGTTTTGTTTTGTTTTTTTTTGACTGAGATATTTATTTTCTGTGATGCATATGTTTTGGTCACCATTAGAGTTTCCATATGCATATGTGGTTGCATTTGACAAAGAAGGACGCTAAACACTCTTTCACTGGGTTCTCTGGGCTGTTATATGACACTCCATTAGGATTCTTGACAATCCAATCCATTTCTCCAGCCACAGCAGCATTCCAGCGTCTCCATGCTGTTTCTCTGGACTGACATCTCCAGGTATTGAGTTGCTCTTTAAAAATACAAGGCAGAAATTAGAACCACCATTGGATCCATCAATTCCACTGCCAGGTATATATCCAATGAAAATGAAAACTCTAACTCAAAAAGATACATGCACCCCAGTGTTCATAGCAGCACTATTTACAATAGCCAAGACATGGAAGCAACCCAAGTGTCCCTCAACAGATGAATGGATAAAGAAGATGTGGTATATATACACAATGGAATATTACTCAGCCACAAAAAAGAATAAAATTCTGCCATTTGCAACAACATGGATGAACCTAGAGAGTATTAGGTATTCGGCTTAGTGAGATAAGTCAGAGAAAGACAAATACTCTATGTTATCACCTATATGTGAAATCTAAAAAATAAAACAAATGATTGTATATAATTAGACGGAAACAGACTTACAGATACAGAGACCAAAGTAGTGGTTACCAGAGGGAAGACAGAAGGGCCAAGACAGGGGTATGGGATTAAGAGATGCAAACTACTATGTATAAAATAAATAAGCAGCAAGGATATATTGTATAGCACAGGGAAATATAGCCATTATGTTGTGATAAATTTACATGGAGTATAATCTATAAAAATGTTGAATCACTATATTGTAGACCTGAAACTAACATAATATGGTAAATCAACTATACATCGATTAAAAAAATACAAGGCAGGGCTTCCCTGGTGGTGCAGTGGTTGGGAGTCTGCCTGCCGATGCAGGGGACACGGGTTCATGCCCCAGTCCGGGAGGAGCCCACATGCCGCGAAGCGGCTGGGCCCGTGAGCCATGGCCGCTGAGTCTGCACGTCCGGAGCCTGTGCTCCGCAACGGGAGAGGCCACAGCAGTGAGAGGCCCGCATACTGCAAAAAAAAAATACAAAAAAATATACAAGGCAGAACTTGGAGCAAGGGGCAAGCTCTGTAGGTGGCTCTGGGCCACTCTCTTGGTTAAGGACCCTGAGTGCACATCATTGGAAAGATGATGAAAGAAACAGACTTTGGGGAATTCCCTGGTGGTCCAGTGGTTAGGACTCCTTGATTTCACTGCTGAGAGCCCAGGTTCAATCCCTTGCCGGGGAACTAAAATCCCACAAGCCATGCAGCGTGGACAAAAAGAAAAAGAAAAAAGAAAGCAAAAGAAACAGACTCTGGAAATCTCAGCATTTCCAGGGGGTACAAAGCCCACCCCCATCATTTTCCTCACGAGAAGTTGAGAGTTTCCTTGGGAAGCATAGCAAGAAAATAGCAGAGCCGAGACCAGAACCCCAGTTTGCAGGACCCAAGACCTGACCTCGCCCCTGTACTCACTTCTGTGTTTGTGGCTAGACTCCAACTGGGCCAGTTCTGTTGTGCTAGACGTGAGCTGGGAAGCAAGGTCAGGGCATTCTTCTCCAGGCTTCTAGGCGTGAAGTGGAAGAAGAAACATAAGGAACAGAAAGAAAGAAACAAGAGAATCCCACTGCCTCACACAGTTCCCAATCTCCAGGATGAATTAGAAACAGCCTGCTACTGACATTCAAGGCAGAACTGAGAAGCTGTGGAGATTGCTTGGAGATACCATTGCGAGGTTTATTATTCTGTAAGGTGGTGAGCAGCCTGCCTGTGCCTGATGGTGTGAACCCAGGGCTTTTAGAAATGCCTAAGGAAGAGGGAAGCTTTTAGAGTAAAGCACAGTCTTTGGAAAACATAAAAACGAGTAGCAGGCCACCATGGGGGCTTGGGTTTGCTTTGCTTTTACATGAAAGGTCGTCCTTTCTCGCTGCCTGCAACAGCGGACTGTCCCTTCCAGCCAGCTCCATGCACTTTGTTTTAAAGCTTTAAAAATAGAATGAGAAGGTCTTGTAAAGCTGTGAGGAGGCATGGCTCTATCTTGTACATGTGTGCTGTGCAAAGGAAAGGGAGCCTGTGTTGAGCTGTGTCTGACCAGGCAACGTCACTCCTAACAGTGAGCCTTAGATACCCTCTGGATGCTGTTCACAGGCTGATGTGTGACATCCAAGGCTCCTCTGGGTCTTGGAAAACACCCTGCAGACTCTCAGACTCATCTTTCCTCGCCTTCTTGGTTCCGACGTGTCCGGCTTGAGTCGCGCTGCCTTTCTGGCCGAGTTGCTCATGTCTTCTCCCTGGCAGGCTCTCTGCTGAGATGCCTGACTTCCTGCCGGATTCAGCGGCTAAACTCTTATTCTTCATGACTCAACTTAGGGCCACCTCCCCTGGAAGTCATCTCTAACAAGGTCCTCCCTCCCTGCAGGGATGAAAGGGACAAGGGAGGATCCAGAAATTCTCAGACTTGCAGAGTTAAAGGCTGTATCTCCAGCCAGCAAAATATTTTCAAATTAAGACACAACCCCAGGAAAAAGACCAAGGTGGCAGCCTGGCCATCATGCATTTGTTATGATCTCTGATTGGTTAAATGTTCCCCCTTCAAGTCCTTGCCTTTGCACACATATTTCAGGTTAAAGAGTCCTAAGGTAGTCCCACAAAGGCCTGATACGTTCAAAGCACCTGGAAGTAAGTCTAAAGAAAGGAGCAAGTCTGGGCAAAGATTGTGAGTCTGCTACTGGCCCACAGAGTTTCCTGGAATCAAACTGGTTAAGTAAACAAAAAACACTTAACAGAGTTTCTGGGAGAGCTATATGGTACAAAGTGCCACCAGCCTGGACTAAAAGAGACAGTGATTATTCAAGATGTAAAACAACCCTCTGACCTCTACAGTTTATGGGCTGGAAGCATGCTGTGAAAACTGCTTAGCCCCCAAGATGGGCATATCCTCCAATGGAGGACAAAGGAAAAGGAAGGGCTTCCCAGAGAGTGTGGCCAGGAGCCATGGAGAGCAAGAGACTGGGCAGCTGCTCCCAGGAAACATAACCAAAGTCTAATACACACACACACACACACACACACACACACACACACACACACACACAGAATTGGCTCATGCAATTGTTTAAGCTTAGCAAGTCCAACATGTGCAGGGTAGACCAGCAGGCTGGAGACCCAGGGAAGAGTCGCTATTCAAGTCCAAAGGCAGTCTACTTGCAGAATTCCTTCTTCCTTGGGAGAGGTCAGTCTTTGTTCTGTTAAAGCCTTCAACTGCTTGGATGAGGCCCACCTGTGTTATGAAGGGTAGTTTGCTTTACTCAAAGTTCACTGATTTAAATATGTCTCATTCAGAAATACTTTCACAGAGACATCCAGAATATGTTTGACCAAATATTTGGGCACCATGGTCCAGCCAAGTTGACACATCAGATTAACCATCACAACTACTCACTGACTGCTATGTTTCCCTTTCTTCCCTTTCCAACTGGGAGTGTTTGTTGTAGCTGTTTTATCCTTGTAGTGTGTGTGTGTGTGTGTGTGTGTGTGTGTGTGTGTGTGTGTGTGTGTGTGTGTGTGTAGGTGAGGGAGTGTCAATAATTTGTCTTTTAGTCCATAGTTCTCCAAAGCAAGAGGAACCACATCTAAATCTGATATAGGTCATGAGGTCCTTGGCTTTAAGTTTGACTGAGTGAGACTTTTGGACTGTTTTAGGGAGGGGAGGTAGGAAAATAAATATCTGTGACCAGAAGGGCAGACTGTAGTAGATTGGATAACGGTACTCAACTATAATCACTCTCTCTCACTCTCTACATCCTATCCCTGTCTCATTGTCCTTGGTCCTGGCCATTTGGCTTGCTTTGATCAATGAATATGAGCAGAAGTGATAGTGTGCCAGTTCTGAGCAGAGACCTTAAAAGACATCACAAGTTTCCACTTGTCCCCTTGAGCTTTTGTTCTCCATGATGAGGACCTGAGGATCCTTCCACCGAGGTTGCTGAATGAGAAGACACAAGTTGCTGAGCTAAGCTAATGGCAGCAAAGCCCAGCAGAGCTCAGCAGAGCCACAGCTAATCCACAGCACTCACTCTCCCTGAGCAAGAAATAAATGTTGAGACTTTCTTGGTGGTGCAGTGGTTAAGAATCCACTTGCCAATGCAGGGGACATGGGTTCAAGCCCTGGTCTGGGAAGATCCCACTTGCTGCAGAGCAATAGAGCCTGTGTGCCACAACTACTGAGCCTGTGCTCTAGAGCCCGTGAGCCACAACTACTGAGCCCGCATGCCTAGAGCCCATGTTTCGCAACAAGAGAAGCCACCATGATGAGAAGCCTGTGCACTGCAACGAAGAGTAGCCCCCACTTGCCACAACTAGGGAAAGCCTATGCACAGCAACAAAGACCCAACACAGACAAAAATAAATAAATAAACAAACAAACAGATAAACTTATAAACAAAAAAAAAATTAGCTCGCTTAAAAAAAAAGAAATAAATGTTGTCTGAGTCACTGAGATGCTGGGGATGTTTGTTACTGCAGCAAAAGCTGACACATACAATCAATGTAGCTCACACATTTGGATAATTCAGATCAAGTGAATGAATACTCCTTTCCAAATGGGAAGGTTTTAAGTTAGAATTATGCAGATACTGTCCTGATTCCTCACCCTATTTTGTTCTTATTAAAAGGGCAAAGATCTTTTAAAGGCTTAAAATATATTCTTGTTATGGAATTTTTGACACCACTCTAAACTCTGGGAATTTAACATAGATGGCTCAAAGATTTCAGTGTTGAAGGAATAGAGACAGTCCGTAGCTATCAAGCTATGAAGGACTCCCCAAGCACCATCTTGAATTGAGTCACCCTGATGTCAAAGCATCAGATGACTCAGGATGACCTTCACAGGGAAGTCTTTACTTCCTCTTGTCCTTCCTTATTCCTCTTTCAGCTGGTGTTTGGGCTTGATAAAAAGGAAAAGAATTAGAAGTTTCTCTTCTTAGCTGTGTCAACAAATTCCAAAGGGCTTCTTCAATAAAAAATAAAACTTGAGAAAGCACAACCCTAGCCTAAATTACTCGGGTAACTTTTGTTTTCTGGAAATAATAGAAAGTCTTAAATCTCATTCATTTTTTCCCATTCTTTCCTCCAGCTCTTTGCTTAGTTTGGACTGGGAAACAAAACTAGTCATTTTCAGTTCTGATTCCGAGACCCAATTCCTCCATAATTGAGTTTAAGTTTCCAGCTCTGTGGGAGGATAAAAAAATTATTTTTGCTATTGTAACTTGGATTGAGCTTTTTCAAAATGAGAATATGCATTCTGAGCAATAAAAGACTCAAATTCACAAATGAAGACGTGACCTTGCACAAACAATCATGATGCCGGGTCTTATACAACCCATCCGGATATTTTAAGAGCAGAGCAGACCAATGAGTGTTCATGTAAAAGGTTAGAGAACTAGGTTGAAGAAAAAAAGGTATCCTTCTCATCAATGTGACTCATCCACTCCCCCGGGACTAGCAAAATGACTCAGACTTTTAAGTAGGTGCCAATGCTTATACAAAAATACGACCTAGCGGTTTTCATCAAGGCTCCTCCGTTGGCTGGCTGTCATCGTTTTGATTCTCCTGTGCCCCTGAGGAATTTGGGGTATTTTGGGCCTTTTCACAGAAGGCTCCAAAGGACCCTGCTGACAGTTCACAAGTAACCCTCTGAAGGTCTAGATTCCAACCTTCACATTCACAAAGGCTGTGGTTGAAAGAGTTGAAGGAAATTTCTGATTAAACTACCAAGAGAGATCAAGCCCCAAGGTCATATTCACAAGCCCACACAGGCCTTCTTGGAGCAGACCTCACTCAGGTCCAGAGTCAGTGTCCCCCTTAAGCTGAGGTTGGCTCCAGGAGCACAGCCAGATTCCCAGGCCCTGTGGCCATGCCCTTTGCCTCCGTTCCTTCTATCTGGAAACTGGAGGCATTGGTTTGCAGAAAGGGGCCACCAGGAGGCTGGGATTTCATATCAGCTTTGCCCAGGCCAGCTTGGGTCACTTCAGGCTGATTTCTTTTGGGTTCATGTTCTTCACCAGCTGAATGGGGATGATCCTATCAGCCTCCTTTCTTGGGTTATAGTCACAAACAGGAAGATCATGTGCTTGGAGCCTTTGGAATGTTAGGGAACACAAAGGCGCGCTCAGAATTGCAGCTACTATGTTATTGATGAGAGGCCCGGCTCTTAGGCATGCTGATGGCTTTCAGACAACTTCTGTGTCTGCGTCAGTGTGCTCAGAGGGCTTACGGGTAGAAGCAAATAAAACTGGGATTGGATTTGGTGGACATACACATGCCCACAGCATGCTCCCTAAAGAGAACAATTTGCCGCCGTGCTCCAGGTGGCATGTTCCGCGCTCCATGCCCTGCTTGAGGCCTTGGGGCATCCTCAGTTCCCATGATGGGCTCCTTTTTCTCTTCTTGAGTGCTGCAGACCCAGTCCTTGGGTCCTCTCTGTCTTTCTTCCTTTGGGGCTACAGCCTTGTCATCTATCCAAGGATGAATCCCAGTTCACCCTTTCTCACTGGCCAAGTATAAAGAAAGTGTCACCCGAATCAAACTGGTCCATGTTTCACTACACTTAACCCTGGTTAGGCACCGTCACAAGAGGAGCACAATTTCGAATCCAAAGATTCAAAAGATTCCAAAGCATTCTAAGCTGGATCAAGGAGTAAATCACTGCAGAAGGGTTTTTGTAAAGGGGCAGTGAGGGGATAAATTAAGGAACACTACTCCCATTAAATCTTTATAAAAGTGCTCTTTGCTCCTGTATCACACCCCTTCCTTGCTCCACTGGCCTCTCTCTAACCAGTTCGCTCTCTTACCACTGTTCAACCCTCAACTCTTATGTGAAACAATTTTATTCCCTTGGGGCTTCTCCTATCTGCATATCTACCTATTACCTGAAGAAATGACATCAACAAAAGTCTTCCTGGTGGTTGGTTGGTGGTGAAGGGGGCTGAGTTTTGGGAATGCTGGAAGAAGATCATTTGAGTTGACTGGTCAGGAACAAGTCTTGGTCACCTCCACTCCCCAACCTGACTTCCAGGGGTGGAGGGACTTGGTGGCAGTGTGAGTTCCTTATCTGCTCTGTGGATCAGAGCACAGATGCTGAGCCCTAGGCTGAGAGTTTGACATGGGTGGGGCTTGACAGGTGGTCCCAGGACCATCGTCTGCATCCTCCACCTTCCGATCTCCTGTTCTGGACTCAGCCATTCTGTGAACCAGCTATACCATCCTGACGACCAGGGGACAGTGTGCTTGGCACCTAAAATAGGATGCAGGTGTTGTTCCTCCTGGTCAGTCAGCACAAAACCGCACACTAATCACACTTGACACTGGGTGATAGTTTCCAATTTGATCCAGCTTAGAATTCTCAAAGCATTTTTATAGACATAATTTCTTTGATCCTCCGACAGCTCTGTGAGGTAGTCACATCTTTCAATCATTCAACAAATACTTGCTGAAAGCTCTGTTTAGGATGACTGAGGGGGTTGCCGGGATGTGGGGCTCTTACTTTTAAAACTAAGACTGTCTCAGGCAAACTGGGACGAGTTGATCACCCTTCTGCCATTCTATACCTTGGACCTGCCCCCACCCTCCACCCTAAGATGAATAGGATAGAAGCAGTCGCAACGCACATGGCACCTACCTGCTGGTGATTTTCGTGCATTTGGTTTTCTCTGCATACTGATTGACCTGCTGGAATCTGAAGTTCAGAAACTGTTAAGTTCTTATCTCCATTCTTTAGAGTTCTGATTCATTCATTAGGCTCAGAGCTAGTCCCTGCATAAGAAAAGATAAAATGGTGAATTAGGTGTTGTCTGGTTTTTGAAGGGCTGATGGTTTCGTGCTAGTGTGGATGGAGCGACATTGGGAAAACAATGACCTTCTGGGGTCTTGGGTCAGGTCTTTGATGCACCCCAGTCCACTCTTGCCTTTGCTTTCTCTTTTGATTCTTTTGCTACTTCCTGTCCATCTCCCCATGCACCCTCCACCGCCTTCTCTGCCATTTCTTCCTCCCATGTTGACCTAACCGTCTTCCATGTCTGCAATTATTACCTCTATACACGTGCCTTCTATTAAAATGGTGATTAAAGGAACAAAATTGATTGAATGCCGATTATGTATATTCAGTGAGAAACACTGATCTCAAATAGACCTCCCAGGAAAATTCCTCCTGGACGGGGTACTATGTTGACCAAGAGATAAGTGTTTCTGTCCAGTTGTCAAGAATGTCATTTAGTTGCTTTTCTGGGCCACATGAGCTTAGGGTGGGTTTGGGCGGCAGGAGCCAGATTCCACGTGTCACAAGACTCCCTCTAAAAGTCAACCACTTTTCCTATACATTTCAGAACAACCAGGAACCTTGCTAATCGAATAGTGTCCCATTATGTGACCAGATCATGAATTTCCAGGAAGGACAGAGTAATCCAATTTGTGCTGAAATGTCAGCCCAAGCTGCAGATACTCTTTGGTATGATCTGTAGCCTTTTCTTTGGCTGTTGTCAACGATGTGGTTGCTTAACTTTAAAAGCTATCTAAGGCATTTGGCGTGCATCCTCATCTGCTTGAAGAAGTATGACTTTCAGCTCATTGTTTTTCTCAGGAGTCATGCTTGCTGGTGTTCTCTGGCATAGTTGGCTGGGTGTTTTGAAGGGGTGGATTGATCTCTCCCTAACATACATGAAAAGCCTCATAGAATGAAAGTTCTTTGTCATCCTTCACTTAGGGTGTGGCGGTTGTCATCCCGTAAAGAACTGTGTCCAGTTGTTCTGGTTCTTCATTCCTTCCTTCTTCCATAAACATCCATGGAGTCCTTACTATGTGCCAGGCACCCTTCTGGATGCTGGGAAGACAACAGAGAACAAGCCATTCTGAGGAGGTGACATCCAAGTGGAGATCCAAGTGATATGAAGGTGCCAGACATGCAAAGATCTGCGTGCAGAACATTCCAGGCGGAGGGAACAGCAAGCACCAGCCCCTAAGGAGAGAAAGAGCTTGGTTGTCTGAGGGTCAAAGAGAAGGACAGTATGGCTGGAACAGAGTAAGCATGGGGAGACATGGTATGTAATGATGAGGTCCAGAGGGGTAGACAGGAGCTAGATGACATGGGGATTTCATTCCAAGGACAATGACAAGGCACTGCAAGATGTCTGAATAGAATGAAGGGCTGATCTGATTTTTAAAGGATTATTCTGGTTGCCTTATGGGAGAAATACTGCAAAATTCTAGGGGAGAAATGATGGTGGTTTGGACCAGGGTAGTAGCAGTAGAGCAGGAGAGAAGGTGACAGATACAAGATATGTTTGGGAGATAGCTCTTGCTGATGAGAGAAAAATCAATAATGAGTCTCAGCCTTTAGGCTTGAGAGAAATGGTGGATGGCAATGCCATTCACAGAGGTTCGGGGGACCACAGAGAACCTGGTGTGTGGTTCATGCCTCCGGGCACAGCTGCCACCTTTGTATGTTGCTTTTCCTGGGCCAATGATAGGCGATCCTTTTTGTTTCATGTTCCATCAGCATGGGAACAAAATTCCAGTAAACTATAAGAAGCAGTGAATAGGGAGTCAGAAATGATTTCCTTCCTAGGAAGAAAGGAAGAACAAGAAAGAAAAAACATCTTGAGTATCTACTGCGTGTAGCATAAACAGGACCTCGCCTAAGATGTCACTTTTGAAGCACCGTTTCATTTTTATCATTACTGAGAATAGAAACAGTGATAACCAGTCTTTAGTGAGTGTTTGCTAAGCTTCAGGCGTGGTCCTACGTGCTTTACGTATATCATGTCATTGTTTTCTCAGGAGACCTAGGAGGTAAACTGGAGATTTTACTCTACTTTTAGATGACAAATTGAGGTGTGGAGGTACAGTAACCGCTCAAGGTCACACAGAAGGAAGTGGCAGAGCCTGGATTTAAACCCAGGTCCCCGACTCCTGGCTTGTGCTCCTTGGCACCCCACTCTTCAGTTCCCTTTGGACCATTGGACGAGATCCCACCCCATCTTCAGGGCTGGGCTAGGAGCTCAACGGGCATCCAACCACAGGCAGCCGGGAGCACCTCCACCAAGTTGACCATCTACGGTGGTGTCTATGCTCAATCTCTCATGAGCAGAGCATACTATGGTGCGACAGGGGCAAGGAGAGTTCACTGTGGACGGAGGCTGCCGGGAAGACCTGTTGTTGGAAATGGGGTTGTTCCTCCAGAGTTTGGAAATGTTTGAAGGCATGTTTGCTTGACCCGGTGCCTGACATTTAGTGTGTTTGTATGTGGGGAGAGGGGGCAGGAATGCTAAAGCTCCTGGCATGCAGAGACGAACTGTCCCACCCGAATGTCAAGAGCACCACTGAGACCTTGGACTGCTGCGTGAGTCTCTGAACTCTAGATACTGAGTGGGAGGTAGTTCTCTTCTTAAAAGAGGCCAGAAAATATTGATGACTGTTGACTGTGCTCACCACCCAATTCCTGATTTAGGATTTGGATCGAAGATTCATCTTCACCTTCAGGGATCTTGTAAAAACTTGCACAAACCAAAGTAAATTTTGGATGTCTGGTGGGGCTGAGGTGTTTTTCCTTTTCCTCCACTATTTTTTTTTTCCCAGTAAGACGAGTACTTAACTGGGAAGCTACAGCTGGCGTAGCTGGTATTACAGTGTACTTGAGATCCCTTAATGAAGAATATTTGATTATACAGGGAAAGTAGAATCTGTTTGTTTTCTGTTCATTTAATTTGATGTTTTAATGATGTTACTAGTTATTTGAAATATTCTATTTCAATATATCCTTTATTTATTGTACTTGTACCCGGAGGCTTGCTGGCAAAGAGTGACATGTTTAAAAGTCTGCCCTCAAATAATAAATTTCCATTGGAAACCAGAAGCAGAAAGGTTTTATATTAGAAATGCTTTAGAATATGTTTTTAAAACCAGTCCAACTTGGATTCTAGAGATAAGCACAAGGGGATTTTGAAAAAATAGTTTTTAGATTTTTTTTTTAAATATAAAAAAACAACTAGAAACAGAGTAATGCTGTGGGTCAGATAAATGGAGACACTGGGCTCTAGTTCCAATTGTTGGGAATTAGAAAGTTAACAAATAGTATCTTTGAAGGCAATGGCAGGACTGGTTTTACCCCTCTTCTTCCCGTTTTTATTTCAAACCAGCTGGGACTATCTGTATATGTATTTGTTCACCTGTTTATATGCTGTCTCCCCACTCTGGGTTGCAAGGTCTCTAAGCAAGGAACTTATCCCTTCATCCTCTCCCACATCTCTGGCACTCACAGTCTGGCACATTGTAGTTTCTCAATAAACATTTGCTCGCTGTGGTAGGCAGTATAATAGCCCCCAAATGCCCGAGTCCTAATCCCCAGAACCTGTGAATATGTTCTGTGCCATGGCAAAGGGGACTTTTGGGTCCAGATGGAATTAAGTTGGCCAATCAGCTGACCTTAAACCAGGAAGATTATCCTGCATTATATGAATGGGCCCAGTGGAATCATAACTGTCTTCCAATGTGGAAGAGGGAGGCCAAGGAGAAGGTCCTCTCCTCTGATGCCATGTGAAAAGGACTCAATCCTCCTTTGCTGGCTTTGAAAACAGAGTAAGAGGGTCCCAGGACAAGGAATGTAGGGACATCTAGAAGCCAGAAAAGGCAAGGGAATTTGTTGTCTCCTAGAGTTTCCAGAAGGAACATAGCCCTGCCAACACCTTGATTTTAACCCCGAACTTCTAACCTGTAGAACCATAAGATAATAAATTTGCATTGTTTTGAGTGACTAAGATTGTGGTGAGCACTTACATTAGCAATAGATGTGTATGCACCTCGTACATGAACCGCAGTGTAATAAGCATTTGCTGAAAGACCTACCATTTATCTCCAGGTTCTATAGCAGGTACTGTGTTTATCAGTACCCCTTTCCACCTCAGGGTCTTTGCTCCTGCCATCTCTTCTGCCTGGAATGATTCTTTTATCTCCTTGCTGTCTTTGTCACACTAGGGAAAGTTTTTCTTTCAGTCCCTGAAACTTCTCCTTCAAACCATTTACATCAATTGTGATATTTTTTAAATGTTTGTAATTAAGTTCTTAAAAACGTTTTCCCCTGTAAAATATAACACAGATGCAGAAAACTACATGAAAAGTGTAGCTTCAAGGGTTATTAGAAGGTGAACAACACTGACACCACTACTCAGGTCAAGAAATAGAATGCTGCGGGTCGACCCTGACACACTGCAGAGGGTGCTTCCCTCCGAAAGTCACCACCTTCCTGATGTTTCTGTTCATCTCTTCTTTGTTTTATTTTTATTTATTTATTTTTTTTGCGGTACGCGGGCCCCTCACTGCTGTGGCCTCTCCCATTGCGGAGCACAGGCTCCAGACGCGCAGGCTCAGCGGCCATGGCTCACGGGCCCAGCTGCTCCGCAGCATGTGGGATCTTTCCGGACCGGGGCACGAACCCGTGTCCCCTGCATCGGCAGGCGGACTCTCAATCGCCGCGCCACCAGGGAAGCCCTCTTCTTTGCTTTATTACCTGAGTGTGCATCCCAAGATCCTCTCCTTTAGTTTTGTCTCATTTTTTACATCTTTAAAGTTTTTGTTTAGCTATAGGTTCCTCCACTGTCTCATTTTTTCCCCTTGCAACTTATTTGTGAACAAACTCATTTTGTTAGCTCTGTAGAGTTTCCCACAGTCTAGGTTTTGCTGACTGCATCCCCTTGGTGTAATTGAACATGTTCCTCTGTCCTCTGAATAGCCTATAAATATAAACTGAGAGTTGGCTTTTAAGGCTTGATTGGATTAAGGTTTGATTTTTTTGTCTTTTCTCTATTACAAGACTCCTTCATAGGAAGTGATGACTTCTTCCCTCAAGAGGCATATGATGTCTGGTTGTCTCTCTCTTTGATGTTAGAGGTCTTTGATGTTCAACATCTAGATCCATTCATTTGTTGTAAGAGTTGCAAAATGGTGACATTCTAATTTTTTTTCTTTGTTTGTTAGCTAGAATATTTCTAAAAAGATAAACTTGCCCGCCATTTCTATTTAGTTATCCAAAGATACAGTTTGTATTGGAAGGGCAGGAAGAATGTGTGACACATGGTTTTTATTTATTTACTTTTTAACTAATTTTTATTGGAGTATAGTTGCTTTACAATGTTGTTAGTTTCTGCTGTACAGCAAAGTGAATCAGCTATATGTATACATATATCCCCTCTTTTTTGGATTTCCTTCCCATTTAGTTTACCACAGAGCACTGAGTAGAGTTCCCTGTGCTATACAGCAGGTTCTCATTAGTCATCTATTTTACACATAGCAGTGTACATATGTCAATCCCACGACACATTCTTTTTAATTGCCAGGTTTCAAGTTAATGATTTGGCTCCTAACATTCTTGTAATTAATTGTTTAGTGTCTTTCTCTCCTCTGACATATACCCCCAAACCCCTGTGAGGGCAAGGCCTGGATCACTTTGAGTCACCATGGGACCCCAGCCAAGTACAGGAAATACAGTCCTATGATGTAGTCAATATTTGCTAGGTATTTATTGAATGAATGGAGGAGTGAAAGGGGTAACTTCTCTCTCCGTTCCTATCTCTTCCATTTCATTGCACCTCAATTTATCTTAAATTCTCCTTCAGCCCCACGTAGCTAAACCATGGGTCAAAATGATTAGGATCAAACCCCTGAAATTGAGTCATCAAAAGGGGCTGCTCTACAGTGGCTCTGAAACAAAATACTAATTTAGAGCATTGAATGTAGATACCTTGTAAGAGACCCAAATGGGTTTTTAAACAGCATCTACCTGATTCTTTTGCTTGTCTTCTAAGCGATGACACCTCAGGGGGCTTCCTAATGAGATTCCTAAGAAGATGTAGAATTCTTAGGGCTAAGAATTAACTCATAATAGAGTCTGCCTTTTGAATGGTTCAAAGTGATTCCATATTGAATATTCAAATTGTCCTTTAAAATACCCCTGTGTGTGGCCCTGCGAGGAGGTCTACAAGGAGGGGCAAGGATTATCATTCTCTATTTAAAATAGGCCTAGGGAGGTAAAGAGCCCCACCCATGTCTCCCAGGGGATGCAATTAGGACTAGATATTTGTCCATATACTGGATTAGGTTCTAAGTAGCCGTAGAATTTGGAGCAGACATGGACCTTAGAGCTCATCTAATGGCATCATCTGTTATCAGTTCCACATTGTCAGAATAATGCTGTATGACAAACAGTCAGGAACTTCAGTGGCACAGGATAACAAGCCTTTAGTGCTCTCCTCTCCGGGGTCAGTAGCACTGTTGGTCTTGGCTGGACTCACTCACATATTTGGGGATTGGTGGTTGTCAGCTGGCAGAGGCTGACTTTGGCTGGGGAGACCAGGGTGACTCAGCTTTGCTCCGTGTGTCTTTCATCCCCGCAGGACACTAGGTTAGAGGGTAAGCAGAAACACCAAAGACTCACTTAGAACTGACACCTCCACTTCTGTGGCATTCTATTGGCTGAGCAGGTCATAGGACCAGCCTGGATTCCAGGAGTAGGGGAGTGGACTCCGCCCCTTACGTGAGAGGCATTGTAAAGTCACTTGACGAAGAACGTGGATTTGGGGTGTGAATTGGAACAGGGATTGGATGTGTGAAGAATCGGGGGACTTAATGAAATCAGTGGACCACCACGCCATCTCATTTTATAGAATAGCAAACTGAGTTTCCCAAGAGGACCAACCACTAGCCCAAGGTCGCTCGGAAGATTGGGGACTAGAGCCTGAGAGTCTTGCCTCCCATCTACTGGTCTTTTCTTTGACCCCGCAGGCTCCCACTAAAGGCGAAAGGATGTGATGGGAATTGGCGTTCATTCAGGCACTCAGCAGGTAATTATTGATGTGCCTCACTGCTGCATGCCAAGCAGTCAGAGCTCACCAAAGGCTGGAGTGTGCCCAGGGGCCACCTCCTGAGCTTCGAGCCTGAGCCTTGCTCAGGTTCCTGGGCGCTCAGTGTGCGGAACCAAATGAAAGACCTCATCCCTGGGGGCAAATCTTCTGTGCTGGCCACTTGCTTCACCGCATTCCAGGTGGGAGATGCTGCTCTCTGGCAAGACTGGGACCAGCAAAATTAGGGACAAGAAAAGATGAGAAGGCTCCCATTCTGGTCCTCCTCTTTCTGATAGTTCTCCTTTTGGTATTCTGTGCTCTCTCCCACCCCCTTTCCAAAACAACTCTTAGAAAAGGTCAAGAGGGATTTTCCTGGTGGCACAGTGGATAGGACTCCACATCCCCAATGAAGGGGTCCTGGGTTCGATCCCCGGTTAGGGAATTAGATCCCACATGCATGCCGCAACTAAGAGTTCACATGCCACAACTAAGGAGCCCGCCTGCCGCTACTAAGACCTGGTACAACCAAATAAATAAATAAATATTTTTTAAAAAAGAAAAGGTCAAGAGAATATCAGTCATTTATACCTGAATGTGAATTTTAGTCAAAGCATCACTTCTCCCATTCATCCAAAGGTTTGCTTCTGGATTTATAGAATTCCGGGCAGGTGGAGAAACAGGTTCCCGCCTGTCCTTCCTTGGTGTCCTAAAAGTCTCATCCCTGGGAGGTTGCCTGTTCCACGGCAGTGGGAGACTACCCCTGATGTGTAGAATAAAATCCCTCATTTTTCCACTTTGAATGGAAAGGTCACCTCTGTGTCTCAGGAATGATACCCCTTCCCTATCATCCAACAGGTGGTTTTAGCAAAAGTGGGTTTTTGTGCCAGAGTTTCCCTTTGACTCAAGGGGAAAATAACACAGTCATTTTGGGGGTCTGTTTCATCTCAAAGGGAAACAACTTACTAATTGGGGTAGGAGTCTTTACAAAAATATGTTTTCGATTCCACTGATGGTCAGTTACAAGCGATAACACTGTTAAATGTAGTGCCTAATAAATCTGGAAAAACTACCCAATAAATGTAAGTAATAACAATGATTAACAATAAATTAAATGCAGAGAACCAGGAATGTACCACATTATTTTTAACTAGTTTGGGCCATCGGGTTCTGATTATTCAGTTTGTCCTGTGCACCTGGAGTTTATTAGACTGTAATACAAACTAAACGGTCCCTCAGAGAGGCCACTGAAAGGACTTAGCATAAAACAATATACAAGTTTAATAGTGGTAACTGACCTTTCTTTCTTTTACAAAAACATATCTTTGTAACTCGAGCCCCAAGGAAATGTAATGCTTTTTACATAATCCTGATTGTTAATTTTCCTTTTATTTAATTTAGGTTTCATTTGTTTCATGAGATAGGAAGATACAATTTATATTCAATAATTCTTCCTGCTCTGGAAAGAGATCCAAAATGGCTAAATATTTCTTTCCTTCTGCCGTTTCTATTACAAGAAGAAGGAAAAACAGGCAAGCAGCACACTCGCTATTAATGGCAGCTGGTTAAAACCCACATTTAAAAATAGCTAAATGAAATGGGTACATGTGTTTATAATCAAGGTGCATTTGACTAATTTTCCCTAAATCTTTAAATATTACTCATTCTCAAATGCCAGAAAATTGGGCTCTTTGTCAGTTGAGGACAGGAAGGCAATGCCAGGCTCTCCAGTGGAGGAACTTTTCTCTAATTTCCCTGAATACTTATCTTTCAGATGCTATCGAATGGGACTACCGTATTTCAATGACAGAATCTTCCAATTTGAGAGAATCTCTGTGGGTAGAGACCTTTCTCATTTCCAATTTTTTTTCTAATATGTTCTCAATGTTTTCTAGAAGAAGGACGTTTTTACTGCCCCTCTAGCTGGGGTTTCCATTCCACACTCAGTCCCCAAACTGAATGCATTTGCAACAAAAAGAAGCTTAACCAGAGTCAACTCCAGTAAATGTCTGAAACTTGAGGTGCTCCCAGCAAACATGACGTCTGGCAAGTAGAGTCCATAAAACCCTGCCTTAAAATAAGTAAATGAAATGGTCACCAGGGAGGGCAAGAATGGCATTACCCAAGGGCATCCACAGAAAACCCTATTTTCTTCAGCTCACCAATCAATAGGGTTGGCCTCAGACCTCCTGCACCCCTTCGGTGGAGCCCCAAATCTCACATCTCACTGGCTAACAGTCAGCCTTCATTTTATAATCAAAACTATTTTTTGTTCAGAAGCTAGTCTTTATCTCAAAAAGACTGAGTTCAACTTACATTCAGAAGAGGACTTCTGCTCCAAAGGGAGGGTAGCTTGACTTTCTAACCAGAAGGCTCAGGTCAAGCACAAGGTGGATTGGTTTCCCCACCTGTGCTCTGAAGGAGCATCGTGTAACTCAGCCTGGCCCTCCCCTTGGTTGGGTGGGGATGGAGAGGAGAGGGAAGGGAGGAGAGAGAGATGGAGTTTCTGGAAGCTGCAGGAATCTCCTCGGAAGAACATGACTGGTTATCCCAGGATGGAACTGAGACCTGGGTGTAGTTCCTCAGGGTGACCTCCACCTCTCCTGCACTGCTTAATAGAATGAGAGCTGCTGTTCTCCTGGGATCGTTCGGGTGCCAGCACTGTGCTGGATGCTGACATGCATTTCCCCATTTAATCTGCACAGAGACTCTACGGGGCATATGCGTTATTAACCCCGCCACTAGACATCCCAGTGGCTCCCCGTGAGCATCCCTACCCTGTTTTGGAGCCAGCAAGGGGACAGCCAGTTGTGGGACTGTGAAAAGCCACCACCCAGCATGCTGACTGATGGCCACCGCTGTCTCTCTGGATCCACCACTGATCTGTGCTGAGGCCACACTTCCTGTGGGCTGCTCCCAGCCGATGACCTAGGGTGGGTTCCCTCAGAGGCCCATTTCCAAGAGATCCAAGACTCTTCCCACAGGCAACTCTGCTTCAAGGAGTCCCTGTCAGCCTGGCCAAACCCTCCTCAGAGCTGTGCCGCCGAGACTCTTCCCACCCAAACTTTCCTTCCCTCCTCCCTCCCTCCCTCCCTCCCTCCTTCCTTCCTTCCTCCACTGGGGTCAGACTGGCATTGCAGTCTGAGGGCTCCCCTGTTCTCCTCGCAGGCATTGCCCCCATAAATCCCTCATACGACTGGTCCTGACTATACACTAGTCACTATAGCAACAGCCATCACCATGGGTAACAACAGGCTCACGACTTAATTGTTCATTGGTTCTGGGTCCTGCAACAGCCTTGCCAGGCAGCCTGAGAGTCGAAGAAGGAAGAAGTGATTCTCTTTTCAAACTGGGTTTCTCTGTAGGGAGATAGCATCCAGCTCCCTGACTCTGACTTGTTTGGCCTTCTTGGGCACCTGTGGTCGTTTGCCCTCTCTTCCCCTCCGCTGCTCTGAAGCCTGCTTCTGGCCCAGTTCCTGCCATCACCCTTTGTCCAAATGGGGCCCAACCGCCTTCCCCTTCGCTTATGCTAGAGAGGCTCCTAGCAGGACCACGGTTCTGTATTTCTCAAGCTCTACACTGTCCCTCTCTGGATGGACCCTCTCCTCAGTCCTCCAAGGTCTAACTAGCATTTCTGCCGTCCATCTCAGAGTTGGGGCGGCCACAGTTCTGAGCACTGACATGGACAGGACTGGGAGCCACACTGAGCAGGTTCAAACCCCAGCTCGATGACTTAAGTGCTGCGTGATTTTGGCAAGTTACTTAACCTCTCTGAGTTTCTAACTGAAACAGTTTCTAACTGAAACTCTCTGAGTTTCAGTTCCTTTGTCAAATTAAGGATGTTAGTACTATCTAATTTGTACAGTCCTTGTAAGGATTACATGAGGCTTTTAACGCAGAGCACTTAGCTCATAGCCTGGCACATATAAACGCTCAATAAATGGTCGCTATTTCTTGTGGATAGAACTATTATATTATCCACCCAGCCCCTCTAGGGATCAAAGTTAGAGTCCAGATCACTATCTCTACTAGTTTATAGTTTGATTTTCTTCTAAAACAAATCAGAGGGGCTGCTTCCTAAATGGAATATTGACAAGGATCTCCATATTTAGGATCAAAGTTTCTGCCCTGGGATTTGGGGGTTGAAGGGGTGAACTTCTCCATTTAAGTCCTGGGGAAACCTTGGCAGTTGGAATGTAACCTTCAGTTTCCGAGGCTGTGGAACTCCTCTCAAAGAGCGACTCCGGGGGAGGAAAGGGGCTGCTCATGTAACGGTTTGCTTCCGGGAAGAACTGCAGACGTCTTCGTGGTCCTCCGAAGAAACCGAAAATGGCGTTCCCAGGCCAGGCCGCCCTTGCTTTTCAGAGATGAAAAAAAGAAGAATGTTTATTAAAGAGAGTCACTTTCACTCACCAGATTTTGTGGAGAATCGCACTTACTCCTCTAGAAATATGCTAAGCTTCCCAGGCAAAGAAGGCGGACACTTGCCGAAAAGACACAGAATGTTCTTGAGACTTGGCTGTTTCCCCGATTTTCTCAGACACGGTACAGTTTCATGTTGTAACCGTTATTTCGTGGACCTTGCAGCCAATAAAATAATCACAGAGACATGGTTCGGTCCTGGTTCTTAAGTCAGTAAAACCTTTTGTGCCATCAGAGATGGAGGGAAACACACTCCAAGTTTAATCCTGAGTGACATTGGATAAGAACCTGGCTCTGGGCTTGGACCCGAGTTATCTAGCTGTCCTTTCATCGCGCATCCAGAAAGCCACTCACAAGTTTCTCCAGCTCATCTGTGCATTCTTGATCCTGCCTCTAACATTTTATTTCTAATTCCCCTGACGGCTTCAGTGAAAGTTCCCGGCAGAGACGGATTGCAGGGCATGACCCAAATTTGTAACTGGCCACAAAACGCTGTAAAACAAAGTTCACCGAATACCTTCCAGCTGATTGTGAGTAATTTTCGAAAGAGATCTGGATACGTTTTTCTTCTTCTTTTTTCTTTTTCCACATAAAATATCTGAAAAGAAGGGCTTTTTGCCAAACTCTGATTTTTGTAACATCATCTATGAGGCACGCTACACAACAAAATGGATTGCACAGAATTGCCAGAGGCGGCTGCAGCTCTGCCTAGCAGGTTGATTTTTGTTTGCTGAAGTATGATTATTGACAGAGAATAGAAGCAGGGAGTAGGTGTGGTGACAAGGGAGGCCGGAGACCTGGGTTCTGTAAGGTCTTAGAAGATTCCTTACTCTCCTTACAAGGCATTTTTCTCATTTGTAAAATGCATAAGAGCATTTGTCAAGCTACATCTTTGCGGAACTCTTAAACTCTCTGAAAATGGGATAAGAGAGGGCTTTCCCAGATCTGCAAAATGTAATTAAATTACTTGAGAGGAGCTTCTCAACTTCAAGCTTTTGCCCACACAGTTCTCTTACAACTTTGACACCTGCTACTTGCTATGAATGCACAAGCGTTGAAAGTGCTAATAAATAAAAATTTAAAAATTAGGAAGCGTGGTCTTGAAGAAAGTATTCATTCTATCATGGTGTCCTGAATACGCAGAGTTTAGTCATATTATTGTCGGCGAGATAGTTCCTGGCTCACGTTACGGAATGGAATATATCAGAGTGTATCTGCTCTAGGATTCAGGCACACCTGGGCCTGTTGGGAGCCTGTGGGCTGTTCCCACCTAAAATCTGTTTTACGAGGAACCGTGGAGCTGCCTGCTTACAAGCTTGTCCTAAGAAAGAGATAGTGAGAGCCATGGGTTAGGGCTGGTGGGCCAGGACTTGGAAATGGTTGGGATTGTCTCATCTAGACAGTCTTTTCATTCCACCTCCAAAATCTTAACCTTGTTTTTCAGGCATGGGGGCTCTGCGGACACTAACATAGAAAAGGCACGAAACACCCAAGACCTCAACCTCAGGAGAACGAGGCATTGGCGCTCTTGGCTTCGTCTCCCGCATCAGGCAGGGTTGCTGCAGACTCTGGCTGTCTTCAGGGGGCAGTGACTTTGCCCACTCAAGTCAGATTCCTTCAGGATCTGAGATAACAACACAGCGCTGTGAACGTCAGAATTCACTCTGGTGACATCTACAGGAACTGTCAGTATGTTGGACGTTATAGGGCATTGGCAGCAGGGCCGCCTTGAAGGGATGAAGCGCTGACCCACTGCGATGTGGCCTGGGCTGGGGCATATGGAGAAGCAGCTCCCCTGTCCTGTGGACAAGAGGGAGCCATTGAAAGCTTTTGAAAGAGAGACTCTTGGTCAAAATTGGTCTTCCGGGGATGCTCTGGTCTGGTATAGACACGTTAAACGGAGCATCAGGGGAGGTTGGCGGAAGGGAGACCAACGGGGAGGTTGCTTACAATTGTCTACTTCAGAGATTCATACTAGAGACCGAGCAAAGCTGAGGTTTAGAGGGGCCGCATGAAAACTTGAGCGGACACTATGTCCAGTTGAGGAGGGAACTGCGTAGTTTCCAGACGGGGAAAAACCCACCATTTTACTTTTAATATTAAAGAACCAGTACATATGCACTGTATACAGTCAGAAAATACAGACAAGTAAAAATAAAGAGATGAAGAAACCATGTATCTATTGTGGCTGGCCAAAAAATTCCCCCTCTTCCCAAAGTATCTATATCCTAGTCCCCAGAACTTGTGAATATGTTGTCTTAAACAGTAAAAAGGATTTTGCAAATATGGTTAAGTTAGAGATCTTGAATGGGGAGGTTATCCTGGAGTGTCTGGTGGGCTGACTGTAAACACAAAAGTCACTGTCACAGGGATGCAGGATGGTCGGAGTCAGAGAAGACACTTTGACAAAGAAAGCAGAGGGAGAGAAGAGTACGTGATGAGAAGGCAGAGGTTGGAGTGAGGTGGGGCTGTGAACCAAGGAATGCAGGTGGTCCCTAGAAGCTGGAAAAAGCAAGGGAAGGAATTCTCCCTTAGAACTTCCAGAGGGAGCCTTTTGATTTTGGCTCAGTGAAACTGTTTTCAGACTTCTGACTTCTAGAGCTATAAGATAACAAACTTGTGTTGTTTTAAGCCATTAAGTTGGTGGTAATTTGTTATAGCAGCCACAGGAAACTAATACCCACCCCAAGATCACCAGTATAATTTAGTATATCTGTGCATATCCTTCCCCATCTTTACACACACACACAAACACACATGTGTGTGGTTTTTAAAAATTTTGTAATCTACATTTTGCTGTCAACTATCTCCACCTTTCCATTTTAGTAAATTTTGTTCTCTTCTAAAAGCCAGACCATATTTAAATTCTTCCAACTGATCTCCAAATGTCCATTATAGCTGTTTGTCCAAACCACTGTATACATCAGTATTGTACGTTTCACTTTGTTCCTGTGGCCTTCAAATCTCTTGTCATCTAGGATCTCCCTTTTCTATGTTGCTGACGTGTTGAAGAGGTCAGGCCAGAGGTCCTGTGGAATGTTCTACTGTCTAGAGTTGTCTGGTTGCTTCCTGGTGGTGGTGTTTAACTCGTTCCTCTATCCCCTGTTTTTCTTGTAAGCTAGATGTTATATCTGAAGTCTTGATGGATTCAATTACGCACTTTGGGCTAAAATACAGCATAAGCGATGCTATGTGTTTGTCGTTGCATCACAATTTCTAGCTGATCTACTAGATCGTTCGCTTTTCTAAGGACTATTCCTAGGAATGGAACACCAGATGCTACGTAAGTTTTTAGAGGAATGTGTGATTCACTCTGATTCTGCTGACCTATTGTTTATTAAGGAATACTATTTCCAGAAACCGCTTAAATTGAAAGCAACTCACTTGCCAGCCGAATGGAGCAGAGCCCCAACTCAACTCCAAAGGAGGGCAAACCACAGGAAATCCAAACTTGCAGCCCACATTCAAACTCATAAATTACTGGGCATAAACTTGAAGAAAACGAGCAGGTTCAATTTCAACAGACCTTTCGCAGCTAGGTATACCAACCTCTGAGTGTTTAGACATCATTAAAATACATTGCACCCAATATGTTTACCCACAGTCATTTGTATCACGGGGCAGGTCATTCATCAGCTTGTCAATTGAAATGGATTTCTAGGTATAAATGACTCTCTAAAGTGCAGAGAACTTTTAGAGAGAAAAGTATTGTACCAGCGTGTTCAAAAGATGCAAATTACCCAAAGCCTTGTTTGAGGGGAACATCTCCACTCGAATCAAATGAGGAACCATATTTTCTGCTCAAACTACTGTTTCTATTTTAAACTATTATTATTATTACCACCACAATAATAAAAGCATCATAAAGGGTTTATAAACAAGACTTCTTTAGACGA
This sequence comes from Grampus griseus, assembly GCF_964374135.1. Taxonomy (NCBI): domain Eukaryota; kingdom Metazoa; phylum Chordata; class Mammalia; order Artiodactyla; family Delphinidae; genus Grampus; species Grampus griseus. Next base: position 69,776,203 of record NC_139010.1, read on the forward strand.
AGCTTCTGAAATTGACATTAATCTCTTGGCCCAGGATTGAACGACTGCATTTTGCATGCATGTGTACATGCGCTTGTGTGTGTGTACCTGTGTGTGTATTTTCCATGCACCCTATCCAAACATTTCTCTCACATAATTAAATGCCTTGATGACATCACAGGAACTGAGCCAACCTTGGGTTTATATCATTTTCAGGAGATTATAAACTCTAATTCAAGCTTTCCAAAGTCTGACCAAATCTGAGGTGCTCTCAGCAGGAATACAGCATGTCGAGGGTCATCGTAATGCGTAATGAGGCATGCTTCGTGTGCAGTCGGATTGTTTGCTCTGCCTCTTTCCTCAGCCCTAAAGCCTAAAGTTTAGAGGGGTCCTGGTGAGAGACTTACAGCATAAAAAACATGCTTTTAACAAAATGTACAAAATAATAGTGCTATGTATTTTACCATTTGGGAAAAGAGGCTGAAAAGGAAACTTTGGAAATTAAAGATATGAGCAGAATAAAACTAACTGAAGAGTGCTGGATAGATTTTTTTTTTTTTTTAAAAAAAGAACCTTTGCAAAAGACATTGGAAGACAGTGTAATCTTCAAATTACGGCACTGATCTTTAGGATGAATTAAGGACAGAGTTGGTCTATGAATGGACATCACTTCCTTAATGAGAACACCAGATGTCCACATGGAGGAAATGCAAAGAAAGATAAACCCTTGTAAAATTTTATATATTATCCCTTTCACCAAAATATGAAAAACAGATTAGAAGGGGGAAGGAAAAGAGTTCTTCTATAAATAAATTTGAAGAAACACTGGACCAAAAGAAGACACTTGTTTAAATACATTGTCCAAGGAAGAAAAATCGTCAAATAAACAAGAATCCCTACTTTCAACAGAACAGCCAAAACATTGCGTGTCGCTAGGCTCTGAGGCAGAATTGTCTTCACCCTGCCCCTGGAGTTATGGCTTTCTGAGCCCAGTCTTCTTCGGCAATCACATTTGTTAGGGATAAGACACAAGAGGAGCTGTGATCTAGAGCCTTCTTTTGATGACATGGAGACACTATAAAGATGTTTTTATCAAGTGTCTGTTGAAATCTGTAGGTTTATGTTTGGTCCTTGAATCACTTGTTGCGTTTCTTAGACTGCTTTCCCCCAACTTTTTCTTTCCCTGCGTCTTGGATCCTTGCACTCTCAAATCATAATTTGCCATTTGCAGGGTTGTCATTGAACTTGTGAGAGAAACGCGCCTGGGGGCTAGAGGCCCCGTCAGAGACCTTGCTGAAGATCTAAGCACATGCACAGCAAGTGCCTGTTGCACCCAGTAACGAGGACTCTAACTGCAGGAAGGGAGGAAACGCATCGAATTCATGCTTGATGGCTTTAAAAAGATGACAACTCTCTGTGCTTGGAAAAAACGAAACAGTACAACAACAGAGATATGCAGTTTCCCTTAGCATCAACGATGTTTATAATGGCCACGAAAGGATCTGAACCTGAAACACTGGGTGGGAAATTTGTCGGGGTGGAGTGGAGGGAGAAGGCGTGGTCTGGGCATCTTGTGTTTTGGAGTTAGTCGTTTACAAGACGTGTTATCTCAGGCAAACCATTTAACCACTCGGAACTTCTGTCTCCTCATCGGTAGAGGGGAATGACATGCCTGTCCCTTTAAGTCAGACCTGGCGTGGAGTGCTGTCTGGTACCTGGGGAATCTTCTAGAACCTTCTCCTCCTATCTCTTGCTTGTTTCTCACTGGCTTCTGCGTTGGTCCCATCTAAATCCAATTTGGAACTCTTGACTTTGTGACCCCAGCCACCATCCTGTCTGGGCCCTTTGGAAAGGTGTCCACTGGGTATCTGCATGTTGGCCCTTGGTGTTCTCCTTCAGCTCAGTTTGGCTCACATCCTGAGTCTCAGCCTCTCCGATTACATCAAGTTGGAACTCTCCACGCAGCTGGCACTAGCACCCCCTTCTCTCCCCACTCTACTACTTGGCAAGTTCCAGCCCTCTGGGAAGGTAGCTTAGTAATATTAGCTAACATTCACTGGGTCCTTACCAAGCACTTTATTCCTCTCATAACGCCCTGTGAGGCAGAGATTACTGTCATCTCCATTTTATAGTAGAGGAAACTGTGACATAGAAAAGTTAACTAACCTTCCCAAGGTCACAGAACTCGTAGGGGGTGGAGCTGGGATTTGAACGTAGGTCAGCGGTCAGCAAACTTCTGGAAAGGATCAGGTGGTCAGTATTGAGCGTTGATGGGCTGAATGGCCTCTATCATGGCTACTCAACAATGCCATCGTTGTGCAAAAAGTGACAGGCAATATATAAACACACGAGCAAGGCTGTGAGTCAATAAAACTTTATTTATTGACATCAACATGTGAATTTCATATCATTTTCATGTGTCACACCATATTATTCTTCTGACTTTTTAAAACCGTTTAAAATTATGAGCACCATTCTTAGCTCGCAGGCCACAGAAAATCAGGTGGAAGACTGGAGTAGGCCCATGGGCCATAGTTTGCAGACCCCTGACCTTGGCTATCAATTCTAGAGCTCATGCCCTTCACCAGCACAGGACGCTGCATCTCAACAGTACCACTCTCACCCCTTTCACAAGTGAGGAAACTGAGGTCACACAAAGCTGGGAAGGAGGGGGAACTGAGAGCCCAGACAGACCACGCCCAGTGCCTTAGCTTAACCTCTAAGTTATGGCAAGGAGATGAGGTAAGCTGGACTTACCCTGCCCGCTCTGTGGCATGAACACGAAGATCAATGAAGTAATGTACCTGGCGTACACAAAAAAGGCACACTCAAGTCGTTGTTTTGTTTGTTTGCTTGTTTTTAAATGTGTGGAAGCTCTTCTAAACTGTACAGCATAAACCACAGAGGTTAGGCTACCTTCTAAAAAACAATCTCCTAGAGGGAATGTGTTAATATTTTTCATTCAGTTTATAAGCAGTTATCTAGTGCCTGGTTTGTGCCAAGTACACTGGGCACTGGTAGGTAACAATGGAGGTGACGGGCAACAACACTTAGTCTAGTGGGGAAAGACAGACTTGCCCATAAATGGTCTGGATCCAAAGGGTTAACTGCTACCATGAATGGGGTGCAGGTGATTAAACCACAGCCACATCCTTGGGGGGGGGGTGGCAGGGCACAAAGGAAAGTGCAGTGAAACATGCCATTCAAGGCAAATGGAGAAGAGACTTACAGACTGAGGGAATAGCAAAGACACAGACGTATGGAAAGTCAGGTTGGCTGTCACGTAAGGAGTCTGGGGTGAGTGACAGAAACGAGGTGGTGAGGAAGGGAGGCCCAGCTGGATATGGGCCTTGTAGTCTCTGCCAAAGCCCTGGACTTCAAGACTTGGCTCCTTAAATTAGGATTGCGCAAAGCCATATAGGATAAACGTGAGGCAGCTCTCCAGGGCATCACTTGTACTCAAAGAATTTTAGGGAAAAATCATTGTTTCTAAATGAGGGGAAAGAAGTGGACATATAGAATAGAATTAAAAACCCATATTAAATTTCAACACAAAGCATGAGATTTCAAAGAAATTCAAAGCAGACAGCTTTGAACTCCAGCTCACACTCCATAGCTTTCCTGTTAGAGGGAATGAGATGGAAAGTTTTGAGAGGCGAGCAGTGGAGAATGGGCAGAAAGTTGTTAAACAGTGCAGTGACATGACTGGATTTGTTTCTGTCGAATTATAATGCTGGTGACAGCAAGGAAGAGAGATGGGAAGGAAGATATTAGAGGGTCAGAGATAGGGAGTTACCGCAACAACTAGGGCAGGGGCGGGCGGGACTGAATAGCTTAGAACAGAGGGGGTTTGATTTTGTCATTAAATGCACATCCCCGTTCCATTGAGAAGGAAAGGAAAGAGAAATAAGCACTTGCTTTGGAGTCAAAAGCCCACGATCTGACCCCCTGATTTTGTCTAGCTGTGTGACCTTGAGCAAAGCACTCTGTCTCTCTGATTTTCACTTCTCCGATCTTCTGAAGGAGGGGAACCATACCTGTCTTGCCTACCTCTAAGAGTCCTCGTTTGGACATCTAAGATAGCATCTGTAAGAGCTCTTCGTCAAGGGCTTCAACGTGACTTGTGTTTCAAGGGAACAAAAGGCCAGAGCTCTCTTGGCTTGGTGACCTCTCCAAGAAAAGGAAATTGCTATTTTTTTCCCCTTCTTCAGCTGTTGGAGCTGCAGATCAATTGCAACCAGGCTCAACACAAAAAGGTAGTCATACATGATCAGCAAAATGCTCCAAATGATGTCATCCATCAAGATGGACATCGCAATTTGCCAACTATTTTCTCATAAATCAAACCTTAGTCCCTCAAGGAAGAGGGGCAGGGCTGGAGGAGCCGACATGGCAATGCTTATCGGGAGACCAGACGCAGGAAAGCCAGGGAAGCGCTCCCTTAAGGATACAGTAATTATTTTCACTCGATGGGAAATCAAGAGGGGCACGATGGGAGGGAGGGCTGGAGAGTGTCTGCCTCACTTCATTACAACTCCCCAGGCAAGGGACACAACATATGCTTTTCATTGGGAAGCCAATAATTTTGAATCGTGGGACAGGTGAAAACTTAAATGACATTTGCAAACCTTGATTTATTTCTCTGCTTAACTCCGGAACATGCTTTAGACTCAGCTCTATAAGTTTCCATAGATTGGTGGGCGATGTCAAGAATTTCCAATGACATATTCAAGTGTTTCCTGTCCCTATCAGTTAATTAAATATTTTCAGTACTAATCTCTTCTTATTGCAATGGTTTCCCTTCTTTCGGCTATGGGTTGGGAAAACAACAGATATGAAATATGTGTTTTATTGAAAACAAAATAACAAAAATAAAAAAGAATAATTTTTCCCCCACGTGCTATTTTACTTGCTGGAAATCTCATTAAAAGTTATTTATGAGCTGTTAGGGATCTCATAAGGATTACACCTAATTCAGTCTGTAAAGTTTTTGAGTTCTTTTTACATGAAGGACCTCCTTTCCCATTATTTTACTTTGGTTTGCACCCAAATAAATACTGGAGATCAACTTCTTGCCGGAAAGGGCTTGAAGGGACCAATGTCCCTCACGTGCGTGACACAGGCAAAGTTTGTAACTTCTTCCTCCCCTTTCTGCTGGACCCGCTCTGCTACGACCAGGGTAATCGACTGAGGGCAAACTTGTTGCTATTGATAAATTATTATTTGTGATATTATATACATTGTAGCGAAGGTGGCAGAGTTGTAGGTATCATTTTTATCCCTGAGGTTTGTAGGCTCTGCAACTAATCATTAGGACTAACTAATGGGTCTGTCCTGACTGACTAACCCATTTTCCTCTGCTCTTCCTCCCCCAGTTCTCTCTGAAATAAGCAAACTGAATTTGATCAGAGTGAGTAATTTCCCAGTCCTTTTTATAGGACCTATGCGCTCATTATTTTGCTGTTTCTCAGGCATCTGAACCTCAGTTCACCAAAACTTGAAATGCTAATCTAGGCATTTTTTGTCCTTCTAGGCCCTTTATTAAAACATGCCAAATAGGGGCTTCCCTGGTGGTGCAATGGTTGAGAGTCCACCTGCCGATGCAGGGGACGCGGGTTCGTGCCCCGGTCTGGGAAGATCCCACATGCCACGGAGCGGCTGGGCCCATGAGCCATGGCTGCTGAGCCTGCGCGTCCGGAGCCTGTGCTCCGCAACGGGAGAGGCCCACGTACAGCAAAAAAAACAACAAAAAAACTGCCAAATAAAGTTGCTTTTAATTTCCAAAGAAATCTTCCTTCTGTTCATATTTCTAAGACACGGGGAAGAATGTAGTCATTCAAGTAGCTGAATATTCAAAATGGAATCTTGTCAGGTAGGAAATTGGCATAAAAATTTAGTAGCAATAACAGCCTTGCTACCATACCCATCAGATATACAATATACTCATGTAAGGGTTAGCTACTGTTATTACCAGTGATCCTACTATCTTTTCTATCAAAAGTCTGGCCCATGGATGGCTTATTTCTCTCTAGGTGTCTACATACCCCTCATACACCAGCTCATTTCTCTAATCAAAACACTAATAATCCCAAGTCCAAGATGAACCATCCAGCCAGACTCTGTATAAGCCTGGAATATCATTTTGGCCACCATGGAAATAGACAACAGCAGTGTCTTCACTTACAGATCTTTCCCTCTTGGATCTCAAAGCATTTACAACTACTGTACATGAGACTGAAACCCTAGCCTACACTCCTCCATTTGGGCAAGAGTTGGTCCTCCCAAAAGTAGTCCAACACTAAGGCAATGGCTACATATTTTAGGAGAGAATGTATTTCTCCTTAATCTCAACCAACTGGAGGATTTTAACCTTTTCTATTCTTTAATAGAATTCTATATAAAAGATCAGTTTAACTTGGTAATGATCATTGAAGCATCCCGAGTATGTTGTAAGCCCCCAGATGAGAAATGTCTCTCGGGCTAGACCAGGGAAAACCACATGAGTTATTTGTATGTCAGTCTAGCACAGTGGTTCTCAACCCTGGCTGCACATAAGAAGACAGACTGACTCTGTCTTCCCCCACCCCCAGCATTGTGGTGTTTGTTTTCGTCTTTAGGATTCCCAGGTAACTTTACGGTGGCAGCCAGGCTTGAGAACCACGAGCCTAAGTTTAATGACAAAGACAGGCTGGGGTGATCCTATGATAAGACCCTCCCAGAATCCTCAGTGCCTGTCCTTGCTAAAATTAGGAGCAGAATGAACCTATAGGGCTCTGACTTACCTCTGACTCCAAACACAGCCGTAGAGTTGTTACCCACCCACTTTTAGTGAGTTGAATTATGTGTTATAGGTTGAATTGTGTCTCCACCTAAAAAAGATGTTGAGGTCCTAACCCCCAGTACTTGTGAATGTGACCTTATTTGGAAATGGTCTTCATAGATGATCAAATTAAGGTGAGGTCATTAGGGTGGGCCCTAATCTAATACAACTGTGTGCTTGTAAGAAGAGAAAAGTTGGACATGGTGACAGACACATACACAGGGAGAAGGCCGTGTGAAGGTGAAGGCAGAGGTAAGGGTGATGCTTCTGCAAGTCAAGGATTTGCCAGAGATGGCCAGCAAAGCACAAGAAGCTGGCAGAGAAGCCTGAAACAAACTCTCCCTCAGAGCCCTCAGAAGGAACCTACCCTGCTGACACCTTGATCTTGGACTTCTAGTCCAGGACTGTGACATAAAAAATGTCTGTTGTTTAAGCCACCCAGTTTGTGGTACTTTGTTACGGCAGCCCTAGGACACTAATACACCCAGTGAATAAACTCAACATATTTTTTTTTTTTTTTTTTTGCGTTACGCGGGCCTCTCACTGTTGTGGCTTCTCCTGTTGCGGAGCACAGGCTCCGGACGCGCAGGCTCAGCGGTTACGGCTCACGGGCCCAGCCGCCCCGCGGCATGTGGGATCTTTCCGGACCGGGTCATGAACCCGTGTCCCCTGCATCGGCAGGCGGACTCTCAACCACTGTGCCACCAGGGAAGCCCTCAACATACTTTTAAACTCCAGGTAGATAAAGTTTACTAAGATCAGGGCTCAACCTTGAGCCCACACAATCCATAAGAACGAAGTATCTGATCAGCTCTAATAGTCTACAGAGTGGGGACTGCAAACACATTCTTCCTGGGGCTTCTAGGAGGAGGTGGCATCACTCGATCTGAGCTTTGGAAGAGTATTATTTTTGAGAAGAGTGAAGGGAAGCAAAGACATAGAAACAAAGATGTTTCAAAGAAGTAAGAGGCTGCCTTGGTAGTGAGTCAGGGAGTCTGACAGAGGGCAAGAAAGAACAGCCTCTGTGTGTGTGTGTGTGCATGTGCGTGTCTTTGGGGTGGAGACTTGGGCCAAACTGACAATAATCAAAAGAACAGTGAACATCCCTAAAGCGTGTACTCTGAATGAAGCACTGTGCTGAATCGTATTCAATCTTAGGGTTGAGTCAATGGAGCTCAGAGACTGTTATCGCCGTTTTACAGAAGAGAAAAACAAAGCTCCGAGGCTTGTCTGACCCCTGCAGTTGTATTCCCCATGTTTCCAGCTACACCACATTGATCACTAGTTTATACCCCCGGTGGGGAGGCATGAATAGAGATGGAGGGATGAAGATGGTCTTCAAGAAAACACACATCTTTGCTGGACTGGGGGCTCGCGCAGCCCCGGAGGTCCCGTCCGTGTGTGGGTACAAGGCTGCCCACCGCACCCCTGCTGTTTCCGGTTTATCCCCCTCGTGGGGGTTACTGATAAGCCAGGGAGACCGATACAGAGCAAGGTGTGCTTTTGGATTGGAGTCCAGCTTTGTTCTTCGACTCCAGTGCTTTAGGGGAAAACAGAGGAGGGAAGAGAAGGAAACATAAAAAGTTCCAGCATATGAGTAGCATTTGCAATGTAATCTACGTGTTCTGAGCCAAGTTACTGTACACGCTCTGGGGAGAATTACAAATAAATGACGAAACGTTTTGAAACATGGCTTATACCTAATTAATCATGGAACTTACAGAACAAAGAAAGCATTTCTTCAAAGTTTTCAGCGTCTTCTCTATTATGTGGAACGTGCGGGGGAGGGGAGGGGAAACCTCCTTGCCCTGTAATGGATACACCGTGCACTTCATCTGGGGAGAGACGTTCTTAATCTTCTTTGGCCTCCTGAAACCTCTGAATCCTTACATCTTTAATACTTTATGCTGAGTATTTTCATATTAAAGGAAACTGAAAGTTTCCAGATCATGAAATATCCCTCAGCTTTTTGTCTCTTGATCCCTCAGCCCAAACGATACCGGTTTTGAGATTATGAGATCCTCAGGCATTTCTTAAGTACCCGTGATATTGTGTCCTGAGACTCCCGTGTCCCTTTTATACACCGCCACCACCCAGAGACATCCGTGGGCGTGTTCTGCTTTGAAGGCAAAGCTCTGAGGCCCAGGTCTTTGCCATGTCTATGCTATCCCCACGCTCTGGACCTTGATTTACCTGTTTGTAAAATGGGGAGAGTAATCGACATCTACTCTGGTTTATTTTGACTGTTAAGTGAAATAATGCCACAAAAGCACTTAGCCTAGTGCTTAGAACATAACCGCTCAATAATGGAGCATGCAACTGAGTGTTCCAGACACTTTTTTTTTCATTCTCTCCTTAACCATGGACTTGGCTGAGTCCCCATTTTGCTTGGCCGGCCAGGACACTTCTTTAAAGTTCTGTTGTACCAGTGACAGATATGGAAGTCAAAAATCACTTTGCACCGGGCAGCCAGTGTCCACTGTTCCTACAGGAAGCCACGGTTCCACTCTTGCCTCTGGAGTTTTTCCATAGTCACTCCATGAGCTAGTGTGGACACAACTTACAGGGAATTGGAGAGGTGTGGGTTTTCATTCCAAACGTTGTCACTTGTACCCTAAGTGGCTTTGGACGAGCCAGTCAGGCTGCTTGGAGGCAGGTTCCCCTTATCCTGCCCCCTTGTTGAAAAGGCAGCAAAAAATGCAATGCATTGAAGTGGTTGTAAGAAAAGCTAAAACCTGAACTCCCCTCTCTCCCAGTTCTGTGTAGAGAATGGGAATGAAGAGCATACTTGCTAAGAATTTCCAACAGCCATGGTGAGCATCTTCCCAAGGTTTCTAAGTATATCCTCTCTTCCCGCCCTTGGGCAGCTCAGCCATGGCCATAGGGCCGGGGGCTGACCATTCAGAGGTGCAGCCTGTGCTTCTGAACCTGGAGGAGGGCAAGGCAGAGGCTCATAGAGAAGGTCTAGCGTAGGGTGGTGGCACCAACTGGCCGGTGGTGGTGATGCCAGGGGTGGTACTGTAGCAGATAAATGCCAGGGGTGGTACTGTAGCCAATGCCTTAGGCATAACCTCACCTGTGTCCTTTGCTCTCTAACCCCTCTTGGTTCCAGCTGACATTTCATCTTAGCTCTCTGTCTTCCTGTAGACTCTGAGCCACCCAACATTGTCCTTATAAATTCATTCTCTACTTAAGCTAGCCATTGAGCTCCTTTGCTCATAAATGAGAATCTAGACTGAGACAAATTAAGATACGCTCAGTGCCTACTACGTACCAAGTACTTTGCAGATGAGGAAACTGAGACCTGGAGAGTTAAGGTAACTTGCCCAGGTTGGTCAGAGGTGGTGCTGTGGTTTGAACCTCTGTCTGTCTGCCTTTTTCACTCAACTCTTTTCGCAGAGAGAGTGCTGAGAGATAAACCTGGAGTCCATAACCATCCGTTTTTGCGTTGAATTTGCCTTGTAGGTGGGGCCTTTGGAGGTTTACAGCTGTGATTGGACACTACATTTTCATCCCCCGCCCTTCTTCCCACCCACTCTCCACTCCACCCTGGTGGTGAGCTGTTTGTAAATTGCATCAAAAGTGAAATGCCTTCCAGTGCTGACAAGCGTCCCTGGCCTGTGCCCATGAACCAGACGACAGAGGTGACGGATCAAGGGACCAAAACAGTGGAAGGACTTGGCTTTCTGTCCTCCACAGCAACTCTCAAGCATAATCTGCTGTATCCTTGGTTCAGGTTCCCTCGGCTGATGCCTTCAGAAATTAAATGCACATGCCTTGCACTGTGTGGTGAGAGCACTTGGCTCATTTGATTTGCATTCACCTGGTGCCCTTATACCTGCTGCTGTACCAACAGATGGCATGTGGTCCTCACTCCCTGGTGTCTACGGCTGGGAAGTCAGATGTTGCCATGTGCCTTTGGAATCGCTCTCCACTGGCAATTCCCTGCAGGGGTGGGGTAGCTTGTCAAAGAACGGGAAGCCACTGGAATGGCCATCCACATCCACGTTCCCATCATCTTCTCTTCCTCAAAACAAGAAGGGGGCTGGCCACTCTCTGGGCACCCAACTTCCAGCAGCTTCCCTGGAGACAGACCCACATAAAACATCTTATTCTTGACCTCATTCCAGTGTATCTGCAGAGCATCAGTCTGGCCAGAACCTGGTCATCTTGTTTCTTTTCCACTGATTTTTTTTTTTTTTAGAAGTCAATTATTAAAGATCTTGGGTAATAAAAGCAGTTTGAACTTCATTATCCCTTCTCCAGTATTAGATACTGAAGACCTTGGTCAGCGATACTGTGTATAAAACATGAAGCAGTGAATTAAATGCAACTTGATGGTACATGTTGTACTTTAATGAAAACAAAGGCTTGGGAACACTGTTTGTGAACATGTTACCCAATAAAGTGTTAGCGAAGGAGCTCATAAAGCTGCCAGAGGGATTTAACCATTGCTAGAGCAAGAGGGAAACGCTCTGCTGTTGGGCCGGACACAGAGGGAGGTCTACAGGCTTTATCACAGACGCTGGAGGTTTTTATTTAAAACACATGGAAGAAAGATACTTGGGTTTGGCACCAAAATGTCTTGCGGTAAAGAAAAAAAAGATTAGAAATATCCAAAAGAAATTAGAAATATCTGGGTTTTTTCTGGAGGGAAAAAACCAGATGTGAAGAAATTAAGACAGGATGACACGGGGTGCTGCGTTAGCCCATTTAAAACGATGGCGAAGGGAAAGAACACTTCTCCATGGCAGCTGGTAGGCACGAGCAATTGAACAGTTCATACCCTCTCTGCTGTCCTTGTCACAAGATTTGTAGGTCGTTCTCAGCCAGCCATTGGGGCGAAAGGGCACAGGTTGTGACCTGCTGTTTTGCCAAAGTATGATCAACTCACACAAATTATAGGCGTAAGAGAGTCCTGACAACTTCAATATGATGCGCAAGGAACGCAATTATTTGTGACATGTGAAGCCAGTGTGAGACCATAATTCTGTCGCTGCGTGACAAGGCATTATTAGCCGGGGCAGGCAGCGGCTTGAGCCAGGAGCAGCTGGAGGAGAGGCAGGGAGAGAGAGAGAGAGACAGAGAGAGGCAGAGGGAGAGAGCTCCACGGGGAAAGCCCATGATGGGCTTTCTCTCCCAGGGCTGCGAACAGCCAGGGTCCCTTTGTGGAATGTGGACCTGCTCAGAAGACAAGTCACCTGCCAGCTCTCTGGTCACTGGAGAATGAAGAAGGGTTTGGTGGGAAGGACAGAGGGGGAAGCACACCCTTGGCCTGTGGCTTGCACAGCCAGCGTGTTTTCTTTGACATTGGACGTGATATTTTTCAAACTGTGTTGTTTCAGTGGGAGAAGAGATGGGGGTCGGGGTGCTGGGCAGAAACCTCTGCCCCCTATGGTTCCTTCCCACCAAGTCCTCCCTGGAACCTGTAGTGAAGGAGACACAGCCCAGGCCCCCGGGGTTTCCGCAGCCCTGGAGATCCCGCTGCCTGCACCTCTGTGGACTCTGTAGGGGATCAGCTCAAGGTAGGTGTAGGTATTTCCTTTCTGATGATGGTTATGGAGGGTTTGGCCCAGGGGCGTGTGAGAGGAGGGCGGCTGGGCCCCAGGAAGGTTTCCAGGCTGCGTGTGGGGGTCACATGACAGGTGGGTCCCATGACAGGTGAGTCTCCAACTACCGTATTCATGAAACAGGAAGTGAGATTGTGTTCCGCTGGTCTGCAGAGGGTAGCTGCTTCTTAGCCCAGTGACTGTAACCCCAGTGTTGAGTGGTGGGCGGTCATGACATGCATTCATAGAGTCAATGAATGTACCGTGAGCACCTACTCGGTGTCAACCAGTGCCCAAGGCACAGAGAATCTGAATGAGAAACACCTCCATCTGCCCCCCAGAGCTCTCAGACAGTGAGGATAGACAGATGAAAACAAAATAATTAAAACATGCTGTGGGAATGGGGCAAGCTCTAGGAATCATGGGTGTGCTGGGGGAGGCTGACTTCCTCATATCATTCAGAGGTCTGCTCAGATCTCCCAGGCAGCGGGGTCCACTCCAACGACATCGTCCAAAACAGGTCTTCTATCTCAGGCTGTACTTGCCACCTTGCTGCCATGTCTTGTCATGTCTGAAGGCAGGGTCAGAGGGCACACAAGCCAGGGATAATCAGTAGCAAACACGCACAACGCAGAGCTGCTAGGGAGCAGCTCTTTCCAGCGGGAGTCGGTATTTGACCGAACAGCACTTATTAGTGCATGTTCGTTGTTCCTCCTCTTACAACGTAAGCTCCAGGAAGGCGGGACGTTTTCTCCTCACTATTCGTCTCCCAGTTGCCCTGAACAGTGGACACAAAGTACTTGCCCAGCCAACATTTTCTGAGCGCCTCAATGCCAAGCACTGTCCTAGGTGTTCTTGCTTTCAAACACATTAGCCTGTTTAATCCTTCCAAACCACCCAGTGAGGTAAGTTTGCTACTTATCTGTTGCTTCATAACAAATCGTCTCAGAACGTAATGGCTTAAAATGATAATATTTATTACTTCTCACAATTCTGTGCCTTGGTTGGGGTTCAGCTGGGCCAGTTCTTCTGCTGGTCTCGCTTAGAGTTTGATGAGGCTGCATTTCTCTGGGAGCTTGGTCATGGCTTGATCATTCAAGATGGACCCTTGTCCTCCAGGGTCCCTAATCAGTTGCCAGTCTAGCCTGGACTTCCTTATAGCATGGGGCCTGGGCTCAGAAGCCCCAGGTCGTCACTTCCTTCATGTTCTATTGGCCCAAACAAATGCTGAGACCAGCCCGTCTTCGAGGAGAGGGAAATAGACTTCTCTTTTTTTTTTTCTTCACATCTTTATTGGAGTATAATTGCTTTACAATGGTGTGTTAGTTTCTGCTTTACAACAACATGAATCAGTTATACATATACATATGTTCCCATATCTCCTCCCTGTTGCGTCTCCCTCCCTCCCACCCTCCCTATCCCACCCTTCCAAGCGGTCACAAAGCTCCTAGCTGCTCTCCCTGTGCTATGCGGCTGCTTCCCACTAGCTATCTACCTTACGTTTAGTAGCGTATATATGTTCATGCCTCTCTCTCGCTTTGTCACAGCTTACCCTTCCCCCTCCCCATATCCTCAAATCCATTCTCTAGTAGGTCTGTGTCTTTAGGTGGATAGACCTAGAGTCTGTCATACAGAGTGAAGTAAGTCAGAAAGAGAGAGACAAATACCGTATGCTAACACATATATATGGAATATAAGAAAAAAAAAATGTCCTGAAGAACCTAGGGGTAAGACAGGAATAAAGACTTCTCTTCTTGATCCAAGGAGGGCATGCACCTGCACAGAGGGGAGGACTGTGGTTGGAGACGATGCACTACAGTATAATTAGCCTGCTTTATAACTGTGGAAACCGAGGCTTAGAGGGATAAAAAGATGTGTACAAAAGTAGGAAGAAAGCGGCAGAGCTAGAATGTCAGCCTGGAGCAGTCTAACTCCATCTCCAATGTTCTTTGCTTACTAGTGACTCTTCTCAGTAGCCCCTCCTGAACCTTGTGGGGCAGAGCTGCTATCTTCCGTGGCTGCCCCTCCGCTTTTCACTTTCTCAGGAGAGTGGCCGGGGTTTGGGGGCATGGCAAGCTCTAGAATGTCATCCAGCCTCTACAGCTCACTAACTGAGCGACCCTGAGCAGATTTCGGAACCATTTGGAGTGTCTTCCTTAGCTGTGAAACGGGACAGTACTGGTGTCTACCACACAGGACTGTGGGAAGCTATATATGTAAGGCACGCCACCCAATGCACGGCGTACGGTCATCGTTCAAAGGGTGACAGTTTTAAGGTGCCAAGATCTCCAGCTGGACCCAAAAGGAGCCTTCACAGACTAGTTTCATAACTGAATTTAAAGTGTAAGAATTCCCAGATGGGTGAGCAAATACCCACATTTACTGTTAATCCACAGATACCTTCTGAAATCCGCAAAAAGGCTTTTAGGGACTGGCGTGTGGGGTAAGTCATCACACTCTCCCCTGCAAGAATCTGACTGGGCATCCTGACTTCCTGTTCATACAGGGATGAAAGAAAGAAGAAAGAAAAGGAAAAAAAAAAAAGGGTGAACAGAATTATATGCAGCTCTGGAGCTAGGATTTAAGGATAGACATAAATCTAAGCTACCAACAGAAAGCTAGGGAGAAACAAACAAACAAATATCCCCTGAGGGCCACTGTGTCTCATCCTTGACTCACCGGATTAGTCAGGACTCTTTGGGTTATTAGAGGTGACGTGCCCACACTGACTCCAGACAGCTTAAAGCGAGAGGGGGGATTTATGGTCAGGCCTGGTTAGATCCAGGAGCTTACGCAGCATTGTCAGAAATCACTGTCTCCATGGCTCAGCTCTGCTTCTCCAAGTGGCTTTCTTTTCCTCTTCCGTAGTCAGGCTCCTTCCTGGGCAGCCTTTCATTTGCTTCTAGTTCTATGACTCCAAGGGCCAGGCCCTTTCTCCTCCTGTTTCTTATTGAAAAATTCCCAAGAATTAGAATTGGTTGAGGTTGGGCCCACGTGTGACATGACCAACTTGAGTCCCAGAGAGTGGAATCTGGTTGTCTAGCCTACGTCAGGGCCTGCCTCTGTGGCCCAGGGGTAGGAATTCTGGGATTACTAGTCCTATGGATTGAGGCACAGTTCTGCAGAGGAAGTAGGAACATTTAGCAAGTTCTCCTGAAGGCTGGTTCCAATATAACTGAGCTGTGGACTTACTAAAATCTCTGGGAAAAAAAAAGCTTTTGTCAACATGAACACAGCCCTTGTGTTGCTCGTGGCTTGGGTGGGGGGCATTTTTCTATCGATTATTTCTTTGTGCCCTATTTGCTGTATTTATTTATGGATACTTATTTTCCTACCAGTCTTAGTAAATGCTTGAAATAAGCATATACCCATGAACCAAAGTTCTAATTTAACACCTAAATGTCACAACACGTATTCCACAGCCCCCGGATTAACCAGCAGTCACCTTGTAAACCAAAATTTGTGGAAAAAGATTATATTTCTTTTATTTGTCCCCAAAAGTTTCCATTGTATACAAAAAAAAAGAGACAGTGTTCCTTTTGGGGAGAAGACGTTTCTACTTTGGGTTTAAACCAAATAAAATAATATTTAAGGAAATATTAAATAAATTATTTATCATGTTGGTCAATGTTTTGGGGAATATAGCTTAGATAAACACATTTTTAAGGTCAGCCACTCTAAGGGCTGGGTTTTATAAAAACAGCCTCTGAGGCGCTTTAATAAATCTAAAAAGAAAAAAAAACATCAAGCACTTGTTTTCATTATGGAATCATTTTCTCTTGCTGAATAATGATCATTCAAGAGGTAAGCTTAACCAGGAGGCCCTGACGGCCACACTGGGAAACTCGCATATTATGAACAATCTACACTGATGGGAAGCACTGTTGGCCATGCCTGGATTTCTGTCAAAGCAGTCCAGTCTTTCAGTTGCATTTAAATCAGATAAATGGACAGAGCTGGCGGATCTGGGTCATAAAATTGTCAAATGAAGATAAATTCATTCCTCCTCAATGGGAAACTTCAGAGTAGACTTAGAATATATGTAAGTACAAAATAATGTGTTTCTATTCCCTCAGAATAAACGGTGACCAGATTCATCAAGTGCATTGAATTCACCTCCTGGGTCCTCCATCTTTTCCAGTTGCCGCCCAAGGTATCTTTGGGGCCCATTTGTACTCCTAAATGGCATTCACAGCTAAAGGAAGGCATGGGATGGAGAGGAAAGGATGTTTGGATTCTAAGAAATGGCAGTGGAAGACGTGAGGGGCAGGGGAGCTCTAACGAAGAAGGGGGGCAGGGAGAGCAGCCAAGGGGGGACCGTGAGGAAGGGAGACCACGGGAGGAAGAATAAGAAGCAGAAAGGAGAAAATGTACCTTTGCAAAAACTGGGCAGAGACCAGCTCAGAGGCGCTGCTTGCTGTGGCGCTGGTTTCATTTTTGTGTGGTTTATCGTTTGTCTGAAACTTGAAGGGCTCTCATGACTCCTTCTTATCTATACAAGGAGGCCACATCCCTGCATGTGACCCCAGCCCCACCTTGGTCTTGAAAGGAAAGCCGGGGCTAGGAATGAGGCTGGAGGTTCTGAGTCTTGTCTCTTCCAAGGGTGGAACCTGCAGCAGAATTTCATGGCTTCAAAAAAGAAGATACTTTCTGTTTATGAGCAGGAAAGCATGTCACTGCGGAGTTGGAGGAGTTGAGGTTGCATTACCATCAAGTGCCTCAGGCCTTGAAAGTTCAGGAGAAGAGAGCCTGACTTAACCACATCTGGGGCTTGAGGTTTTATTGAACTGGTAAAAAAAAAAAAATCTCTGCAAAATATTTTGAAAATATTTGATAAACATAGACTGAAGCTACTGCCTACATGCATGGGGGACAAAATAGCCCTGAATTCAGAGTAACAACCTGTGAGCAACCAGCCAGTACTTGGGTTAGGCACAAAGTAGAATGATTAGAAAGGCGGGCTTCAGAGCAAGGCAGAACCAAGCCCAAATCCCAGCTCTACCACTTGTTAGTGGTAGTAACCACGAGTGTGTGATGTCACCCATCTGTGCCTCAGTGGCTTCATTCATAAAATGGAAATGAATGCTCCTTTGGTGGGCTGCCATGAGGACCAAACAAGGTTAAGTTGTATGGAAATGATATTATGATAGATTGTCAAAATGGCCATTTCCCCTTCTACATCCACTTCCTTATGATATCCCATTAAGAGGAAGAGTCTAGGGGCTTCCCTGGTGGTGCAGTGGTTGAGAGTCCGCCTGCCGATGCACG
This sequence comes from Grampus griseus, assembly GCF_964374135.1. Classification (NCBI taxonomy): domain Eukaryota; kingdom Metazoa; phylum Chordata; class Mammalia; order Artiodactyla; family Delphinidae; genus Grampus; species Grampus griseus. The sequence continues at coordinate 69,793,819 of NC_139010.1, forward strand.
GGACACAGGTTCGTGCCCTGGTCCGGGAAGATCCCACATGCCGCGGAGCGGCTGGGTCCGTGAGCCATGGCCACTGAGCCTGCGCGTCCGGAGCCTGTGCTCCGCAACGGGAGAGGCCACAACAGTGAGAGGCCCGCGTACCGCAAAAAAAAAAAAAAAAAAGACGTAGGGTCTATTGCTCCACCTCTCGAATCTTGGTTAGCCGTGTGACCTGAAGCATTAGCAAATGTGAAACAGGCAAAGACTTGAAAATTGCTTGTCTATTGGAGGCTTCTCTCTTTTGCTGGGCTTGGATCCCTGACGCTGGTATGCAAATGAGCCTGAACTAGCCTGCTGGAGGATGAGACGCCACATGGGCAACCAAGGTGACCAGCAGACAGTCTGTCATCTCCCATACATGTAAGAGAAGCAATTCTAGATCATCCAGCTACCAGCCCTCCTATCAGCTAACTCCAGATGCAAGGGAGTGACCAGCCACAGAGATCAACTAAGCCAGCTCAGAGCAGAAGACCACCCAGCCAATCCCAAGAATTGGAGCTAAATAAAAGGTTGTTGTTTTAAACCACTAAATTTTGGAGTGGTTTATTATGCAGCAAAAGCTGATTGATATAGGTGGTATCCACTTATTATAACTTACTAATTGGATCAATCAGTCATTTAAATTGCCTGATTTTTGTTCAAAATGACTTCTATCTGTAGAGAGAGACTGGGGCATGGCAATCTTTCTGGTAGCTATTTTGTACAGTCATGTGGTTTAGGATTAATTGCAAAAGACAAGAAGATTTAAGACATCAATAAGGATTTTTCTGAAAATATTTTAAAGTCTTTCCTCCCATCATATTTTAAAAGTTTGACATCAACATTCTACAAGTCAGAAAAATATACAAAGCAAACACCAAACACTGAAGCTCACTAAGGTTCAACGGCAAGATTGGTCAAAACAGAAAGTCACTCTTAAACAGTTCTGAAGCCCTTAACCCAGGGAACCAACTGGAACCAGAAGAAATGAAATGGAAATAAAAAGGATGAAACTGGATAAAAGGGAGGTCAGTGCCTTGGAACCCATCCACATTCTCTGGTGGGAGTGACAGGCTTTGCCAACTACCCAACTGTAAAGGAGATAAAAGAATTTATGGGCCAAAGCAAAATGAAGAATTATCCAGATAATTTAGGCCGACTGAGCACTCTCACCTGAATTTACCAGTGACTTGTAGCCAAACTGTGTCTGATGGCTTCTATTATCTAGACAGCTGTCTCATTCTTCCGCTTTGCTTGGAATTTGTATGTTCTTTGGCATTTCAACTGCTTTTTATTGCCTACATTCTTTACCCAGGTTGTTGCTCTCTGAGGTTTTGATGTTAAGAAGCGTGGATAAGTTTTGGAAGCGAATTTTTGGCCTGAAGACTCCAAAGCATTCGTTCATTCAACAAATATTTATTATTAATTATTAGGTGCTAGAGACAGTGCTAGGCATTGAGGATGCAACAGTGATTCAAAGAAACAAGATACCTTGGCTTCAGCTTAAGTTTAGTGAGGGAAAAGGATCCATCCCCAGAGAAGACAATGTGAGAAGTGCTGTGACTGGGGAAGTACAGGGCATTGTTGGAGAATATGGTACGCAATTCAGACTTGGGCTAAGTGGTCAGGAAGCACGTCACAGAGGAAGTGGTGCCCAAGATGAAAGATAAAGAACAAGCATTAAGTGGTGTGAAGAAGTAAGGGAAAGAGTATTACGGACTGAGAAAACAGTATTGCATCACTCCGCCTGAGAGAGTATTGCAGAATTAAAATGTTCAGTATGGGGCTTCCCTGGTGGCGCAGTGGTTAAGAATCCGCCTACCAATGCAGGGGACATGGGTTCGAGCCCTGGTCTGGGAAGATCCCACATCCTGCAGAGCAACTAAGCCCATGAGCCACAAGTCCTGAAGCCTGTGCTCCTAGAGCCTGTGCTCCACAACAAGAGAAGCCACTGCAACGAGAAGCCTGTGCACTGCAACGAAGAGTAGCCCCCACTTGCCGCAACTAGAGAAAGCCCACGTGCAGCAATGAAGACCCAAGGCAGCCAAAAATAAAATAAATAAATAAATTTATTTTTTAAGAAAGTTCAGTATGGCCAAATGCTTGCATTAACACCAAGTAGTCTGTGAAACCTCAGTACCATTGAGTGAAATGATGGTGAACACTAAAACCATGGCCAAAGCCTGGCCATGACCTGCCTTCCCAGGTCTGCCCTAGGGTCATGGTTAATTTCAGGTGGTGATACTGGTTGGTGCTTTTAACAGCCGTGTCTGTGTGGCCAGAGTACATGCAAGTGGAAATAGGCTGGTTGGCCAGCTAGTGTTCTGAATGGAGGTCAACCCAAGACAAGTGTATATCCCTCAAGGTTAAGCCAGACTCTGCATCATCTTTTCCTACTTCCAACCAATTGAGACATAAGAGAAGGGTGAAAAAAAAAGGCAGAGAGAGAATACGGTGAGCCTCAGAATCCTAAGAAATTGTGACTGTCATGAGAAGGGTTCTAAACTCTGTTTTAAACTTTAGCAATCCTTGTAAAAAACATAAGCTACTGACCAGAAGCACAAATTCAGAGTGTGAGCTCTATATACAAAGACCCCTGTATTAGTTATCAAGTGCTGTGTAACAAATTACCTCAGAATTCAGCAACTTTAAACAGCAAATATTTATTAGCTCTCAATTTCTGCAGCTTACCTAGGTGCCTCAGAATTATGAGAGACTTTATGGTCTCTTATAAAGTTGGAGCCAAGCTGTCAGCCAGGGCTGCACTCTCATCTGAAGGTCTGACTGGGGAGGATCTGCTTCTTAGCTCATTCATGTGGTTGTTGATTGGATTCAGTTTCTCATGGGCTGTTGGACTTAGGGTCTCAGTTCCTTGCTGGCTATAGAGGACCATATTTTTGTTTTGTTTTTACCATGCAGACCTCTCCGTCGGGTACTTTACAGCCTGGAAGCCGGCTTCTCTTAGAGCTAGCAAGTGTGAAAGTGTGAGAGAGGGCGTGCAAGACAGAAGCCGTAGTCTTTTTATCACCTAATCTTGGAGGTGGCATCTAATCACTTCTGCTATATTGTATTAGCTAGAGATAAGTCAGTAAATCCAGTCGACATTCAGGGAGAGGGGGTTATACAAGGCCATGAATACCAGGAGTCTGGGATTGATGGAGGCCATCTTAGAGGTTGCCTAAAACAGCCCCCAAAAAAGGAAATGATGTGTGTATATTCATCCTTTTCTTTCCTCCTCTCCTCCTGCTAGAAAGAATAATAACACTTAGCCTGTAAAATTTTAAAGGATGAAATGAGGGAATAGCTGGCAAGTGTTGGGCACATATTGGACTACATTCAGTGATGGATGTCGAGCGGGGAAGCATCTCCTCTTCGTTTATATTTAACATATCCATGGGCTATTGTCACTCATGATCAGCCAGTTGAACTTTTTGGATGAATTAATCTCAAGAAAAGCTGATTTGACTTTTTTTCCCCACACAACCATTAAAAGCCATAGAATGAGAACAATGGTATATAGGGGGAGAGTAAGGAGAACAGATAAACAAGATGCAGGGCTGGTGGGTCTCATCAGAAGATAGGATATCCTCTGTTTTGATGTTCTCTCAGGAATAAACTTTTGCAATTTGTATACTACCTCAGAGCAAATGGGAGTCACTGATCTTTGTGGAACAATTACTCAGTGTCAGGCATTGTTCTAAGCATTTCTCATGTATCCTTTAGTCCTCAGACAACCATATGAGGTAGGTGCTATTATCAACCCATTGTAAAGTTGAAGAGGAAGAAACTTGCCAAAGTTTATACAGTTAGTAAGGGATGAGGGTAGGGTAATTCCAGAAAAGGTAGTTATCACAAAACTCTGTACCATACTGTGTTGCATGGACCACAGTGTCTGTGGTTGATTTTGTGGACTTCTGATGGGCTTGGCACCATCTTTTGCCTCAGTGGGATATTGGCAAGCCACCCCCATACATTGTGAGGATGCGAAGCCCTTAGGCTCCCCTGATGCTACGCTCATATGACCAGTCATATAGAGCCCACTCATCTTATGTTCCCTTCCATTTTGCCTAAGAGCTTAGGAAGTTCCTTTATTCTGACTGTGGTCTGAAGAGCACACAACTTGCCCAGGGTCTCTGAGGCCCTGGATTCATGGCCCCAGCCCCACCCCACTTAGGTGAGAACAATGATTAGATAGTGATCTCCATCTAAGCAAGGGCTGAGGCAGCTCAGAGGGCAGGGGACTCACAGCTACTCATGGCATCCCCTCATCTTTTACAACATAACATGAATCATTTTTCAGGCCAAGAGAACTTTCCTCTTAGGTTTATTTTTAAATTAAATGCATTTAGGGCCTAATTATTTATCTTTGCCTTCTTCCCTTCACTAAACCTGCTTTATAACTGCTGCAACCGGAAAGGCACACTGCAGTTGGGAGTGGGATGAGGTTTTACTATTTGGAAAGAGTTCCAACATGTTTAGAAACCACTGACAGAGAAAACTGTTTCTACCCAGGACATTCAGAACTATGCCAGGAAAGTAGAATAGAAATTGTGGAAATATGGAGGGACCAGTGAGATAAAAACAAGGACTGCAATGAACATTCAAAAGAAAGTTGGAAGAAACCCCACTGAAAATGTTGGCATCTGGTAGATTTCAAGCTTAAGGATAAAATCTCCAAGTTGGGAGAGCAATTTTTGGTTTTCCAGCAAGTACCTCTAGGGGCAATAATTTTTAGGGAAAGGTAGCTCATAACATTGAACATAGTATTAACATAGCAGGCTGCTTGCCCAAACTTACTTTATTTTCATTTGCATTATTGGTTTGAAAACTCTGCTGGGTTCGTGATCCGTATCATGTTGGCACCTGTCCTCGTAGAAACTGAAATGCTGAGCCTGCAGTTTACTCTGACTGTTTTACTTGACTTGGGAGAGGCCCAAAGAAATTTAGGTTGCTACAGGAAGACTGATAAAACTCTCAGCCTTTCTCCTCAGTAGATCGTTCCCCCGGGGAGATATTTGGGGGGCTGGATACTTTTCAGTTGAAACCCAAGAACATCAGCGGTTATACAAAAGCCCCTGGGATATGCACATGTGTGTGTATGCACATAATGCGTGTGTGTGTGCATGTATATATACATACATACACACACACGTTTTTTTGTAAGAGAGTTGCGGTGAGAGGTTAGTTATAATCACATACAAATTTGCAAAATTGCCGATGAGGTGCCTCTAATGGTGATAGCTAGATCTATTGGTATGATGTTTTTTCAACCACACTTACGACTGTGACACTTCTATCCTGGTAAATCGGGTGAGTGATTTGTCACGCCTATTTTACACAGGAAGAAACCGAGATCTGCCTTAAGCCATAGAACTAGATGGTGGAAGACAAAATTAGGACTCTTGACTCTGTGACCTTAGCCCCTATCTTCAATTCTACTTCCCTCTTACTCTGAATATCCTGTGGTGGAAAAGAGCAAGGCATCTGTGTGATCTCCCGAGGAAAGGTCCCAATCAGTATAAGCCGATCAAGTTTACTCCCTGCAGCAAGGCTGGAAACAGACAAGAAAAGTCTCCCTCCCAGGCTCCACTCCAGCCCAGAAGGGGGCCTCAGAGTCTCTGCAATGCAGCCACCATGCATGGCTTCACGGTGAGACATGGACACTGGTGGCCACTGGCCCCTTGGAGTCTTCTGGTCAAAACTAACCTCTAGCCCATTCCCCAGTGCATGAGGCATTTCTTTCCTGGTTGCCTACAGCACCTTGAGTTTCTTATAGGGAATTACCTCCTTCCCCCATGTGCCATTTTGTGAAATCTTGGCAAAGATGTAAGTCAGGGTGCTCACTTCCCATATGGAAGCTGAGAGTATGGGTTCCTTCCTCTAGCTGCCCAGGCAGAAGGGGGATCAGACCCTCTCTCCTGGTATTTGAATAGAAGCTTTCCCAGCCAGTACTGCCTACTGGGTCTCCAGTGTCCTACTTCCTATACCTGTGGAAACAGGAGACTGCCTGGGGAGAGGAGAGCTTTTCCTGTTTCACCATACTTCCCAGCCTACTCGGAAGAGGAGCTAAGATTGGGTGTCCTGGTTGCCTTTTATTTACTGGGGGCTGTCTGGCTGGCTTCATGGAAGAGGGAGATGGTATTGGAAGTTGGAGGATATGGAAGACTTTCTCGACAGTTGGAATGGCCTGAATAAAGGCCTGGAGGTCGAGAAGCAATGAGTCTAGTTTGGAGCACAATATATGTACAGGACAGTGCTGGGAGCTAAAGCTGATACACCAGATCGGCATTAGCGTTGGGAAGGTCCTGAATGGAAAGCAGGGCATAGAGAGGATGGACATTTTCACAGTCAGCCCTGTCGGATCCTGCACTCTGGCTGCCCAACTGGAGCTCTGTGGATGACCACTGCATTTCTGGAAGAAAGAGTGGACTAGACCTTCCACTTCCACAATGGGAGGCCAGGAAAAGCCTTGCAGTTCCTGCTGAATTCCACCCTATGTGTCACCCTATGCGTTTTCTCCATTAACACTATCTCTTCTCTCTCTCTGCTTCCCAAAGCTGATAACCAACTCCTGAAAATTCTACCCTCCAAGTATCTCTCATAGCCGTCATCTCTCCCTCTCTAAGTCATGAGCCAAATCAGCGCTCAACACACACCTCCTGGCATAGCGCACTAGGCATCTAACTGAACTTCTAGCTGCAGGTGTACAGCCCCTCCCACAATGTCTTCAAGATCCAGCCACCACAGTCCACCACAGGGCTCTCTCTAGAGCTCAGTCCCATGACACACTAGATGTCCTTCATGACTAACCACTGACTCTGGATATATCCAGTCTCATGAATTTGGCACAGAAAGCCCGCTGTGATGTCCTAGCCTGGGATCATGCCTCCTTCCCCACTCTTTCCTCCACAGATCTCTCCCGCATCGTGTGCTCTGTGTCTTTGCTGTTTCACACCTCCATGATTTTACACACGTTCTTCTAATGCCCCTTTCACACTTAGATTCCACTTAAGCACTCTTTCTCATCTTTCTAGGTTCCATGGGGAACCTATCATGGGGGGAGACGCAAGAGGGAGGAGATATGGGGGTATATATATATGTATAGCTGATTCTCTTTGTTACACAGCAGAAACTAACACACCACTGTAAAGCAATTATACTCCAATAAAGATGTTAATAAATAAATAAATAAGTAAATATCATGGTGGGCATGACGCCTGGCATATATAATAATTACCCATTGAGTGTTTGTTGAATATTGATCTCAATAAAACCATTCTGCCTTCCCTTGGCCCCAGCTAGTCCTTTCTTTGGACTCCTAGGGTTTTTTGTATGTCTACACCTTCACTGTAGCATTTCTTACATGGGGTTTTAATGTCTAATTCTCTCATTAAATGGTAGGCTTCCAGAAGTATAGTGTGTGTGTGTGTGTGTGTGTGTGTGTGTGTGCACTTCCCTGCTACCCTGCATCCATTCCTCCTTCCTAGTAACATTTTCTTCCGAAAATTCTCACTCACTCTGCAGAATCCTCTGTAGACATTTCCTCTTACTACCCAGGGTGGTCAAGCAGTGGTTGTATAACCTAAGTTTGGCTAACTGGACCCTTGACTGTACGGCAATGATGAAAGGAATGGCTGGCGCTCCTTTACAGTGGCAATACCCATGTGAGATGATCAGGAGGTTCCTACTACAGAGACCTTACCCCTGGTTACTGTCTGTCCCTAGCTGGATTCTGTGGCTTCCTCTTCCATCCCTGGGTACCTCAAATTTTTCTAGTAGATTCACTTTTTTGTTGTTGAGTTCATCAGTGTTAGTTTCTGTTGCTTGCAACCAAAACAAGTCTTAACTGATGTAGCAGAATGAGGGGAGAGCTAAGGTATATTCTCTGAGATTCTGTACCTCTGCCATTGCCGGTGGTGCTAGAAAAGGAAGGTCCTTTCTTTCTTGTATAAGAAATAGAAATCAGCTCAAAGCAGCTCAAGGAAATAGGAGAGCTAATTGGAAAAATACCATCTTTGTGGGAATCTAGGAAAAGTTGAACTATTAGGTTTGAAGTAGGAAAGGAACCAAGAACAGATGTTTGCTCTCTGCATCTGTACTGTTCTATTATCTCTCTATCTGATCATCATAACTTCAGCTTGCATATAAGCCCATATAGTGCTGCCGTTTGCCCTGAACAAGTGCCCTCCACACTTACCACTTCTGGGAGAACAACAGTCCATGTTTTAACTGCCAGCACTTGTGACTCTGTTACGGGGCAGATCAGAAGTCCCAGGGAACCTACAGCTCCAGGAGCAGTCCTCAAGCGATAACCGACAAGAGCTGGAGGATAAATCCCCCAGCTCCCTCCCTTCTTGGCCAAGACAACTCTGAGGCACACGTTCTGCCCTGGCTCTCTGAGTTCCCCAGTAAGATGAAACTCCATTTGCCCACCGTGGAAATGTGCTTGACTGTGTTGCCCCCTTTCCTTCTCTCTTTCCCTTTCCCTGACCGGTGTTTTCTGGGACCACCTCCCCAATAAACTCAAGGGTCTATACTTCTGGAGGAATACACTAAAACAGTCCATAATGGTCCCAGTTCAGCATTTACATGGCTATGCAATGGTAGGATCCACCGCTCACAAGCACCTTTATTCTGTCTCACTTTGTCCAAATTCCAAAGAGACAGACTGGCTCTCTGTTTTGGTGAGAGAGAAACTCATCTTTTTAAGTCAAGCTGCATTCAGAGGTGGCCAGTATGTCCATGGATGGCCACCCCAGGCCAGCTGATCATCTCTAGCCAGGAGGGGAGAGTTGTAAGGTTTGCTGGTCAGTCCACAGGCCTGTGAGCAGGAGACCTTTAAGTCTCAACTGGGGCCATTTGCCTTTCAGGGAACTATCACCCAGGTGGTTGCATGGGAAAATCAACACAAAAGGCTGTTTATTGGACATCAAATAATTATTTGCAAACAATGCTTTGATAGGTTAAGCACAAAAGAATCAGAAACACATGGATTAAATTTTCATTGAAATACACACTTGAGTTTGAAAATTAACAGGATACGAGCTTAGGAAGGGATTTTTCCCACTTTCTTTTGCCAAGCCAGATTATTTGGAAAATAACTCAGGAATTTTTTACAGCTCAGGCACCCTCCTACTCCCTCCTTCCCTTTTCTTTAGCTTTTCCCTCACACGGAGTTAATTAATAAAAGCAACATTTATCAAAGAGGACAAGTCAGCCTGTTTGCGTGTCATGTGGCGATGGGGGGTGGGTGTGACCATCTGTAGCATGGATGCATTTCATGGAGATCTGAGGTCATCAGTGCTGCGATGACCAACACCCAGTGCTCACGCCCCATGTGTCGAGCACACTGTGCTAAGCCCCTGGGAGACCCCCACCAGGTAGGCGCTGTCACCATTCCTCATTTACAGGATAGAAACTGAGGCTTAGGATTAAAGGTATTTTTCCCATGTGTAAACAGCTAGTAAGTGGCAGAGCCAACATTTGAATTCTCTCCTTCTGTCTTCTGAAACCACTGAGGGATCTTACCCTGTGAGTGGGGACTCATAAAACCTCTGAGATGGAAGAGAGTTCTAACACCACCCCTTCATTTTATTAAAGAGGAAACTGAGGCCCAGAGAGGCAAAAGATCAAGCAAGATTATTATGCTTGGGAGCCTGGTTTAGACAGACACGTTATTAACCAGAAGCATTGCCTTCTCCAAGTGTTAACTATTTAAAATACTCAAAGGAGAAAACCGTAGCTGTAGCTGTAACATCTAGTGCCCAAGTTCCAGTCCCTGACTCTTTAGACGGGAATTGTTTACGTATGAGATACGATTATAAGGACAAGATTCGTTTAGCCGCAGCCTCGTGATGTATTGGGAGTTCCCAGGTCTGGCGCTCTACCTAAGTCACACAGATAACTTGACGTCAAGAGGTGATCTGAAGGCCACTGCATGGCTCACCCACCCCAGAATATCTCCCCCAGCCCCTGCCTTCCTGTCTAATATTGCCAACAGTAGTCCCTGCTTTGTAGTACTGTGGTCCTGTGCAGTGCCTCCAGTGGTCCAAAAACGAATGGAAACATGTTGCAAGGGAAGAAGAACAATCAGATTCTAAAAGCGAATCAACTTAATGGATTTAAGTCACAGTCTTGAGGGAGAGGGGTGTGCTTTGTCCCGTCCAGGAAGCCAGGTGCGAAGGAGAACGTTGAGCTGACTATTGTCCCCTGCTCAGAGCCACAGCCACACAGAGGCATTGTCATTGTCAAGGTTCTTCTGGCTGCAGGGAAGAGGAACTCATTCAAACTACCCAAAGCCCCAAATGGAGGACTTCAATAAGGACACAAGGGTTTCTCATGCAACCCAAGGAAGGAAATGCAGCTGAGCTCCAGAACCAGAAAGGGATCAGATATCAGGGCAGCTACTATGTCTGACTTTCCCTGGTCCAGGGTTGCATGATGCCCTGTCCCTGTTTCTCTCAGGGATTCTGCAGACCAGTTGTCTGCCTCTAGACGAACTTGGCAGAGGACGTCCTCTCCACGGTACCCACAATGGGTCCAGTTTGAAAGACTAATAACAGTCAATCACTGTACCTTAATTCCAAATTCTTGGGAGAGAAAATAGAACTGATCCAACTTGAGTTTTCTATAAACCCTTCGTCCCATTCACAGCAGTCAGGCAGTCTGGGTTCCCACTATGAACACAGTTATGTGGATCAGCTCCTGTGAATGGAAGGGAGAGGAGTGGCCTGGAGACAAACCCCCAAATCTCCAATGCCTTGCAGAATGTTGCAGAGACTCCTAGCTGTTCCCCAGTGTCTCTTTTCCCTTTCTTCCATAGCAACAGCACCCTTTAATGTTCAGCTGGGCACACGGTCTCCCAAAATAAAGACTGTATTTCCCAGCTTCCCTTGCGGTTGAGTCATGTGACTCAGCTCTGACCGATGGGATATAAACAGAAGTGTGTGTACAAGTCCCGGGGAAGGGTCTTTATAGGGAGGAGTAATACCATCTCCCTCTCTTTTATGGCATGTGGACACGATGATTAGAGATGAAGCAGACATCCCGAACCAATGGAAGCCACGCGTTGGGGATGGCAGAGCAAAAATAATGACGGAGTCTGAGACCCCACTGACTGCAGACGGCTGTTCCAGCTTGGACTGCTCAGGCCCATTTCCCTGTGACAGAGAAATAAATGTCACCTTGTTCAGACCGTTGCTATTTTGGATTTTCTATCATTCTCAGCCAAACCTAGTCCTTTACGCTAGAGGGCATTAAAGGAAGCAAACCTGGGGATGTGCTCCCTTTTCCCATTTTATTATAGTGCACATCTGTGCCACATACACGCACACACACACCAGTCACCAGAGAGCAAGGCTGGAGAGAACGTTTCTTTGGCTTGCATTGTCCCTAAACTATCTCTATCTCACTTCTGCAGCAAGGCTTATGCCTTCTGAATCGTCATCCTTGTGGGCAACTGCAGTTCACTGAGGGATCATTTGGGGAGATACTCAAGGTCTCTAGGGAGAACTTCCTGATAATGGGCAGATTCTTTCCCCTCCTGATGATAGGCGAGCTTCTCGAGAGCACTGTGGCCTTTGTTCTTTGTTTTCAAGGAGACAAACTGTTATTTCTTGCCTCTGAAGAAGCTTCTAATATGGGTGAAATATCACAAATAATTAGGCCAAATAGTAATGCAAGTCGCACTAGAAACAATGCATCCATTATTTCATTTTATCCTCATCATGAGAGCTTCTGCCTGATTTAGGTTGGTGTGAAGATAGCTGTGGGTATTCCCTGCCTGAGAACTCTAAGCCTACTCTTTATGGAATATTTACCATTTCTCATTTGATTCTTCCTCTCTTGATTCATTGTTTCACAATTGAAAAGTTCTGATGCTATTTTGATCTCACGTAAAAACTCTGTAGTTCCACAGATGCCTTGTTTCTGGGCTTCCCTTATGTCTTGGGGAGACATCTCAGGGTGGGGTTGAAAAGCAAATGTGCTGTGGAAACTGGGGGTTTTAGCAGTTACCTAAATATGAGTTGGGGGCTTTCTACAGAGTCACCTGAGGGTCTGAGTTAAGGAAGCCATTCAGACACCCAAGACCGAGGGCAGGCATGAGGACCATCTGGACCAGTGTCTCTTTCTGCAAGCCAACAGTGGGGTTATGGGGGGGGAAATCTGTCCAGAAATTGGCCCCCCAGCAAATATTTGCTGATGGATTGAATGAAATGCATGAAATTTTTGAAGTAAATATTGCCCATACAAGACAAAGTGTTGATTAAATTCTAGAGAAGGCAATAACGTCAAAGGTATATGAAATCTAGCCACAGTTTATGCCTCAGTTCTGAACCCTGAGTTGTTGCTTCTAAGGAAATCCTTGTGATGTCATCAGCCAATAAAGGAGTAATAGGTGAGTCCCCACGGCGTGCCCAGCACTTACCAGATGTCATGAGTCACATAGGAACAAAAGATGCATTTTCTGTCCCTGGTGGGGGACCCTCCTTTACTCAATAAGGGAGAACTATAACAAGGGTATATTAGATGTGTTTATAAATGATAAGAATGACTCCACCAGCCAGGACATTCATTACCAAATGGTGGGGAACCAGCTGAAAGTAATATCAGGAAACAAAGATGAGTGGCATGGTTGAGAGCGTCTTAGAGGTATTAGATCTCATACCAGGTCATATGGGCAGACATCATCTGAGTATCACAGACGAGATATAATACAATACGATACAATACAGGTGGCAGTGTTCTGAAGCCAGGCAGGCCAGGGATCAAAACCCAATTCCTCTATACACTCGCTGTGCCTGCAACCTTGACTAAATTACTTAACCTCTCTCCTGAGCCCCAGATTCCTCATATAGAAAACAAGTGTAGTAGAAACAACAGAATCTACACCACAGGATTTTGTGAGGATTAAATAAGACAGAACACATAAAGTACTTGACTTACAGTGATGCTATTGGATCTTAGCGCTTGTCATACAGTAATGATAGTAGTAACAAGCCTAAAGCCAAAGGTTATAGCAAATACACATTCAATTAATCATTGATTCACTCAACAACCATTTATTGAGTATCAACTTTGGGGCCAGGCCCTGGGGATACAGTGATGAGTGGAAAAGGATGAAGATCTGCTCTTACCAGGTTATAGCATAAAAGAAGAGAAACACATCAATCAACAATGACACTAATGGATGCATAAGCATAAACAGAGACAATACTTTAAAGGAAATAACCAGTTTTGTGAGAGCTAACGCCAAGGAACCTCACCACAAGTGGGGGTCCGCGAAGGCTTCCCAGGCGAAGTGAGGGTTGAGTTAAACGTCTGAAGAATGAGAGGGAGTTTGAAAGGGGAGAGGAGAGGAGACAGCAAGTTGCAAAGGCAGAGACACAGGCAGGAAAAAGAGCAGGTGGGAAGGCGAGGCACAGTCCAGGGAGGGGGCGGGTAGCGGGAAGAGTGGTAAAGCTGGAGGGGATGAAGGTGCCCAAGGGATCGTCAGAGAGGGAGATGAGCAGAAGGAGACTTGAAGCTAGAAACGGGGCTGGCAGGAAGGAGATGTGCAGACCATACTGGCCATTGGAAACCACATGAAGGATGTCGATCGTTAATCTTGAGCAGGGCACATGCATCTGATTGCAGTTTCCAAAAGGTCATCTGGAGGCATCCCTCAAAGATCTTCCTCCTCTTCCTCCCAGCACATCATCTGAACCACTTACCTGGAGCCAAATCACCCTGAATCATGTGAGCCGCTTCTCCTGCTTCTGTCTGGTCTTCCCACAGAGATCATTAACTCTCCAGGGGCCAGAAACACGTGCTCCGAGTGCTGCCCACACTGACTCACACAAAGTCTTGAAAACAGTAGGTGCTTCAGGTGAGCATATGCCCAAGGAAGAGGCAAACCCTCATACAAGGCGGAGTCTCCCTGTCCAAAGAGAAAACCAACCCAGCTATGTAAACTCTTGTGAAATAGTAAGACACTTACTTCCAAACTTCATCGATGAATTTATTTGCATATATGGCATATTACATAGAATAGGGTAAGCATTTAGAAATATAACATTCCCCAATCTTTTCAAAACAAGTTGAGATCACGGACTGATTGTGTTCAGATTCTTCTTCTCAAAAGAACTTTGTCATTTGTCTTCATTGTCACCAAAGCCGTCTTTGAAACATCATCGAACATATTCTCCATCACACACCACCTTCACTTCAAATTGTTCAAAAAAGGGCACTTTGGGGCTTCCCTGGTGGCGCAGTGGTTGAGAGTCCGCCTGCCGATGCAGGGGACACGGGTTCATGACCCGGTCTGGGAAGATCCCACATGCCGCGGAGCGGCTGGGCCCGTGAGCCATGGCCGCCTAGCCTGTGCGTCCGGAGCCTGTGCTCCGCCGCGGGATAGGCCACAGCAGTGAGAGGCCCGCGTACCGCAAAAAACAAAAAAACAAAAAAACAAAAAAAAAAAAAGGGCACTTTGAATCCATCTAAGATGCCCAAGAAGTTTTCTCATTTGTCCTCTGGGTGGATATTTGTGACCTCTAGAAGGTCACCACTTACAATATTCTTTATTTTTTCTTTTTTGGTAAAATGAACTTTGAGACCTGCTTAAAATACTTTCAATATTTTTATGATGAAGTCATATCTTCAAAAATAAGCACCAAATCTGTGTGAAGTATTTTTGCTCCTCTCTCTCCCATGGTGTTATCAGATGACATCTGTAGGCCTCTAGTCTCCTCCCCCCCACTGCCATTGGTTGAGGCCCCCTGGGGCTAATGTCATCCCCCAAACACTTCCTTCATGTTCAAAATAAAGTAACGGAGAACGCGTCAGGAATGAGAAATTTTGTAAGGACTTACATCCTATGGAATAGTTTTGGGGGAAACACTTTGCCTTACAGTCAGACTTGTACAGTATTTACGTGTCAAATGAATATATTTGCTTACTTCACCTTGTGGTCATGGCCCAAGGGACACAGGAGAATGCAGAAACTTTTGCTGAGAGAAGTATCGTGTAACTTTTAAGAATATATTTCATTTAGCTTAAGCCAGTGGTTCTCAAGTGGGGGTCATTGTGCCCCCGAGGGGACATCTGGCAGTGTCTGGAGACATTTTCAGCTGTCACAACTAGGAGAAGGGTGCCACTGGCATCTGGTGGGTAGAAGTCAGGGAGAGTTGGTCTCTGGTCCTAGGTCAGGTGGGCTGCATTAGACTCCTCTGAGGAAGATTTCAGGGTCTCAGCCATGAAAGTACCTGAGAATACATGTCTCCCCAGTTTATGTTGCTGCTCAGCCGGCCGAGGTAACAATTTTGTTACAGCAAGTAATCACAGAACACTTCTTGGTTGTAATTAGGAGAAGACAGTAGCATATTGTGAGGGCCAGGTAAACACCAGACACTGTGTCAGGAGCCTTTCATGCATGATGGATTCCTGAAAGCCCAGCAACCCATTAAAGTTGATATTATCATCCTAGTTTTCACACAGGAGGAAACTGGGGTACAGAGAGGTCAAGTCACTGGAAGGGACAGAACTGGTACAGAGTTCAACCTCACTGACTCCAGAACCCATGCCCTTAAAGTCACCCCATGCCGCTTGGATACTGATGGATTACGAGCTCACTGGATGGCTTCTCAGTTAACTCTCCGATCGGTGAGGCCATTGCATTGTGCCGTACACCCGCTCCTTGAAAACCCCTCACGAATGTTTGGTCATTAGAGTTTCGAATTTCTACGATCAAAGTTTTGCCTGACTGCAGGGCTGAAGTAAGGTACAATGGAAAAGGAAAAAGTGAGGGAGCTTTAGGGGAAGACGGATCATGATCACGTGATCAACCTCCTGTGAAAGGTGAGCCAACGAGACCCCCGTACAAATCTCTCCGCAGGCGGTGTTTTACTGTTTGCTATTTTGGTTGCTCTTAGCTGACAACCAATAAGCCAAGGCTGTTTGGCCAGTGCTTAGAGCTGGCTGGGGACTAGTCAGATAGTCATTTAAAGCACTTCATCTTAGACTTCTCAAAGTCCCAAGAAACATGTCCTCATGCCATAAAAAATATGCAGTGCTGAACCCTTGGTCCCTCCCCTGCCCTCTGTGTCATGGATAAATACACAACCTGAAGACCCGAAGGTTGGAATGCTGCCCTCCATGGGGAGCTGCTTCTGGCTGCAGGCGTGGTTGCCTGCTTCCCACCAAGCAGGCTTGTGTGAGCTTCCATCTGGCCTGTCCTCAATGGTGAACAGGGAAGCGAAGACGTCTATCCATCATCAGTCTCCAGTTAACGCCCTTTCATGGCAACATCGGTCTCAGACAATTTGAACACACGTTCAGGAAGAACTGCCTCTCCCTTTCCACAGTGATCCTGATGGGTACTGATGTTTTTATGATTATTAATAAAATCTCTGAGACAGAATTTTATGGGCACACAGAGACTCTAAAAAGTCATTCTTTGCTTTGGAAAATTGTATATGTTAAGGACGATGGAGGAAATTTTTAATAAGAACAGTTTAAGTGGCTAGGGTGTGAACGACAGAATTTTAAGTATCTCCTGTGGCTCCTTTTGACATGGAACTTGCTTCCTGCAAAGGCCTTCACGGGATGTGTTTCCTGAAGATAGCACAACCCCAGGAAGCGGCTTCCACAAGAACGCCCCAGTGATGGTTTCGGTTTAGGTGCGAGACCAGGTGACTCTTTGGGAAAATGCATCATCGTTAACTATTCTTTGGTTTGTTTTTACATCATTGGCTTTGCTTTCTCCCCTCTCCTCCTGCCTTCTCTCCCCACTTAGTCTATCAACATTCTCTTTGGAGATTCATGGATCTGTTCACCCAAACTGTGTAAAATCAAAGTGACTTACAAAGAAGCCCTCACCCCTTATGACCCTCCAAATGAGAATGGGTTGAAAAGGAGGCAAATGCAAGGGGCACAATGAGTAGACATCGATGCACACTGCGTGAACAGAAAGGGCAGAGTGCTTGGCATCTGGCTGGAGGTCAGTCTCCTAATTCATGCAGAAGAAAATTCCTCAGCCGAGCCCAGAAAGACTTAGCTCCACTCTGTGCAAAGGAAAAGCCTGGCACCATTTCCACGTGCTGTCTTTGCTGTAGGAAGGAGAGTAGCTAGAAGCAATACTAAGTCTTACCGGCAAATTCTTCACCATTTCTGCCGCCTCCACCTTCCCCTCATCGCCCAGCTTTGGGATTCCTATCAATCCTGTATTTAAAACAAGAATACTGGAAAAGTGGGTCATCACCAGCATCTAATGACAGGTTGGTTAATGAATGGTGTGCCTTCAAAAATGGGAGTTGGACAAACAAGGCAGCTAATTTTGATAAGGAACAGATTTGAAACAACCAGGCGACAGTGTCCTTTGCATGTAGTTCCACACCAGCCATGTTTTTTTTGGATTCTGTGTTCATTCTAGAACCTGTAAAACACAACATGCCAAACTGGTTGATTGAAACAGAGCTATTTCCTGTCTCTTGCAGGAGGTTGTCCAGTGAGTGTTTGCTCAGTTGTAGGCATGAGTTTCATGGAGAATTGAGTTAACTGGAAGCTTTGAGTATTATGATTCTGCTTTACGTCTGCCTGTATCCCTCCATTCATGCATTCTTGCTTCTATTCACTGTTTATTGGTTCTATTCTCTTTGCCAGTGTAGAGCTGGACTATATTTTGATTTAGAACATTGCCTTTTTAGTCAAAGTTATATAGAGTGTTCTCCCTAAAGACCTGTCAAGGAGGTTGGTCATTTCACATAATCTACAACTATTTATTCCTGAAGGGAAGTTGAATTTTTATGGAACATTTAGACCCAACAAGATTCAGCACTGGGTTCTAAAATGAATGTATGGAAGGAAGGGAAGAGGAAGGGAAGAGGAAGGGAAGGGAGGGAGGGAGGGAAGAAGGAAGGAAGGAAGGAAGGGAGGAACGGAGGAAGGGAGGGGGGAAAGAAGGAAGGAAGGAAAAGAATGAAGGAGGGAGAGAGGTGGTTTGGTTTGTGATTTTAAATTTAGACAAACTCTGAAGAAACACTTACTCTTTCTTTAAATAAATAAATGCTGACTGCTAAGTTATATTGTTGGATTTTAAATCATATGATAAAGTGGTACTTAATGGAGCTGCAAACAATAAAGATAAACATTTTTCTCTCATGGGACTTCTATATAAAAGTAGGAAGGATGGTTTCAACAGAGCATCATATAATAGCAAATATGATAGCTGGCTTATTATAAAATTATAAATGTTAATTTTTGAATCACATATTACAAAAGTCATCACTGAGCATGGTTATATATGTGAGTTTTGTTGTCAGTGTCACTAAAAGAAGCCATTCACTGGTAAGACTCAACACTGAGCCGTACTTAATGGGAATTAAAACAAGCCCCTGTTTTCAGGGGAGCTTTTGCTCGAGATAAAAGTCCCCTCAGAATATCAGGGAGATACTTCAGATAAACATTCAGAATTACCTCTAGCTGAGCAAGCAAGCCAGGGAAAAAAGAAAAAAAGAAAAAAGGAAAAACCCCTCAGCCGAGACCCCCATGGCAATTGGGAAGGATTTGGAATGGCTCATACTTTGGGCTCTTAGCTGTTTAGCTGGGCTGTTAGTATTTGATTTTATCCAAGAGCGATTCTGGATTTTAAGGCATCCTTCCTTGTTGCAAAGATAAGTAAATAGAAAGGCAGACATTCAGGGAGAATTGGACTATCATTACCTTCTTCATTAGAACATATTTGGGCCCTCACCCCACCTCTTTTTCATGCCTTTCCTTTTTGTTTCATGCTAACTGTTTAAGAAAGAAAAATTGGCACGGATAAAACAGCAGTGAGAACCTTGGGTGGAGGTTCCTGTGAATGTATTTAGAAAGAAAGCACAACTCTTCCTTTCCCCTTAACGAGCATCTCGGAGGCCCTACTATCAGGCCATCCGTAATGAGAAAGAGGCAGGACTGTGATTTACTATTGTAGTTTAAATAGATTTAGAATCCAGGGATGTTGTTTTGCTCTAATTCTTCTCTCCTCCTTTTCTCAGTTCACCGACTTCTCAAAGAAAGACTTTCCCAAAGTAGCTGGTAGTTTCCAGTATGATAAGGTAAAGTAGGGAGAAAGTTTTGTCGCGGTTTTCTTTGTCCTGCTTTCTCCCCACTTCAAGAATCTGAGGCCCCGTGGAAATCCTTAGAGTACGCTTGGCGCGTAAGGACCTTTATAAATGAAACACAAATCAAAAGCATCATCCTACCAGCTCCTTCAGGTTCTTAAGCGGAAGAATGTTCTGATCACTGAAGCCGTTTCAGGGCCCGAAATTAGAAAGTAATAAAAGATATCACACTCTCCCCGGTGGGTAGTACATTTAATTGGTTCCCCAGCAGGAGGCCAGCCCGAAGTCAGAAATGCTTACTTTCCAGATCTCTGCTTTGGAAGGACTGCCTGCAAACACGACAAAAGAAGTAAGCGGTGGAGGGAAGGGAAACCAGAAAACCAGAGACAAATGCAGAAGCAAATAGCTTGAGGCTAGAAAGAATAAAGAAAAAAATGCATCAGCCCCAAATTTCTTTAAACACAAAAATCTGCACACCACCACACCAGAGCAGATGGCAAGTTTCTGCGTTTAGATCAGCCTGGACCAACATCCCTGTTTAGGACTGAAGTTATTCTTGGGATTAAATTCTGGCTGCAGGACGTACTTTGGGAGAAAAAGTGCTCCCAAGAATCCTGACCGTTTGGGATTTGTCTTAAAAGACTGGCCAGAGCTTTGATTCGCAGCTCGCTCTTGGCCAAAGCGCAGCTTTCCCTGGCCGGTCTGGTTAAACGTGCTCTCCAAGCTTGGACACCAAGGAGATGGGACTTATTGCGTTACCCAGGACTGCTCGGCCCACGGAGCCTGATGCTCTGCTGCCACCTTCTGTCCCAGCCGTCGCACCAGGAGGCTGTTAAACTTTGGAGAACCCGGTGACTGTCCCCACTGCCTTTGAGAGTCAGGCCCTGGGTACCCTGTACGCTCCTGAGGCATTAATGATCCCTCATGTCCGCCTGGGGGCTCAAGGCTTTGGGTTCAGCCCTTGGCAATGGCCTCTTCCAGAAGGAACATCCGCTCATTTGCTCGCCTCCTTCCCAGATCTCAACGTTTCCGTAGGTAGAGGGGTCTGGAAAACAAAGTGGAAGGTAAAGACAGGGCTTTTTGTTTTCAAATGTCAGCACGCTCTTGTCTAAATCATTGCCAAAGACAAATGGGATGAAGTAGAGGAAAGGAAAAGTGAGATTGAATAGCAGGAAAAGAGCCCTGACAGCAAGATTTATCACCCTGTGCAGAGGCGTCCTCAGGGACAAGCTATGGGTAGAGATATTTAAAACTTGAGTGGACAAAACATTAGACCCTTCACTGCAGGGAACAATTCAACAGCAGCTCCTGGGACCTGACCCCTGTGAGCGCAGAGGTCCTTCCCAACTCTAATTTTTTGTGACTTCTCAATTGACTTCCTTTTCTATAAAAAGTATTCAGTTGCTGCTGAGGAATCCAACTGCTCTGACATTCGGTTTGAGGTGAGGATGATTTTAGTGCACTTTCATTTTTATGCAACATGAAAAATGCCTCCACACCTACTCTCTTTGAGCCAAAGGAAAGCAGAAGTCACATAATTAAGCCTACAAATACGTACTTTAGTCAGGGGATGGAGGAATCGGCCCTTGACGACTGGCCAAGACATGATAAGAGCAGCCGTGGCTTCCGTACAGCCTTTGGCCAATGCTGACCCCTCTGGAGTCTCCAGTCCGGGTTTGTTTGTCTCATCAGTCAGGACGATGATACCTGACGCCAGCTGTGAACATTTTGGAAGGACTGTGAGGCGGAAGAATTGTCTTAGCTTTGCCTCTCATTGCTGGTCGTTCCTCCTTTGTGGGGACTTTATACTTCTTAGCTCACAGGCTTGGACTGCAGGAGACAAAAGGGAGGAGAGAGAGGTGGGTTGCACACTCATGGGCTTTGCTTGCAGTCTCTTCCTCCTTAGGGTGACTTGGTTCAGCCATCCAACCAGTAATGATTAGGCTCCAGGCACTGGCAGCTGGGAGCTGGTGTGTCAAAGTGGAGGTGAACAAAGACAGGGAAGAAAAGCAATGGAGTCCTTGGGATAAATCTCTCAGTGGCTTGTAACTGTTCTTAAAGTTGAACATCCCATGCTCTGCAAAGCGTCACACCATCTCGCCCCTGCCTGCTTCTTTGATCTCGTCTTAGCCCTTCTTCTGGGTCTACTTCTCATTTCATTGGTGAGCTCTGTTCCCTCTCATTGCAGTGCCTGCCTAAGTCCTCAGCCCAAAACTCAGCTGGTCTTCCTCCCACCCCCTTCACCTAGTTAATGCTCACATCTCTTAGCTCCCAGCTGAAGGGTCACTTGCACAGAGAAACTCTCCCAGGCCTCTTGACCCATGCTAGGTCTCTCAAGTGTATGCTCCCTTGACGTTTGGCCCTTCTCCATCAGAGCTCATGACATAAGGACAGCTAATGAATCCAGGACTGGGAGGTCACTGTCCATCTCCCCAGCCAGAGGGCGCTGTAGCAAGCAGGCGCCTCACCTGCCTTACTCATCTTCGCTCCCCAAAGCCTCCCCTAGGGGCTTGTTCAAAGAGCATCTGTTGAATAGATGAACAATGAAAAGCTGAATTAATGAAGTGCTATAACACTGGTGGCACAGAGTGCTGTTGGATCACAGAATAAGAGAGAATGAATTCTATCTGGAAGGGATTCCTAGAGGAATTTACAGTTGAGCTGGGTTTTTAAACTCCTGTTTTATTGAGATATAATTGACATATAGCACTGTTCAAGTTCAAGGTATACAGCAGAATGACTTGACTTATATATATTGTGATACAATGACCACAGTAAGTTTAGTTAACATCTTTCATCTCGTATAGACACACACACACACACACACACACACACACACACAAAGAGAGAGAAAAGAAAAAATGTTAAGAAAAAAGAAAGAAAGAAATGTTTTTTTTTTTTTTTTCCTGTGATGAGAACTCTTAGGATCTGTCCTCTTAAAACCTTGAGCTTCGTCTTAAGGGAAAATTTAGAGTTTCCCTGCTGAGAAACGCCTAGGAATAAGGCCACCTTTCAATTTCTTATTACAAAATAATACATAAGAATTTCTTCTGTGGTAAGAAATTCGAACACTACTGAAATGTACAAATACTGTAAGTTACCATTCTTACTTCCTGCCCACACCTCCAGGTTTAACCACTAGTCACATTAGGCATTCCCTTCTTCCTGCCCAAACTTTTTTTTACACATTCTCCCCCACCCCCGTAATGAAACAATTTTAAATAAAGTTTTATTCCACCCAAAAAGGTATATCTGCATTGTCCCCTGGAAGAGCCTGACTCCCTCTTTCACTTAACTTTGATCTTGGGCAAAGCTGGAGCAGTTTTTAGACCATTGCTTATTTCCTAGGAGCTGTGGAAGATGCATTGGAAGAGATTTTTACATTGTTGCCATAAAGCAGGTCTGGTCCCAATTTCCCACCTCTGTGAAACAGAGGTTTTGTTCTGGAGAGATCTTTTCATAAGTACAGTGGCTTTTGGGTTCTATTACAAAGAAGACTGAAAAATAAGACGTACCAGGAAATCTGAATAGAATGGAAAATATGAATAGTTTGAATGCATTTATTCTCAATAATTCCCAAGTTCAGGGAGCTGACATATGTTGAGTGTCTGGCATTAGGCTAAGTGCTTTACATGTGTCGTTTCATTGAATCTTCATGACAACCTTGCAAAATGGGTGCTATTATTATCATCCCCATTTTGCAGATGAGGGAGTTGAGAGCGAGAGGATTTACACATCTTTTCCTAAGGTCAGCAAAGCAAGTGTCAGGGCTGGGACTTGAGCCTTGACAACCTGACACTAGAGCCCTCAAGCTTCCGCACTAGGCTATTTTGGCCTCTGCTAAGTCCAAGAATGGGTAACACGGACTCAGAAGGCCTAGCTCTAGTCCTTAGCTTTGGGAATTGGAAATATTTGAATTCCTGAGTCTCCATTTCAACCCAGATAATGGGGATAATAATTGTCATCCCCCAGGTTTGCTGGGGCTACTAAATGGAATCATATGTAGAGGTATTTGGTCAACGCTAGAACGTTCTAGCATATTCATGAGCGCCTCTTAGCTGGTTTCACAGTGGCACTCTTCAAGATGGCTGAAGTTGGCTGAATGAGAGGATCGCCCACATCAGCGTTGGGGGTGGGTGGGAACAAGAGCTGTCCTTCCTATCAAGCCATCCACTCTAGCTCTCGTCCTCACCCCCCATCTCCAGCTGCATTACCATTATCGATGTAGGTTTGCGCCCACTTTTTTCAAACAATTATTTTATTTTCTTTGTTAAGTCATTTGCACGTATTGTGTTAAGTCTGAAAACTCAGAAAAGTAAGAATAGCCATATTTTTAAAAAGCTCACCTCTGTGTTTTCAAGGTACTTGATCTTTTGATTCTTGCCACGTGGGGGATAGAATCTGTATTACCCAGAACAGATTTTTTAAATAGCATACGAATCCCACCCTACCCCCGAGTCTTGTTGAGGAAAGGCTCATTGTGAGACGTTAGTAACAGAACATATATGGAAAGAGAACTTCTTGAACGAAGCAGGTGGGCATTCCCAACACTAGTAGCTTGGAATCAGATTTTTCTCCTGCTTCTTCTTGTCTCTTCAAGACCACGCGGGGGGAAAGCTGATGCTGATTTATAATATGCCGTGTGAAATGTCTATTTTCTTTTCTTTAAAAATCCAAACACTTGCGGAGAAGGTAAACATGCCTCCTCTCCTGCCCCATGGCCTCTCTCCTCCAGAGAGCACGTGTGAAATCTCACACGTATTCGGAGCATGGAGGCCGACTGTCTGATTCAAGATGACAAGGTTGTTCTCCATGTGTCTGTCAGAGGCTCCAAAGCCCCGAAGCCAAACGAGACCAGGTGGGAAACCACAAGACCTGCCCCCTGCCCTCTGCAGTGTGTTGTCACCTCATCTGGGTGTGCAACAGGTGAGCAGGTCGAGGGGGGTCAACCCCATTTGTGAGCCAGGCTTAGCCAACGGGACAGCTTTCCACACCTTGCTCGTCCTGCCGGCTTCACACTCCCCTTAGACTGACGATCTGAAAGCCACTGGCTCTCTCCCTCCCCCACTGCCCACCGCTTTACCTTCCCTGAAGCAGAACAGACCCTGCAGGAGAACTCAAGTGCTGGATGGGGGAGCAGGACAGGTCGTCAGCAATCGCTCGTCATGGGCAGCCTTCCTGGGTGCAGTTGAGTGAGGCCGGTGGAGACCACGGAGTCTTCATACTTGGGCTGTTTCAACATCTGGGTGGATTCCTTGTCTCAGCCGAGACAGGGGCATAATCCTAGCAACATGCAGAATCTCTTCGGTGCTTTCGAGCTCTTTCCCCCTTGTGACCTCCTTTGACCCTCTTGACCACAGTAAGCAGAGCAAGGGGGATGGATCCCATCCCAGTCTCACAGAGGAAGGTACTGGGATCAGAAAGTCTGAGCGGTTTGCCCAGGTACTGACGGGGCGAGCCTCCTATACTCCCCACTCCCTCCCCCAAGCACAACTTGAGAGCTCCCCAAAATGTGCCGTCTGGGGAGTGGAAGATGAACTTGGAGAGATGACGTGAAGCTGCCACACCGCCTGCCTCCCTCATGCCCCCTCCCCTTCTGGCCCTATTTTCGGTCGCCATCTGGGATCTGTGCGGGATGGTGTGCCCCATGGCAAGGGTGGCCGCATGGCCTTCTCCTCTCCACGTGGCAGCTCGTCACCATCTGAGCAGAAAGTTGGCGGTGACTGGCGGCTGACGTGTCTCTTTGTGGAGCAGTCAGGCTGGCATCCTTTTACCGGCTGTCCCAGGTGATACTTTTCAAACTTGTTTTTGAAAAACTGAAAAGTCAGGTCTGGTTAGTGTCTGGTGTTCCAGAAGGGGTGGCTGTAGGAAGCATCAGACGAGGTGATCCTGAATTGCCCCAGGGTAGAAACAATCGCTGAGAGACAAACATGGTTTTTGACCTGCAGGAATTTGAAGACGCGACACACAAGGGTTGTGTTGGCCCTTGGTGCCAGCACTCAGGGCCGATCAAAGACCCCAGTGTTTGCCGTGACCCTGGCCACTCATTTCCACTTGAATTTGTGGGCGGACCACCCTCAAGTGCATAAAATCTTCCTGCGAAGGCCAGCCATTTGGTTGTAATTTGCATAAAATTCTACCAACAAATATCTGCCTTATTTAAGCAGTCTTCAGTCTCAGTTTCTCGAAGAATCTCACCCTATTTTCCCACAGCAGGCTTTTCTCCCGCCCTTTCCCAGTCATCACTGTCTGCTTCCATCAGAAGTGACAGGAAGAGGACCAGAGGGTGGCTGGGGTAGGAGCAGCGCTGAGTATATTTATTTGCTTGTTGGCTGAATTTGAAAAAATATATATATTCCTTTTATATTAATAACAATAGCGACTCAAGCACTAGGCCAAGAACTTTAAACATGATCTCATTTCATCCTGACTAATTAATTAGATGCAACGATCCCCAACTATCCCCAACCTATGTGCAACTATCCCCAACCTATAGGTGAGAAAACTGAAACTCAAGGAAGTTCATTAACTTGTCTAGAATCATTCAGTAGCAGGGAGAGCTGAGATCCACACCCAGAACTCTCTCACTCCAGAACCTTGTACGCTGAGCTGCTGCTCAATGTAGGCTACTGATTCTCAAATTCTAGAGGCAGGCTGGCAGCAATATTTATATTTTGGCCTCTTCTATACTTCTGCAAGTAAAATGTTACTAACAACCCTGTCAGTGACAGAGCCTGGAAAGCAGGGCGGTTCTCCCAATTGATTCTGGAGTTGGTCTCTTCCGCAGTCAGTAACTCAGCCACGTTGGAGGTTCAACCCTGACTATATGAGGACTCCATGCTAGCACAACAGGAAATAAAAGCCTTTGAATACGGAAATCTTATTTCCTGAAGCAAGGGTTGTCAGACAAAAATACAGTTTCCCAGTTAAATTTGCATTTCAGATAAGCAATGAATACATGTTTAGGGTAAGTATATCTCATGATATGTTTGGGATATACTCATCCTTTAAAAATGATTCACTGTTTATCTGAGATGCAGATTTAATTGGGCATCCTGTATTTTTATTTGTTAAATCAAACAGCTCCCCAGGAACTTGGACCAAATGTATCTGAACCAACCAAAACATATGACATGAGTCTGGTGTCCAAATGCATCCCAGAGACATAATTAATATGGTTACAATAATAATAATAGGTAAGGACTGGAACATCTAGATTTCTGAGAAGCTTCCATGGTTTATGTGGGATCAACTTGACAGATACTTGAATTACAAAATCTGGGACAAATGCTTGCTCTGTGTATAGGGGTGACTTTTGACTTTTGATCAGTGATTTTCAGTCCTAGCTATACATTGGAATCATTTAGTAAGCTTCAAAAAAAATACTCATGTCCAGGTCCCACCCCAGATTCAGAGGTAATTGGTCTAGGGTTTGGCCTAGGCATGGAGGCGGCATGCTGACCATAAAAGATCCCTAACATTCCCCGGCTTCACAAATGGTGTGGATGAAACTGTGGTGCAGGTGTTCAGAAGGGGGATGGTCTATGACTGGAAAGGTCCCAGAAACTTCCTGGAAGAACAGGAAACCCAGCAGTCTGAAGGGTGGGGAAGGTTTGGAAAAGCAGAGAGGAGCAAGCAGAGTATGCCAGGGGAAGGGAATGACTTGGAACAAATGGGTTGAAAAAAAGAAAAAGTTCAAGCCAGGTACAGAGGACAGACCAGTCAGATAAACGTGGCACATCAGAGTAGGAGTGAGTTTTTTCATTTGAATGGTTTTTGTTTCCGTGTATAAAAATAATACATGACGTTGTGGGAATTTTAGAAAATACAGTAAAACAAGATGAAGAAAAGTCATTGCCTATCAATCTATCATTAAAAGGAAATCACTTTTAAAGTGTGATTACTTTTCTATGCCTTTTGGATATTAATGAGAACATAACATATTATAATTTATAGCCTACATTTAAAATTTGGCATTATATCACAAGCATTTCCCCATGGCATTAGAAATTGTTCATGAATATTTATACTGGCTGCAATTATTGCCATGATATCGATGTAGCATAAGTTTCTCAACTTTTCTTCTAAAGTTGGACATTCAAGTTGTGTCCAATGTTTTACACATGGAGACGGTTGATTTTAGACTTGTAAGATGTGAGTGGGAGAGTCTGAATCCAGGGCTATTCCTAGTAGTCCATGGACTGAAAGAATCTGCAGGACTCTTTTTCACTCTGTGCTCTTGTAAGCCCTGGAGAAGAGCTTTGAAGTCTTCAACACCCAAACCGGACATTAAGTTCATCCTCAAAGTCAAAATGGCGCCCACCTTGGAGAACGCTAAGCGATGTGCCCCAAATCACAACTTCCAGCAAAGAGAAATGCTCTTTCTTCCCATTACAGACTGCAGTCTGGGCGGGAAGCTACTGTTGGGACCTAAGATTTTTTTTAACACCCAATTAAATTGGTGTAATTGGACAGAATTGCAACTTCGTTGCCTCCAGCTATGCACCATAATCTGTTTCACACCTGAACGTTGTTTTGCTTGATTTTTGGTGCTTTCCCAGAGCTGTGGAGATGGGGTAGAAGGAGAAATCCTTTTCCCACTTTCTGATGTATAGATGATTTCTCCTTCACTTTGAAGGAGACACTGGCAGTTGGACTATCACTGTTAACCTCCCTTGGGCTGAGAATTTACTTTGACCCCGAGGTTTTAGCATCCATTTTTCTCTGGGGCCTGCTGTTTAAAATGTCTCTGCAATACGGAAATAGTCCAACCAGGAAAGAACAGTTGGTCGAGCTCAAGACTCAGCTCATGTACCAGCTATGAGCAAAATGGAATTTTGTCCAAGACTCTTCTGGCCCAATTCCCAAGGCTATAGGAGTGACAAGTAGATCATGCCACTATGTCAAATTCTGATTGGTTTTAAAAGCATGAACCAGACATACATTTTGCGGGTCAGAAGATAATTGAGCAAGACCAAAGAAGATTGCAAAGCACTCTTAATATTTAATGATTTTTATCAGAGGTCCAGTTGAATAACAGGGTACAAGACGAGGAGTATCTTGGTTTCAACCCAACTGTATTACCTGGACCCCTTTTACCCTTGGGACACCCTGTGCTTATTCCTGACTTCAGCCGGTAGCCATCAATTCTATAGACGACTTGGATGTTGGATCAATGGTGCTCAGATCTGAGTAGGCACCAGAATCATCTGAAGAGTGGGAATTGGGCCAGATGAGCCTCAACAAAATTCCATTAAATTCCATGGTAAACTCCG
The DNA here is from genome assembly GCF_964374135.1 of Grampus griseus. Classification (NCBI taxonomy): domain Eukaryota; kingdom Metazoa; phylum Chordata; class Mammalia; order Artiodactyla; family Delphinidae; genus Grampus; species Grampus griseus. The sequence goes on from NC_139010.1 coordinate 69,822,191, forward strand.
GATTGCTGAAGCCCATTTCTGATTCAGTAGGTATGGGGTGGGGTCCAAGAATTTGTACCTCTAAGAAGTTCCTAGCTGCTGCTGCTGCTGCTGGTCAGGAGACCAACTTTGAGAATAACTGTGTTGGATTTTGAAGATTCTTTAAGAACCATCTACTGTTATATTTAAAATGGACAACCAACAAGGACCTACTGTATAGCACAGGGAACTCTGCTCAATATTATGAAGTGATCTCAATGGGAAAAGAATTTGATAAAGAATAGACTTATGTATATGGGGACTTCCCTGGTGGTCCAGGGGTTAAGACTTCATCTTCCAATGCAGGGGGTGTGGGTTCTATCCCTGGTTGGGGAGCTAAGACCTCACATGCCTCAGGGCCATAAAACCAAAACACAAAACAGAAGCAATATTGTAACAAATTCAATAAAGACTTAAGGGCTTCCCTGGTGGCGCAGTGGTTGGGAGTCCGCCTGCCGATGCAGGGGACATGGATTCGTGCCCCGGTCCGGGAAGATCCCATGTGCTGTGGGGCGGCTGGGCCCGTGAGCCATGGCCGCTGGGCCTGCACGTACGGAGCCTGTTGCTCTGCAACGGGAGAGGCCACGGCAATGAGAGCCCTGCGTACCATAAAAAAAACCCCAAAACAAAACAAAAAATAAAGACTTAAAAGAAAAAGATACATGTATATGTAAAACTGAATCACTTTGCTGTACACCTAAAACTAACACAATATTGTTAATCAACTCTACTCCAATATAAAATAAAAAGTTAAAAAAAGATATATATGTGAGGTGATGTACTCCTTATATATGTGCGGTGGGACTCCTTTCACAATGTATATGTTTATCAATCCACCACAATGTACATTTTAAATATCTTACAATAGTGTATGTCAATTTACCTCAATAAAGCTGAAAAAAAGAAAATGCAAAAAAAAAAAAAAAAAAAAAGAACGATCTAGTCAGAGTGTTGTGATTTCATCACAGCCATTTTATACCCCGCTCATTTCCTGGGCCGGCATCGCTAATCAGTCCTGCCGCTCTTTCCTCCAGGGTCCTGACTACTCTCAAAATGCTTCCAAACAGCACGTTACAACCTCGTTCCCCAAGGTGTGCTTCGTGGACCAGCAGCATCGGCATCACCTGGGAGGCGGACAGAAATTTGGAATCTCAAATCCCACCCACCCCAGGACTATTGAGTTGAGATCTGCATTTAAGAAGATCCCTAGATGCACTGTGTACACGATAAAGTTTGAGAAGCAGAGTCTAAGCAACCAGGGTTATACTGGAGCTGAAACCCATGTGCTTAATATAGTCCAGTGATTTCAGTTTAGAGATGAGAAAACAAGAGCTCACGCCTCAGGGCCAAAAAACCGAAACACAAAACAGAAGCGATACTGTAACAAATTCAATAAAGGTCAAATGACTCACCTTCCTATGAGCAGCAGATTTAACTGGACTTGCTGAAGTGTCAGCTTACTTAAGGTGTTAGCTAATCACCTGAAAAATGCAACATCAGTCCGAAAACCTACCACCTCTAGTAATGTCACTGCATTTTTTTTTTTTTTTTTTTTTTTTTGCGGTACGCGGGCCTCTCACTGTTGTGGCCTCTCCCGTTGCAGAGCACAGGCTCCGGACGCGCAGGCTCAGTGGCCATGGATCACGGGCCCAGCAGCTCCGCGGCATGTGGGATCTTCCCGGACCAGGGCACGAACCCGTGTCCCCTGTATCGGCAGGCGGACTCTCAACCACTGCGCCACCAGGGAAGCCCACGTCACTGCATTTTTAAATGGGTCTTGGACTTGAAGGGAAGTATGCTAAGGGCTGAATGGAGGACAGAAGGGTCAAGACACACACTGCTTTCGCCAGATTGATGCTGTACACAGTTACTAGGAGCTGTCAATAATGAGGCTAAGTAGTCCCCAGCCCCCGCCCCTACCTAATTCCTGGCTGAAATTCTGGGCTACGAGGACCCAAGCTTGACTCTGTTCATGGCTGCTCTCCACAGAATGAGGTAATAGACCCTGTACCCACGAGTCTCATAATCCTAAAGAGACACTTGTGTTTCTTTTCACAAAAACATTCCACAAAGCCAACATTGCAGGCAGGTCCAGATAGAAGAGAGTGTTGGTTTAGGATGTAGTAAAAACGTCGTGTAACATCATTCACTCTGTTAAAGATGAGAAGGGAAAGACCGGGCACAGGCTTGAACATAGAACTGGGAGGTCCATGGTGATGAGCCAATGCCCAGGTCCTCGGTCCTGGCCAGCAAAGCCACTTGCTGGGAACAAAGCTCAGGCAGGGGTGTAGGCTGGAGAGGGTGTCCAGGGCTAGGAGTAGGTGTTTATGGTACAAGCAACCTTGATGGATGTGTCAGGCCGGTCTGATTTAACCTGTCTCACTACCGTCCTCAAATGTTAAAGAAACCGAGAGTGGCTCTTAACTTTATTTTAATTATGGAGTCCTTAGAGGATCTGGTTGAAGCTGTGGACTCTCACTAGACGTAAGTGCACATTCGGGTCACGTACATTTGCACATACAATTTCAGGAGTCTCACAGCCCCTGCAGCCCACCCATGGATCTCCAGGGGACCCAAAGGCCCCAGTCCAAGAACTCTTTTTTTTTTTTTAAGAACTCTTGATCAATGGTCTAAGTAAGGGCTTGTTCAAAGTCACACAGCTGGTGAGTGGCAGAAAGGGCACCAGGCCTCCTAACTCTCTGCTCAGGGCTCTTTAGAAGACCCCAAAGTCTACCATTCAGGGAAACTTAAGATAATATCTTAGGTTTAGGAACTTAAGCTAGTTGAGCTTAAACCTCAAAATAACATCTTGCCTGTGCATTTTTGAAAGTTAAATGAAAAGCAAAAGCCTAAGTTGATGTGTTCAATCTATAAATATGCATTAAGCACCTACTATGTAAAAGGCTGTGTTCTAAGCACAGGATAAAGCGGCAAACCGGTCAGATACCAGCCCTGTCCTTGGGGTGTCTATGGTCCAGCCAGGAAGATAGAAAAGGAACAAGTGCTAATTATTACAAGTTGCTGCTTAATGAGCATTGTAAAGGTTATCTTGAACTCTTTTGGAGAAACGGTGCTAAATAAATAATTAACTTTAATACTATAAATAGTGTGAAACCCTCACGTTCATGAATAATTAAGGGTGCTTCCATTATAGGAATACAAAGCTCCGGCACCTCTCTTGAGCTGTGCCTTCTAGGAGCAGTGGTCCCAGCCCCAGCGTGCTCCTGGGAGTTTTGCTTCCATGTGTGCGCACTGGCGCCTGGCTTGCCTGTCGGAGGGATGTGGAGTGAGCCGTTTGGAGCCAGAGCTAGACTCTCTGATCCTAGTCATCTGTAAATATTTACAATATTTGCAGCACTTCCTTCTCACATCAGCTGCCAGGGATAATCAGGAAAACTAATGAACTCAAGCTGACCCCATGTTACACTCGGATAAATATTTAGACGGTGCATGTGGGAAGGCTGGTGATGGAGCTGCTGGGAAGTGGCCGTGGCCACTGGGTCCTCAGGAAGAAAGAATTAAGCTCACTCTATTTCTGAACCTCCAGAACGAAGTTAGGGGAGAATGAAACATCCCACTTGGGGAATGGTTGATGTCGGGGGCTTTTTGATTTTGGTGCTGGGAAGCATACTCTTCACATGTGGGTGGTGGATTCGTGGGCAGCTGGTCTTTCTGGTACAGCTGTTGAGTCCTCCAGAGATGGGAGAGATGGCGGATGGAACTCTGTCCTTTAGGCTCCTCTAAGTTTATTGCAAACGCTCTTGGCTTTTTCCCCCTAAGTTCCAGGTATATGTGAAAATTGCTGGAGGAACCCATGCCCTGAATGTGTGGCCTGCCTACAGTGTGAGGCCTGGTGTGCTGTCATGGTAAACGTCGTAGTCCATTCAGGTTGCTGGAACTAAATACCACTGACCGGGTGGCTCTGGAACAACAGAAATGTATTTCTTGCAGTTCTGGAGGCCGGAAGCCTGAGATCAGAGCCAGCATGGTGGGGTGAGGGTCCTCTTTGGGGTTGCAGACTTCTCACAGGGTGGAAGGAGTCAGGGGATCTCTCTAGAGTGTCTTTTATATACCACTAATCCCATTCATGAAGTCCTACCCTCCTGACAAGTGCCTCCCAAAGGCCACTCCTCCTTACCCCATCACCTTGGGGGTTAGGATTCCAACATGTGAATTTTAGGGGGACACAAACACTCAGACCATAGCTGGAAGGAAAGACCCACAGCCCAGACCTTGAGTTGAGAGGTACTTGCTGAGCCACACTAAGAAAAGTGTCCACAATTTCCAGGGAATTTTCCTTCCCTCGAAAAGACCTGGGTGAGAGAGTACGGCTATGAGCCTCCCTGCTTGCCAAGCTGAACCTCAGAGCACTCAGAGGTGCTGGAGCTCGCCCGGCATCCCGGCATCCCTGCTGTCCTCTCCACTCACCGCTTGGCCTGCGCTGGGCTTGGCTGTCCCAGACCCTGGGCCATCCGGGAAAGCTGACTGAGGTCTCTGCGACCCCTCTTCCTACCACCACAAGGGGAGCACTAATGCCAACACGTTTTCCGGATGGGGACAGTGGTCTGTTTTCACATCCGGTGTCTTGTCTCACATCGGGGAAGGAGATGCTGAAATGACCCAGGAAAGTTCTGAGATGGAGCAGAAGTGCTATCTCCTGAAACATCTCTTCTCAAGATTTCTTCTAGGAAAGGTGCCCAAACCATCAGAATCCAAACCCTAGACTGGTCAAGACTGGGCCCAAACCAACACAGGTGGGGCAGGTACAGGGACAAGGAGAGGCACATAGGTTGTGACTTCAACCCAGGTTGGATGATTCATATTTAAATCCTTTCTTCTATCCCAGGTACAAGAGAGTATTCTTGCCAATGTTAAAAAAAATTTAGGGCTTCCCTGGTGGCGAAGTGGTTGAGAGTCCGCCTGCCGATGCAGGGGACGCGGGTTCGTGCCCCGGTCCGGGAAGATCCCGCATGCCGCGGAGTGGCTAGGCCCGTGAGCCATGGCCGCTGAGCCTGCGCGTCCGGAGCCTGTGCTCCGCAACGGGAGAGGCCACAACAGTGAGAGGCCCGCGTACCGCAAAAAAAAAAAAAAAAAAAAAAAATTCAATCAATTCTTCATTTTGATCTACACGTGTGGACACTGGTGTGTGTATATGTACACCTGACAAGATTGGTCCTTTACTCACTCAGATCATTAAGACAATAGAGAGAAAAGTTGTTGTTTTTAATAAAATGTTGAAAAAAAAAATCTTGACTTTGGGGAACTGAACCAACCCACAAAATCAGTCAAAAAGATTGAACCAGTTTAGAAAAAGAATCAACCCTTCTCGCCAAGCTCCAAGCATGGAGAGGTGGCTGATGTTGGCATGCCGCCATCCATAGCTTTGGGGTGAAGGCATCGCCATTTGGTAGAGACGCGTCCTTTCACGTGCTTCCTGTGCTCCATCCGTCTCCTCCAAGTGTGTCTTTGCCATCCGGGAAAACCCATTTCCTGCCAATCTCTTGGAGACTTTAAGCTGATGGTCTGTTTCATAGTGTGCATTTAGGGTTTGCTCCTAGCTTTTTCCTGGATGGCTTGAGGAAGGTGGTCATGCATTAAAGGACTGTGCTCGGCCAAATAAAGGGAAGCCAAGATTATCTCATGGAAGTGAGAAAAGGAGCCATTGCTTTGAGGAACATGAACGAGTAGATTTTCAGACCTGGGCAATGACCTAGGCTGGACATTTTTAGCAGCAGAAGCCAAAAAGGAAATGCCCTGGGCGACACGGTGTCTGCCTCCTCGTAGCACGGAACCTACCCATTCATTAGCCTCATCTGCTGAGTGGCTGGGGATGGAAATGGAGAAGTCCACGGGCACCGCAAGAATCGGCAGGAACAGTCTGTAACTGGGTGGATTGTGACAACACGTTCCATTAGCGCACAAAAAGCCAGGGGATGATTCCTTTCTTTCTGTCTCCTAAACCCTTTTGACTCTCTAACACCGAGTTACCTCCTCTCTGTGGCTGAACTGTGACCTTTGTCGAGGACTTGTCCCCAGGATTTTGTGGTTCTGGGGCCCCCAACTCTACTCACCCACCTGGTCAAACCAGCAAAGGTTCATGGCAGGGTGGGTGATAGGGGACATCTAGCAGGAGAGAGTGAGAGAAAGCGATTCTTTGGCTTTTTTCATCTGTAGAATGGATTTTTCTCACCTCTTGGAGTGGCTGGCAGCAGGCAGTGAGGCAGTATGTGTGACCATGAAGAGAAGTGTCACTCAGGCACAGACGATGTGCACAGGGATATTCCAGCATCTTTCCTCTGTGGCAGGCAGGGCACCACACACAAATTATGGGGTGGAGGGTGCTGGAGGAAGGGAGAGGGGCCCCAGGCTCTGCTGCAGTCACCTGGATGGAAAGACTTAAAGGGGCAATGCTTCTTAACCCTTTTTTGTGACATAACCTAACTGAAAATCAAATGAAAGCCACGGTCCCTCTCCATAGTAAATAAATAAATAAATAAGGAGGAAGGATGGCAACCTTTACTGAGCACCTACTGTGTGCTGAGCGCTATGCTGAGCTCTTCCATCTCTGAACAACCTTCGAAGGCAGACACTCCTTATTATCGCCAAATGCAAATATTGCGGCACAGAAAGTTCAATTTTCTTGGCCACTGCTGCACTTGGTGTATGAGTTTCCTAGGGTTTCCATAACGGAATATAACCAAGTGACTTAAAACAACAGAAAGCTATTCCCTCACAGTTCTGGGGGCTAGTAGTCCGTGATCAAAATGTCGGTGGCAGGGCCATGGTCTCTCAGAGGTGCTAAGGGAGAATCTGTTCTGTGCATTTCTCTCAGCTTCTGGTGTTGTTGGCAATTCTTGTCATTTCTTGGTTTGCCGTTGAATAACTTCCGCGTCTGCCTCTGGTGTCACCTGACATTCTTCTCCATGTGTGTCTCTCTGTGTGTCTTTTTTCTTGTCTTATAAGGATGACAGTCATATAGGGTTAGGGCCCGCCTTAATGACTTCATCTTAACTAAATACATCTGCAAGGACTTTGTTTCTAAATAAGATCACCTGCTGAGGTCCTGGAGGCTGAGGCTTCAACACATCTTTGTGGAGAACACAATCAACCCTTCACGGTAGTAAAGTCAGGATTTGAACCAGGTAGTCTAGCTCCAGAGCCTGACCACTTAGCCACAGTACTGAGCTCCTTCTGTAACAATACACACATGCACACACACCAAAAAATTGAGTACCATGTCGAGGGCTCTGGACCCCTCGAAACAAAGCCCACCACGGACCACAAAGTGGTAGAGTGGCCTTTTCTTCCCATCCAGGAGGCGTCGGCTCGGGAAGCCTGGGCTGCAGAGGCAGTGCGTCTGGAAGGTGGCGCGCAGGAAGCAAGGACAGGTGAGGGAGGGCAGCGGGAAGCTTGACCACAGCAGACTCTGGCGGGAGACCTCCGGAGCCTCAGCCTGGGGGATGGTGCTGGGTGTGCTCTGGACACGTGGGCACTGTCCACAGAGGACCCACCAAAAACCAGGTGGGATAGGACCTCTTTTTTTTTTCTTCACCACCAAGGTGCTTATTTTTTAAGCACCTTCTATGTGCCCAGCCCAGTGCTGGGGAGCAGGATTCCTAAGGTAGATTGAAAAGCCATCTTGGCCCCCCAACGTTTAGGACCCAGTAGTGCATAAGGCAAGAGATGCCATGAGTCAGAATCTTGGTGAGCGGGCAAGAGTCAAGCAGACAAGCCCACCCAAATCTATGGAAGAGTCAGCTACCTGTCAGAGCTAGAGAGGCCCAGGAATCAAAGAAGGGGATGAGGAACAAGGAGGTGAGAATTCAGGACAACCCTGGGTGGTGGGCTCTGAATGCGCCCACAGGCGAGGTGAAGCCTGAAACTCAGGCTTCTCTTCTCACTGTTTTCAGGCCTGCCCCATCGTCTCATGCCTCTGCACCATTGTACGTGCTGTGCCTTCGGCATGCAATGCTCTTCCCTGTGCCCCCCTCCGTGGCTGGCAAACTCCCTTTCATTCTTCACGTTTCCTAGAGAACCGGCTTCCGTGCCACGTCCTCGGGGGGCTACTCCCCTCTCTGTCCTGCCACCCTCCGTTCTGCTCGCATTGGGGGTTCATCGTTTCCCTGTTTCTGGCTTCCCTCACCCAGTAGACAATGGGATCCTTGAAGACAGAACATCGTCTTCTTCCTCATTGGGTCCCCAGAGCACAGGGCAATGCCTGCCTCCTAGTTTAGATAGTCCGTGTGTGGACATGTTTGTTGACTGGATACGTGAAGGTTTTGTAATAGGCTAGAGCTCCTGGGTAAGAACAGAGAATTCTGGCCATATCTGATTGAAAAAATTGGCTGGTGAGAGATAGGAAAATAGGTAGATATGTCTACATCTGAGGCTTCTATGGAACTATGAGATCTTTTCATCAGTGCCTTCATGGCTAAGGGTACAGCTTGAAGGCACACATCCCAGGTTCAAAACCTGGCTCCTAAACTTCTGTGTGTCCTGGGGCAAGTTACTTGACCTCTCTGATCCTCAATTTTCTCACTTGCAAAGTGATAATATTAACGATACTACCTTCCTATTTGGCAGAGGGGAGTGTGTGGAGGGTACATGTGAGAGACGAAATCATGTAACCTACGTGGTACAATACCTGACATGCAGATAAGCACTCAGTAAATAGCTATTGTGAAGAATATCATTGCCGTTATGATAATAATCATTATGATTCAATTATGATTCACATTGAAGATACTGAAGCAGACCAGGGCTGGGCTTGCAGGTTAGCTTAATAAGGAGCATGTAACCCAACCCCTTTCCCTGGGCACAGGAAATGACAGCCACCGAAATCCTTTCAGGATTGAAGGTTCTTGCAAATGACGTGGCCTCGTGACACAAGTGATATTTTCAAAACACAAATGTTTCTTGAAAAATTACATTTTCAGGGGTCCATTACCTTTTGACAACAGTTCACAAATCCCGAAAGTGAGGTGTTTGATCCTTTCTCCTCAGAAGGATTGAGATGAGGAAATTATATTCACCGTCAGCGTGGGCTGTGAGATTGGCAGAAAGCAGATGGAGGACAGCGCTTTGCGGGGGGCGCGCCCCCAGCGCCGGATGAAAAAGGAACCTCGAAAGGATGGCTCACTCAAACTTCTCACCAAGAGACCCTTGGAACTTTCTTCCCACACATTTTAAAGATCTCTTTTTCTTCTGAATCCAGGTCTGTGTTTCTGAGCTGTAGGAGTTCGGAGGCCATTCTGAAGTGACTCAGCACAATGCGGTAGATGTGAGTTCTGGCCCTCCTCCTGTGGCCAGCTTGCTGTGTTTCACTGGGCAAGTTACTTAACCTCTCTGAGCCTCGTTTCCTCACCTGCAAAAGGAACGTGGGACTCATTGACGAAGGCACTTTCCAGTTCCGGCATTCGTTGATGTTTAGGTCAGGGAGGTAGCTTTTCTCCTGACCAGCTTGTGTCCATCGCATGGTATGAAACTCCCATTCAACGTTCAAAAGGTTGGCCAGAGCTGGGTTCCAATCTCAACACAACTACTTAGCCAGCTAAGGGACTAGGGGCACATCTCCTACTATCACCAAACTTCAGCTCCCTCTTCGGTAAAATGGGCTGCTGGGCTGCTCTGCTGGGCTGGGGGAGGGCCTAATAAAATAGCATCTAAGTTTCTAGGTCAGCACCTGGCACCAGCCAGGCCTTGTTTCTCTTTTCTTCCAACCCCCATCATCTCCAGCTCCCTTGCGGGGTTTGGATGCTCTATCATTGTCTCCCCATTCCTGTGAAGCCCAAACCAGCAAGGTGAAAGTCGTGGGAAATAATCCTTCCCCCGTGAATCCTTGGGCCAAACCCTGTTTTCCATCCCCCTCCCCGATTGCCGTTAAGTGCTCTTTCCAAGTTCATGAACATTCATTCCCCTTCTAAGGAGGATAATGCAAATTACATCCATTGCACACGGCAGGCTTTGTGTGCTTTAAGGCTGTTCTTTGCATTCTTTTGCTTCTCACACAATGAGGATGGCATTATACCCATTTAATAGATGAGGAAACTGATGCTCGAGGATGGCTTAAAAACTTGCCTAGTCAGCAAGAAAACAGTCCAGCAAGCTGGGCAGAAGTCCCAACTCTTCCTGGAAGGTGCTCCTCCCTGCTGCCCTGGTAACGAGCTTCCTGCCTCGTGAAAGCCTGAGCATTTGGGTAGGGTTAAGTCCAAGCCTTCAGCCAGGCAGGAAAGAAAAGTGTGTGTGAGCATGATGGGGCCAAGGAGGGTGGGCAGCCAGGAACTGTGGTGTCTCTAGGCTGGGGGTGAGGCTGTAGCCTGCTAGACCCTCCCCCCAGTGCCTACCTTCTTGGCTCTGTGACTGCCACACAGAGAAGGGTGACCGCCCAGTGGCACTGACAGTGCACAGCCCTGACTGGTGCGCGGGCCATTAGCTCCAGCAGTCCGGAAGGTGGTGCCCGGAGCTGGGAGCTGGGAGTCATGAGGCCTGAGGGTTACCGGCCTCCAGCTGTGACCCCGGGCGGCTCAGCTTACACCTCTGCAAGTTTCTGCCTGGGAACGGGGAGAAACCCGGCCTCCAGGATGGGAGTTGTCACTCTCCTTTGTGTGTGTGGTTTTTTTGTTGGCTGTCAGGTGCTCCTGAGTCTGCAATGTAAGGAGGGTCTGGAAATGGCTGTGGCTCCTCCCTGGTTGAGAAGACTGGAAAAGGGGAAAGAGGGGCCCATGAACCCAGAGGCTGGAGAGCACTGCCAGCTAGGACTGAGCTGAGCTCCCCAGGCTTGGGCGAGGGCCTTTCTCCTTCAGGTGTGTGTGTCCTGCCAGAGATCCCATGTTCCCACGGGATCAGCTTACTTCCTGAGGCTGAAGGCAGAATTTCTCTACTCTTGGAAGGACCCAGTCCTTTTCCAAGACATGATCCTGGGATGGGGATATCACAGCAGTAGAACTTAGGGGTTGAGAGTTAGTTTTGCCGGGTTTGAAGCCTAGTGCTACAGGGTCCGCTGTGTAACATGAACAAGTTCCTGAAGTGCTCTGGGCCTCAGTTTCCTCATCTGTAGAATGGGGACATAAACAGGACCAACCTTTTAGGTTCATCGTGTACAAAAATGAGGAACGTAAAGCGCTTGGTCCCAGCTGTGACACGTGATAGGGGCTCATTAAATGTCACTAAGCATTCAGATTCTTATTGGTAGCAGATCCTGCCCAATCTCTAAGATGTGTCTTTGGGTCATAACATTAATCCTACTTTGCAACTTAGCAGAAATCTACTAACCCACGCTCCCAGATCTAACAGTGTGCCCTCCCTGACAAACAGAGACAAATAGAACCTTCTGCCCAGCATGGGGCTTGGCGTCTCCACGCTACCACACACCGGGTAATGTGTATGTCTGTTAATGACAATCGTTAAACTTTATCCAACCCTTACAGAGTTCCAGGCACAACAATGAGAGCATTTATTGTTTCTGAACTCATTTGATCCTTGCTATAAACCTATGAGGCAAGTGCTATTTTATCCTCATCCTCCCGCATCTTATGGGATGAAGTAATGGGCTCAAGATTACATAGTTAGAGGGAGGCAAAGTCAAGACTGGAGGCATAGTGCCCTGGGCCACGAGGTGATGCTGCTCCTCTGACTGTAGCTATGCAAACTCAAGTCACTTCTCATCTTGTAAAGCAGGTTCCAGAAAATCTGAAGAAGATTCTAGAAAAAAAGGTGAGGGGGCATTTTGTCTAAAGTTGCTCTCCGCTTTTGGGCACAGAATTCTGAATCTCTGCAGAGGTGGCTTAACTTTTCCTCTTGGCATAAAAGACAAAGGGCATTTGCTTAACATTACTTGTGGTCCCCTTGAAGCCAACACAAATGCCAAATTCTGCTTCAAAATCCACACTTCAATGCAATGGAAGGAAAATGCACAGCCTCTGTACTGCATTGAATAGTATTCCCCCCAAAGATGTGTTCCTAAACCCCTTGCAACTCTGAACGTAACCTTATTTGGAAATAGGGCCTTTGCAGATATCATCCAGTTATGATGAGGTTGTACTGGGTTAGGGGGACCCTAATCCAATGACTGGTGTCCTTATAAGATGAGAAAATCCAGACAGAGACATTGACACACACAGAGGAAGAACTTGTAAGGAGAGAAGCAGAATTTGGAGGGATGAAGCTATAAGCCAAGGAATGCCAAGGGCTCCCGCAGCCACCGTGAGCTAGGAAGCGGCAAGGGAAGATTCTCCCCTAGGAGGCTTCAGAAGGAGCGTGGCCGAGCCAACGCCTTGAGTTTGGACTTCTGGCTTCCAGAATACATTTCTGTTGTTTCCAGCCACCCAGATGGTGGTCATTTGTTACAGCAGCCCTAGGAAATCAGTACAGTCTGCCAGAAGGGAAATGCTGGGGTTGCCTTGGAAACCATTTCGTCTAAATGTGCCTGACAGATGGGGAAACTGAGGCCCGGGCTTGCACACAGGGCAGTGAGCTCGGGGCAGAGCAGCAGTCACACCGTGGAGGAGAACTTCGGGATCCGGCCGGGGGTGGAGCTGGGCGTCCTCAAATTCTCAGTGAACACAGCTACCACTCAACGTCACCAAGCACAACAGACCTTCTGCTCAGCATGGAGTCAGGGTCTCCACGACATCACCCGTCCAGCAGGAGTGCTGCAGGCCCTCTGGGAGGGAACCCCCTTCTTGGGGAGACACCAGAGCTCCCTGCTCAGCACAGTGCCCCTCCCCAGGCAGACTGAGGCCTGTGCAGACCATGTTTCAAACATCAAACAGGCCTTACAGGCTCCATTTTTCATGCTGTGGAGAGCGCCCTGGCTGACTGGGAGAATTGTGTGCAGTTTTGTATCGGAAAGCCTTCCTGTGAAAGGATGCCAGGACGACGGCATTGACTTAGCGCTTCTCTCCCGTAAGCTGAAAATATTGAATTCACTTGAAGACTCAGCTAATGATCTTTGGAGGGAGGCATTAGAAATCTTGAAGAGGTTTTCCAATGCACCGAAGGCAAGCCTGTCAATAACCTCCCCAGGCCACCTCTCCCCCCACCCCAGCCTGCCAGGCGCGGCGGGGGAGGGGTCCCGGCCCATCGTTCCGCCAGGTGGTGGCAACTGGGAGTCAGGCAGCTGCTGGCAGATTGCCACCCTACAAGAACCAAGCCCTCTGCCCTGTTTAGGGCGGTACACTTCGTGGCTTCACTTAACTGGATATTGGGGGGAATAGGATTTAGCCACACAGACAGCTGTCTCGTTTGTTTAATTTTCTAGGAGTGCTCTGTGCCAACACAGCATCCGCCATCTTTGGGATATGGACGATTTCACCTACGTCCCCTCTCATTCATTTATTTATAATTATTCACCCGTGTGCTATTAAATTTTTATTTTTCATGCAATGTATGAGCCGTTCATTTGGAAAGTCACTGTGGGTAGCTGAAGCTTTGCCTTTCTATTAGATTTTGCCATCTTCTCAACCCAATAGGAGTCATATTTTCTTCTTCAAAAACTCTGTATTGAACTATGAGATTACTACTATTTTCCTCTTAATAAAGATTACAGTCAACTCAGTGATTGGCCTTAAGTTCAGAAACTGTTATTTTAGGTTCGGATCACGGTGTGAGACCTGCAATTAGAGAACTAACTGTGCTGAGCATGCAGAGGGCTGGAGTGATTCCGGGAGTTTCTTTCATGGACCAGAGAGAGTCCAAGGAACGGAAGTGGGCAATGACACTTCGACAGCTTTTACCCCTCTCTCTTGTAAGTTGTACTCTTAAAAAAAAAAAGGTAGCTGCCCATGCTTCCAACATGGAGGAAATGCTGTGCTTCCCCTGCAGACAATGGCTGGGGGAAACTTCCAGAAACACAGACATCACATAGGATGCTGCTTTCCTTAACCCTTTAGGAAAGGCACCATCAATCACCGTGACTGAATTGATTAGATTATCAGAAAAACAAGTATTTTTGACTGGGTCTGGGTCTTCCTCATTAACTGACTGGATATTTGCCTGAATCGCTTTTTCCAGCTAGGCACAGGTGGGTTAGCTTCTGAGTTTCCGGGAGGACTGTACATCCAGAAATTTCCCATAAATGCCATGGATTTCTCCAGATACCTCTCTCTCTCTCTAGTCTTCCCTGTTGCTCTCACCAAGCGGTGACAATTTGGCAGGAACAACCGCGTTGGGCCCCTCCCATCCAGGGCCATGAAGAAGATGCTTCAGGGAGGAGCTGACCCCTGGTAGCCCTGGTGAACCGAAGGCTAAATCCAGCCTGTCTACCCCTGCCCCAATATATGCCCTGGATAAAAACAATGCTTCCCCACCCCAAACACGTCCAACCACCCGTAAGTTCCAAGCTGCAGAAATTCTGGCGTTGCCTCGGATTTCACGCTGTGTCCTTGCGTCAGGACCTGCAGAATCATTTTCCAAGGCAGGTAGGAAGCACGGAGGGCATTTAGGTCCCAGAGCAGAATAGAAGTAGCACCATCTCTGCTCCCCATACCCATTAAGTGCACCCTACAGGTCCTCTGACGGTTGACCACACAGCCTTCCCCAGCTCGGCTTCCTGTTCTGGGGGACCCCGTATTGCCCCTGCTCTCTGCCCTCCGCGTACTTTCCTGAATTCCAGGCATGGCTCCCGGCCTCGGACATCACTCCCCAGCCCAGAGTGGCCTCTTCTCAGCCAACAGCCTGAAACAAGACCTTCCTCCTCCCTGTATGCCTGTAAAGCCCTTCAGAGGCATCTCTTCCAAGAGGTCCGAAGGCGAGTGTCATCTCTCAGTTGCTGGAGAATATATGAAAACTTCTTGATAGCGACACTTTACTCTTAAATACAAAACCAGCCCTTTTCAAAGGCCCCCTGACGGGCCAAGGACATGCCCTGACTATAGACAAGGAAACATTTTTATCCCAGTGGTTTTTAAGCAGAGAAACACCCAACTGATTGGGCCTTCGAAGTGTGAAGTCATTTACATGGCGTGCCGGTGGCGCCAGCCACGGGGCTCCCCAGGCTGAGCTCAGGCCCAGCCGGTGCTTCAGGATCGTCCGCTCTGAGACTCAGTTCATTATCGCACAGTGCTGGGCGGGAAGGGCACGGGACCGCCTCGTGCCTGCAAACTAATTGTATGCCCACAGCTTTGCAGAAACATCCGCTTAGGCTCTGGAATCTTCCTTCTGACACCTATGGAGATCCAGGCCTGGCTTCTGAGGCCTTCAGACTAAAAAATGGGACAAAATAGGGATGAGTGAGTTAGGAAGTAGAGGCAGAGCTGGACTTGGACTACGCATGAGCTAGCTGTGTGACTTGGGGCAAGTTACTTAACCTCTGTAAGCATTGTTTCCCCGTCTGTAAATTGGGAATAATACTTGTACCTATCTCCTAGGGCTGTTGTGAGGATTAAACAACACAAGACGTGTCCGGTGTTTAACACAGTGCATGGTACATGGTGTGCACTGAATATTAGGTATCATCATGTTCTTCATTACAATTCCAAATATGGTCTCAAGGCTCTTGATGTGGAAAGAGCTGGGAGCCAAGATGATAACCGCACCCCCCCCCGCCCCCCGCCGCCCTACATCCTACTCACTGCCAGTGAGAGTTGGTTCAGGTAATTTACCACTTAACGCTTCTGAGAAAGGTCTACCCAGTGTTTTTTTTCATGGAGATTCAAAAGAGCTTTGTGGGAAAATGGGCTCCCATGGCCAACAAGGGAAGCTGGTGACACTCCAGCTTGGGCCCGCTCCCTTCACACCCTTCAATCTGTGCGGCTAGGGGAACAGTAGTTTTGCATAATGTATCAGTCCATCCACGCGGGGCCATTGGTCTTTTGTCAACTTATTCATTTTATAATTTTTTTACTGAGTGCCTACTAGTGCTATACTAGGTACCAGGAAGCTTCCCATGGAGAGGGAAGAGCTAGTCCAAAATTTCAGGTGTGAATGAAAAGATGGCCCAAAGGAATGAAACAGGAAGTAATAGAGCAGTCAAGGAAGCTCTCTTCCAGGAGGTGACATTGGGCCTGAGACAAGAGAAGGAGCCACCTTTGCAAAGAGCAGAGAGAACGAGATTCCAGGCAGGGCGCACAGCAAATACAAATCCCGAGAGGCAGGAATAGTTCCACAGGGTCAAGGAACTGTGGGCTGAATCCCAAAGCCAAGGGGAGCCAACGATGAGATGAGGATGGACTTGCAGGTGGGGGCCCAGGCCCTGCAGGGCCTTGTGGGCGGTGACAGGACCTGGGATTTTATTCTAAAGCAACCGGAGGTCACTGGAGGGTTTTAAATAGGGGTGACATCATTGGATTGACCCAGAGTAAACACCTTCCAATCCAGGACCACCCTTTGTTACTGCCTCTTTCAAACGCTGAAAATTTGTTTGCAGGGGTAGACCCAAATAGGAAGGGAAAACTCTGCTAATGAATCCACAGAAGGAAATAAAGAGGCCAGAATCCTGTTTCACAATATACTGCGCTTTTGAAATGCTGGCGAAGTATTCCCAGGTGACTCCTGAGTCTCTGGGACTGCTTTCGGCTCACTCGAGCTGTAATGAAGGTGGCCCTTCTCAGTCTGAGCTTGAGCTGCCTTAATTAGACCCAGATTCTCTATCTTTAAATTGGTCTTACATCAAAGGCAGAGTTACAATTGCAGGTGATGCATTTGCAAGCTGCATTGTTATGTAGAATACGGCTGCCAGCAGGTTATGTTGGGATTATTGAAAAGCAATTTGCAGGGGAGGTCTATGGGGGAAAGGTAGCTCACCTCACTAAGCCTAAAAAAAAAAAGAGCAATAGATAGCTGGAGGTCTCGGAAAAAACATGCTTAACAAGAGGTATTAAAAAAAAAAAAACCCTCAGCATTTGCCGGCTCTATTTTGCATATGCACGTACGGCTTAAGCCCCTCCTGACACGTGGCTGTTAAGGTCTGCGTTGTTAGAGAGGTCATCGCTGGTGTGCGTTCAGTATGGCTGTGGGGTTGGCTTGCAGGACCCAAACAGGTTACGGGGAAGCTCAGGCTGTTAGAGGAGATTCCCCACGCTAAATTCTGGAACTGGGAGATTTTAGGGTTACGAAGCGCTCTCACAGAAGACACTTGACTTGATTTCTTTGTTTTGAAGGGAAGTTGTTTCTGTGTGACCAGATGCAGAGTCTCACTGGAGAACCTTTTCTTGGCCGTGAAGGAAGACTGCCGGTCAAGCCTCGAGGACAACGTGGACATGTTTCTAGGTTTAGAGGCAGTGGGGTGGGGGTGGGGGGGGGCGGATTGTGACTAGCTGAGTCTCAGGAGAGGAGAATGTCTTAGGACTTAGGAAAGGCCACTCAGGTTAAAGGGTCTCTCAACTTCCAAAGCATGATTTCTAAAACTTCTGGGTGGAAACACCATTAAGGGAGAGCCATGTTCAATCACTAACTACCGGTAAGTATTGATATTTCTTTGCATGTTAACTGAGGATGACCAAGAAGAGAGTACAGGAGCTAGTCGAAGATGGATTTTGAGGAGTTCGCCTAACTCCTTGATCTGCTGTGAAGTGGGACTTAGCAAACTAACTGCTCCCGCCACCCAGACCTGGTTTGATAGTCGCTGCTAAATTAAGAGCTGTGCGTCCCATCTCCCAGAAAATGTCCAGAGAGGCATAATAAGAAACCCTTGACACACTCTCTCCCTTTTTTCCTGTATCACTACTTCTGGAGCTACTTTGTAAACATGAAATAGTTTTTCATAACAAACTCTGATCCTTGGGGTCACTGATGAAATTGTGTCATCTACAGTTGTATGTACAGCTTACCCAAACGACTGGTCACGTCTATGGGCTGCGGGGGAGGTTGGGGGAGGGGGAGGTGCTGCTGTGGGTCAAAGGTTTGGAAACACTCTGTTGTGTGGTTTGTGTAGCTGGATGTTTCACTCTTCAACTGTCTGTTCTGCTGGTGAACAGTCCTGGCCTCTGAGGAAGTAGGTGACCTCTTGCCTCTTAATTAGAGTTTAGGCTTATGGAAGGTGAGGTCAAGTTAGTCACCAGGGACAGGGAGACCAGGCCTTCACTCCGAACCGCATTCGCTTTTCTAATCAAACTGCTCATATGATTCCAATTATTTTTCCATCCTCTCCAAGGGCAGTGGGCCATGGGGTAGGCTGATGACCTGTGAAAATTCAATTTTAAAGAATGAAACTGGTTTTGATTTATTCAAAAGTCAGCCCATCCCTCTGGTTCTGTGTAGATGTAGAGAGGGCAAGAAGAGCCACCAAAAGGCAGGGTCGCATCTGATGACCTCCCCTCCCCCAGCCCTGGCAGCCCCTCAGGCCGAGTTTCGATGCCCAGGACGCTGGGAGAACTCCTCTACGGCTTGATAGAGAAGGGACGTGCCGCCACAGAGCCACACAGACGCTCGTGCCGAGGCTGGCAGTGCGAGCTGGGTGGCGGTGTGCGAGGCACCGCGGACGTCCTAGAAGATGTGTGTTTGTCAGAGTGGAAGTGACTGGGTCAGTATCCACTGTGCTTGACCCCCACCCCTTGCTTCTTTCCTTCCCCCATGTCTGGTTGCCTTCACCGAATATGCTCTCTGCGGGAGTCCATTCTGACTTCTAGGTCAGTGTGCAGGCTGGGGAGAGGACCCAGAGCTGCTTCACTTGGTAGAACTCTCCCCTGTATTCTCTCAGACTCCTACATTGACTCATCGATGAAACGACCCGTGTGCCCTTCGTCTCATTTGCCCTCACCCTTCCCTTGAAAAACTAGCTAACTGTTCAAATAAATGGACCCAGCATAGGTGTGTATCCACCAACATGGATGAGTCTTAAAAACATGATCCTGAGTCTTTAAAAAAAGAAATAAAAATAGAATGAGATACATAAGACGCTATGATTTACCTAAATTAAAAGTAGATGCTCAACATGCTGTTCCTTCTACCTAAAAAACCTCCTCACAACCATCACCTAGTTCTCTCCATAAATCGGTTAGACTTCAGCTCAATTGTCACTTCCTCCAGGAGATCCTCCCCGTCTCCTGTCTCCCTCTCTTCACCAGCTTGATGGGGCCATGGTAGGCCTATCCCAGGATCCCCAAGGACCTTGTAGGTTATGTTAAGGCATTTACTCTTCTATATAGAAGAGAATAGGCAGCCACCAAAGTGTTGCCAGCCAGGAAAGATAAGATCAAATATGCTGGTAGGTCTGGGGCTCAGAGAATTGTGAACAGCAGCAAGGAGCTTACTTGGGACACAGATGACCCTTGCTCAATGAACAGTGGCCTCATCCTACCTCCCCAGGGGACCTCCAGTAATTCCCTATGGTAGTGTTTCCCAGAATGGGGCATGACTATCACTGGGGGCTCTAGGGATAATTTTAGTGGCATATAACCAAATATTTTTCAAAGATGAACATATTTATTTCAATGGGGATTCAAAAATAAAACTTGCATTCTAAACCCAAAAGAAAAAAAAAGTAGATGCTCCTAAAACAGCAATTCATGTAAAATAAAAAGATCACATGAAACACATTAGAAGAGCTGCCTATAGGAGGAGAGGACTGGAAATGGAAACTAAAGATCAAAAGGAAGAAATAAAGTAATTGAATGAACGAGTCAATCTATCAGTGATGATAATGGACCAGGAGCTGAAGAGTATGATTAACTCAACGCCCTGTCTTTAGGGTAAAGAAAATTATGAAGAGCAACGCAATTTGGATAATCTTCTAACGCTAGTCCTGAGGTTGAGGACCCATGTGGCGCTATGACACCAAGATGTCCAGCTCAGCCTGAATCCTTCCATGCTCATGGGCTTCAGATTCAGATCAAAGGACCCACCAGGAGAAGACTGGAGACATGCTCCCAAAGAAGGCACCTTCCAGAGAAGGATGACAGCATCGGAGGGGGCTGCCTTCTCCTTTCCTGATCATGGTCCCTTCTCCCCAGCCTTGAGATGTACGTTGTTATGGGGCCAGGAGCAGGCTGAGAGCTTCAGCTTTGCCATCTGTAAAATGGTCACGCCAGTACCTCCCTCATCGGGCTGTTGTGAGGAATGAATGTATAAGTGCCTGCTCTGCTCTCAGCGTAGTGCTGGGCTCCTAGTCAGAGGTCGGAATCGTAAACCATATTTTCTAAGTATAATAATAACAACAGTAATAATGATAGTAATAAATCATGTCACAGGGAGCATTTGTTGCCTTCTTGTGTAAGCCTCGATCAGACGGTCCATTTCTGGAGTTATTCTAAAGACACCAGACAACATGAAATGAATGAAGTCAAGGAGGTCTTCTGAGATTCTGGAAGATGGGAGTATTCTTTGTCATCTCTTATGTCTCCCAAGGCTCGTAAAATGCTGGGGCCACAGCAGAGAAAATGCTGGCTGTCGTATCAGACACTTCGGTGTGAGCATCTGAGTCCAGAATCTCAGGAAGAAGGAAGAACTGAGAGAGAGGAAAGTCACATGTGATGCTGTGGATGAATAATGACAAGCTGGGGACCCAAAATGCGTGTGGTGGCTGCCTGCTCCTTCCTAATGGTGCCTTACAACTCGGAATTGTTCACTGTCTGAAGTACTTTAATAGTTCTTATCTCATTTAAGTCTATGACACTCTCTGGAGGAGGTATAGAACTCCCACTTTACAGATGGCAAAACTGAGGCCCACAGTGTTCCAAGGCCAGGATGAACATTAATTGCAGACCTGGGGCTAGAACTCAGTCTTACTGAGTCCCAATCCAGGGCATTCTAGAGTAATAATGATGATGACAATTGAAACTCGTAAGCAGTTATATGAGCCACGTACTTTTTATGGGGTTTTATATTCATCTAATCCTTACAATAGGCCTATGATGTGAATACTCCCATTTCACAAATGAAACGGCTAAGGCACAGAGAGACTAAGTAACCTGCCTAAGGCTGCACAGCCCACAAGTGGTAGAGGCAGGACATGAGCCTGGATGTGTATCACTCTTCTTGTCTTTTGCTGCCATGCTTGCCTTGAGGACAAGTCTCTGACACTCTGGGTCCTCTCAAGACAAGGAACTCCTACAGACCCAAGGGTGGTTTAGTGCCCACACCTTAATCCTAAGATTAAGGAACAAAATCTTGTGCTGTAGGGCCATAGAAGACGGAGCTATGGTTTCTTCAGAAAGGAGCTCTTCTGAACTTGGAGACCTGGACAACCACAGATCTCTCTGCTGTACACAGAACTCATTCCAAGTTTGGCTGGGGGTCTAGGGAACTTTTTAGGGGTACTGGTAACTAACTTAGTGCCCGGTGCCCCTTTTATTGACTCTCCGGTGTTCACTGGGGTTCAGCCTGCCATGGAGGCCTCCCTGCCCTGTGGCCCAGGCTTCGTCAGGCACATACTTCAGACTGTGGATTCATCACAGGAGCTGGTATGAATGGCAGGATCGGAGGTAAAAGCAAATCCCTATGAAGAGAAGTCGAGGTTGGGTCAATTGTGCCTTGATCATCCACTTGACACTCATCCATGGCTTAAATTGCTTTTTCTCTTTCTTCCTCATCATCCTGTTACCTTCAGCTTGGAAATGCATGGATAGGACCGGGCAGCAGACCTGTTGAAAGAACGTGAAAGTTAGATGTCCACATCTAAGAACACAGTCTGTCCAAGAGGGCCTGGAGATGGCAGGGGTGGCCACAGAGGATTACCTCCTTCTGTACCCTCACCCCCCAACCCCCACAGCATACTTTTTTTTTTTTTTTGCAGTATGCGGACCTCTCACTGTTGTGGCCTCTCTTGTTGCGGAGCACAGGCTCTGGACGTGCAGGCTCAGCGGCCATGGCTCACGGGCCCAGCCGCTCCGCGGCATGTGGGATCCTCCCGGACCGGGGCATGAACCCGTGTCCCCTGCATCGGCAGGTGGACTCCCAACCACTGCGCCACCAGGGAAGCCCCCAGCATACTCTTATTTTGCATCTGCTCTTTGTTAGAAAGTCTTTGTGGAAGAAAGGAGGGATGGGGGCTAGGACAAATAATGGATATGACTTAGACCATCAGGAGGATGGGGGAAGAAGCTGAAGGGGGAGGGTAGTATCATGCCAGCAGAAGCAAGAAGTGGGGAAGGGCAATGTGGGATGGGGTTAGAGTGGTCACCAAGTTTGGCTGGAAGTGGGGAGGAGAGCCAGAAGGTAGGCCTTGAATGCCAAGAAGTACCTTAGACTGACTTTCCTTGCTTCTCCCAAAGCATGTGCAGTGGTACTCTGGTTAACTGGCATGTAAGAGGGGGTCTGGGGAGGAGAGAAATCTACTCACATAACTTTTGGAAACACTGGGTTAACCTAAATGCTTTTCTTTTTTGCAGGATTTGTCAGAGCCTTTATTATAAAAATGTGCACTGTGCATCTTCACTAGGGGAGGGTAACGTGCAGCATTTCCCAAATTTATTCTACCAATGAACCCATTTTTTCCAGGTGGAGTTTGTGAGCACTCTAGTAAACGCTTTTCCATATGAAAGGCTTATGGGGTGATGGGGAAGCGAACCAGTGCAAAAGCAATTCAACTCTTGGTTCACCATGAGGCCCACATAAGTGCCTTCCCTCCTCAAAGCCAATTACCATAGCTCCCCTTTACCCCTGTTGCTTGAGGGCTGAGTCCTATGCTTAGAACTCTGCTCTGTGAACTGCAGTAGGACCCCAAGCCTTGACATGTGGGTCCTTGCAGGAAGCAGGCTACTGACTCTCACTGCAGTTTTGAAATGATCATACCAGTCAATGGTTCTAAAACGCTGAGGTCAGCAATCCATTTGGAAATGTTCTGGAAGCTAAGTAATCTGTTCCTGGGCTGGGCGGGGGGGTGGGCGGCAGGCAAACTCTCAACCACTGCGCCACCAGGGAAGCCCAGTTTGGGGTATTTTTTAAATCCAGTCTAAAAGTCTTTATCCTTTAATATGATAGCTTTGATCCATTCAGATTTATTGTGATTTCTCAGCAGCTTGGATTTATTCAAACCATTTTCTTTTGTGTTTTTTCGTCAACTAAATCTTTCTATCCTCCCAACTTGCTTTGTATTGAGCATAAGGGATGAGAGAAAACGTTCTGTTGCTTTTTTATCCCACACGAAGTTTACACACGGGTGCTTCCCTGACCTCTGCAGGAAATTCTGTCCTTTGTGTCCTGAGTCTCCCAATCTGTTTGTTTCCCTGAGGCCTGGAGATCTAGTATAGGAAGAGAAAAACTGGGTGCTGAGCCAAGAAGAGAATGGGGTGCTGCTCCCTTGGTCTTTCTGTTGACATAATAATAGGGGAAAAGGACAAGGGATGAGAACAGAGAGAACAAGAAGCTGAGAAGGTGGCAGCAAGTGGCTTAGAGATCTACCAGGTAGAGCCAGATAAAATTTTACAACCTCAATGGTAGAACTTGCTTCACCTGTTGGGGACTCTGCTTGGTGACAGAGGGATTTCAGCCTTCTGAATCCTTAGGACCAGCAAGAAGGGAGTGGGCTTTCTCTCTGCCCTTGCCCCCACTATCAGCTTTTCTCTCCCATGACTGTGGAATGGCCCAGCGCTTGGAACCTAATCCCATGGCATCCCGATGTCAGCAATAGCTTTTGGTTTCCAGAAGACTCAGCCAGTCCATTGCTAGCTTATCCAATGGCTGTCCCAATAAACCAGTGGCCACACACTTGCTCCAAATTTGGCTGGGTTCTGGGGATAAGTGGTCAGGGCTGTGTGAAGCAGACTGTGTGTATATCTATGGCCCAGCAGAAAGCTCTTAAAGCATGCCCTGCAAGACACAACCTATAATAAGGAGTTGTAAATTGTCCTATTCTTGCACCACCAGCTGGAGGTCAAAAGTTTTCAAGGTTCTTTTAATGGAGGAGGAAGAGTCCAGTGCCCTGGTGCTCTCTGAAAGCCTGGGGGCTCCTCCCTAGCCTGGAAGAGCTATGTTTACAAAGACAAATACTTTAATGGACAGCATGAGGCAGAGAAACAGCAGGGCCCGGGGGGATCCAGGGTCCCCGAGCTTGCTTGTGTTGAAGAGAACAGAGCCAAGCCAGTCAGCCTGGGGCCCCATGGCTGACTTCATGCTTTAGTCAGATGGATACTGAGCTCCACTCTTGAGTGATTGTCTGAGGCAGTGGCCTGCTTCAAGCTGGCTTGGCCAAGACATAGAATACACACAGGCTGGGCCAGGGGAGGCCCCGGCAGTCTGCACACATGGGCTGCAGTTGGGCCATCTACGCCTGGATACAATTCAATTCAAATGACATCTACTCAAGACAGGGATCTCTGCTGAGTGTAGGGGGCCCAGCAGTATAAAAACACAGCCCTTCCAGCCTTCAGAGCATAACATGGTGTGGGAGAAGTGAGAATGACACATGGACATTAGGAAACAACAGGGGAGCATAGGCCAAGAGAGCAGCCCTGGAGGAAGGAGTGTTCCGTGGGCTTCTGAAGCCTGGGAGGACATCCAGAGAGTGGTTAGGACATCAGGCTTCGGTGCCCCTCGGGGCTAGACTCTCTCTCCTGTTTCTGTTTATAGATTAGGTGGCCCTTGGTAAGGCATTTTATTCACCTATAAGCCCACCTTATAAAATTTTGTGAACATTCAATGAGGTAATATCTGTGACGCGCCTAGCACCTGGCAGGACATATAGTCAGTGCTCAATAAACGAATGAAAGCTATTATTATTCCTAGAGGAAGGGGTCATTTCCGGGCCACTGAGGCCTTTAAGAGAGAAGGAGAGAGAACATTTAGGGTAAGAGGAACGGAGCTTGAATACAAGTTAATAAAAAGGACTTTGGGAGGGCGGCATTCATGCATTCAATAAATATCGATTGTTACTATTGGCCAGGCAGTGTGGACACAACGATGAATGAGGCAGAAGTAATCCCTGTTCCCACTGGTCATTATGGAGGAAGCCCTGGGAGAGGGTATTGAAATATTCTGTCTAATCCAAGACAATATTTGGGTCAAAGCTGAGGGCTTTTGTGTGGAGAGGATACACAGTGTACCTCATGTTCACCATGACATATCTTTAAAAATATCATCTTCAGAACTCCATTCCTAGCAATCCCATCATGCAGAGTGTTCTACAGAATTAACTGACATCATAGAACTTTCTGGAACTCCTGGAAAGTCATGCAACCTTGAACATTAATTACCATCTAATATGGGGGCACCAAATTGCAGAATGGTGGACGATGAGGCTAATTCCCCAGTGTCCGTCTGCTCCTCCCCTAACTGAGTAATTGTAGTGCTGTTTGTGATTTGACCACAGCTCTGGGCCTAGTCCTATCCTCCCAGCCAATGACTTCGAGCATGCAGCAGTTGAAGACCACGCAATATGAGAAGAAGTGGGTAGGGGGCTTCCAGAGAGTGTCTCCCTATGTTACCTCTTGATGGACATGACAGAGAAACACTTCACCCAATGGCCATTGCCAGTCATATTATCAATATAATCATGAGGGAAGCCTGCCTTTGGATACGACAACTCCATGGATGCCCATGGAAAGACAGAACGAACACAGGTCCTTCAAGATCTAGTTCATGGGCCAGAACCAACTTGGGAGCCCAGCTACCTCTTAACATCCTGCACTTGGAGTATAATACATTCCTTAGTGGTTAGGCTCGTTTGAATATAGAGTTTTCTATTATTTGTGGCCTAACACATCCTAATGGACACACTTGATAAAACAGAACCAGGAATTTATTTAAATGATTATACCTCCAACTAGCTTCATCAGGGCTTTGGTCTTTCCTAGAGGAAACACACTCAGCTAAGCCCAATCCCTGCTCACGTACAATGCTCCTAGGAACTCTCATTCTTGTGTGAATGGAGGCTTGTTGGAAACACAGATTGTGGTGATACCAACCTTCTGGATTAAGTCAGATTTGATAACAGCAAGCTCTTTTCCAGAGTGTGCTGTGCATCAAGGCCACGTCTGAACAGTTTATAGACTTTCTTGACTCTTCTCAAAAACCTATGAAGTTGGTCCTACCATTATATACATTTTATGATTGAGGAAACTGAGATACAGAGACATTAAGTAACTTGTCCAGAGATGCACAGCTAATAAGTGGCTGAAGTTAGACTCAAGTTCAAGTAGTTGCTTGGCTTCAGTGTCTGTGCCCTTAGCTGAATTGTTGCTCACTTGAGGTGGTCCTATGATCCACAGATAAAAATATATAAAGGAAGAGGTAGAAATGATCAATTAAAATAGAGCTCACTTGAAATATAAAATGGGAAAAACGTATCTTTTGGATTTCGTCAGTCTCCAGGGAAGCTTTGGGGAACAGAGTATTAGTTTTAGGCAAATGCCCATGTTTCTCGTGCTCTCTGTTCCTAACCTCATCTCTCCATCATTTCTCTAGGACTGTCTCTCTTTTATTCTCTTCATCTGTGTTAAGAACCAGTGAAACAGCCACCTACTGTATCAGACAAATTCTGCAACCTCTAAGCACAGTCACTTGGATAAGAATTCTATATTTTGACCTACTATGCAGGCAAAAAGAAAGTTCTGATGTGAAAAGAAGCCCCATGTGAGCATTCCACATTCTCTGCCAAATGGCTTGAGCTCACCCCACCTTTTTAATTTTGCAAAACGTTTGTGTTGTGGCTCCAATTCTCCATGGTGCGCAGGCGGGCCGGGTGATGGGAGGAGGGCCTGCGGGGTTGAGGTGCCTGGAGGGGGCACTGCACCGGGCTGCAGGTGCTCGGCAAGACTGGCCAATGGGAGCGACATCTTGGAACCAGCATGACAAGTTCCCGCTGGCCCACGCCTGGGGCCTCATCTCCCTCTAGCTTGGCCCCAGGTCACCAAAAGGAAATGTATTTAATTTTCAAATCCCTCCTGGAGCCGAAGAGAATTCCAACAAAACAGCCATAAACATTGAAAGAGTCTTGTTTGATTTGGGAAAACATTCCATTGGATTTAAAATGAAATATCCTGTGACTAATCTCATGTAAGACTGGGAACAGGTCTAATTGTTCAATTTGGTGGTCAGCAAGGGGACTCCAGGAAGAGACCTGGTCCCTCCCCAAGGCCACTTTGGGATGGGCAATAAATCAGCCAGGATGGAGTTTTCAAACAAGGATTGTGAAGGGTTTGCTGTTTGATCCTCAAGCCCCCTTCTTCTCAATTTGTCATTGATTTCCCATGAAGAGAGTCTGTGCAGCTGAATCCCCCATGCAATTCTGGCACTTTGTGAGCCAGTAAATAAAACCCAAATGTTAATTCTTATGAGCACAGCATTCCCGGCCAGGAAATGAATAAAGCACTGTGAAAACAACGGCATTGTGCATCGTTGGGTGAGGCAACAAGAAACAGTGGGGCAGAGCTGGGGACCAGGGACTCGTGAGGGCAGTAAAACCAGGAAGAGAGATGCAAAGGGAAGAAGAAGGAACAAAACTACCTTAGAGTGTATTCGTCTTGACTTGAGTGTAAGCTTCTATGGCCAGCACCAGGCAATGACAATAACTAAGGATTATTTGGTTCCATGTGCCTGTTCTGTATGGAGAACTTTCCAGACTTGTTTTCTCCTCACAATGATCTATGAGGCAGGTTCTGCTGTTCTCCCCATTAACAGATGGAGAAACCAAGGCTCACAGAAGTTAAACACCTTTGCCCACATGAGAGAGAAGGGATGAGGCACTTGCTGGACACCAGAGCTGACGCAGCCCCACTGTGCTGTCTGCCCCAGAGGGGAAAAGTGTGGGTGAGTGACTGACTGTCCCAAGGTGCCCAGAATTGTAGGGGCTCCCAGGAAGCAGGACTTGCATCGCTAAAACCAGGAATGTCCCAGGCAAACTGGGATGAGTTGTTCTCCTTTGGTATGGGAGTTAGACGCTTAATTCCAAGTAACCTCCTCGGGTGTTTATGTCAAAAGCTTTTTCAGGAAAGCAGGCATTGCTCTGTCTCTGTAAGGTGAGCAGGCGAGTTGGTCTAGTAAAGACAATCCTACTTCTTGCCTATAGGGCGCCCCCTAAAATACCCTTCTGATATATGACAAATGAAGAAGGAAATAATAATGATGACACATGCTACTGTTGTTTAACAAGACTGAAAGTTTCCCCTGGAATGATCTAGGCAACGACAGGAGGAAATCATCTTAAATTCCAGTTCCAGAAAGTTTGTAAGTAAATTATGATTTTTGTTTATTATTTATTAGCCAGTAGGTCATTTTCAAGGCCCAGAAGACTCTTTCTGCTTCTGTAAGGCGGAAGAAAGAATTCCTAAGCAGAGACCTCATTCCCATTCCTGGGCCCTGCTTTATAAACGGAGATTTTTGCTTGTGAGTTATGCTACAGTCAAGCCTCTGACTCTGGGAGGGGTAAAGTCAATCTCGGATTTCATCCAATAATAATAGTTTCTACAACAAACAAAGCTGTGTGTTGGTAAACAG
Organism: Grampus griseus; assembly: GCF_964374135.1. Lineage (NCBI taxonomy): Eukaryota > Metazoa > Chordata > Mammalia > Artiodactyla > Delphinidae > Grampus > Grampus griseus. The sequence goes on from NC_139010.1 coordinate 69,850,514, forward strand.
AGTTTTCACATATGTTACCTGATTTGAGCTCCTGGCGACCCCGTGAAACAGGGGGGATGAGCTGAGCTCCATGCTCCGTGTTCCATGATGGGGGGCAGGTGATGTATGGAAGATTGCACATTTAAGGAGGGAAGAAGCTCTTCGTGGCATCTTGCTAGTATGCCATCAGGATAGCCTAATTGTTTTAATACCAAAAAAAGACTTACGTGAGCTCCTTGAAGTCAAGGGATAGGTAAAAAGTAAGTATACCTTTCTATTGCCCAGACTGATCTGGGAAAGGGGCACACAGCAGGTAGCCAATTACCCACCACGTGGCCGAGGAGGCAAATGAAAGATTTGGCTCCAACAGTAACCAGGCTGAAGTTTGAATCCTAGCTCAGCTGCCTACCCGTGAATCTCCGGGTGCGTCACGTAACCTCTTTGAGCCAACCGACACCTCCCGGCAGAAGGGCAGGTGAAAATACCCTCAGAGCTGTTGTGAGAGCTGAGGAGGGCTCGGCACACAGGAAGTGCTCCGTAAGAGGCAGCTATGGTTGTTTTCAGGCCCCAGGATCCTGGGCAGGATTCCTTATGCCCAGACCGGTGATGGAAACGGACGGCCCAGGGCACAAAGCTCTAATCTCTGGAGGCAGGCACCGGGCCAGATGCTTTTGACCTCCTGTCATGTTTAACTCACCTTTTCTACCAAAATGAGAGGGAATACTCTCAACTCAGGCAACACAATCTCAGTGCCGTGGGTGACCCCTTCCATATGTGCCTGGGGCCAAGCTACAGGTGATAATTAGCTCTCAGAAAGCGGAAGGACATTAACTCCAGTATCTTGACTCCATTCCAATTGCGATAATTAAATAAATGCCCACAGGTGGATCTGGTTAATGAGGCATCAGCTAGGTTGTGCCTGAGCCGTCCAGGCAGCAGGGGTGGAGCTGGATGTGAGCTTGGCACGGCCGGCTAAGCCGTGGGCATACACAGAAGCACGGAGCATCCTCCCTTCTCCCTTCTCAGTTGGTTCCTGCTCTTCATCCCCTGGGCATTTGGGTGTCCTCAGGAGTGCTCTGCTGGGGGTGAGGGATTTATGCTCCGGGCTCTTCCATGAGCTTAATCTTAACCTTGAGCAAGTGTCTCCAGTCTCCCTGGCTCAGTTTCCGGAATTGTATAAAGAAGGAAGCAGCTCAGAAAAACGGAAAGAGGAGCTTGGAGACAAGTGAGTTCAGTCTCACTCTCTCCCGGTTTCCTTTTTTCAAATCCTAGGGAAGGACCTGATTGGTCCAGCGTAAGTTACAGGTTCACCTTGTGGACCAATCATTGTGGCCGGGAGGTGACAAGCACTCCCATTAGTCCAGAGGCAGATTATTGATCTGTCACCAGAAGCCACTCATGTTTGCATCTTTCACAGTGACGCAAGTGTCACACACATTGACTTTTCCCTCCACTAAGAAGCAGGAGCAGGTTGTGGTCCCCATGTGTGCGTGTGTGTGTGCACGTGTGTGCGTGTGTGTGCGCGCCTGTGCGCACGTGTGTTGGTCCTTTGGAGTAGGAATACAGTTGACCCTTAAACAACATAGGTTTGAACTGCACGGGTCCACTTCTGTGTGGATTCTTTTCAATAAACATACTGGAAAGATTTTTGGCGACTTGCAACAATTTGAAAAACTCACAGGTGAACTACGTAGCCTAGAAATATAGAAAAAAATTAAGAAAAAGCTAGGTATGTCATGATACATAAAATTTATGTAGATATACATGTAACATACAAAATATTTGTGCCTCGACTGTTTATATTATTGGTAAGTCTTCTGGTCACTAGTAGGCTATTAGTAGTTAAGTTTGGGAGAGTCAAATGTTGTACAAGGATTTTCAACAACACGGGAGGTGGGAGAAATTCCCTAACACCTGCATCATTCAAGGGTCAACTGTATATTTCTTCGTAGAAATAATGCTATGAATGGTGGTTATTATTCTAGATGAGCCTAAGAATAGGTTAACTGGATGACTGGGCAAGTTTCTTACTCTCTCTGAGTTTCCTCATCTGGAAGATGGGGAATAATAGTAGTCCTAGCTCGTGGGTTTTTGAAGTAACTAAATAATTCAGGTAGACTCAGTCCTTAGCATACTGCCAGGGCATCGGTGAGAGTTCAGTGAGCAGTAGCCATTGCTATTACAAAGTGAAATACTACATGCGTGTGGTTTTTTTTAAAAAAAGAGTGGAGAACCTCACTTATAACAAAAGAGACCAGCAACACCCCAGACAAAAACACTTGTTTTCTTTATCTCAAGGGCTGGTGGGTGCGGAAAGGCAGGTTTAATTAAAGAACAGTGAGAAGAGTCTGAAGTGAACCTTGGGCACTTTCAAGGACCTCACACAGTGAATGTGCTCTCTTAGCTAATTCTGCTAGTCACTTTCTTTTTCCTTTTCTGTCACTGACATGACTCATTTGCTTTTTAGCAGTGTTTGAGAGTTTTAAGGGGAAGGAGAGTGCTCAAAAATAGGACAGAGGGAGAGAAAAGAGACAAGAAGAAAGAAATAGAAACAAAGGTTATCTTGATGTGCCTGGGAAAGAGTGACACAAAATGGGGATGAAGAATAGAATAGAATAACTATTAGAATAGTTAACTGATAGTGACTGATAGAATAGTTGCTGCTTGGTCCGGTACATGAGACAAGGAACCGGCTGAGATGCAGTCAAGCGAGTTCCATGTGGTGGAAAACAGCAGAGCAGGGTCATCATTCGCCTAAAGATGGGTGGGGAGGACACGTGTGGGGTTTCTGGTGCTGAGCCCCAACTGATGCAAGAGGAAGAGCAGTTTTCTTGGCTGTTGAAGATCTCAAGGGGAGTGTGTGTCAAGGGGAAGCAGTGGCATGTGTAACTGACTCTTTCTTTGTGCTCTGGGCTAGAGTTCCCTTCTTTGATCTGATGGATGCCCTGTCCTGCAATCTGCTCTGTCTGGGTGAGTGTTGCCTCCTTGGCCACCATTGCTCTTGGTACCATGCTGAGCCCAGTAGGCAATCTACAGCCATTGGAGGCAAAGAGTGTTTGCAAATCAAAGTTGCCCCTAACACTCCTCTCTGTGGATCAACTAAGGTGCTCCTAATACTGATGCTGCAGAACGTCCTAGATGACACAGTAGAAGGTAAAGGGAATTCCCTTTGAGTGGCTTCATTCATTCATCAAATATTTCCCAAGGGCCTGCTGTCTCTAAGGCTGTGGTAAGTGCTGGGGACACATCAGTGAACAAGACTGGCAAAATCCCTGCCCTCCTGTAGTCTACATTCTATTGGAGAAGAGAGAGGAGAGACCACCAACTACATATAATGCGTGGTAAGTGGTACCAAGGAAAATACAGGCTCATGTGTGAGAGGGTATAAGGGTGATTGGTGTAACAACAAGAAGTCCATATCTTGGTCCCCGCTTCAAAATTAAGATCCACATTCTTTTCAGAACTTCGAATATTTTTATAAACGTGAAGGAAATATAGACTCATTATAGAAAACCTGGAAAATATAAAAAGCGTAAAGATACAAAAATCTCCCATAAACCGCTGTTAAAACCACACTTATTTTATGCCTCCGTGGGATCATATTGCATATAGTGTTGGAACCTGCTTTTTCACTTCAAATTACATGTTGAACTTCTCCTCCAGTTGTAAAAATTTAATTTAAAACATCATTTTAAATAACTGCATCATATGCCGTTATATAGATGTGCCGTAAATTATTTAATCATTCCCTATTGTTGAACACTTGGTTTGTTTCCACTCTTATAAATAAGCTTCAGTAACTCTCCTTGTTCCTAAGTCTTTGAGATTCTGTTGTTTTCTTAGAAGAGACTCCTAGCCTGTCAGTCTACAAATATTCATGGAGTGACTCTTCTGTCCCAAGCAGATTTCCTTTTGCTTTTCTAACCTGATCCTGGGGGTGCTGTTAGGAGTACTTGACTATGCTACCCTTAATTTTGTTCACCTGACAAGGGGGGCCTGTTTACCCCCATCTTGTCTTGGCTTCAGTTGTACCTCTGGGCCCATGGCAGGCGGAAGCCTCTGTGTTATCATTCGGTCTCTTCTCAGTATCAAGTCTGTTTTTCTCTTTGAAATTTCCTCTCCAGCTACCCAATCTTTCTGGGACTATGTGCTGTGTTCTCACACCTAAACTTTGTGTCTTACTCATTCTTATAATGTCTGGGGACTGTGGCAGGAAGTGTCCGCAGAAATTGGACCAGGGTCTGTCCCGAGTGTGTATGTGTATGGGGCTTGGGGGGAGCAGGTAATCCCAAAGTGTCCTTATAGGAAGATGGAAGATGGAAGTCCAGGTGGAGATAGCAGAAACTGGCCTGACTGCCTTCTGACCATTCATTTCTTCAGATGGACTGAAAGAGGACTTGAGTTTCTAGGGCATGTCATTAACCTGTTCCATTGACTATTCCTAATCTCTGGACTTGAAAACCTCTGGAAAAGGCCAAAGATACTGTAGTAGTGTGATTGCATGGATGGTCCCAATTATGGTCTCCCTTTGCCTTGTAACTTTGTAGTCCCTTCCCACTCAGATTGAGGCTTGGCTAAGACACCTTCTTGGCCAATGGGATGCTAGCAAATGTGATGCAAGTGGAAGTTTGTAAGTGCATGCTTATTTCCATCAACCCTCTTGTCACAGCTCTGACGCTGCCAGAAGAACATAGCAGGGCTAGACTGTTGGGGGACTGTAAGAGCTGTGAGGACCTAAGGCCATCCTAGACCAGCCAGTCCCCTGCCCCAGTCTGCCAACTGACAGCAGACACATGAGCAAGCCCAGACAAGACAACAAATTGAAGGTTGAGGCCCCTCAGATCAACCAAACTGACCCATAGGCTTGTGAGAAGAAATAAAGCATGTGTTAAGTTTTGGGTTTGTTTGTTACTCAGCAATAACTAACTGGTAAATACATTAGTATTGAAGAGTAGAGATAAGGAGGGCAATGGAGGAAGAAGACAGGCAGAGGGTACAGTAACCAATCAAAGCACTCAGAAAAACCCCAGCTCTGAATTCACATTAAGCACCACTATACAGCCAGGATTCCACTCTGTGGCTGCCCTTTGACCTCCAGGGTCGAGCTTGGCTACCCCTTCACTGTAGGCATACTCCCTTCTGGGTCTCCTATTTAGCAGTCCCAGGAACAAGAGTTGTGAACTCTTGGGAAGCAGATGTCTCCAGAGACCAGCTTGTCCTAATTTTGAGAACGTTCTGGAAACGTACAACCATCAGGAGAGAGCCCTGGAGTCCCTGCCTGAGAATACTGGGGACCTGCCCAGCAGCAGCCTGATTTTCTCCTTACGTTGTCTACACTTTTGTCTTCCCCCTCCCACGTGGCTGACCTCCCGAGCTCAGGCTTCACTGGTCATCCCTCACCTGAAGCAGCCTGCAAGAGTGTATCCCATGAGCTTCCCTGATGGCGCAGTGGTTGAGAGTCTGCCTGCCGATTCAGAGGACACGGGTTCGTGCCCCAGTCCGGGAAGATCCCACATGCCGCGGAGCGGCTGTGCCCGTGAGCCATGGCCGCTGAGCCTGCGCATCCGGAGCCTGTGCAAAAAAAAAAAGGGTGTATCCCATTATGATCCCATTACAGTCCCCCAAAGCTGGCAGCACCAGGTTGCGGGGAGGGGCAGGTGGTCATCAAGCTGCATCAGTCTGCCTCCAGCACAAATCATCCCCCTTCCCACCCCGTTTGCCTCTCACATCCTGGGTATGCACAGGGCTGCGAGAGGCACCCCTTGCGGAATTTGAAAGACATAGATACAGCTCATTCAGTGCAAATAGATGGCCATCCTCTCTAGTTTCTTTTTCCTTCAAACTAGAGGAATGCAAGTCACCCTCCACTCTTCCCTCGATATCACATGGTGGTTTCAGTCTCATTATTATTGCATTATGTGTAGCACATCTGTTACTGGTCAGGAGCCAACTATTTAATTCTATTAGATACATCTATACAGTGAAGTGATAATCTACACCAGGTTTGTGGAACAAGCACTTAATACTTGGCAGCAAGCAGCCAAAGGCTGGATACTCAAGTAAGAGAGTGTAGGAGGCCCATCATAGCCGAGGGTCTCAGGCGGCCAGAAATCTCTGCGGCATTCTTCCCCAGGCCAACATTCCATTTGGGAAAGGAGTCCGTCATCAGCTTGTTCCAACATCTGCAAGATATTGACGAGGGAGGTGAGGAGGGGAGGGAGAGGGGAAACGTTTACCTAACCAAATGCTAACTCTTCCAAGGGGATTCATGTCAACGCAGACTAAATGATGTGAGAGTTTCAGGCACATGTGGTTGTATTTACCCCTCAAGAAATGGACACAGATTCGTGTCTTGTTCAGTAACTGCAGCGCCTTAGACGTGCCTTCTGCAGTTGCCCCCGAGTTCCTACACGTGTTTCCTGGCTTCATCTCTGCACATCGGGGAATGGGTTTGCTCTCAGCCCTGGGTCACGCAAATACGCGCTGTGCATGGGAATCTGGCCAGGGCTCTGAACCCCTGGAAATGCCGGCTGGAACAGCGCCCCTCTCTCCCAAATACCCCATCTTGCCCAGGACCAGTCCACAGCCACACTTGTTGCCTTGTGCCCTAACTGGCCACTTTTTGTCAGCAATGTCTTTTCCTGCATTTTCACCTAGAGGGCTGGAGGGAAGGAGACGGAATGATGATAGGATCTACGTCTAGTTTCCCCTCCATCCAAGGGGAAGAATCACTTTTAAATCTCAAAATTGATGAAGGGAAGCGGGGAGGGGTGGATCGAGAAGAAATCAGGTCTCACATTTCATCGATTCTAAGTAAGATGTCATCAATTTTAAGAAGCACCATCATTTTATATACCACTAGGAAAGAAAAATGCTGACTCCTCAGGTATGATACGCCATCAATTAAAAACACATCCCAATTTCAGAGATGTTAAAGTGTGGGGAGAAAAATGTGCAACTGAGGATGCCCAGTCCCAGGGCTCCCCCAAGACTGGCCACTTATATGCTGTGTGATGGTGGGCAAATTATTTAACCTCTCTGTGCTTCAATTTCCTTACTGTGAAATGGGAATAGTGAAAGCCCCTGCCTCATACAGTTGTTGCAAGGATTAAATATTAATGTATGTAAGTGCTTAAAGGAGATGTGTGTTTACTTATTGTGTGACCTTGAACGTGTTGTTTGTTTCCTCAGCTACAAAATGCAGGTAGCAATCCTATTGCATTTACTTCCCTTTCATGTGGATCGATGTTTAGACCTGCGCTAACCAGGTAACTAGGAAGGCGGGTGGATAGGGGAGCCATTTAAAGGAAAGAATCCATTGTGATGAGTGGACACACATGCCAGCAAGATGGCCTGTCCCTCCCCAGTCCTCCCAGCTGTCTAGGCTACATCTGTGGGCACTGCCTTGCTGAAACCACTGACCACACTAAGCTGCCCTCCTATCCAGGAGCTCAGGGGAAAGACCTCGTGTGTCACTGGCTACCTGTCTTTGCAGTTGACATGAACTGCAATTTACATTCTAAATATGGTAAATTTATGCCCTTTGTCCCTGGGGTGCTTTAAGAATCAATCACCAGGGCTTCCCTGGTGGCGCAGTGGTTGAGAGTCCACCTGCCAATGCAGGGGACATGGGTTCGTGCCCCGGTCCGGGAAGATCCCACATGCTGCGGAGCGGCTGGGCCCGTGAGCCATGGCCGCTGGGCCTGCGCGTCCAGAGCCTGTGCTCCGCAACGGGAGAGGCCACAACAGTGAGAGGTCCGCGTACCGCCAAAAAAAAAAAAAAAAAAAAGAATCCATCACCAAGCAATTTCATATTTAGCTTCATGGTTAATTTTCTCAATGGCCCTGTAAGGAAGAAAGAGTAAGTATTACGATTCCCATTTACTAAACGAAAAGGCTGAGGGCTAGAGAAATAGAATGACCACCCGGCGTCACACAAAGCTGGTTCTCTCAGAAATACGTCCGGGCGCTTATATTCATGTGGTGGGTTGGACTCTGATTGCCCGTATTCAGTGCCCCTTCCTGCAATGGCCCTCCCTGCAGGAGGATTATACACTCCTGCCTCAACTTCAGACTTGGCCAGGTGACTTCGCTGGGCCAGTGAAGCGTAAGCTCTATCCAAGAAGAAGCTCTAAGAGCTCTGCGCGATTTGCCATATGTCTTTTCCTTCTGCCATAAAGTTGGCCAAGTTCCAGCTGGAGGCTACTTCATCGGCTGGGCTCCCTGGGGCGGCCAGCGTGGAGCAGAGTAGCAGTGGGCCCACAGTAGACATGTAGCCTGAGGAAGAAGCAAACCTTCGTGGCTGCAAGCCATTGGGATTGTGGGGCTGTACATCCCCACAGCAAAGCCTAGCCTCTTCTAACTGATACGATGTATTTTCTTTTTCGTTTTTTTAAATTTTTATTGGAGTAGAGTTGATTTACAATGTTGTGTTAGTTTCTGCTGTACAGCAAAGTGAATCAGTTATACATATATCCACTCTTTTTAAAGACTTTTTTCCATATAGGTCATTACAGAATATTGAGTAGAGTTCCCTGTGCTGTACAGTAGGTCCTTATTAGTTACCTATTTTATATACAGTAGTGTGTATATGTCAATCCCAATCTCCCAACTTATCCCTTCCTCCTTTCCCTCCTGGTAACCATAATATTGTTTTCTATGTCTGTGACTCTATTTCTGTTTTGTAAATAAGTTCATTTGTATCATTTTTTAGATTCTACATATAAGCAATACCACATGATATTTGTCTTTCTCTGTCTGACTTACCTCACTCCATGTGACAATGTCTAGGTCCATCTATATTTCGGCAAATGGCGTTATTTCGTTCTTTTTTGTGGCTGAGTAATATTCCCTTGTATAATGAACCCTTTGTGCACAACACCTACACCTTCTGCCCTCCATGAAACATTTGCTCTCTTAGAAGGTAGTTCAAGTGGCCTCTGTTTCCTGTTTTAGCACATAGCTCTCTTCTTCATAATAGCCCTAGTAGCTCTCTCTGAGCACAGAATCAAATAATTCTTATCATGGACTACAGTCATATACTTTTACCCATTGTTGCCTCTTGTTACGGCATCAGTGTGCCTCCCATCCTCCTGCCAACTTCACACGTTGAAATCCTAATCCCAAGTACCTCAAAATGTGACCTTATTTGGAGATAAGGTCTTTATAGAGGTAATCATGTTACCATGAGATCATTAGGGTGGCTTCTAAGCCAATATGACAGGTGTGCTTATAAAGAGGGGAAATTTGGACAGAGACATGCATTCGGGCATGCCATGTGAGCTTGAAGATGGCCATCTGTGAGCTAAGGAGAGCGGCCTGGAATGGATCTTCCCCTCAGAGTCCTCAGAAGGAGCCAACCCTGCCAATACCTCGATTTCTGACTTATAGCCTCCAAAAGTGTGAGAGATGTTTTTTGTTGGGATACTTTGCTATGGCAGAGCTAAAAAATATACCTAATACACTGCTCAATTTCTTAAGATCTTGGAGGAAGTAGCAAGTGAGTGGTAGCAAATTAGGTTAGAAGGAGAAGACATTTGGTAAACAAAAAGTAGGGGTGGGAAGAGATACTCCAGACAAGGGTATAGCATCAGCAAGGACCAGAGGCGGGAAGTCACCTTGTATCTTTGAATCCTGGAAAGTGCGCTGATTCCGCTCATGTATAGGGCGGGAGATGCTGGAAGAAGGAAGGCTGGGTCCAGGTCATGGGAGGAAACCTTGGTCTTGATTCATAGGCTAACACTGAATGCTTCCATTTTTGACCATCAGAAACCGTTATAGCTTTCTGAGGAAGAATTTTCTAGAGGATTTGGGGTTTGTAAATGGTCAAAATGGAATCAGGAATAAGTCTAGCTGAGCAAAGGAAATCACCAAGTTGAGACAACAAGTAATGAATGGTTTTCTAGAGCGATTGGCCTTGTCTGGCTACACAGCTGAGCATATTGCTTCCTGGGGATGTTACTTTGTTGGTTAAACTTTTGATACGTGTCATCACTTGGCAGTGACACCTCAATCAGCACCCCAGGAAGTGGCAGTTGGGATCCTGGCAGGGCAGGAGGCATCAAGTGGGTTCATCTCTCCAGATTCCGACACCAGTCCCATTCCTGAGTCAGTCCGCCCAAGTCAGGCAGAACTGGCCAGAAAGTATGGTCTGCTAGTGCTGCCCTAGGGCTGCCATGGGGGAGCCCAGCCTTAACCTGACCTTGCCGTGCCTGCCCCCGGCCGTGCCCGCCCCCGGCCATGCCCATGGGACACACTTCTGTCCACCTTCCTGGTTTTCCATTCCAGCTTTCCCAGCACTCTGAATTTGGAGCACTGAGTATCAGCCTTGTGTCCTGGGCCCTGATGACCCACCACTCCCAGGTTCTGGCTGAGGTTCTCCTTCAGATGGTATGGACCTCGTGCCTGGGGAACATGTGCCACTCCCTTGACACTGACTCCATCAGGTCTGGGTTCACTTGGCCAGTTTGTAGAATACAGAATTGGACAATGAGTTACCCTTCTGAAAGGCAGTCAGCTGCCTCCCAGCCAGGTCAGTTTCCAGACAGCTCCCCCACCAACCCGGACAACCGAGGAACCTGAATACGTCACCAAAAGCCCCTTCCCCCAAGATTTAACCACGATGCCTCATTTCCTCGGAGAATGGGGCCTGCTGGCTCCCTCCTGACCCTCAAATGCATATGGAGGGCTAAGTGCCTAGTTTTGAAGGTGCCTGGGTACCAGCAGATAAGTGATGGCACTCAGAAGCCGGGGCTCATGTTACCACTGAGCTGCCCACAACTGGCTTTCCTCAGTCTACGTGCCTTGGCTGCAGTGTCTTTTCCAGCTGTATGTCTCTTGCTTAATGGGGAGCCTGTCCAGAGCTCTGGAGCGAAGGCCATGAGACCCAAATCCCATTCCAAGTGAGTGAGTGACAAGCAGCTAATTTCCAAAGCTGTGCAGCGGATATTTTTTCTCCCTTCTATCCTCTGGGAGAGAAAATGATGCAAATGAAATACCCCAAGGGGGAATAGCTTGTTGTAACGTATGATTAATCTTGAAAAACCACATGAGTTAAGCATTCCAGTCCTGGAGCTGACTTACAACCAGGAACAAGATCCTGTCCCTCACACGCCCGCTCCCTCCCTCCCTCCTTCCCTCTCTTCCCTCCTCCCTCCCTCCCTCCCTCCCTCCCAGAACTCTTAGGTGCAGATCCCCTGCCACTCAAACCAGCAGAGGGTACCTTTGCTGAGACCAGCTAAGAAAGAAGCAGCCTTGGAGTCTGTCTTGGGGAAAAGCTCTTCTAATCGGAATAATAGCCCAGTGCATCTTTATGGCATTTGATTGCGTTGTTCTTCATGACAGCCCAACGTTGGGGAGCATCTTATCCTTTCCTAAATCCAATGCAATGCTTCTGGAAGCATGTTGGGCCGTGACTGACCCATGGCGATGGCAAATGGTGTCTGGGGGCAAAGCATGGCCATCCCACCTCTAGATGCAGGGCATCTAGGCACCCTCCAAACGGTGCTCTGCTAGGTGTCCGCCTCTCACTGTGAGCGAGTCATTTTACCCCTTAGGCTTCTGTTCCTCATCTTGAAAGTGGGACTAACATCATTTGCCTTTCTTCCGAGATTGCTCGGGGAAATAAAGTCATCGTGGCAATAACATCATGTATTTGTGCCTCAGCTTCCTCTCTCAGGGTTGTTATGAAAATTAAATGAGCTCATTCAGGTATGTAAAGTGCTTCAGATCGTGCCTGGCACACAGTAAGTGTTGAATAAACGTTGGCCATTAGTTTTATTGGCTTTGAACGAAACCACACTAAGGATGGTGAAAAAGAGAAAGTGTGGCACCAACAACAGCGTGAATTACCTCCCTAGCGTTACAGCTCTTAAGATGTTCCCCTGAGCAATCAGTGGGGCAAGAGGTTCTTTATCCCACGTACAACTGGCAGCTGCCCTCACACACCTAGGTTGCCCTACAGTGAGGTGGGACTTTAGACAGGGCTGTTTTGAGTTAGGGGACATACTGCTGTTGAGCCATCGTAATGCAGAAACATCTTTTTTTAAAAAAAGAAAAGTAATGAGGACAATGTAAAATGAGATTAGTAGTATTGTTGGGAAATTATGTGAGATAGTATATGTAAGGTAGAGCACTTAGAATGGTATATGGTTCAACCAAAAAAATAATCATAATAAATAAATAAATAAATGTCATGAGGACAAGCGACCTTCCTCCCTCCCTGCACCCAATCTTGTCCTCAAAACTAACCCTCTTGGAGTAAAGGAGGAAGTGTTGCTATGTCCACAATTCGCGTTAATGATATGTTTTCTTTTAAATTGAAAGTTTAAGCGTTTGTTTTCTAGGCTTCCTCAGAATATCCTAGGTCGAAATGGTGATGTCAGCTGTCTGTGTTCCCCCCGCAGACCATCCAGTCTTCTCAGACAGCGCAGCTTTTTTGGCACTTCCCGCAGGGTCACTGGCCTACCAGGCTCTGTCGGAATAAGTCAAGGACAGCGTTGGACAAGTTTTATGCTGAGGAGAAGGAAGCCGCGTCATTGGCCACCAGCTTGGGAAAGGCTGAGCTGTGGTACCAGGGTGTCCAGGATCAGAAGGCATTTTCACTAACTGGTACCCTCTGCAGCTTCCTTCCCAGCTCTGGTTTTAATTAGCTGCTTCCGGATTTAATCTCCCAAATGTTCTGCCTCCATCCTGTCTAATCCTGCCATCTGATGGGCCCTTATTTATGCACATCAATACTGTTTACAAACATGAAAGCCGCCCAGCAGTGTTTGAACTTTAGGCACTGCCATTGGTTATCGATAAGGAAAGGCAGCCCTGCAGGGGGTGCATCAGTACCGCTGGGTCAATATTGCAAGTGCAGGCGAGATCCAGGCCTTTCTGCACGGTCTGGGGGAGGAGGCTGTTGTTGGCGGAGGCTCTATCCGGCTTTGCTCTCTTAGTCTGACCGTCTCCTTTCCCCTTCTGAGTCGCTCGGTGATCCCCTATAGGGTGGATCTGGTTACCTAAGAAGCTTCCTGTTGCAATAGAGAGGAGAAAGCCAGCACTTTGGAAGAATATCTTTTTCCCAGCGGACACATCAGGCCATGGTTCTCCTGGGGTACTGGGACTTGGGGTGAGTTTTCTGCCAAGGCCCCACACTTAAATGCGATATGAGTTGGGAGAAGTCAGAAGGTCTTTTGGCATCCCTTTTTGAATCTGGAGAATATCAGTCTCAACAGTCAAATGTGATAACATGTACAAAAGTGCTTTTGTAAGCTGAGAAGGGTCAAACGTGTTATACAATGGTTTCAGGAAGCAGAGAGTCGTAGATTCAAACTCCAGTGCTGCCACTTACTGGCTGGATGTTCCCCAGCAGTTTATAAGAACTCTCCAGTCCTCAGTTTACTCATATGATAAATGGGTTTAATAGTGGTACCGACCTCGAAGGCTGTTTCAGGCCTAAATGGGATGAAACATTAAAGAGTGTATTTAGCCTAGTACCTGGACCTAAGAAACACTTCATACATACTAACTGTTGCTCCATTGTGTTGACTATTTTTATTAAATAATAATAATTATTGTTATTATTACAATTCCCAGGTCTGCCACTTCTTAGCTCAGTGAACTTGGAACCCTTACGTTCCCTCCCGAGCCTTGATTTTCTCAGCTGTTAAATCTGATCATAACACTAACCTCTCAAGATTCCCTGAAAACATTGCGTGACGCATGGACCGCCATATTTTAGGTCCTCAACACGTTAGTTCTCTTTCCCTAATTTTTGTTTTCTCTCTTTCCTTCTGTGGAGAGATGTAACCCTCCTTTCTTTTTGCAGCATCCTTTGCAAACCTGGAGGAGGCATACTTAGTCATCTGATTTCAAGCCAATCACCCCAGCTGATAAGGGCAAGCTTTCCAATTGGTGACGTCAGGATGTGAGAACGTGGCTGATGTCCCTCAGGTCATGTCTCTGGTGGGCAACGTCCACGAGGCCCCTGGGGGATTTTTGTTTTTGTTTTATTGTCACTTAAACATCTCAGTGATAAACAACAAGGACCAACTATAGCACAGGGAGCTAGATTCAATATCTTGTAATAACCTATAATGGAAAAGAATCTGAAAAAGAATATATATATATATATACACACACACACACACACACACACATATATATAACTGAATCACTTTGCTGTAAACCTGAAACATTCTAAATCAACTATACTCCAATTTTAAAAATTAATTAAAAATAAATAAATTTTAAAAAACCCTTCAAATATCAAAAAAGAAGAAAAAAATCTCCTCCTCTCGCCTCTCTCTCTCTCTATATATATATATTCCATAATGTAATCTGTGGGGAGTGGCTTGGTTGACTCAGGACTTCCTTTTTAACAAGTTCCCACATGGGACTTCAACTTCCAAGGGCATGAGTCCCATAGCCCAGGTCCTGTGCGACTGAGCAATGCTGTGCTTCTACGACTTCGGCCATCGGCACCACCCCAAGCCAGGCGTATACATTTAGCATCTGCCGATGCACTGAGAGGCCCCAGATTTTTACTGAGTTTGTTAACTTGCTGCGTGGTTTGGGATGAGCACCTCCCGCAACTGCAATGACTCTCCTAAACAAACAATTAAAACTCTGCCTTCCAGGGAGGTGACTGACTCATCCTGGATTTGCCTGGGCTCTGCCTCCTTTGAGTTCTGAAAGACCCGTGTCCCAGAACCTCTTCCGTCATGGGCACCACCGCCTGCATTTGGTCACCCTACCTTTCAGGGTGGTCAAAGGATCTTCCCTTCCAGCTGATGATAAAACAAAAGAAACTTGGGGTTCATTGGGAGGTTTCTCTGGTAGAAAGGAATGGAGGTACCCAAAGAGACCGTGGCTCCCTGCTCTGAGAACTGGGACTTAAATAGCTCCTCTTCTTCAGAGAGCATATGAGACAGGTCCTTCCTAGGAGGGATTCTGTAGAAGGTTCTAGAAGGTATGACTGATGGGAATGGGGCGTACCATTCGATTTCTTATGAAACAGAACAACCCTCTCCTCCAGCTCCGCTGAGCGTGAGACCCCTGGGGGGAGAGCAGTCCCCAAAGTAAACCTGAAGACAATTTTGATATCTCTGTGGGTTTAAGAGTCATAAAAACTCTATCTCTTAAAGAAAAAGATAGAAGTCACTGTATCGAATATGCAAAAGAAATTGGAGAAAAATGTAAACAGAAGCAAAGCAAACCAAATGAAAGATACTGATGGTAAGTTCCTGATGTCACTAATGTTTCTGTGGGTGTTAGATCTTGAAAGAATAGAGTAAAAGGGGAGAGCAGACATGGGAGCTGGGGTTTCCTGAGCGCGTGTTGCTCGCGGCTCACGCCGCTTTTCACCTTTACTCCCCCAGCAGCCCTAGGAGACAGATACTCTTCTTATTTGCATTTCAGAGTTGAAAACATGCGTCTCAAAGGTGTTGAAGTAGCTGGTCTAAGGTTGCCCAACTAGCAAGTGTCAAGGCCAGGATTTGGACCTTGATCATCAGGGCACAGAGCCCTGCACGGCCCTGACCAAGGTGCTACACCGCCTGCCACTGTCGTGTCCTCCCGGCAAAATCAACCTCATCAAAGCTCCCCATAGACTGTTACTGTGATTTCCTGAAAACCCCTCAGAGATGCTTTGCTCAGGATGAAGCCACACAGTCAATGCTATTGTAATGCCAGGATACACACACACACACACACACACACACACACACACACACACACACACACACGCCTACTAGTAAAAATACAGAGACTCAAGTGGAATCACTGTAAAACATGCAGGTTTTCTTTTAACTTTGAGCTTTTCATGCACGTGTCTCAGTGACTGTCCGCCTGAAGCGGGTGAGGCAGTCTACAATCCTAGGGACCTTAGATGGGGGTGGGAGAGGGGTGACCGAAGGTGCTGGGCCAGCGGAGGGAGAGCCATGCAGAAGGGAGAGGCTCTGTGTGGGGTGTAGCCCCTCCTTCTCAAATCTTCAGGAAAGTTAGAACCTTTCTGATTGGAGGACTTGGGAACAGCAAAGGGCCAAAAGGTGGCTTCGGGCCATCCTGAGGCATCCCCCACGCACTGGGAACAGAGGCACAGGACTTTACAGGGTAGACTAGGGACTGGAAGAACCTGGGGGGGCACTCTGGACTCGGTGGCCAAGCCAGGAGGGCAGACTGTGGAATCGGGAACGTGAGTCAAATGCACCTGAGTCTTCCCCGGGGCAGATACTCCAAGTGGTGTCTGGGTCACACACATTTCTTCAAGTCCCCAAGCTCCTGGCCACATGTTTTCACAATCCCAGGCTCTGCCAGCGCAAGATTGAAGGTAATGAGTGCTGTCCCGGGCAGCTTCTACTGTCCAAGTACCTCTGCCAGAACCTCAGCGGCTGGAAAAATCTGATTCTGCCACAAAGGTTCTTTGAGTTCCTCACCTTTCCCTCCCCTCCAGCTCCGTGTGTTTTCTGCCCCTCCTCCCCCACCAGCCAAAGGATGCCAACCAGCTTATTTGGGGTTTGCCAGGAGCAGTGTGAACTGGAGTTAGGAAGCCGGAACTTTCAACTTCCTTCAATGTTCTCCCCTAATTGGACGAGAAAACTGAAGACAACTCCAGAAAGTTGTGGGTGAGAATCGAGAGCTACCTCTCAGAGACACTCAGCGACAGGGCTGAATTTCTCGAGTTCTCCATGAGCTAGAAGACACTTTATTTACCTCTAAGGATATTTCTCAACGGAAGAGTGTAGATAGCTCTGAGTTTGGGGCCTGTTCTATGAAATTCTGGAAACGTTTTCTTCAACATCAACAAGTCCCTGCTGGGTCTGGTAGACTGCTGCTGCCTCTTTACCCAAACAGGAGGCAACTTCTGAAAACACCATCTTCACAAGGTAATACATTAGGCTGGAAATCTGGACTCTTTTCTCCCCCTCGCCTGTCTACCTTCTTTTTGTTCTTGCTAATTGGCAGAAAATTAATGAACGAGGCACTGATTGAGCAGATGCTCCTCATGGAAAGAGGCAGAATCGGAGTTTTTCTTGCTTTCTTTTTAAAAATTTTTTTGAACACATCAAGAAAGTAGTAACATGTGGCAGGTCAAAAATTAAGAGAAGGTAACAGTACAGATTGTAAAGAATGCAAAGGAATCGTGTGTGTGTGTGTGTGTGTGTGTGTGTGTGTGTGTGTTTTCTTTTGTTTTAACTTCCTTGCATCTTTTTTTTTTTTTTAAGTTCATATTTGGCTGTAGCTCATAATTAGCAGCTAGGCCTCTGGGACCTAATTAACCAATTCAATTAACAAAAAAAGCACACAAGTCACCCTGACATTTGTCAGCCATTAGGAGGGATGTCAAACTGGCAGTTTCAGCCAGAACATTAATGGTGATTAGCTCATTTGCGACTCATTTTACTCCACTCTCCTCCTGGAGAGGCGGCCTCTAAGCCATGCTGCCCAGAGCTGTGGACCAGTGGCTTGACCTTCAAAGGTCACTAGAAGCCTCCCTCTTAGCTCCCCCACTGGGTCAAGGGGCCCCATCCTAACCTTACTAAGACATGTCTACACTTCCCCCAACTTTTCTCTGTCTCTTTGGATGAGCCCAATACTCTTGGCTATTTCTTCAGGGGATGAGAATTCAGCAAAGGCTTCTTTATTAGGGATGAAGCTTTTAAAATCTTATTATTGTTATTATTGGGGGCCTACTTCCTATGCTCATCAGGGTGGCTGTAGCCAGCTTGGCAGGCAGTTTTTTTCATTCAGACTCTGCCTTTGTTCTTGGAGTTGATTAACTCCAGTACCTTACATGATGCAGACAGGTATTTATATAGTACCGTGACTATCTTTGCCTCTGATGTCCTTTAATTTAACTCCATTTTCCCGGAAGCCCTGATTTAATAGTAAGCAAGGAAGCCTATGTAAATACAAAGCTCAGGTACACAGATGACAGATACAGGGGAAGGTAGTGAGGTCCTGATATATCAGAGACTGGGTGGTTTGCCTCCCAGTGTGTTCCTCCTTCTTCCCTTAGTCAGTCTCCGAGGAAGTTTCCAAGGGCTTGTTTTGCCAGCCTGAAGAAATAACAATCACCAGGTGTCGTTTAGAGATTGCGCTTGGCTGCATGTAAGAGAAAGCTCAAGAAATGGGACTTCAACACACAGGTATTTATTGTTCTCATCTGACCAGAGGTTCTGAGGGAAGCACTTACTGACAGTACAGCTGCTCCACAACTTCCTCAATCCCTCCCCTTCACCTCTTTATGTCCCACTCCCAACTTGTCCTCATGGGTACAAGATGGCTCCCACACTTCCAGGCATTGCGACTACATTCCAGGAAGGAAGGCGAGGATAGGGAAAAAGCCAAAAGCTTTTGAAGTCTGTTTTTTTAATCAAGAAAAAAAACCAAAAAGCTTTCCAGAAAGCCCTATCCAGGAGACATCCACTTTTGATTGACCAGAACTATGTCCTATGGCCACTCCAACCTCAAGGGACACGGAGATATTGGGATTTTCATGGCTGAATACACTGCTGCCCTGAACAAAATTGTGATACTGTTAGCAAGGAAGAAAGGGAGGATAGACATTGGGAAACTAGTAATATCTGCCTCACCCATTTATTGAATGCCCACTAGGGAAACGTATTTTCTTTGCAAGAGCCCTACAGGGAGGTGACGATATACTCCTGTTTGACAGAGGAGACAAAGGATGCTCAGAGAGGTTAAGTTGCTTAAGGTCACACTGCTGGTAAATGGCAGTGCAATGACTGAGATTCAGATGTGCTACATCCAAAGCCTGTGGGGTTTTTTTTTTCTACCAACACCACCATGCACTAGCCATGGGTCCTCAAAGACTCAATCTGCAGCCACATAGCAGGAATCCCTAATGATTAAGATTTCATCCAGCTAAAGAATTGGGTAAGGGAAACTCAGAAGATGCTCTTGCCCTTCCAGGCAGCCTCTGTTGTTTGCCTGGTTCCAAGCCACATGCTAATAACCACATATATGGGTTTTATTTCTCCCAGAGTTCGCCCAAGTAAGCCTCCAAAGCCACTTTGCTTTTCACCCTCTGCCCTTTCCTGCCAGCCCCCAACCCCAGCTCACACACAAAGTTGACCCACTCAAACTGGAGACACCCTAGGCTCTGCAATTAGCCTGGAGGAGAAAACAGACCCTATTTCAAAAGGTGACTCCCTACCATTTTGAAATGAGACTTCATTAATTGCAGGCCCCTATTGATTCATTACCATGGAAGAGCCTGGACTGCTCGCCTGTAGCATAACCTTTCTCAACAGAGGGAGCCGGACATTCTTTGCAGGTAATCTACAGGGTCCAACAGCAAATATCTAGAATCGGGACTATTCACGCATGAACAATACAGCAGCTACTTATTGTTGCATGCATTGTTCCCATACAAAGAGCAGCGGGCAGGTTAAATCTATTTTAGCTGAGAAGGCTACACAGAAATCCGTGCTGCCGAGCATTTGATACAGATCACAGAGTCACCTCAGGGAACAGCAGCTGAAAGGAGAAAGTCATCTTTATTGCTGAACTTGGGAGGTGACAATCTCTCCTCCGCTCCAGCTCCCCAGGACTTAGGTCTCTAAGTGGGAGTAAGGATTTTGTTTTGTTTTGTTTTTATGCCACTCGGTGAGAGTGAGTTTCTAAAGGTGGGTGATGGTACTGATAGTCAGGAAAAATAAAAAAAGGTTTTCGCCATGTTGCATTCAGGCAACAGATGTGAATTCTGGATTCATTCAACGTAAAAAACACGTTCTCAGGGGAATCAAGTCTGAGGGCCTGAATTATAAGGAAGGGTGTGGCGGCTCAAGAATTGGTGGGGGCTTAAGTGGTACCATTTGTAACAGCGGGTCTAGTGTTGGAAAATAGGGGCTTGATTCCGTCCTGGATTTGCCTCTCTTTGGCCAAGCAGTGGAAATGCCACTAGCTCAATTCACCCGCCTCCTCCAAGGGTGAGCCCATCAGTGGTCCTTCTGAGACTGCTATGAAGGCCCCATGTGAGGGCAGGGTGACGGTGGAGAGGAAGTTCAGCAGGGTTACATACAGAAGGGACCCAAGATGTTATTTACTCCAGTCCTCATATTACAGCAGCAAAGGCAGGACCAGGGAGGGGGTGTGGCTTTCCAGGTTGGTTAGTGCTGGGATTGGAAACCAATCCACGACTCCTCATCCGTGGTAGTTGTTTTTTTTTGTTTTTTTGCGGTCACGGGCCTCTCACTGTTGTGGCCTCTCCCGTTGCGGAGCACAGGCTCCGGACGCTCAGGCCCAGCGGCCATGGCTCACGGGCCCAGCCGCTCCACGGCATGTGGGATCTTCCCGGACCGGGGCACGAACCCGCGTCCCCTGCATCGGCAGGCGGATGCTCAACCGCTGCGCCACCAGGGAAGCCCCATCCGTGGTAGTTTTGAGTAAGAAACACAGTGCTAAATTGAGGCAAGGGCCTCGAGCAGTCAGAATAGACACCAGCCATCAACAAACACTCATTCCCTACCAGTGCATGATAGAGCTCCCTGTCAGGCCAGCTCTAGACCTCAGGAACCCATCACGGCACACAGCAGGGATGGAGTCTGTGAAGGAACCTCCAGCTGTAAAACGAAGAGGTTGGAGCCGCCGACAGTCACCCATTCACCAGCTGGGGTCCCCGGAAACAGAAGTGGGAAAGTGGGGGATACCATCGGTTGCTTGGAATCGTTTATTCTGCAAATATCTAGAAAGGTGTATGGAGATAAGAAAAGATTAACCAAATGAGAAAAGCAAAGGCTATTTTTTCAGAGCTATAGCAAGGGAGTCAGCCACCATCACTTGCCTTTGGCAGAGACTCAAAGGCAGGCAGCGGGGTGGGCAAGCTTTAGAGCGGAAAAGAGGGAGCTTCACGTGTGCCTGGCGGGAGGCCGTTGGCCTGGGAGGCTGGAGGCAGCTAAATGGAAGGGGGCACCCTATCCTGTGTGGTGGGTGAGGGGCGCATATTTGGCTTTCTCCGGTTGGTCCTAAGTTGGAAACGGACAAAAATTAGGGAAGCTGTCAGTTACTAATCGAGTCGTGGTCATTTGGGGCCCATTGTTACAGAAGTTATGGTTTAGCTTCCTGGATTATCACTAGAGATAGCAATCTGGCTTCCCAAAAGTCTGACTCATTGCAGGCTGGCCTCCCAGGCTGTTTAGCATAGATGAGGGGTGCTGCAGGTTGCGGGTCAAAGTTCCATTTTTATGTCTGGTCCAGCCGTTGTCTGTCTGTATATTCAGTCTCCCAGGTGTCTAAGGCCCCAAGCTGAGGCTGGATTTCCTAAACTTTCAGGTTGCCTCTAGCTTGGTTCAATCCTTTCTCCCCCACCTTTCTTCTCCTCCGGAAAAATAAAAGTAACTATAGCAATCGCCTTTGATGTGCCTTCTTTCTAACCACAAACCACTCCTCGTGGATATCAGTTTGAGCGCCTCTGAGACTTCAAGTTGGAACTGGCTGTTTCCTGTAGGAAAAGCCATTTTGCTTCCTCAGCCACCTTACAAGACAAGATACTCTGGGAGTCTCACATCGCCTCCTTCTCCCCTCGCTGCACCCCATCCCCTGGCTTCCCACCCCATCCGGCAGAGTCACAGTCAGGTCCACGGAACACGCCATTTTGCTTTCGGCTTTGTGCTGCCCTCCTTACGGTCTTGGATCTAATGCTGTGTGCTGATACTGCCCACTATGTGGTCATGTGTGTGTGTCTATGTGTGTGTGTGTATTTTTTTAAAATCGTTGTGAATTCATATAACATATATTAATTTGTATGAAATGTACCCTGTGGACTCTAAGAGTAAGAACAAAGAGTATGTGATAAAAAGTGCATCAGAAGAGGATGTGGAGAAAAGGAAACCCTCCTACACTGTTGGTAGGAATGTAAACTTGTGCATCCACTATGGAAGACAGTACGGAGTTCCTTAAAAAATTAAAAGTAGAGTTACCATCTTAAAAAATTAAAAATAGAGTTACTATATGATCCAGAATGCCCACTCCTGAGCATATGTCTGGAGGAAACTCTACTTCAAAAAGATACATGTACCCTGATGTTCATAACAACACTATTTACAATAGGCAAGACGTGGAAGCAACCTAAATGTCCATTGACAGATGAATGGACAAAGAAGATGAGGTGTGTATATATATATATATATATATATATATATATAAAATGGAGTATTACTCGGACATAAAAAAGAATGAAATAATGCCATTTGCAGCAACATGGATGGACCTAGAGATTATAACACTAAGTGAAGTAAGTCAGACAGAGAAAGACAAATATCATATGATATCACTTATATGTGGAATCTAAAAAAAAATGCTACAAATGAACTTATTTACAAAACAGAAACAGAGTCATAGACTTCAAAAACAATTTATGGTTACCAAAGGGGATAGGTGGGGGGGGGGAGATAAATTAGGAATTGGGGATTAACATATACACACTACTATACATAAAATAGATAAATGACAAGCACCTACTGTATAGCACAAGGAACGATATTCAATATCTTGTAATAACCTATAATGGAAAAGAATCTGAAAAAGAATATATATACATACACATATCTATATGGATAACTGAATCACTTTGCTGTACACCAGAAACTAACACAACATTGTAAATCAACTATCCTTCAATTAAAAAAGAAATTAATTTTAAAAAAGTGCACAGAGACTTATACAGGGGCAAAAATAGCAATGTCCTTAGAAGATGATATAAAAATTGGTAGAGGTTGTTTAGTTTGTGACAGCAGATTTTTTCAAATAAACTTTTTATTTTAATATAATTGTAGACATACATGCAGTTGTAAAAAAAATAATACAGAGAGATTTCATGTAACCTTTACCTAGTTTCCTCCCACTGTAACATCTTGCAAAATTATAGCAAAATCACATCTAAGATATTGAGATGGCCACATCTACAGCTCTTATTCAGACTTCTCCAGCTCTACTTGTGCTTGAGTTTGTGTATGGGTGTGTTTAGTCCCATGCATTTTTAATTAAATTTTTGTTTAGTAAAATACACACAATATAAACTTTACCAACTTAACGATTTTTAAGGGCAAAGTTCAGTAGTGTTAAGTACGCTGATATTGTCATGCAACCAATCTCCAGAACTCTTCATCTTGCAAAGCTGGAACTCTGCCCAATGTTCTATACAACTTTTTCACATGTGGGTTCCTATAGCCACAAGCAAGGTCAAGATACAGAACGTTTCCATCACCACAAGGATCTCTCCTATTGCTCTTTTTTTTTTTTTTTTGCGGTATGCGGGCCTCTCACTGTTGTGGCCTCTCCCGTTGCAGAGCACAGGCTCCGGACGTGCAGGCTCAGTGGCCATGGCTCACGGGCACAGCTGCTCTGCAGCATGTGGGATCTTCCCGGACCAGGGCACGAACACGTGTCCCCTGCGTCGGTAGGCACTCTCAACCACTGCGCCACCAGGGAAGCCCCCTATTGCTCTTTTATAGCCACACCCATTCACCTCTCTCTTGCCCTCAACCCCTCATCTTAAATCCCTAGCAACCATATATTCTCTATTTCTATAATTTTGTCATTTCAAGAATGTTATGTAAATGGAACTGTATAGTTCCACTTACAGTTGACTTTCTTAACTCAGTAGAATTCTCTGGAGATTCAATCCACGCTGTTGCATGTATCAATAGTCAGTCCCTCTTTCTTGCTGAGTAGTATTTCATGGTATGGACGTACCACAGTTTAAACAAACCGTTCACCCACTCAGGGGCATCTGGGCTGTTTCCAGGTTTGGGTACTATAAATAAAGCTGCTAGGAACATTCATGCACAGGTTCTTGTGTGAACATAAGTTTTCATTCTTCTGGGATAAATGCCCAAGAGTGCAACTGCTGGGTCATATGGTGATTGCATGTTCAGTTGTATGAGAAACTGCCAGTTTTTTCGAGAGTGAAGGTGCCCGTTTACATTCCCAGCAGCAATGAGTGAAAGATCTAGTTTCTCTACGTCCTCTCCAGCTTGGGTATCGTCCTTGTTTTTTTTTTTTTGTTTTAGCCATTCTGGTAGGTTCATAGTGATGTCTCATTGTGGTTTTAATTTGCACTTCCTTAATGGCTGATGGTGTTAAACATTTGTTCATATGTTTATTTGCTGTCTGGACAACCTCTTTGATGAAGGTCTGTTCATGTTTTTTGCCCATTTTCTAATTGGATTATATGGTTTTTTGCTATTGGGATTTGAGAGTTTTTAAAACATATTCTAGAAACCAATCTTTTGTCAGATACATGTTTTGGACATTTTTTCTTAAACGGTTTTAAGAGGCTTTAAGCTTGCTCGTAACCTCCATTTGTATCAGTTTGACACACATAATAAATGTTCTTTGAATGAACAAATTAAATTGTCTGTTCAAGGTTACAGAATGACTTACTGCCTAGGACAGTTTTCCTCAACTCTGTTCCTAGAAACAACAGATGGTAATAAGTATTTGAGATGAACAGGATTCTGTGATCAAATGAGGTTTGGTCTTGGAGATCCACAGTGCCCATTAACAGGGTAAGGCTCTGAGCAAAGCATAGTAAAGGCTCTGAGAAGTTCTGCAAGAAAAAGCCCATTTAACTTTTTCTAACTCAGTGCTTTCCAAACCTTTTTGACTACTAGAGCCTTTATTTCACAGAGCAAAAGATTCACCATCTCTCTGAGCCAGTGTTCCTCGGAGCAGAGTTCAGGAAGGTGGCTCAGGAGCTAGAATTAGTGCGGCAAAGAAAAAAGGGAGAGGATTCTGGATGAACAAAGGGACAGAGACAGGAAATCATGGGAGGCACGGTAGTGGGAGCTACAGGCACTTCGGTGTTGTCAGAGTATAAAGTACAAAGTGGAAAGAGTAGACCAAAGAGGCATGAGAGCAAATAAGGGCCCAGTCCCGTAGAGGGCCCTGTCTGCCAGGCTGGGGAGCTTGTATGTAACTGAGTGGACACACACGGGAGCTCTGACTCTCTGAATGGTAGGATGATGTGGTCAGATTTGAGGTCTAGGCAGATCGTTCTGGTGGTTGGGTTGGAAGGTGACAAACAGGATGACCATTAGGGGTCTGCCTTGGTGTTCCCGTAGGAGGAGACGGCGTCTGATGAACAAGCCGTGCATTAATGGGGGGCGGGGGGTCAGGGTAGGTAAACTGCCATCCGGTGCATTCCCAGCCTCAAGCAAAGCCTTGAGAAAATACTCCCAGACCGGTCTAAATGGCGTCATGACACAGGTAGAGGGGGCAGAGCAGCCGGGACAGTTTCATTCCTCTTTGCCTCTCATTACTTTGCAGTTTCGAATTGGGGACTCAATAAATGTTCTTTGAGTGAGTGAACAAGCTGACTTGTTTGTTCAAGGCTGTTTACCACCTTGAACAAGTTTACCAGTTTTCAAAGAGAGACTCACAGCGAGAGCAGCCAAAACGAGATGCCGTTGGTTACTCCGGTAACCAAGGTCTCATTAGGTCCCAGCCTAAGATGATCTGTTCATTTGTTAAACGCTGAGCATGAATTAGGGAGTCTGGGACTTTGGGGGCGTGTTGCTAGGAGCAGAGTGGAAGCTCCAAGCTGGACCCGAGGCTCTCCACCCCTCCCACCCAAAGCCCGTATCGTCCCAAAGCATTTGTCCTTAATGGTCAATCCTGAGTGTATTTCAGGGGAAATTTAATCCATGTGGTTTTCATTCATTTACACTTAACTCATCAGAACAGTTTTTTTTCCCCCTGGGAGAGTTTGTTGCCATTTGGGAAGCATTTTCAGATGTGATAAAAGCCTTTAAAATGATCCCAGTGAAAAGGCTGGGAGTTGGTCATGAATCTGACATGTGTGGAGGCTGAGGGCTTAGTACGGGCTTTCTTTGCTCTGGTTCAGAGATGGACAATGTTGGTCACATTTTTCTTCCTTGATCTTGGAAATACACTAGATTAGAGAAAGATGGAAAACTTGGGAGAAAAGACCCAAGGTGGAAGCAGTATAGAGCATGGAGGGTGAAGCCCTGGACCCCAACCTTCAGACTGACAGGCAGGGAGATAGGACCTTCTAATTCAGCTACCTCTCCATGTCCAGTTCTTATAGCCTCAGTCACCTTGGTTGTGACAAATGGCTCCAAACCCTGGACCAATAGATGGTTACAGTGGATGGGCCTTTGGAGAACAATAATACCGATCCTCTCGATCTACATCTGAGAAACCAAAGACCAGAGAAGCAAGTGACTTGCTAAGGTCACATGTCAGGCTTGCAACAGGGTAGAGTCTAAAACCAGTCTCCTAAATCCCACTCTGCATCCCCCCATTACTGCAGACATGGCCCTGCCCTGAAATGTAACCCTCTGGTTAACACTCTCCTCTCTGTGTTCTCCTTAACATTTGTTGAGATTTACTATGCATCAGCTCACTTGACAAGCACTTTGTGTACAATATTTTGATGTGTGACCTTGGGCAAGTGACTCAACCACTCTTTGCTCAAAAGATAATAAACATGGTGGGCAGGAGTGGAAGCTCTGAGTCACGCTGCCCATGTTCAAATCCCAGGTCTGCCACTTACTAGTTCACTGATCTTGAACAAGTTATTGTTCTCGAACAAGTTCTGCCCCTGAGTTCCTATCTCATAGGACTGTTATGAGGCCAGATATTATTTCAGATACTCCTCCATAATGACCCAATGGTGTAGCTGCTCTTATTATCACCATATTGCAGGTGAGGGAAGTGAGGCCCAAGACAGTTATGACAGTCCCCCAAGGTAACTGGCAGAGCTAGAATTTAAACTCAGGTCTTTCTGACTCCAAAGAAGCAGGTCTTGGGGATTTATTAGATAATGCTGTACTGTGTATTTGTTTAGTTTTGTTTGTTTTCTCCTTGATATAATGTAGGCATAGCACAACATCTTTTACATCTTTAATATCTACAACACAAAACAATCATGATTGATATTAAGTATCAAAAACATTTCAAGTGAAATTTCCCTTGTGTTCTCAGTACCCAACTTTGCTGGCATATTTTGGGAATGTTTCTACATCAGACAGGACGCTTTCAGGTCTAAGAGACAAGAACTCAACTCAAACTTGCAAAAGCACCGAAAGAAATATATTAACTTACATAACTGGAAAAGACCACGGTTGAATCCAGCCACTCAGATGTCACCAGGAATCTCTGTCTCACCATCTCTTCTCTCCGCTTTCCTGCAGTCGGGCTTCTTCTCGGGTAGCTCTCCCCAGGTGGCAGTGACGTAGCCACCAACAGTACCAGGCTGATGGGCTACCAGCTCAACAAACTCCTGAGAAAGAGAGTGTGCTCTCCCCAAATTCCAGCAGAACCTCAGCATTGACTCTCTTTTGGTCTGGCTGAGGATACACGCCCACCTCCGAAGCACTCACTCCTCCAGGGCATAAAGCACAGGGATTGGTCAGCTTTGGTCACATGCACATCCCCAGAGCCCATGAATGGAGTCAGCGCCATTCAAACCAGAAGGCTGGGTGTGGATGTGATAAAAGGGGTGGCCCCCACGGGAAATCCAGGATGCTATTATGAGAAGGGGAATGGAGGCTGGGCTGGCAGAAGCATCCGCTGTTCCCTACACCTTGACAAATGAGTGTTGAGAAAAAAAGAAAAAGCTGTTGTGTCACACCTGACACCTCAGTGGACCCAAACCCTCGATCCTCAAACAATCTGGGAACAAGGCTTGAAATTTCCTTTATCTGAGAAAGGCTTTCATCACGCTCTGCCAGGATGTCCTGAAAACCAAGGGGGCGAGAAGAGCCAGCAGGAGCACCTGTGTGTGGGCTGAGCTGCCATCTACCCTCTGGCCTGCGTTCACCGTCCCTAGCCCTGTGGGTCACTCGACGTCACCGTTGTCCCAGTGAGGTGGAGGGCGATCTTTGGAGACACTGCTGTTTCCTTTCTCCGCTGGGAACCTAAAAATAGCCTTTCGCTCGGGGGGTTCTGAACAGGGTTGACTTCACCCCTGGTTGTCTTGGGACAATGAGATCTTCTTTTTGAAGGTCAGATGAGGAGGCCACACTGCCAGAATGGTCTGTGCTCTCAGGGACACCCCGTCCACAGATAGCAATCCACCCACCCCAGGCAGTTCACCCAGGGGCAGCTGAGGGTGGACTTGAAGGAAGCTAACAGCATCATGCAAGTTGGTGGAGTAGCTGTATAATCATTTCCTAGCAGCCCGTATTTGTCCACATGCGGAGCCAATGGACGGCCCACTTGGACTGAATCTGCCCCTTGGTCCAATTCAACAAGCACTTAAGTGCCTTTTGTCAGAGTGGGGACAGGCTAAGCAGGAACATTCTAGTAATTCCATCAAACCTCTCAGTCAGCCTTCAGGATCTGGGTGTAAGCCCAGCTCCGGCACATACTTGCGCATGACTTTGGCCTCCATTTCCTAATCTGTAAAACAGGGATGCTGAAACAGGCGCCTATGTCCTGGGGCTGCCATAAGGATGACACGAGGTGACATATGTCAGGGTCAGAGCTGCCACTGTGGGTCACCCCGCAAAAGGAGTGGCCTTCCCTTCTCCCCACCTCGGCCAGCTTTGTCGACCTGACTGGCGGAAGGTTGGACAGATCTTTCTCTGCTGCATAGAGATGGGCACGAACCATATCTTGAAAGCTGGGCATGGGCACGCTGCCTGGCCATCGGTATCAGCTTTCTCCACAACCCCTTCAGGTGGTACTAAGAGGTTACTGGATGAAAATGGGCCATTAATTAGCCAAACACACACCTCAACAGGCACCTGGGGCTTTACATATGACTCCAAAATGCAGATTTAAGGCTTTGATATCATGGCTTCTAGATCTAATAATAACAGACCTCAGGTACCAAGCTAACTACTTACTCTCTTTCCACACCTCATTTAATCCTCACAACAGTCACATGATGATGTCAGCATTATTACTTCTTTTTACAGATGAGGAAATTGGAACTCTGAGGGGCTGTCAAAGCTGCCACCGTCAGCCGCGTGTGTGAAGAGCACATGTGAATAGCTCCCCCTGCAGGTGAGGACTGCACCACAGAAATAGAAACAGAAACAGAGCAGGCAGCTCTCATGTGGCATTTACAATAGGCCACACGTAGCCACATGTGCTAATTCTTTAACCCTCACCACCGTCTTATGCAAAATCTCAGGGACCACACAGAGGCCCTTGCTACCTTGTCCAAGGTCGACTGCTAATAAAGAGCAAAGCCTTCCAGAGTCCCCGCCAGAACACTTTGCACTTTGCCTGCAAAGCAGTTTTTATCATTGTGATTAATTAACTCCCCCCAGCCTCCCAGCCCCGCAACTAGATGCAAGTTCTTTGATGGCAGAACGGTCCTTCTCGTATCGCCGGGACACAACAGAACGCTTGGCTCGTAGGAGGCACTGAATAGGCACTGACTGAAAAGTGAATTACGGAATGAGTGAATGAATGGAGGATGTAAGACAGATACCAGGAAGGATTTTAATAGCAAAACCTGTCCAGTCTTTCACCCCAAATGATTGGTGCAGGCATCCAGGCTGGTGGGGCTGGAGTGGGGACCTGAATGCCAGGCCGTGCAGAATAAAATCCCCCAGAGCATACGAACTGACGTCTGGGGGGGGATGTACTTCCTTAAGTGCCGCCAAGCTCCTTGACCTCCACACTACCTCTGACCAAATAAACATGCCGTTCTTCAGACAAATGACCATCCAGCCAACACCCAAAGTGGCCACTGGCCAACAGGCACTTGGGTTCAATGCTGATTTTGTTGAAAGAGCTGAATGCTCACCGTGGAGCTCCAGCCCTTCTGCACCAGCTCTCTTCTCTCCCATCTCTGGCTGAGGACAGAGCATCCCAAGTTGGGACTCTTCTTCTTCCTGAACACGAGGGAGGATGTGCTCCTGACCGGGCGCCAAGGCACCCCAGCACCCTGAGAGGCGGCCCCTGGGTGGATCTGGAACATTCAGAAATGCTGCCATCTTGTGGCCTTCAGGCCGGAGCAAGATACTCTCGGGCCAACGTCAACAAGCAGCTCCTGGAAGGCTCCTCTGAGTTTTCCTTTGTTCTCATTTTGTCCCATCTTGACGTCCGTCCTCCTGCTCCAGGGTGATGACCAATCCATGCTTGCCTATCATTTGGGGATTTGGAATTTTTCTTTCTGAAAAGAGCTCAATCAGAATGCACTCTAGAATCCTTAGGAGTTTTTTTCAAATTCTTTCTCAAAAGAGAACACTTCACTGAGAGTTGGTCAGGAGACTCCCCAGTGTGTCCAGTGTCCCCCTGGGCCCAGCTCAGAGCACAGGCCATGGAGGACGGCCGTGTCTGCAACATCTTGGTCCACCAGAGCTGCTCTGTCCGGGAACCCCGTGGTGGACGTGGGTACTTACGCTCAGCTTCTGAAAGCTGGATGGCATTCCCATCGAAAGATGCAGCCTGAGTCTGGAAGGTCGTGTTCATCAGCGACCCCAGCAAACCCCTGAGGACCCCAGGTAGAAAACTGGCCTCAAGGGGATGCCGTTGAGACAGCAGATTATCCTTCCTACAATCCTCTGGCATCCTGAAAGGAAGAAGCAAAGCCTCGACTGGGTGCTTTCAGGCTGATTCCTAGAAGATGTTGCTCCCCATGAGGGTCTCACAGACTGTGCATGTTTGCATCACAGAAAGCATGGGCAGCTTGTGCCCCCAACCTGTTCTGGGTGGATTTTCTGCTTCAGGGCCAGCCTTGGGCAAAACTGTCAAGGGGAAAATAATGATCTTTGGCACATCCCAGCTCTCCTGGAATTTATCAGATCCGTACAGGGCAAGCCCCTGAGGGAAGCGGGTGGAACACAGGACAGGTAAGTTTTGCCGGGAAAGGGATCTGGGTACGAGGTCTAGGCTGCTTCCCAAAAGGGGGGGATGGTAAAGGAGGGTGCTCAGTGCTGAGCTGAGCGGTTAGAATCAAAGAGCAGTAAGGGGCTGTGAAATTGACTGACAGCAGTCCTGTCCACTGGGTTAAGTTGAAGCTGTCACGTAGGGCCTGGCAAAAAAGCTACAGGCTACTTCCTGAGTTCAAGGAGATATATAGCCTTTGTCCCGTGGGAAGGTGGGCAGGGACGAGTCTTGCTGGGTGCCTGCTGACTCTGCGGGGATGGGGCAGAGACACACATATGTATGTTATTGTTTAGCTGACTTCACCTTTAACCATGGGTTGTCCAGGCCTGGACTGTTTGGGGTTATAAAAAGTGAATCTGTCCCCATTTTACTGATGAAAGCACCAAGGCTTATGGAGTGTTCAGTGGCGTGGCCAAACGTTAGGGCCAGTAAGGGGCAGCATTAGAGGCAGGCTATATTCATCTTCTGTGCTGCTGTAACTAAGTACCACTAACTTAGTGGCTTGGAACAACACAAATTTAGTATTTTACGAGAGTTGGACAAGGGTCTCACTGGGCTAAAATAAAGGTGTCGGCAGGACTGCGCTCCTTCTGGAAGCTCTAGGAAAGAATCCGTTTCTTTGCCTCTTCCGGCTTCTGGAGGCCACTGCCTGCCTTGGCTCATGGAGTCCCCCTCCCCCTTCAAAGCCAGCAGCATTGCATCTCGCTGACACTTCCGTCGGGCACACCTCTCTGCCCACTGCCAGGAAACATTCTTCACTTTTTTTTTTTTTCCATTCTTCACTTTTAAAGACGAGTTGCACCCACCCGGATAATCCAGGCTAACCTCCCCATCTCAAGGTCCTCAACCTTAATCCCAAAGTCCCTTTTGCCAGGTCAGGTGGCATATTCACAGGTTCTAGGGGATTAGGGCGTGGACATCTTTAGGAGTCATTATTCTGTCCATCCATGGTGGTCTCCACTCACTGGCTCCTCATTCAGAGCTCTGGGCCAGACACACCAGCCTGTGCTTCCTCCCTTTTCCCTCCACCCCTTTCCTGCCTCCCATTAAACACAGAGAGTGACTTCACCTCGGGCTACATCTGCTTGCAAACTGCTTGCTCAGGTTCTCACCCAAACCCACCATTTGACTCAGAAATTACTTGCAGGACTAATTGTTGCTTGAGGCTACTTGTGAAAAGGGGATAGTTTATAACAAAAACCCCAGCACAAGGCTTCAAGGTATGAAATGAATTGTTCGGGGAGGGGCCAGGAGACACACACACACACACACACACACACACACACACACACACTCCATTTGAGCGCAATACTGCACCTCCCTCTCAGAACACGCCTTTAAAATTGTTTTCTAAACCCAATAATAAAATGGAAGCAGAAAGGCAAAACAAAAAAAGCTGTGGACTTGGTCTGTAACATGATTATTCTTTCACTTGTCAAGTGAGTTTGAAGAAAAAGTTGGCCGGATAAAAGAAGCAAGGAGGAATTTGACCGACTTGTTTAAAGATATGTAAGCTTTTGAAAAAGAGGAATTTATAAATTAGAAATGTTTGTTGTTGATTTTCTAAATGAACCATTCAGGGTTAATCCCCAGTTGAATGTGGCCCAGTGCCTGTCTGGTTTACCCTAGCTGCCACGTAAAGTTAGGGCTCAAATCCAGATATCTTTCCTGAAAGAATTCTTTTACCTCTCCATGCAATATGTCTCATAATCTTGTTAACTTTATTTGTAAGTGTTTTGCTTCTAACTTTATATGTTCTTCTTTTATTATCAGCCACGTCACAGAGTTTGGTACAATTTAAGTTATGTATAATACAATGGGTGGGGAGTCTTAGCTGGAGTCTGAACTGCTTTCCCCCAAGGATGCAGGCACGTGTGGACCAGCCCCAGGGATGTGGAGTCCCTCTAGCAGGACTCTACCTACTTGAGAGATGGGGGAGCCTCCTGAGAAAGGACTCATCCTTGAGGAAGGGAGAATGGACAGTGTTGGAGAAGATGGGGGTTGGTACCCCAAGTGCAGGCTGTCACTCGTGTTAATCTCCATTTCACCCATCTAAGTTGGACCTCGAGTTCTCAGAAGGGGCCTGTGACAGAAGGAAGTGAATGGAAGGTGAAAGGGCAGGACAAGTGGGTAAACTGACAGAGGCTACTGCTCGCTTCCCAGCCCTGCAGATGCCATGGAGGCCAGAGGAAGGTGGATGGAACTACCAAAGGAGAGTGAGGATGTGTGGAACCAACCCTTAAGAAGAAAGAAGATGATGGGTCTCCAGGTTGAAGAGTGGGAACCCCCAGAGTAAGAGAGGGTCAGTTCCAGGGGTGTGGGAGAGTTTTGAAGGTTTGCTCTTTTCACTTTCTCACATTGTCCGGGCAGACCACTGATCTTTATCTCCTCTGCAAGGCACAGCAGTGCCCATCCAGCATCCCTTGGAGGATGGAGGTCAGCAGCAAGTTGAGCTTCAGTCTAGCCAGGGTGGTGAGCCACCCTCCCCAGGGGAAGCTCAGCTCCAGCTGAAAATGCAATCTTACTCTACATTCCCTCTGCCCTGTTCTGTGTCCCTCATTCTCCTGAGAGCTCTCCACTAAGACATCACTTGAACAAAAATCCCTGCTTCAGGGTCTGCTTCTAGGAACTTGACTTAAGACAGTAGAGTAAATGGAAATGGCTAAAGTGGCAGAAATTAGTCCTAGCATAATAGTAATTGTAAATAGGTTAAAGTCACTGATTTTAAAAAAACAGAGATTCCTGACTGGATCAAAAGTCAAAACGAAAAAAATGAATAAGAACCAAAGTCCAGAAATACACACAATTAGTAAACTCACATTAATAGGTGTTTATAGAACAACGTATCTAACACAGAATATACATCATTTTTTGAGTGCACATAGAACATACACAAAAACTTACCCATAAACTTAGGCATAAAAGAAACCTCAATAAATTCTAAAGAGTTAATATCAGACAATGTTTTCAGATCACGTTGGGAAAAGAAGAAACTGATATTAGCTTAAAAAATTACATCCATTAGCTAACTAAAAATTGTGCTATTTAATTACTCTTGGGTTGAAGAGAAAATCATAAGGGGAGTTCTAAAATACTTAAAGCTAAATGCAAATGAAAACACTGTGTACCATGATTTGTGCACCACATGAAAGAAGGAACATATGGCTTTAAATACATTTGTCCAGGAAAAAAAAAACAAAACCGAAACAAATCATCTAGGCTTTGAGATCTAAACTTTCACATTTTTTTCAGCAGCAAAAAGAAATCTCAAAAAGGCATGATGGAAAGAAATAATAAAAATAGGATAAATAGTAAGAAATAATGGAACTGAGAAAAGAAAAAAATTAACAAGACTAACAAGATCAAAAGCTAGCATTCTGAAAAGATTAATAAAAAGAGACAGATGGCTGGTTAAGTTTATTTTTTCACTGAAATTTTGGTTGAGAGAATTGTAGATTTACATGCAATCATAATAAATAGTATATAGAGATTTTATGTACTCTTTTCCCCAAAGGTAACATTTTGCAAAACCATAGTACAAAGCACAACCAGGATATTGACAATATTACAATACACTGATTTTATTTAGAATTTTCCAGTTTTACTTGTACATATTTGTGTGTGTGCATGTGTGTGCACTTAGTTCTCTGAAATTTTTTCAACTTATTGCACCCAATTTATTCGGTTATTTTATTGATGTACAGTTGATTTACAATGTTTCAGGTATACAGCAAAGTGATTCAGTTATACATACATGTATAGTTCTATGCAATTTTGTCACATTTACATAGGTGTATCTGCCACCCCAGCCAAGATACTGAATAGTTCCTTTATCAAAAGGATTGCTTGTGAAAAATTGATTTTGGAAAGAAGGGAGAGAAGATACAAATAAATAGATACATCATTAAAGCAGATAAATACCTATAGCTGCAGTAAAAATTTAGAGAATAATAATAGAATATTATGAACAGCTGTATAGCAAAAGATTGGAAAACTTAGGCAAAATGGATAAATTGTCAGAAAAAAATAAAAAGTCCAAACTGGGACAAGACAGATAGAAATATTGAATAGAAATAGCTAATAGAGTAATACAGTTGATTCTTGAACAACATGGGTTCGAACCGCATAAGTCCCCTAACTGATGGATTTTTTCACTAAATGTGTACTACAGTACTGCACAATCAGTCCGCAGTTATATGCATGGATGGAACCACGAATATGGAGGGCCAACTGTAAAGTTATTTGTAGATTTTTGACTCCATGGAGGGTCGGCACCCCTAACCCTCATGTTGCTCAAATATCAGCTGTAGATATGGTGATCAAATAGGTTTCCACTCTAAACTCCAGTATCAATTTTAGAAGTGAGTTCTATTAAATTGTCAAATTAATGGTAATCCTTACCTTACACAAGTTGTTTCAGAAATCAGAAGGAGGGAAAGCTACCTAACATATTTTATGAGAGGAATATGCTAGAAAGATATTAGCTAACCAAATTCAATAATATAGCTAAACTAAATAATGTCAAAGTATAGCTCAACCTCAGAAAATCGAATGAAATTCACTATATTATGTACTTAAGAAGAAAAATTACATGGTTATCTCAATATATCCAGAATATGATTTTCATAAAGTTCAACATCTAATTATGATTTTTTAACTCAGAGAAAAGGTACTTTGAAAAAGCTTTCCTTAAATTGTTAAGTGCCCAATACATATACATGAGCAAAAGCTAAACTTAATGAAAAAAATTCAGATATATTTCATTAAGATTGTTAATGAGACAAATATATACTTTATCCTTTTAAACAACATAGTATAGGATATTCTGTCCAATACTACAATAAGAAAATGAGACAAAATATGGAAAATTGAAAGAATTTTTTTAAATTGTACTTATTTGTAGATGATAATGATCATTCCCACAGTGAATCCAACAGAATCAATAGAAAAAACTCTTAAGACTCCTAAGTGTCTGGCAAGATTGCTAGATGCAAGAGTAATTTATATACCTCAATGAAAAAAAGTTGTCTCTGACTTCTACTTATGGTTATGTTGAAGTCCTGGGACAGGACTTACCATCCTACCATAAACAACTAGAAAATAGGATAAAATATATGAAACAGCTGTTTTCAGGTATTGAACAGCAGGTAGCACAGGACTACGATCTTTCAAAAAAGGCAAAAAATGAGGCAAACCCTACAATCCCTGACCTGCCTGGAAGAATATTCTGGAATACAGTAGGAAGAGGGGGCTTCTCAAGCAGTTCATGGCTGCCCCACTGAGCTGGGAAGAAAGATATCAGAGTTTGATGAGGCTGAGGAGACTGGAACTTGTGGGTAGAGAACCAGAGAGGAAGGAGGTTAGATAGAGGAAGAACTCCATGCCATATAAAGGAACAAAATAATGCCATTTGCAGTGACATGGATGGACCTAGAGACTGTCATACAGAGTGCGGTAAGTCAGAAAGAGAAAGACAAATATCATATAATATCCCTTATATGTGGAATCTAGAAAAATGGTACAGATGATCTTATTTGCAAAGCAGAAATAGAGTCACAGATGTAGAAAACAAACTTATGGTCACCAAGGAGGGAAGGGGAGAGGTGGGATGAATTGGGAGATTAGGATTGACATGTATACCCTACTATATATAAAATAGATAGTTAATGAAAACCTACTGTATAGCACAGGGAACTCTACTCAATGCTCTGCGGTGACCTAAATGGGAAGGAAATCTAAAAAACAGTGGATATATGTATATGTATAACTGATTCACTTTGCTGTACAGCAGAAACTAACACAACATTGTAAAGCAACTATACTCTAATAAAAATTAATAATAATAAAAAAAGAACTCCATGAGTTTCTGCTGACTACTAAAATGTGCCCATGTAGAATGAAACTCTATGTAACCAGGAAAAGAAGGTTGGGGAACTGTAAAGTAAGTAATTTCAAGTGTTTACACAGGGCAAGGAGACACTTGAGTTCTGACCAACTGAAGGAGAGAGTTCTTCTTGAACATCTGAAATTTTCAGTAGAGTCACTAGAAAAGTCATACCTTAGTAATAGGTTAAAATAGCCCAGAGTAAAAGTCACTTTAAATCTACCCTTAAAAATGGTTAAAATAAGCCTCAAAAGGACAAGTTGATCTGCACATTACTAAACTGCCTGCCACACAAACCCAACACTCCAGAAAAAAAACAAGAAAATCTAGCACTACACAACATAAAATTCACAATGTCTAGCACCCAAAAGATATTACTCAAAATGGCAAGAAATAGGAAAATATGACCCAGAGCCAAGAAAAAAAATAGTCAAAAGAAATAAACATGAAAATGACAGATGATGGAATTTGCAAACAACGTTCTTATATGTGAAATAGTATATTATTGCTAAAAAGACAAACTGTAGGAAGTTACATGTATATATGGTAAACTCTAGAGCAACCAAAAAAGAATCAAAGAAGGATAGTTAATGAGCTATTAATGGAGAATTAATTTAATGTGAAATAATACCCAATTGATCCACAACAACATGGGATATGAGAGAAAAATAAATAATAGATGGGAGGGAAAAAAAAGGAAATAACAAAGCAGTATATTTAAATCCAACCATATTGTTAGTTACATTAAATGTAAATGACCTAAACACTCCAACTAAAAGACACATTTGTCAGACTGGACCCAATTATATGCTATTTCAAGGGAAATGAGAAAATATTTTAACTTCATGAAAATGAAGACAAAAAAATGTGAGATGCAGCTAATGCAGGATTTAGAGAGATATTTATAGCCTTAAATAACCATATTAGGAAAGAATAAAGGTTAAAAATCAGTAATCTTACCCTCCACTATAGTAATCTTACCTTTTGCTACATGACGTTAGAAAAATAAGAACAATATAAACTTAAAGTTAGTAGAAGGAAGAATATAATAAATATAAGAATAGAAATCCAAGAAACAGAAAACAGACAAAAAAAGGGGGGGGGAAGAATCAATGAAACAGAAAGCTGGTTTCTTAAAAATGTCAATAAAACTGATAAATTTCTAGTTAGAGTCGTCAAAAGAAAAAAGAGAAGACAGAAATTACTAATATCAACTATAAATGAGGAGACATCATTATGAATCCTACAGACATTAAAATAAAAATGGAATAATAAGGGAATAGTTTGAGCAATGTTATCAAATAAATTTAACAACCTATCTGAAATGGAAAAGTCACCTAAAAGACCCAAATTTTCAACAACAACAATAAAAAATAACTCAAGAAAAAAATCCCTCAAGTATCTTAAATCAGTTTAAAAAATAAATTAGTAATTAAAAGCTTTCCCACAAGAAAAATCCTGCCCCTGATATCTTTACTGGTAAAGTCTATCAAACAGTTAAGGAAGAAGCAATATCAATCTTAAGTTTTTACAGAAAATAGAGTAAGAGGGAACACCTCCTAACTCATGTTATGAAGCTGGTATTACCTGAATATGAAAACAAGGCAAAAGAACCCCAGAAATTCTAAGAAAAGAAAATTATAGACCAATACTTTCCATAAAATACCTGCAAAAAACATTAACAGGATTTAGTAAATCTAAGCCAATAATGTATACAATGGATAATACATTGTGTCCAAGTGGTGTTTATCCCAGGGATGCAAAAACAATAAAAAAGATCAATAAACACAATTCACCTTATTAATAGAATAGAAATCTTACATGATCATCTCAGTAGACGTAGAAAAGACATTTGATAAAATTCAATACCTATTCATGATAATAACTCAGTAAATTAGGAATAACAAAGAACTTCCTCAGACAGATACAGGTTATCTATAAGAAATACCTACAGCTAATATCATACTTTAGAGTGAAAAATGAAAATTTCTTCCTTAAGGTTGGAAATAAGCAAAGCTGTCTGCTCTCACCATGCCTGTTCAGTATTGTACTAGAGGTCCTAGACAGTGCAATAATATAGGAAAGAAATTTTTTAAATTGAAGGCATACAGATTGGAAAAGAAGTGAAATTCTCTTTATTTGGAGAATTTATTTGATTGTCTATGTAGAAATTACCAAGAGTCTATAAACATGAAACTGGAACTAATATACTAATTTCACAGTATTTTATGATACGAGGTCAATATACAAAAATCAATTTATTTCCAGACACTATCAAACAAAAATTAGAAAATAAAATTCTTAAAAAGGCAATTCTAATTTATTGTGATGGAAAGCGAATCAGTTGTTGCCTTGGGTGAACAGAAGTTGCAAAGCGGCAAGAAGGGACTTTTGCAGGTGATGTACATGTTCTATATTTTGATTGTGGTGGTGATTACATAGGTGTACACACTTGTTAAAACTCATTAAATCCTATAATCAAAATTGGTGCATCTTACTGTCTATAAATTTTTGTGTTGATAACGTTGAAGTTTAAAAAAGTTAAAAAAAATATTGTGGTTCCACTACACCAGTGATAACCTACTAGAAAAATATAATAGAGATCATGTCACTATTCATAATAGTCTACCATCACCCTCCATTACCAGGAGTATCTAGAGATGAACCTAAAAGTACACAAGATCTTTACAGAGAAAACAATTTAAGTAAAATAAACCTAAATAAATAGAGACATAGAACATGCTTATAAATAGAGCAACTTAAATGTCAATTCTCCCCACATCAGTTCTTAAAATTCTATTCAATTCCAATAAAATTTTATCTTTTTTGGACCTTTATAAATCTTCTGAAATTAAGAAGAATAAAGCTGCATAAATGGCGAAGATAATTTTGAAAAATAAAAAGGAGCAAAGAAAGAAAACTTTGCCCTTTTAAATATCAAGATATTCTACAAAGACATGGTAATATAGATAATGGGGCATTAGTGCAAAAGAACAGACAAATTGACAAATGGAATAAAGAAGGAAACTCAGAAAGAGACCAATAATGTATGATAAAGAGGCACAAGGATTCAGTGGAGAAAAGAAAGCGAATTATTTAATAGATTCTGTTAGGGTAACTGGCTCAGTGGATGAACATAAATAAAGTTTGACTCTAATTCAAACCATGTTGAAAAATAAACTCAAAAAAGGCCTAAATGTGAAAGAAAAATGCTGTGTATTCAATAGAAGAATATGTAAAAGAATATCTTTTTGACCTTAGGGTGGTAAAGCTTTCTTCAATAAGACACCCAAAGCATAAACCACATGGCAAAAATTGGTGAACATGACTACATCAAAATTTAAAATATCTGCTCAAACATGGCCACTAAAGCCCTAATTAACTGATGGGTGGCATATTGGGAGGAGATAATAAACACTGTCTAAAACTAACAAAGAAGTAGACTCTAGAATATAAGATACTGCAAACTAAGAAGAGAAAGACAGAAAATCTAATGGGGAGATGTGAGCAGCTCCTAGAAGGGGAAGCTAAATGGCCAATAAGTTAATGGAGAACTGTTCAACCTCATCAGTAATTAGAAAGATGCAAATTAAAATAGCAATGAGATGCCAATTGGCAACAATTAGAAAAGTCAGAAGAAAAGACAAAATGTTAGTGAGGATATGGGGAAACAGGAAATTTCCAATCACTCAATTCTCCAGAAATAAAAGGCCCCCAATGTCCCCAATGAGCTCTGGGCTGCTAGCTGGGTGCTTGGGCAGGAATGGCGTGGAGCCACTTCAAGTGACGCAGCGTGAGCTGTCAATGAGCT
Organism: Grampus griseus; assembly: GCF_964374135.1. Classification (NCBI taxonomy): domain Eukaryota; kingdom Metazoa; phylum Chordata; class Mammalia; order Artiodactyla; family Delphinidae; genus Grampus; species Grampus griseus. Next base: position 69,891,010 of record NC_139010.1, read on the forward strand.
ACCAGGTAACCGCCAAGGGTGGCCTGGATGCACGCCAACAGGAGAGACCAGGGTGGCATCCAGGTCCTGGCACTTGTCCAGATCGGATGGGAAAATTCAGGAGAGGGTTAAAGAATACAGTATCTTTCTACTCGGAAATGTACAAGGGAGTGTGGGAGAAATAGAAGCCAGTTATGGGGTGTTGGAACATTAATACCTGCCCCCTGCCTCTCATTCTTCCAAGGAGGAAAGGAAGATAGCAGATATGAGTGAGGTCCGTGGGTCTGGCTCCTCTGGTGCTTTGAACATTCTCTGGGACCCTGCGTGGGGGACTCTCCCTGCCTTAGAATCCTCGTCCACACTGTGGGAGGGCTCCCTGCCCCTGCCTACCTCACAGGCCAGGTTACATAAATACGAAGACCTGCAATTTCAAAATGCAAGTGGTGGGCTGAACCACTAGGGAGAGTTTGCTGGGCTGCTTTGAGGTTTGACCTATTTCTTTTTTACCAGGAGCTTTTTTGGAAACTGTCTTTGTTAAGGCTTTTCCTTCCTTCTTCCTTTCTTCCCTCTGATTTTGACATCAGCACAAAAGCCAGCGTGGGCAGAATTTGGGCGTTTAAGGACACTGCAGAGCAAGGAGTCCATTCCCGACCCCTCCTCCCTCCCAGGCCCTGGTCTCTCTGCAAGAGTCCCTCTGAAGTCCCAAAATGAAGGACAAGGTTCTTCATCCTCTGGAGGTCCCACTTTCTGGTCTCTCTATTCAGCAGCCCAGGACTGGGGTCCCAAGCAGAAGCCTCAGGACCCGAGGTTTGTCCAAGGCCATCTAAGCCCAAGACTTATCATACTTCCCCAATCCATCGCTCCAAAAAAAAAAAGAACTTTGGGTCTGCAAAGTGTGCCCCCAACAGAACATTTAGGAGGCAGGATAGACTTGTCTATGGGATGAGACTCTAGCCACTAGCTTCACATCCCCTAAAATTTTCCCTACCTGGCTGACTGTGGTCTAAGAATTTGCCATTAGCACTAAAATCAAATAAGGAAAACTTGAACCCAGCCAGGAGTATCCCATTAAGCTTTATCAGTCATTTATGCCTCAGTGTAAATGAGATGCTCAGAGCCTGAGGTAGAGTGTGAGAAGATTCCAGAAGCCTGCCACATAAGATGGAGACTTTTAAGGGGGAAGAGGGCACAGGTAGGACAGGTGAGGGTGCCAGAGAAAAACTGATGCACTCCTGCTGGCTCTGGTTGGGACTGGCTTGCCCAAAGGCTACCCAACTCCCTCCCACCCTGCCCCCAGGATGCTAGTCCTGGTTCCCTCTCTTCCCAGGCTGGTACCAGCTGTCAGACCCACTAGCATCTCCTGACCCTACCTCTCCACTCACTCCTCTTTCACCTTCTCTCTCTACAGATCTCTCTATCCCTTTTTTCATTTTCTCTTTCCATTTTTTTCACTCTCTCATTTTTCTTTCTTTCACATTTGTCTTTCACTTTCACATTTTATCTTATTCATTTCCCTTTTGACTTGTCTTTCACATTCTCTCTTTTACTTTCATCCTCTTCTATTTCACTTTCACTTTCTCTAACTCCCTTTTCGCTGCAGTACTCAGCCTGCCCTTCGGGAGCATGGTGTGTCCTTCCTACGCCCTAAATCTGTTTTGATAGCCTTCACTAGAAAAGAGGGTTTTGTTCACGTACATGCTGTACGTCTGCTGAGCATCCACACTCCCTTTTTTCTTTTCCTCTTTCCTTTCTTTTTCCCTTTCCCCATTTTCGCTCTTTTCCCCTCTCTTGTCTGCGTCTACCTCCCCCCTCTCCTTCTCTCTCCTCCCTCTCTATCCTTCTCTCCCCCCATCCTCTTCCTTTCAACTGCATGAACATCTCAATTGCACCATGTCGGCAGATCCTTGCCGGTCTGATATTTTATACTAGGTGCGTCTGCCTTAACTATTCTACTTAAAAATTAAACCCATCTGCCCCAAACTGAAAACAGCCTCTCCCTCACCAGGGACAATAAATATTGATGACTTGAGGCAGGATTGGCTTTATGATGTTTGATGACAACTGATATCAGTTACAGAACTTACATCATTTAATAAAAAAATGAAAAGCCCTAGCAGGGATGTTGCATGTCAACAGACATTATTAAATGTCAAAAGAAATACATTTTCTTCAAGAGCCTGAAATCTAAACAATGTGAGGGTGCTGGGGGAGGGGGGCTGGGCTGGGGATGTTTGGACAGCTTTTATGTGCAGTTAGGGATATTGTTTCTTTTTGTGTCCACCCTAATTTGTGCCAGTTGATTTTTTTTTCTAGAGCACTACTATAGCCACCAGTACAAAACCTTTCTCAAGAAATCCTCCTCCTGTTCATTATTTGAAAAGCTGAGTCCATTTGAAGACTCTCTCCTTCCCCCAGGGGTGACCTCTGAGATGCTCCAGAGAAAACTGGATATGCTGAAGGGCAACCAGAGCTGGAAGCCGAGGATGGGGTGAGAACACTTGTGACTCTCTTTATTTTTATTGTCAGTACAAAATCAGGACTGTCTGGCTCTGAAGTTGATAGCACATAAACCAAAGTCTGGTATGTATGCCTACTGTGCTTCTATTTCTACCCTGATAAGTTAAATATAAATAGCGTTATTAAAGGGGTGACTGCCAACATTTCTATTTGGGGTACATGCAGTCATAAAAAAAATAGAAGGGTGGAAACATTTACTGCTGTTTTAGATGTATTTATATGCTTTATGGAGCTGGATTCTGGCTACCTAAGATACTTCCCGAGACTCATTTGGGTATGTTTAGAAGGATCATAAATTCTTGTGGTCTTGAGGGTGGTTTGGTTAATTAAGTCCCTAAAGTCTTTTGTAATTGAAAAGGTTAACATGGCGCCTTCAAGTTCCTAACTGACCCCCTCCCACTCCCAGGAGCTTATGCAGTGGGAGAATCAGACACCTTTTTAATCACTGCAGTTGTCGTGGTCTTCCAAAGAAGGTTCTGGAAGAAGAGAACAGAACTGCAATGGGAATGCAGGGGTTTATGCTACTCGATCCTGCATCTGTAAAACAGGGTTATTATTCATACGCATCTGACAGAGTCATCGTGGAAGTCCCAGAAATATTGTTTGTGGAAGTGATTTGAAAATGGTGAAGGGCTGAGTGGTATCTCTTGTGGAGAAGCAGCACGTAGCTGGGAGATCACTGGACTTTGGATATCTAACAGTTGGGGAAGTCACATGCCCTCTCAGAGCCTCGATTTTATCACCTGTGAAATGGAGATGCTAATACCTGCCTCTTAGGCCTTTAGTGGAAATTAGACACAATGTGTGTCTGTTTAGACACAGTGGAAATTAGACACAAAGGGTGTGAAGCTGTTGAGTAAACAATGAAGTGCTGCATTCTTTCATTCATAAATACTTCTCAACACTGACTGTTCCTAAGATGGGCTGCTGGGAGCTGAGGGTGGAGACAGAAGTTGTCTGAGGGGCAGTTTTGACCTTGAGGTTAAAGGTCAGAGCTGCTGACCTTTGACCTCAGCAGCCCTGGCCTCGGAACCTAGAGGCCCCCTGCCAAGGCTGTGGGGGGATTTCATGGCTATGGGAGGAAGTGCCAAGGAAGGATGGGAAAGAATAACTGGGTCTAAATTGTCTGAGCTATGGAGGGTGGGGCATGGGCGCACGAGTGCATGGGGAGGTTGACCTTTACTGGTTGACTGGTTGTCCAAGGCCAGTGGATGCACAGGAATGGCGCCGAAGGGAAAGAATGATGCTGAGTTTGGATAAAGGAGGTATATGGAGGCTGGAAGGATGAGTTTCAAGACCTCGGATGAGGAGAATGGCGAGCCAAACACAAGGTGTGTTAGGATGTCTGTAGACATCACCATTGCACTCACATTCACAAGATTTGCCCTGTTTCCTCTTCGTGCGGTTAAGGTTGGAAGGAAGCTGGAGTGCTTCGAAGGTCCCACGTCCAGCTTCAGACAGGCCTTCTGCCATCCTGCCCATCACCCCACGATCTTAGTCTCCAGAGCTGGGAAGTGGGAGTGGGCACTGACAGGATTCTCTCAGAAGTGACCTTGATTTGTTCAGCAATTCCTTTCCTCAGCCAAACCAGAAAAACCGCTGAGCCTGAGGTATCTGGCATGGGTTACGGGGTTCTGGATCCTTTAAGGGCAAATAACTATAAAATGAAAATGGTTCCCTTAAAAGTTCACTTAGTCCTTGGAGTGTGTGTGAGTGTGTGTGAGTGTGTGTGTGTGTGTGTGTGTGTGTAGGGAAGGGGGTCTCACTTTTTCCAAATGAACTTCCCCCTGATTAAGAGCAAGTGCGAACAGATGGGGAGGGTGTATGTCATAATAGAAACAGGCTTTTCATGACTGACCACCAGCAAATTAAAAAAAAAAAAATCGCTCTCTCCCTGCTTTATTCCTTTTGGACATCTACTCCTTTTGGAAGTTGTCCCTTTAAATGAGGTAGACAAGCTGGGGTTGTTTTCCTCCAAGGAATTTAAGAGAATCAACATGTTTCCTTTCCTGGTTGCATCTGTGGTTCAGTTGCTTAAAATATTTCACTTCTTAAAGTAACCTCCGATTGTTACCATGGTGGATTTGTTTTTTGCGTCCCCCACCCCTTGTTTTGGTTTTGGTTTTGTTTGTTTTGTTTGTTTTGTTTTAAGGTAGAGAAGATCAGCTGCAGGAGAAGAAAACAACAACAAAAAAAGACAACTTCTAGTTGTCAGAATTGGAATGCGTATCAGTTATGCTGGGAGACAACGAAAACATCAAAAAGCACATGCAAGCCATAAAAAATTCAGGTCCTCTGAAGCAATGTGGGACACGCTTGGTTGTGCTCCTCATTTGCATGTCAGTACCCACAATGCTCTGCAAGCTCCCAGATCCTTCTGAGCAGGCCCAGTGTCTGAGCTCTAGGGAACGAAGTGAAAGTTTCGCATGTGCTGGTACGTGAGGGAGGTACTTTGGTATCTGCGGGGGAAACGCAAGGCGGGTGCGGGGCTGTGGTGATTAGCAGCCAGCCCTTTGGGGCTTAATCACAGGCTGGGGAGCCGTACCTTGCCTTTTGTGTTGGTTTTTTGTTTTTTGCTTTTTGCCTTCTTCTTCTTCCCTTTCCCCAGACACGCTGCGGTGGTGAAGTCACGCTGTGCAGGAAGAGGAGGACGTCAGACTTTGGAAGTCCTGGCTGGCTGGCTTGCTACAGCACTCGCCTGGAATTGGAGATTTTTGTGCAATGTATTTTCTGACTCGAATCCTCGCCCCAGGATGCACTGGCGTTTTTGGCATTTGGGCTCCTGTGGACAGTCCTTGCCTGGTTGATGCAAAAGACAGTGGTGCCACCATGACCCACTGGGGTCGGGGTTTCCCCTCGGCCCTGCTAACAGGGCTCCCTCTGACCTCACCCTTCCCACCCAGACATGATGCTTTTCCCTCCAAACCCTGCTCCGCAAGCCATCTACCAGAGCCATTATCTGGATATTCCAAATTCCAGGGGTGGCTTGGGAATACAGGCCTCAAACTAAGAGCTGGAGAAGGAGGAAATAATTTTTTTTTTTTTTTTTTTTTTTTTTTTTGCGGTATGCAGACCTCTCACTGCTGTGGCCTCTCCAGTTGCAGAGCACAGGCTCCGGACGCGCAGGCTCAGCGGCCATGGCTCACGGGCCCAGCCGCTTTGCGGCATGTGGGATCTTCCCGGACCGGGGCACGAACCCGTGTCCCCTGCATCGGCAGGCGGACTCTCAACCACTGCGCCACCAGGGAAGCCCGAGGAAATAAATTTGGCCCCTAACTAGCCCCTGCCCCCAGCCTCCTGGGTGGTCTTGGGCGTGTCACTTCGCACCCTCCATTTCTCCCTTCCTTCCCCAGACTGTCCCAGGAGCTAGAGGACCGTGACTCTTATTCCACTTGTGATTTTAAAATGGCCAAGCATTCCGGGACATGATAAAATATATAAAAAAGAAAAGTAAAGCTCAATCTGTGAGGCTTCTACCCGGAAGGTTTTTGTCTGGGTTTGTACTTTGATTTTGGAGCTTTGCTTTTCTCAGTGCTGCAAAGGAGTTCTTAGGCTAGATTAATTTAGCGGTAGGATGATCCGGGCAGCAGAGTGAACGCAGATACATGAGGGCTCTCAACCCAGCTCCTGAAACCCCAAGCTTCAGAGGTAAGATAAAAGTCAGCCCCCATCCAGAATGCCGAAGCGGGCTCCCCTGCAAGCCAGATCCAGCCGACAGATTTGTTTTCTCCAGTCTGTACGCAGTGTTGTCAAATGTATTGAATCAGTTGCCAGCATTTGAAAATCAGGAGCTTTTATAGCATCTCTTAAAACATCTGAAGATCTGGTCGCTCTCCGCCTACATTTCTTCCTAGGAACGGCCAGGCAGGGTTGCACAGACAGCGCCCCCTGGGGGAGGCTCTCTTCTCCTGCAGGGTCTGCTGTCTCTGGTCCACCACAGGCCCTCAAGCCACCCACTCCACTCACCTATGTTCCTGTCTGGATTTGCAGGCTTTTGCTCAACCTCAGCCAGAATCCCTGAGTTTTTCTACTTTGTTACCAATGACATTGGCATAGGGATGACCCCGCCCTCAGCTTGGACAGCTTTTCACGGCGGGAATAGAGGGGAGGCAGGACCGAGGGCCTAGTCTCACAAGCACCCCCAGCTTTTCTGTCCCAATCCCCCAAATGTGCTCTGCTTTAGCAAATGTGTTTTTCACCTGCTGCAGCCTGAGGAATCCGCTCTGCACTCCCGCCTCCTCTTGGCATGCGTATTTCCCTTCACTTCTGTTGCCTTAAGTAGTCTGGGGTGAGGGGAGGGTTGCAAGGTTTGGATTTTTAAAAATTCCTTCCCAGATTTGTTGTGTCTAATTTGGGCTGCAAATGGTTTTTGGTGTCAACGACTAACCACTGTTTGGTCTGCACAGCCATCTCTGTTGAACTTGAACGACAGCGAAAGCCCAGGTTCCCCAAATAAAGTCTAAATACATTTACACATTTATTCCCACATGCATCTTTATGTTTCTGCCTGTCTCACCACACCTCAGACACATCCATGGATGGGAGCATCCTGGGAAGAAAACGAGCAGGTAATTTGACCCTTTACTGTAAACTTCATAAAAGAAAAAAAACCGGCAAGTTGACCCAACGGATAGTGAGTAAGAAAGATGCTTCAGAGCAAGGATGTTAGAATGAGAACTTAGACTGCAATTTGGTTGTTTCCTTATGACCTAAAGGACAAATGATATCACTAGAGTGAAGAATGGGAAATAAAGTAGAGAGTAGAGAAAAATAAGTGAAAAGGTCACTTTTAAAAATTACCCCTCCCCCTGCTAAAAAACAATCGAATTAGGATTCTTTACCAATATCGGAACCTTAAATATGTTTAATATTCACCAAGTTATGAGACAGTTCTAACAACAGGTGATGCCAGGTTTTACTAATACTGATGATGACAGATGATGACAGTTACCGTTGACTGAAAGCTCACTGTGTCCTAGGCACAGGGCTAAGGGCTATCGCACTTTGACTCCTTTAATCTTCAGAACAACTCTTTAAGGTCGATGTGTTGTCCCCATTGGACAGGCGAGGAAACTGACAGCATTGTTAAGTAATATGTCCACAGCCCCAGAGGTGGAAAAGGATGGAGCTGGTATGCAGACCACACCACCCTGCAGCAGAATCTGGGCCTGGACCCCAAGACTGATGCCCACCGCCCTCACCAGCTGGCCAGAGTAAGGATTTAGCAGACAGCCTGCCTTGGTCATGACGGGCCTGGGAACTGGCACACTGGAGAGTCTGAGAAGGCTAGAGGGAAACAAATGTGGGTGTATTTGACCCACAATCCCATTGCTAAAAATGACCCCCAGGGATGTACCATGGGAAGCCCACTGGCTCCCCTTCTATGAAACCCTTGATCTTCAGAGATTATCCCACTCTAGACCAATTGATAGAATAAGGCACTGCCTGGCAGATTTGATGGTTTCTTCACCCTGAATATATGTGGCTGGGCGGGGGGACGCAAAGCGTTCTCATTACCTGGCTGAGGTGACAAGGCCATACCGGAAGCAAGGCCAGGATTGAGAGGCAGAGGCAGAATTGAGAGGAAGCCCCATCTTCTACTGCGTCATATCTGAGGAGAATGGTGAGGATGAAATGGGGGTCTGAACCCCAAGGCGCATGGCTGGAGAGAGACGAGCATCATCAATGAACCCTGAGTCAGAACAGGGCAACTCTTTATATGGTGACTGCCAAATGTGGGCAGTGGCTGAAACAAGCTGGGAAAGACTGAAGGCTCAACTTTTATATACCCCTGCCATGGACATTGAGCACCTAAGGAGAGGCATTGGGCCAGGGACTGTGGGAGGGAGATACCAAAATGAACAAGGCAGGTTCTCTGCCTTTCAGCAGCCTACACAATTCCTCTGTTGCAAGGTAATTCTAACAGAGACGCAAAGTTCAGTGGGAGAAAACACATCATTCTAATGGTAAAGTGGGGAACTGTGCTCGCAGGGTCAGGGACCATGCATACTCGCCTTTCCATTGCCCCATGTGGACCACAGGGTTGGGCCTTCATGGGCATTAAGTAAACGTCTGTTGATGAATGACTGCCTCAGTCAATGATTGAATTTTTCTAGGGGCTCTTAGAAAAACTTGGGGGAGAGGTAGAAATTGAATGTGTGTGTTAAAATTAGACTTGCTGCTAGAAACAGATAACTGAATTAATAGTTGTAATAAATAAAAATTTCTTTTTCTGTCATGTAACATGAAGTCTAGAGGCTGAGAATCCCATGGCAGCATGGCAGCTTCATGATCATCAGGGAGCCAGCCTCCTTCAATCTTTCTGCTCTTCCATCTTAAGCTCATGAATTCCACTCCCAAGATTGCCTCGTGGTAACAAGATGGCTGCTGGAACTCCATTTATCACATCCATGTTCCAGGTAGAAGGAGAAAGGAGAGAAGGACAGCTTTCCCAGAAGACCTAGTTGACTTCCAATAATATTTTATTGGCCATTTGTAATTGCCAAGGAGACTAGGACTTTTTTTTTTTTTTTAAATCCGGGCACATTGTCAATCTGGGTAAAGTCTTGTTTCTGATAGTAAGGAAGAAGGGAAGAACGGATAGTGGGTACACAAGAGCAGACTCTGTCTCGCAAGATTCAGCCTTCTTTACCGAGAAGGAGAAGGAAAGGAATTCACCAAGGTAACTCCTGTCTCACTCCTGTCCTGTGAGACACACAGCTGTGAGACAGTCTTTACTGTGGCCTGATGATGTGGCAAGTACAATGCATGGGTGCCTGGGACACATAATTAGTTCCTTAGCTATTTAAATCCTACTGCCAAGGGCTTGGCTAATTGCTTTGACTTCTCCTTCATTATTTGCAGCTGTTGAAACTGCCTCTAAGAATGTTCAGCCTCTATTTCCTAATGAAGCTTCTGGTGAAAAATGGAATCTGTCAGGTATGCGGACAGAAATGCCCTGCAGTGGCTGGCAGAGCTGGACGTGTTCACCGGGCAGATAGATGGACAGATAATCTTCAGTAAGCACCGAGTTTTACCCAACAGCAAACTGATCTCCTCTCAGTGGCTCAAACAGCCTCTTACAGCATATTTGCCGACTTCTGCTGAACAGAATACTAGACTTTCTCACTTTTTTTAAGGCTACAAAAATTATAGCTACTGTGTAAGACAAGTGCCAAATTTCCACTCATATGTTTGTTCAGCTTTTCTTTGCTTTTCCCCCAAATGCAAACCAAAGAGACGTTCTTGGTTTTCCCTAGATGGCAACCCAACAGCCAGCCCTGTGTTCTTAGATAAGGAGGGGTCCCTTGACACAGAGAGCATAATGAGGCTGGGATACTTTCCAGTTTTCTTTAGCCCAGGGCTGGGGAAACTGGATGGAAATTGCTCAAGAGGAGCGGCAGGAATGTGAATGGAAATCCTTGGAGTTCTCCTGCCCGTCGTCATTAGCCTCCAAGGACTGCTGAAGGGGCGGACCACCTCCTGGTGAAACCTCAGCTTCTACTAAGGCATTAGGAAATGACCAGTCCTTGAAGGAGGCTGAGATTATCCAAAACCCCGCATCTCACCGATATTCCCATTGCCATGGAGAAAGACTCATAGAAAGGAGAGACTAAATTCTTCATATCATTCATGCCGGTAATTATGTACAAACACCTTCCTTTCTAGTTTCACTGTAAACTTTATACAAACAGAGAATATGTCTTTCTTGTTCTCTGTTCTAGCTCCCTGCTCAGAGTATAAGTAATGCTCAATAAGTATTAGTTTAAGGACCGTAGAGATAACGCTACCTAATTCTTTCTGGAACAATGTCTGATTTGGCTTCTTTCATCTCCTTTTTTTTTTTTTTTTTTTTTTTTTTGCCAGGCTTTTGACATATTTTCTTCTGGGCATTTTCTTTGTGTATTTTTTTAGTCATTGAGGTTATATTGTATATACAGTCAGCCCTCTGTATCTGGAGGTTCTGCATCTATGGATTCAACCATGTGCAGGTCGAAATATTTTTTTAAAAATCCAGAAAGTTCCAAAAAAAAAAAGCTTGAATTTGCTGCATGCTGGCAACAATTTACATAGCATTTCCATTGTTGTTTACAAGTATTTGCATGGTATTTACATTGTATTAGATGTTATAAGTAATCTAGAGATGATTTAAAGTAGACAGGAGGTTGTGGGTAGGTTATATACAAATACTGGGCCATTTTATACAAGGAACTTGAGTATCTGCAGATTTTTGTATCCATGGGGCATCCTGGAACTGTATACACAATTGTGTGTAATGTAATACACAGAATAGTGAAACATAATGTGATCCGCAATTATGTGTGACGCTTTGTCAAGTGACATTATAGTATAAGCATGTTCCTTATGTGTTTGTATAAGCTAAACTGCTATAATAAAGAGACTCGATGCAGAGGGTTATCTTCGGATTTATTTATTCATAGGATTCATAAATCACAAGATTTATTCATCTCTTATTTTATAGTCTAAAGATAGGCTAGGGCAGGTAGACAGTTCTGTTCCACAAGGTCATCCAGGGAACAAACTGGATGAGCAGCTCTTTCTTCTTTAACACGTGGTCTCCATATCTTGGTCCCAGGCGGCTCCTCCAGTTTTCATCATTTGCAGGTCAGGGAAAGAGGGAAAGAGAGCATGGAGGGCAAGCAGCTTCTTCATAAAACATGATTCAGTAGGTGTACCCTTCACTTGGGCTTACATCTCATTGGCCAAAACTTAGAACATGACTATAACTAGCTGCAAGGGAGGCTGCAAATGGTAGTCTCTAGTTGAACAATTATATGTAGAATCAGTGTTTCCAAATACCCAGTGGATATGAATCTTCAGGGTTTACAAATGAGAAGTTGGAATTCCTGGGAATTCTTAGACATTCCTGAAATCGTGTTATTCTTAAAGGACTTCCAGTATTCCTCACAGTCTTTACTCATTACTATGGATAACTAACAATGATAGCTTAATAAATAAGAAATATTAAGTTTAGTGAATTTACAAACAACCAGAGCCTGTAGTAAATAATCAAACATTGGAAAATACCAGTGAACATTATTGGGTAATATTTAAATAATTTAACATTCAAACCTCAAGCAGGTAAAGCACTATATAGAATCACAGGCCAAATTGCCCACTTAAGGGCTTATTTTGCTCCCCAAACTTGTTATTTCTGAGAACATAATTAATAAGATACATATATATATATAAAGTATACATGTACATAAACAATAATATTTATTTTATTTGCAAGAATGACTTGCGATTAGCAGCAGTCACAGCCACAAACACACACTTATAGCAGGACAAGAGCTACAAGTATGACTGATTAGGTCATGACCAGTTCTCGCCTATGTGTTCCTGTTCTGGTTCCCAGAAATGCCAACCTTAACCTGTTTGTGATTCTGCTCTAGCTTTTGACTTGACATTGGTGGATTAAAACCAATAATGTCTCTATGTTGATCGTTAAGCTTCAGTTCTTGAAGGAGGATTATTATACTTCTTCCTATTACTCCAATTTCTTTTTATTTATTTTTGGGTGTGTTGGGTCTTCGTTTCTGTGAGAGGGCTTTCTGTAGTTGCGGCGAGCCAGGGCCACTCTTCATCGCGGTGTGCGGGCCTCTCACTGTTGTGGCCTCTCCCGTTGCGGAGCACAGACTCCGGACGCGCAGGCTCAGCGGCCATGGCTCACGGGCACAGCCGCTCCGCGGCATGTGGGATCTTCCCAGACCAGGGCTCGAACCCGTATCCCCTGCATTGGCAGGCGGACTCTCAACCACTGCGCCACCAGGGAAGCCCTCCAATTTCTTTACTGATTTTTTTTTTTCAGAATTTGGAAAAACATGAAAATTTCCCAAGAAATACTGAAAAGGAATTCTCATGTGGAGAGTTTAGTCAGGATGAATGTGTATGTGTGTTGGGTTGGGGAAGTTCTACTTCTAGAAGTCAGGAGAGGATGAATTTGGGGAGATATATCTGCTTAGGATCAGCTTCATAATTTCTGGGCTCAGTGCAAAATGAAAATATGGGCCCCCCTTGTTCAAAACTTATTAAGAATTTCAAGATGGTGGCCATGGAGAATTAAACCAAGTGTGGAGCCCTTCCAAACACAGGCCCTGTTTCACTGCATAGGTCCCACACCCGTGAAACTGGCTCTGTCTCTGCTGTAACACGTTATTTTTAAATCGTTTTTAATATCATTTTAAGTGGCTGCACAGTATTCCATTGTACGGATTTATCATAACTGATACAACGATTTCTATGTGTTTGGAAATTTTGGTGGCTTTTGACTCAGCAATCTTTTCCACCGGTTTCACTTTTCATTCTATTCTCAGAATTGGTTTGGTCTCAGAATATGTATGGAAATTTGGGCCATTCTCCCCAAGATATAGAGCCTTAGCTTTGACATCCTTTAGGAACTGCAGACCACTATTGAGGCATAGCCTCTTACCCACAGAGTTCAAGTGTGAGCCAAGGTCAGACAGGCAGAAACCAGGACCAGATGGGAACTCTGGACAGGAGGGCAGCATGGCTATGAGTAATACCAACAGGCAAACGAAGGCGAGGCTGGGTGAAAAGACATCGGCAAGGGCAGAATGGCAGGGCCTGTCCCCAGGGCTAGGACTAGGGATAAGCTCTCCTGGGGTGTTGCCCAAGCAAGGGCAGCTGTTGTCCTTGGCTTGGGGGCTATCTGGTTCTTCTCTAGTTCTTCAGTCAGCAAATCCCTGAGCTGATCTCTTGGACTTTAAAGAGCTATCTCTGTCCATTTTGGATGACGGTCTCTCTTATAAACCCTGGGCAGGCTGGGAGCCCTGATGTTAGGGGCTGGGAGAGGAGGGGGTGGGCTGGATGACCACCTCTCTGGGACTCCAGCATCTCCTGCAGGCCTCTCTGTGTGATGGTCAGCCTGCGACATTTTGTTCAGAGCAAATACGCATGTCTTTCTTGGGTGACACATTTAGCTGGAAGAGACCAGCATGATAGAGTAAGAGGTTCTACAGTGTAGGGTGGGGAGAAGCACAGGAAGAGTTTCTCTGGGGCTGGGGACATCTCTGACACTCATTTCTAACCTAAATGATTTTAGGCGACACAGCCTTTCTGTGCTTCTGTTTCCCCATCAGTAAAGTGGTACCAATGACCCATTTCAGGGTTCGACACACTTTTTCTGTAGAGGGCCACATAGCAAATATTTCAGACTTTGCAGGACGTAGGGTTTTTGTCACAACTACTCTCTCTGTCCTTGTAGAGTAAAAGCAGCCACAGATGTAAATGAATGGCACTGGCTATGGTCCAATACACTTGTATTTACAAAAATAGGTGGCTGACCATTGCTTGCCCACCCCTGACCTAACTCATAAGATTGTCAGGAGAAGTAAACGAGACAAATGTGTGTAAAACACTTACTACAGGCCTTCCCATAATGGGAGTTACTCTCATGCAGAGTGGGGACAGCCAGGGAGGAGCGGACTGGAGGGCTGTGAACAGCTCCTTGAGCTACGAGGACTATCCCTCATTTGTTAACAAGATACCCAAAGGGTACACTTTTTCTTCGTAGGAGCCGAAGTGCTGAAAGGAGGAATCTTGACATGCTTCTAAACAGACAGAAGGGCACACTTCTCTACACTCTTTGTAATGATTTTTGAAGATGAACGCTTTCCAAGATGTACTGACACACATGGCTGCAACTATGAGAAGAGTCTTTGAGAATTCTCCAGCTCTTCTTTTCCACACTCTATGTTCTGAAAAGGACGTTTCCTCCCCAGTGGTGTCAGCTTGCTCCTCCAAGAAGAGCGCTTGGGGAGAATTCCCTCGAGCCTGGGACCCCGGCTGAGCTGAAAAGTTTGGAGGTAGCTTAGAACGATGGGGACTCCAGGACTGAGACAGAAACTGACTCCTCCAAGTGCTTTCATCATGGAATCTCCAGAAGAGGATGTCAAGATGGAGACCATGAATCTACTCCAGGGCAGGACCCAGGAATCGGTCATTAAATAATAATGTAGGGCTTCCCTGGTGGCGCAGTGGTTGAGAGTCCGCCTGCCGATGCAGGGGACACGGGTTCGTGCCCCGGTCCGGGAAGATCCCACATGCCGCGGAGCGGCTGGGCCCATGAGCCATGGCCGCTGAGCCTGAGCGTCCCGAGCCTGTACTCCGCAACGGGAGAGGCCACAACAGCGAGAGGCCCGCATACCGCAAAAAAAAAAAATAATAATTAATAATAATGTAAATACTACTAATAATTTAAATGAAAGGTCCCCAGGTGATGCTGTAGCTCGGTCAAGCATCTGCTTAGCTTTTGGCCAACCTCCCAGCTGCGCTTAACTCCCCTGCGATATTCCGAAACCCGCTCTCCCACAGCAGGAGAAAACCCCAAGCCCCACAGCTGCTCGATTTGCCTCCTTTTTTCCTTGTCCACTCGCTACATTAGCCAGGAGGCAGCGGGCTTGGAAGGCACACTAATGCCTGCCCCGCGTTCCAAGAAGGAAATGATTTCACACTGGCTGGGCCGCTGGGGGTGCTGGAGCCTGAGTGATCAGCCTTTGGACTCAGGAGAGCCTCCGGCCAGGAGGATTTCAGGGTTTCCAAGTCAATGCCGAAGGCTCAGACGCTGGGAAAGGTATTGATTTTTCTTGTGATAAGAACTCAAGTGTATCTGTTCA
Source organism: Grampus griseus (assembly GCF_964374135.1). NCBI lineage: Eukaryota > Metazoa > Chordata > Mammalia > Artiodactyla > Delphinidae > Grampus > Grampus griseus. The sequence continues at coordinate 69,906,165 of NC_139010.1, forward strand.
GTGTCTTTCAGAACCCAAGCCTTGCCTGATTTTATTTTTGTTTTGTTTTGGTTTTTGTTCGTTTGTTCTGAGAAGAAAAAGCTGCACTGACTAAAGCCAAGTCTTGGTGTTTTATTGTTTGATGGCTCCTGGGGTCAAGTTGGTCACATCCCTCTATCAAATACATTGATTCTTCAACAGGTATAAATGAGCACCTACTGTGTGGCAGGGTGGGCACTGGAGGACTTTGAGAGAAGCATGAGACCTGGTAGCTCCTGAGATGTGTTGCTCCTGGAGTCCACAGTCCACTGGTCCAATGAGGGGCCTCTCAGTCCTAATCCCACTGCTACACTAAGAAACCAATCACAGACAAAAGTATGTTAAGGGAACTTGGGCTAAGTGCTCAATGAAGCAGGTTTGTGGTCTGGCCTCGATACTTTACTTCCTGCACCCAATTCGTGCCTCATTCCCAGTGAGCAAGTCTTTCACCCTCTCATTTATTGAGTGCCTGCCCTGTTACATGGTGCTAAGTGCTTTACACCTGTTATCTGATTTGCTCTTCCCACAACCATAGCGGGTAAGACCCATGATGCTCATATAATGGATGAGGAAACTCAGGCTCAAGAGAGATGTGTTGCCTGGGTTTTTTTGTTGTTGTTGTTGCTGTTTTCAAATTTACTTATTTTTTTATTTTTGGCTGTGTTGGGTCTTTGTTGCTGCGCGTGGGCTTTTCTCTGGTTGCGGTGAGCGGGGGCTACTCTTCGTTGCGGTACTCGGGCTTCTCATTGCGGCGGCTTCTCTTGTTGCAGAGCACGGGCTCTAGGAGTGTGGGCTTCAGTAGTTGCAGCATGTGGGCTCAGTAGTTGTGGCTCATGGGCTCTAGAGCACAGGCTCAGTAGTTGTGGCGCACAGGTTTAGTTGCTAGGCAGCATGTGGGATCTTCCCGGACCAGGGCATGAACCTGTGTCCCCTGCACTGGCAGGCGGATTCCTAACCACTGGGCCACCAGGGAAGCCCTGTTGTCTGGGTTTTGAAGCCAGGTTGTCTGACATGGAAGCTAGTGCTCCTTACCCGTGTCCTAAATGAACTCCTACCTTGTACTGTAGCTTCTGCAACTACATCTAATTGTGCTCCCAGAGCAAGATCTCATCTGCTCCTTTAGGGCCTCAACCCCAGTCTTTAAAAATCAAGCATCCTTCCATCATCATGCCTTTTTTTTTTTTTTCGGTATGCGGGCCTCTCACTGTTGTGGCCTCTCCTGCTGTGGAGCACAGGCTCCGGACGCGCAGGCTCAGCAGCCATGGCTCACGGGCCCAGCTGCTCCACGGCATGTGGGATCTTCCCAGACCGGGGCACGAATCCGCGTCCCCTGCATCGGTAGGCGGACTCTCAACCACTGCGCCACCAGGGAAGCCCCCATCATGCCTTTTATGGGGAAATGGGACACATATCCAAAAGCGCTAGCTGTGTGACTAGAAAACCACTTTTTTCCTTCCCGGTCACCTGTCTTTCTGGGGAAGCACGAAGTCACTCTAAACCAGCAGTTCCCAAAATATGGCCCCTGCACCAGAAGCACCAGCAGCCCTTAGGAACTCAGAAATGCAGATTCTGGGGCCCCACCTTGTCCTACTGAATCAGAATCTCAGGAATTGCGTTTTAACAAGTTCTCCAGGTAACTTTGATTCACGCTGAAGTTTGAGAACCACTGGCCTGGACCTGATGCTCAGACGTGCTTCAATACTAACAATGTACACTTTTCACAGACTGTAGCTCTAGGAGGTGTCTTAACAAAAAAACAAAAAAGGATAGTGGGCAGGGGCACTTCTGGGTTCAAAATTTGGAAACATTGTGTATTCTTTTCTCCTCTTGGAAATTCATGAAGATACATACTGCCGGCCTATTCAAGACCAGGAAGAGTCCTGGAGTCAAAAGCCCTGTTGCACATCACTGAACTGGCCTTTCCTAAACTCATTTTAAATTTTATTTTATTTATTTATTTTTAAAAGAAATACCTTTTAATTTGAGAAAACAAAGCCCCAAGGGACACCCTGTGGGAAGGGAGCCCCCTGGAGTTGTGCATCACTGCAGCCTGGACTTATAGCCAAATCTGGAATTAATGAGGGGCTTAAGAACTAAAATATTTCCATTGTCCAGAAATAACTTAGAATTAAGGGGTTTGGGGGAGTCTAGAGAGAGGGTTTCCAAGATATTTAACTCTTTTAAACTGCATGGAAAATATTTCAGGATGAACTTTGCCAATTGTAACTATTCCAATACATGAAATTCCATTGAATATAGTCATATTTCTGCTCCTTTAAACCTAGCTCATTGTGCCTTTTCACAGCATTTGATGAGAACACTTTGTATTTAGGTCACATCTTTCAGCCTCAAGTCTCAAGAATCTATTAGAGAGATGATTGGCAAGAGATTCCCCAACATGGTGGTCGCCTCCCTATAGTGGGATCGTGAGTTTCTACCAGTAGCAGAAAATTGGTGACTCTGAAGTTACCGGCAAACTGCTGAAGATGGCATCAGAGCTAATCAGTGCACAGAGGAACCAGCCTGGACAACATAACGGAAGCCTTCATATTCCCATGAGTTAATTTAAGAAAACTAAAAGGAATAGATATTCCTTGTTCTCTTTGCAGTGCCCTAGAACCTCACATTTCATCAGGGGGTGCTTGCTACCCTCAGACCCCAGTCATGCCTGAGAAGTGCCCCAAATTACTTTGCATTAGATGCTGGTTCCAGATTCAGCAGGGAACCAGAAATGTTAGACACATAGAAAAGTTGCGCACAGGGAGAAGGTGAGAAGGGCCAGCTTTGAGTTCCCTTCTGCTTGGCAGGTGACTTCTTTTTCTCTTATTTTCAGATAAAGTTTATTATTTTCTCCCTTATGAGAAGAATACATTCTTATTATAGACAATTTGGTGAAAAGAGAAATGCAAGAAGCAAAGAAACCCTCATCACCCAAATAAAACCACTATTAACAGTTTGGTGTACTTCCCTCCAGTCTTTTTTCTATGCATTTTAGAAAATGGAATTAAGGTCAAGCTGTATGTACAATCCTGATTCCAGTACAACCCAGGCATGCCCTCATGTTTTTTTCAAATCCTGCTTAAACAAACGAGATCATACACTCCTGGAGGGTAAGAATGGGGTCTGTCTTTCTCATCATAGTGACCTGGTACACAGTAATATTACTGAACAAAATAACAACGGGGAGTATTTCATGGAGTGGGTATACCAGAACTTGTTTAACCCTCCCTCTGATGTAGACATTAAAGTTGCCTCTAATTTTGCACTGTTATAGGTCATGATGCAATTCTGATGTGCGTATTTGTTTTTCTATATTAGGATTATTATCTGTAACAGATATTGTCAGCATCCCATCCCTAGGTCTTTCCCAGGGGAAACTGAAGACTCTCCCTGGACTGTCTGCTGGATTCCTAAGTCACCTGCCTGAACTTATTCTCTGGCCATGGGGGCGTGCTTGTCCTACATGCAGGTAGAATAGCCTGGATGTGTCAGCCTTGATGTCCCTAAGCAACCCTCAACAAATGGGGATGGGAATTTCAGCTTCCTTGCTCCTCAGGATGACCAATGAAAGGTGTGTTCTGCACAGTGTGTTCTGCACTATCCCACAGATTGTCCCCACAGGGTTGAGCTCTAGCTGCCCACAGTGGCTAGCTTATTAGCATATCCATCACATTGGCTTTCCTCTTGTGAAAATGGAGTCAGGAAGCCAGAAGGGGAAGTACTCATGTGGTACCACTCAATGTCAATTACAAGAAGAATTGTCAATTACAGACCCCAACAGGAGAAGATGTACATTGCACCTCCTATAGGACATCAACTACCTCAGCAACTCAGCCAATGAGAAACCATCATCAACCCTAAACTCTCACTTTTCTCCAACAGACATTTTTTTTTTTCAAAACAACCCCTCCCAACTTCCTCCTTTTTCTCTATAAAAAAGCATTCTTCTCCTTTGTTTGTTGGACTTGTCTATGGCTTTTGCGATAGCTTGCTTGTCCCAAATTGCAATTCCTCTGCTATTCCTGAATAAACCCCTTTTTCCTGGTAAAATAACTGTTTTATTTTTAAGGTCAACATTCTCATCCCTGTTTTCCACAATCCCCACTCCTTCACCATGCTTCCCGGGATAACGTCCCAGGAAACCACCCACGTGTACCAAATCCTTATCTCAGGCTCTGCTTCTGGGAGACTCCAAGCTAAGTCATTAACTTTGGATAGAATCTCAGCAGCAGAATTACTAAGTCAAACCAGATGACTTCTTTAAAGATCCAGGATACATATTGATGGGCAAGTCATTTCCATGTGGGGGTCTTCAGAGCTTTTACCAATCCTCAATTTTATTCTAAGGATTTTGACCACAAACTGGACATTAAGAAAAAAGAGGAAAAGAAGTCAAAGCATGCCCCTGCCGGGCTGGCGCTGTACAATTGTCAAGCAGCTTCATTTGAGTTTGTTCTTCTGCTGTTCACTTTTCTCTGTTGTTTGCCTTGCTTCATTTTCTTCTGTATTCCTGGACAGAGGCCAGTGGTTACAGAGTTTTCTCTTTTGTCTCTACAAATAGGAAGGGAGGGGGAATTGAAAGCAGCAGAGAAAAGAACCTGGGAGAAAGGATGAGTGAGAACTTCCTTTGGAATATTTTAGCCTTGGTTCTCTGAAACAACCAGAGTTTGGTATTTTCAGGGGAAATAAATAGAAACAGACTGTGCTTTAAGAGGTTTTTGCCATTATTAAACCCCTGCAATGTATGAGAAGTATGCACAGTTGTGTTCCAAAATAAAACTACATGTTTGGGGATTGTCATAGTGACCCAGAAAGCACAGCTTCTCCAGGGAAACAGAGGAATGAAGTTTCCTACCAGCTTTACTGCTGAGGCCATGACTGCACATGCAAAGAGAATGGAGGCTGTTCTCTGAAAATGAAGGACAAATCACTCTTTTCCCCAAGACTGACTGGATATTCCAAGAGAGCATGGTCAACCTTAGCTGGATGGATATTGGAGATAGAAATTTGAGGAGAGTTAGCACTCACTGTTGGTGTCCAGGTGAGGAGCCCCTTTCTGCCCAGTTTTTACACATGAACTTTAGTGGAGTTTTTGTTCTTTTTGTTTTTTACAGAATAAAGGGAAGGATGCCTTGGTCAATGTCATTTTAAAGGCATTTATTAAATTGAATATGTCCTCCCTCCAACCAGAAAATGTCAGGTGCCTCCCAATTGTCTTAGGTCCATACAGCCTTTTTCAAAACTCTTCAAACAATTCTCCCCTCTGGAGACCTCTAGCTTACTCATAAATCCATGTGGGGGGAAAGAGAATCACACAGTACCCACAAACTTGATGCCCAGCTGCCTGCAGAAGCAACTTTAGCAAAGTTCCAAGTTTGGCTGATGAGGGAATACCTGGTGTTGAGGGGGAGAACCCCAGGTAGCTGAGACTCTCCTGTGCTTATTAAAACAGATTTCCTTTTCCTTCTGGACACACAGCTAAACAACACATCTTGGCCACCCTGGCAGTTAGGTGGGACCCTGCGTATGGCAAAGTGACATGTATGACACTTCCAGGCCTGGCTCCTGGCTCTTGTGCCATTCTCCACCCTCCGTCTTTCTGCCATTCTTACAACTGGATGTGCAGGACTCCAAGGCTCCAGAGGATGGGGGGAATAACAAGACTGTAGAAGCCCAGCCCCTGAGTCATGGCTAGGGGGTGACCTGCCCCAGAGAACTGCTGATCAGGGACAACAACAGGGGACATCACACGAGTGGGAAATCATCTTTCATTATATCAACCCAATGGAGCTGTTTGTTACGACAGTTAATCTACCCTGACTAATACATCCCCACAAATGTTGGGTTGCCTCCTGGTATGTGTTATTTCACCTGGATGGCAGAGATAGTTATGCCGCTTGTCCTGCCGAGTCTCACCCAGGCTACTCCCAAGAAGCAGCGTCTATCACAAAACAGTTATAAGAGGAGGTGAATGGCATGTGAGCAACACCCGCACTATATACCACGAGAGCACAAAAGCTCAGCCAAGGTGGGAGGGATGCCAGGCAACGAGGCATGAAGAGAGCAGAGATGTGCAGCTGACAGATGTGTGGCTCACAGAACAAATGAAGTATCAGCTGGCTTCTGCCTAGCATTGCACTTAGGAAGCATCAGTCTGGCACCCAAAAGCAGCTCAGAAGCAGTTCAAATCCACATTGCAGTCCCTTAAGAAACCACATCACAACACAAAGCAAAACTTCTTAAAATTCTTTTTTCCCCCATCTCTCTGTGATATGGTTCACACATGCATGGCAGCTGCGTCCCAAGCCTCTGTCCTCCTCTATGCCAGACTCATCCCCCTAAAACCTCTCCCTAAACCCATCCCAAGTGTGGTCCCTCTCACCGTCCCCGTCTCCCCCTTCCATTTTAGAGCTACTCTTTTGTCACCCCACTCTCTAGCTCTCTAAACTGAGCCAGGCTGTCTGCCATTCCTGGCCTGAACATTTCCTGTTACAGCTCATAGGCTCAATTGATAAGTTGATCATAGACCCAAAAAGGCCCAGAAACAAAAACAGAATTCTTAGAGGTAGCCTAGGGAAAGGGACTGTGAATACAATAATACTACTATTATAATTACTATTATTACTATTACTACTACAAACAGATTGTCAGCTCCACTACTTATGAGTTAGATGACCTTAGGTAAATTCTTTACGTCTCTCAGCCTCAATTTTCTCGCCTGTAAAATGGGGTTTGTAGACCTTCACGGGATTCTCGTGGGGAGTGAATGAGACGTAGCACGTGAAAGCTGCTAGCACACAGCCGGCAGTAAGCAACGTGGTTTGTTCTGTCCTCCCTGAACGTGCAGCTCCTTTGCTCTCTGTGAGGAGAATCAGAGGTGTGGGTTCAGCCCAAAGGCACAAAGGGTGGTAAACTGAGGCCGCAGCAATCAGCAACGCTGTGTGTTGATGCCAGCCTCTCTGGATCTCACTCCAGAGTTTCCTGGTCAACTTTCAAGTGACCTTGAAGGAAAAACTGCTTTTCCCCATTTCCACCACAGGGGAAACACGCCCACACTTTGTCCCCCAGGGCTGGTTGTGAAGGTTAATGAATTGGTATTTGTGAAGTGCTTTGAGATCCGTGTCTGAAAGGCCCTATGAAATCAAAAGCGTTCGGATGATTATTAAATTGCCTTGCCTGAGGTCAGACAGCCCAGGACTAGGGGACCCAGAAAGGGGAGTCTGTTCCCTTTCTTCCAGTCCCTTCTAGAACAACGAAGACCACAACCCGTTCTTGTTAAGATAGGCCTGTCCCTCTGTGGGTGGATGTCTTCAGGCCTTCACATCCTGTCTCCTTTATGCCCGGCACCCTGGTTAGGACCAGACTTGGGCTGCTCACCAGTCCCACTCATCAGAATGCCAAACAGCTCCCCTGCTCATGGGGAGAGCTCTGGGTTGCAGTATTTTTAAAAGTTCAGGGAAGCTGTTGTGTGAGACAGCAAGAGTCACAGTTGACCCTGAGGGTCTTCTTGAGAAAGAAGGGACAGTCTTTCCTGTGCCAGCTGGGCATCCACACTCAGGAGGAGCTCTGCCCTGGCTGAACGGGGGGCCTGTATTCCACACTGCCAGCAATTTGCTATGCTATTGCCTCATTTTCTTTTCTCTCTCTCTCTCTCTCTCTTTTTTTTTTTTCCTTTTCCATCCAATCAGCCTAGCAGTCGCAATATTTGTTTTACAAACATCTCCTCCATACCTTTGTCTTTTCCTTCCCCATGTTGGCAGTTGTATAGACACCTCATTACAATTCAGACACCTGTCACTTTTGGATGTCATTGTAGCTGTTACCACACTGATTAGTTAAGATGAAGAAAAAAACTACAGTGTCATATAAATAAAAAATTAGAGACTGTCACGTCGTGTAAAAAGGGCCCACCTTCCAACACCAGATCTCGGCAAAGCCTCGTTCCTTTTTTCCTGGGTATCCCAGCTAAAGGGAATGCTTATCATGTCTCGTTTTAGTGATCAAGTGGTTAATGATTTAATGAACTAGGAAAAAAAAAATCTCATTTGTTGCTTCCCTTGGACTTGGAAAAAATTTCAAAGAGCTGATTTTCTGTGTACCTCAGTCCAATATTGCTACCTGCTGGGATACGAACACAGCCTCTAAATAAATTGCTAGTGGCCTTAGGCGGGTGGAAGAGTCTCTCTTTGATCCTGCTCGAGCGGATGAAGTCAAATGTTCAATCAATCAATCACATTCATAACTTGCAGCTACAATCGGGCTGACAACAGCCTATTATTTATTTTTAAAATCATATATTTCATTATTGCAAAACACACAGGCTCTCACGAGGGGGAAGAGACTAAATTATTGATAGGACGTACAGATGACGGAGTTTGTTGCTTCTGACATGCTTGTCACTAACTATTGTCAGGAAGAATTTACTAAGATGTAGAGTCAGGAAAGTTGGCCAGGAACGTATGTCGCGCCAAAGCAGAGATGGCGAGAGGAAACTCTAATGGCTTCTCTCTCTCTTATTGAGTTCTTGCAGGTAAAAGGCAGCTGAAGGCAGAATCTATTGGAAAGCAAGACTGGAAAAGCCCCCAGTTTGATTGCTGCAGAGCAAGAGATTTGATTCTCAAAATAGCCACGCGTCTGGGAAATGAATTTTTGCTGGGGTCTGTGCATTCCTGGAAATAACAGTCGTAACTCTTCAGAATTCCCACATGGACCGGGGCCAGGCATATTTATTCAGTATTGTGTGTCAGGGGCCGGGGGTGGAGGTGACGTGCAGATGCAGACTGAAGAAGAAGGCATGAAGGAGGCTGGCTTCGGGCTCTGATGGTGGGACAAGAGGGGGCGCCCTCCTCACTCCCTCTCTGTCCTGCTCCTCGAGTGGCAGGGAAGTAGCAATGGAGGCGCCCTCCCTATGGACCTGCGATTCAACTTCTCTAACGGGCTTGGAGAAGGAAGAGCACGTCTTTCTTTTTTTGTTTGTTTGTGTATTTATTTATTTTTGGCTGTGTTAGGTTTCCGTTTCTGTGCGAGGGCTTTCCCCAGTTGCAGCAAGCGGGGGCCATTTTTCATCGCGGTGCGCGGGTCTCTCACTGTCGCGGCCTCTCCCGTCGTGGAGCACAGGCTCCGGACGCGCAGGCTCAGCGGCCATGGCTCACGGGCCCAGCCGCTCCGCGGCATGTGGGATATTCCCAGACCGGGGCACGAACCCGCGTCCCCTGCATCGGCAGGCGGACTCTCAACCACTGCGCCACCAGGGAAGCCCTTGTGCGAGTCTTTCTTTTCCGTTGTCACTGGCCCGGGAGGGCGTGGCGAGCTGTGAGCCTTGACGGTGCTTAGAGTCGCCACCAACCTCCTCCTCTGAACAGTGAAGGGCTGGACTGGAAGGTCTCCCAGCGTTGTCACCTGGCTGTCACCTCCACAATACGGAGAAAGTTGCTCCTGGATTTGCTGGAAGAAAGAGCCCCTGGACTGTAGGAGTGGAAGATGTTTTATTAAGAGAACTTAAATGTTCACTCATACAGATCAAATCCTATTAGAACAAATACCATTATATTTGAACAAAAACAGCTGTGGAACTGAAGACTTCTCATGCCCACCCACCCCTGCTTTATACCCCCTGGAACACAAGTACAATGTAACTAAAATGCAAGCTTCCGTGGAGGTCCGGTTGAGATTGGACATGTACTCCTAATTTTTTCGCTAATTCCAAGATGATCTCCCAGTGGCAGGATGGAGAGAGACAGTGCTACGTATGTGCCCTAGAACCAAAGTTTTCTCAAGGCAGAATGGCCCTTCTGCGTCAACTCATACAACCTCTCCCTTCCCTATTTCAAGATGAATAAACAGAGGCAGAGAAATTGGAATCAGACAGCCAGTTTGTGTCAGATGGGGGACCAGACCCCAGGCCTCCAACCCCTTCCCTAAGTGAACTATTAACAGAACTTAAGTCAGAAAAGAGGTGTCGGGGAAGGGTAAGCTGGGACGAAGTGAGAGAGTGGCATGGACATATATACACTACCAAATGTAAAATAGATAGCTAGTGGGAAGCAGCTGCATAGCACAGGGAGATCAGCTCGGTGCTTTGTGACCACCTAAAGGGGTGGGATAGGGAGGGTGGGAGGGAGACACAAGAGGGAGGAGATATGGGGATATATGTATAGGTATAGCTGATTCACTTTGTTATAAAGCAGAAACTAACACACCATTGTAAAGCAATTATACTCCAATAAAGATGTTAAAAAAACCCACACAATAGTAAGAAAAAAAAAGAAAAGAGGTGTCTCTTCCCAGTCAAGTGCTCAATCCACTACATTATACTGCCTTCTGGTGTAACATTCCAATCCTTGATCATTTAGTTTTAAGACAGTAAACTCCACTTAGAACCCAAACAACTAAAAAGCTCACTTAATCCCATGTGTTTTCACAATGCTAACCACTGACAATGAGTAGAAAGGTTATATAGGAGAAGGATCTAGAAGGAAATTCTGATGCCATCAGAAGATGCTGGATCAATCTTCCAGGAGTTGGGTGTCCTCTCTTCCAGATTGGGGCTGCTGCTTCCTTTGTGTGTCACTCCTGACTGACACGGCCCCCTCTGGGGCACAGATTTCTGTCCATGATGTGAGAAGTGGTCTACATGTGCTTCAAGTCAACTTCTAGCTCCAAAATTCTACGTAAAATTCTATGTAAAATTCTCTTCAGTAGCAGTTTCCTTTCAGTTTTTGAACATTTTGCAGCGTAATTCAGCACACGTGGAAACTGAATGGACCAAAGCAATCGATGCACCAGAATAAACCATTCCTTATCATCTTCATGATTCGGTAGAAATAACTCTTCACTTGGAACAAGGAAACCTGACTTTGCTGAACTTGGACGAGTCATGAAATCCCTCTGCATTTCAGTCTTCCTATCTGTAAAAGGGGGATATTTACTCCTTTTGTACCCACCCAGCTGGGGCAGATTGCACTGAGGACCTAAATCGATTATCTCAGTGAGAGGATGGAAAAAAGAAGCTTAAAGTGCACGCCAGATGTTGAGCAGTAGTATGATTTGGTGGTGGGAATTTACTAGAGATGAGAGAGCTTGCTGCAAATATAAGATTACATTTTTAATTACCTTCAGATGCTGACCTATGTAGATCAGTGCTTTTTTTTTGCCGTAGTTTCAAGGAAAATCTTTAGGAGGGGGACAAACCAGCTGCTTTCTGCAAAGCTGGTGTGGGAGAGAGATGCGGAAGGGCCTGCCTCTTCTTCTCTTTTTTTTCGTCCTTTTCTGTTTTCTGGGTTGCAAGGTGCATTTGTCCACTAACAGCACCCTGGCAACTGCCCTTTGACAAAGTCCACAAGCAGTCGGGTCACTTCCTGTGTGTGGCTCTTTTCTTTTGAAGCCTGTTTTCTGCACACTTTGGTGAGAATTGCCACTGCAAGGAGTGCTGGAGTACCGGTATGGCGTTGGGTTGTGGGATGCCAGACAGATGGCTTTTTTTCCCTGGCAAGATAAGACTATATTAAGTATGATTTTATGAATAGTCTCTTTCCCAGGCTTGGCCCCCTTGGGGGCTCCCATGATTGGTCAGTTGTATGATTACAATGGGCACTAATATGCCCGGAAACTAAGGAAGAGCAGGCGTAACTTACAAAGCCCCTGGTGATAAAAGTTAGGGGTAAACACAATGAGATAAAAACACTTTATCATTCCAAAAGGACAAAGGAATTACTTCTTGAAAAATGAGCAACTTAGGAAAACAGTTAAACAGGGGAACAGAAATAAAACAGAAATGCTGCCAGCCTTTTTACCTGTTCCATGGACGGTACTGAAGGACATGATTACATATTAAAAGTAGAAGATACAGATGACACAGTCATTGCCCACTATCAGCCGGCTGAGAATAACCTTCAAAGTTTCCATATATGTGTAATTTTCACTTTTGATCTAGCCTAGCAGAAAGTGGTTTCCAGATTTTTGGGAGAATATCAATAATTTCCCTGGATTCCACTTACCCAAGTTGTCAGAGAAGAAAGGATGTTGTTTGACAGAAATAGACTAGAATAGGTGCCTCAGTCCCTGTCTTTCCCTTGAAATTTGAATCTAGTGGCACCTAAAGTGAATCTCTTGTAAATGGTATATTGTTGGATCATGTTCTTTTTAATCCATTCTGCCTATTCCTGCCATTTGATTAGAGAGTTTAATTCGTTTTCTTTTAATGTAGTTACTGATAAGGGAGGGCTTACTCTTTTTCATTTTGCTTTTTATTCTATATGTCGTACCTTTTTTTTTGTCTTCAATTTCACCATTACTACCTTCTTTTGTGTTAAATAGATATTTTATATGATACTATTTTATTTGTTTGTTTGTTTGTATTTTTGCAGTACGCGGGCCTCTCACTGCTGTGGCCTCTCCCGCTGCAGAACACAGGCTCCGGATGCACAGGCTCAGCGGCCATGGCTCACAGGCCCAGCCGCTCCACAGCATGTGGGATCCTCCCGGACCGGGTCACAAACCCATGTCCCCTGCATCGGCAGGCGGACTCCCAACCACTGCACCATCAGGGAAGCCCTATGATACTATTTTAATTTTCTTGTTTCTTTTGCCATATATTTATATTTTCTTAGTGGTTGCCCTGGATATTACAATTAACATGTTAATTGATAACAATCTAGTTCAGATTAATACCAACTTAGTTTCAATAGTGTTTCAAAAACTGCTCCTGTTAGCACTGCTCCCTCCTCATGTGGTTATTGTTACAAATTAAATACATCTTTATGCTTTGTGTGCCCATCAACATAGACTTATAATTATTGTTTTAGGAAGCTGTCTTTTAAATCATATAGGAAAAAAGAGTTACCAACCAAAAAGAGACTAATACTGTGTTTTATATTTATCTATGTAGTTACCTTTAACAATATTCTTTATTTCTTTGGGTGAATTTGAGTTATTTCTAAAAGACATTTCAGCCTGAAAGACTCCCTTCAGCATTTCTTATAAGGAAGATCTACCAGCTACTAATTCTCTCCATTGTTGTTCATCTGGGAATGTCTTAATTTCTCCTTTATATTTGAAGAATAATTTTGAAAGCTATAGAATTCTTGGTTGGTGGTTTTTTTTTCCTTTCAGCATTTTGAATATGTCATCCCACTGCTTTCTGGCCTCCATGGTTTCTGAAGAGAAATTAGCTATTAATCTTATTGAGGATCACTTGAACATGACAAGTCACATCTCTCTTGCTACTTTCAAGATACCCTCTTTGCCTTAGATTATACACACAGTTTGATTATACTTTATCTCTGTGTGAAACTTTTTGAATTTATCCTTCTCGGAGTTTGTTGAGCTTCTTGGATGTGTAGATCCATGTTTTCATCAAAACTGAGAAAATGTAAGTCATTATTTCTTCAAACATTCCTTCTACTTCCCTTTCTCTCTCTTCATTCCTGGAACTCCCATTATGCATATGTTGGTATTCTTGAGGGTATCCTACAGGTCACTTAGGCTGTTAATTTTTCTTCCTTATTTTTTTCTTTCTGCACCTCAGACTGGATAATCTCAATTAATCCACTTTCACATTTGCTGATTCTTTCTTCTGTCTGCTTAAATGTGCTATTGAGCCTACCTAGTGAAATTTTAATTTCTGTTATTGTAATTTTCAACTCCAGAATTTCCATTTGATTCCTTATTATAATTTCTATCTCTTAATCGATATTCTCTATTCGGTGATATATCATTCTCATGATTTTCTTTAGATTTTGGAACATATTTAAAACATTTGATATGAAATCTTGGTCTAGTAAGTCCAACATCTAGGAATAGTTTCTATTGATTACTTTTCTTTCTGTGCATGGGCCATACATTTTGTTTCTCATAATTTTTTGTGGTTGTTGAAAACTGGACATTTTGAACATTATAATGTGGCAATTCTGGAAATTAGATTCTCTTCCTTCCCACGGTTTGTTGTTGTTTTGTAATTGTTTGTTTAATGACTTTTCTGGACTAATTTTGTAAAGCCTGTATTCTTTGTCATTTGTGATCACTGAAGTCTCTGTTCCATTGGCCTAGTAATCAGCCAGAGTGTAGAAAGGGATTTCTTTAAATGTCTAGAACAAAAACTCTCAGTCTTTGTAGATGAGCTCTGGTACCTATTGGGGCATGCCTTCAACACTCAGGCAAGCAGCTGACAACTCTGCCTTAGGTTTTTCTTCTCGTATGTGCAACACCTGAAGGTCAGTTAGCGATAAGACCCTAGAGACTTCTCAGTTCTTTCCTTAGCATGGATCCACTTGACATGCATGTGGCCTTCAAGACTCCCAAGAAAATGCCAGAGCTTTTCAAAACCCTTATTTCCCAAAGCATCTTATCCCCCAGATTTTCCTCTCCAATTTTTTGATTAGTTTATTGTTTGCCCCAACTGTTATATGTCGTCCAGTTAGCAGAAACTAATGCATTTCCTTAAATGTCTTTGACAAATGCCCCTTGGATAACCATCTCAGCACTGGGAGGGTTCTGAGTTAGGCAAGATAATGGCAAGCCCTTTGAACTACTCCTCCAGGCAGCCACCAGACAGATCAAAACAAGCAACCACAATTCTCTTTGTTACTGTATGCTTCTGCTTAGTTTCCAGAATTCCAAAAAAAGTTATTCTGAGGAAGTTTTGGCCAGTTTATTCATCATTCTGTGGAGGAATGAACTACTGGAGTTCTACTCTGCCATTTTCACATTGGGCTAGGTACTGGTGATGCAGAGAAGCTTAATTTCAGGGGTTATGAATTGCATTCCCAAGGAAAAGACATTTAATGTGGGATAAGGTGGGGGAAAATAAGAGTGATCCAGGAAAAGAAGTAAGGGAGGTATTCAGGAAGAAGGACCAGGAGGTGTGCAAAGGCCCTGAGGCAGGAGGAAATCTAACAGTGGGGAATGGGAAGCAGGTCAGTGTGCTGAGCATGCAGAGGGAGGAGAGGCAATGGTACCAGATGCGATTGGAAAAGAGGCAAGGCAGGGGCCATGTCATCCAGCATCTTGTGGTAGAGATTTGGACCTTCTCCTAAAAGTAATGGAAGTTGTCATAATTATAAAGCCAGTGGGGGAGGGGGTGTCCACACTTATTCTCTAGGACTCAAGAATGTAATGTCTTCCCTCTAAGTAATGTCAGTCTCATCTGGCACAGAGATCTTCTTCACCACAGAGAAATAAAGACCTCATATTTGACATTCTTAATATCTCCAACTTAGAACAATCTGAGATGAACTCTTTGGGAAGAATTTTGGTCTTTTCAGAATGAGATCTCAGTTTGTTCTGGACTTTTCTTATCCCCTTCCTCAGCCCTCCTCTGTAGGCAGCCTCACTGTTCCTTGTTGTTGTTTGTTATTTTGTTAGTGGTGGGGCAGCTTCTGTTCCATCCTGGCATTGTAGGAGAGCTGTGTCCCATGGGCTTCTCCTCCTTGTGCCACCCCTGGATCTTCACCAAGCGCTCCAGAGAGGTAACCCATCCCAAGGTCCCTGGTGGCTGGTACCTGCTGGGGTGGGACTGTGCCCCCTGGCCCCCGCATGACCCACAGCAGCTTCCTGCCAAGGTCCTCACCCTCAGAAGCCTCCATCCTCTCCCATCCTCCCCTTTTGTGACCACGTGTTCCATGCTCCTCTTCAGAATTAAAGATGGCGCACGTATTCTAATGCAGTAGATGGGATAGCTTACTTTGATGCACCCATTCTCCCGCCCATGCCCAGGGAACCACTTGTTCCCTGTTTGCCCAGAACTTTTTCAGTTTTACAACTGAATGTTCCA
Organism: Grampus griseus; assembly: GCF_964374135.1. Classification (NCBI taxonomy): domain Eukaryota; kingdom Metazoa; phylum Chordata; class Mammalia; order Artiodactyla; family Delphinidae; genus Grampus; species Grampus griseus. Next base: position 69,921,952 of record NC_139010.1, read on the forward strand.
CGCCTGGGAAATCTTTCAGTCTCAGACAAGCAGAGTCAATTCGTCACCCTACACCCATTCCCCTTTGTGGCCAGAAGTCAGGGGACCAAGGTTACAGGGACAGAAAATAACCTACATTGACCCAGATAAGGAAGTAAAGCGGCCCAACCCCTAGGCAGCCACAAAGCTCCAGTGTTCATTCCCCTTTGGTGAGAATACAAAACGAACTCCTTGCTTGTATATTTGCCAAGGGAGAGGTTATTCGCCGCATAAATGGATTTGATAAAATAAATAAATAAGTAGGACACGTGCTTTAAAGTGTAGGGATTAAGTAGCTAAGCCTTACGCTGAAGTCAGAAGAGAAACAAGAATCTTAGGTCATGTAACGGAGTTTACGCAAACATCGTCTAATTCTTATTTATTTGGTTAACACTTTGGAGCAGGAGAAAGAAGTCAAATGTTATAGTTTCAGCATCAAAAACATATGTAAAGCAGCTCTTACTCGTCTGCACAGTTGATGGAAACTGCCCCTTAGGAAGGAGTGCGGAAGAATGTCTTTGTGTTTTCTGAGTTTTTACGTTCTTGACTTATCAGATCAAGGACAGATGGGAATGTATTTTTCAACCCTATAACCAACAGGGAGTATTGCAACTTAAAGCAGCTGGGGGAAGAAAACCGCATATAATAAAATGTTCTTTCTGGAAACTGTGGGCAAAATGGGAGGCAGTGGCACGGATACCTTGATCCACTGGGAGAAATATGATTTGGGGGAGCAAGGAGGGGTCCTGGCGTTTCTCCTGGTGTTCAGGGAAGTCCCTCTTGCTCCCTTAGGGAAAGGGTCCCTTTTCAAAAGAATGTCTAGCTGTCTTTTTCCATCCGAGGCTCAAACCTGCTAGGGATGCCATTTGGGGGCAGGGGCCAGGTAGAGAATTTCTTACTAGGTGCAAAACCCTGTGCTAAGTGTGTTACCTGTGTTATCTCATTTGATTTCTAGAATAATCTTTTGAGGAAGGCATTACAGGTCCTCAGGCCCTTATCCAAAAAGATTTGGGGTCTGATATGTTTCAAAATTAAGCCTTTTCCCCCCAGATTTTAGTAAAGGAATAATATGGGCGTACAGTACATGATCCCCTCCCCCACCCCCACCACCATAGGCTCAGCAGTAGCGGGCTTTGATCAAATACATGAGTATTTTCACCTTTGGTGGGACAAAGTAAAGTTATACATTACTTCATATTAACGCAGGTCAGACTTCACCACTAATGAATTTTTGTGCCAAAAATTTAGGGAAAAAGATGAGGCTTTCTGTTTTCAGAGCTTTGGGGATTTCAGAATGACAAGAAGGCCATTTAGACCTGTACTTGTAAGGCCCACATGACAGGTAAGGAAACTTGTTCATTCTCTGTATCTCAGTCTCTTCTAATTTTAAACAATCGTTTCTCCATTAACTCCTTCTCAGTCTTCAGAATTTGAGGGTCGGCCAGTTCCGGCCTTTCTAGGCCCTGAGGCCGGGCGTCCTTCCAGGGCCACAGGCTGGCTGCTCTGGCTGTCTTGAGCGCCCCCTGTGCTCCCCAGCTGCCTGGGGACTCGGCACTGCCCTCTCTTTATGTAAACCCGCTTCCTCCTCCTTGTCTCATGAAGAAGGAAGATCAGTGGGCAAACAAAAAGCAAAAATATGGCTCATTTTTAAAAAACTGAGATACCTACAACTCCCCTGCCTGGGAGCCCCATGGTTTGGGAGCTGTTATTTGTGGCTCTAGAACATTCCATGTCTCTTGAACAGTGTTTCCAAGGCAGCAGGGAAGGAGCTCTGTCCATCCACACACAGAGACGATAGCTCAACGTGTAATAACCCCCGGCCCACAGTGGTCTGGGGAGAAAGAAATCAAAGGCGCTAGCAGAAGTGGGCGGGCATCTCCCCGACTCTGAGGTATGCATGGTACCCACAGGAGAGATGCATTTGCCGGCGAGGCCCAGGTGAAGGCTACTGGCAAAGCTTAGGTGATGAGACTGAGCTGAGTCTACCCGTCTGTGTGAGGGAGAGTGGGTATCGCTCTGAGCAGGGGTCCAAGTCAGTTCCTTTGCAAAAACAGGAGCATCCTTGCTGGTCTCTGCCTGCTCTCACCTGCCTAATTTCTGGCCAAGGGGAAGCAAGGGGTCCAGAGCCGACAGACCAAAGCTATGAGGGGTTGGGTGTGTGATGGGCTGGGGCCTCCCTGTCCCTGTCCTGCCAGCGGATGGACGGACCGCCGGCTCCTGTGTGAATCCCAGGGACACGGGACAGGGTTGGTCGGTCCTTGATGACTGCTCTGCAGGCTACAGGGAGTTGGAGAACCACCACATTTGACGTCCATCCCTTCAGGCAGATTGTGAATATCTTTCAAGACAGTGAGAAAGCCCCGCTATCCAGAGAGCCAGCGGAGGAGAGCTGGGGATGGAAGAGAGGACTCAGTCTCACCGCAGCAGGAAGAAAAGCTTTGCCCAAGCACAGAAGCTCTGCAGTGTACTTGGCACCCCTGCTGACCCAGCTAATGTTCTAACTTTCAAAGAACCGTTAGGAGACTGACGGGCTCACCGAAAATAGAGAGAGAAAAATAAATCTTCCCCGAGAACTTTTAAAATCATCTTTTTTTCTCTCCATTTCTGTAGGGACTTGGGCCCACGTTCTTGCCTGGAGAGAAACTGCTCCTGAGACGGAGGGAGAAGGCGGGAGGGAGTGGGGAGGAGCCCAGGGTGCTCACTGCGGGGGGAGGGGCAGTACTGGGAAGTTGTCCCGAGGGTGGAGGGAGTTCTGGTGGGAACGTTATAAACAAGAGATAATGCAGAAAACGCAGCTCCATCTGGCTCCCATTCACTGGGTGATGGCTTCGCGCCAGGCACTGTGCTGAAGGCTGTATGTGGGGACCATCAGCCTCTGTCATCAATTTTAAAACAAACATCCATTGCATATTTTAGTATCACCAAAATTTGGATGTATCTGAGTATTCATGGCATCTCAGCAGTGAGTCAGAGTTTAATTGGCAGCATTTTTAGAAACTGTTTTGCAGTAGTACATAATATAATGCTGTATCTTATAACTGAGGGCATCTTAGATGTGATAAGTCAGGTATTAGCCCATCTCACAGATGAGACAATTGAGGCCCAGAGAGGTTAGGAGACCTGCCTGAGGCCACACAGCCACTCTTTGGACTTGATACAAGGTCCGCCTGACTCTCAGTCTCTGGCTTCCATTGGGGCAGGAGCTGGAAGCGCCATCCCTGCAGGGAGTGGGATGTTCTCAGCCCGTCCTGAGGACGGAGAGGGGGCATTGCAAAATCTGGCCCAGTCTGCCGGGCTCTAGGATGGGATTGGGTGGGAGAACAGGAGGGTACATTGCTGGCTGGCCTCCAGGTCTGTGGGCCATTTTTGGCACCCAGCGTTCTGTTTTTGTCACTGCTCATCCCTTAAACATCGGCTGATTTTCCAAATCTGCCTCTGAATTTGATGCATTTTAACTCAGAGTAACCAAACTGTGGAAGAAAATTTTCATGGGGTCTTTGTCCTTCGGTTCAGTAGTGACTCATTCTTCCAGAGAGGCAGTGGGGACGTGGAGAGAGGCCAAACTCTGCAGTCAGGTGCATCGGGGTTTGAATCCTGGCTTTTGCTGCTTTTTAGCAAGCTGGTAAGGTCCTTAGACTCTCTGAGCCTCAGAGTCTTCATCGGTAAATTGGAGTAATAACGACAAATACGTGGAAATACTGTTGTGAGGATTTCGCGCATGGAAAATGCCTGAAGTGTGGTCGGAGCTCAGTAAACTAGTTACTCTTAGTGGTGGTAGTAGTAGTAATATTGTTATGGTGATGATGGTGATAACGGTCACGACGGTGATGAAGATGCTGCTGCTGAATGACACACAGGACCTTTCTCTCCAGCGCCTCACATCTTCTACATTCTCCCCAGGCCCTGCCGCCCTGTCCTCTTGGCTCCCTAGTTGCAGGGTTGAGGCCCCCCCTTCCTGGCCATGGGTGCAGCTCTGACACTGTGATTGACAGGGACACCTGCTCCCACCCAGCCCTGCCCTCTCTTGGGCTCCCCTGAGAAGAAGCAGCTCTGGGATGAGGGGGCCGTGACTCTCCCCCCATCACCCCCAGTGTCAGCTCCCCCATTGCACTTCCTCCTGCATCCATTTCAGCCCCTTTCAGCTCCCAGCTTCCTCTGGCTAAGGGTCAGCACTGGGGGAGACAACAGTAATGGCCTCTCCCAACAGTTTTTGGGTGTCGTTTCCTCACTGGGGTTCCCTCTGCTGGGGGAGGGAGGGCATCCAACTTGCCCTAGGGGGCTCCCTGGGCAGATTAAGCTATGGCCCTTGCTCAGGTACTCCTGACACCCTGACATGCCCAGTCACTGCCCCCAAAATGCCCAGGCATCTTGGGGTCCACAGCCCAGGCTCTTATTTGGGACCCCAGTTCACATTTACCTCTGCAATTGCTCACCACAAGTGAGGAAAGGACTGTGGGAGGAAAGGACTATGATGCCCATTTCCCAGATGAAGAAATGGAGGCCCAGAGAGGCTAAGTGTCAAGTCCGAGCTCACACAGCCAAGGTGTGGACATGATCTAGATTTGAGCTCAGGGCTGACCTCAAAGACGTCATGACCTCCTACTTCGCCTTATACCCAGAGGCTCAGATCAACCGCCAGGGCAGCTGTTGTTTGCCACAGAATCTGGCCTAAAGCAGGAGAAAAGGGGGGGAAGGACCATTTTGGAAAAAGAGCTCAGGGAGGAAAAGAGCAGGGCTGGAAATCCAGCTGCTCTGCGGCTGGGATCGCGGCCTGTTTTCCAGAGTTGAGAACTAGGCCCTCAGCCGTCTCTAGCCAGGTGCAGGAGTGCGGGTGGGAGTGCCCCAGGGGGTTCCCACCTTGTCCCTTTGGGGCTTGTTCCCGAGGAAGATCGTGATGCCTTTGCTGGGAACTCCCACGAATCTGCTCAGGAGGAACATAACCATAGGAACCGTCTAGAAAAGATGGTTCCCACTGGTACCCTTTAGCCAGAGCTTATAGCTCTGCTCCTGTGGGTGTTTACAAACCCGACCAAAAATGACAGGAGAATTTCAAGAATCTGAAAAATAGTCCTCAAATTCCAGCCCCTGGCGAGCAGCAAAAAATCCACTTCCACGTCAGTGACTTGTGCAGCCCCCATTCTCCTGTTCCCTTTGCCTGAGATGCCCTCTGCCCAGCCTTCTCTATCTGGGGAATTCCTAGACCTCCTCCAAGACCCAACTCAAGTGTCACCTCCTCTGAGATGCCATACCAGACCTTTCCGGGAACACGGTGAGTGCCTCCTCCGAGGTTGCAGATGCCTTTTAGAAACCTGTCAGTTTACTTCTGTCATCCTCAGTAGCTGCACAGTAGGTGCTCAATAAATGCAAGTGGAACAAATACATTCCTGGATACAAGCCCATTTAGCTTAGTTTATGAAGCCATAAGTTAGATCTTCACATCAGCCTGTTGTGGTACATTTCATCTGAAGATTTATGACAGTGGCCGTAATAAAAGAAACAGTGATTGCCACCGAGGTCTCCACTTGCTTCTGAGGCCTGAGGGAGTCTGGTGTAATTCGGTCCTGGTAACCTTGTCTTTACTGCCCTCTTGTGGCCAAAAATGTTGCTGTCACGTGAAAAAGCAGATTTCACTGTGGCCACAGAGAGGGAGATGTTTCTGTTTCATGGAACACAGTGCTTTTCAGATCCCTGAGTCATTTTGATCCAGTCCCACATACCCTGTATGTACCTGTGATCCTCCAGTGCCTTGAAAATATGTTAAAATTATGCTAGATAGGTAACAAATGAGCCTTAAAATGAGCATCAGAGACTCCAAGTGTCCATCAGCTCTGGCCTAGCACTGTGTTGGGTACTTGGCTGTGGAAGGGAAGGAAATGACAACGTGTGTGGCAGATTTCTGCCCTCAAAGACCTGGCAGTCTATTTGTAACACATTCACCAAAAGTAAGTAGTTCAGGGTGACACTATAGGACACTGTACACTAAAAAAGAATCGTAAAAATACCTGTCAACCTGACAGCCAAGTTTCAGAATCAGATAGCCCTGGGTGTTTATCCTGATCCCACCACTTACTGCCTAGGTGACCTTGAACAAGTTGCTTCACCACTTTGGAAGTTTCCTCGTCTGCAAAATGAGCCTAGTAAGAGTTCCTCCTTCACAGAGTCATGATGATTAAATGAGATGATGTATGTCAAGACCTCAGCATGGTTCTCGGCACAGAGCAATTTCCGTAAGTGTTAGCCATTAAGGTTATAAGTAAGATTTTTAATTGTCAAGTACAGATAGAGAACAGGGTGGGATGTAATAAAGAGTGGGATAAATATACTCCTAACCATGGCCTTCTCAAAGGCAAATCTCCTTAGTTTTTTAAATTCTCAGAGCCCATTGTAATAAGGTGTTTATTAATATGATAGTGCATCAATGCCAAGATGACCCATAGGGCTGCCTTGTCTCAAGGCTTCATGGAAGAGTCAGGCTATCAGTTGACTCTAGCCAGAGTCCACTGGTTTCAATTTCTCCCTCCTTTCCCGTGGCAGACATCACTAATCAATCATTTCTCCTTCCACTCCCATGGCAGACATCACTAATAAATCATAGCGCGCTCTCTCTCTCTCTCTCTCTCTCTCTTATAGACCAAGTATATGATTACAGAGCTCCAGGCAGTTACAACAATTAAGCAGAGTGAGAAAATGGTGAACAGTCTAGTTTACCTTTCCAGGTCTTAACACATGGGTAGTTAAAGATGTATAGGGGAGGGGGAGGGCATCTTAGCCAGAGGGAATAAAGTAAGCTAAATTACGAGTGAGAAGACAGAACTGATAGGAAAAGGGAGTAGAGAGAGGCCGCGTTCTGGAGCCCTGGGCTTCTGGGCTGATTGCAACTGCTGGCAAAGGGGATCTCTGAAGGTTGCTGGGCAGGGGTATGTGATCACGGTCCTTTGGATGCAAGACCTCTCTAGCAGCTTGTGCCAGGCAGATTGTAAAACGGCCCGAGTCCTGAGGAGAGGTGAGGAGGGTTGGAACTCAGGACAAGGTGCTGATGCAGGCAAATGCCTGGGATGCTGGGAAGGCAGCTTTTGTGGGCTTGGTTACTCCTGGCACATCGGAAATGAAGGAGATAGTGCCATCAGAGCTGCTTCTCTGACCTTGAACTCTGCAGGCTGGGAGCACAATGGCGCCCCCAATAAGAAGGGGTGGGCACAGAGGAGAGGATGTGCTTTGTTTGGGGGGGAGTGGAGTTGGAGCTGCCTTTGGGACCACCAGTGGCAATTTCCTGTGGGCAGCTGGAAATGGGAGATGGGAACCAGAGCTGGAGTGACAGATATCAGAAAGGAAGAGAGAAAAAGGTTAATGCTTTATAGGTCCAGCCTCGTTTTTACTCAAAGCAGTTTGGGTAGAAAAAGAGAACATGCATTCAGGAAAAAGATAAACTGGGTGAAGGTCACAGCTTAATTAAGAGGCTTTTGCGGCAATCCGGTTATTCCAAAAGATTCTGCGTATCTGGGTCAAGTGTCCTTTTCACAATATCACCTAAAATGAGTAGGAAAAAAGTGTTCTTTGGTAATAGGGAACAGTAGGTCTCATGCACAGGACCCCAAATGTCCCCGTTGCTAAGAAAGAAAGTGTATATTTAACTGAAATACCCCAGCAATCAGAAGAGAGGTCAGAGGAACGATTTCTTTATTAGGAGACTCCATTTCCTAATGCGAAATAAAGTCACTTGGGCTCGAAGGTCAGACAGACCTGGATTTGAACCTCAGCTCCACCACTTCCTAGCTGTGTGACCTTGGACAAGATACTTAACCTCACTGAACCTTGGTTCCCTCCTTCATAAAATGGAGATAATAGAGGACCTAGTTCACAGGGCTGTTGTGGTAATCAAATGAAATAATGTATATAAAGTTCTGGTCCAGTACTTGACATGTAATAAGCATTGAATGCACAAGAGAGTTATCTTTTTATCCCATTACCTTTTTTAGGAACGGATTTTAAACAAGCGGCGATTCTTTTCATGGCTGCTGTGAGTCCTGGGAAGTCCTCTGAGGGAGACAGAGACACCACTGAGAGGAACCAGGAGGGTACATTTCTTCATCCACTGCATCGCCCACTAAAGTGACACAGTGGGAGGGGCTTCAGGAATTCTGTAGGAGCTTAACACCTCACTGGCCACATTCCGTGGGCTTGTGCCCCAGCAAGGGTCTGGAGGGCTCTGCTGTCTGCTCCCCAGTGTCCTTTTTCATTTCCACCACAGTCTACATGACACAGGGGTTCCTGAGGGGTCACATGTGTGATGGCTCCCTTGACTCATGGGTGGGAATGCCCTGCCCACCCAAAGGAATGTCCTTGAACTTAGGCCAGTGAGAAAAGACAGGGTCCTTACTTGGCCCCAGGTCTGTCCTTGTGGAGACCTTGGAGAATTCCTACCACTGATGGCCAGTGGCAGACTAAAAACCTGCCAGGTTCTGGAAGGTTCCAGTTCATAGGCTAGAGTTTAGGGTAGAAAGGCAATTTGTTGTAGGAGGGGTAAACTTGCAGTATAATAACAATACCTAACATTTACTGAGCAATTATTATGTGCCAGGAACTGTTTGAACTACGTACTAACTTGCTCCATCCTCACCATGACCTGAGAGGGAATTATCATCCCCATTTTACAGATGGATCACTGAGGCCCAGAGACATGACCAAACTTCTCTGAGATCTTGCAGTTACTAAGTGGCAGAAGAATGATTTGAACCCAGGAAGTCTGACTTCAGAGCCTGTACTCTTTACCACTGTGCTGTAGCTGTGTCCCGGGCCGGGCTCCACACTTGAGGGAGGGGAAGGGCCGCAGTCGAGGCCTGGCTTCCTGAGGAAAGGCTCCGATGGTAAAGAAATCGCCTGTTAGTGCAGTTTGCCCAGGCCTAAGCCCACCTCGGTGGAATGTTCTGTCCGGTGCCAGGCAGCCGGATAAACAGCCTTTCTGTCAGATGTTCCCGATGGTGAGTCACCCTGAGGAAGCTGCTGGACTCTTCTCAGGCCCCTGTTCTTTCTTTTCTTTGTTCCTTTCCTGGGGATAAATAGGACACAGAGAATTTCTCCAATTCCTATATTTACTCATATGATCTGCTCGCCCCCCAACAATTTTTAACAGGAAAGGTTAGAAGTTCCCTGTGACACCATCCTCCTCCCAACTCATGGGGACCTGGTGAGACGGCGCAGGGGGCATGGCTAAAGGACTCCTTGTTGAAAGTGTAACCCAAGGGCTTGACCTCTGTTCCCACCTTTGCCTCTGCTCTCAGGAAGCCACTGAGGAGGGGAGGCAGGGTTGGAGTGGTGGGAGGGGAATGATGCGCTCAGGCTCCCAGCTTCAGAAGTAGGAGTGAAAGGGTCCTTCCTGGCTAGGGGCCACCCCAAGAATAGCATCTGTAACAATATTCTCTTGCAGTCACTGGTGCAAAGGTACGATGGTGACTCTTAGAGTCTTAGGACGAACCGCAGGTAGAAATGGCAGAGACAGAAATATGGAAAGGTATCTCGGGTCACACTGGCTTTTGGAGAATAAATCCAGAGACCTCCTAGTGCTGTCCTATCCCTGGGTCCACACTGAGCCCATCAGACCAGGAATGAAATAGAGTCCAATCATTCATGGTTTACTCATTCATTCCGCACATGGGCATCCTGCCATGAGCTGTGCCCACAAAGCCCAAATGGACACAGTCCCCAGGGAGCCTACAGTCTGGAAGAGAGCAGACCTCAGGCTCCCGGACGGAGGCCCACACAGCTCCAGACTGTTGTTTGGAAGCTCAGAACTCCACGGGGCTCCTCCCTGCTGACCCCACTGGGATGACATTGGCCAGGCGACTCCACTGAGGGTTTGGGGGGAGGGAGGCGATGGAGGCATCACTTGGGGTCCCCCTGAATGAACTGCCTGACGACCCCGGGCCCCGAGCTCAGCCAGCCCCCCTTCTCTGCTCATCTTCAGGAAGCTTTGGGCAGATGTGCCGGGTGGGACTTGCCCACATTGAAGGTGTAGAGCCGTTCCTTCTTCTCTCCCCCGTTCCCACCATTACCCAACCTGTTCAAACCACACGGGTCAAGGGAACAAGGGGACACAGGGAACTGCCGTGCTTCTGCTTTGAGGGGCAGGCAGAATCTCACAGAGGTTTAATGGCCAGATTGGGAGCCAGGTCTACCTCAATAGGATGGGCCAATCATTTGTCAGCTTCAGCTCTCGTTCTCCTCCCAACAGCCTGGCCAGGAGGGGGCGCTCTTATCCCCACTGTCTACATGAGCAAACTGATGCCTGGAGAAGTTGCCAAAGGTCCAACAGCCAGCGTGTGACATCTTCACCAGGACGCACAGCAGATATTTGAACACAGGTCAGTCTGAGCTCAAGCTAAGCTCTCAGCTCCATATGCATTTTGCTTGGTTATTTCTGACTTCCACTTTATCCCCACCTCACACCTATAAGAGAGGACATCGTATAAGAATTCATTAACCATAACTCAACAACCCTCTTTAACATTTCGTGGGCACTGAGTTCACCTTGGTGACCAATACAGGCACAACTTCTGTCCTAATTCAGTCAACACGTTGAGCACCTATGGTGGCCAAGCCCTGTTGGAGGTTCTGGGACTATAGCAACTGACCTAGCGGACAAGGTCCTGTCCTCAAGGGTCATGAGTCTGGATGAGGAAGACGGGCAGCAGATACGGAATGGCTGGAGAAAATGGAGCTATGGGGAGGGGAAGTCAGAATAAAGAATAAGGGCTTAGAGAGTGACGGGAGTGGGATGCTCTTCAAGTTGAAAAGTCAAGGGGAAGATGTCTCCAAGTAAGTGACACTTGAGCAGATACCCGAATAAGTGAGGAAATGAGCTAGGTGGATACTGGGGAGGCGGGGAGGTGCGAAGGGCATTCCAGGCAGAAGGAAAGGCAAACACACAGTCCCTAACAAGAGAACAGCTGGGGGCACACGAGGAACAGCAAGCGTGGGGTGAGCGGGGGAAGAAATGTCAGGTGAGGCCGGATCGGTGGATGAGGAAGGAGCATGGGGGCCCCGGTGGACTTTGAGTGAGACCGGAAGCCATTGGAGGTTCTGGTGGCCCAACAGAAAAACACAATCACTCTGTCTCTCCTAGTATAGACCAGTGGTCCTCAACTGGGGGCAATTTGCCCCACCCTGGGGACATTTTGTCTAGAGACATTTTTGGTGTTGTGCTCCTGGCATCTAGTGGGCAGGCGCCAGGGAGAACGCTAAACATCCCAAGATGCTCAGAACAGCCCCCTCCGCCGCCAGCAAAGAATGATCTGACCTAGGAAGTCAACGGTCGGAGCCGAGGCTGAGAAAGCCGGGTGTAGGCCCAGGAATGGGCAGTATTCTCTTAGGAAGATGGCAGGGAGCCACAAAGGCAGCATCCACGTCCCTCGGGCCCTGAGTCCTCCCCCCGCCTGCAACACACACATAGTAACAGTGATTGCTGTTGGTATTTCCTTCTCAGCTCTAAGAACCACTTCAGGGGGACACACTCCAGGCCACTTCCTGCTGCCTGGCGCCTGCTGTGTGTCTACCCTGAGGATGATGAATTTTCTGTGCCGGGGCTATCTGCGTGTGTACGCAGCCCTGACATTCTGTGCGCATCCTGCATTCTGAGGTGTAATTTATTAGACCTAATCCCCGTCTGGAGTAACGATAAGTCTTCCCTGTAGAAATGCTGGAGAGGAAGATGTGCCCCATTATTATTTCATTAGGACACCACTGGGTCTTCCAGGAGTCTCTGAGTAGATATCATATGCTCCTCGGGTGATTTAGACAAGACAGCCGGGGGCCTCCAGAACTCAGGACAAATACCCACAGATTTCCATACGTGCATCTCTTCTTATAACTAAATTCCTTCTTTTCACCTCTTGTCAATTTTGTCCTTCCGCAGCTGGAGGATAGACAAAGATTGGGAGCATCAAACATTTACTGCTTTCTCAACAATGTGAACAGAAGATGCAAAAGCTAGTGTCAGCAGCAAAGGTTTCTACCTCAAAACTGGTGCTTGCAGTTTGCCTCTGAAATCAGCGTTGATGGAGTTGCTTAGGCAAGTAGCGTTTCAGACATTCTCTTTGCTCGTCAGCTCAGCCGGGCTACACAAGCAGAGTGAGGGGAAAGGCACAGAATTATCAACAGACTTCGAGCCTCTGCTCCTCTGAGAAACCGGCAGCACTCTCTCAATCACCTGACTGTGCCCTTAATTCTCTGCACCCTCTTCCCATGTGCGGGGTCAGCTCTAACATGCTCTAGGTGGTAGGATTTTTTTTTTTTTAATTTATTTATTTTCGGCTGTGTTGGGTCTTTGTTGCTGCGTGTGGACTTCAGTTGCCGCGAGCGGGGGCTACTCTTCATTGCGGTGCGTGGGCTTCTCATTGCGGTGGCTTCTCTTGTTGCGGAGCGTAGGCTCTAGCTGTGTGGGCTTCAGTAGTTGTGGCACTCGGGCTCAGTAGTTGTGGCTCACCGGCTCTAGAGCCCAGGCTCAGTAGTTGTGGCACACGGGCTTAGTTGCTCAGCGTCATGTGGGAATCTTCCCGGACCAGGGCTCGAACCCGTGTCCCCTGCATTGGCAGATGGATTCTTAACTACTGCACCACCAGGGAAGCCCCTAGGTGGTAGGTTTTAAGGTCACTGGATTCTAATTCCTCAAATCGTGAAGGTAAATTGCTCGTCGTGTGTTCATTTCAGCGCAGAGATACCTTCTTGTGGGTCCTTTCTTTCCCATCCTATTGCATGGAGCCTCCAATTGATTTGAGTTGGGGATGATCCATGGACCTTTCTTTTTCTAATATCATAAGGGGCTCACACCTTGCCCAAGTTACCGATCATCACCCAGTTTGCAGCTTCGCCCATCACTGTGGGAAACAGCTGGACCAGGAATGGGCAGCAGGAGGGCTGCAGAGTCAGAATCTTGGGTTTGAACCTAACGTTACACCCTAGTAACTGAGATGCTTTGGGCAAGTCATTTCCCTTCTCCAAGCCTCAGTCTTCTCATCTGGCAAACGGGAATCATTGTACTTATGTCTTTGCGTTGTGGTGAGAGGCAAATAAAACGATGCATGTGAAAGCAGTTTTCACACGGCAAGGGGCAACCTGGATGTTAGGATTCTACTCTGATATGTCATTCTGCTGTGAACGGATGAAACGAGAAGCAGTAGGATGATGTGAAGGGAAACAGCTCCTCCTCCCCGGGGCTTGGTCTGTGACAGGATGAGGCCATCACACCGATTGTCCCTATCTCATCAGCCGAGTGGGTGAAGGGAGAAGGGAGGGGGCCCCTCTGCATCGCCGCCTCCACGGCAGGTTCAGGCTTCCGTATTTGCACATCCTGACGTTCAGCCTTTCCCCAGGAAGAAAATATCTGACAACACAAGACAACAGGATGGCCCTCTCCTTCCCCTTTCGCTCCACCTCCGGCCATGCAGTCACGAAGGAAAGTTCACACACTAAGTTTTGAAGTCATTTCTGTTTAGCTCATCAATAGTTGCCTCCCAAGAACGATTCCAGGCCTGAGAAGCATTTTAAGCCTTTTTAAGCTCCAAAGATTAGGGTGAAACAGGGAGGGGGGGGTGGGAGGAGGACAGATCAACAACAGCGTGGAGAGCGTTCTCCATGCAGAGAAGGAGATTCTGTACTTTGGTGAGATTAATCCCCAAATTGAAACTGGCCCTGCACATCCTTCTGAGAAAGGAGAGCTGAGATAAGAGAAAGGCCCCCGACAAAGCCCCAGCATTGAGCTGTTTGTGGAAACGCAGACTGCGTCCTTCCCCTGCAGCCAGAGGACAGAAAGACAAGCCCGTGGAGGACGAATAGAGGATGGGAGCTTCCTGAGGACCGTCGGGGGCAGTGCGGGTGAAAAGAGAAGGAAGAGCGGCCACATGCCTGATGCTCGAATGTTCTGTCGAACCACCAAGGTGTCTTTCCTTCTCAACCTGGGGGCCACCGACCTGCCTGTTCACACAGCATACAAAGCACAAGCACTGGGCTCTGCGAAGGCCGAGGGCAAGGGTGGGCTCGCTTTGCAGAAGGGCGCCCGCAGAGGACCTTAACATGGCACGCAGAAGCTACCCCCTTCCGGCCATGTGCCTGGTTTCTGACCCCAAGACCCTGGCCTTTTCCAGGGAGGCAGCTTTCAGCTGCAAAGCAATCCAAGTCCTGCTTGAAGGCGGAAGATTGCCATCAGAGAGGCTAACAGGATGAAGGATCTGAAGGCAAGTCCCCACAGGATTGATGCCACTTGACCCAAACAGGAGTGATGCCCTGGGACTTCCAAGAGATCTGGGCACTTCCAAGAGCACAGCGCTCCTTTGGAGGTGTTGCCGACTTAAAATAACAGTCACACGAGTTCACAGTCACACCAATAAGGACTGAACTGCCATGTCTGCAGGTAGGAGCCTGCCAGCCCTAGCCGTCAGCAGCAGCAACAGGACAGGACCCAATGCACAGGAAGGGCCTTGCAGAGCGGGGCTGGCGGGGAAAGGGGCTCCGAAGGCGGCACAAGTGACCAGACCCAAAATCGAGAAAGAAGAGGAGGACAGTAATGGTCAGAGGGGAGGGAGATGGCTCTTGGCTACAAGAAGAACTGTCTCCCTTCCCCTTCTGTCTGAGGCTTGGAGGAATGCCAGGTGGGATTCAGACCCGTCCAGGAGTCCCACATGGTCACTGGGAGATGGGAGCATGGTCTGCGGGTCTGGGCAGGGCTGTAGGGAGGAGAGAACCCGGAGTGTCACCTCAAGGGCCATGAGGGGAAGGTGACCCAAGATGCTCCCCCATCCTAGCTCCTCCAGGCTCTGGGAGCACAAAGTAGGATGCCCTACTTTGGGGGTTTGGAAATCTCAGGGCAGGTGCATTCTGACCCGTCTCACGGTCCCGGGCTTCTCTGTAATTAATTTTCTCCACCCATGGTCGTGTGGTGAGGAAGGGCTTGCAGCCCTGCCCCTGATCTGAGGTATCCCTGGGAGCACGAGGTGAGAGCGGGATGGGGTGGGGGGTGGGGGGTTGCAGAACATGCCAGAAAAGACAACGGTCTGTGCAGCTAGCCTGGAACCTGGGGAGAAGTATGCTGATGGAGAGTTACACAGGCTTAACTGGGTTTCCAGCACATTCCTTGTAACCTAGTCCCCTTTCCCCTCTGCAATTTTACCTGTCTTTATCTTTTGAAAAAAAATACATGAATATTCTAGAAAATATAAAATATTATTAATGTTTATCAAAACCACTGAAACGCACACTTAAAATGTGTTTTTAAATTTTAAAATTGTTTCAAAGTGACATGTATGCAATTTAAAAAATAGCGCTCAACAGCTTATGCAAAACAACACTCCTCTCTCAAGCCCAGAGGCAACTTCTTTTTTTTCTTTTTTTAAATATAAATCTGGGGCTTCCCTGGTGGTGGGGTTGAGAGTCCGCCTGCCGATGCAGGGGACATGGGTTCGTGCCCCGGTCCGGGAGGATCCCATATGCCACGGAGCGGCTGGGCCCGTGAGCCATGGCCACTGAGCCTGCGCGTCCGGAGCCTGTGCTCCGCAACGGGAGAGGCCACAACAGTGAGAGGCCCGCGTACCGCAAAAAATAATAATAATAAATAAATAAATAAAATATAAATCTGATTCTTTTTTTTAAAATTAATTAATTAGTTAATTAATTTTTGGCTTTGTTTCTGTGCGAAGGCTTTTCTCTAGTTGCGGCAAGCGGGGGCCACTCTTCACGGCAGTACGCGGGCCTCTCACTGTCGCGGCCTCTCTTGTTGCGGAGCACAGGCTCCAGACGCGCAGGCTCAGTAGTTGTGGCTCATGGGCCTAGTTGCTCCGCGGCATGTGGGATCCTCCCAGACCAGGGCTCGAACCCGTGTCCCCTGCATTGGCAGGCAGACACTCAACCACTGCACCACCAGAGAAGCCCGCAAGTTCTTTTTAATCTTTAAAATTGTTTCTGTTTTTAGCTCTTCTGATGGTCTTCTCCACATACTCTGCTTCCATCACCACTCCTTGTTTCATGGATTATGCATTGTATCTGTTGAGCTTCTACTTGGACAAATGAGGGTTGGGTTCACTCAGGACACTCACCCATCTCTTCTCCTTCCTTCTCTCCAGGAGGACTAAACCACAGTTCTTGGTTCCCCTGTTGGTCACCTTTGTCTAATAATAAATGTGTCTAAAATGTCTAAATGTGTGTCATCTAGAAATAGGTACTGGGGCTTCCCTGGTGGCGCAGTGGTTGAGAGTCCGCCTGCCGATGCAGGGGACGCGGGTTCGTGCCCTGGTCCGGGAGGATCCCACATGCTGCGGAGCGGCTGGGCCTGTGAGCCATGGCTGCTGAGCCTGCGCGTCTGGAGCCTGTGCTCCGCAACGGGAGAGGCTACAACAGTGAGAGGCCCGCGTACCGCAAAAAAAAAAAAATAATAATAATAATAATAATAGAAATAGGTACTATTTACACACACGTATCCGTCTGTATCTGCGGCTGTGTCTTTCTTTCCTCTCTTTTGTCAGTTCTTTTACCGTGTCTTCAACTCCATGATCTCAAAACAGTTAACAAAATGTGGTTGGCTGGGTGGAATTACCACTCACAGTTTTGTTACTGTCGCACAGGGAGGCAAAAAGGAGAAAGCGACGCGCTGGAGCAACTGGCATTCCCAGCTCTGGAAACCGGCTCAGATAAAACGAAGGGATCAAGGTCCACCCCACTTTTGTCTACACACACGCCTGCCAAGCCCGGAAGGCACATCAGCACAGGCTTCCTCTTGCCTGCGTGGACCCGCTTTTGGAATCTTCCCACTTTGTCAGCCAGCCCCTAATTGTTAGGTCTGCGTCCCATCCCCTCCAGGAACAGTCACCCACAGACTAGTCGGGAAGCCCCCTCCCCTTCAGCAGTTCCCAGCGCTGCTTCTCTGCTTCCTGCCCTCCTCAGACGGGCATGGATTCAACAAATATTCACTGAGCACCCACCTGTGCTTAGACACTGAGAACACAGGTGTGTACAAGACAGACAAGGCCCCTGAACCTCCCCTTGGGAGGGGGGCTTAAGAGGCCAGTGAAAGGGACAGCCAGTAAATAAACGAATTGCATATTATAAAAATACCGTAAAGGATGTCGAGATCGAAAATGGTAGACCTTCTCTGCTCTGAAGAGAAATGCCACCAGGCGTTAAAGCTGAGACCAAAGCACACAAAGGAGCCAAGTTTGTAAAGAACAGCCTGAAGGGGGGCCCAGGAAGAGGAAAGTGAATGTGCAAAGGCCCTGTGGCAGTAAGGAGGAGCAGAGGAGGGAGAATGGTCTGAGGGGAGGTTGCCAGGAGGTAAGGGCAGACCACGGAGGACCCGGTTAAAGTAAGGAGTCTGGACTGTATTCTAAGCACATGAGGAAGGCACTGAAGCATTCCAGCAGGGAAGCAACGTGACCCCATTTTTGTGCCATAGGATGTCGTTTCTGCAGAATGGACTGGAGGCATCGATGGGGTTCTTCTTTACCAACCAGAGGCATGGACACTCCATCTTTCTCGAGGCAAGGGGTCCATCTCCCCTCCAGATGTTTTCACCTGTGGCCAGCAAGTGGTTCAGGCACCTGGGAGAAAGGAAGGTGCTTAACAGAAGAGCCGTTCAAACCAAGGTGCCTGCTTGGCTACACTTAATACGGCGACTCTCACATCATGAACGAAGGAAAGGCACGCCAGCTTTGAGGGGCATCATCCCAGGGTGAGCGGAGTCTGCTGGGCAGGAGAGGCAGCAGCCTGACAGCCTTCTTTCCCCAGGATTGCAGACTGGGAATCAGAAGGCTGGAATTACAGCCACATGCATTTCAGTGCTCTATTAACATTTTTTTTTTTTTTTTTTTTTTATCACCTGAACTCTTTCCCGGTCTCCCTGGCTCCACAGCAGGGGTCCCCATGTGATTTCTGCCAGGATCCACCCCCACTTTCAGGGAACGGGGTTTGAGGCACTGCCCCTCCACTTTTCAAAGCATTTCCCCTGGTCATCAGAGAGTGCCTGGTCAGGGCTGGGCTCTGTGAAATCGGGGACTTTCTCCCCCGCCCCCTCTCCTTCCTCTCCCTCCCTCCACCTCTCCACTTTTTCCTCTCTTTATATTGAGTTATCTGTTCAGAGCAAAGACGTCTCCGGGAGCTGCCTGGATGGGATCTTGTCGCCCATCAAAGCTGCAGAACCTTTCTCAGGCCCAGCTAGTGGAGTCTGTCAAAACTTCAACTACTGCAGCCTTTGGAGGCAGCTCTCCCCTTCTTGGAGCTGTAGTGCAGCAGGTGTCACTTGTAACGGCCCAGCATGGGCTGATGTCAACCTGTGGACCTGGTGGTTAGGGTCATGGCTGGCTAATGAAAGTGAGGCTTGAGCCAGCCCTCAGTTGTATAAGGCTCAGCCCTTGGTGAGCAAAGATTCTAGAGTCAGACTCTGTTCGTTCACATCCTGGCGACGCCAGTGACTACCGGCGAGACGGACGACAGGCAGTTTAACTGCTCTGAGGCTCAGTTTTCTCATCTGTAAAATGGGGCTAATGCCGGTAGCATCCTCTTCACAGGGGCACTGAGAGGATGAAATAAGATTAAACTACATGTAAAGCACTTAGCACATGGAAGTATTCAAGGAGGTTCCCTGTCAGTGTAATCAGTGAAATTCCACCAGATTCTGTGGGTGCTGGGATCGTAGAGAAAAGACAGAAGTTTCCAGATTTGCCACAGGAAACAAAGGGAAGGGGAGGCTTTCCCTAGATTCTCTCCTCCTTCAGCCCTCCAATCTTTCTCTAGTGCCCCTGGTGACCAATCATGCCCAGAAGCCAGAGGGCAAGAGAGGCGATCAATAATTCCCTCCTAAAGCAGGGAGAGGACAGGAAATGGTTCTGAGAACAAACAGACATCCACACGCAGTGTGCCCACGTGTGCATGTCTCCGCACTTGGGGTATGTGCAGTCTGGGTTGCAAACTCATAAATATAACACAACAAGGAATAATAACAAAGCCCTTTACGTAACCTACCCTAGTAAATCTTCCCCAAACCCTGTAAGATAAGGAAACTGAGGCTCCGAGGGCTTGATTTACCCAAGATCACACAAGTTGTAAGCAGTGAATCCAGAACGGTAGCCCAGTCGGTCTTACCCGGAGCTGGAGCTCCCAGCCACCGCACTACCCAGCCCCCCAAGTGAGCTCGGGCTCGCCCTTCTGTCAAGACCAGGGTCCCGTTGCACTGAGAAGTGGCTGAAAGGGCCCACCTCAGGAACAGGGGTCCTGCTCCTTCAGGCAATGCTCCAGGGCAGCCTTCCTCCTGCTTTCATTTGTTCATCTCTGTGCGCTTTACCACTTAAAACTGCTTCCTCAGCAACACTCCATCTGGTAGCACAGGAAAAGTAAGAAGGATCAATTACCCCCAAAATAAATAAATAAGTGATTGCTCTGGGGAAGAAAAAATATTGAATTCTGTTCAGATAAATGCGGTGTAAATTGGTTTCTGACAAGAAATCCAAATAATTGCCCTCCCTTTCCCCCTCCCCTCCCCAAGCCTCCAGATAAGTCTGGGCAGGTTCTGGGCGAAACGGTGCGGGGAGGAGGGAGGACAGCAGCCCTCCTGTCATCCCAAAGCACAAGGCTCCCAGCTGGGCCTGTTCTTCCTCAGCATCAAAGATGGGTCTGAGGGCTTCCTTGTGGCGCAGTGGTTGAGAGTCCGCCTGGCGATGCAGGGGACATGGGTTCGTGCCCCGGTCCGGGAAGATCCCACATGCCGCGGAGCGGCTGGGCCCGTGAGCCATGGCCGCTGAGCCTGTGCGTCCGGAGCCTGTGCTCCACAACAGGAGAGGCCACAACAGTGAGAGGTCCGCGTACTGCAAAAAAAAAAAAAAAAAAAAAGAGATGGCTCTGAGATGGAGTCAGCAGGTCTTTAGTAAGTCGGCCAGCAAAATTTGTTCATTTTTGTTTTCTTTTTTGGGGGGAGAAAGGGGATGGGGAGAGGAAGGGGTGATCTCATGTCATTTTTATAATGAATCAGTTGGGCCCCTACTAACAGGAAGACCAGAGTCTGCCCCCCTTGAGCCCTCCCACTACTGAATTGTGTAATCATCCCGGAAGCTTACTCAATTCATAGGGGGAATCAGCACAGAATCCAAAAACCAGGAGGAGAAAAAGCTGGGAGTAGGAGACAAAGGTCAAAAGCTGGTCTGTGCGTGTGCTTTCATGGGACACAGACGACGGTGACCGTCACAGGTTAAAAAATCAATGAAATAGTTTTCAACGTTTAGAAATCAGAACTCAGGATTTCTGTCTCTCTTGAAAAAGCTAACTCTCCAGCCCACATTCCTGCAGAGCTAGGAGGCTGACACTGGGTGGGGCTATCCCCAGCTCACCCAGTCTCCACCACCCCCATTGCCCACCACCCTGAAGCTGAGTGTTAATTACCATCCATCACCATCCTCTGGCTGTTTTCCTTACATGTCACCCATTCTACTCATCTCAAATTACCTGCCTGGCCCTTGCAGGCATCTACATTAGTAGCCCCAGTCTCATTAGCCTGTTGCTGCCGGTGCTTCTGTCTTTGCCACTTGCCAGTAGTTCCCATAGGGCCACACAGAGCCCCTGACCTGCCCTCCCAAAGTTACTTCCCACTCTGATTCCACTGGAAGCCTCCATGCAGACAAGTAGTTTACTCTCGGTTCCTTGAAATGCTTTGCCCCTCCTGCCTCCGAGCCTTTGCTTAGGCATTTCCACTGCATCCATGCTTTCCCTATGTTTCCTTTAGCAACTAAACATTAGCCTCACTCTTAGTTTTCTGTTGCTGCCATAACAATTTACCATACTTAGTGGCTTAAACGACACAAATGTATTCCTTTGTAGTTCTGTAGGTCAGATACCCGACGTGGGTCTCAGAGGGTCTCAAGGTGTCAGATGGGCTACATTCCTTGCTGATCCCCATTCTTTTGCTGGCTATCAGCTGAGGACCATTTCTCAGCTTTTAGAGGCCACCCATATCTCCATCTTAAACATCTGGCCTCTCTCACACTCTGGGGATTTTTTTTTTTTTTTTGGCCACTGCCTGCAGCTTTCGGGATCTTAGTTCCCCCACCAAGGACTGAACCTGGGCCATGGCAGTGAAGACCAGAATCCTAACCACTGGCCACCAGGGAACTCCCTTCGCACTTTGAATCTCTCCTTTTTCTTCTATCTCATATCTCTGACCCAGCCAGGAAAAGTTCTCTTCTTTTAAGTACTCATGTCTTCAAGAAATTGGGCAAACCCAATAGTCCAAAATAATCTTAGCATCTCAAGGTCCAAACCCTTAATCACATCTGCAAAGTCCCTTTTGTGATATAAGGTAATGTATTCACAAGTTCTGAGGGATTAGGGCATGGGCATGTTTGGGAGCCATTATTTTGTCTTTCTATTCTATGCTATCCTATCCTATACTGTCCTATCCTATCCATCTATCTTAGAAGCCCAATTTAAGTCTTAAGTGTTCTAAAAAGTCCTTCTTAACAATTTCTCTTCTAAACTACTGTGCTGTGTGACTTTGAGAGAGTCACTTGATCTCTCTGTTTCACATTTCCATTGGATGCATGGTGTGCTGGTAAATGTTTAGTAGCTGGCTCTCGAGGGTGAGGGAGAAGCCCTGATCTATAGCACTTGCCAACTTCTTTTCTTTTTCTTTTTAAAAATTAAAAAAATTTTTTGGCTGCACCACACGGCTTGTGGGATCTTAGTTCCCTGACCAGGGAACGAACCTGGGCCCTCCGTAATGAAAGTGCGAGTCCTAACCACTGGACCACTGGGGAATTCCTTGCATTTGCCAACTTCTGTGATCTATTCCCACGTGGTGGATTTTAAGCTACCATGTGATGTCATTGAATGCAGAGTTGGGAAGAGATGTGGACAGTCAGCTCTTGTGAGCCAGTGTGAGTCAGCTCCAGTATGCCACTGCTTGTGTGTAAAATGAAGAATTCACTAATTGATCCAAATATCATTGAGGAATCACTGATTTCTCAAAATCCAGGAAAATTTGATAGCTCTCTGTGTAAGTGTGTCCGTTTCTGGGATTGGTGCCACCTCCAGTGTAAATGTTTCAAAGATAGAAGAACATATCAGAGAACCGGTTTTGTGAGAAAAGGCTGGAAAAAACTACCTAGAAAGAGACCCAGAGACCCAGAGACTGCTGTGGTCTGTTGGCCTCAATGTGATCACCAAGTCCCAAATCCAACCACAAAATGAGTTTGTTTTTAGAAAATGTATGTTTTTTTTTCTAGAAACTAATTCAGATGAATAATGATTGTTATTGTGATTTCCTTGGGTACACATTATCAAGCAGAGGAATCAAATGAAGAATGCCAGCCTCAGAAAAGAACCAACAGGATGTTATATAAAGTACATTAATAATTTCCTCTTGTCATATGTGCATTCACTTGTGGTTGCTGAATTTCTTGCTCTAAGGCAGCCCAAGAAAATAATAGCTGCATTTATTGAATGCTTACTACATGCAAGGAACTGTGCAAAGATCGTCACGTGTATTATCTGATTCGATTGGCCTTATTGGTCCCATCTGGCCAGTATCAGATCACTGGGCCAGAAAATGAACGTACTGGGATCTGAACCCTGAACTCGAGCTCCACTGTTCCTGCACGTGAACGCCCTCAAGGTGGGCTTGTAGCAGACATCTGTATAAGAGCCAGTGGGAGGGGTCGGGCTGAAGCCAGAGCTGGCAGGAGGATGAGAACTGACAGGCAAGAGCAGCCTGTTTCTGAAAGAACCAGTTCCCAGGGGCCCATTGACAAATGCTCCCTTATTTATTTATTTGTTGTTGCTGCTGCTTCCATTTACTCAACTCCAGAGACAGGAGTCAAGAATAACGTATGAATAGACTCAGACTAGATGTGGGGGCGTAGCATCTCCCGAGGGCGCCACTGCTGGCCTCTAAGCCTGCCTTCACCTCTCTCTTGCCTTCCTTTTCCCTCTTCCAAGATCCTTGTTAGCTCACACACCCCTAAGGTGACATATACACATTCACTTCATTCAGAAAACAATTATTGAGCACCTACTGTGTCCCATGTGCTGGAAATCCCAAAATGAGAGAATCATAGGCTCAGCCCCAAAGTGTTCCCAAGAGTAACACACCAGGGTCTTAAGGTCATAAACTTCAAAATGCCATAGGAGTCTTCAAATGAAGACTGTAGAAAGCAGACTGCAACTTCTAGGGGAAGAAACTTCTCCCAGGAGGACTGTTGAGCCTTTTAAAAGAAAAAAGGGTGGGGACTTCCCTGGTAGCGCAGTGGTTGAGAGTCCGCCTGCCGATGCAGGGGACACGGGTTCGTGCTCCGGTCTGGGAAGATCCCACATGCCGCGGAGCGGCTGGGCCCGTGAGCCATGGCCGCTGAGCCTGCGCGTCCGGAGCCTGTGCTCCGCGGCGGGAGAGGCCACAGCAGTGAGAGGCCCGCGTACCGCAAAAAAAAAATATAAATAAATAAGAGAGAAAAGGGTGGAATTCTCCAGGCACCAGAGGTGGGAAAAGACTTTTCTCTGGCAGGGGAACCACAATTGTAAATAAATGAAGGCATCGGGCAGGCCTGTGGCTGGAGCTTAAAGTGGGTGTTTAGGGTGGACGTCAGGGGAGTGGGATGAGAGTTGGGAACAGAGCTGGTGGGGAGAGGGGAAAGCAAGTCACAAGAAGCCAGCTTAGGAGGGCCTCCTGTGTCATGCTACTTGGTCTGGACTTTGTCCTGTAGCCAATGAGGCACTGCTGATGAGTTCTAAGTGGGTGAGTGACACAACCGGATTGGCATTTTATAAGATGGCTCTCCGGCCCGGTGAAAGGTGGGTTTGAGGGCGGGGCTGAGAAACCGGATGCTACTGTAAAAGTGCAGGCAGGGATGTTGAGGGCGTGAGCGCAAGTGTGGAGGTGAGGGCAGAGCTGAGAGAACAGATGTGAAGGATGTTCTGTGGAGCGCACACTCAGACCGACAAACCCACGTGCATCCTTTGTAGGGACCCTGCCTGGGGGATGAACTAAGCTTGTGAGCTGGAAGAAGCACACTACACAGACCCTGGCCGGTTGGAGGAGAAAATAAACTCTGGAGAAAGGGGGCTACTCAAGACCCCCGATAAGCCCCGACTACACAGATGGCTGCGGAAATGGCTGCGGGGTGCAAGGCGTGGCGACAGCGCAAAAATCAACATTTAACAGTTCAGGGAAGAGGGCTATCAGCCCGGGCAAGCAAAGAATCAAGCCTTGCCTTGGGGAGGTTATCACCACTTGGCAAAATTGGAAGAATGAAGGACATTTTTGCAGTTGAGAAAACTGAGGCTCAGAGAAGTTGCTGATTTGCCCAGGGTTGCCATGCTGGTGTGAGAAGCATCTAGAACTCAACCCTGGTCTCTGGAGACCAAGTTTAGCTTCTGGCCACACTGTCCTGGTTCCCTTTTGTCAAATTCTGTGACTCAAGTCATCTGTTCCATGTGGTCTAACACTTGACCCGTCTTTAGTTCTGTCATAAGGCTAAACATTTGAGGTCTAGGCTATGTGGCAGAAGATGCTCTAAACACTCTAGATGCTGTTTGACCTAAAGCCGTGTGTCCATACGACAGCTGCCAGGCTCTTTGGGAAATAGCAGGGTCTCTGCTAATTAGAGGAGGGGGAGCTCCGTGGCTTCCCCTCTCAACCTGCTACCTGGCAGCGTTACAGTAGTAGTTCTGCCACAAGTACCAAGAGGCTTAAAGTCACCCACGTGTGGGTAGGTCCCCACTCTCTGCCTTTTCAGGTACCCTGACACCACTTTGCAGAAAAGGGTCACTCTGCAATCATAGCTGGATGGCAGGGTGTGCTGGTCTTCTGGTTGGACCAGGCGTCAGAGACAAGGCTGAAAGGCGGTCTAGACCTGGAATTCTTCTCTGAAGGTGTTGCGCGGCCGGCTTCACCGGATTCTTTTCTTCTGTTTACGCCAGGGCCGCGGTGCCTGCTCTGTCGTTTCAGTCAACCATCTATCGTGAATATCGCTCATTTTATCCACAAAACTTTAATATTTAACATCCTTTATGCTAATTAACTGAGCCTTTGCTGTGGCTTTACATAGTAATATGTGAAGCCCCACCATGGACACTCTGGAGGGTGGGTCATTTAATGAATGGCCTTAGAGCAGTCACTATGTTCTGAAATGATTCCAAGCACTTTGAACTTGACATGTCATAACCCATTTAATTATCTTAAGAACCCCATGAGGTACCTATTAACATTGTCCTCATGTCCCAGATGAGGAAACTGAGTCACAGAGAAAAGTTAAGGAATATTTCCCCAGATGGGGTGTGAGGACCTTGAAAGTGAGCCTATGGGGGTCTGTCCTCCAACCTCCAACCACAGAGCTAAGCTCAGTGCTGGACACACAAGAAATATGTGTTGGTGATAGATAGGAGTCACCCATATGGCAACTGGCTTTATGAGCGGCCTGAGGTTGGAGTGGGTGATTAAGTATGTGTTAGCTGAGAGCTATCCTGTAATGACTAATGGAACCCACTTTGCACCTATCATTTTTCTAGTATGCTTTCCTCCAATCTCCATGGCTCAGAATTGGCCTCCGCAAAGACCTGTTTTCCTAGATGTCTGCAGATTGGCCTACTTGGTCTTTTCTCAACGGAGACAGAAGTCTCTTAGGCATCTTAGGCTGCCGTAGCACCGGGCACCCAATGGAGTCTCCTAAAATGAATGAAAGAATGCATGATTCAGGAAGTCAAATCACATAGGGGTGTGTGTGTGTTGTTGTTTCCAATTCTGTCTAGCTCTTTTTATAAAAACTTGCTTCATTGACTATCATGCCAATTTGGAGAAAGATGTACAGTTTCCATAATAAATTACAAATAAACGAAGAAATGGAATGGAAAAAGGGAGAAAGATAAATGAACACAAATCCAGTGCATGCTGTGTGCTAGGCACTTTCACATATATATTCTCATTTAACACAAAACACATATTTAAGACAAGCTCAGAGAGGTTAAGCAACTTGCCCGAGCTCACACAGCAAGTAAACAGCTTTGCCACTGGCTCTTTCTGATTCCAACCCTGGCTCTTGCCACTGCACCACAGAGGCAGCAAGAAAGTGTGCTTAGGAAAGATGTCAATGTCAGGCAGTGTCTAGAAATGTACATTTTAGAGAAATGCTCAGAGGTCTGCCTTCCCCAAAAGAGAAAAGGCTTTTGAAAATTTCACTACACCTTCTATTCAGAATATCCACAAGTCTAGACAGAAAGGGACACCTAAATCTCAAGATCCCTCCTCTCTTTCAGGTTTTCTATTATATTGAAGGGAGGGGAAACTTTCCAACATGTAAACGTATGTAGAATTTTATTCAAAAATGTTTAATAAATCAAACACACACTTAGAACAAGAAGCCTCACACAACCCAGGTGATAGCTCTTTGTGAGACTGGAGATCCAAGGGGGATCTTGTGTTTCTGTAGAACTGATGGAATGGGAGAGATTGAGGGGGGGAAATACACTCTCTGCCGTAGACAACCACTGAACAGAGGAAGTTCAAAATGAAAGAGGGAAGATTGAAGCTGCACCGAAGGACCGAGGAAAGGAAAGAAGCACAACTTGTCACATCAGTTATCGTGTGAAGATCCTGAGGTGTTTAATTCACATTGGGCTGCGTTGTGTTTGGAGGTTACACAGTTGTTTTGCATCAGTGGTTCTTATATTTTTCCAGACTTCATAGATCACAGGAGCCAGAGCTACCAATGACCGAAGACCAGGGATCACTTTGGCAAGAGGGAGACAGCTCTGAATTTGGAGTCCGTGCTGAGCCCTTTGCCGGAAGAGAGGCTTCTGGCGTCTGATCAAACATGGCTGCCCACTGTCCCTTCATCCATCCATTTATCCAACCAACCAAGCATCTGTTCATCCATTCAGCCAACAAATAAATACTGACACTCCATGCCAGGCCCTGGGCTAGGGGATAAGTTAGGGCAGTAAACGCAACAGACGAGGTCTCTGGTCTTACAGAGAATATTGCATATCTGAGAAGAACCCACAATGAGACCGGATCAAACGGGATCTCCATTAGAATTTGAGATTTCATTCTAAGTGCAAAAGGAAGGTATCAGAGAGTTTTAGGCTGGGGCATGACATAATAAGATTAGGCTTTTCGACAATAATGCTATCATACGGTGGAGAATGGATTTAAGAGCAGGCAGGAGTGAAAACAGAGCAGTGAAGGAGTTACTGCAAGAGATTAGGCAGGATATCACGTGGGCCTGGACTAGGGTGGAAGGTGCTAGAAGGATCTGAGATGCATTCTGGAGGTGGGAACACGCTGATAATTTGGGTTTGGGGAAGGAGAGGAAGAGTCAAATGATGATTTCCAGGTTTCCAACTTGAAAAGCCATGTGTATACTGGTGCCATTTTCTAAGACGGAGAGGATTGGAAGAGGCTGTTGATTCTTCCCATCCTCCAGATGGCATTTCTTGAGCATCTACTATGTGCTAGAGACTCAACACCTGCTTCTGAGAAAAAGAAGCAAATCTATGTCATAGGTTCATCCAGACTCCTGACTCGGCCTGAGAGACAGAGACCCTTCACGGATGATGCTGAGGTCCCATGTGGAATTCAGGATCACCAGTGTGTCCGCGAGGTTCCCCCTCCTGTTTACTCAACGCCAACTTGTGCTCATCAGATCATAAGGTGTTTAAAAGACGAAAATTGACCTGGAATTGGTCATTGGAAAAAAATCTTTATTTTTCTTATAAAATTGACTTAAATATTATGAAAATCATGCCAAACGATCAGGGTTTTCGATTTCCTCTGGCCAGCAGCGAGCTTAGCTATAAATTTGTAGCTTGGCTTGCTTAACAACTATGTCGAGTTTATGATTCTCATAATAGCATTCTGATTTTCTCCTTGATATTGATTACCTCAGCTAAACATCTGTCACTGTCTGCGCCATGGACCTGGAGCAGTCTGGCCACGTTTGTGGCTCCAGCCATCTCCGATTAGACCAAGTATTGACTATGAATGTTCATTCAAAACCTTGCTACGCCATTCAGGTTTCCTGAATTGGATATTTGAACTAAGGGATGTGGGGTAAATTCCCAGTTAACAGTTGGAGGGGATGCTCTGGGGTGTGCCACCAGATCCCCTCTTCACAAATGAAGCCCTCTTTTTCTCAGTGGCCAGGTGTCGGCTGTTAGGGGCTCTCAGCTGCGTTCCTCTCTGAGCGTTCCTCTTAACCATGGTTGCCTTGCCCAAACTCACACCTCTTTCACAGGCAGAGTCCCTAATCAGTGACGAGATGGTCCCAGTACAAAGTCCCAGCCCCCCCTTGTCTCATGGCAGGACAACACTGAAGGCCATCCCGGCTCCAGAACATTCCATGAAATGGGCATCTGTTGTGACTGCCTTCCTTCCCTCCCTCCCTGATGGGTGTTGGTCCTGAGAATACCAACTTCCCTCCCTCCCTCCCTCCCTGCTTCCCTCCCTCCCTCCCTCATGGGTGTTGGTCCTGAGAGTACTACCCAACAAACTTCCCACCCACAAATCTCAGCATCTCTGTTTCCCAGGAAACCCAGCCTAAAACAAGTGGCTGCTGTTGCTGGAGGACACGATTTCTGTAAACACTGGGCACATTGCCACCCCTAAGAATAAGTGATAGTAAGGAAGACGAGAACAGGGAAATTGGTCAGGCGATGGGCAATCTTTGCTTTTAGACAAGTTGTTTCCTTCAATAAGTTCTTAGGTGGCTTGGGGTAAAGGGCAAAACCACCACCCCAAGGCTCTCGAGTCCATGCAGTAGAGTAGGAAGAGCTTCAAACCTGGCTCTGTCTCAAGCTCTGTGACCTTGGGCAATTTACTTAACCTCTCTGAGCCTCTGAGTTTCTTTATCTGTTAAATGAGCCAAATCACCTTTCAGGGTCGTTGCAGAGACTGTATGAGCTCAGAATTGTAAAGCAC
This sequence comes from Grampus griseus, assembly GCF_964374135.1. Lineage (NCBI taxonomy): Eukaryota > Metazoa > Chordata > Mammalia > Artiodactyla > Delphinidae > Grampus > Grampus griseus. The sequence continues at coordinate 69,950,897 of NC_139010.1, forward strand.
CTGGAACACAGAAGCTGCGCCATAAATGCTGGTTTCTTTTCACAGACATGGGGTGAGGGGCACCCTAGCATCTTCCAGGTCAGAGACTGGGGCGTGTGGTACAATGGATCTGAGCATACTGAACCATGCTGGGTTGGTGGGGGGTGTATGTGAGGTAGACTGGGGAAAGGTTACTGCCCCACGCCAAGTTAACAAGCCATCTCCCCTTCCCCCCAAAAGAGGGAGCCCCTGGAAGTGAATGGCTCAGGCAGAGGTCTCTGGGAACAACGGGAAGGAGCAGTGACATGTCCCTACAATGATGTCATCTCTGATTAGGGATGGCTTGAACCATTTAGCCAAAGACCAGCCACGTGACTCTGAGTGAGGACCATCATGGGAAGGTAACTCCATGAGGCTGGCGCCTAGTCTGTCATCTGTATTCCCAACAGCACCGTCTGGCACGTAGTAGGTGCTCAATAAATCCTTGTAGAAAGAATGACGAAAGATCTTTAGTCCCCCCACCACACAAAGAAGTTCTGATGATTCTGGGGTTTGGAGGGCAAACACTGGTAGGGCAAAGTTCTGGGTAAACACTCTGAGGGCAGCAACATCATCAGCCCAGGGGCTCCTCCCGTGTTCCCCAATGTGTCTCCATTGTTTTCCAGGGCTCCTCAAGTTGCACGATGCTCTGGCTACATCTGCAGCTCTCTCTCCTTGAGTAGCGATCCACAAACTATGGCCCTCTTTCTGCAAATACGGTTTTGTTGGAACATAGCCAAGGCCATTGGCGTAAGTACTGTCATCTCTCAGCGTCTGGGGAGTATTGGTTCTAGGACCCTCCGCAGATACCACGATCCCTGGATGCTCAAGTACCTTGTATAAAATGGTGTCGTATTTGCATAAAGCCTACACCACATCCTCCTGTGTACTCTAAATCATCTCTAGATTACTTATAATATCTAATACAAAGTAAATGCTATATAAATAGTTGTAAATGCTACGTAAATAGTTGCCAGCATGCAGCAGATTCAAGTTTTGCTCTTTGGAACTTTCTAGAACTTTTCAAAAAACATTTTTGATCCGTGGTTGGTTGAATCTGCGGATGCAGAAGCGTGGATATGGAGTGCCCAATGTATTAGCTGTGGCTGCTTTTGTGTTAAAATGGCAGGATTGAGGACTCACAACATACACTGGAGGGCCAGAAAAAAACTAAAATTTTTATTACCTGGCACTTTCAGAAGTCTGTTGACCCCTGTTCTAGAGAGAACAAGTGAGGCAAGGGTCCCCCCAAGAAGGCAGTCATTCCGTTCCTGGATTGGAGATTAGACTCACTGAACACAGGTCCTTTCATCTGTGAGGGTCTGGGGGCTCAGGAAATACCATCCCTGATACCAAAGCCAGTGTGTTTTGCAAAGTCTGCTCCACACCAGCTGCTGTACTTAACCCCTTGCCTTTATGTTCTCACATACACCTCGAGGTAACGCCATGAAGTGGGAACCACAGCATCTCTATTTTGCAGACAAGGAAACCAAGACTCAGAGAGAGTAAACGACTGGCCAGCTATCCACAGCAGGGATGTGGTGGAGCCGGGGCTCACCCCAGGTCAGTTCTGAGTCTGGGCTGCTGTTCCTAGGCCCTCCCCTCTGCTACCTTCCCGTACGGAAGGCCTAGCAAGAAGAGGACTGTTGTTATTGGGTTGGCCAAAAAGTTCATTCGAGTTTTTCTGTAACATGTTATAAGCAATAAACATGAAGCAGGTTGGTCCAGGCCCAACAGATGTCATGTGACCCAGTACATCAAAGGCTGGGTCTCCAGCAAGGACATTGTGAGAGAGTCTTCCCTTAGGGTGGAAGAATCAGCCTGCTAGAGAACCTGAGTCCCAAGGCCTCCTGAGGCAGGACAGAGTCTCTCTCCTGCAGCATGTAACCCTACACATGAGAAAAGGTCTCCCAGAGCTCAAGAGAATAGATTGACTTGATCACATCTGAAACCCCCGCTGGGGTGAGGGCTGAAGTCTCCGTGTTTGGATTTAAAAAACAGAGATCCCAGGTAGGTTTGTTCTAACTCCCCAGATAAAACCATATCACATGATAAACTAGTCTTTTGTCCTTCCAAATTAAAAGGATTAAGCATCTTCTGGAGAATTCTCTCTTTTCGGGCTACGTGCAGACGTTTATTCAATTGCACATTGTCATGATAATAAAACTTTAGGGACATAAGACAATATGTGAGAGACCTGTGGCTACTACACAAAGAGCACAAGTGTTCACTTTTTGCTAGACATAGAGGGAAGATTACACGTCAGGGAAATGAATCCGGATTCTAAAGGAGAACAACAAACTCACTGGGTCACTTCCTGTTCACGCAGGAAGAAAAGCTTCTGGTTTGTTTTCTGGGAATCTCTCCACAAAGTTAGACAGTCACTAGTTCACACAAGGCTTTGGAAGCTAAAAGAGATGCCTAAGTCACATGGCTGATTCAGTGATTTGACCTGCCTGGAATTTCCATTTCCACTTTTTACAGCCTGAGCAGATGCTACGAGGGCTCCAGCTTTGAATCTGGAAAATAGCAACATCTTCGTGCACGCTGTCTCTGTGACCCTTGCTCTATGACCAGATAACCAGCAATGGTGTCAGCGCCCCACCAAGGACCCACTTAGCCACTGTCCCCACTTTCGCCACCTCCTAGTCTACGGAAGCCTCCCGCTCACAAGGATTTCTGTTCCATCACCTTGCTTCATTCTTTTTCAGACTTATCACTAACTAAAATTAACTTCTTTACTCTTTCATGGTCCGCCTAACTCCCCCTCGACCAGAATGCACGTTCCTTAAGAGCAAAGTTCACGTCCACCTCCTCCATCCTGGTGTTGCCAATGCCAGGCTCACAGCAGATCATCGTGGATAATCAATCAATATTCATGTAGTGTTCATGAATATTGAAGGGAGTTTACAAGTGCACAAATACTTTAGCTTTCCGTACCCAGTCTTCCTTTTCACATGGAGTTGGCTATGCTATCTAAGGCGCCCAGGTTACAAAGTATCCAACTATCACTGTGCGACTGTGGTTATTCCTTTGCTCATTCATTCACGATGTATTTATTGAACACCTATCATGAGCCAGCCGTGTGCCAGGCATCCCTGCCAAGAATTCAATGGTGAGCAAAACAGAGCGCCCACCTCATGAGCTTTTGGTCCATCGGGGGCAGTGGGGAAACAGATACTAATGGAAGAGCTATACAGCTATGCAGTTACAACCCTGATGAGTGCCATGAAGGAAAAACTCAGGCAGGGCTTCTGAGGAAGTAATGTTTGGGTTGAAATCCGAAAGATGGATTAACTAGGTGGCTATCTAAATGAACTTGCTAAAGAGTGATCAGGGTTAGAGGTAGGAACAGAGTTAGGGGTGGAATAAGGATAAGGGGAAGAATAGAGGAAGGTTAGAGAAGAACTTTTCCAGAAAAGTGTGCGTGTATTATAGGGATCAGATGGATGTGGACCAAGAGTGAGTTGACGGCTGCCTAAATGAGGGTGGAGACAAAAAAAAAATTGGAGAACAAAGGACAGATTGGGGGTAATTTAGGAGGTAAAGTGGCAGGACTTGGTTTGTCCTTCAAGGGTTGTCTATCTCGTGGCTGGGGCACTGACTCTGGCCTTCTCCTGGGCTGGTACCTTTGGGGCCCTTCATGACCAGCAACCTGGCCTCCAAAGGTGGAAGCAGCCACTGAGGAGTCCAGGTACACGTGCCGAGTAGGGACGGCAAATGGGTGAGGTGAGGCCCAGGGGAGCACCCGCCTCAGTCGGCAGCAGGGTTTCGGAACCTGGATTCAGGACTCAGGTGAGAGGATTCCTGGAGCCCTTGCATAGATTACTGCGGGCAGTGAGGTGTTGACGGGAGCTCACAGTGGTGCCTATGAAGGAGATCAGTCATGCCCACGAGCACCCGCACTTCACAGGTAACTGTTGCTCTATACATTGCTACCTGTAACCGGCGCAGCTATAAAAGGAACGCAGGAAACAATTGGCCCCGAATAGGAACACCCTGGGTTTTCTTCCTGCTCTTGATCAAAGAAAGACTCCAATGAAAGGAGAAAAAAAAAACTAATTAAAAAGTTAAAACCTTATGTAATGAAATTTAAAAGAAAACTTTTGAAGCCAACAAGCAACCATGGGCAATGCTTCAAAGGGCCCAGAATCAATGTTTGTCAATAGCAGTTTTGCCTCCTTTAATTTATTTTTCATGAATGTAAAGCGTGATGTTATTAGGAGCCCATCCATGCCTTAATTCTGTTTGAGATTTGGTGAATCCGAACTCTATTAACATTCTGTTCAAATCGGCAATGTCAGAGGCCTGTGGCAGGAGTTTCACCCTATTAGGGCTCTCACCCTGTGGCTGGGATGCCAGGGAACCATCGGGCCTTCTGCGCTGAACACTCAGCAGCTACCCCCTCACCCCCAACCCCGGGAGCCAGGGGCACTTTGCTGCTTTCTCTCCAGAAAACAAACCACCCCCATGGCTCAGCCCAGCCCCAAAGTTACCATTTGTTTAATCAAGATAGTTGGTTTGCAAAACATTAAACATTAAACAGTATTTGACGCCTAGTTAATAATTTGCATCCTCTTCATTTGTTCCTGAATCCTTGGAGACTGACACTTTCCCCCCTCAAGGCACAGACAAAAAAAGAAATTGTTTTTAGAGCAAAACAAGAGTTCTTACACTACAAAGATGTTTGCCAGAATGTCTGATCTCCATGTTCTGCTGTTAATGTTTCTGGCGGGAAAGACAGTCTTCGGGGTAAGTGTTCTTTTCAAATATCTGTAGTTGAGAGACTCTGAGGTTATTAGGAGGACCAAACCAGCTGGGCCAGGAGTGATGAGAAACTTTAGTCGTGAAAGGCTGGTGCCGCCAGGTGGAATAGGTCCTGATTTCAAGGGCTCATGCAGGCCTGGCATGTTGGTTGCTGTTAAGGGGCCAGTTCCATGAAGCCATGCAATTGACATGAGCCCTCTTGGAGCAGAGTCTCCACGAACACCTTCCAACTAAGGAGATCAGAGCAAGAAGCTCTGCTAAGGCAGCGTGTTGTGATCTGGCGTGGATCTCAGAGATCCCTCTGGGAAGCTGCCGAAAGCTACAAGCTCTCTCTCTGTAAGTGCCAACACACATACCACGTCCTCCAGCTACTTCAGGTGACGCTAGGGTAAGCATCCCTGTGCTTTGGCTCTAGAGGAGAATCCTGCTGGCAACAGGTTCACTTAGATGGATTAGATTTGGAGAGAAGCTTTGTGGGCAGCACTTTTTCTCCCATCACCCTGTAACCGTGGCTGTAGTGAATGGATCAGAGAGGAGCAGGGGCCCCAGGAAGGTCATGGTGAGAATGGAAGGAAAGGGACATCAGGGGTTCTCACGTGGGGGACTCAAGACATCCGGGAGCAGGTGAGTTGTGGAGGTGTCGGCTCCTGCTGTGTGCTGTTGTGGTCCAAGAGTGTTAGCTGGGTCTCTGCGGACATGTGAGAGAGGGCCTTCACCAGACCTCGCGTCTCTTGGTTGGGTTGGAGGTGTGAGTGTGGGCTTGGGAGCCCGGGTTTGAATCTCAGCTTTGCCGCCTTCTAGCTGTGGAACAAGTAACAAGTGACATCATCTCTGTGAGCCTCAGCTTCCTCAAACCTAGTGATAATCTCCCCCAGATTTGGGGAGGGTCGAGACCGATTAAATGGGGTAATGTATGTGGCTTTCAATAAATGTTAGCTCTTTTCCCTTGAGATTTCCAAAGTGAATACGAGTTCTCTATAAAAATCAGAGAATGCGCCCCTTTGTTGGAGTGGAGGGGGTTTGAATAGAGAACAAGAAAGGGGTGAGAACTGAAATAACAGTCATAACCTATTTATCTCATTAAATACCTTTGTATCTTATTTTCCATTTCACTCCATAGAGATTTTCCTGCAGGCAGCAGATTAAATTCCAGGTTTTCTGATTAGCACGCTTTAAAAACAACAGCTTCTCCTCCCCTTTTGGTCAACGGTACTCAGACATCTACCTTAGTTCCATATTAAGCTGGCAATGACTCACCTCTGGAAGAGTTTTCTTTTCCAGAGATGACGTGTGTGTGTGTGTGTGTGTGTGTGTGTGTGTGTGTGTGTGTGTGTGGCTACAATGACCGGTTGTTATCAAACCCCCTACATCACTGATTGTTGTTGGATGTCTGGGGCCAAGATCCTGCAGAAATACCGCATGTCTAGAGAAAAGCAATGGAAACTATCAGAGGTTCACAAGGGACCCGGTGAAAGTACCAGTCAGAAAGAATTAGATCCTAAAGTTTGCAGGCAAGGAAGAGAGTGGATGCAGTCTGTTTGAAATTCACCAAAAGGTATTGCTCGCCCCAAATCCCTTTTTTACAAGCCCCAGTGAAATTTTAGGGTTAGCGATGAAAATATAAGTCAATAATGGATAAAAGAGAAAATACGAGAGATAGCCTTTAGGCAATGAGATTAGTCAATTCCAAAGAGGGGATTCAGGGCTTTGGAATGTTCTCTTACTCCAGATGTGTGCCAGACAGGTGGTCGGGAGGGCAGCTTGTGTCCCATAGGCCAGTACACAGACATCCAGGGGAAAATGACCAGTTCACTCAGATGTCTAGAGAGTTTGAGGCAACACCAGGAAGGAAGGGGCCACATAGCCTGATGGACAGGGTGGCCTCTCCTGCCCCATGTAGCTAAAAATAATAACCACCTGCTACCATTTGATGAAAACTCCTGTGTGCCAGGCTCTGTGCTTTTGACGTCTTGGTCTTTGGGTCCTCCAGAAGGACCCTAAGAAATAGGTACTGTTACTGATCTCAGTTTACAGATCAGGAGCTGGGTAATGTGTCCTCAGGTCACAAAGCTGGGAGGTGGCAGAGCTGAGTCCTAGACTATGGCTGGTGTCCATCTGTCTGGATAAGGTCTCTTGCCTGGGGCCCTGGCTAAGGACGAGATTTCTTTGGTCCATATAGCTTCAGGGCATTGTCTTTCCTGTAGGGATGGGAGGCTTTTAGACCAGGGGCCTCTTTCCTGGGTGGAGTGTAACAGATTCCATGTGCCTCTGAAACTTTAAAGCAAAGGGTCTCTGATTGCTGCCCATTGGAAAGGTGCCTGGAGACCCTCCCATGAGCTCAGATCATGCAACAAAAATTATGAAGACTTCTCTGTAGGCTCGTCTTTAACTTAGGTTTTCATTCAGATATCCACGATCCGAAAAAGTGCAGTCAAATATAGTTGTCATGGATTCCAGGGAATCCTCTTAGTGCCTTCCTGGTCTGGTCTAGATTTGTTTTCCTTACCTGTCAGTTTTGAACACCTGTCCCCAGCACAGTCTTGTATTGTTATTCCCATTTTTTGAAGAAGAAACAAGCCCAAAGACGTTGAACTAACTTCCCAGCCAGGACAAAGACCCAGCTCCGTCCAATTCCTTGTCCATCACAGGAGGCCTGCTCAACTGTATGTGCCCCGTCCCCAGGGCTTGGATATCTCTTCTTGCTGTGGTTCTTAGGGTGATTTGAGGTGCCACTGGCCTCAGCCATAATGTAGTTTGACCTCTTCTAGGGTCATAAGCCAGAGGACAAGCTTGTCGGGCCCGCCCTGCTTATCTCAGCCCATGCGCAACAGCGGCCTTACAATTAAAATGCATGTTTGCTCCCATTTCTAAGCTTTTTAAACCCTAGAGTTTAGAGTCCAAGAACTCTAGAACTCCAGAATCCTCCTAGATAGAGAGTCACAAAAATGTCTGCACAGACCAGAGGTTGCAAATTGGTAGCTTGGGGTACATCCTGCTCACAGCCCGAGTTTTATTTGGTGGGTAGGAGTTCAGCCTGAAGAGTATTTTCATTTCCTTTCAATTGCCTGGTGACATCTGAGAATCAGAACATTTCACATAACAATACAGATCCCCAGCTTTTCTTGAAAATCAGGCATTCTAGTGACACAGGCTCCCATTCTTGCATGGCACAAAGGGGAGAAGGAACTATTGCTTATTAGAAGCTGAATTAGAAGCTTATATTAGAAGCCTCCCAGATCCCACAGGCCCCAGCACCCTCTCTTTCTGACACCCTCTCTGCTTGACAGGTGTACACTATCTACCTCATTCTACCTTGGAAAGAGAGAGGCAGAAAGAGAAAGAAAAGGAGAGAGAGCCTGCTTGTCCGGTTATTGTTTAGCAACCCTGTGGAGGCTGAGGGATTAGAGCCAATTTTGGATGGTCAGGTAACAGGGCTCAGTGTCTGATTAATTCAAGCATCCACATCTACCTGGCCCCCAGGACCAAACAAGGCCATGGATGGGATAACACGAACCACCTTTTTCAAAGTGTCGATGCTCTGGAATGTCAGAGTCTCTTTCAGGCCTAGGAGACATCACTTCCTCTTGCTGTAACCCATTCAGAGTCTTCTGGAAAAGAGAGGGGCTGAATTGCACTGCATGTTCTTATAGATTTTTAAGAAACCTGGTCCTAAGCACAAGTCCATCTCATTAGCTTTGGCGGTGTACACTGGTATTTAGGGAAATCAGGTCGCAGGAAATCGCATGTGTATGTAGGCACAGATATATTTATATTTTCAATTCATTAGAGTTTCCTAAATGCAAAAGCAATTCTGCTGTCACAGAGAAACAGCATGGCAGAATATTCGGCAGCCGGGATTTTAAATAAAACATGCTTTTTCTTCATAATTAATATAACAAGGTTTCCTGGCTTAGGACTTGGCAAAGATCCCAGGAAAAATGAGGGGAGGGGGTTGGTGTGACGTGCTTGTGACCTGATGAACAAATTCGAGGAAGAGTTTGTGCTGAGTGAGCTCCCCTCAATCACTTAATAATTTGAAAAAAAAAATTCAAACTCATTGACAGCAGTGGCTAATCATAATCATAATCATAGCAGCAAGTATTTATTAAGTTTATCAAATCTTTACCATATGTCAGGTATTGTGTGCTTATTATCTCATGTAAACTTCCCAACAGCCCTATGAGTTAAGGACCACTGTTATCCTCATTTTACAGATAAGAAACTAAGCTTTACAGAAATTAAGTAATCTGTGCAAATGGCCTGCCCGCGAGGTTACAGAGCTGGAATTCAAACCCAGGTCTGCCTGATGCCAGTTCCATGCTCATAACCACTGTGTTAGAGGTTGCCATGCCGGGCACTACCCCGAAACGACTGGGACTCTCAATGTGGAATGGAAGGTGTCCAGGGGGACAGTGGCCTCAGACTCCAGTTTCAGGCAGGAGGAAAAGCCACTCCCATCTGGAGGCTCCTTCAACAATCCCCAGAGCTTTTCTTTCCAACACCAGAAGGATCAAGTCTTGCTAGATGGAAACCCACTAGCTCAGTGCTTTCAAAACTTTAGTCATGAATGAATCCATCTTCAGAAATTTTGCCAAAGCCCAGACTAGTTTCTTAATACTTTTGTTGAACAGACTCATTTTTTGTCTACCTCGATAGATATATTTTTAAAGGAAACCATCACTACTATAAATGGGAAAATCAAAGAAGATGAAACAATGCCATTGATTTCTAACCGGCTGCAGCTGTCACGCTAAAACGCAGAGCTGACGCCTGCTTTCTCCTTGTTAGGAGCAAGAGGTAGAGGGGAGGGACTTACCAGGGCCACCCCAGTCTGTCTTTGTGATGGGATTGGAAGAGATGACAGTAAAACTGAGAAGGGAATGACTCTGTCACGCTGTGTTTTGATGTGATGACTCTCCCTGGCCAGGCACCACCCAAATCAGCTTGGGTACCAGCAGCGGTTCATGTCCCACAACAGAGAAAGCACAGAAGTAAAGACAGCTTCAGGGGTGGAGTTGGTTCCCATCAATGGGGAAGTTACTTTCCTGAGAACCGACTGGCCAAGGAGGTGAATATGGGGCTTGTGCCCATGTGGTGGGCCTCAGACTCCACCCCCACAGGCCCTTCTGTTTCTTTTTTTGTACACCTGCCTTTTCAAAGGGTTTTGAAGTGCATGATCACATCCAGAAATGAGTGTTTGTTTTTATCCAGTCTCCTTATCCTGGATGGTCTCACCATCAATCCTTCAGCCCCCTCCCCACAAGTCCTGGGATGAGCCATCCGTACGAATACTTCTCACTAAGTGCTTACCTGAAGAGTAACCCACTGCAAATGCTGTGCTCTCCCTGAGCAGACAAATCCCCCTGAATCAAACGTCAGGTTGGGTAAGGGAATTCTTTATTTTATCACTGGGGAAACGAGGCACAAAGAGATTCAACAATTTGCACGGGAGCAAAGATAGACTCACCTGTCTCCTTGGCCAGGAGCTTCAGGCCCAAGAGAGGTAGAATTGAAGTGTGGCCAACGGCAGAGTGAGCTGGGGGCTGATTGAAAATGCATGTTCGGGGCCCACTCCAGGCCCATGGGAGCACAACCTGCAAGTGGGGCCCAGGGATCTGAATTCTTATCAAACGCTCCCCAGATAAAAATGGAAATTCCCAGGGTCTACAAACGGGACTCTCCTCTCTGCCCTGCCCCGGCCTTGCTCGCCGCATGAAGCTGCAGTCCAGTCTCCAGTTAACTGGGCAGAGGTCTGCACAGGTGGCTCTGAGCCAGGCACAGGTGATCAGCCTCACAGGGAGGCGACCCGGCCTTGAATTCCTCCCTGGCCCAATCCACTCGCGTCCTTACAGGAGCCACGTCACCCTGCTGGGCCTGAGCTTCCTCCTTTGCACATAAAGGGTCGAGGCCAGCTCCTCTCCACAGTGCCTCCTGGCTCATCGCTGCGGTCCTGTGAACAGCTTCATCCAGGCCCTCGAGAAGGAAACCACCCACAGGGACCACTGGCTGGTGCCTCTCCTTTGACCTCTGAATTTTCCCGTTAGAGCCGTTCCTCCTCACCCTGAGCTTCAGATTAAAGCAAAGCCACAGGGAAGCTGCCGATCCTGGGACAGCGTCGCACAGCTTGTGCGCTAAAGCAAGGATGAGATTCCTTGTGACTACAAAGGACTGAGTGGCACCGCCTCATACCTGCTAGGATGCCTAGAACCTTTTAAAAATGGAGGGCTTCCCCGGTGGCGCAGTGGTTGAGAGTCCGCCTGCCGATGCAGGGGACACGGGTTCGTGTCCCGGTCCGGGAGGATCCCACATGCCGCGGAGCGGCTGGGCCCGTGAGCCATGGCCGCCTGAGCCTGCGCGTCCGGAGCCTGTGCTCCGCAATGGGAGAGGCCACAACAGTGAGAGGCCCGTGTACCGCAAAAAAAAAAAAAAAAAAAAAAAAAAAAGGAAAATAACAAGTATTGGTGAGGATGTGGAAAAATCAGAACCCTCATTTATTGCTGGTGGGAATGTAAAATGGTGTAGCCACTGCGGAAACAGTATAGCGGTTTCTTAAAAAGTTAAACGCAGTATTACCATATGACCCAGCAATTCTACTTCTGGTACTGGCCCAAAAGAATGGAAACCAGGGGATCAAACAGATATCTGTACATCAATGTTCACAGCAGTCTTATTCATATAGCCAAAAGATAGAAACAACCCAAGTATCCACCAACAGATGAATGGATAAACAAATTGTGATATATAATGGAATACTATTTAGCCATAAAAAGGAACACATTTTTGAGATATGCTACAACGTGGACAAACCTTGAAAACATTATTCATAGTGAAATAAAGCCAGTCACAGAAGGACACGTAATGTATGACTCCACTTATAGGAGGCACCTAGAACAGGCAAAGTCATAGAGACAAAGTGGAATAGAGCTTACTACGGGCTTGGAAGAGGAAGGAAGAGAGTCGTTGTTTAATAGGTACAGAGTTTATGTTGGGGATGATGAAAAAGTTTTGGCTATAGACAGTGGTAATGGTTACGTAACATTGTGAATGTAATTAATGCCACTGAATGGTATACTTAAAAATGGTTAAAATGAAAAATATCATGTCGTATATATTTTACAATTAAAAAAAAATGACTGAGGCTTTGCACATCTCATGACATAGCTTTTTGCAGGAGGGGCCAGAGTGGGAGGTTGTTGTGAGGCAGCAGTTGGGATGGTGCCTGGGATACTGGCAACCCCTGTCCTCTGTCACCTCCGCCTCTCACCCTAACCTTGAGCTGTGTCCAGCAGTGGGGACTGGCTCTGCTGAGCTGCGCAGTCCTGTCCCTGGCTTGCCTTCCAGCCCAGCAGCCTCACCCTCACCTGGCCACAGTGCAGAGTTCTCTCCTCCCCAGCTACCTTTAGGAGCAATGCAAATCTTTTCCTGGTGTGCAGTGACATCTGGTCTACCACCCGGTCATGGCAGAATAACTGCAGAGAAAGAGATGGCTGGAATTTGAGTCCCAATGTCTTACTTACCAGGTGAAAGATTTTTCTGCTATTGGTTCATTCTAAGTCAAGCTTCTAGCCCCAAAGGTCAGGTCTAGCCCCACTTCTGCCCTCTACTGCTTCCCAGTCCTCTGAGAATATTTCCTATCAGTTAATTCCTGGAACCCATCAAGGCAGATTTTAGCCTCTGCCTTTTTGTTTTGTTTTCAAGAAGGTCTAGAATTGTGAAAGGTGGAGGAAGAACCTGAGTTGAAATAATTACTAGAATACAGATAGGACAGAAGAGATTAGACCTCAACTCCCTCCACCCTCGAGGAGATTACACTGTAAATCAGGAAGACTCCGAAGCAGGATCCTTCTCTCTGCCCCTCCCTGCCTTGCCCACCAACCACCTTGAGCCTAGAAGACACCAGATCGTGAGACACGCTGCCTGGTGACTGGGCTGGGGGGTGGGATATGAACATTGCTAATAATTTGCTTCTAACTGGGGAAGGCCAAAGTCCTGAGCCACGGGTCCACTGTGGAAGCCCGATTGTAGATGGACCAGCAATTGCATCTAGAGAGGTCTCTCTGAATCTATTGCAAAGCAGCTACCTTTCCATGTGCAAGAAGCTGCTATTCCCAGCCCTCTAAGAGGAGCCGAGGCAGCTGTGACCCCTCATCCCTGGTGAGACTGGGAATAAATGTGGTAGACGAAACAGGCAGTGGCTCGTGTGCCTTCTGATCTGGGTGAAGATGTTTGCTGAGATGTGTTTGTCACAGTGGACTGGCTGAGGCTGCAGATGACTTTGTCCCTTCCCCAGATGTCCATGGGACCTAGTGGCCCTCTCTGTGTCTTCCCAGGCCTGGGCAACTCTGGACAAGATTTTCCCAAAGGTTTCCAAGAATAAGGACCCAATCTCTTCACCGGGCTCCATGTCCTGCTTCTCTTAGCATTAAGTAGCTCTCCCACTTCCTTCTCCATCTTTTCAACACCATGTTTGCAGGCTGTGGGTCCCTCATCCCTCACAGCAATGGCTCTGGTGTTAGACTGGCTCTTTTCTGGCCTGGCTCTATCATTTACTAGCTGAGTTATTTTGGGCAATTTAATCTCTGCAAATGTGTCTTCTCACCTCTAAAATGGGCATAATTATAGTACTTCAATTATCAAGGATTCTGTGCAATAAAAGAGACAAAACGCACATACATCATTTAGCACAGTCCTTGGCAACTGTCGGGTCCTAATAAACGCGAGCTGAGATCACAGCTGTCCCTTCCTGCGCCTCTTCCTACTTCTTTTGCATCAATGACCTTCTATTTAGATTTGTAAGTCCCAGGCATAGGAGTTCTTACTTCCCTGTCTCTTTTGAAAACTGGAATGGAATAATGGGATGAAAGGAGGCAGATATTGTGTCTATCCATCCCCCTCAGCCCCCCGCCATCATCCAGGTTAGTTTCAGGATCCAGGTATACGGCATAAATCACTGGCTATTGTCCTAGCCTTTCCGGTTTGGTCCCCCAATATCCAGCCTGGTGTTTGGGCTGCCGGTGTCCACATTTCACCACAGCCTCTTTCTGAGGGTGGATCCAGTGATCCACAAAATGAGTGGGTCTGCTTCCGACCCCTGGGACACCCTGACATGCAGCCCAGGCTGCACAGCTGGGCGGCAGCTGCTTCAGACCCCCTGAGAGCCTGTGGGATCTGAAGGTGCCCCCAGGCCAGGAAGGTCCTGTTTTCTTTCTGTTTGCTTTCCGTCTGAGCCCCAGCTCCAGCTCCAACTCCTGGGAAGGGCACGTCTGCCACCTGCTGGCTGTGGGCAGCGCAGCACCGGACTCTCCCTCAAGTTCCAGTTTCCAGCTAAGATTTGGGGGTCTCGCCCTGGCTCAGGTCCTGAAGGGCTGGATGAAGACAGGTAGAGAGTGACGGGCCCTGACGTCCACACAAGCTTTATGGAGGGAGGATGAGGCAGGCAAAGGACCAGGACTGGCTGTGACGAGGGAGAGACTGAAGGAGGTGTAACATTTGTCCTCAGGGTCCCCTCATGCTTCTTCTCTGTCACCTGCCTGCCACTCATGCCCAGAGGTGTCAACGTCAGCTGCTCCCTGTTCAAGCACCCCAGCCCCAGAAACACCCTAAGACCTGAACCTGCCCTTCTTCTGCCAACTCCGCCTGCCACTACCAACCCCCACCAAACAAAATCCCCACCCCTTGTCTATTTCCTGCAGAAACAGGGCAGGGCAATAGTGATGCATTTAAATAGTCACTGTCCAGACAACAGATGGCTTCTATCCCTTTCTTTTCTTTTTTCCTTTTTTTTTTTTTTTTTTTTTGCGGTACGCGGGCCTCTCACTGTTGTGACCTCTCCCGTGGCGGAGCACAGGCTCCGGACACGCAGTCTCAGCGGCCATGGCTCACGGGCCCAGCCGCTCCGTGGCATGTGGGATCTTCCCGGACTGGGGCACGAACCCGTGTCCCCTGCATCAGCAGGTGGACTCTCAACCACTGCGCCACCAGGGAAGCCCCCTCTCCCTTTCTTTGCATGACTTTCTCCCCCACAACTTTTTATTCTGTAATTTGTCAAACCTCCAGAAAACTGGAAAGAATAATTCACTGATTATCATTCACCCAGATAGATGCAACACAGAACCTTTGCCATAGTTGCTTTCTGCCATGATCTCTTATGCATTGGGGAAAAACCCAAACGAACTTTTTGGCCAACCCGATATATACATTTGTTTTGTTTGTTTGTTTGTTTGGTTGGTTGGTTTGCTGAATCATTTGCACCTAAATTGCAGACATCTCCCTCCCTACTTCAGCGTCTTCTAAGAATAAGGACGTGTTCCTACAAAACCACACTACCATTATCACTCTCAAGAAATTCAACACTAACGAAATAATACTGACATAAATCTATATTCAGACTTCCCAATTGTCCCAATAATATCCTTTAGGGCTTTTCTTTTCTTTTCTTTTTTTTAAATCTAGGATCCAATCAAGGACCCACGCTGCATTTAGTTGTCAGGTGTCTCTAGCCTCATTTAATAAAGAACAGTCTTCCCATCTTTTTTGCCTTCTATGACACTGACGATCTTGCAGAGCCGAGGCTGGTTATTTTGTAG
This sequence comes from Grampus griseus, assembly GCF_964374135.1. Lineage (NCBI taxonomy): Eukaryota > Metazoa > Chordata > Mammalia > Artiodactyla > Delphinidae > Grampus > Grampus griseus. The sequence continues at coordinate 69,966,268 of NC_139010.1, forward strand.
AAAGCCCACAACTTGGGCCTCTCACGTTCCTCATGAGTAGATTTAGGATAAGCATTTTTGTCCAGAATGCTACACGTGGATGTTGTGCCCTATTGTGCGTACATCACGTCGGGATGCTTTCTTTCCTTTTACCATTTTACCCAAAAATGACTGAGGAGGCTACAGTAAAACAGAAAATTAAAACTTCTGCGGAGGGTAGAGGAAGCAAATATACCAAACTGCCTAGACTGGGTATGAGGAAGATACATCACACTGACGGCCGCTTCCTGGTCACCGAGACCCACCCAAAGGGAACCCTGTCAGGAGCTAGAACTCTTGTTTTCCAAGTCAGAGGTCAGCAAACTTGGTCTGTAAAGTACCCGATAGGAGATATTTGGGATTATACTCTCTGTGTCAACAAACGCCCTGCAGTTGCAGCACAAAGGCAGACACAGGCAATGTGTAAGCAGGTGGGCGTGGCCATGTTCCAATAAAACTTTATTGGCAAAAACACAACTGCCAGGTTCGGCTCAGGGACCTTTGTTTGCTGACATCCGATGTAAGTGAAAGAAAATATTCCAGCTATTAAATAGGTAAAACTTTCTTTTTCTGGTAAGTACTGCATTGTAAAAAAAACAAAAAACACTACCACCACCACCAAAAACACTATTCCTATCATTATTTACTTTTTTATGCAAAACTTTTTGAGGCATGCCATGTGCCCAGCACCGGCTCAATATTGGGTAAATACCTCAGAGATGAAACATACAAGAGCCTCCACTTTCTTGTGAGGGCAGAGTTTGATGTGAGAGACAGATAACATGCAAATAAACATACAAAACTACAAGCTGTAATGGGGACCATGGAGGAAATGAATGGGTGCAGAGACAAAACAATGGGGGCATGTCATACTGATAGGGGAGTCAGGGAAGTGACATTTAAGCTGAGACCCAGTGATGGTCATTGGAGGGGTTGGGTGGAGAGCTTTCTAGGCAGAGGGAACAGCAATTGCAAACGGCCTGAGGTGGAAAGAGCTTGGCTAGTGTCATTTTGAACCTAGGTGTGGCTGGAGGTTAGTAAAGAGCGGCAGGAGAGAGGGGTATGGGAGGAGGTTTACAGGTCATAGTTGGTGTTTGTACTTTATTCCAAGAACAGTGGGAAGTAATTGGAGAGTTTAAGCATCTGTCCATCTCCAACCTTAAGGAACTGTCACCTGAGACAATCGCTAGACTTGGGCGTGAATCCGAATCCTCTCACGGCTGTGTGACCTCTGAGCCTCAGTTTTCTCACCTGTGAACAGGCTGATAAAGCCTCTTCATAGGGTTGTTAGAAGAGTTAAATGCAGCAATGTATAGTCGGCCAGAGGAGATGCACATGCTGATCACTGTACCTGACAAGACGGTCAGCACCTGGGCGGCCAGGTTCCAGCATGGAACAGGTAAGAGCAAGCACTACACATCCCCCCTGGGGAGAAAGAGTGACGCTTTGGAGCACTCAGCCAGCACAGGAAGAGCGGGGAGCATCGTCAAATAGGCCCCAGCCCCTCTCTCTCCAATCCACGACACCACCGCTCCAGCCATCAGGAAGTACCCCGTGCTCCTGTGCCCCAGCTGTGACTCCGAGAAGGCTCCTTTCAGCTCGCAGGAGCTCAGGAAAGCACCCAGCCTGCTCAGAGGACTCAACCTTGCTCTGCTCTGTGTCATTTTGTTTTTCAGTTCTCCCTCCTGTCTTTACTCACCGACCCGGACCCAGGTGAGTGTGCGGACCCCCTTGGGGCTTCCAACCCCACAGGCTGGTTCTGGGATGGAGAAAAGGGGGCCCGGACATGCGAGTGTGGATGTGACCTCAGGGTTCCAATGGTTCAGAAGTGTCACGGACCGCTTTGAGGATCTTCCCAGAGAAATGCATTCCTGGGTATTTGTGTGTCCACACACACACACACACACACACACACACACACACAGTGCTTTACACAATTTTGAGTTGCCTGTGGACATCCCTGATGTCCAGTCTCATGACCCCAAGGGAAGAATTGCTGAAGCCATTAAACCCCTTCATTTTATGCAGAAGGATACTGCGGCCCAGAGAGGGGAAGCAACCTGCCCGAGGTCACACAGCCCATTAGTGTCTGAAATGAGACCAAAAGGCCAAGGCAAAGTGAGGGTGTCTTGAACAATGGCTCCAGGAAGGCCAGCCCTGTGCTACCCCACTCTCTCCACCCACTTCGGTGGGGAGCCAGCCCCTCTGTGCTGAGAGGGTGGTGCTGTACAGGCAGCCCCCGGCTGGCCCACCGCTGCTGATGGCCTCTCACCAGCACCCCCACTGGGTTGCCCCTCCACCCGGTGTGTCTCCTCAATGTTCTTTCACACAGGCTCTTCTCTCACAGACACACCTGCCACCTCTCACCTGCCCCGCTTCCTCTGCCTGGTGCCCTCAGACGGGCCTGGGCTGAGCAGAGCTGCTCCTTCCTGCCACATCGTCCATCTCTCGGTCTCTGTCTCTGGGTCTGAGTCTCCCTCTGCTGCTCTGAGGCCCAAGGGAGAAAACTCCACTGATTATTTCACTGGGGCAGAGGACACATCCCCCACTGGTAACGACCTGCGTTGGTCACCCACAGAGGACAAGAGCCAGGCACATGGAGATCACAGTCGCGTCTAAACATTGGATCAAGGGTCTCTTCGGAGCAAAGAAGGTGATAACTGGGTCAAATTCAGCTTGACAGTCAATATTCTCTGGCAGCAAAGCCCTGGATGGGCAGACAGATTTGTGCCGGCTCAAGGCAAGCGATGCTTGGAACTTGTCCTGCCCTGCACACTCAGGGAATGTTTGTGGAATTGGATAGAAATGTACATGAGCGTGGTGTGGGGACTGGGAAAGGATCTGTGTCTTTCCCCAAAGCAAAGGAGAGTGTTGAATTCAACAACATATAATTCAATTGCTTGGAAGAATCATATTTCAGGGGGCTCCCCCAGCTGGGCAGACCAGCAGCACACTTGGAATCCAGGGTGGGTCCAAGGCCAAGAGATGGGAAGAGATGCCCCCTCCCCAGCCTTCAGCGCGAACTTCTCAGGCACCACTGAAGGGGCTGCTTTGGTCTGGGTGCCCACGAGACAGAGCTTCGGAACTGTGGGCTTGCACAGAGGAAGAAACAGGACATCTAACACTCAAGGGACCTCACCCTCTTCAAGTGTTTGAAAAGCAGCCCCGGGCTTCCCTGGTGGCGCAGTGGTTGAGAGTCCGCCTGCCGATGCAGGGGTCACGGGTTCGTGCCCCGGTCTGGGAAGATCCCACATGCCGCAGAGTGGCTGGGCCCGTGAGCCATGGCCGCTGAGCCTGCGTGTCTGGAGCCTGTGCTCCACAACGGGAGAGGCCACAACAATGAGAGGCCCGCGTACCGCAAAAAAAAAAAAAAAAGAAAAGAAAAGCAGCCCCACCCGTAGTCCACCAGGTGGGCTTTGTGGGAGTTAACAGGAGTATTTACCTCAAGAAACTTTACTGCCACCTGCCAGAAAGTTGCAAAAGACATCTACAATGACTATGAGTTTATGACACCCTGGACTGTGCAGTGAACAACACGAACAAATGTATGCAGTGGCCCTACTGAACAGACCTCACAGAAAAGGGAGTGGATACATTCTTTGTGTCCATAAGGCCTTCAGCTTTAATCAAATAGATTGGAAAATTTAGGGTCAGATTTGATCTGCAAACAGGAAGAACTTCCTCATCATCATAGTTGTCAAAAAATCTGAATGGGCTTTTGGGCTCTTGAGTGGTAGTGAGTTCTCCATCACTGGCGGTATTCGAGCACAGGCTGAAAAGCCACTTAGTAAGGAGTAGAAAATGTGGGATTTAACATACTGAGATTCTGGGCTTTATAAGAACCCTGCCAAGGGCTTCTGATAGTTCGGTTAAGTAGATGAAGGGATCCTGGGACAGGCCACATGCATGCCCCCGAGTCCATCTCGAGGTGTTCTGTCAGCCTCTGGCTGTGGAACAGGGTGAGATGTAGTGGCTGGGTCTTTCTGCAAAGAGCAGGTTAGGTTCTAAAAACAGCCCTGTTCGCGTCTGATTTAATTTCACCTGAGGGTTGTACTTTGATGGAATTTGTCAGATTCCCCGCCGGCTTTGACAACAGTGTGGCCAGGGAAATGCTGTGCTCAAGTCCACGGGCAAGCTGCTACTGGAGTTGGTCTTGCTGGAGACAGTACATGGTGAGGGCCTGGCTGGAGCAGATGGGCCTGGGCCACAGTCCCCAACGGGTGGCAGAGGAGGTGACCATCAAACAACACAGACTCTGCCCATCTCCCCAAAGCAGGTGACATGACAGCCCACAGGCCTGCAGAAATGCCTCTTCAAAGCCAGCTAGATTCTGCCCAGCAACACAGGCTGAGCCCATCCATCAGCTGTCCTGACGCCTGCCAGCAAGGGTCTCTGCTGGGCTTGCCCTGTCAGCCAGAATGGAAGCATCAAATGCAGGCTGACAGGGTTGGGGTTTGGGGGAGGCCCTCGGAGGAACCGTCTGTGCCACAGTGATGGATGGTGCCAACAGGGACGGCATTCCAGGGATTTTTATTCTGTTCCACACATCTGGCAAGCTCTTTAACCCAAGCAGCTGCAAAACCCCATCCCAGGAATCTTGAGTTTTTCCGAGAGACCCCATGAATGGACCACGATAATCCTGGTTGAGGGACCTGGAGGATGTGACAAAAGAGATTTCCCAATGGTGTTACTTCCTGGAAGCCAAAACCCATGGAGTTTCCGGAAACACAAACCCACAAGAGGCTCCAGGGCTCATAAACTAGCAAACCAGACTTGGACTTAGGTAGACCTGGCTTCTGATACCATCTCCTTCTGCCTTAGTTTTTCCTTTTCTGTAAAATGGGAATAATAATACCTATGCTATAGAGGTTTTTTTAAAGTTAAATAAGGTTGTGTGCAACCACGTTTATTTTGTATAGTCACCAATACATAGAAAATACTCAGTACATAATAACCTATTATTTGGAATATTTGAGTTAACTCGGGATATTCTTTACCATTCTTCCTGATAAATTCTAAAAACAGACTCTTATAATTAGACAAATCCACAAGGGTTTCTTTTTATACCTGATATGAAATGCTTCTGACAGCTCCCCCATTCATCCTGCAAAGCTTTCTCCTTCTCTATAGCCTAGAGAAAATCTCAAGTAATCTGTATTGGAACCTGGAAAACTTTTTAAAAATCTACGAATGGAACCAAATTTCATGTCAGGCTGCATGCAGTCCCTGTGTCCCCAGGAAAACCCTTGGACAAATTTCTATACTCCTCTTGAGCTCATCAGACATTTTCTTCACTAAATATCTATGACCCAAATCTCAAATAGTTTTTTTTTTCCTGAATTCCCTGTTTACTCTGCACCAGGCAGACACCATCTTCACTGGCAGAGCTATGTGCCCACTGTGTGCCAGCCAATCAGAAGGAAGGGAGGCTTGGCCATAGAGGGAAAGGTTGATCTGTCCAACACATATATTAACAGCATATAGGGCTCTGTGCTGGGCACTGTGGGGTAGAAAGAGGAATGGACATGGCCCTTTCTCTTAAGAAACCAACTGTCTAGTTGAAGGAAAGAAATCAGATAGACCAAGTTAAATACAAAACTCAAGAGATGTGCCCTCTGAGATCCAGCCGTGAAACCTAAAATTCTGCAACCTCCTGGGCCACTGAGGAATTCTAGTATCTAAAATTCATATCCCACCAGCAACTCAATATTAAACCATGTGTGTTCATGTGTTGTTACTACATGATATGGTTGACTCTTGAACAATTCAAGGGTTGGGGGTCCTGACCTCCCCATGTAGTCAAAAATCCATTTTGACTCCCTGCAAGCTTAACTACTAAGAGTGTACTGTTGGCTGGAAGCCTTACTGATAATATAAACAGTCGATCAACACAATTTTGTATGTTATATGTATTATATACTGTATTCTTACAAGTAAGCCAGAGAAAAGAAAATGTTAGTAAGAAAGCCATAAGGAAGAGAAAATACACTTACAGTGCATGTGCATATGTATCTACTGAAAAAAAATCCACATGTAAGTGGACCCATGTGTGCAGTAAACTGTGTTGGTTGACAATTTAGACTGGGTTCAGCTGGGCAGTTCTTCTAGCCTAGGCAGGGTCAGCTGATCTTGGCTGGGCTTCCTCATGTGTCTGTAGTCAGCTGGGAGATTAGCTGGGCTTTCTTACATGTCTGAGACCTTGGCTGGGGCCTAGGGCTGCCTCATATGTTCCATTATCCTACTTAGAAGAGCCCAAACCTGTTCACACGGCAGTCACAGGGGTCCATGAGAGAGAGAAAGAGAAGCTTGGAGCTGGTACACAATGCTTCCACTAGAAGCTATTGGCAAAGCAAGTCCCAAGGCCAGCCCAGACCCTAGGGATGGAGAAACTGACTCCATCTTTTTCCTTTTTTGAATTTTATTTTATTTATTTTTTATACAGCAGGTTCTTATTAGCTATCTATTTTATACACATCAGTGTATATATGTCAATCCCAATCTCCCAATTCATCCCACCACCACCATCCCCCATGCCACTTTCCCCCCTTGGTGTCCATATGTTTGTTTTCCACATCTGTGTCTCAACTTCTGCCCTGCAAACCGGTTCATCTGTATCATTTTTCTACATTCCATATATATGCGTTAATATACGATATTTGTTTTTCTCTTTCTGAGTTACTTCACTCTGTATGACAGTCTCTAGATCCATCCACGTCTCTACAAATGACCCAATTTCGTTCCTTTTTATGACTGAGTAATATTCCATTGCGTATATATACCACCTCTTCTTTATCCATTCGTCTGTCAATGGGCATTTACGCTGCTTCCATGACTTGGCTATTGTAAATAGTGCTGCAATGAACACTGGGGTGCATGTGTCTTTTTGAATTATGGTTTTCTCTGCGTATATGCCCAGTAGTGGGATTGATGGGTCATATGGTAATTCTATTTTTAGTTTTTTTTTTTTTTTTTTTTTTTGCAGTACGCGGGCCTCTCACTGTTGTGGCCTCTCCCGTTGCGGAGCACAGGCTCCGGATGCGCAGGCTCAGCGGCCATGGCTCACGGGCCCAGCCGCTCCGCGGCATGTGAGATCTTTCCGGACCGGGGCACGAACCCGTGTCCCCTGCATTGGCAGGCGGACTCTCAACCACTGCGCCACCAGGGAAGGCCTATTTTTAGTTTTTTAAGGAACCTCCATACCATTCTCCGTAGTGGCTGTATCAATTTACATTCCCACCAACAGTGCAAGAGGGTTCCCTTTTCTCCACACCCTCTCCAGCATTTACTGTTTGTAGATTTTTTGATGATGGCCATTCTGACTGGTGTGAGGTGATACCTCATTGTAGTTTTGATCTGCATTTCTCTAATGATTAGTGATGTTGAGCATCCTTTCATGTGTTTGTTGGCAATCTGTATATCTTCATTGGAGAAATGTCTGTTTAGGTCTTCTGCCAATTTTTGGATTGGGTGGTTTGTTTTTATAATATTGAGCTGCATGAGCTGTTTATATATTTTGGAGATTAAGCCTTTGTCCATTGATTTGTTTGCAAATATTTTCTCCCATTCTGAGGGTTGTCTTCTCGTCTTGTTTGTAGTTTCCTTTGCTTTGCAAAAGCTTTTACGTTTCATTAGGTCCCATTTGTTTATTTTTGTTTTTATTTCCATTACTCTAGGAGGTGGATCAAAAAAGATCTTGCTGTGATTTATGTCAAAGAGTGTTCTTCCTATGTTTTCCTGTAAGAGTTTTATAGTGTCTGGTCTTACATTTAGGTGTCTAATCCATTTTGAGTTTATTTTTGTGTATGGTGTTAGGGAGTGTTCTAATTTCATTCTTTTACATGTAGCTGTCCAGTTTTCCCAGCACCACTAATTGAAGAGACTGTCTTTTCTCCATTGTATATCCTTGCCTCCTTTGTCATAGATTAGTTGACCATAAGTGCGTGGGTTTATCTCTGGGCTTTCTATCCTGTTCTGTTGATCTATATTTCTTTTTTTGTGCCAGTACCATATTGTCTTGATTACTGTAGCTTTGTAGTATAGTCTGAAGTCAGGGAGTCTGACTCCTCCAGCTCCATTTTTTTCCCTCAAGATTGCTTTGGCTATTTGGGGTCTTTTTTGTCTCCATACAAATTTTAAGATTTTTTGTTCTAGTTCTGTAAAAAATGCCATTGGTAATTTGATAGGGATTGCATTGAATCTGTAGATTGCTTTGGGTAGTATAGTCATTTTCACAATATTGATTCTTCCAATCCAAGAACATGGTATATCCCTCCATCTGTTGGTATCATCTTTAATTTTTTCATCAGTATCTTATAGTTTTCTGCATACAGGTCTTTTGTCTCCCTAGGTAAGTTTACTCCTAGGTATTTTATTCTTTTTGTTGCAATGGTAAATGGGAGTGTTTCCTTAATTTCTCTTTCAGATTTTTCATCATTAGTGTATAGGAATGCAAGAGATTTCTGTGCATTTTGTATCCTGCTACTCTACCAGATTCATTGATTAGCTCTAGTAGTTTTCTGGTAGCATCTTTAGGATTCTCTATGTATAGTATCATGTCATCTGCACACAGTGACAGTTTTACTTCTTCTTTTCCAATTTGTATTTCTTTTTCTTCTCTGATTGCCATGGCTAGAACTTCCAAAACTATGTTGAATAATAGTGACAAGAGTGGACATCCTTGCCTTGTTCCTGATCTTAGAGGAAATGCTTTCAGTTTTTCCCCATTGAGAACGATGTTGGCTGTGGGTTTTTCATATATGGACTTTATTATGTTGATGTAGGTTCCCTCTATGCCCATTTTCTGGAGAGTTTTTATCATAAATAGGTGTTGAATTTTGTCAAAAGCTTTTTCTGCATCTATTGAGATGATCATATGGTTTTTATTCTTTAATTTGTTAATATGGTGTATCACATTGATTGATTTCCATATATTGAAGAATCCTTGCATCCCTGGGATAAATCCCACTTGATCATGGTGTATGAGCCTTTTAATGTGTTGTTGGATTCCGTTTACTAGTATTTTGTTGAGGATTTTTGTATCTATATTCATCAGTGATATTGGTCTGTAATTTTCTTTTTTTGTAATATCTTTGTCTGGTTTTGGTATCAGGCTGATGGTGACCTCATAGAATGAGTTTGGGAGTGTTCCTTCCTCTGCAATTTTTGGGAAGAGTTTGAGAAGGATGGGTGTTAGCTCTTTAAATGTTTGATAGAATTCACCTGTGAAGCCATCTGGTCCTGGACTTTTGTTTGTTGGAAGATTTTTAATCACAGTTTCAATTTCATTACTTGCGATTGGTTGGTCTGTTTGTATTTTCTATTTCTTCCTGGTTCAGTCTTGGAAGGTTATACTTTTCTAAGAATTTGTCCATTTCTTCCAGGTTGTCCATTTTATTGGCATAGAGTTGCTTGTAGTAGTCTCTTAGCATGCTTTGTAATTCTGTGGTGTCTGTTGTAACTTCTCCTTTTTCATTTCTAATTTTATTGATTTGTGACTCCATCTTTTGGTGAGACGAGCTGCAAAGGCACATTGCAATAAGCATGGCCACAGGGAGAGGTGAAGAATCAGGTCTCTTTTATTTCATCAGATTGGCTCATACCACACCGGAGTACCAATGTGGAACTTGAGGCTGTCAGCTAGACTTGGCCACATCCAGCTCCCCTGTCTCTTCACTACCCTTTCATCTCCTTCCTTGGCTGGCTTTCTTCCCCCATCCACCCCGGATTCGAGGCTACTTTGACTGGAGGCCACATCCCACTCTTTTTTGTATAATTCTCCATTGTTCCCAAAGCCTTCCTGCACCTGGCATAATACTTGTCCCACTGTAGGTGCACAATACATGTTTCTTACATAGGCAATGGGATGAACTACCAATAGAATAGAAAAGACAAAACAAGCTTTAAGTTTGGAGGTAGAGAAACCCTCCCAGGTGACTCTTCTAAAAAGCATTTTCAAAACATATCGCAACCCACCCCAAATGTCAAGGATCTTGGCCTTCCCTTGCACAGTCTTCCAACTGATGGCTTCTGGCAATCTGGGGCCACTGAGCCTCTGCTGCTTCTATCCCACCTCAACCAAGGGCCCTGGACCCTGGAGAATAGCACCCTGGAGAATGCCTCTCTTGGCAGGAATGTAACTCAAAGTCTATGTGTTTTATTCCCTCCTTAGCTTCACTGAGAGGTGAACAGACCTTGTAAATAGGGCTGGATTCAAATCAAAACCCTCCAACAGACATTTCATCCATCCTCTGTCACCTGGAAAAATCATACCATTCCATCTTTATGAAAAACCTTCCCTCATTTCGAAATATCTGCAAAAGAAATGATTCTTAACGGTCTAACCAAGATTATCCAGTCTGACCCTCGACTTGTGGGAGTGATGGGAGAAATTACAGGAGCGATTCAAAGGCGCTTATCTATAAACACCTGTTGGAAAAACAAAAATCAATTCTCCAAAGAAAAAAGAAAGAAAGAAATGGGGCAATCATCTCATTACCAAACTCATTGTCTCTTCCAAATGTCAGTTTGAAATCTTTCATGTCAAACTCAGAAAAACATTTTCTTCCCCTTACTTTATCACCCTTTCTCTGCTTTATCATGCTAGATGGAAAGAAACTTTTTTTGCTCCAGGAAGACAATGGCCTTATCTTCAACCTAGATCCTCATGCCTGGAAAGGTGGCCTCCTCTGAGAGCATTTTCATAGTGGGGAAAAGCAGCTCGGGAGAAATAATGAGGAGGCAAAGGGAGTCTTGACTTGACACTGTGATAAATGAGGTGAAACTTTGGCAAGGAACCAGAGTTGGCGTATTCAAAAAGGAAATAAAAAGATAGTTCCATTTTAATGGGAAATATAAAACAGCCATTGTGCAAAAGTCGATTTTTCAAAAGCCAAAGAGATAAAGACTATAAGGGAATGACTGAGAGACGAATAAGATAATGTGGTTGATAATCGGGCGTAGGTAAGGTCCCATCCTCCGGGCCATCGCTGTGGCTCCGTGGGAGCGCCTTTTCAAGTCGGCTATCTGCATTTGCTCCTGCCTCATTAACATATGCATCTCTGGACAGCTTCCTTACAGCTTCAACTTGCTGACTTGCCATACTCCTGCCAGCTGGAGAGAGCAAAGTCAACCCAACCTTCTTCAAATCCCAAACTCCTCTCCTTCAGCCACAGAGCGATCAGCATCTTCCAAGGCCCCAGACAACAAAGAGCTTGAGTCCAGGCTTACACACACCTGCTCTTCCTAGTGGATTGGTCTAGTGTAAGGTTTACAACCAAGGGCAACGCCATATACTGCCCTTTCTTTCAGTAGGCAAGATCCGTGAACCTTCTCAAGGCTGTCCTTGGACAATCCCTAATTAGCAGGCTGGATATGCAACGGGAATGATAGGACCCCTTTCCCAAGGGTAACTGAATTATCTGAGGCAGTATGAGAGGCCCACTGAAGCAGTTGAGAGAGTGCAATTTAAGGGATATATGGAGATAAACTGCCTTAGTTCCTATGCTGTCATTTATTAGCTATGTGACCTTGGACAAGTTACTTAACCTCTTTGAGCCTCAGGTTTCTAAGCTTAAAGTAGAGATAATAATACATCTAGATTTTTATGAGAATGGAATGGGGTGGTTCATGTAAAATGCTTAGTCCAGAGCCTGGTACGTAGTAAAGACTCAGTAAATATTGACAGTTATGATGATTCTATGTAAATAACTCGGGAGTAGTTTGATGCTGAAGCTGAAAGAAAAGTGACAAGTTTCTTTGACTTTATTCAGCTAAGGTGACTGATAAAGTCCCACTGAGAAACTTCATTCACAGAACCACCCAACAAGGCACCCAAGTGCCACTGGATCTGACCCTGGGCAGATCTCATACAGGACCTTGGAGACTCCCTGCGCCCTAGTCATCTTCCTGCTCTTTACAGGTGAGAAAACTGAGGCACCGAGGATACAGTTGGCTTGTCCAAGGTCACGGTTAGTGAAAAGCCATTTCCAATCACGTGCTCTTGACCCTGCCAAATGCCAGCGCTGGCTCACTGGGTCATGACAGCCCCCTCAAATGAAAACTCACGGTGCCCGACCCCTTCCATCTGCCCCGTCAGCGTCAGGAGCTGGAAAGACACATGAACCCTCCTTCAGGACCTAGAAATCTTTGGGAAAGGGGGTTTTCAGTGAAATAAAATGGTGACTTCTTTAGGTCTGATGACTAGGGTTGCTTCTGTCCTGTTCCCACATCTGTAGATTGGACTCTCGACCAGTATGAGTACAGCCAAGAGTATTACGACCAGGAGGGGAATGCCAGCAGTGCTCTAGGCCATCCCGAGAATCCTGACTGGTACTACGCGGAGGACGGTAGGTACCAGAGCTGTTTGGGGGGGCCCTCCTGGGAGGAGAGCAGCGCACCTGGAGGGGAGTTTATGTGTGACCACATGCAAGGGCTCTCTCTTCTCTTACTCTCTGACCAGCATCATAAAATAGGTATTACAAAATTATTTAGACTGGCTTTTATTCAGTTAGAATTACATACTATGAATACTGGGGAGGTTCTTAGAGACCATCTCTCCCACTTTCAAATGACAGGTGAAGCAAGTGAGGCCAAGAGAGGAGCTGACTTAGCCAAAGTCACTCAGCAAGTTATGCATCATCATCTAGCTCTCCCGACACTGTGGGTTAGAGTCATGTTCAAAATCATCCCCAGAGCTTTTCATGACAGGTAGTCCTAATTATGCAGAAGAGTCTGTCTTAGCATTAGGCTTCAAACCGTAGCATTCACAAATTTGCCATTGTGCTGTGCTGTTTTTTTTTTTTCTCTTTTCACTCTTCAGAAGATTTGCACAGTTGTGTGTGTGTGTGTGTGTGTGTGCACGCGTGCTCACACATGTGTGCTTCGGCCACGTTTGTTTTTGTTTTTGTGGCTTCTTGAGACAGAAAGGAAAATGAGAAGCTGGGCCTAAGCAAAGCCATGTGACTAAATCAGTAGAAGTAATGGAAAGCACTTAGCAGCTGGAATAAAAGCTGTGTAACTGCGAAGTGGCCTGGAAGGCAGGGCCAAGATACGGGGCATCAGGGGAACATCAGAAGGGACCATCAAAACAAGAGCCAGGCCCAGGGATCCTAGTTCCTGAACCAAAGAACAATGTGTGTGAACAGAAGGATAAAGAATTCCCCAAGGGAAGATCCATTCAGACAACCATGAAAAGCCAAAGGCACAGATGAAATATGACAAAATCTAACTGAACAAGTAGTTGAAGAAAGATGAAGGCCACTGGGTCATTTCCTCCTCGCCGTCAATTCTTCTGTCCCCCTCTTGCCTTTGGTCTTCTTTCCTGATGTTCAGAAAGCTTGTGTTTCATTAGGGGTGGGATTTCGTTCCCCACTCCTGACCTCCACCCCTGGGCACTGGGAGTAGGGGAGGTCTTCAGGCTTGTGAAATGCCTTCGGCATCAGAGACAGACCCCGTGGCACTCCCAGCGAGCCTGGGAGGAGAGAGACACTGATGACGGGAAAGGGGAGTTACTCAATGAGAAAGGCCCCATCCAAAGCCAGGCTGAGGGAGACAGTCACGATTCCTTCTTGCCTCTCCTCTTACTAACCTGAATTCCTCCCTCTGGTCTTGTCATGGCAGTTTTCCCGGCTCTTTAAGGTCAATGCATGTTTCCCCCTTTCCCCAATCACTGGCTAGGCAGTTCCTCTCTCATTTGGGGCAGGAGATGGAAATTCAGTGCAGACAGGGGGCTTCTTGCCTGCTGTTCATTGCAACATTGACTTCCGCCCACGTGTTTTAGATCCATGCCTGTCCAACCCCTGTGCACATGGTGGGGACTGCCTCATCAGCGGGGCCACATTCACCTGCAGCTGTCCAGCCCCTTTCTCTGGAAACAGGTGTCAGAATGGTGAGTGGACCTTCACTGGATCCAATCTTCCCTCCATGTTGAACAAGAGGCAGTTTCTCCTCCAATTCTAGGGGGTAAAGAAGGGTTCAGTAGTCCCGTGAAAAGGCTGACAATCACACATATTATGTTATGCATAATAGATTCCTCAGCATGGTCACAGGCAGCATCTCACTGAGTCCTCACCCTTACATGTTAGATAGGACTAGTATGTCCATTCCACAGATGAGAAGATTGAGGGTAAGAGGAGATAATAGCTGGGTTCTGACCAAGAGTGTTTAGACCAACTTCAGCAGAGAAATGTTGTTCATATACAAGAGCAGGAAGGCTCTCAGGGCACATAAGGCTCAACCTTGTTAGAGAAAGGGAGCCCAGAGTGTACAGGGGACTTGCTCGTGGTTACACAGCTAATTAAGAGAAGAGCAGAAATTACAGACCTGGTGCCTGACTCCCAGCCCCATGCTCTCTCTTCCTGCCATCCTCACTCGTGGAGACTCTGAAAAAAGGTGTGTCCACTCTTAGTGACCTCTTGTGGGCATAACATGAGGCTATGTAATAAGGTATTGGGAATAGAATTCTTACAGGCTAATTGCACCCCTAGAGAGAACCTGGATTCTGTCACATCTAGCAACCATCTAAGTGGGGTGAGGGAGGAAGTGAGGGTTTTATGGTTGACTTGTTTTCTCTGTGCCCTCTTCAGTTATTCCTACCATTTTCAATCCTACAAAATCTTTCAATAAAATTTTCAGGATGGTTTGGGATATCAGGCCCAAACATAGTTACTGGGTTTATCCCTCAACTTCTTGGAAGAATGACAAAATTGTAAATGGAATATAAAATCAGCTATACAATGGAGAAACTCAAATTGCAGCTCCACTTTTCTGAAGGTGTAAAAATTATCAAGGTGTTTATAAAAATAGCATAATAAAGACTATGAGCCCTAGAAACTCATAAGGAACTGGGAAGCAATCATCCACGACCCAAGGATAAGAGAGAAGCCTTGTCTAGGTGGGTAGCATGATGTTTCAGAACCATGGACAGGGGGCACATGCTCTATCAGTCACCAACACCACCTCTCCCCATGCCCCCGCACTCCCCTCCCAAACATTGTACTGTACAGGTACCTCTCAAAGTAAAATGTGCCCCAAATAATGTCCTGTACTTTGTCCCTACTTCTCTATTGATCTCCTACAGTGCAAAACAAATGCAAGAACAACCCATGTGGCCGAGGAGACTGTCTCATTACTCAGAGTTCTCCTTACTACCGCTGTGCCTGTAAACACCCTTACAGGGGTGAAGACTGCTCCAGAGGTAAGTGCTGGAGGCCTCTTCTATGCTAAGCTCTCTCTACTGTGGCTTGTGCCTGGGATGTCAATATCCTCCTGTGTGGAAGTCCAGATACATCCAGTGTTTTGGTGGCATCCAAGATGGCCCTTTTAACTAGGACTTTTTAAGATTCATTACCTCTGGAAAGTCCAGTGAGAATTGACTTGTCTGTGTCTCTTCCCAACAAAAAATAATCATCTTAAAACTCATTTAATCTAGGAAGTAAGCCCTGGTCTTTTCCTAGAATGGGCCATGTATATTTATTCACTGCTATGAGTCAGGCATTGTCCCAGGAGATTTACATTCTCTCTCACATTGTCCCCAAAACACTACAAGAAACAGTTTTACAGGTGAAGAAATTGAAGTTCAGAGAGGTTAGCTAACTTGCTTATGGTCACTCAGCTGTCAAGAGGCAGAGCTAAGTTTCAACCTAGCTCAGACTGGCCCCCAAATTCCTGCTCAGTCTATGCACCTTGTTTTTCCTTAATGAGCGACCCATCTACTTATAGACTCTTTTTTGCTGGCCTCCATCATATTGCTTCATCCATGTTTGCTTATGTTCTTAAGGTCTGTGTGTATGTTTTCTTGCATGTCAGTGGGTCTCTCTTTCCCCTTTGGTGACCTATTTTTGTGAAAGGATGGACACCAGAAAAGTGCCACCAATACCTCCTCATCAGCTCAGATGTAGCTGCAACTCCTTCTAAAGAGCCTTCCTGGACCCACTTCCTGTGTTCACAGCGGTTCCTGCATGCAGGCCAAATCCCTGCCAAAATGGCGGCACCTGCTCCCGGCATAGGCGGAGATCCAAGTTCACCTGCACCTGTCCTGACCAGTTCAAGGGGAAACTCTGTGAAATAGGTATGGGTCTATAGCACCACTTCATCAGAAACTCAGGGACACATGTAAGGCCTCTGGACTCCTTTATCTGTTTGCATTTTGTTGCCAGAACAGGGTTCAAGTCAATTCCCAAGCTCTGCTATTGCCTCGGCCTTCCAACCTAAGGGCGTAGGGTATGTCTGGCTCCATGTAGAGGAAGTCATAAACTGGGATATAGTGCGGGCAAGTCAAACACTCCTGGGTATGCTTGGGCCTCAACCTACCTACCACTGGTTCTTGTTTGAGCCCAAATTAAAGAACTCAGCTCTCACCCCCACCCCCATGATATTCCTTGTTTTTAAGCTGGGTTGAATGTGGAGCGTTCAAACCACCTTATTTCTGGGAACTCGTAGTGAAACCTCAGGGTGATCAGTATTCAGGCCCAATCCTCTCACCACCTGATACACCTGCCAAGTCCTTTCCAGGCACGGCACACCAGCTGGTCTCAGTTCTCACAGTCCCAACTGCTCTCTCCAAGATTCTGATGACTGCTATGTTGGCGATGGCTACTCTTACCGAGGGAAAGTGAGTAAGACAATCAACCAGCACTCGTGCCTTTACTGGAACTCCCACCTCCTCTTGAAGGAGAATTACAACATGTTCATGGAGGACGCTGAGGCCCATGGGATTGGGGAGCACAACTTCTGCAGGTAAAGCTTACCATCCTCCCTGTCCTCCGCCTTGGCCACTTGTCAATGGAAGGATCTGTTTGTCCCTCCCCTCTGCTCCTAGTTCTCCTGGGCCAGCTTCGAAATGTTGGAACGGAACACTGAAACTCATCAGCTTTCCCTCTAGGAAGATTTTCCAACTCAGGCTAGGTTAGGTTATGCTGCTGTAATGAACAACCCCCAAATCCCAGTGGCTTGAACACATCAATGTTAATTTCCCATTAATGCTACGCGTGTCATGTAGGTTGGGTGTGGAGGTAGGGGGTATTCTTAGCTTCACTTAGTTACTCAAATACACAGGAAGGGGAAGGAGAGACTGGAACATGGAGCGTGAGATTTTTACTACCTCAGCCTAGAAGTGACACATCATCTTACCACACATGTTTCATTGGCCAGAAATAGTCATATAGTCTCACATAACTTCAAGGGATAAATGGAACTTCAAAGGGATAAATGGAAAATGGAATGTTTGGTTAGCATGACGGTCTCTGACACAAGGATGTGCAGGTTTTCCCAAATAAGAATAATGCCATTTCTATCCCTGGTAATGACTGGTACCTTCTTCCCCGTCTTCCTGACCATCCTTTGGCTTCCTTCCACAGCTTATTGTCTAACCAAGGCCAAGGACATGCATGGTCTGCATATAGAAACAGAGAGTTTTTGTATGGCTTTAAACTGGTTCCATTAAGCAAGAGGATTTCCCTAGCACAAGACACAAGACACAAGTTTCCTTCTACTTTCACTTACCTTGAGCTGCCCCCTCCACGGGACTCTTCAGGGTGACCCCCAGCAGCGGCTCTCAGAGAATTCCCACGCACAGAACTTGAAGGCTCGGGCAGCGGAGCCCTACTCTCACCATGTTTGTGTAGTTATTTCACTTTCCTGACAAAGAAGGGTCTTCAACAGGGATCTCATTTATTTTCCTACAAACAGTGTAATATGTCCCGTGGATCTGGCACGAAGCTCGTGAACTACTCCCTGGTTACTGAGATTCTCCTCTGGAAGTTAAGATTTGGCCCCCAAACTATAACCACCCTAGTATGTCAAGGTTTGCTAACCTGTTGGAGGAATGGAATGGAATGTGGTCCCAGGGGGATGCAAGAGCTTGGTGCTCTCTTACTCAAAGGACTTTTAATGAGGTCCAGCGAGTTCACCAAGGCTTGACTCCGGCTTACTTTGTTTTTTTTTTTAATTTTAGAAACCCAGATGGAGACAAAAAGCCCTGGTGTTTCTTTAAATTAAACAATGCAAAGTTGAAATGGGAGTACTGTGATGTCCCCTCCTGCTCAGCTCTAGGTAAGTCTGTGGCTGTCTGGAGGCCCGGGTAGTGGGGAGGTTGCAGAGCCATAGAAAGATGTTCCTGGAACTCCCTCTCTGTCCTACCCCTGTCCTTCCACAACTCCTGCTTTACCATTTGCCATCCCAGTGGCAACCCAACTGCCCAATCCTCTGCTCCCCTCTCGGGAGGTCGAGCAGACTTGGATACATTTGTAGACTCAGGCTTCCCGACTCCCAGTCAGTGCACTCAGCAAATATTGAACGATTGCTTGCTGGGTGCCAGGCGCTATGCCAGGCCTTCAGTGTACAGTGGTGATCAAATGGTGGCTGGGTCTCCACAGCCTCTCGGGACACAGCATGGACTGAATTCCAGCCTCACAGTCTTCCTGCCTTGCTGCCTTAGCCCACCTCTCCACCCACGTCTGAAGCGATGCACCCTCCCTCTGCTCAATGGAATTACTTCCCTGGACAGTTTCATTTCTGTGCCTTTGCTCTTACGGTCACCTCTGTCTGTAATACTGTGTCCCATACCCGCTCTTGTTCATATCCAACCATTCTTTGAGAATCAACCCAAGTAACCACTCCTCCAGGAAGTCCTCCAAGATTTACCAAGTGAAATATTACCTCTCCCTTCTTACAAACTGCATGGAATAGATTGGGCACCATCCATGCAACACTTGCTGCTCTCCCCTTTGCATGACAGTTATGTGTGCAAATGTCTTCTCTCAACCGCTCTATTTCATCTGAATATCTTCCCCTAGGCACCAAAAAAGCCTCCAGAATATATGTGTGCATTAACAAATAGTTAAATACATACCCAGAGATGGATTTATATATCTATACACACATTTTTTATTGAAGTATATTTGCTGTACAATATTATGTAAGTTATAGGTGTACACTACAGTGACTCACAATTTTTAAAGGTTGTACTACATTTATAGTTATAAAATATTGGCTATATTCCCCCGTTGTACAATATATCCTTGTAGCTTATTTTATACCTGATAGTTCATACCTCTTAATCCCTACCCCTGTCTTGCCCCTCCCTCCTTCTGTCTCCCCACTGCTAACCACTAATTTGTTCTCTATCTGTGAGTCTGCTTCTTTTTTTTGTCACATTCACTAATCTGTTGTATTTTTTAGATTCCACGTATAAGTGATAAACATTTTTTATATGTCTGTCTACATGTCAGAATAAGAAGGAAAAAGCAACATCTTCATCATTAATCCTATAGACTCGCTTTGTATTAATCAATGTATTCCACAAATGCTAACTGCACACGTGCCTATCCTATATGCACCAGTATAGTCTCTTAGCTCTGGACACTAGTTAAGCTTCCGGATGCAGAGCCATGCCTCTGACAAGGTCCTTCTGAGGATCTGTAGGGAGGGTGAGAAGTGTGCTTTATTTTTCTTGTGCTTCACAGATGTTGCCCACGCAGAGCCCCTGACCAAACTTCCCGAGTTTGACTCATGCGGGAGGACTGAGATAGCAGACAGGACGGTCAAGAGGATCTACGGCGGCTTTAAGAGCACAGCGGGCAAGCACCCATGGCAGGCGTCCCTGCAGACCTCGTTGCGACTGACCATCTCCATGCCCCAGGGCCATTTCTGTGGGGGGACGTTGATCCACCCCTGCTGGGTGCTGACTGCCGCCCACTGCACCGAGTAGGTGCCTGCTGGGAGCAGAGGTTAGGGTGGCTGCAGTCTCCAGGGGTGTTCTTCTCTCCCCATCTGAGCAGCATCTTGGCAACTCTGGCAGGACCTGGGGGTCGGATCTTGCTCCAAGGGCAAAAGGATGTTTCCTTACAACCAGATAGAAGAGAGCTCCCATGTGTACAATGCTCACCACGTGCATTACATGTGTTATGACATGCAAGCCTCAGAACTAGCTACTTAAAGATGAGCAGGAGAGTTCTTTAGCAAGACCGTGATTACAGATGGGGATGCTGAGGTGTGAGCAGGTCAGCTCATCTGTCAAAGGTCACACAGCTGACCAGGAGCAGAGCCAGGGTGTGGCTCCAGGCTCTCAAATTCCAGGGCTAGTTCCTGATCATCTTACTTTCCCTTGTAGCTTAAAAGCCAAATATCTAAAAGTGGTGCTAGGGGACCAGGACCTGAAGAAGACAGAATTCCACGAGCAGAGCTTTGGGGTGGAGAAGATACTCAAGTACAGCCACTATGACGAAAGAGATGACATTCCCTACAACGACATTGGCAAGTCTCCTCTATCGTGGCTTTCCCATGGGTCTTGCCCTGGGTGGGTTTCTCTACTGATGGAAAGCTGAGGTTTGGTTCTAGAAGGTGCTCTTGCCTTCTTGGTCCCTCATAGACCCTGTAAGGTAGAGCATTTATTCCAGAGTTTTTTAGTTCTTCAAGGTCTGTGTTAGCGCTGCAGATAAATGTGCACAATTTCTTAAACTGAGGGGAAGAGATGCTAGGAACGTTGCGTTGTGGCGCGAGCTCGGCCTTCAATTACCAGCTGGCTCACCTCTCTGAGCTTCAATTCGCTCTGCTGTAAAACGGGCACACTGACGTACAGTCTCCACTTCCTGTGTGCTAAGTGACGTGATGTTCATGTATCCCCATGCACACCTGGCACCTGGTAGGCAATGACGTACTCGATCTGCCTCCTGCTTCGTTCTGTCCCCTATTTCTCCATTCACAGACCTCTCATTCTTTCTGCTTCCTCAATATCGTTTTTTCCCCCTTAAAGCCTGTTTTTTAAAAAAAGGGTTAGAAGTAATTTAAAACTCAGCCTGAAGTGTTATTACTCCTCCGAATTGAAAGTTAAAAGAATGAAATGACCAAGGGAGAGTTCTTTTAGGTATTGGGAATGGGGCTTTGCTAGGTCCACCTTCCAATCAAGTTGAAGCTGATGCTTCTTTGACAGAGAGGATGTCACTGCCCATTTCCCCTTTCTCTACCTAGCTTTGCTCAAGCTAAAGCCAGTGGACGGTCACTGTGCTCTGGAATCCAAATATGTGAAAACTGTATGTTTGCCTGATGGTCCCTTTCCCCCTGGGACTGAGTGTCACATCTCCGGCTGGGGTGTTACAGAAACAGGTGAGTCTGGCCATGCATTCTCCTGAGGCCCAGGTGAGTTACATCCACCAGACAAGAAAGGGTTACACTCAACTGCCCTCCTGAACTAGATATCAGTGTTATATTCAAAATGTATAAACCAAAGAAAGAGATTGCCCCATCTCTCAAGCTCCAGTTAAATCTCATCACCTTCAAGGAGTCTTCTCTGATCTCCATATCTGTCCTTGGCCCCAACCCTTAGATCTTTGACTTTCAGCAAGCCTTGATCCTGTATCCATGGAGAACTTTTTCCTTTCCTAGGTACATTGGAAAGAGGATAAGTTAGAAAGAAGATGGATTTTGGAGTCAGACAGACTTGTATTAGGTTCTTGGCTTTGTCACTTGACTTGGACAGCTGAGTTTCAGTTTCCCAATAACATCCTAGGTTTGGAATCATGATAACAAGAGATGATAGAATTCTCCAGAGATATTCATTAAGTCAGCCCCTGGAGGGCAGGGGTCAGGTTTCATTCACCTTTGACTCTACTACCGTGCTTTGGTCAAGGCTCTCTACATAGTAGTATTCTATAAATTTTTGTTAAATCAAGCTATTGATTTATCTCTAGGATTTGGTCTGATCTTAAAAAGTAACCAAAGGGCTACTTTTCTCATAGTACTGACAAGGTTACATCCTCTCACATATGAAATTCAGAAGTGTATATCAAGTCTCTCTCAAATACTCAAAATAGATTTCTCGTCCCCCCAAATCTTGTTCCAAATAATGGAAAGCAAGAATCACTTGAAATAGGCCCATATTCATGAAGAAAGTGAAATGTAATATACACATTTGTCAGAAGGCTTCTGGGAAAGAAGATTTCTGATAGATAATTAGATTTAGGGTTAACCAGGAAACCTTTTTGTAGCTAGCTTCACTGGAGTCCATGTAAACCTTTCAGCATCATCGTGCTGACGAGAGCAGATTGAGAAGAACAGAGGTTCTTTAGGCAAGGAAACGTCTGCTCTGGGAAGCAGGCACTCTAGGTGATCAACCAGGGCACTTCAAGTGTCATGAAGTCTCTACTACGTGCAGCCCTCTGTCAGGCATGGGAAATTAAAAATAGGTTTAAGACACCATCCCTGCTTGCCCAACCTCACCGTCTAGCTGGGGAGACAGAGGAGGGCATAAATGATTCTGCTGCATGGGATAAGCACAGCATTGAAGGTGTGTAGAACCATCGTGAAGGCTGAAAGCAAAGAGTCCCCAGCCCTGAAAGATGAGGCTGCTCTGCCCATCTCCCGTAAAAACCCTTCCTGCCAAGCTCAGGTCTCGTGGCCCTCTTCTGACTGCTGCTGGCTTCTGGTGGGGCAGGTTCCAGCCTGGTCTCTACAGTGGCAACCTCCTTTCTCTGCCCCTCAGGGGACGGGTCCCACCAGCTCCTGGACGCCAAGGTCAAGCTCATCAGCAACACTGTGTGCAACTCCCGCCAACTGTATGACCACATGATCGATGACAGTATGATTTGTGCAGGAAACCTCCAGAAGCCTGGGCAAGACTCCTGCCAGGTCAGAGACTCCAAATGGTACTTGAAGAAGGAGGGGCTGACAGGACCTTACACCAGGCACAGAGGGCCCTTAGAATCCTGGGCTGGGAGGTGGGTTCAGAGACCCACTTGCCATTAAGCTAGAGGGGACACGTCTGTCCTCTGGCAAACCTGAGTCCACATCAAACCAGGACGACTCAGCATAATAACCACAGCTGTCACTTTGCCCACATTGTCCAACTTAATTCTCACAACCATCTGGTGAAGGGGATGTCGTTATCACCGTTGTACAGATGCTTAGAGAAACCATCTTGGCCTATAGCACCTGGGTGGCAAGTGGCAGAGCAAGAATTTGCTCCACTGTGTTTAAATGGCCTTGGCACTGCGCAGCTTGTCTGCAAATCCCAATAAGCAGGGGACAGTCCCAAAGCCCAGTGCTTGGAAGGAGAGAGATGAGACACCAGAGAATTCACAGTAATATTGACTAACCGTTAGGGTTTAAACGTGTGTGTGTGTGTGTGCGCGAAGGGGGAGGGTGACTTAACCCTAATAAACCAATTGGCTGAGTGGCTTCTCTGTGGCCAGAGCCAATTTAGAACCTGCCTGACACCAGCCCCCATAGAGGACTTTGGGGGACCAGCATGGGCACATTCAAATCTGAGCTCCTCCCTACAAAGGGACCCAACAATGATCTCCCAGCCTTGAGCCCCTTTGGGGATGGGAAATCACGGTCACTCTCCCCAGGGTTTGTGGCTGTACTGTGACCCTCTGCCCCTTCCCAAGGAGCCACAGATATCCACCTAATCAAAGGAGGTGTGTGGGCAGATGGCATTGATTTTCCCTAGGTCCCTAGAAGACGAATAAGAAAACAGATTGTTCAATTCCCTAGGTATTTCAAGGGCTTCCCTTGTAGGCTTTAAAAGCAGATGGTCATGGGTTTGAAACCTGCTTCTATCCTTTACTTTGTGACCTTTATCAATCACTGAATGGCTTAGTCAGCTCAGGCCTCTATGACAAATTACCTTAGACTTGGTGGCTGGCTTAAACATCAGACATTTATTTCTCACAGTCCTGGAGGCTGGAAGTCTGAAATCAGGTGCCGGCATGGGCGGGTTCTGGTGAGGACCCTCTTCCAGGTTGCAGACTGCCAACTTCTCATTGTGTCCTCACATGGTGGAGAGAGAAAGCTAGTTCTCTAGGGTCTCCTCTATAAGGGCACTAATACCATGCATGTAGCCTCCACCCTCATGACCTAATCACTTCCCCAAAGCCCCACCTCCTAATAACATCCCAGTAAGGATTAGGCTTCAGCATATGAATTTGGGGGCAGGGGGACATAAACGTTCAACCCACTGCACCAAAATAATTCTCCAACCTCAGGTGTCTAACCTATAAAACGGAAAGAGTGTATGCATAAAATCAGCAGATGGTGGCTAAGATTGAAAGAGACAATTCATTAAAAATCCTACCAGTCGTGGTGCGCAAGCAGCAGTGTGTGTGTGTGTGTGTGTGTGTGAGAGAGAGAGAGAGAGAGAGAGAGAGACCATCATCATCCCCTCCACCTAAACTGGGGGGTTAATATGAACCAGGCACTGTTCTACGTGTTCTACAAACATTAGTCCTCACAAGACCCTCAGGGTGGGGCAGGGGTTCTGTTACTATCCACGGTTCACAGTGTGAGAAACCGAGGCCCCGTTGGCCAGCAGGCAGTAAGCCTGGTTTGGAGCCCAGCAGATCTAACTCCATGGACCGTGTTAAACATCAAGGTCACGCTGCCTCTGAGCCCCATCCTCCTTGCCATGTGTGTGCCCTTGTGGCCCCTGGAAGGGCTCTATCCAAACAGGGCACCTCTCAGCCTCCGCCTGAGGGCCCCTCGTAATACCTGTATCACTAAGAGTCATGGCGGGTCAGGAAGTAGGGCTGGGCCTGGCACTGGGCCCCGGCCCCATGGCTTCTCTGACTCAGGAAGCCCTCACTGACTCAGGACGTAGGTCAGTATTTGTTTCTCTCCCTTCAGAGCACTGCGTCACATGAGGCGTTGGAAGAGCCTTGTTGCTACTTTCCCCAGGGCCGGCCAGCAGTCTCCCCGCTTCCCCCCGGCATCCCCCTGCCCCCGCCCCGGCATCCCCTCACGGAGGGTGGGGCTGTCTCTGAATGTATTCCTATTCACAAAGCTGACTCCTGCGTCTTTTTCCCATAGGGTGACTCTGGAGGCCCTCTGACCTGTGAGAAGGACGGTACCTACTACGTCTATGGGATCGTGAGCTGGGGCCTGGAGTGTGGGAAGAAGCCAGGAGTCTACACCCAAGTGACCAAATTCCTGACTTGGATCAAAGCCACCATGGAAAGTGAGGCTAGCTTTTGAGGTGTCTTCCAAAGCTCACAGCCCATCCTCCTTGACACCCAGCCAAGGCGAGGCCTCACGGGCAGCCGTGGACAGCCCCTGACGCCTCCGAGTGTGCAGGCTCTAAGCAGAGACCACTGCTGCCCAGCCTGGGATGCCCTGGACCAGCATGGCTGCCACTTCCTCAGGCTCCTTCCTGGGAAACCCAGAAATGAGAGAATCAACCTGAAGTATATGATGTTTGCTTCCCTTCCAACAATTGTAGCTTCTAGAAAATCAGTGTTCATCGACTGCCTTCACCTCGGACATTCGCAAATGTGAGATTTCAGACGGCTTAGCGTCAGTGGGGGTCACCTTTACATCTTTATTCCTCATCCCAGACACTCAAGGCACGCAACAGGGCCACCCACTTCTAGGTATCTGACAGAGGACCAAAACACAACATTCTCCACCCACTTTCAGAGAGTCGTTATTTTAATAAAGGAGGATCGGAGCATGGGCTGGGGTGCTGTTTTCACAGTTGGCCCCAACTGAAGCCATGTATGTCCCTGGCGTGCAAACTTCCTCTCCAGCTTCTCTCCCAAGAATCCCAGGTGGACGCCGCCCACTCACAACGGCAGGGCCTTCCTCCTTTTGACGTGAAGAATCTCGGTGGCATCTGGGTTCACATCCCCCCTCTGATCATCTCCGGTCTCTACAGCCTCCTGCCCCCCCTGCAGAAATCAAACATACCTCCCTGAGTTAAGACGAACCTTCTGTCCTGCTCCCATAGGACAAGCTGTCTAAAATGCTGGCCCTCCCCTTCCTTTCTCCCTCCTCCGTCCTCCCCAAGAAGAAGGATCCTCAAGGCAAGAAAGAGAGAGAAGTAAAGCCAATCTCTCATTTAGACGTGGCATCTTTCTTCCGAACAAAGTAGGGTTCAAAACCCAGACTGTTGTAGCCAGCAAGTCCCTGACCCCTTCCGTGAATGTAACGAGCAAACAGTCAGCACAGCCTGGGCTGCTGCGGCTGCTACTGATGTAGCCCCGGCACGTTTCGTCTCCGAAGAACTAATGGCTATGACTTCAGAGAAAACCCTGCAGGAAGTTTAACCCGGGTGTCATCCTCCTGGTCACCTCAGACCCATGAAATTAGGCGCCTTGCCTGAGCTGCATTTCACACGTCTTTAGAGCCAGCTGACCTTTGGCCAAAAATAAAGTTTGAAAAGAAACAATGCGTTTGCCTTTCCCCCGTGGCCTTGCAAGCCAGCCCGCTACTCACGTAAGCTCCCCGGAGACCCAGGCCCCTCGCGTTGGCCAGCTCTGCAGCCCGCCGAGCCATTTCCACTTTGTAGGAGCCAGGAGGTGTCCAGCCAATACCTCTGGTCAGGTTCAAGTCTGATTTGTACTTAACCTTGGGGGAAGGAGGGAGGCAAGAGGAATAGGTCAGCAGGGTTTGGGGGGAGGCTTAAGAAGCCTGCCCTGGAGAATATGCTGTCCGCGAAGCCCCGTCAAGGGAGGCAGTTCAGCTTAAGCAGGAGCTCCCTGGCATCGAGGACCCTGTGTGCTGGGAGCTGGGCCAGCATAACGCTGTCCTCTGCATCTTTCCATTCAAGTGATGGGGCTGTAACGGGGGTGGAGGGTCAGAGACCTGGCTCAAGGCCGAGCTCCCATGTTGACTTGCTCTGTGGCCTTACGGAAGTCCTTTCCCTGTTTTGGGTTTCAGTTGCCTCCCAGAGAAAGGTCACGGTCCAGGCGACTACGAAGATCCCTTGGAAAGACGGCACAGCAATCCAGAGCTTGTGCTCTCACATCAGACCAAATGGGGCTCAGATCCCAGGCCCGCCACTTACGTGCCACGTGATCTTGAGTTTGTTACTTCACCTCTCTAAGCCTCAGGTTCCCCATCTGTAAACTGGGGCAGTGATGGGCTGGTTGTGAGAGCTATGTGTCACGGCGCTCAGAAAGCATTCAGCACAGAGCCTGGCCCACAGGAAGGACTCAGTACACTGCGATTCCTGTCATTTCTTCTGGCACTATTGAGTTAGGTCTCCCGGGTTCTATCTCAGCCCAGGTCCTCCCTGAAGGTAACGTGGGATGTGGGATTCTGGCCATCTCTTATGAAGAGGCCCCAGAGGCCGGGCCTCGGCCAGGGAGCGAGGGCAGCCCACATCGCTCTGCAGCTGGTGGGCCTTCTCGGCAGGCTTCAGGCCGGCTGCTCTGGGTCGCAGGAGGGCTAGGGCAGGGGCTGCCTGTGGCACACGCTGCTGGCCAGCTGCTGGCTCCTCGTGGCTTGGAGGAAGCCAGGCTGGTCTGGGCGGCCGTGGAACTGGGACCGACTCTTAGCGAAGTCCTTCCTGTACTCATTGTCACTCTGGAGTTTGCTGACGCTGAGGAAACGCTTCATCCTCGGGTCGTCGTGGATGCTGCAGTACCCAGTCTGCAGGCCCCGGTCCCGCAGGAAGGCCTCTCCGTACCGGGAGTGCAGGTCAGAGATGCAGAGGGGGGTCATGGGTGCCCACCTCCCTTCTAGGACCAGTCCTCAGGATCTCAGCAGGAGGTTCAACCGTGGGTTAAGGGCACAGCTTTGGATTCAAGTAGACCTGGGGTCTGGATCTCCCTCTGTTGCCTACTAGCTGTGTGGCCTTGGGTCAGTTACTGAGCCTCTCTGGTTTCTTGGTTTCCCCACCTGATAAAATGGGAGAATGAACCTCCACCCCACGGGACACTGAGAGGATTCAGTGGGGGCTGAGCTTCACGTCTGGCGCAGGCTCAGATGCCCACCGAGTGCTGGCTGATGATATCATTGCTGCTGTAATGGTTAATACTCCAACAGCAAGAAAAATGTGTCCACTGTCTCAGTAGCCGCTCATCCTTTGATTCTTTCCAGCTTGCAGGGACCCAGTCCAATGCTCCTCAAACCATCTATAGTGAAGGACAGGATTCATTTTGTTTCGATTTTTAAAACTTCCAATCTGTCAAAGTCCAATATGCGGTCCTCCTGCCTGGGATCCGTATGTAGTGGTACCAGGTACATTCGACAACACGTAAAAACTGGCCTCTACTCTGCTCAACCAGAGAAGTCCACCAGTCACAGGCCTGGAGGTCATGACGTCCAATTGCTAAGAACGTTTCTGAATGCTTGCTCTTGATTTCTATACTTATCTCACTTTGGACCAGTAACAAGCCACTCGTGAATGATGACGTATCTAGTTAATGACATCTTCCTATTCAGTAAGGGAAGCGGCCGTGTTTTGTCATGTTCTGTGCATGACACTATGAACCCTTTGGTTTCATCCCTACATCAATCCTAGGAGACCAGTATTAGATGTCTATTTCATAGATGGAGATATTTGAGTTCAGAGAATTTAAGCAACTTGCCCAAGACCAGAGAGCCAATTCCTAAGTGACTGAGCCAGGATTTGAACTCAAGCCAATCTAGGGGGGAAACCCAATCTCTTTCTATCCCATCACAGTGCACTTCAGCTAAAAAAAAATAGTCCCTCAATGGAAGGTCAACAAATCAATCATACGTTAATTGACTTCTAGGTACTGTCCACATGCGTCAACCTTTAAGAGTGCCTCTCTCTTTTTTTTTTTTTTTGGCGGTACGCGGGCCTCTCACTGTCGTGGCCTCTCCCGTTGCGGAGTACAGGCTCCGGACGCGCAGGCTCAGCGGCCATGGCTCACGGGCCCAACCGCTCCGCGGCATGTGAGATCTTCCCGGACCGGGGCACGAACCCGTGTCCCCTGCATCGGCAGGCAGACTCTCAACCACTGCGCCACCAGGGAAGCCCAAGAGTGCCTCTCTTAAAACAGAGGGAGTGGGAATACAACCCTCCCCAATTCCAAATTTCTGGCTAAGATGCTAAAAAATAAGGCCAACTTTTTTCTTTCATTTGAAATATTTGTTCAGTTTTGGTTCCCGGTGGTTTGCCTTTCAACAGATCTGGGAAAACCAGAGCAAAACCTATCAGTGAGAGAGAGAGAGAGAGGAGGGAGAGAATGTGAGGTCTTACGTCACTGGCAATCTCCCTGGATGCCCGGGCGGTCTGGAACGGGATGGCGTCCAGCCTGAAGTCATAGCCACCATCCCGGGTCTGTTCCCAAGAGTTTCTGTAGACTTTCTAGTTGGGGAAACAAAGAAATGAGTGAGCGGGGAGTGAGTAGCTCCATGTCTGGAATGTTGCTGGTTCTCAGTGGGAGCGGCTCCTAAACACACACCCTCTGTCTTGCTGGTGCCCAGAACGGCAGAGCCCGTGGTCCCACATCCATCCTGAGGACTTCCCCAGCTCTGGCCACAAAGGGCTTCGGCTCTCAGCCCCCAGCCTGAGCTTCAGGCCCTGCTCTGGTGGGTCTTGGGGTCTGTGGGTCTGGCTCATTTGCTATGTCCCACTGGTACCAGGTGCCCCTGACCCCCTTCCTTCTGTCTTTGCTTTTACTTTCAGCGTTTCAGGTTTGCAGCCTCTAGATGCCAAAACTCAAAAGTTCAAGAACCCCGTTTCTTCCCACACGCCGAAGGTTCTGTTCCTTGGGTCCTGGCACCCACGTGTTCACTGGCTCCACTGACTTCCTGGGGGCCCCTGGGCTACCTCTGATGCCACGTCACAGCACCCCTATGAAGCATGCTGTATCCCACACGCACCCCTGGTGCCTGCACCGAGGGAGAGCCTTCCCCTGAATTAAATTGATCGTCAGGAACCTGCCCGAGTTCCTGACCCCCGTATTTCACATCTTCCTCTTTCATTTTTTCCCTTTTCAAGTTGTTCTCACACACCCTCGGGGAGTCTGTAATCACATCCTCTCAGTCCTCAGGTAGGCCCACATCACCGATGGAGGCATCAAAATCTCCCGTGCCTTCATGTAGCTAATTTTTTTTTTTTTTTCAAGATAAGGGAATGGCTCCATGAAAGCAGTCATCTGGAGATCCCAGCGGAAGGCTGTTCTTTATTCCGCCACAGAGAAGGGAGACAGCAGGCGAGGCATATCACCAACAGATGACAAAGTGACAGCCCCAGAGCGTGTCGGTCTCTCACTCATTCCCAGAGCCAGGGCAGGCGAGGGGGCCCTTGGAAATAGAGGTCAAGGCTGAGGCTCTGTTCTACAGGGGATTCGGGGGATTAAGCCCAGGAAAAGTGGCAGAAAAAAGCCAAGTGCCCTCACGCCACCCCACAACCGGGCCTGGAGCTAGAGGGGACCACGGAAAGCTTGAGCCAAGCGCGGTGGGGCTCATCGTTCTTCCCTGCCGCTGTTCGCCACCTCCACCTTCATCCCCGCCTCCGGCCCCAACACCACAAACCAGGAGCCAGACGCCTATTTTGCTCAACCAATCATTGCTGGGGTCATCACCTTACGGACAGATCACAATCAGGGCCCAAAGGATTAGATTTCCTGGGTCATCACTGAGTTTAGCCTGGCTGGACCGAGAGGTATGAGGAAGGGGAGGGGCATTCAGACAATGACAGACCAACCAGCCCCTCCAGCGTTACGCTTCCCGTTCTGATGGTCCCGCAAATGTTAGACTAGCAAATAGAGCCAAAGCCCTTATCGTTCCCTGGAAAGGGGTCTGCTGCGGTGCCTTCCTAATGAGCGCCCCCGTGCCAGATCTGGGCTAGGGAATGACACCGGTCCATCCACAGCCTCAAACTCCGAGGTCACCCCGCTCCGGTGTTCAGTGCATCCCAGCCTCTGAGGCTCTGTAACTGAGGCCCAAATCGGGGTGCTCCCCGAGGTGCTGGACCCCCGCCTCCTGTCTCCCTATACACTAGTTGCTTGATTGTCATCACTTCCTCCCCGGGTTTTTTTTATTCTGTTGAGGTTCTCGCCTTGCCACTGGGAGCCTTTAGACTTCGCAGGCTCTTTGATTTGGAACCCTGGGCGCTCCTCTTCTTTATCACAGTGGGCACAGCTTTGCCCTCATCCTCACACATTAGAGTCATTTGATTCTTTAGTTATTTCGGCTGCCTTACACATCTCAGTGGCTTTCTTTGCCCAGGAAGGTCACCTTCCCTCCACATCATCCTCACAGAGCACTTGATCCAATTGTGCGTATCCTACACGCCCCCGAAGAAGTGCTCTTTCAAAAGAGGTCCATGAGTTCTCCATACCCGCGTGCCCTGGCGGCTAATTTCAGCTCCGGAACTCGGCAGACTGGCATCCCTCGTGGGAGGAGAGAGGCTTCTGCCACCGGCCTGGGGTGGCTGTCCTCCTTAAGCTGGGCCCCAAATGGACTGGTAGTTTTATCCCAGTTTCCAGGGCAATGGGCCTCCAATAGTTCCTCTAATGGGGGCCTTGCCTTCCCACATCCTTGCAGCATTAATGAGATGGATGTTTTGTCCAAGCTCCGCTGAGGGGGAGGTCCTGCTTCCCCAGATGGAGGTCAGCCCACCAGAGCTGCTGTTCTAAAATTATCCCTCGCACAGCCCTCAAAAGCATCAAATGGTCATAATAACTCATATTTACAAAGCACCATCACATTCACTGTGTGGGATCCCACAGGGCTTTACAAACGCAACAAACTAATACACACGCTAACTAGAAGGCGCCTCTCGCCAACCCCCTGTTGATCTTCACGGAGCCCCAGGACACAATGGCCGGGCCAGGGCGGGAAGAATGGCCAGACTCTGGGAGGCCCCGCGCTGCCCCAGGCCGACACACTCAGCCTGTGTTATTCTGATCTGACAGCCTCTTTTGATTCTGCCGCCTCGATACCTGTTATCCCAGGATCACAGCTTTGCTGGTAGAGCGGCCGCCTATTCTATTACAACCAGGGGCCTCCAACCCCTGCCAACAAGCCTGGGTTTAGGAAACAGCATCTCCGTGATGCATGCAAAGGGCACACATCCAAGGGAAACAGACGTGTTGGGGTCCACAGCCTCACACACAAAGGAGCGGATTGTGTTGGGACCAGATGGACTACAATTGCAGCATCTTTCTAAACTGCAGAAAGCAGAGAAAGCGTCACTTTGTCTCCAAACTTACACTGCTCTGAATGGCTAAGGAGAGGTGTCCAAAGAACAAACAGAGCAGGTATCTACACCCGCGGGGCCAGGGCACCGGCAACACTCCTCTGGCCGTAACCCAGCACCTGACCGAGGTCTCTGGAGCCAAGCCCAGCATTAGGATTTGAGAGCTAGAAGGACCACAGACATTGGCTAGCACAGCTCCAGCCCCATTTTACAGCTGGGAAACTGAGGCCCAGCGAGGAAAGTGGCTCAAAGTCACACATGTCAGTTGTCCCACTCTCAATCCACGGTTCTTTCCACTCCCAGCCTCCCTTCCTAGGACCTGCTTTTTTTTTTTTTTTTTTTTTAACAAATAAAATCCCGTTTGGGCACAGATCATTTACAGAAACAGGCACACACCACACGAACCTCTGGTTCACTTACGTCGCTCAGATGCAGCGCGTTGAGGCGGGCTCTGGTGAAATCGGGGTGGTCGGGGACCAGGGTGTATCTGTGCCGGGATTCGGCATCCCCTGACCTGTACAGGCGCTGCGGGGAAGAAGGCTCACAGTAAATGGGAAACCGCACTTGCTGCAGCCAAGGTGAAGAAGGGGCCGATTCCCGTTCCCGCCCCTCCCACTCAAGTGACCCCATACCCTCGCCCCAGGGCACAGAAGCCCATGGAGAGCATCCCTCCAGAAGCCACCCAGGAAGGGAGGGGCCCATGTGGCCAGGGTCAGGCGGTGGCGGGGTTGGTTTTTTTTTTTTTTTTTTTAAGAAGATGTTGGGGGTAGGAGTTTATTAATTAATTTATTTATTTTTGGCTGTGTTGGGTCTTCGTTTCTGTGCGAGGGCTTTCTCTAGTGTGGCAAGCGGGGTCACTCTTCATTGCCGTGCGCGCGCCTCTCACTATGGTGGCCTCGCGGCCTCTCTTGTTGCGGAGCACAGGCTCCAGACGCGCAGGCTCAGTAATTGTGGCTCACGGGCCTAGTCGCTCCGCGGCATGTGGGATCCTCCCAGACCAGGGCTCGAACCCGTGTCCCCTGCATTGGCAGGCAGATTCTCAACCACTGCGCCACCAGGGAAGCCCCCGGGGTTGGTTTTCAATAAACCCTGCTTAAAATATTCATCAAGATTTGCTCCAAAAGGGTCACAAACCATCACCCTGCTGGCTGTGCCTGTGTGTTTCACAAACAGCATAAGTGGGTGGATATTTCAGAGAACCTTTGCAACTGGGCATTGCTCAAGCTTTTTACTAGTGACAAGATGCCTCCATACCTCTGCTACTTAACACTAATAGTAATAATAAAAAGACACAACAGCTAAAAAGTCTTAAATGCCTTAATATCCGTTCAGAAGTGTGACGTTTTCACAGTCCACCCTGTGTCCCAAGAAGACACAATTTTAAAACTCAAGCTTTATCTTAGTTGCTATTTTTAGGACAGCAATCTAAGAACTGCAAACAATTTTAGGAAGTGGTTGAGTCTCATCCAGTTTTAGAGAGGAAATATAATATTTAATATTTCAACCCTTTCCCAAATTCAATTTGGGTTTTGCAGATGTGAACCGGTCAGTACAACATTTGGACTCTGTGAGCATGGGGCAGCTTCGTCAGTGTGCAAAATCCAATCCCTGGACAATTTCAGAGAAAAAAATATATATGTAACTTCCTAGTCTTCGAAATTAATACAGGAGAGAGGAAATGGGGCTAAATCATACAGAGAGTAAAAGCAGAAAGAAGCTTTTGATATAGCCGGTTTTTCTTTTCTTTTTTCTAATTGGCTTATGTTAAGCTTTTAATTCCATTAACATTTATCAACAATTAAGATGTATCTGACCTAGAGTTTGGTAAGGGATCATCAATACTACTTAGTATTATTATTGTTATGATTATGAGTCAAACTAGAGACATTTATTGAGGACTTGCTTGTTCCGATACTTGCTAAAAGCTTCATGTACTTTTATTTATTTAACCCTCATTTAATTCACTCAATCTTATGAAGTGGTTGCTATTATTACCCTCCTTTCAAATAAGGGAGCTGGAGTTAGAAGACATTAGAAAGCGGACCCAAGATCGCCCGGGGAAGGGACAAAAGGTTTGCCCTCACATCTTAAGCACTGACCACTGCACAGCACTACCCACTCCTGGGCCTGGGATGAGTGAAGAGAAAACACCCACCTCATTGCAATGCATGTAGCTGTTCTTGGCATGAACTAGGTCTGGAGAGTCAACCACCGTGGTGAATTTGATAGTGTCTGGTTTTTTACGGTATTTGGTCTATAAGAGAAGGACCGAGATTCTCATGAAACAATCAAACACCACATGCACTCTTCTGAGTGCAGCTTCACCCCATCCACTCAGTACCAAAGGCGCCAATGATGTGATTGGAAAACACGTCTCTCTTCTCGGTGGGCACCTCACCAGCATACGGAAGAGATCCAAGCTGCCTCTGTGATAAGGAACATTTTCCGGGTATTTACATTCTTGAAAAGAGAGGCTGCAAAATGTCATAGCTCATCACAATAAAGGAATTCAATAAAGGGAGGGATCCAGCAACAAGGTGGCCCTGCTCAGACCCTATAGGGTAAGTAGGTTCTGTTATTAAGGAACTGAAGAAAGCAGTGGCACCCTCAGCGAGCTCCCAGGGCAAGAATCTCTAGGTCATCAATATGGCGGGGAGTTCAGGGAACGTAACCATCTCTGTGCAACTTTTAACAGCCTCTGAAGTCAGACGACCCCCAGACACTGGACTCTGTGAGTAAACTCAGGAGATGGGTGGCAAACCCTCTCTCTGCCTCCCCCAAAATAATGGGCCAGCTTAGATCACAATTGTACATTAACGCCTCTCTTGAGAATCTTCTAATGCATCACCCCTCTTTCACTGCCCGACTGGAACATGCCTTTAACTCCCCAGCAAGTGAATTCACTGGGAGGGAAATCTTGTTCTGTCTCGGGATTTGGCTGCAAATGGCCCCAGAGAAATATCAGGAGTCCAGTGGCCATGGGGCCCTCTTGGGATCTCCAGTCCATCTGCAGTTTCCCTCGTCAGGAGGAAATAAACGCCAGGTTGCGTCTGTGGTAGAGTCAGATTAATGGTACCTCGCTGATGAGCTCTCCGGCTTTCTTTGCACTCTCTATCTGTGGGGAACTCAGCGCCAGCCATCCTGTCCCCTTCATGCCCATCAGGTCTGATCTGTAGTGCAACTGCAGGAAGAAAATCATTGGCTTTTATCAGGAGAGGGTCGAAGACTGTGGGGCATTTGTAAAAATGCTTCATCGCAACATTTCAACATCTTCATTCAGGTGCGTTCTGCATGTCATCGAGTCAAACTGTTTGAGTTTGTGCACTCTGTTCAGAATCAAATAACGGGTCCAGTGTACGATACAGGAAGGTCCCACCCGTAAACTGGCTGGATTTGAAGCAGAAGGTACTGACCTGCGGGAACGATCCCTAAGAACGACCTGAGATATACACCCCAGCCCACACATCAGCCCCCATCATTTTGTTTCATTCTGGCAGTGAGGCGATTGACCGCCTGCCTAAACAGAAACGTTTTTATACACTTTCAGTTGATCAAAGGGCTTTGAGCTCTGGATCAAACCTGCTGTGAGTCGGAGCAAATCACTGTACCAAAATGTGACTCAGTTTCTCTCTGTGATACCTGAAGGTCATGACAACCCCTCTGTTCTCATGAAAACACCTGAGAGTCCTGAGGGGTAAAAGCCACTCTATGTGTTAGATTTGTTTTTTTCTTGCGGTGGTGGGGGGGAGGGGAAGACGATTACAGCAGGACTCTCAAAACTGGAACAAACCTGGCTACACCTGGCGAATGGTGTGCAAGCCATTTTACTCTTTCTGTGCCTCGGTTTACCCCTTCTCCTGCTTCTACTCATGATTTGCTTATATTGCACAAATGGGCTTAAGGTTTATCCACCTTCTTCCTTTTAAGGACTCAAAAGATCAGGAGTACAGCATCAATTCTGGGGAGAAAATAGTAAGTACGGTTTTAAGACAATGGGTCCGTAGTAGGTACGGAACATGCAACTTGCAGCCTTTAACACCTGTGTATATAAAAGGGAAACTTAAGGCATCAAATGAACTCAGTTTTGACATTTTCAAAACAAAACAAAAGACAGTGGGTCTGATTAGGAGTCTCCTAAAATGTTAAATCTAATTACCATGCTTTGATCTGCTCACCATTACCTACGAAGAGACAGCTGCTTTTCTTCCTCTCCATATGGAAATTAGGCATTTTTAAAGGTGGAAAGAGACTCTCTAAGGAAATCTGAAATTTGGATCTAAACGAAGTTGCTAGCCTTTCTCTAATTTAGATATAAGCTCTGCTGTAACGCAAAACACCCACTCCTGAAATCAGCCTTTTCGGCCTTTTTAGTTTTCTTTCATTTCAGGAATCACAGTGCCCCTCACAGCTGGCCTCAGAGAGGGTCCGTTTCTGATCTACTGTCTGCTGGTTAAGGCCCCTGTGCAAATTCCACTCTGCTTTCCAACTGGTGCAGGGAGACATCACTCAGGTCCCAGAGCACGTTTCAAAACCCCATGTCAGTGAGATTGCTTTTTATACCGCGATCTTTCAGTCTACACCGGCAAAGCTTTTGCCTTCCACTCTGATAAAGAACAGAGAAAATTGGATAAATTTCTAAGTTAGAGAGAATCATCCTACAGGGCCTCTTCACAGCCAGGCCTTGCTCCTTTCATAAGTGAGATGAAGCGGGGGAGCACGCTTTCAACTTGCCTTTTGTGGAGCTGAACAGTGCGAGCGCAGGTGAGTCAGAAGGCAAGATGCAGGTTCCCCAAAGATCTGACTGCGCCTTAGACTCTCTTATAAATGAATTGTCTATTGATATTTCTGCTCCCAGTCCAGCTTTGACTATTCACGCAGACCCTAAAAACAACACGCCTGCCCCAGACTTCACGATAAAACAGGGAGAGAGAGGAGGGGAGTCAAGGAGAATCGGCCCAAAGACGGTTTCAAAGAAGGATTCTAAGATAATAAGAGACCTTCTCAGGACGCCCAGCTGAATTTGGCTTCCCCACATGGCAGCCTCACTCTTCGCCCTTGTATATACGAAGGCCTAGAAGCCACCTTCGGAGTCATACGCGGGGTTTCCCGGCACCCCTATCCTGGAGCACAGTGTGGCAGACACACGAGCTTTCAGCCCCCGAGTTCTAACAGGAATGACATAAGCAGATGCACCTAGGAGGTGGCCAGGGGAAGGGGTATATTCGTCATATTAATAAGAATCACCATAACCACTACCTTGCTACCTTGCATAGGGTGTGGTTTGCTTCAGACTCATTATCTTATTCAGCCCTTGTGCCATTCTCAAAGGACGAGCTCTTATTCCCATCTACAGAACAATGTCTGGGTTTAAATGTTTGCTCGGATTCTCAGAAGAGTTACCAGCTGCTGTCCTGTGGGGATGCTGCATGGGTGGTCCTTAAGAGAACACTCGGGAGCCAGGGCACCTGGGTTCCTAATCTAGCCACCAGGGGGAGCCAGAGAGCACTGAACCCAGAGTCGGGAGCCCAGAGACCCACTTTGCCTCTTACTAGCCGTATGGTCTTGAGCAAATCATTTCCCTGCCGGCTTATGACCCTAAGCAAGTTACTGAAGATTACAGGTGCCTTAGTTACCGCAACTGTAAAAATGGGAGTAATGCCAGTACTTACCTAGATACTACATGACGTGGTTCGCGCAAGATATTTAAACAAACGCCTGACCCAGGATAAGCATTCCATACTTTTTAGGTATTGTTATTGTTGTTGTTATTTGTGATGGTGGGGAAACTGAAGCTAGGAGAGCTTAAGGAGTCTCCTGAGGCCGGGTAGCCATAAAGGGCGGGGCCAGGACTGTCCCCTTGACTGTCCCTGCTTGTTCTTTGCAGGATGTCCTGCAGCCCCCGCGTGAGATCACGGAGGGGAGGGTGCACTGGCAGATTGGGAAAGACTAAGAGGTGACTGAACCAGCACCGACTCGTGGTGGAGTGTGGCCTGGGCGGAGCACACGTCTCAGATACATCCCTGAGGTTAGTATGACTTGAGCCATCACGGCCTTGAGGACCTTCTCCCCAGGGGTGAGCCCCTAGTCCCACAGCATTCTTTCTGGCCTGGGTGGAAGAGGACAGGAGAAATGGCTGAAGGCTACTGAGGGCTACTGTTCCTACCCTAGATTCTGCTGAACTGAGTGAGCTCACATGAAGCCTTTGTCTCCTTTTGCTGTAACATAACCACATGGAATTGGACTTTCAGCGATGACTCTGAGAAGACTAAAGCCTCAGAGCCATCTGTGGACACTGTGCGGGGCTACTGTTCACAGCATCCTAGAGTCCAAGACCCCCCAGTTTAACAAACCTGAAGTTTCAAAACAATGCATGAAGAACAACACAGTCATTTTTCAATTAGGCAATAATTTCTCAGCACACATCATTCTAATACATCTCCCATTTGGTAAAGGGTCAGTCTAAGATTGCCAGCTAGCGCTTCTTGGGAAGGACCCTCTGTCTTAGTTTGTTCTTCCGCTTCGGCTTTTTTTTTTTTTTTAGTGTTAAAATATCCTTTCATTTCAGAAGTAACTAATATAAATGGTAGTCTGAGGTAGGGTTTGGTTTTTGGTATTGTTCCTTACTTAGTTAAACAGTCTGACATTATGTTGATGTCAGCATTTTAAAAAACATTAATCTATGAATCCTGAAATCTGAGATCACCAATTAAATCAAACCTCTTTGCTTTTCCAGTGGAGACATGGAGGCCTAGAAAGCCAAGTGGCCGCGGAAGGACTGCCAGCGAGTGACGAAGCTGGGCTTCCAGCTTGGCCCCCGACCTCTCCCCGGTGGCCTCTGTAACTTCCTCAGGACCTGTCCTGTCCCGGGAGGTTTCTCTTCTCCCCAGGAATAGGCCACCGACAAGAGGGTCCCGGGCTGGGCACCAAGTCATGCTATGAGTTCTTCGTGGACCTCAGGGTGGCCTTCTAGCAAGCGGAAGGCTTTCTAAGTGGGTCCTGAGCTGTGCTTCAGTGACCACGTGCCCTGAGTGGGGACCGATGAACTCACCCTGCTCTACACTCTGCTGGTTGGTGCCCAACACGATACTGCAGTTCCAGCAGATCTCGAGGCATAATTAGATGACCCTGACGTTCATTAAGTCACATCATCGTTGTCACAATTAATCATCCGTTAGGTGTTTACAACACTCTCCTGTGCAATATAACCAAACTAGAAGCAGCCGCTTCTCTGAAGGCCACCAGAGTTGGAAGGCTTGGTGGAGAACATAGCCCGAAATGCTCACACCCACTGGCGTGTTCCTGCAGACAAGGCACCATGCTCAGTGCATCATATAGACCAGCCCTCAACTGAGAACCGGGTTCTCAATTGGGTGCAGATTTGTCCCCCGGTGCATTTGGCAATATTTGGAGACATTTTTGATTGTCACGCTAAGGGGGTGCTGTGGGATGTAGAGGGTAGAGGCCAGGGACACTGCAGTGCACAGGACAGGCCCCCGTGACAAAGCATCCAGCCCCAAAGGTCAAAAGGGCCTGAGCTGGGAAACCCTGATATGGATGATAAGGACTGATGTGACCACAGTCCCTTGGGCTCTGCTCTAACGTGAGAGCGCCTTCCTCCTAGGGAGCCGCGGGGCTGGGGAGACGATGCATGGACGCCCGCGTGGTGCAGAGCCTGCCATGCGCACGCGCCCGGTAAGTGCTGACCGTGACCACATTTTCACCGCGGCCCCGGCCCGGCTGAGGGAGCCGAGGCTTGGAGTGGCCTGGGACTGACTCCAGAGCCTTCCACCACGGGGGCAGTGGCTGGCGCTACCCACCTACAGGCTTGATGACCTTGCGTGGGCCAGGACCTCCTCTCTCTGGGCCTCAGCGTCCACACCTGCCTCGTAGGAAGCGTGACTCCCCTGCACCAGATGGCGGGAGGGCTGGGAGTGTGGGCTCTGGAGGCAGTCCTGCCTCGGGCCCTCCCACGCGACCTCGCCTGTGAAACAGGAGCAGCAACGGCCCCCACCCCAAAGTGCGGTAGCGAGGGTGCCGGCACCGGCAAAGCAGTCGGTGGGTGTCAGCTCTGGGGGCAGTTCTTCTCCTCGCCTCACCACCACGCCTACTGCACACAGTCTAGCCCTGAGCCTCTGTCTCGGACCCCATCCCCATCCCCTGCGACAGCCTCTTCACCCACCCACACACTTGCTTCACTCCAGCCTCAAATACGCTGAGGCTGCTGCCGCTCAGGGTCTTTGTTCAAATGTCACTTTTGCAGTGAGAGCTACCCTGACCCCCATTTTAAGTCGCACACACACGCTCACACCCCCCGACCCAACTTCCCCGCTCTGTTGGTCTCCATCTGGCATACTACACGCCTCACTTATACTCTATCTCCTCCCACAGAACGGAAGCTCCGTGACCCCGGGAGTTTTTAGACTCTTTTGTTGACTGTTGTATTTTTAGACTCTTTTGTTGACCGTTGTATCCCCAGGGCCTTGAGGGATGCCTGCCACATAGTAGGTGCTCAACAAATATGTGTTGATTGATTGAATAATTGAATAATTCCAAGCAAATCGTTTGGGGGATCCGAAAGGCTAAGGAAGAAGCAGAGATTTACACGCAGGCCTGGCGGGAGGAGGAAGGTCGGGGACTGATGTGTGACCCACGGACCCCCCCGCTCCTACCTCACTCTGCAGGGCGTGAGCTTTCTTGGCCCAGGCCATCTTCAGGTCCTCGGGCAGTGCCGTGAATTCGTGGCACCGTGTCCTGTAGTCGCGGTCGCTGGCCAGGGCCTGGGCCTTCCTGGCGTGGACCAGGGGCACCATGTCCATGGGCAGGTGGCACTGGGCTCTGTTGCCTGCTGCCTCCCTCCTGTACTGAAGCTCACTCTGCAGCCGGCCCATCCGCTGGCAGTGCTGGAGCCGGGGGTCATCTCTCACACTCTGGGCCCCGATCAGCCTCCCTCGCTCCTTCACAAAGTCGTGCCTGTAGAGAAACTGGAAGGTGGGGGACCAGGCGGTCAGGGGCTGGCATTTGGGACGCTTACATTTCGTTTATGCGTTTTCCTTGCAGACTGTGAGAAAATCACCTGTTCTTACACTAGGAGGAGATGATTATAAGCAAAACCACAGTGAGGCTGGCCTGAGAGCACGGCTTCCTCCCTGGGGGAGGAACAGTGGAAACACTGCTCCCTTCCTCCCATCTAATTAAAACCAGATCCTTAGAACCAAAGGGAGGGGCCCACTCCCCTTACTTGTCCTGTGCCCAAAAGGAATTTATCAAAAAGGGTAAAAGAGAAACTTGTGCTTTATCCCCTTGCACTTGACAAAACATCAAACCCCAAAGACGGGATCCATTTATTTGAAGTCTACATTTTCTGCGATTTGTTTGTGGGAAACAGAAAGTCACCTTCATGTCCCAAAGCTATGGATGCTATCAACAGAGTGGCTGAAACACAGCTGAAAATGCTACCGCCGACGCGGGAAACGACAGAGAAGCAGAATCACAATCTCTACTGCGAGTTCTCTTTCTAATTCTGGGTGGAGTTAGAAAACGGACAGTTCACACATTACGGGGAGATCGTTGCCTAGACACTGCAATTAGAAATAAATC
The DNA here is from genome assembly GCF_964374135.1 of Grampus griseus. Classification (NCBI taxonomy): domain Eukaryota; kingdom Metazoa; phylum Chordata; class Mammalia; order Artiodactyla; family Delphinidae; genus Grampus; species Grampus griseus. Next base: position 70,007,771 of record NC_139010.1, read on the forward strand.
GTAATCTTCTTCCTGCTAGAGACTTTTGCCTGCATTTAGCTTCTGATTAACAGGGCCTTTCTTTCCCTCTCTCCGTCAAAGAATCTCATTCATAACTAATATATTCTGCAGGTGACATCCTGTCTCACATGCTGATAGATTTGCTTTAATTCAGGAAAATCAGCCATAGACATTGTTTTACATGAAGTTAACAGAAATTAGGCCGGATGGAAGGTCACATCATTCAACTCACATCACTGGCTATATCTCCAGAGACCCGAGCCGCCTGGAAGGGGAGGGCGTCTATGGTCAGCTTGTAGCCTTGAACACGGAGATTCCGCCAAGACTCCTTGTATTTTGCCTACGGTAGGAACACATGTAGATCTTCTTTAAAAAAAAAAAATTACATGGCTCAAAGAACAAATGCTACCCCCTTTTATTTGTAGTGCGGTGTTCCAGAATCAATTCCTGACAAGCAAAAGCTTTCGATTTTGCAAAGAAAATCTCATTAGCACCCTCTCGGAAGTGGGCTCTGACACGCAGGTATCAACACATCTGTGTAAAGTATATTCCACATGAGTGTCTACAGGATACATTGTTTAAAGTTTCTGTGAAAGTCACCAGGGTCACTGTTAGGTCCCATCACAGACACAGACACATGTGGCCCTGGAGCACATCTCAACCTCAGCAACGGGAAAGGCTTACATCACTCAGGTTGGCTGCGTTTGTTTTCGCTCGGACAAACTCGGGCAGGCCCAGGGTCATTGTGTACTGGTGTCTCGCGTCCTCGCCTGCTGCTTTATAGAGGCGCTGGGCAGGAAAAAAAAAAAAAAAAAGGCAAGAAGGTAAGTGCTGTGCGTTTCTGCAGGGCTGGAGTTCCCTCCTTTGCAATTGGGAAATACGTTTGTAAAAGGCCATTCGCTGGGTCATGGGTACACCTTCAGCCTGGAGAAGATGTTTTTTTTCAACAGAGATAGTCCTTAATGAGTCAAACTGAGTGCTTTGAAAGGAATGGGGAAGAAACTGCAAGTTGCTTGTGATGGGGTTCAGGACATGTTACCCCAATATATGGTACCTTGGCATAGTGCGTATTTTAAGCTGAAGGAAGCTGGAAGCAGCAGGAGATGGAAGACCTCTCCCTGACCTTCTCCCCTCCTGTGGGAGCTGCCCTCCCTCTGACACAGGGAGGGAACAAGCTCATCTCTGACCTCGGAAGGACCGAGAGGCATTTGAACAAACAGACCTCGCTAAGTGTCCCCCAGTTCCCTGCCCTTAGCTCACCCCCTTTTGCCCTACACATTTTCCCACGACTGTCCACTCTTCATCAAACCTAGAATAAAAACGCTCAGGTTTAACCGTCCCTCCCTCCTGGACTCCATTTCCTTGTGAAGACTCCTGCACCACCTAAAGCCTATATTATATACATTTGTATGCTTTTCTCTTGTTAATCTATCTTTTGTTACAGAGCCCCAGCCGACAACCTAAGATGGGTAAAAGAAAACATATTTTCCCCCTTCCCTATACTTTGCTCAATAATAGGCCGAGGGAAGAAAAGCACCTTTAAGAATACTATCGTGGTTCTTCCCATTGCAGACTTTTTTTTTTTTTGCTGAGGACACAGTGTAAAGACAATACTAGGATCTGGGAAATTTAGGAGAAGCTCTGCCGGTTGGAAGGGAGGTTCCCAAACCCCAGTCTGCATCCTTTACTAAAATCCCGGGATCCTGCCACGGGCAGACTCACACCACTGCTGCGCTGCACGGCCTCAGCCGTTGTGAAAACATCTGCTCTCATGATTAGAACTGGATCTGTGGTTGCTGAGTCCTCCAGGGCCAGAGGCCACTGCAGGAGGCACTGTTACCCCTCAGCACCCCAATGACAAAGCAGGCAAGAAAGGTTCAGTGGGAATTTTAACTTGATCATGTCACGCTACACAGCCCTTTGGATTTTCTTATCCCAAGCTTGGAACTAATGTGTAAATACCCAAATCTCCACTGACTTTGAAAAGTTAGAGTCAGAAGGAGAATTTTAAAAACGAAATTTCATTCTCTGCCAAGCTCACTCGATATTTCAAACTTGTCAGAGGGCCACTAAGAAGAAGTAGAGCTGGAATGATGATTTTATGAGATTCTTTCCCCTGGGACCCACCCCTCTGCTAGAATATTAAAATGATAATTGGGTAAGTGGTGAGTGAGAAGAGGAAGCAGAGAACTAAGAAGCTTGGCAAACATCACACTGTATCACTGTCCCCGGACAACCACAAATCTTTCCCATCATCATCATCAGAATGACAGTGGAGAAATGATGAGCCAATATGTGCCCAGCTAGAACAGACGAATGGCAGACCAGCACGTCTCCAACTTTAACGTGCAAAGGAAACCCGTGAGGATCTTGTTAGATGACCATGTGGATTCGGTGGGTCTGGGGTGGGGCCTGAGGTTTGGTATTTCTAACAAGCTCCCAGGGGATGCTGATGCCGTTGGTCCGTGACCACATTTGGGGGGCGAGACGACAGACTAAACCAGATTTCTTCCTGGGCCTTTTTTCCTTCTGGAAACTGTTGAGGCTCCATCTAATGACATTCTTTTCTTTCCATGCAAACACCCATCCTTCCCGCGACCCCCGCCAATCCCACAAATATTCACACATATTTTTTAGCAATCCAGCAGTCTTTAAAAAGCCCATCCCAAAGCCGTCTGAAGATTTTACCTCGTTTGTAATCTGGTTGCTGAGTTTTGCATGAGTGAGGCTGGGAGTGTCTGTCACGGCCGTGTACTTGAATGACCGGGGATGCTGACGATATTTACTCTGAGCTCACACACAAGAGGCAATAAGAAGACAAGGTAAGATGCAAAAGCAGCAGAAGAACAAGCTCATTAAGCACTAGCTATAAAACCTCGTTTTGCAAAGGCTGCTAGTCTGTGGCCCAGAATCCAGTCCGTCCCCTGCTCTTGTGACCTCAGAACCCAGTGGGATGAAGCAGCAGAGAGGAGAGGACGGATGGAATCAGATACTTATCAATGGGAAAGGGAGATCTAGTCCTTTGCTACGAATGTGAACACAACTATAGAGATTCATGTTTTGCTCCCGAATTTCCTTTGCTCGCTGGAAACCCTGGGCTCCTCAGCTTTGGGGGGGTACCAGAAACAACCGTGCAGCTTAAAATAATCCACATGCCTGTATGCCACTCCAGGGGATGGGATTCAGTAAATCGTCAGTGGGCTCTGTACTTTGTTTAAGTTCCAAAGGGGATTCTGATGCACCATGAGGTTTAGAAACCACTCGCTTTAGTGATTTCATTGGAAAAGCAAAGCACAAAATTAAATCTCAACTCCCACAGTGAGGCCAATTCCGCTTGCTCAGAGCTTCTAATCAATGCGTGAGCCATTCTGAGGCACCCAGGCTGGACGCTGATCGCCTTTTGCTTGCAGTGCCTTCCATTATGCCTATCTGCCGTGAATGGAAATCCCAGAGCCCTCCCAGGGGTGGGCAAGATTCCTCAGGAGTTCAAAGAGCTTAGAATTCCAGACTTCAGTAATTTACCAAGAAGTTATCACCAAGCTTATAGCCACCATTTCATATACAGCCACCAGAGAAGCACAGGGCTTAGATTAGTGCTGACCCTCACAAAAACTAAATGAGAGAGTTCTGAGCATTCCCATTTGACTGATTAAGAGGTTGAGGCTCAGAGAGGGCAGGTGACTGGCTTGAGGTCACACAGCAAATGAGTACTGGCCTGCAATTTCAGTCACTACATGTGTCTCCAAAGCCCGCCCTCTTTTCATTGTACCACAAGCCACTCTTCAAAGGGACCCTAGGAAAGTACATCTTAGGATCCAGCAAATAATTCTTATATGTTAATATAGGAACTGGCTCGAGATCTGCAAAGCTATCTTAAACGGCATCCAGTCTGAATGGAGAAGGGAGTAAGGAGAGAGGCTGGGTGAGCTGCCACTGCTAACAGTGTAGCATCTAACTGGCTTTAGTAAGAAACAAACAGATTGTTGTGTAACCTCTACCGTGGAATATACTTGACACCCCCAACCCGTCCTGGTCTCTGGTTACCTCACTGATGAGTTCAGATGCTCTCTTTCTCCCTTCAATGTCTAACGTGCCTGGAATGACACAGGCAACGCCTCGCATGAAGTTCAGGTCCGACCGGTACAAATTCTACAAGGAACAACACGAGAAATCAGAAAAGCCAAGCTCGCAGAATGAGGAAGGACCCACGACAGACAGCATCATAATCAGAACTCAAGGCCAAGGCAGTCTCTCCAGATACATCACACTCAGCAAATACACACACGCTTCTTACTTAAATGCTCATTAGGGAGACAAAAATGTAGGTCAGAAGAAAATAATTCTGCTGTCACTTGTCTCCGTAGCTGTTAGAGGGATGCTTGGCGGATTTTTATTTTAATGTGGGCTATCAAAAAATAAACGCTGGAGCGGATTGTGGTTAGAAAGTCAGCTGTCTTGGGGCAAATGTGGAAATGGTTTAATGGGTCTTCAAAACAAAACCCAGCAGCAGAAGGCGGCATTAATTAATCATGGGTTAAGAAAGAACTAATAAATGAATCCAGAATAATCTGGCAAAGGCCCGAGTCTATGTGGGTGGAGGCGGTGTGTGTACCTGAGGGGTCTGGGCTGACAGTTTAAAGGGAGCCCCAAGTTCACTCCCCTTCGGCCACCGAGGTGCCCCGGTGCGTGCCGCCTTCCAATTGCTATGGCAACGAGAGGCAGGGGAAGTCAGGGCTCTGCTCAAGTGACAAACGGGCCCCTGAGTTGAGCGTGGCTGCTCCCTCGTTCCTCCACCTGCTGTCGGGTTCCTGACAGTTTATGTCACTCAGTAAACGCTGTACACAGGCGGAAAATTCCAGTGGACAACAGTAACCCGGATCTGAGCACCGCTCAGCTCTCAGGCCCTGCCAAACCAGAAAGAGGGTTCTGGGGGGACTGTTTTATTTTCCAGCAGAGGTCCGTTACTTGCAAATCTCCCGGCACGGAAACGTGGTGGCAAGCTGGGAGATGAGGCGAGTACCAAAAAGGATGCTGCTGCCTGTTGGGAAGACACATTCTGTATCTCCTTGGGAGTGAGGACATCCTCCCATGCTTCCCAACGCTCCTGGGCCTGCCTGCTTCAGAAAACAGGTGGCATGAGCTAGAAATGCCCTCATTGGGGTGGGGGTGGGGCGTGAAGGCCTCCAAGACTCCTTGGGAGGACTCAGGAAGGGTCTCTGGGACCCTTATTTCCCTGCCCTCTGCCCAACACTCTCCTCTGCCTGAAGTGGGTCAGTTCCAAAGGGGCTCTGAGCAACTCTCCCAGCAGATCTCAGGCCTCTTCCGAAGTTGGGTGGCCTGGGAACATATGACGCGCCAAGAAGAACCCCCAGCTCAAGCTGGGGCCAGAGGCAACACCGTTGGCAAGTCTTGAACATGCAAAACCATAAACCTTGACAGCGTCTTCCTTGGACACCATCCAAGTCCCAGCACCCACTTTCTCATTTATAGTTTTATGATCTTGCACGACCTATTTAACTTTTTTGAGACTCACTATAGCTTCTCTGTAAAATGGGGATAAAGAGTACCGATATAGGGTCATTTGGAGGATTAAATGAGATAATGCCTGAAAACACAATGCTCGGAATTCAGCAGAAGTACTCAATAAACGGCTGTCGTTGCTGTTAACAGATCTGTGCAATTGTGCTTATGAAGAGCTAGGCAGGAACAAGCAGGGCAGGTGCTTTAAAAGAAAACCCAGGTACGGGATTTCTCATCTCGGGAAGCCCCACTGAGCCACCAGCAGTTTGTGGGTCACTGCCTCACGGTCAGATTTAACAGGAAAAGAGCCTGGAGAGAGAGGCCCGGTCCCCTTACCTCACTCTGCAACCTGTGAGCTTTCTTGGCACAGCTGAGCCTCAGGTCCTCGGCCAAGGACGTATACTGGGGGAGTGGGTGTCTGTAGTCCTGGTCGCTGGCCAGGGTCTGAGCCTTCTTGGCGTGCACCAGTGTTACCATGTCCAATGGCAGATGGAACTGTGCCTTTGAGTGTTCAAAGTCTTTCCTGTAATTCACCTAGATGGGCAGACAGATCAATAGCAGCTATTTCAAAGCCGCCATTTGCATCAGGACCATGAGGGAGAGCAATGCGACGTGATTGTCCCAGGTGAGCCCAGGTGGCTTTCCTGGCAGGGCCAGGGCTCCTTTCTTGCAGTGACTGGCTTAACAAGCAGGGCTCGTCTCCAGGTCCTGCCACTCACCATCTCCAGCTCTTGGATGATCAAGGCCCATGGTTCCCCTACTTGGGGAAAATACGGAAGTTCAAGGGACAGATATAATGTCAGTGGTTCCCTTGCTCAAGTCCTTAGACCTTCCCATTTTCCAGAGGCAAGAAGACACACGGCTAAGCCGCCGCCTGCTCCACACGCTTTCTCCCCATTACCCTCTCAAGTTCAGACTGAGACACCAGGGGTTCTCCTCTCATGCTAGGTAACGGAGAGCTTCTTCAGACATCAGATAACATCCCAGTAAATCTGGGAGCCAGGAGCAGTGGGCAGATGCTTGAAAAGCCAGTTCTGAGGGGTGGGTATTCCCAAGAGCCCAACATGCATCCTGAGGGAGGAAGGGAGAGGCCCATTTCCAGACCTCAGGCTCTGCCCCAGTCCTTGGAGGAGCGTTTGAAGGTCCACAAAGCTCACTCTGGGCTTTCTGGGGAGTCAGATGCATAAGCGCCGCCTCTTCCTCCACCCTTCCCACTGCCCTCCAAGCTCCAGCCACTCGTCCCTAACCTCCGACCCCCACCTCCGCGCACCCTCCCCACCCCTAGCATACGGCCAGGGACAATTCATGTCCAATCCCGCCCCAGTACCGAAAGCGGAGAGAAGTGTTAGAAACAGGGAAACTGAGGCAGAGAACAAAAGAGACGAGAACATGTGAAACTGTGGAAAGAGCATGCGATGGCAAGCTAGCTGCACGTTCTAGTCTGGCCCTTGCAAGCTGACCTTGGGCAAGGGATTGAGACACTCAGAGTCTAGGTTTCCTTATAAGTAACCAGGATGAACAAGTGATGCTCCTAGAAATAAGTTGATGATTAAATGAGACACTGCATGTCAAATGTTTAGTCCTCTGCTACATGTTGGACACACATTCGATTTCATCACAGCCGTTAGCCAACTCACGTATGGGCAAGGAGATACTGTACACACACATGTGCCAGCATCCAGGGGATCAAATCAAGGGGTGCAAACTCAGATGCCACCAGAGACCAGACAGGCAGCATAAATGAGTGAAGGGGGGGGAGGAGGGGGTGGCTGCATGACTAGGAGAGTACAGATCCCTTCTAAATGGGGCTCTCAGTAATCAACTTCAACAGTAGCCTTGAGGAATCCAGGTCTGGCTTCTGCACAGAAGTCTAAAACTTTTACGTAGAGTTTTCCGTTTTGCAAGGTTTGCAATTAATTCGCTCTGCAGACCCAACAGAACACCTCTGCAGTCCAAATCCAGCCCACAGGCTCCCATGTGTGGTCACTGGTCAAAACCCTAGAATGTCCAGCCTGGAAGGGAGCTAAGGGGTCAAGTAGTCCTATCTCTCACTTGACTGAGGAAGAAGCTGAAACCCAGAGGGGCCAAGGGACCTGACCACGCCACCTAGCTAGCTAGGACAGAGCCAATACCCTCAACCGGAAGGACACAGGATAGCTGCCGGCTGTGCGTCATTAGGTGGGGGGCCCCCGGCTCCACTGCGTTCTCTCCCACTTACTTGGCTCTGCAGAGAGCTCGCGTACACTGAATGCGCAAGGCTGATATCATCTTCCAAGCTCCGGGAGCCGAGCATCTGCCCTTTCATTTTCTCAAATGCCTCTTTGTATTTGTACTAAAGGGAAAGAGAGCGGGAGAGAGTAACAGCTCGAGGACAAGGGACACGGAATGGAAGAGGTGGGTATTGGGTGAAAATGTTTTGTTCTTTTGACAGTAACTGGGTGAGTTAAAAGAAAAGGCGCGGGAGTCGTCAAAAGGCCTATTCTTTCATATGCAAGCCTCCCAATGACTAAAGGGCTGGGATATGAAATGGCAGGACATGAGAGCGCTTGGGCCGCCCACACTGGAGGAAGGTGGGTACATTGTTAACAGTCTCTTCACGTGGACTTGCTTTAGGAAAGCGCTTGGTGGAGGGTGCATTTCATCTGCCGGGGGTCCATATTTACAGTCCAGCATCAGCTTTGTACCCTGGCTGGGGGATTTTTGCTGTTGTTGTAAGGCATGTTCCTCCTCACAGTCAGTTGGGAGAGCAGAGGATGTTATCCACAGGCAAAAGAAGGCAGGGGTTAGGGGCAAAGGGAATAAAAATTGGTGAGGATTCAACATTGTCCTAGGAATGGAGGTGGAGGCTTACATCACTTATGATTTCACCAGAAGCCTTTGCCGCCTGGAACGGAATGGCATCCAATCTCAGTTTATAGCCACCGTCTCGAAGTTTGCTCCAGGATTCCTTGTAACGCGTCTGTCGAGAAGATGTGCACCAATAAAGACCCTCCCGTGACCTGGTGGTTTCCTGAACTCCCATTATCAAAACGAGAATCTGGTTTCTTGTGGAGTTTTTTTCCCCCAGTGAGAGATCACTGTAGCTTAGCAAAAACCAACAAAGAGTTGGATCCTGCCTTATGTCCACCCCTGGAGGGGAGAGCCATGGGGGTGGGTTTAAAAACCAAGAGCTTTGGAGTCAGAACCAGATCGCTCTGAGCAGCAGTTGATGGGAAGAAGGAGGCATGAGGCTGCGTGGGCACAGCTCTTGATGGAGAATAAAGATGAACGACTGTCTCTACTGAAGAAGAGGAAAGTGGGTGCTGATAGGGATGACGGAAGGGAAGAGTTAAGTCTCCCAAGTCTCTCTTTGGCTGAATGTCTATATTCTGATGCTCCCATATTCCAGCCCCTCAGTACAAATGTCCTTTGCACTCAGGAAGTTCTCCTCGTCTCATCCTTATCAATGAGCTTGAATCTTCTGCAGGACCAGTTACATAATTTGCAGGGCCCAGTGCAAAGGAAAACATAGGGCCCCTTCTTCAGAAATCTCAACAAATTTCAACATGGTGACAGCAGAGCATTAAACCAAGTGTGGAAGAACAGGACGCTTCTGAGCATGGGATGCAGTACAACTGTGCAGGTCCCTGAACCTCCAGTAATTAAAACCAGCCCCCCCTCCTCCATCAGCCTCACCTCACTGATATTCATGGCATTCAGCTTGGCCAGCAGGACTTCCGGGAGATCCGCTGTCTGTGTGTAATGATGCTTTATGTTTTCTCCTTGTTCCCTGTATAACCTCTGTGGATGGAGAGAGGTTTTGCATTAAACCCAGAAGCCTCCCCCATACAGCCGTCAGCCAAGTTACACTCCAGGAGACAAGGGCACTGCAGCTGCCACCTCCGCACAGAGACAAGATCTTGGGCGCCCTGCCTCTCCCTGGCTCGTACGGCTAAGCGCGGTGACATGCACTTCATTCCCTCCGGAGTTCTAGTTCCCAGCCCAGAACATGACAGGCTGAAACTTCCCTCTCAGTTAATACTCCACTTGTAGCACACTGCTGAGACGGGTGTCAGATGAGAAAATGATGGCTGGTTAACATCTAGTAATTTCGTTATTAACTATAAGCTAAGAAAGGACATCAAAATTCAGCAGGCACAAGAGAAAATGGCTCTTCCACAGGCGAGCTTTTCTCTGGACCTTCTACCCTCCTACCCTCCCGCCACTTCAAGGAATCTTGTGCTAATAAACGTTTCCTGGGTGGGTCTGGGGCGCTCTTCATCTAGAACTCTTATCTGGGCTTATGATAATTCTAGTAGTTAGCAATGACACGTGGAGTTGGCATCTGCCACCAGAGAAAGTTTCTAAACCAGGCTTTTCCATCCCAAATCTTATTAGATGTGTCCAAGTTTCTACGTATCACAGCAGTGCCCCCTAGAGTTGGTTAGGATAAGGAAAAAAGCAGCTATTTTCTTTTTTTTTTTTTTTTCCATACAAAAGTTCTTGTTTGACCATCTGTGTTTCTCAGAATTAAACCTGCTTCTGAAGGGGTGATGGTCAAGAAATTATACATTTCTAAACCCGTAAGTTTGTAAATCATCCCATAACATATTCTGACGGGCACTCAAGCCATCTCAGAATGCCTGTCGAATAAGGGCCAACAGGAATAATTTGTTCAATGGGGAAGCAAGGGAGACATTTTGAAAGCCCTCCCCACCAAGTTTTGTCAATTTCCCGCATGGCAAGTTAAATGGTCTGAAGATATCTAAAAGGCACGTCCACCCTGCGCAATGACCTGGGGGCCCCTCTCAGTAGAATCAGCCGACCAGGGCTAATCCATGTCTTAACATGAATTTTTAGAGGACCTCATCATTCCGTCTAGTTTACGAGGAACCCTGCGCTGAGAGGGCAAAAGGCCAGATCTCGGCTTCATTTTATAAAGGGAGTATGGGAAATGGCTCGAAAGTTAGTCTAAGGTACATAAATCAGACCCAAATCCTTTCCAAAGTCTTTGGGAGAATTCGGAAAGCAAGAATTCCTGCCGTGAGTCCCAAGAAGCCCTAGGCATTCTAATTCCTAGGTGTTATAATTACCAAGAATTTCGCCCAGAAGTCCCATGTCTGAAAACAATGCTTCGAAACAAAAGGAGAGGGGAAAAGACCTCGACCACAGACAAATCCTGGAGACGTGCAAATGGGGAGGAGTGAAAGCATGGGGCAGTGGGGTGGTGGAGCCCTCCTTGGCATCCTAAGAGCAGCGGTAACACCCATCTACGTCCTGATGAGGAGGCCCCGCCACTAAGGTGAGCCCTCAACAAAGGATAAGAAGCTCCTTCATCCTTAGAACAACAGAAGGAGCAAGCCAAGAACCCCTGGGCTTCAATCGCAGGGTTGAAAGAAGAGCCCACTCTTAGAGTCGTAATGTATATACATTATCGCTTACATCCACTGCTTGGGTGTAACTAATTCTGGCCTGGACCATCTCCGGAGTGTCTTTAATACTGGTAAACTTCAAAGCATCTGGATGCTGACGGTACTTCTTCTGTTGAGCAGAAAAAGATCAAAGCTGTGAATTTTGTGCTGTTCTTTCATGCCATTTGAAAGAGAAAATCATAGGTTGCTTGAGATTAGAGTGAATTTGTGAACATAATTATTATTCGGCTTCCTCCATCTTTATATCCCAGGTGCCTTCAGGTTAATATTTGTTTCAATTTAAGAATAACCTCGTGTCAATTAACATTAAAGTATTTCTACCTGGTGCAAAGAAAACATCTCAAAATTAGGTTATACCAGTAAAATACTAGAGGATACACACTTAGTAAAGGCTTTTTTATATAGCCTTCAAATACTGTCTTGCAGTTGTTTACATGTTTTAGTTCGGGTCTCCCAAGCAAGAAAGGACACTCACAGTTACATTGATCAGCTGAAGCTTTCCATTTTCCTTCCACAAAAGAACTGGGCAGAGATTACCAGAGTCAAAACCCTTGCATTTAAGTCAGTGACTGTACATTATCTAATCACTTTAGAAACCGGGTCAGTTAACATACACAATAATTCTATAAGTGTTATAAGAAAAAGGGTGCTATTATTGAAAGGAGTCATCATACAGTTTGAAACAGACTGAGTAAAACAAAAAAAAAATTACAAGAAATTCAAATGCTAACAAAGTCCTAGATACCCAATTTTGAAGTATTCTGAAAATTATGCTTCAATTCATTCCTTTTTTTTTTTTTAATTACAGTTCCAGTAGACTGAAAACAGTGGCTACCTTAATGGGATTATGAAGTATATCTTTTCTCCAATCAAACAATTATTTTAGAAACACTTCCTTATTTATTGGGTTGGATATTTGTATACTGGGTTGTCTTAAGAAGACAGTTCAATATCCAGCTGAATTTGACCCATCAACTGTTTTTGTAAACAAAGATTTATTAGAACAGAGTCATGCCCGTTCACTTACGTATTGTCTATGGCTGCATCATGCTACAATGGTAGAGGTAAGCAGTTACAACAGAAGCAGTGTGGCCCACAAAATGAAAAATATTTACCATCAGGTCCTTTACAAAAAAAGGTTTGCTAACTCCTGCTTTAAATGACAGGTGTGTGTGCATCTGTGGCTCTTTCACGGTGCCTGGCATTCTGTCTGAAAATTTAGAGGCCAATCCAATTTGACACTAAACTGGACATGTGCCAAACTGGAATGAGATGGTTGGGAAAAGTTGCTGGAAGATGTCTTGCCTTCCTGAAGTCTGAGGACTAAGTATAAAGCACGGAAGATAAGCAAATCTGTTGAATAAGTTTGCAAAATGTGGTAGAAGATTAAGACCACCGTGGGACAAATGGTTCCAAAAAGATCCCTTGGATGCCAGACTTTGATGCATGAAGGAATCATCTCGAAGTCTAAGTGATGTGTATAATGGGAAACGGTACCTTTAGCATCTAGTGCGTAGAGGCCAGGGATGCTGCCAAACATCCCACAGGCCCAGGACAGCCCCACCGCACAGAATTATCAAAACGTCCACAGGGCCAAGGTTGAGAAACCCTGATCTAATCTTTAAAAGATCTGCTCAGGGATACTGCCCTAAAATGCGAGGAAAGGGCTCCTTTCATAAGCCTTCGGGTCCAGCGAGGTTGGCTGCGAGTAGACGGGAGTGAGATTCAGATAGGAATGAGACCCTCCAACAAAAAAGAACCAGAACCGTGTCACGTGTTCGACACCACATGAATATTCAAAAACTGTTTACACTGCCTGCTGCAGAAAGAAAGGGAGAAAATGTGCGTGAAGTCACAAAAGGGCTTTCTAGGTGCAATAAATGTATCTTTTTATCATCTGTCCCGTGTTGCTTCATTAAAAAGGTAAGTTGCTGGGTAGCAATTGAGCTCTGTTTGATTGTCATTATTATTCATAATATCATTTGTCACCCACTTTGTTTTGGCCCGGGCTCTCTGGGCCCCTACTGGGGTGTGTTTGGTATGTAGTTTCCCTCTAATTACCAGCCTTAGTCTGGGTTTTGAGGCCTTTCATGTAGCTTTGCCTTCTTCTTTGCCTTTTGAGTGGAAATTATTTTAATTTTATACAGAAATGCCGCACGCCTAATGCAGCCAGGCCTGCTGCACGCTGTCAGGGAATCTCACCTCGCTAATGAGTGCTCCTGCCTTCTTCGCCTGCTCCACATTTAATGACCCGGTGGCGACCCAGCCCGTGCCTTTCATCCACTTCACATCTGCCCTGTATTGGTTCTGACAAAGGAGAAAGGAAAGAAAAAAAAAAGGCAGGCCATTGTTGGTGTGCGGACACTTAAAGGGCTGTTAACAGCTCCCCAATGTCGCCCTGGTGCCAGCTGAGTCAAATTGGATGCCACTTTTGTCTTATCTATTTCTGCACCGTCACAGGTAGGGCTCCAAAATGTAAATTAATTTCCCGCTTAATTGGAGCCGCCCCGCTGCCAGCGGCTTGGGCCCCGCCCGACACTATTGGGGGTGGGGCCGCAGGAGCCAAATGAGCCGCATCCCTCATTACAGGCCACGCAGGCCTCCGGAAGAAGGCCGTCCTCGTTGTCTGCTTTGCCTGGTCTCTTGTTTAAAATGACATGCAGGGGAGAAGAAAATGAGAATTCACAACAGAACCCAGGTGGGGAGCTATTTGAGGGAATATCACAAGACATTCGAGGCTTCCCACAGTGCCAGTTCCTTCTTAGGAAGCTCGGTGCAGGGCGGGGGGTAGTTCTCATTTTCTCCCTTGCCATTGAAGGAGTACTTTTAATGGAAAGCCATTTAAGTGGACACGTCTCTAAAACTAGCATATCACCTCTCGATCCGGAAAGAGCTCTACCTGGAAGGGTGTGTCTGCGCTGCCTCCACCCCACGCCCACGTGTGACAGTCTGGTTGCAACTGACCTGCCTGTTCGGTTCACCCACTTTCTCTTGCAAGAGTCAACCGAAGATGAAAGAATATAACGAGAAAGGGGAGAGGGTTGTTGACGACTAGCAAGGTGCCCTTTCTAAAAATGGGACTACCAACATTAGAATGAGTACCAGGGATGCTCTCCCAGAGCAGGCCACAGTTAAGGTCACAAATACATGCCTCCCACCCCACTGTCGCCACCGCCCTGCAAGAAAAAGAAATACGGAAAACATACGTAGATCAGAATTCCAAGAAGAAAGGAGTAACTGTATGATTTTTAGGGGTAGTATAGAATCTAAAATAGACACAGTTTGAGTAAAAGTTAAAGCACTAGGAAGCTAAAATGTTTCCACTTAGGGACCCAGAAACAGGTATCTCAGGGAATAAACGACATCCTGAAGGGTTTGGGAAAACCCTGGCACCAACACCAGCACACACACACATAAACCCACACACAGAGCTTACATCACTCTGTAAACCGTAAGCCTTCTTGGCCCATTCCACCTTCATGTCTGTGGGCAAAGCTGTAAAGTGATGGGATGCCGTCTTGTAGCCTATGTCTGTGGCTAAGTGCTGAGCCTTGCGGGCATGCACGAGGTGGATCATGTCCAGGGGGACGTGGCACTGGGATTTGGTGTCCTCAAATCCCTTCTTGTACTCCAGTTCACTCTGCAGCTTGGACATTTGCAGTGAGTGGCTAATTTGCGAATCCCCCTGGGCACCCTTAGCCCCAATGAGTTTCCCTCTGGACTTTTCATAGTTCTCCTTGTACTTCACCTAAATGAGAGGAAGAGAGCAGGGGTACATTAGCATCTCCTAAAGGAATTAAGTATCAAGCCATGCAAGAAAGTTAGAGCAAAGCCATACAAGAGAATCCTATCAGAATTAGTGTCATAGAAAGCTTGCCTCCTTAGAACAACTGATGTATTTCCTTTGATCAAAGAGTGAAAAAAAATATTACTACTCATTATTTCCTTTTACACCTGGACTGCCAGGAAGCTCAGAGCTAAACTGAAAGTTCAGCTATAGAACAGTCTTCTCAATTTCCTGGTGAAATTCTATCTTGTCTCTATGTATTTCTGGGTTTATTTTTAAGTGGCCTGTTGCTTTCATGAAAGCCACTTTATAATCTTTTTTGGTAACAGTGAGAACATTATAAAGAGAAAGTCATCACAAAATGAAAAATACACGGAATATCTAAAATACAACTGCTGTTTCAGAAAGAAGCTCAAATTAAAGACAACTGAGGTACATATAAATATTTAGGAGTTATGGGGAGCAAAAGGGAGCACATTGGCCTGAAAAAGCACTAGGCCAAAAGTAATGAGGATCCGAAAAAAGAATAAATATAGAAATGCTTTGAAAACTGTAACAGAATACTGGTGTGTGGCATCATTTCAACCTCATCATTACCGTGGCCATCAGGAGACTTGGGCTCTACTCTCAAATCTGCCAGCAAGAACAATGGTATTAATATCTGCCACAATTTATTGAACACTTACGATGAGCCAGGCATGGTATAAATCTGTGTCACTCAAAGTGCATCTGAAGACAAGTGCTGGTTTGTAAAATGTTACCAGTTGATAAGATAAGGGGCTTGTGTCATAACGGAAATCAACCACATTGCCAAGCCACTGTTTAGTTCAGCTGATACCTATATACATTTACGGATATATTTTCTGTATATACATGTACTATATATATATATATACATATATATATATATATACACAATAGATACAGAATATATATACATGCATATATATTGGGGATTTTTTTGGAAGCAAGACTTTCTCGATGAAGGAAGCAGAGTTTGACTTACATTCTGTCCTAGGCTCCTCATCTCACATCAGACTCATAACAGACAGCACTGGACTACAGAACACTTAATATACCTCAATTCATTTCATTTCCTCATAACCATTTTGCAATTACCAATTTACCCATGAGTTAACTGAGATTTTGAAAGGTTAAACAACCTGCCCCAAATCACAAACTGTAGGTGATGGAGTTGGGATTTTATCCCAAGTCTATCCGACACCAGAGCCTGTACTCTTAACCATCAGCAGGCCTCTACAACCTTAGAAAGTCATGGGATGTCTCTGGGCATCAGCTTATCTGTAAAATGAGTGATTTGGATTACCACTCACACTACTACTGCTCATAATAACAGTTACGACTTACCAAAAGCCAGGGTGCAGCAGGCAGTGTACCAGACACTTCAACGATTATCTCACTGCAAGGTGGTCATATTTATCTACATCTTACACGTTAGAACCCTGAGGCTCAGAGAGACTGAAAACCTGCCAGGACACTTTCAGACTCTCCCAGATGTAAATGTCAGGATCCGTGGTGTCGAGCACAAGCTGGGGACTGGCTTACCTCGCTGGCCAGGTCCCTCTTGGCTTTGGCTGCCAGGAAGGCCAAGGAGTCAAGACGCAGCTCAAACCCTTTCACCTTCTGCTTTTCCCAGTTGCTCTTATACAGTTTCTAAGGGGATTTAGGAGAAAAGAGATCATCCTCATGTGAGAGGGCTTCGCTTAGACTCTTCAATGACCTCTCCAAGAGGCAAACACCTATTACATCCTTCTGTAGAAATCCTGAGAGCCAGAGAAACCTGTAACTGGAATACAACCAGGCCTTCTTGTTCCTGTCTTAAGGCCTCTTGCCACATAGGGCTTTGGCCAAAAGAGGCAGACATGGAACTCCAGAAGACTTGGAAAATACTAGGCGTCTTCATGGAAGTCTTAATGACTTGTCACGGGTGGAATAACATTGCACAACACACAGCAGCATGTCTGAAAATTCTCTTCTCCATCTCTGTCCACACACCCCACCAGCCCAGCAGCTGCTCCAGCTGCACCCCTTTTCCTTTCCGAGCCCAGCCTCTAGTCCATGTGGGTCTTTTCTTTGTTCCTCCCATTGTTTGTCCTGCCTCCCACCTCCAGATTTCAAGTTCTTTCTTCTGGAAGCCTCCCTCCATTTCTGTGTGTGAATCAGTTTAGCTTCTGTTGCTCCTTCTAATTCTCCCCTCTACCCATTCCTCGGATCGGGACCCTAAAGACCTGGGAGCCAAGCAGAAGAGCCAAGAAAGGCCCCTCCTTAGAAGACAGAGAAGGAAAGCTGGAACTGTGCAAGCTTTCGTGTCTAAGGAACAACTAACTGCCCTGTGAGCGCTCCTCTGAGTGTTTTGCATATATCAGCTCGCTGAAGCCTCAAGGCGACCTAATGTCGAGGAGACTAGGAGTGCCCTCATGTCCCATTTGGGACAACCAAGAGAGAAGAAACTGGTTAAGCTTGCACACCTAGTAAGTGTTAGAAACAAGGATCAAACCCAGGCAGTTTGAAGCTAATGTCTGAGCTCTTATTTACTCCCCTCTTAACGCTGTTTTAACTCCAGTCCCGGAATAACCACTTCCTCCTACCCCATCCTAGAGACAGTGGTTCAAATCTCCCACCAGCTCATTCCTACCAGAGGTTGGTCTTCCCTCCCCCTAAGATACTGGTCACGAGCTGTTTACGATGACCAGACGTATGCAGCCTCAGCTAACACAGACACACCGACATGGCCAGTGGTTTCTGTGGACCAGGCGCCTACACGCAGGGAAGCAGAGCCCTGGGCTGCTCACTCCCTCTGGCTGTACCTCACTGAGATTGGCAGCGTTGGCTTGGGCCTGTAGGAAGAGAGGCTCCTCTTTGCTGATGCTGTACTGATGGACAGACTGCTCGTGCCCTGCTTTGTAGACCACCTGTAGGGAGAGAGCACCGGGTCAGAAGCAGGAGGCAAGGGAGGAGGTGGCTGGCCGCTCAGCTCCCTGTGTCTTACGTGCAAAGTCCATTACCAGACCAACCAGACCTGATGCTGCTGGCAGCGTGCAGGAAGCGAGGCTTAACGCAGAAGAGGTGATGCAGGAAGGAGCAGCAGCGGTGAGGGGCTGGGAGGAGAATGTAGCCGGGGCGTCAACCTGAGACCTCCTCTAAGGTTTTCGTTTTCACACCTTTCCCTTGAGGAGGCATCGACTTCCCCAAGCTGTCCCCATCCACAGTGTCCATGGCCACAAAAAGTAACCCACCTGAGGGCTCAGATGAGCACAGACTCCCCAGGTGGGAAAAATAAGAAGCATCCCCTGTCACCTGCACCCCATAATCAAACCTAATGTTTCCACAGGTACTGACACCTGGAAAGTGAACAGTAACCAAAAAGGCAACATGAGTGAACATGTCCTCTGTGGAAACCATATCACTCCTGCTCTTTCTCTCTTCCACTCCCGCTCCCCAGCTTGAGTTTCCATGCAGTGGCTTTCCGCTGACTCTGAACTATGCTGACTGCATGCTTTCTGGCAGGTGTACCTGGACCTCTAGGAAGGAAAGGTAGGAATGTCCTGGCCAGATGGTAGCAGCTACACCTGTTCGGCCATTGACCACTAATATGTAAATAACATATGTGGTGTTTCGTTGTCCCACCTTCCACATTTGAGCTCAAGTGGGCATGAAATGCACACATCCCACAAGCAAATGTTATCCTCCTCTCTCCTGGCTCCAGAATTATGGAGTCTTTGATAAGAGAGAAAAGAAGGAGAAAGAAAGAAGGAACTAGGAAAGACTGAAAGCTGAAAAGGAATAATGTCAGTTGACATCTGCCCTTAACAACCAGAGGAGAAGTGTAGTGGGTGAGGCAGGGAGGCCTGGAAGCCCATAGAGAGCTGGGTCCAGCCTATTTAAAGGAAAGGCTCTTCGGTCCCTGGATCGTGCATGGGCAGCACCCGCTGCTGTCCCCAGAGGTTCCCAGGCCCATGACACAGCAGCCCGGTGGAGAAAGGGCAGCCTGGGACTCACCCCACTCTGCAGTTCCTGGCTCCTCTTGGCGTGCTCCATCTGGGAACTGTCGGCCACACTGGTAAACTTCAGCTCGTCCACCCTCTGCCTGTAGTTTTTCTGTTTCCAAAGAAAAGGGACCCCATAGCATTAGGATCGGGCTGTCCCCACCATCACACACATGCATACACACGCATACCTTCTGTGACTCAAGCATTTCCCCAGGGGGGATGCTCCGGCTGGTCCTATAGCTTAAAGAGGACCATGCACACCTGAGACTTCCAGCCCTGGTGAGCTTGTTTGAGTTGCTACTACTGAATGGGGACTGGAATTTTCCCTTCTGTGAACGCTGTATGTTACCACGAGCCCTGGGATGGAGCCGTTTTATAAACCTAGATCTGACATAGGAGAGCGAGGTGGAGGGAACTTGGACTTTACAACCATGAATCCCAAGGTCCAAATCTCCCCTCTACCTATTCGGCTTCACGGCCTTGGGCACATCACTGAATCACCTGAGCCACTCACGCTTGGACTGTACAGTGTGGAAAACAATAGAAGCTGCTTCACTGAGGGTGGTGCGGAGGCTTCCATGCCACACTTGCCACGAGTCGAGTCCCTGGGCAGAGTAAGTGTTCACTATGCTCGCCATCACTGTTATTCACGGTGCCGTCAGGATGACCCAGGAAGTATCAGCTCTAACGAAGGGCAACGCCAAGAGTCACATTCAGCAAGTGGGTGGCAAGGTGGGATTTGCCCTCCCAGCTCTCCGTGTTCCAGATCACTGGGCTTGTCTTCATCGTGTTGCCATCTCACAGCCACCATGCAACTGGCAAAATTTGAATGTGCTAATTCTGTCCCCCTACGGGGACTTCTTGTCCTTCCCGGAGGCTGGTTCCTCTGGTTTTTCCGTTGGAGTTGCCAGAGTTGATGGGAAAGGAGGCTGCTGAGAATGGCTTATGGAACACGTGGTAGGGAGATCAGAGACGAGCAGAGCCCCCAGTGCTGTCAGCAAGAGGGTTGTCGATACTAGTCGAACCCAAAATAGGGATTGGAATATGGAAAACTCCAAAATTTCTTCCCTTCGGGAAAAAAATGAATCTGCAAAAAATATTCCAAAGAGACTTGTACTTTTTCTTTCTCATTCCAGTGTGTTGAATGGGAAAACTCCTTCCCTACGTAATTGAAGGAAGTCACAGTGCCCCTCCCATGGCTGGAAATTCCCGGGCATCCCAGCCTCTGCATTGGTCAAATCCTAAGTGTGTAGGGAGGTACCAAGAACCCACTCTGCCCAGGGCAGAGCAGGGACATGAAAAAGGCAAAGGAAATGATACCTTCTTGCCCCTTGAGGAGCATGAAAATTAGTCAGTATAGGAAGTGAGACAGGAACGGGCATTCCTAAGGCAGAAGGTCCCCTTACTGCACCCCATCCAAGTCAAATGGGGTTCGGCTTGCTCCACCTGGATTTCAGTTGGTCTCAGAGAAGTTAAGTAATGAGAACCCTCCTTATTTATGCACTCTAACTTTCAATGTGTTTCTGTCTGAGAGAAGGATGAGTACAGTTGAAAAATGAGAATAAATTACAAAACGTGTTTGGGGGATTCAATTTTGTTTAATAGTCCAGAGCTGGGGCATGGGACCAAAATACTGGGTACAGATCCCAGCCCTGCCACTTACTGAAATGTGGTTTTGTCTCTCACCTTTCGCAAATGTAAAATGGGGATATTAATAGAATACTACTAGTGTCTACTCACATAGCAATAGTAAATGTGAGCGACAAATGAACAATAGGTATGCAATACACTCAAAGTCATCAATGAATGATAGCAGTGGTTACATAATTATTACCAGTCCATAAATGGCAGCTGTTATCGTCACTATTATTACCTTATGCGAGAGAAATGC
The DNA here is from genome assembly GCF_964374135.1 of Grampus griseus. Classification (NCBI taxonomy): domain Eukaryota; kingdom Metazoa; phylum Chordata; class Mammalia; order Artiodactyla; family Delphinidae; genus Grampus; species Grampus griseus. The sequence continues at coordinate 70,028,390 of NC_139010.1, forward strand.
CAACCCAGCCTTCCTGGCACCGAAATAAGAAACCCCTTTGAAGATCCCAAACAGAGCTCCCACAATAGTCCCATTTCCAAACGAAATGTCCTTCAAAAGTCCTCCTCTGCCTGCTGCCAACGCCAGTTCTACACGGTATAAAGAGAAGCACAGGCTTGGAGCCACGGGGACTTTGTAGAGCATCCTTTCCAACGTTCTCATTTTTATAAGAGAGAAAGAGGATCGGCAGTGTTGAGTGACTTGCCCAAAGTCTGCAGTGAGTTTAAGGCACACGCACCATGAGAATGCCGACCTCCAAACACCAGATTCTCTGATTCAGAAGGAATCACACACTTCTTACACAATAAACGTGTTTCCTACGTGACTAACTGTATATCACAACCGTTCTGAAGGAGGCTTTGGATCCAACTCCTACTTTTAGTTGGCTTCTTACAAATGCCTCCCCGGGAAGCTTAAGGGTATGAAAGTTAGTTCAGGGTGTGCTATGCATGCAAAATGAAGACGTGCTCTTCTGAGTCTCACTCAAAATAAGCCTGGGGATGGGGGAGGAATCAGAGGGAAAGGTGGCTCTCTCGGTGGTGACTTGGGCTGAGAGAGACTAGAAGCTGGGGGCCTGGGCTCAGGTTACCTCGCTGACCAGCTGCCCAGCCTTCTTGGCCTGCTCCAAAGTGAGGCTGCCTTCCGTCAGCCACCCAACGCCTTTCATCCACGAGAGGTCGGCCTTGTACTGCAGCTGCAAGAGAAAAACCAAGCTCTAATCAGACACGTGGATGCGGATGGGGCAAAGTTAACGGGCGAGTTAGGAAAGCCCTCGATCCTGTATCTGTCTCTGTGGAAGAGCTGCTCTCCGCTCCGTTATAGTCCGGCAGAACTCTGCTTGGGGGTGAAGCCACTGGCTCACCTTGTAATCAGAAGAGGCTGTTCTACCTTAACTCTGAAACACCTCACTGCCTTACCAAAAAGAGGGATTTTCAGACTTTTTGCCTAAGGATCTTATCTGCCAACCTGCTACACTTCCCAGATGTACTTTTCAACATTTACCAGATTTACCATTTTCAACACTTGCTTCCTCTTTGCTCATCCCGTTACCGACACATCTTGACTTTCGCAATAGCTCTGAGCCCCAATCCTCCACCCTCTAGTCTCCACTGTCTTGACTCATTCTCTATCTCTACCTCCCCATCCATCCTCCCTGGGCCTGGCACATCTCCAGAAATTCTTCTTAGTCCTCTGAGTCACCTAATAGACTCATGCACAGGTTCTAAATCACTCTGAAATTGTCACTGTATCCAGTTGCAAGAGATGCGTGGGGAGAACTGGCAAAGGGCCAGGGCTCACCTCACTCTGCAGCCCATAGGCTTTCTTGGCCCAGCAAGTCTTCATATCTTCAGGCAGCACGGTGTATCCATGCAGTTTCTTCCTGTAGCCCCGGTCACTGGCCAGAGCTTGGGCCTTCTTAGCGTGCCTCATGTTGACCATGTCCATGGGCAGGTGAAAGTGGGTCTTACGCTTTTCGAAGCCTTTCTTGTATTCAACCTTGAACGCACCAAAACACGCTGTGTTACGTGAAGCCTGCCTTGGCAGGAGTGATGTGAAAACACCGGAAAGCAGGCCAGGTTTCCATGAGGAACTGGCACTCTGGACAATGGCACCTGTCTGTCCAAAGGATGTGACCCAAGTCTTGGCTCTGTAAGGTGGTGGCACCTGGAAACTGAGGTCTCACACTACTTTGTCTCTGGGAGGAATGCCTCCTAACTCTTTTTCCTCAGTTGCTCCAGGAAGAGAACGCTCTACCTGTGGTTTCTGTAGAAACTTTAAGAGGCAAAATAACAAAGCTTGGGCTCCAGGGCCAGCCAAGCTTGAGTTCAGATCTGATCAGCCCTTTGTCAGCTAGATGACCTCTAGAAAGTCACATTACCTCGCTAATGGCTCCTTTTCCTTGGAGGGCTATTGTGATAAGTAAACAAAAGAGTAGCTCAAACCCACTTAGTGCAGGGATGGCATAGAGCAAACACTTGATAAATCTTAGCAATGAGGATGGATGGTGTGATGACGGTGGTGATGGTGTTTCTGGTGATATGGTGATAGTGATGGTGGTATGGTGATGGTGTGATGGTGAGGAGAGGTAGTACAGCAGAAGCAGCACGGTGCCAGTAAGTAAGAGTTCTAGGGTCTAATTCTCCACTCCTCCACCACTACCACGGACTACTATATGACTTCGGGCAAGTCCATCCTTTTTGGCCCCATTTGCTCCAACTGCAAATGGGAAATACCAATTTGTTCTCTGTCTAAACGGAAGCCAAATGCTTCATGACTCTGCACATCATAGGGCTTGTTCTGTAGGCACGACCACAATGGTGGCCCAGATGCCAACACTCTTATTCTATTTCAAGCCCTGGGTCCTTCATGACTCATTAGGTAATTATATCTGACTGCATCATCAGAGCGGCATAAGCTGACCTCACAGCGTAGAGCAGGCCCTCGTAAAGCAGAAAACCAATGCCCGTGCTTCCTTTCTGCCTGTTCGGCATTGACAACGAAGTCTTAATTAGAAACCAAGTCTGACCTTCTGGCAGAACTTTCCTTCCCCAAAGGCTTCTGGTAAGTGACATTTACCAAGGTTAACCTCCAGCCATTACAGTTGTTTACAAGCAGTGTCATTCTGAGTGGTTGGAGCCTGGATGCCCCAGTTGGTGGCTAAACATTTTGAATATCGTGTGTGTTCGGACGAGAGGATTCATCCAGGACATCACCTCCATAAACAGGATGCCTCCTGTCTAACTCTCCCAGTAGAATTAAGCTCCATTAGGGAGGAAGCAGTTATGTGCTGTTTGTTCTTACGGCCCCAGTGTCTCACACCGTATCTCACGCAGAGTGGTTGTTTAGTAAACACCCGCAGAGTGAATAGATGTGGCCGATCGTCTTGTACCGTGACCAGTAGATGACGGTCCCCGACCACATGCTTCTCACCTACTTTAAAAGAACAGTATCCTTTGCCAAAATAAAGAAAGAGAAAACACTTCTCATGTAAGCCAGGAAAGAAATTATAAGTGGAAGTGGAAAAAATAACAGTCTCCAGTGAAGCAGGCTGGGGGAAAACTTTCAGAGCAGCACAACTCTAAGTGAAGCTTTGGGGGGTAGAAAAGCATTTACCTCACTGCTCATCTTGGCAACCTGCAGGGAGTGCAGAAGCCTCGTGTCTGTAGTTCCCAGGACTTTGCCTTTTGCTTTTTCATAATCTTCTTTGTATTTAATCTTGAGAGAAAGAGGAAAGTCGACTGTGAGAGAGAAACTTTGCCATCTAAGGGGCTGTGGTTTAACAAGTGCAAGGGGAACAAATCTAAAAAAACACCTCCCAGTCTTTCTCGAACCCAGTGGAAGATTAAAGTATAGCGATGTTTACAATGTTAACAGTCATTATTTTTTTCTGCGGGACCACTGACGTTTCACCGGAACAATTTCTTATGCATTTCTGAGTTAATGAGAGAAAACCTACGTTGCTAGCAAGCTCTCCGGAGGCTTTGGCGGCCAGCAGAGACATGGCATCCAGCTTCATCTCAAATCCCTTCCCCTTTGTCTTCTCCCAGCCTTCTTTGTACTTAACCTGACAAACAAGAACGCAGGTGAATGGGAGTCGCTATCCAGAGTCCTGCCAAAAGTTGAACAGAATTTTGTTTTTTCAATAACAAAGTCTTCTTCTGTTTACAGACCAGAATTTTGGCTGTTATCAAAGTGATAACATCAATTATTAACACGGTTGATTCCCTCACTATAGGGTCATGCGGGGCAGTGCTAATGGGAGGGGGCAAAGAGAAGACCCATGGGTTCATCCTAGCGCTGTTGTTTCCTGATCATGTGACCTTGGACAAATCACTTTACCTCTTTGGGCCTCAGTTTACCATTTGAAAAACCAATACTATATTATCTGTCTCAGGGTGGCTGTGAGAATAAATTGTATACACGAAAACAGATAACCTAAGCACATAAGGTGCAACACGGATGTAAGTTATTATTATTGCCATGGTAGTAACACCTGACTCTCTCTATCTGATACCAAAGCCCAGGCCACCAACTGTGTCTCTGTAGTAAATGCCTCCAAGGGGTTATAACAACTGAATAATTCCATATGTAAAGTGCCTATCCCAATGCCCAGCACAGAATAAGCATATGGAAAAGGTTATTCCTTCTTATTTATTTTGTTTTATTGAAGTATAATTAATTTACGATGTTGTGCCAGTTTCAAGTGTACAGAAAAGTGATTTAGATGTGTATATGTGTGTGTGTGTGTGTGTGTGTGTGTGTGTGCGCGTGTGTGTATTCTTTTCCATTATGGGTTATTACAAGATATTGAGTACAGCTCCCTGTGCTATACAGTAGGCCCCTACTGTTTGCCTATCCTATATATAGTCGTGTGTATATATGTTAATCCCAAACTCCTAATTGATCTCTCCCCATCCAAGGTTAGTTCCTTTTTACGTTCTCCTGCGCTGCAAATCCCATCTAGAATGAGAAGCCTAATCATAGCCTAGTTGTGACTCCCGGAAGCATCTGGTGATTAAGATTGGTTTTCTTAAAACTTAAATTTTACCCACACAGCAAAGCACCAGCTAGAAGTCATCAGCACGATGATGATACTGATGATGAGGGGGGTGTGTGTGTGTGTGGGTGTGTGTGTGCGTGTGTGTCCCAGCACACATCATACATGTGCATATACAGTGAGAATTCAATTGCTATGATCCATTGAGCCCTGTGAACCACCACATGCCATGAGACAGCAAAATTCAAAATTATAACCTGATGGGCGCCTCTGATGAACCTCTCCGTGGACAGAATAGCCCCTGGTCCCTGTTTTGCTGGACCATCCTTGCATCTTCATTTCCACGTCTGTGCGTAACCCTCACCACGATCTCACCGATGCTGCCTGCTTACCTCACTAAACAATTCGGCATTGGTTCTGGCCTTCACCAGCTGAGGTACATCCTGTGGCAATGTGTAATTCAACTTATTTTTCTCATAGTCAGCACGGTAATTCACCTGTTGGATTTAAAATAAACCTGCAGGGTAACTGCATGTTTTTTACATGGGCAGAAGGAGAACTTTGGAGAGAACACTCTCTTTTTCACTTTCTTTTTGTAGGCCTGTAGCCGAGAGGGAGTTTCCGGAAAAGGCCTTTTACAAGGAAGCCTGTAATTTTAGGAGTGTTTTAAATTAACAGATTGAAGACCAAATGAAAAGTCAGACAACTCAAAGCCATGCTCAAAGTTATGAGTTTGCAAAAGATCTCCCTGTGGCTACCTCACCCACTGTTCTCTGAAGCACTTGAGGGTATGAAACTTATTTTTTTAACTTGCGGCAGTTCTGAACCTCTTGCTATGTGCAGGGTAGATACTCAAAGAGTAATTATCTAATGCCTGCCCCCATTGGAAAAAAGCCATCTTAAATCACACACAGGAACAGCCAACCAGACATTATATGATTCTCAGTGGAAGAACACAGCATCATCTGAGAAGCAGTCTTGCCCCCAAATTAAACCTGAACCTGATCAAACCTATAGATCCAACTACTATGTTACAGGCATTTGGAAGCCAGAGGAATACAAGAAGTCCACAATGGGATGCAGTCAGCAAAGCTCAGATGTGGGAAGTGTTATAGGACAAACAGTTCAAGTTCTTCAACAAACAACTTGCAAGAAAAGAAAAGTGATAAAGAGGAAAACTTCAAGATGAAAAGAGTCTTGAAGACATATCAACCAATCACAAAGTGTGGACCTTATTTGGAGCCTGATTCAGACAAACTGTAAAAAACAGTTATAACCTTATGAGACAATTGGAATGCTGAATGCCACCTGGACGTTGGTGATGTTAAGAATTGTTGTTAGTTTTTCGGTGTGATATATTAAAATTGTATAAATACATTTTAAATTATTTTTATCTTTTAGAGAGTCATACTAAAATATTTATAGATTAAATTATACAATACTTAGGATTTTCTTCAAAATAATATGGAGGGGGGAAGTGGATGGGCATATAGAAGCAAGACTGGCCATGAGTTAACAGTAGTTGAGCTGAGTGATGGGTACCTGGTGATTCATTATGACATTCTTTCTACTTTTGAATGTATTTGAAATTTTGTATAATAAAACATTTAACTCAAAGAGAGTCATCTCATGGTTGTAATAGGACACATGTCACCATCAATGAAAGTCAAATCTTTGGGGAACCAGATATCCAGACCCTGCAAAGCAATTACAAGTCCCCCATATCCAGCTGGGCAGGGGCAGGTCACTTACATGACTCAGTTGCTGGGCGTTGATTTTGGCTTGAACAATCTGAGGGGTGTTGGTCACAGAGCTGTACTTCAGCTTGTCAATGCTTTGCCTGTAGTTGACCTGGGTAAAAAGAGGCAAAGAGACACAAGAAGTCATTTGTACTTTTCTCTAAGATTTACTTAGCTCCCTCCCGCTCAGCCCTACAGAGCCATGATTCTCAAATCAGCAGATAAAGAATCAGATTCCATTTGGAGACCAAAAGACACTCCAAGCCAACAGATGGAAAAACAGTCCACTGAGGACTGAGTGACTTGAACATGCAGCTCATAAAAGAGGTCAACTAAATGGCTGGTGAACGGAGGAAAATGTGTTCATCCACATCGTTAAATCAGAGAAAGGTGTTTTAAAACCTACCGGCTCCCGGCTAGGCCCTTTAGACAACTAGGCTTTCGCTCTGTTTGCAGCAGTCAGATCACCATCAAACACCCCATGCATGGTCTTCATGACTCTGTTTAATTGTCCAAAGCCCAGGGCCTCTCCCAGTATCCCACACAGCGTGGCAGCTTCTTTAGGCCTAGCTTCTGCCTAAGACCTCCATACCCCTTCCCTGCATCCCCATTAGCTATTGCCAACTCTGTCCAGACCTCCACCTACTGCCTCTGGCCATACTCCTCTGGCAGCTGGCTCTGCCCTCACAGGGGTAGTACTGCAGCCAGCACTGTACTTTCCTACCGTTTTCTGTCTGTCTAAACTAGACTCTGATGTCTTTGCCATTCTGTCTGACTGCTGTCACCTCCCTGGGTGACAGCCCACCCCAGTGAGTCACAGACCACTAGCTGGATGGCACTAGGCTGGCACTAGTCAGTGTTTGGCCTCATTGTTGGGGAAGTAGTAAGGAGTGGTGGGGACTGGGGCGAAGGGCAGCAGCTACCACTCAGCTGTCGGAGATGGCAATCCTGCATCAAAGCGGGGTTCAGAGTAGACAGTCCAATCACTCCAAAGAAACCAGAAATCTATATTATTATGTAAATTCTTACACTTTTTAAATGCTGGAAAATGGGTTCAATATTATACTAATGGGTTCAAAAATAGTTCAATATTTTAAAACCCAGTGACCGAAGTGAAACAGACCCAAGGACCAGTTGATACTGCATCTCTTCCTTGTATTCAGTCCATTCTTGCCTGTCCCAACATCAGCTAATAATAATTATGGCTAAAAAATAGCACTTACTATGTGCCTGGCACTATTTCAAGTGCTTTACACATATTGATGCATCTAATCTTCCCAACCACTCTGTGGGTGGGCACTGTTATTATCCCCACCTCACACCATGAAAACAGGCACAGAGACCTGAAGTGACTTGCTCAAGGTCACCCAGCTAGTGTCAGAGTTAGGTTTTAAATCCCAGCAGTTGGCCTCCCAAAGTGGCTCCCAGTCTACACACTATAAATGTGGTTTGCCAAAGCTGGTGCGCTTGGAACTGTTACTTGTTATCTTACAGATGGGCCGGGTGTTCCCTATAGCCCGAGCTAACTTTGTTTAGAGAGGGAAATGTATTCTGACGGACAAATTAGAAAAAAAAAAAAAAGACTTACAAATTAGCTTCTAGAACAAGATCTAGGAAAAGCAGAGTGTTCCAGATACGGGGCCACAGAGTCTTTTGTTGGATTTGGAGAAAAAGGACAGCATTGCTTCAAGCTTTTTAGTTAATTATTCAAGGAGAAACGTTTTTGCACATTCTGAGTTTTGGACATGGGGTATTTCAGAAAACTAGGAAATGTGAAGTCATTTCAATGTTAATCATTAATGAGGTTATGCTACGGTAGCTCCCTAATGCATTAAGTTAGAGGGAACATTATCGTCTCGTAATAGAGTCTATTAGAGTTCAGAATTATGCACGATAAAATGTCACAAAACTGTATTTTTTAAACGGCACATTCCTTCCTGATAATGTTACATTAAGTATGTTGCAGAGTACAATTACTTTCCTCTGCAGGACATAATTAACACTCTGCATGATTAATTATATCTTTGCAGCATCACGGATGCTTGGTCATTGCTTCAGTCTACTTTCTGAAAGGTCCCTTTGCTGAGGGTAGAGTCTCATTTTTAATGCTATTAGTGTTTATAAAATCCATCTGAAGGGAATGCTCTCTAATGAAGGACCTGTGCTTGTTTATTGAAATTCATAGCTACTTGACCACCTTTAAGACTACCAGACAGAAATAGAGACCACAAATCTTCTTGTAAATGGATTCCCCAAACTTCCTGAATACTAAAGTCCCTTCATTAAGGGTGGTAAATTCAAATTCACACAGGAGCCGGGAAAATAAAGGAGATGAAGGTGATCAAAGCAGCTGCCACTCCTTGCCAGGCAATGGCTACCATGCAGGAACTAGGACCACAGTCCCTATGTGAACTCTCACAATTTCTACAGATTGGTTCAAAACCAATTTTTTTTCAACACTGTGTGGCCAAACAAAATACCTCTGCAGCCTGGGTCTGGCTCATGGGTTGCCAGTGTGGAAACTACTTCTGGTTCCAATTAATATTTCTAATCCAGTCTAGTTTAATTCACCTCTCCGACTTCCCCAGGAGAGCTGACTCTAGTCCAGGTGCCTGGTTTGATCCACTGTCTTATACAGACAAACGTAACAGCAAGTCATGTTATAGTGGGAATACAAACTTGTAGAGCGCTCTGTTTTGTTTGCGCCATGAAGCGTTTTTTCTAGAATTCTACTGTGAAAATTGGCATTCAAACTTTACAAGATGCACTTGATCCCTCCAGTTTCCCAGGTAATGTACGCAGCCAAAAGAGAAACGTGGCTTTGGTAGCCGAGTTTAACCTTGAATTTCATTAAGGTGAAATGAATGAGTCAACTCGAGCAAACTTTCTGGGAAAAGGAAAAGCAAGATGCAGGCCTTCTATGTTCTTCTACTTCCCATGCCTGCTTTATCACACGTTTGATAAGCCCCTTTCATCCATCAGATCATCATTTGCCAATGACTGGCCTTCTTTGTCCTGTAAACTGTTAGACGCTGGAGATGCCCAGCTGAACCTGACACTGCTCCTACTCTGAGCAAGAGGGAAAGATGCAGAGACTGATCTACCGCTGGCAAAGCCCAAGTCAGCTGCTGAAGCTGTGCTGATCCCAAAGGAATGTCAAGGAAAGTAGCCCTGAGCATCCAATTAACATGTCGAACGATACATTAAATTATTGATTGATGGGAGATAACTTTCACTGACAACCATGATACCAACTCAGTTCTAAACCACCTTATGTACTTTTAAAATAGTAGATAACATTTACCTTTTTCTTTGTACATTTCTGTATTATCTGAATTGTCTGTAATAAACATGTAGTAAAATTCTTATAATTAGAAAACAACAAATGTAATTAATTATACATATTTCATTGGAGACAAGCCAAACTATAAATAAATAAAATCACTGCTGTAATAAATGAGTGGTACATATTATTCCACCCATACTTCCCGAGCACTCCTGGGGAAAAAACTTCAGTCAATGTTACCATTTCCTCTCAACTTATAGCTATTTCAGTTTACTCCCTTTGGTCCTTAAACATACCACACTCCAAAACGTTAAAAAAAAAATCATCATTGTTAGGGAATAATTACTTTCATGTGTCCAGCAGCACACACAGTCCCCAGACTCTAAGAGGTGAAATGGAACCTCTAGGATTTTCAAGATGAAACCAGAGTTGTCCCCGCCTTATGTTGGAAATCTAAGAGTTTCCAAACGTGTATATATGGACTTCCTATCAGAAAAGAGTTCCCCTTTCTCAGTCCCTTCCATCTCCTCTGAACTGTTGTATCTTGTTTCTTCCCATCTTGCTGCCTAAGAATCACTCCACTGGGACTTCCCTGGTGGCTCGGATTCCCTAGGAATCCGCCTGCCAATGAAGGCGACACAGATTCGATCCCTGGTCCTGGAAGATCCCACAGGCCGCAGAGCAACTAAGCCTGTGCGCCACAACTACTGAGCCTGTGCTCTAGAGCCCGCGAGCCACAACTTCTGAAGCCCGAACGCCTAGAGCCCGTGCTCCGCAACAAGAGAAGCCACAGCAATGAGAAGCCTGCTCACCACAACGAAGAGTAGACCCCGCTCACTGCAACTAGAGAAAGCCCGTGCACAGCAACGAAGACCCAAAGCAGCCAAAAAAAAGAATCACTCTACTGGAGGGAAGTGACAGGAATAAAGCAGAAAGGACTATTGGAAAAGGACATACATCTTTCAAGGGAAGCAGTTTCATTGTTGTCTGATAGGAAGGAGTAAGGGTGGCTGGGTAGTTGTAGTCGACAGCATTATGTTTGTAATTGGCCTTGTAGGCAATCTGAAACACAAAGAAAAAAACAAGAAAAGAGAAATTAGTCCCCTCTCTCTTTTGACCTTGTTTGAATGTCATAAAAGCATCTTTTAAAAATAACCAGAAACAAAATTAATTCAGTTTCATCACCTCCAAGGAAAATTAAATTATGTTCACACTTTTGTTTTTAATTAATTTGAATTCTTCTTCTTAATTAATCTAAAATTAGTTAATGTCATCTGTAGTACATTTATTTTATCTTTCTTATTAATCATGGAACCCCTTGTAGTTTTTTGTTAAAAAGAAGCATTTGCAGACAAGTATGTAACAAAAGAGCTTCTTGGCTAACCCCCAGAAAATCAATGAAAAGTCAAGAGTCTTCAGAGTATTTAAAAAAAATTTTAAAGGTCAAATTTGACATTCTCAAGTAGAGGAAATTTGACGTCTGTATGTTTTAATAACGAAATCAGTTCCTTCTCAGTGTCCTTTACCTCCAAGATTTACAATTTGGCATTTGCAAACCTGTAAACTGAATTGACAAAGCCAAAGAGAGATTAATAGATCACATGCTATTGGGAAAAGAGGGTCCTGATCTATTTTGTTATGCCAGTATCTTAAGCAGTGCCTGGATACAGGAAGTTTTCAATGAACACTAAGATTGAATGAATGAATGAACCAACCAACCAACCAACCAACCAACCAATTCTAAGTAAATCGCAATGCTTTGGAAACCTGAAGCATTTCACATGAGAATTATGCTCATCCATTTCTCTTTATCTCTCAGAAACTGAAAGTTTTTCTCACACTGGATCAATCACGATAGAGCTAAGTACTCTTCAAAGCAGAGAAAGTTGCGTTTAATAAATTGAAGCTTTTAAAATTTTTCAAAGATTTTTTTACCTCGCCTTGGTTGCACTGATTAACATTTACAAACTCTTTTGGGTCAATCTTTACACAACAAAACACTGATTTTTTTAAAAAGGAGGTTGAAAAAGAATTGGCTGAATTCCTTGTGCCCCCACCACTCTCCACATCAACAGACCCCCAGGACCTGCAGGCCCTTCACAACAGGACTCACGTTGCTTGCCAGGCTTCCAACTTTCAGAGCATGGAGCATCCGTCTGTCCATCCCAACTCCTTCATAGTGGCCTCTCATGTGGTTCTGGTAGTTTTCTTTATATTTATTCTACATGGGAACACAGAACCGTCAACAAAAGCATTCTCTCCCCAACTCGTTGAAGATAAACTACTCATCTGAATGCACTAATCCAAAATATAAATGATTAAATAGAACCTATTTAAGTATTCAGTGTGTCTCTGAATTAAAAATAAGACAAACTTAAAAAAAAATAACTTAAAATTCAAGAAGTTGGGGTGAGACAAGCACACAAGAAAACAGAAGATCTGATGCACCCAGACGGCACAAAACGGACCTGATTTTTTTTTTTTTTTTTTAACATTTTCAGTTGTAAATATACCAGATTTTTCCAATGTGAAAACCCATTGCACAGGTGTGGAGCTTTCCAAGGACAAGCACTGATCGTACAGGGGCTGCATGCAAGCCCCATGCTGGGGGCTAGTACACATCACTGCATGCTGTTACCTCCAGTTCTAAGTATATGAGGAATAAAACCCCAGCTTTGCCAAAATCTGTGATGTATACATGACACATTGGTCACTACCGCAACCATGTGACATAACGATGTTATGTCCCAAGTGCAGCTTACCAAACAAAGAACAAAACAGGAGGACAAGAAGTCATAAATAAGAAAAGGTGGGTAGCTTCTAATGAAGCTACATTAAAATCACCTCCCCTGGGAGGCCGTGGAGTTTCCAGGCACTGAGAGTAGTCCAACAGAATACTATTACTCTGCATCAGACACAGTTCTACTCATCTCTGGCGCTCTATGAGGAGGAAGGAATTATTATCATTCCCATTTTACAGAGGGCAAAATGGCTCCAAGAACTTAACGTGCCCGAAGTCGGTCACTTGGCTAATTGTGGAGCCAGGTCCGTCAGCTCCAAAGCTGGTGCTCTTAACCATGACATTTATGCAGAAGACATTCCTTACTGAGCCTCACGAAGTCCCAAGTGATTTTAAATTCTACTGTTATATGCAGCTAAGCAGAAGTAAAATCTAATAAGAACCTGCAGTATAAAAAAACAAACAAAAAAACCAACTAATACTAAACTTTCTTTGGGTTATTTGTATGGAAATATGTTAATATAAATGTTTCAGACATTACATGAAATTTCTAAAAAACTTATATGTTCTGGTATAATGTTATAAGTCATAATTCTAGTTATTACTTTAAAATGTATATCTCAGAAATAACTAAATTTCCTTGTCAATTGCATTATTACGAACTTTCATCAAATCTTTAACTGTGGTCATTTTTAAGTCTTTTGCCATTTACAGACAGTTCTGGGTGTACTCTGATGTTTTCACAAAAATGTTCCTATAAAAGGGTTTCGTCTTCAAGGAATTCATGGAAAAGACTCTGACAAGTACAGGTTTCTGGTAACTGACTATACTGCTGAACTGAATGAGTAAGCATTTTCAGAACTCTAATGGAAAACTGATGAATTCATAAAAGTGCTAACAAAAGATCAAGATGAAAAAAAATTAATTACATGGGACTGAGTGAACTAATGAGGATGATTATAATTTTTGTGACTTTCTGTTTGAATTAAAAAAAAATCTCACAAGGACTCAGAGGAAAAAATATACAAATCAATTTCCACTGCAAAGTAAAGGAGCTGTTGCAGTGGAGGATCCCTGGACTGAACGTCAATATCATGACATAGTATGAGCGTGTTTCGTGTTTGGTAATTGCAATCATTGTTGCTTTTGTTGTGATCATCCATTTACAATGCTTGGTATCAGTTTATTTATCTCTTGTAAAAATAAAATACAATGTGTGTGTGTGAGTTGTGAAAAAAAATTGGAATTAGTAAAAATGAGGGCAACAACAACAACAAAAAAGAAGTAAAATCATATAAACTAGTCCTTGATGTTCTCAAGGATACATCCCCAGACTTTGAGAATTTCCAAATCTGCAAATGCCACTCCAGCATATATCTGCTCACCTGTAAGATGGAGAAATAACACCTGGCTCCCTAGGTGACTGTGCAGGTTAACTGAGATCTTGTACTAATTTAAGAAGCACAAAGTCAAGTTGAGAGGGGACGTTGCATGCTCAGCCAGGCTCCCTCACCAGCATTCACCAGTAGGAGCCAGATACTACTATACACGAAGGATGCAAGAGGACAAGTACAGCCCTGAGGGCTCAAGGTCAAGTGCATGCCAGGGGATTTAACACTCCATGGACCAGCCCCAGCAGGCAATCTCTATCAAAACTCATAGTATTTGTGCCTAAGACGCCATGCTTCTCCAAGACACCCAGATACATTCACGTAGACTGTCTCTTAGGAGACCTAGAAATTAAGGTCGTTAAAAAAAAAGCCCAAACAGACGTGTAGGCATTAAAACCTCAAATCACTGGTGAATTTTGAGATCTTGCTCACATTCCTGAATTGAGGTGTTTCACAGTAGTTGATACTACGACCTTTACTACTTTCCAGATCCTTCTTATACTCCACCTTGGAAACCAAAACACCAGATGCACAAGAGAACCAAACCCGAAGTCACTCTTGAAAATGTCACCAGGACTCGACTTGGGATATTTTTAGAAAACTTTCAACCCAAGATTTTAAAATACCAGGCATAGGATACTGTAGGTTAACAATATGTGTTTTCCTTTCAAATAGTGATAAGTAAATAATCAGTTTAGTTCTGAATATTAAAAATATACAGCCCCTTTCAAGAGTAAATACTTTAAGATTTCATATAGCTCAAAAAAAATGGCAAAATGGTTTTAGATATCCAGACAGTGGATACTCTTGCGGACAGGTATCTGGACTTCTGGTCATGTCCTGTTTCTTGATCTGGGTGCTAATTACACAGACGTGTCCACTTGTGGAAATTCTTCCTGTTGTACACTTATGATATATGCACTTCTCTGTATGTATACTTAAGTAGAATTTAACCAAAAAAGTTACTTTACAAAAGAGTGTAATAAATGAGACCACTCATAGATGCAAAGTGTCTTCTAATTTTAAATGGCTAGTTGAGCTCCCTGGGTAGCTAGATATAAGATGTGAGGCCACAGTTACTAAATAGACTCCAAGTCATCCCAGGTAGCTGGAGAAGGCAGCTGAAGGGTGGTTCCCATTAATAGAGGCCTGGCTGGTTTGTCTTACTAGATAAACATAAGAGCAAAAGGAAATGGAAGGTTCCCTTGTGACCGCTTACCAAAGGAAATGCAACTTGTTATCATATCTTATAAAACATTTGGTGGGAATATGACTTTTAAAGTATGCAAGATGCGGGCTTCCCTGGTGGCGCGGTGGTTGAGAGTCCGCCTGCCGATGCAGGGGACACAGGTTCGTGCCCCGGTCCGGGAGGATCCTGCGTGCCGCGGAGCGGCTGGGCCCGTGAGCCATGGCCGCTGAGCCTGCGCATCCGGAGCCTGTGCTCCGCAACGGGAGAGGCCACAACAGTGAGAGGCCCGCGTACCACACAAAAAAATAAATAAATAAATTAAGTATGCAAGATGCATTGTAATGCTTACAATATGATGTAAAATTTAAAAAGTACACAAAACTGTATATACGTTGAATTCTAATTCTACAAATGTATGTTTTTATATTCATATATTAGTTTATGATATATTCACATAGAAAGAGGTCAAAATGGTAACAATGTTATTCCTGGGTAGAACTACATTATCAGCGGTCTGGTTCTAGTTCTGTCCCTAAAAGTCTATCTGAACCAGAACAAGACACTTTACTTTTCCAAGCCTATGACAAAGCGAGGGCCTAGAGATTGCAAAGATCCCATCTAGATCTAATGGTCTCTGAGTCAAAAGCAAGGTTCAGCAAACTTTTTCTGTAAATGACCAGACAGAAAATATTTGCCCCTTCGCGGAACATCCCATCTTTATATCAACTCTTGTAGCTTGAAAGCAGCCATAGATAATATGATGTGTTTCAATAAAACTTTATTTATAAAAACAGGCTGTGGGCTGGATTTGGCACTCAGGCCATAGTTTGCTGACCTCTGGCCTACAGCATCAGAATCATGTGGAATATTTGTTTAAAATGCAGGTTCCAAGGGCTCGGCACCCATCTACTACTTCAAAGTATCTGAGGTTGCTGACGAGGCCCAGGAAATGTCACCCTTGTGATTCTGAGCAATTAGAGCACCACAGGTTAAGGAACACTTTGGGGTAAAAGACTGACTCTTAGGGTTTAGAGAAGAAAAATGTTTTAGGAAATTTGCATATCCTTTTCTGAGTTTCAGATAACTTGCTAGGTGAGTCCTATGAATAGCCTGCCAAGAGGCTGACAACTCAAATGCCTGCAGGGTCCCGACAGGCAATGCAAACAGAGAAGCTGCTATGAAGAAACTCCAGGACTTAAAAAGGATGTGGGGAGCTAGAGGGGAGATTTCCTTGCCAAACAGTCTTAGCAATTATAAAAATCGTAACCACTGGGTAGGCCAAACAAAACACAGTCTCTGGCAGCCAGGTCAGCCTCTAAGGCGAGGGGAATTCACATGGTACACACAACTTCTCAGAAACCTGACTACAATAATGAGAGAATGAAGGAGGTTCCACGTTCAAAACGCTCCCATCTTTGATTTCCGCTCTATAAGAATGACATATTGTTATAAAGCTTGTCTCCTCCAGTATTCTGGCAACTAGAAATGTATTGCTGGGAACTTGGGAATATTTATAGCCCTGTGAGAATTCTGGGAAGAAACTTTTGAATCATCAGAGAAGGATTTAATTAGTTTGATCCTAGGCTCTCTTGTGAATTGCTTTTTACGGACTATTCGTTCTTTGGGAACTGGTAACTCATGTGTAGTTTATGTGGTGTTACACGGAACTTTTCATTCTGGGGTCGCCCCTTCACTGTCTGTCAGAGATAAAGGAGGTGACAGCACACAGGTGAAAATGTCCCCGTACGTACCTCACTCACAAGCTTGTTCACGCTCTGAGCCCGCTTAAGAACCAGGTTGTCTTGGGCTGGGAGGGAATGATAGTGTGCAGCGCCCTTCATCTTATTGAAGTCCTGCCTGTATTTTATCTGAAAGAAGCACACAGAGCATCTGGAGTTGTGGTTTTCATGCTCCGTGAGAGAAGTTACTCTACGCTGACTTCACATTTAATGTCAACATTTATTTAATAGAATTTTCTGGAGGAAAAAATAATCACATGGGTTTTTCCTCCACTGAAGTCCATAAACCACTTAGCCCCTTTTATATTAACATTTTACTGCCCCCTTTCACATTTTTTACACTTTACATTCTAATTCTGCATGGAGAAAGGTCTCAAAATGATCATACCTAAAGGTATAATCCAAAACCCATTCTGCCCTTGGTTTTAACAATCATTTCTCATCCAGCCTCCAGTGATGAATGTGTCCTTTACTTCCCCTCTCAGGGCAAAGTGCACTCTTCTAAGGAAATGGGTAATAACTGAATAGTAACAAAGTAAAGGAGAAGGGCAAAGGGGGTATGAAATGAATGCTGGGCTTCTGATTATAGACCAAGTTCAAGTTGGTGTAAGATCTGCAGTGTGCTTGTCACTTTACCAAGTTTAATTATAGCTTCTCTTTCAAGGACTGCCAACTGGCTAACATTCTGCAAATAAAAATCATTTTATCAACTGGGTTACACCGAGTTTGATAATCATACGATTTATTTTAATCAGCTATTCCTCTGAAGTGCTCAATTTCTAAGATGGGTTATTTTGCAAAGACTCTCCTAACCCCAGCTTATCTAGCTGGACCGGTATGTGCACTTGCTTCAGCTGACTTCAAGTAAGTTGTGTGGCTTGTCCATGTCAATCTCCTTTGAAGCAGATAAATGTGACCTAACAGCATGAGCTAAAAATGCAGATGTCAGGAATTTGCATAGGAATTGAGGGCTAACATTCTGCTTTGACTCAGCCCTGATAAATTTAACTGTCCATAGGTTTCAGTAAGCACAGCCTTCAAAGTCTCATTTCTCCTTCTTCTATGGCTCTGTGGGTCACCCCAGTGTGGCACTTACATCACTAGCGAGTTCGTTGGCTTTCTTGGCATTCTGATAAGCCGGGGTGATCATGGCCGGGAAGCTGCCCTTTCCTCTGCGCTCGCCATACTCTTCTGAGTAATCCTGCTGGGTCAATCAAAGAGTTTAATCAGTAATGCTCCCCTCCTGGAATGGGTGGGGGATTAGCAATGATCTCTCCTACAGCCTGTTCCCATGGAGGCCCGTCCACCTTGGAAATTCCTGTGATCACCCCTAAGAGCAATAGCACGTGGTCGTTAAGGTGGTAGACACTAGAGGTAGACCCAGCACACAGTCAGCACTAAATAAATGGTAACTGTTATCATTAGCATCATCATTTCCATCAGACAAATCAAGATACTCTGTGAGTCTCCTAGGCTCATGTATTTTGGAGTATTCATTTCTTAAATGACACCCGGAAAGTCCTTCTGTCTTCCAGTAGTCTCGAATGCCACCGTTCTCAGGCCCCTTAGCAGATCTATGCAAAGACACCTTGATATTCCACATACTGTCTCCCGCAGTGATGGATTCATTTCATTTACCAAGAAAGATATATTATGTAACTATTTGAATTTTTGTAATTTGGCTGAAAAGACTTCACACTGCAATAAGATGATCTCAGCTGGGACCAAATGTATATTTCAGACTAAGTATTAACAATCTGAGTCTTAATTTCTTCCTTCCTCCTCCTCCCATCACCCAGGCTCTCCCACAAAGGAGAACCTTCTCTCTCACGGGACTGTCATCACGTTACTAGTGTAAAACTTCCCCAGCAACCAGAGGTACTTCAAGACTCCGTCAGATGCTACCTTCTGTCCAGGGAACTCCTCCCTCACTCCCAGCCCCACCCCAGGCAGAATCAGCTGCTTCCTCATCTGTGTTCCCACAAATCTGGAACAGCCCTTAGTGTGCCCCCTTGGGCTCATGACTGCATCTCTCTCCGGCCTCCTCCAAAGCAGGGGCCTTCCCTGCTCCAGCATCACGGTTCAGAGTCCAGCACACATACTCTCTTAAATGAAATAGTTGGGTCAAATTAGAATGTCCAGGCTTCCTTTTCATCCAATAATGACAACTGTTTAGCCTGGGTGCTCCTTTATGCTTGGCTGCCAGAATGTTCTGGGCCAAACGTAGTAAGTGAAAAAAATAATAACAACAAAGACCCTCAAATTCTTTGGTAACCTCCTTTTGCCCATTCTGCTTTACGGTTTGGAGTTGGCTTGTAGCTTCATTTTAACTTCTGTGCTTATATGAATATATATTGTGTATGTAAATCTTTTTGAGACCCTTAATCCTATGGGGGAGTTGACAGGTTATAAATAATAGATTACATGGTATAGTCCATTAACGTAAAAAACTACTCATTAAAAAGAAAAATGGGGACTTCCCTGGTGGCACAGTGGTTAAGAATCCGCCTGTCAATGCAGGGGACATGGGTTCGAGCCCTGGACTGGGAGGATCCCACATGCCGTGCATCAACTAAGCCCGTGCGCCACAACTACTGACGCCTGCGCGCGTACAGCCCATGCTCCGCAACAAGAGAAGCCACCACAACGAGAAGCCCGCGCACCGCAACGAAGGGTAGCCCCCGCTCCCCGCAACTAGAGAAAGCCCGCGCGCAGCAGCAAAGACCCAACGCAGCCAAAAATAAATAAATAAAATAAATTTATTAAAAAAAAAAAGAAGAATGAATTGTTGGTCTTTTAGGCACTACAGATATTTATAGTGTATCTGAGTGTCCGCCTGCTTCTCTATCACTCCCTCCTACTCGCTCCCTGGTGAGTCACAGTAAATCACAGTGAAATGCCACAGGATGTGGAGTCCTCTCGCCTGACAGCTGCTGGCAGTGCTATCGAATGACACCCACTTTGATCCTTGTATTTGTTATTATCATGATTGGAAACTTCAATCAAAATGTCCTAATAATCAAGGTTCCACTATGATACGATGAAGTTACATTTCATCACTGTGTATAGACAGGTCTAAATACACACATGAAATTATATGCGTGTGTTACAGCTAGTGGCAGATAGGATAGTCCAAATTTAGAACAAAATACTTTTTGCTAAATATGGAAGGCAAATATTTGTTAAACTGACTTTTAAAAGTTGTCCTGAGCATTCTAAACAACATATTTACAACATGAAACGAATAAAAACGTATTTTCATTGAGTTTTAAGCACTGAGAGACCATTTAACTGACGTATCATGAAATTTAATAAAATGGCCTTTTAAATTCCAAACCAAACATTTTTGCTCAGATAGACATTTGCAAAAGGGTCAAAACCTATCTTCACATGCATTTTAAGTTTCACATGAATATATCCCCAATATAAGCAACTTGGTTTTCTGAAGAAGAGAAATAAGTTATTTGTTTCCTTTTATAAATTATGTATATTGAACGTCACATAGGTTGTAAAGTCTACCCAGTGCCAAAAAATTTAAACAACTGTCAAATTAAGAAAGAAATATCACCCAAGCCCACTGAATGCACCCTTCCGGTCACACGCTTGGTCTTCCAACATTGTTTACTTACAACCATGAAAAAATAATGTTCCCTTTTTCCCTTACAACACCTGTCTAGTACCAGAAAATCAGAGGGACGTGCAAATAAAATTAGCTGCAATTGTCACTCAACCTTTTTACATCCTGCCAAGATGTAGCTCATTTAAGAAGTGAAATTGAGGGCTTCCCTGGTGGCGCGGTGGTTGAGAGTCCGCCTGCCGATGCAGGGGACACGGGTTCATTCCCCAGTCCGGGAAGAACCCCTATGTCGTGGAGCGGCTGGGCCCGTGGGCCATGGCCGCTGAGCCTGTGCTCCGTAACGGGAGAGGCTACAGCAGTGAGAGGCCCGCGTACCGCAAAAAAAAAAAAAAAAAAAGAAGAAGTGAAATTGAGAAAAAGGGTTACTTTCTCTGGCATATTGCTTTATTTAGCAACCTAGACAAGAAATTCATTTTCTAAGAAAATGAATGCTGCTACTCAGTGAAGTGCTCAATATTTTTCAAGACATGCATTTTGATCTCTTTTGTGCCTATGCAGTGACAGGCTAAACACACCCAGTCGTAGTCCTTGGGACTTTTCTTCAATGAATAGGTGAGGATGCTTTATTCCTGGCAAGCCCACCATTTTGATATAGGTCCTTTATTTTTAAAAAAGGAAAGAAAAAGTGCTTAGAATCTGTTTTCCTAAGCGAGTCAAGTTGAGCCCTGTGTAATTGTTTGTTTGCTACTTTCAGGCTTGGAAATTCCACCTTCCATAAATAGGGCAAAGAAAAATCACAGCCCAACCCCTGATTAAATGGTCATAGGTTGTGTCACAGGCCAGAGGGCTGCCAAACTGAGAAATGACCATCGAAAAGGGTCTCGCAGGATGTCATTTTATCACATACCTGGCCATACTGGTCCACATATTCCTTTGTCAATGTGCCCTCAGCTCCAGCCACTGGACCAGCCATTCCCTTCGTTTCTCCTTGATATTGTTGATGGTACCTCACCTATTTGAAGGGGAAGGATAAATTTAGCCTCTTACGCACAGGGGTCAGAACAGTAAAAATGAATGTCTTGTGGAATGTTCTTTTTCTGCTTGGATCTAGGGAATGTGTCTTAGACACAAAAGTGCCTGGTCATTGTCTTGGTAAAACTGACTGAAAACTATGTAGGAAAGCGACTTCCTGTATCCACGGTGCAAAAAAAAATGGAGACAAGGAGACAGGAAGTTGGACTCGCCAGACCCAGGTAAATTTCTGCTTCCTTCCCTCCCATGCAAACATTGCTCTGGACACTTACATCACTTGCAAGCTCATTGGCTCTTCTGGCTATCTGATAAGCAGGCGTGGTCATAGCAGGAAAACTGCCTTTCCCTATCTGTTGTTTATAGTCCTCTGTGTATCTCACCTGGAAAAGGAAAACAAATTTTGAATCACGTGCCACCATCCCACCATCTCCCAGGCAATCTGACTGAGAAGCCCTGCTCAGGGCTCCCATAGTGCCCTGCACATCTCCCGTCCCAGCTGTTACGCAATGTAGTTGGCTTAGAGCTTGATGGACCCTGTGTATCTCATTTACCATTTTATTCCCAATACCCAGCTCGCTGCCTGATACATGGAGATGCTCAATGTAGAATTCGACACAGACTTGTGAGCACCTGCTGTGTACCAGGGGGTGAAGCCAGGCAGCGCAAGAAGGCTTCTGCCCTCAAGGAGCCGCCAGTCAAGTCTAGGAGATGAAAGGCTTCTCAACCCAAGTCAAGTGGAAGCCACTTGTTAAGCTGAACCTGGATTCAAGTGGGAAGTGCTTAAACTTCCCACTCAGAGCAATACTAAGTTTCCAGTCTTAGTATGCCGTGGAGCAACTGGGCTATGAAAAGGCAAAGGGAAGAAATTCTTCGGAAGTGATCTTCTACAATTTGCAGTGACAAGGAGAGACTTCTTTAAGATTAATCAGATATACCTGGTTTGTTACTAATACCGTGTAAACTTTTCTCTCTAAGGAAAAGTTTTTGCAAGGTCTGTGCTGGCTGCCAAATCTGACCCGACCATCCTTGACCTTAGAAAGTTCTTCCTGGCCCCCGCACAGGATTGAGATGCCGCCTGCATTCTCCCTGCCTCTTCCTCCACGTAAGGAAAGAATGGGGAACCTTAAACGAGAATCACTGCATCTGGTCTCCATCATTTCTTACATCACTTTGAAGCTGTCCCGCCGCCTTGGCCCGGAGAAGCTCAGGGGTATCCACCACTGTGCTGAACCTGGAGATGTGTTCGTCATGCCCTCTCTTGTACTCCACCTGGTGAGGGGACAGCATAGAGTCAAGGTCACACCCAACAGCCTTTGTAGGACCTCTCCTTGCGGCTGTCCTGAAGCTACACCATCAGGCCACACTCAACGCAAACACATGGCAAGTCTTTCTCGTTTGTTCTACGAGCTCCTCTCCAAAAAGCATCAATGCTCATGTGTTAAGTCCAAGAGAGTGCCAGGAACTTCTAAACGTTAACAAATATTCATTCATCTCCATAACAATCACATAAGGCAAGACTATGATTTTCCCCATTTTACTAAAGAGCAGCTGAGGAACAGAAAGGTTAAGTAATTGGCTCATGGTCCCACAGGTACTAAGTGAGAAAGCCAGGGTTCAAATCCCAACATTCCAGCTCTAAAATCTGAGCTCTTAACCAGCAAGTTGTGCTACTCTTCAGGAGGTTCCACCATCCACTTAATAAAAATCAGTGTCCTTAATGCTAACGCCACCACAAGAAATTATTTGGTCCAGTCTTGTGGTGAGCTACATGGTCTTCTCTCCATGTGATAGATGTGGCCCAAACAAGGCACAGAAAGTGAATGATAGGGAAAAGATAAGAACATAGTTTTCTCCATAATATCACACTAAGGGTACCTACTGCTCCAAAGCACCCTCCTTTTGGATTTTATCTGAATCAATCCCAGGGGTTCACTAATGACAAACATTAGCGTAATCAATGGTGAATAAGCACTAAGACACTCACTTGGCTGGCCAGCTGGTTGGCTATCTTGGCCCTTTGATGAGCAGGTGTGATCATGGCTGGAAAGCTGCCCTTGCCCCGCTGTTCCTCATGGTCTTCTGTGTACTCCTGCTGGTCAGACCAAGGTCAGCATGAGAACCAATATGAAATCCAATGAGAACGAATAAAACTGCAATAGCAAGCATCATCAGAACCAATGCAATTGGATGTATAAGATACTTGGAAAATATTTCAGTCACCTGGAATAAATTTGACAATGTTATTCACTTGGTGATTTAAATAACACCTTCAAGGCTGAAGAAAGCATATTTCCCAGGTCAAAGGGTTTCTCCTTCAATGTTTATATTAAACTATGTGGAACCTGGCACAACCCAAGGGATGCCCTTTAACTCAAAGACTTGTATGATAATGCAGCAATTATTATGCAGAAGACTTTCTGGTACTAGAGACAGTTCTACAGCACTGGGAGTGAAACGTCTGCTCTTTTCTGCTCCTAACTTTTGAGTATCTCTGATGGTCTGTTTTCCACCTTAGCAATTGTGTTTCTGTTGTCTTCTTTCCATTTGCTAAAGAAAAGTTACTAAAGACTAGCAATATTTTCCAGAGTGGTTTCTTCAAAGGGCAGGTGCCCTGGGTGTATGGAGAGGACTAGAGGGTACCGTGTGCACATCACTAAGGATTTCCATAACCTGGGCTAAAATTGCCTTTTCTACGATGCAAACCTACTAAGATCTCTCTTATGGTGCTACAGGTCAGAAACCTAAAACAGGGCATCAGGGCTGATTCCTTTTGGAGGCTCTTGTGGAGAATCCATTTCTTTGCCTTTTCCAGCTTCTGGAGGCTGCCCGCATTCCTTGGCTTATGGCCCCAAACACTTTTGACCTCTGCTTCTGTTGTCACATCATCTTTTCTCTGACTCTGACCCTCCTGCCTCCCTCCTTATAAGGACTCTTGTTACATTTGGTCCACCCTAATAATCCAGGATAATCTTCCTATCCTTACCTTAATTAGGAGTTTGGGTTTAGCAGATATATATAGTAATATATAAAATAGATAAACAACAAGGTCCTACAGTATAGCACAGGGAACTATATTCAGTATCTTGTAATAAATTATAATGGAAAAGAATCTGAAAAAATATATATATATACATAGAAACGTATGTATATGTATAACTGAATCACTTTGCTGTACGTCAGAAACTAACACAACATTGTGAATCAACTATCCTTCAATAAACAAGAAAAATCCTTACCATAATCATATCTGTAACATCCCTTTGGCCACGCAAAGTAGCATATATGCAGGTTCCAGGGATTAGGACATGGGAATCTTTCGGGGAGGGCCAGTATTCTGTCTACCACAATCTTAAAATAAAGGAATATTCAAACTAATTGCTAAAGTAACTTTCCAGGGCCCTTACCTCACCCAGTGACTTCTGAGCCTTAGCCATCCTTACGACTTCAGCGTCTGGCAGAGCTCCTGCGCACCAAGCATTCCCTTCCCCATATCCAGTCCAATAGGCTCTCTATAGAGGAAAAACACAAATGTATACAAACACACACCCCACACATTTGCCTGGTAAGATCCCCCTACCTACTCCACCCTCCCGGCAACATACATACATTGACATGCATTGTCAATATAAGATAGAAAAAGTAGACATTCTCTAAAAACTATAAACTCCTCTTGCGTTATGGTAGGTCTCACCTAACCAGAATGTTCATTTTTTTTCAAACTAGAAAATAACCTAATATCCTAAATAACCAAGCTTTCTGAGATTCACTTATATCATAGAAGAGGTCCAACTGTAACTTAACATTTCTTTGCTCATTATTGCACCAAGATGGGCGGCGGGGAGCTGCTGTGGACAGGCCACCTAAGACTAATCAGCACTATCCAGCCAAGCTTCAGAAACCTGCTGCCTGTTGCGTGCCAAGCATTAGATTAGGCAGTTAACACTGGGAAAAGAAAATCAAAAAAGGAAGAAGAAGAAATCACAGTTTCTCTTTTAAGATACTTGTGACCTATCTATGGAGATAAAACTAACACATGGGGGCTTCCCTGGTGGCGCAGTGGTTGAGAGTCCGCCTGCCGATGCAGGGGACACGGGTTCGTGCCCCGGTCCGGGAAGATCCCACATGCCGCGGAGCGGCTGGGCCCGTGAGCCATGGCCGCTGAGCCTGTGCGTCCGGAGGCTGTGCTCCGCAACGGGAGAGGCCACAACAGTGAGAGGCCCACGTACCGCAAAAAAAACCAAAAAAACCCCAAAAAAACCCTAACATATGAAACAATGAGCTATTAGAGAACATTTTTGTGATTAAACGTACTGTATTGAAGATAAAACATAGTGAGAGTTTTGAAAAAGCAATCTGTATATGATGGCCCCTGTTTTGGACAGGAATTTGAGCTGGTCCTCCAGGGCTAAGGTCAGTTAACAGGTGATGCAAAGGGAAAAAGAAAAACATCTACTCTAGGAGGTCAGTTCCATGAAGGCAGGGATTTTTATCTGTTTTGTGCACTGATGTATTCCAGTAGCCTGGAACTATGCCTGGCATATAATACTCAATACATATATGTTGAATAAATTCTCGGAGTGGGGACTGACATGAATAAAAGCATGAAGGCAGTGATAGGCTTCATGTGAAAGACCATGAGGAGGTGGGTTTGATTGGAATTGGGAGTAAGGATGAGGAAACAAGTGGGCTGGAGGTGGGGCAAGTTGCACAGACCATCTTTTGGCGATCTGGAAAGACAGATAATTCACATGTGAAAATATGCTCAACTTCCCAATCGGGGAAGTTTAAATTCAAACAACCAAATACAGGTTGTTAAAACTTTTATCTGGTAATACCAAGTGCTGGTGAGTCTGTGGGAAACGGGTATTCTCATACTCTGCCTGTGGGAATAGAAAATGTACAGCCATTTTTTTTTTTTTCTTTTTTTTTTGCCGTACGCGGGCCTCTCACTGCTGTGGCCCCTCCCGCTGCGGAGCACAGGCTCCGGACGCGCAGGCTCAGCGGCCATGGCTCACGGGCCCAGCCGCTCTGCGGCATGTGGGATCTTCCCGGACTGGGGCATGAACCCGCGTCCCCTGCATCGGCAGACGAACTCTCAACCACTGCGCCACCAGGGAAGCCCTGTACAGCCATTTTAATGTACAGACAGAAATTTGACAGTTTGTCTACTAAAATTAAAAAGGCACAGACTCTTGATCTAGCAACCTCATTTTCCATTATCTATTCTAGAGAAACTCTCACTGTGTCCAAAAGAGGTCTTGCACAAAGGTGTTCACTGCAAATTCGTAACAGAAAAAAAATGGGAATAACCCTGCCCATCAATAAGAAAGCATGATACATCCTCTCTTAATGATTGCACCCATGATCTACCCACCTACAACAGCTTAAAAGGTTGCTGACATACAAACATCTCCAGGGTATTTGTTGAGCGAAAAATGCAAGTTGTAAAACAATGCGTATTGTTTCATGGAAAAACAAAATTATACATTTCAATAGAAACATACATCTATAATTTTCCATAAGAAATACTAGCTGACATTTGTTGTGCCAACCAGTGTTCTAAGATCCTTACGTTTATATACTCTTTTAATTTTTACAATAGTCCTGTGAATCAGGAACTCTTTGAAGTTCACTTAAAAATTGAACTTAAAGAAAGCCAAAGAAAAGAATGGTTAAATAACTCATTAAAGGTCCTTCAATCAGTGGCAGTAGTCATATATAAATGTAAGTAGCTAAAAAATAAATTATATAGATATTAATTTGTAAATGAGGAGAGAGAGTCTGGAAGGATACCCACAAGACTGACAACAATGGGTACCTCTACAGAAGGAACTGGGATTGGAGATAGTGGACAAAGGGTTAGCTTTGCACTGTTTGGACTGTTTTATGTGGATCATTAAAAACAAATGGTTGGGGAATTTTGAAATGATGAGGCTGTCAATAGAGAATGACCACAAATTCTCAGGTGATGGGAAGAATAAACCAGAGACAAGCAGGAAGATGTGTGTGACCAATGTCATACGACAGGCTGGAGAGGGGCAAACCCAGGAGAGGGAAGGTGCTCACAAAGGTCCAGGCAGGAGATGATGGGGCTCAGAGCTGGGACAGTGAAATGGGAGGGAAGGGGTGGAGCTGAGTGAAGGGTCAGAAGAAGAAAGGGCAGCCTTGGCTTCCAGCCTGGTGGCTGATCCCAGTGACAGAAACACACTGGTTGGAAGGGAGAAGTCAGTGAGCTTGGACTGGAGCAGATCTGGCTGAGGTGATGCTGGGTCTTCTGCAGACAGCTGGAATTACAAACTGGATAAAAGAAAGTGTAACCAATGCCCCCCTAGAAGTAATACCGATAATACATTTCATTTGCATAGTGTGTCATTCTTTTCTCTGTTTCCAAACCCATTTATAACTCTTCCTTCACCTCATCCACCAATGGTTGCCTGTTAGGTGCAGCCGCCCCATCCTTGGATTTCATGTCCCAGTGAAAAAACGATTTAAACCGTTTGCCATCGTCTTGGTCATCGATCTGCACAATGAAGATATTATCAGTAATGTTTCCATCAGAAAAGAGAAAGGAAACAAATAATATACAGCTAAACTGGGGCGGGGAGCCTAAGTCGCAACTGCAAAGCATCTTAACTGCACTACAAGCCACAGCTGTCAATGTCACCACAGCTTCATCTGTACCACCAGCCAAAGGGCACACAGAAAGCACCTGCTGTGCGCAAAGCTCTATTTAGCAGTGCAATTAAAAAAGGCAACATCTCTATGAGCTAATCACACAACACCAAGTGTTCAGCTTAGAAAACACTAGACATTCGAGCAGTTGTTCTTAACTTTAGCCTGTGCAACACCCAGGGAACTTGTTAAATACTGGCTCCCCAAATTCATGTAGCTGTTCTCCTCTGCTTTATAATTTCACCTTTCACATCTTGATCTATAACACACCTTGAGTTGATTTTTATGTATGAGGTAGATATCAAGGTTCATTTTTTTCGACGCAAGTGTCCTATCACTCCAGTACCATTTATTTAAAGATCATTCTTGCTACGTTGAAATGCAGTGGTGCCTTTGTTGTAACTCAAGTGACCACATATGTGCAGCTCTATTTCTGGATGTTGTATTGTTTTCTACTGGTCTGTCTGTCTATTCTTACACCAATACTATGCTGAGTTAATTACTACTACTTTTATAGTAAGTCTAGAAATCTGGTAACCTAAGTCCATTGATTTTGTTCTTCAAGACTTCTTGGCCATTCTAGAATCATGGTATGTACATATCAATTTTAGAATCAGTTTGTCAATTTCTATGAAAAACACCAGGATTTTGGCTGGGATTGCATTGGATGTGTAGATCAATTTGAGGAGAACTGACATCTAACAATATCTTCATGGCTTTGGAATAGGCAAAGATTTCTTGAGGAGAACATAAAAGGAGCTAACAACAAAAGAAAAAAAATCAGGTCTTAAGTCCAAATCCAGATATTATAATATGAGATCCAAGATCCAAGATCCAAGATGGGGCCCAGAAACCTGCAACTTTAACCTGCAACTTTAACAAGTTGAAGTTTAAGTCATTAATTTTACAGGTGAGGAAAGAAGCTCAGAGAAGAGAAATGAACTTATTGAAAACATTCAATGATTTAGCAGAGCCAGGCTCACAATCCAGGAATTCTAGTTCCCTGTCAAGGGCACTTTGTCTGGACTTGCTTAATGCTGCACTAATATGTATACTTTAAAATAGATAAACTGAGAGATCTTAACATGTTTTTTCCCTTGGATTTTGAGAAACTACCACAAACATTACACAGACTCAAGGCAAAGTTTCTTGTTGGCAGCTCCACTGATATTTGGGGCCATTTCGTTATTTGTTGGGGGGACTGTCTAGTGCACGGCACTACGCTGAGCAGGATAGGTGGTCTCTATCCACCAGATGCCAACAGTATTCCTAACTTCCCAGTTCTGACCCCCAAAAGTCCCCAGACATCACCTGGGGGGCAAAACTGCCCTCCTTGAGAGCCATTGACTTACGGAATCAGAATCACATGACCAAAATAAACAGGAAGCCGTATTTGCTGCCCCGTCTCACAGGACAAATCCATCATGGGGCGGGGGGTGGCGGTGTGGGGGCCGTGCCTGCCTCCCCAGAGACCTTTCACAGGACTCGTGATTATTCAGAGGAAGCAGGAAGAGAGAAAAAGCCATAAATGTTAATAGTGGGGTAAGGAAGCATTAAGGGCTGAAGTGCATTCTCCAAATAGAAGGGAACCCAGATGCTCTATTTTGCTAAAAGTTCCATTCACACCTACCAAACAGGAAATTTTGTCTTAGTAAATATTTATTTATTCATTTACTTTTTAAAGAATGACATTTTAAAAACAGAAAAATGTCAACCTGCTTCAAATGCCAACTTAAAATCTTTACTTTTCTCCTTCATCACCATTACTGAAGCATCCCTTTCTTTCCTTTTTTTTAATTTTAGCATGTGCACCATGAATCTGTTTTTTATTCAATTGGCAAAGTCTCTCAGAGAAGAAAAGGGAGTAAGAAAGTAATCCACCACACTCCCTAGAATGGTTATAAGATCTGGGGCCTTGGGGACTTCCCTGGTGGTGCAGTGGTTAAGAATCTGCCTGCCAATGCAGGCAACATGGGTTTGAGCCCTGGTCTGGGAAGATCCCACATGCCGTGGAGCAACTAAGCCCATGTGCCACAACTACTGAAGCCCTTGCGCCTAGAGCCCGTGCTCCGCAACAAGAGGAGCCACCGCAATGAGAAGCCCTCGCACTGCAATGAAGAGTAGCCGCTGCTCGCTGCAACTAGAGAAAACCATTTGTAGCAACAAGACCCGACATGGCCAAAAATAAACAAATAAATAAATTTATTAAAAAAAAAAATCTGGGGCCTAGAACAGACATTGTTGTCCATTAGATGTTTTCCCTGGTGGGAAAGGAGGAGAAAGGGGTCTCAGAAGTCAATTGTTCAGTACACACACACACACATATGCATGTACACACCCATATGTATGTACACACCCACACATATGCGTGTAACACATGCACACATACGCATGTACACACATACGCATGTACACACACATGCATGTAAACACACATCCACCACACAGATAACACACAACACACACCACACACCTGCACAGACGTGCACACAGATATGTATACACATGTACATATACATACACACATGCGTATGCACCATGTACACACGTATGTATACACGTGTACACATATTCATACCTACATACACTCCCCACATGCACACATACATTTTTATACACATACACATATGTTTACATAGATGTGAACAAATACACACACACAGGCTTCCTGAGAAGCTCACATCACTGTCTGTGGCTGGAAACAGAACCAGCAATGATCTTGCTCCAGGTTGGGCCTGTCATACAAGTTAAAAGAAAGTGAATCCGCTATCACCTCAAAAAAAGGTAAATACTGGGCTTCCCTGGTGGCGCAGTGGTTGGGGGTCCGCCTGCCGATGCGGGGGACACGGGTCCGTGCCCCGGTCCGGGAGAATCCCATGTGCCGTGGAGCGGCTGGGCCCGTGAGCCATGGCCGCTGGGCCTGCACGTCCGGAGCCTGTTGCTCCGCGACGGGAGAGGCCACAACGGTGGGAGGCCCGTGTACCACACACACAAAAAAGAAAGTGAATCCACTACCACCTCAAAAAAAGGTAAATACTGTGTGACCTGTTGTAAGAGCATAAGGGGGCCATGCCAGCTGACACCTCGCATAGGATGAAAGATACAGATATTATGGATCTTTTTGTAATAAATACAAATAGTACTCTGATGTATAAGTACGTCTCCTTGTGTTCAATCTGTCAAACTCTGGCCCCAGAACTGCAGAAATATCTGGATGTTTGTAAACATAAATAAGTGCTTTTTTTTTTCCTCCTAGAGAGTTTGCCGCCCCCTAGGTACATGGGAGTAGACCAATGGAGCAGTTTAGGATACAGGTCCCAGAGTGAGAAAGATCTGGATTTGTGCCCATTGGACTAGCCGGGTAAAACTGGGCAAGTTACTTAATTTCTCTGAGCCTCAGCCTCCCCAACCGTAATATGATAATATTACAGAGGGTTCTTGTGAAGAAAAAGTGAGATCACACAGATAACGGGCCTCAAAGAGTGCTGGCACTCTATCGAACTGAGAGCTAAATGCAGTATTGATTGTAATTTTGTGTAGTTGCCCTTAGACTAAAAGAGATGAAAACAAACAACAACAAAAACCAAACAAACAGAGATGAAAGCAAAATCCTAAAAGAATTCGCCTTCTCAGTAATCTAGGCTTGTGAATTCTTAAGGCTTGTTAACCCTTAGAAATCAATGATATATGAACAACTCTCTGAGCCTCAGTTTCCTCACCAGTAGAATGGGATAATAATAGTATTTACTTTATTGGATTGTAATGTATTAAATGAACTGACTGTACAGTAAATACTATATAAGCTTGTAAAAATAATAAACTCACAGTTGGTGCAAAGCATTTCGTGAAATAAGCTTCTTGGCAGTCTGTGTAGAGAGCCACATGGTAATGATAAGCTCAATCTAAACCATTTTCTTGAGGAGGACACGGCCTGGGCAGGCCGGAGAGTCAGGATGAGGTGAGGTAACATGAGGAAGGCAGATTACTAGAGAGCCTTCCACCTCCTGTGTCACTTTCTAATTTTAGAAAGCTGCTATGTCCATCCCAAAAAACAACTTGTTGTGGAGCATGGGGGAGGGAAGTGAAATGATTCATCATTTTAATAAATGCAAGCATTTAATCAACAGTTATTTGACAAAACTCTACTGTTGTTTTTTCAAAAGGGGTTGGTTTATCAATATGGCCTCCTGGTCTATCCAAACATCAGTTCCAAATAGAAATATCTTTGACCTACCACTACCCATAGGGAAAGAGATCTTAAACACTGCAAAGAAACTGAAACACTACTGAATTCGGAGAGATTTAAGAGTACGGAACTAGAGGTTTCAATGTCTGTACCAAAATATCATGGGGACAGAAAGGAAAGGCTTTTGTAATACTTTCCAACTATATAAACTTTGTTTTATGTATTAAGCACCTAGTGTATGCACAGCCTATTGCATCAAGGTGTCCAGAGCTGGCAGACACAGAGAGATTAAAATAGATTCAAGGATCTCAGATATTCAAGCTAGATTATCCTGTGTACTGGCCTCTATGTTGTGGTAGGGCAAATAGCAATATTTGTTACTTAAATATACTTTGCTTGTATATGTGGAGAAAATGGGCAGGTTCACATCTAGGCAGAGACACTTAAAATCCTAACAGGTGCCTGAGCTAAGAAATCTTCTTTAAAGGCTATTTTGAAATTCAAAATTAAGTAACTTACCCCACAAATGGCCTCTGGAGATTTCCTCACACTTAGATTTAATGGAGTGTGACAGACACTTGTAAAAGTGTTGTTCTTGGGGTTATGGCTACAAAAAGTAGATATAAGCCAAAATTAGAACTGTGCTTTATCCAAGATGACTGACTATTCTTAAAGGCGGAGTCATTTTTTAAATCAAAAATATAAAACCTAATAATTAAATTCAAGATTTTCCAGGCAATGCGTCTTAAAGAAAACAAAGGCTAATCAAATAAATTCAACCTATTTAACTTAAAGACCAAATTTAACTGGAAATGATCACTTAAAAACTTTCTGAAGGAATAGAAAAGGATTCTGAAATTATTTAAAAGAAAACGTTTTAAAGCTTCATGCATATTCATGGAAATTACACTGTTCTGCACAATATTTAATAATTTGACATGAGGTTGTAGTGGATAGATTTGATCTTTTACTTATAAGAAATCTGAAATTTTCAACTTTCTGTCCATTGCATAAAATCCCGTCTTAAGTCTCTGTAATGATTGTATGGAAGTTTGTATGGAAGTAAAAACTTTTGAGAAGGCATTTCTTGGATTTAACCCTGGAGTGTGTGATTTGAACTTCCAGTTGGCTGCTTGTTAAAAAAAAGATAAACACAACTCAAGAGGTGTTGGGAAGAGGCGTCAAACACTTACGCATGACAGTATGGCTTTTTCTGGTGACTCACAAAGTTATTAACCGATAGCATCATCTTGCAAATTTCACAGTGAAAACATGCTTTGTGCCATATCTAGAAATCAAACAGAAAAGATTTAGCAAAATTACCTTTTTTTTTCAGACTCAGGATTCTTAATATATTTCAGGGTAAAAAAAAATGAGCTTTAGTGATAAAATGGTGATAAAACACACACACACATGGCTACGATACATAAATGAATTTTAAAAATTTGAGGCAATACAGGAGATGTAGCTAGAAATGGGTAGAAGTGAAGAAAGGTGGGGAAAGCATCTTATTTTGGTGGTTTAAAAAAGCCCACATGTCCATATGTGAGAAGATAAATTTCTCATGTTTGTTATGATTCCCAAAGGCCAAGAAAAGTCTACTGACCTGGTCTAGACAGCTGATCTTCTCAGCAGGGTATACTCCGTACCCACACCTGGAGCAAGCCTGCACATTCATCTTGAAGTCCGAAGAGAGAAGACAAAGATAGGTAACAAGTAAGAAATCCAAGGAGAAGCCCCAGTCTAGTTGTTCAAGTCTCCAAGATCCCGACCCCTAGTAAATTTCTGTGGGCACCCTGACTGTTCAGAATCCAACTTCCACTTTCCTCTGCTGACCTTCTAGTTTGAAGTCAGCAGCTGGATGGTTTTTAAAGCTGCCACTTACTCAAAGGGCTATTTTGGCAACTCGCTCAGCACGCATGCGTCTGGGAAATAAGGTGGAGGTATTCCCAGCTGACACGCTTCCCTAAATAGAAAAGTGAACTCACAACAGCATCACGTCTAAGTGGATGACCAAGTCCTCGTGTACGATCAGGCAGCATGTAGTAGTTTAACACTAACTGTGATCATAATCCAAGAAAAGAACTCGAAGGCATACACCACACCCTCATCCAACGACCAAATGAGAAAGCTTGCTCTGTGAGGCCTGTGAGTAAGGCGGAAAGTCCAGCTCCCCCCGCAAAAGAAAATAAAACAGGATTGACTCACTCCACAGGAGGGTAAATGTCATATCTGAAATTTAGCCTTGTCTATTAAAAATGTTTAATATTACTCAGCCATAAAAAAGAAATAATGCCGTTTGCAGCAACATGGATGGACCTAGAGATGATCATACTAAGTGAAATAAGACAAAGAAAAAGATAAATACCATATGATATCACTTATATGTGGAATCTAAAATACAACACAAATGAACATATCTATGAAACAAAAAAAGACTCAGACATAGAGAACAGACTTGTGGTTGCCAAGGGGAAGGGGGGTAGGAGTGGAAAAGACTGGAAGTTGGGGATTAGCAGAGGCAAACTATTATATATAGGATGGATAAACAAGGTCCTACTGTATAGCACAGGGAACTATATTCAATATCCTGGACAAACCATAAAAGAAAAGAATATGAAAAATATATATGTATATATATGTGTAACTGAGTCACTTTGCTGTACAGCAGAAATTAACAGAACATTGTAAATCAACTATAATTCAATAAAACTTAAAAAAATAAATAAAGATGTTTATAAGAGTAGGACGGCAAACTTGTTAAGATATCAATTCGTGTGTAGCTTCTGCAAGAATGCAAAACTAAGAACAGATGAGAACTCTTTGAGTGCCGGCTTCTGTATGCTATCCTGGACCGTTCCAAGAAGTCCTTGCCTCCCAGGCTTGAAAGGGAGCAGCTTGAAGACAAGCTCTCTTCTTGGCTTTGTGAAGCCCCTCACTGCCTTCAGGGGTCTACCTAAATGTCACTTAAAACAGGCCTTCCAGAAACAGCTTACAAAAGACGGCATCACACCTGTCCCCCCCCTCAGCTCACTGCCTTCTATGACCCTCCCCCTGCTTTATGCTCTTCACAGCGGTTACCACCACCTGACCCCTGAAATCTTACTATATCTACTTTTTTTTTTTTTTTTTGTGGTACATGGGCCTCTCACTGTCGTGGCCTCTCCCGCTGCGGAGCACAGGCTCCGGACGCGCAGGCTCAGCGGCCATGGCTCACGGGCCCAGCCGCTCCGCGGCATGTGGGATCTTCCCGGACCAGGGCACGAACCCGTGTCCCCTGCATCGGCAGGCGGACTCTCAACCACTGTGCCACCAGGGAAGCCCACTATATCTACTTTTAAAAATTATCCGTCTCCTCCATCAAAACATGAGTTCCATCAAAATAGGAGCCTTGGTCCTTATTGTCCTTTCTGTATCCCCAGTGCCTAGAACAAGGTCTGATATGGAAAAGGGGCTCAACAAGTATTTATCAAATCAAAGAAATCAACTTAATACACCAAAATAAGTACAGGGGACAGAGGTGAAGCCATAGGTCACATGTCCCATCTGAACCACTCCACGCCAGCAATCTGTCATGAGGCAATCAGTACCCGGCATCGCCTAATATTATGATTTTTCCAGAAAAGCCAGATATCTGCATCTGCACCTGAAATTCTCTTTTGTAAAACACTGGGAATAAAACAATAAAACAGAAACATGGGCAGTACTTAGACGGCAGGCTACCAATTAGCGATCTGTGGCCTAAAGAAAAGGCTCTGAGGAAACTCTGCTGGAGGGACCCCAGGTAGGGCAGAGAGAAATCAGTGGTGCTTTTGTGTTGTGTTGGGAGAACCAGGGGGAGGAGGCCACAGAGCGAGTGAAGAAGAGCAGCGTTGCCATGACACTGAGAGGGTGCAGTGTGAATTCCCCCACAGATGGAGAGTGGGCATAGCGCTGCCTTCTCAGCAGGGGAAGGAGGCTCTACGTAGGGGCTCTAGACCCAGGAAGACTCCCAGGCTGAAATGTGATACAAGGCAGCCTGAACAAAGGGGAAGAGCAAAGGCAAAGAACTAAGACCTATAGGTTCCCCACACGTTTTGCTCTGTGTGGGATTTCTCCAGCCTTACCTGGACCTGGGCTGGAAGCCCCAGTAATCACAGAGAAAGAACTC
Organism: Grampus griseus; assembly: GCF_964374135.1. Lineage (NCBI taxonomy): Eukaryota > Metazoa > Chordata > Mammalia > Artiodactyla > Delphinidae > Grampus > Grampus griseus. The sequence continues at coordinate 70,064,628 of NC_139010.1, forward strand.
TGCCCCCATCCAGAGGGATGAGGAATCGCAGCCAGATTTCCTTTAAAGAAAAAAACTACCTAACACTCCTCTAAGGTTGTGATTGCATCGCTGCCACAAGTTCTCAGTCACCCTTGTGAAAACAAGGATGGCCCAAATGAAAGATGTTAAATTTGACTCCTACCATCACTTCTGCTTTTAAAAGGCACTTACTATGTATCAGAAATAGTGAGCAAAAACAACCCCGTAGAACTGGAAATGGGACAGTTTAAGGACCTAAAATGAACCCTTGTTGCTGGCAAGAGACACACAGCCCTCATCTGCTTGATAGACCTTGTGGATGGTCTTCCCTGTGCCCAGCTGACCCCTCTCACATCCAGTACAGCCCCTCCCCCTTGTCACAGTGATTACATGAGGTCCTCCAAGCCTCAGCCAATGAGCACACATGCTCTTCTGCCCCCGGCATCGGTTCAGACAATGTGTGTTAGCCTGGGTTACCCAAAAAACAGAACCTGGGGCAAAGGCTTATGTGCAAGGACTTTATTCAGAAGGATGGTCCCAGGGAGAGAAGTAAGAAGGCAGGAAATGGAGGGGGGAGAGTCAACACGAGGGTCCTTTCCCAAAGAAGCCACTGGACACTGGATCTCTTGGTCTCTTTTTCTAGGGTGAAGAGGAAGACTCATGCTCTACTCATGTGAGTTTGGAAAGGAAGCAGAAAACAATGATATGGGCCAAGGCTGGAGAAACACAGGAAATACAATTAGAAGAGAATATCATTTGGGTCTAAAGGGTCAGTACAATTATTATAGAGGGAAAGTTCAAAATTGTTTCTTCCCTTTCACATATCTGTGATTTTATGTGTTGGTACAGTGATAATCCAGCCTCGGAGCAATACATTGGGAGTTCCCATGCCAGTCTACACTACAGAACTGAAAAAAGAAAGCTTTCCTTCAAACCGTCTTTCTACCTGAGCCAGCAATGAAATCCTGTGTGCAACATATTTTAACAATTGCGTGATATAATTTATGGTAGAACCTTCTTGTGGATGAAAAATTCATTATTTTTCTAGGCAACCTGATCCTGGTTCTGCCACTAGAAAGCTTGTGATGTTGGCAACCTCTCTGTGCCTCAGATTCTTTATCTATAATATGAGCAGAGGGATTAGTTGTTAAGGCTCCTCTACATCTAACACCGTTTCATCATATTTCAGGAATAACTTGCAAAAACAATTTTATAAATCAGATAAATTAAAGAGTAATTTATTTGCCTTACTCATAGGATTTTTCATTTCTCCCATGATTCACAATTGAATTCCTTCAAAAAGTAAATTATCTTTGTGTCTAAAATAATTTAGTTTGCCTGATATTTTGCAAATATGGGTATTTTTTTAAGCGTAAGTTTATTATTTTTAAAATTTATCTACGGCTGTACTGAGTCTTTGTTGCGGTGCGCGGGCTTCTCATTGCAGTGGCTTCTCTTGTTGCAGAGCACGGGCTCTAGGCTCACAGGCTTCAGTAGGGCTTAGTTGCTACGTGGCATGTGGGATCTTCCTGGACCAGGGCTCGAACCCCTGTCCCCTGCATTGGCAGGCAGATTCTTAACCACTGCACTACCAGGGAAGTCCCACAAATATGGGTATTAAAGAGAGTAGTGCAGCCTGTCTTAGTCTGTTTTGGCTGCTGTGACAAAATACCACAGACTGAGTAGCTTATAAACAACAGAAATCTATTCTTCACAGTTCTGGAGGCTAGAAGGCCAAGATCAGGGTGCCAGCATGCCTGGGTTCTAGTCAAAGCCCTCTTTGGGTTGCAGACTGCAACTTCTCTCTGCGGTGGAAAAGGCCAGGGAGCTCTGTCTGGCCTCCTTTACAAAGGCACTAATCCCATTCACCAGGGCTCCACCCTCAAGATTTAAGCACCTCCCAAAGGCCTTACCTCCTAAAGCCATCACTTTAGGGATTAAGTTTCAACATACGAATTGGGGGGTGGGAGTGGCACAAAAGCAGCCTATAGGGCAGCCATAGTGGAAATTGTGTAACTGCTTGTTTAAAATATTCAGGAATTCAGTATTCTGGCAGAAGTTAATAAATTATAATTACTCCCTTACCCTTGCCTGGGACCAGTCTTTCTTAAACCAAGAAAGTGTCCTTACCTGGTGAGATTTTACGGACAATATTGAAGTCTCAGTCCCAGAGGAGAGCAAATAAAAGACAAGATGTGGTTCTTGCCCGATGTCACACCACGAAGGTTCACTCCTTTCACTCAAGGCATTGACAGTTTCACAGCCAACATCTCTGGTGTGAATAAAACTGTAATTTCTCCTCAGCTATTTACACCTCAGTGCGACTGTGTTCATTAGCTGGTCCCCTGAGGAGTCTCGCAGAGCAAGGCCTTGGAGGCCTCAGTTGGAGGCCGAAGGTTGAAAAAGGACAAATGTGGGAGGGTGCGTGGGTGTTGCAGATGTGGGAGACGCCGGGGTGAAGTGGTGCTGGGGGGACTACACTGACTCTCCCACATTAGACCAAGTCACGGCCACGTACCCAGCGGCTGACACATGGGGGCACTCAATAAATAGTCCATGAATGATTCTGGCGCTACATCCAGGCCAGCAGGCCGTGTTAGGCACTGGGGACGCGCTCTGCAGAAAACGGAGTTAGCGTCCTGCTGCCCAAGGCTGAGAAAGGCACACCTGGTACTCGAAGCAAGTTCTGGGAGGCGGGAGACCACGGCGGCTCCCAGCGCGGGCCCCTGGGCGACGGTAGCTCTTGCAGATGTGGGCGCCCAGTCCCCCGAGGGGCGCAACCCGCGCAAACTGGGGTCAGGGTCTGGCGGGGGAGGCGCCTTCGGGCCTTGGGAACTGGGTCCTGGAGCTGGTGTGGAGGCCGAAGCCCAGGTGTAGACCCGGGCAGCAACGGGAGGGCAGGAGCTGGGGGCTCCGACGAGCGCCCCATCGTCCAGAGCCGCGAAGTCGGCTGGGCGCGCTCTTCAGTTCGCCTGGTCGCCTGGATGAGGAGGCCGCGTGCGGCGGGTTTGCGGAGCGGGCTTTCCGGTCACTCGGAGAGCGGTCTTAGACCTCTGCAAACTTTGCCCAGCACGGTCTCCGGTGCCCGCGGCCAGCTTTGCTGAGGGCGCCCTCCGGCGATGGCGCGCGCGACAGTTGGCCGGCTGGGCTGGGCGCGCTCTCCCCGAAGGGGCGCGCGGCGGCCTGGTGGTCCTGCGCGCGGCCAACTTTACGGAGCGCGGGGTCCCGAGCCGGAGGCGGTGTCCGCCGCCCCGCCTGCCGGGTCCGTTTCCAGCCCCGGGCGACTCCTCCCCTGGCCGCATAGGGGCTTTTACTTTCGCTTTCGTTCGAGCGGCCGCAGACTCTCGGCGGAGGGACGGAGACTGCAGCCAGCTCTGGCCTCCCGATCGCCGGGGGAACGGTAACTTTGGCCCCCGCCTCCGCCGGCGCCTCTTCCGCCCGCCGCCGCCCTCCTGCCCTGCCTTCCCCTGCCTCCTTCCTCCCTTCCCACCGAGCACGGTCGGTGGGGGCCCGGTCCCTTCGGACTAAGCTGCCCCGACGGCCGGCGCTCAACTTAGGGGAAGAAGGCTCTCCGCCACCCCCAGCATCGCCTGCTTTGTTCAGCTTGTCCTCCCTTCCCTTCTGGTCCCCGGGCTTGGGACACCCGGTACTATTCGGGATTTGGAAAAGAAGGAGGGGTGGATTTAGGAGGGCGGGAGGGGTTCGTTCTCTCGCCTGGCTAACTGCGGGGGCTCCCGTGTTGACAGCCCAGGGTTCCAGTCCCAGCGTCCTTGCCCGTCAGCTGTGGGGCCTTGGCCCTCTCTGTGCTTGTCTGTGAAATGGGGATAGTGGTGGGCCCGGGCTGACGGTTGCCGCGACGATGGAATGAGGTGATTGTGGTGCATAGCAGTGCATCTGTCAGGGCTTAGCAGGCTACCCGTAAGCCGCTGTCATCTTTGTTCAGGTACCCTTGTGCACGGCTCTTGAAGATTCCTTCAGGAAGCGTAAGAAGGCAGGACTCAGGCTGCCGCCTTTCACCGTTGTATTCAACTTCGCTTTTTGGGGGGAAGTAAAATTATATGTGGGTGATTCTGAGTCATTCGCAGCCTTTTCCCTTGAACTCCTGGGCTGGCCAAGGACTTGGCCCTAACCTTAGTTTACTTACAGGCTATTTCCTCCTTTAGGGTCTATGGCCTGACCTTCATCCCAGGTAGCCAGTCACCGCCTAGGTTCATAATCCATTTCTGCTTCCTCTTAGCTCTGTGGCCTTGGGCAGGTTACCTAACCTCTCTGAGAAAACTGAAGTTTCTTCTGCAAATACAGCCTCTTAGCAGTGCTGTGAGCATCAGGTGGAGTACTTCATCGCCCAGCAGAGCCCCCTCCCCCTCCAGGTGCTGGAGGGGAGCGGTGGAGGTCCCCTGGGCTGCTTCTCTTTGAGCCTTTTAGGAAGATTGTCTTCGTTGGGGCAAGAGTGAGGCACAAGTTGTATTATGTCACTTTTCAGGGGAAGCAGCTGCAATGAAATTCAGACCGTAGCTGGGAACTGATTTCCTACCAGATCTGTACCAGTCGCCTATTAAGCATGTATAGAAATAACACTAGAGGAACTTTCTTTTCAGTCTCCACAAAAGCTGTTTAAAATGTTAATGTGATTTTTAAAATAACAGAGGGTTGACAGTTGAATGTCGTCTTAGTCTTGAGTTCTGTGGACAGTGGTGATAACAGGGAATACTTAGTGAACATTTAGACGCCATGCTTAGCATTTTACATGCGCTGTCCCATGCATCCTCATAGCCATGTGTGACTTAGGCGTCACCATTCTCCCATTTTACAGATGAGGAAACTCGGGCTTGGCGAGGTTGAGTACTTTGTTCAAGGTCCTATGGCTAATAGGTGGAGGCACTGATTTAAACCCCTGGTCTGTGGTTCACCGTAACTGGGTTCTCAGCCTCCCTCCTAGGTCCCTTTGGTTCTGTGGTCTGTCCCATATCAACAATTGATTCGGGGCCCTGAGGGATTAAAAATTTTTAAGTACATTTCAGTTGTGACATTTATCAAGAAATTTTGAGTGCCTGCCATGTACCTGGCACTTTTCTATAACTGGAACTATAAAAGGATGATTAAGATAATCTACAAATAAGAGTCCTAGTGGATCATAGTAATAATAATAATTAGCAGAGTGCTTACAGAGAGTGCCTGACACGGTTAATGCTTCATGTGTATTATATATTCATTTATTTAAAGAGAAGATAGATGTTTTTAACAATTGAAACAATTGAATAAGCAATATTCCCTTGAATGGCTGACTGCTCTTTGCATCCTGAGCGTTACAGCGGGGACGAATGCAAGAAAATAACGCCAGGCATGCCCTCTCCAAGTATAGTAGACTGAGATAGGCCTGCATTGTCTTGGGCTGTGAAGATAAGCAGAAATAAAAGGTCAACACCAAGTCTTGGCTTGACTAATATGATGTGACCGAGACCAGGCTCCCCACTCGGTCACCACCCTCATTCTGGGTGAACGTGATTTCACCCAGAAATTAAGCCCAGTCTCATAGGAATAAGGAAGTCACTGAACGTTTAGCCTTACAGATTTCAGAGTAAAGCCCTAGCACTGCCTCGTTCTAGACGCACACTCTGGCAACTTGTTAGAAGGGACTCTTGCTGCCCTCCTGGACGGTAAACAGCATCAACCCAGAAAGATGCTGTAGGTTTCACACAGAAGACCCTTCTGGCCTAGTGTTTGCAGAGAAAGTTCTGGAGATCCTCCTACCACTGAGCCATAGAAATCAGCCTGCCGCTAAGTCCAAATCTCCCTCCAAAAATCTGGGGGGGGACACGGGATTCAAACTGAGCCTCTCCGTCAATGGAGCATGTCAGGTGTTTGACGGGCATGCAGTTCCCTGTGCCTCCCTCAGTTCCACCCTCACTGCTTCCCCTTCTCAGACCTCAGGTCAAACATTTCCTCCCCTGAGAACCCTCCCTAATTCCTCTGGGGCTAGGTCAGGTCCCCTACTGTGGCCACAAGTTGTTCATCCTCATGGCACTGATCACGGTTGTCCATCAGCATTTGTGCTGTTTATCAGTGCCTGTCTCTCAACAAGGCAGGACCAGGTCAGGTGTATCCCCGGCTCCTAGCACACACCTGGTGCCTTGGACTTCCAGGAAATTATATCTATATATAATGGTCACACTGTTATATCATCATACTTCCTAGATTCAGTCTTTAAGATTAGCCTTAGCAAAAGACTCAAGGCTTCAACACCACATGTCGAATTTAGTGTCTTTTTCTGGTGGATTTTGTATAACGTTAACTTGTTAATTTTGAAAATACGTCCGTGCTTTGCTAATAACAGTCCACATTGAAAAGTAACTAAGTCTGTATAAAGGAAATGAAATAAAAATGACTGAGTGTTTTCTGCATGCCCGGACTTACACTCATCTCCTCTGGGGATGGCTTATCTCTGTGTTCAAGAAACATTTTGGGTCCTAATCAGAAAAATCTTACTGCCTCACAACTGGAAACAGTTTGGTGGCTATGATGGGGGGTTCACGATGTGTTGAGGAACAAGATAGCCGTCGGACTTCTCACTGTCTTTGTAAAGATCCGGCTACAGGATTCGCCCTTCCTCTCACTTCTCCCCTCACTGCCCAGCTCACCCCTAAACAAGCTGCAGGGTGACATGATAATGCCTCTCGGGGCTCAAGGACACAAGGTTGGCGTTTTGCCATCTTGGATACCTCCCCCCAAGTTGGATTCCTTCTGCCCACCTCCAAAAGTCATTGCTTGTGCTCTGGGGCACGGGGGTTCTGTGAGATAGATGCCATCTTGTTTTCCAGTGGTGTGAAAACATCCCTGGGTGAGCCTGACAGGAACACAGACCTGCAGCTGCCACCCTGGCCCACTGTGCGATTGCTCAGAGATTGAGATCGGCAGGAATTAGAGCCTGGAGAGGTTTCCCTTTGTTACTGAAGGCCAGTCCCTTTACGGGAAAGGACACAGGACTTGGTTTAGGAGAGATGACTCAAGGCTCTGCTTCTGACCAGCTGTGTCACTTAGCTAATTCTCTTCCCTCAGTGCATTTGTTTCTTCCAGCTTCCCACTCAATTAATGTTTATCTAGCAAATACTTTTTTTAAATAAATTTATTTTATTTATGTTTACTTTTGGCTGTGTTGGGTCTTCGTTGCTGCGCGCGGGCTTTTCTCTAGTTGCGGCGAGTGGGGGCTGCTCTTCCTTGCGGTGCGTGGGCTCCTCATTGCAGTGGCTTCTCTTGCTGCAGAGCACAGGCTCTAGGCGCACAGGCTTCAATAGATGTGGCACGCGGGCTCAGTAGTTGTGGCTAACGGGCTCTAGAGCGCAGGCTCAGTAGTTGTGGCTTGCGGGCTCTAGAGTGCAGGCTCAGTAGTTGTGGTGCACCGGCATAGTTGCTCCATGGCATGTGGGATCTTCCCGGACCAGGGCTCGAACCCCTGTCCCCTGCATTGGCAGGCAGATTCTTAACCACTGCGCCACCAGGGAAGCCGGATCTAGCAAATACTTTTTGTGTGCCAGGGGCCTCTGCCATGATGAACTTACATTGTCGTGTTTGAACCAAGCAGTAACTAGAGTGCAAGTAAACAAGATCAATAGAAGGGCTGTAGAGGGACTGGGGGAAGGGAGGGAGTTGGTGAGGTAGGTGTAATCCAGGAGGACCTCCTGCAAAGGTGCCATTAAACTGAATTCTGAAGATTGAGAACTAGCCAGCTGGGCAAAGATGGCCTGTCCAGCAAACATTTGGGTGGTGACTACCAGAAAGGGAGAACCAGAAGCCCTGATGGACCCTGAAATGAGCGTAGTGAGCCCAAGGATGCTAGGAGGCTGGGAGGCTGAATGGTGTGGTGGTGAGGAGTGGGTTCTGAGTGCCTGTTTGCCGGCTTCTGATCCAAGTCTAGTTTACTAGTTACTTAGCCTGGGACTAGTTACTAACCTTTTCTAACTGCAGCTTTCTCATCTGTCAAAAGGCAGTGATCATAGGGCTGATCTAACAGCATTTGGGGGAGTGTTAAATAAGATAATGCTTATGAAACAATTAGCACAGCAAATAAGAAGTGTGAGTTTCTATTCTTATTATTGCTATTTTTACTACTTGAAGTAAGGGAAGTAGAAGGTGAGTCGGGGATCCTACTGGCTGGTAGTTATCCTAGATCAGGGCTTGGCAAACCTTTTTTGTAAAAGGCCAGGTAGTAAATATTTGGGGCTTTTTAGGCCACATGATCTCTGTCACAATTACTCGACTCTGGTTGTGGTGGGAAAGTAGCCGCAGACAGCATGTAAATGAAGGGGCGTGGCTGTGTTCCAATTTTATTTACAAAAACAGGTGGTGAGTACTTAGAGTGAAATTTTTAGCACTGAACACCTGTATGTAGGAAAGAAGTAAGATCACAAATCAGTCAATTCAGCTTCAACCTTATAAAATTAGAAAAAGGAAGAACAAGTAAAACTCAAAGAAAAACCAAACAAACAATAAAACAGGTGGTGGGCCATCGTCTGTCATCGACTCCAGTACTAGATAATGAAGACCCTAAGATCCAATGAGTTCAGTTTAAGATTTGAACTTTTAGATCATAGGGATCTCGTGAAAATTCTTGAGCAGGAAAATAATTTGATGGAAATCTACTCTGGTAGAACCATGTAAAACCATCTGAAGCAGAAAGAGAACTTTATACTCCAGGTCGTTGCTGTTTTTTAACTGGGTTTGAGTGATGTCGGGCAAAGGATGAGCATCTTATAACCTGCCAAGAATTTAGGGGGAGTTTCTTGTTGTTACAGACTTTGACGAACCTTCCACAGTTTCTCATAAGCAGTGAACATTTAACAAAATCCTGAATGCTGGATCAGAAGCTCCCAGAGGGGCAGGGACTTTGCTTTCTTTGCCACTGTGTATCCCGTCTCTGGAATGAGGCCTGAAATGGGGCTGGCGCTGGAGCCTTTGAATGAATTGTTGGTGCAGCAGCCCTGGAGCCCAAATAGGCAGTACTGGTCATCTCCAGGCTTAATTAAAAGCTATGTCACTGAATGAGTGTTATTTAAAAATATCATGAGGCCAGTGATGCCACTGGGTACCAATTTTCTGGTTGGTTTTTTTCCTTCCAGATGGCAGACAGTCAAGACCATATTGAGGAGCAGGGGGCTGGGGACTCAGCAAGCAATGACACAGTTGATGCGAAGCCAGACCGGTCCTCTTTTGTCCCATCACTCTTCAGGTAAGTTTCCTTCCTTGCTGAGTTAAAGAGGGACCCTGGGCCACTTCAGCCTACCACGCCTCTGCCCTCTCCACCCACCCACCCACACGGAAGCGGACCTTCAGGGAAGGAGGTCTATGCTGTGCGTGGGAGATTTGCACAGAATCCTGCCAGCTGTGTGTGACAACACTGGGGTCCCCCTGTGCACTCCCCTGTCCCCAGGGCAAGCCCAGGTATGGGAGAGCCAGGCTCTGGGGGTCTCCTGCCTGGCTGCTGCGTGTCTGAGTGGCAGCTGCCCAGGAGTGAGGGGCTGTCACCGTCAGAGGTGATTTGCCGCTAGCCTCCTTCAGGGCAGAGCATGGGCTGCTGCTGCCAGTGGGAACGGCCTTGGCTGACAGGCAGAACTGAAGGCCATGGGATGGGAAGTTGTAGGGTGGCACTCTGCTGATTCCTACCTTTTCCTTTTTGGAGTTCACTTTTGAAGTTCTAAACTTTGCATTCAATAATAATAATAACAGCTTCATTTGCTAAGCGTCTGTATGCCAGCTCAGTGTTGCATGAGTCCTCACAGTCAGTCCCAGGAGATGGTTCTACTCTTACCATCATTTAACAGGTAGCTAAACTGAGGCATTAAGAGGGTTAGTAGGGCTTCCCTGGTGGCGCAGTGGTTGAGGGTCCGCCTGCCGATGCAGGGGACATGGGTTTGTGCCCCGGTCCGGGAAGATCCCACATGCAGTGGAGCGGCTGGGCCCGTGAGCCATGGCCGCTGAGCCCGTGCGTCCGGAGCCTGTACTCCGCAATGGGAGAGGCCACAACAGTGAGAGGCCCGTGTACCGCAAAAAAAAAAAAAAAGAGGGTTAGTAGCCTGCCTTTCTGGTGGCAGTTAATAAATGGCAGAGCTGAACCCAAACAGTACCAGCGCCACTCCCTTAACAGCTCTGCCGTGCTTTCTATTTAGAAGTAGGGCTGCAGGGACATGGGGGAAGCCCCTTCCCTCCCCTCCTTAACCTTGGTCATGTGAGTGGTATTCCCTGGTAGAGGCAGGAGCCGTCTGTGCGTCAGAGCATCAGACTTCTCCGTAGCGCCTACACCAAGCCCCACGGCGGAGGGACAGCGAGGGGGATAGGGGGTGAGGTTAGGGAGTGCTCCCAAGCAGTGTTCGGGGGGAGGGGGAGAGCTGGTGATGAGGGGCATCCTGGCTCCCTGCAACGTCCCGCAGAGATCCTTTGGTCATATCATCCCAGACATGACTCGGAGAAGTGGGGAGGCCTCAGCATCCTGGATCCGAATTCCACTGGCGCTGGTTGCCATTGAGGGTCAAAGATATCTGATGAGGTGACCAGAAAATACAGCTCCAATTACTGAAAACTTTTCAAAGCCATGAGTTCCAGTGGTCCAGGCTAAACCACTCCCCAGGGCAAACCCTTTAGAGCAGTGGCCTTCAAATGTTTTCGCTCGCATACCCACCAAATAATGTAAAACTACACACCCCCTCAGAACAGTTGCAAAGGATGTAGTAATATTTCAGTTTTCCCATCTCTCTGAGTATTCAGCCTAAGCAGCTTGCCTCTAAGTGAAAGAGAAACGGGAATCATATGATAGCCATTTCATAAGTCTTAGTTAGATGATGTGGCAGTTTCTATGTCATCTAAGATTTCAGGGTGGGTGAGAAGTCCACCCTTCTCCTCTCTAGTGGGAGATGGGAAACTGGGGAAGGGGAGGTGGTATCATATTCAGGCAGAGCAGTTTTAGGAGAAATACAAATGGAAATTGAGGAACCGGCAATTCATTTACTTAGAATTGTCTTGTCTGCACCCCTTGGAAAATCTCTGAGTACCCTGGTTGGAGACCACTGCCTTAAAGACCCATCATTTTGCAAAAATAGGTGTGGTCTGTGATGTGGGTTTTTTTTTACCCCCTTAACTTCTTTGGAAAGGTAAATAAGCCTGGGTAATCTTCTGTATTCTGGTCCACTATACCTTTTTTTATAGTGTGGCCGGTATTGATGTCAAGCTACATATTATCAAAATAAACAGTGAATATTTAAATTAAATACTTGCAAAATATTTAAATTCCATTTTATGAACTCTTATTTTAGTTGTATGAATTGCAAGACATGATTGTTGAATTATTAAATGTACTTGAACTACAATAAATGTCAATTTAATGTCTTATTCATCTAGGTTGTGAAATGTTAGTTGTTTATTTTCTTTGCCTTCTCTAGGCATCTGACTCGTACCCACGTGTTAGATGGTACAGGGGCCGTCTACCAAATAGGCAATCAATGCAAACAAAATTCAATCAGGATTTGCGACATACCCGTAAAATTTAGATTTTTCCTTCCTTTTTTTTTTTTTTAACTTCAGCAGGATAGAAGGTCCTTTCATCTAGTAAAGTATCACTGGCTTTAAAATTAATCACTTGAGATGCCATTTTTGGTCACATCCATTATTTCATTTATTCATTAAATACTTGCGGCGTGACAGAGAGAGCTTAAGTCCCTTGCACCAAATCCCATGGTTGATTAGTGGCAGAACCAGGATTTGAACCTGTATTCACTTGCCTCTCAAAACCAAGCTCTCAACCACCAGTCTCTGTTCCCACCTTTATGTACCTGGTTCTGTGTTTGGCCCTGGCGCTGCAACCAGGGGCAAGAGCAGTGAGGTCGACGTGGCCCTTGCTTCACTCACGTTCTGGTGGGGAAGGCAGACATGGAACCAGTAACTGTGGTGTAATGACCCTCGGAGGGGACAGAGCAGAGACAAGGGGAGATGGGCTGAACCAGATTTTAGCAGGACTTGTCTGCAGGTCACGTAAAGGATTTGGAATCAATCGTAAGGATGGCGATGTCACTAAAGGGTTTAAGCTGTAGAGTGACTTGATCGATTACACCTGCGGAAACCCACAAGACCACTGGCGCTGCAGCATGGAGGGGAGTGCACTGAGGAGGGCTTTGTGGTGAGGGGACATGAGTTAGGAGGCCATTGCTGCTCCCCAGGCCAGAGTGGATGGTGTAGATGGAGCGGGACTGGGGCTTCCAGAGGTGCCTGGGAGGTGGAAGCCACCAGACTTTGACCAAGTGGAGGGAGAGGGCCGACGAAGAGGCAAGTGGCACCTGCACCCCTGGGAATAGTTGAAGGCGGCTCGTGCCCACTGAGCCCCCTTGCTCAGCAAAGAGGTAAAGCTGTGTATATTTCTAGTGTCACAGTGACAGAACCGCACCAGCATTTGCTGCCTCTCAGTGTTCCCCTGACCGTGCCTGCTGCCTCGGCTTTGCTGACTGAGACCTCATGAGAAACTTGGCTGGCGTCAGGGACCTTGTATATGATGGGGTGAGACTCTGCGTGCGATTAAAATGGGGTGATCTGAAGCAAAGAGGGAGTGTCCCTTATCACACCAGACCCATGGACGCCCCACACTTACCCTCTGTGCCTTAAGGATTCTAACTGGGATTGTTATCTGTGACTCACTGGGGTGACCTGAACACAGCACTAGATGCTGATTGTTTCCTGCAAGTCTGGCAGGTGTGCAGTAGCCCCTCCCATGGCCCCCGCTGTGGCGCGTGGGGAACTTTGCATCCCACACTTCAGAGGTGTGGGTGCAGCCTGTGGGAACATCGCTGGCTGCTCCCTGCAGCTGACGGCAGGCACCTTCCCCCTCCCGTCCCATCCCCAGTTCCCTTCTCTAAGTGTCAGAATTGCAGGGAGGTAAGGCAGTGGAGGGGGCAGTAGCACCCCCATCCGTCTCTAATTGAGGACCCTCGCCCTCCTCTGGAAACCTCAAGGATTCTGGGAAACGAAAAGACGCCTCTTTTTCCCCAAAAAGCCTGGGCTGGACTCAGGTGGTCCCAAGCCCTCACACTTGTCTTGGCTTTTTTGTGTCAGTGCCACTAGATGGCATGACAGCATCATTTTATTTCCATTTCACTGGACCCTGAATAAACCAGGCAGTTCCTTAATTCACTTTTCTTAAAAAGAAAACAATTGATTGAAATATCTTCAACTTATCTGATTATTGGAGAACATTTGGAAAACACAGAAAACCACAAAGGAAAAATATTTAGAATGTAAATTTTACATTAGTAAAGTGCTTGGACTTAAAAAAATAATGACTTAGAAGAAATAAGTACTGTCTCCTCTGATCCGCATCCGTGGATCTAACCAACTGTGGATCAGAAATATTGGGAGTGGAAATTCCAGAAAGTTCCAAAAAGCAAAACTTGAATTTGCTGAGTGCCAGCCACTATTTACATAGTATTTACATTGTTTTAGGGATTATAAGTAATCTAGAGATAATTTAAGGTATAAGGGAGGATGTGCATAGGTTATATGCAAATACTACTCCATTTGAAATACGGGACTTGAGCATCCGAGGATTCTGGTATCCTCAGGGGTCCTGGAACCAATCTCCTCGGATACGAAGGGCCAACTGTGTGTGCGCGGTCTATGTTCATTATGAGCCATAGTTGATGAACAAGGCGCCCTGTCATCTGCGAACTTGAAGAGGGATCCCTCTTGATGTAAAGGTAACCCTAGATCCTAGACAGGGTTACCGGTCATGCAAGTCAACGACGTGGTCCCTGCCCTGGATACAAACTCAAGTTCTTAGTGAATATCTAGGTACGGGTATAGAAAATAGCTAATAACAGGTAGTAACTGATTGCAGAATTGTAGAGTATTGGAAGCTGTGGGAGGCTGGGAGAGGAAGGATGAGGGTGGGCCTGGAGGAGTTGGGACCTGTCAGAGAAAAGGCAGTGGGGTTATCAGGGGACTAGAAGAGCCTGCCTGCCGGGGCCAGAGCCACGGTGGGAATGATGGCCAGGCCCCACGGCACAGGTCTGGGAAAGTGGGTAGAGCCCATGGACGGGCTGAGTTTGACCCTGGCGGCACCACTGAGAGCCACTGCACATATAAGACCAAGCCCTGCCCAGTAGCCTGGAAGATGTCCCCCTTCCAGGAACACTTCAGCTGTGAAATCAGAGGCTCCTTTCTGAGTTCTGCTCAAGGTCACTGTTAAAGGAAATAAAAAACAGATTGCACGCGCTCTCAAATTTCCCCAGGGCCTTGGTGGAGCCTTGGGTGTCCCTGCTGAGGGAGGTATTTATCCTTCCAGTTCCGCGTGAAGAGGGCAGGAGAAAAGGCTTGTTTTCAAAGCTTGATAAGCTCCCTACTTTTGAAGCACTGGCTCAGATCCCATGAGCTTTCTCCTGTGTATCATCTTTGTGTTCTGACCTTTGTCCTCCTTGGAGTGTGTTCCATAAATGCCACTTGGTTGTAATTCTTCTTTCTCCTGGGCTGCAACTTGAGTTGCTCCACCAATTGTGTTATATGTAAACATGTCCCTATTTAAAAAAAAAAAAGTGTTATTTGTGTAATTATAAGAAAGATCCAGGTGGCCTGCCTGTTCATTTGGAGGCGGGTAGGGGAAGTGTTTCAGAAGAAGCAATGCTTTGGAATTGGAGAAAAGAACAAAGAAAGCAGACCTTAACTCATCCCAAGGACTATGTCCCTAATTAAGCAAAAGCCATTCAGTCACACTCGTTTGATTGAAAGAGGCCGGGTCTGAGGCCCCTAGAAAGAAAAAGAACATTAAAACATACCCAGGCAGTTTACTTTTCCATAAAGGAAGCCTTCAGATTCAGACTCCAGAATACTGGATGCCTGTCTCCCAACTTTCTATATAAAGAGTAATAAAGAATTAATGCTATATTTGAAGTAGTCATGATACCACTTAAAATGACAGCAGTGCTGGTATGGAGTTGGACAACCTAGGTTCAGATCCTGGCCCTGAGTCCCACTCTTTCGTTGAACAACTAGAGCAGGTGTTTTGACCATTTTGAGCCTCAGTTCCCTCATTTGCGTGACAGGGATATGAATTCCTATCCACTGGGTTGTTTGTGAGAATTAAATTACCTGATAAGGGAGAAATCATAGAATCATAATTTCAAACCGGAAGACTCCTTGAAAGGTGATTTATCCAGTTCCCCTTCTGTGTAACGATCAAAGAAAGTGAAGGCCAGAGAGGCAAAGTCCTCTATCCATGGTCACCCAACAGGACCAAGACCCAGGTCTAATTTGGGGTCCATTGATCCCCCGCCCCTTACGTCAAGTACCACCCACAAGTGCAGTGGCATCTAGCTATTCAACCATATTAATCCACCAGCGGGGTGTTTTTTTTCTTCCACCCAAGTGGGTCAGCAAATTTAATTCTTCATTGAAAGTGCTCCCTTTCTGCTTCACTTCAGCTGAGAGATGGTATACAGACAGCATTTCAACAGGGCTAGCGATGGGGTTTCTGATAAAGAGGGCCACGTGCCCATTTCAGGAGCAGCGAGCCACACCTCTGAACCATGGTCATAGGCTCTAAATCTTTGAAGCCATGACTTCTACGTGTATAGAATACCTCTAGTTATTTCAGATTATTGCTTTTCTAGAGGGGAAAAAATAAGCTCTAAAGTTAACAGAAAAAGTGAGAAAGGGAGGTAAATGTCAGGTTTCCATAGTGATAGAACTTTTAAAACACCGTTAGTGTAGAATTAAGTCCAGTAATAGAAGAGTATTATGAAAAGAAGCCCCGTTGCTTCTCAAGGGAGCTCCTAATCACAAATAAGAAATGTGCATTATGGCCTTGCCTATTCAGACCCCAAGCTTGCTGGTGCTCAGGGCTTTCTGTCTGGCCTGCATCTGGTAGGGTGAGTTTGTATACTGCTCAGCTGAAAGTGAACAAGATGGATGAAGTGGTTGTGTAAGAATCAAGACTGAAGTGTGTGAGCTGTTCTCAGTTCTGAAGTTTGCAGCCCCAGTACAGACACCATTGTGTCTCCCACTTCATTCTAGGCTATTTAAAGAGAACTCAGTCCTTTATTTCCCCGAATGGTGTTTTTCTTTGAGTCATTTGTCAATTTTTATTGCCAGAGGTCTCTGTTCTTTTTTTAAGGGGGAGGTTGGAAACATGGAGGCGGATAATTCTTCTCCTAAGCCTATTTTAAACTGACTTTGTTTCCCAGTGTAAGTGGGAAATTTACTTTTGCAAATTGAGTTTCAGAGAAGAATGCACGGAGCCAGTTTTTTCTCCTTCACAAACCTGAGGATGGCAAGTGATTAGGGGGTTTCCCAGGAGTGCAGGTGTTATAACTCCCCTTCATCGGCTTCCACGTTTCACTGACTGGGACCTTGAACCAGGAAATGGAGAAAAGCGTTGCTTAATAATTTGGTTTTTATGCATCCACCTCTTCCTGATTGCATTTGGAGGGGCGGAGTGGGGAAGTGTGGTAACTCCTGAGTCATTCGCTTTATCCAAGACCCTTGAAAAATGTTTATATACTTCATTTGAAAATTAAACTATTTGGTATGCCTCTATGGTCTTCTATTTTATTCTTATATTACTACCTTGAGGACCTTTAAAAGGAAAAAAATAACCTGATGAATTTGAACTCTCTGATTCAGCACAAACTCACTTCGTATTTTTGTTCACTCACGTAGAACTTTACATATTTTGCACCTCCTACGTGTGCTGTTTCGCCACCTTTTGTAGATTTGGCACTTCGGTGGGTTGCCCACATCTGCGTGCTCATCACTTTAAATAGCTGTGTAGTATTTTATTCTCCTGATACTCTGTCCCCTGCTTAGCCATTTCCCCATTGTTTCCAGTTTTTCACTCTCAGAGATGGTGCTACTGACTGCATCTTTGTGGAAATGTGGGTTTTTTTCCATGGGACCCCAAGTTCCTAGAAAGTCGCTTTTTCTCTAGGGAGCTGTCCTGGAGTGGGGAGGATGCAGCCGTGTGGAGCCTGGGTATTTCTGCCGGTCAGCAGAGAAGGGGGAGGCCAGTGTGACTTTCCCAGCCCCAGTGTGAATGGTCCTATGGAAAACTCCAGCGTGCGGTTCACTGCTGATTCAGTCACGGGCCTTCAGGGCCGGACGGACTGTGCCAATCTCCTGCCCCTGCTGTGCTCCGAGCATGTTGAGTTTTTATTATTTCAGAGAAGAAGGAAACTCGCTGCCGGTCATCGCAGGGCGAAGCCTAGTTCTGATGCAGAGGGGGTTGCTTTCAGATGGAGACATGAGGTACCACCTTCACTCTCTCCCTTCCTCTCGGTCTTGTTCTTTGCCTTGGTATGTCAGGACTGCTGGGAATGCCCTCTACTGAAATCCTGAAACCATGAATGAATCATCCCAAAAATATTTAGACAAAGCAGCTATGAAAACCAGAGCCCTAGTTCCGAATGAAGCAGCCCTGGGGAAATGTGTGCCTGGTGGTGTGTTTACTTTCATGCTGATGAATGTCTGCAAACAGACAGAGCTACTGGGAATCCTATTCACGGAGACACTTTAGAAAATAAATAGCGGGTTTGCAGTGCTTATATTCCCTTCCAAATATAGAAAGGTGTAATTCACGTTTCGAGCAGCCTGGGGGATCTGTAAGAAGATAAAACCTGTATTTATTCACTCTGGTGATGGGGAAAATTATATTTGTACCAAGAGTGGATTGTAAAAATTTTTTGTGCACTTTCTGAGGCTTTTCACTTCTTTGTATAGTAGGTACAGTATTTTTATCCTATAATGTTTTCTGGTATGTGTTACTGTAGACTCTTCAAGGAAGTCTTTCTACAGAAATAACTATCAGAGCTTGGTGGTAACTCTTTGCCTCTTGATTTTGCTGAAGTGACTGCGAAATCAGAGGTTCCAAATAATGGCTGTCGACCTGAGAAGTTAGGATAATCTAGGTCCTTCCTGATAATCAATGCTGGTATTATCTGTGTTCCTAGCAGAGATTTGAGCTTACCAAAATACATCTGGGAAATGAAGACAGTGGTCCTTGCACATATGAGCGAGGAAATACAACACCAGCAAACATGAAGGATGGTTAGGAAGGGCCGTAGTCAGCCAACCTGCTTGTGTAAATTAACTGCTCATTGTCTTTGATGCACACTTGAATGCACTTCCTACGTCAGTCTTTCTACCAGGCTTTTGTAGTTGTTGTGACCTTGCTTGTCCAGCCCTAACCAAGCACAGTGATTTCGTGGCCAGATTTGTTGTTTTAAAATCTGCAGCCAATTGTATGTAACACATGAGCTTTTAAGAGGACTTGGACTTTTTACTTCACTGGTCTGGTTTATCACAGCCTCGCACTTAACAGCAGGTTCCAAAACCAGAATCCTGTGTTTCTCCTCAGTGTCGTAATCTTGGCCAATGTGTTCAGAATGTAAAAAGGTCAAGTTAAAGACTAAGTTTATCAGCACAAAATTAGCAAAGGGAGGGAACAGAACGGGGCCTGGCGAGGGTACAATGGGAAGTGATAGAATCTGGCGTTAAAAATACCCTGGCCAGCCTTTATTTGTTACATCTTTCCATACCTCTCATTTGTACTTTGCAGAACAAGTGGGGGTAATGATTATTAACATACTTTGTAAAGCATAAAACCCTTTTAAAAAATATTAATGAAACAACAAGGTCCTACTGTATAGCACAGGGAACTGTATTCGATATCCTTTGATGAAACCATAATGGAAAAGAATATGAAAAAGAATGTATATATGTGTGTGTGTGTGTGTGTGTGTGTGTGTGTGTGTGTAACTGAATCACTTTGCTGTACAGCAGAAATTAACACAGCATTGTAAATCAACTATACTTCAATAAAATAAATTTTAAAAATATATCAGTGATACTTGTTCCTGGTGACTTAGGGACTATCTTAAGTGGTTCCTCCACCATTTGTACCGTTTGTCAGAATCAGGAGAAAGGCTGGTTTCCATTGATCTGGACTTGAACAAAGTGCGGGTGCCCACCTGTTGGGGTCTGTGTAACGGCAGTGCCCACGTGTGCTAGCATCTTCTGCAGAAAAGGCCAAATGAACCCAGGACGACAAGAACAGCCACTTTTAGAAAATCTTGTCTTTGGGGGAGGATCGCCAGCTGAAGAAGTTTCTAACCTGGATCCTTGAAAGCTTCTTATCACCCTGTTCATTCCCACCCTGGTGCCCACCCCTGGAGAACCCGTGGTGCTGAGCTGTGGACCAGGCCACTGCCATCTCTCTGCAGTTGGCTGATTAATGAGCACCATCTCTTTGGAGCCCTTGAGGGCCTTGCTTCTGTCCAACAGCAGTTGTTTATCTGATGATCTGCTTGGCTCTGACCATTGATCTCCAAACAAACAGTAACTCTTTATGAGCTGCTAGCACTTCGGTCACAGAGCTCACCTCCCCCGACTGTGCTGATAGTGAGTTACAGGGCCACCAAGGCTGTGCTGGGGACTCACCCAAACATTGTGCAAACAAGGGAGAATAAGGATGGCATTGCTTGCAAAGTGGCATTTCCTGGAAGCCTTTTGGTTGTGCAGTTAGTTTCGGTTTAATGTTCAGCTCAGCTGTCACCTGGGGGAGACCTTGCAGGTTTCGTGGAGAGCCATAAATCCCACACATGACCCTAAATAGAACCACGCTGCTGCCCAGGGCCGCCTTCCACAGGCCGTGCTCCCCAGGGCCGCCTTCCACAGGCCGTGCTCCCCGAGGCATATCTCATTTGACTTTCTAGCCAAGAGCCAAGGGGCCCAAAGGCTGCAGTCATGTGGAGAGTGATGTTTGATAGGGTGGGATGAGCTGGTACTCTCTACCCTGCTCGGGAGGAAGAGGGACTAGCCCACAGGGACCTCTGCTTCCATGGGCTATGGAAGTAGCGAAGGGGCTTGAAACAGGAGTGGACACTGCAGTGAAAGGTGAGGGCCAAGCGGGCCCAGGCTAGTGCTGAGGCCCTCAGGCTTCAGAGGATATGAGCGTCTCCAGGAAAATACCCAGGCCTGGCTCTGATCCCCTGGGTCTAGGGCAAGGCCTGGGAATCTGAATTTTAACAGAGAAACCCTGGAATAAGGGACTTGGTGTCAGACCTCAGAATAAACCTGGACACTACCCCTGCCTGGCTTTGTGATCTTGGACAAGCTAATGTAATCTTTTTCCATGAGATATGGAGTTAATGTCTCACAGAGTTGTTGTAAAGATTACATGAGATAATATATGTAAAGCAGTAAGTGTTCAAAAAGTAGTACTTATTAGAACTTTATTTATTATTGTTGTTACTATTGACACGTAGAGGAAGAAGGCTAGGGAGAGGGGTAAAAATCACAGTGGAAAACAGAGAAATGGGGTGTCCAGGGACGCCTTTCAACAACTCGCACAAAAAAGTATGAATCCAAAAAGTCCAAAAAGTAATTTTCAAAACAGGTCTTGAAATCCATTTGCAGCAAGTGATTTTTAACTATTAAATAATAATTTTTATTTTAATCTTTTGAGTAGTTAACTTATTCATAGATAGAAAAAGAGATATACAGTCAAAATTCTTTCTCCTTCCTGCCGTCCTGCTCTTGGCTCCAGAACACAGGTAACCACTTTTGATGCTATTTAATAAATAACATGAGTAATAATGATGATGTTTATTTATTCAGTACAACTTGCTACATGCTGCACACTGTTCTAAGTGCTTTGTGAATATTAACTTGTTTACCAACTCTGAGGCAGATGCTATAATTTTGTCATTTTTACAAATGAGGAAACTGAAGCCCAGAGAGGTTAATACGTAACTTGCCCACGATCGCTCAGCTATGTGGTGGAGCAGGGTTTCAAACCCAGGCAGTCCCGCCCGGAAATCCGTGGATTTATCCATTATATCATCCTGCAAGGGTCTGTTTATGCAAATACAAGCAAGATACGAATTTTTCCTGACACGTAGCACACTGGTCTCATTGTTTTGCCCCTTTGTTTTGTTCCACCCTTAACACTGCTTATTGGAAATCATCCCACATCAGGATAGGGAGAGCTTCCTCATTATTTTAACAATAACTATGTGGTTTAGATTCAAGACCCTGCCTTTTACAGTCCACCCAGGAAGTAGAAGCCGAATTAGATCTTGATACTTGCCCTGCTGGTTATTATGGGAGTGAGTGGCTAACTGAATAAACTTAGGTCTGCCAACCAGATCTTTTAATTGAGGCCTGCTATTAGGGTTCAAAACTGGACATGGGAACCCCAGGGGGAAAAAATGGAAGAGAACTTGTCAGTCCAAAAGTGTTTCCAAATAGTATTGGGTGTCACACACAAAAGAAAGACTCAAGCAAAGCGATTGCCCTGTGTTCCTGCGGAATCAGCTACTGGGGCTCCCTAACGTACGCCCCTCTCAGGAATCAGCCCCCTTCCTATATGTGAGGCTGTACTGAATTCATGTCTCTGCAGCACCCTGGCAACAGCAGCTGGCAAAGTGGAAGAGATGGCACTGTTCCCACAAGAGGGAAACTGGGGTGAAAGGGAGATAGATAATCCCCAGGAGAAGGGACCCCAAAGCCTCACAACTAGTAGGTGGTAGACTCTAGTCTCTTGGCCTCTTTTACTTGCGGAATCTATCCATAGGCAATAGACTTTAGTCCGCCTGGTTTCTTCCTGGCTCCTTTCCCCTAGTGACTTCTCGACAATCATTTCTTCCTCTTATTTGTCTCTCGTTACATGCTTTAAGCTCATCATCAGGGTTTGCTTCCCCAGACTTAAGCTACAGATGGAGTTTTCCCAAAGCCAGTGCCTCTTAGGCACAATGGGATCAAGTTGCTAATCACTCTCTGATACACAGCTTCGGTGTGGGAAGACCTGGGTTTAACAAAAAGCTATTTGAGTTAGAAGGAAAAATTAATATGGACTGACTCAAATCCGGAAAGAAGAAGCAGATATTAAGTTCATTTTGAAAAATGAGAATTCAGTTTAGGGGAAGGATAAGAAAGGGAAATTGTCCTTATCTCCCTTGAGATATTTACTGGGGAATCACATAAGAATCACATTTCATATTCATTTTTAAGGTACTTTTTATAACTATGGAAAGTGTTTTCTTTAAAGTGTATATATCTTTATATACACACTTTTGTGTTCCTTTTTTTTAAGCAGTTAGTTTTCCAAATTCTATTCTGATAGAAACAGAGTTCTTTTCTTTTTCGTGTAACTTATATCTAAGCCTGTTTTTCTTATAAAAAATGCTCACTGGTGTAGTTTGGCTTATGGCAGCCTAAAAAAATCACAGCTTGTTTATAATTTAGATATCATTGTACAGTTTGTTTTAAAATAATCTGTATTGCAGAAGACAGAAGTGGAATTTTCTCTCATAAAGGGCATAAACTTGACCTCCAGCCCACCAAACATAATGCTCCTCTTGTTAGGGTCTTCGAGTGAGCTTAAATTAGCTAAAATCCTCTCAGGAGCCAATGAGAAAATGCAGATGAGAATTTTATCAAGATCTCAGCCCATAATAAGCCCTGACAAACGCTAATTGTTGTTATTATTACCTATAAAAAGGGTGTGATTATGCCCCCTCCACCTACCTCAGAGATGTCAGTTGAAGACCGACATCTTTCTGACTTACTTCACTCTGTATGACAGACTCTAGGTCCATCCACCTCACTACAAATAACTCAATATCGTTTCTTTTTATGGCTGAGTAATATTCCATTGTATATATGTGCCACATCTTCTTTATCCATTCATCTGTCAGTGGACACTTAGGTTGCTTCCATGTCCTGGCTATTGTAAATAGAGCTGCAATGAACATTGTGGTACATGACTCTTTTTGAATTATGGTTTTCTCAGGGTATATGCCCAGTAGTGGGATTGCTTGGTGGTATGGTAGTTCTATTTTTAGTTTTTTAAGGAACCTCCATACTGTTCTCCATAGTGGCTGTATCAATTTACATTCCCACCAACAGTGCAAGAGGGTTCCCTTTTCTCCACACCCTCTCCAGCATTTATTGTTTCTAGATTTTTTGATGATGGCCATTCTGACTGGTGTGAGGTGATGCCTCATTGTAGTTTTGATCTGCATTTCTCTAATGAGTAATGATGTTGAGCATTCTTTCATGTGTTTGTTGGCAGTCTGTATATCTTCTTTGGAGAAATGTCTATTTAGGTCTTCTGCCCATATTTGGATTAGGTTGTTTGTTTTGTTGATATTGAGCTGCTTGTAAATTTTGGAGATTAATCCTTTGTCAGTTGCTTCATTTGCAAATATTTTCTCCCATTCTGAGGGTTGTCTTTTGGTCTTGTTTATGGTTTCCTTTCCTGTGCAAAAGCTTTGAAGTTTCATTAGGTCCCATTTGTTTGTTTTTATTTCCATTTCTCTAGGAGGTGGGTCAAAAAGGATCTTGCTGTGATTCATGTCATAGAATGTTCCACCTGTGTTTTGAGAGGGGAGACTTTAGAAGGTAGGAGACCAGACTGAGGGCATTTCTCTTTTAGAAATAAAATGATACGACGGAAGAAATTTGACCCTATAAAAGTAGAGGATAAAGTCATGTTGAGGTTGAAAACAGCAATATGGAATCTGAAGTTTCGACTTAACATAGCTAACCTGTAATCTGGACCAAAGTAGGAGGAGGAAGGGGAAAGACCACATCCTTTCAGAGATTCTGAGAAACTCAGGTAACATTCAGTGAAAACTCAGAGTGAAATACCCTTGGAGCCACACCCATCAGGGAACAAGCTCAGTTTTCACTTTCACTTTACTTCTTCCAACTTTTGATGGAGCTTTGGGAGGATGGTGGACAAATCATTCTAACAGATACTCAAGAGCATAAGGCTGTGGAACGCTGACATGAAGGAGGAGGCCTGGGTGATGGTCCCACCTTGCCGATCACTAGCTGGGTGACCTTGGACAACCCCCTGCCTCTCTGTGGACCCCAGTTTTCATGTCTGCAAAATGAGCAAATAAAACCTGATTCATTCATTCATATGACAGTTTTTAACTTCATTGCCCGACTAAAACCTCTCATACAGTATTTAGTAGAAGTGGCAAGAGTGGACATATTTGACTTGTTCCTGATTGTAGAGCAGGAAGCATTCAGCCTTTCATCATGAAGTATGTCGATGAAAATTCAGTTAACTATCACATCAGGAAGAAAACGGGAATTTTATTGGAGCCAAACCGAGGGTTATAACCCAGGAAGCGTATTCTCAGAAAGCTCTGAGAACTGTTCCACCTGTTAGAAGTCAAAGGCACAGTCATATTCATTTTCGCGATACAGGCTCATCCATCAAAATGACATACTGATGTTTCACATAAAGTTCACCAAAGTTACATAGTCCAGATAAGCATATGCAAAGCCAGCAGCAAGTCACCCACGACCCCCTACGGAACTGGGAAAGAATGCTATTTTAAGAAGTTACATTGCTAGTATCCGAAGAAAGAAGAAATATTGATCTTTACAGTCGAGCGGGCACTCCTGTCTTTGAGGAGTTCTGGTTAACATGGAGTGCAGAGGTAAACTGCACATTAGGGACGGAGGGAGGAGGCCCAGACAAACACAGAGAATTTTATGTTTAATTTTTTCTTGTTCCACCTTAAAATATAAATTTTATTTCATCAAGTATGATATTAGCACTGGGTTTTTCATAGATGCCCTTTGCAGGCTGAGTTAGTTCCACTGTAATCCTAGTTTAGTGAGCATTTTTATCATAGCAGGGTGTTGGATTTTGTCAAATGCTTTTTTGCACCAATTGAGTTGATCATGTGGTTTTTGTCCTTTATTCTGTTCATACAATGGGTTACATTGGTTGATTTTTGGATGTTAAACCAACCTTGTGTTCCTGGGATCAATCACACTTGGTCATGGTGTATCACCCTATTTACAGATTGCTGGCTTGGCTGGCTGAGAGTTCATCAAGGATTTTTGCATCTTTATTTATTAGGGCTATTGGTCTGTAGTTTATAACAAATATTTATTGAGCAACTCATATGCCAGGCGTTGTTCTAGGTGTTGGGGATTCTGCAGTTTTTCAAAAGAGATAAAAAAATCTCTTCTGTCATGGAGCTTACATTCAGACGGTCGACTAGCAGTGCAGCTCCCCACTGACGTTTGTCATTGTTTTCCTCTAGCCTGTCAACGGTGCCCCAGATTCCAGTCTCCGTGCCTGTGTGCCTGACTCTTAGAAAACTGGATGGTCAGTGTCTGGAGATCGGAAGGGGCCTACTTTCTTGTTTAAGTTGCTGTTCCTTTTTTCCCCTTTTAATGTAAATGTTAATTAAATTATAACATCTACATAGAGAAGTGCACACACTTCTGTACCCTTTTGTGTATGGGTTCTTTCACTCAGCGTTACGTGTCTAAGATGCATCCATGTGGCTCTGTGTTGTCATGGTTTGTTCACTCTCATTATTGTAGGCATATATTTTATTGTGCTCACTTCACTGTGCATCACAGATAATGTGTTTTTTTTACAAGTTGAAGGCTTGTGACAACCTTGTGTTGTCAGATGATGGTTAGCATTTTTTAGCTATGAAGTATTTTTTGATAAAGATACACCTACATTGTTTTCTTAGACATATTACGCACTTAATAGACTACAGTATGGTTTAAACATAACTTTTATATGCACTGGGAAACCAGAAAGATCATCTGACTTGCTTTATTGGGATATTTGCTTATTGCAGTGGTCTGGACCGAACCCACTATATCTCTGAGGTCTGCCTGTCTATAGTATTGCATTGCTTGAATATTCCACAATTTATCCATTCTGCTGTAAATGGACATTTGGATTATTTCCTGTTTCGGGCTGTTTAAATAGTACTGCTGTGCACATGTGTGGCTCTGTCGTTAGGTAAACGTCTGCTCTCCTTTGAGCTATATACCCAGGAGTGGAATAGCTCTGTCATAGGATATATTTAAGTTCAGTTTCAGTAGGTTCTGCCAGTTTTCCACAGAGGGATGTACAAAGGGGGCTCCCGCAGTAACGTATGATAATTCCAGGTGCCAAACGTGGTCACCAAGACAATGAAGCCATTCTGAGGAATGTATTGGTATTGCATTATGATTTCAGTTTGCATTTCTGTAGCATCTAATGAAATTAAGCAGGAGATCCTGTTTATTTTAAACATGACAGTTAAACAGAACCAACTGTCCACCCCAGCTCCACTTCTTTTTCTCAGACGTTGCAGCATTTTCGGGTACCCCTTTGATGCTAGTAATAAAAACAAGAGGTCATTCCTGTCCAAACATCTTCCACAGCCCCTGACTGGCTTTGTATTTCCCCAGTAAGAAGAAGAAAAATGACTCAGGGAAATCGGCCAAGAACCCCCGGGACCGAGTGCCTACGTATCAGTATAACATGAATTTTGAGAAGGTGGGCAAATGCATCATCATAAACAACAAGAACTTCGACAGAGTGACAGGTGGGTGCTGTGGGCATGGGCTAGCCTCTGCCGTTCCCTTCCAGTTTCTTCAGCTTGCATTCAGACTTGTATCAGATGTTCATCAGGGAGACACTGTGCCCACCTCCTGTGGCAGACAGCCCCTCCGCAGGTGGTACTCGAGTGTCCAGGAAAGAGGGATGCGGGGAAGCTGGGAACTTGCAGTCTGAGAGTCCCATCATGTGCATTAGCGGATGTAATATTTGGACCACGTGTGGGATCTGGCTGAGGATCAAGGCGGGCTGTTTGGGCTGACTGGGCCTGAGAGTCGCCGTGACGAGGCTCACCTTTTGTGGGTGGGCTGAGTTACCCTCTCCGTTGAGTTTGCTTCTTATTTCAGTCGCTCATCTAAATCGTGACCTTGGCAGCATTTACGCCGGAGCGCCTGGCCTGATGGTGCCAGCACGTGGCACTCATCGTGGACTCGGTGCTTGATTCCCACAGGAATGGGTGTCCGCAACGGAACAGACAAAGATGCTGAGGCTCTTTTCAAGTGCTTCCGAAGCCTGGGTTTCGACGTGACCGTCTATAATGACTGCTCTTGTGCCAGGATGCAAGATCTGCTGAAAAAAGGTGCATCCTGCCCTTCCTCCTTCAGTCTTCTTCCTTCTCCCGCCTGGTCTGGGGAAGACACCTTCACACACAGGAGGGAAATGTCTCAGCGTGGGAAGCCCTTCCTTCCTCTGGGTGACTCCATACCTGTCTCTGGGGCACCTATCTCTCTGGAAACTTAGATCTCCCCCTAAAATGTGAAAGCAGCTTACATCACAGCAAGAGAAATAGGTTCTGTATCTACAGAATGGTCTCAATTTCAAACCGCCAATTCCGTGTTCACAAAATTGTTTCTTTAGATCTTTAACACAACCCCTGCGTGTTGGCCAACAATATTATCTTGCCCGTTTCATGAATATAGGGACAGAGCTTTAGAGAGGATAAAGGCCATACTGAAGGCATAGTTAGTAGGGGCAGAACCAAACCTCAAGCCTTGGTCTTCCGATTCCAGAACAATTACGTTTTCTATTACATCACACCATCTAGTGGAAGCCACCTAGGATATTCTCGCATTTAGGGCAAATGATTGAAAGTAATGCCCTCCCAGCTCATTAGATGTTGACCCATGGGCAGAGGGTAGGCACACAATTCCAATCAGTGCTGCTTTTCTCAGCTGTGCAGCTAAACAAGAAAAAGACACCCCCCCCCCATAACACTCTCTCTTAAGTACCGTCTCTTATATTTTTAAAAACTAGTCATCTTTTCCTTATTTCTTCGAACAGGAATCTTAAGAGCCCACCTTCTGTACCCTAGTAGGCCACATGGTAGAGCAGACTGGAAGTCAAGAGTACAAATGTGGGCTCTAGTCCAAGTTCTAGCAGCTGGGCGAGCTAGACGAGGCATCTGTGCCTTCTCGGTGTTTTACTTTCCTGAAATGCAGATCATGATACCATCTCCTCCTGCTTCTTGGGGCCGCAGTCAGCATTAGCTGAGGGAAAGTTTGTGAATGTGATTTGAGAAGGGTAATGGCCTCTACAGATGTAAGGGCTTGTCCCAGTTGTAGTTTCTGTCCTTATGAAAAGGGAGTTATTTCACCCGTGTCCAGGGCATGTCAGGATCACAGAATTCCCATTTACTGTCCTGTCAAAGTAGCAACATGGTGATTTTTCTTGACAGGACAAAGTTCTAGGACTTCTCCGAGATTCCATTTTTTTATCAGTGAAATAAAGATAAACGAGGCCTACTTCAAGCGGCTCTTGTAGGGATTAAATAAGATAACTCCGGCAAAGTACCTAGATCACTGTCTGCCCGCAGTAGGTGCTCAAGAAATTCTTTACTACTTTTTTTTTTTTTTTTTGGGCCACACCGCACAGCTTGTGGGATTTTAACTACCCAACCAGGGATCGAACCCGGGCCCTTGGCAGTGAGAGAGCGGAGTCCTAACCACTGGGCCACCAGGGAATTACGAAATTCTAAATCTTCTTCTTCCCTCATCATTGATGAAGAGAAGAGAAGAAGAAAGGATAGGTTATAGTAATTAGTTAGTTAGAACCCCAGAACCTTAGATGAAATCAAGCTGAGCCATTACATAATTTATGGTTCCTCTCCTCAGTCTCCTAAATTGACAGCCAACCTAGCATTTTCTTTCTTTCTTTCTTTTTTTTTTTTTTGTAATCTTATTTTTTACTTTTTAAATTGTGGTAAACGACACATAATATAAAACCATCTTAACGACTTTTACGTGTACAGTTCAGTGGCAGTGAGTACCTTCCCATTGTTCGGCAGCTGTCACCACCCGTCTCCAGAAGAACTCTTTTCATCTTGCATAACTGAAACTCTGTCCCCATGACACACTAACGCCGCATTTCCCCATCCCCGCAACCCCTGGCAACCACCGTTCTGTTTTCTGCCTCCGTGAACCTGATTACTCTAGGAGCCCCATACACATGGAATCGTAGAGTATTTTTCCTTTAGCAAGTGGCTTCTTTCACTTAGTGTGTTTTATTTTCTTTAACAAATACTTGCCCAATACTCTTGTGGTCTGCTTTACAAATATCAACTCATTTAATGGGTACTCTTGTCTCCATTTTACAGACAAGGAAACCAAGGCACAAAACGGTTAAGTAACTCACCCAGTGTCACAGACCTAACAAAGGCCACACCCTTCAGCAACCCCATATGCTGTCTCCCAGCTGCTGCCTGAAGCCCTCCTACCCTTGGGGTTCTCTTCCTCATGAGAATTCTAGAGAATTCTAGAATTCTCCCCCTCTCTAACTTCTCTCCAGTGTCGTCCAGGGGTGCTTCTCCACTATCTGCCCGTCCCTCTCTGTCAGTAACAGCTGCCAGGCTGGAAGGGAATACTACCTCTGAGGTCCCACAGGACACAGGTTTTAACTTTTCAATGTTTAAATCGCTTGCAGCTTCTGAAGAGGACCACAGAAATTCAGCCTGCTTTGCCTGCATCTTATTAAGCCACGGAGAAGAAAATTTAATTTATGGAACAGACGGCAAGACAGCAATAAAGGACTTGACAGCCCATTTTAGGGGGGATCGATGCAAAACCCTGTTAGAGAAACCCAAACTCTTCTTCATTCAGGTAATCCCTTGCCAAAGTCCATAGAAATGGCAAAAGATTACACAATGACTTGGATTGTGTCATTTTTTACAAATCTACATGCTGTTTCTATTGGGGTATGCAAATTTGGGTTGTATTTTTCTACCTCTGAATCCTCGCCATCTGCATTTAGATCGCATTGGATCACAAATTATGAGAGTTTAAGACGTTGCAATATTTTTATTTGCTCTGCTTACTGATTTGACACATTATCAAATTATCTTGAAGATTGTTGCATTGCTAGTACATGCCAAGCGTAGACAACACTGGGACACGGCAATGAACAGCACACGTGTTTCTGTTGCTTCACGGAGTGATCTCTGTCCTTATGCTCTGTCTATTGCTTCATGGAGTGATCTCTGCTTTGATGTTTAGGCTTGCCGGGGGACAGAGCTTGATGATGGGATCCAGGCCGACTCGGGGCCTATCAGTGACACAGATGCTAGTCCCCGATATAAGATCCCAGTTGAAGCCGACTTTCTCTTCGCCTATTCCACAGTTCCAGGTATCACGTCCATTGTCTGCTAACCAGACCATGCCATCCGGCCCACCGTCGAAATGAAGGCTTGCAGCTATGTCAGTTTCTTACTGCTGTAGAAATAAATTGCTACAAACATAGTGGCTTAATACACACAAATGTATTACCTTACAGTTCCAGAGGACGGAATTCCAAAATGGGTTGGCAGGGCTACAGTTCCTTCTGGAGACTGTAGAGGGGAAAATCCACGTCCTTGCTTTCCCAGCATGTTAGAACCACCTGCATTCCTTGGCCCGCGGCCTCCTTCCTCCAGCTTCAAAACCGGCAACCTCCCATCTCTGACTCTCCCTCCACCCTTACACTGCTCTTTCTGACCACAGCTGGGAAGGGTTCCCCTCTCTTAAGGACTCCTGTGATTAGATTAGTCCCACCTGGATAATCCAGAATAATTTCCCCATCTTGTTTCCTTGACCTCAATCACATCTGCGAAGCTCTTTTTTGCCATGTCTGGTAACATATTCACAGGCCCTGGAGTTAGGGCATGAACATCCCTGGGCGCCATTATTCTGGGGGCCATTATTCTGCCTACCACAGGGACGTAGTCACTTTTCTCTCCAAAGAAGGCTGAATTCTCTCATTTATGATGATTATTATCATTGTTGGGAATTATAAGAACAAATATTTCTGTGGCACTTTACAATTTACCGAGTGTTGTTCATGTCTTTTACCTCAATCGTCCCTGAAATAATTGCGTAGGTAGTTAGGAAAGGTGTTACATCTGTCCTAATTTTACAGATAGAAGAAAAAATTGAGCTTGGGTGAGTTTAGGTGACCTGCCCAAGGTCATATAGAGATTTTGGTATGTAATAGAGTTAGAGCTCAGGCCAGGATTCTTTTATATGGCAGCCTGTTAAGAGACACCAGAAATGCCTGTAGCAAGCAAGCCACCTTAGGATTAACCAAGCCCCAGGTCTGCCTGAGTGAGTTCAGTGAACTTCCTTTGTTTGGGGTAGAAACCATCACTAAGTTAGAATTCTCCCACCTGTAGTAGTAGTTTGTCAAGTGCTTGATACAAAGGTACTGGTTACAGTAAATAGGCCACTGTGTTTGGAAAACCAGTTCTGGCGGGATCTACAGACGGGGTTTTGTGAGAATGATAACGTCACAAGTTTTAAGGATTGTGCGTGGAAGAAAGAAATCTGGTCTCCTGCCCGTGAGAGGGAGACGGAGTCACGGCAACATGTGTCTGTGTGAACCAACCTGTGACTCAGGTTGGAGGTGCTCTGAGCCAGGTCTAGCAGAACTAAAGGAAGAAGGGTGAACTCTAGGGAGGCAGGTGAGAGAGGCTTCTGGAAAAAAGAGCTGCTGTAACTGGGTCTTGAAAAACCAAACAGCAGGAGGAAGGGAGAGAGGGCTCACCAGACAGAGTGCCCAGGGGCAGGTGGCTCAGTGCGTTGGTAAAACTCAAAAGGCTGGACCACAGGGGCTGTCAGTCTGCTCCGGCTGTGCTAACATAAGACCACAGACTGGGGGGCAGAAATTCATTTCTTACAGTTCTGGGAGTTGAGATCAAGGTGCTGGGCATTGTGGCTTCTGATGAGAGCTCTCACCCTGGCTTGTAGACCACTGCCTTTTCACTCCCACGGCACAGAGAGGAGCGAGAGACCATAGCACAGGGTGTGACAGGGCATTAGCAAAGTTCAAACCCGGACAGGTAGACAGGGGGCCACGTTGTCGTGGGCCCTGTGGGCTGTGCTAAGCAGCCTGAACTTCACCCTGATATAGGGGTGCAAGGGAACTGTTTTAGGTAGGAGAGGGACAGGATGAGATTTGTGTTTTAGAGTGGTTACCTGTAGGACACATACCCTGCACAGATAGGCGGGGAGTACTGTCACTTCAGAAAAGCACGTGCGAAGGCCCCGAACACCGACAGCTCCTACTGGGTGGTGAGCGGAGCAGTGGCCAGGTCAGCTGATTTCATCTTCTTTCTCTCCCGTTGAAGGCTATTACTCATGGAGGAACCCAGGGAGTGGCTCCTGGTTTGTGCAGGCCCTCTGCTCCATCCTGAACGAGCACGGGAAGAGCCTGGAGATCTTGCAGATTCTCACCAGGGTGAATGACAGGGTGGCCAGGCACTTTGAATCTCAATCTAATGACCCATGCTTTCATGAGAAGAAGCAGATCCCATGTGTGGTCTCCATGCTCACCAAGGAACTCTACTTCTGAAGATAACCATTCCAGGGGCGCATTCTAGCTGAGAAGCTATGGATCATTTGTTGATGAATCAGAATTTTTTTTTTTTTTTTTTTTGATGCTCTTGAAAGATCCAGAAATTCTAAAAGATTTTAACTTCAGGAAAATTGATTCAACAGGAAACTTTCTGGTGCTGTCTTATCGTCTCTGAATTTTCAGAGACATTTTTTTTTTTTAACATTGTTATCCATTTGGCGACTTTCTCTTAAGATTAATTTCCTGTTTGTCTTTCTTTTTCCTTGTTGTCACACTTAGTACATACAACAAAAATGACCTCTGCAGATGAGTTTTGGCTGTGTCCACCGTGGTTGGTGGTGACTTTGGTAGACCATCAGAGTCATATTTGTACCTGGCAAAGAGAGTGCTTGACAAAAAAACAGCCAAAGGGATATTCGTTTGCCTGTATTGCAGAAAGTGGGTATTGAATGCGGTTTGAGTGATGATTTTCATTGGCTTACAGCGGATTCTCGTGCAGGAATTCCCAGATATGTTAGAGGGGGAAAAAGTGTAATGATTCTAATATGTAGTAGTCACGATCCGATCAGGAAAACAGAAACCATTCTAAGTATTTCAGTAGATGGAATTTAATAGAGGAAATTGACATACATAGATGATGAAAGAGAAGATAAATGAAAGGAAGCTGTTACCACCTAGGGCTATGAGGAGGTGTGGTTCCCTGAGTCCAGAAGCTGGGGTCATACACAGGAGCTGGAAACATGGTTGGGGGCTGGCTGGTAGGAGCTGGAACCACCTAGGAGTTGTGGGAAATGGAGCCGTGGCAGGAACAAAGCCATTGCCCGAGATGGGGCAACACCAGATGAGTCAGATATGGCAACATACCCGGGCTAGTCTTCCTCTAACACCTTACCCTTCCAGCCCTACCTGGAAGGAATCTGGCAAGGGCCCTGGGAAGTGTGATTTCCTGCAATACAGAGCATAGCAAGGGAGAGTGAGGCAAGGGAGTTACAGAAATAGATATGGGCCTGGCTCACAATGTGAATAGAAGGAATCCTATTCCCTGTGTTCAGTGAATCATCCAGTCAATCATTTATTCATTGAGTTGTCAGATAATCTTTGTGTTACCTGTTATGTGCAAAATCATCTATTTTAGCTTTACAATCTGCCTGGAACTTTTTAGGTTATCCCAAGCCTTATTCTGGGTAAATTTTTTGTTACCTCTAATTCTCTAAATGGGGGAAGGTTTATGGCGAAGATATTTGCACTGTGTTTTCAAGGTGGTGTCCCCTTTTGAATCCTTGATAATTACTATTTTACTCTGCCCGATAACTTGTTAACAAACAAATGTTTATATTTATTGATTAAAATGTGGTTGTTTAATTCCTAATCTGCTCAGTTTGCTTTCCTTTTGAAGTTTTTTTTTTTATTTCACTGGGAAAATGAGAAAACAGGGTAAGAATTGACCCTACTGACTTGACCTCAACACAAAATGTAATTCATATTTTCTTTTGAAGCTCGAACATTAATAAAACAACAAGTAAACAATCACTTAGGAAGCTGAAACTCTTCCCATAAAGGGTTAATGAACTTGTAAAGCTGTTTGTGATGGGCTGGCCCTTTTTAATTTGGCAACAAAATCAGATGGTGTAAAAGTATCTTCTTTCAATAAGAAAACTAATTTAGGGCCAGTTTATTAGACTTGTCCCTGTTTCCTGCCCGTCTAAAATCCACCAAATGTTCAAAATTTAAGTGGTGATCGTGAATCAAGAGAATCAACAAGCACCTACCCCACTTTTCTCAGAATTCACAGGCTGTTCTTTGGGAAATAGACTCCCCTGTTAAAGGTTCCTGTCTTAGAAATAAATATGCCCAAGGGCATTGTAATTTGAAGTAAAAACCATCGCACTCTACTTATTGACATTTGCCTTGTAAGCTTCATTAAAGAGACAGAAGTGATTCCAAGTGTCAGCATTATTCTTTTTTTAATTCTCTGAGCAGTCATTAAGCTTATAAAATAACATTACCTCATGCCCCTTAGTCCAGAAATATAAATCGCTGTTAGGAAAGAGCCTTCGTTTATCAAGATCAGAAACCCTGTTCCAAGCTGGGTATGTGTTCATACCCGTCTCCATTCTTAAACTTTCCAATCTTTTTATAATCTGAAATTCTGATGACAAATTGCACTAAAGGAGAACTCAGTCCTGGTGAACACACGGTCCTGGTTATTGTTATTTAGAATCCAAGCTTCCCCCTTGCAAAAGTACCAGGCAGAGTGCTGCTGTGGGTGAGGAAGATGCCTCACTTGGCATGGTGGGCTCAAGTCTGGGTTTATCTTTGTTTGCTTTTTCTCATGGTGCCACTAGCCTATTTTAAGTGCCAGCTTTAGGCTCTGCCTAGAGCTTTTTCCTCTGAGCAAATTTCCATAAACCATCATAAGCCTATTATGTTTATAAATTGCCCAAAATAGGTCTCAAAGTGCTGGGATGCAGTGTATTCAACATGGTTTAAAACCTCAAGAAAATCAAGGTTTCTCTGTGAGAAAGAAGATAATGTCCACTGAAAGGACATAGACACCGGTTGACAAATCCTTTCTTTTGTCCAGCCTTGCAGTGCGTCTCCTGAAATCTTTTGTCCAGATACTCTGGCCACCAAGGATTGCCTTTTGACTTCCTAGGAGCACACCTTTCGTCTGGCTTTCCATCTGTCAGGCCTTTTCCAGCAGACATCTGGCCAGGTGAGAAGCTGCGGTGGTCACCAATTTAAAGCAGCAGCAATGCATCTGTGTCCTTAGGCGGGGACACAAATAGCAGTAGCCCCGGGTACCATGAATTTCCAAAGGAATGTGATCCTTCAGAGTTCTTCAAAGATAACGGCAAGATCAAAAGGTTCTTTTACACTGTCTTGCCTTGTAAATGTTTTTGCCTTGTAAATATCAATGCCAAGTGTGTGCCGGCAACATCCACATCCCCTGGGAGCTTGTCAGAAATGCAGAATCCCAGGCTCCGCCCCACTCAACAAGAATCTGCATTTTAACCAGATCCCCAGGGGATCCACGTGCACAGGACACTTTGAGAAGCTCAGTGTTGAGGGCAAGGACCACTTGTTCACACATCTTTGCTTCCCCTCTCCACTGAAACTGAAGCTGATAATATAGTATATACCTAAAAAGAATTCATGGAAAAACATCTATTTTGGAGTTTTCACAGAAGACATGTTCCGAGCACGTCTTAACCTTCAGCAAAAATCTCCGTGTAGAACTCTACCATGCCCTTAATTTCCATGGTATACTTTCTATGCCCTTCTCCATTTTAGATGAGCCTTCTGCTGAGTGATGTGATAGGATTGTTTTTATGTTCTCAACGTGTTTGAGAATATGAATTGCAGGCTTTAAGATGTCTTCCTAGACAGAATGGGATTAAGGGATCCATGCTGCACATGTTTCTGCTGTGGGCAGGAGCTGTTGTGCGTTGAAACCACAGATCCTGTCTCTTCCCACCAGTCCTCCCAATAGAGAGAATTATTGCCTGTCCCTGCCAGTGTGCCCTCGGGCCATAGATCACATCACCCTTCCGATAGATTTCAGGACTTTGTTTCGGATCAGATGGCAAATAATTCTTTCGGATTCATAAATCATTAACACAAATACACCAAGAACACACGTGGAAGACCCCAGCCACCACCGCAGTACTGATGTGGACGTGGAAACTCCATTAGCTTGCAGGTTCGTGCTTGAATAGCCTTCTAAAAGTACATGATCAACATCTGAAAACCCAAAAGCCGAAGGTGATGAGTTGGCTTTGGCACGGGCTTTGGTTTATATAAATGTTTATGGCACTACAGTTTTCTAATAAGTTTGTTTTAAGCATTTAAAGCCAAACGATGTCAAAGGATTTAAATTTGGAAGGCACTTGGGGTTGATATAACTGCAGAAATACAAGGCCAGGCATTTTTTGAGCTTTGATGGTCTGACCCAGGTAGATGGCATGAGGTTCAGGAAGGATTTGGGAAAAAGAGGGAGGAAGAAACAGTCTGATAGGTTTGGTCTAAATTGCTAGTTCCAGGGAGTTCCCTGGTGCCTCGTGGTTAGGACTCCGCGCTTTCACTGCCGTGACAGCCTGGGTTCAACCCCTGGTTGGGGAACTGAGATCCCGCAAGCTGTGCAGCACACCAAAAAACATGGAATGAAATGAAATGAAAAATTGCTAGTTCCAGCTTAAGTTGTTTAAGGCATAGCTCAATCCTCACAGCATCAAACTTTTTTCTTAGGATCCAGGGTTAGCAGAGGTGCTTTTAACCATCAGTATTTAGAAACCTGGCTCTGAGTCCCATTAAAAGATAAACTGAGGCATATTAAAATTTTAGGAATTTATTTGCTCCAAAGGGGAAGTGGTTAGAAGTGCTCCCTCAAAGGGAGCTGGGGAAAATCTTTTACAGGGAAAAAGTGGAAGCAGAAAGGAAAGTATTGGTTGGCTATAGCCTAAGCCCTAGTTGCCTGTGATTGGTTGTACCTAGCTTTCGCTTTCCTAAACTTGAGAACTAGAGAACACTTGCCCAGGAACTTCCAGAGGCTGAACAGGAACTTCAAGCCCAGGGTGACTTTTGGAGGAAGCTTGGGAAGTGTGAGGGAGCTTGCAATGCATGGGTCCAGATGCACGGGCTTCTCCAGCTGGTATCTGCAGGCACACCTCTTTCCTCTTCCTCTCAGATCACTTAGGCAATCATTTCTAGGCAAGATGGGCCACTCGTGTTTTCCCTCTCCTCCAGTGCCTCTTAGGTACCACAATGTAAAATACTTTCTTTAATAACATTACTGACATTTTTAAAGGAACTTTTCTCTACCACACCTTTCATAATTAATATTAACTGGTTTAATGTTAAGTAAGGAAGGGAAAAGTTAATTCTCAAGTGTATGTTTTTTATACTAGGATATATGCAGGACCAACTCTTAAAAGCTTAGGAAAATCAGCTTTTGCAAATTATCTTTTCTGAAGCTTCCAGCTGTATTAAGTGCTGACAGTTTTTAAGCACTGAGATGAAAGAGACAAATTCTTTTTCTTTTGTGTTGCTAATTACAATTTTTCTTGGCATTATGAAGCCTGCTTTTCTCTTGAGACGTCTGCCAGCATACATTAATTGCACAAATATTTACAGACTGCTAAAGCATAGGGGCAGCTTATACCAAAAAAGCTATGGAACACTTGAAAAAAAGCCTCTCTGACACACTGTATTTGTCGTCTGTTACCTGGAATCAGCATAAACTATTTGCCCCTTAGCCTCAGCCAACGTGTTTAAAGAACGTTGTCCTGGGTTAAGTGTTTACTTTGCTGGCAATGGATGCTGAAGTCTTCCTTCAAGAGACTTGTGGGTGACACTTCGTTTTTTCAGGGTTAAAAATAAGATTTCCAAAAATATGTATGCATCTTACGGATGGCTACGCTGTCAACACTTTTCATCTCCTAGGCCTCCCACATGGCATGGAAGAGGTTTATCCAATGGTTGTTCCAAATCCCAGGAGCTTCAGAAAGCTAAGTTGAACAAGCTGGAAAATTTGAATAGCAAAGCCACAAGGCTCTTTGTACTGTCTCATTTTCCTAGTATGCTAGTTGAGAACAAAGGCTCTGGAGGAAGAGCCCTGTTCCCAGCCCAGCTTTGGCACTTCCAAGTTAGATAACCTTGAGGAATCTCTCAAGCTCTCTAAACCTCAGTTTCTCCATCTTAAAATGGAAGTAGCCATATGTAGGTAGCTAGGAAATTGTATCTACCTCTAAGTGTCTTGTGAGAAATAAATGAAATAATGAGTATGAAGCGCTTAGCACAGTGCCTGGCACACAGAAAGTACTCAATAAATGTTGGACTATGTTTTTTAAACCAGCCTGACCTTATTAATAATTTAGGACACAAGAAGGAGATTAGGAAGGAGGGAAAAAAAGGAAGTGCAAGTGGATTCTAATCTACAGAAGAGGCTTTCTGAGGATTAAGGCTACCCATGCAGAGGAGAGGAAGAACGGGAGCAGGAAAGGAAGGCAAGAGAATTATAGGAAGGCCAAGGAATGGCGTAGCCACCAGCCTGAGCTTCGGAAGAGGAACGGGCGCTGAGTGCAGAGATGTCCAATAAAATACAAGGTGCCCAGTTACATTGGAATTTCAGGCAGAGCAACAAATTTTTTAGTGTAAGTGTGTCCCAAATATTCCATGGAATATACTTATACTGAAAAATTATTCGTTGCTTATCTGGAATTCCAATTTAACTGGGTATCCTGTTTTTATGGGGTTATTGTTTATTGTGTGTGTGTGTGTGTTTGTCTATTTGCTTGTTTTGCTCAATCTGTCTGCCCCAGCCCTAACTCTGCAGACCATTGTTCCAGCTTCCATCACCTCATCTTGGCCCTGAATGCCCACTTCACAGGGATGTTGGGAGGATTTAAAGAAAAATGTGTGGAAAGGGCTTTGCAAACTCCAAAGAACTATAAGATCAAATAAGGAGACATTTCCTTTGGTGGGCGTTCTTATGAGTCATCAAGCAAAAGCCAGGTCTTTGTGAATTTAAAGAGATAAATGGAAAATTCCAGGGAGTCTAGGGAGTTTATTCAGAAGGGGCGATTCTAAAGACCCTGAAGGGGACTTCCCTTGTGGCACAGTGGTTAAGAATCCGCCTGCCAATGCAGGGGACCCGGGTTCGAGCCCTGGTCCAGGAAGATCTCACATGCCACGGAGCAACTAAGCCCATGTGCCAAGCCCGTGAGCCACAACTACTGAAGCCCGCATGCCTAGAGCCCGTGCTCTGCAACAAGAGAAGCCTCTGCAACAAGAGATGCCACCTCAACCAGAGAAGCCCGCGCACGGAAACAAAGAGTAGCCCCCGCTCGCCGCAACTAGAGAAAGCCATGCGCAGCAACGAAGACCCAATGAAGCCAAAAATAAATAAAATAAGTTTATTTTTTTAATTCTAAAAAAATAAAGACCCTAAGGAGATTGACCAGATGTGATGGTTCTCAATTGTGACTACACCCTAGAATCACCTGGAGGTTTTTCCAGCCCAGTGCCCAGGCAGTATCCCAGACCAACTAAGTCAGGATCTCTGAGGGTGGGACCAGGAATCAGCGTTGTTAAACCTCTCCATGTGATTCCAGTTTGCAGCCAAACTTTAAACTAGTGGTAGAATGCACCCTGGGAAGGGGTAAGTTGAACAGTTTAGAAACTTTAGAGCCTGAGGAGGGTCCTACGGGATAGATACATTCTTCAGTGAGACTGAGTGTAAGAAGGAGAGAAGGAAAAATAATAAGAAAAACAAGAGAGGAAGCAATTATAAAGATAGATATGTTCCGTCTGCTAAACTTTTAAAAATAATATAAGTACCAAGAGCGAATGAGTATGGCTAATTTAAAAACCAGGAGATTTGGGTGTGTGCTAGAGGCAGGGGTTAGATAAGAATACCAAGTAAGAATTTTCTATGATAAATTAACCAGCGCCTAGCAGTCCCATAGCCGATGTGAACAGTGGTCCCTCTCATTTCAGAGGGCAAGAGGCTCCACTTGTGATTGAAGAGAGCTCTGTTGGAGGATTTGTACTTTCAGTGAAGTCACAGTTGGTTCACAATTTCTCTTCCAACTTAGGACTTGTGGGAGCTGAAGACAAATTTCTCTTTCAGGCATAAAGATCTAGAAGGTGTGGGTGGGTGGATATGTGAAAATGCACTGATTTGTGTTCTGGGTAAACCGCGCCTACATAAGAAGCACCACTTATCTTTGACTGATCATGATAGACACCAAAAAGGAAATAACCTTTTATATGTATTTTTTCTCAGTCAACAGATATTTATTGAGATCTGTGCTAAGCACTGTTCTTAGCATTGGGGAAAGAACAGGTAAAAAAAACAGTCTTTTCTCTCATAGAATTTATATTTTATTCTATTTTTTTTTAATTTTTTTTTAATTTTAATTTTTTTTTTGCGGTACGCG
Source organism: Grampus griseus (assembly GCF_964374135.1). Lineage (NCBI taxonomy): Eukaryota > Metazoa > Chordata > Mammalia > Artiodactyla > Delphinidae > Grampus > Grampus griseus. Next base: position 70,104,786 of record NC_139010.1, read on the forward strand.
GGCCTCTCACTGTTGTGACCTCTCCCGTTGCGGAGCACAGGCTCCGGACACGCAGGCCCAGTGGCCATGGCTCACGGGCCCAGCCACTCCGTGGCATGTGGGATCTTCCCAGACCGGGGCATGAACCCGTGTCCCCTGGATCGGCAGGTGGACTCTCAACTACTGCGCCACCAGGGAAGCCCATAGAATTTATATTTTAGTGGAGAAGACAGATAGTTAATATGATTTCATGTAGTGAGAAGTATTATGAAGAAATAAAGCAGGATAAGAAGCTCAGGAATGGGGAGGTGGGTGAGAGGAAGGTTAAGTTAGGTAGAATGACTGGGAAAGGCCTCCTCAGAGCCACATCTGAGCAGAAACTTGAGCAGAGTGTTGGAGTGGGCCACGTAGACATGCAAAGAAAGGCGTTTCTAGGCAGAGCAAGCAGTGAGTGCAACGGCTCTGAGGCAGCTACCACCTGGGCCTATTTGAGAAACATCAAGAAAGCCAGTGCTGCAGAGCAGGATGCTGGGAAATAAGGATGAAAGGCGGGCAGGGCCAGATCGTGTAGGGCTCTCAACCATGGCGAACACATTGGATTTCATTCTGATACAACAAACGGGAAGCCATTGGAGAGATTTGAGCGGGGAAGCGGTAGGATTTCATGAACTATTTATTGTCAAAGATACTCTGGAGAATGGACTAAAGAGAGAAAGTAGAAGCAGGGAGCCCAGGAGTTGCAGTAGTGGCCTAGGTGAGAGATGCAGGTTGACATGGTAGTGGATGTCATGGGAAGTGGTCAGGTGTGGGCTTTGTCTTGAAGGCAGAGACAGCAGGATTGGCTGACAGATTTGGAGTAGGGATATGCGAAAAGGCTGGAAATTAAGGATGATTCCGGTTTATAGCCTAACAGGTAGATGAAATGGTGCAGTTTCCTGAGACTGGGAAGAGGTTTGGTGGGAAGGGTGAGGATGGTGAAAATCAAGGTTTCTGTTTTGCACAAGTTGTTTGAGCTACCTACTGAACATCTGTGGTAGACCCTGATGTTAACCCATCCATTTGCTCTGCATTAATTTCCAATTGCTGTTCTAACAAATGACCACAAATTTCGTGGCTTAAAACAACACTAATTTATTCTCTCGGAGTTATGAAGTGCAGAAATATAAAATCAAGGTATCCGCAGGGCTCTATTCCATCTGGAGGCTTCAGGGGAAAATCTATCAATCTTTCCTTGCTTTTTTCAACTTCTAGAGGTTTTACATTCCTTGGCCCCTGGCCCCTTCCTCATTTCTTCAAAGCCAGCAGTGTAGCATCTTCTCTCTCCTCTGACCTCCTGCCTCCTTCTTATAGGGACCCTTGTGATTCTAGCAGGCCCACACAAATAAGCCAAGATAATCTTCCCATCTCAAGATCCTTAACTTACTCACATCTGCAATGACCATTTTGCCATGTGAGGTAACATATTCACAGGTTCCAGGGTTAGGATGTGGACATCTTTGGGGACCATTATTAACCTGCCACATCTCCTTGTCCTCAAAACCCTGACTGAGGTGAAAATAGCAATGTGCCCAACTACAAAACTATATTTCAGACATATTTCCAGGTAAAAGTGACAAGAGCATCTTATCTAAGGGGGACTGTAGCAGATGCTGGTGGCAGCCACATCGGTCTACTCCCAAGTGTCAACACCCACATGTCCCTCTGGATCCCTCTGGCCTCCTGAGCCCACTTTGCTACATATATGACAGGTCAGCAGTGCCAGAAATTCATGGCCCCCTGATGATAGACAGGAGTTGGTCTATAAATACCCCAGCTCCCTCACCCCTGGGTGGAATAACTAAGGTGAGTGTTGTAGAATAGCTTCCAGAGTTTCCTAGTGGGATCCAGCTCCAGTTACCCTCAGTGGTAACTTACCAGATACCAAACATTTTTATCAGCTGGCTTCGCTTCTTGGTTGTAAAACAGGGGATATAATATCTGCCCTGCTTCCCTCGCAAGATTTTTGTGCAAGCAGGAGACACTGTATAAGCACCTTGTAACTGGCAAACTGCACAATCAATTAAGCTGGTACTATTAAGAGACCCGTAGACTACTAGGCCTGTTAGGCACCAGGAAGTCATCTGGTCCCCCCTTCCCAGGGGGAAAAAGGGGACAAACCCAAGGTCTTCCAGTGAGCTGAAGCAGACCAGAAGCATAAACTTGGTATCGTGATTCTGGGCCTGGTGGGTTTCAACTCTGTCATGATGTTTATTACCAGGTGACTCAGATGATTTCTGAGCCTCGTGTAGCCTCTGTTTACTCAAGGGAAACATGGAAAGGATGACTTCACACCCCCAATGCCACTATGAAGTACTTTGAAGAGTCTTTAAACTCAGAGAGGAGCCTAGCCCTTCCCATTAGAGGTATGGCTCCTACACAAACTCATTTATAAGTTAAATTACAGACACAACGTCCTTGATTTATTTGATAAACCCTTATAAAGTGCTTACTGTGGGCCAAGCACTTTACAAATATATGCTCATTTCATCCTTGTAACAACTCTAGCAAGTTGGTACTATTATCATTCTCATTTAAAGACAAGGAAACGGAGGCATAGAGAAGTTAAGTGATTTCTCCAAGAGCACAGAGCACAATAATGAGCTCTGGGAACTCTGTAAGTCTGACTCTATGCTTGAAAATACTATGCTATGCCGAGTCATCTTCTTTTTTTACCCTTCCTTTTTTTATCCTTTTTCTCCTATAAACTCTCTCCCCCATCTCTATCCCTGGGCCAATTCCTCATGTTCAAATCATACATCCCTCAATCAAAATGATTTCCATTTGCACAAAACAAACAATTTAATGCAAACTGATTTCAACAGTCAAGAGAATTTCCATTTCTCCTAAAAGGAAAGTCCAGAGGAAGGATGGAATTCAAGCACAGTTTAATCCAAAGTTTACCAAGCCATCAAGACAGCGGCACTGTATCTCTGTGATGCTTTCAGCTCTGTTCTTTCCTTGCATCATCTTTATTATTAGGTTGGCTTCCCCGCATGGAAGCAAAATGCCTTCCCATCCACACACTGTGCTGCCCAGAGGAAGAGAAGAAGCCCTTGACCCAGCATCCCACTCACAAGTCCTGAGATTCCCTCTGCTTCTGGACCAGTGGCTGAGGCCGACTCTGGAGTCCCGAGTGTGTCCACGGTCCAAGAGTCACGTGGGTCCCAGGGATCACTGGGAAGTGGGGGGTCTCTTTTCTACTATGCTTGTCCCTCCCTCTCCACTATTGTAAACTTCACTGCCATTCCTTCTCTACCAACTCTGTTCCCATTGCCCCAGTGCCAACCAGGTGGGCAAAATAAGGATTCAGGGTCAGGGCAATAAGGGGAAAGGAAGGGAAAGAAAAAGAAGCAGCCCCCGTCATCCCTCCTTTGGACCCAGTGGTGGTCTTTTGGCTGTCTTCCCAGCCTACAACCTTTGGGCCATCTTCTATCACCTATACACATTACCTCATCCCCAGAAACTGGGACCCAAGTGTTCTTTTGAAATAAAGAGGATTCTGACTTCAATCGTCTGTGGATCCAAGGGTCCTCCTTTGACATCTATGTCTACTTTTGCTTTTACAAATGAATTCAACTATTACAATAGACACTGTTGTATGTATGTGTTAGGGGAGGTGGGCAGAGACGATTAACTTTATTCTGTTTTTCATTTCAAAAAAACTTCAGAGAATTTCGAAAGGATTTTGTTGCATAAACTAGACATCCATGTGGATGACCAAACATCTTAGCCCCTAAGTTCCTTGACTTCCTCATTGCCAATGACCTTCTTACACACTGTAGCTCAGCCACCCACTCCCTGCATCTGTTCTACTTTTAAGAGCATCAATCAGTAATGCTCTCTCCAAGCACCACTTCCTACCCTTCCAGCCAGCTTATTTCATCTATCTTCAATCTCACCCGTACTTCCTCTCCAGGAGCCCCTCCTATCATCTCTTCCCTCCTTATGCCCCTCTGATCCCATTGTTCACCTATTTGGGCACCCTCTTGCAATTATCCTAAACTCCCTTGCTCTTTTGTCCTTCTGTGGCATCTCCCCAGCACAAATGCTAACCTGGAATGAACCTCACCACCTGGCTTCCCCATGTCTGCTCCTGAACGGCTGGATGCTACTAGAGAAAATCACACATCAAGCAGATAGGACTCTTGCCAGATTTATGGTCACTACCCTCAATGGACTGTCAGCACTTCCAGCATCAAGATATACTTGTAGAGTGAGTAAATATCTAGGGAAGGAACTCTGGGGATTCTGAAATGTAAGGATTGCATGCAGGTAGAGGAGCGAGCAAAAGAGGCAAAGAAGATCAATCAGTGCAGAAGAGAACCAGCTGAAAAAGTAACTTGGAAGTAAAGGAAAGAGAATTTCAACAAGGCTTCGCTAACTGCCATTGTCTCTTTTGAGCAAAACTCTGTGTCAGGCTACTCTGTGGACCAACAGCCAACCAGTGGAGGGCCAGCTCTAGGGTCACATGCTCGCCCCGATCCAAAGACCAGGCTGGCTCATTTCCTTCGACAGGGGGTTGAGGAATGGCAGTTTCAGCTAGCAAAGGTCACTGATCACAACAGACATGTGAAAGTATGAGGAAGCATCAAGAATCCCGAGGGCTTGAAAAGGCTGAAGAACAGGTTTGGTTGAAATGAGGAGACAGAAAAGGTAGAAGGATGGGAAGTTGCAGTCAGAAGGTAGGATACCAGCATCAAAGTGATCAAAGGCCAGACAGGGGGCTTCCCTGGTGGCGCAGTGGTTGAGAGTCCGCCTGCCGATGCAGGGGACACGGGCTCGTGCCCCGGTCTGGGAGGATCCCACATGCCGCGGAGCGGCTGGGCCCGTGAGCCATGGCCGCTGAGCCTGCGCGTCCGGAGCCTGTGCTCTGCAACGGGAGAGGCCACAACAGTGAGAGGCCCGCGTACCACAAAAAAAAAAAAAAAAGAAAGAATGGGAGAGGCATTTAAGCTAGCTACTTGGGATGCAATGGTCAGCAGAAGCAGACACAATACTAATAATCCTCATGGATTTTGCAGTCTTGTGGAGGGAGAGTCAAGCTTTAATCAAATAATCAGACAATCGAACATAAAATTATAAATGGGAAAATGTGTTCTGAAGTTAACACAGCACCATGATAATGTATCATGGGAGAATCTGACCTTGTCTGGGGGAGAGAGGGAATCACTGGGAAGTGATAGTTGAGTGAGATCTGAAGGATGAGTAGAAGTTAACCAGGTGAAGAGATGGGAGAAGAATGAATCAGAGAGAGGGAACAGTACATACACAGGTCAAGATGCCTAGAGGGCAGACAGTACAAGCGAGAGCTCTCAGAGGTGATCTTGGAGAGGGAGGCAGGGGCCAGGTGATGATGTCGGCAACAGATGCTCTCCATCTTACTGGTAACTGTACCTCAATTTTGTTCAGATGCTGAGGAAAAGAATCATGATTGGTCCAAGCCAGCCCAGGAAATCTCATTTCCTTTTGGCCAACAATGTCGTTGCCATTGCCTCAAGGGCGTCATTATAATCAGAACTGAATGGGTACTTAGAGCTCCTTGACAAAGGGACAGCAATTGGGGTCATGAGGCCCAGAAAGCTGGCAACCTATGCAGTTTCACACAGGTGGTGGCAGAGCAGGCCAAGAGCCCAGACCAACCAATCCCAGCCCAGGATTCAACACACTAGAGGGTACGAAAGGGCGCGTGTAAGCTTATAGTCAAGACAGACTCGAGTTTTGATTTCTGGTGGTCACATACGAGCTGAATGACTTTGAGCAAGTTCTTTTTTCTCTCTAAATTTCAATTTCCTATTTTTGAAATTAAGGAATCACAACACTTATCCTGCAAAATTGTTGGGATTAACTAAGATAGTATATGTAAAAGAAAAATTCCCAACAAATGTTAGGTCATGTAATATAAACCATTCAGCTGTGTTTTGGTTAAGAGGCAGCAGAGCTAAAGAGCTGTTTCATGATACAGAAGGACAATTGGCAAAATCATGAAATAACTCACTTGATATTTCAAATGAACAGATGATTGCTCTTTGCAATAGGCATTTCACTGATACATTGTTTACAGGTCACTGGAGATGGTAAAGGAAACTATACTTGCATTTCACAGGTATGTTTACTTTTTACAAGCTTCGTATTTGGTGTCTGCTTGCCAATTTTTTATTTTCTACGTGGCATCTACAGTACAAATAACTCTCATAAGCACTTGTAAGATATATTAAGCTTCTTCTTCAAGGAGCTTTGTAACACTAGTAGGAAAATATGACCAAAAAAGCCTAGAACAAGGTGGACTGGGTGGGTAGATGGCTGGTTGGATGGATGGATGGATGGATGGATGGATGGGAAGTCCCTCTGTCTGTCTAACTGGTTTATCGACAGCCTTTCCAAAGGAATACAGCCTTAAAGAAATTTTCTCCCTTCCCTTCTTTGGTTGGGTCCCTGGATTATTCCATTGGGCTGTCTGTAGCTTTATAGTTTTGAGTAGGTGGAGATCAGCACAAGCTTTTCACGAACTCCTTAGAGCAATAACTTGTACTATCTGCTTAAAGACCAAATGTAAAGATACTAAAAACTATTTCCAGAGTAGTCAAAAGCTGGCCTTAAAGAAACATCCAAAGAAATACATTCCAAGACATTATTTCTCCTAAATCAAGCAAAACCCATCCTGTGCAGGAAGTGAACAATAAAATAATCGTTTCTGCATACCTGAAGTCCATCTAAGTTTGCTGAATAAAGGAACCAATAATACTTGTACCTTCCATAAGGGGCCAAAGAGAGAAGCAGAGAAATAACCTTTGTTGAATGCTTACCATAGGCTTTTTATGGTGAAATCTTACTTAATCTTTAAACAGATCCTGTGAGGTCAGTGTTCCACCCCGTTTTTCAGATGAGGAAGCAGACTCAGAAAATTGAAATAACTAGCTAAAACCACTCGGTGAATACCTGGCAGAGCTGATTCAAGTCCAGTCACACGAGTGAAAACAAAGATTAAAGTTATGTTCTTTCACTTCTAAAGGTGCTGTAAGAAGTTTAATTCATTTGCCACTTCCTCTTTCTCCAAAGAACAATTTAATAGAAAGGAAAATATGCCTAAGGCCCTTCGGTGGCTAGATATCACTGAGAATGACCATTCATGGCAGCCTGCTTATTTCTAAGAGTTGGTGGTGGCTGTGCAGGATGCTCAAGAGAGCCTGCCCAGTGCTACCCTGTTGACCACTCCATCGTGGAGAAATAAGCAGGTCTTCCAGAGACCCTTGGCATGCGCAAATGTGTTACAGAAGTCGGGTTTTATTTCCTCATCTGGCACAAGGAAACCCTTCCTAACTTCCCCAGGAGGACACTGGGAGGATATGGATGGGTGGGAAGCAAAGGAATTGTTTCAATGGCAGTCCTTGCAGGAGGTCAAGACTGGGCTGGCACTGTTTTCAATAAGAGTCATTGTGTTCATGGTCCAGAGTCTGGCAGGAATTTTTTATTTGTTTGCTTTTATTTTGTTATTAGACACCTGGAATGCCTGGGGCAGCTCTGTGCCAAACCACAAGAAGAATGAAAGCCCAGGACTTCCCTTGGGTCACCAGCTTCCTTGAGCTTGGATTAAGAGTAAAATCTTCCCGAAGATAGAAGTTTGGGAATTTCCCATTGACTCACATTTCAGAAAAAGCTTGTACTTAATCGTCAGAGCTCAGAGCGAGCCGCGGTGAGTTCAGGAGACACAAGGACAGGACACTTCGCTGAGAACCGAACCAGTGACCACCTGGCTTCCAGTAAGTACTGCTTGACGTGACTGGTTGGGGTTCTCAAGACTGTGCTGATCTGGAAGCTTAACTGAACAAAATCACTGTTACGGGCTCTCTCTTCATAACCTTCTTGGGCTGCACAGAGGGAACTAGGACCTCTTGGTATCACACCCATCAGATTTCATTACAATGAACAGATTAGGCAGTAAGACTGGACGCTGTCTCCTGAACAAGATCAAAGAGTTAAATCTGAAAGGCTGTTTTATTTGGGGGCAATGACAAGAAATGAAAGCCAAACTCTGAACAGATTTAATTCTTTTTTCTCAGGTGAAAGGAAGAGCAAAGTAGTTCAGACACCAGCTCTCGAGTTAGGACGCTGGCTCTGCTTCTTTTTAGTTATGTGATCAAAGGCAAATTACTTAATCTTTCTGGTAACAGTTTCTTATCTGTAAAATGGGTACTGTATCACTGTAAGAATAATGTAAATGTTACAGTATTGTTATATCTCATTGCTATGTTGAGTCTCACTAGATTTCATATATGTAATATATAATATTAAAACTTTGCTTACATTATATCAGCAAAATTTATAGAATAGATTTCATATGTATGAATATAGTAGATTTCATATATATGTATACATATACTGAATTTCATAAAAATAATTTGAAATCGATATAGATCATAGGCAATATATATTATGTGAAATCCAGAATATGTATACATATATGTGAAATCCTTTATATACATATATATATATGAAATCTATGACACAGATTTTGTTTAGAAGTGCTTGGAATGTATGAAGTACTCAATACATGCTAGTCATTATGAAACAATCGTAGAATCATAGACTATCTGAACTGAACATGACCCAACAAGTCACACTTGTCAAGTACCTATAAAATGCTCTTCGCCATATTATTTCAAGTGATGCTGACAGCAATCCTATGAGGGTGGTGATATTACCGCTTCCATTTTATAGATGAAGGAACACAGGTGTAGAGAGGTGCTATAAGGTACCCAAGATCACATGTCATAACTGATGGAGATGAATCTGGATTCCAGAGTTAATACTCTAAAACTGCCGTCTCATTTTACAGTGGGTAAAAAAATACCACCATTAAAAAAAAGCAGGAAGAGTGGTCCCTACACGAGACTTTGGGGCCCTTCACAGACATTGGAAGGCCAGAAACGTCCTCCAGAGCTCTCCTTGCCGCCCACGGTGTGCAGGGAGCATGGATGTGGGTGGGAGCGTGGAGCGGCGTGGGGCTCTGCACAAGTAACCTCGCTCGTCCTCTCGCAAACGCAGTTTTCCGTGCGTAAAACGAGCTATCTCCCAGGACAGTTCTGCGACACCAAAGCAGTCATGTGAGCAAACACATTTTACAAACTGTAAAGGCTTAACAAAGAATTATTCTATCAAGAAAAAGAATGATTTGGGGCTTTTAAACAAAGAGAGCTTGCAGTAAAAACACTGCTTTAAAATATGTTCCCCTCAAAGCGGTGGGGGTGGTGGTGGGATGAATTGGGCGATTGGGATTGACATGTATCCACTGATGTGTATAAAATGGATGACTAATAAGGACCTGCTGTATAAAAAATAAATAAAATAAAATTCAAATATTAAAAAAAAAAATATGTTCCCCTCAGCTAGTCTCTCCTGCACAGTCCTGCAATCTCACCTTTGAACTCCATCGCTCACCAGGCTAAGTGCCCTGTGGGAAAGGTGGTCAAGTCCCACATGCAGGGATGAGGGGAAAGGCGATGGGCTGAGAACCGCTGGCCCCCAATTCTGCTTCAGGCAGTGAAATCCCTACAACTGGAAAGAACCGCAGGGATCTAAAGCAAAACCTCAGGGGTAAATTTTTTTTAATGTCCATGGTAGGCAAATTTTTAGGTGGGTTCTATTCCTTTTCCTTGTACAGAAATGCTCTTCCAGGGAACAGAAGGCTTTGGTCTCAGTGGCCTGGTGCCCATTGCACAGAGCTAAGCGTGGCCCTTACGCCAGGGGAGGACTGAGGGCACCAGAGATCCAACATATGCCTTAAGATCCCCCAGGGACCTGTTTGTTACTTCACTTGTTATCTGTTTGTTATTTGTTCAAATAATCACTATCGTTATTATACAGAGATACCTCAACAGAGAAAACCATTTTTTAGTTAGGAAATGTGTGAGTTCTAGGTCCAGGAAAACACCACTTGTCTTCAGAGGGTTCCCATGTGCCTTTCACAGATCACCAAAAGTATGCTTTGAGATCTTGCAGTCTTAACCTTAAGACTTTCATCTCTGTTTACTATATATATGTACACAAATAGTATATGTACACATGTATATAGTATACTATATGCGCATGTATATATATATATATATATATATATACACATATGCACACACACACACTATAGTATAGTATATGTATATTGTATACTATATGCAATATACATATATATTTCAGGAATTTCCTTTGAGTCATTTATGCCCTGGGAGGATTGAGTGGGTTTATGCTGGAGAAAGGGAGACCTCAGGAGAGGAGGAATGACATCATGCCAACTGCATGGTAAAGAGCCCTTTGCCTCTTCCCACTTCCTGGGACTGCCCTGGGACTGCCCTAGCACAGCCCTGTTCAGCGTTTCCTCCTATTTTGAGAGTCTGATTCAAGGTAAAACTTGGTCACCAATACATTCCCGTTTCAGAGATCTCACCTGCCCCGTGGTCTCTTACCCTGTGGGATTCCTCTCCTTGCAGGGCCCCGTGTCAATCATGGGATTGCCAGCAGATCTGTGCAGGAAAGGACTTGGCCTCTAGAGTCAGTTTGACCATGTCAGCCTCAGCCCCCAGTGCTGGGCAGCCCTGGGAACGGGGCACACAGGCAGTGGAGGCAGTTTATGGATAGGGGTATGCCCTGGTCCTTGCTCTAAGGTTTCCCTCTGGAGAAAATGAGTTCCTGGCATGGAGGAGGGCTTATCTTGGGCTTCTTTTTGGCCAGAAATGCTTTCTCAGCTGCAGTTTGTCCATAGCATGCTGCCCTCTGCCCTGTTCTCGTCTCTGTTCCTTGGTGGTGTTGCTATCCCCAGGGGCTGTCTTGTCAGAGCCACTTATGAAGCAGGAGCAGAGGAAGTCCAGGGAAGATGCTCCTTTGGTCATCCTAGCAACACCTCCACAGAACGGGCGCTTGGTGAACACAGGCTGCTTGGGTGGGTCCTCATTACCATGGCTACTATCAACCTCAAGGGCAGAATGGGGAGAGGGGAGACGATAAGCCATCTGACCAACGTCGGGAGCACCATCCTGACGCCTGGTGATTGAGTGGCTAAGCCTATACCGTAGTTTGGGGACTAACGCTTAACCCTTCTTTTTGACAGGTGAGAACAGGCAGCCATGATGGAACCCAAACCTCGGAAGAGTTCAGGTACCCAAGGGACATATTCTCGGAAGGAAAAAACTCTATTGAAAATAATGATCAATTCCCATCACACTAACCGGGATACAGAAGATGGTTTTAGTAAGGATAATTATTCTTGGTGTGGAGAACGTAGCGGAGGCTATTAGATTCAGCTGATTATTTTGTAAGAGCTCACTTATCTAGAAATTCGGCATTTTCTGATTTTCATGGACCAAATGTTCCATTTGTTGCTGGGAGATGGTACTAACAGCAAACTATAGCCCAGAAAAGACTGGAGAATATTTCCTTAATTTTATATGAAATTCTCACTTGGAGACACTGCCAAAATGGTTATCGGGGCTTATTATGAGGATAGGTCAAGGGGTATTATTCAGATGTTCCCGCTTCATGCTCACGTGCCTCACTGTAGTTGATCGGTCAGAAGTTTAGGATGAACTAACTTAAAAATCAAACTATCTGATTCCATTCCAAAATGAGTATTTTTGAATATTTATTCGAAGCACCTGTTATTAGCAAGTCACCGTGCTTCGTATTGCAGAGGATGTACAGGTTAATTAAGAACAGTCATTCTCTCAATGAGTTTGTAATTTCATTGGGATATTAAGATAAACACATTCTAGCAGCTGTATTGGGAAGTTAAGATAGGCACATATGATCAGGCTATGATAGGTAAGTGCAAAATTCTGTGGAGTCTGAAGGGAAAAAAAGCACACGCGTCATGGAGCTGGCCCCTAAAGGCTGTATAGGGTTTTTAAAGAGATTGGGAAAGACGGCACATCTCAGCAGAAAGGGACGGCATGACCGAAAGCGATGAAGTGGGTTCGAGGCAGGTCGTGTTCAAGGAGAATGTGGCTGTAAAATAGGAAGGACGGGGGAGAACAGGAAAGTGGTGCTATATGGTGCCGGATATTGACCTCACATAACCAGCAACGCCTGAAGCATTTCAGCACGGAAGTGGTGTCATCAGATTTGCTTTTTGGATTGCTCATATTTTTAGAAAAATAGCTTTATTGTGGTATAATTGACATACAATCAACTGCACACATTTAAAATGAACAACTTGATAAGGTTGTGTGTATGTGCCTGGGAAACGATCACCGCAGCGGGATAGTACTCACATGCATCACTCCCCAAAGTCTTCTTGTGCCTGTTTATAATCCTTCCCTCCAGCACCCAATCCCACTCCCCGTTGTTCTGCTTCCTGTCACTCTAAGTTCGTTTGCATTTACTAGAGTTCATATAAATGGAATCATACTGTATGAACTCTTGTCTGGTTTCTTTCACTCAACATAATTCTTTTGAGATTCATCTATGTTGTTAACATATATCAAGAGTTTTTGGTTTAGGTAGTCAATTGAAATTTTTTAAATTAATTAATTAATTTATTTATTTTTGCTGTGTTGGGTCTTCGTTTCTGTGCGAGGGCTTTCTCTAGTTGTGGCAAGCGAGGGCCACTCTTCACCGCGGTGCGCCGGCCTCTTCACTATCGCAGCCTCTCTTGTTGCAGAGCACAGGCTCCAGACGTGCAGGCTCAGTAGTTGTGGCTCACAGGCCCAGTTGCTCCGCAGCATGTGGGATCTTCCCAGACCAGGGCTCGAACCCGTGTCCCCTTCATTAGCAGGCAGATTCTCAACCACTGCGCCACCAGGGAAGCCCCGTCAATTGAATTTTTATGTCTTAAATAGATAAAAATTTCACATATTTATCCTTGCAGTTACCACTTCAGCATTCTTCATTCATTTGTATAAATTCAGATTTCCATCTGGCATCATTTCTTCCACCTGAAGGATTTCCTTTAACGTTTCTTCTAATGCAGGCCTCCTGATGCTGAATTCTTTCAGCTTTCGCATGTCTGAAAATGTCTTGAAACTGCCTTCGTTTTTGAAAGATATGTTTGCTGCCTATAGAATTCTAAAATGACACTATTTTCCTTTCGGTACTTTAAATACGTTGTTCCACTGGGTTTTGATGTTGTTGTTGTTTTGTTTGCGTTGTTTCTGATGAGAAATCTAACGTCGCCCTTATTTTTTCTTCTGTATGCATTATCTCTTTTTTCCCTCTGACAGTTTTTAAGGTTTTTCTTTATCACTGATTTTGAGCAATTTGGCTATGATGTTCCTTGTTAGAGTTTTCTTCCTATATTTTGTGTTTGGGGTTCCTGACCTGCTGAGATTTCTGAGATAGTGTTCTTTAAATTTGTAAAATTTTCAGCATTATTTCGTCAAATATTTGTTTCTGTCTCCCTCCCCCACTTCAGGGAATCCAGTGACCTGAAACTTGAAATTGTCCCACGATGCACCAGTGCTCTTTTGTGTTTGGGGTTCTTTTTTCACTCTCCATTTGTTTTAGTCCCATTAATCCCATCCAGTGTTGTTGTTGTTTTTCTGAGACATTGTGGTTTTCATCTCTAGAAGTTCACTTTGGATCTTTCTTATATCTTCTATATCTCTAACTTCTTGAATGTATAAAATACAGTTGATAATAACTGTTTTAATGAACTTCTCTGTTAATTCTAACATCTGTGTCAGTTCTAGGCCAGTTTTGAAGGATTGATGATTATCCACATTATGGGTCCTGCTTTCCTGTCTCTTTGCATGCCAGGTAACTTTTGATTGGTTGCCAGACCTTGCAAATTTTACCTTGTTGGGTGCTGGATATTTTTGTATTTCTACGAATCTTGAGCTTTTTTCTGGGATGCAGTTAACTTCCTTGGAAACAATTTGATCCTTTTAAGACTTGCTCTTATGATTTGTTAGGTCTGGAGCAGTCCTCAGCCCAGAGCTAATTACTGCCCACTACTGAGGCAAGACCTTCCTAGTACTCTACCCAGTCCTCCATCAATGATCATTTTTGCCAGTTTGGCTGGACGGAACTGGCACTTTTTCTGGCCCAGTGAGCACTGGGCACTCTTCCTTCTAATTTTTTCTGATGGTTCATTCTCTGGCCTTGGGTAGTTTCCCCACACACGTATACTGATCAGTATTCTTGAATACTTGAGGGCGACCCTGTGACTGTCTCTGGGATTCTCCCTCTGTGCGGCTCTTCCCTCTGTCCTATGAGCTCTAGCTGCCTTGATCTCCCTGAACTTTCAGCTCTGTTTCCTCCGCTCAGGGGTCCACCTGGGCCCACCTCAGTTCCCCTTTCCTGTGCTGTGGACTGGAAACTCCGCCAAGGAAATTGTAGGGCTCACCAAGTTTGTTTCCTATCTCTTAGGGATCCATGACTTTTATTGCCTATGACCAGTGTCATGAACACAACTAATTTATATATTCTGTATTTTTTGTGTGTTTCAGACAGGAGAGTAAATCCAGTTCCTGTTATTTCATCTTTGCCCAAAGTACAAAATTGGCCAGATTTGGCATTTACTCTCAGGGCTATGTCGAGGATCGTTTTGAAGGTACCAAGAATGGAATTAGAGGGTCAATCTAGACAGTTACCAAAGCAGTATAGTGAAAAACGTATGCAGGCCTTGAATTCATGTGACTTTAATGTATTGAAATGTATGAAGGTCTTGAAGGCAGTGGGGATAGAACAGAGAGATAGGGGTGGATCCAGGAAGTAAAATGGACATGACTGATGACTGACTGGACAGAAGGGTGATGGAAGGGTGAAACTTTAAGAGGACTCTAAGTGTTCTAGGAGGGGAGGCTGGATAGATGCCACCAAGTGATCTAGGGCACCTGCGAGAAAAGGATGAGAGAAAGAAGTTTATGGGAAATCGAGGTGGAGATGTTCAGGGCCAAAAATGATCTATCCAAGGGTGAAAATACTGAGATTTTGTCCTAGAAGTTCCCCTAGAGACTGAATTTTGCTGATCACATCCCTGGTGTGGTGTTTAGCATGTTTCTCTGTTTTCTGTATTTCCTGCAAATTGGATCTAGAGGGTTGATGAGGTTGTTTCAGTGTTTTTTGGTCAAGGCTAATCCATGGATGGTGTTGTCCATTGCTTTTAAAATAAATGCAAACTGTACCATGGTCTAGTGTCTACCAGGTGCTGCAGGATTCATCTGCAGCCTCATCTTATACCACTCTTCCTCTCTTACTCACTCTGTTCTCTTACTCCACTCTGTCTCCTACTGGGGAGACAGCCTCTCGGTAGCTCTAGGGAACCGCTCTGAAGAGGTAGGGGGAAACCAGCTTATGTATGACTTTTGGCTAGAAAATACATTCAGTCAAGAATACATCTCAGTAGGGCTTCCCTGGTGGTGCAGTGGTTGAGAGTCCGCCTGCCGATGCAGGGGACACGGGTTCGTGCCCCGGTCTGGGAGGATCCCACATGCCGTGGAGCGGCTGGGCCCGTGAGCCACGGCCGCTGAACCTGCGCGTCCGGAGCCTGTGCTCTGCAACGGGAGAGGCCACAACAGTGAGAGGCCCGTGTACCGCAAAAAGAAAAAAAAAAAAGAATACATCTCAGTAAAAGGTTGCTGTTAGTCACAAAGAACAGATACCTCAAGTTAATGATTTTAGTGCTCATCTGTGTACGGGAAGCTGCAAGGATTTGGATTCATTAAAATTCTTCCTGAAATACCTCTGACTATCTATGGGGACTGTTTTTCTAGATCACAGAGTGCCGCGTCCTGCTTTTCATCCTGAATTCCTCTCAGGGTGCACTGTCGGTCAGGGACTGCAGTGGCTACGATGCTCTTGGCTTTCCTTTATTTTTCACCTCCATTTTACAAATGAGGAAACTGAAATTTAGTGAGTCAAGGTGTTCTGTAAGTATTTGTTCAGTAAATAAATCTGTGAATTTGTCCAAAGCCACACAACCATTAAATAAAGGAGCTAAAGCTTTTTGCTTTTGTTTCCTTCTGTTTTTCTCTTTCCTTTTTTCTTCCTTGGTGGGAAGAACGGGGGCAGCAGGCAGAGCTGCTGCAGAAGGAGGAGAGGCAGGGAAGGTGAGGACGGCTGGCTGAGAATTACTGGATACGAGCCTAATGTCTCCATCAGCTGTAGTACCTAATCTTCATTCTGTTTTCACTTAATAAAGAAGTGCTAATTCTTTAGTAAAGGCTGTCTTTTACCAAACCATGGATGAACTACAACTATAGCCTGGATGTAAAAGCAAAACCAAGGTCTTCTTTTTAAAATAAATTTTATTTTAGCAACATTAATTTTTTCTAGATAAGGAAAGTAGTACATATTTCTTGCAGACCTTTTCAAAAATATAGAAAAAATCAAAACTGCCTATACATGTCCATCCTCACAGAGAAGCAATTAACATTTTGGAAAGCTCCTATTTAACCACTCTGCCACCTTATTTTCAATAGCAGGTGCTTTTGCTTTTGTTTGGTAAGTCAAAGTTCAAGGCAGAATTATCTTGCTGCTGCGGCTGGTGATTCAACAGGAAGGGAGACAAATCTTTGCTCACATCTAGAGAGCCACCGGCATCCGGAGAGCCAGACAGGTGTGAGCTGAATTAAAGAGCTTCTAAATGTCATCTGAACAAAGGTCCCGACAGTGGATGAATAAGAATCACACACTTGGTCCTGGGTTTTTTGTTCTCCTGGCCTATTATAGATGTGTTTTTCCATAACTGAATAATGTGAAGACCTTTCCAGCAGTAAACAGTGTTCTCCAATTGAAGCAGTTCTTCTCAGAAATGTATAGGGAACAGACTGAGTCCTGTTCACTTTCTTTTATTAGGCAAACAATTTACATTATATTATGAAAATGAAGTCTGCAAACAAGATTACTTTATTAAATCACCACCTCCTCAGCTTTTCTTCTCTGCAGTAAGTATTCACAAAGATTTAACAGGCCTCCCACCAGCCTCATGAGCATTTTTAAAATCCTTTCTCTTCCTTTGAGATTTAACTGAGATGCAAAATGTTTTCATTTTTCAGACCTCTTGGAAAAAGCGGCTTTTCATCCTGTCAAAGAGTGGAGAAAAGGGCTTTAGTCTTTCCTATTACAAAGACCATCATCACCGAGGTTCTATTGAACTTGATCAGTGCGTATCCAATCAAGAAAATGTTTATAATAACAAATACTAACGTGTTGCCTGCAAAATAGAAAAAAGATTAGAAAACGTTAATTTGTGGAACTAAGAGTCCAACTGAAATAGGAATTCGGAATTAAGTTTTAGGCTGAACAAAGTATTTTCAATCAGTGATAAACCAGATCTAAACTTATTTTCTAAAACTATTGGACAATTTTCAAAGTATTGATCAAACAGATCTAAAGTTTTATTCAATTTGAAACTTAATAAAAAACATTAGTCAATTTCTTCCTAATTTTGTATTTGCATCCGTTTAATACTTTATATCTATATCTAACAGAAGTTCCAGTATAGAAGTCGGCATCAGTAACCATGAAAAAATGCAATCCGTACAGAAGATGTTTAACTGCCATCATGACGAAGTGATGTCAATCAGGGCCACTAACAGGGAATACTTCCTCATTGGCTATGACAGGTAAGTAGTAAGATAACACAGGGTGTCTCCTGTATGCAAAATAAAAAACAAACAAATAAACAAAAACATTTTAAACCAGTACACCATAAACATGCCTTGACTAGAAACCCATGGCCACAACCTTAAACACCACCTTGGCAGTCTTTATTATGTGTTAAAATACCTTGACAAATCACAGTATTCATTTCCTAGGGCTGTCATAGCAATGTACCACAAACTGGGTGGCTTAGAACAACAGAAATTTGCTGTCTCACTGTCCTGGAGACTAGGAGTCTGAAATCAAGGTGTCGTAGGCCATGGTTCCTCTGAAGGTTCTAGAGAAGATCTGTTCCAGGCCTCTCTCCCAACTTCTGGTAGTTCCTTGGCTTGTGGCAGCAAACCTCCAGCCTTTACATGGCAGTCTCCCTATGTGCACTTCTCTACGTCCAAATTTCTCCTTTTTATAAAGACACTAGTCATATTGGATTGGGACACCCTTCTCCAGTCTGACCTTATCTTAACTAATTACGTCTGCAACAACCTGACCTGACTTCCAAATACGGTCACATTCTGAGGTACTGAGGATTGGGCTTTCAACATGTGAATTGAGGCGGGGGACACAATTCAACCCATAACTGTCACCATCACCGCGGATACATTTTATGTACAAGAAGCCAGTACGCTAGCATCTACCCAAGGTACATATATTAGGGAGTGGCTATGCTCGTCCCCGAAGGAGTCTTCAGTTTTTAAGAGGGGCTCCTGGTGCTAGCGAAGATGGCAAATGGATTCTTTGCGGGCGATTATCTGCTTGACAGAGAGGCTAAAGTTGGAGAAGGCAGCTGTACAGAGGAGGTGGCAAATGCTCAAGCCCAAGTATCCGTATGAAGAGATTTGATCTGCTGCAGATCAATCCCCAGGCGAAAACCTTTCCTTACAATTGTCTTGGGAGTCAATAGAAAGAAGATGTGATTTATATGCATTTGTTCAAATACATCCTTAAATACATGCACTCCCTAAAGGGAGGCACACCTAAATAGCTACACCAAATGGCTCTGACAGGTTAAGGGGCCCCTTAAGAACACAAAAGAAATCCGTTTCAAAGTCAAAAGCTCCAAACCCTGTGATTATACTGTTACTTTCCACTTTTCTTCCCATTTCTCTGAGCTTTGCTCACAAGGGTGGCATGAGGGTTAATTCTGGTGTGTTAGCATGGAGGTGGTAAGGATCCAAGGAGGGGGGGCATTTAAGCCACTCAAGAAAAAGATCCTGGGGCTTCCCTGGTGGCGCGGTGGTTGGGAGTCCGCCTGCCGATGCAGGGGACACGGGTTCGTGCCCCGGTCCGGGAAGATCCCACATGCCGCGGAGCGGCTGGGCCCGTGAGCCGTGGCCGCTGAGCCTGCGCGTCCGGAGCCTGTGCTCCGCAACGGGAGAGGCCACAACAGTGAGAGGTCCGCGTACAGCCAAAAAAAAAAAAGAAAGAAAGAAAAAGATCCTTATTTCCCTGGTACCTACCCCATTGCCTGTCCAATCTTAATAAAAGAATCCTCCTCCGGTTCAAAATGAGCGCAGGCGCCGTTGTTGCCACATGCCGGCTGAAAGTTTATTCCTATCAACAGGGAGAAGATTAAAGACTGGGTCTCTTTCTTGTCATCCCTCTGCCGGAGTATAAAAGCAGCACGCCAGAATACAGGGGTAACTATTTCACTAATAAAATAGCGGGACACCTGAACAAAGCCCTCTTTCACAAGGAAACAATGTGAGCTATTTTTTTCCCCCTCCTTAGCAACTGGCATTAATACAGGGAATAAATAAGTGAGAAAATGTACATCCTTGTTATTTTTATGACTAACAATAGAAAAAAATCTTTTGTGTTTTGCAAGAGAGCTAAAATACAGACACTTCAAATTTTCATTATTGGAGTAGGAGGAGTGAAAGCTAACTGTGGCCTTTTTTAATAGTAGCTGAAACTACAGTATTTTCCATCGTTGTTATTCAAGGTACATAACAGCTACCTTTGGAATGACTAAGTCCAGGGTGGTTTCTAAAAAACATGCTTTTTACCTATCTTATATTTTCAATATAAGGTTTCTTTGATGTAAGTGCCAGAAATTTTAAGTTGTTTATTTACTTTATAAGAACCTTTGCTAATTTACCTAAGTCCTTTCTTAGGACAGACCTTTATAAATGAAACTTTGGCCTCTAGGTATCATTTTGACATGGTTTCTAGATTGTTCCATGCTTACAACAAAAGCAGAGGCCAAGGAGAAGGGAAAGCAAAGTGTGTCTACAAGTGCTCAAATGATTAGAGTGAAGGGGTGGGGTACAGAGGGACACAGCGTTGAAAAGACAGGTTGAGGGAAACTTAGAGCATCTCTGAAGGCCAGGCTGGGAGTCCTCAAGGGTTTTGGAACAGGAGAGACACAAGACCAGCTCTTGTCTAAACGGGAGAATGCTGGCCAGCAGTATAAATGTTAGTGGTCAAAGATTGGAAGCAGAGAGCCCCATGACCAGGCTGTTGCTTCATTCTAGACAAGAGATCAATCATGCCCTGATTCCAATATTCCTTTTTGATAAGCAGGAGAAACTCTCATTTGGTGATACAAGGCCCTCTTCAGACCCCATCCCTCTCCGTGTTCTTTCCTACACACCGGAGGCTGTCAGCACGACCACAGCAAGAAAAAGTCTTCCAGACATGGTAATCGGACTTACCTCTCTTAGGACGCCCTGCCTGAGAGCCAGCTGATGCTTCAAAAGTCAATGTATTTGACATCTTCCTCAAAGCCTAATCCACCAAAGAATGATTCTTGGTCCTATGATCTATCCTATATTTAGTCTGTTTCCCCTCCCACCATGAGCCTTACTGCTTGCCCTGCCTACATCTAAATGTATTCATTCATTTTGGATGCTCTTTGATATGCATCCAGGTACATCGGGTATGTTGGGTGGAGATCCCCCCAGCTAAACAAAAGCCTGGATGGTAGCCTTTTCCTTCCCTTCACCAACAGGGCAAAGATTACTTCTGTAAAAAAAATTCCTCGAACACCACTTGACCATCTGTACTCCTGAGGCAAAAATCAGAGTTCTTATTATTTCCTATATTTACCCAAATCAGTCTTGCTTCTCCGTGTGTGTGTGTGACTTCATTTCTAATGAAGTCCATTGGAGGAAAAAACAAATAATACATTTGCCCCTTGAAAATGATTTGTAATTGTGCTTTCAGCTCTCTTGGATTTGCAATCTTCCCAATTCTGGATATTATTAATGAACAGGCCGAGTGGTGTTTTTTCTTCTGCCATGGATGCTATTTTGTCCCTTAGAGATGTAACCACTGACTTTGCCTTTTCCCTGGGTACCAGGCACATCTTAATAGGGCATAGCCTCCTGTTTTATCTAGCTGGAAGCTCTCCAACTATTTTAAAAGCTTTCTGTAGCATATCAAATGCACCAGGCCAAACACTTCATTTGGTATTTGTAGGAAAGGTGGTAGGAAATGGGGTTGAGAAAGATAACTCTTTTCAGTAAATGCCTCTAGCTTTTCACTCCTGTACCCCTTCTCCCTAGAGATAATATTATTGGTCATTTCACCTTTTCATACTATGTATTCCAATCCAGTGATTTTCCAATCAGCTTCAGTTAAGAGAACCACCTACCTTGTTGGGAGTTGTTGTTGCTGTTTCTAAAATAAAATGGGAACCCTTCCTCATCCCAGACTCAGCATGACCTGGCTTCGTGAACTTGGAGCTAGAAAAACGGACACAACTTAAATACATCTTTTTTTTTTTTTAATCACTTTCTTTCAAGGACTTGCTAGAGAACATTCAGGGTTTTTTCAACCCCCCCTCCCCCCTTGCTCTAAGGCATTGTACTTGGAAGAATTGAATTGTACTTATAACAATTTTCCTGCCAGGCAAAGCAGCTACTTTGTACTGTCCTGTATCTATTAGAGAGGGAAGCAGTAATTGGTTGAACCTAGATCACCTTGAAGCCTACAATTCATACTATCACATGATCGATGCTACAAAATTGCATTGCTATGGAAACAGTAGAATTATATAAGCAGAACACAAAAGAGGAACACTGAGCGGAAAGGGAAAAGATGCAGTGCCTTGACCCTGGGCTAATTAGCTTCTCAGATGGCACTGAATGAAAACTAGAAAAAGATGAGGGTGGAGGATTCAGTGGCGGAGCTTAGTGACTTAGAACACCACCCACCGGAGAGAATTACTTGTTCTGAGTTACAGGACCCAATAATAGAGAAAAACCTGAAAGATGGGCTTATATTTTTATATCAGTGGTGACCCAGACTCAAGAAGCAAGTTCAAGTTGTGTGGGCTTCTAGATGTAACCTTGGAAGATCCTTGGATGTTCTCAACCCAATTAATCTATTATGCCTTTTCCAGAAAACATGTGGTTTAATTCTGTCTCTTGCAAAGACAAAGAAAAAGCATTAACTCTGTCTTCATCTCTTTATTCAGCATTTAATGGAAAAAAGGTCTTCAGGACTCAGAGAAGCTCATCTACCGCATGCCTTCTTGCCAGAGACCGCTCAAGATACAGAAGAAGAGAGTCATTATAGTAATCCTCGAAGTATTCTTAGAGAGGTAACCCCTTCTGTTTACTAATCATTTACTCCTTCTACAAATATTTACTGAGCCCCTGCCAGGCACTGTTTCTGAGGCATTAGGCTGGGTTCAGAATCAGACACAGGTGATGTGCTCACAGTGTTGACACTTTAATAGGAACCAACCATGATACGAGACAGAAAGGGCTCCATGCTGAAGAGAGATGCTCGTAAAATGCTCAGAAGGCATGAGGGGTGGTAGGCGGGGAAGCTGACTTCCAGACAGAGGCCAGGGGAAGTTCCATGGAATGACATTTGACCTTACATGATAGGCAAAATTTGGACTTGAGGGATTGATCTGGGGAGTCTTTCTGCATTCTAGGAAGAGATAATAATAACATGAGCAGAAACAACAATACCCTTGGGTGATAAATTGTGTGGCACATACCAACCAGTCTATCGATCATTTGGAATTCCCTACTGAGTGCCTTCTGTGTGCGAATCCTGTACTGTGCTAGGCATGGTGGCTACCAGAAAGGACCTGATATCACGCCTGCCCTCAGTGCTCACAGTCTTACCAGTTACCACCTGACGATGCTCCACCAGGGCATGGTCAAAGAGCTCTGGAAGCAAACAACAAGGTCCTACTATATAGCACAGGGAACCATATTCAATATCCTGTGATATACCAAAATGGAAGAGAATATGAAAAAGAATGTGTGTGTGTGTGTGTGTGTATACACACACACACACACACACACACACACATATACATATATATATTGGGTTGGCCAAAAAGTTCATTTGGGTTTTTCCATAACAGCTTATGGAAAACCCAAATGAAATTTTTGGCCAACCCAATATATATACATATATATATATATATGTATATATATATACACATATATATATGTATATATATATAGCTGAATCACTTTGCTGTACAGTAGAAACTAACACAACATTGTAAATCAACTGCACTTCAATAAAATAATACTTTTTTTAAAAAATAAAAGAGCTCTGGAAGCAATAGAAATAAAGACAGATTTTCTGTCTCCACTGGAGTCAGGGAGGGCTTCAAGACACAAAATGGCATTTGACAACATATATGATGAATAGTTCAGTTGAGCTCTAACCCAGCGTGAGTGGCATATTAGGGGAAAAAAACCCACAGCCACCAGAAAAAAGAGCCAGACCATAATGGGTCTTGAATGCCAAGTTGACTTCATGCTGCAGGCAGGACAAGGGGCAGTGGTGGCTTCTCAGTTAGGAAGGGGCAAAACCGAATTCTCTTCTAGTACTATTAACCCAGCAGCTATATTCAAGGTGGACAGCAGAGAGAAGAGAATGGAAATGGGAAGTAGGAAGGCAAAATTGGGGGAAGGGAGGCAGCATTTCCCAAACTGGGTTTTTCTATAAGATGGTGACGTGTTCATACATAAGAAGCAGTCTGAGGTGAAATAAGTTCTGGAAACACCAAATCAAAGTAAGTTACACAAGCCTCTTCACTGAAGAAGTCTCAGCGCCTTTTTAGTATGCAGTGGTGCATTATAAATAGCCCAGCAGGATACAACGCACAGCATTCCCCAAGCTCGTTTGACCACAGGACCCCGCTTTTCATGCCAGTGCTCTCTGGGACATGGTGACGGCGACTAGTCTTTCATAACAGTCCAACCAACCAGCCAGGTGGTACTGAGCGCTAGCTGTATGCCCGGCGTTTGCTAGGTACTTTACGAGATGCAAAGTCTAGTAAGGCAGATAAAACTAAGCTGGAAGACCACCACAAAAATTAAGTACAACACCGTGTCGTAGAAGTTCAGAGAAGGAAGAGGTTGGCAGTGGCTGAGGTGATCAGAGGGGGCTATGGGACCTCAAGCCAGGCCTGAATACAGCTTCATTAGACAAAAGAGAAAAGGGGAAGAAAACTGCATGAAATGGGCACTAGAAGAACACCGTTTGTGGGGGCGTGGTGGGAGGGCTGGCTTGACTGGAAAGAAGTGTTCCAGTGATGGTTCATGGTTAATTTGTTAGGTAGGCAATCGGAAGCCCTTAGGGTTTTTGAGAAACCATTGCCCCAAATGACTTAGTTCCAACAGGCTAGTGGAGAATCCCCAGAGGACAGTATTTTCTAGAATCCTTACAGCCCCTTGAAGTAACCTGACTGCCTGTGAGCAGAGTAGCCCGAGGCCAGCTCTGCACTGTGTCGGAGCCTTTGACCCACTCAGGTGTCGTGATTCTATAATAGTATTGGTTGGGCAAAAGAGTTCATGTCATTAAGTGCCTAGTGATGACACAGAAAAATGGACAGCAATTTACTCCAATAGGACACTTGTATCAGGAACGTGGGGAACCCTAGAGAAGAAAGCAGATTTGGAGTCTGCCAGAAGCTTTACTGGTTCATTCCCCCAGAATGAGCACCACTGTTCATCCAATGGTAGACATACCGTTTCAGGGACCAGAGCCATCAGGTAGTGGGTGACAAGGTACCTGGCTTATTGATAGACTCACATCCTTACGTCTCTGCCTCTTGTCTATAGTTGGATAATATTAGTGCTGCCAATGATTCTGGTGAACCCGTTGAACCCATTGGACCTGGTAGTCCAGACCAGGTCTCCGAGGCAGTTGAGTGTCATTACATGTCCATGAAATCCTGGTAAGTAAAACTGCCATACCTTAAAATTTGATCTTAGCTAATGTACTGTTCTAGAACAATTGCTACCAGATCATTTAAATAGTTGATATAATAATACAAAAGCATTACCATAGACCAAGTTCAACACGCCATTCAGTCATCTCAAAACGAGTAAACGTGAGAATGGTTTCTCTACCCATAGAAAACCATTAGTGACATCCTGGGGACATTTTCTGTCTCCCGCGGCAGTTCTTTTCTATTTTGCATTTACGTCTCTCACACGCTCACTTTGTCTCTCCAAACCCTCCCAATGTAAAGGGCTATTTTGGTCCCACGTCCATTTTTAGAAGGAAAGTTTATTGGATCTGGTTCTAACTGTAGCTGGGATTCTGATGGTTGGACATACTTCAAAACCTTGTTAGTTTTCACATGGCTGTTAGCTACTTAAATCTGATTCACACACCACGGAAAGCTGTAAATAGATAACGCTGAAAAAGGGTTTGTGTTAACTTCTTGTACTCTAGTGTTTCCAAAGAGTCGTCCCATAAGTCTGCTGATGGCAAAGAGGAATCCCAGACCCTGGCAGATATCCTGAACGGGGAGCTTCACCCACAAGAACAAGGCTCAGGAACGGGCTCTTGTCTTTCACCTGCCAATACGGAAGCACAGATCACGAATGACAAAAAGGGGGCGGCCTCACTAAGTGTTGTGCAATTGTCCATACTAATCAAGTAAAGTTCTCATTTCTCAAATTTTATGAGCCCGTAGAGCAAGGCAGGCTTCCATTTGTACTCAGAATTCACATTTTAATCTCCAACTGAGCCAAGAATCTGTCCAGCTTGCCCTTCTCACTGATACAGTAACCAAGGACAGTGAATACCAGAGTTGGAAGTGCAGTGAGCAGTCCCCAGGGCTGTGAGTGGCATTTTCAAATACTTGAAAAAATTCTGTCCTTTCAGGTTCTGGAACCTTGGATCACCCTGACCTGGGTTGTATATCACCCAGATTTTACTATTAAAATGACAGGCATGCAAGTCACATGAGGTTTGGTTGTAGACTAGGCTGGAGAACTTTCAGGTTTTAAATGATGCCAAGAACATTTGATGAGATCGTTCTCAACTTTAACTCTTTTCAATGTCTCCTTCTGTGGAGAAGTGTGCAAACTGACATGATAGATAATGAACTTCGTCCATTTTTTACTCCTTTTCCATTGTCTACCATCGCTACCACATCCCAAGGGGGTGGAGGAGGGCATTAACGAGTAACTTAAATTCTTATTCTTCTCCAAATGTTTTGGACAATCTTTAATGGCATAATACCGTCTCAGATGTCGGAAGCCAAAGTCCATTCAGAAGGTACGGTTCAGAGCCAGAGAGAGTCGCCTGACTTTTACAAATGTCTTGTAGCAACACCCCCGATGAAATCCAAGTGGAGAAGCTGAACATGTTCCTTTCTCCTCCTGACATCATAAACCATCTTGCTCTCAGAGAAGCTGCAGGACGGATATGGTAGGTAGGAGATTTGAGGGTTACTGATTATAAATGGGGTTGGATGATATGAAGACAGTCATTATATCTTGAAGCACTGTATGTGGCAAAACTGCCTGGAGAACTCGGACTCTCGTGCTGCTGTTGTCACAAAACGTCTTTGATTGAGGCAGAAATAAGGATACTGTTGTATAGGAGGGACAGCTGGGAGATAGGTGGGTATAGGAGGACCCAAAAGTCCAGGAAGCACTAAATTTCTGATCTTTTGAAAGTGAGGAAAAGTGGGCAGGAATACGTATCGTCCAAGGAAATCATTGCCAAACAACGGGCAGTGAGTATTTGATGAATGAAGTCAGTGAGGTCAACAAGAATCTAAGGTCTAAAAGAAAATGGCATACCAGGGTCGAAGACTTCTAGACATCAGGTAAAAACCTGCTGGTCAGGGACTCAGACGCAGAAGATTGTGTGGCAGAGAATTTTCTTAGAATGATCACTGTTTGTTTGATTCTACATTCTTTTAAAGACCTTGTAATTCATTTTGATGGAAGATTACATTTTTAGAATAGAAGAAAGCTTGTTCATGTAAACATCACACATCAATTATAAGTTCTATAAGAGGGCAGGAACCACAACCTGCCATTTTTCCGAACTTCCCACAATCTAAGGCTCAAAACATATTTGACGGAAACTATGGACTCCTCTACACCTGAGCTTGCTCATCTAATAATTCATCTATTTTTGCATGACATATTCACTGTGTGCTCACTTTAAATACTGGGTTTTTCCGTATCGTCTTACGGAAAAACCAGAACGAACTTTTTGGCCAACCCAGTACGTAACATCTTCTGTTTATGGGGTTATAAAAAACCATTTTTTTAAAGGTGGTTCCATACTTCTGGGGTCTCAAAGCTGTTGAAAAAGACAGCTGCATAAACAAGTAAATATAAAATGCATTTGATCTGAGCATACAATAAGCGAGGGGCTCAGACAATGCAGTAGAAGTCCAGAGGCAGGAGAGATTAATTAAGGTAAAGGAAGGGTGGCGTAGGAGGGCTTTGGAGAGGCAGTGTCATTGGAGTTGGAGTTTGGAGGAAGACTCAGGCTCCCAGGGCAATGATAGAAGAAAGAATATTCCAAACAGAAAAAGAGAGTTCGACTACTTCAGATATAGTGCAATATAGCTAAAGAAACTCGTAATAGTAGTGGTAGAATAGAGTGAGGAGCCCCATCTGTATCTCCATCTGTGCCCCGCACTCCCAGCAAGCACCGTCTCACTCTTGTGTTGGATGCTGTACCCTCATTGCAGTGTGGCTCAGTGGGATGGCCCCCCGCACCTGGGATGCTTATTTTTTCACGGAGATCACCTTTTGGCCGTGAATGACCTGAAGCCCCAGAGCCTGGAGGAGGCTTCCTTGTTTCTCAGCCGGTCCATCCAGGGGGAGGTGAGTCCTGCTGATTGGCCCTAGTCAGGGCAAGAAGGAACAAGATCAAGGTCTTGGATGGTGTCTGAACAGTGCTGTGCTCTGAAGACAAATGAGATTCTGCAATCTGCAGCCACCATATGTAAATAAGAGAATAAGAAGTGTAAATAACACTTCCTAAGATACTTCTAAATAACAAGAATGTTATTTTAGGACCCTTTTAAAATTCTTTTGTGTCAAGTAGTATTTGGAGGGAGCACTGGGCTAGGAGACTGAACGGCTGGGTTCAAGACCTCAGACGCAGCATGACATGGCAAAAAAGAGCTTGCAGTGGAATCAGGCAGGCTCAGTGTTTACATCCAACCTCCTTTAACCAAATGGTGCCTCAATCTTCTCTTCTGTAAAATTAGGGATAATGATAATGCTAGTTATTGGAGAATTAAATGAGATAATATATAACATTCTTACAACAGTGACGGGCACATATTAGGTGCTCAGAATGGTTACTATTACTTCTTCTACTATCGGCTGGGGAATGCTGAACAGGTTTAGCTTTTTTTTTTTTTTTTTTTTTTTTTTTTTTGCGGTACGCGGGCCTCTCACTGTTGTGGCCTCTCCCGTTGCGGAGCACAGGCTCCGGACGCACAGGCTCAGCGGCCATGGCTCACGGGCCCAGCCGCTCCGCGGCATGTGGGATCTTCCCGGACTGGGGCACGAACCCGTGTGCCCTGCATTGGCAGGCGGACTCTCAACCACTGCGCCACCAAGGAAGCCCCCAGGTTTGGCTTTTTAAGCCTCCGTTTCCTCATGTTAGAAATGGACATACCTTCCTTGCAGACTTATTGTAAGAATTATACTGAACATGTGACTATGGACCGAGTACGCATGTCGTTAAAAGGCTCGCCATGTTTCTGCCTATTAGTACAGTCTCCATACTGTTAACTCCTTTCCTGGTCTATTTTTATTTCTGACATGCCACTTGACCTTGGGAAAGTCACTTCCTTCTCTGACAAGTCAGTTTCAGTTTCTTCTCTATAAAGTGAGAGAGGGTTGGTTTTCAAACTGTACTTCTTGGACCCCTAAGACCAGGACAGGAGGAGAGGGGAGGGAGAGGACGGTGTTCTGGGCTTTGGCTAGTGACAGCAGTGTATGTTTATCATTATTTTTTCATGTTGGAACTTCCTGTTACCTCACCTCGAGGAAACAGTAACTTGGCTTAGAATTTCTGAAAACCACGGTACAGGAAGATCTCTCAAATTTCTTCCAGCTCTGAGAGTTTATGATTAAATATGTCTTATCTCTTCTGCATCACACAATAACTTTGTTGGTTAGACAAATTGTACTACCCCTACTATCTAGATGGGAAAACTTAGTAAGAATGAGGGAGTTGTCTACGATACATAAATAGTTAGTGTTAGAGCAAAAGGACTCATTCATTCCTTCACTCATTCACCATTTATTGAACGTCTATTGTATGCTGTATTCTCTGCTAGGTCCTAGAGCCACAAAAATGGCCTCGGCCTGAGCTCAAGGAGCTTACAGATTAGTGGATAAAACAGGTATATTATGTGCTAGTTACAGGTGCAGTATGTGCCTTGAGATACGAACAGAGGACCATGGGATCACAGAGGAAGAATGAAGTTAATCTATTTGAGGGAGGCCAGAAAGGTGTCTCAGAGAAGGGGATGCTTGACTTGGGTTTTGAAGACTAGGGTAGGAGTTTGTGTGGTGGCAAAGGGAAGCTTTTAGGAGTCCAGCCCAACGCTCTAGTAACTGTAATATATTTCCTCGGCCAAAGACCCATGCTGCGGCCAAGTGTTCAATATAATCTTCTGAAAGTTACCAAACAATACGCTTATCCAGAGACCTAGGCATCAGCTCTGAAGCCAAGAAAAGGGTTTTTCCCTGGGAGCAGATCCAGGAGGAACTCCACCTGGGTGTTGCTGACTGCAGTTTATCAAGACTGCCTTCTAGATTGTGGAGTCACTTGCATAAGAGGGACTGACAGCATTTCTTTTGGGCTCATTCTGCCTGCCCCCCTTTCTCCTAGATGCTATTGAGAAATACATGTGTTCACCAATATGATTATTTGAAGATCAAAAAACTCCCCAACTTGCCCACCCCTACCATTCCTGATCTATTTCTTTATGTTAAAAACAAATATCCAGTCCTTTTTAAAATTCAAATAGCTGGTCCCTGAAAGGAAAAATGATAGTGGAAGATGGGAAGATATGGAACGAAAGGAGGGGCAGTCAAAGGCCCCTAATGTTTTACAACAGCTGAACCAAGCAGATGTACTTTCCATCCTTGAGAATGAAGTTGACAGAAATGGGAATTTGGGGTGAGCGTGGGTAGGGACAGGAAGGGGAGAGAATGTAAGATTTTAAAAGGAGGGGGAGGAGATGTGCATGGGAAAGGGGAGGAGATGCTGGATTGCAGGAGAAACACATAGAACTTCAGTCTCCTCCCAATTTTGTTAGGGGCTGGTCCTGTCTGGTGGTCTTATTTGGATTCTCTTGTTTCAAGAGGCTTTTTATTTCTTGGTACGAATGGGCCCATCTGGACAGGACTGATGTACTCTGGAATCTGCCCTAAGGGCTCAGGCCAGTGGAGGCCAGAGAATAAAAATCCATCTTCCACATGAATATATCAATATAAGTCATCCTGGTTTTTTCCAGCCCAGATTTTTCTCAAAACCAGCTTCAAAGGGTGTGAATGAGGACAGACTGACACTGAGAACCAACAGTCCTAAAGATAGTCTTTAGTCATTTAATGTTCTTCTTTCTTGTGTTTTAGAAAGTAAAACTCACCATCGCTCGGATCCCAAATTCAGAGAAATTCCACGGAATAGCCTGTGCATGCCACTTACCAGACCAAGGCATTAAACCTTCCAAACTGGGTACGTCTGTGCTGGAGAGGACACTGGAGAGGAGCCTAGCCATTCAAAAGGGTCAGCAGAAAGGATCTGGAGAGTGACGTGCTGGGGCCCACGGCCGACAAGCGAGGATGGGCCCCAGACTCTGTGCTGAGCTCTGCCCCTCACCGCTGTGTGATAGCAGGCAGTCAGCACAGCTCTCTGAGTTTCTCCATCTGCATCTTAACAATGGGAATAACCATCCCATCTCTGGCTATTGCGTCAGGATGTTGAGAGGCCCAAGTGGGATGATAACTATGGAACACAGTGAAAATGTAAGGCCTTATTATCTCAGACTTTGTCCCAAACACCACAGACTGAGATTGGGTAAGTTTCTCATCTAAAGTGTGCTGTGTGTTCGGTGAGGTCATGGTCCACACAGTCTCTTCTTTGTTAGGGAATGGACAGTGGGAAACACTCATTTCGGGAAGCCAAGATTCCCGAGAGAGATGTGGTACCGTATCAGCCTTCCCAGACACCTCCTGCTGTTCATCACATGCAGAATGCTAAGACACAGTGACTTCTTGGATTCAACGATCATCTTGTTTTCTTAAAGACCAAGGAACAATTTCAGAAGTCCAAGCAATTTTAAGGTTATATCCAGCAAAGTTTGCTTGCTCTACAAGTAATAAGGGAACTGCTTAGCACTTCTAAGTTTGAAAGTTCTTAACTAATTGATGCATTAACTCATTGATCCTAAAAGGCCGAAAGGTCAAGTCTTCTTTCATAAATAAGAAAACAAATGCAGAGAACTAAAGGATGAATCAAATGGGGGAACGGTAGAGCAAAAGAGGCCTTCGGAAAATAGATCTTACTGTGTTGCCATTTCACACGGGAAGAAATCAAGGCCTCAGACATTTAATGATATATTTTCTTCATGGCTCCTGGTTTCATAGCCATTTATGGCAGAACCAAGAATCTAAAACCAGCTCTGAGAAACAGCTGTCCTGATCTTCACTTTGTATTTGGATTTAGATTTGAAAAGACCTTCAGCACACAGATGAGACACTCAAATATAGTTCATTTTCTGTTATCTAGATTGTATACAAAAGTATTAAAAAATTTTCATTTGCATGCCCTATTGGACCTACTGTTTCTTTTTCTTTCTTTTTTTTTTTTTTTGGTAAAGCTAGATTGGAGTTAAGACTCTACTTTTTTCCAGTTTTATTGAGATATAATTGACATATAACACTGTATTAGTTTAAGGTATACTGTATAATGATTTTATATGTGTATATTGACCTACTGTTTCTACTTCTAGAAACTTATCCTACAGAAACACTCACACAAATACACAAAGATATCCGTAAAAAAAAATTGTTCACAGTAGCGTTGTTTGTAACAACAACAACAAAAATCCTTTGGGAATTGCTTAATTATGATGACTTCATATAATTGAACATTCTGCAGCTGTTCAAAGTTTTACATGAATGTCTAGGAGAGATGTTCACAATATCTTAAGAATGAAAGAAGCAAGTTGCAGTACAGTAGGTATAACATCATCCCACATTTACAAAAATAAATGACTGGTGTTGGTGCATATAAAATTTTCCCAACCCTGGGCTTCCCTGGTGGTGCAGTAGTTGATAATCCACCTGCCCATGCAGGGGGCACGGGTTCGAGTCCTGGTCTGGGAAGATCCCACATGCCGCAGAGCAACTAAGCCCATGTGCCACAACTACTGAGCCTGCGCTCTAGAGCCCGCGAGCCACAACTACTGAAGCCCGCGCACCTAGAGCCCGTGCTCTGCAGCAGGAGAGGCCACTGCAATGAGAGGCCTGCACTCTGCAGCGAGGGGTAGCCCTCGCTCGCCGCAACTAGAGAAAGCCCACCCACAGTGACGAGGACCCAACGCAGCCAAAAATAAATAAAGAAAATAAAGAAATTTAAAAAAATTTTTTCTCAACCCTAACTGGGGAGAGAAATCCCTCCCTCACAGGGGTTGTTATGATGTTGAAATGGATGATGTACAAACAGCCCCTGACACATTGCCTGATATGGAGTAAGCAATCAGTAAAGGTTAGTTATACTGCTGCTGCTAAGACAATACCATTTTTTGTCTAGAAGAACATACATCAAATCGTCGATAAGAATCATCTCTGAGAAGTATGATCACAGTTGGCCATTGGGGGGAGGCATTTCTATAATGTTCGAATTTCTCTCTCTCTCTTTTTTTTTTTATAACTATCAGCACATGTCACATTTATAATGAAAAATAAATACAGGTGTCGTAAATAATATATATATATAAACATTTATATATTAAGCCTTCATAAGTAGAAACCAAGCCACCTTAGTGAAGGAAATTTAAAAAAATATCAAGGTAAGTCAGAAAGAGAGAGACAAATACCGTAAGCTAACACATATATATGGAATTTAAGAAAAAAAAATGTCATGAAGAACCTAGGGGTAAGACAGGAATAAAGACATAGACATACTAGAGAATGGACTCGAGGATATGGGGAGGGGGAAGGGTAAGCTGTGACAAAGCGAGAGAGAGGCATGGACATATATACACTAAGAAACGTAAGGTAGATAGCTAGTGGGAAGCAGCCGCATAGCACAGGGAGATCAGCTGGGTGCTTTGTGACTGCCTGGAGGGGCGGGATAGGGAGGGTGGGAGGGAGGGAGACGCAAGAGGGAAGACATATGGGAACATATGTATATGTATAACTGATTCAGTAAAGCAGAAACTAACACACCATTGTAGAGCAATTATACTCCAATAAAGATATTAAAATATATATATATATATATATATATATATATATATATATATATATATATATCTCAAGGTAAAACTGTCTGGGAATCAGCAATGGGGTGGGTACACTGCTCTGAAGCCCAGAGGTCCTTCTCCTGTTTTGCTCAGACGTCTAAGCTGAGATGGATAGACAAGCACTAGCTCCCAGGCCCTTCAGTTCCGCACTGAGTGGAAGAAGAGCCTGAACACTAAGGTGCTGAAGCGTCTACGTGGCTCACGGAGGTGCTGGGAGAACACAGGACTCCTGGCTCCCAGTCCGTGCTCTCCCCTGTGTAATGAGGGTAGAGAGGCTGCTCCTGGCCCTCTCTTCGTCCCAGAACGTTCCACCTGCAGCTGAACCATCTGGGATACCTGTTACGAAGATCCTGCTCTAGGGGCTTCTCCCACATGAGCAGTTTGTTCCCCAAAGGAAGTCTCAGGGCAGATTTCAAGATCTCCCACAACCCAAAGGTTCTGATTTGGTAGTTCTGTTGTGGGGCCCTGGAATCTGCCTTCTAACAACCAGGTGACTGGACTGCAGGTGGACCAGGGAGCACTTCTGGGGAGCATCACCCCCCAGGGTAACGGGGAGAGGCTGGTGCATCTTCTGAGAAGCTACAGGACACGGAATATGCACGAGGGTGATTTTGAGAGGAAGAGGCCCTTCGTTTTCAACAGTTCTGGAGGAGGCTGATGACAAGCACCCCTCCATTCCCCCTCCAGAAAGAAACCCTGTGCCTGAGCAGGGAAGCCTGGTTTCCACTCTGCTCTCTGCCACTGGGGAGTGGCCCCAAGGAAAGCTGGTGACTGGCCCAGAAATCTGCTAACCGAGGCATTTGTCCCACACCCAGCTTTTTGTTACTCGGCCAAGAGAACTGTAGGACATCCTGCTGAGAGATGGGGGCAAGTCTCGAGGCCAAGGCGAAAAGGACATGTGCCTCACAGACATGTAATTCATCAGAGCAGAGAGGGTAGGATAGACCCTCCTCCCACTGTGCACCCCCCACCGCATCCACACCCATCCTCGGTGCATAGAGTCATCTGTGACCTTCCTCTTCCAGAGCAGCCCTTGTTGTTCATTCCAGCCCGATTCCAGATGGACGAACATGAGTGAAGGTGGAGCTTGGGGGCTGCAGAGTGATGAACCCAACCGTCCCTGCAAGAGATAGCCCTGTTCTGGGCATATTTCTGGAGGAAAGGAGGTGACGAGAATGGATGATAAGCTAGTCTTGGCCATCATATAACCTAGGCCTGAATCTGGTGCACTTAGTCTTGCTGGGGAAGAAACCAGAGCTGGCAATGTGAAGAGAATTACCTGGGCTCCCCAGCTCCGCGTGGCCCCTCCAGCTTGCAGGGTGACATCTTTTCTGCCGTTGCTCAATTTTCCAACGGGGCATTTTGAGCTGCCACCTCTCAGCCACTCCCTCTTCCTCATGGTTGCATCATGCCTCTAGGACAGGCCTCAGAGGGTGTCTGTATCTTTCCACTTTGTTCTTTCTGCTGAGGACACAAACTATTCAGAGTGAAACCTAAATAGCAGCTGGTAAGACATGCAGTGGACATGCAGGGCCAAATACATCTATCCTGACTCAGAGCTGCTGACATATTAGCATGGATTCCAGAAGGGCGCTTACATAGATGTGGGTGCGTTTGTGTGCATGTTGATGGGTCGGGGAGGTGGGTGGAGAAGACAGGTGGGAGCAGCAATCATTCTTTAATCAGCTGAGAAGTTGAAGCACTCAGTCTCCCCACCCCTACCCCTTTCTCTTCAGGGCTTGTGCCAAGTACTTTCCCTTAGGATGAGAAGGGGGATTTAAACTGTCATAAACAGGCCCAGAGAGAGAGGGCTTTCAGATTCAGAAGTTGGATTAACTTAGATTTCTATCTTGAAGTTGAATACACAGACATGCAGGAAATGTGTTTTATTGAAAAATCTCTTTAAAACATCTGAGTTGATGAAGTCTTTGTCTAATGATCAAGAATCTGGAAGGATCTCGGAGCCATTCTCCATATCAACTCTGGCTAGATGGTTCTGGATATCTAAGGGTTTAAGTGAACTTTGCACTCACAGGACTGGACTCTGGAGCTGGGCTGCCCAATTCAGTAGCCACTAGCCACACGTGACTTAAATTTTTAAACTAATTAAAATTAAATAAAATTTAAAATCTGGTTTTGCAGTGGTACTAGCCGCACTGGAATCGTTCGGTAGCCGTATGATGGTAACTGGCTACAGTCCTGGGCAGCACAGATGTAGAATATTTTCATCATTGCAGAAAGTTCTAGTGCACAGCCCTGCTCTAGAATGTTAAAGCCCTCAGGGGGGAACAATTCACACCTGCCTTGCTCACTACCATATTCCTAGCACGTAAATACATTGCACTGCTCATGACAAGGGCTAATAAATACATGTTAAAAGAAGGAATCACTAAATGTGGGGTTAAATACCAATTCACAAGCATTATTCTAGTTTGTTAATGGTTTCAAATAAAATATTCATATCAATGATTTTTATAACTTTTTTTTCTTTTGGTATGGGGTCAGATCCAATTAATTTAAAAGCCAAGCTGTGGACCTTTTTAATATAAGCTGTTTTCTCAACAATTAACAGGTTTTTATGGACTAGTCAATATTGACTTGGGAGCTCTCCTGGGGACACAAAAGATATACAAGATCTAAAACTCTTTAACAAGAGCTTATGACATAGTAAAAAAATGAGGAAAATGACCAAACTGTGATCTCTTGTTTACCTGATGTCATCTGAGAAGTCACCCTCCTCTGGTTTAAATTTTAAATTACGTTCATCATAATCTTTCTGAAATTTGTTAACACTCTCTTGCCTTCTTAAACTCTTCTAACTCAGGGTCATAGTGATGGGCATTATTTTACCATACTCTAAGTATTTTCTAAGAAGTACTGGGACATGGAAGACATTTACATATATACATACACACACACACACACACACGCGCACACACACACACATCTGGTCTAATGTGTCATTTAAGGCCAGTGTTTCCTTACCAATTTTCTGTCTGGATGACCTGTCCATTGTTACAAGTGGGGTTTAATTTTTTAATTTTTTTAATTTAATTTTTTTAATTGAAGTATGGTTGATTTACAATGTTGTGCCAATCTCTCATTTTTTCTTATACAAAACGATCCTGGACGGCTTTTGTTTATGCCATGGGCTGGGGAGGCAGATGGCGCCTCGGGTACTCCCTGTACATACATTAAGGGTTAGTACTCTACGAGTGTGTGTACAAGAGGTTTCAGGAGGAGAGCCCATTAGTTTCTAGTACAGGGGCTCTGTGACATTCACTTGAGGCGCTCAGTTGTCTTGATGGTGGTAGTGGAGGCTTTGTTATTTGCCTGCCTCTTGGTTCTCAAGTGTGTCCCGGAAAAATTAATGGGGGACAAAGTAAAATTACCCTATAAAAAAAACTAGAGGATAATTAATTACCAAACTGTATGGTGACAGAAGAAAGAGATGGTGATGGAATGGAGTACAGTCATGACTAACCTTCAGCGAGCTGAGCGTACACACGCTGGTGAATCCTCCAACAGCCTTGTAACACCAGGACTGTCACTACCCCCCATTTTGTATGGGAAGCCAAAGCACAGGGAAGCTAAACAACTTGCTCGAGGCTGTGGCTGATACGTGACGGAGCCAGAACTTAAACCAGACTGGTTGGCTTCGGAGGCCACAAGTCTAACTCTACATCACACCGAAAGCTTCTTGGAGGAGGAAGGAACTTGAGCTCTGCAAGAGGATCATCCACAGGTGACAGTGACACAGGCAGGAGCGAGCATGGAACGTACCGTCCAAGTGCAGACGAGGAATGTGTGGAATGACTCAGAGTTTTTGCACATCTCTGATTTCAATAATATCCACTCCTTGACTGGGCCTCTTGCCCAGGAGAACCATAAAAGTCGACACCTTCTGTTCCAGGAGCCAGGGGAACTCTATGGAGGCTCCTATTATGACTGGTTAGCATGTTTCATACCCCTTCTTTTAGATGGCCATCTGGCTCCATGTAACATTCAAGTTAACAAGCAATTCACAGCTCCAAAGGCATTAGGCTAGAACTCTGGACAGGAGATGAGTAATAAAGCATCTGTGACTTTGCAAACCTTTTCATCAAGTAGGAGTAATAGGAACACGTGCATAGATAACTACAAGCCCTAAATCCTTTGTTAAAGTACAAATTCAGTGTTAAATGAGTAAAAGGCTTAAAGATTAATCCTATTTGGTTGGTTTGGGTAGAGCCTCATAGGAAGGGTGATTATTTATTTATTTACTTACTTACTTACTTACTTACTTAGTTATTGCGTGGTGTGAGGGGTGAAATTTTACCTATGGAAGAATGAATAAAATTTACTTGATTCTCTAGAACAGGCCAAATCACCAGTGCACAGGCATCAGAATGTAACTGGCAGGACCAAGGAAATTCTCGAGGCCCTACAGCACTCCTTCCTTAATTCTTACACCATCTAAGCCCTTTGAATTGTCACCAATAGCACTTCTTAAGCACATCTTGGGTTCAGAGAACTGTGCCAAGCACTAGTGATATCAACAGAAATAAAATACCTTCCTTCAGGGAATTAATAATCCCTAATTAAGGGCGGGAGGGTAAAAATTGCTTAGGGGTAAAATTTTCCCAAATAGAATGGATATATTGTCACACAAAAATTTGTACATGGATGTTCACAGCAGCATTACTCATAATAGTCAAAAAGTGGAAATGATCATCAATTGATGTACAAATAAATTAAATGTGATATGTCCATACAATAGAACATTATCTAGCCATAAAAAGGAAGGAAGTATTGATATTTGCTATGACGTAGATGATCCTTGAAAAAGTGCTGAGTGAAGAACGGCAGGGACAAAAGGCCACATATTATATGATTCTGTTTATATGAAGTGTCCACAATATACAAATCCATAAAGACAGAAAATAGATGGCTGGTTGCCAAGAGATGGGGGAGGGGAGAACGGGGAGTGACTGCTAATGGTCTGAGGTGAAAATGTTGTGAAATTAGATAGAGGTGATTGTTGTACAACTCTAGATGTACTAAAAACCACTGAATTGTACACTTTAAAAAGGTGAATTTACGGTGTGTAAATTATATCTCAATTTAAAAAATATACAAGAAAAATGTCCCTCATAGACTCTAAACTGGGGTAAGGAAATTGGATATCAAGGCATCCCCCCAACCTTGAAGATAGGGTTCATTTATAGTTGATGAAGAATAAAGGCAGGAGCAGCCTTTCCCATGACTGACTAAGCAGCTTTTTCTAAAACATGGCTTCATGTGAAGATGATAAGAGTATCCTGTTGTAAGAAACAGTTGATCACCTGATTAACATCTTTAATTCCTTTATAGGTGTTAATTCTTATTACCAGAAAATCTTAAGATAAAAGTACCTCAAGGACCAGGGATCCCATTTAAAGTCTCATTTATACTAAGGTGCAAATGACTATATGAGCCTTAGAGCAGAAGGATGGTAAGAGAGGACAAGAATGCACTCAGTGCCTAGAAGGGCAGGATGTGCAGAGCCAGACTACAGAAAATGAGGAAAGATACCAATAAATCATCCAAAACAAATAACATAATTAACTTATCAAAGTAGCCACTGATACTGGTGAAAGTGGCCAGAAATTATAGTCACTCCTCTAAAGCCTTCTTCTAGGAACTGCTGAGAAAACATAATTGCTATTTTTGTTCAGAGTCATATGTAGGACTGGCAGGATTTCCTTGTGCTCCAAGGAAAGGTAACTCCTTGATCAAATTGTTTTTTGCCTTATATGCTAATCCAATCCTGCTGTCTCATAAATTGTTCTGCAATCCCATTATCTTGTCGCAAAAAAAAAATCACACCAAATTTAACACTGTAGTCAAAAGGTCTTCCCAAAGCCTAAACAATGCCCAAATCAGGAGGATCCAGCTGGGAGACCAGAAGCTCCAGCAATGAGCTACGTGGAAGAAGAGTAGGACTTGAACTCAAGAAGAGGGAGATCTAGGAAGAAATTGGTCTTAACCAATTACAGCTGGCTAGCAAGATGCTGACAGCTCAAATCAGCCTGGATGCTGTGATCCAACTTTTATTTAATTAATATTCTCACACTTCCAAATGAAGTGGGTGAAATCACAAAAGCTCTGCCAGCATTCCTCTCCGCTTACATAAGCCAAACTCGAGCTGCATTGTGGATTTATTAGGCAGTGCTGTGAACATTTTAATGCAGTATTTATTTACTGAGCTGTATAAATAGACTTGATACTAATGACACCATCATTTTAGGAAAGATGCTCCTCTTCATATGTTGGCTGTTAGACATTTGCACATTATTCATTATCTTCAAAGCATTTTCCACCATCCCCTCCCCCTTGCACTCCTTCCCTCCTAATTTTTTGAATCCGAGAGTATCGATGACAGTCCAGATCATTTAAACCATACAAGAATTGCCTGGTTAACTCTCTACGGTGCAGGAATTAAATGAAAAATAAGAGTAAAGCTAATCAGAGCGCTGTGAGTCTTTTTAATATAGTATTTGCTTACTTGGCAAACACTTGACCCCCAAGGTCCAGCTCAAATGCCATCCTTCTCTGTCTCTTCGCCTCCCTTTCTGAAGTAGAACTGATCGCCCCGTCCATGTCTCCACAGCAGTTTGTATCCATTTCCTCTGGAGCATGTAAATCGATTACTTCTTTCGTCAATATATCTATTATTCCATACAGGTCTGTGGATTCTTTGCAAGCGAAGCCATATCTTGGTCACCTTTATATTGTTAGGATCTGTAAGAGTGCTCAGAATAATAAGTGCACGTCGAATTAACGTGAAATATGAGGTTACAGTCTCACAATATGGGGCCTTCCCCAAAGTGCAGCTACACATGCCCGCAGCACACCAAGTCTCCACTTGGTTTTGGTTGTGAAGATGAGTTCTTAGGGCTGGATACTTCAGAGATGCCGGGGTGAGAGAGTGCTAACATTTGTCATCAGCAAAAACCCTCCACTTTTCTCTTGAGTCAATAAAAGTGTATTTACTCAGTGCTGCTTCATGAGGCTTGGCGCTTAGAAGTTGTAGAAGATGCCTACTTTCTTCTTTAAGTTGTAGAAAGGAATGGAAAGGGGTCTGGATTTTTGAGCCTCTCTTCAATTACACTAGGCACTGCTTTCTGAACATTATTCCATTTAACCTTCTCAACAACTCTTCAAGGTAAGTACTACCAACCTCATTTTAAAGATGAGGAAAATAAAGCTCAGTGAAGTTAAGTCATTGTTCCAAGGTCACAGATTCAAATCCAGGTGACCTGGCTCCAAAACCCATGCACTTACCTTATGAGGCACAGTCTTCGGGGTCCCACGGATCTGCCATCTAGCTTCTGTTTGACCTTGGGCCTGGAACATTCACTTCACCTCCTAGGCCTCAATGACTACATCTGTAAAATGGGAATGATACTACCTCTTTTGGACAAGTGATAGCCTAAGTTTTTAAGGAACCCTTGTAACCCTATCAAGCCTGTCATTCTAAATCTACTCGGGGAGATGTGACCATCATGAAACTAGTATTGTGTAACATAAGAAAGAATGAATCTAAGTGTTAAAATCTACCATATAAACAAAAAGTAATGCAGGAATTCAGAGGAAGATAACATGAACGTAAGCTGATGTTGTCAGAGAAGCCTCCCTTGGAACAGAAGTGGGATAAATTGGGACTAAAAGAATGAATGAGATTTGGAAAGCCAAAGGAAGAGCAGATTGAACAAAAGAAGAAAAATGTTTGAAATGAGCATGAGAGTGAAAAGAGCACTGCACACTATGATGAAGAAAACGACCGTTTATTGTGTGTTTATTATATAGCAGGAAGAGTGCCAAGCACTTTGTAAGCATTACTTCACTTAATCCTTGCACTAATCTTATGAGGTTAGCTATTTGAGTATCCCCATTTTACTGATGGGAAAACTAAGGATCAGAGAGGTGAAGTGATTTGCCCAGGGTCACAGAGTTATTAAATGGTAGAACTAGGAATCTGACTCCATGCTCTTGACTAACCAGGAAAGATGGCACATGTCAAAGAAGTTATTCAGAGGACTATGGAAAACCAGATGGCCTCTGTAGTCACTGAGATTATCAGTCTATGTGAATTAATTTTCCCATAAAGTGTTA
Source organism: Grampus griseus (assembly GCF_964374135.1). Taxonomy (NCBI): domain Eukaryota; kingdom Metazoa; phylum Chordata; class Mammalia; order Artiodactyla; family Delphinidae; genus Grampus; species Grampus griseus. The sequence continues at coordinate 70,146,265 of NC_139010.1, forward strand.
AGAAACACCTTAAAGATAAATTCCCCTAAATTCCTATAATTTGTCCTACCCTTTGAGGGAACAAAGGGTAGGACAAACCCAACTTATCTGATTTGACCTTTTCTGGGTATTCACTGCATCATTGTATTCACTGCATCATTGTATTTCTGCCAATGTCAATAGATTTCATTTTTCTTTGTTATATATCCTGATGTCATCATAAAGTCAAGGTGGTTTCCTGTATCTACTTTTCTTCCCTTTTGAAAATTATCCTTTCTTCCTCTTTTCAAAGTTAATAACTAATAACTTTTTTACTTAATAACTTGTCTATTATTCCATGTTGAAAAAACAACAGTGAGGGGGTTGGCAATGAATAAACAGATTTATTTCTTTAATTCCATCTGATAGATGGCAGCCAGATGAAGTACTTTACAGAGACACATTTCCCAAGGATTCTTTAGAGGAAATAGTTCTTTGAGATCTTTGTAGTCCAAATTTCTTTTAATTTCATTTAACAAAGAGTGCCAAGTTTTATTATTATTGTTATAATTTCTATATTAATTCTTCATGTGCCTATTGATATTTTTTTCTTTCTGTCTCTTTCTCCCAGGTTTGTAACTCTCAGCTCTTCTCTATGAGCTCTTTAACTAATACAACTCTTTCTATATGTTAGTGTATCAGAGAATCTGGTTCTCTGGAGGCTTTGGTTCTATCATATATTTAGTCCTTGTATTCTAAGCAATTCAAGAATTTAAAGCTAGACCTCTAACATAGAAATGACATGATATAAAAGGCCCTTTTTCACCGCACTGCACGAAATGGAAAAATCGAATGCTATGACTATGTGGATCAGGGGTCAAGAAGTGATCTGGCTTCAGATTAAGCCACCTTTGACCACTGGCCCCTTTGGGTTCAGAGAGAACTACTCTTTAGAAGATCACCACACTCTGAAGCACCCACATCTGCTTTCTTTCATCTGCAATGACAAAAACTCAGTCAACCTATCACCCAACTTCAGGGCATAAATGTTGTGCCTTCAAGGTTGGGGCCCCTACACTTGGTGGGAGTTTGTGCCCAGAGTGTGTGGCAGTCGCTTGAAGATTCAGTGACCATCACGTGAAGCTGCTTTTACACATTGCCTTGACTTTCTCAGGATGTCAATTATTAAAGACCAAAATGAATACCCAGCAAAGGGTAAGTCTTTCCAGACAGGAAGATTCTGGATCCCATGGTTCTAGATGTGAAGATTACCATTTGGAAAGGAAGTAAAGTGTGTTGAAAGTCAGCATTTGATAATAGTTACTGTTCTAGCTCTGAGGAATATAAATGAACAGAGGAAGGTACGGGTGAGGCGGTGGGGAGTCCACTTCCCATCCCCTCTCCTTGAGTGCCCAACTCTCCCTGGTGCCCTCCTGCGAAAACTCTGCCATGCAACCCCCCAACTGTGAGTCCTGATTAGGCAGGGGCACCACAGTGCATAGCCATTTCCTGTCAACCTACCTGGCCCTGGAGGGGGCCTCATACTGAAATACATAACCAAAGTATCTTAATACGACATAAATCCATTGGAAAACGACATGGAGAATTATGCAGATTGCACTTTCTTTAAAAATGACTGGCAGGTGGAGACGAGTTGGGCAGCAGTCTCCCATATGTGAACTGCTTTTCATTTCAGGTCGGAAATAAAGCCAAACTTAATCATCACGGCAGAACTGAATAACAGTATGCCTACGTGTTCAGTCCTTATGTCGATTCTTTCCCAGATTAACATTCGCCAAGAAATATAGAAAGCTACACTTAAAACAGAAGTTGCATAGTTCAATGCAAATCTGTATATTGAAAACCTACTATGTGCAAGACATCCTGAAGATATAAAAGTGGATGAAATATAACACTTCTTTCTATTGCCACCTCAGGCATTGCAAATTGTCAAGGTGAACACCTGGCTGCAAACACATGGGCTGAAGATTTGAAAAATAAAAATCAATGTCAAGGCCAAAATCCTGTCCTTATTCTCAAATCGATGACCAACTTCAGCCTGAAAGTGGGAATAAGATCTAAGTGTTAAATGCCCTTTGGCCTTAGTAAATCCTCCAAATTTCCAGTCCTGGCTACTTGCTGGCCAATTTGTATTTGTTTAAGAAAAACCATTGGTTCAACAAATATTTCCAGCACCTATTACATTCCAGGGACTATTTAAGGCACCAGAGCTGTAGCACTAAACAAAAAAAAGCAAAAATAGTTGCTTTCGTGGAGCTTACATTTTGGTAAAATCGTCACCTCCAGCACAGAAATTATAAGAGTAGATGTGTTTTCCATACAAAGTTGACAGAGAATATGTATTTTCTGCCAATACTTTCTAGGAAGAATTTTTATTGACTGACCTCTGAACTGAAAATAAACTCTTCTGATTTTCCCTCGGTGTGTCATGGATACCTGAAGTATACAGGTTAATAAACTTCTGTTTGTTTCTCTCTTGTTAAAAACAATAAAACAAACTCTTCTAAATAATACTGTTGATGAAAAATTAATCAGACTCTCTAAGAAAGAAATGGAAAATTTTATTCGAGCCAAATTTGAGGATTTTAACCCGAGAAAAGCATCTCAGGAAGCTTTGAGAATTGTTCCACCTGTTAGAAGTCAAGGCATAGTTATATAAATTTTTGAGACAGAGGGCTCTACGTTAAATGATGTACTATTGACAGTTTACACAATCCAGATCTAGCACCATCATGGCCCCTTACAAGATTAAGAAGGAATGTTATCTTTTAAGGAGTTGTCCTATTGATGCTAGGAGAATGTTGCTTTTTATGGTTGAGCAGGTATTTCTGCCGATGGGGAAGTTTGGTCGATGTATCATGCAGATACACAATGCACAGTAGTGGGGAGAGAGGAGGCCAAAGGGCAGAGAAAACTTTTTGTGTCTGAATTATTCTTGTCTTGCCATAAAATATGAATTTTATTTCATAATATGCATACTGGTTACTATTTAATTAAACCCTTATTTTAAAAAAATTATGTACTTACCCTAAAATTAAGTATAACTATGCTATTGCTTAAATACATACATTTTAATAAATCATTTAAAAATTTAAATACACTTAACATGCTGACAATATCAAAACACTTTCGTGTATTTGCTGTGATCTTGCTGGATTGCGGTTTCTTGGCTTTCCCCTCCCAGCAAACGTAATCTCTCGAATAACTTGGTTTTGTCCTGAGAAGTAAAAATCCCACTTGTGTACCCTTGTAAAGGCCTCAAATATTTTTCACTTCATAATTTTGCTGCATTTGCAAAGTAGTTGGAATGGATCAGACATTTCCTAGCAACAACTTTTGGATATAAAAAGTCTGGAATTTAACATTCCAATGATAAAGTGCACCATTTGGACAAAGCAAGGAATTAAGAACTTGCAGAGGTTTGCATTTATCAAAAGAACTAAAAAGAGAGTAATGTTGCCAATGCATTTAACAGTGGGGTTCCCAAGGCAGTGTGGTGCTGGTGGACAGCAAAACATCTGGATGTAGTCTGACCTTCACCGTGACTCACTGTGCAACCTTAGATGAATGACAAGTTCTCTGGGTCCCCATCCCTCTCCAGTTTAAACCCACATCTGGCCTCCAAATAAAGAGCCTTCCCTCCCAAACAATTTGATGAAGTAGATTGGATCTCCGTGAGTAATCCCATCTAGTTTTAAATAGAACCAGGTGGAACAATCCATCTTAGTGATAACATTTTGACTGATGTTGACACAAATCTCAGGAATTTAAAACGGCCCATGTCCTTTTCAGTACCAAAGGTCACTGAAATGATTTCCTTCCATGTACAAAATGATTTTAATAGAAATTTAAAAATCACATTACCTCCCCTAGATCTATTCTGGGGGTCAGAATGATCAGAATTGGAATCTTGGCTAAATCCAAATTGATAATGCTGGGAAATTCACGGGACTATAATCCTCTAGATAAAACAAGGGTGAGAGACTGGGCTGGTGGGTTGTTTTCAAATGGTTTCAAGACCGTATCTCCCTAGTTTTGTAACTCATTTCTTCAGCCATGAAAATAAATAACTGCACAATATTTTCAGAACTTAAATCAGGCTGAAATCAGGCAATAAGACTAAAAGCAAATGAATTTATTCTGCTTCTCTTTCACGTGCCCTTATTTTTTTAAGGCCATATTTATTGGAAATCTTTTAAGTTCAGTGAAATTTTCAGAATCATCTTGTTAAGTAATGGTTTGTATTCCATTACATAATTTTTTTTCCATAAAAATTGCCCTTGAGGCTAACACTGGCAATTCTCCCCCATCAGACTGAGAAAACACTCCTTAACAAGACTGTGAATTTTTTGTGTGTTTAAAAAGTTTTTTAAGCTAAGGGAAGGCCTAAAGGCCGAAAGATACCAGGTGAGTTTTTTTTGGTTGGTTTGGTTTTGGGTTTTGTTCTTTTTCCAGAAAGTTCATGCAGTTAAAGAAAAAATGCCACAGCTGTAGTTTCCCAAATGCTAGGAAGTCCAGCCGGTCAAAGTGTCAAGGCCTCACAGGTATAGGTGATGATAGATTCTGACATTCTGTCCTGACAAGATATAAAGCCTCCCAGAAATAATGAGGATCTAAAGGATAAATATGCCATGTTTTCCTTTGGACTATTTGAGATTGGGATTGACTAGGGTGTGGAAATTCTTCCCAACCTGCAGGCCTATGGAATACCTCCTGGGAATACAGGATAAACATTTATTTATTCTAATAGATGTTCTTTGGATCATCTGTTAAATTCACTTCCAAGAAAATCAAATCCCTTTTCCCATTCATTTGTAATTTGTGAAAATATATAAGATCTGTACATGATGTGGTGTGTGTGTGTGTGTGTGTGTGTGTGTGTGTGTGTGTGTGTGTGTAAAGCTTATATTAATTTCTCTTTCTGAAATTTTCAGTTTTCCTCATGACTGGACAGAAATTCAATCTCAAATAAATTGTGTTTTCAATCTGCCAGCTTATAATACTAAGAAAGCCTCTGACTTAGTCTAACATGGACTCACGTGACAAAGGAATGCTAAGCTTACAGGAACATTAATATGAAATGCAAGCCACCTCTTTCTGAATTATACATTTTTCATAACTCATTTTATTTTTAGTATTCATTTATATCATAGCTTATAATATGAAATGCAGTAAAATAAATAAAGCTAACTTATTTTAGGCTGGATTCCTGTTTAGTCATGAGGAAAATCCTGAAAGTTTGCAGAGAAAATAATTGATTTCAATTTTTTTTAATCCATAAAAATTACCTAGAGCTGCAATGAGTTGTACCAGCGCTAAGAAATAAATTGGGGTACTGGTCTAGATATGACAAAATCGAATGCATACTTTTCACAGTTATATTAACCTGCCTATTATCTGTACTAGGGAGATTTAATTGATTTACCTCAGTGTTTCTCAATCTAGGCTACAATTTAGAATTCTCTGGTGAGCTTTTGAAAATATACCAATGCATGAGCCCCTCCCCAGACCAAATTGAATCCGAATCTCTAGGGGTGAGACTTGGGCATCAGTACTCTTGAAAACATCCCATGTTGTTCTAATAAGCAGCTGAAGTTGAGGATCACTGATTTACAGAGAATCTGACCCTAGAAACATGAATGATCACATGGTCTATGGTCTAGAAGATGCCATTGCAGATCCACTACCAGCAGGTAGCAGTAGAGGGAAATAAAAAACCAGGCCAGACGCCAGCCCTGGTTAAGAAGCCTGGCCAATGTGTTACCAAACCCAGGTCCGGCTACTCGCCCCTCGAAAGCCAGTTCTCAAGAGACAAGTGTTGGTAGGAAAGGAAAGTTGCTTTATTTCGGAGGCCGGCAACTCAGGGGGTGGGGAGAGGGCGGACGCCTGTCCAAAGGCCGACTCCCCCCTCCCCCGACAATCAGGGGGCAAGAGCTTTTATAGACAGAAGGAGGGGGCTACACGCAGAAACAATACAGTCAGCTCTGACAGTTATCTTGAAATTGGTCATTGGTGGTCTGACCAGTGTCATCTCGATTGTTTCAGGCATAGTTAATCTTCAGTTCCAGGGTCAGTTTGTTTCCATTTCTTTGAGGCCAATTCTTAGAATTGTGGCAGCTTGTGTCATGGCTACAGTCTTGTCATCATGTAGTTCACTTTTCCACCTGGTGGGGCTTTCAGTATCTATAAGACAGCTCACAGGATATGGCTCAGAATATTATCTATAGCCCTTAAGGAGGACCTAAAGGTCCTTGACTATGCTTAATGACTAAACTATTATTATTTGGTGTCCTTTGACTGTTTTCCTCTGTTTCTGCATTTCTCACTTGTCTGATTAAACTTATTCTTTGGCTAAAGTTTTTCCACGGACAAAAGGCAGGCTGAGGACATGGTGGGGCAAGGACCATATAGGGTCCTACTCCGCTTCAAATGTACATTGGGCACCAAAAGGAATCTTTAAAGACTGGAGGACTTCTTAAAAATTATTCTCAAGGTTGTGTTTTTTGACTTTTTCTGAAACTTATCTTTGGGTCTGATATTTGGGAAGTTCAACACATTAAACCAAGGCAAGATATATGAAAGCCTGGAAAACGGAATGGGAAGGAAAAGAAATCACAGATTAAAAGATGTTTCTTTCTCAAGGACTTCTTTGCTTCCAAAAAAATGCAAAGTTATTGAGAGAAATATCTGTATCTATCTATCTCTGTATTTATGTTCTAAACACTCAAGACTTTGGAAAGAACCATGGAATTTAAAATTAAAGGTGAAGGAGTCTTGACGCCATGGCAGTGTAATCTTGAGCAAATTAATCTCTATGACCCCCAGTTTCCTCATTTGAAAAATACGGCTTAGATGGAAAAACAATTGAAATGCAAACCCCGTACAAAATTTTCAAATGTGCAACTGCTAATTATTTTCTTTAAAGTTGGCTTTCGGGTATATTGGAATTTCAAGGTCAATCCCTCAGCTACCATTTTTTGAGTGTCTCCCATGTACAGAGCCCTATACTAGGGACTTTGATCTAATGAAGGCCCTGACTTGTTACCAAGAATGGTTAAGAATACTCATCACAAAAGTAGCCATTGTTCTAAATACTTGTACATGCCTTGACTTTTTCTTAGTCTCAAACTAGCTAATAAGGAGTTAATAGTTCAATTAAAGTTACTTAAATGTGACTAAAATAGGACATTCTCTTCTCAGCAACTGGAAAGAGTGCTGGCTTCTGGAGAATAGCCGAGTTTTAAAATGTTTATATCCCCATGTCCTCCTGCCCCAAAAGGCTTAACAAAGATTCTGGTTGGAATTAAATTTACAATATGGTGACTAGACATTTCATTTTTACTGGGATGCAGTCTAATCCCCTTAGAGTATTACATTTCATCTATGTAAATATCTACAATTCGCAGATGCCTGTCCCTACTCCAATAAATTGCAAAAGACTGTTGATGATATTTGGCCTCCCAAGAGCTCACAGATTTTTTTACAAACTGTATCCAGTATTATTTTCAAGCTCTGCAATCAGAATTGTGAGTCTCGGCAGTCAGCTGCTTGGGCATTTCATAACACATAGCCTTGGACTGATAACTTGACTCTTGTTTGAAAGCCTTAACCCCTCAACTGCACTGTAGTTACTGAAGGGCAGGTACCAGGACTTCTGTTTCCTGTCTGTCCTTACAGTCTCCTATATGTCTCATTCACAGCAGAGAGTCAAAGATTCTCCATAATACAGAAAGTACTGGAATAGGATGGAGTATGGGAGGCCATTTGATCTAACAGTCTCATCTTCAGAGTAAGGTTGAAAGACTCCAGAAAGTCAAAAGACATGCCCATGGTAACTCAGTAGCAAAATGAGAACTTGAACCTAGCACTCCTAACCCCCAGATTCATTGGATTAATTGGTAAGAAGCATTAAACATCTCATAGATCTGATGGTTTGAAAGTCTGCCAGGAACAAAAAAGGAATAAAAAGTGTGGTGTCATTCTATTCCCCCAGCTCGCTACAGGTTCCCTAAGATGGAATGACACTAGGTTACCAGTCTGAGTAGAACACATGAAAGCAGAAGTAGTGGCATTTGGAGGGATAGAAGGATGTGGGACAAAAATGGGAGGGGTCTTCTATTCCAACCTACCTCCAGGAACTTTCCCAGCTTGTGCAGACCTGGTTCTTGAAAGAGAACAAACTGATAACCAGAGCTCTAAGTAAGGACTTTTAGGACATCTGCATATATTGGTCTGGATTTGGATAAGTGAGATGAGTGAGACAGGGATTTGTAAATAATAAAACACTAGACAAGCAAAAAGGAGATTATTATCGATCATTTATTTTAATCCAAAAAAGGCATGGCTTTCATTTGTACTTTCAAAATTTGGAGTCAGAAGAAAACAGTACCAAGAATGGTACAAAATTCAATCTCATGCTCAACATCACTAATCATTAGAGAAATGCAAGTCAACACTACAATGAGGTATCACCTCACACCAGTCAGAACGGCCATCATCAAAAAATCTACAAACAATAAATGTTGGAGAGGGTGTGGAGAAAAGGGAACCCTCTTGCACTGTTGGTGGGAATGTAAATTGATACAGCCACTATGGAGAACAGTATGGAGGTTCCTTAAAAAACTAAAAATAGAACTACCATATGACCCAGCAAGCCCACTACTGGGCATATACCCTGAGAAAACCATAATTCAAAAAGAGTCATGTACCACAATATTCACTGCAGCTCTATTTACAATAGCCAGGACATGGAAGCAACCTAAGTGTCCATCAACAGATGAATGGATAAAGAAGATGTGGCATATATATATATATATATATATATATGTATATATAATATGGAATATTACTCAGCCATAAAAAGAAACAAAATCGAGTTATTTGTAGTGAGGTGGATGGACCTAGAGTCTGTCATACAGAGTGAAGTAAGTCAGAAAGAGAAAAACAAATACCATTTGCTAACACACATATATATGGAATCTAAAAACAAAAATGGTTCTGAAGAACCTAGGGTCAGGACAGGAATAAAGACACAGACGTAGAGAATGGACTTGAGGACACGGGGAGTGGGAAGGGTAAGCTGGGACGAAGTGAGAGAGTGGCATGGACATATATACACTACCAAATGGAAAATAGCTAGTGGGAACCAGCCACATAGCACAGGGAGATCAGCTTGGTGCTTTGTGACCACCTAGAGGGGTGGGACAGGGAGGGTGGGAGGGAGATGCAAGAGGGAGGACATATGGGGATATATGTATATGTATAGCTGATTCACTTTGTTATAGAGCAGAAACTAACACACCATTGTAAAGCAATTATACTCCAATAAAGATGTTTAAAAAAACAAAAAAACAATAACAACAAAATTCAATCTCAGCTTTCACAATGCAGAATGGCCATATTTGTTCCCTTCATCACAGGAAAGCCCCAATTACTACAAGTGAAGTTCTCTCACTATTTTCTCATTCTAAGGTACATAGAAAGCACATATCTTTTATTGGATTCAAAGCCACACATGCTAAATATTTCAAAGGCTGACAAAACACAAGAACAGAAGGACAGCTTTTTGAGTAATCCTCGTGTAATGTAATGATTTCAGGCATTCCAGCACTTGAAGTTTACAAAGTTAAATGTCAGTTTCAGCTCTGTTACTTGATTCATGACAAGAAATCAATGACACAGTTACAATTCAGCTAATAAAAAGCTACTATACTTAGAAATCCCAGTTTTTTCCAATGGACTTTTTGTTTAACAGCCCCTCCCAACTTCCCCTTCTCCTCTATAAAAGTTTCCTCTCTTTTGTTTTACTAGACTTGCATGTGGTTCACCATAATTGCATGTCCTGAACTGCAATTCTTTGCTGCTCCCGAATAAACTTGTGTTGCTGATAAAATAACTAGCTGTTTTATTGTTCGAGTTAATAATAGTCAGTAGGTCAGCAGTATTTGTCAAAACCTATAAGGATTGTATAAAAATGAAAAACTCCCTAATTTAGCAACATAAACTTTTATAAATACATAAAAAGCAGAACTGTTTTCTATCCAATTCATCGTTCCACAAAATGTTCATTTAATCCACTCAGTGGATTACTGACCTACAAAAATCTTTAATTATTGATTGTTTTCTTCTTGGAATGTTCCATTCTTCAATTCCATTGTTTATTTAAAATGATCCTATTTTTGATAGAGTTAATTTGGTTTAAGTTTAAGTACATATAAGAATTTCTTGCTTCTACTCCTATCCATGAAAAAAAAAAAGTTTAAGAGATGGGTCATTACAGAATACAAAATGGAAAGCATAGGGGCTTTTTTGGTTGGTGTTTGTTTGCTCGTGTCTTGAGTTATTCTCAGATACCAGGTTTTCAGGTGTACCTGATGTTTTATCTGACACCATGAGGTGGGTTGTCTTTCTACCCTTCTGTGGGTCATTTCTGATTATCTTCTGGAAGCCCCTGCACATTGAGTCCCCAGGAGAGAAAACCCAGAAACATGGGCTTGCATTTTGGGGATAAGCCAGCTACCTGGCCAGGCACTAGATCTCAATGTTTTTCCATCTCAAATTCATAGTACTATTCGAAGTCAGCTGCATTTCCTGGACCCACAACATGCAAACTGTGGGTAATGAGCTGTTGTGTCCACCACGAGGCAGGGAAGAATGCCTCCATCATGGAGAGGAGGCAGCCTATGCTAGAAATTCACTGCAGTAAAGTCTGCTGAGAGATCCCTAACAAAGCCACTTCCTCATTCAAGCTTTGCTTTCAGGTGTGTCATCTTTTTCCTTGTATATAGTACTTAAATTCTTAAGCCACCAGTAGATGAGCCTCCTAATTTACTTCCTTTTCGTGACTTACGTTGCTGGTATCTTTCCTGATATCTGACTATGCATCATAGCAATGAAGCAACTGTTTTCTCTTTCAATATTTGTGCACACATATTTCTTTAACGTTTCAGGATGCTTAGAACTAAGCAACACCTACATTTCTTGGCTAATGATGCAAGTGCTACAATACTGTTAAATTTTATCCTTTACGGGGAGAAAAACGGAGCTCTGAGGCCTGTGGATTAAAGCAGTGATTCACGAATTTTGGGGGGCCTTAAGAATAATCTGCGTCCTTCCTCCTTAAATACAAAGGAAAAAACCCCCTGCAGATTGTAAATCCCCAGATTCCCCCTCCACCCATTGGAGATACTGATTGAGGTCCAGGAATTTGTCTTTTTTTTTTTTTTTAAACTAGGGCCCCAGGTAATTCTGAGAAATGCCCACAGATCATACTCTGAGAAACCCTGGAATGAAGGAGAGCTGTTTTAGCTATACTCACCCCTTTATTAAGCTGTTATCTGAGCGATCTCTAAGCGCAGAAAGAAACCCATGAGGAGTTAGAAAGTCCTTCTGTGAGTGAACTGAACAGTCCACAGTGGGAGGTTTCTGGACACCTCGGAAGAGATAAAGGCAAATGCTCTGTTACAAAAAATGGTCTCATTTCATCATCTGGTTGCCACCTTCTTCTCCTTCCTGCTCTCCCCCTCCCCCCTCATCCTGCTTTTCCTCCTCCCCCTCCTGTTCTAGGCACTGTATCCTTTTCTCCTTTCACTCTCCAACCTCCTTTTCCACCAGCTGTTGCAAAGTCTGTCAGGTGACTATTTTTAAGAAGGCGGAGTAGGTAGAAAGTATCATCTGCTAGCAGCACTTACAGGTGAGACTCAGAACTTCTGAAGAGCTGAGAGGCTGCTCTCTGCAGTCTTGGCATAATTACCTTTCTTATTTTTAGGAATAAAACTGGGAATAAATTACCTTTCTTATTTTTAGGACGAATCTGATAGGTGTGTATAAAGTGGTGGCGAAATTCAGTAGCACCCCGTTGCTCGGATCCTAGCAGGGGAGCATTCCTCCCCCAACCCTCTCCACACAAACACTCCCATTACCAGGAGCAGGCAAACATAGAACCCAGATTCACCATAACCCACCAGATTCAGAGCCATCGCACACAGGCGCTAAGACTCTGCCACAACGAAAACCTCCAGGAGCTGATTACCAAGGTTAGTCACCAGGGTGACTCAGCCCAAGAAGGAGCAGAGTTTTGAAGTAGCCGTTGGGGAATGCAAGGGTAGCAAGGCTAATTTAAGAGGTTGCTAACACAGACAAAGCTATTTACAAGCAAGGACTTTCATTCTTTTATCGGTGAAGCAAACCAGCTGCCCTGTTAGTCTTGACGCTGTAATCTGACCACTAAAATGGCAGTTGGTTAACAACATCCTCTCTCACCAAAGCCAAGAAACGGTGAAAAACTTGTCTCCAGGGACCCCTTTAGGGATAAACAGAGGGTAGTGCTTATTATCTTTTGATCCTTTAGCTGTTAGGAAGATAGGTGTTGCCAAAATGGGTGAACAATGACCAGTGGAGATTGAATCTGGTGTGTTTGTATCCATCTTACTTGTGGTTGAAAAGCTGGCTCTGGAGACTAATTGAGAGAAAAAGAGAAAGAGAGAGAGAAAGAATGGAACTTTAAAAAGCCACTCTTTTTTCCAAAAGCAAAATAGCTTGTCCTCTGGTGCTCCCACTAGGGGCCAGGCCTCTATCTTGCCTTATAGGGAATTAAGCTATTTTCCATCTGAGAATCTGGCTATCTTAAGCCTATGGAGGGAATCCTGAGTATATGGAAGGAATGGGATGCAAAATTCCCTCCTATGAGTAGGAAATGAATGAGCAGTTCTTTTTTTTTTTTTTTTTGCAGTACACGGGCCTCTCACTGCTGTGGCCTCTCGCGTTGCGGAGCACAGGCTCCAGACACGCAGGCTCAGCGGCCATGGCTCACGGGCCCAGCCGCTCCGCGGCATGTGGGATCTTCCCGGACCGGGGCACGGACCCGTGTCCCCTGCATCGGCAGGCGGGCTCTCAACCACTGCGACACCAGGGAAGCCCAAATGAGCAGTTCTTACTCAGGGTCACTCAACTCCTATTCTCCCCAAAGCCACCCAAACCTTCAAATATATCCTTGTTGATGCCTCTTGGATCATCAATTTATTCTAAGTTCAGGGGAAGAGCAGATACTGCAGTATATTATTAACCAACAAAATCACCGAAGAGGTTGCATAGATCTGCCAGAACCTGTTAATGTACTGCATCACTAGGCTGAATCCGGACACTGCAGTTCTAAACTATGTCACTATTTAGCAATTGATGTAATATATAGGTCTTACCAACTGCTTGTATAACACCTTGTTTGTCAAAATGAATAATCTGCATTTGTGGATTTGTTTTGCTCCTGTGTGCTCACTATCTCCTGAGAATGCAGAAGAATGAATGTGCTCTGCTTACTCATTCTTTCATTCACTTACTGATGGGCAGGTCTATTGCTATTGGCTCCTGGTCCTAGTTTAGAGTTAATACAACCATTTTAGTTAATACCACTATAAGGGATCAATTCTTCCGTTACTTTACCTTCAAGTTCCCAAATCTAAACTGAAGGAGGTTCTGCCATTTATATATTTATATATATGTATATATATATAAATATACACATACATATATATTTAAATTAAATAATAAAATAAATTGATTTAAAACATTTTCTCATCTAACATATTTTAATATTATAGAATATATATATTGTGATAAGTAGCTTGACCAAAACCATCATGTCCAAGTCCTGGAAAAGCATGAAACACTCTGAACAAAATAGCAACTGAGCTAACAGACTCATAGAATTATATAGCCATGACCCAGAGATCTATCAGCTCTCTCATTCTAGTGGAGGAAACAGGCCTCATTTCAGTAATTCAGGGAAGTGAATTCATCTGCCCAAGGTCAGAAATTAGTGGCAGAATCAGGCCTAAATTATAGTCTCTGGACACTAAGCCAAAATTTTTCATTACGACACCTCCCGTGTCAGCAATATCTCTTCTCAGAGAGTCATAAATTAATTACAAGTTGTATGATGATGAAAGCAATGGCCTTTTTGCAGAGCTAACACCTGACTCCTTTGAGCATCATGTAATGATGTTAGTGTTCCCAGCTCATCTGGCTAATTTCACCATGTTTAATTGGAGCTAGAAAAATTTCCTTCTTCCTTCGGTTGGTGGCCATTCCAACCAAAAAGTTTTCATCATCAAAGAGCCACGGGGAGTGAGGGTACTTTACACATTCATGTTCATCTCTGAAAGGTACTCAAGACCTGCCATCCATCACTTTATTGGCTCCTGTTTGGGCTGCTGTGGTAGGGACCACCATTGCTGTCATGGCTTTATCTACAGGGTTTTCCAAGTGTGACGTCTAATCTCATTTCATACTCTCCCCACAAACTCCTGTCTGTATCAGTGACTGCCTGAGGTTTCTCATTCATTCAGAAAATTATTGAATAGTTTCTCAGGCCTGTATTTGCTATTGAAATTTCTAGCACATGTGTGGTGCCTGTCACCGAGAAGGTGCTGAGTAAATGTTTTGATGACAAAATAGGTGGCATACAATTAGAGACATTTTGTTTGAATACAGTACAAGCTACCGCAAAATAATCATGCCTTTAATATTCTTATGTAATTTGCCAAATCACTTATTGCTTACAAGAATTATTGTAAAGAGAAAATCATGAAATACAAGATGAGAGATTTCGTGTTAAGTAGAAGCAAGAAGCATGGCTGGTTAATTACAAAGGAAAAGCAATAATATTATGGAGGTGTGCTAAAAGAGAAATAATGGCTTGAGGGAAAAAAGAAAAAGGTGGGGGAATGCTGTATTCAGGAAATATCCATGTGGGGATTCCCTGATGGTCCAGTGGTTAGGACCCCTCACTTTCACCGCAAGGGGCACAAGTTCGATCCCTGGTCAGAGAACTAAGATCCCATATGCCGCCTGGTGAGGCCAAAAAAAAAAAGAAAAATATTCATGTGCTGAGAATATCCTTAGTCAAGAAAATTTGGGAAAATACACAATCCAATTGTCAATCAATAATCAAAAATATGACAGCAGCATAATTTGTACAGTTACAAAATCTGTTATCTTTTTCTGGATCTTGAGTGTGTGTGTGTGTGCATGTGTGTGTGTATATCGTTATTCTAGGAAAGGTGAAAAAGACACATAGGAACCGTGGATGTAATCATAGAGCAGGAAAAGCCAAGCGTTTGGAGGACTGGTTTTGTAGGGCCACATTCTGACCAGCACAAACAAAGTGCTGTCAGCTCACTGATAGTGCACTGATTACAAATGTGACCAAGTGGAAAAACCTTCCTGCTGCCAAATTAGTCACTGGAAACTTGATAAGAAAGCGACAATGTAGTAGTGGTTACAAGTTCAGAGAAGCATTAAAATTAAAAGGGGAAAACCCTAAAAGGGAGGAAAAGGTGGTAGCTCACTCTGTCAGTCTCCTTAATACGATAAAATGGTCCCCAGTCCCTATCTCCTCATATATTCTAAGCTCCCCAAGTGATCATCACTCATGACCTCTTTGTTCTAAATACTACGGGCATTTTTCAGAACTGATCTTAATGTTCTGTTGGCAGCATTCCTCATTTAATGCTGGTGACTCTCAAACCTATTTCTAGCCAAGATCTTCTAGCACTGGAGATCCAAATGTTCCCCAACTGCCTTTATGTCAACAGGCACCAGGAATCTGTAAGCCAACAAGTTCAAGCTACTTACTGGTCTCCCTCTCTCCACGCTGCCCCTCATGTCACTGCTCAGCGAACAGCCCATCAGTCACCCAGGTAACCTAGTCAGACTTCTGAGCTCACCCTTGATTCTTTCATCTTCTCTAGATCACAAATATTCACTGTGTCCACATGTACCAGCAACTGTTCTAGTTTGGCCCTGGGATGGAGTAGTAAAAACTGTCCTTGACCTCACGGAGCTTATAGTTGTGAACATGCCTCACTCTCACCAATCCTGCTAACACTGTCCTGTTGTTCTTGAGGCAGCCCTCCTCTCTCTAACCCAGCCGCTGCTTTCCCACTTTAGGAATCCATCATTTCTTGCCTTGATTACGTCAACTGCTTCCTGAATCGTTTCTCTGATTCTAGGCTTGGCTTTCCAAACCATTTCCACAATTCAGGGAGAGAAAACTGCCTGAAACCAATCTTATCACGCCATCCCTGCTTAACACATTCCAGTGGCTCCTTACCGCTCTTAGATTAGGGTAAAACTCCTCAAGAAATGGCTCATTAAGTGGCCTGTAGGACACCTAGGAAGGAAGATAACATGGTGTCTCTTCAAACCTAAAGTCTTTAAATATTCATTCAACATTGTTAATCAGGAAAAAGCTGATTCTATTAATAAAACCTGAATATCCATTTATATCTAAAGTTAGGAATTTGCCATATGCATTGACTCTAACCTAGCATCTTTTTATGCATATATGCTTCATATATATACAGAAATGGATCCTGCTCTACATATTGACGTGTTATGTAACCTACTCTTTTTTTTTTTTTTTTTGCGGTACGCGGGCCTCTCACTGTCGTGGCCTCTCCCGTTGCGGAGCACAGGCTCCGGACGCACGGGCTCAGTGGCCATGGCTCACGGGCCCAGCCGCTCCGCGGCACGTGGGATCTTCCCGGACCGGGGCACGAACCCGTGTCCCCTGCATCAGCAGGCGGTCTCTCAACCACTGCGCCACCAGGGAAGCCCAATAACCTACTCTTTTTATTTTCATATTTCCATGTCATTAAACATTTTTCTACCACTGTGATGACCACACAGTGTTTTATTGATTTGTTTATTTTTAAATTTGATCTTTCCCAAAGTGATAAATGCACGTTAAAAAAATCAAATAGTATTAAAGGGTTTATAATAAAAAAACAATAGCACCCTGTGCCAACGGTCTCCCCTCCAGCCCTGGTCCCCAGAAGCGGCCATTTAAGAATATTTTAGCTAATTTAGCTAATATTTTT
Organism: Grampus griseus; assembly: GCF_964374135.1. Lineage (NCBI taxonomy): Eukaryota > Metazoa > Chordata > Mammalia > Artiodactyla > Delphinidae > Grampus > Grampus griseus. Next base: position 70,163,121 of record NC_139010.1, read on the forward strand.
ACTAACTGATCTCTATATTTCCAAATAATATGGGTATGCCACTTTTTATTGATTGATCTATTTTATCTTTTGACTTGCAGTGTGATGGAGTCAATAATTCAACCAATACCTTTTACTCACTACTATGTGCCAGACGCTGTTCCAGGCAATGAGCAAAACAGACAAGATTATAACGTTGTGAAACTTAATTCTAGGAGAAAGCCAATTAAAAAGCAAATAACTAAATACGACAATCCAATATACTACTATGTGCTATAAAGAAAGTAAAACAGAGTAAGAATGACTTCAGGTAAGGTGGTCAAGAAATGTTCCTCCGAAATGACATTTGAGTTGAGCCTGTATTGTGAAGATCTAGAACAAGAACGGTATTAATTAGGATAAGGGTCGGGTGCATGTAACAGACCCTATAACAATGGCCTAAACAAGTGACTTTGTTTTCTTTTTCTTTTTTTTTCCTTATGTAATAGCCTGAGGGTAGGCCAGCCAGGGGTCCAGGCTGCTTCTATTTTCTTGTTCCTCATCTGTAAGGTCCAAGATATCTTCACTACATTCATGTTTCCCAGAACAAGATGGAAGAAAGAGAAGGGTGCATCTCTTCTTTATAAGGGCACAACTCAGAAATTTCCCATGTCTTATGCTCACATACTTTTGGCCAGAACTTAGTCACATAGTCACAGCTAGCTGCAAGAGAAACTTGAAATGTGTTTTCTATTCTGGACAGCCATGTGCTGAGCTAAAATTCTATTCCTGTGGGAGAAGAGAATGGATAACAGGGACCAACTTATTCTCTGACAAAAGAACATTTTACACACAGGAAATATCAAGGGCAAAGGCTCTGAGGAGAGCAAGACCTTGACTTGTTTAAAGAAGAGAAAGAAGGCCAGTGTCACTGAATGATGGTTCAAGAGGGGAGGGTGGGAGGCTATGGGTTCAGGGAAGCAGACAGGGACCAGACCATGTGGAAATTTTAAACCATGGTAAGGAATTTCACTTTTACTCTAATTGCATTCGGAACCCACGGGAGACTTTTCAGCAGGGAACTGATTTAACCATTCTCTCTCACATCTTCCCCTTTTCCATTCCTTATTAGCATTACATCACTGACTTTGATTAAATCATTATCACTGTTAACATCAGTGTTAATTTTGCTCATTGCAGAACCAAGTAGTTTAACTGCAGTTCATTTTCCTTTCTTGTGTAGCCTTTGGTTTGCCTCATGTTAATATTATCATTTGTTTTTCACTTACATAATTATACACATATGCACACAATTACACAGCTTCAATTCATTCCAGAGTCTCTATCATACCATCTGTCATCTAGTCTGTCCAGTTGATCTTTTTCTGTCTTCCAGAAATTTCTTGTTTAATCTCTCAACCACTGATGGAATTATTCTTGTGAATCTATTTCTTTTTAATACCTTTACTACCATGTTAATGAATTTTGGGAAGGAGAGGAGAAAAATAAGCATCCTCTATCCACCAGTTTAATTGAAATTCCATTAATATTAATTCCATTAATATTTTAGCTTAAGAATTCTCTCCTTTTACAATAACTTTTAACAAATATACATTGAAAAGAAGACTCCCCTTTTGATACTTTTGTGAGACGTGGAAGATTCAAAAGGCTTCCAGAATGCCTCTGTCAGGTTGTTGCTTTGAATGTGTCTGAATGCCAGGAGGGGATGCTCAGGCCACACTCATCTTTCAACTCCCAACTTGGACGCTATCTCTGCCCACACCATCCTATTTCCCCTATAATGTATTCAATATTATGACTCCCCATTTACTTTGTATATTCCACAAGCCCTGTAAACGCAGGTATCTCCGTATTTTGGGTTGTTTTCGAAATGTTCTGTTTATTGCCTGAGCTCCTTTTGTGGACACTTAAATGTTTCTAGGCTGTATTGACGCTGCCCACCTAGTCCTTCAGTAGAACCTTTCTCACAAGCATCTTTGATTTTTTTTAGATACAACAGCCACTCTGAGCTTTTATCTTTTATGAGTATCCCAATTGTACTCATGTTTAAAATTCACTTTAAATGCTACCTTGTCCCCGTAAGGAATCAAGCCCCTTCCTCTGCCCAGCAGAGTGTCTTACAGATAATTAGCACCCAGTAAATGTTTCCTGAATTAATGAACTAAGTCATTCAATGAGGATTTAAATGAACGTTTCCATGCTATGTATTAAAAAAATTTTCAAGCTTCTACCATTAAATATTGAGCAGCTGGAAAGGCCAGCATTGTTAATGTTAAGCACGATTCCTAGCCTAGACACAGACGTGTAGCAAAAGGATATTCAACATTTTCCTTAATTGTTTATTTGGCACAGCAAGGGTAATGTAACCAAACCCATCTGTTTCCTCTTGTCCAGGGATTTCAAATGGTGACAAAAAGAACTTTATGCTGACCTTCTCACGACTCCTAACTTAACTCACCTGTTCTTCGTCAGAAACTTGTTAAAAATTTTAATACATATGAATAAATTACTAGAACACACCTGGGGTAAGTAAAGAGTTCTTATATAAACGTCAACAGCTTAGAAACAAAAAGATAAGTTTCTTGGCCGATTATTCTCATGACGTGAATAGCTGAACTGTTTAAAACACTGTGCTGTATTATGCACTTAAAAGAACCTGGATGTTAACCAGGAATTATATAATTAAAGGATTTAAGACTAAACAGGACCCAAATAAGTTCTTTATCTCATTATCGAGCCTTCACAAAAGATCTTAAATAGCATGCTGCAATTTTATTTTATTTTATTTATTTATTTTGCGGTACGCGGGCCTCTCACTGTCGTGGCCTCTCCCGTTGCGGAGCACAGGCTCCGGACGCGCAGGCTCAGCGGCCATGGCTCACGGGCCCAGCCGCTCCGCGGCATGTGGGATCTTCCCGGACCGGGGCACGAACCCGTGTCCCCTGCATCGGCAGGCGGACTCTCAACCACTGCGCCACCAGGGAAGCCCTTATTTTATTTTATTTATTTTTTTTAACATCCTTATTGGAGCATAATTGCTTTACAATGGTGTGTTAGTTTCTGCTCTATAACAAAGTGAATCAGCTATACATATACATATATCTCCATATCTCCTCGCTCTTACGTCTCCCTCCTGTCCTCCCTGTCCCACCCCTCTAGGTGGTCACAAAGCACCAAGCTGATCTCCCTGTGCTATGTGGCTGCTTCCCACTAGCTAGCTATTTTACATTTGGTAGTGTATGCCACTCTCTCACTTCGTCCCAGCTTACCCTTCCCCCTCCCTATATCCTCAAGTCCATTCTCTACGTCTGCGTCTTTATTCCTGTCCTGCCCCTAGGTTCTTCAGGACCTTTTTTTTTTTTTTTTTAGATTCCATATATGTTTTAGCATACAGTATTTGTTTTTCTCTTTCTGACTTACTTCTCTCTGTATGACAGACTCTAGCTCCATCCACCTCACTACAAATAACTCAATTTTGTTTCTTTTTATGGCTGAGTAATATTCCATTGTACATATGTGCCACATCTTCTTTATCCATTCATCTGTTGATGGACATTTAGGTTGCTTCCAAGTCCTGGCTATTGTAAATAGAGCTGCAATGAACATTTTGGTACATGACTCTTTTTGAATTATGGTTTTCTCAGGGTATATGCCCAGTCGTGGGATTGCTGGGTCGTATGGTAATTCTACTTGTAGTTTTTTAAGGAACCTCCACACTGTTCTCCATAGTAGCTGTATCAATTTACGTTCCCACCAACAGTGCAAGAGGGCTCCCTTTTCTCCACACCCTCTCCAGCATTTATTGTTTCTAGATTTTTTGATGATGGCCATTCTGACTGGTGTGAGGTGATACTTCATTGTAGTTTTGATTTGCATTTCTCTAATAATTAGTGATGTTGAGCATCTTTTCATGGGTTTGTTGGAAATCTGTATATTTTCTTTGGAGAAATGTCTATTTAGGTCTTCTGCCCATTTTTGGATTGGTTTGTTTGCTTTTTTAATATTGAGCTGCATGAGCTACTTGTAAATTTTGGAGGTTAATCCTTTGTCAGTTGCTTCATTTGCAAATATTTTCTCCCATTCTGAGGGTTGTCTTTTCATCTTGTTTATGGTTTCCTTTGCTGTGCAAAAGCTTTGAAGTTTCATTAGGTCCCATTTGTTTATTTTTGTTTTTATTTCCATTTCTCTAGGAGGTGGGTCAAAAACGATCTTGCTGTGATTTATGTCATAGAATGTTCTGCCTATGTTTTCCTCTGAGTCTTACAGTGTCTGGCCTTACATTTAGGTCTTTAATCCATTTTGAGTTTATTTTTGTGTATGGTGTTAGGGAGTGTTCTAATTTCATTCTTTTACATGTAGCTGTCCAGTTTTCCCAGCACCACTTATTGAAGAGGCTGTCTTTTCTCCATTGCATATTCTTGCCTCCTTTATCAATGGTAAGGTGACCATATATGTGTGGTTTTATCTCTGGGCTTTCTATCCTATTCCATTGATCTATATTTCTGTTTTTATGCCAGTACATACTGTCTTGATTACTGTAGCTTTGTAGTATAGTCTGAAGTCCTGGAGCCTGATTCCTCCAGCTCTGTTTTTCTTTCTCAAGATTGCTTTGGCTATTCGGGGTCTTTTGTGTTTCCATACAAATTGTGACATTATTTGTTCTAGTTCTATGAAAAATGCCATTGGTAGTTTGATAGTGATTGCACTGAATCTGTAGATTGCTTTGGGTAGTATAGTCATTTTCACAATGTTGATTCTTCCAGTCCAAGAATATGGTATATCCCTCCATCTATTTGTATCATCTTTAATTTCTTTCATCAGTGTCTTATAATTTTCTGCATACAGGTCTTTTGTCTCCTTAGGTAGGTTTATTCCTAGGTATTTTATTCTTTTTGTTGCAATGGTAAATGGGAGTGTTTCCTTAATTTCTCTTTCAGATTTTTCACCATTAGTGTATAGGAATGCAAGAGATTTCTGTGCATTAATTTTGTATCCTGCTACTTTATCAAATTCGTTGATTAACTCTAGTAGTTTTCTGGTAGCATCTTTAGGATTCTCTATGTATAGTATCATGTCATCTGCAAACAGTGACAGCTTCACTTCTTTTCCGATTTGGATTCCTTTTCTTTTTCTTCTCTGATTGCTGTGTCTAAAACTTCCAAAACTATGTTGAATAGTAGTAGTGAGAGTGGACAACCTTGTCTTTTTCCTGATCTTAGAGGAAATTGTTTCAGTTTTTCACCATTGAGAATGATGTTGGCTGTGGGTTTGTCATATATGGCCTTTATTATGTTGAGGTAAGTTCCCTCTATGCCTATTTTCTGGAGGGTTTTTATCATAAATGGATGTTGAATTTTGTCGAAAGCGTTTTCTGCATCTATTGAGATGATCATATGGTTTTCCTCCTTCAGTTTGTTAATATGGTGTATCACATTGATTGATTTGCATATATTGAAGAATACTTGCATTCCTGGAATAAACCCCACTTGATCATGGTGTATGATCCTTTTAATGTGCTGTTGGATTCTGTTTGCTAGTATTTTGTTGAGGATTTTTGCATCTATGTTCATCAGTGTTATTGGCCTGTAGTTTTCTTTCTTTGTGACATCCTTGTCTGGTTTTCTTATCAGGGTGATGGTGGCCTCGTAGAATGAGGTTGGGAGTATTCCTCTCTCTGCTATATTTTGGAAGAGTTTGAGAAGGATAGGTGTTAGCTCTTCTCTAAATGTTTGATAGAATTCGCCCGTGAAGCCATCTGCTCCTGGGCTTTTGTTTGTTGGAAGATTTTTAATCACAGTTTCAATTTCAGTTCTTGTGATTGGTCTGTTCATATTTTCTATTTCTTCCTGGTTCAGTCTCAGAAGGTTGTGCTTTTCTAAGAATTTGTCCATTTTTTCCAGGTTGTCCCTTTTATTGGCATATAGTTGCTTGTAGTAATCGCTCATGATACTTTGTATTTCTGCAGTGTCAGTTGTTCATGCTGCAATTTTAATGTTTAAAAACTGGATAAAGATTTACATTTATATATTCACATCAACACTGTTGACCATTTTTATAAATTGCATTGCATTGCTTATTCAAGTCAGCTGCTGTTATCGACCACAGCAATTCCACTTCTAGGTACATACACAAGAGAAATGAAAATATATGTTCACATAAAAATTTGTACAAAATGTTAACAGCAGTATTATTCACAAGAGCCAAAAAGTGGATAACCCACATATCCACTAGCTGATGAATGGACAAAGTGGGTATTTTCAAACACTGGAATATTATTTAGCCATAAAAAAGGAATGGAATACTTACATTGATACATGCTACAATATGGGTGAACCTTGAAAACATTGTCAAAAAAGCCAATAACAAAAGACCATGTACTAGATTCTGTTTATATGAAATGTCCAGAATAGGTAAATCTACAGGGACAGGAAGATTTGTTGTTGCCCAGGACGAGGGGGTGGGTGGTAGTCAGTTGGGTGGTGGGGAGGAGAGGAGATGCCTGGGGAGTAACCACTAATGAGCATAGGATTTCTTTGGGGGTGATAAAAATAATCTAAAACTGATTGTGGCAATGGTTGCACAACTCCATAAGTATACCAAAACCCAATGAATTGTACACTTTAAATAGGTAAGTGATGTGGTGGTATGTGAATTATAACTCAATAAAGCTATTAAAAAAAAAAAGAAAACCAAAACATAACAAAACAGAGTTTAGCACTCTTTCCATGGATAAAAGCCACTAATAAAAAAAACTGACTGATTTAGCAAAACAAGGGTATTTGGCCTTTATTCCCCTTCCAGATACTGTTGCTTTTGGTTCATTTACAATTTTATCTGCTTATCCCACGTGATACCTAATCAGAGCTCAGAGCCTTGGCAGGAAGTCCACAACAGTTCTTTCAAACAAACTTAAAAAAAAACAGTTTAATAACATTATCTAATAGTGTATTAAAGCATTGCTTTGAGCATTGCTTTATGATCTTAAGCTCCTTGCTTTCCATTTTGAAACAGCAGAAGGGCTTATACAGGTAATGTAATTTGACTTTACGAAATTTCCCCTTTCATTGAAAAAAAGTCTATCATATTTAGGACAAACAAATAGTGTTCTTAGGTGTTTTAAATCCCTATGTAATCTACAATAGCTTTATAGGTATTTAAACCACAAAATGTAGTCCCAAACAGAACAGCAGCACTTATATAAACCAAGTTTAATTTAAATTAAATGAACTTCTTAAAGACCAGTTCAATTGATCACTCATGAATTGTTTACATGCGGTTTTGTTTCTTAACTAGTTTCACGTGTATCCTATTTCATCAACTAGCTCATACAACTCCAACCTACCCAAAGTTTCCTTTCTCAAGATCTAAAACCACACTAATTTATCTCTTAACTATCTTACATATATTAGCTTTTTTTCCAGCCCCCTATGGAAATGCTAAGCTCCTCAAAGGCAAGGATTTTGTGTTAAATGTCAACACCTCAGATATTCCATAATTATCGTGTTTCTCAAGGTTCAAGGCTTAGCCCAGTTCTCCTGTCAAGCTGTGTATATTCATATATGTATAAGTGTGTATATATCAATATCTATCTCACTTTTACTTCATTTCCAACACATAGGTATATGTTGACTGCCCCCAGATCTTCAAAAACTCTCAATATTCTTCAGAATAACCTCTAAACTCCTTAGTAGGGTTATCAGAGTTGTGTGCCATCTTCCTCCACCTATTCCTTCTAGTCTGAACTCCACACGCCAACACACGAATTGCTCAAAGCTCCTCTTGCACAACTTACACTGTCACAGCTCCAGGACTTGGCTGTCTCTTAGATTTCTCTCCAGCCTATGAAAGGTCTGTTAACTCTTAGATTTCTCTCCAGCCTATGAAAGGTCTGTTAACTCTTAGATTTCTCTCCAGCCTATGAAAGGTCTGTTAACTCTTAGATTTCTCTCCAGCCTATGAAAGGTCTGTTAATGTTTTAAGGACTGTGTAAAAAGGCATCTTCTCTATGGACTCTTCCTTATCAGAATTAATTTCTGCCTTTGAAGTGTTTGGTATTATACCACTTGTCACGGTGCCTAGGGACATGTCTTTCACTCCTAATACTACTTTTCTGACATTTGAGACTATTTTATTTATGTGTGAATCCCTGAACAAAGAACATGTTTATACCCCCTTCACCTTACACAGAATAATCACTCAATAAATCCTTGTTAGATTGAATTATTCTTAATTTCCACACACCACCAAGAATAGTGTGGGGCACATAGCGGTTACTCAACAGATAGAATAAGTTCTAAGAGAGAGGATTCAAATACTCAGTGACTGATTTTAGTGACAATTAAACTAAAGTGATAGATCTTGACAAAAAATAAAACTTTATTCTCTAAATTGTTCCTACACTGAAGTCATGGACATGTTAATATACCCAAACAATCAACTGAGTAGTTTCAATATATTTTTATTTTTAGTGGTTCTTCTGGAATCACACTATTTTCACCTGAGGAAAACATGTAAAAGAATTTTGGAAGTCAGATTCTTAGAACATAGATGGATTTTTCACTGTTTATTCAAGATTCATTCAAGCATTTACCATCTGTTAGAACTGTCTCTGAACCAGACCACATACTGAAAAAGGTACTAGATCATAAGATGAGTAAGATATGAGCCCTGCCCTGAAAGTGTTTACAATACCCCAGCGGAAGGATCTCAAAGGAATCTGGGTTTTGGTGCTGGTATAATTAGCTCTGTATCGATGAATCTGGAAATTCTTGAAAATGTACTCTCCTAAATTCAGATTACAATATTTATGTTTCAATGTATATTAAAAACAAAGCTATAACGATATTCTATTTAGAAAACCACTTTGGATTCACCAAAATAGCAAAGAAACATAATTAGGCGCTACGAATCAGGACCTGGAACTAGGTTGAGGCAAGAGAGATTTCCTAGAATAGCGTTTAAGGAGACACTCACTCTCAGGGTCATGCAAGTGCAGGGTCAGCCTTAACAAGGATTTTTACCTTTTGCCTCTTTAAATTTTACATTCTAGGCATCTCTCCTGCCTCACCCTAGTTCTGGCCTGGCTATGACTGTTTAAGAAAAGAATAATTTTGTGTTATACTTGGTGTTGTATAATTGGTCCACTCCATGACAAGTGTTTTATAAAATATTTCTGGCTTACCAAAAGTAGAACAGTGCAATCATGGGGGATTGAGTTCCTAAGCAAAAAGAGTATGCCTACTTTCTGGAGAAGGGGTAGATACTAAGGGAAAGTTGAAATATAATTAGCATACAAAATGATTACCAAGTTAAAAGCTTCCAACTACTCAGATTAGAAGGAATTCTCATACCTAAACCATTCTATTAACTATAACCATTAGCTTATGATTTTGCTGATTTCAGATAACTTATTTGGAATTTTTCTAAGATCAATACCAAATGAACTGAATGAACAGCAATAAAACAACCAGAAAAGTTACAAGGCAATATCAATAGTCTTTCAAGACAGATAATTTTGGGTATTAGTACTTGGAGTTCCCTAGTCTAGTATAGATGGTTATTCAGGACCAAATGAGGAAATTCTAAATGCATTTGGTTCACAAGAATATAACTCAATAACTGAAGAAAGCAATAATTTAGTTTTTCTGAAAACTAGTTTCATATTTAGGTACATTAATAAATACAGGGTCAATGATAAATAACTTAGAAATAAAAGGCATTGACATCAAGTGGAAAAGGTTTTCCTATTAAATCAAAGTCATGAGAACTTGAAAACATCCTGTCAAGTGTCGGTGCATCTGGTAATTCAGTGTTTAGATAAGAGTGTAAAGGAGCTTTCTGAAAAGTTCCGAATACATGTAATGTATAGTAAAGCATTTTCCCCTTTGTTGGCTTAATTCTATTTCTTCTTCTCTACACATGGTAAGGATGTTCAAGAGCTGCCATCCATTTATTTTGGGTTGATGGTAGATTGTTTTCTTCTTTTGTTTTGCTTTAAAATTGAACATTTTTACCTACCCAAGTGTTAGGTTATTGGAACTAAGAATTTCACATACAGTTCTCAACAGAGCCTTGAAAAGTTCGGTTGTTGCGACTTATTTGTAAAATAAATCCCATATTTGGGATGGTCCCTAAATGAGGTTTTGCATATTCTGCAATAATAACAGCAAAACAAATCATTCCAAGCTGCCATAATGGTGCTAATTGTGTAGAAAGATGTTTTTGTGTTTGAAAATAAGATGGCTGAGGCTGCTTTTAAATAACATGCCTGGATTCCAAAGCAAAACATTCAAAATCATGAAAAATCTTTTTACCAATGAAAAATGACAATTCTAGGAAAAAACTATTACTCAAAAAAAAAAAAAGACCTTAATGACTTGGCCATCTCCTCTATGGTAAAAATACCTATATTTGTCGACTACATGCAATTTTTCTAGTTATAACTCTTAATTAATGATTTATAAAAAGTTTAAAACACCAAGCCCAAAGAAGTCAAAACATTTTAACTATGTAATTGAAATCAACTCAGAACATAGTTACACTGGATTTATTACTACTGGGCCCCAAATGCTTTTCCTTCCCTAAACATGATTCCCTACTAACACCACCATAACAAAGTAAAATCCAAGTTTATGAAAATAAAGTTCGTGGAGAGTACTATTCTTCTGGTGACCGAAATCATCACAGAAAATAATTTTCCATTAAAACATTAAGGAATCCCTAAATTAATTTCATTAGAGGCAATGGAAGAATACACATATATACACATGCATACTTTCATTATGCTAGCCATTTTCTTATTTAAACCCTATAAAAACATTTTTAACATGTATTGCCCCAAATTTTCATTTTGGATCAGTTAATCTCTGTTGGAGAGATCAAGACTCATAAATAAATTATATAATCTCACTTTAAAAGAAAAAATTGCGGGCTTCCCTGGTGGCGCAGTGGTTAAGGGTCCGCCTGCCGATGCAGGGGACGCGGGTTCGTGCCCCAGTCCGGGAAGATCCCACATGCCGCAGAGCGGCTGGGCCCATGAGCCATGGCTGCTGAGCCTGCGCTTCCGGCTCCGCAACGGGAGAGGCCACAACAGTGAGAGGCCCGTGTACCACAAAAACAAAAACAAACAAACAAACAAAGAATTGCAATCTAAACTTTTACTTATCTAATGTCTTGAGTAAACAATTCAGATAAACATTATTCCCGCAAACTTTTCTCCATCATTTACTGGGTAGTTGTCTAGTCTCTTTGAGTCATCTTTTTCAGAGTCAAATTTTGACTTACTGTCACTGAAATTTTATAAGATTGCATAAATGTCAGTTATAAATCCTAAAAACCAAACGACACTATGGCAAATTTAAGATCAATTTTTTATTTAAGTATACATATCATAGAAAAGCTTTATCTCATAAAAATATGCCCCATATTAAATAATTTTAAAGATACGTAATTACTTACATATAATGCTTTCAATCTAGTTTATTATCATGAATCCTTTGGTCCCCAAACCTGCCTATGTTTACGCTCCTACTGTTGGATGCGGAATACAACAGCCCCACAGGGAGGGGCAAGAAACAAGGGTACTAGGCAGACCAGTCTCAATTATCATTGATGATGCTGAGAGGTCCTGCACTGTGAACATGTTATTCAAACGTAAATGAGAAAATAAGCTGTATGAATGACCTTCATGAGGTTTTTCACATAAAGTGAAATATCATATCACTGAAGATTTAACTACTAACAAGCTAGGCCTAAGTTACTTAACTACTTCTGAGTCCTCTGAGGTAACATCAATATCCAGCTTCCAGCTTCCACTCTTCAAAATATTTCTCCATTGTGCGCCTGGATCTCAAGGTGCCAACATTCACGGTAGGTATGATTTTCTGCGGCTTCAGCCATTGAACAAAACGTTTCATCTCTAGGTAGCTGCTGTGTTCACTATAAGGAATCCCTGCAACACAAAAGACAGTGCCTACTAAAAATCAAACTAATAAAACTGCACAAGCCCAAAATAAAATAAAAGAGAAAAGGAAAGCAATCCAGAGTATTTTTGCCAAAAATTCATTGGTGCTTTTTTCTGATAACAAAATTTGCTAGTATCTTTTACAAATAATAAACATTAAAATGATACAAAAACTTTTGAACATTAAAAAATTCTATTACTTTGCTATGTAGACACTTAATAATAGGCATTTCTATAGATTCTTATTTATAAGTAGGCTTTTCTTTTTAAACAATTCTTCCCTTTAAGCACTTTGCCCAGCTATTGATTTCAGGAAAATTCTGGAAGAAATATGAGTAAAATTTAAAGAATGACAAGCAGAAGACTCTTGATTTCCACAGCAAGTAAGCAGATTCCATTCCCAAGCTTTGTACACATAAAAAGGAAAAAAAAAAATGAAGTACTAAAAATCTCTTCATCTTCTTTACTGAAGATCAAATACCTCAGAGAAAGAGGGAGAAAGGGTCCTGTTTTGAGTAAACTAGGATCCAAAAATGTTTCCGTCAGCCATTATTGTAATAAGCCAATCTCTGAGGACAATGGTAAACATCCTCCAAAGATGAAAAAATTAAAGTCAAGTCTGTATCTCTTGCTGTCATCACATCTAATCCACTGTCTTCCTGTCTTGATGTCGCAGCGTCATTTAAACTTCCAGAACACAATGGCACTACCCACCCCTCCTTTCAAGTAGTTCTACAATCTCCCCTACATGTCACTGATCACACATACAGACTGATCTGTATTAGTCAATGTCTATTTACTAGTCATACTCCCTTATATGCATTTACAACATACTAAAGATACAGGTGTAGAGCATGAGGAATGATTTGAACCTGTTAAATTATTAAAGATTCTTTGGTGCCTCTTTTTCCTTGGATCTTAGTTTTACTGCTTTTAAAAAAAATGTAAGGTAATTACAAACATTAAGAGTAAAAAAATTGAATAATTATACCATATATTGAAATGTTTCCTTTGGTCTGGGGAATAATACCCGCCATACTAGTTAACTTGTTAGAATGCGTCCATCCTGTAGGTCGAAAAGCCAAAATCTGATCATATTTCCCACCACACTTCTTCAAATGATTCTGTAAACCCTGTTAAATAAAAAAAGGATATTTATTTAATGGTCAGTGAAGATGGGTTATATGGAATAAAACAGAATGATTAAAATGTTACATTGGCATAGTCACGGAGTTTTCACTTGGTGAACATTAACTTGGAAAACCTAGTGCTGTGCTCCCCCCAAAAATAAAATCACCGAAAAAAAAAATCTTTTCCCCTTTACTTACCTAAGTTAAACAAGTTTTAGTACAGTCTGAGAAAAATAAGATGAGGCAACTTTAAAGATAAGTAATCATGTGTTTTAAAATTACAATTCAGATAGCTACCAAAAACAAACAAAACAAACACCTCTCCAAATCCTACAATTATTAGGATATTAGAGATACTAGCATCTAATACTATCCTTATGAGAGATACTGATATTAACACTGGTAAACATCAATCCAAACATATCCTCATACATATACACCAGTAGAGGTCTGACAGATGGATAAAATATGGAAATAACTTTATAATGGCATTATACTCAACTCAGACATACATTTTAAGATGCATAGTATCTAGTGTTCCCTTTTCAAGTGTTTACTCCTTTTCACCCTTTATGCATGAACTAGAATAATTTCAAAACTTTTCACAGTGCTATGATCAGAAGTAATATGCTAATAAATCTTGAGGTCATCATTAGTGAGGTCATCATTAGTGAGGACATTAGGTAAGATTCTCAGAAAATCAATGACAAATGTTCAACCTTTGAAAGATAAGAGAAATCCAGATAAATGTAACAATGACAAGAGGGATACAAAAAAACTCTAATACTTTTTGGGCTAAAGATTCAACCCAGAGTGTCAAAGGCTTAGTGTAAATTTATAATAAAATTTTAATTTTATTTAAAACAATAAAAAACCTAAAGTGTATATAGTAACATCTTGGATTTCTAGAAGTCTTTTTTTTCTTCTTTAACCATACATACTCTACTGAATTTTTAAAAGATGCTGGTAGGAAGTTCTGAAGAAATGATAAAGACAAATTCACTCATCCATCTATTCATTTGTTCAATAAATATCTGTTCCTGTATTAACACCAGGTGCTGATGTCAGAGTGGTGAGACACAGCCTTCACCTTTTGGAAGTTTACAGCCTAAGGGGAAGACATCAATAAACACCACCTTCTGAGTCTTTTTTTTTTTTTTTTTAATGGAAACCATCTACCCTTTCCTAACTTTTTAAGACTCTCATCATCTATTATACCATCAGCACCTAGGAACTTACAGATTGATCTCTTCAGAAAGGACTCATTTTTTAGCATAAATTTCTAGAAATGGAGATAGTTGAGGATTTACCCTCTTTTCCATTATTATCCAAGTGGATGAAGAGTGCCAATTTCTCTAAATCTCAGCACAGGAATATTACCTTTTTTAAAAGTCCACCAATTTGGTAGAAGACAAACACATCATTTTTTAAAAATTTTTCTTTTTGATTACTATTTAAAGGTTGAACAGTTTACTGTGTTTATCAGACATTAAGATTTCACTTGACAAATTAATAATAACCCTTTGATTTCTCTTTTGCATCAAATAATGATCTTTTATTAATTTGTATACCTACCATTAAACAGTCATATTTCTTACCAACTACTACCCCCCCCCAAAAAGTTTAAGTTATATAGCTATATAACTAAGTTTTCATTACCATAACCCCGGCCCTGCAAATTTTCAGATTTTTGTCTTACTTAGTCTAAGATCTATCGTAATACTATTTGCTTAATTACTAATCCCTCTCTCTTCCTGTCCTCACAAAGAAAAGGAAATAATAGGAAACAGGTTTAGCGCAATTAAACACATAATATCATAAACTGAGAGTCCAGCTATCAATGCAGGTCATCAAACTTATCCATTCTTATTTGCCTCTGTTAAAACACTCGGGAGAACCCACTCAGAAGTAATTTCATGCTTTTCATGAGACAAATTAGAGTTACCATGAAAACATCATTAATCTGTACCACAAACAAAAACATAGGATATTATCATATAAGCCAAACACACAGAGAAGACTGCTGACAGCCACTAGTCTTTCATTAACCACAACTGCAGAACTACTATCATGAGGAATTTTATTATCATTTAGTCAACATAAAGTCCCTGATCTATGACTTGTCTCTCTGTTTAGTGGTAACCAGTTTGTGATTAAAATGCATTCAGTAGATGCCCCTAAAGTTATTTTTTCAGTATGCAAATAATCATTTATAACATTACTGTTATAATGTTTTGCCACATCCCATGAATAAGGTTTAAATCAGAGGTGATAGTAAACTATATACTTACATATATGAACTTGGGATGTTGAACTAGGTAGCACGAATGGTTTCATTTATAGGGTTTCTAAGTCTTTCAAGCCTGCCTTAGAAACCCTGACAATTGTATCAGGTTTACATTTTCACAAAAAAGTCATTAGCTCTGATACGATAAAACTATTTTTGGCTGGTAAAAAAAACTGGCTTTAAGTACTAACTAAAATATAGTCTTATGGTAACTGTCAGCTTCTGCTCCGTCTGTGTTCTGAAGATATGAAATTGTAAAAAATGTCATCAATATCTGGCCACTTTCATGGAGGAAGGGGAAGGGCTACTGAACAATACCAACAACCTGTGACAAACAATGGAAATAATACAGGCAACGATTTCAGATATTCCTTTTTTTGTTTTTTGTCTTCAAAGCAGGTAACTGCCAGGTTTTGGGGTGTTTTTTAAGCATACAGTTCAGTGGTTGTTGGTATAGCCACAAAGTTGTATGACCATCACCACTTCTAATTCTAGAACATTTCATCACCCCTCCATAAAACACTTTACTCATTAGCAGTCACTCCCCATTCCCTCTCCCTCAAGCCCTGGAAACCACTAATCTACTTATTTCTTCAGATTTACCTATTCTGGATGTTTCATATAAATGGAATCACACAATATGTGGCCTTTTGTGTCTGGCTTCTTTCACTTGGCATGTTCTCAATGCTCATTCATATAGTAGCATGTAGCAGTAATTCGTTCCTTTTTACAGCTGAAGAATATTTCTATTTTAAGTATATATAACATTTTGTTTATCCATCCATCATTTGATGGACATCTGAGTTGTTTCCAGTTTTTTGCTATTATGAATAATGCTGCTGTGAACATTTGTGTAGAAGTGGACACATGTTTTCAATTCTCCTAGGCATACACCTAGGACTGGAATCGCTGGTCATATAGTCACTCCATGTTTAACTTTGAAAGAAATTAACAAACTGCTTTCTAAAGCAGCTGCACCACTTAAAAATCTCATTAGCAACGCATGAGGGTTCCAGTTTCTCCATATCCTCACCAACAACTGGCACTGTCTTTCTTAGTACAGCTATCCTTGTGAGTGTACAGTGGTGTCTCACTGTGGTTTTGATCTGCAGTTCCCTGATGGCTAACAGTGTTGATCCTCTTTTTATGTGCTCCTTGGCCATCTGTACACCTTCTCATTCATTCCTTAGCCCTCTGCTGTCACTGGCTTTCTCCAACATCACTTCACTGAAACAGTTCTTGTGCAGGTCATTTTTTCCTCATACGACCTCTCCACAGCATACGGCACTTTTAAACACTATTCTTGGAAAGGTCTAGTCCCTTCATTTCCATAATATTCTTACTTCCCCACCCCTTTTGTCCCCCTAAATGGATAATTTGTCCAAATGAAACTAAGTTAGCAGGAAATAAGGCTGTATTGCATGAAGTAATCTTTATAAAAATTATAAAAATATGCTATACCCTCCGCAGGATATCAGTGTTCATTTTATAATTAACCAACATCCTCATTAGCCTCCATTAAACTGGATGCCTCTCAAATTTAACATATGTTTGCAAAGCTGGCTTAAACACCAATGGACAACACTATGACTTGATTATCCTAGACATTTTTATGAATTATATACTCATGAAAATAGGCCATAAAATTTTTACCATAATCTCATGAAAAGAGTAGTTACATCAGTGAGAATTTCCTTACTCAAGGGACAGAACTAAAATCCTAATTTTCTTTACACAATGTAAGTGTTATTATTTATAAGACAGATACAGTAATCAACACCTAAGCTATTTCAAAAAGCTCCATAAAAGTTATTTCATAAACATTATAGCAAAATTAAACATATTTTTTGGTGTACATTATGTTCTGAATTACTTTTTTTTTTTAAGATGTTGGGGGTAGGAGTTTATTAATTAATTAATTTATTTTTGCTGTGTTGGGTCTTCGTTTCTGTGTGAGGGCTTTCTCTAGTTGCGGTGAGTGGGGGCCACTCTTCATTGCGGTGCGCGGGCCTCTCACTATCGCGGCTTCTCTTGTTGCGGAGCACAGGCTCCAGATGCGCAGGCTCAGTAGTTGTGGCTCACGGGCCTAGTTGCTCCGCGGCATGTGGGATGCTCCCAGACCGGGGCTCGAACCCGTGTCCCCTGCATTAGCAGGCAGATTCTCAACCACTGCGCCACCAGGGAAGCCCTGAATTACTTTTAATACATAGGTTTGATGTATTCCATTGCAAGGTGTCAAAACGTTAGCAAATGGAATGAATCTTAGTATCTGAATAAATCTGACAAATGAGCCCACATAAATCACAGGGAGGTCATGTCATATGTATCTTAATTTATATCTCAGAACTAGCACTAGAACTTTCTCTTTCACTTCTACTGTTTCATTTAATCCTCACCAGTATATTTTCAACGTATATCAATGTTATAGTGGCTTAATATTATACAGAATAGACCTGAAGAAAAGTAAGAACTCCCTAGAATTCTCCACTCATTTCCCTACTCATCCAGGAAGAATGGAGAACAATCTCAGAATGTTTGAATGACCAGAGAGCTGCACACTTTTCTATTTTTGTTTCTTCCTTTATGACAGTTCTCTAGTTCTTAAACGCCTGGTGGGCATATGAATTACTCTATACAGCTGCACACACACACAAACTTAAAACATTTAAAATTCCACTTAAAAAATTTTCTAGGGCAAAGTTTACTTTGACTCCACTGTAACTGAATTCCTCTACGTTAAATGCAAGTAAAATGGGATTCTAGTTTACAATCATCAGATTGCCTTTTCTAGTTCATCCTAAAAAGACATGTCTCTTGAATGCTTACCTTAAAATTAATTTGCATCATTGGGAGAAGGTGAACCAGCGAATTGCACATGTCTGTAGTGATGAGGGAATTAATTTCTGGTATATTGAAGCACTGTAATGTGCTATATTTTTCTTTGGACATGCCCACTTTTGAACCTAAAACATCAGCAATGGCTAAAGGAAAAGTTTAAAAATAGTAAAATTACAGCTTATGAAAAAAATAAAATTACAACTTAACTTTAAAATAAGAATTTAACCAAATTAAAAGAAATTCAAAACATTCACACTTTTGCCATAATATCTCAAAAAGGCTGAACAGGTTTGTCAGTTAACTATGTGGAATAAATTGTGAGAAAGCCAAGAATTTATTTTTAAAGACCTAGTATTTAAAAATTGCATAAGATGTATGGAAAGAGTTAGAGGAGGGAAAAAACAAAATTTGGAGGAGTTAAAACCTTAGCTTTATCATTTCACGTCTTAATGTTTGACATTATGGGACCACAGTTAAGAAGAAATGGAAGTACTTTGCAAAATAGTACAATACTATATAGACAAACTACAGTTACATATCCAAAAATCATTTAGGAACAAAAACTAAAACTGGTCTCTAAAATAATTAATTGATGGTTATCATCAAAGAATGCAGTGAAAGACCTATGCACTAGTCATCTTTCAAAGTTCACTAAAATACTAATGTAGCATGGACTTTTGCTCTATAAACATTTTGCAGATATAAAGGCTACCGTAAACATACTTATCAAATGTTTCCATTAAGTTAAGGCTTTCAAAATTTAAATGAATCAAACTCTACCAAATTTTTCTTTCAACCTCAAAGGTAATATTGAACTGTTTCAGGAAATAAATATCAACTGAAAGAACAGAGCCTGAAAGGGCTTTATGCAAAAAGAATCTGATCTTTAGAATACAGTAAATTAGCTACAGCTACCACCCACCTAGGAAGACTTTCTCTTTTCCAATAGAATAAGTGCCACAGACAACAAGAGCACGTGGGTTTAGAGTTACAGTCTCAAAGGCAGTGTTGATGGCAAACTGGATAACCTCTTGCTGAGACGGAAAACAGTATTCTGGGCTGCAATATCTGTAATATGGAAATATGGTACTTATTAAAAGAACAACAAGAAAGTCATAGCATTAAGTTGGATGCTATTTTAGAAAACAAGCTTTAGCAAAATTACGTACAACAGCAGTATAGTACATTAACACCACCGCAGTTATCTCACCAGTGCCTGTGGTTAAAATATTTGTTACCAGCTATTGATTATTTATGATGGAACTATACATTTCAATATACCTTTTTAATTCTATTTCTTTTATAACCCTCAAATAAAGAAACTGCATTTTTTTTCCTTCAAGAATATTTCTAGGTAGCTATTTTAGCTATGAATTATAAGCCTTAATATCTTTTTTTTTAACCCCAATCCCTATCAAAGGAAATATGATTTATAGGGATTATCTTTTTGGACTAAAGAATTCTGATTTAGTTAAAAAAATTATATATATATACATATATATATATATATTTTTTTTTTTTTGCGGCACGCGGGCCTCTCACTGCTGTGGCCTCTCCCGCTGCGGAGCACAGGCTCCGGACGCGCAGGCCCAGCGGCCACGGCTCACGGGCCCAGCCGCTCCGCGGCATGTGGGATCTTCCCGGACCGGGGCACGAACCTGTGTCCCCTGCATCGGCAGGCGGACTCTCAACCACTGCGCCACCAGGGAAGCCCAAAAAATATATATGTATTTTAAGATAATGAAACTGAACATGAATTTGGTGAAGTAGCATTAAATCAAACAGTTAATATTCATCTGGTTGTTATTTTCTTTTAGGAGATATAGAAATATATACAGTATCATGGGACTACGGCAGATCCAGTTGGGTCTACTTCAATACAGTAACACCCAATGAAAAATTAACGCTATTAGTTATAGATATTTGAGATGAAAATTAAGCACTTTTTCACGAAAAATCTCATAAAGTACACACATTAAAGAAGTATTTTTCCAATTTTCAAAATTGTTTTTGCTGTTCAGCCATAATTCTTATTATTAAGAAAAGACTTAGTCCTTTCTCCTATAAATACTCACAAAGAAATCCAGAATTGTATGTAGAATTAAGTAACAAAGTTTAAAAAAAATTATTTTCTTAGTTCACCTAGTATTTAGGTGAATGGAAGAATTAACTATAGTATTAGAAAACTGGTTGTGGAAAGACCATCTCTTACTAAGATATGCCATCCAAACTCACTTCTTCTTGAAACAGGTTGAAATGGTTAACATAATTTCTGACCAATTGATGAGGTATTTCAATATATAAAAGAAGATAATAGCTTATACTATTATGTAGCACTTAGGAATTCAAGGTTGCCACTTATAGATTACCTTTTGGAGAAAGGAACAAAGTAAGTTTGAATATTCAGACAGAATCTCATTCTCTGTTTTTTTCTTCACAATCATGCTTAATAGTTACAGACACTTTGAAAGGATAACTTTAAAGGGCGTTTTCCTAAAGTTTGCTCCCGAATTTTTCATCCTTGTTTCAGTAGCAAGGTTTTTACATAAACCATATTTTCAAAAGGATATTACATAAAAAATTGAGCTGGAGTCAGTTAAGCCATGCAATCCAAAATTTGTTCTTAAGTATATATTTTTTCAAACAGCATCCACCTAATACTTAAAATGATAATTAGACAGTAAGCCATCATTTTGATTACCTAAGCAAAAGTTCAAATTATTCATAACATGCAGGGCAAATGCTGTTGGTGGAAAAAAGAAGTACACAAACAAAGTTTCTCTTACGTTGTATCTAAGTAAAGCGTGTGGACTTTCTGGCCTGCAAGAAGAGAACGTTCCATGGTGGGATCTGCTCTGAAGTCTCCAGTGTGTAGTATGACATAACCATTAGGAAGATAAAAAAGGATCATGACAGCACCTGGACAGCTGAACACAAACATTTCAAAGGAATATTCTTAACACAGGCAAAGCATCTAAAGAAAGAGTGTTCATTTCAATATCAACAAATTAATATACTTTATTAGCTGACCACAATGACATAGCATTGTACTACAAAGGTATGTAGCATTTTAACTTAAGGAAGTTTATGTCACACACACACAAAAAATGGTGTGCAGGAAAGGGTTAATTCAGCAGGCCAGTGTTGTGCAAACTCCACAGGTCCCCAAGAAAGGCCTGTCCTTAGGAATAGTCATTGGCTCGCCCTTGGGAGATAAGTTTAGAGTCCTTGAAATATTCTGCCTGCTAAGAGTGTTTTGTATGCCTGACACATTGGGCCATGTGTTACTAGTTTGATAAGATAGTTTATGTTAACAGTGTGATCTATGGTGAATATCTGTCTTTGCTCTAGGGGACTGGCGTCTAAGTACCCCAGGTCAATCAACATGGGTGTTGCATGTGTACATGATTGACCCTCAATAAAACCCCTGGATACCAAGGTTCAACTGAGCTTCCCTGGTTGGCCACACCTCCTATGTGTTGTTACACACTGTTGCTGGGAGAATTAAGCACATCTGTGCCACTCCACTAGAAGAGGACACCTTGAAACTTGCACCTGGTTTCTCCTGGATTTGCCTCCATTTGCCTTTTTCCCTTTGCTGATTTTAATCTGTATCCATTCACTGTGATAAGCTGTAACCACAAATAAAACAGCTTTTCTGTGTCCTGTGAGTCCATCTGGTGAACCACTGAGCCTCAAGGTGGTCTTGGGGACCCCTGACACAATGGGGTTTGGAAATTACTGCCGAAACACAGAGAATTTTCATTTTAAATTCTAGGAAAACACAGGAAATAATTACAATTGTAATTAAAAACTTCCCCTTATCTCCCTGACTCCCAAATTCAGGCCCTGATGACTTCACTAGAGATTTTCCACTAAACTCTTAGGGAAGAAATAATAATAATTACTACATGACACCTTTTAGAAAATAGAGGAAGGAATATTTCATGAGAGCAGTATTACTCTGATATCAAAATAAGACAAAAGTGTAGTTTAAAAAAAACCCTATAGACCCATATACTTTTTAAAACAGACACAAAATTCCTTAACAAAATATTAGCATATCAAATCCAGCTATATATTTTGAAAAAGGGTAATACATGAAGACCAAGTGGGGTTTATCTCAGTAATGCAAGGCTGGTTTAAGTCCATCTTTGTCATTTACCCCATTAACATTATAGAGGACAAAAGTTGTATTATCACCTCAATAGATGCCAGAGAAACATTTGACAAAGTTCAACACCCATTCACGATTACAAACTCCCAGCAGAATAGGAATAGAAGGGATTTTCCTCAACCTGATAAAAGGCATCTATGAAAACCCTATTGCAAACATCATACTTAACGGAGAAAGACTGAAAGCGTTCCCCTTAAGATCGAGAACACGGCAATATGTCTGCTCACATCACTCCTATTCAACACTGTATTGAAGGCATAATCCCGTACAATAAATAAGAGAAAAAATATCATTCTAAATGGAAAGAAAGAAGTAAAACGAAAGCATCTTTATTTGTGGATGACATATGTAGAAAATTTTCAAGAATCTACAAAAAACCTACAACAGCTAATGAGCAAGCTTAGCAAGGTCTCAGGACACAAGATCAATAAACAAAAATCAGTTGTCCAACAAGAAGTGAATGGAAAAAATAATTGTATTGTGTCCATACAATAGATAGTACTCAGTAAGTAAAAGGAACACACAACAGCATGAATGAATCTCAAAAACATGAGGAGTGACAGAAGCCAGATACAAAACAGAAGATACTATATGATTTCATTTAGATGAATCCCTAGTAAAGACAAATCTAATCCACAGTCATAGAAAACACATCAATGGTTTCCTGGGTCAGAGTCGGGGTTGGGGATTGACTGGGAAGGAACACAAAGAAAACTTTTGTGGTGGGGAATATTTTACATATTTTTATTGTGGTGGGAATTACATGGGTGTTTACTTTTGTCAAAATTCAGCAAAGATTTAAAATGGGTCCATTTTAGTTATGTAAATTGTACCTCAATAAAGTTGACCAAAAAAAAAAAATCAGAACCTGAGTTATCATAATTGGTGATTAAAACAATAAACAGCAGCGAAGTTAGCAGACAAAAACTTATAGGCAACCGGAAAAAATAACAAGCCTGGATTTTAGGAAACCTAGGTTTAGTCTTAATTTTAATTCTCTAGGCATCTATGATCTCTAAGGGACATAAGGCTAACATTCTATGGAAATTACAAAGATGCATAGCTGACTGACAGTTACATTTTGGCAATGTGAATCCTGACAGTACTTTACATTTAAAAAAATGAGGGAAAAAGAAAACCAATTTCCAAGAAAAAAATCTTCCAAGACTTTAGTATCAAAAACCTAAAGGATTTCTTAAAGGAAAAAAAAAAACCCTCTAGAATCTGAATGGAGTACCAGCTGTTAATTTGTACCAGCTGTTAATTTATGTAAGTGATATTAAAGAAAATGGCAAAAGGTTATCTCTTAAAGAACAGCAGCAATATGTTAAAAGATTTAAAAAAAAAATAAGATGGAGCCTCATGTAAAGCATAGTAATTTAAACTGCATTAAAAAATGGGTTAGAGAACACTTAGAGAATCTCTCTGTGTTTAATCTTTGATCCTGTAATTGGGTACATTTTTTTTCAAAAGGAGAAACACACTTTACTTAACTGTTTCTTATCTTACTTAAATAAGACATTTATGAAATATCAAGCATAATAGTTCCAATAAAAAGTTCTTAAATAACCATGCAATGTGTTTTCCTTTTGAATATTTAAAAATAGGGTATTACTAAGGTAACTTTAATACTTACTGATTGGCATCTAGCAAAACAACCTTGACACCATTCACTATACATTCAGTGTCTGTTGGCAATGGATGGATATATTGTTCTTGCACGTGAAGTTTGCTTTTCAACAGATTGCCAGTTATCTGCAAAACAGGATGTGCTTATTGCTGATACATTAAAACATTAAATATGTCTTTTATTTCATATCTAGTTTAGAACCCAAATATCTTAATAATCTCCTGGTTCTCCCACTTATACTCATGTAAACCCTCCAGAATGCCAGGAAGAACTTTCTAAAATGACTGTGTCACAACTCTGCTTAAACACTGTCACTGATGCTCCCTCACCTGTAAAAAGTCCATTATCCCCATCATGTCATACAAAACCCTTCATGATCTGGCCCCTACCCATTTCTGTGGATTTATCTCCTGTTATTCCCTATCTTGTCTTTAGTGATTCTGAATTATCTGAAGTTCCTGGAATGGGCATACTTCTTAGGTGTCTGTGCCTTTACACAAACTCTTCTCTACCTGGAAGGCTCTCTCCTCTTCCCTCTGCCTTGCTCTGAAATGAGACAGACCTGCATTCAAATTCTGGCTCTGCCATTACTAGCTCTGTGACTTGGGGCATGCCACTTAACCTCTCCAAGCCTCAGCTGCTTCATTAATAAAAAGAAGATAATTCAAGAATGCTTGAGGATAAAATCAAATTCTAGCCAAAGCCCTTAGTAATACACATTAAAATGCTCACCTTTTATTGTTTCCACATAATAAAGCATAATTTAAAAAATCTATTGTAACTATTGACAATAACTCATTTACTTTTAGAATCTCAATGTGGAGTCTGTTTTTTCATATATTTTCTAGAAGAATGATAGATCTTACAATCTTAATTACCTTTTTTTAACCAGACTGGTTAGAAATTCGCTGCATTCTACAAATTCAGGATTTAGAATACTAAAACTTACCTCACTACAATAAACAGGAAACGTGAAGTTTTTAGACAATCCAGCATAATGATCAGAATGAAAATGTGTGAGAAAATAGGCCGTGCAACCTTCAACCAATCCATACCGAAAGGCATCGACTGTAAAGCCAGTTCCTACAATGAAAACACCAACACAGCTGCTTGAGCGATAGCTAACTAAGTAAAAGCAACCCAATTTGCTTATATAGCAAACCCTCTGACACCTTTACATCTCATTTCCAACTTAACTTTACATTTTAATTTAAAAATCTACACCACATAAATTCAGCAAAAGGTGATACTAGAGATGAAAATGAGTCTTATAAGT
Source organism: Grampus griseus (assembly GCF_964374135.1). NCBI lineage: Eukaryota > Metazoa > Chordata > Mammalia > Artiodactyla > Delphinidae > Grampus > Grampus griseus. The sequence continues at coordinate 70,188,400 of NC_139010.1, forward strand.
TTCCATTAAATATCCCGGTATAGGCTTTTTAATGAATAACTGTACAAAAAAATTAAAAATACTAGCTACAAATGAGTTACTTTTTTGTTTTGCTGAATGTTTTCACAATACTTACTGGGCACCTAAAATCCTTTACTTCTGCAAAACAGCAAAAGGAGAATGCTAACTTTATTTTAAAACATGAATTCTCAATGGGGGTGATATTGGTATGCTCCTAAGGGACAAAAATAATCTAATGGCCCTCCAAAGGGCCACAGTACAATAACAGATAAACAGGGTATCTGTAGTATTTGAATTTCATTGTGGGAGGTGGGGAGGAGGAAGGGAAACAAACAAACAAACAAAAAGCCTAAACAGGCTCCCTAGAGGAGCAATAATGAAAAAAATAAATAAAAAAGATTGAGCTGTTCTGAAATTTGTTCATGAGAAAAAACAAGTGCGCTGACTGTGATATGCAGGTACATAAACATACCTCCACAATTCTACGGAGACCTATCCACACGTGGCCCACTAATTCTGGGCTCACTTAAAATACAGAAAATTAATCAAAATAATTATTAAAAACAGAACTGGTACTATGATGTACATAAATGCTTTTCTTTACATAAATATTTTGAACAAATTATACTGAATAGATTTAGAATATCAAAAAAGCATATTAAAATTTTTTTCTGAAACCAAGTATATTTGGGCAGTTTTATATTCTTTTCAGAAGAAGGGTACCTGTTTTCTTCAATAATAAAATTCATTTTACGACACATTTTCCTACTAACTCATCTATGAAGACATGAGAAATTATAAGAACATGAAAAGACTGAGAAACTAAGTTATGATATGGTTTAAAAATGTTTAGCATTTATTATGACCTGCATAACCTGTGACATTTTCCTTCTTCGAAGCTATTTAGTACTTGCATTTTTCTTAAGTGCTTAGAAGCTGTTATTATGGTTACTTACAGAGAGCCTTTCCTCCTTCTGTATTAAGCTGATCTATATGAATCTTTGTCAGATCTGTAATATCTATCTAAATAGTATAGTACCTTATATATAAAATATGTTTAATAAAAGTTTGCTGAATTGGAGTAAAAAAGATTAAATAGGAAAAAAAGTCTGTTACAGGTCAATGAGGTATAAAAAGTAAACACACAAAAAAATTGTTTCACACACACATAACATGGGCAATGAACATGTAATACAAAAAAGTTGCATCCTCGTAGATATAGGAAGCCTTGATATTTCAACTTACCAGGTATTTTCTTATAGAATGGACATGTCCTTTTCCTTAATTCTCCTGCATTCGAGGACTCTGGGATTTTCGTGTTCCCTCTCTGCAGCCTGCCATGAGCTGATTTTACGAAGACTCTGTCTTTACTTAACTTGACTGTTCCAGGTTCTGTCTTGTTACGGTGACCTGAATTCTTCTGATGTACTCCTTCCTGCAATGTATCTGACTTTTTAAGTCTCTTTCTTTGATGCTGTGACCTCTTACGAGAAAGTTCCACAGAGGGCTGACTCTCACTTAAATTATTTGCCTCTAATTCTAAATCACTTAAAGATTTTTCTGTTTTCCTCTTGCGCTGCCGGGACCTCTTTTCATTAGGACTTACAACTGTATTTAAGTTCATCCCTTCTAATGCACTTTCCACCAGCAATTTCTCTTCTTTTCTCTTGGGTGGTAGTCCAAAATACACACCTATATCCATTTGCTTCATTACCTTAGTAGAAGGTTGTGATGCGTTACACTTAGGGTCAGATAGCAATATTTTCAAAGACTTAGCAGCAGTAGGTGTACTAGAAAATATCGCTGTATTTAAAGCTGTAACTTTACTGTCCAGCATACCATCTAATGCCTTTCTGCAGAAACATGCTGAGTTCGTATTGTGCTTAGCATTGAAATTCTTACTTGATAATTCTCTAGTTTTACTTTGGGTTGGTTGGAAAGAATGACACCCCCCTCCCTGGCTTTCAAAAGGTTTTGACATTTTACCCTTAAGTAAGGGAAGAGAAATTTGATTGTAAACAGCTGATTCTTCAATTACCTGTTTATTTGACTGAGATGAGTGAAATTCTGGCTCATCAGGTTTTGCTTTAGTAGCTTGGCAACTAGGAGAAGTAAACCTCTCTGCTAATGCAGGTGGAAACAATATAAAATCATCAGTATATGCTGGATCATCACGTAAAATAATACTCTTATTTTGGAAAGTAAGTTGAGACGAATCATTTAGAGTGTTGCATTTATACAATTCTTCATCGTATTTATCCTGAGTTAAGAAGCTATCCACTTCGGGGCAGCTCTCCTCCTGGTCCTTCAGTAAAGGGTCATGGAGTTTTTTAGACAAAGTGGAGCTATTTTCATCTTCTTCTAAGCTGCCATCTTTAGAGCTTTCTGTAAAAAATAGTTCCTGTTGTGAATCATCCAGCTTTTCATCTGTATCATAAGTTTCTTCATCACTTTGAAGTGGAGAATAGGAGATTTCACAGTTGCTAAAGTCATTTTCTGGCAATGTCAAATTTATGTGTTCTGGGCTGTTTTGACTGTCTAATTCTTCAGCAGGAGGCAAACCAAATCCTACCAGTTTGTCATTATTAACAAGTTCTGTAAATTGTGGGACTTGTTGGGAAGTTTGGCTATTTGTTGAAGAGGAAACCTTTTTATTAGTTTCAGTTGGAGACTGAGATTTTCTTAGACATTGTGTCACTAACAAGGGATCAGTTGAAACATTTTTTTTTAAGTTATCTGTTTGTTTCTGATATGGAGACCATCTTTCCTTACGCTTACAAAGAAAGCCTGAATTAGTCTCACTGAAACTCCCACCTGACTCATGGGATGGATCGCTGAAAGGACTATTACCAGCCCTGCTTTGAGCTAGCAGGTGATGAGTGTATCTCTTGTAATGAGAAGGAATTGTTGAGGAACACTGAAGAGCATCAGGACACTCTGAAAATTTTAATAAAGAAAAAAGTATTACCGGATCAAAGCACAGACTAAGCTTTGACAGTATTAGCGCTATAAATTAACATGTAAGTGGAAAGTCATCAGTCCAACTTTGAGGCCTTAGGACAATAGCTATCATTATATAAACAAAAAATCAGCACACAGTAACAGTAATCCAGTATGGTTTTGCAAGGTGCTAGTTATTATTTTTAAATCAATATATTCTTTTAAATTTCTTTTCAAATACTCTCTTAGTCTTATTGTTAGTCTTATTTAAGACTAACACCTTTTTCTCCCCACTAAAAACTTTCACAAATATGAGCTCCTCCAAAATGCATGTCATGCTTGAACTAGGTATTTCTGAACCAGGTGCTACAAATTGATCCCATCAGTTTCACTCCGTCCCTATTGCTCAAGCAATAAAGAGTAGAGAAGGCTGGTATGTCTCTCACAGACCAAAGTTCTACCTCAATTTTTGTCTTATCAGGCAACACATATGTATGACAGTTGCAGTACCAAATTAGGTTCCATTATTTAATATTCACACTGTATATGAAACAGTAATAGCAATCTTAATTAGAGCTGTTCTAAACATTTTAGGTTCTGTTCTAAGATTTGAAATTCAGTTTGATAAACTGGTTAATAATAAGGCTTTAATAATCTGGAAACTATTCCCTGTCATACCTTTATGACTGAGAAACAGTCTGTAAAGCATCTTGGCATACCCTACCCCTTGTATGTTCATTTTCAGGCCTGTCAAAAAATGATCCACTCCCCCCGCAAAAAGATGTCACATTAAACTGGAGACTTCATTGCTTAAAAACCCACCTCATAAAAGTATATGTTATAGAATAAAATTCAATTCAAGAAGAATCCACCTGAGATTATCCATTCAAAGGAGTTTAATCAGTGAAAAAACCAAGAGAAAAACTCTTTGAGGTAGCTTCATCTATAAGATATTTCACCCTGAGTGCTCACCACGGGATTCCAGCGGCCATTTCTGACTTTCAAGCCACTGAAAAACAAATTACTAGCATTTGATGAGGCTTTCTCGGTTGTATAAGGCTGGTGCCAATTTTTTTTAAGTTATTTTGCATCTTCATGCAGTACTTTAAAATGAGAACTAGAAGTTAATAATAAAACGTCTTCTGAATCATAGTTAACACGAAAGCCATACTGAATATTATTTTTATTTTAATGAATTTTGATTCTTTGAGATTTAAAAATTTATGTATGGTATATATAACTTTTAAATAATCAAATCATCAATAACCATCCATTCTCCATATACTACAAGTAGGATTTTCTACATATTAAACATGATATTTATTATATAGTTTAAATGATAACAGAAACATAGTATTACTTCAGTTCTCATTTGGCACAATTTTATTTATTAGAATCTTAATAACCAAACACTCCTTCCTAGTTCTTCTTTCTGTCCATTAGCATGATGACCCCAACACAGCCGTATTTAGAAGGCTGGACTACATTCATGATTCTCTAAAAGTTTGTTTCATAAAAGATAACAAAATGGGCAAGTTGGTTAGCTTTTAAGAACCCTCATCTATCAGATGTCAATACCACCTACCTTATGCAGCTGAAAATATCTACCATAATATGTGCTCAATTAACATTTATGAAAAATCACAGATTTTTAGGGACTCTTATGAAATAGTAAAATGCATTTATACTGTTTTCAAGTTTGCAACTTGAATTGACTGTTATCTTTTTACCCTTCACAAGAAGCATAACAATGCATTACCTTGTTTCCTTCTACGGTTAAGTCATTTATACTTTGAGCATCTCATCTCATTTTTGGTTTACTGCTTACCTGGCTTGTTTCACTGGACTGATATGTCTGACCTAATGCAAGTCTTTTTGACTAGTTAGAGTCCACTATCTTTTTTGGAATCTTACCTGTTTCGGAGACTGGTATGGAATCCAAACACTCAAAAACATGCCATCGAGGTGTTTGACCTAGCAACGAGGAAAAAGGCATCTGGCAGTTTGGACAGTACCCATCATAAACTGGTCGTATCTTCGGAGACACGTGTTTGTTTTTGTGAGTCCTACAGTGCTTTCCTGGAGTGGCCTCCCTGTCTTGACACTGCTGAATACCGTCTCCACAACTAGAGTTCTGACTGGAAGCGACAGAAGTCTGACTGTCTGTTTCTCCAAGGCACGTTTCGGGGGCCTTAACCTTCTTTTTACCTTTTACAGTTCTTTTTTTATTTCTGTTTCGTTTTGACTGGTATTGTCCATCTGTTGCTTTCTCAACAGATTCTGGAATATTCTCAGAGCAATTATTTGGATGTACTTGTTTGGGTTTTCTTTTGGATTTGTATTCCCAGATGTCTTGTTCCAGAAAAGCATCCTCTAACATGGCAAAATGATTTTGATCATTAAAGAAGCACTAATCTTAAGTAAATTGAGGGTCTATGTCTTGTTACAAAATTTTTAAATGGAATTATTTTGCTCAGGAAAAAAAAGTAACAGAAAACCCACCAACTTGATGGGAATTTAAAGCTCTGATAATGAATATATTGGCAAACTACAAACCTTATACGTGAGAACACCTACTGTTTCATTTATAGCACAATAAAATTAACATCTGAGTTTTCCATTGTGTGTATTTCGATTCAGGTATCTTGGCTTTTTCCAGGACTTGATTCATAAAAATTAGTGTCAGTAATACTTTGAACACTAAACCCAATGGGAAGTATAGGTTTAACAGTTCAATCTTAGAAGGAGCTTCGTAAAATTGTTATAAAGCTCCTGTCAGCTCTCTTTCAACTGGACAATTGTCCAAATAATTCACAAACCCAACCACAGTCCCTGGGCAACTGGCTCAGCAGGTGTTCCAAACACTTAATGGCTACTTCAGTTTGCTAGTAACACTAGTCACACCATAATCAAATGTGTGTGATTAGCAAAAAAAAAAAAAAAAAAAAAAAACGCGCCCTTATCCGTGACTGGTGGATATTCGACAACTTCAGTTTCCTGGGTCAATCCAGTATCTTCCTCCAGCGGCAACGAACAAACACTGCACAATGAACAAACAAAATTCAAGTACGTGAAGTTGTGCTTGCACTGAGGCCACCCACACTCCTATCTCCAGACTCCAGAGGTAGTCTGCCTGAAGGCGATCAGCTCTCTCTCCAGCAGCCTCAAAACCAAGCTTCACCTGCCTGATGCCTCCCACCGGCTCGACCGCCTCTTTGGGCATTAAAAGCTGCAAGGCCAGCGGAGTGGGCCCTCACCCCCTCCAGGGAAGGGAGCGAGGGAGCTGCCAGCACAGCTCGCTCCACAAAAGCCACCAGTGCTCTCCACTTCTGAAGACAGAGGCCGGGCCCTCAGGGATCCCCGCGGTCGCCCACCTGCCACCCTCGCGCCTCGGGAGTAGCTCCAGCTGCGTCCGCTCCCATCGTGCCCCCTCCCCCTGCTTGGCTGACAATCTATTCGCACCCGCACTTTCAGCACTGCAGGGTAACAAAATGCAGCGTTTGCATATAAGCCAAGGCCATTGGCTAGTCACTCCCAACTTTAAGAAGCCTACTCCTTTACCTTTCGTGCCGTGGCGGGAACAGCTTCGCGTTCCCAATGCTGTGTCGAATCAGCTGATCCTGGTCTAAACGTGAGACTTTAAAAAGAAAAAAAGTTGGGGCCCTTTAAAATCCTACGGATTTATTTTGTTTTGTTTTAGTTCTAAAACCTGCTAATTTCCAAAGTGAAGGGTGGGGAATTGTTCTCTTGGAGCTTCTAGAACGCTGGCCCAGAAGCCTTTTCCGTGTTGAATCTGGCGCTCTGAATGTCCAGGCTCAGCTGCGGCGAGAAGATTTAGAAGGGGCGGGGTAGGTTGGGACGGTAGTTTAATTACGCGCCGGGGAATTGCGTCAATTTGTACTTTAGCATTTGAAAAAAGTGCTGTGAGCGTGGAGTGGGGCTGGTGGAGAGTGAGGCGAATGTGCGGTTTTGAAACCAGAGGACCGTAAGTCCCTCTCCCTCCAAACGAGACCGTCCCGCGGGCTCTGCGGCCGCCTCTGGACCGTCCGGAGAGAACATGGCGGCGCCCGGAGCCCGGAGCTGCAGCCTCTCGGGCCTGCTCCCGGCTCAGACCTCGCTGGAGTACGCTCTGCTCGATGCCGTCACCCAGGAGGAGAAGGACAGCCTGGTCTACCAGTATCTGCAGAAGGTGGACGGCTGGGAGCAGGACTTGTCAGTGCCCGAGTTTCCGGAAGGTGAGGGGCTGGCTTCGGGGTGGGGACCCCTCCCGGAACCTCCCCTTCCTCGGGGACGGCGCCCTCCCCTGAAGCGGTGGGCGAGGCGTGGTTCTGCGGCCGCGCCGGGCAGAGGCGCTTCGCCCAGCCGAGCCTCAGTCTCCAGGCGGCGGCGGCGGCGGCGGACCGGGGGTTTGTGGAGGGCGAGCACATGCATCTTTGTCTCTGTTTCCTCCCTATCTGCCCGGGCCGTGTGTTAACTCAATAGACTTTCCCTGTTTCGTGACCCCTGTTGGCAGTGATTCCAGTGTCCGTGCCCATTCAGTCTGGTTGCCCAGCATCGTCATCATCTTTGTGCATCATCCTAGCTTCCATTTATTGATTACTTCTTATGGGCCGCACACAGCCCTAAACACAAGGGTATTATCTTATTTAATCCTCTCTGCAAACTATTTGAGGTGCTCTTCTTAGTCCTATTTTATAGTTGGGAAACTGAGGCCCGGAGACAGGGAGGTTAAGTCGTCTGCCGAGGGCCTCACAACTGAGAACGGCTAGAGTTGGATTATACAGACACCCCCCCCCACGCACTCCCCCGCACTGCATCGGCCGGTTTCTTAACTGTGTCACACTCTTCCGTTCAAAGTCGTGAAGCTTGTAATTTTAAAAATCTGAATCAATTATGGCCAGTTTCCAGGTTTGAATCCTGGCTCTGTGAATGTTTGGAGCACGAGGGAACTGATAGTCCCAGCAGTGCTGTTTGTGAAGCTCATCTTGCTATGATAAATGAAACCGAACTTTACCTTCTTTGGTTGGGACTGGCATTGTTTTGACTGGTGGTGTTGGCGTGCCTCCTGGCATGACACTGAAACCACATGTATAGTTAATTGGTTAGATGTGGCAGGGTTCAGTATCTCATGGGAGGTCTATTGGAACTTTGCCTCTGACGACAGCCTCGTCTTTCGAAGCCTTTTGCTCTCGCCTTCATACGTGCTTACTTTATCTGTTATTAATCCTATACTGGACTTGAATTATTGTGGAATTCTATCAAAAGAATTGGGTGCATTAGTGCTTATCCCATCAAAGAAACTTTAAAAGTTTATATACATGAATGTGTATTTTTTTTTTAAAGTCTGTAAGAAGTTAGTTATATATTGTACCCTGTCGTAAAATGGGCATGCCAGCAGCTAGGATTTGGGCCAGTGTTTTTATTTTCTTGTTTGTATCTACGATGAGTGTATTTTATTACTATGAGCTTTGATCTTTGTGACTCATACGTAATACAACAAAATATTCAGCCTTCATATTTGACACAAATTTTCTGCTGGACCTGATTATTGAGAACAGAATACTAGATGTGAGTTTTTTCTTGGTTTCTTTATCAGTTACTGTAATCAGGAAGTCATAAACATAACTCAGAAACACTGTGCTTTGTTAATTTCTTCAAAGAAACATGTTTTATGAGAAGCTGTGTGGTATAATGGATGGATTCAGACAGAACCAGAATTAAATCCCAGTTATTCCATTTGTCAGTTGCATGATTTTGAGCAAGTTAGTTGACTTTGCCAAGCCTTACTTTTCTCACTTATAAAATGGAAGCAATTATTTACCTTTCAGGTTTATTATGCAGACTATATAGTGTATCTAAAGTTCTTACTTCATAGGGGAGCTCAGTAAATGTCATTATTAGCAGCTTTTAAAGTTATATTCATTGTTATTATTGTTATTATAAAGTGAATTATTAAGTCTGATAAGCACCTAGCACAATAAGTGACATGTAATTATACTTTCCCTGCCTCTCCAATCTAAGTCACTTGACTATTTACAGAAAATAAATTTGAGACAAATTCATAAATATTTTAAAATTAGGATTTGAAATATACATAATTACTTTGAAGTTTTATAGGGTCACTTGATCTGGCATACTATTAAAACTTTATCAAAATGGATATTTAAGACCTCACTGTACCCTAAACCTCACTAGGTGTGACTAATTGGCAGAAATACTAGTTTGATTTGCAGACTTTTTTTTTTTTAGAATTTTGTTTTAATTGAGTAACTTCAGTTGCTGTTATTAGTTGTTAGCTGTTATTATTCATTTGTTCCACCCAGCTTTGGCTTTCAGTTTCTATAAAATATTTCCAAATACCTGCTTCAAGTTATAATTAATACTTTTAGTATCTGCATTTATTTACTTATAAGCAACAAACTCATTATCTTTGTTTCCTTAAATTGGTTAAACAGAGATGCTGTACTTTTAATCTACTTTTGTTTAACAAAATTTTTCTTCATAGTGCATAGTTAAAATTGTAAATCATGGTCAAGTAATTATAAATTCTAATTTACAAAAGCACAGATTAATGAGATTCTGTTTTTCTTTGGAGGGAAGGGAACATGCTCTTCTTCAATATTAGTGTTGCTTCCATGAAATCTATAATAATAGCAGTGTGTTTTGCTTAACTTTGCATTTAAAATATTTTGTATTTGAGGTCTCATTCAAATCCAGAGCATTTCAGCTCTTTTATGAAATTGGCTTAGGTATTTTGTATGCTTATCCTTATATTTTAACACTTTTTTGATATTTATTCTTAAGGTTGACCTTCATTCTCAGTAGCCCATTTGTACCTAATCATGTACTTAAGTCCTTTTAATATTTGATATTTCCTCTTATTTTTACCTAAATATGTTAATCTTACTTCCTTTCACACACAGACTAATACACCATTTCTGAAAGAATTTAGTAGCTTTTTCTTACTATATTTGCAGACTGTCTCATAGTAGTAGCTTTCTCATCTTCTACCTCCCCACTCCCTTCCTGCCCTGCCAGTCCCTTCCTTAGAAATAATAATTGTTCACATTTTAATAGAAAGTTTTAAGTAAATTATCTTGATCATTTCCTTTAATCATTTTTTATTTTGTGTAAATTTCAGGATTAGAATGGCTGAACACAGAAGAATCTATTTCTGTCTACAAGGATCTATGTGGAAAAGTGGTTGTCCTTGATTTCTTCACCTACTGCTGCATAAACTGTATTCACCTGTTGCCTGATCTTCATGCATTAGAGCACACATACTCTGATAAAGGTATCTGCCCTTTAATTGGTTTCTAACAGTCTGTCCTGGCATAGTCACTGGAAGAGTAGCTGACTCATTTTGCTCATAGGAGAATGAAACATTCGGCAAGACTTCAGTGATTCTAAAGTAATTTCTAATCTATGAATTAAGGACTTCATGTACCTTTTCATGAAGAGTTAAGCTTAGTGATGACCGTTTGCCTTCCTAAAGAACCAGCATTTAGTCTATGGTCTTTCTTTAAAGATAGGACATAGTTTACTTTTTTCATGATCAAGTATTTTAAAAAGGTCATTTTGTATACCTGGACTTACCTAAATTTGTTCTATGAAAAAAAGAAAAAATGAAATGTGTGACTAATTTTATATTCTTCTTGTTGTGATAAAAAGGTTTAAAGTTCTTATTAGGAAATATGAATAAGCTTCCTTTAATCTCAAATGACATAAACTACTACCTGTGCTAATATTTTGGAAGGCAAAATATTATAACAGATATTTTTCTTTGACCCTGCTTTATTTAAAAATTGTTTATAAAGGTTAATGTTTTCCAAAGCACACTAGGAAATCCTTTTTTATGGTATTACAAATTCTGAAAATGTAAGAGGTTATACTTAGTATTTTCTTTAGAACTTTGACATTTTTTCAGATTTTTTCTTGTTTACTTCTTTTTAAAAAGAGAGCATATGGGATAAATGAAACTAATTAAAGGTGCCATTTAATTAGGCTTAAATTAATTGAAGCTGTCCTCTTTGCAGTGACTAAAAAGAAGAGAGGGTTACTGATCTTGTGAGAGTAAAGATGAGAATAGAGTATACATGTACAAAAATGAAGGATTTCTTGAAACTTAGTTTAAAAAAAGGAGTGTTGGATAAAACCTTCAGTGCAGGTGAAACTTCAGATGCTTTTAAATTGTAACGGGCTGTATCTTGGAATTGCCTATGGGTGAGATTTACCAAGAACTCAAATATTCCCAATAGCTAAACCATGTTTTCAAAAATTCATCTATATTTAAGAAACATGAGTATTTCATTATCTCCTAGGTTTTGGATACTTAAGTGTCTTGTTCAAGTCCATGTAATAAATACATTTATTGAGTATTATGTGCAGGGTACTCTAACTGCTGGGGAAATATGTAATAAAGTTGAATTAAAGCATTATGGAACATGGGGAAAGGACCAACTCGCTTTGCCTGGAAGCTTTGGAAAATATTTCTCAAGAGAAGGAGACAATTAAGCTGGAACTTGAAAAATGAGCAGGAGTGCAGCTGAAAATGAAAATGGGGCAGGAGGGACACTCCTGGCTGAGGAAGTGACAGGTAAACAAGGAGGGAAGCACAGAAGAGTAGGTTTGGAGAGTGGTAAATAGTTTAGTGTCGCAAGGTTATAGGGGCCCCTGGGAAGAGTTAAAGGGGAGGAAGGCAGATTAGGTTCAGACTTGCGTTACGAAGGGCTTTGTATAACGTTCTTAATAGTTAATGGACTTTTTCATCCACTGAAAGTACAGAGATGTTCAAGGTTGTTTTTGATTTACTTGTTTTAGAGGAGGATGACAGTACGATTTGTGTTTCAGAATGGCACTTACAGACTGGGTTAAAAATCCCAAAGTTAACCATTTCCTACTTAAGATCACCCCTAATGGACTGTTTAACTTAATTGGTTAACCCCACACCTGAAGCAAATTCAGTGGCTTCTTAGAATGGATCCTTAACAATCTCTTTACCAGTTTACTGAAAATACTTTTATAACACACTGTGACAAAAAATAATAACTATTTTTATATATAAATACACTTCTGAAAAGTAAAATACTTTGTAAGTGGTTTCAACATTGTAATTTCAAAGAAACATTACTTCATTATGCTGCTGTATGAAAATGCTGGTAACTTAGAAATAAAAGATTTTTGTATTGCTTAGAAGATAAGTTCAGTTCATATTCACAAAAGCAGACATACCTAGAGATTATCATATGAAAGTTCAGTAGGCTGTCACTAAATTTGCTTTCTTGTTGCTGTCTTTTTTTTTTTAATTTTTATTGGAGTATAGTTGATTTACAATGTTGTGTTAGTTTCAGGTGTACAGCAAAGTGAATGAGTTATATATATGTATATATCCATTCTTTTTCAGATTCTTTTCTCATATAGGTTATTACAGAATATTGAGTAGAGTTCCCTGTGCTATACAGTAGTTCCTTGTTAGTTATCTGTTTTATGTATAGTAGTATGTATATGTTAATTCCAATCTCCTAATTTATCATGATGCTGTGTCTTATTTCATTACTATCTGATGTTTCTGAATTTATCTTCAGCAATGCTATTTATGTTCTTGAAGAGACATTAAGCAGCCTGTTTCTATTCCATGAAATATTCAGTTCATTTTATCAGTAAGCTGGAAATGCTCAGCTGAGTGAGGAAGTGCATTTTAATTCAAAAACACTCTGAAAGAAGCCCGCTTTAATACTCAGTCTCCTTCCTCTGTAAACAGCTTTTAAAGTCTGGTTTGTAATGGTGATCAGTATCACTTTCACAATAGCGTAAAAGAAATTATAAATGCCAAAGATCTAAAGCAAAAGTAAAAAGATACTTAATAGTAATGAATGGTTCTGGTTTCTCCTTGAGGGTTTCTAATTTCTTTTACCTGTTTATGCTGGATACATTAATGATATATAATACCCAAATTTGGCACAATGGCTATCATCTAAGGAAAAGCACTTGTTTTTGTTTTTGTTTTTTTGCGGTACGCGGGCCTCTCACTGTTGTGGCCTCTCCCGTTGCGGAGCACAGGCTCCGGACTCGCAGGCTCAGCGGCCATGGCTCACGGGCCCAGCCGCTCCGCGGCATGTGGGATCTTCCCGGACCGGGGCACGGACCCGTGTCCCCTGCATCAGCAGGCGGACTCTCAACCACTGCACCACCAGGGAAGCCCTGAAAAGGACTTGTTTTATAAGAAAACATCTAGTAGGAAAAGTTGGCATATTTTAAAATGTGTTTGCTAGGTGAATGTTAATATATAATTAAATCAGACTTTAAAAACCTAAATGCCATAACACTGCTGAGTAAACGCTGGTATTCTTGTTATGGGGTATATGCTGTTTTTCACTTTATTAAAAATTAGAAGAATGTATTTCTAATTTATAGGGAAACTAAACCTTTTAATGAGTCAATATACGGTTTTACTCTGTGTCAGAGTTCCCAAAACTTAATTCTTTAGGAGGACTCACAGGATTCAGCATGTAGCTGTACTCATGGCTATAATTTATTACAACAAAAGGACACAAAGCAGAATCAGCCAAGGGAAAAAACGCCTGGGGCTGAATCCAGGGGAGGCCAGGAGCAAGCAGAGTCCTCTCTCGGTGGAGTCGCGTAAGAGGCGCTTAATTCCCCCAGCAAAGAGTTGTTACAGTGAGTTTGGACGTTGCCAACCAGGGAAGCTCACTAGAGACAGCACCCAGCACTTTAGGCCTTGTGAGCTACTCTCATCAGTTCTGGGAATGATGGGAACGCTTCCGAAATACAGGCAAGGACCAGCCCTGTAAGCAGGTCTTGGAAAGAATAGTAGTGGGGCCTGCTATGTTAACGCTTTTTTGTACACACTTCACACTTTCTTTCTGCAGCACCTCATATACTGATTATTCTTTGTTCTTAAATAAAGTATGATGAAAATATTGGCTGATTTATGGCAAACTTTCAGAGTGTTTAATGTAGACACAGGGAAATGTCAGTTTTTGAAATTAAAAAAAAATTCACATATGTTTCTCATCTCTGCTTTAATGTAGTGTTTGGGTGACTTTGATTTTTTTTTTTTTTTTGCGGTACGCGGGCCTCCCACTGTCGTGGCCTCTCCCGTTGCGGAGCACAGGCTCCGGACGCGCAGGCCTAGCGGCCATGGCTCACAGGCCCAGCCGCTCCGCGGCATGTGGGATCCTCCCGGACCAGGGCACGAACCCGCGTCCCCTGCATCGGCAGGCGTACTCTCAACCACTGCGCCACCAGGGAAGCCCCCGATATTTTCATGTTTCCATCTCTCCACATCCTTCTTCCCTTCCCTCCCCTCGGGCTATTCTAGCCTCTGTGACCTGCCTTCATCTTTTCTTGCCTAGTAAAGTCATGCTCGTCTTTTAGATCTCAAAATGCCTCAATTTACAGGTTTTGTAACATCTAAAACTCCTTAAATATTTTTAGTTTTTGCATTGAACTAAGTTATTATACTGCCTGTGATTAAACTGTACTGTTTGCTATATACTATATTTAAATGTTATATATTACTATGCATAATTGTATTTATATGTCTATTCATTTCTGAAAAATAAGACCTTTGTAATTAGTTCCCTGACCAGGGATCGAACCCATGCCCCCTGCAGTGGAATCACGGAGTCCTAACCCCTGGACTGCCAGGGAATTCCCTGAAGTTTCTTAAATGATTTTAAAAAATTATTTTATTACTCATATTTTAGAAGCAGCTATTCTTTTTATTTGGTTTTACCTTTTCTCTTTCCCTTTCTTTTTCCTCTCCCTGTCGTCTCTCTTTCTTCCTTTTCTTCTTTCCATGTTTTATTTTAAATGTAGTAGTTTTGATCCATGTGTTGGCAAAAGATCCATAAAGGGAAGAATCTTTTACATACTGTTTTTTATTCTGTATGATTAATAGAACAAGCAAAATATTTTAAGAAAAATTTCTGTACACTTTAAGGTTGTTGACACTGAAAAAATGAGATGCATAGCTATTTGGCAGTTGTCCTTGTATGTAGACCAATATAGATATTCTATTTAGACAATACGTTGTGGTTTATATATTGTACAAATATGTTTCTTCAGTATTTATGTCCTGTCCATTCATTTCCTATTATGTATGAGACACTATGCTGGTAAATAATAAAATAGTGTATGATCCCTAAATAATTAATAGGAATTACAGTGTAACAAGGGGAAAACTTACAATCAAATAACCACACAAATATTTTTATAATTTCTGATTAGTGCTAAAAAGGAAAATTACAGGGCTTCCCTGGTGGCGCAGTGGTTGAGAGTCTGCCTGCCGATGCAGGGGACACGGGTTCGTGCCCCGGTCCGGGAAGATCCCACATGCCACGGAGCGGCTGGGCCCGTGAGCCATGGCCGCTGAGCCTGCGCGTCCGGAGCCTGTGCTCCGCAACGGGAGAGGCCGCGGCAGCGAGAGGCCCGCGTACCGCAAAAAAAAAAAAAAAAAAAAGAAGAAGAAGAAAGTTACAGACTGCTATGAAAACAAATAATGAGGTTTACTCTAATCTGGAAGAATTAAAGAAAGCTTTTTTAAGAGTAAAAATTGAGCTGAGATCTAAAAGACAGGTATGACTTTACTAGGTGAGAAGGTTCCAGGCAGAGAGACACTATGTGTCAAGGCTTTAAAGCAAGAGGAATAATGATATTCTGGACGAACTAAGAAAGTCCTGGTCGCTACAGTACCCTGAGGGAGGGGAAGAAGAGTGGATAAAGATGCTGGAGAGGTGAGATGTGGTTTTTGCATGTGGTTTTCCATTGGGAAAGCCTAGGAAGGATTTTCTGCCAGAGGGTGATGTGATCAGATTTGTGTTTTTTAAAGATCACTTCATCTCCTGGGTGGGCAACTAATTAGTGGACAAGAAATGGATTGGTGACAAGGCTGTCGTGCTCCCTGTGAGATATGATAATAGCTTAGCCCGTTATAGCTGTTAAGATCAATAGGACTCAGTCATGGATTAACTATGGGTGATGAGAGAGGGCTGGTTGGTTATCACAGAGATATCCTAGGTAGGTTTCTGGCTTGTGTAATTGGAAAGACGGTGGTGCCATTTGGTGACAGGAAACGCTGTAGAAAGGGCGTTTGGAGGGGAAGTTCGTGAGTTTAGTTTGAAGTATCTTTGAGACTTGCACTTCATTCTCCATCTGACTTCCATTGCTTTTAAGAAAAAGATCTCAATCCTTATTATGACTTACGAGACTGACCCTATCTGTATGTTTATTCTTGTTTTGTCCCATGCTCCCCTTTGTTCTCTGTGTTTAGTCACTTACCTTCTTCAGTCTCTGTCTTGTCCCACTTTTCAATGTGTTGTTTTCTCTCCCTGAAATCTCCTCTGTTGCTCTCTTCACATAGTTAACATCTTCTCATCATTTAGATCTCACCTCAGTCATCACTTTTTCAAAGAAGTGTTGGGATATATTGACCAAAGGAAAGAAATACATTTTTTGAAGTAATAAGGTATATATTGTGTATATATATTATATATATAAAATATATTTGGACTCATGGTTTCTTTTTTAATTTGTTATTATAAATCATCAATCATTTGTTTTGATTTTCAAATTTTCTGTATTTGACTAATGGGATCCCCTTCAAGCTGTCACCTGTGCCCTTCTGACATGTCCTTATCATTCTCTGGCGCTTCTTTACTTGTCACAACAAAATATTTCCGGGTTCATCTTCTACTTTCCCAGCCCCATCTCTGAATCAGCCTCTTCTCCAAGGAGCTCTCATTCCTTTTAGTATTGAACATTGGGAATGGTTTTGAGAAACCAAGATCCGGGCACTAGACATGTTTGTTGCTGTTGGGGTGTCTTTGCTTCCAGTCCCTCTCAACTAATTTAAAAATTACTTAAACTAGTCCCTCTCACCCCCCATGAGGTTATGTTATTCATTTGAAATATAGCTAGATTCATTTGTTTCTGTTTGTACTTTTAGGCCCCCTTTCTCCATTTCTGTTGATTTTGTTTTCGAGTATGCAAAATTATAAGATGGTCTGAAAGTCAGAACTATACAGAAAGTATAGATCCATCCACCCATTTCTTCTGCCTGTTCCTACGTTCTCATTCTTTCTGTCCCATTCTTTTTCTTTTTTAAAATTTCTTGTTTTTTTAACATAAAAACTGACATACTATTGACATTTTTGTGCACTTCACTTTTATCATGTGACATTTTTCCTGGTAGTCACTCCATATCAGTTTATAAAGAACTTCCTGGTTACTTTTAGTAGCTGCATAGTACTTTGTGTGTCCATAATTTATTCAGCCACTCTCCTATCCTGTGTATTGGCCCTTACTTTGTTTATAATATTTAACAAACAGTGAATAATCTTGCAGATACATTTTTGTACTGCTGGTAGTATATCTTAAGGGTAAATTCCTAGAAGTGGGATTGCTGGGTCAAAGTTAAATGTATATACAATTTGGTTAGATGTTGCCATGTTCCGTACCAGGAGGACTGTACCAGTTTACATTCTTTTTTTTTTTTTTTTGGCCACACCACACAGCTTTCGGGATCTTAGTTCCCTGACCAGGGATCAAACCTGGGCCCCCTGCAGTGGAAGTGCAGAGTCCTAACCACTGGACTGCCAGTGAGGGAATTCCCTCAGTTTGCATTCTTACTAACAGTGTATGGTGTCTCTTTCCCCGTTGCCGCTCCAGTAAAATGTGTTGACATATTTTTACTGGTTTAGTATAGGAGAAATGGTATCTCGGTGTAGTTTTAAATTGCATTTTAGAGTGGAGTTGAACAAGTCTTTTCATATGTTTATGGCTATTTATTGTAAATGGGGTTTTGTTTACCATTATATCCTCCAAAACTGGGTATTATGTAGGTATATAAAGTCTATTGACTTCTGTGTGTTAATTTTATATTCCACAACTTCCTGAATCTTTTATTATTTGGGTTAGTTTTGTAATTGATTCTGTGGAGTTTCCCTAACATACTATCTTATTATCTGCAAAGAAAATTTCCAATTCTTACGCCTATAACTGATTTCTCTTGTCTGATTTTGTTGTCTACTATCACCCTTCCTACTCATTGTTAAATAGTAGTGGAAGCAGTGGACATCTCTGCCTTGTTCCTTATCTTACTGGAAAACTTCTAGTTCTTCTCCATTAAGTTAGAGGCTGGTTTTAGGACTCGCTTATATTTATTAACTCAATTAACAAATTATCAAAGTACAAAATTACTTTAAATTATATCTCAGTAAACCTGATGTTAAAAACAAAAATCTATCTCTGCTACTTCTGGGTTTGGAGGAGAATGGTGGCTACCTAATTTTGAATCTCCCCATGTCTCTTTCGCCCGCTCCCCAAACATAAAAACAACAGGGAGAGTAAATAGAACCACACTTGATCCTACCTTCAGCAATACTAGGAGACAGAGAATATCATGGCCTTCAAATTACCTGTAAGTTGTGAAATGAACTTACTTCCATTAAAGATCCTGCTGCTACTAGCCAGCAGGTGCTGAGAACAGAAATGGGGGAGGCTTAAAAGACTCCATGAAAAAAAGAAAGTGGTTCAGAAGACTTAGGCAAAGCACAAAAAGAGTAATCCCCTTACCTGCAGAAAGAGAAACTCCAACACTATAAGTGCAAAATACTGAACACAGGTTTGGATATACTAGAACATAGTACTAGCCCTTGAAAGAGTGTGGGACTGGGAACAGAAGCCTCAGAGAAGCATCGCTTCTGGAAGAGAATCAGATATGTAGAGGTGTGTGTAGTTTCCCTTGGAGATAGCCTACTGAAGGGAACGAAGAAGATAAGAGGGAAAAGTTAAGGATGCTGCAGAAACAAAACAATATACACATCAACTCCTTCTTCCAACGGCGCTCTCTGAAAAGAGACTGCACAGAAAAGGGGGACTGTCAGAAGAGGGCACTCTCAAACTAGGAGCTCTGTCCAAAAACTGATTAGGATTATTAAAAAGCAGATCACATCCATATAAAACTGTAAAAAGCTGAAAATGTGATTCAAAGTTGAAATGCTGATGAAAATTCTCACTTAATCAAAAAGTTGACAGAAACTATAACACAGTCCTCCATACTGAATGACATATCCTCTAAAAGTATTTAGGAATAATGAAAAAGCGTGAATCAGAGATTTAAAAACTAAAAACAGAAATGGACGTGCCCCCCCACCCCCACAAAACAAAGGAAGAAATGAGTGTTGATTGAACAAGAAAAGAAATAGAAGAAAAAACTCCGAATAATATTAGAGATGAAGACTAAATTACAGGGTGTCCAAGGGGTAATAAATTCATGTAAAAATGTTATAAGGGGCATTGAGCTAAAGCAGGGATATAAAAACAGACTTAGAGACTGAAAACGAGCTTAAAAAGAAAAAGAAGTAGTAAAAAGGGTTAGAGAGGAAATGATTGAATTGGAAGACTAGGAGAAGAGGTCCAACATAAGACTACTTTGGAGACTGGAGAAGAAAATCAAAACAACTAACCAGAACTAATATCTAAAATTAGAATCCAAGAAGACATTCCAGAAATAAAAGGAAGCTTAAATCTACATATTGAAAGGGCCTACTAGATACCAGGGAAAATACCCAGAACAGGCTAAGAAGTATCCTCGTAAAACTATTACACTTTAAAGATGTTTTAAAAAAAAGTCCTCAGGGCCTCTAGGAAAAGATGATTTTGAAAGACATGTAAATTAAGACTGGACAGACTTTTCACAAATAACATACAAAGCAAGGTAACAGTGAAGCAACGTTCCTAAGAATCTTAAGGAGGTACAAACCAAGGATTTTATATCTAAGCAGCTGCCTTTCAAGAATCAAGGTTATAGAAAGTTTTTTTAATTTGTTTTAATAAATTTATTTATTTATTTTTTGGCTGCGTCGGGTCTTCGTTGATGCGAGCAGGCTTTCTCTAGTTGGCGCGAGCGGTGGCTTCTCTTGTTGTGGAGCACGGGCTGTAGGCGCTCAGGCTTCAGTAGTTGTGGCACATGGGCTCAGTAGTTGTGGCTTGCGGGCTGTAGAGCGCAGGCTCAGTAGTTGTGGTGCACGGGCTTAGTTGCTTTGCGGCATGTGGGATCCTCGTGGACCACGGCTCGAACCCGTGTCGCCTGCATTGGCAGGCAGATTCTTAACCATTGTGCCACCAGGGAAGTCCTAGAAAGACGGTTCTGAATGTCCAAGAACTCAGAGAATACTGTGCCCATGTGCCCGTTCTGGTGAATCTACTTGAGGGAGATTCTAACCAGGTATGACTAAGGAAACTCCAGACGGATGAATGAAGACTTCATACATGTATTTGTAGAGCTGTGACCAACAAGGATGAGGCGTTTTGGTGAATCAGTCAGAGTTTGATCAGGGGAGAAGGACCACTAGGAGTAAGGAGAAGTAATAAGGATTTGTTAACGGCACTTGACTTTATGTAATTGTGGGAGCTGGTTAACTAGTCTACATGTATATAGCTGTTGCTTCTGTGTCTGATGCCTCAATTTGAAGTCAGAAGTTCAGGCAGTTGAAAAGGAAAGATGGATAAGAAGTAGGGGAGATCAAGGGTAAACTACAACCTGCATGCATGAACTGGAACCCGTAAGGATGAACTGGAACCTATGTAAGCTTCCAATTTAAATAATGAGGTGACCAGAAAAATAAGTTTGTTCCCCTCATCAGGAGCTAAAAACTTACCTGGCCCAGGAGTTGCAAAAGCTGAGGGAGGAGATCTGGCAGGAGCTGGTGCAGCTGCCGGGGCCCAGCTGCTACCCCACAACCACTGAGGTGAGCCAGTAGATGAGCTACAGAGTGTGTAAACTGCAGTAGCACCTGGTGCCCTGCACCAATCTTCCAACAAGAGAGGATATGGCTGCTGCTGCCCTTAACACCTTCCAGTTCTCTCACATAATATCTTGTGGTCCAGGATAACCCAGAGCTAGGCAGGGAATAGAATACTGGAAAACAATTCCAACTTAGCTAAGTCTATAAATCCATCACCCAAGAGTAGAGGAATAATATAAAATCATGTATTCTGACAAAATTAGAAAGAATGCAACTAAAGAAAGATGGAAAGAAAAAGGAGAGAGGGGAAACAAGACTATTGATTATTGTATAGGTAATAAGTGGTAACGGATGCCATTTAAAAATGATAGGTCAGATAGCAAAAGGTTATAAAAAATGGGGATTAATACTTTTATAATATGATTAAAAAGTATTAATAGAAAGTAACCACTGGAACAAAAATAGAAAACTTTTTTTTTTTTTTTTTTAGAAAACTTTTAAAATAGAAATAAGTTGCTTCCTTTATTGCTTGGTACATGGATATTCCTAATTGTTTTATCTTTGTTGTGAATGCTTTTCACATTAAAACGTTTCTTCCTTTGCCCTGTTTAATGCTTTGGGGCTTGAAATCTACCTTGTTGGGTAGATCCTACCTACCAGGATCACACCCTTATATTCCTGTCGCTTTCACTTGCCCACGTATCTTTGTGCATATCTTTATTTTTAGCTTTTCTGATCCAAATCATTTTAGTAGGTGAGTTAAACCCATTCACATTTATTTATAAGTAGTGTTATGTAGTTATTGTGTTATTTTGTGTATTAGGTTTTATTTGCTGTTTCTCAACATGATGTGCTTTTTTGCTATTTTACTTTACTGATTTCTTTTGATATGTAGGAAGTGTTGTATTTCTCTTTTATTGGTTATCTTTGTACTTATAACTTCAAAAAATAATAATAATGAACATTTGTTGAAGTTTTACAGTAAACTAGGTACTATGCTAAATGTCTTATACAGATTTATCTTTCTAAATCTTCAAAACTGACCTATGAGGCAATTCCTGTTATTTTCCCATTTTACAAATAAGAAAACTGACGCACAGAGAGATTAAGTAACATGCCCGAGGTAACATGTTACTTGGTAATCAATGCTGAGTTTTTCTCTGAATCCAGCCTAACACTTCATACTTTTTTTTTCTGTATTATTTTCTTGATATACTGTATTGATCAGATAGAAGAAATATGTTGTTTTTAGTTTTCAGCAGGTCTGCTGTCTACAACAAGGTTTGTTCTAAGAACTATACAATAGGAATTTTAAATAAAGACCTTATGGAAACATCTTGCTTATATTCATTATGTTAATCTATAGTAGAGTTAGGTCAGAAAAATTTAAGAGGATAATGTGATAATAAATACCAACAAAAAGCAATCATAGTCACTGTGAATTTCAAAGGGGATTAAAACAGGTGGAAAAAAGTTATAAAATTTCAACATCTTCTAAGAAAATAGAGAATATTATTTTAAAGCTTTATCTAGATAAAGGACACAGGGTTTTAAACTTAAAATAGCTGCATGGTTTTGATCATACGTGTTTGAATTTAGATTTAAATGTTAATTTTTTATTCATGAGTGTAAACGCAGTTGAAGATACTAATTTAGTTCTATGTTTCCTCTTTTTTAATCTCTGACTGTTTATATTTGTTTATGACCCAAAACCTAATATGTGGATGGTGATATTCAAACTTTAATACTTCATAATGTTCAACGTATAACTTTTCCCGTTTAGATGGTCTTCTGATTGTTGGTGTTCACTCGGCTAAGTTTCCAAATGAAAGAGTCCTGGATAACGTTAAGAGTGCTATTCTTCGATACAACATCACCCACCCTGTGGTTAATGATGCAGATGCCAGCCTTTGGCAAGAACTAGAAGTTTCCTGCTGGCCAACTCTGATCATACTTGGACCCCGTGGAAACATGTTGTTTTCTTTGATTGGAGAAGGACATAGAGAGAAATTATTTTTATATACTTCAATAGCTTTAAAATATTACAAAGACAGGGGACAGATCAGAGATAATAAAATTGGAATAAAACTCTATAAAGATTCTTTGCCACCTTCACCATTGCTGTTTCCTGGCAAAGTAACAGTAGACCATGTTTCTAATAGATTGGTAATAGCAGACACTGGACATCATAGAATTTTGGTCGTCTGGAGGAATGGACAAATTCAGTACAGCATTGGAGGTAAAGTTTGCTAATTATGTTATATAATGTATTTTACATTATACATGTAAAAAACTAGTTCAAGGAAATGCATTAAAATTGAAATTTATAAATAAGAACTAATTGTAGAAGGGCAATATACACTGATTTTAACTTCATCAGAAATTATTTTGTTAATTGTGTCTGAATTAATCTCTTCTCACTCCCTCAAAAACAAACAAAACTACCCCAAAAAACTCCATTAAGATCAAAAGGAGGAAATCTTTTGTGTAATTTTCAAGTATATTCATATATCCCATCTTGTTTTTTCAAAAAACTGCCACAGTATTGTATCTTATGAAAGTATTATATACATTTTAGATTTCAGGCATTTTAAATGGAAGTATTTCACTTTCCATCAAAATATAGCCATATATATATATATATATTTATTTGTTTGTTTATGGCTGCGTTGGGTCTTTGTTGCTGCGTGCAGGCTTTCTCTAGTTGCAGCAAGTGGGGGCTACTGTTTGTTGCGGTGCACAGGCTTCTCATTGTGGTGGCTGCTCTTGTTGCAGAGCACGGGCTCTAGGCAAGCGGGCTTCAGTAGTTGTGGCACGTGGGCTGAGTAGTTGTGGCTTGCGGGCTCTAGTGTGCAGGTTCAGTAGTTGTGGCGCACGGGCTTAGTTGCTCTCCGGCATGTGGGAGCTTCCCGGACCAGGGCTCGAACCCGTGTCCCCTGCATTGGCAGGCGGATTCTTAACCACTGCGCCACCAGGGAAGTCCCTAGCCATATGTTTTTTAAGACCACGGCAATACCCTAGGAAGTTGAGTCTTAGATTATGAAATAACCTAGGATTTGTATATTATTATACTTTTCTCTCCTTCCATAAGAACTTAAGCATACTTCTGAATCCATTCCATTTGGTTGTAGTGAAATAAAATTATCATATAGGCATAGATCATTTTCTTTCATATCTCCCTGGTCTTGATCTAAAAAGGGCTCTTATTGACATCTTATATAATTAATAAAATCTGTTAAGTACATTATTAATCCTGCTCACCAGGCTGAACTGACATCTGACAACATAATTAGTCAAAGAGAAAAGTAATTCATCTCTTTGCAATCCTACTTTGGTCACACATGCAGTGTTAGTACATAAAGTAGGGATATCAACATTCCTGATGCAAATAAACAAATAAACTAAAAAATAAACTAATTGTTTCCTAAGTCCTGAGGCTATTCTTAGTATGCCAAGGTATCATTCCCTTAGCTCTTGAATTCATTTGTTTCTTATTTGTTGTTTCTGTTAGAGTATGTGTGTGTTCTATATGGTTTATTTTGCTTGGGCAACTTGGTATTTTGGTTAATAACAGGAAGTTATGACAGTTGTTACTCAAAAAGCATCTGTTATAGCAAATTACGTTTAAATGGTTAAAAGTTTTTAATAGATTTCTAAAATTTTCTAGTTTAGATGGATATTCTCCTTTGTTAAACAGAGGAACCAGCAGCAAGCTACCTTTTCCAAATATGTTTCTAGGAATATTGTTATCTTGTGATAAATTTATAGTTATTCTACAGTTTTTAAAAAAGAATTCCGTGGTCAGATACACTCAGGAAATACTGGTCAGATGTGCTTTAAAAGATTTTTGGTGGTGGTGGTGTCACTGTACTCAGATCTTTTACTCTGCCTAATGTATCTCATGAATATATGAGAGGAGGTTATAGTATACAGTATTTTCCAATCTGAAGTGATCACAGTACTCTCCCTTTTTTTTCCCCAGGGAACTCTCATCACCAACAGTAATAAATAGTATTATTAATAATAGTAATAATAGCAAACAAAAATATGCCTGGCATTATTCTAAGCACTTTACCTGTATTAATTTATTTAGTCCTCACAGTGCTATGAGTTAGGTATATTATTAATTCCATTTTACAAAAGAGAAACTGAGACACACAGAACTTGCCCAGATCATCAGCTAGGAAGAGCTAGGGTTTAAACGAAGTCTGTTAACTTGGGATTCATGGACTATTAAGAAATGCTTGAATGATCCTCATGATTTAGGAACCCCTTGAAATTCCTGTGACATTTTATGGGCATGTGTATTTTTGTAAGGAAAGCGTTCGTAATTTTCAGTTGTAAGCAAAGGAGTTTATCTTCCAAAATTGTTAAAAATCATTCATCTAGATTGTAAAAGATTTAAGTTATTTTTTAATTCTTTCTAGTCTAGATAATAGGTAATTAAGATGCTTTTTAAAGTAATTTCTTCTGCTATCTACTACTAAAGTGTACTAGTAACCATTATCTAGTAAGCCCTGTCATTAGCAAAACTTACTCGAGAAAAATAGGTATCTTGGGATACAGTTTAGTTTTTAGGTAGAAGTATCAAGTTATTTATATTAAAATCCCAGCTTTAAATACAAATTTTATTTTTTCGGTGTTAATTTGAGATAACTTTAAGTGGAAAAATTTTGTCTTACAGCTATCTTGTCTTGTAGGACCCAACCCTGGAAGAAAAGATGGAATGTTTTCAGAGTCAACTTTTAACTCACCACAAGGTGTAGCCATAATGGATAATATCATATATGTGGCAGATACAGAAAACCACCTTATAAGAAAGGTAATTTTCCATTTTAAATAAAGTTTTAATCCTTCTAATCAGAAAAACTTATATTTACTTGCTACATAAATATTTGAAGTGAGAGGGTGTTGCTTAAATACTTCAGATCATCCTCATTCAGCTTTGTTCAGAGGTTACTTGCTTAACTTTATTCTTAGACAAAACACATCAAATCGTTTTCTTAATCCTTTATTTTAAAGTCATGTGCCTAATCACCCAAAAGCTCCTCATTTTGAGGTATTTTCCTAACTACTATTTATAAAGAGATGCTTTGTCCTTTTTCAGTTAAATTTTCTCAAACTTAGAAAAAAAAAAACATACCACTCCTGCATCCCTTCAGCTCTTATGCTTTGTCTGGGAATACTTATCTGTCAATTAGTCTTAAAATTTATTTTATCTCATTATAAAAGTAATATATGATCTTGTTTTTAAAAAAATGAATTAATATGTAAAGGTAAAAAAGGTCTCCTAATCATCTATTCAGGCTCTCCAGGGGTAACCAACCATTGTTAAAATTTGTGTCTTCAGAAATTTTCTACTCATGTACGAATAATTTTATACTGAAAGGACTGTCTCTAGAGAATCTTCTTCTTTAAACAAATGGAATCATAATGTACATACATAATTCCTACATTCTTTTTTTAACTTTTTTTTCCATGTTAGTCATATGACTATGACTGCATAGTATTACCTAGTTATTTTAAACATTTCTTATTGATGAGTATTCTGACTGTAATCTGTTGGTCTTTAAGTTGTTATTTCTGTTTGGAAAATAAGTAAGTTCATCTAACCCATTCTGTCTGAACATATATGTACTACATATTGTACCTAAGTACATTTAGGTACTTCCTTGCTTTTCTCGCTATTTCTCTCTCTTGATATTTTTGCCCATTTATATTATAAAAATTATCAACTAATATATATATAATAGGAAAAAACATATGTAGAACATTTAATAATAACCACTGTAATGTAAATCTCCATGAGGGCATGACATTTGTTTTCTTTACTACTGAAATCCTAAGCACCTAAAACAGTGCCTGGCCCACAGTAGGTGTTTATTAGATATTTGTTGAATTAATTTATAAGCAAATAACATCTGTTGAATGAAGCATTTTCTAAAGCGTGAATTCCTCTTAATATGAAAAGATGTTACATGAAAAAAGGATTTTGTGGATTTATAAATTAAAGCAGACTTTTTTTTTTTTTTTTTTTGCGGTACGTGGGCCTCTCACTGTTGTGGCCTCTCCCGTTGTGGAGCACAGGCTCCGGATGCACAGGCTCAGCGGCCATGGCTCACGGGCCCAGCCGCTCCGCGGCATGTGGGATCTTCCCAGACTGGGGCACAGACCCGCGTCCCCTGCGTCGGCAGGCGGACTCTCAACCACTGCACCACCAGGGAAGCCCTTAAAGCAGACTTATTTTTTGAAAGTCTTGCTAATATATTTTAATATGCTAACATATTGTGAATACACTAGTGGGGGGATATGTGTGTGGTATTTCTAAACTTATTTGACCAAGGAGCCCTTTTTAGGCAGAACTTTTCATAGGACTAATAGCTTAATGTTGTATACTCTGGGAAGAGTGCTTTTATGTTATAACTCCTTAGAGGTCAGTATTTCCTTATCATTATCTTTTGGGGGTTCTATGCTTCTAAAATTCATCATAGTGTCATAGATATCTAACAGGATATTGAAGTAGTAATATATGTAGCCCACAACATACAGGGAGTACTTGTCCTTTTTTGATTTTATGTTATTTCTCTTGCTTTAGGACTTAGTGGGTTTTGGAGTATTGACTGCATTTCAAATACTTTTTAAGTAGCATAATCATGATAAATATAGGTTACTCGAGGTCATTTTTATGACTTAGTTTAGTGTCTGCAAAAATGGAAATGAGAGAATTATGATTTCTTCCTTTTGTTTTAAAAAAAACAAAAGTTTTAAAAGTATAAATGTATTTATTGTATTTTACATTTGTTTAAGATCTCATTTGCAGAGGGTTGATCATACTCCTACATTCACAGCTCATGAACATCATCGTTCCATGCCGACCTGTCTCTTGTTAGAATAACTTATTTATTAATTTGTAAATTCCTCTTCATCTCCATTCCCATTTCCCCTGCCATTCCCTGTACATAAGTACTCCCATAGGCAGCCTTTCTGATATGTTTGATTCACATTTTCTTATTTATCTGTGATCTTGTAAAACATGTAGTATTTTGTGTGTGGTTTTTTTTTTTTTTTGGTGTGTGTGTGTTTATAACAACTTTATTGTGATACATTTTACATAGTACAAAGGTCACCCATTTCATGAATATAATTCAGGAATTTTTAGTAAATTTAACAAGTTGTGTAACCATCACCATAAATCATTTTTAGAACATTTTCATCCTCCTAGTAAGAACCCTCATGCCCAATTACAGTTAATCCCCATTCCCACCCCCAGCCCTAATCTACTTTTTGTCTCTGTAAATTTGCCTCTTTGAACATTTCATATAAACAGAATCATACAGTGTATGGTCTTATGTGTCTGGCTTCTTTTATTCTGTGTAATGTTTTTGAGGTTCATTGATGATGTAACATGACAGTAATTAATTCCTTTGTATTGCTGGATAGCATTCTGTTGCATGTATAAACCACATTTTATCTGTTTAACAGTTGGTGGGCATTTAAGGTGTTTTCCAGTTTTTGGCTATTTATAAATAATTCACATATAAGTTTTGTGTGGACATACATTTTTATTTCTCATGGGTAAGTCTGTAAATACTGGAAGTGTTGATTCATATGTTTTATATTTTGTGTTTAATTTTTTGAGAACGTGCTAAACCACAGTGGTTGCATCATTTTACATATCTACCTGCAATATATGTGGGTTCCAATTTCTCCATATCTTCACCATTACTTATCATTTTCCATTTTCTTTTTTTTTCTTTTTTTCATTTTCCATTTTTAAACTTCTAGGCATTCTACTAGATATGAAGTGGCCTATCATTGTGGTTTGGAATATGTGTTTCTCTAATGAGGAATGATGTTGAGCATCTTTTCCTACGTATATGGACCATTTGTTTATCATCTTTTGAGAAGTGTCTATTCAGATTCATTGACAATTTTTTATTGGGTTTTTGTGTTTTTTATTATTGAGTTGTAAGAGTTCTTTATATATTCTAGATGCAAATTCCTTATCAGATATATGATTTTCAATACTTTCCCACATTCTGTGAGTTGTCTTTTTTTTTATATATATACAAAAGTCAATTGCTTTTTTTTAACATCTTTATTGGAGTATAATTGCTTTACAATGGTGTGTTAGTTTCTGCTTTATAACAAAGTGAATCAGTTATACATATGTTCCCATATCTCTTCCCTCTTGCGTCTCCCTCCCTCCCACCCTCCCTATCCCACCCCTCTAGGTGGCCACAAAGCACCAAGTTGATCTCCCTGTGCTATGCAGCTGCTTCCCACTAGCTATCTATTTTACGTTTGGTAGTGTATATATGTCCATGCCACTCTCTCACTTTGTCACAGCTCCCCCTCCCCCTCCCCATATCCTCAAGTCCATTCTCTAGTAGGTCTGTGTCTTTATTCCCGTCTTACCCCCATGTTCTTCATGACATTTTTTTTTTTTAAGATTCCATATATATATGTGTTACCATACGGTATTTGTCTTTCTCTTTCTGACTTACTTCACTCTGTATGACAGACACTAGGTCCATCCACCTCACTACAAATAACTCAATTTCGTTTCTTTTTATGGCTGAGTAATATTCCATTGTATATATGTGCCACATCTTCTTTATCCATTCATTGGATGATGGACACTTAGGTTGTTTCCATCTCCTGGCTATTGTAAATAGAGCTGCAGTGAACATTTTGGTACATGACTATTTTTGAATTATGGTTTTGTCAGGGTATATGCCCAGTAGTGGGATTGCTGGGTTACATGGTAGTTCTATTTGTAGTTTTTTAAAGAACCTCCATACTGTTCTCCATAGTGGCTGTACCAATTCACATTCCCACCAGCAGTGCAAGAGGGTTCCCTTTTCTCCACACCTTCTCCAGCATTTATTGTTTCCAGATTTTTTGATGATGGCCATTCTGACCGGTGTGAGATGATATCTCATTGTAGTTTTGATTTGTATTTCTCTAATGATTAATGATGTTGAGCATTCTTTCATGTATTTGTTGGCACTCTGTATATCTTCTTTGGAGAAATGTCTATTTGGGTCTTCTGCCCATGTTTGGATTGGGTTGTTTGTTTTTTTGATATTGAGCTGCATGAGCTGTTTGTAAATTTTGGAGATTAATCCTTTGTCAGTTGCTTCATTTGCAAATGTTTTCTCCCATTCTGAGGGTTGTCTTTTGGTCTTGTTTATGATTTCCTTTGCTGTGCAAAAGCTTTGAAGTTTCATTAGGTCCCTTTGTTTATTTTTGTTTTTATTTCCATTTCTCTAGGAGGTGGGTCAAAAAACGATCTTGCTGTGATTTATGTCATAGAATGTTCTGCCTATGTTTTCCTCTAAGAGTTTGATAGTGTCTGGCCTTACATTTAGGACTTTAATCCATTTTGAGCTTATTTTTGTGTATGGTGTTAGGGAGTGTTCTAATCTCATAGTTTTACATGTACCTGTCCAGTTTTCCCAGCACCACTTATTGAAGAGGCTGTCCTTTCTCCACTGTACATTCCTGCCTCCTTTGTCAAAGATAAGGTGACCATATGTGCGTGGGTTTATCTCTGGGCTTTCTATCCTGTTCCATTGATCTATATTTCTATTTTTGTGCCAGTACCATACTGTCTTGATTACTGTAGCTTTGTAGTATAGTCTGAAGTCAGGGAGCCTTATTCCTCCAGCTCCGTTTTTCGTTCTCAAGGTTGCTTTGACTATTCGGGGTCTTTTGTATCTCCATACAAATTTTAAGATTTTTTGTTCTAGTTCTGTGAAAAATGCCAGTGGTAGATTGATAGGGATTGCATTGAATCTGTAGATTGCTTTGGGTAGTAGAGTCATTTTCACAATGTTGATTCTTCCAATCCAAGAATATGGTATATCTCTCCATCTATTTGCATCATCTTTAATTTCTTTCATCAGTGTCTTATAATTTTCTGCATACAGGTCTTTTGTCTCCTTAGGTAGGTTTATTCCTAGATAATTTATTCTTTTTGTTGCAGTGGTAAATAGGAGTGTTTTCTTGATTTCACTCTCAGATATTTCATCATTAGTGTATAGGAATGCAAGACATTTTTGTGCATTAATTTTGTATCCTGCTACTTTACCAAATTCATTGATTAGCTCTAGTAGTTTTCTGGTAGTGTCTTTAGGGTTCTCTATGTATAGTATTATGTCATCTGAAAACAGTGACAGCTTTACTTCTTCTTTTCTGATTTGGATTCCTTTTATTTCCTTTTCTTCTCTGATTGCTGTGTCTAAAACTTCCAAAACTATGTTGAATAGTAGTGGTGAGAGTGGGCAACCTTGTCTTGTTCCTGATCTTAGTGGAAATGCTTTCAGTTTTTCACCATTGAGGACGATGTTGGCTGTGGGTTTGTCATATATGGCCTTTATTATGTTGAGGAAAGTTCCCTCTATGCCTACTTTCTGGAGGGCTTTTATCATAAATGGGTGTTGAATTTTGTCGGAAGCTTTCTCTGCATCTATTGAGGTGACCATATGGTTTTTCTCCTTCAGTTTTTTAATGTGGTGTATCACATTGATTGATTTGCATATGTTGAAGAATCCTTGCATTCCTGGAATAAACCCCACTTAATAATGGTGTATGATCCTTTTAATGTGCTGTTGGATTCTGTTTGCTAGTATTTTGTTGAGGATTTTTGCATCTATATTCATCAGTGATATTGGCCTATAGTTTTCTTTCTTTGTGACATCCTTGTCTGGTTTTGGTATCAGGGTGATGGTGGCCTCGTAGAATGAGTTGGGGAGTGTTCCTCCCTCTGCTATATTTTGGAAGAGTTTGAGAAGGATAGGTGATAGCTCGTCTCTAAATGTTTGATAGAATTCACCTGTGAAGCCATCTGGTCCTGGGCTTTTGTTTGTTGGAAGATGTTTAATCACAGTTTCAATTTCAGTTCTTGTGATTGGTCTGTTCATATTTTCTATTTCTTCCTGATTCAGTCTTGGCAGGTTGTGTATTTCTAAGAATTTGTCCATTTCTTCCAGGTTGTCCATTTTATTGGCATAGAGTTCCTTGTAGTAGTCTCTTAGGATGCTTTGTATTTCTGTGGTGTCTGTTGTAACTTCTCCTTTTTCATTTCTAGTTTTATTGTTTTGAGTCCTCTCCGTCTTTTTCTTGATTAGTCTGGCTAATGGTTTATCAATTTTGTTTATCTTCTCAAAGAACCAGCTTTTAGTTTTATTGATCTTTGCTATTGTTTTCTTTGTTTCTATTTCATTTATTTCTGCTCTGATCTTTATGACTTCTTTCCTTCTGCTAACTTTGGGTTTTGTTTGTTCTTCTTTCTCTAGCTCCTTTAGGTGTAAGGTTAGACTGTTTACTTGAGATTTTTCTTGTTTCTTGAGGTAGGCTTTATAGCTATAAACTTCCCTCTTAGAACTGCTTTTGCTGCATCCCATAGGTTTTCAATTGTCGTGTTTTCATTGTCATTTGTCTCTAGGTATTTTTTGATTTCCTGTTTGATTTCTTCAGTGATCTCTTGGTTGTTTAGTAACGTATTGTTTAGCCTCCATGTGTTTGTGTTTTTTACGTTTTTTTCCCCTGTAATTCATTTCTCATCTCATAGTGTTTGGGTCAGAAAAGATGCTTGATATGATTTCAATTTTCCTAAATTTACTGAGGCTTGATTTGTGACCCAAGATATGATCTATCCTGGAGAATGTTCCATGCGCACTTGAGAAGAAAGTGTAATCTGCTGTTTTTGGATGAAATGTCCTATAAATATTAATTAAATCTGTCTGGTCTATTGTGTCATTTAAAGCTTCTGTTTCCTTATTTATTTTCATTTTGGATGATCTGTCCATTGGTTTAACTGGGGTGTTAAAGTCCCCACTACTATTGTGTTACTGTCAATTTCCTCTTTTATAGCTGTTAGCAGTTGCCTTATGTATTGAGGTGCTCCTATGTTGGGTGCATAAATATTTACAATTGTTATATCTTCTTCTTGGATTGATCCCTTGATCATTATGTAGTGTCCTTCCTTGTCTCTTGGAACATTCTCTATTTTAAAGTCTATTTTATGTGGTATGAGTATAGCTACTCCAGCTTTCTTTTGATTTCCATTTGCATGGAATATCTTTTTCCATCCCCTCACTTTCAGTCTGTATGTGTCCCTAGGTCTGAAGTGGGTCTCTTGTAAACAGCATATGTATGGTTCTTGTTTTTGTATCCATTCAGCAAGCCTGTGTCTTTTGGTTGGAGCATTTAATCCATTCACGTTTAAGGTAATTATCGATATGTATGTTCCTATGACCATTTTCTTAATTGTTTTGGGTTTGTTTTTGTAGGTCCTTTTTTTCTCTTGTGTTTCCCACTTAGAGAAGTTCCTTTAGCGTTTTTGTAGAGTTGGTTTGGTGGTGCTGAATTCTCTTAGCTTTTGCTTGCCTGTAAAGCTTTTGATTTCTCCATCGAATCTGAATGAGATCCTTGCTGGGTAGAGTAATCTTGGCTGTAGGTTCTTCCCTTTCATCACTGTAAGTATATCATGCCACTCCCTTCTGGCTTGTAGAGTTTCTGCTGAGAAATCAGCTGTTAACCTTATGGGAGTTCCCTTGTATGTTATTTTTCATTTTTCCCTTGCTGCTTTCAGTAATTTTTCTTTGTTTTAATTTTTGCTAATTTGATTACTATGTGTCTCGGCATGTTTCTCCTTGGGTTTATCCTGCCTGGGACTGTCTGCGCTTCCTGGACTTGGGTGGCTATTTCCTTTCCCATGTTAGGGAAGTTTTCGACTATAACCTCTTCAGATATTTTCTCGGGTCCTTTGTCTCTCTTCTCCTTCTGGGACACTTATAATGCGAATGTTGTTGGGTTTAATGTTGTCCCAGAGGTCACTTAGGCTGTCTTCATTTCTTTTCATTCTTTTTTCTTTATTCTGTTCTACAGCAGTGAATTCCACCATTCTGTCTTCCAGGTCACTTATCCGTTCTTCTGCCTCAGTTATTCTGTTATTGATTCCTTCTAGTGTAGTTTTCATTTCAGTTATTGTATTGTTCATCTCTGTTTGTTTGTTCTTTAATTCTTCTAGGTCTTTGTTAAACATTTCTTGCATCTTCTCAATGTTTGCCTCCATTCTTTTTCCAAGGTCCTGGATCATCTTCACTATCATTATTCTGAATTCTTTTTCTGGAAGGTTGCCTATCTCCACTTCATTTAGTTGTTTTTCTGGGGTTTTATCTTGTTCCTTCATCTGGTACATAGCCCTCTACCTTTTCATCTTGTCTGTCTTTCTGTGAATGTGGTTTTTGTTCCACAGGCTCCAGGATTGTAGTTCTTATTGCTTCTGCTCTCTGCCCTCTGGTGTATGAGGCTACCTAAGAGGCTTGTGTAAGTTTCCTGATGGGAGGGACTGGTGGTGGGTAGAGCTGACTGTTGCTCTGGTGGGCAGAGCTCAGTAAAACTTTAATCCGCTTGTCTGCTGATGGGTGGGGCTGGGTTCCCTACCTGTTGATTGTTTTGCCTGAGGCAACCCGACACTGGAGCCTACCTGGGCTCTTTGGTGGGGCTAATGACACTCTGGGAGGGCTCTCGCTAAGGAGTACTTCCCAGAACCTCCACTGCCAGCGTCCCCGTCCCCACGGTGAGCCACAGCTCCCCCCACCCCCCACTGCCTCTGCAGGAGACCCTGCAACAGTAGCAAGTAGGTCTGGTTCAGTTTCCCCTGGGGTCACTGCTCCTTCACCTGGGTCCCGATGCACACACTACTTTGTGTGTGCCCTCCAAGAGTGGAATCTCTGTTTCCCCCCGTCCTGTCGAAGTCCTGCAATCAATTCCCACAAGGCTTCAACGTCTGATTCTCTAGGAATTCCTCCTCCTGTTGCTGGACGCCCAGGTTGGGAAGCCTGACTTGGGGCTTGGAACCTTCACTCCAGTGGGTGGACTTCTGTGTTATAAGTGTTCTCCAGTCTGTGAGTCACCCACCCAGAAGTTATGGGATTTGATTTTACTGTGATTGTGCCCCTCCTACCATCTCATTGTGGCCTCTTCTTTGTCTTTGGATGTGGGGTATCTATTCTGGTGAGTTCCAGTGTCTTCCTGTCGATGATTGTCCAGCAGCTAGTTGTGATTCTGGCGTTCTCCCAAGAGGGAGTGAGAGCACGTCCTTCTACTCCGCCATCTTGGTTCCTCCCTCTTCCTCCTTTCACTTTCTTAATCATGTCTTTTGATGTACAGAAGTTTTATATTTTGATGATTCCCAATTTATCTATTTATTTCTTTCCTTATATTTTTTGTGTCTTGTAAGAATCCACTGCCAAATCCAAGGTCACGAAGATTTATTCCTATGTTTTCTTGTAAGATTTTTATAGTTATGGCTCTCACAGTTAGCTCTTAGATCCATTTTTAGTTGATTTTTGCATATGGTATGAAGTAGGGGTCCAACTTCATTCTTTTACATGTGGATCCAGTTATCCCAGAACCATTTATGGAAGAGACTATTATTTCACCATTGAATAGTCTTGGCAACCTTTTGAATATTATTCATACATGCATGGGTTTATTTCTGGACTTTCAAGTCTATTCCATTGATCTATGTATCTGTCCTTATGCCAGTACCACACTGTTTTGATTGCTATAACTTTTAATAAGTTGTGAAATCAGAAAGTATGAATCCTCCTACTTATTTCTTTTTCAACATTGTTTTGACTGTTCTGAATCCCTTGCAATTCCATATGAATTTTAGGATCAACTTATCCATTTCTGCAAAAACTTCTGTTTCTTTCTCATGTAAGTAAATTATATTTTTTGAAGGAACAAATGACAGTTTTATCTTTTCCCTTCTTATTTTTATACTTCCCATTTCCTTTTATTATATTGCTTTTAAGCATTACAGCCATAGTGGGTGTCTTGTCATGCTCGTAGTCTTAAATGGAACTCTTGTAAACTTTCTCCACAAGTTTAATATTTTCCATAGCTTTGGGAAATAAAATATTTATGAAGTTAAGAAACTTTATTCCTTGTTACTAAGAATTATTATATGATTTTATTAAATGCATTTTCTACATTTATGGACATAATTGTATAGTTTTTTGCCCTTAGTATTCTGATGTGATGAATTACATTAATAGATATTTTTGATGTTGAACCATCTTTTTAATCCTGTGATAAACCTTACCTAATCATGAATTTTTTTAAAAAGTCAAATTGGATTTGATTATCCAAAATTATATTTAATATTTTAAAATTAAATGGCTCTATATTTTCTTGTACTGTTCTCACCAGATTTTGGAATCAAGGTCACACTAACCTCATCAAATGAGCTGGTTTTCATTCTTTTTCTGTTTTTTGGAATAATTTGTCTAACATAGGAATTAATGGTTTTGAATATTTATTAAAACTCCCTTGTAACATTACCTGGGCCCAGGGCTTCTTCCAAGAGGATTTTTTAAACTCTCCTATCAGTTTCTGTGATACATTTCTTAAATCAAGATCTATTTCAAGGGCCCATCTGTAGCTGCCTATGGTATTTTTGCAGATTATATTTTGCAGATTTTGAGTTCAGTAAAAATATAAATAAAGTTACACTGATGAATATTCTTTACAATTTCAGGATATTATAGAGCAGCTACTAAAAATAATGCAAGAGGATTTCACCAGAATAAATCTGGTGATAAATGTAATTCACCATAGTAACAGAATAAAAGATGATGCTTCACTAGATTCAGAAAAACATTGGAAAACATTTAATACCTAATCATGTTAAAATTAGTGAACTTCAAATGGAAATGAATGTCCTCAATATGATAAAATCAGGCCATCTGCAAAAAGCCTACAGCTACACTTAATGCAAAGTGTTGAATACTTTCCCTTCAAGAGGGGGAACAAGGCAGGGATCCCCACTCTTACCATGCCTATTAAACATTGTACTGGAAGTACTAGCCATTATAATAAGGCAAGAAAGAGAAATAAAAGATATAGAGGATGAGAAGAAAGAAGAATAACTCTATTTGTCAGTGACATGACATGTACATAGAAAATTCTAAGAAATCTATACAGTTACTTGAACTAATAAGTGAATTTAGAAAGGTTGCAAAATACAAAATCAGTACATAAATATCAACTGTATTTTTATTTTATTTATTTTATTTTTATTTGTTTTATATTTATTATATACTAGTAATAGTCAACTGGAAATGGAATTTTTAAATTCTATTTACTTAGCAACCAAAATAAAATACTTAGAATAAGTTTTTAGAAATATATACAAGCCCACTGTATATCCAGTATAATGGTTAAAATTAAAAAGACTGACAATACCATAGGTTGGCAAGGATGTGGAGCAGTTTGAACTTCAAACTATATACTTCAAACTATAAAAATTGCTGACAAAAATTAATATTGGATTGAAAAACTCAAAACTCAAGTTTGCTCTAAATTGATCTATAGATTCAGTGCTGTCCCAATTAAAACGCCATCAGGCTTTTTTGGTAGATATTAACAAATGGGTTCCAAAATTTATGTGGAAATGCAAGCAAAGGATTATTATATCTAAAACAATATTGAAAAAGAACAAAGTTGAAAGATTTACACTACCTGATTTGAAGATTTGCTATAATGCTATGCTATATACTCATGCTGTACTATGTATAATCAAGACAATGTCATACTTTCATAAGGATAGATATATAGATCAGTAAAAAAGAATGCAGCACCTAGAAGTAACCTTACACCTGTGCAGTTACTTGATTTTCTTTTTTTTTTTTTTTTTTTTTTTACAAGAAGCTCTAAGGTAATAGCTTGGAATTTTGGTGATGTGGGTTTGGGAGAAAAGTGAAAAAAAATGAATTTCAGTCTATGGGTGTCGGTATTCATGGGAGTCATCTTAAGAAATGTGCACTTACTGAAAGAGAACTCCATACTAGGATTTCTTTTCCTTGAGGTATATGTTAATCAATCACCTGGATAAGTGGTAATCAGAATATTGCTTCTAAAATACTGTTTCTATAGAGCATGACTATCAGTTAGTTAACTGAAAACTCCTTTTTTTCCACACACACACACACACACACACACTGTATTTTATTTTTACAAGAGATAAACTGACACCAAGCATTGTAAATGGATGACCACAACAAAAGCAACAATGATTGCAATTACCAAACACGAAACACACTCATACCATGTCATAATATTGACATTCAGTCCAGTAATTCTCCACTGTAACGGCTCGTTTACTTTCCAGTGAAAATTGATTGGTATATTTTTTGCTTCTGAGTCCTTGTGGGATTTTTTTCTTCTTTTTATTCAAACAGAAAGTCACAAAAATTATAATCATCCTCATCAGTTCACTCAGTCCCATGTAATTAATTTTTTTTCATCTTGATCTTTTGTTAGCACTTTTATGAATTCATCAGTTTTCCATTAGAGTTCTGAAAATGCTTATTCATTCAGTTCAGCAGTATAGTTACCAAAAACCTGTACTTGTCAGAGTCTTTTCCATGAATTCCTTGAAGATGAAACCCTTTTATAGGAACATTTTTGCAAAAGCATCAGAGTACACCCAGAACTGTCTGTAAATGACAAAAGACTTAAAAATGACCATGGTTAAAGATTTGATGAAAGTTGATAATAATGCAATTGACAAGGAAATTTAGTTATTTCTGAGATATACATTTTAAAGTAATAACTAGAATTATGAATTATAACATTATACCAGAACATATAAGATTTTTAGAAATTTCATGTAATGTCTGAAACATTTATATTAACATATTTCCATACAAATAACCCAAAGAAAGTTTAGTATTAGTTGTTTTTTTGTTTGTTTGTTTTTTTGTACTGCAGGTTCTTATCAGTCATCAGTTGTATACACATCAGTGTATACATGTCACTTGATTTTCTAAAAAGCGTGAAATCGGGAGAAAGGAAAGTCATTTCTGCACATTGTGCTTGAACAACTAAATACCAACATGGGGAAAAAATAAATATGACACCTACTTCACACACCATATACAAACATCAATTCAAGATGCATCACAGACCTAAATGTAAATGCTAAAACTATGAAGCTTTTACAAGAAAAC
This sequence comes from Grampus griseus, assembly GCF_964374135.1. Classification (NCBI taxonomy): domain Eukaryota; kingdom Metazoa; phylum Chordata; class Mammalia; order Artiodactyla; family Delphinidae; genus Grampus; species Grampus griseus. Next base: position 70,227,143 of record NC_139010.1, read on the forward strand.
ATGAGAATATCCTTGTGACTTGCATGTAGGCAAAGGTTTCTCAAAGACAGGACACAGAAACAATAATCATAAAAGAAAAAAAACTATAAATTCAAATTTATCTAAATGTAAAACTTCTATTAAACTTCACTGTTAAAGTGAAAAGCCACAGGCTGTCAGAAAATAGTCACAAAAATTCACAAAAACGCATCTATGTAGGGGATTAGTATCCATGAAATATAAAGGCTTCTACAACTGAAAAATGAGAAGGCAGACCAATGAAAAATGAGCCAAAGATTTGAATATTTTTCAAAAGAAGATATAAGAATGACCACAAGCACATAGAAAAGTGATCAACATCATGAGCTGAGAAGGAAATGTACGTTCAAACCACAATGAAATACCACTCACTGTATATCCAGTATAATGGTTAAAATTAAAAAGACTGACAATACCATAGGTTGGCAAGGATGTGGAGCAGTTTGAACTCTCATACATCATTGGTGGGAATAGAAAATGATAGAGCACTGGAGAAAACCTTTTGGGAGTTTTTTAATCAAACTAATCATATACTTTCCCTATAACATAGCAGTTACAGTCCTCTGTGTATACCCAAGAGAAGTGAAAGCATGTCCACAAAAAGGCTTATACAAGAATATTAATAGCAACTCTATTTGAAGGCCCCCAAACTGGAAATAGCCCAGCTGTCTGTGAGTAAGAAAATATATAAATGAACTGTGATGTATTCCTTATATGGAATACTGCTCAGCAATAAAAAGAAACATGAATAAATCTCAAACATGTTAAATGAAAGAAGCCTCACACAAAAGAGTTCATTACTGTATGACTCCATTTATCTGAGATCCTAGAAGAGTTACAACTAATCTGTGATGGAAATAAAAAATTAACACTGTTTGCCACGGGGTTCAAGAATGACTGGAAGGAGGTATGAGGGAACTTTCTGGAGTGAAGGTAACATTCTGTATATAAGTTGGGGCCACACAGGTTTATGCATTTTTGAGAATTTATCAGGTGATACACTTAAGATTTGTGCATTTCGTTGTAAGTTTTGCCTCAAAAAAGGAAAAAGGAGATCTGAACAAATATGGAACTCTAGTTAATGACAAGCCTACTGAAATATTTAGGGACAGTGTACTAATGTTTATGATTTACTTTGAAATGCATCAGAAAATGTAAATGAATTGAAGGATTGATAGCTGGATGAGATATGTGGTAAAGCAAGTCAGTGAACTGTTGATATATGGATGTTTGGTGCAATATTCTTTCAGCTTTCTCTGTGTTTGAAAATTTTCATGATAAAATGTTGAAAGTGTCTCAGGAGATGAAACCAGAGCATCTTTTTTCAGTAGAATGCATTGATTTTTTGGTTTATGAAGCAGAGGCTATATAACATAGTAGAGCTAGAACTGGTTCAAATCCAAGATCCTTGACTTACTAGCTGTAAAATCTTGGGCTCTTACTGAATGATCTGTGCCTCAGTTTCCTCTAAAGTAATCAAAATCACAGTCATACGATTATTAAGATGAGTGGATGGATGGATGGATGGTTGATACTTGGATTAGTTCTTACCACATATTAAGCTCCATATGTGTCAGTTACTGGCCAAGCATAATTGAAATACATTTAATTTAAGAAGCAAGTGTTTTCCTTGATTCTGCTTTAAATTTTCAAATTTCACCTTCTTTTAAAATATTTTATAGTTGAGATGAGATCAACAGCAGTTCTGGTAGAGGCATGATGAGGGAGGGGAGTAAGAGGAAAGTGGGGGAATGGACAGATGGAGAAATGAAAAGGACTGAGTTTTATGCATTTCAATAACCAGGTCACCATGTACTTGATTAGCCTTTTTTTTTAAGCTTTTTTTTTTTTTAAGTATGTTGCACATGGTTTTTTTTTTACACACTAAAAACCACTCAGTTTTATTAATTAACATATAATAAGTTCACACATACTGTAAATAAAGTACATGTTTTCTGTATGTTCTACGGGAAATAGATGCATTGCATAAAACCTGTATTAATGTCTATAGATTGACCTAGAAGCTGAGATGGTGAGCACTGTAGCTGGCATTGGAATTCAAGGTACAGATAAAGAAGGTGGAGCTAAAGGAGAAGAACAGCCCATTAGCTCTCCTTGGGATATAGTTTTTGGAAGGTCAGGTATGTAAACTTTTGATATTAAATATAAGTAAATTTTGCTAAGTAAAAGTTTTAAGATATTATGGGAACATTCATTTTTGACTAATTCTTTTACTAGTTATTTTATGCTTTTATACCAATGACTTGGGATTTGTTAATTGCATAAAAACAAAGCCAGCAGTAATATATAGAAGATAGAGTAAATATATCATTATATATTACATGTAACATTACATACATATTATATTTTATACACAAGATAGGGTATGTATTTCTCTAATGTTAAAGAATTTCATCTTAGTTGCAGCTTCCAATTAAGATAGTTCTGAATATTCTGAAATTGGACAGACTATAGTTTCAGAATTTCAAAAGATTATTCACACACTATACTGTTTAACAATGTCCTTTTTATTTACTGTCGTGTAAAAAATCAAGAAATGAGAGGGTTTTTTTAGATTATCAATAAAATTTTTATTTAATTATTATAGCTTCTTTTGAGTAGTTAAAAAAAACTTTACCTATATACAATGGAATATTACTCAGCCATAAAAAAGAACGAAATCTTGCCGTTTGTAACAACACGAATGGACCTAGAGGGTGAGAAAGACAAATACTGTATAATTTCACTTATATGTGGAATCTAAAAACAAATGAGCAAACATAACAAAACAGAAAGAGAGTCATAGATACAACAAACAAGGAAGGGGATGGTGGGGATGAGTGAAATAGGTGAGGAAAATTGAGGCACAAATTTCCAGTTACAAAAGAAATGAGTCACAGGAATGCAGTGTACAACATGAGGAATATAGTCAATAATAATATCATATCTTTGGTAACTAGACTTACGGTGATCATTCTGCAATGTAGAGAAATATCAAATCACTATGTTGTGTACCAGGAGCTATCATAGAGTTGTAGTCGATTATACTTCAAAAAACAAACAAACGTGTAGAGAAAGAGATCAGATTTGTGGTCACCAGAGGCAGAGGTGGGGGATTTGGATGAAGGTGGTCAAAAAGTACAAAATTCCAGTTATAAGATACATAAGAAGTAGGGCTATAATGTACAACATGATTAATATAACTAACAGTGCTGTATGTGTGTATGAAAGTTGTTAAGATGAGTAAATCCTAAGAGTTCTCATCATAAGGAAAAAAATTTTTTCTTTTCTTTTTTAATCTATATGAGGTGATGGATATTCACTAAACTTAATGTAATTATTTCATGATGTATGTAAGTCAGATCATTATGTTGTACATCTTAAACTTATACAGTGCTATATATGTCAATTATATAAATAAAACTGGAAGAAAAAGTTAAGATTAAAAAATAAAACTTAATTTAAAAAGTAAAAACTTTATCCTACTGAATTACTTAGAAAATTGAAAATGAGATTTGCCTTATTTTTACAATCTTTGTTACCTATATATTACTTGACTAAAAGATAATCCAGGAGCGCTAGTACTCTTATTTTTCACTGGCCCTCAGTGTGGCTGACATGGTTATCCTACATGTTTAAAACCAGAGTAATGAAGAAAGAAATTTAGTAGAATATATTGAAAATGGAACTTGGAGCTAAATGGTTTGTATGATTTTCATATATTTATAGAGTGACTTAAGCACCATCTTAGTTGGATGATTTTACATTTGAGATAATTTTTTTATGATGCCGATTTGGTTATAATTCAAAGACCTTAATTTTTTCATTGTGATTAACTTTTTATAAAGCTTTTAATATTTATAAAGTAACTGAATGAACTTCTGGTACTACCTGCACTTAATATATGTAACTTAGGTATTTTGTGTAAGTCATTTTCGAAAATTCCATTTTGGGAATTTGGTGCCCTAATAATGACGAGTTGTTTTAGTGGCTCAGAGTGGGGAGGGGTTGAGAAGGTAGAGGGAGCAGTGTGTCTCAAGAGCAGTCAATAAGGGGATATATTATATGTAGAGATTTTAAAAACAATAAGAAAACCAACTACACCTCGATCTTCTTTTTATCACCATGCACCAGCACTTCTAAATAATTTCAGGGTTGAAAATACTCATCCCCATCAGGACTTAACCGGACTTGCCTCTCTGCTTTTGGTACACACCTGAGCTGTTTGAACATAATCTTATAGATGGAAAAACAGTCTGAAATATATCTGTTAGTAAAATAGTCAAAGTGGATGAGAACTGTTATTTTGGTATGTTATTACCTTCCCTCAAGGGAAAAAAAAATTCTCTTAATATGTAAGGCCCCAGTGATTTACAGTTAATAGTCCATATAGCAATTCAGTTATTGATTTTTATATTTTACATCTTACAGCCTGTATTTACTGTCTGTCAGTAATTGCCACAGTAAAGCTTCATAAGAAATCATCCCCAAACTCATATAAACCTGAACCTTTATTTCTCACTTACATACAGGGTTGGGGTTCAGTTGATCAAGGCTGAGCCTGGGCTTGGTTCCAGACTGTTTTTTGGGTCCAGATCTCCATTTCTTTCTCCTTTTTCTTGAGCCAGTAGCTGACTGAGGTATATTCTTTTGGCAAAAGGCAGGAGCACAGGAGAGTAAGCCCAGTTACACACATTTAAAGCCTTTGCTCATGTCGTATCTGCTTACCTACTGTCATTAAAGCAAGTCACATAACTAAGGTCAAAGTTATGGGGCAGGGATATGCACTTTGCCTACAGTGAGGCAATGGCAAGGGTGTGCTTGTATTATTACCACAGAGGAATAAAGACTTGAGACCAGTAATTCAGTCTGTTACATATTTCAGAATTTACATTGCTTAAAAACAGGGTGTACTTTACCGGATGCTTTACTAAGTTGGATTTATTTAATAATGTACTCACATATTTTTATAGGCTAAAAAATTTTCAGTCGTACTTTATGGCATGGAATTTCTGGTTGTTTATCTCATATTGAGAGTGTACCCAAATTGCTTTCCAAGAAAAATATTGGCTCTGTTGACAAGTACTCCCTCAGCTTCCAACTGGAGTGATGTGCTGAGGCTTGTGTCTTTATTAAGCTCAGCTTTTAGAAAAGGAAGTGAATCCTGCCTTAGCTCAATAGATCATTAAAAGCATATGGTTCCACATTTAACTTACAGTTTAAATTAGCTTCACTCCAGGTACTTGGCAAGAGGAGTAATCTTGAATGCACTTAAATAAGCTCAACACCTTTCAAAATGCTAAGAGAAAATGGTTTTCAAGTACTGTATGAAGGACCTATAATCACAGTGACTACAAGAGTTTTTAACCTTGAGTTATATACTCAAGGCATTCATGGTTAGATTTTGTGAAGTACTTAAATTTCCCAGAAATTCTATTTAAGGTTTGGGGGAGTTGGTCAGATTCTCATCAGTTTCGAAGTGGTGTGTTACCCCAAAACATTTTAAGAGCCACTGCTTTAAATCACTCTGAAGTCTAATCCTGGATTAATGCATTATTGTCAGAGTATGGGGAAATTGGATCATAGAATAATTGCTCTCCTTACAATTGTTTTTACTTAACTGTATTTTGACATCATGTCATTCATTTAAAAATATATTAACACATCAACATATCTTACATTCATTTATATATGTATATGTTTCATGTTATATATTTCATCAAAACACAGTCCTGTGGGACTTCTGAACTGTTTTTACTATAAGGGTTTGCTGCTAATTTCAGTTATTATCTTATAAATAACCTCTCTGATTATCTACTAGAGAATTTTTCTGTGTTATAGATAATTATGTTTTTTTTTAAGTATCAAGTTTGTTTTTAAGCTCCTGGATAATTTGAATATCATAACTGATTGTGTTTGCTTTGTTATATTGATTCCTAGGAAACTTAGAGACAGATTTGTCTCTAGCAAAGTGTAACGGAAACATGACATTCATTTTTTTTTTTTAACATCTTTATTGGGGTATAATTGCTTTACAATGGTGTGTTAGTTTCTGCTTTATAACAAAGTGAATCAGTTATACATATACATATGTTCCCATATCTCTTCCCTCTTGCGTCTCCCTCCCTCCCACCCTCCCTATCCCACCCCTCCAGGCGGTCACAAAGCACCGAGCTGATATCCCTGTGCTATGCGTCTGCTTCCCACTAGCTAGCTACCTTACATTTGGTAGTGTATATATGTCCATGCCTCTCCCTCGCTTTGTCACAGCTCACCCTTCCCCCTCCCCATATCCTCAAGTCTGTTCTCCAATAGGTCTGTGTCTTTATTCCTGTCTTACCCCTAGGTGGTTCATGACATTCTTTTTTTCTTAAATTCCATACATATGTGTTAGCATACGGTATTTGTCTATCTCTTTCTGACTTATTTCACTCTGTATGACAGACTCTAGGCCTATCCACCTCATTACAAGCTCAATTTCGTTTCTTTTTATGGCTGGGTAATATTCCATTGTATATATGTGCCACATCTTCTTTATCCATTCATCCGATGATGGGCACTTAGGTTGTTTCCATCTCTGGGCTGACATTCATTTTTTAATATTACTTGGCTGCATCTTTCTTTTCTACTCTATTTACCTATTGCTTCAATTTTCTTATTTTAAATTTATTTATCTTACTAGGGTTTATTTCCTTGTAAACTACCTGAATACTTTGTGAAATAAAAGTAGAAGTAAATAATCCAGTAGAATAATTTATTTTTATTTATTTATTTTTTGCTGTACTCAGCCCTCTCACTGCTGTGGCCTCTCCCGCTATGGAGCACAGGCTTCAGACGCGCAGGCTCAGCGGCCATGGCTCACGGGCCCAGCCGCTCCGTGGCATGTGGGATCCTCCTGGACTGGGGCACGAACCCCTGTCCCCTGCATCAGCAGGCAGACTCTCAACCACTGCGCCACCAGGGAAGCCCTGTAGAATGTACATTTTTAACTAGTCTTTTGATGTTTAAGTGTGTCTTTTCTGACAGTCTTATACCAATCACAATGTATTGTTTTGGTTTCCTTAAACAGTGATGAGTTTTTAAAACACCTGCAAAGAAAACAGGGCTGAAAAATTTAAAACCTATTCTTTTCAATTGTCTTTCCACATCTTATTCACTAACAATTTGACTTTGCTACTTGCCTTTATTGTCTTTCCAAAGTATTAACTTTGTTTTCAGAGGAAAAACTTCCTTCCAATTCATTCATATTGAATTGGTTTGAATATATTTAAATTATGTAATTGTACAACTGGTTGGTTTAAGCAGATGTGGGATTAAATGCAACTTGAAGGGGACTGTGGTTAAGAAAAATTGTTCTTGTAAGCACTTAAATTCTTTAATACTTTAAGAATTATATAGAATATTTCTGAAATTCTACCATAGTTAGGAATATGAGAAAGGATGGAATTATCAGAAGGAAAACATGAAAAATAGATAAGGTATTGTGGTATCTTCATATATTAAGCTGTTCTGCAGTGCAAACAATGGACCACAGCTACACCTGACAACATGGAGAAGTATCAGGAAATCTGTTGAGTGGAGAAAGCACCTTTTATAGAATGTTCAATAGCAAGCAAGATTAACTATACATTGAGAGATCCATTCAGACATGGTAAAATTTTAAAATCAAAGAAGATAATGAAAAACACATTTTTAGACTGGTAGTTCCTTCTGGGAAGAGGAGGGGAGGATATGCTAACAGAGGGATGCAGGAAGTTTTCAAATAATCTTCCCTTTTCTTGAGCTGGTGTTGTGCACATGGATGTTTAGTTATTATTTAAACTTCATGTAGAACAGTTATCCATTCATATGCATATTTAAGTAAAAATTAAACCTTAAAAGGAAAGAAAATAGATCAGATAAAGAGTGAAAAATAACAAAGACAATATACAGTTGAATATATACCCCACCAAAAGACTCAGATAATGAACAGCATACTTCAAAAAGAGATTAGGGAAAGGGACTTCAAATACCTCTGATTATTTTAAATATATATGTAATATGTAAATGTGTGTGTGTTTGTATTTTAAATAGTACCTGAATATTTAACGTAATTATGCCATTACAGTGATAAAAGCATGGAAATAATTCACATAAATTGATTTTTACAAAAAATCACTTTATAAAAGTTATTTTCATCTTTGTCCATTTTTGATTATCACTCTAAATATGGTCAAAACTTTATAATGCACTAAAAATAATTAAAAAGAACTCCAATAAATTCATTTTTTCACCAGAAACATTGCCATGTTTCTAAAATGCATACCAAGTCTGTGCTGTCTCCACTCATGCCCGACAATAACCCGAGAATTTCTTTTATCGTAAAGGTCAGAACCCCTGCTAGTCTCTAAGTACTTCAGACTTCACCTGATTTTAAATCATTTACAGAAAGGATAGTGTGCCCAAATGCCATTAACCTTCCTTGGCCCTTTAATCAGCATTTCCCTAGATAGAAATTTAGTTGTACTTATTTGACCTTTAATGATTGAAATCCAGCTATTTAGTGTGCTAGTCTGGTAATCTACAGCTTAGATAATATGTTTCTCTGACTTCCATTAATATGCTCTAAATAAAATACATTTATCCTCTTATCAGATGATACAAAATTTTTTTGAGGAATAAATTTTATATAATGTGACTAGTGTGTTTTTATTTTAACAAAATAAAAACAGTAGTAGTATTTGTATATCTGAATAACTATTATCACACTGACTTGGTGTTTATAAGGGTTTTTTTTCAGTTCGAATGATGAGGTAATAATTTACAGAAAGTAACATTTACCCTTAATAGGTGTAAGTTCTATTATGAAGAATCTTTATAACCATTGCTACAATCAAGATATAGAATATTTCCATCACCCCAAAATTTCTCTTATGACTCTGTTCAGTCTCCCTCCCTCGCCCTCTACCACCCACTCTACCCACTCCACCCACTGGCAACAATGATTTCTTGTTCCTCAGTATAGTTTTGTATGTCTGGTTTCTTTCAGTTACCATAATCTTCTGCGATTCATCCATGTTCTTACATGTATCAGTAGTTCTTTTTTATTGCTGAGTAGTATTCCGTTGTACAGCTGAACCACAATTTGTTTATTAACTCACCAGTTGGTAAGCATTTCAGCTGTCTCTGGTTTATGGCAATTATGATTAAAGCCTCTATAAACGTTTGTGTACAGGTTTTTATGTGGACATATATTTTCTCTTGGGCAAATGCTTAGGAATGAAATTGCTAGATCATATGATAAGTGTATGTGTAATTTTATAAGAAACTGCCAGACTGTTTCCCAACGTTGCTGATTTCTTAAAAATCCCGTGTCTGGCTGGAATAATTTTGCTTTTGCGTGTAGAACTAACTTTAACATTTCTTGCAGCACATGTCTGCTAACAGTGATTTCTCTTAGCCCTTTCTTTGGAGGGGGAGGGTCTGAAAAAGTAATTAGCATTCATTTTTGAAAGCTATTTTTACTCCATAAATAAGTCTGGATCGGCTTTTTTTTTTGTTGATATTTTAAAGATGTCATTCCACTGTGTTATAGCTTACATAGTATAAACAAGAAGTCTGATTTAATTCTTTTCCTAGTTCCTTAGTATAAAAATGTGTTTTTTCCTCTGGCTGCCTTCAAGATTTTCTCTTTGGTTTTCAGCAGTTTGATTGATATGTCGAGGAGTTACCTGCTTAGGATTCTTGATGTCCTTCGTTATTTGGAAAAATTCTCAACCATTATCTTCTCAAATAGTTTTTCTGCTCCTTTCTCTTCTTGCTGGGATTTCAGTTACTCGTATGTTAGATTCTAATATTATATTCAACAACTTTTACATATTATGGTTTGGGGTTTTTTTAATGTCACCCTTTTCTCTTTGTGTTTCAGCGTGCATAGTTTCTGTTGATTTATCTTTAGGGTCATCCATTGTTTCCTCAGCTGTGTCTAGTCAACAGATGAGCTTGTTGAAGGAATTTTTCATTTCTGATATTATTCTTTTTCTAACAGTATTTCCATTTTAATATTTCTTAGAGATTTCATCTATCTTCTCAAATTCCCCATCTATTTAGGTATGTTTGCCATCTTTTTCTCTAGATTCTTTACCATAGTAAGCGTAGTGATTTCAAAGTCTATGTCATAGATCTAAATTTCAGGTCAGCTCTGAGTCTGTTTCTGTTGATCGCTTTGTCTCTTGAAAATGTTTTTTTGTTCGTTTTTTTATTTTGTTTTGCTTACATTTAAGTGCGTCTTCTCATTTTTTGTTAAATTCCAGTCATGCGTGGAACTATAGAGGCTGAGATCAATAGTATTTGTCATTATTATGGGAGGTCGAGTCAGTTTAGTCAGAAGCTGGCCTGGATCTGGATTTTATTATTGCTGTGAGTTCTGTCAAATCACCATAGCTTTCACAGTCCTCTAGCAGTGTGCTGTTGCCTAAGCCTGGGGGGCTAGATGCTAGAGACTTTTTCTTAGTGTTAGTACTCCACCGTCAGCTTTCAGTCAGCCAGCACAGATCCCCAAGGGATAGACTGCTGCTGTCTTTCTGTACTAGATTGCATTGGGGCTGAGGGAGAGTTCTCTGTTGTTCTGGTGAGCCTCAGTCTTAGGGAGGCACTGTGTGCCTGGGCCTCCATGAAACAAGGTGGAGAGCTTAGAGCTTTTTCAGTGATTCTGTTCCTTCTCTCTCTGGCAGCTTAACTCTGTCTTATATTTGTGAGTGGTTTTGAAGCATTTCCTGCTTCTCTCCCAGCAGTGGGAAATCTCTACTTGTTGTCTGGGGTCTTTGGCCAAAGACATTTCCTTGCCCCTCCGCCAGAGGTAGAGAGTTTTTTTTTTTCCTCTCCTCCTCCTCCAGTTATAATTAGTCTTTTCCTGTGCCCTGGCAGTGACAGACTTTGTTGCTTTTTCCTAGTGGATTAAGGCTTTGCTTTACAGGGGAAGATTTAGAAGCTGCACAGAAAAAACCATTTACACTAATGGATGATTTCACAGATGCCATTAAGAGGGTTCTAGTCAGTGGGATCTATTTTGATCATAGTTGCTTAAAATAACACAGAATTTGTAAAAGCTGGACTGCAGGTAATTTTTATATTCATATTTCATTTGCTGATTTTGTTCCTGTTTTCTGAAACTATTTCACTAATCCTTCTTGATAATTGATAATTATGAGGCATTTTGCCTTTAAAAATACTTAACTCCCAAAACCTTTTTAGCTATTGGCATTGTCCTTTTTTTAATATTAATTTGTGACTGCTGTAAGTCAGTGATTCTAAGGACACTCTTTTTTTTATATATATATATATAAATTTATTTAATTTATTTATTTTTGGGTCCTCGTTGCTGCACGCAGGCTTTCTCTAGTTGTGTCGAGTGGGGGTTACTCATTGTTGTGGTACAGGGTCTTCTCATTGTGGTGGCTTCTCTTGTTACAGAGAACGGGCTCTAGGCACATGGGCTTCAGTAGTTGTGGCTCACGGGCTTAGTTGCTCCACAGCATGTGGGATCTTCCTGAACCTGGGATCGAACCCGTGTCCCCTGCATTGGCAGGCGGATTCTTAACCACTGCGCCACCAGGGAAGTCCCAAGTGTACTCTTAATTTAAGGTTGAAATGTTCATGATTGCCACATTCTTGTTAGAAGGAACTAATACCCATACTTGGTGATACAACTATATACTTTTTTTTTTTAATAAATTTATTCATTTTTATTTTTTGCTGTGTTGGGTCTTCGTTTCTGTGCGAGGGCTTTCTCTAGTTGCGGCGAGCAGGGGCCACTCTTCATCACGTTGCGCGGGCCTCTCACTGTCGCAGCCTCTCTTGTTGTGGAGCACAGGCTCCAGACGCGCAGGCTTAGTAGTTGTGGCTCATGGGCCCAGTTGCTCCACAGCATGTGGGATCTTCCCAGACCAGGGCTTGAACCCGTGTCCCCTGCATTGGCAGGCAGATTCTCAACCACTGCACCACCAGGGAACCCCTACTCTTTTTTTTTTTTTTTTTTTTTTTTGCGGTATGCGGGTCTCTCACTGTTGTGGCCTCTCCCGTTGCGGAGCGGAGCACAGGCTCCGGAGGCGCAGGCTCAGCGGCCATGGCTCACAGGCCCAGCCGCTCCACAGAATGTGGGATCTTCCTAGACCGGGGCACAAACCCGTGTCCCCTGCATCAGCAGGCAGATTCTCAACCACTGCGTCACCAGGGAAGCCCCCCTTTTTTTTTTAAAGCTGAGGGGAAAGTCAAGAGACTTCTTCCCAACAGGATGGAAATTTTATTTTTTATTTTATTTTACTTATTTATTTTTGGTTGTGTTGGGTCTTCATTGCTGTGCACAGGCTTTCTCTAGTTGCGGCAAGCAAGGGCTATTCTTTGTTGTGGTGTGCGGGCTTCTCATTGTGGTGGCTTCTCTTGTTGCAGAGCACAGGCTGTAGGTGCACAGGCTTCCGTAGTTGTGGCACGCGGGCTCTAGAGTGCAGGCTCAGTAGTTGTGGTGCACAGGCTTAGCTGTTCCATGGCATGTGGGATCTTCCAGGACTAGGGATTGAACCCATGTCCCCTGCATTGGCAGGAGGATTCTTAACCACTGCACCACCAGAGAAGTCCCACAACTATATACTTTAGATTTAAAAATCCAGGATGAACAGTGTAAACATGATTATTAGTTTGATAGACATTATAAATGCCAGGCTACACCCCCCCCCCCCATTTTTTTTAACTCCCATTTTATTTACAAGAACAAACTCTTCAGCCCTCACTGAAATGGTTAGGCAGGGTAAAAACTTCTTGAGTGGCAGTTTAGTAAGGAAGTGATGAGCCTGGACTCTGGGGCCAGACCACTTGGGTTCTAACTAGTTTCACATCTTAGTAGTTGTGTGACTTTGGACAAGTTACTCAGCCTCTTGATGCTTCAGTTTCCTCATCTCAGTGGGAGATACTAATAGTATCTACCTCAAATGTCTATTGTGAGAATTGTGAGAATTAATATATGGGAAGCACCCAGAACAGTGCCTGGCACATAGAAAGTACTATATAAGTGTCCGTTGTTATTGTTGTTTGCTATAAGATTCTCATTATAAAAATCTCAAGATGTTGATAAGCTGAACCAAACCAAAAATGGAAAGGCGAGGGACTGGAAAAAATACTCGAAAGAGATTATTTGGCCACAGGCTCTTCCAGAGGCTACAAGAAGAGAAGGGCAGAAGGAGTGACCTAGCCACAAATACTGGAGTATAAAGCCTTGGTCACCTTTGATCACATCTCAATTTCTGATCACACATTAAAATGCACTTGGGTAATTGAATCCAAAGCTAAGTCCATGGAGCAGGAGTGGAAGGGAGGGAAAAGAGAACGGGCCAAGCAGAGTGTTGGCCAGAAGAGCACAGGCTCACTCCTGTAGTTCCTTCATTCTGATCAGAACACTAATAATCTGGAATTGGACTCACTAATGGATTGTTATTCCAGGTTTAGCTGTGTGAATACCAACAAATTATTTAACCCCTTTGACTTTCAATTTCTTTATAAAATGGAGATGATAATAACTAGACTTGCTAATGTTGTTAAAGGAAATAATCCATACAAAGTGCTTATTATTAGCTCAGTGCCTTAAACAGGAAATGTTCCGAATGGTTTTCCTTTTCACCACCATGCCCCCCGTCGTCATTATCATCCTCATCAACTGGTATGTAGAATCATAAACTCCTGAGTCCCGACCTGACACAGCCTCTGCTTCTACACTATTTCTCATACCTCCAGCTTCTAAAGGGAATAAGTACACAGAGACTAAGACCAAACAGATGCTCACACTAATATTACGATGAAGCTTTGGCCTCATAGGTAGACCCTAGTTGAACTAGCCTGGCCTGTTTGGAGAAGTAGATGATGGAGACCTGATTTGGTCTTTCACTCCTGTATATACCAACACAGCTCTTCTTTGGCAAAGTAGAGAGGCTTTAAACCCATGTCATCTTCTAATGATTATAGTTTTATTTCCAATCTTTATGCTTTTTGCTTCTTTTTCTTGTATGAATTAGGACCTTCATATGATACTAAATAAGTGTTGATAGCAGATCTCCTTGTCTCATTTCTGTTCTCAGGGGGAATGTCTTAGTTCGGGCTGCCATAACAAAATGCCACAGACTGGGTGGCTTAAACAACAGAATTTTATTTTCTCACAGTTCTGGAGGCTAGAAGTCCAAGGTCAAGGTGCCAGCATGATTGGTTTCTGGTGAGAGCTCTCTTCTGGCTTATAGACGGTCACCTTCAACCTTTGTCTTCACATGGCAGGGGCAAAATAAAAGAATATAATAATGAAAAGTTTTTGATCTAGTTCTAAAGTGATTAAGCAGAGACTGAGTCCCCAGAATACATGGATGCACTGTCACTTTTAATTTATGTTTATTAAAAATATTTGACTGAAAAATTAAATGGAAGTAAACTACTTTCCTTTAGATTTCATGATAGCAATTAACACAGCGAAAGAGGCAGCATGTTAAATAGATTTTCTTGTTGGACTTCCTGGGTTCAGATTCCAGTTCCTTCATTTACTAGCTCTGTGATTCTGGTAAGTTAGCTAACCTGTCTAAGCCTCAGTTTCTTTTGTAAAAGGCCTGTAAGAAGGGCCTTTTGAGAAGATTCAAGTGATAATCTCTGTAAAGTGCTTGGCACATAGCAACCACAGTTTATTGACCATCAACATTATTTTTGTTAAATTAAACAAAATTTTAATTAAACAAAATTTAATTTTGTTAAATTAAAAGACACTTGAAAGTAATTCAAGTTAAGGAAGAAAAATTCCTTCTGGACACAACTACTTGAAGTTAAAGAAAGTACAAATAAAATAGCCTTTCCGATATATTTATTTTAGCATATGTCTGACCAAATTATTTTAGTGAAAATGTCTCAACTACATGTAAAAGTAGCTTCAGAATACAGCTTAATTAAATATTTTAAAAATAGAATTAATTTGAGAAACAGAGCCTTGTCACATTGTAATAAGTTGTAATATCAGTCTAAAAAAACATTATTTATTAATTTTAGAAAACAGCTATATTGTAATATAGTGTACTCTTAGCTTTATTACATGTCAACCATATCTTTTTGAAAAAGGTTCACAATTAAACAGTAGATTTTTAAAGAGCAGCAGTGATGTGAGTCTAAGTCTTAAGAGCTAATACTGGGGTAGAAATATACATTTCTTAAACTATTAAAAGATACAGTCCTTTCATGAGAAATTGTTCAAAGAACTATTCCTATATTCCTAAAGCATGTAATTTAGGTACTTGAGTGCCAGAGTTTCTTTGGAGAGTGTGTGTCAACCCATTTCTTCTGTCACATAAAATAAGAAATCAGATGTTTAAAAACATTGTGCCCAGAGATGCAGAGGGACATTTTGCTATTAAGAATACTTTGGATTTCTGTGAATGTAAATTTATAAGTCTAAAGAAGTAAACTTTTCATGAGGAAAATGGAAAAATTTCCAAAATGACTTAGAACATTGCAAATATTTTTACTTTCTTCTATCGGATGATTTATAAACATACTACTGTCTTCCCTTAATTTAAATTTCTGAAAGATTGGGAATGTTTGTATTAACCAGATATATCTATAGTAATTACTGTTTATTTTCATAAAGGTTCAGAGGTCCAAAGAGATGACATTCTGTGGATAGCCATGGCAGGGACTCATCAGATATGGGCATTCCTGTTGGACTGTGGCAGATTACCAAAGAAAAAGTAAGTGGTAACTTCGGTAACATCTCTCTTTGGGTAAACGTGGCGTTCACAGAACTCCTTTTCCCGAAGTCTTCATCCTCGTAGCTCTCACTGTGCTGGTCAGGATGTGCTGGGCTGTGCTACCATAACCAGCAGCCCAGGTCCCTGGTGGCTTCGGACGAGGTCTGTTTGCTGGGGGAGCACTACTCTGCCCCCCAGGCTGATGCAGCAGCCACCGTCTGGAGCTCTGCCAGCTGTCCTGGCAGAGAGAGACAGAGCTGGTGAGTTGCTCACTGGCTCTGAAAACTCCTCAGAAGTGACACACATCACTTCTACTCATATTTCGTCAGCCCAAGTAAGGCTCGTGACCACACCCAACCTTGGGGAGCTTGGGAAGAGCGGTCCCCCCGAGCATCCACAAGGAGACCTGGGAGCATCTTTTATTTTAATGCGTATTTCTAATATCCCTGATCATTAATTCAGGTATTTGAAGACTGCATAGCAGAGTAGTTAATAGCTCAGGTTTTGTAGTCAGGCCTGAGATTGAGTCCTGGCTTTGCCACTTATCTACATGAGCTTGGGAGAGTCACTTTAACTTTCTAAGCCTCAGTTTCCTTATTTATATCTACCTCATAGGCTTGTTTTGAGAATTAATGTGTGTGAAGAGCTCAGCCTGGTGCCTGGCATGTACAGTAAATGTTGGTAGCATTGCTGCCACTGTTAGGGGTATAAAGCTGGAAAAGTAGTGTCTCTACAAATTTTCTTGTATTTTTTCTATAGAGCCTGTCCTATTCTCCCTGACACTGGGGTTAGGGTTCTCTTTCCCTCCCTTCCCCGCCCTCCCCTCCCCGCCCTCCCCTCCCATCTCTCCCTTCTTCCCCTCTCCCTCCCTCTCACCCCTCTCTCTCTCACCTTCTGTTTTTGGTTGCACTTGTTTACATAACTGTTCTCCTAGTAGACTGCCTCTTAAAGGAAAGGACCCTTTCGCATTCACTTTTGTGTCCCCTGTATCTAGCACAGTATCTGACACATGATAGGAGCTCAGTAAGGGTCTGCAGAAGAAATAAATGAATGAAAGTCATAGACCATAAAGACTGTCAAACCACCCTAGAAAGTAAGTGTCAGTCACCTCAGTTACCTTTATCAGTAGAAAGGGGCAGTTATATAGATAATCCAAAATATCAGATATTCTAAAGAGTGTATATGTGTGTGTTGCTTTGTACGATGTTTTGCAACATTTAATCATTCATCTAACAAATATTTATTAAGCAAACTAGGCACTGTGCTTGGCCGTAGGGATGAAATGATATGTTTACTATATTAAGAATAAAATGAAAAAATGTGGTTACTGTTCTCAGAGGAAGAATCAGATCAGCAAAAACAAACAAAAAATAGTTGGGAAGTACAGGCGCTGTGTGCGAAAGGAATCACTGCAGTAGCCCTTTAAATGGAAGTTGTCCCTTACATAAATAAGAGGAACACCTGATGTAAATAAGATCTGAGGTATCAAGGAAGGCTTCCTGGAAGATGGTACTAAACTAAAACCTGATAGAGAGTAGAAAGGAGTTCAGAAGAGTAGAGGTTTTCTAGGCAAGAAATGACCCTAGTGATGTCAGTAGCAGCCAGATCATGAAGTGCCTTGTGAGTCTTCTTTAGAGATTTGAAAGTTATTCTGCTTATACCTTTATAGGAAGTTTTAAGCGGGGAAGCGACATAAGATTTGTGTTTTTGAAAGGACACTGGCAGCATTTGGAGTGTGACGGTACTGGAGACAGAGCTACAAGTGAGGAGACGATTGCTGTTATCCAGGCCAGAGACGATAGTAGCCCAAACAGCGACAGGACCGATAACATATAAGATGAGGAAGAAAGTAGTAGCAGAGGTGACCAGAATATGCTGTTGTAAGCGATGGCTGTTTTGGACCTAGATGGTCAACAGTGGACTAAATTTCCACATAAGTAGAGTTGTCACTTGTTTGCAATAGTGAAGTGTCCATTTGGATCACATTGACCTGTATTATAATTTTAAGGACCCTTTATCTTTATTTGTTACTGATCTTCAAGTGGTAATAACTCCTGAGCTTTTAGAAGTTACCGTTTCTCCCCACTCTTTCTACCTTTAATTAAGGGAACTCCTTTTTAAAATTGTTGTAACTCCTTTATTTGTTTGGCATATTGGTCATTACATGTATTCCTCTGAGTAGGTTATTTTTACGAGTTCCTTGAATAAATGGCTGTATTTATACATTTTGTATCCCTTTGCCTCCACTCCTGGCTCCCTACCAAAGTTAGCATTGGGATCATATCAACTAGTAAATGATATGATGGTCATTTTAGACTTTTGCATGTTGTGCCCTATTAGGAAATGATATACATATAGTCTCGTTATTTTGCATCTGAAGTCAGCTTCTTCCCTTCCCTCAACCCAGGACATTACCATGTCTTCCTTACAGTTCCTCTGACATACACTTAGAAGCCAAGGTATAAAACTTTCTCTGCATTACAAAAGGAATCATTACGATAGTCCTTTAAATAGAAATTTCCCTACTGTATATAAGAAATGGATTTGTACAATCGATTAGTTAAAGCAGTGTAATCATCTTATATTATTATCTTAAAATGAGTACCTGGCTGTCTTTCACAAATTATTCTTTTAATTCTTTTTTCTAGTCTCTACTTATATACAAGAAAATAAAACATTTTTAATGAAAATTTAAGCTTTAAGCTATCAAGAGCTAGAAAAGGTTACCTAGATCTTTTTAATTCCCTTTCAGAACCTAATGTTGCATGAAGCTAAGAAGAGGTCAGGAAGTAAAGGTGGGATCTAGCTGTACCTACCTCTCATCACTTGGAGGAAAAAAAAAAAACTATCCCATCAATGATATGATCTTTATTCTTATATTTCTAACTTTGTCAGTGATTTCCTGTCTTGCCATTGAGAATAGTTTCATTTTTGTGTATGTCAAAAATTTAAAAAGGTAGAAAGGTCTCTACACAGTGGATAAATAAGTTAATGATTAGAAACGACAGTGAAAGGTGATTTGCACAATTTAGGCCAAGATCACTGGATTTTTTTTTTTGTATATAATGCTGTCACCATTGATTTACATTCATTTGTTTAATGAAATTGGACACAGTATAACAATGTTGACTTCACCTATGAATTTGTCTTTTTTAGTGAGTTAAAAAAAGGAACCTGCCTTCGGTTTGCTGGAAGTGGAAATGAAGAGAATCGAAATAACTCATATCCTCACAAAGCCGGTTTTGCCCAACCTTCAGGTCTTTCTCTGGCCTCAGAGGATCCCTGGAGCTGCCTGTTCGTAGCAGATAGTGAGAGCAGTACAGTGAGAACCGTCTCGCTGAAAGATGGAGCAGTAAAGCACCTCGTGGGAGGAGAGAGAGATCCTATGGTAATGAGAAGCACTCTCATGTGGTGTGCCTGCTTGACAAGCTTGTGATTTTCTGAATTGTGAAGAGTTAATAAAATTTAGGAAGGAGAAAGTTCTTGGCTTGTCCATGTTAAAATGGAAGTCAAACCAAAGGAAATGTGAGTATGAAGAACTACAAGTAACAAAACCGCCTAAGAAAATAAAATGACTCGACTTGATTACATATAAATGTCAAAGTTTCAGGAGAAAAGGAAGGATAAAATATTGATTACCAAGCAAGGGGAAAACGTAGATTAGATATCTGGCAGTAGGGTGGAAAGAGCACCAGATCAGTAGACTTGACCTGTTCCTGATCAGATGTGTGATTTTTGTGAATAAAATTCCTAAACACCACAAATTAATTCAAGTTCAGAATTCTATCATTTTTTTCTAATTTCAGTCAAATGCCCAGCCCTATTTATATGAAATCAGACTTTTTCCCCTTTAAGTAGCATATACAGCTGTCTTAATTTTCACTTTATACCCTAACAAAGCACTGTAAAAAAATTTTAATACATGCTGTTTCTTTCTTTTTTTTAAAAAAAAAAAAAGAATTTATTTGCTTTTGGTGATGTTGATGGAGTAGGAATCAATGCAAAGCTTCAACACCCACTTGGAGTAACTTGGGACAAGAAAAGGAATTTAGTTTACGTGGCAGACTCTTACAATCACAAGGTGAGTCTTGAAAGAATTATATAATACCCTGCTTTTCACTTGCGGTATTTAAAATGCTGAAAGATCTGTGAGCCTCCTACAATTGCCGCTAAAATATAGCGAGGAGTGACAGTTTTGGACAACTGTACATAAGCCTTTCTGTTCTTTTCTTGGTCCTTTCTTGCAGAGAGGATGTGATGGTACTCTGAGCTGGGGGGAAAGGACTGAACAAATTCCCAATGACTAGCCAAAACTTGTGAATTGCAAGCCATTAAAGCTGCTTAGTAACATGTTGAGTAAATGAGGACAAGGCGGGTAGCAGGGAAATTAACATGTCAACTAACGAATGAACATTTTTGAGCCTTTGCACAGTTGCCACGCCTGTTAGCAAGTAATTCCATTTTCATCAGCATTTCCATTTTTTTTGTCTCTACTGCATTCTTACTGTGCATTTTTCCTT
Source organism: Grampus griseus (assembly GCF_964374135.1). Taxonomy (NCBI): domain Eukaryota; kingdom Metazoa; phylum Chordata; class Mammalia; order Artiodactyla; family Delphinidae; genus Grampus; species Grampus griseus. The sequence goes on from NC_139010.1 coordinate 70,247,421, forward strand.
TTTATAAAATCAGTGGAACCCAAATGTTAATATTTTTGTGATGAGAGACTGAATTTAATGTTATTGAAACACAGCGAGGAGTCATTAAGTTTAACGTAAGTAGCCAAATCCTCAGCCAATGTTAGATATTCATGAGAAGAAAGTCAGTTCCACTCTGTCCCATTGTGAGGGGAGAGAAGAACATTAAAATTTTTTTTTTAATTCCATAAATAATTTTATCAAAGATTGCTTCTAGAAGACAGGACGTAACTGGGGATTTTATAGTGTTTAGCCCTCAGAATGAAATATCTCCCCTTAGACTGTAATTTGAATGTTTGGCTTTTTAAGAAAATATGGAAATGTCTGTTCTTTTTCTGAGATTTATTAAGAATACTAATGTCAATCAGGAATTCTCTGGCTTGCTTAATATGATACTTTTCCATACGAGAAATGTGCAGTTGAGCTTCAGATATATAAATTTTTGTTCTATCTTCTTAGATTAAAGTTGTGGATCCAAAAACAAAAAACTGTACAACATTAGCGGGAACTGGAGATGCAAGTAATGTTATCGGTTCCAATTTCACCGACTCAACTTTTAATGAACCAGGAGGCTTGTGTATTGGAGAGAATGGTCAGTTATTATATGTGGCAGACACCAATAACCATCAAATTAAAGTGATGGATTTAGAAACAAAAACAGTTTCTGTGGTAAGTAATCTTTAAGTTAAAGGGCATCATTTTAAGAAAGATTCTAAGATCCTCAGCAACAACAGAGGCACTTTTGGTTAGGCCATCTCTAGTGGTGAAAGTGAAACATGTGGGTAGAGTAGTGAGTGGGTGCCTATTCCAAGGATATCCTGTTATTTTTAAAATAAAAATTCCATTTGTGCCAAGAGTGTTTGAGAAAGATTCTAGAAGTTGGAGAGAATTTGATGAACTTTCAGAAAAGGGAAAAAAAAAAAAGGACTCATCTCTTTTTAAATGTATGGACATACTGACACACTACACATACAAACTATGTGGGTTGGGTTGTTTAATCTTGGGTGTTTTTTTTTTTTTAATGATCCTCTGACTAGTGGGTAATCTTTGTTTCCTATGGTGAATCCATTACCAAATAATCTTTAAAGGAAGCTCTAGGAGCCACATTTCTCAAGACTTAAAAATAAGATTGGAAGAAACTTAAGTAAGTTCTAATTTTAAAGATATGGACATGGTCTCTAATACAAGTTAGCCCTTTATATATCACACTTGCCTGGAAAAATGCAAGTTTTTTTCCTAAAATTCTAGGAATTTCCAAGATGTGTTTTAAAATAAAAACACAGATTCCCATCATAAGTGTCATTTCTCTTGACATAGATCTCTGATATAAGATGAATGACATCTTATAGTTGGCAATGAAAATTATAAGAGGGTGTATATTATATCCACTACATTTAAATTGATAAAGTTTTATTTTAATTTCCTGCTATCTATAAACATATTGGACAGTTAATTCAGTTTCATTCATAAATGTTGGCAGTTTTTTGGCCAGGATGAAATATTTTTCTGAACCTACAAAATAATCATGAGGAAATTTAAGTAAACAACTTCTGATTCAGACGAGAATGGCAATTAAGTTTCCTTGACACAGAATCTCATGTTTGTACTGAAGTCTGAAAATAAGCTCTGTCAGTCTATAATACTATAAAGTACTTGTGCTTTAAAAAACAGATTTTCTTGTTTTCTAGCTCCCAGTCTTCAGATCTGAAAGTGCTATGGTGGACGGCCCATTCCCAGCAGAAAAACAGAAGACCTTACCCAGACTACCTAAATCTGCTCCAGACATTAGACTTTCCCCGGTGGCTGCATCTCCAGGGCAAACTCTTCAGTTCAAGCTAAGATTAGACCTCCCATCAGGAACAAAGCTAACTGAAGGAGCACCCAGTTGCTGGTTTCTATCAGCGGAAGGTATGACAATAATCTTGCAAATGCAAATATTTCATAAATTCTTGAGATTTGATCTAGTAATTTTTCTCATTTGTGATATGTTTACAGTTGGGCAGGATTTGAGGAAGGTCTTGTAAAACAGAAAGATCCAGATTGAACTCCACTTTAGCAGTTTTCTTTAGCCTTTGAGATTCTTTTATTAAATAAGTGTAACTCACCTGAAGTTAATCATAATTGCCGCCATTTGCTATTAAGCAAATTCATTACATGAGACAGACTCGTGTGGTCTTAGAATGTTAGGCCCTTGAATATTAGGGCTGAGAGGCACCAAAGGACACCATCTGTTTTAAAACTCTTATTTTATAAGTGAGACTACGGGCTCAAAGAGATAAAGTGATTTGCTGAAGGGCATATATTGAATTAGGTCAAAAGATGGAATTTGAACCCAGCTCTGCTGGTTCTTAGTGTAGTGTCTTTTCCATTGTGCTACTCCATCTCAAACTAGCTCTAGGGTTATTAGTCCTAAAAACGAAGTTAGTTTTTTAAAGACATAAAATTCAAAGCCACCAGTTATGCATTGGGATGTTACAAAAGTTTCCAAACCCCACTCTCGGTTTCTGTACTTAACTCACCATGGTTTGTGAACCAGCACCGGTCCACAGACTATACTTCGGTGACCCTGTTCTAGAGCACTGCAGCATAAAGAGATCAAGGAGGGAGGTAGGGACCCACATGGAAGACTGAAGAGTGAATAAGCAAGTAGAAGCAAAACCAAGAGAGAGGGTAGTTTCCTGGAGCAGGTGTTTTAAGGAGCGTAAGGATCAGCTGTGTTGAGCGCGATTGATAGATCAGGTGAAATAAGGACTAAGAATTGATCGTTGATTCAGTGTTATAGTTAATTGATGTCCTCGACCAGGGCCGTTTCAGAGTGATGGAGGAGGTGCCTGATTAGAGCAGGTTAAAAAAGAATTGAAGGAGAGGAACTGGAGAAAGTAAATATAGATAGCTCTTAGAGGACCTGAGCTAAAAAGATAAGGGAAAAGAGCGCACTTGCCCTCAGGGGAAAACGGAGTTGAGCGAGCAGTGTGTTTGTTATACTGATGGCAAAGATCAGTAGAGGAAAGGACTGATGGTCTGTGTTGCGGGGTACCCTAAAGGATAGGAGGATAGGAGAGGTGGCAGGCTGGCCTTTGCCAGGAATGTGGACCTCATTTCCACGGTAAGGAGGGAGGGCCCGGTGTGCGACCCAGAGATCTAGATGGGTAACTGAAGTGGATGCTTGTGGAAGCACTCTTCTGCATGCTTCTGTTTTCTTAATTATTGGGAAGCACAGCTATCAGCTGAGAGTGGGAGTGAGAGGTGGTGGGGGAGGTTTTGGCGGTTTGAAAAAAGAAGAGGGTCAGGAAGGTGGGAGGGTGACTGCATGAGGGAAATACAGTGTGATTGCTGAACGGCCGGGAGGCTGTGTTTGAGGCTGGCTGTCATGAATTGAAAGTTAGGCTAGTCCACGTGGAGGCTGTTTGTCTCCAGCCAAGGTGAGGCACAAGGGAGCAGAAGTGTAGGTATTGGCTAAGCAGTTTAATCAGCAGGTCTCTGGGGTCCTGATCCAGTATTAATTATGATTACCACTATACCACTAAATCTCAGATTCTCTTCTAAAGAATTAAATTGATTTTTCCCTGGAGTTTGATTTTTTTTAATATATTCTTGCTTTTAACTGAATTAACTTGACACAAACTCTAATTCAGTTCTTTGGTGGTTTTATTATTATCTTTCACTTTTCCAGATAGCGTCTGTCAAACGCTTTAGAGCTTTCAGTTGCTGTTCATTTTATTTCAGTAGTATCATTAGGACTTGACTTACCAGTTATTAAGCCTGAAGCTGTGTTTTCTCCTCTAGGGATTCCAAAGGTAGAATTTGAGCCCCATTAACTTTCTTGCTACAAGAATGCCAAAGCCATTGCTTAAAAGTATGCCATTCAAGTAGAAGAAAAAACATTGTTGGAGGAGGATGTGTAATTAAATACAGATGAATTACTATGATTAGAGTCCAGGCAGAGCCTTTGTCCTCAGTCACTAATTTGTGATCTCTTAATCTCAGAACATTTCCTGTTTGAGTCTATTCTTGAAAGTATTCAGTTACTGTAAATTATGTAAAGATTTGGGTGTGTGTTTGAATCACAGTGTGAACTTATTTCATGAACTTATAAGTAATCAGTGTACTGCTTGTCTTCTAGCAGTGCTTTCCAACATCTCTAAGAGAGTAGGCAACAATTTGAAAGTGAACAGTAGTAAGTTCCCGTCCCTAGTGATCTTGCTGTGTCCTAGCCTCCCGTGCTCTTTCACAGGTTCTCACTCAGTTTTGAATTTGCTGCCCGACTCCTCCTGTCTCAGGCCCTCTCACACACTTTTCTTTTGTACATCACCCAGATCCAGGCTTTATGCCTTCTTACCTTGGTACCTTCTCAGAGCAGCAGCTACTGTCCTGCAACTGCCCACTTGGTATCCACACCAAGAGAACAGAGAGATCTGCCGGAAGGAACTGCTGAGTTAGAGTTTGCTGGCTCTGGAGTGACTGACTGAGCCTGTGGGGAAATAACCCCCATCTACTCCCCACAAAGGAGAGGGCTGACCCGTGCAGTACTAGAGGAGGATGTTTGGGCAGAAGAGAACTCAAACCCTGGCCATTCATTCCGCAGTCCTCTGTATGTTCAGAGCAAGTCCTCAACTGCCAGTTTAACTGTCCTGCCTGTGTCCATTAGTCTGAAAGCATTGCATCATTTGGAGATAACTGCTCTTTAACCGCACACAGAAAAATTAAATTAACAGAGTATTTTTTTAATAGGATACTGGTAAATTAACATGTTTATTTTAACCCTGTCAAATACACAAGTTAATTAGTATCAAGTTATTGGAGTACAAAACATGGATAGTATTAAAGGAAAGTGAAGTGATCTAAAGAGAAAGTTCTTAGCTATTTTTAGCTATTTTAGATACACGTGATGTGTCCAAAAATTATCTAGAGAAACACTGTTTTATCTCTAGAATTGGACATTAAGATAGTGTAATTTACTATTTTCCTGTTTTTATTTAACATAAGAAGTTCCCCCACTAGCCTGCTATCTAACAAAATCAAACATTAAAATAAAACATATTCTTCAGTCCAGAGGCAAGCAAAAAGGCCAGAGAATTTTAAAAGAATTGTTTAAAAGCTCTGCACTTAACTCCTTAGATTCTCAGCCTTTCACATTCTCCTTACTCTTATTTGATATATGTATCTCAGATTTAATTTTTCAATCAACAGAATATTAGAAGCAATAAACTAAAGGAGAGATGAAGAGGACCAGTAGAGGCAGGTGCTCTAGTCTGTTGACTCATCCTGAGGTCAAAAGAGAGAAAAGCTAAAAAGTAGACATAGAATTTCATCACTACTCAGTAGATGGTCCAGTTTTTGTACAGATGGCCCAGAGTTGTCATTAAATCGTTAGATTACGTTCAATGTATTCTATTTAAGATGGCAGGAAAGCAGGTCCTGCATTTCCCAAGTGATGGCTCTTAATTAGCTAATGCTGAGTGTCAGCCTAAGTATGCACTTCCTCAATATGACGCATATGTTCCTTCTGAGAGAAGGCACTGGGTGAATAAAAACATTTTAAAAACTTTAATACTAGAAGACTTAATGATTTTTAGTGGTTTTTTAGACTTTTGTTACATAGATAATCTATGTATTTAAGTCTCAGAGGAGTTTTGTGTGTTAAAATGAGGTAGACAAAGTCTATTCGTTTTCTACATTGAGTCCCTTGGAATAATGTATTCAGTGTTACTTGTTTCTAAAAAAATCAGTGGCTTTTTTTTATTACCACCTTTGGATATTCAATAATTCATCGTCTTGAAAGTCACTGCAGAGTTATACATACATTTGTATTCCCTGGATTATTTTGTAGTTTGCATATTATATTTCTAGACACTTATCTGGTAAAAATGATCTATTTTCTGAAGTATCCTATGTTTATTTCTAGAACTTATTAATAGTTTTCATTTTAAATTCCATAATCACATTTTAAATCTATAACCATATTGGCAGTATTCATCTGGATTTCAATAGAAATAACTTTATAATTTATTTTACAGTGTTCAAAGGAAGAATTTTAATTTGACATCAACATGATTAGACGAGGAACTTCTTCTATCTTACTTTGTATCCTCCACACAGAGCACCATGCCTGGCACTTAGAGGCTTTCAGTAAATATTTGTTGATTGAATGAATCTAGTGTTCGTAAGGTCTGTCCAATTTCCTACTTGACTTCTTATGCAGTCTTAATAATTTACCTTTTTATTTTCTAGGCAATGAATGGCTTCTTCAAGGACAGATACCATCTGGAGAGATAGAGAGCATTTCCAGTCAACCAACAATCTCACTGCAGATCCCTGGGGATTGTTTATCACTCGAAGCCGTTCTCTCTATCAGCGTATTTCTTTATTACTGTAGTGCAGACAGCAGTGCCTGTATGATGAAGGGAATTTTGTTCAGTCAGCCTTTACAAATAACCGATACACAACAAGACTACATACCTCCAGTAGAACTCAAGTATATATTTTAGCAAGCTGGCTAGCATCCCAGTGCCTCCTGTTCTCCATCCCCACCATCACTGTGTAATTTATGAAAAGAAACTTTATTTCTGCCTCTGGGTACCCAGAAACCCATTGTTGAGTTCTAGCAACTGATACTAAAATAAAGCTAGGCTCCTTATTTATTTATTATAGACAAATTCCTTCCTTCTCACTGTGTACCAGCTAAGTCATTGACCATGATTTGAACCATGATCCTGTAATCTGTGCTGCTATTTGGCACAAGACCTAAGTCCACATTATAGGACAGAATATTATCATGAGATAATTTGCAGTGAATACTGATAACAATAATGATACCAAATTTTTTTTTTTTTTTTTTTTTTTGCGGTACGCAGGCCTCTCACTGTTGTGGCCTCTCCAGTTGAGGAGCACAGGCTCTGGACGCGCAGGCTCAGCGGCCGTGGCTCACGGGCCCAGCCGCTCCGCGGTATGTGGGATCTTCCTGGACCAGGGCACGAACCCGTGTCCCCTGCATCGGCAGGCGGACTCCCAACTACTGCACCACCAGGGAAGCCCCGATACCAAATATTTTAACTAACTTTTTTACATTTATCAAGCAGCACATCTGAATGTGTAAATTGCACAATAACTTTAAACAGAGTTAAGATCCAGTCCACATATTATAAGGACGCCTGCCATTCAAGGTGCAAGTTCTGTTTTAGGCCCCCAAAAACGTCTTTTCATCACAGTAGCAGCTTAAAGAGTACCTAGGTGGTAAAAATGTTCTTTGTTCTCTTCTGCGATTTTCTCATTTGAGATATATTTATTCAGTCTATTTTAAATTATTTGCTATTTTAACATACCATTATTAATGGTATGTTAAATATTCTGTATGTTTCAATATACAGAAAATATATTTCTATATTTCTAAAAGTTAGAGTCTCTAAGGACATACAGGCTCACTCCTTTAACTTTTTTCTGAATGAACAGTCTTACCAAATAACGGATGAATCCACAGAAATGTTATGACTTTCGAGGAGAAAGGGACTTTGGGACACATTACTGTCTGTGATACCACTTAAAGAACTGTGACACTGAATCTGATGCAAATGGGTATGTATGTTGTCTTAGAAGTTTACATTTCAGTTGAAGCGTTAAATGCAGATGTTGTTGGGTTTGGGGGTTTTTTTGGTTCCCATATTCAGAATTTAAATTATGATCATTTATTGTGATGTTTTTAAAAATTACTGTCAAGGCTTCAAAGTGAAAATTTCAATGTGAAGTACTTCCATGCTACTAATATGTATAGTATATCTTAATATATTACTTTAACATATTAAGGCTGAAACATACAGTGATTTGATGACACTTTTTTGGTGGGGTTTTTAAAAGAAATAGTCACCAGAAGATATTGAAAGGTTTTTTTTAATCATAATTTCTCTTTATAACTATTTTAAAAGCCTCTGCTTGTTTTTACTAAAACTGATTCAACATGTTTGTGGTTTAGTCAGCTTATAAGATTTTTAAAAACAGGAGAATCATATTTATTCAGTAAATATTTATAGACAATATAGCATAATATGCCTTCTCCCTTCAAAACCAGTGCTCAATTTGAAGTGTAATTTTTAAGCATGATCATCTGCCCATATCTTTATATTTTTTTGAACTATAGTTTTGAACATACTATTCACGTCTTTTATTCAAGTTACCTAAATCTGAAGTAAGGAAATGCATAGATCATGACTTTCATTTAATTTGTAGCCTGCTAAAGATATTTTTAAAGAGAAGTATTATAAATGTAAAGTTAAAAGGAATTCTGTTTAAAATTATATATAAGTACCGCATAAACCTTTTCTCTCCATAAAAAAAATATGTTCTGTAATAAAAGGATATATAACATTAATTTGCTCTTTTATGGAGAATAGGCCATGGTAATTTTTTAATCTCATTTTATTATTATAGTTCTCATTTCCAGTTGGACAGGATAGGTTGGCTTAATTTTTTCCTATTTAAGGACAATAATTTCACTCTCTGAAAGAAGTATATACCGTTTTAAATTGCTAATTCAGGAATGCCTGATAACTGTTTTTTCAGTATTATACACAAATATACACACTGTATGTATTTTCATATACACTAAAATCCAAAAATATTTTAGATGTTCACTTTATCTAGACAGTTTTCTGTTAGTATTAAGCTTATGCTCTTCTTGACTTTCAAAGTACAGTTTTACTGAACATTCTTATTCTTAGCCAGCCACTAGTCTGCATTGTTTTCTACATTCAAAGTATTATTTATATGGATTGGTATGATTTTTTGTAAATCATATTAAGCAATATAAATAGGTTCCTAGAGTTTATGACTAACATAAATCTCTTACGTAAGAGGAAGCACTAGAAAGTCTATTTTTAAAAACTTTGTGATTCCTGACTTTGTTTTCTATAAAGATTTCTGCATATTTTTTAATTTATGCATGAGGAAAAGCAAAAGTTATGTTCAGTGATAGTTTAAAAAAAGATTTTAGTGTTAGTCACTGTAATCGAAGTGCCAGTAATGTGGCGTTACATACACTTAGACATGATACCTGGGATCTTTGCCCTAAATTATTCTGCTTTGTCACCATTTTTTCTGCCACTCGTTATGATATCATTTCACAAACGGTAGAATTTTCTTTTCTGAATTTGTAGTCAGGATTGATAGCTCTGAAAAGCATTTTGCTTATCTTGAAAATGCTGTCTGAAGCAAATAGTTAACCTTTTCACAGGGGAAGCTTTACAGTTTAATCACCCAAAGCGTAACTTTGGTAAAGTTCAATGACTAAACAATTTTCTCCTTAACTGTTCTAATAATATATTTAGCTATAGTGTTATCAGGTCTGCAGAAACCTATAAATCTTAAAACAGCCAAAAAAAGCTTAGTATAGGTAGATGAGTGTATATATATATATATATATATATATATATATAATATGTATGTGTATATATACTTATGCAGATACAAAGATCAACTCAATTTCTCACATGGCCAATATACTTTGGAGCTAGTACCACTGAAATGTTATTCTCTGCTTGTTTTTCCATAGTTGGAAAATTTGCGAAGACATTAATAATACATACCTCTGTAATATAATTTTCTGCTTACCCAACATTTAGCATTAGTTTATATCTGCCAATTAAAAACAGTCTAGCCATTATATTTGGCATCATGTTTAAGAACAGTCATCAAAAACTAAAGTTCATAGCTCACAAGTTGCATAAAAATATATATGCAGAGGGACTGTGTCAGTGGCGGACTATGAATGGTGGACTTGTGAATATTTTTGTTTTCTACTTTTCCGTAATTTTTTTTAAATTGAGCAATGGGTTATTTAAAAAAAAAAAAACCCAACTGGGAATGTGCTTTAAAGATTTAAAATGAACTGAACAGTAAGGACTTGTTCTATAATAGCTTTTCTAACGTCACTTTTATTACCAAAGATCAGAACACAGTTTAGAGCTCTTTGATCTACCACTTCTCTTAAGTATGTGATATGGTGGAGACAGAAATGATTATGGCTTTTTCTGCTGGAGTTTTTATCGTGTGATGTAGCGTAGCGTTTATGAGCACAGACTTTGCAGTCGCTTGGATTCTGCCCTATAAACTGGGGTTGCTATACCTGCCTTATGGAGTTGCTGTAAGGACTCAATGAAATAGTGTTTGTATAGCAGTTAGTAAAAAATGAAACTGCTAGTTATTGGCTTAGTTAATAATAATGATAATAACTTATGTCTGTAAACACATGGCTTCACATTTTCTTTGCAACCACAGTTTCTAAAGGAAACGAATTTCTCTATCAACTGTTTGGTATTTAATACTCTCCACAGAGTTGGAATTCAAGAAGAGAAAGTTTTATAATAAACATAGTACTGTTTTATAAACGTTGTTATAAAGAAACACCTACAGTTTTGTTTTTTTAAGACCTGGAACTGAGTAATACACTTCCTTAGAGGGTCCAGACATACCCTAAACCACATTCCTGGAACATACTCTGACGGTGCTTTCCTAAATCTTCCAAGTGCCTTCATGCATTTTGCCTCATTTGAGCTTCAGAATAACCTTATGAATCAGACAGGTAGATCTTATGTCCATTTTACAGATGAGGAAGCAGCTTTAGAATGTTGGCAACGTGTCTCGAGATCAGCGCTCCCGGAATAACGGCTGATGCTGGAGCGGTGCCTGGTGCGGGCAGTTGCTCAGCCAGTTTTGTTGAATGACTAAGGGTGACTAGTGAGTGATGGACCTTTTACTTGAATACAGATCTCCTAATTCCTAGCTGTACTCCTACATGTAGAGTGAAAACAGACTGGGATTAAGAGTACTTACTTTTGTGAATGCTTTCTTAAGCCTTTGGCAGTACTTAAAGTAATAATAGCTAAATTTATTCATTGCTTACTATGTGCCTGACACTTTTCTGAGTGCTTTCTGTGTATTAACTGATTTAATCCTCACAACCACCTTATGAGGGAGGTACTATTTTCCTTATTTCCCTGATGAAGAAACTGAGACATACAGAAGTTATAAGCAGTTACACCAGTGTAATGGAGATCACACATTGAGGACTGGCCAAGCCTGGGTACATCTACTCAACTACCATGCTGTGATGCCTGTCTCTCAATTTTTTTTTTTTAAGCATAAATCTTCATAGTTATATATAGTAACTAATCAACACAAAGAACCCCCAAAATCCTAGTGGTGACTGAAATGTAAAGTAAATCCGTTTAATTTTACTAGCTTTGGGGACTTTTCATTATACATAGTTATCCTTCAGGGTTTGGAACAGTCTGTATAATTGTTTTTCCCAGAAGATTTTATGTACCATTCTTTCTTAAATTCAGATATTATCCAGTTTTTCTTAGCAGATGGATGTATTAAAGAATTAAATAGCTTTTCAGTTCTAGTTCCAAAAGTGCTATTTTAATTAGTCTTCAGAACGTAATTGTAAGACCTTCTCACAGAATTCTTAGCACAGGACTCTCTCAAACCCTTAAAAGCTTATTCATATTTAAGAAAATACCGTTTTAATAACCAAAGTGAGCCCTAGAAACGTAATATTTGGCCAATCTGTTAACACAAAGTCATCTGCCTACTTGATTCGTAAATAGCACTGAAGTATGTAGGCCTCACCCCACCCCGCAAGACTCAGATATTTGCAATTCTATTATAGTAAAGTTTTCACCAGGTCAACCTATCGTTCCAGCTTTAGGTACTGTTAAAAGGTATGAAGTAAAATGCTACGTACCATTGATTACGATTCATGGTCATCTAAATACAAGAATGCAGATGTTTTTCATTTAAATCGTTTGCTAATTTAAATATTATAATTTGTTAACATTGTTATAAAAGTCCACTTCTGAAACCCTTAAAGAAATGTACATCAACTTGAAAAGGTAACGATAGCGTCATACTTTAGAATTCACTGTTAATCACCAAGGTTTCCTCCTCTTCCGACTCCTGTGGCACATGGTTTTTTTTTAAATGAATTCACGCTAGCCACAAGTCATGATTTTGTCCTGAATAATTAAAAGTTTGCTTTCTTTCCCCCCATTTCCTTGCAATAGGGTAATAGAAAGCATGGCGTTAAGAGGTAGAGCCTGGACTGATCTCCTGTGTGTGTTCTGTGACCAGCAGACCTTGGCCCTTTCACATATTATTAGACTGCAGGTCAGCCTGGCTGCTTCGGGCCGAGGCTGCCGGTCTGACCACAGCCTGGGAAAAGCAGAACAGGAGGCAGCGTGGTCAGCTTCTCTGACTGCATCCCCTCCATTTCTTAGTGTGCTGATTTGGTTTAGTTTTTTTCAAAGGTTGGAGTTGGAAAATACGAACCCTAGATACTTGTGGAATGTTTGTCCGGCTACAGTTATTCCTTGTTTGGTGTGTCCCTCTTCCTCACTGGCATGTTGCTCTCAAGTGGACCGAAGGACATTTTGTTCTGTTGAAAGCCCCACAACCAAAAGGAAAGAATCGCAAGTATTTCCAAATCTACTTCCCGGCTTATACCAACAACCATATACTAAGAAGCACTAAACAAGCACAGCGGAGCGCCTAACAGCCATATACTCAGAAGTATTTCTGTAACATGTCAGGGCACGGTATGAATTCCTTCCTCTTTAAGCAGCAACTTGCAGACCTGGTGTTTTTCAGTAATACAGAATTAAGCAAGAGTGTCAGATTTTTTTATGAGTTAGATGGACAAGCAGAATTTACTACCTTTTGCTTTTAATATACTTGGTTACATATTTACATTTGCAATAAAATGAAATGAGACCTCATAATACTGAGGGGAAAAAAATTAGCCCTCAGATTTGAATAGAACCAGTTTAAACAGTATTTTTTATTCTTTAACTAGTGTGCTATGCTCATGAAAAGTATGTGTTAAGGTATATAGGGCAAAACAGTTGATAAATTATGGTAACAAAGGGTAAAAATAGACACGTTCCTTTCTGAAAATGAAGAAGGGCTCAGCCTTGGAGCTATCTTCCATTTTTAGATGTTGTAGTCATTATTGTTAATCCCACCAGAAATATATTCATTCTGTGAGCACGTGCAGGATGGCTACCTGTTGTGTTCGTTACACTGTTCAAACACTAACAAGTGTGTGTTTGTATGGAGTTGGATTGTGTTTTCCCTGAGTGCCTCTGATGTTCACCGTCCAAATTTACCTGTAAAAACACACGACCACTTCCTCTCCACACCTTAGGCTTCCCGCTTTTGGAAAACAATAGTATAGTAGTTTCTATAGAAGTTTCAGTGAGGAACTACATGGTTCCAGAATAACAGATACAGTAGATTGGTTTTGCTCTGGTAAATTTTTCTTCTAAAATTCCTAATACGTCAGTTTCCAAAGGAGGAGAACAGTACCCGACATGACTTCAGAAGTAATTTCTCTCTACTTGGAGGTATGTTTCTAATTATGTTATACATAGGTTAATATTTTTTTAAAGTTTGAAATGTTCACTGTTAGGGTACATCGAGAGCCAGTTTAGAAGTGTTTGAACTGCTGTCATTACTTCATGTGTGGATTATGGACAAATCAATATATCACACACATACATATACACACATAGTCACTCAAATTGTAACATTTCATAAATCTGTCAGATTTTAAAAACTCAGACTCTTGCCTTCTTCTGTGTGTAAACTTGTGATTTTATTTTTGAGAATAGAGTTGGTCTGCTGTGCTAACTTCATCTCTGTCATTCCAAGGGTTTGATTATATCTATTTTTTCTTCAAAAATAATGAAAGCAATGAAAATCCAATTTACAGGGTCATCTATTGATATTTCTAGATATGGTCAAGTTCTAAAAGAATTTACTTGGTCTGCATTTTTAAGCATGTCATGTAGATAGAGTAATATATTTTTATACAACACTGTTTCTACATTTATTTCAAGTCTATTTTCAGTGACTTTCAAGTGCATGTGTTAACAGAAGATGGTTGGAATGAGTACACAGTGGCCTTCGTTACCAACTCAAAAGAAGTGTATAATATGTGTGATTATAGAAAACAAGAATCTGTTTATACTGTACACTGAAACCTAATGCCGCTTTTCTAAAGCTTTGTACATTATTTTCAGGAAATAGATTAAATATTTTCCCTCTAAAGCCATGTTTCTCTCTTTTGTGCTGTTTTAAGTATATCATGAGATAATTTTACTGCTTAGAATCCTGTAAGTCATGATACTCTTTCTATAGCATTTTAAACAACTGAAAATATTTTAGGAATACATATAGATAAAATTCTGTCAAAAAGGAGAAACAAATGATAACTACCAGATTAAGACTGGTAGGTAGTTTGGGTGGGAGGCAGGGAGATGAGGGTGACCGTTAGATGTGAGTTGTATCAACAGCCTAGCTTGTGTGTTAAGTGACTCAGGAGTTTTTACTGAGAGTGATAAAACCAAGGGTTATGGATAATACAATTTTGTGCACCTGCATTCCATTAAAAAACAAGAGGCAATCAGGCTGGCACAAACTTGCTGAACTGGGTGGGGGTCAGGAGGATGGGGACAATGTCAGAGGGTAGGCAGCAGCCACATTTTGAGCGATTTGCATTCTGAGTTTTCAAAGTTCAGCTAGAAGCCATTAAGGAATGTTAAACAGGGAGTCATGTGATCTAGTTTATGTTTTTGAAGATCACTGTGGCTGCTGTGTGAAAAATGGATTATGAGGAATGGGGCCAGGAGAGAGGAAGCAGTTAGGAAGCTATTAGCCCAAGCAATAAAGAGTGGATTATGAATTGGGTTAGTATGGGAGAAGTGGATAGAACTTGACACATTGTAGAGGTAAGCCCAATAGGATTTGCTGATAGATCTGACTTTTTGCCCATGAAATTGGCAAAATTTAAGAAGACTTGGTGAGGGCACATGGAAATGTGCACTTTTGTAATGGTTTAAAGGAATATAAATTATACATCTTTTTCAAGGGCTGTTTGGCAATATCTATCAAAATTTTAAATGCATAAATGTCTTGACCCAGTAGTTGTACTTAACAGAAATCGATTCGTTCAAGTACTTGCATATGTGCGCAAAAGTGTGTCAGCAATTGTAATAGTGAAAAACTGGAAACAACCTAAATGTCCATCAACAGAATTAATGTAAATATCCTATTTTATTTTTTTAACTATATAATCAAAAAAGACAAAAAAAAACAATGTTGGTAAGGATGTGGAGAAAAGGGAACCCTTGTGCACTGTTGGTGGGAATGCATTAAAATTGGTGCAGCCATTATGTAAAACAGTATGGAGTTTCCTAAAAAAAATTAAAAATAGACCTACCATATGACCTAGTAATTCCACTTCTCGGTATTTATCTGAAGAAAATGAAAACACTAACTTGATAAGATATATACACCCCCATGTTCATTGCAGCAGCATTTACAAGAGCCAAGATACGGAAAAAACCTGTGTCCATTTATGGACGAATGGATAAAGAAAATGTGATATATGTGCGTGTATATACGAGTGTGTATATACACACACGTATATACACAAAATATTATTCAGCCATAAAAAAGGAAATCTTGCCATTTGCATCAACATGGATGGACCTTGAGGACATTATGATAAGCAAAATAAGTCAGACAGACAAATACCGTATTATCTCACTTTCATGTGCATCTAAGAACAAACAAAAACCCAAACAAACAAGCCAAAAAACTGAGCTCATAGATACAGAGAACAGACTGGTGGCTGGGAAGTGAGGGATAGGTGAAATGGGTGAAGGGGGTCAAAAGGTACCAACTTCTAGTTAAAAAAAAAAAAAAACTAGTTCTATACAGGTGCATACTTGTTTACACGCACACACACACAAATGACAGACAATCTTTGTACAGTAATGCGAGATTATAAAAATGACCATGCAGGGACTTCCCCGGTGGCGCAGCAGATAAGACTGTTCCCAATGCAGGGGGCCCGGGTTCGATCCCTGGTCAGGGAACTAGATCCCACATGCATGCCACAACTAAGAGTTCACATACCACAACTAAGGAGACCATGTGCCGCAACTAAGACCCCACACAACCAAATAAATAATTTTTTTTAAAAAAGACCATGCATGTAAGCTGAAACTGCAAAGCAATCTTAATAATCAATGGGAGAAAGTAGTATTTTCCATGACCTTTAAAAATATTAAAAACTCTTAGTGTTATAAATGTATGGGAAATTTTTTAAAATAAAGCTAATATTTAGCACACTGTAATTTAAAACATTACAAATATTGAGAGTTCAAGTTTTCATTTCTTTGTTAAGAAAACTTATCAAGAGTATTTGAACATTGTTTGCTTTCTTCCCATCATAAATTTATGAGATAGAGCAAGTACCTTTCCTCTGCCCTGGCAAATTGTCACACTCCTTTCTAAGTCTGGATGAGCTACCAACATTTTAATCTTTGTGCTTTCAGTACTGTGCTATATTCTCCAAGAGTCCCTTTAATGTGAAGTGGTTTTTTTTGCCAGTGTCACTTCCTCTGAGACATCGTCATTCTTTTCATCACAGCCACTTTCCTCATTTATGTTAATAAGTTCACTCAGTTTCTCTGGTTGTGTACCTAGAGTCCATCAAACATTCCCATGGGCAGCTGTTTCCTCTGTAACTCTATTTACGTTCCATTCAAATTTCACTTCCAGTGTTTTCACTTTTCATTTCTTTGCTGTACCTTTTGTCTTTTAGGCCAATTCCCTCTTTCGATTTTCCACTTTTGTAAAATGTCACATGGCTCTATCACTAGAAGACAAGGCAACACAACTGCATGATTTGCTATCTATCTGTGCATGAACTAAATAACATGAACAGTGACTAGTCACTAACAGACTTTGAAAGTGACATTATTAGTCATGGTCATGGGACACATCTGTTATTACATAGTGATTTGTGGACTGAAGAGCTGGCAGTGAGGTTTGTACATAGGTAATTACAGTTAATATACTGTGATAACTGAAACTGGAGTTGTGTTGTTGGGGAACTGGTGTTAAACTATACTCACTGAAACTGTGCACATCAGAATTGTTCAAAGCAAGGGCTGCCTGCATATACAGAGAGAAACAAGAAATAGCTAATTGGAAGGACACAACAAATTCCTAATAACTATATAGTTAAATACAGAGGATAGGGAAAGACTAGTATTTATTGACCTGATATATTTTTGTATTGTTTGAACTTTTGCAAATTAATATTTCTAACTTTTTAGAGCAAATTAAAGTGGGAAAAAGATTACTTCTGTTTCCCACAATTGCACTGCTAGCTTTGTGGGTGGCCCGGTAAGGGTAACCAGAGGGTAATGAGAAGTAATATGAGAAAGAAAATGTTTGTTTGGGGAAGGAGTGAGGAAAGCCTGTGATGGTTATCTTAGAATATGCAAAGAGAATTCATGTAAAATGAGAGTGAATTTGTCACACAGCATAGTGTCATGTCTAAAACACCAATTTTGTTCCAGCTGACCTGACACTGTCACTTAATAACAGAATGGCCTTGAGCAAGTTACTTCCTTCACCTCCAACATTGTTTCTTCATCTGTCTAACTGGATATTAATACCTCACAGAATTATTTTTTGATAATATTAGAAAAGCACTTAGCCCAGTGACTAACAACTAGTCCATGCTCCAAACATTGAGTCATTCATGCCACAGAGAGCACTGAGTTCTCTGCCCATGAATGTCTTCAAATAGAGGCTATAAGGTAGTTGGATCAAGTATTTATCACAGTGGGTGGGAAATGAAACCAGATGACCTCAAGTTCTGAATCATTCTAAGATTCTGTGATTTGGAATATATATGGAAAAAATCTTTTTGTTTAGTTTTACTTCAAAATAATAATTTGTTATTTATGCCTTAGGACTTTATAACATTTTTTAGAATGAAACACTATAAACCAATTCAAATATCAGTATGTTTATAAAGATACACAGCTTTTTTAATAGGACCCAGAAAATGATTTAAAACACTTTTAGGTAACCAAATGTAACTCTGTTATTATAATTTTGTGCAAATCCAATCTCTGCCTAATGCAATTGCCGTTTTGAACTCCTAACGCAGTAAGAAACTTCTTACTAAGAAAAGGATCTTGGGCTTCCCTGGTGGCGCAGTGGTTAAGAATCCACCTGCCAGTGCAGGGGACATGGGTTTGAGCCCTGGTCTGGGAAGATCCCACATGCCTCGGAGCAACTAAGTCCATGCGCCACAACTACCGAGCTGGCGCTCTAGAGCCCGCGAGCCACAACTATTGAACCCGAGTGCCACAACTACTGAAGCCCATGCACCTAGAGCCAGTGCTCCACAAGAGAAGCCGCTGCAATGAGAAGCCCACGCATCGCAACAAAGAGTAGCCCCTGCTCTCTGCAACTAGAGAAAAGCCCGCGTGCCCCAACGCAGCCGAAAATGAAAGAAAGAAAAGGATCTTGAGTTAAAAAAAAATTGGATATTCATCCCCTCCCTTTTTTGCTTTATGAATATGCAACAATAAATATTTTAAATATCCTTTATGTATATAAAACCTTACTTAGGATATTTTTAAACTCCATTAAAATGAAGGTTTACAGGAAATCATGGGCTGCCCAACGTACAGTAATTGTGCTATTTTACAGACTTGTGACCTTGATCTTCAAAGCTTTCCAAAGAATATATTGCTCTTTATTATGTGATTTTTTTCATGACATGTGGAATACATCGACATTGGTGATATTTTGTGCTCAGTCCTTATCTTGTCAACTGTCTAGGAGCAGATATAATCAAGGAACCTGGATAACTGAAATGACAGGCAAATGTATTTCCAAACTCCTGCAGTCTGGAGTTTGCCTTTCAGTACGTGAAACAACACTTTGTCAGCATCCACGGATGTGTCAGTGCAGCTAGTTATTTTCCAAGAGGGGGATAACCCCTCAAAATAAATAAACAGGATTGCTTCAAATCAGCTTTTAAATCACTAGGTTTTAGTGAAACTAAGATGAGAATTTTTTTCACATTAGTGAGTACTGTACTTTTGCTGTTCATCAAAGCACTTTAAGTTGACTTTTATCTCAGATAGAATTTAGCTTTTTAGCTTAAAGACATCTCTATAAACTTTAAACCACTTTTATGCCTTAGGACTCTATAATACTCAATATATATTAATATATATATTGATCACTATCTAAATCTATATATCTATATGTATATAATCACGACATACATATATAATTTAGTATGTATAATTTGTGTATATATTTCACCACCTGTAGTTACTAGTTTTCCCTTTTTGACCCCAAAGTCAAATCCTAGTATCTTAGAGCATAACTTTAATAAGTAGTAATTTTAACCAAACTTTGCAAATTACCATTTAAATATATGTTCCGTATATTTTCTGTTGCTAAGATAAGCTGTCAGATAGTATCACTATACCTGCTACTTCTTCCTCTTATTGAAGAAATTACTGAACTGCCACTGGAAGAGTGGGAGGATCCCAAAGAAAGGCCAAGTTCTATAATCTTGCCAACATATGAGAGCATGCATTTCCCCTAATATTTTTGAGATTTTAATTTGCAAAGAGGCATCTCATTAAATAATATCTATCTTTTTAAATTGAAATTGTTCTATATTTGGCATTTCATTTGAAATGACACCACAACCAAGTCCCTTGCTAGAGTAAGCAAGATAAGGAGGATAAGGCTTCCCTGGTGGCGCAGTGGTTGAGAGTCCGCCTGCCAAAGATGTAGGGGACACGGGTTCGTGCCCCGGTCCGGGAGGATCCCACATGCTGCAGAGCGGCTGGGCCCGTGAGCCACGGCCACTGAGCCTGCGCGTCCGGAGCCTGTGCTCCGCAGCAGGAGAGGCCACAACAGTGAGAGGCCCGTGTACCGCAAAAAAAAAAAAAAAAAAGATAAGGAGGATAAATATTTGAAGTAGGGTTTATCTCCTCATCCTGGAAAGGGAAAAACAATAGCTTACCCATGTTCAGGAAGCTGACATGCCCTAAGAATCCAAGCATTGCCAGGGATCTAACGAGGCTGTTTACCCTGTGCCCCAGTCTGGGGAGCAACAAGCCCAACTCAGCCTTTTGCGGAAAGTCAAGTAGGAAAGACAGCTGCTTTTATTTGTTTAGCTTTCTGGAGGAAGAACAAAATAATCATCCGCGTGGCCCAGAACCTCATTCGGTTTAATTGCACTTTGCTATTAAAAACTTTAAAATATTCGTGGTGCTTCGCTCTGGCTCAGTGTTGTAGGTAAAAGGTACAACACTGATGTTATTTTAATCATTTATGTTAATAAAGTACCTCTGTCAAATTCTACCATAATGAATGTGGTGATGGGGAAGCTGCATTTTAGTCACTCAGGAAATCAACCACCTAAAGTAAAGGATCCAGTCTGTTTTAAAATGCTATTCTGCAACCTTTATGGGCAAGATGTTCTATTATATAACAACCTTGCAAAGAGATTGTGTGTGTAACCTATGTGTCTTGCTCTGCTTTATAAGCATTCCACTTTGTACTAAGCTCTTCATAACCTTAACCTTCTCTTTTCAAAGTTAATCATATCATATTTTAACATTTTTTTCAATTCAATATTAATTCCCCACATATATGCCTCCTATGTTGTCTTTCTCTTTTTTTTTTTTTTTTTTTTTTGCAGTACGCGGCCTCTCACCGTTGTGGCCTCTCCCGTTGCGGAGCACAGGCTCCGGACGCGCAGGCTCAGCGGCCATGGCTCACGGGCCCAGCCGCTCCGCGGCATGTGGGATCCTCCCGGACCGGGGCACGAACCCATGTCCCCTGCATCGGCAGGCGGACTCTCAACCACTGCGCCACCAGGGAAGCCCTGTTGTCTGTCTTAGTCTCCTGTTTTTCACCAGCCCTCCCTGAACTGTCCACAGCCACCTAAAGTTATAAAGCCAAAACTTAAAGCGCATTCTGTGGAAAGGCAAACTAATGCTGGAGATTAGGCATACTTCTGGAATGTCACATGAGGAGTTCTGAGGACCCTCTCTCCAGTGAATCATAACTGGTGAAAACTATCTATAAATAACTATCTCTGTAAATTGTCCCAATTGCATACAGCAAAGGAAGCAACATTTATTCAAGAAAATCTACTAAAACCTCAAGAATCCATGGCACTAGAACCATGACCCATTCCCTTGCTCCCTTTGCCCCAGATCAGTATAACAGAAGCCCCACTCTGGGTGGGTGTGTCCTCTCTCCAGTTCCCAGGTAAGGGCTGCAGTAGTTCCCCAGGAGGGCAGGCTGCCTGCATTCTTATCCCCCTCCCGCCACCCACCTCCCTCTTATCCCTGCCTCTCTGTTAAATTCCAGGTGAGTGCAGCCAAGAGTCATGGGCTGCCTTCCTTCACCTAGCCTCACTCATACAGTAAAGGCTCTACCCCAGGCACAGCAAGCCAAGAACGCTGGGGCCCTGAACACCTCACCCCACCTCACTCATTCGACAGAGGTTCCACAGCATAAGACACAAGCCAAGAAGATGAGAGGCTGCCACCCCCACTCAGTGCCACGCTCACAAAGCATGAGTGTCGCTCCAGAAATGTAGGGCACTATCCCCACTACCATCTCCAGAACAGTGATACAAAGAAGCAGAAATGAAAGAGGGGACATTACTACTGAACTTACAGAAATAAAAAGGATTATGAATGAATAAAATGAAATTTTAACAGATAAAATGGACACATTTCTGAAAAGACAAAAATGACTGAAACTGACTCAAGAAGAAATCGAAAGTCTTAAAAGACTTATAAAAATAAATAGATTGAATTATTAATTGCAAAACTTCCCACAAAAAAATCCCAGCAATAGATGGCTTCACTGGTAAATTCTACCAAATGTTCAAAGAGGAATTAACACCAATTCTTCACAAAACTCTTCCAAAAAAATAGCAGAATACTTCCCCATTCATCCTATCAGCCTGCTACCGAAAAGAAGACAAAGACATCACAAGAAAACTATAAACCAATCTCTCTTATGAATATAGAAGTAAAAATCCTCAATAAAAAATACCAACAAACTCAATCTAGCAACATATAAAAAGAATGCCACACCATGACTGTGGTATAATAGATATTATACTTATCTGGTCTTTGCCCAAGGTTCCTGGCATGGAGCTTCTAAAACGCTTATAATTTCCCGAGTGATGAAGTATCTTTGTTATTTATGAGCCCCTTGGATTACAACTAAATTTATGCCAATGAGTTGACTCACAGTGAGCCCCTAGGTATCAATAGCTTCAGGATGGGGGCTGGTCATGCTGGAAAGATCAACCATGTGATTAGAGGGATGGAACTTTGAGTCACATGACATGAGCCTGACCTCCTGACTTCCAGGGAGGAGAGGGAAGGAAAGAGCTAGAGACAGAGTTCAATCACATGTCCAGTGTTCAATAAATTATGCCTATGTAATGATAACCTAATAAAAACTCTGGGCATGAATGGTAGAGCTCCTGGTTGGTCACATCATTGAGCCAGAAGGGTGACATACACTGATTCCCTTGGGAAAAGGCATTGAAGCTCTGTGTTTGGGGTCCTCCCAGACCTCACACTACGTGTGTCTTCATTTGCATGTAACTATAGTGTTGTCCTGAGTTCTGTGGCTTGCTACTGAATCCCACCAGGCTTGTAGTCAGTTGATCTAACATAAGATCAGTCTTGTTGTAGACCATGTCCTTCAACTAGTGGGTTCTATAGTAACTCCTCTGGTTGACAGTTTTTATCTTTGAGCACTTTACATGTTATTCCCCAACCTCTGGCCTCCATTGTTTCTGCTGAAAAGTCAGTGCTTAATCTTACGGAGATGCCCTTGTGACAAGTTTTTTTTTCTTGCTTTCAAGATTTTTCTCTTGTCTTTGACTGTCACCATTTTTTACCATGATATGTTTATTTGTCAATCTCTATGTATTTATCCTACTTGGAGTTCATTGAATTTCCTGGATGTGTAGGTTGTTTTTCAATAAATTTGGAAAATTTGTTTTTTTTTTCTGCTCCTTTCTCTCTCTCCTCTCCTTCCAATACTTCTATGGTGTGTATACAGACATGCTTGATGGTTTCCCCTATTTCTCTGAGGCTGCATTCATCTTTCTTTTTGCTCTCTATTCTTCAGCTGGCATATTTTCTATTTATGTGTCTTCAGGTTCACTAATTTTTCTTCTGCTAGTTCAAATCTACATTTGAGCTTCTTTAGTGAATTTTTAATAGACTTTATTTTTTAGAGCAGTTTTAGGTTCACAGCAAAATTGAGCAGGAAATACAGAGTTCCCATATGTACCCTGACCCAACACAGGAACAGCCGCCCCATTATCAACATCCTGCACCAGAGGGGTACATTTGTTACAACTGATAAACCTTCTCTGACACATCCTTATCACCCAAAGTCCGTAACATACACCAAGGTTCACTCTTGGTGTTGTACATTCTATCGTTGGCAAATGTATAATGATATGTATCTACCATCACAGTATCATACCAAATAGTTTCCTGTCCTAAAAATCCTCTGTGCTCTTATTGTTAATCCTTCCCTCCCACCTAACCCTGGGCAACTGGTGACCTTTTCACTGTCACTGTGGTTTTCCCTTCTCCAGAATGTCACATAGTTGGAATCATGCAATATGTAGCCTTTTCAGATTGGTTTATTTCATTTAATAGTATGCATTTAAGATTCCTCCATGTATTTTCATGGCTTGATACCTCATTTATTTTAG
The DNA here is from genome assembly GCF_964374135.1 of Grampus griseus. Classification (NCBI taxonomy): domain Eukaryota; kingdom Metazoa; phylum Chordata; class Mammalia; order Artiodactyla; family Delphinidae; genus Grampus; species Grampus griseus. Next base: position 70,271,098 of record NC_139010.1, read on the forward strand.
AGCCAAATAATATTCCATTGTTTGGATGTAGCACAACTTATTTACTCATTCACCTACTGAAGGATATCTTGGTTGCTTCCAGGTTTTGGCAATTCTGGATAAAGTTGCTCTAAACATCTGTGTGCAAGTCTTTGTGTAGACATAAGGTTTCAACTCATTTGGGTAGATACCAAGGCGTGCAATTGCTGGACTGTATGGTAACAGTATGTTTAATTTTGTAAGGAAACTGACAAGCTGTCCAACGTGGCTGTACCGTTTTTGTATTCCCACCAGTAATGAATGAGAGTTCCTGTTGCTCTACATCTTTAGCAGATTTTGGTCTTGTTGGTGTTCTAGTTTTTGGCCATTCTAATAGGTGTGTAGTAATATTTCATTGTTGTTTTAATTTGCATTTCCCTGATTACATGTAATGATGAGCATCTTTTACATATAACGATGAGCATCTTATTTGCCATCTGTATATTTTCTTTGGAGACGTGTCTATTCAGGTCTTTTGCCCTTTTTAAATCAGTTTGCTCATTTTCTTATTATTGGCTTTTTAGTCCTTTATCAGATAAGTCTTTTACAAATATTTTCTCCCAATCTGTCACTTGTCTTCTCATTCTCTTGATCTAGTGATTTTTTTATTCCAATTATTATATTTTTAAACTCGAGAACTTCCATTTGCTTCTTTTATAATTTTTATCTCTTCATTGCCATTCTCTATTTAATGCAACATACCTTCCTTTACTTCTTTAATCCGGCTTTCCTTTAGTTCTGTGAACATATTTATTGTAGCTATTTTGAAATCTTTTTCTGTTAAATCCAACATCTGGTGCTCTCACAGGCAGTTACTGTTGGCTGTTTTGTTTTGTTTTTTCCTGGTGTATGGGTCATACTTTCCTGTTTCATTGCATACCTCACAATTTTTTTTGCTGGAAACTGGACATATTCAATGACATATTATAGCAACTCTGGATACTGACATCCACTTCTTATTGTTGTTTTGCTTGTTTAATTTTAGTAACTGGCTGGCTTATTTTACTGTAAGTCTCTCCACCCCTTCCCCAACCCAATACATACACACATTGATAAGACTGATTTTGCTCCTTAGGAAGGTGCAGCTCTGGGTGTGCCTGCCATAACCCCTGAGTGACTGCGGTATCGAGAGGGCTTTTCTCCCCCTCCACTGACCACACCCAGCTGTTTGTTAAACTCTACTAATTTCCAGCAGACTGCTCTATTGTTTTCAACAGTGCACTCAACTGCTCTACAAATGAGTCCAGTCAAATGGTGGCTCCTTTAAAGGAACAGTCTCTGAGGTCAGCATTTGTGATTTGTTCTGACCTCACGAGGGCTCCTCCTCAGCTGTTTTATTTCTCAGTTCTCTCCTCCAAACCGGCCACCCCACGGTCTAAGCCAAATCTTTTTAATCTAGGCTGTCCTTTAAGTCCATGAATCACCTCTGTATTGCCTTTAACCACAGCCTCCACCGTTCTTCAGAGTGCCTTTATATTTGCGCTTTTTCACTCTGTTATAAATAAAATCAGTTCCTTTGGAAAGAGATTAGGAGCTAACTGTTTAACAGCCTGCTCTCCCTCTCCCCTGGGGCAAAATCTCTGAGCCGGGGCTCTGGAACCAGGAATGACACAACAGCTTCTCCCTGAGTGACATTCCTGTTTTGGGGTTAAGTGCTCAGTGCAGGTTGGGGTGGCCGCAGCCCGAGGTCCTCTTGGCTTTGCCTCTACCAATACCTCAGGAGCCAGGCAAGCGCAATAGGGGCCCCAGTGCTTCTGGTGCACTTTACCCAAGGTACAGCCTTCATTCCACTAGCGAGGGCTGGACAGAAGCAGGGAGCACCCACCTCCTGACCACACTGGCCTGGGACTCAGCCTCAGAAGCAGGAAGCTGGGAGCTGGAAACACTCAAGTCCTGCTTTTTTGCAGGAAGGAAGCCCCCCCATTTTGGAGCTGGGGGGTTAGGCAGCCTTGTGCTCTTGGCTACAGCAGTCTGGAGTGGAGTCCTCACCTCACGGAGCTGGAGAGATGAGGGAGGCAGCAGCCTTGTTTCAAATACCACAGACTCAACTCTTCACCACATTCTTGTAGATTTGTCTTGAATAGACGTTTCTTCATTTACTGCTTGTCCTTAGGACCATTTCCAGAGGTTTTAATGGTTCCTTTCTTACAATTTTAACCAGTTTCCCCGGGGAGTGAGTCAGCCAAGCCCTGCACGCTGTCATTCCACAAGGGACCTCCTCTCCCCCATCCTCTTGGGTTGTACTCCAGGCAAGGACCATCATTCCCTGCCTTGTGCTCATGAGATTGTTTTTTCTTTTATGACTGGCAACTGTAGCCATCTCCAAAGTCATCATAAATCTTTTAAAGTTGTCAACGAAA